>NC_060076.1:78611548-81294048 GCF_922984935.1 Meles meles | reverse complement strand
GAGGAAACTGAGGCCCAGTCACAACGCCAGTAGGTGGTGAAACTGGATCCTGAGTCTCATCTAAGAAATTTCAAGGCCAGTGTTTTTTTTTTTCCTCTAAGAAATAAACGCCCTTAGGCTCAGCTTTCTTGCTTCTGCCTTCCACCTTCGGGGAGGGGGAGAGATTCTGGACAGGCAAATCAAGGTTCCACGCATAAATCCAAGGAGGAACAGAGGGAACACCTGTGCCCCCCCTACGCCTGCAAGCAAGGGGGGAGGGGCGACCCATCAGAAACTTTGCAGGGAGGGATGCATTTCACCAGGCGGGGTGCCCGGTGGCGACGCTAGAGACACCAGATTCCTAGGACGCTGTGGGTGGAGGAAGGGAGGCGCTGCTGCCCCCAGCACTGCGAGCAGCAGGGGTCCTGAACTCCCTGGGGTGAGCTCTCCACACACACCACCTATCCAAGTCACAACCTCAAACCTCAGTACCCTGGGAGCGCCGGGCGTTCAAAGGCGCTGTTCCAACTCCTGCATATTTCCCGGGAAGAAAATAAAACCCAAAGAGAGAAACGACGCCTCCAGGGTCATCCAGCCATGCCAGGGCTGGGACTGGAAAAGACGTGTCCCGTATACCGGGAGGACCTCTTCCCACTCTCTTCAAGCTCACATTAGAGGCTGAAGCTTGGAAAGGTACGGGCGGGGGTCAGGCGAGGTCGGATGGGGTGACAGTAAAGATGCTTGGGAGAATCCCAAACGTAACTAACCCAGGCAACTTTCCCCACGTCAAAGGTCAGTGAATAAAGACAGAACCCATGAAAACCGGGATGTGCACAAGAACCTTTACCTTCTTCCTAGTTCTGCACGTCGTCCTAGCCCCGTCGACGACCTGCGCTCCTCCTCACGCTCCGCACAGCTGTCTGCGGAAGCTTTGGGACCGCCTGGCCTAGATCCAAGCTGAGGAGTGCGAGGGACCTTCCGGGGCTGGGGCTGGGGAGACAGAGGAGAGAGAATGAATAAAATAGTCGCTCCTAAAGTTCCACAGCTTTTTCTGGCAAATTTTTACTCCCCTCCATAGAGCCAATTAAACGCAATAAAACCTTGCATGGAGTCCCTCTTCCTAGCAAAACGTCGCCAACAATTGCCTAAGGGGTAAACCAAATACGCCTGAGATAATTACACTAAGCCCGGGGCAATGATTTGCCTGCCAGGGTCCTCAGCGCCAGCCAATATTTGGATAGTGTAGGGGTTGTTTAAAAAAAAAAAATTACTCGCAGAAACTTGAAACCGACTGGCTGGTGCCAGGATGGTTACATGATCTGTTTTCTTTGAACGGGGGTCTGCAGGCAGCTGGAGCGCGCGCGTACCGCCCCCGCCGCTGCTGCTGCGCGCCTGCAAAACTTGCCGGAATTCAATCAACCTCGCGGGAAGGAGGGGGGAGAGAGGGAGCGCGCGCCTCCCCCCGCAACCGCCCCCCCCCCCCACCGCACCCCACAGCGGCCCAAGCTCGCCAGCCCGGCCCTGCGCCTCACCGAGAATCCCCCAGAATACTCTGCGGCGGCGGCAGCCGTCCCCTCTCCAAAATGGACACGCGCCCCGCGCTCCTCGTCTGCGCTCAGCGCTGCAACTGCGGCCTTCGCTGCCGCGGGCAGCTGGGGCCTCCTTGTCGGAGAGCACCGTCTACCCTTGCCCAGGCCACCCGCAACGCGAAAGCTCGAGGCACTTATCTCCACCTTGGCGGCTCTGCTGTGGCCCAGGTGGCGCGGAGCCGCTCAGCCCGCCGAACGCAGTTGGCTCGCCCAAGCCCGAGGCTCTGGCCACTCGGCTTGCGTCCCTAAGGCCGAGCCCGATGCGGCAGCCTGCGGTCGGCTTCCAGCTCACGGCTTTAGTGTTGAGGTCAGGCGCACCTAAGGCTTGCGGGGCGCGCCCTTGAAGGGCCCCTCCCCTTGCTCCGCGCTGGGACGCCGCGGCGCTCACTGGCCCGACGGAACGTCCGGGAGCTGCTCCCAAGGAGGAGGCGCTGCTTTTCCCGAAGCAGGCGGGAAACACACTCTCCCAAGGCGTCAACAAAAGACGCCTTTACCCGCGCTGCGTTCGGGGCCAGAGCCTCAGTGCACTGAGGGCACTCTGCAAGCGGAGCTCTCACCAGCGGCCTTTGGGCGGCTCCTGGACCTGGAAAGGGCTGTTCTCGAACCACGTCGGGCAAGGGAGAAGGGGGCACCGGGCTTTAGCTGCCGCTGTATCTGTGGGAATTCCTCCGCGGCTTCATGAGCCCAGGAGGCCGACTGCTGCTTGGCTCCTTAAACTGACTCGGTGGACTAAAAATCTCGCGGAAACAGCATTGGTGGGAGGAAAGTTCCCAGCACCGAGTGACAGCCCAAACATCCTCCTCTGAAATGATCTCTCCTTGGGACAGGCCAAGAGACTGCTCTTTACCCCGGGGGCTCTCTTGCACTCTTCACCTCAACGCCTATTCTAAAACTCTGCTGGCCTAGTACAAACTGGGCTAGTAGCACTAGCCGGAAATCTAGCTCCCGACTAAAGATGAAAATTACCAATCTGCCCCACTCACCGCACTCCTATGAAGAAGAAGTGCCTGACAAGCAGACAGCCCCTCTCGTGGCCCTGCCCTGGGGCAGCTCACCAAAAGTCGGAAGCAAAAGGCACAGAGCCTGGCGTCGCCAAGGCTGGAGGGTAAAAAGAAGTCTCCCAAGCAGTTTGGGCCGACAGCCTTCTGCCTTCGGGTTTAGGCAGGGAAAAGGAGAAATTAAAAACCCGGTGAGACACAGTCCCTAATGGCTCTTTTCTGCTCAAATGTTGGAACTGGAAGGCACCCGTGAAATTTCCAACTTCAGATATCTCATTTTACTAATAATGAAACTGAGGCCCAGAGACAGGAAGAAGGGGTATTTCCCCCCCTAAACTCTGCTTTTCCTCCCAGCCAAATGGCAAAGACAGCCAAAACCAGAGTATAACTTCCCTGGGGTCAAATGGAATTGCCCGGAGGTGGCCGGATGCGTGCAGAGCAAGAACCCGCTTCCTGGGTCCCAGCCAGCACCGAGACCTCCTGGCTGCCGCTCATCTGGCTTTCTCTCACAGGTCACACCAGGGCCCTGTGGATTGATCATTTTGACCTCCTATTTAATTGCAATCAGCTTGCTTCCCCTCAACATGCTAAGAATAGCAAAGAACGCGTTAGGACTCCCCCAGGTGATGGGACCTGTGAGCTTCCAACTTCTGGCCCCAACTCAGACGTCACCACCCCAGAGGAATGCCTCACTCTGTCCCGTCCACCCGGTCCTAAGAAGCACGGTGGAGCCTCTATCCACCAAGCCCTAGCTATCTATCCTAATGTCCTGGCTGGCTCCTGTCTCTCTCTTCCGCCAGATCGCTGTCCTGGAACGCAAAGAGCTGTCTCCTGCCTCCGTACACCTGGCGCCAGTCACCGGGCCTGACATACAGTAGGTGCTCAAGAAAATCGCGATGAAGCTGGCACGTGACGAAAATGCCCTTGGCTCTTCTCCTCATTAGCTTTTCCCTCCAACCCTCTGGGCATTGGGATTCCTTGCAGGGAAGGGGCCCTGAGACCACGGTGCCCCGAACTTGGCCCCGAGTGGCTAGTCTAGGAAAAAGGTAGCGTAAGGAGCGAGAAGTTCAGAGCAGGTGGGGGGAGGGGGGGCAGGAAAGTGAAAGGCCGGGACAGGCGGGAGATGCAGGAGAGGAGAAAGAAAGCGGCGTCCTGTCCCCCCTCTGCCAGGCGTAGCGACCCGGGTGGGGTGCAGCAGCGGGGACCGCACCCGGCGCTGCGCCCCTCCCAGCGAACAACAGCCTGCTCTCCCCGCCCCTCCCGACGGGCGGTGAGTGTTGGGAGTGCGGGCGTCCAAAGTGTGGTGGAGGAGCGGGCGGGGGCGAGGCGCGGCGCCGCGCCTTCGTGCCCCTTCTTCTGCGAGAGACGCGGCGGCGGCGGCGGAGTCCCTCAGCCTCGGTCATGTGATAGTCTCGAAGCGCGAGCTGCGGGGGTCTCCGGCGTCTCGGGGACCATTACAAAACGCAGCCAGGAGAGCGCGTCGCTGCCACAGCCGCCGCCGCCGCCGCCTCTCCAGCTCGAGACGGGCCCCGGAGAGCGGCGGCAGCTGCTGCGCGTACAGCGGAGCGGGCCCAGACCAGCCGCGCATCCTCCCGGCCTTCGCAGCCGCCCCCTCGGGCCCGCAGCGTGCCCCCGCGTCCAGCGTCCCCGCCGCGCCGCTGCTGCAGAAACCAAACTTTTTCCCCGCCACCAGCGACCGCCTACAGCTCTCTCCCCGGCTCCGCTGCGAGCGGCCAGAGACCTGGGAGAAACGGGCTGCCAGGAGCTGAGCTCCCTTCTCCTTACCTCGCCGCTCCCCTCCAGGAAAACCCCAACTCCTGGCTGGGTACCCCGAACCGGAGGCAGCCTCCCGGCTCAGCAAGTCTCGCCTCCCCGGCCCCCTGGAGCACGAGCGCCAACTCGGATTTAAAGGGCCAGAGTCCCGCCTGTGCCGTCCTTCCCAGCCCTCTGGGCCTGAGCTTCCCTCGGACCGAGAAAAAGAAAAGAGGAGGCCGAGAAGGGAACGCGGCCCTGCCGACGTCTCCACCGCCCGCTCCAGCACCCGGCCTCTGACCACCTGGGGGAAGCCGCCCGGAGGGTGTGGCGGGGAAGCTGGCGCGCCCGACCCGCCACTCTCTGCGCGGGTCGGCCACCGTCGGGCCAGAAGTTGCGAGCTGCGGAGAGCTGAGCTGGCCCGAGAGGACAGCAGGCGCGGAGCCCCCGGAGCAGCTGGTAGAAGGCCGGAGAGAGACGGCGAGAGGGTCTGGGGACAGAGAGGGCGGGGTGGCGGGGCCGGGCGGGCGGAGTGGGGCTTAGTGCAGACCGCCAGGCCCCGGCAACCCGGTGCGGAGCGACACTGCCGTCCAGTGGGGGCCGCAGGGCAGTAGAGGCGGCGGGGGCGATGCCGCGGCCGGGGAAGAGCTCGTACAGCGACCAAAAGCCGCCCTACTCGTACATCTCGCTGACCGCCATGGCCATCCAGCACTCGGCCGAGAAGATGCTGCCGCTGAGCGACATCTACAAGTTCATCATGGAGCGCTTCCCCTACTACCGCGAGCACACGCAGCGTTGGCAGAACAGCCTGCGCCACAACCTCTCCTTCAACGACTGCTTCATCAAGATCCCGCGGCGGCCGGACCAGCCCGGCAAGGGCAGCTTCTGGGCGCTGCATCCCGACTGCGGCGACATGTTCGAGAACGGCAGCTTCCTGCGGCGCCGAAAGCGCTTCAAGGTGCTGCGCGCGGAACACACTCACCTGCACGCGGGAAGCACCAAGGGCGCGCCAGGCGCGGGGCCCGGAGGGCACCTTCACCCCCACCACCCGCACCACCACCACCACCACCACCACGCGGCCGCGCACCACCACCACCACCACCACCCGCCCCAGCCGCCGCCGCCCCCGCCGCCGCCGCACATGGTGCATTATTTCCATCAGCAGCCGCCCCCCGCCCCGCAGCCGCCGCCTCACCTTTCGTCGCAGCCCCCGCAGCAGCCGCCCCAGCAGTCGCAGCCTCAGCCGCCGTCCCACCCGGGCAAGATGCAGGAGGCGGCAGCGGTGGCGGCGGCGGCTGCGGCGGCGGCGGCGGCAGCCGTGGGCAGCGTGGGGCGCCTGTCGCACTTCCCACCCTACGGGTTGGGCTCCGCGGCCGCCGCCGCTGCCGCAGCCGCCGCGTCCACGTCGGGCTTCAAGCATCCGTTCGCCATAGAGAACATCATCAGCCGAGACTACAAGGGCGTGCTTCAGGCCGGCGGGCTGCCCTTGGCGTCCGTCATGCACCACCTGGGTTACCCCGTGCCGGGTCAGCTTGGCAACGTGGTCAGCTCCGTGTGGCCGCACGTGGGCGTTATGGATTCGGTGGCCGCGGCTGCCGCGGCCGCCGCGGCGGCGGGGGTCCCTGTGGGCCCGGAGTACGGGGCTTTCGGCGTGCCGGTCAAGGCCCTGTGCCACTCGGCAAGCCAGAGCCTGCCTGCGGTGCCGGTGCCCATCAAGCCCACCCCCTCGCTGCCGCCAGTGGCCGCGCTGCCTCCGACCCTCACTGTCCCCGCGGCCGCGCAGCAGCCGCCGGCGCCGTCCACCGTGTGCCCTGCGGCTGCGGCCTCGCCGGCCGCCTCGCTGCTGGAGCCCACCGCCCCGAGTGCGGCCGAGAGCAAGGGCAGCTCCCTGCACTCGGTGCTGGTGCACTCGTAGGGGACACGGCGAGCGGCGGAGCCGGATGCGTGCAGGCACTCCCGGCCCAGGACAGCCGGCTAGGGAGAAGGCGCCCTGAGGCTGGGCAGACCTGGCGAGCCAGAGCCTTTGTGGCAAAGGAAAGCCTTTGAACAGACCAACACGAAAGCGGCTTCTCCAGTGATCTGAATAAATATAACACTTCTGGTGTTTGTGTTTATACTATGTTGTACAATCAGATTAATGAAAGGAAATTTTCAGGTAAGAGTTTCTATTGTAATTAATATTGTAAGTCAGTAAGTTATGGGGGGAGGGAGCGAAGGAGTTTGGGGAAGCCTCTTTGGCAAACTGGAAATGGATTTAGACCCTCATTCCTGGGAGCAGAAGCTGGCGGAGCTAAACGTCCCTGGGAGAAATCCAGCACACAATGACGCTTCAAACGGACCTCAGCCACCAAGTTTCTCACCCCGGGCAGCGGCCTCTCGTCAACATCCAAGACAAAACTGCTATTCACTAAGGAAATCTCGTTTTAGTTAATATGGAAAAGAGAGCATTTTCATATCGTTATCTTGCCGGTCAGTTAAATGGGCGAGGACACGGTATCATGAATAAAGTCGCTTGGGGGTGAGGGGGTAGCAAGAACTCCACGAAGGATCTTGGGAAACAGTTCAGTTTCTTGCTCTGACCCGGGGGTCGACAAGGATAGAAGGACAACTAAAGCAATTAGTTTGCACAAAACAGAATGGCAGCGGCTTAAGGAGCAAAGCCCCAGATTCCAAAAGTAAAGTTCGGGGGAACACAACCAAAGAGAGACAATAAAGGCGGCTTTTTACCTGCAATTCGTTTGTGTATCAATCGGATGAGGCCGTTAAGGAGCCCCCAAATAATGTTAATTCCCACGATCCGTTCCATTTGGGACTTTAAAGGGGAAAAAAAAATCACTTGCATCATGGGATTTTGTTCCTCTAATCATGAGTGCAAGAAAAACCCGCGCCAGCACCCGACAGTATTGGTTTTAACGCTTCCAGGAGCGTTTCTTGGCGGTTGCCTTCCAGCCTCCGGACAGATGTCAGAGGATGACTTCCGTCCCTTCGGCGCCCCGCGGTCGATGTGGTATTCCGAGCGCTGTTCGGCGCCTACGACTCTCAGGCGAATTTTTCATTTTCAGCTCGTGAATGGAAAAGAAACTTGCCGCTATTGCCTCTTCCCCCTTTTTGAGCCCCAGGAATAGCACTTTACTCGCAACAAACTTTTGGGAACGAAGGGGGGCGGGTAAGGAGGAGGCAGCTGCCCTTTGCCTCTGAGTCACCTTGGGCTTGTGTCCGCGCCGCGTTCGCGTTGTGACTTTGTAACAAGTTCATGTCTGCCGGTGTTGTACGCGGTGTTCTCCATTAAAGCTTCTCTCTGGATACGCCGCGGCAGGTGTGAAGATGTTGCGCTTCTCAGGAGAGGAGGCGGCAATCTGAGCAGCCACTGGGCGGTCAAGGGACTTTTCAAATCCTCCCCTCCCCTTTATTTCTCAACTTCAGAGCCTCGTAGGGGGTGAGTTCACAGGAGAGCCGCCACCAGGGACAAGCGTCCTCCATTGGTCCTATTATCCGTTGGCGCAATTACCTTCTGGAATTCCACCAGCCTTATGCTGGCCTCCGGATCCCCAGGCCACCTCAGGACAGGGAACCGCATTAGCAAAACACCCGCAACAGGGCATTTTTTGTTCCCATTTGAGGTTCACGTCAGTTCACCATCACCACCACCCAACACCCTTCTCCTTTCCTAAGGGCCTGGAGGGCGGGCCACGCCGGGGACTCCGTACCCTTGGGTAGATGCCCTGCGGCGCCCCCTTAAGTCTGGAAGATAGACCGGGGCGGGGAAGTCGGTGCCGGGTCCCTGCCACCGCCACCGCGGCAGACACTGACAAGGAGCGCGAGCCCCGCCACCGAAGCCTGGAGGACCTGTTGCGCTCCCGCTCGGGGAGCAGGGCCTCGGGAGGCGGCGGCAGCCTGGGACCCGGAGCCGCAGAGCGCTGGGCGGGCGAGAACCCCCGGCCCCGCGGTCCGCTCTCCCAGGAGGGAACCTGCGGGCTGCGGCGGCTGCCGAGCCGCGCGGGGAGCTGGCGAGGCGGCCCGGCCCGGTGCGGGTCGGGGAAGCCACGGCCGGCTGTCTGCTCTCCGACTTCGGACAGGGCTCCATCTTGAACCGACTTCCCTATGCCCAGCCAGGCCCAACAGAAGCCTCCTCTAACCTTTCCTCCGAAGAAAATAAAGGACCTACAAGATGACCAGCACACAGTAATGACACTGGGGGGAGGGGTGGGGGCCGGGGGGGGGGTGGTGCGGATTTTGGTTATATCTTAAAGTAGGTGTTTCCACGCATGCCTTATTTACAAGTTGCATCTCAGCGTGCAGCCGAGGTTTAGGTCACCAAGTCCTTGCAAGCCCAAACAACTAGTGTACCCACTTCTTCCAACTTGAGACTCTGTAAGGGTTTCTGCAGGGTTTCCCTCTTCACTAGTCTGATGCAGTGGAAAGAGAGAAAAGAAGGGGGGGACACTGACATGGGAGGGGTCACAGATTTGGAGAAACTTTTGAGTCTGGCTTCTTTGTCCTCCTCTGGATGAGTGGGTGCCTAGAAGTCCTGGGGTCAGGACCCCTAGTTTAGACGAGTCCATTGGCTGGAAAGAGCAATTGAATCCCAGGGGTTTGTTCAAAAGAACACTCCTTCCTTCTGGTCCAGCTGTCCAAAAGGTGTGATTTTAGCGGTGGCCAGGGCCCCATTTCCAGGAAAGGGGCACAGCCCAAAGTGTCCTTTAGCACCCACAAAGCTGGCCTAAGCGGTAGCTGTGGGCCCAGCTGCAGGAAATGAGCAACTGTCCCTCACAGCTTTCCTGGCCCCGCTGAGCGAACTCCCACCTGCCTCTGTGTGGAAAACAAGGGTGTTTAGTATTTACTGGAAGAAAAGAGAAAAAGGAGAAGGGAAGGCCAAGTGAACTTAGAGATAATTCTACTCGAATTTTTATCTAGCAGGAGATCCAGGTACCCAAAGGAAACAATGCTTGGCACTGAGAGTAGAGAACCTGGGAATTCATGCAAATAAATAAGGGAGGGGGGAGCTTTCTGCCAAAACTCTGATCCCAGGGGAGGTTCCAATTGAAGCCCCAGACACTAACCCTGTCCTGAAGACCCCTCTTAACTAAGATGGGATCAGGAGTCTGACTGTATTGTGTGGGGCTTTATCCACCTAAGCAATTACTACCCCATTCGCAAGCCAGGAACCTGGCAGGATTAGTCTTGGCAGACCTCTGAGATACCAGGGCTGGGAGGACCCCAGGCCTGAGGCTCACTGCTCATCACCAGAATCAAGATTTTCATAGCCAGATGCCATAAAACACCCATTTAAAGACATTGGAACCAGATCCGGTGCTTATTTTAAACATGTTCATAGGGTTCAGGCCATTTAAAAAAAGAAAAAAAGTATTGTCCTGGTAATAATCAAAGTATATAGAGAAGTACAAAAGCTAATAAGAATAATAAATTGATGGTACTATTTTGGTAACCCTCTCAGCTGAGTATGTGATCTCATCTGAACTCACAGGATTCTCTCTCTAGCGACAGGTTGAGATAGAGGGAAAGTAAAATCTGGATAGAAGTGAGATGCAAGTAGAGACAATAAGCAGGTATGACCATCTCAGTTCACATGTTTAATAAAATCATTTGTGGTGGTTTAATAAAACCATTAGGGGAGAGAATCCTGCTTTCCAGGATGATAAAAAAGAATAGGGCTGCTTAGCCTGTATCCCACTCACCTGCATGCACGGTACCCTGAGCACGATGGGCAGAAGCAATGAGACAAGAGAGATTTCAGTGTAGATATCTTTACAGTAAATAAGAGGGAAACAGCTTGGAATCATCCGTTTGAGTATATTTCCTTGGGAAGCAGAGACAAGAGCTAAGGGCAGAGGGAGGACAAAGCTATTTTAGCTGTAGTCGCTAGGAGAACAGGCTCTCCAGAACCGGCACAGTTGGCATCTGGCACTTAGGAAGGCTGTCAGTCAAGCTGGCCTGTGGTCAATTATCTCCTTAAGTAGACTGGCACGAGTCCAGCCAGGGAGGAGGGCTGGTGGCATCCAGAGGAATCAGAGCCAGTTAGCTGGCCATGGTACTAAGCATCTTTGCATGGGGGTGGGGGGTCTGGAAGGCTGATCAACACATCTTCTCCTGGGATTCGAAGGTGACATTTGCCTGCTTGGCACTAGTACAGAAAGAGTCCAGAACAGTATGGAAACAGAATGCCTTAGGAGAAAAAAAAAAAATTGATTCTCAAAGCCACCAATTCCCCTTAAATTCCATTCACTGACAAAAATCACCATCTCTGATATGCACAAAATGATACAAAGATCTTGGTAAATGATGGTGGGACGTGGTTCCTCCACTGGATAAGAATTCTTGTTCATCGTTGTACCTAACTATGAAATGGGCAGAAAAGATAGTCTGGGGAGCATATTCAGGCTTGGATGATGTGGCAAGGGTTTGAAGTAGTAGTAGTGTTAAGCAGACGGGGATACGTCGGGGATACGATTCTGTGTGGGGGTACAGGGGCAGGGTGGAGTTGGCAATGGAAATGGGAGAGTAAAGAAAGGGTTTCGAAAGCCAGTGATAACCACTTTGTAGGTAAAAAGGCAGAGTGAGGATTCAAGTGGAGGTGGGAAGTCCTTGAATTCCAAAGGGCAAAACAGTTTCTTTAAGTCCAACGTTTTCATTTTGCTCATTTGAAGTATTTTCATTAACTTTATCTGTCAAAGCTGAAATGCTACCTTATACCCTTTGGGGGAGATTGAAGAGATCTGCTTGGGATTTCAATTCAGTCTTAAACCATTGTTTAAATGGTATGAGTCTGGCAAAACTCCAGATGTACTCTGTCCCAAGCACTTTTCCCCCTTAACTCTCCCCTGTGTATTTTAAGGAAAATTTAAGCCACATGTTGTTCTTTCCCCCTCGCATCCAAATGTCGTTTTATTGAATTTTAGCATGGTCCATGAAATTCAAATTCTGAGTTTTAAGCTATAATATATTCATATGATCTACAACACAGTCACATGATATGCACATATATCATTAAGCAGAAAATAAAGCATCTGAGAACTATAGTTGATTATAGTAACATTTCTTCAGACTGGAGAACCATGCTGAGAACGCCATATTAAAAAAGGATTTTATGAAATTATCCAAAAATTCAGAAAAGCGAAATTCATGACTCATGAGAATATTTTTTAAAGAATACTGTTAAGAAGGTAGAAGATATTTTGATTATGCTTTGTTTGATCCAAGTAGTTGTTTCCTGCCACAAGGAACAGGTCTTTTGTGTGCACAAGACACCCAGGCTTTGCTTGTAAGTCACAGATCTCATTATTGTGGCATCATTTGAAAAATGCATTGAGGGGCGCCTGGGTGGCTCAGTGGGTTAAAGCCTCTGCCTTCGGCTCAGGTCATGATCCTGGGGTCCTGGGATCGAGCCCCACATCGGGCTCTCTGCTCCGCAGGGAGCCTGCTTCCTCCTCTCTCTCTGCCTGCCTCTCTGCCTAGTTGTGATTTCTCTCTGTCAAATAAATAAAATATTAAAAAAAAAAAAAAGAAAAATGCATTGAACTAAGCTCTCCCATCTGAGCCACTTCCAGCCCTGTCAGCACCTTCACAGACAGCGTGCTTTTACTGTTACTGCGGATGAATGCTTAGCAAGAAGGGAGCTGGAGAGCTGTAGTCCAGGCCCAGCTGAACTAGATTCATTCCAGAAAGGATCCACAACATTGAAGCACACAGATGAGAAAAGGGAAAAAGGGGGAAAGAAGTGGGGAGAGGGAGGAAGCAAAGAAAGAAGCAGAGAGAAAGAGAGAGAGAGAGAGAGACGGGGGGCAGATGTATACATCTAATATTGACAAAGCAAAAAAAAAATTATAATTTTCTAACCTAATATTGTTTTGGCTTTCTTTCAGGAAACTCTAGATCAATTTTTCCAATGTATGTGTCTATAACACTACTTATCGGAAACAATCTTGGCTTAAAAGCATTATCCGTTCTTCTTTTAAGAATGGTTCTGAGCGGGGCGCCTGGTAGCTCAGTGGGTTAAGCCTCCACCTTCAGCTCAGGTCATGATCTCAGGGCCCTGGGATTCCAGCCCACATGGGTCTCTCTACTCAGCGGGGAGCCTGCTTCCCCCTCTCTCTCTGCCTATTTGTGATCTCTCTCTCTCTCTCTCTGTCAAATAAATAAATAAAATCTTATTTAAAAAAAAAAAGAATTGTTCTCAGCTAGAGAGGACAGGGTACTGTATAACTAACTGGCAGCCACATTTATTGCCTAAAAAGAAGAGGCATCAGTCTGCCTAAGAATTCATCCCAGGTGAGAATTTTGCACCATTAATTTTGTTGCAATTTATTGTATAGGGATTAACCTATATCCCCACAGGGAGGTGTTTAAATAAGTGATGCTGTTTATATACTATGGAATATCATGCAGTCATCACAAATAATGCTTATGAAATTTTGCTCATATTGAAAATGTTTATGCACCAAATATAAACAGCGGTACCTCTAGACTCTAGACTGCTGAAATCATAAATCATCTTATTTTCTTGTTTTCCATATGATCTCGATTGTTTTGGATTTTCTGCATCCACCAGTCATGTTTTACTTTTATAACCAGGGGAAAGATCACTCAAAGATCTCTCCAGCCAGTACAACTAGCATGTCAACGAAATGTAAATTATTATTTTTTAAAAAGATTTTATTTATTTATTTGACAGATAGAGACCACAAGTAGGCAGAGAGGCAAGCAGAGAGAGAGGGGGAAGCAGGCTCCCCGCTGAGCAGAGAGCCTGATGTGGGGCTTGCTCCCAGGACCCTGAGATCATAACCTGAGCCGAAGGCAGAGTCCTAACACACTGAGCCACCCAGGCACCCCAAGACTACTCTCTGACTCTCTATCTGAAATAAACAAAATCTTAAAAAAAAAAAAAAGAAGTTTTAGATACTATTTGTACTAGTTCAAATAAACCTGTATTGTGTCTTCCTTGTCTACACCGAAACGTTTCTTTAAAAAAAAAAATGGGGAAGTCTGGGGCATGTAGCTGGCCTCAGGCAGTAGAGCATAGGACTCTTGATCTTGGGGTGATGACATTGAGCCCTATGTTGGATGTAGAGACTACTTTCATTTTTTTTAAGATTTTAAAAATCTTTTTTAAGATTTTATTTATTTGACAGAGAGATCACAAGTAGGCAGAGAGAGAGGAGGAAGCAGGCTCCCTGCCCAGCAGAGAGCCAGATGCGGGGCTCGATCCCAGAACCCTGAGACCATGAACTGAGCCGAAGGCAGAGGCCTAACCCACTGAGTCACCCAGGCACCCCGAGACTACTTTTAAAAAATTTGTTTTAAATTTTTAAAAAATGCAAAAGTCTGTAACTACTCAGAATATGCAAATTTTCAGAAGACTAAACATACCTCAACTATTGTGACAGAAGCCTGATTACCTCTATAAATAACCCCAGGTCACTGAGATTTTTGGTTTTTAAAAATGTTGCACTGGAGAACTAAAATTCAACTAAAGTTGAAATTATAAGAATGAATTTTTAACCCAAGAGAACCAGAGAATCAAAGTTTGATCAAATATATCTCACTTCACCAGCTTAGAGAACAAAATAACATCCTATTTCTTTGATATACAAAAATTTTGAACTCTCTTCTCAGTTATTACTGAAAACATCTTTTTTCCTGCCAGGGAACCCCAGGCTGACTCAGGCCTGGTTACTCCCACCTTAAAAAGAAAAAAGGTAAAGTCGAATCAGTCTGCTAACATTGCCTCTCAAACTTGAGGTACGTGTGATCATCTGAGGAGATCTTTTTTTAAGATTTTATTGACTTATTTGACAGAGAGAGAGGGAACACAAACAGGGGGAGGAGCAGAGAGAGAGGGAGGAGCAGGCTCCCTGCCGACATGATCCGAGGAGTCTGGGATCATGACCCAGGCCACTGCCTGGGTGCCTGCGTGGCTCAGTGGGTTAAGCCTCTGCCTTTGGCTCGGGTTCTTTTTCTCTCTGCCTACTTGTTATCTCTGTCTGTCAAATAAATAATTAAAATCTTTAAAAAAAGAAAGAAAACGAAGGCAGATGTTTTATGACTGAGCCACCCAGGTGCCCCCTGGGGAATTTTGTGAAACAACCTCCGCTGGGTCCCACCTCCAAAGATTCTGATTCAGCTGCTGTGAAACAGAGCCTGAGTTGATACAGGTCTAATGAGCTACCCGATGATGCTGATGTTGAAGATGTTGCTGGGCCCCAGATCACACTCAAGTTCTGGGCTGCAAGAGATATTCTTTTCATCAGTAACAGCCATCTCAGCCCATCAGCCATACCCAAATAACTTTGAACATTAGTTAAGATTGGTATCTTTTTTCTCTCAAAACCTCACAGTGCAGGGGCACCTGCGTAGAGCAATCAATGAAGCTTTCGACTCTTGGTTCCAACTCAGGTGGTGATCTCAAAAGTCGTGGGATTAAGCCCCGAGTCCGGCCCTGTGCTCAGCTCAGAGTGGGCTTGACATTCTCTCTTTCTCCCTCTGCCTCTCCTGCCCTAGCTCTCTCTTGATCTCTCTCTAAAATAAATAAAACCTTTGGCAGGGAGGGGGGGAACCTCACTGTTGCCTATCAAATTTACCCATCCCCTTCCCAGTCGTCTGAGCATTATATACTAATGCACAAGGGAAACGGAAAAGCCCCGTATGCCCCAGAGTTGGAGCACTCCCCACCATAAGTCACATCAGGACAGAATAATCAGGTTGGAAAGCAAAAAATTTCTTATTTCATCAAGGAGGCAGCTGAGGCAGCAGTTACTTGAGAAGCAAATTACTAAACACTAAAGCTAGAAGTCAGTTGTTGGGGGCACCTGCATGGCTCAGTCAGTTAAGTCTGCCTTGACTCAGGTCATGATCCCGGGGGTTCTGGGATCAAATTTTGCCTCAGGGAGCATGCTTCTCCTTATGCCTGCCACTCCTCCTGCTTGTGCTCTCCCTTCTTCTCTCTCTGTCAAATAAATAAATAAATAAATAAATAAATAAAATCTTAAATTAATAAAAAAAAGTCATTTGTCTTCTTGCTATGCCCATCTTTACATCATAAGCCATGACAAGCCAGCTCCTTTACAAAAGGAACTACCACTTCACTTCACCTCCTTAATGTGATGTAACTGTATTTGCAGACCACACTTTCCTTCGATGCTTTTATCTTTATGTCAACTGTTTTATATAGGAGGGATAGGTTTTTTTATTTTTTGTTTTTTTAAATTGTTTATTTATTTATTTGAGAGAGAGAGAGAGATCACAAGTAGGCAGAGAGGCAGGCAGAGGGAGGGGAGGAAGCAGGCTCCCTGCTGAGCAGAGAGCCCGATGTGGGGCTCAATCCCAGGACCCCGAGATCATGACCCAGGCCAAAGGCAGAGGCTTAACCCACTGAGACACCCAGGTGCCCTGAGATAGCTTTTTATTTTTTTTTAAAGATTTTATGTATATATTTGACACAGAGAGAGAGAGATTGCAAGCAGGCAGAGAGGCAGGCAGAAAGAGGGAGAAGCAGGCTTCCTGTGGAGCAGAGAGCCCAACTCGGGGCTCAATCCCAGGACCCTGAGACCAGATAGGTTTGTTTTTTGTTTGTTTGTTTTTTAAAATTTTGTTTATTTATTTGAGAGAGAGAGATCACAAGTAGGCAGAGAGTCAGGCAAAGAGAGGGGGAAGCAGGCTCCCCACCGAGCAGAGAGCCCCATGAGGGGCTCAATCTCAGGACCCTGAGATCATAACCTGAGCCGAAGGCAGAGGCTTTAACCCACTGAGCCACCCAGGCACCCGCGGAGATAGATTTTATTCTGAGTTCATACGTACGCAGGCTTAGATCTAAAACTTGGAGGATGGAGTCCTTGCAGATGTTCAAATGATGCATCAATTTAGTGAACTCATGCTTTGCCTAAAAATGGAACCACTTAGCCAAATATTTACAAAACGGCTTTGTTTTCATAGTGTGCATTCTAACAAAATGTGCGCATTCTAACAAAACAAATGTTACCAGGACTCTAGCTGGGATGCCCTCTAATCCTTGAGAGTTCATGATCTTTTCTGTAGCCTTATCCCGTGTTCTGTGACAGACTCAAACCCCTGTCTCTCTGGGGACTTTAGAAGCTGGAGAAGGTAGAGAGGCTTTGTTGCTTAGTCATGTCTGACTTAAAACTCCAGCTCAAACAGATCTGGTTTACTACAAGGATCATCTCAACATAAAAGCATCCTGCCCCCTTTATTTGCAACCATCCCAGGTGTAAAGGGCATGAGAAGCAAACGCCAATGTCTTGAAGATTTGAGTTTACCTTACTTCATTGAATTGAAATATTTATTATTTTATAAAAGTACTTCTATCATCTCTCTACCAGGACTTTTCTCTGATTGTCTTTGACATTCAGTCCAGTCTTATAGTTTGACTGGCCTTGACTCTCTTCTTGGCCTATTTGCTCTCCCCCCAACCCCCTGCCCTTCTCCAGTTGCTTCCATTGCCCTTCACCCTATTCCACCCCAATTCCCACTAACTTTTTATGAAGGGTGGTTTAATTCTTTTTCTCTCTGGAGACTGTTACCATTGGGATCTCGCCTTCTACACGGAAAGTGTTCTATCAAGTTTTTTTCTGACATGAAGACAGCTCTTCTTAGAAGAGGAACTAAGGTGTTGGCTATTAAAATCAGTGTTTTTTTTTTAAAGATTTTATTTAATTATTTGACAGAGATCACAAGTAGGCAGAGAGGCAGGCAGAGAGAGAGAGAAGAGGAAGCAGGCTCCTTGCTGAGCAGAGAGCCAGACATGGGGCTCGATCCTAGGACCCTGGGATCCTGACCCGAGCCAAAGGCAGAAGCTTTAACCCGCTGAGCCACCCAGGAGCACCTAAAATCAGTTTTAAATCTAACTACCCCCACATCTCCACCCCACAAGCAATTATTCAATTCCATCCTCGTGCAGGACCTCTGCCAGGTGCTGATTAGAAGACACATTCCCTGCGTGCGCCAACTATTAAGCTCTTGTCTCCAAGCCTCCCCTTCCCTACTCTGCTCAGGGATGCTGAGACTTTGCAAACCATGTTTCTGCTTTGCCTGCTGGCTATATGTTGAGTTCTGGTAATGTGGGGTTCTAGTGGTAGTAGCAACGGTGGGAAAAGAAGGGATTTGCTCCTTTCTGCTTGTTCCTTCTGGGGCTTCCTTTCTGCTTGTGATTCCTGAAAGCCTCATGCAGCAAAACTTCTTTACCCTGCAGTGCCTTCTTGTAGCAGCAGCTGAATCCAGTTGGAAGTTTTCCCGGTGCTTAAAGAACCAACACCATCGTGCCCCTCCTCAGAGACGTCAGCACCAGGACGCTCCCTGAGTTCTGAGGGTTAGCTCCCTGGGGCTCTCCTCTGAGTTTCTGAATGTTAATAATGCCAACTTCTTCCTTTGTCCTCTCCAGCCTAAACCTGGTAGGTGATTTCTGCCGTTGCTATGACTGTGATCGTTCAGAGTTCTCTTTCTACGTGTTCCGTTATTAACATTTTTACACCTGGTTAACTATTCATTAAATGAAATTCTGTTCGTCAAAATAACTGGAATGGTTTCTGTTTCCTGACTGGATTTTAATGCATCTGCCTCTAAGGATCTGATAGTCCGAAGCAGAAGACTATCTCCTCTGACCAAGATGTGTACAAAGTAAGTGCAGGGAACCATGGAGTTTTGGAAAAGTTCAGGTTCAAGTTTGTAATATGAAACAATGCGTAGGCATAGATTTGCTGATACATATCAACCAAGAAAAACATTGAAAATGTCTTTGCTTTTACAAGTAATATACTCTTTTGAAATAAAAGTGCCAAAGCATGGGTTTATAGTAGCATAACCTTGTGTTCTCTGCAGGACTTCATTGCAACGTGGCTTTGTAAAGTGTCATGAGTTTGCAGATAAGTTCTGTGATCTCAGTGTGACAGACTCAGTCCAGCTGCTGAGTTCCCAGGAGGAGGCTTCTCCAGACCACTCTGTTTGACCTTCACTCTTCAAGAATCAAGGAACAAAATGATCCAATTCTCCCTGGAAGGTAGGAGGCTAGAGAGCAAAGTGGTAAAACAAACAAACAATCAAATAAGGTCAAAACTAATAGAATAGGTTGAAGGTAAAAAGAGTGGTTTTTTTTGTTTTGTTTTGTTTTTAAAATTTTTATTAACATATACTGTATTATTTGCCTCAGGGGTACAGGTCTGTGAATCACCATGTTTACACACTTCACAGCACTCACCATAGCCCATACCATCCCCAATGTCCATAACCCAACCATCCTCTCCCTACCCCACTCCCCCTGGCAACCCTCAGTTTGTTTTGTGAGATTAAGAGTCTCTTATGGCTTGTCTAAAAAGTGATTTTGGCAACTTCTGAATTTGACCATTCTGCTTATAGATGTAATAGGAGGATATTGACTTTTTAAATGAGTTGCAGTAATAAAAGTAAGTAGCTAGTGAGCGGGACCCAGTCAGAGCTCCTCACTGGAAGGATACTGGCTCACCTTATGCCCCTTAAGAATGTCCTATAAAACAATAGCAAGTTGGGGTCCTGGGATCGAGCCCCGCATCAGGCTCTCTGCTCCACAGGGAGCCTGCTTCCTCCTCTCTCTCTGCCTGCCTCTCTGCCTGCTTGTGATCTCTCTCTCCGTCAAATAAATAAATAAAATCTTTAAAAAAAAAAAAAAAACAATAGCAAGTTGGAATAAACACACATCAGGGACGTTTGTATAGTTTTCTATGAGAACAGTAAAGATATGTTTTGAAATAAGAGTTTTGACAGAGTATTCAAGTGCTTTACAGTTATTGAGGCGTTTAAGAGAAATTTGAGCATTATAGGGTCCATGTCAAATTTATTTTGATGTCCGAGAACAGGTTGACCCACTACATACTGCTTTTGCTGCTTTGATATTATTATTTGTGGAAAGTTTTTGAAAGTTTCTAGAGATATCTTTTTCATGTTTGTACCTCTACCGACAAATAAGTGAGTCATGGTACGTTCTTTTTTTTTTTTTTTTTAAGATTTTATTTATTGGGGGGCCTGGGTGGCTCAGTGAGTTAAGCCTCTGCCTTTGGCTTGTGATCTCTCTATCAAATAAACAAATGAAATCTTTTTTAAAAAAGGGAAAAAAAAGATCTTATTTATTTGACACAGAGAGAGAGGTCACAAGTAGGCAGAGAAGCAGGCAGAGAGAGAGGGGGAAGCAGGCTTCCCGCTAAGCAGAGATACCTCTGCAGGACTCGATCCCAGGACTCTGGGATCATGACCTGAGCCGAAGACAGAGGCTTAACCCACTGAGCCACCCAGGCCAGCCCCCCTCATGGTATGTTCTTAAAGTTTTGTTGAAGAGGAATAAGAATTTAGTCAATACAGTCCACCATCTTGACTTAATGAATATTCAGATGTGGAGACCATCCGCCTAACTGTTTAAATACAAAACCTTAAGTAACTAAATCCTAGTAAGTCAAATGGCTTCAAGAGAGACAGATTCAGCTGCTTTGCCAAGGTCATTTAGCTACTTTGTGGTGGAGCCAAGATTGGGTCTCAGGGCAGCCAAACTCACACCCAGCTCTTATCCAAAGTCAGAAACTGCTTCAAAAAATCTCTGAACCTCTTTGGGTTTTGGTTTTTACATCTGTAAGACTGGACAAAGAATACCTACCTAATTAGATTTACTTTAGCCAATAAATAAAATCCAGTTTGTTGACAATCAAAATTGAAATTCCTATTTTCAAAAACCAATTGAGAAATGTTTCTTAGTAACTGGAGACAGATTGGAAAAAAAAAAGTCCTAAAAATTAGTATGATTTAGTAAAGGAGGCCAGCTGAAAGGGGGAAATTGTTTTGGACAGTATTTTTTTTTTTTTAAACTAGATCCAGGCAATATTTCTTACAACTTTTCAAAGCAATGTGATGATTTTAAAACCATATTTATAGAAACAATTTCCTGGCTTTAAAATTAATTTTGGTATTATATCCAAGTTACTTAAAAGTAACTCTTGTTTCGAAAATATTAAAAGCATACTAAAAGAAAAATTGTAAAATGATTTGAACATTATTTAGAATGAAATTTTAGATTATATCATGGCAAGAAGGCAAACTTTGAAACTGACTGTAATTAAAAGTTCATGTGAAAATGTGGACTCACCCAGGATGATGAGCAACAATGTAGCACATAAATCAACATACTTTGCATACTTTTTTTCCTATTTTTCTCTTGGGCTCTCCATTCTTTCTATATCCAACTATTAAATCGTGCCTTTCCTTCAAAACCCAACTTAAAAACCAACTCTTATAGTGGCTAATAGATTGCAGGAAACAGTATTTCCTTTCCTTCTTTCCAAGGAGTCTTACCAGTTTTCCTCTACCTTTCTCTGTTCTCTGTTATTAATCTCTCTTTTCTTTATCCTTAGAGAATGTTAAATCCATGACCCAGTGTGCCTTGATTTGGGCTGGGCATGTCACCGGCTCTTCTGCCAAAATGAACTGTAGAATAACATGGACCTCATCTTTAGGGAAATCTTTGTATTTCTCCCTGCATGCTGTTTTCCACGCAGTATGTGCTCAGTTACTGTGTATGTGCGGAGAACAGAATCACCCTTGGCTGGTCTCTTTCAAGGCTGATTTCTAGAGAGACAGGTAAATTCTTTCTTGTCCAGCTGCATTTGTATCTCTTGATATCCATTCCATGACCTGCAACCTGGAATTATGTGGGATCGATGGTCTCCTTCTCATATTCTTATAACTCAATTTAAAACATAATAGGTGCCGCAACTGTAGGTAGGCAACCCTCTCCATAGCAGATTTAACTGACCAGGAAGATCATTTTAAAGTTCTAACCCTAGACCTCTTACTCTGAGAAATTCTGGCCTTTGTGAACATCATCCAAAGGGCAAGATGGTTCCATGAGAAGCACTTTGAACCCCATATCTGAAATTTACTACTGTAATTGCTTTGATGATAGTAATTGATTGAGCATATAAATGTCTACCATTAATCCTCAAAATAACTGAAGGCAGGCAGTCTGGACAAAATCCCATCCCTGTTTGACTGATAAAGAATCTGAGGATCAGAGAGTCCACTTTCTTCCCAAGTCACATAGCTACCTAATGGTTATACCAGGACTGGAATTCAAGGCAGTGAAATTCAAGCCCCAACTCTTAACTTGAAGCGCTACTGCTTCATTAAGTTCCTTAGCTTCTCTAAGTTTCCTCATCTTAAAAGCCAAAGAAATGATTTCTACTTCATTGAGTTGTTGAGACAGCTGTCCAATGAGTATTAGTGTCCTTTCCCCTGGAACTGTGGAACTTAATCAACCTAAATCTATCTGAACTAGGATCTTTGGTAGGAACGAGGGAACCTTCTATGTAATGCCCTAAATTTTACCCCGAGTTTTTCCAATTGATTACTGACTTCCCAATGACCCAGGTGTTCAATGAATGCAGAACTGGGTCTCCAACAGGGAGCAAGATGCCTTCCTTGGTCCTCAGCAATTTACACACATTTGCTGTGAATGAGTGAGGACTTTAAAAGAGCACTCACCACATTTTATAGACAATAACTTTTCTCTCTTCAGATAGAAACAAGTGTGTAAATTTGCATATGTATCAAGCCAACATGGGTTCGCCATATCTGACACTGGCGAGGAAAACTAAGATCTAACAGGGAAACTGTCCTTACTTTCACAAAGAAGAGGAAATCCTACTCCTGCTTCCCACTGAGAAAAATAATGGACAACGAAAGTACAAATGTTGGTGGGAATGCAAGTTGGTGCAGCCACTTTGGAGAACAGTGTGGAGATTCCTCAAGAAATTAAGAACAGAGCGTCCCTATGACCCTGCAATTGCACTGCTGGGTATTTACCCCAAAGATACAGATGTAGTGAAAAGAAGGGCCATCTGTACCCCAGTGTTTATTGCAGCAATGGCCACGGTCGCCAAACTGTGGAAAGAAACCAAGATGCCCTTCAACGGATGAATGGATAAGGAAGATGTGGTCCATATACACGATGGAGTATTATGCCTCCATCAGAAAGGATGAATACCCAACTTTTGTAGCAACATGGACGGGACTGGAAGAGATTATGCTGAGTGAAATAAGTCAAGCAGAGAGAGTCAAGTATCATATGGTCTCACTTATTTGTGGAGCATAACAAAGAACACGGTGGACATGGGGAGATGGAGAGGAGAGGGAGTTGAGGGAACCTGGAAGGGGAGATGAACCATGAGAGACTATGGACTCTGAAAAACAACCAGAGGGTTATGAAGGGGTGGGGGGGTGGGAGGTTGAGGAACCAGGTGGTGGGTAATAGGGAGGGCACGTACTGCATGGAGCACTGGGTGTGGTGCAAAAACAATGAACACTGTTACACTGAAAATAAACAAATTAAAAAAATAAATAAATAAAAAATAAAAATTAAAAAAAAAAGAAAGTACAAATGAGCTACAGTACCCTCCTCGTTCTCCACAACAAATGGTCAAAAACCAGTGACAATATTATGATGTTGATTTTTTTTTAAAGCTGGCACGTAATCAATTTTCATTTCTTTATTCTTCATATATGGTGAGATTAGGTCAATGAATATGTACTTTCTGATGACTCATTTCCTTTTGATCCTTTCCGTAACTCTTTTTTTTTTTTAAGATTTTTTTTTTATTTGTTTATTTGACAGATCACAGGTAGGCAGAGAGGCAGGCTGAGAGAGAGAGGAGGAGGCAGGCTCCCCATTGAGCAGAGAGCCCGATGTGGGGCTTGATCCCAGGACCCCGGGATCATGACCTGAGCCGAAGGCAGAAGCTTTAACCACTGAGCCACCCAGGTGCCCCCTTTCCGTAACTCTTACTCAACTGAGATGACATAGAGAACATTTCCAGGGTTTACACGTGATGTGATATATAAATTTGGTCCCTCAGGTAATAGATGAGGGACCTGCCTTCTAGGGTCTGCAATTCCCTTTTTGTCATTCGGAAACTGGGGAAACTACAGAATTTCTCTAAATGTAGTATCCTCACTCACAAGTGGTCATTGTGCAAACATTTATCAAGCATTCTTTACGTAACACACAGCGTGCTGGGAGGTTTGCAGGGAGGATAATGTTGCCCTGATTCCTCTATAAAATCTTTGAGAGATGAGTGCTCCCATGCTTCGTCCAGCTCCAAGGGTTGATCAGTCTCATTCTGAGGAGGTCACGCAAATTGGAGCTCTCTGTGAAATGCTAAGTGTGTAAAGATCCTAGAGGTGCCGACTTTGGTAATGAGGGTAGCAAAGGTGATGAGAGGAGGATACTGAGAATCATCACTAACCTGTGTTTGGGAAAGGGTTAATGCAGCTCTTCTGGACTTGCCAAGGGTTTCAAAGAAACAAACAAAACCTCCATGGGCATGGGAATGGGGTAGGAAATGGGAGAAGTGTCTGCCTTGATCGACTAAAAAGTTGCTCCATGGAGCCTACGGCACTTATACGAACACTGAGTTCACCTTCTTAGATATCAGATTCCTGAGATCTTGGTTACATGTATCAATAAACAGCTTAACATATATTACAGACAAGATCCGAGGCACAGTTAGGCAGAAACTCAGACATAGAAGGGTCTGCTGCGTTGGTGGTAATTTTCTAAGCTGCTCAATGAAACTTAAAGGTTGAAATTTTTCATAGCATCTCCCTGGGAAAAACAGTCCCAGAACTGATAACTTGCCCCTCCACATACTGTTATTTTTAGTACACTGAGTGCTCGATGCCGTAAAAGATCAAACTGAAACACTTAACATCTATGCTACTTTGCTCCTTGAGTTAAATGAGATTAAAATCTAGAAATGAGAAATTTTTATCTCATTTTTTTTCATGTGATACTAATACAGTTTCTAAAAGGAATCCCAAAGTCATTACACTCTACTACTATCATTCTTTAAATAGACATAATTGAGATTCCTGAATTTCTGAATTAGACAGCTAGATGTGTATCCTATAAAAATTTGTACTAAGGCCAAGATTCAGAACTCTACAGACAAATATCTCCTTCATTTTGTGTAATGATGTGTCATTGCAGATATAATCAGCATGGATAAGAATCTAAAATAAGAGTTCAAAATTATTTGTATAAATCCAAATCTAAATGCTTAATGCCAGAAATATATTCATTTCCTGCTCTTCCTATAACAGATCACCGTACACTTTATGACTTAAAACGATGCAGTTCTGGACGTCAGAAGTCCAAAATCAGTTTCACAGGGTTAACGTCAAAGTATTTGGCAGACTTGGCTCCTTCTGGAGGTTCTCACTGGAGAATCTCTTCCTTTACCTCCCCCGCCCCCTGCTGCTAGTAGACATCTGGATTTGGCTTGTGAACCCCTTCCTTCCTCTTCAAAGCCTGTTTCCTTTATCACGCCACTTTCTCCTCTTCTGTAGTCCAATTTCTCTTTGCCTCCCTCTGGACAAGGACACTAAGAATGATAGTATCATAAGGATATTCTCGCCATCTCAAGGTCCCACAGGATAATCTCCCCATCTCAAGATCTTTTCTTTACTCATATTTGCAAAGTCCCCTTTACCATGTAAATTAACATTCACAGATTCTGAGGATGTGGACCTTTTGGGGAGTCGTTATTCTGCCTACCGTATAGATGCACCACTCATGACTGAGGGCCTCTATGGACCTCACCCAGATTTCCTAATGATAAAATAGCTTTTGATTTCATGTCTTGATTTTTTTGTAACAGTAAATCCTATGAAGAACTCCAACTAGAGGAGCTGGCATTCAAGATCATGAGACGGGAATAAATCGCATAAAAGAGAAAGTTGGGGCACCTGGCTGGCTTCTTCTGTAGAGCATTTGACTCTTAACCTTGGGGTCGTGAGTTCAAGCCCCATGTGCAGAGATTACCTAAAAGTAAAACCTTAAGAAAAAAGAGTAATAACTTAACAAGTCCCATTGTACATTAGATTAACTGAGGACAGGATGATTTTATATCTAAGGAGATCCCTTGCTTGCCCTCAGTCTCCATGTTTCATTAAAAGCACACCCAAAACCAAGGAAAGCCAGCCTGTGTTGAAAATCTTCAGGAGTAAACCAAACAACAAAAGATACTCAATGGAGATGTATTAGTTCTTTATCCAAGTGGTTCCTCCTGGAACAATTTTCTTTCAGTTTTTGGTACTAACATCATATTTAAAAAGTCAAATCCAAAATCTGATAGCAATCTCCTAAAGAAGAAACTCAATTTCCCAGAAATAGCTAATTCCTGAAATGAGATATTTGAGATGTGTCCTCAAATATCTAGACCAAGTGTCTACAATCTGACTTGTCTGTCAGTATAAACATAAAATGTATTTGAAAAGAGCCCTTAACAACCTAATTTAGGGTGAACAATAGATATTTAACTTGGCCAGGCAAATGCAAATCTATCCTAAGAGAAATCTTCATTTGACCTTTGAAGTGAGGATTACAAACCGGGAGAGTTTGATCCTTCCAGCCTTCAGGATCCCTGTAAGGGGCTGGGGAGAAAGGGAAAAGGCTGAGGGAGGGGGATATCTGACCTTAATCCCTGTGGGATTGAGACCCATGGATCCACCCCAAGTATTGATATGCAGAGAAGCAGCAAGGGAAGGGAAAACTGGTAAGGATGATCGAACCCCACTTCAATAAAAAGCCAGAGGTTTACACTGTTTGTAACACCTGAGGACCCTCACATTTGCTCAATTAAAGAAAATCTATGTGTATATGTTAATATTAATTGTAAATTTCAGGGGTTCGGGTGCTAGTGTCTGGTGACTCCTTTATAAACCATATGACAGATGTCTGTAATAAGGCAAGAATTGTTTTCTAAAATTGTGCAGGAAACTATTTTATTTTTCAGAGGATTTATGACATGTGCTCAAGTAATAATAGATCTGTGTATCTACAAGTTAACTTAAGGGTCAATATTCCACTGTAGTCATTACTGAGCACGTGGAGAAAGTGTTTTGAATTCCAAATAGCATTTCCTCCCCATAAACAATTTTATTTTTATTCACCTATTTATTTCTTTAAAGTGATCTCTGCACCCAACATGGTGCTGGAAATCACAGCCCTGAGATCCATAGTTGCACACTCTACCAAGTGAGCCAGCCAGGTGTCACACCCCCTATCCCCCAAAACAATCTTCAATGTCTTTTCCAATCATAGTATGGGATGGTATACCCCATTTGTTTTAATAGTTGTGTTCTTAGTCATTTCATGACTCAAATTGAACGTTAATATTCCCAAACTCCCACTATGTAAAGAAATTGGTGTACGTGTGTTAAAAGCAGATCCCACAAAGATTATACATTATTTCCAATCATAGAGAAACTGAGGCACGGGAAGAATGAATGGCTGGTCAGAAAACACCAGCAGACAATTCAAGCACAGTGAACTGACATCAGACTTTTGACCTCCAGCTAGAACCAAGAAAAATATACTAACTTCCCTCCTTCAAGTTGAACATTTTTTTATTTATTAAGATTATTAACTGCAAATTTGAAATGTTAAAAAATTTTAATCCTTTTTGGTCTTCCAAGTCATTGATTCAAATTCCCTAGGAAACTACTTCAACTGTGCACTTTTTCCTGTCCTACGTTGACCCAACCTTAGTTATCAACAGATTTTGTTTTGTTTTATTATTTGATTGAGTCTCATCCAACCCTTCTCCCTGGCAGTCAAGGGAATCCTCTATCCTGAATGGAAACATTTAGATTTGCTACTTTTAAACTCAAGGATTAGCTTTGCACTTGGGGAATCTTCGGGTAGCATCAAACCTACCCTACAGAATTCTGCAATTTAATTTCACTTATGAATTTAAAGCGCTTACAGCTGTCTTCACAGTTAAATGAGGATTTACAGAGATGTTGCCTTTCCCAGTGGCAGAGATAACTCCCCAACCAGCAGGACTTCCCTGAAGTAGATGGTTTGACCAAGGAGGGTGAAATTAGCACGCACACACAAAACATACCATCTGAGGCTTTCCGAAAATGCAGATCCAGGGGGAAATTTTAGCGCATCAGTTACTCTATTTTTTTTTTTTTTGGTGGTTGTTTTTTGCTAGATCTTAGTTGGAAAGATTTGTGTGCTTTTTATGTGCGCAGCTGTGGAGTCTCTGGGGAGATTTCTTGCTCTTTTTCATTTTTGCATATCAGCCAAAAACCAAGATCTCAGCACCAAATGTAGTATCATAAGCCCCGCATACAATGTAGGTGATTCTCCGAAGGATGCTAGACAAGGAACTGATTAAAATCCAAGGTGGGTATTATAGCAGCAAGCCTACAATGGGTATTATGATGAGAAGAGAAACAGCTGAACAGGTGGGAGCCAGGCTTTGTTTTGTGGTTGTGTTTGTTGTTGCTGCCCTTTGTTTGCTTAGTTCTCACTCTGGCTCTAACCATTCTATATAGACTTGGCCAACTTAATGAAACTTTTGTTTGCTACTGGTGAGATAAATGTCTGTTGCCCAAACAAATCAACAACAAACCTGAGATTGATCTTTGCTATGTGACCTTGGCTGAGCGATTTGATCTCTATGCCTATATTTCTTTGTCCTGTGAATTAATCTAAATAAACTCTAGGATTTATTCTGGTTCCAAATATTAATGGTTAATATTTACAGAGCACTTACTGTGGGTTAGGCAATATTTTAAACACTTTCATATACCAACCTCTTTAATCTTCACAAAATCTTAACAAGTAAGTAGTAGTATTACCCTCATTGAACAAATAAGGAATCTGAGACAGAGATGTTAAATAACTTGTCCAATGCCAAATAGCTTGGAGGTGGCAAAATCAAAATTAAACTAGAAAGATTGACTCCAAACTTTGTAATCTAATGAAAATTCTATACCCCCTCTCTAAAATGCTATGGACAAAAAGTGAGGATGTGAATTTTAATGTACTACCTCAAACTAGATCGCTCCAAACTGTAAACATTTTATTTTTATTAGCAATGATTGTATTAACCTTAATCTCTGAATCCCACCCCAGCCTGAATGTTCACTGCCTTCCATAGACCAATCCTATTTCTTGACCCTTAATGCCATCTCTTGGTTTACATCATCTTTGGAGCTTATCCTGGGTCTCTGCCTGTGGCAGGGAGAAAACAACAGAGAAGCCATGGTCAATCATTTGAAAACAAACAGGATCAGAGAGTTGAGAGTTGTGCTTTGGAGGATGCATGGAAATGTCAAATGAAAGCTCAGTAGGAAACAGATCACACATTTGCATTAAAGGAATTAAGAGGGTTTATTTATAAATGGACTAGGTATTTATAGGGAGCTTAATGGAACCACAGGAATAAATAATACACCAACCTGGGGCTCGTTACAACAGAACTGTTACCACCTTCCTTGGCCCGAAGGGAAGGAAGTGGTTACCAGAACTCTGAAGGGGAGCTTTTTGTGGAACAGCTTCCTTTGGGGGAATAATGACCTTGGATGGAGGGACACAGCCTATCTGTTAGAGCTGGGAAATGTGTCAGAGCACATGGATATTTGGTGAGAGATAAATGTCTCTGCTACAGTCCCATTCCTAGACAATTATGCCTGCAGAACAGGAACTGGTAGAGTGAGTGTGAGGGGAACGTTAGGCATAATTTTTTTAAAAATCCTTTCTGATAAAGGAATCCTGTCCTCTCTACCTTCTCTTGGATCTAAGCTTCTTTGCAAAATAAGGTTAGGGCATCTGGGTGCCTTAGTCGTTAAGTGTGTGCCTTCAGATCATGATCCCATGGTCCTGGGATCGAGTCCTGCATCCGGCTCTCTGGTCAGTGGGAAGCCTGCTTCTCCCTCTCCCCCTGCTTGTGTTCCCTCTCTCACTGTGTCCCTCTCTGTCAAATAAATTCATAAAAACCTTTTTTTTAAAGGTTAAAATGGATACATTGATTAATATGGGATTACCATTGAATATTGTTCTAAACACTCTTGCTAAAGCAAATATAACTGCAACAGAACAGGGGTTAGAATCAGATGCTGTATCCTCGGCTCTACATTGGAGATTTTTTTTTAATTTTATTTATTTATTTGACAGACAGAGATATCAAGTAGGCAGAGAGGCAGGCAGAGAGAGAGGAAGGGAAGCAGGCTCCCTGCTGAGCAGAGAGCCCGATGCAGGGCTCTATCCCAGGACCCTGGGATCATGACCTGAGCCAAAGGCAGAGGCTTTAATCCACTGAGCCACCCAGGTGCCCCTACACTGGAGATGTTACTAATTTTCTCTAGCATCAGTTTTTTTTTTTAAGATTTTATTTATTTATTTGACAGAGAGAGATCATAAGTAGGCAGAGAGGCAGACAGAGAGAGTGAGAGGGAAGCAGGCTCCCCGCTGAGCAGAGAGCCTGATGTGGGACTCGATCCCAGGACCCTGAGATCATGACCTGAGCCGAAGGCAACAGCTTAAACCACTGAGCCACCCAGGCGCCCCTAGCATCAGTTTTTTTTATTTGTAGAATGAAAATAAAAATGCCTCCCCTTAAGGGTTGTTAGGAGAGTAGGTTATCTTGTCCTAGTCATAAGAGCCAGGGAAGGAGTTCTGAGGAGAGACAAGTGATTAGAGACATGAAGGTACAGGAAGAGTTTACAGATGAAGGGGACTAGGAAAAATTATCACAGAGGACACCACCTCTGTGTTGGGAGGCCAACTTCAAATAGGAGGCTGAAAGAAAGTCACTGGGGTGGAACAGGCAGAGGGGAACTGAGCATAGATCTTGTACGTATGTTCAGAATTTTGGTCTCTTAGGATAGCTAAGAACAAAGGGAAGACCTTGATGGAGACATCTTTGGTTTGACATAAAGGGAATGACATGGTCTGTTGTATCTTGAAAGATTACTCAGGTTGCCTTGGGGAGAATCCATTGGAAGCAAAAAGTAATGTCAAGGAGACTCATCAAGGGACAATGAAAGTAGATCAATGGAGAGATGATGACAGTTTTGAGTAAGGAGGTGTAGAAAAAAAGAAAAGACAGAGGAAGGTATTTAAAAGCTAAACTCAACAGGACTTGAATGGCAGATGGGATCTCATGTATTAGGGAGAGGGAGGTGTGGAGAATAGTTCCTACATTACTGGCTTGCCCATCGGGATGAATGGTAGGTATACCATTCCCTGAAATTAACCCTGGAAGGAGACTGGGTGTGGGATATGGGATGAAGATGAAGAGTTGAATTTTAGATGTGTTGAATTTTAGTTCCTTTGAAGAATTCAGGTGGAGAAGACAAGAAGAAATCTCTGTGATGTGTAAAATGCCTAGTGTTTCTGGCACCTAGTGTAAAAACAAACAAACAAACAAACAAAAAACCCCTATCAGTGACTGTTGTTGTTGCTATTATTATTATTACTACTACTACTCTTATGGACTTCCACAACCTGCACCCAATTAACCCATCCAGACCATGGGTATTTGCTTTCAGATAAAATTTGTCACTTATTTCCATCTAGTCTATTTCCAACCTGTCCATTCTTCATGGCCCAGTTCAGATGTCACTTCCTTCATGCTCTAAGCTGTTCTGTCTGAGGCTCTCTTCTTTCTCGACACTCTCTTTGGGCAGTCTAACTACTCACATGGATGCAAATTACCACCTGTGCTGATGGTCCCCAGCGCATAAGTATCTCAACTCCCATTTCCCTCTTGAGATTCAGACTCACATATTCAACCATCTCCTGAATATCACTAATTGGTTGTCCCACAGGTACCTCAAGTTTATTAAGATTATCACATACTCATCACTTTCCCTCAAACTGCTCTTTCTTCTGTGTTCTGTATCTTAATGGATGGCATGTAATTTTTAATACAAATCTGAACATCACATTTTAGTGTCTAACTTCCTTAAGGCACAGATAGTATCTCCTTGTTCACCACAGTGTATCCAGCACCTAGGGAAATGCTTGGCACAGAGTAGGGATGCACTACATACAGAAGAAATGAATTAAGTACTCCTTACTCTCTTTTATTCCTCATATTCAATAAATGACCAAATCCCATCAATTCTTCCTTCCAAATACTCTTTTGGTCCTTCCTATGATCATGGATACTAACCTAGTTCAGGCCATTGTAATTGCATTAATAGTCTCTTAGTTAATCCCTTTGCCTCCAGTCTTGTCTTCTACAGCAAGGATGGCTAATTATATCCAGTACCCACACGCCCTTCTTCCTTTTGGTGATGGAATGGAGCACCAGGTCTCCCAGCTAGAGACCACATTTCCCAAATTTCCCAAGCTCCCTGGTGTCTTCATATGACCAAGTTACAATGTCACCTGGCCAAGGATGTTCTGGTCAATAAGCTGAGAATGGAAGTGACATGTGTGCCTTCTGAAGCACATTCTTGAAACAGATGTTTGTCTTCTTCTTTCACCTTTCTGCAGTCTGGATTGTGATGAGATAGTACGAGTCAGCTTCAGCCTTACAAGTATAAACCTTAGGGGATGAAGGAGTCACGGGATAAAAGGAAACCTATCCTCTTGGATTTTTTTCACCTCCAACTTTTATGAGATAGAAAAATCTACCTTATGGAAACCAACTGGCTTCTATTAAAATAACCAAACAAATGCCCTAACTACGAAGCCCTTTTTTCTCCCAGCCAGAATCTTTCTCTTGAAATGCAGCCAAAACAATGTTATTACATTGCAAATCTGATCAGAACGCCCACCTTGTCTTATTTATTTTTTATTTTTTTGAAAGTAATCTTCCTGCCTCACATGGGGCTCGAACTCATGACCCCAGATCAAGAGTGGCATGCTCTACCGCCTGAGCCAGCCAGGTGTCCCTCCCCCGGTCTTATTTATTTTTGTAGACTTCAGAGGGCTTAGAACATGATGTTGTCTATACCAACACTCAATAATATTGATTGTTGATTGATAAATTATGAAGCTCATTTTCTAGCAGAACCTAAGTTATGAAATTTAACTGTTACTTGTATGTGACATCATGCATAATCACGGAATGAGACAGCAGCTTGAGGCTTCCTCAACTTCTGCAGTCACCCTGGCTGGGCTTCCCCCGCTCCACCAGCTCCATTATCTGATGACCAAAGGGTCAGCAATCTTTCTGATGATGAGAATTATCCATAGAGGACAGAATTCCCCCAAGGGCCACTGACCACTGTTGGCAAGAAAGGAATAGAATAAGAAATCGGCAGAGGCAGAGAAAACAACACAGAACTCGTTGGGTGAGAGGTGGTAGAAAGTCATTAGGTATTGATTCATACTCAGTCATGAAGGCTGTACTTGTGACCCATACAGATTAAGCCATTAAAATATCTCGAGGTGTTGCATTTCTACTGGGAAGATGGTCATTACAAATTCAGATTTCTATTCAGCTAATGTTCCTCAAGGCTCTACTCTGTGCCAAGAGTTGTCTATGAAAAAATGTCCTAAAATAGGTCAATGTTTCAAGCTCTACTCCCCATCCAGAGAGGGAGATGACCTGAGTCTTAGCAGGATCTCCCAGGAGAGGAACGTATTTGAAGTACCTCCCCCCATGCATCCTCCCAAGTTCTAATCCACTCAATTCCTAGAGTTGTGCTAAAATGAGGTAGTGTCAGAGACTTCATCAAGTTCAAAGCTACCTCCTCCCCCAAATGTATGTTTTTAAAAGATTTATTATTTTTTCTACTTGTATAAAGTATTTTGTCAGAGAACTATGAGTTGTCAGTGAGATTCTCTCATAAAGTGCCATTTATAATGCTGTTGTTTTTCACAAAGCACTCTATTACACTTGTCATTTGGAAATGGGAGCCACATTTTTGTGTGACACACAAAACAAATTAAACCAGACAAAAAAGGCACCTGGGCAACTGAAACCTTCAGTTGGGTTCCTACAATTCCTCATTAGTTTATATTTACTTCCTCTTCTTGTTCTTTTAAAAAAAAATTATTATTCAAATTTTACAGCTCAAAGAAATGAGCTAATCTAGATGCTAAAAGGTAATGAGGATCATTTGGAACCGAACGTGACCTTGTTCATAGTGAAGTTTTTAAGGGATGCAAGTTTTTGTTGTTTTCCCCATGGATTGTAGTTCACAGGGAAGGCAGAGAACAACTTTTAAAGCAAAGTAAATAACCCAAATTCCCAATTGCCATAAAAAAATATTGGAGCTTGCTTTCTAAAAACTTATCTCAATTTTAAACTCACTGAAGTTTTGAAAATTCCTGTTGTTGACCTGAGCAGAAGAAACACCTGAAGCCTTGAGGCAGAGTAGCTTTTAGAAGAAAAAAATACATTAATATTTCATGTGGAAGGAATTTTTCAAGGCACATATCAGTTCTCCAAGCCAGTGAGATGGCTCACTTTCACCGCCAATTTATGTCTTTCGAGTTCCATTTGGTATAATTAACTCTAGTCTTATTTTTACTGTGTTTTATCTCATAAAAGTAGTTATCATTATATAGCAATAATAATAATTAAAGTAAAGCATACATAGTATTTTTCCCCTGAACATTATACAATAAGCATATTTTGACTGTGGTTACATGCTCTTCTTCATGGCCATTATAGCGGGCAGAATAATGGTTCCTCTCAAATGTTTGTGTCCTAATTCCTCGTACTTGTGACTGTTACCTTATGTGGCAGAAGCAAACTTGCGGATGTGATAGTTAAGGACTTTGAGATAGGGAGATTATTTGGGGTTCTCTAACCAGCTGGGTCCTTAAAAGTGGAGAACCATTCCCAGCTGTGATCAGACAATGTGACTATAGAAGACTGGTCAGAGAGATACGACATTGCTGGACTTGAAGAAGGAGAAGGGGGGTCATGAGCCAAGGAATATGGGTAGCCTCTAGAAGCTGGCAAAGTCAAAGAAACAGATTCTTCCCTAATAATGTTCAAACTCGGGGACATTTGCGTTGCTGGTGTTGCATTATTTGTGCTATGCTCTGGTGCTGTCCTCACATAATATTCCTAGAGAGCTAGACTGGACAACTGAACAAGGCATAACTCAAGATGGGAAAATAGAATAAATAAATTAAATAAATCATTTTAAAATAGATCAAGTCAGAGGGGCACCTGGGTGGTTCAGGTCATTATCCCAGGGTCCGGGATGGGGTCCCGCATCGGGTACCCTGTCAGTGGCGAGTCTGTTTCTCCCTTTCCCTCTGCCTGCCACTCCTTCTCCTTGTGTTCATGCACTCTCTCCCTCTCTCTGTGAAATAAATAAATGAAATATTTTTTAAAAAGTAAATCAAGATGGAAAAAGAGAATAAATGAAATAAAATAGTTTTATTTTACAGTTACTTTAGCTTATGTGTAATTTTTTTTTTAAAGATTTTATTTATTTATTTGTCAGAGAGAGAGAGAGAGAGGGAGTGAGGGACCACAGGCAGACAGAGTGGCAGGCAGAGTCAGGGAGAAGCAGGCTCCCCGCTGAGCAAGGAGCCCCATGTGGGACTCAATCCCAGGACGCTGGGATCATGACCTGAGCCGAAGGCAGCTGCCCAACCAACTGAGCCACCCAGGCGTCCCTAGCTTATGTATAATTTTGAGAGAAGTTTCTGGAGCCTAACTTGGAAATACCTTTTCTGTTTGTCCTGATGGATGGGAAAAAGTCATGATAAATATTGGGAAGGTGGGACACCTGGGAGGCTCCATCAGTTAAGCGTTTGCCTTTGGCTCAGATCACGATCCCCGGATTCTGGGATCGAGCCTTGCATCACGCTCCCTGCTCAGCAGAGAGCTTGCTTCTCCCTGTCCCTTTCCCTCTCTCTGGGCCACTCTGCCTACTTGTGCTCTCTAGCTCTCTGTCAAATAAATAAATAAAATCTTTAAAAAAAAATATTGAGAAGGTGACCCGAGGAAAGTGAGGGGCAGGACTTCACTGAAGCAGAGTAGTCACTTTCTTCAAGGTAGACAGTTACATACTAGTTGATCAGACACTTGACTATTAGCTCCCAATAAGTCTTAGTTATTAGAAATTAATTGTGACCCAAGGGAATGTTATGTAGCCACGAAAATTATCATGTATATTAATTTTTAAATAGATTCTAATGATATGTTGGTAGAAAAAGTAGGTAATAAAATAGTATAAGAATATCAGTCAACTGTTACTTAGAAAATTTTTGGAAAATATATAACAAAATATTTACAATGGCAATCTCTGGTTGGTAGGCTTTCAAGAGAGGTATTTTTTGTTTAGTTATCAATGTAACTTTTTCTTTCTTTTTTTTTTTTTTTACAATGACTATGAGCTACCAGTACTATATAATAATAAATGTTTCTAAATGTGTAACAACACTAATTTGAACTTTGCAGAGTCAAATTTTCATTAGCAGTTGCACAGACATGCTGGCGATATAACAATTCCCCTTGGACCCTCAGAGCTGGTTACCCCTATGGACCCTCAGAGCTGGTTACCCCCATGACAGACAAAAGTAGAAAACTAACCTGGGTTGACAAATACCAGCCACGTTTTTCACCAGGACATTCTGAGAACCATTCAAAAACTTGTCACTGAAGTTTGATTGCCCATCTGCTTCTTCTCAATAACCCTGCAGGGATGGGAAATGCAGCCACAATCCTAGCCCATGCTAAACAATTATACAAATATTAAAAAAAAAAAATCAGCAACTTGCTCTTAGAGTAATAGATACCATTCAAGGACCAATCCTGGTCTTTACCAACACAGGACAACACTTAAGAAAGGCTTAAAATTAGAGGCTAACTAACGCCGCAACTCAAGAAGCTCAGAATGCTTGAAGTAGGGTAATTGAAAAATTTATGAAGAATCCGTATTTTACCTCCTCTGTAATTATCTGTTGAAGAATATCCTTGCATTACAGTCCTGGTATAAAATGTTCCAAGTTAGGGGTGCCTGGGTGGCTCAGTGGGTTAAAGCCTCTGCCTTCGGCTCAGGTCATGATCCCAGGGTCCTGGGATCAAGCCCCACATCGGGCTCTCTGCTCCGCAGGGAGCCCGCTTCCTCCTCTCTGCCTGCCTCTCTGCCTAGTGTGATTTCTCTCTGTCAAAAAAAAAAAAAAAAAAAAAATGTTCCAAGTTAGTCCTCTGATTCCAGAGCTCACTGTTGTCTATGTAAGACATGTCCTAGGAGAAGAGAAAGTTGCCATAAGTGAAGATGAACTGAAAGCACTTGTAATTCTTTCCAGTGGAGCTATGTGAAGGGCTCTTCATGTCTTAGAGGGCACCAATGTGGCTTTGGGGAGGGGGATAGGGCAGAATGTATACATGTGTATGGAAAGCCACCTCAAGTGTGATTTTGCCAACATTCAGGACTGGATTTTGAATCAAGACCTTACTACACCTCCTAGAAATATTACAGAGTTGAAAAGCCTGAAGAGGTTTGCATTACATAATATCCTCATTTGACTTAGAATGGACTTTACATCATCAGTTCAAATACATGTGTTGACCAAAATGGCAGACATCAAATACAAACTTTTTGTGGGTACCAAAAAGAAACAGATTCGGCTAACTTCTCTAACTGCTGTGTTTAAATCACCAAAAAGATTCTCTTGTTGCAGAGGCTGAGACTTCTAGCTATAATTCAAAGAAATCAGCAGTGGCAGTTCGAGAACAAAATACATACTTAATATGATTGAACTATAATCATCCATAATTATTGGGAAACAGACTTTCAGGCTTCAGTTGGCAGAATTTTTAAAAGTACTGCATTTGTAGCAAAGATATAGATGACAACTGCTTACATTAAAAATTTTTACTAAGTGATTTCCACCTCAGAAAAAACTTCACCAGGCTCTGAAATATATGGGTGTCAATGGCCACTTAATCATTTTTTTTTAAATTTGTTAAGGAAATTTAGAAGCTCAAGTGGTGTCTTTTAGTGCTTGGTATATTATCAGTGAAATGACATCTCAACTGACAAGAACCCCAAAACATGTGACGTAGTGTCTCAGGCAAGAAATGAAAAAACATATATAAGGAAAGCTTTTGTTTTCCAATGACCATCAGCTAATTGAATAATGGTTGTACATTTCAGCACCTGCTAGGCAGAAGCGCTACCGCTGAGAGCTTAACAGCTTGCTTTGTAGACGCCAAGTCAGTGAAACACAGCCGCACTGATCTAGAGTGACAAAGGACAGTTGGGGTTCTTAGCTCTCTTCAGCTCCTGATCCCAGATTTCCTTGGGATCTGGAGATGGACAGCTGGTGCCAGATGTGTGCTGAAAGAATTCTCAGGAACCTCATGGAAATAGTTAAATTCACATAAATCTGATTTAAGTTACTGAATGGCCATAAATTTACTTTTTGCTTATGGATGTTCTGCAGCCATAGGGGACTAACTTTCAACTTGTTCCTAAATTTTCGCTTCCCTTCTGTGACTTACCATCAGCAGCAGCAGCAGTAACACTTTCAGTCTTACTCTTTGCTAGGTACTGTGCTAAAAATGCTATCATGTTTTAATTCTCATATGATGCTGAGATGCGTGTTCTCCTTGTCTTCATTATGAGTACAGAAAATGGTTTAGAGAGTTCCTGTTTCACACAAGGGCTAAGTGGCACAGCCCAGTGTGGAACCTAGGCAGTCTAACTCCCAGCCCACTATCTTAACCACTATTCTACCAACCACTCCCCTCGAGAAGGAAAAAGTGCTAATCACCATTGAACATTTCATAGGTTATAATTATGCCAGTTGTTCTGTTCATCCCTGCCAACTAAGTAACCATATCATCTCTAAGAGCTTCTCTGTGTCTAATAAAATGTCTCATTCTTGCTCTAGGCATAAACACTGGGGAGTAGGCGGTGGATGCAGAGAGAAGGGGGCCTTCTCACCACTGGAGAGCTGATTAATTTACAATTAGCAGAGGCTAAAAGGTCCCTTTCTGAAACTTTTGCTTGGGGGCCTAGAATTAAAACTTGGTCACTGAATCCTGTCTCTTTTTGGGGGAAGAAGATCCATCACTAGGTCTCAAGTTCCCTCTCCACAGCTCACTCGAGACAGTCCCCTGATGTGGACTTTCAGTGTGGAGACTCTGCAGGTGATCCGTAGATAGTATTTTGTGCTTATTCTCAAGACTCCATGTTTTACCTTTTACCACTGTATATCACAAAAAAATTTAGATATACATAGAAGATGAAAGTATTTTAAAAAATAGTACAATGGACTGCCATTGGCCCATCACCTAGGTTCAACACCCATATACCTGCTACCTAGTTGTTAATGTATTTTGGCATATTTTAACATATTTATTTATAAGGACCCTTAGCTATTTAATACTGTAATGTACATATTCTAAGAATAAGAACATCCTCTTACATAATCACGTACCCTTAACTTATCCAAGAAAATTAACATTATTGCTCTAATATCATATAATACCCAGTCCAAATTCAAATCCCCCCATTTGTTCCAAACTTGTTTCTTACAGCTGATTTTTTAAACTTTGTATTCAGACAATGTATATGCATTGCCTTTGCTTGTTGTATCACTTTGGTATTTTTTATTCTAGAAGAATCTTTCCCTCTTTCTCCTTTTTTGTGTGCCACACCAACATTTTAAAGAAACTAAGAAGTTTTTGTATGATGTTCCACATTCTGTATGTGTTTGCTTACTCTTGGAGTCATTACCTTTTCCCACCAGCCCTTATAATCCCTATAAACTGGGAAGCTTAAAGGTTTGACTAGATTTTGGCAGAAGTATTGCATAGGTGATGCCTTTATGCTTGGGGTACACGATGGCAGGTGTGTCATTCTTCCTAATCTATAACATAAGATCTTGCCTTTGTAAAGGTATTTCTTGGGGCACCTGGGTGGCTCCATTAGTTGAGTGTCCAACTCTTGATTTCAGCTCAGGTCATGATCTCAGGGTTGTAAGAACAAGGCCTGCGTTGGACTCTGTGCTGCGTGTGGAGTCTGCTTAGGAGTCTCTTCCTCTGCGCCTCCCCACAGATCATGCTCACATACACTCTCTCTCTCTAAAAGAGAAAAAAAGATACTTGTTTCTCTTCGAAATCAGCAAGAAATCTGTGGGATTGTACTTTGGCATCATGAAAATACACTGTTCTGCTGCATCTTTTCATTTATGGTTTTATATTCCATTGATGATCCATTATAATCCATTAATGATTTACCATTCTGTCTTCATTGACTGGCTTTTATTCTCGTATAAAGAGGTTGAAATAATCATTTTTCCCCATGTGGTTATGACACCAACTTAATAGGTTCATGTGCTTTTAATTTGGGAGTTTGATTTCAATTTTAGAGTTTTTCTCTTTAATTTATTGTATCTGTTTATATAAAAAAATTTACGAAGTTCAAAGTTTAAAGTACGTGAAAAAATATATACTCAAAGGAATTGAAAGCAAGAACTTGAACAGATATTTGTACACCCATGTTCATGGTAGCATTAATCACAGTAGCCAAAAGGTGGAAAGAACCAAGTGCCCATTGATGGATAAATAGAGAAATAAAATGGGGTATATTCCCACAATAGATTATCATTTACCCTTAAAGAGGAAGGAAATTCTGATATATGCTACATGAATGAACCTTGAGGACATGATGATAAGTGAAATAAGCCAGTCACAAACAGATAAATGCTGTATGAGTCCACTTATATGAGGTGTACTTAAAAAATTCATAGAAAGATAAAGTAGAATAATGGTTATGAGGGGTTGAGGAAGGGGAGAATGGGAAGTTATTCAACAGATACAGTTTTAGTTTTTCAAGATGAAAAGAATTTTGAATATTGAATGCGTAACGATGGGAAGGTAGTTAACACTACTGAACTGTACATTTAAAAATGGTTAAGGTGCTAAATTTTATGTTATGTGTATTTTGCCAAAATTAAGATGTTTTAAATTAAAAATAAAAAATTAAATTTAAAAATAAAAGATTGAAATTAAAAACAAAAATTTAATTTAAATTAATTTAAATTAAAAATACAGACTCAGGATGTCTTGCTACTGCCCCTCGGAACAATTTGTTGCTTAAACTATAGCCCCTGGAGGATTTTACTAGTTGCCAAGCACATTTAGATATGGCCTTAAGAAAAACATGTATTGGCAACAGGTCTTTGGGGAGAAGGACAATATACGACCGTGAAGCTGGGCAGCTGGGGACGCCTGGCTCGCTCAGGGCAGAACGCCGCCCCTTCACAGAAGCGGGGCAGCCGGGAACACCGGTCAGCTCAGGGTGGAACGAAATACCGCCTGCTTCCCTTTTCTGTTATCGCTCCTTTCTCTTCCCAGAGGCACCCGTTGTCTTTTAGATGAGTCCTTTGAATGTGCTTGGTTAACTATAAACTTTATCCTCCTCCTTGCTTGTTGTCCACAAGCCATGTGACTAGCGTTTGACCTTCATCGATTCTTCTGTTGGCTGTTGTTTCAATCTAATAAAAGTGAGACTGTGAGACTGTGGAGTTGTTCGTGGCCATAGTCTTTTCAACTGTTGCTCCCTGCTCCCAATCTCTTGAAGCTGACCTGTTTGTGCCTAATTCTTCTCCAGTCGTCACAGACTGAAAGCGGCAAGGTCTTTACTAGGGAATGCTACCAAACATTTAAAGAATTAAGGCCCATGAGGGAGGAGCAAGATGGCAGAGGAGTAAATTTCACCTGGTCAGGGATCAGCTAGATAACTATCAAACCATTCTGAACACCTACAAACTCAAAAGGAGATTGAAGAACGGAGTCGCATGGGAGCACACTGCAGGAAACTGCTGGGTTTGGAGACTCCAAACAGGGCCTGTGCCAGAGATAGAAATGCTTCATCACAGACCAGGTGAGCATGGAGTACGGTCTGAGGCCAAGGGGCGGGAGTGATTGACTGCTTTTCTCTGAGGGCCCACAGAAGAGTGGTGCTCCTAGTTCTCGGCTTCTTTGAGGTCAGAGATTGGGGGTCACCATTCTGATTCTCATCTTCCAAAGCTGTATGGAAAGCATTCAGGGAACAAAAGCTCCAGAGAGCAAAACCCAGCAGATTCCTTAGCCTGGCCCCTGGCAAGGGCAGTGCAATTCCGCCTCAGGCAAGGCATCTGAGAATCACTGTAACATGCCTCTCTCCCAGAAGATCAGCAAGAACATCCAGCCAAGACCAAGTTCACCTATCAACGAGAACTGCAGAGCTCCAGTGCTAGAGGAATGCAGCACATAGAATTCGTGACTTTTTTCCTGTGATTCTTTAGTCTTCAAAGTTAATTTTTTTAATTTTCTTTATTTTTTGTTCTATTTTTAAAATTTTTCTTCTTTCCTATTTGAACCAACATCTTATCTTATCAATTCCTTTTTTAAAATATTTTTAAGTTTCATTTTTACAGCCGTATTCTATCCTTTCATTATATTTAGACTTATTTACATTTAACCTTTTTTTTTTTTAAGATTTTATTTTATTTATTTGACAGAGAGAGATCACAAGTAGGCAGAGAGGCAAGCAGAGAGAGAGGAGGAAGCAGGCTCCCCACAGAGCAGAGAGCCCGATGTGGGGCTTGATCCCAGGACCCTGAGATCATGAACCGAGCCGAAGGCAGCGGCTCAATCCACTGAGCCACCCAGGCGCCCCACATTTAACCTTTTTATATTTAACCATATATATATATATATAAGCTTTTCTTTCTTTAAAATTTTTGGATATAGTTTCTTCTAACAGACCAAAATATAACTTTTTTTTTTTTAAATGGTTTTGTTTTTTTTTTTTTAAAGATTTTATTTATTTATTTGACAGAGAGAGATCACAAGTAGGCAGAGAGGCAGGCAGAGAGAGAGAGAGGGAAGCAGGCTCCCTGCCGAGCAGAGAGCCCGATGCGGGACTCGATCCCAGGACCCTGAGATCATGACCTGAGCCGAAGGCAGCGGCTTAAACCACTGAGCCACCCAGGCGCCCCCAAAATATAACTTAAATATGGTGTTGATTTGTTCTAGTCTCCCACCTTATCACATTTTCTCCTTTTTTAAAAATTTTTTTTCTTTCTTTTTTCAACCAACTTCTTATCAATTCCTTTTTAAAAATCTTTTAAAATTTTCATCTTCACATTCATATTTCATCCCTTCATCATATTTACCCTTATTTTTTTGTATATATGAATTTTCTTTCTTTAAAATTTTGGGAGCCAATTTCTTCTTACAGACTAAAATACACGCAAAATCTCGTGTGTGGCTCTATTCTATTCACCAGCCTGATCATATTTTTTTTTCTTTTTTCTTTTTTTTCTCTTTCTTTCCCCCTGGTTTTGGATCTCTTCTGATTTATTTAGTGTAAATTTTTCTGGGGTCATTGTTACACTTTTAGCATTTTGGTCTACATTCATGTATTCTTCTCATGACAAAATTTAAAAATTGGAAAAACTCACCTCAAAACAAGAACAAAACAAACAAACAAGAGGCAGTACTGACTGCCAGGTAGCTAATCAATATGACATTAGTAAGATGTTAGAACTAGATTTAGAATGATGATTTTAAAGATACTAGCTGGGCTTGAAAAAAACATAGAAGATACTAGAGAATCCCTTTCTGGAGAAATAAAAGAACTAAAATCTAACGAATTCAAAATAAAAAAAGGTTATTAATGAGGTTCAATCAAAGATGGAGGCTCTTACTGCTAGTATAAATGAGGCAGAAGAGAGAATTAGTGACATAGAAGAACAAATGATGAAGAATAAAGAAGCTGAGAAAAAGAGAGATAAATAACTACTGGATCACGAGGGGGAGAATCTGAGAGATAAGTGATACTATAAGATGAAACAATATTAGAATAATTGGTATCCAAGAAGAGGAAAGAGAGAGAGGGGCAGAATGTATATTGGAGCAAATTATAGTGGAGAAGTTCCCTAATTTGGGGAGGGAAACAGGCATCAAAATCCAGGAGGCACAGAGAAGACCCCTCAAAATCAATAAAAATAGGTCAACATCCCATCATCTAAGAGTAAAATTACAAGTCTCAGAGACAAAGAGAAAATCCTAAAAGCAGCTCAGGACAAGAGGTCTATAACCTACAATGATAGAAAAATTAGATTGCCAGAAGACTGATCCACAGAGACCTGGCAGACCGGAAGGGACTGGCATGATATATTCAGAGCACTAAATGAGAAAAATATGCAGCCAAGAATACTATATCCAGCCAGGCTGTCATTGAAAATAGGAGAGATAAAAGGCTTCCAGGACAAACAACAACGAAAAGAATTTGCAAACACCAAACCAACCCTACAGGAAATATTGAAAGTAGTCCTCTAAGCAAAGAGAGAGCCTAAAAGAAACATAGACCAAGAAGGAACAGAGACAATATACAGTAACATTCACCTTACATGCAATACAATGGCATTAAATTCATATCTTTCAGTACTTACCCTGAGTGTAAATGGGTTAATGCCCCAATCAAAAGACACAGGATATCAGAATGGTTAAAAAAAAAAAAAAATCAACATGCTGTCTGTAAGAGACTCATTTTAGACCCCCAAACACCTCCAGATTTAAAGTGAGTTGATGGAAAAACAGTTTACTATGCTAATGGGCATCAAAAGAAAGCTGGGGTGGCAATCCTTATATCAGACAAATTAGATTTTAAACAAAGACTATAATAAGAGATGAGGAAGGACACTATATCATACTTAAAGGGTCTGCCCAACAGGATATAACCAATTTTAAATATCTATACCTCTAACATGGGAGCAGCAAATTATATAAATCAATTAATAAGAAAATCAAAGAAATGCATCAACAATAATACAATAATAGTAGTGGACTTTAATACCCCGTTACTGAAGTGGACAGATCATCTAAGCAAATGATCAACAAGTAAATAAAGGTTTTAATGACACACTGGACAAGATGGACATCACAGATATATTCATTACATTCCATCCAAAAGCAACAGAACACTCATTCTTCTCTAGTGCACATGGAACATTCTTCAGAATAGATCACATCCTGGATCACAAATCAGGTCTCAACCAGTACCAAAAGACTGGGATCATTCCCTGCATATTTTCAGACCACAGTGTTTTGAAACTAGAACTCAATCACAAGAGGAAAGTTAGAAAGAACTCAAATACGTGGAGAGTGAAGACCATCCTTCTAAAGAATGAATAGGTCAACCAGGAAATTAAAGAAGAATTTTTAAAAGTTTCATGGAAAGAAATGAAAATGAAAACACAGTTATTCAAAATCTTTGGGACACAGCAAAGGTGATCCTAAGAGGAAAGAATATAGCAATACAAGCCTTTCTCAGGAAACAAGAAAGTTCTCAAATACATGACCTAACCCTACACCCAAATGAACTGGAGAATGAACAGCAAAGAAAGCCTAAACCCAGCAGGAGAAGAGAAATAATAAAGATCAGAGCAGAAATTAATGAAAGAGAAACCAAAAGAAGAGTAGATCAACGAAAGTAGGAGCTGATTCTCTGAATTACTAAGATTGATTAACGCCTGGCCAGACTTACCAAAAGGAAAAGACAAAGAACCCAAATTAATAAAATCATGAATGAAAGAGGAGAGATCAACACCAAAGAAACACCAAAGAAATAAAAATAATTACATTAACATATTATGAGCAACTATATGCCAGCAAATTTGACAATCCAGAAGGAATGGATGCATTCCTTGAGATGTATAAACTACTAAAACCTAATCAGGAAAAAATAGAAAACCTGAACAGACCCATAACCAGTAAGGAGATTGAAGCAGTCATCAAGAATCTCCCAACAAACAAGAGCCCAGGGCCAGATGGCCTCCTAGGGGAATTCTACCAAACATTTAAAGAAGAATTAATACCTATTCTTCCAAAACTGTTCCAAAAAATAGAAATGGAAGGAAAACTTCCAAATTCATTTTATGAGGCCAGGATTACCTTGATCCCAAAACCAGAAAAAGACTCCATCAAAAAGGAGGATTACAGTTCAATATCCCTGATGAAACTATATGCAAAAATTCTCACCAAAATTCTAGTCAGTAGGATCAAACAGTACATTAAAAGGATTATTCACCACAACCAAGTGGGATTTATTCCTGGGCTGCAAGTTGATTCAACATCCATAAATCAATCAATATGGTACAATACATTAATAAAAGAAAGAACAAGAACCATATGATACCTCAATATGCTGAAAAAGCATCTGACAAAGTACAGCATCCTTTGTAGATCAAAACATTTCATGGTGTAGGGATAGAGAGTACATACCTCAATATCATCAAAGCCATCTATGAAAAACCCACAGCAAATATCATTCTCAATGGGAAAAGAGCTTTTCCCTAAAGTCAGAAACATGGCTGGGCTGTCCACTATCACCATTGCTATTCAGTATTGTTCTAGAGTCTTAGCATCCTCAATCAGATAACAAAAATAAATAAATAAATAAATAAATGGCATCCAAACTGGCAAAGAAGAAGTCAAATTCTTACTCTTTGCAGATGCTATGATACTTTGTGTGGAAAACCAAAAGATGCCACTCCAAAACTGCTAGAACTCATGCAGGAATTCAGTAAAGTGTCAGGATATAAAATCAATACACAGAAATCAGTTGCATTTCTATACACCAGTAGCAAGACAGAAGAAAGAGAAATTGAAGAATCAATCCCATTTACCACTGCACCCAAAACCATAAGAAGCCTAGGAATAAGCCTAACCAAAGAGGCAAAGACTCTGTACTCAGAAAACTATAGAGTATTCATGAAAGAAATTGAGGAAGACACAAAGAAATGGAAAAACATTGCATGTTCAAGGATTGGAAGAACAAATATCGTGAAAATGTCTATGCTACCTAGAGCAATCTACACATTTAATGCAATCCCTATCAAAATACCATCAACTTTTGGGGCGCCTGGGTGGCTCAGTGGGTTAAAGCCTCTGCCTTCAGCTCAGGTCATGATCCCAGGCTCCTGGGTTCGAGCCCCGCATCAGGCTCTCTGCTCTGCAGGGAGCCTGCTTCCTCCTCTCTCTCTGTCTGCCTCTCTGCCTGCTTGTGATCTCTGTCTGTCAAATAAATAAATAAAATCTTTAAAAAAAAAATACCATCAACTTTTTTCAAAGAAATGGAACAAATAATCCTAAAATTTATATGGAACCAGAAAAGACCCTGAATAGCCAGAGGAAAGTTGAAAAGAAAACCAAAGTTGCCAGCATCACAATTCCAGATTTCAAGTTCTATTACAAAGCTGTCATCATCAAGACAGTATGGTACTGCCACAAAATCACACACACACATCAATGGAACAGACTAGGGAGAGCCCAGAAATGGATCCCCAACTCTATGGTCAACTAATCTTTGACCAAGCAGGAAAAAATATCCATTGGAAAAAAGATAGTCTCCTCAACAAATGGTGTTGGGAAAATTGGACAGGCACAGATAGAAGAATGAAACTGGACCATTTCATTACACCACACACAAAAATAGATTCAAAATGGATGAAGGACCTCAGTGTGAGAAAGAAATCCATCAAAATCCTTGAGGAGAACACAGGCAGCAATCTCTTCAACCTCAGCCACAGCAATTTCTTTCAGGAAACATCGCCAAAGACAAGGGAAGCAAGGGCAAAAACGAACTATTGCCACTTCATCAAGATCAAAAGCTTTTGCACAGCAAAGGTAACAGTCAGCACAACCAAAAGACAACTGACAGAATGGGAGAAGATATTTGCAAATGACATATCAGATAAAGGGCTAGTATCCAAAATCTATAAAAAGCTTAGCAAATTCAGCACCCAAAGAACAAATAATCCAATCAAGAAATGGGAAGAGGACATGAACAGACATTTCTGCAAAGAAGACATCCAGATGGCCAACAGACTCATGAAAAAGTGCTCCACATCACTCGGCATCAGGGAAATCTAAATCAAAACCACTGTGAGATACCACCTCACAGCAATCAGAATGGCTAAAACTCACAATTCAGGAAATGATAGATGTTGGTGACGATGTGGAGAAAGGGGAACCCCCCTACACTGTTGGTGGGAATGCAAGCTGGTGTAGCCACTCTGGAAAACAGCATGGGTTCCTCAAAAGGTTGAAAATAGAGCTACCCTATAACCCAGCAATCACACTACTGGGTATTTACCCCAAAGATACAAATGTAGTGATCCAAAGGGGCACATGCACCCCAATGTTATAGCAACAATGTCCACAATAGCCAAAGTATGGAAAGAGCCCAGATGTCCATCAACAGATGAGTGAATAAAGAAGATGTGGTATATATATATACACAATGGAATATTATGCAGCCATCAGAAAAAATTCAATCTTGCCATTTGCAATAACGTGGATGGAACTAGAGGGTATTATGCTAAGTGAAATAAGTCAATCAGAGAAAGACAATCATCATATGATCTCACTGATATAAGAAATTTGAGAAACAAGACAGGATCATAGGGGAAGGGAGGGAAAAATGAAACAATACAAAACTAGAGAGGGAGACAAACCATAAGAAAGTCTGAATCTCAGGAAACAAACCGAGAATTGCTAGAGTGGAAGGGGGTGGGAAGGATGGGATGGCTGGGTGATGGGCATTGGGGAGGATATGTGTTTTGATAAGTGCTGTGAATTATGTAGAACTGATGAATCACAGACATGTACCCCTGAAATGAATAATACATTATATGTTAATTTAAAAAAATTTTTTTAAAGAATTAAGAGCCAACCTTATGAAATTCTTCTCAAAAATTGAAGAGGAGGGAATACTGACAAACCCGTTTTATAAGGCCGTCCTTACTCTTCTATAAAAGCCAGATAAGGACATTACAAGAGAAGATTACTGGCCAATATCCCTGATAAATGAACATAGATGCAAATATCCTCAACAAATACTAGCAAACCAAATTCAACAATATGTTAAAAGGATCATAAATCATGACCAAATGGGAATTTTTTCTGGGCTACAAAGATTATTCAGCATTAAGGAAATCAATAAATGTGTGTCACTACATTAACAGAATGAAGGATAAAAATCATATGATCATTTCAATAGATGAAGAAAAAACATTTGACAAAATTCAACAGTTGTTCATAATATAGACTCTCAAGAAATTATGTATAGAAGGAATGTACCTTGATATATAAAGGCTACCTATGATAAATCCGCAGCTAACCACATACTCAATAGTGAAAAGCTGAAAACCTTCTCTAAGATCAAGAACAAGAAAAGGATGTCCACCCTTGCCAATTCTATTCAATATAGTAATGAAAGTTCCAGCCAGTGAACTCAGTCAAGAAACAGAAATAAATTCATCAACAGCAGAAAGGGAAAAGTAAAATTGTCTCTGTTCACAGATGACACAGTATTATATAGAAAACCTTAAAGATTCCATCAAAAAACTGTTAGAAATTATAAACAAAGAAACAAAAAGAAATGATAAAGACAATAAAGTTAGTTGCAGGGCACAAAAACACATTAAAAAATCAGTTGAGGGACGCCTGGGTGGCTCAGTTGGTTAAGCAGCTGCCTTCGGCTCAGGTCATGATCCCAGCGTCCTGGGATCGAGTCCCACATCGGGCTCCGTGCTCCGCGGGGAGCCTACTTCTCTCTCTGTCTCTGCCTGCCACTCTGTCTGCCTGTGCTCACTCTCGCTCTCTCTCTGATAAATAAATAAAATCTTAAAAAAAAAAATTCAGTTGAATTTCTATATTTTAACAATGCACTATTTGAAAAAGAAAGTAAGAAAACAATCTCATTTGCAATAACATCAAAAAGAGTAAAATGTTCAGGAATAAATTTAACCAAGGAGGTGAAAGATTTATATATCGAAAACTATAAAACACTGATGAAAGGAATCGAAGAAGAAACAAATAAATGGAAAGATAGTCCATGTTCATGGACTAGAAGAATTATTGTTGTTAAAGTGTTTGTGACACCCAAAGCTATCCATAGATTCAGTGCAATCTCTAAAAATTCCAATGGTATTTTTCAAAGAAATGGAAAAAAGAATCCTATTATTGTATGGAAATTATAATGGAACCCTGAATAAAAAATAACACTTAATAGCAAAAATGATCTTGACCAAGAACAAAACTGGAGGTATCACGCTTGCTGATTGCCAATTACATTATAAATCAATAGTAACCAAAGCAGTAAGGTATTGGCATAAAAATGGAGACTAAACTAACAGAACCAAATAGAGAGCCCAGAAATAAATCTACACATATACAGTCAATTAATTTTTGACAAGGGCACCAAGAATACAAAATGGGGAAAGGATATTCTTTTTAATAAATGGTGCTAGGAAAACTGGATAAATACATAGAGAAGAATGAAATGGAGCCCTATTTTCCATTATAAACAAAGTCAGCTCAAAATGGATTAAGCACTTAAATGTAAGAACTGAAACCATAAAACTCCTAGAAGTAGACGTAGAAAGAGGGAGAACACCTTGACATTGGCATTGACAATGTTTTTTTGGATAAGAAACCAAAAGCACAAGCAACAAAAGCAAAAATGAACAACATAAAATATAAACAAAAATAAACTAAAATGCTTCTGCACAACAAAGAAAATAAGAAAATGAAAAGGTAACCTGTGGAATGGGAGAAATATTTGCAAACCATTTATCTGAAAAGAGGTTAATACTCAAAATGTATAAAGTACTCCAACAATTCAGCAACAACAAAAACTTCATAAAAATAAATTTTAAAACGGACAAAGGACTTGAATAGATACTTCTCTAAAGTAAACATATGCATGACCAACGGGGATATGAAAAGGTGCTCAAGACCATTAATCGTCAAGGAAATGTTAATTAAAACCTCAAGATAACCTCTCACACCTGTAAGGCTGGCTATTGTTATAAAAATAAAAGAGAATAAGTGGTGGTAAGGATGTCAAAAAGGATGTCAAACTGATACACTGTTGGAGGGAATGTAAATTGATACAACCATTATGGACAATAGTATGGAGGGTCCTAAAAAAAAAAAATAGAACTATCATATGATCCAGCAATCACACTTCTGGGTATATGTGCAAAAGAATCAAATGAAGGGTCTTGAAGGGAAATCTTCACTCCCATATTCCTTACAACATTATTCACAATAGCCAAGATATGAAAACAACATAAATGTTCATCAGCAGATGAGTGGATAAAGAAAATGTAGTATATACATAAAATAGAATATTATTCTGCATTTAAAAAAAGAAAGAAATCCTGCCATTTACAACAACATGGATGGATCTGATGGTCTCTGAATAAAATAAACCAGATTTGGAGAGACAAATAGTGAATAATCTCATTCATATGTAGAATCTAAAATAGTCCAATTCTTAGAAGCACAGAATAGACTGACTGTCAGGGGTTAGGGAGAATAGAAAATGGGGAGATGGTGGTCAAAGGTACAATGTTTTATTTATGCAAGATAAGTAAGTAGGATCTCTACTAGATAGTCTAATATCCAGAGATATAACACTGTATTGCATATTCAAAAGTTGCTGAGAAGGTCAATCTTATGTTAAGTAGTCTTATCACATGCATGCATCATCATCATCATGAAGGGGGTGGGAAGAAACTGTGGGAGGTTTTGGACATATCTATGGCCTTGATGGTAGTGGCATAGATATACCTATCCCCAAACTCATCAAGTTGTATATATTAAATATGTACAGCTTTTCACATGCTAATTGTGCTTCAATAAAGGAGCAAAATTTGTGTGGGGACACCTGGGTGGTTTAGTTGGTTAAATTTTGGTTTAAGTCATGATCTCAGGGTCGTGAGATTAAGCCCCACCTTAAGTCCTCCTTGGGGCTCCACGAACAGTCTACTTAAGATTCTCTCCCTCTCCCTCTGCCCCTACCCTCAACTTGCACAGGCATGCGCTCGTGTGTGCTCTCTCTCTCTCTAAAAAAAAGCATATGAAAAGATATAATTAAAAGAAAAAATCTCTAGCAACTTTTATTTGCACTGTTACTGAAATGGAGAAGACTATGCCTGGTGCACATGGACAGATGGAAACACACACACTGTATTTAGTTTTGTAAAAAAAACAAACAAACTGATGTTAGATTTTGAAAATAATTATCATCAATTTCTAATTGATCCTGGTCTTTTTATCAAGGTACCTACACTTGGATCTGCTTTTTCCAACAACACTGATAATATAACCTTAAGAAAACAACAGTGTTTGCTATTCAAAACAAATGCATAGAACCCCAAAATGGATAAAGCAAAATGATATAACTAAAAGGAGAAACAAATAATTCTGCAATTATAGTTGGATATTTCAATGTCTCTCCATCCATGATTGATGAAGTAGACAGAAAACATACAGAACCAGCGAGCCAGCAAATGTTTAATGACAATGGCTGTTTCTCTGCTTACATTCCAGGTGCTCTGATTATCAATCCCGCTCCTTTCCAGACATTTGGCATGGAATATACTTTACGTGGTCTTTTAGCTTGAGAACTTGGGAAAATGAGAACATGAAAGTTGCATAATCAGCAATTCAGGGTATGGAGTATATGTTAAACAATCAAACGGTCAATTTCAATGAGACCTGTTCTAAGAACTGAACCGACTGAAGAACACTTCAAGCAACCCCATCACCACCATAAAATATTCAGCAGGGCCACCCTGAACTACCATGCCACAAGGACTTTCAAGGACCTCTTGAAGAATTAGAGTTGCTCCCTCCTTTAGTGGCCTGGAAATGAAGACTTTTGACTTTAACGCTGCAGGAATTTCTATAGTAGCAATAATGCCAGAAAGCAGACTGGAAGAGGGTGCCCTAATGGAAGGTCTAACAGTATGAGAATTAGGAAGTCCAGAAGCTCTTCTCTAAATCACTCTGGTTCAAGTTTCTGCATCTCAGACCTTTTCCAGTGATTCAAGAAATGTAGAGAGCTCATCATGCATCTTCTCTTGTTCTTACTGATTAGCAAAGATCAAGCACCAGACCTAGAAGAACTACTGTGGGAGTATGTATGCTGGTGCATGGGTCATCTGGGAAAGAATGCCTGACCAGGCAGTGGTTTGACAATAGGGTATACAGACACGTATCAGAACCCTGAGTTTCCAACAAAACTGTCTGCAATAGCTGAGCATTTACCTGGGGCCCTGAGATAGTCTACACTCAAGGCACGGTGATTCAATGCGTTATACCAGTCATGGAAGGTCTTGAGGAAAATAGATAGAAATTACATAGGTCTGGCTGTACCTTGGAAGGTCAGTCCAAAACAAAAGGATTTTGAAGATGGAAGAGAGAAATCTGTGAATATTGGCACTGAGCAAAAGACAAGTTTCTTTACTAAGTATTTCTTAGAGGAGTCTACCTTATAGTTTCTAGTATGTGGCTTAAACTCTAAAAACTAATTATAGACCATTTTTGTGACTTGTCTGCATGAGTTTTCAAGCTTTGTATGTGATAACTTTCTCAAATGCCTTTGGAAGTAGAAATCAGGAACCTGACACATTTCTTCAAGAGAATAAATGGTTGACCTTTACCACATTTCACCAAACAACGTATAAGGTAAATATAAAATCATAAAGCCCAGGAAAACATAAAGAGGCAAAACTGAGGCTGATGAAAATCATCAGCTCAGATTCTAAGCTCTTGGGCTCCTTGGTTTTCCCTTTCTTTAAATCTGTCTTTTCTGGAAAACGGTGAGACCCACACCAACTATCACGTAGCAATATCCTTTGGGTCGACTAGGAGGTTTAATTTTGCCATTAAACTTGGAAGAATACAAGGAGATTAAAGGCCTCTTCAAATGTTAGGCAGAGCCATTGTCCAGAACGGGACATACCTGCAATCAGAGGCTGCCTTTTCCCTTTGGAGGTACACCAGTCATGGTGTACGGAGAACAGTAATGAAGATTCTCAGCCTCCACCAAGGAGGCTGGGAATACCGACAGGAATTAGGAGTTTTCATGGTTATCGAACCTAAACTACTAAGTTTGTAAGACAAATTCGTAATACCTGCTACCACCCTCCCCACAAAAAAATTCCTTTATTTTTTTCTATTTTTCGGTTCAAGTGTTTCTGAGCCTACAAAATATGAACAAAGGAGAAAGTGAGGAGAGAAACCCATACAGCAATTTTGACCAAAAGCTGTGTTTATCCTCCATGCTTACTAGGTTTGGTGCTAAGAAAGAGTTTTCTGACAGTCAGTCCGTGTCATAAACTAGGCCGGAGCACTTCATTTTGGCCCTTGGGAGATAAACCAGCCACTTGAATGCTGATTTAGTGCTTAAAGGAGTAAAGACTTTAAAAGTCATGGGGCTATAGCTTGCAGAGTTTTGAAAATAAATCTTTCAGGCTGCAAGGCTGGGCATTACCGCTGAGTATATTTTTAAAGGGCTGAGGCTTCTATTGAAATCCCAAGTAAGAGAAAGTCTTCAAATTACAGTATACTTTCCTCCTGCAAGATTTCACCCCCCAAAGGAACTATTTGTCGGAACATTTTTAAGCCTATTAGTGAATGTGAATACATACGCTTCCCATCCCAGCGACGCAGTGGACACAAAGACCACAGTTTGGTATGGGGAAAGAAATTCGATGGACAAATGACATTAAAGGAAATATCTGTTAAATGATGATGAAGTTAACGATCACTCTCCTTTCACCTAAGAAAAATTTCTCTTCTGGTCTTGGCTGGTAGTGAGGAAACCTAGTTAAAATCTCATTAAAGAACCGTGCGGACATCACAAGGGCTTAAAAGAAAGACTTAACATATTAATTTGCAGAACAAAGCCTGCCCAAGCCTACAAACAATCTATTAGCACATTTGGCAAAGCAAGGCTTTAACACCCAGTTAGAACTACAACCTCGGGAAGCCCAGGCCTTCGGGCAGCCTTCCCCGTCCTCACCCCGCCCCCAACCCTTTTGCACCTGGACCCCGGTTTTTGTGTGTGTGTGTTATGAAGAGGGTTATTTTGCCATGGAGAGAGGAGGACTTTCATGACTTCAAACATGGACATTAGATCAAGTTTTTATCTTCTCCCATAATCCTGTCTTTGATGTCACCAGACTGAAACCTCTCAGAATAGAAAGGGAGAGAACTGAAAAGCAGCCTAGTTAATTTATATGTTTAAGTGCCGCTGCCCTAATTCGCAAGATAGCGTTTGCATTGTCTTCTGCTTTGCATCCTAAAGGCGGGCTTACACCAGGCAATTATGAATGGCCCTTCTGAACAAATAATTGAAATTCACAAGTTGTGGGGTAGGGTTAAACAATGTCTGGGTTGGAGGTGTGAGGTCATCCATGTTCCCTGGGGCATTATTAAAGTTACAGACATTCTCCTCACAGGGTGAGTATTTGTCTTACATTAACTTTAATGGAGACTAATCAGGTAAGCTACGTGTGCTAAGAACTAAATAATCTTGGGGAGACGCTCCTCACAAGGCAGTCGGGGATCTAGGGCTTCTTTGCCCTGTGAAAGCAGCAAATGCGCCCGGAAACATGGGGTTCCAACATGGTGGTCCTGTTTCAAAATGCGAGTGAATATAAAATGGATTCAATGGCTGGAAAAAAAAAGTCCTTTGACGGTAAGAAAAATGGTGACCTATGGATATATTCTAAGAGTTCTACAATTCCAACAGCTTAGCTTTTCTCTTCCACACAGCTGGGCTAGTGTCATCTACAAAGGAGGCTCGGGGTGAACATTAAAGACGAGCATATTTGCACATGTGCATTCATGTTCGCACACCCTTCCATGACTAAGTAGAAATTAATTACTCCAAGCCCAGTTCTGCCCTCTGCTGTGTATATCCAAATTGCCTAATACAGTGACATGTTCTCCAAGGAAAAGATCAACACTGGCTTGTGAAACACAATAGGATCTTGCATTATCGTGACTATTTGTTCTAAAGTCGAATTCAGTGGAAGGCAGCACAAACAGCAGTCCTAGAACGGGTCCTGTTCACTGACTTGTACAAGACTCTCTTAATAAGGAAAAGAGATTCTCATTTCTGAGGTTGTCTTACTACTCAGGGCTCCAGATTAATGGCCCCTACCACATCCTAGTGAAAAAGCCAATGAATCTCAACAGGACTGTTGTAATAAAAGCAAACTAACAAACAAAAATGCTAATGAGGAGTCCTGCCTTTTCTCCTTGTTTCTTAGTACCTATGGGCTACTGTGTATAGTGAAAATTGAAAAGAGCATGATGATAGTATTTACTGATGAAAACAGTGATCATTTGGTGAATGGATGGTGATGTTTTTCTGGAAGGTTCTAAATGCCACCAACTACACCTGTGTGGAAAGACTCTCAAACTTTTTCTACCAAGTGCAAGAAAATTTGTTGCGTTCTCCCAACAAGATTTCCTGAAGTCAAATTTTAAAGCAATGAAACAGACTATCTCCTCTGTCCAAAACCTTAATTAATATTGTGATCTTCTCATACGAAATTGTTTTCTTTTTTCCAGAAAATGTTTAAGTCATCAAGAAAATCTCAGAATAAAATGGGGGGATTGGACTTGCAGGAATTTATAGTCGTGCACACAGTTGTATGCCTACAGGTAAGCAAAAGTGAACAGATGCAGATATAAATGTTCACTGCAATGTTGTTTGTAATCATAAATTATAAATTTTGTGCACGACCCTTAACAGGGACTGGTTAAATAAATATGGTACCTTGTGAAATGGATGAGGCCATTAAAAAGAATGAATTAAGGGTGCCAGGGTGGCTCAGTCAGTAAGTGTCCAACTTCAGCTCAGGTCATGATCCCAAGGTCCTGGGATCGAGCCCCACATCGGGCTCCTTGCTCAGCGGGAAGCTTGCTTCTCCCTCTCCTGCTCTCCCTGCTTATATTCTCTCTCTCTCTCACTGTCTCTGTCTCTGTCAAATAAATAAATAAAATCTTAAAAACAAAACAAAACAAAAAAAGAATGAGTTTAATTCAGAGATAGTTTAAGGACTTCAAAGCCCTTAACATTGAACATACTATAGTGCTCTCCCAACACATAATTCCAATTTAAAATAAATTTAAACTACAAAACTCAAAACTCCTTATATACTAAATCAAAATAGCTTCTTTCTAGATTTTTTTTTTAGATTCTGAGTATCTTGCAACATACTTTGTATAAATTTATCAAAGTTGGTTTCTTCTTTCCTGCTTTCCTTTCCTTTTTTTCCCCTTAAGATTAATTTATTTATTTGAGAGAGAGAGAGAGAGAGAGAGTGTGTGTGTGTGTGTGTGTGTGTGTGTGTGTGTGGCGGGGGGAAAGGAGGGGCAGAGAAAGAGGGAGAGAGAGAGAATCCTCAAGCAGTCTCCCTGCTGAGAGCAGAATGTGATGCAGGACTCGATTTCAGGACCCTGAGATAATGACCTGAGCTGAAATCAAGAGTCGGGCATCCCACCGACTGAGCTATCTAGGTGCTCCTTTTCCTGTCCTTTCTTTATCTGTCCCTGCTTTGCCAGTGCCTGTCAAGCAATGCAGCATTCAATAGATCTATCTATATTTGTAGAAGTTATATATCAGGAGATTTATTGTTTAAAAAAAAGAGGTAGGATATCATCTGTAGTGTGGTAATATTCACAAAAATATTAGTTGTAAATGCCTGGACACATTTACAGAAGTACTATAAGCATTTGGCAATAGTGGTTAACACTGAGAAATGGGATGGGATTGTGGGGAACATGCGAGAAATGGATATTCTTCTCTTTCACTTAATACCCTTTCATCCTGTTTCAAAATGCACTTTATCATGAGAATGTATTTCTTTTATGATTTGAAGTAAAATTAAAAGGTTAAGAAACTGGGAGTTTAAAATTTTAAAAATTCCATTGGCATGGATATAGCCATCTAGATGAAGCCCTTAGACTTAGGGCTTTTTAACAACCACCTGAATATGAATCAGAATCACTGAGTGAATTCTTCCAAGTCCAGGGAACAGAACCGATTTACTCTGAGACAAAAGGCAGTTTCCATTTTCACTATCATCTGGGTTTGGTTCCTTGAGATAAAGACTTTTATGATCCTCAGTTTTTCTGATTCAATAGAAAAAAACTAAAAACTAGTATTGGAAAACTAAAAACCAGCACAGAAGATAATAGTGGCCAAGACCAAGACTAAGTCAAAGAGCCTAGGTCTAAATCTTGTCCTCAATACTTGCTTTCTTTTTAAAGTTTATGTTTATTTATTTGAGAGAGAGAGAATGCAAAAGAGAGCATGAGCTGGGGGAGAGGTAGAGGCAGACTTCTTGCTGAGCAGAGAGAGCCCAGTACAGGGCTCCATCCCAGAACTCGGGGATCACTCTGAGCCAAAGGCAGTTCACTTCACTGACTGAACCACCCAGGCATAAGTAAGTAAATAAGTACCCAAGTACTTACTAACTTTGTGGATTTCGGCAAGTTACTTAATGTCTCTGTTCTTACTAACTTTGTGAACTTGGGCAAGTTACTTAATCTCTCCATTCTTCAGTGCCCTCTATATAATGGAAATAATAGTTCTCATTTCAAGGCATTGTTGGGAGCATTAAATATGATGATTGGCACCAGTGCTGTGCATACAATAAGCACTTAATAATTACTAGCTATGATTCAAGATTTTTTATCTTAATACATACTAGGAGTTTATATTCTCACATAAAGAATCTGATTGAATCCTCTGAGCAGGAGACAAGAGGTTCAGAAACCCGAGTCACAGTCCATTGGGCTGGCAATGGATCATTCTAGCACATGTTTTCTTCTTTGGTTTTCCACAGATCTGAACGTACTTATTAATCAAGCTGACTTAAGATCCAAGACCCTCCCTGATTGAGATCCTATTTTCCTAGAGAAATCTCAGATGGATAAACTCAGCACAGGGAACCGCCTCAGGGGAGGAAGGATGGGTCAGCCATATTGCATGAGACCTTACAGTTAGCATTTTCCTTAGGTGTATTAACCAAGACTCAGACTCGGAAACGTAGTCCGTGTTCTGTCAGGTAGAATTCACTTTATTTGAATTCCAAATCCTGATGTATAAAACCAAACCATGGGAAATATAACTGCTATAAAACCAAACCATGGGAAATATAACTGCGATGTAGACAAGGTAACTCATGTTGCCTGACCAGAGTGGGCTCCATGTGGGTGATCTACACAGGAAACCAAATTAGAGCCCAGAAGCTTGTTTAGTGCTTGTAGACTCAGAGCTGGGGGAGTTAGATATTATGCATTTTTACAGATCTCCAAAGATCCATCCTTGACAAAATGACTGAGGAAGCTCCAAGGGCTGAGATTCCCTCTAGGATTAAAGCTAGATGGGCTCCTTTTCTTTAGGGGGTATAACTGTCACCCCTTTCCAGACTGACACATCCTTTTCTTTAATATGTTAGTACTGTGCCTTTTGTAAAGTCTGGGTAAGCATGAACTCTTTGGGGGAATTTTCCTCTCTGAGTACTCATCAATAAACCATGTTATAACTCAGTTCTCAGATGATAGATTTTGTTTTTCCTTTCTAGGATTAAAGACCGTAGAGCTGCACTTCTCAAAGCATCTGTAGTGAAAAACCAGCTCCCCCCACCCTTATCCACTTTGAACTGATATTTTTGTTAAATACAATAAAAATGTCACGATGATGTTACTCTGCTATAAACATTTCTAGACTGACACTGTCACTTTCCGTACTTCTCTTTTGGGACTCGTAAGAATTCGAAGACCACCGCCAATCCACAAACCAGACTTTGAAGAGCACTGCCCCCCAGACACACACTTGGTTAAATTTTAAACTGTTTTTTTTTTTTTTTTATCATGAAAAAACTGTATTTAGATTTAGCCAGCTGGACTCAGTTTAGATGATCCCAATTTTGTTGGCAACATCCAAAGCATCATAGTCAGGGGCCAGTCGAACATATGCCTTCTTCTCTCCATCAGGCCTGATTAAGGTGTTGACCTTGGCTACATCAATGTCATAGAGCTTCTTCACAGCCTGTTTGATCTGGTGCTTGTTGGCCTTGACATCCACAATGAACACAAGTGTGTTGTTGTCTTCTATTTTCTTCATGGCTGACTCAGTAGTCAGGGGGAACTTGATTATGGCATAGTGATCAAGCTTGTTTCTCCTGGGGGCGCTCTTTCGAGGGTATTTGGGCTGCCTTCGGAGACGCAGAGTCTTGGGTCGTCGGAACGTAGGTGATGTGCGGATCTTCTTTTTTTTGTGACTGTGGACGCCTTTCAGCACCGCTTTCTTGGCCTTCAAAGCCTTTGCTTTGGCTTCGGCTTTGGGAGGGGCAGGGGCTGGGAGAAAGAAGGAAAAGGAGGGCACAGGATTCAGAAACCAGTCACTTCCGTACTCAAAACCCCCTAGCGGGCGCTCCACGCCACACGTGCATCAGTGGTTCCTTTGAAGACATCATAAACTGTTTTTTAAATAAACACTCATTTCCTAAACATACATTTCTCCTTATTTCCTAAGCATACATTAGACTGTTCCCCCTTGTCCTCTCAATAGGAGATTCCTTCATCTTTTTAATCTTCACTTCTGGAAGTCCTGGTGGGTTTCTGAGGGCCAACTCAAGCCATAACTCAGCTGGACGGTCATTTCTCCTCCTCAGACCAAAGTTGCATTTTGTGTCTCCCAGACTCTACAACAGGGTCATAGTTAAGATTTCCCCTGAAACAGACTCTGAGTCAAGGATTCATGCACAAAATATTTATGTGAGAAAAGATTTCAGAGACACTCGTAGAAGGTTGGGCAGAAAATGCAGAAGAAAAGGAAGGGACCACAGCCAATGGAGTGTTTATTTTTTAGAATGAATATTCAAGCAAGTTTCACATGTGTGATTTTCTTACTAGATGTCAAGTAAGTAGGATATCAGTCTTCACTCCTTAGAAGGTATTATTAAATAGAGTAATTCCTCATATTTTCTTTAATTGAAAAGAGACTTTGGCTTTCTCAAAATAAAACCCATATGCATTGACCTGTCTGCATATCCCTGGACAGAGAAGCTCTCTGGAGCACTGCGTCCTTTCAGATGCAGATAGTAAAGCACTGTTCTAGAAGGAGCAGCGCTTCTCAGACATGCATATGGGCACATACCACCCTAGCATCTTGTCAAAATGCTGATTCTGATTCGTATATCCTGGGTAGGGTCCATGATTCTGCTTTTCTGTCCAACATCCGCTGAAGCAGCTGGTCCTCAGACCATACTTTGAGTAACAGAAACACAGGTAATAGAATCAACTGTGTGATGTTTAGGTTACTGGCCCATTGAAGATCTTTGTCGTACATTCCAGAAAGGCTTCAACTCCACGTCCACTGCTAAGCTGGAGGAAATTCATACAGCTCCTAAGAGGCAGCTGAATTTTCAGAGATTTCATATGCCAGTTGTTACCACAGTTGGTGGTTGCAAACTCATCATGGAGGGGATATTTACACCACAGAAACTGGCAAATGCTACAGAACAGGGTTTGTATTTTTGAGAGAGCCAGTATATCAGCACTTGCTTGCTTTCAACTCAGAAAACTACCCTGCCCTGTCAGGCATATAGCTAGACTGATCTGAAGGTCCTTTCGTCCTAAGTTGGGTGGGGGATGGGGAGGACTACAGCATGTAAGAACTCAAGAATCTTTAACCAGGAATCAGCATGGAACTACGAAGTCAAGGTGATGGCTGTTGTTATTATTATCATTTAGTTATTTTGTTCTTTGGAATTTTTACTATGAAAATATTTCAACAAAGCAGAACTGTCTATTACACTATTATCCATAAAAGTGGAAAGGGTGAACAATTACATAGCCATTAAAAATTATTGGGGCGCCTGGGTGGCTCAGTGGTTAAGCCTCTGCTTTCCGCTCAGGTCATGATCTCAGGGTCCTGGGATTGAGTCCCACATCAGGCTCTCTGCTCAGTGGGGAGCCTGCTCCCCCCGCCAACCCCTTCCTGCTGCTCTGTCTACTTGTGATCTCTGTCTGTCAAATAAATAAAATATTAAAAAAAATTTTACTAAGCCTCTAGAAAGATATCAAATATGTAGAAGTTAGGGTAAGCAGAAAAAGGGGAACACAAACATGAAATTTGTTATTTGTGGGTTAATTTAAACTATGTAGAAACATGCATGCATATGGCAAAAAGAAGGAAATATATACAAAAAATTAGTTATGTTATAGTGCTAGCATTAGAAAGTTTTGAAAAATTTTCTGAACATTGTCTTTGCAAATGAAACATAACAAAACATTCCAATAATTCTCACTATGTGTCTTTCCAATTTAAAAAATATATAACTGAAAGTAAAAACAACCAAGCAAAATCAGGAGAAGTATTAATAATATTTAATATTTATTGGTGTTATATATGAAGAACACGGTTCCGTTCTTTATAGGAATTAGCTCATTTAATCCCCACAACCACCTATGGTGTAGCAACTCTTTTTACTGTCATTTTGCTGGTAAGAAAACTGAGGAATGTGAAGGTTTTGTAATTTTCCCCAAGATAGACAGCTGATAAACCACATAGATGGGTTTCAAATCCAACTCTTCTTGACATTGATAAATTCCTGACCTTTGTAAAATAGTTTTTGCCAAATTCTTTAACGGCCAATAATCCTGTCTAAGGCAAGAAAGATTCAGCCATAACTCTTTCTTTGTTTGAAAGAAGTACACTTGGACCTGTAAATGAAAAATACAAATCTAAGGGCAATTAGTTTTAGTTTAGTTTTGTTTTTTTTTTAAAGTAATCTCCATATCCAATATGGGCTCCAACTCACAACTCTGAGATCAAGAGAGATCAAGAGTCCTGTGCTCCACCGACTGAGCCAGCCTGGTGGCCCTAAAGGCAATTTGTAAGAGACTCGACAGCCACTCTCCCGAAGTAATCAGATCTGTGCAGACTGAGATAAGAAGTGGCATCTCGTTTTTCCAGGCAAAGGTGAGCTACAATCCCATTCTAGCTTGTCCCCTAGCTCTCTCTACGTCATTTTCCTCTAGTAGCCAAAAGGTAATACATGGTTTAAATTTAGGATATTGGCAAACATCTGACCTCTCTCTTCTCGTGTTCATCATTGGGCAGTGTGGATGAACACCAAGCAGTTCATCCTATGGCGTTCTTTGTCTGGGAGAGCAATGTATGACAGTTAGTCATTCAACAAACATTTGTCAAGATCCCAATGTATAGGAATTCTTAGAAAATGTGTGGTGTAAATATAGTATATACAAACATAAGGTATAATCCTTCTTATATGCAGCTATATAAGGAATTTTTTTCCATGAAATAGCATTAATTTTACCAGCACAGGGTACCAACTGTCTTGTTAAATACAATGGACAAATGCCTAGCCTTTTTTCTTTAAAAATGTAGCAGAGGGGGCGCCTGGGTGGCTCAGTGGGTTAAGCCTCTGCCTTCAGTTCAGGTCATGATCCCAGGGTCCTGGGATCAAGCCCCACATCGGGCTCTCTGCTCAACGGGGAGCCTGCTTCCCCCTCTCTCTCTACCTGCCTCTCTGCCTACTTGTGATCTTTCTCTCTCTGTCAAAGAAATAAATAAAATATTTTTTAAAATATAGCAGAGTGAAAATTTCTCCAGATGGATAAATAAGTGAGCTTGTACTAACATATTATGAAATGAACTGGTAAAGATTGTGATTGTATTACTTTCATTTTAAGATCAAAGGGGTATTTTCCCTTAGAAAGAGTCAATATTTGATTTTTTTACAAATAACCACAAAATTGGAACAAAAAGTAATATTATTCTAATAAAATTGTCTTCAAGCATTACAAAATAGGTTTTGCAGTTATCTGGTTGCATTTCATTGTCAGTTGAATAAAAAATTCGGACTAGAAATCTTTCATTTCCAAAGACAGTTTAACTGAGTTCCAGTTTGTTTTTGCAAACAAGCATTTTTCATTTTAAAAATTGTTAAACAGAATTGAGCATCTTTGTAACTTTCCAGCTCCAAAATGCAAATAAATTGTCCTCTAGGTGCTCCTTGTGTATTGTTACAAAACCTACATCCTTTTCACCTCTTTTATAGTCCCTTTTATGGCCATTAATTTTTAATTCTGGAGACATAGTCACTGTGTTTCTGGTTCTCTGGTGGGAGATAAATGTGATTTAGATCCTGTTTTATGTATGCTTGGGGTTGATGGTTCTGATTGTATCTGTTCCCCCAAGAGAAAAATTGCTGGTTTCCACAACCCCTTCCTGGCTGGTCATAAAACAAATATTAAATAATGGCAATAAGCTATGAACGTCCTATAGTGCTCCAATTTCCAATTAAATGATTGCTGATGAAGTATGGCTGATGGAAAAACAGATCCTGTAGAGAATTCACGTGATGTACCCAACGTATAGATAATACATATTTCTTGGACCCTTGAGACCCATTAGGGCAGGTACAGAATGTCAACTGGTGTTTCTTGAGCCGTACTTTTGTAACTTACAGCTCGCTGGCATGATGGGAGGGAGCACAGACGCTACCTGAGCTATGTCTTCTCCAAACTGGATTTCAGATTCCCAAACACAACTATAGTTCAGACACTTAAAATAAACAAACACTATAAATCTGTTACATTTAATATTTTGTGTACCCCCCACCAACAGCCATTTAATATGAGGTTTGTGGAGGAGTAAATGCTTTTAAAACCTTCAGCTCTTCCATTTTTTTTAGCAAGGAATCTGCCGAAGAGACCTGAAAGAATTTAAAAATGTGAGTATTCATGATATTCTCAAGCTTGTCTCAGTATACACTGACTTATTAATAACTGATAATTTTGCTTACAGACATAAAATTTACTCATTGCTGTTATTATCAGTCTTCTGCAATGATACTGGCTAAAATGTATAGGATCTGTCCTAAAATATTGCAAAGTGGGTATTATGATCAAATTATACATGGGCATAGGTATAACCCTCTGCACCCCATCCCATAACCCCCTCACCCCTACCTCCATTCCTAACCCCCACCATAAACACATATTAAGTTAAATAGGGATACTTTCTTTCTCCTGTATCTGTGAGAGATCTTTTTAGGAAACTACTAGATATGTCCCTCGCTCTTCTCAAATCCTTACAATTTATTCCTCTCCCCAGAATTATGTTAAATCTTTTTCCTTTGTAGCAGCAAATGTTTATGAACATAATTTAAAGCTGAATAGTACCATTTAATTAGGGATCTCTTTACAGATTGTTAAAATGCTGAGCACTCATTTAGTTGATCCCAAATACATACTGAGTCTTTATCCATATAACATTAAACATATGATGAGCTTTCACAAGAGGTGGGGCCTTTCAGATAAATTCAAATAAATGATTTGCAAAGAATCATCAAAAATTGATTTGTTCAGAGCTGTGTCGTGTTAAATAAATGTGGGATTCGGTTATGAGAAGTGAGGAAAATGTGCTTTGACTGCTTATATATTATCTTTTAGTAAGAAAGGAAGGGAGAGAAGAAGAAAGGGAGGGAGGGAAAGAGGGGGGGAGGGAGAATGGTAGGAAGGAAGGAAGACAATTTTATGAGGAAGGAAAGGAGAGCTGGATTGGGTTAAGGGGGCATTAGTTATCTAAAAATTGGTCCTGGCAATTTTTGTACCATTTACTTGCTGTGTCACCTTAGGAAAGCCAGTTCACTTCCTGAATATCAGTTTGCTCCATCGAAAACAGTAGTGATAATACATACCTTCCAGAGAATGAAATGAGAGTTTCATGAAAGAGCTTTGACAACTGCATACCCACATAGGTCAGTTCAGTGTGTGAACTCAACTTCTGTTTCTCTTACATCCCCTGGATGAGAAGGGAAACGTCTTGTTTCCTCACTTGAGTTGAATTGTATTTGTGATCTGAGGGGATTAGATCATGTCCTAAAGGGTTGGTGGCTTTAGACTTTAATCAGATCTTCTTTAGTCCAATGTTTTTCAAACCTATTTATACAAATTGCTGGGGGGATCTTGTTAAAATGCAGGTCTGGGTGAGGCCTGGGCTTCTGCTTGTCTACCCAACTCACAGGTAAGACCGGTGCTTGCTAGCCCTGCTTGGTTCTTGATAAGGTTAGGGTTGCTTCAACATGTCCACACACTGAGCACACATTATTTATTGGATCAGAGCGCAGAGTTGTAAGTGCTGCTGCTGATGTCATTCGGGTTTTTTCCATGGTGATAAATACACCCTCTGGGAATGATTGCAGCCAACAAAGAGGACTGTAAATGGAATGACAGGGTGAGGCAAGCAGGCGGAAGAGTGGTCTATGGAAGAATCTGCTGCTTCTCCTCCTTCTCCTGGCTGTCACTCATGATGAATGGCTCAATGCAGAAAGGATGGACTCCAGTGCAGTGGTGACTTGCAATTAAACTCTTCGTGCATCCGTTGCCATGCCCCTCATTAGCATACTGTCCATAAGATGTACCATAATTATGGTCCATAATGCATACCATATCAAGGTGGAGACAAACCTTTATTTTGGTGGCTTGTTACAAACCTGAAAGTCTGCCTCTCTTATCGGGGAATTTAATTTGCTTTGTTGAAGCATAAGTTTTGGCTTTGTAACATCAAGAGGAAGCAACATAAGAAATCTGGATGCCAAATTAGGGTGAAAAGCACAAAGACCAGCCGATCTTCATTAAGTCATTCATACACCGTAGACTCTATCATTTTATCTATTCATTCATCCAACAAATGTTTATTGAGTCCCTGCAATGTGCTAGATGCTGTCCTGGGACCTAGAATAAAGCAGTGAACAGGACAAACTTCCTGCCCTGATAGAGTTTATGGTTTGTGTGAACGAATAAATACAGAAACTGCCAGGTAGAAGTAAATGGCACAGCAGAAAGAGACCAAACAAAGTAAGGAAGAAAGGGAAAGATGTGGGAGTTCTATTTTATATGGGGGGCTGGGAGCAGAGGTGGTAGGGGGCAGAGAGGACCTAAGGAAGGGAGAACAAGACACACGGATCTATAGCTAAAGAGATAACTAGACAGAGAGAAAGGAAGGAAGCAAGAACTCTAAGATTTCTGCCTCAAGCAATTGCAAGAATCAGGTTGCCATTTTAATAAGGACCTTATGTAAGCAAATGAACTGAGTATTAAAATATTCTGGGCACCATTCTTCTAAATTCAATTTAAAATTCAGTTTTAAACTGATAGGGGAAAGAGGAGAAAAAGAAAATGAGCATTGTTGTCTCCCTGAAAATCTGATAAGAAGCAATCCTCTTTAAAACACATGCCAATGTTGTTTTTTTTAAGAACTAGAGAATAATGTTTCATTTAAACCATTTTTTACATAAATGGTAATTATTCTTTTAAATACACAGGCTTCTTTTTTTAAAAGTTTATCTAATTTACATACATATATTCCTATGATCTATTACATACATTTAAAAAAAAACTGTACTATGTATTTATTTTAGAAGACCTGTTAAGGATCAATAATATATCCATAGGTCAAATCAATACATTAAAAAGTCAAAAAGAAACATCATATCTATAGATTCATAAAAAACTTCTAATAAAATTCAACACTAGGAAACTGCTGGCTTCCAGGAATATAGAGTAAACATACTTTTCCCTATTTCTCCCACTAAATACAACTAAAACCCCTGGGTATTATAGATTAAACAAATATTAGAAATCTCTGAAAGGTAAAGAGAAGAAGGCAGACTGGCTAGAGAGCATGGGGCCATGGAACAGCACAATGGTGAATTCCCCAGCTTTTCTTTTTACCTCATACATCCCAGCTTTAGAGTTGAAAGAGATGGTAAATCAGAAACACCAATGGGCACAGATGAGAAAAGTGCCAACAAGCCTGTTCTTTCTAGCCAAAAGACCATGAGAAGGGTAGTCTTGAAGGATGCAAACTCTCAGCTGATGACCACCTACCTCAAACAGGCAGCACAGAAGAGACTAACCCACTCCTACCCTCACCAGCAGAGACTGAGTGGGAAGCTTAGACCTCCATCTTTTTGTGAGGCATCTCTGCAACCTGCCATGATGGGATCAGAAAAGGCTACACAGGGAGCTGGGACTTCTCTCCCCACTGCTGGTAACTTGGTCTTCCCCCACAGCTCTGCTATGTCCGTGGAGACCAAGTATGGAGCCTGGACTTCCACCCAACATGGTAGTAAGGTAATGTTTCATCTCTCCCAGATGAGGTAAGGTCAAAGGATGCTAAGTAAAGAGTCAGGACTTTTCCCATTACCCAGCAGTAACGGGCCACCTCCCCAGGGGTGGCATTGAGGACCATGGGAAGGGCCAGAACTCTCATCCCCTCCCAGCAGTCGCAGGCAATCCCTCCAACTCAGGTATCAAGAGAGGCTGAGTGGAACTGGGCTTCTGCCTTTCACCTGACAGACAGGAGGCATCTCACTCTTCCACTCTGATGGAGTAGTGCCGGAGAAAGCCAGCTGGAACAGAAGGTGTAAATAAGATCCCGAGTCTTATAACACAATATGAAAATGTCCAGTTTTCACCAAAAAACTACTTACCATACCAAGAGGCAGGAAAATCTCAGATTATATGAAAAGGTAATCAATAGATGCCAATAGAGATAGAATTATCTGGCAAATTTTTTAAAGCAGCCATGATAAAAATGTTTCAATAAGCAATTATAAACATGCTTGAAACAAATGAAACATAGAAAACTTCAGCGAAGAAATAGAAAATGATGAAGAACCCAGGGCAGCTGGGTGGCTCAGTCAGTTGAGCATCTAACTCTTGATTTTGGTTCAGATCATGATCTCGGGGTTGTGGGATCAAGCCCTGTGTAGGGCTCCATGATCAGCAGGGAGTCTGCTTGAACCTTCCCTCCCTCTCCTACTGCCCCTCCCCCTGCTCTTTCTATCTCTCTCTCTCAAGTAAATAAATAGATCTTTTAAATTTTTAAAAATGTTATTAAAAAAAGAAAATAAGAAGAATCAAATAGGATTACTTTAGATTACAGCAATTGGAATAAAAATTCAGTGGATAACAGAAGGAAAAAAAACCCCAGTAGAGAAACAGACTGGAGGAGAAGGACAAAACCTCAAAGTCCCATGGTACTAAAACAAAAGATCTAGCATTGTGTCATCAGATTCTGGAAGAAGAAGGGAAAGAGGGAAGAGCTGAAAAAATACTCACAGAAATGATAGATGAAAACTTGGCAAATTTTGCAAGAGACATAAACCCACAGCTTCAAGAATTTAAGTGAATGCCAAAGAGATTTAACCCAAAGGAATCTACACCAAGACACATGCTAATTAAATTTCTGAAAACTAAAGATTAAAAATAAATTTTTTTGAAAGTAGCTAGAGAAAAGTAATACCATAACTAGAAGGGAAAAACAGAATTACAGCCTATTTCTCATCAGAAAGCATGGAGGCCCAAAGAAAGTGTTATGATATTTTTCAAGTGAAATCAGCCAGAAAAAGACAAATACTGCATGATATCGCTTATATGTGGAATGTAAAATATAAAGAAAGTAAAACTTACAGAAACAGAGTAGAAAAGTGTGGCTACCATGGGCAGGGGGATGGAGGAAAGAGGGACACGTTGGTAAAAAGGGTATAAACTTTCAGGTGTAAGAATAATTAAGTTTTGAGGGTCTGATGTATGACATGGTGACCAAAGTGCATAACATTATACTTCTGTAATTGAAATCTGCTAAGACAGTAAATTTAAATCCTCTAACGAAACAAAGAGTAAATATGTGAGGGGATGATTATGTTAGTTAACTTAATAGGGGAGCATCCTTTCTCAATGTATACATGTTTCATATGGTCAGTTACACACTTTAAATACCTTACAGTTTTGTCAGTTATACTTCAATAAGGCAAAAAGAAAAGAAAAATCCTTTAGTCTATTGTGATCAGAAAAAAGGAGAGGCAGGTTGAAAAGAACTTGAGAGAAGAATGCCATCAAGGAAATGTAGGAAAAAATACAGAATTAGCAAACCACCGTTGTGCAACCACCTACATAATAATTGAGCCAAGCAAGGATCATGAATGAATGTTAGAAAGCAATTTGATGAGGGGTACCTGGGTAGCTTAGTGGGTTAACTGGTTAACCATCTGACTTTGGCTCAGGTCATGATCTATGGGTTTTGAGTCAGCAGGGAGTCTGCTTCTCCCTCTTGCTTCCCCTCTGCCCCTCCCTTCACTCATGCACTCTCTCACTCTCTCTCTTTCTCAAATAAATAAATAAAATCTTAAAAAAAACCAATGTGATGAAAAGTTGTCAGGGAATATGATAGTCACACAGTCTCAAAGTGTGATGCTACAGAATCCTAATTAATTATAAAGGGAAGTATATATCTTTACAATGGAGAAATCCTGTGCACATCACCTTAATCAAGTCATCAAATTGGCATCATTCATGATGGGACAAGTTGTTATGATGTGTCTTCTCATATGATATAATGGAAAGTGCATATCACCCCAAACTGAAAAACTACAACCAATGTTTAACCCTAAGATAATCATGAGAAAATAAATTTTCAAATCCAGATGGTTGAAGGTTCTGCAAGACAACTGCTCTGAACTCCTCAAAATTATCAGTAATATGAAAGACAAAAAGGCAGGAGCTTACTGTACTAGATTAAAGCAAGACTAAAAAAACATGACAACTAAATGCTATGGGTAATCTTTGGATTCTAGATTTTTTAAAAAGCTGTATAAAGACATTATCAGAGTAATTGATGAAATCTGAATGTGAACACTATATTATATAATATTATTGTATTTGTCTTAAATATCTTTTTTAAATTTTATTTATTTATTATTTCAGCATAACAGTATTCATTGTTTTTGCACAACACCCAGTGCTCCATGCAATACGTGCCCTCCCTATTACCCACCACCTGGTTCCCCCAACCTCCCACCCTCGCCCCTTCAAAACCCTCAGGTTGTTCTTGAGAATGATAATGGTATGATTATGAAGGATTCATGCTGAAATATTTAGAGTTGAAGGGTTGTGATATTTGCAAGTTACTTTCAAATGATTTAGGCAAAAAGAGAGAGAGAGACAGTATAGTATGCATGTGTGTGTGAAAGAGAAAGAGACAGAGATGGAGAGAGCACAAATGGGACAAAATGAGTAAAGGGTATGGAGCTATTCTATTTATTGCTGTGTATCATACAAATCATAACCTTAGTCACTAAAAAAAAAAAAAATCAACACTCTATTATATTTCACCATCTTGTGGATCAAGAATTTGGGAAGGGCTTAGATGGATGATTGTTCTACTCTATGTGGCATTACCCAGAGTTCCTCTGTGGCTTTCAGCTGATGGATGGGCTGTTCCTGAGAACCCAAACCATGACTGGTGGGAATGGATGAAAGGCTGGATTTTGCTGGAACCCTCTGCCTCTCCATGTAGTCCCAAGTTCTCTTTGCATTGTCTCCCCACCTGGGTAGTTAGTTGAACTTAGGTGATGGCTCAAAGCTTCAAGAAACCATACCAGCAATAACCATTCCTCTTAAAAGCTAAGCCCAGACAGCTATAGGGTAATATTTTCCATTTTCTTCTGCTCAAAGCCTTCTCAATAGCTCAGATTCAAAGGAAGGGGAAAAAAATCTTTGGTCTCAATGAGAAGAGTGTCAAATAATTTATTCCCATGTATAGTCTTCCACAAGAGTTTCTGCAGTTTTGAATATTCTCAAAATCAAAACTCAGGGTAGGAAGGGAAACCTCAAATGAATATATATGGCATTTTTGTATGTGAGTCTATTCATACCCTAAGCTCCTAGAAATAGAATTACTTCTCATTTTGGTAGACATTTCCAAGTTGCTTTCCAAAAAGAGTATATCACTTTATTTGCCTACCAAACATGGATGAATGACCATATTCTCCATATTTGGTGGTAGTTTTAAAATATATTTACAATGTGACACTCCTGTTATCATAAGATAGTCTGGGGTGCCTGGGTGGCTCAGTGGATTAAGCTGCTGCCTTCGGCTCAGGTCATGATCTCAGGGTCCTGGGATCGAGCCCCGCATCGGGCTCTCTGCTCCGCGGGGAGCCTGCTTCCTCCTCTCTCTCTGCCTGCCTCTCTGCCTACTTGTGATCTCTCTCTCTCTGTCAAATAAATAAATAAATAAATAAATAAATTTAAAAAAGATAGTCTGATTCTTCTCAGCAGAAGTGACAATGTGTGATTTCCAAGTCTAGGTCGTAAAAGGAAGGGCAGCTTCTACCTGAATCTCTATATTGGGCCATGCATTCTGGGAGCCGTGGATGGATAGGTAGGAATTCTGGCTAGGAGGGTGAGTAACTTTTTAAGAGAGCTCACCCAGGGCACAGATACCTAGATTTTTTAAAACCCCTCAAACATAATAGCATAATATATAATAAATAAGTATGTGTAAATATACTATGCTTTTTTTCATCCCCATGACTTAATACTTCAACATAAGAATATGAAAAATAGATATTTATTTAAAATTATATATTCGGTATCATTTACATCTATACTAAATAAATGGTGTTATTTAAAAATAAAACAGCAATAAGCCTTGTTAGTGTAATGAGAAGTGATTAATAGTAGAACTAATTAAATAAGTAGTATGTGTGAGAAAATATAACAGTATGTTATGACATTTCTATCTTTTGATATAGCAATTTATCTGAATTCTTTTTAAAAAACTCTTTATTAGAGTTATTGTATGTTCTTAAGATATATAAATGCAAAACTTTTAAAAAGGAGAACTTAAATACAATAGAAATATTAAAATAGAATTCATTAAAAAATGAAATGTTTATTTATGTCCCATGGTACTGTAGGATATTTTTACTCTGTTTTCTTTTCCAGTAACACTTTTCCAACTGCCTACAGCCTGCAGGACATTTTTTTTCTTTTGCAATGGTAAAACTGAATACAGTAAAAAATAAGATATACTTTAAATAAGTCATGGGGATGAAAAGTACAGCATCAGGAACATGGCTAATGATATTGTAATACTTTGACCATGGTAAGCATTTTGTCATGTAGAATTGTTGAATTACTAGGTTGTATGCCTGAAACTAACATTATACGTCAAGTATACTTCAATTAAGAATTTAAAAAATTTTAATGGGCAATGAAGAATTTATGGATAAAATATCAATACTTATGGGAAAGAGGCTTCTAATAAAAAATTTTAAACGTGCTAACAGCTATCCTAATTTCACTTTTCAAATGGAGATCTACAAAATTAAACAAAAGCCTTCCTAAATTTGCATTTTAATAAGAGAAAATTTATTTTCAATGTTCTCATTTACAAAAAGCGGTCATTGCCTTGGCTTTTTTTAAAAATTTTTTCCACTTTTTAATTCTTTATTCACAAATCATCTCAATAGGGTATTAGTATCACTAAATCAAAGATTATTAGCTTTAAAAAGGGAGTAAGTTATAAAGCATGTAGCATGCTGTTATAAATTTGTGCTAACAATCTAGAATCCTACTTTAAAAGCAAATATTTGATGTAAATGTTTTATTAATAAAAGACTAAGGTATAGAGTTTTAACATTCTAGTAATACATCAATGCTATTTTTTTTCCAAAGTAAGCATCCACTTGGCTCTTTAATAAAAAGAAAAAGAAAAAAAAAGGTAAGATATACTTTGACTTGCAATTCTGCTCTTATCAAGCCCATATTATGCTAATGCCTGGTGTCAGTCCAGTGGGATGTCAGTCAAGCTAATATCCTCCCAGCAAAGGCAGTTGAGCATAGACTACTTAGGCTAATTGAATTTAAATTTAAAAAAAGGAAAAATATAACTTCAGCTTCAGACATAAGTTTTAGGCTCTACTGTATCTTGTGATATGTGTGCTATTATTAAATATTATAATACCAATCCAAAAACTATGTCACTTATACAAGATGATACAAGTTTTCTGCTGTAACATTGCATTTTGCATGTCTTGCATTTCAGTATCTTCACAAATCTTGCTTTACAGCTACTAATTTTATTTAACCAGGTATTAATAAATAGAAATGTATATTTAAAAAAGAATACTTAGGATTTCACTTACTAGCACCAGCAGGACTTAGATAGTGGTGACCTAATGATGCCCATCTCCTCTGCACCTACAGACTTGTTCTGGGGACTAGCTCTTTGTCAGGTGCTTTGCACGTCATACTGTAAGTTATTCCTATCTAAATTGTCCATGATTTTTATTTTTCACATTTTTTAAAGAAGATTTTATTTATTTATTTGACAGAGAGAGATCACAAGTAGGCAGAGAGGCAGGCAGAGAGAAAGGGGGAAGCAGGCTCCCCGCCAAGCAGAGAGCCAGATGCGGGGCTTGATCCCAGGACCCTGAGATCATGACCTGAGCCAAAGGCAGAGGTTTAACCCACTGAGCCACCCAGGTGCCCCATAAATTGTCCATGACTTTTACACACTCTGAAGCACATTAAATGTCATCACGAATTAAGCCCCTCTTTCTCAAGGCAAATGGTTTTAAATCACAGAGACCATTTGAACTTGTAAAATCAAAGGCAAATCCCAAAGAAGTCACAGATTTAGCAAAAAAAAATAGAAAAAGTCCTGTTTAAGTTGGCTGCCATTTTTCTCATGGCACTTTTTTTTCTTAGTTCTGAAGCAGTCTGATTCCAAGACAAGAATTGGCTTTTTTTCCCCGCACTATAAGAGTTTTGTTTTGTTTTGTTTTGTTTTGTTTGAAGATTTTAGTTATTTATTTGACAGAGACACAGCACGAGAAGGAACACAGCAGGGAGAGTGGGAGTGGGAGAAGCAGGCTTCCTGCTGAGTAGGGAGCCCCATGCAGGGCTGAATCCCAGGACCCTGGGATCATGACCTGAGCCGAAGGCAGATGCTTAATGACTGAGTCACCCAGGCGCCCTCACTGTAAGAGTTTTTGTTGAAACCTACACAAAATATCAAACAATCAGGTGATCAATCAGTTCATCTTTTATGAGGTGTCTTATGACCTCTTCAGAAATCATGAAGCCAGTTTTGGGGAGGGCCTGACCGGATGAAGTCTGCTCTATGCAGTATCACCTGGAGTCACTAAGCCATATGGGACATACTGTTTCCAAACTACATGGGACATACTGTTTGTATCACACTTTGAAAATCTGCTTTTAGAACAGACCAACATTTTTTAAAAATTTAAATTCAATTAGCCAACATCATTTGTTTCAGCTGTAGAGTTCAAAAATTCATCACTTGTGTATAATACCCACTGCTCATCACATCACATGCCCTCCTTAATGCCCACCTCCCCTCCAGCAATCCTCAGTTTGTTTCCTATAGTTAAGAGTCTCTCATGGATTATCACCCTCTCTGATTCTCCCTATTCGGTTTTCCCTCCCTTCCCCTATCATCCTCTACTCCATCTCTTTTATTCCACATATGAGTGAAGCCATGTGATAATTGTCTTTCTGTGGTTGACTTATTTCACTCAGCAGAATCCCTTCCAGTTCCATCCATGTCAATGTCAATGGTAGGTATGCATCCTTTCTTTTTTTTTTTTAATATATTTTTATTTATTCGACAGACAGAGGTTACAAGTAGGCAGAGAGGCAGGCAGGGAGAGAAGGAGGGGAAGCAGGCTCCCCGCTGAGCAAAGAGCCCGATGCGGGGCTCGATCCCAGGAACCTGGGATCATGACCTGAGCTGAAGGCAGAGGCTTTAACCCACTGAGCCACCCAGGTGCCCCGGTATGCATCCTTTCTGATGGCTGAGGAATATTCCCTTGTATATATACACATATATATATATATATATATACACCACATCTTCTTTAGCCATTCATCTATCAATGGACATCTGGGTTCTTTCCATAGTTTGGCTATTGTTGACATTTCTGCTATAAGCATCAGGGTGTATGCATCCCTTCGGATCATCACATTTGTATTTTTATTTATTTATTTATTTATTTATTTCCTTTTTTACAGAGAGAGAGAGAGAGAGAGAGAGATTACAAGTAGGCAGAGCAGCAGCCAGAGAGGGGAGGAAGCAGGCTCCCTGCCAAGCAGAGAGCCCGATACGGGGCTCGATCCCAGGACCCTGAGATCATGACCTGAGCTGAAGGCAGAGGCTTAACCCACTGAGCCACCCAGGCGCCCCCACATTTGTATTTTTAGACTAAACATCTAGTAATGTAATTGCTGGGTCACAGGGTACTTCTATTTTTAGTTTCTTGAGGAATCTCCACACTGTTTTCCAGAGTGGCTACACCAGCTTGCATCCCCACCAACGGTGTAGGAGGGTTCCCCTTTCTCCACATCCTCACCAACATTTGTTGTTCCCTGACTCGTTAATGTTAGCCATTCTGACTGGTGTGAGGGAGTATCTCATTATGGTTTTGATTTGTATTTTCCTGATGTTGAGTGACGTTGATCATTTTTTCATGTGTCTGTTGGCCATTTGTATGTCGTCATTGGAGAAATGTGTGTTCGTGTCTTAGGGCAGAACAACATTTTAACATCTTTCTATGACCAGCATCAAAGATAGCCATCTTGTAGGCACATGACTCATGGGGCAGGCTCCTTCTATTTCATTTGTAATATTTAGACAAGATATAAGCAATCTTTTACTTAATGTTTTCTGCAGTTTTATTAAAATCTTCATAGAAATTTTTTTAAAAACTCATGATTTGAAGCCCCATCTTTAAAATCAAAATACCTAGGAGGTAGAAGGAACACGTTTTGCTTTTGTGATTCAACATGTCCATCTAGAATTATGGTGACATTAGAAATTAGGTGAGGATTTTGAGTTTTGACATTTCCATTGGTCTGGTCAGTTGGCTCAACATTATTCATTGACGAGTGCGTATTTTACCAACCCTGGTGCCTTTGTACTGTGTCAATTCGGCCCAACTGGAACTGTGAATTATGCTTCCCGTTACCCTTTTTCTCGAACAAGGTGTTAGCTTTTTAAGTCTTTCTGGTGTGAAAGACACAAAAATCTGGAACTACACAATGTTAAATCAGATTTTTATAGTATTTCCCAGAAAGTCGTGAGGCACGTAGGCCTTGGCTGTGTTTCCTTGTTTTTGGTACTTAGCTACTCCAGGTTTACTAGCTCTTACTACTGTGGATTTGTAGAAGATATATCAGAATTTGAAAAAGGCAGGTCCGTTGTAGCAAAGTCTGCCATGTACTAGAGGCTCCATATTTAGTAGTTCTGTTCATTTATTTGGGTTTAGAAGAAAGATTTGGTGTTTAGAGAAGTTGAAAGTGATGGTGAATGAGAAATGCTGGTTTATCTCTGGCTTTCAACTGTTTCCTCTGTATTCTGTGATTATGAGCACACCTAAGTCAGCTCTGGCCTGTTGACAAATGACAACCAAAAACCTGAGATTAAAACATCAAATGAAAAAAAAAATCATGAAATTTATTTCCAAAGCAACTAGTTTATTGTCAGCAAGAAGAGATCGCTGTTGACGTGTTGGTTCAAGTGATGTAATTGTCACTCCCAGCAAAGGAATCACCTCTCATTAGATTTAGCCTCGTTTCTCGAATAAGACATCATCATAAATATGATATAGGATTCATTTCAAAAGATCAGACCTATTAAATCTGTACTGGAGACTGCTAGAAGATGTCATTTTTAAGTACATTAAACACTCTTAAACACATGACCCTCCTTCCCCCAGATACCTCTGAGAAAATGTAATTAAAACATAGTCTGTTTTGTGGTATTTTTTTTTTTTGAAGGGAAAACTCATCAGATCTTTACAACATTAGAATATTGCATAGCACGAGTGTTTGACTTTATTCCAGTGGATTCGACAATAAGTGCATAGTACTTATCTCTGCTTATAATGGAGAACCTGAAATGTGTGGAGACATGCTTCAAATGATGAAGAAAATGTAAATGCATCCAGTTTAAGGGGAAATAGACTACCTGCTAATTGCTTCAAGAATTGAGTGATTTGGAAGACCTCAGGAGAGGGTTCATTTCTCTGATTTGCATACACTTGGCTCATGTTACCTGGCTTACTGCAAATGCCTCGATGCTGGGTGTGTGTGGAGTGTTCCTCATCAACACCAGAGACTGAGAACGATCCAGGGACTCTGGGGACCAGAGAGCTTGCTCCCGCTCAAGGAGCTGCCCCTCAGTGATACCCAGCCCTTCGGAGAACAGACTTCATGTTTGATAAATGATCTGGCTTTCTTATAGGCCGTTGATCCTATTATTCTTATTTTTTATTTGCCAAAAACTAATTGGCTTCATTTTCACGGTGATTCCGGAGAGCTTACTAGTTAACGTGGCACATTATACTCTTGTAGAGAGCCCTCTTAGTTTAATAAAAGGGTAGAAAAGGGAAATATTACTTTTATTCCCTTCCAGAGTTTTTAACACCTGGTGGTGTAAAGAATCGAGGACACTTAGAGCCACAGCAATCAAATGCAAAGATGGCTTGTAGCCTGCCTTTTACGCAGGTGGAGAGCTCCAACTCCCTAGAGGGAGGTGAATGTTGGGGGGGGGGAGCGGTTTAGAAAGCAAAGGGTAGAGAGAAATAGTACAAAGAGGAGGAGGGAAATGGTGAGCATGCATCTATAGAGAACAGGGACAGAGGATAGCTGCAGAGAAGGGAATAAATAAAGATGGAGAAGAAATTAATAGGGAATAAATGCGGACAGAAATAGGACAAAATAGAAGAAAAGGAAGACAAGTTAACATAAGGGGAGCGGATTAAAGGACGAAAAGAAAGAACTAAAAAAGAGATGTGTAATACATACTTTAATATGGATTGTGCATTATAGTAAACCACTAAAAAAAAAAAATAAAACCTCCATTTTTGCCTCATTTTAAGTACAGAGACTACAATAAAAATCAGACCTTACAATCTCATGCATGATTTTCTGACTTCATAAACCTATGTCTTCCATACTGAGAAGATTAGCAAAGCTTGAGAATTAAAGTTTTCTTTCCATAGCAGAAGAAAAATATTTTTGAACAATACCTCAAAGTAGCAGTTTCTAGATATACATGAGGATAATCAAAATGTTAGGATTTTTCATTTGTCTTGAGTACACAACCATGATTTGAAGCAGCATAAAGGGTTGACAAGCACGTCGAGGATAAAATGCACTTTAAAAATTAAAAGATTCATAAGGTTAACTTTCAGAGAAATCTGTTCAATATGAATGTAAAAATGAATAAAATATAAGGTCATAGGCAAATCACCCTGTTTTCATGAACCTTGATCAGATAATAGAAGTTACATTTGTTACTGAAATGTGAATGGAGATGGAATTCAAGATAAGGTATTAATCATAATTAGAATAACTATGACAGGTCTGTGGTGACAAATACTTAACAAGTAGTAAGAATGCTTATTCATAACAAACCTCTTAATTCATTAAATTCTTCATTAAAAGGGCAACCTCTTAATAAGTTCAACATAAAGTTGGTATAACATGCTATTTGCATTTTCTCCCTTTTTATTTCCATTTTAGGGGTGTATTGTTAACAAATTGAGATAAATCATTTAAAACATATAATTACTTGGATATAGTCGCATAGTAATTCCCTAAGCAATTGCGCGGTTATAAGTTGTCAGTGTGCATATTAATTTATCATACCCACCCGCCTCATCCTCATTGATTTGCTGCTAGCTGTTAGAAAAACAGATTAAGAAGCACATGCTGTCCTTCTCTGAAAGTTTCATTGAGGCACGAGGAGGGCAAACACTGCTTTCCAATTAGAATCCTGCTGTTTGCCGGGACTTGACAATGACTAATTACAGTTCTAAATGACTTAATATGTTTGAATGCATGATTATTTATAAATACATTTTAAGATCTGCATAAAATAATCGTGCCTGTTTTAAATATGAAAGGCTACTTTTTGTGCAACGGGCAAAGACCTGTTGAACACTTGAGGTCAAAGGAAAAAAGATGTTTTGATGTTGACGTTAGAGCTCCCCTCGCAGGCACCACCTTGCAAGAAAGAGCCAGTTGTTCTGGTCAAGGAAGTTGTCCGAGGTAAATGCAGTTCTGCTGAGTATAAAACTTACCACCGTAGGATTGAAGGAGGGACTCAGAGTTCTTAAAACATATACTTAATTTCTTAGCATTGTTGCCAGAATGAAAAGGTTAAGAACATGTACAGTACAGCACGCTGACCACTACTGGGGACAGAGTAAGCATTCAATACATTTTCTTTTTTTTTTGTTAGTACTGGAGTACAGAAGACTAACTGTATGGCAGTTAGCTGTATGGCAGATTTGGCTGGAGAAGAATTTGTAGATATATAAGTGATTTTTGAAACATTTTAAGGAATCTTCTGGTCATCAGTTGCTCGTTGTTAAGCTTCTATGAGTCAGGTACCGTGCTAGGCATGCAAAATAAGATGGATGCCATGCACAATCATCGAAATGGTTTCCACTGCACGGTAGGTCAGATGGACCATGAAAACAGAGTAAAGTGGATTTCTGAGTGGTTTGTCAATAAACCACCTTTTGACTTTAAAATCTTTGCAATCTGGGGCACCTGGGTGGCTCAGTGCGTTAAAGCCTCTGCCTTCAGCTCAGGTCATGATCTCGGGGTCCTGGGATCGAGCCCCGCACCGGGCTATCTGCTCAGCGGGGAGCCTACTTCCTCCTCTCTCTGCCTGCCTTTCTGCCTACTTGTGATCTCTGTCTGTCAAATAAACAAATAAAATCTTTAAAATATTTGCAATCGGTATGAGTAGAGAAACTATTATGTTAAACACCACAGTCATACACCAAGGTTTAACAAATGTTAACTTTTCCTCTATTTTTCATACACCTCAGTGGAAGACGCCCCTACAGAGGCCCTCACTGATTTCCCACATCCTGGCATCCAGGCCTTCATGTAATCCCCTCCCCTTGAGTGCAGGTAGGACAGATGACCTGCTTCTAACAGAGTATGGCAATGCGGATGGGCTAGACCTCTAGTGATTATGTTATGTTACAGAAGACTCCATCCTAACAGACTCAAGGGAATGATTCTCCCTCCTGGCTTGATGAGGTAAGCTGCCATATTGAGGAACTTGAGTTAGCTTTTAGGATCTGAAAGTGACTTCTAGCCAACAGCTAGCAAAATCCTGGGGTCCTCAGTCATGCTCCCACACGGAAATAAATTCTGGTAACATCAGAATGAGCTTGCAGGCAAAATCTTGCCCAGTTGAACTCCAAATGAGAATACAGCCCAACTGACACCTTGAATGTTGTCTTGTGAGACCCTGAACAGAGCCTCTGTTCTACAGAAATCTATAGAAACTGTGACATAATGAGTATGTGTTGTCTTAAGCCACTAAGTCTGTGGTAATTTATTACATAACAACAGAAAACTAATAGAACTAATAATATTATAAATGCCTCAAAAAGTACTATGGCTCTTAACTTGACTACATACTGAAAAAATTTTCCACAAGAATTATTTGATATACCCACCTTGCCTAGTTAAAAGGGGAAAGATGTAAAAAGTCTCAGAGAAATTGATCAGTATCATGATAAAATGTCCAACCCCTTCCCAATCATTCAAGTGTTTAATGAGTCTTGCTGACTTAGATGTTTATGTTACCTCATATACAGAGTTAAGACCTATTTCATTATATTCTAAGTTATTAAAAATTATTTTCTCTAATTTTTTTTCAAACTCAATACCTCAAACTCAAATACCTCAATAGGTATTTTCTAATCTAGAAACTTCATATTCTGGAATTCTTATCAACAGTTTTGTCCTCTAGGATTAAGAATTCTGATGATTTTAGAATTTCCTTTGATGACTCATTTTTCTAATTTTTATTTTTTATTTTATTTATTTTAGAGTATGAGTAAGGGGAGATGCAAAGGTAGACAGAGAGAGAGAATCTCAAGCAAACTCCCCAGTGAGCAAGGAGCCCCGATGTGGGGCTCGATCTCACAACCCTGAGACCATGATCTGAGCTGAAATCAAGAGTCAGACACTTAACCAACTGAACCACCTAGGCACCCCATCATTATGACTCACTTTTAAAAATCATCTTTCCCATTCTTCTCTGGAGTTTCCTATACTTGGTATCTTCTCTTTGCTCTTCGAGATTCACTCTTCATCCTTTTCCATTCTCCTACTCTGGCCCCGAGAGTTTAATTATATAGACCATAGATAACAATGGGTAGACTTTTCCAGTGATAATCATTTCAATATCTTTAGCTCGTTCTTCTAATATCTCAGTCTTTAGGTATCATCTACTGACAGTCCATAAGTTTTGTATCTTTTACACACCAGGGCCCCTACACATATACTTTTATTCCTTTACCTAAACAAATGAAATATCACCCTGTTTTTATGAGATAAATATTCTGTGTTTACATAACTACATACATATTATTCACAGTGGAGTACATCAAATACTGTAATACCTTTCCTGTCTTGCATGCCTTTTCCCCCTAAACTTATGATTACATCATTTTGTGTCCATATTTTGTTCATTTCTTTGGTTCAATTACCAGTTCATTCCCAAACCTTCTAAAAGAAGAAAAAATCTTTTGATATGCCCAAATATATCAGATATATAGTTTATCTTTTTTTTTTCCTGAGGTATGTCCCTCCTGGAACTCAGTTTCTCCTGCTCCATTCTGGATGGCTGCACAATTGTCATCCTGAGAATCTTCTTCCACTGTCATCCTGAGATCCCTTTTACCCTTCTAGGTCTTATATCCTCCTTTTTTTTTTTTTTTTTTTTTTTTTTAAATCCCATACTCTTTCTTTCTTGGTTTGCTTTCTTCTTTTACTGGAATATATCATCTGAAAGCTTCCTGAGAAAGGATGCATGAGAATAAATTTGGGAAACTTCCAATATCTTTAAATCTCCCCCACCCCCTCACTTGGTGGATAGTTTTTCTGGGTACTAAAATCCAAACTGGAAGTCATTTTTCCTCAGGATTTTGAAGACATTCCTCCATTGTCTTCTAGTTTCCAATGTTTTGATGTTAAATTCAATGACACCCTAATAATTGATCCTTTCTGAGTTGTTTTTTTTGTTTGGTTACATTCAATAGCTTTCAGAATTTTCTTTTTCCAGTGTACTGGAATTTCACAATTATGTGCTTTGAGGTGGAAAAAGTGGGTCTTTTTTCATTTCCTGTGCTAAATCTTCAATAGATTTTTCAGTCTGGACTTACATTCTTCAGGTCTAGGAATTTAAAAATGTATTTCCTTTGTGATTTCATCCCATCTCTTTTCTCTGTTCTTTTAAGAAGTGCTTAAAAGTTATATAAATATTGGGCCACATAGACTGGTGCTTTTTTTTTTCTTTTCTCTCTTTTTTTAACCATCCAGAATATTTCCTTAGAATTTCCTTCAAACACTTCTTTGAATTTTTAATCTTTTCTATGCTTTTAATTTTTTAATATTCTTACTGACAGAATGTTTCCTTTTATAGCCTCCTGTTCTTGTTTCATGGGAGGAATATCTTCTATTTCTCTGAAGAAAATAATTACGGAGTTGTTTGAATACTCTTTCTGCCAGCGAATTTCTTTTATGCCATCTGATTTCTTTTTATTCTGTTCTCTGGCTTTTATTTTGGGGCTTTCCTCAAATGTCTGATAATCTCTTACTGTCCAAACTGAGTCTTTAAAATCATAATTATAATTTCTATATGAGTGTGTGGAGCTTGAGGTTTCACTGACCTATGATCAGGATTTGGATAGATGTGAGGACTCCCAAATATCAGTATATATAAGTTTTTTTCCCCTTGGTCGAGTTTGGTTCCTCAGACAAAAATTCTCCAGCATTCTGTTTGGGGGAATATATCTGTATGCCAGTATTCACAAATCTAGCATGGGAAAAGGATTAAGGAGATTGTTGTTCCATATATCAAATTTTCTTGATCCCTCTATTTTCAATTTAACACCTCATTCCAGCCCACAGTTGGCCTTGATGCTCCTAAGTCTGGAGCTTTTCTGATTCAAGCTCATTTCTGTGAAACATACTGCCATCTACCAGTATGGTGGAGGAATAGTTAGTTGTCTGGCTACTTGGGGTCAGAGTAAAAGATGTGATAAGGGAAAGAAAGGGTGTCTAAATCATCCCTACCCAGTAGAAAATGATTTTTACCCTAAATGTGAGCCTCAGATGTAATTTTAAGTGTTCTGATCACATTTTTTAAAGTTTTAAAATAAAGTAAATTAATTTTATCAGTATTATTTATTTAACCTAGTTTACAAATATATTATCATTTCAATATGTAATCAGTACAAAAACTTTAGTAAGATATTCGATCTTCTCTTTGTCTTGTATTTTACATTTTCAGGATTCCCGTCTCCATTTGGACTAGTCAGATTTCAAGTGCTCAAGACCACATAAGGCTAGGGAGTATGGTAACAAACATTCCTGTTCTAAGGGGTATGAGGTAAAACTATAAAATGCTTGGCAGAAAACAGGATAAAATCTGTGCAACATGGGGATACATAAAGATATCTTTATGAAAAGAACAAAAAACAAAAGAGAAAAAATATGTAAATAGACCTCATCAAAACTAAAAACCTCTGCTCTTCCAAAGACACAGTTAAAGGAAATGAAAAGACAAGCCACCCACTAGGAGAAAATATTCACAACACATATTTGACAAAGGGTTTGTTTCCAGAATATACAAAGAACTCTCACAACTCAATAAGAAGGCAAACAATCCAATTAGAGGTTCCTATTGTGTGACACCTTTAGGGTGCCCTGTTGAGCTTTCCCTGCTTTGGGGAGGTTTCCATCCCTGACTATGGATTCCAGCTTTTCTCTGGCTAAATCAATTTTAAAAAAACTTGTTATCTCTTCTATCTTTTCCCTCCTGTTCTCTTTGCTCTTATGAGTTTATGCATTCTTTACTATCATTTTCTTGAGGTACCAAGAAGGAGAAAGATAAGATAAATATACATGTTTAATTTACCATATTTAACTGGAAGTCTTATCTTAGATGTACCATTAACAAAATATTGTAATGCTCTTGTCTAGCTACCTGTTTCCCCAAGAAATTATGAACGCCTCAAGAGCAGTGATGTTATTTTGTTCTTCCATCTCCAGTACGCAGCACCGAGTGGTCATGTGACAAATGTTTGTCAATTGACTGAATGAATGTCCATTTTATACGCACATATTTATTGTCCTTTCTTTCACTAAAATATAAGTTCCATGAGAACAAAGATTCTGTAGGTTTTCCTTATTGTAGAATCCCTGTTGTCTAAAACAGTGCCTGTTCATAGTAGGTGCCAAACAATTACTGAAGGATAAATAGATGAATGAGTTTATACAATTTTTAAGCTTCAATGCATATTTAATTTTTTTTCTATTTTACCATTTTATTTATGTATTTGTTTGTTTTTAAAAGATTTATTTATTTATTTGACAGAGAGAGAGAGCACAAGTAGGCAGAGCGGAAGGGAGAGGGAGAGGCAGGCTCCCCACTGAGCAGGGAACCCTATGTGGGGCTGGATTCCAGGACCCTGGAACCATGACCTGAGCTGAAGGCAGCCACTCGATCGACTGAGCCACCCAGGAGCCCCTTACCACTTTACTTAATTAGCAGGAATATACACGATATACATAACATACTTCTAGAGGCTTAATTATATCTCTTCATACAGTTTGCTGCTGAATGTCTATGATGAGATTTATGTGCATTGCTAGTTTGACTATTCAGAAATTATTTTGTTACCCTCATGACAGTGGCAAGTGGTCAATCCAATCAATTCATTAACATGATTCAAATAATTAGACATCAACTGGTCAGGAATTCAGAATTCCATCATTATAGAAGTCAAAAAAAGAGAGAGAGAAAAAGAAAGGACGAAAGGATTCATGTAGATGTGGGCTTTGTTATTTTGTGGTACTATTTGCTAGGCATTGAAAGCCAGGTACTTACTTAAGCCATTCACATGCAGTTTCAACACCTACCACAGATAACATGTTATCTCAGCTCTAATAAATTTAATTCACCTAATTGTTATTAAGAAACCTACTCCCCATGGGGCGCCTGGGTGGCTCAGTGGGTTAAAGCCTCTGCCTTGGGCCCAGGTCATGATCCCAGGGTCCTGGGATCGAGCCCTGGGATCGAGCCCCGCATCGGACTCTCTGCTCGGCAGGGAGTCGGCTTCCCTTCCTCTCTCTGCCTGCCTCTCTGTCTACTTGTGATCTCTGTCTGTCAAATAAATAAATAAAATCTTTAAAAAAAAAAAAAAGAATCCTACTCCCTCTGGGGTGCCTGGGTGGCTCAGTTGGTTAAGCAACTGACTTCAGGTCAGGTCATGATCCCAGGGTCCTGGGAATGAACCCTTTGTTGGGCTCCTTGGTCAGTGGGGAGTCTGCTTCTCCTTCTTTTCCTTCTGCCTCTCCCACTCCAAACCCTGCTCATGTTCTCTCTCTCACTCTCAAATAAATAAATAAAATATTAAAAAAAAAAAGAATCCCACCCCCTCCAACAGTCTTCTGCAAGACCACACCACAATTTTCCTCTTTCAGTACTTCTTAGGAGGATGGGGAAAACACCTACCTACTCCAAGTTTACATTTCATCTCATTCACTTCAATCTCTTTTGCAAACCAAAACCTTTCCACTTCATTTATTCGCATGTACAAATGTCCCACCCCCAAGATTTTTGATGATTTAAACGTTGTTACTTAACGCTAACTTAAAAATTCCCACTTTCTCATAATATGACTGAAATCATGGATACAAATGTAAATAAATATTTACAGTAATATCTTTCAAACAACAAAGATCTTCAGAATTTCGCTATCTTAAATTAACATACAGACATTATAAGTATATGTTAAGCTCTAAATCCTTGATAAGGTAAACAGTCCTGGGAGGTCAGGACAATTGAGGTTTAAAGTTAAAGGGTTGTGTTTATTTTGTTTTTCCGAAGAAGCAGTGGAGATACCAACAATGTAGAATTAAAAAAAACAAAAAACAAAAAGGATCTGGTATCTTAGGAACACATTAAGATATTTCACAGATTCCTTAAACTATATGACTCGTGGTTTTGGAACCTGTTCTTCTCCTTTATGGAATGATTCCTTCAATCCCAAATTAAAGTTCACACTGAACTTGACTGTGAGATTGTATAAAATAAAATTTGATGAATAACATTCAAAGAATTTGCATTGAAAACTGTCTTTAGGAATGCTCATTTTAAAACAAAGGTGATACATAATTGCACAATACTATATATTCCACAATTTTGTCTTTGTTAGAAAATGGCCCAAACGTGGCCAGGCATAGATTGCACCTCTGAAGAGCTGCATTATCAAATCTAGTTAGGATATAAAATTTATTGGCAATTTCTAGTAAATAAGAAAACCTTCTATCTAAGCGAAAAGAACTGGAAATGCGGCGTGGCTCCTTAGGCTTTCCTTTGGCCTAGGGAGCCATTTTGCATTTCCTGTTCCTTTCTCTTTACAAGATTAGTTAAGTCTGTTTACCTCTTTCAAAGAGGAAGTTTGGGGTATTAAAACTTTGCTATGTACCTTCAAGGAGCTACAGCAGAAATGCAAGTTTGACTTTGGTTGAAGGGGAAGAGCCCAGAGTTTATAAATGTCACAGGTATTTCCAATAAATTGGAGGTCACCAGAAAGGATGTTAGGATAATAAATCTAGCCTCTAAGTATACACTCCCTTTACCCAGCGGGGGGCCTCCTGGGATCATTTGTCTGCTGTTCATTATCTTGTCTGCATTATTCAACAGCTCTGTTCTTGCTCAATGGGCTTAGGAGAGCTTTTAACAGCTGCAGCAACCTCCAGTTTTTACTTAAGTTCTCTTTCTCTCTGTAATAGGAAAAAAAATAAAATAAAAAAATAAAAAAAACCCACCTCGAAGAACTGGAAAAGAGAGAAAACCTGTCTTTGATGCCCAAGATCTACCTACATAATTGGACCATGTTCAACCATGTTTATTTCCTTAATTGTATCAGTGCTCTAATGTAATGTTGGGTTTGCTAAAAGAGAAAGCTTGCATTTAAATACTAAGAATATGAGGGTTTAAAAAAATCCCAAACCATCTAAATTATATAGCAAAATGGCAAAAAAAAATTTCAATTTTTTTTCTTTCTACTAGAGTGTATTATGCTAAGAGAAATAAGTGTCAGAGCAAGACAAAAACCATATTAGCTCATTCATACGTGGAATTTGAGAAACAAAATCATTTAATTTCTTAGAGATGCTAAGGTTAGCTCTATTTTACTAGAAAAAATACTCTTCTCTACATGACACACCAAGGAGGTCTTTTTAAGCCACCAAAAAAAAATCTACTACAGGATTAAAAGAGAGAATAAGCTTTGGAGGAAGGTGGGGAGCCAGTTTATAAACTCACCAGGTAAAAACCTCTGTATTGGATTTGTTTCAATTAGGACATATTTAGCTGCTCTCAAGTAAGCTGGTTTTCAGGAAGATTGACATGATTTACGATCATGATCTGCTTTAATAAGACTCTCTTGAATCTAACTAACAAAGATGTTGTAGTAACATACAGGATGCTAGCGTGTTTATCACCCAGATGATGGATAAAGTGAAAGAGTTTTTGCAATGACCAGAAGCAGGAATCCTACCTGACACTAAAAATACCTGGGGACAGGAACTGCCAGAAATGGCTGGAAGGAATGGGCAGAGCAAGCTTTAAACTGATGAAGAAGCTAATGGAGGCGCCGTAGGGACTTAACCAAATGGTGACTCTTACCCCTAAGTTATGTGCGATTTCAGAGGACACCTGAGTACTTTCTAATCAGGACGATGACGACCCACTATGATCAGTGTGTACTGGCCCTAACATCTACAGATAAAGAATGTAAAAAGCCTAAGGTGACTGGAAAGCTTCTCAACAAAACAGCATTTAAAAATAAATCTAGGGGCTCCTGGGTGGCTCAGTGGGTTAAAGCCTCTGACTTCGGCTCAGATCATGATTCCAGGGTGCTGGGATCGAGCCCCACATCAGGCTCTCTGCTCAGCGAGGAGCCTGCTTTCTCCTCTCTATCTGTCTGCCTCTCTGCCTGCTTGGGATCTCTGTCTGTCAAATAAATAAAATCTTTAAAAATAAATAAATAAATAAATGTAGTTCATGTCATTCATAAGGAATTATTTAGTTATCCACTGATAACGTAATTTGCAATTGAAACTACATGATCCTTCATTTTTCTGTAAAGGCCGTGATTTGGACTAAAATGTGTTCAGGATGGGATGGGCGGAAGGAATGCTTATGGACAAAATAAAGACATTTAAGTTTGCTCCTGTGGCCCCGAGATTTCTCTGATCTGCAGCAAGAGAATAAGGTCTGCAGAGGTGACCGTCCATGCCCAGAATGGAATGTCTTGATCCATGTATAATAACATGGGCCTGCAATTTCCTAGCATTAGATCATCATATTAAAAACCGAGGGAGCTTTTCAGCACCACCATTTGATCAGATTAAGATCCTTAGTGTTGTACAAAACGCAGCTCGTTAGCCACCCGAAGTCGGAAAGCATCTCTAAAGTGGCATAGAAATGCTAAGTAGCGTCAGACACCTGGACAATGCCCGACATCCCGGAGAAACCCGGAGAGCTCCCCAATTATCAAGATGTCTGTTACGGAGGAAAATCTCAATAGTAAGCTGACTCTGTGATTGAGAAGTATGTAAATGGACGTCTGAAACTTTTAGGCAAACCCTCCGTGGAGTTTTATCTGGGCCTCCCAGAGCACGTTCAACACTAGGAAAGCAAATATGACTTTTGTCATTCGCTTTCTAAGATATGAGACCAGCAGCACAACAGAACTGTAGAAGCTGTACAAAATTTTTTCCAAATTATTCAAAATTATTTTCTGAATTGTTAAACATCCCAAATCTGAAGTTGCTTTCTTCCACTATTAGAAATTGGTGTGCAAAACAGTATTGGCTTTTGAATATCAGATCTGGTTTTTCATTTGCTTTATATGTTATTCCTATTCTTCGACGGTCAGTCTTGTGATTCAGGGAATAATTCTCATCGTTACCGTCCTCGGTGTGCAGTTAGGGCCTAACGACGGGTTTAAACTGGGACATCATCAAGCCAGCTCCAGCCTTAAAAAGTGGGCACCCAGAAGGACTTTGGGGGAAATAACTTGAATGTTTTGTTTTGTTTTTTAATCTCACCAATGTGAGATTTAAGTCTCACATTTTGCAATGACCAGAAGCAGGAATCCTACCTGACACTAAAAATACCTGGGGACAGTATCAACAAGGGTTTCAGCTCTCAGGGAAAAGATAATTCACCAATATATTTTCCTGGCTGATTCTGATACTGTTTGCCAACCAGGAGAATTTATATGACAACAAGAAAAAAAAAAAAAAAGACAGACTCTCCCAAATGTGGTGTTTATACCCCAAATATCTCTTAAAAACCTTCCAATGTAAGAAAATCTCTGATGTAATTAGGGAGATAGGAGGGTGGTAGAAATTCACCATTTAAGTGTGAACAAACCGTATGATGTTAAGCTGACTTTTCACTTTTGCGGGTTTACAAACAGTTCTTTATCATTTGCACTCTTTAAGAAGGTGCCCTGGCTTCAGGGGAACTGGAAACATCTTTGTTCTGTCTATTCCTCAGGATCAGTGGTTTCTGCTTCTCTCTGACATCTGGTTCAGTCCAAGGAAAGGAAAGGGATTTTTTTTTGGAGAGTGTGTAGGGCGGGGAGGGGGATGTCCTTGAGACAGTTCGTGCTTGCCTTCACTTTGCCCAGATAGCTTTGTGTGTGTGTGGAGCAAATTGTTGATAACAGCAGACATCACCATGTGCCCAACAAAGTCATGAACAAAGGCATCTCTTCTGTATTCCAGCTGGGATCAGCAAACTACAGCCTGTGGGCCAAACCCAACATGCCACCTATCCTACAGTATATAAGCTAAGAAGGATTTTTTTTTCAGTTTTAGATAGTTTAAAAGAATAAAAAGAAAAATAATATTCATGACACAAAGTGATATAAAATTCTAATTTTAGCATCTATAAATAAAGTTTTATTGGGACACAGCCATGCTCACTCATTTACACTGTCCATGTCTGCTTTTGAAGTCAATGCTTCAGACACCATTTGGCCCTCAAAGCCTAAAATATTTACTCTCTAGCGCTTTATGGAAAGTGAGGCTAGACTCTGTACTAAAGGTAATGTGAATTTTATTCGATTAAACAACTATAGCTCCAAAACATTCCAGAAATTGATTTCCCTCATCATTGTTTAATCATTTGTGAATTTTCATTTCATTTAAAGAAGTCCCTTCCTCTCAAAGAAATATATTGCCATGTCAAAAGTTTTTAAACATCGAGATTGCTAGAAGAGCACAAAGCTTAGCACTTTTCTTTTCCTTATTTCTTGTCTTTGAAAAAAATTCCCTTCATCTCTCTGAATTTTATAAAATCGACCTCTATCATAGTCAGGAAATTCCATAACCCTTAGAAATGAATAAAAAATAGTATCTTCTTCTCAGGCAGTGCCAAGAGTCCTAGAATATATATACTTTCCCAAACAAGCTGACAAACTTGGCCACTGAAGCAGCTGTAAAAATGGAAATGCAATCACAGAAGGAGTTATCAGCCTTATGAATTGAGGCGTCTTGACACTACTTGACATTCATTCTCAATTACCAAGTTCAGGCTTCTTGCCTTCATTGAGCAGCACTACAGAGCACCTCACATAAATGAGTGGATTCTGGGTAGCCATGATGGCGTAAGGAGCATGCTTCGCTTCTCCAAAGGACTTGGGTCAGCCAACAAAGCTCTGAGCATTAAATTATTTCTGACAGCAGCCACAAGCTATTAGAAGGTAACCCACCTCTCTGTTTCCGATGTTTATCTTGGAAGAAACCACTCACATCTTTATCGCAATCGTAAAGTCTGTTGTGATGATAAAAAAAAAGAAGAAGAAGAAGACATTTAACCTGAACCTCTAATTAGAGCAGACCTCTGGATATATTGCCTTCTTTCACCCTTTCTTCACGTCTACGTTGTAAGGTAAGACTTACAGAGAGTACCAAATGGAGATGAGTTGAGATGGAATCAACAGGACGGAAGTCCAGGATGTATCAGATAATTTGTCTCCCCAGGAATATGGATGGAAATGACTAGGGAAAGTCATGTTTATCCAGACATGCATGTTTTTTTGTTGCAAAGTAGTCATAGTAAGCTCATGAGTTATAAAATAAAGTAATATCTATGACTTCTTTGGAATTTGAGATTTCATAAAATCATACAATGTTAGAACCCTAAGTAATTTGTACATTACATATTCACCTTTTGATTGAACGTCTAATATACATCAGACAATGTGCTAAACAATTACATGTATGACTTCCAGTTGTGTTCAGTGCTCTTAAGGGAAGGAACAAAGTACTTTGAGAGTCTAGTGGGAATGGTCTACATCAGGTTGGGGAATGAGTGTCAAGGAAGTTTTCTCTGAGGAAAGGGCATTTCAGCTAGCATGTGAAAGAAGAGATGATGCCAGGCAGGAAAAATGTTCCATGACTAATAACCAGTTCCCATTGGGGAACCCATAGTGGTTCTATTTGGTTCAATAAGGTTTAGAGACATATTCCATCAAGTTTGACCCCATCAACATGAATTATATTACATTTCCCAGGAAGTTATACTGATTGAAATTGAGATTTTAATTTTTAAGAAACAAGTGTGTTATGAGCTCAATTATTTAATTGGTAATTGTGCACTAGGTTGATTAAATCATGTGATCAGTAGAAAAACTAAGGTTCTGGAAAATTCCTGACATGAAGTAAACAAAATGTTCATCATCTGAATTTTCTCAGCTTTTTGTTATTATCCCATTCATAGCAGGAGATTATAAGGTATGGGATAGAAATTTGCTTCCTATCTGTGCCCACATTACCATGACCAAGATCCTTTGGGTCTAGAAACCATCTGCCCAAGAAAGGTGCTCCAGTAGACCCAAGGGTTCCAGGGCAATGTTGCAACATCATTTCCTATAAAACCACATATGACAAGAGACTCATTTCATTCTTATGCAGAGCTCTGACAAATAAATCGCTAAGGAAAAGGCCAGCAATTCAATGTGGGAAAAGTGAATAAAGGATTTAAACAGGCAGTTTACAAGAAATACAAACAACCTCAAACATGAAAAGATGTTCAGCCCCCACTCTCATTGAAAGGAAGCCAAATTAAATGATATGAAGATACCATTTTCAATGGCTCAACAAAGGTGAAAACACTTGATAGTGTTGAATTATGGCAAGGGTCTGGGGAACTTTCACCTTTCCATTGATGAGAGTACAAACTGGTGCTCTCTGTCTGTGAAGAAATTTACAATACATATCTGAATGAAAATTGGCATATCTCTTGGCCGAGTGGTCTCCATCCTCAAAGTTTCTTGTACAGCTATCTTTCCATTTTGTAAAACAAAGCATAATATTGAAGATACTGTGGTAGCATTTTTGGTAAAAGAAATAAAAAGTGGGGGGCACCTGGGTGGTTCAGTGGGTTAAAGCCTCTGCCTTCGGCTCAGGTCATGATCCCAGGGTCCTGGGATGGAGCCCCACATGGGGCTCTCTGCTCAGCAGGGAGCCTGCTTCCTCCTCTCTCTCTGCCTGCCTCTCTACCTACTTGTGATCTCTGTCTGTCAAATAAATAAATAAAATCTTAAAAAAACAAGAAAGAAAGAAAAATTGGAAGCAGCCAAATAGCTCAACAGTTGGGTCTTAGATAAATAAAATACACTATCCAGGTGATGAATTACTATGAAGCCATTAAAAGAATAAGGCAGATGTAGCCCTGTTTGTTGATATGAAAAGACCAGCAACATATTGTAAATGCAAAAGGCAGAATCTGTATTTTTCTAAAGGTAATTGTGTGTGTGTGTGTGTGTGTGTGTGTGTGTGTTATGGGTTGAGTTTTGGCTGTATTTGGAGATAGGACCTTTAAAAGGGTAATTAAGTTGAAATGAGGCCATTAGGGTGGGCCCAATCCAACCTTGCGATGTCTTATAAGAAGAGGAGATTAGGACCCCCGGAGAGACACAAGGGAGGTGCAGGCAAAGAGGAAAAACCATGTGAGGACACAGCCAGCTGGTGCTCATCTGTGAGCCAAGGAGAGAGGCCACAGGAGAGACCAAGTCTGCTGACATCTTGATCTTGGACTTCTAGCTTCCAGAACTATGAAAAAGGAAAGTTCTGTTGTGTAAGTCACCCAGGTTATGGTATTTTGTTACCGGCCCCAGTAGATGAATACAATGTGTACATGCACATATGCAAATGGCACATTTCTGGACGTATATCCAAGAAATATTTACCTTTGGAGTTCTGAGGTGGGAAGGGGCTAGCTTTTGTACTGCTATAACTTTTACCATGTGTACTATGATGCATTTGAGGATTTGAGGGCTGATCAAGGAAGAGCCAGGGCCATCAGATGGTATCATGGCACATAAAGCTTAATTGGGCAGCATTGAATGGGCTTGCATGAGAGAAGAACTCTCTTGGAACATTCTGGAAAGGAACTTCCAGAAATGTAGCTCCACTATCCAGAAGGGGAAGAAGGCCAGAGAATTCTCAGGGTACAGGGGAAATAGAGAGGGGACTGCCATGTCGAGGCAATGTCACCCAGCCACAAGATGGTGGTGGGGGTCTCTGGGTCAGAGACCTCCGAAGGGCAGCAGTGGTCTGGGGTCTTTTATTTTCTTTTTTTTTTTTTTAAGATTTTATTTATTCATTTGAGAGAGAGAAAGCAAGCAGGAGCAGGGTGAGGGACAGAAGCAGAGGGAGAAGCAGACTCCCTACTGAGCAGGGAGCCGGATAGCAGGACTTAATCCCAGCACCCTGAGATCATGACCTGAGCTGAAGGCGGATGTTTGACTAACTGAACCACCCAGGTACCCCAAGGTCTGGGGTCTTTTACAGCTCCAGACGTTGTGTTATGAGATGGCTGGCAGATGCTCGGTGCAGTTTTGTGGAGCATGCAAAGCAAAAGGATCTAAATGGCTAAAAAATTGCTTCCTTGGGCTATATCTAATGCAATTAGATATGTAAAAAACTAAGATTGACATCAATGGGCTTTGAGCTCATAGTTCTAGCCTGTTGCAAAGAAGTAAACAATATAGGGACACCTGGGTGACTCAGTCAGTTAAGTGTCAGACTTTGGCTCAGGTCATGATCCCAGAGTCATGGGATCGAGTCCCGCATAGGGTTCCCTGCTCAGTGGGGAGTCTGTTTCTCCTTCTCCCTCTTCCCTTCTTCCCTCTCTCTCTGTCTCTCAAATAAATAAATAGTATCTTTAAAAAAAAATGAAGTAAATAATATAGGAGCCAAAATACAGGAGCCATCTTTAACCCATTTATGGGTCATCATCCATCAAGTAATTAGCAGGACAAAAGAGAGCTATCCATGTAGATCCTACTCCCTCTGAAGAATAAGCTATCAGGCATTTTCCCCTCTACTGTCCTTCACTGGGAGACCTCAGACCAAAGATCTCTGCCATCCATTCATGAAACATGCTATCTCCCCCCTTATTCTGAATGCTTCTACGCCACGTTGTTTTACCTAAAGCTGACAAGCTAGTGTGTTCTGAACAGTAGGATGTTTATCTCTCCTGAAAATTCATTTCACGTTTTCTTAAAATGAATTGATACACATTCATTGGTAATACCTCAGAACCAGTATGTCTAGAGAAGAAAACGCTATCTGAGATGTTTAGGTTATTCCTATAAACAGAATGGCTGCTTTCCCAAGTAGCAGAATTATCCCAACTAAGGCTTGGTGAGGAATATGGGATAGTGGAATCTTGCATGGTATGATTTGACTAAATGACCTCTAAGGTGAATGTTTTAAAAAATTCATTCTATAATCTAGAACCAGATGTGATGCAGGTGGGTATCATAAGAGTCCAAAATGAGAAAGATCAACCAGGGCTGATAGAATAAAGAGAGGGAATTTTCATAGAATTGTTAGGACTTGAGCTAAGTGTTCCATGATGGACAGCATTTGTATAAAAAGCAGGAAAATTTGTAGGCAATGGAAATATAGAATCATAATGCCAAGTTTCCACTGCTCACAGGGTGAATCTGATAAGGGCATTGGCCACAAGAGATTCTGCTAAAGGCAACAAGGTCCAAGACCAAAGATGTGGCCAAGACTGGGTTCTAACTCATAGACAGGGGCCATAGCAGAAGAATAGGGGAGTGTGGGATCACTTGGAAGGAAATCAGAGTTGTGCCCAGAGGAGCAGACAAACATTTCTGGTCTGAGAGCTAAGTCAAAACCCTAAGTAAAACAAACCCCATAGTCAGAAGGCAAAATGATTAAAATAAGAGTTTGGGAAATGGAATGGAAATCAGTTTAAGATAAAACATTCAAATGGAGGCATGAAATCTGACAGTAACCCCATTTTTATATAGTGTTCTGGAATGCGCCCCCAGGGGTGAGGGGTTAGGGTTTCAATGGGCGAAAACACAGCAATTCACAATCAGGTGAAGTCTTGTAACAATTGTTTCATGGGAGAGAACCTGGTATCCAGAGAGGCTGGCTTGCCCAACATCATCTACCTTGTAGCTGATGAGCACACAGAGCAAAAATGAAAACGATGGAACCATTGATTATTTTAGTTTATTTTTGGTTTTGTTTTCTGTGTCTGTTTGTTTTGAGCATACAGGAAATTGGTTGAACTGCAATTAAGAGTGTGTCTAGGACATGAAAAAATGTTCATCATCACTAGCCATCAGGGAGATTCAAATTAAAACAACATTGAGATACCACCTGACACCAGTTAGAATGGCCAAAATTAGCAAGACAGGAAACAACGTGTGTTGGAGAGGATGTGGAGAAAGGGGAACCCTCTTACACTGTTGGTGGGAATGCAAGTTGGTGCAGCCACTTTGGAGAACAGTGTGGAGATTCCTGAAGAAATTAAGAATAGAGCTTTTTTGCACTGCTGGGTATTTACCCCAAAGATACAGATGTAGTGAAAAGAAGGGCCATCTGTACCCCAATGTTTATTGCAGCAATGGCTACGGTCGCCAAACTGTGGAAAGAACCAAGATGCCCTTCAACGGATGAATGGATAAGGAAGATGTGGTCCATATACACGATGGAGTATTATGCCTCCATCAGAAAGGATGAATACCCAACTTTTGTAGCAACATGGACGGGACTGGAAGAGATTATGCTGAGCGAAATAAGTCAAGCAGAGAGAGTCAAGTATCACATGGTCTCACTTATTTGTGGAGCATAACAAATAACACGGAGGACATGGGGAGATGGAGAGGAGAGGGAGTTGAGGGAACCTGGAAGGGGAGATGAACCATGAGAGACTATGGACTCTGAAAAACAACCTGGGGGTTTTGAAGGGGCGGGGGGGGGGGGGTGGGATGTTGAGGAACCAGGTGGTGGGTAATAGGGAGGGCACTACTGCATGGAGCACTGGGTGTGGAGCAAAAACAATGAACACTGTTATGCTGTAAATAAACAACAACAACAACAAAAAAGAGTGTGTCTAGGAAAGTAATGGGAAGTAAAGTGGTTCCTCATTTGAGAACCACAAAAGATGGCAGAGAACAGAGATAGGTTGTTATAAGCAAATATCAATTATTTCAAACTGAGAGGATGAAAACATTCATAAGAATGGAGAGGAAGATGCAAACAGAATGGTGTGTGTGTGTGTGTGTGTGTGTGTGTGTGTGTGTGTGTACATAAGTATTTCTGATGGAGGCAGTGCTGACATGCTCTCTACCAGGGATAAAGCCCCAAGAAGGAAGGTGGGGAGAGTAGGAAATCACCCAGCTTTGTCCATTCAGGCATTTCCATCATTTCCTTGAAAAGAGGAATCATTTATGATTATATGTATGATTATAATTTGGTTGTTATGGCGTATGCCATTGTGTATAAAATGAGTCAGTACTTTTTAAAGAACACAAGCAAATATGAACTGTACGTATTATTATTTTTTTTTTTAGATTTTAGTTATTTATTTGACAGACAGAGATCACAGGTAGGCAGAGAGGCAGGCAGAAGAGAGAGGAAGGGAAGCAGGCTTCGTGCTGAGCAGAGAGCCCAATGCGGGGCTTGATCCCAGGACCCTGAGATCATGATCTGAGCTGAAGGCAGAGGCTTTAACCCACTGAGCCACCCAGTGCCCCTGAACTGTGCATGTACATTTGTAGTAAGATGGTGATAATGAGAATCTTTGTGATTTCCTATTGCTTCAATGCCAGAAAGATGAAATAATTCTTAGGAGAAGAGCCCCTTGAGGATATAGAACATGTATTTGCCCTAACTAGTAAATAAATGAGGCCTGGAATTGATATAAATCTTTTTTTAAAGTTTAAAAAAATTTTTATTTAAGCAATCTCTGCACCCAAAATGGGGTTTGAACTCATGACCCCAAGATCAAGAGTCACACGCTCCTCTGACTGAGCCAGCCAGGCGCCCTGACATACATAATTTTTAAGCTGTGGGTTTTTAGGTACAATATTTGTTTTTGGTGATAAAATTCTTAGGGCAAGGTTTTATTTAAGCATTAAGAATAAATTAACACTGTGAGGGCCCTCAGTCTCTATAGGGTATTCAGAATTGTTTTTACTACAACCACTATTCTGTCCCCATACTAGTACTATAATTTTATCCTCCAGCCAGAGATGACTCTCAAAATGTACTTGTTAAATGTTGATACTGATGGGTGGTCTGTACAATATAGTAAGAACTGCACAAATTTCTCAGCATTTCCCCAAGTAAGCTTTCTATAATGAAGCTCAGAATTTTTATTACAGACAAAGCTTAATAAGAGAACAATCTTTATGATGACTTTGCCTGAGCTTCTGACCATTCTCTTAAATACCAGCAATGGCTGGTAATTTTTAAGCACGTGCAAAGTGGTTTGGGCCGCTGCCTTTGGCTCGGTCATTATCTCAGGGTCCTGGGATCGAGTCCCGCATGGGGCTCTCTGCTCCACGGGGAGCCTGCTTCCCTCTCATTCTCTCTCTGCCTGCCTCTCTGCCTACTTGTGATCTCTCTCTGTCAAATAAATAAATAAAATCTTTAAAAAAAAAAAGCATAAGAGTTTTAAAGGTTGTAGTAGTAAGTTTAAAGCTGCTTTATTGGTTTCCAAATTGGTTTCCAAAGTTTAAAGCTGCTTTATTGGTATCCAAAACCTCAGAGAATCGATAGTTACCTGCCAACAAAACATCATAGGTGAGGTCAATTGACCTAGGAGACCAATCGAAAACTCCACTCTGACACAGCGCAGCAAAGAAAATCAAAGGAAGAAAGGTGAAATAGTAAAATACCAGCACTATTTGTAAATGTCCAGCAAATTACAGCCAGCCCCAGAAAAATTTAACATAGGAACTGTCTTTGCTCTGAGCCTTGTGACCTTACATGAGACCTACTTCTCATTTCACCAAACACAAAGACGGCTGTTATAATGAAATGAAGACAATTTCCTATACATTTGGTAGTTTCAATCATCATTTATAACTCACGGGGGCAGATTTTTTATTCAGTCGGTGTGTAGCATCTGAAATCTGCAGCATTTAGTCAGAGTTCGGTTCCTGCACTCGCTAAGGGATGTAAGTGAGAAAAGCAAAAGTTCCAATTGTGTCTGCAATAAAGAAATAAAATATGTTAATGTCATTAGTGACTGTGAAGATACCTCGGGTACTGCTCTGCTCTAAAATTTACAGTGGGTTTCCTGAATTATCTCACTCTTTGAATATTTTTATAGATGGAGAATGTAAGGCTCGGAGGGATTATTTGGCAAAGCTGGAACTATAACCTATGCCTTCTTTTTGAGATCAAATGTGTTATTCATCAAACTATGTTGATGTCCGTAAAAGCAGGCTTCCCTCCAGCCCGATCCAAAAAGCACACTTTTACTTCTGTCCAGCACGGGGTTCAGCTCCTGTGCTCAAGTGTGGTAGTGTCTCCTCTGCTTTTTGATGTCTGTTCTGACTGATTGACTTTTTAATGTTTTAAATATTACCCTCCTTCCATCCAAACCTATTCAGGGAGGGCCGTCTGGGTGATTCAGTGAGTTAAGCATCTGGCTTCATCTCAGCTCAGGCTTGTGAGTTCAAGCCCCTCATTGGGCTCCAAGCAGGGTGTAGAGCCTATTCTAAAAACAAATAAACAAACAAATAAGTAAATAAATAAATAGGGTGCCTGGGTTGTCGCTGCCAGCGCGACAAATTGACCAGGAAACATGAGGGTAAGAGAATGGTGAAAATAAGTTAGAGACAAAGTGATGGGGACAGGAGGGACACTGAGGAGGATGTCCAACAGTGTCCAGTTTATTCAGGGCAGCGAGGCATTATATAGCCAACAGAAATAATTACAAAGAAGTGTCCATCATTAGCTAATTATGGGAAGAATTTGTTACATATGCATGAAACCCTCCAGACTTCCCCATTAACTACTTCTCAAGGTCTAAATGCAGATCTTCCCAGGCCAGTGGTCTTTGTCTTCAGATAATAATTACAAAGAAGTAACAACCTGAGAGTGTTCTTTGAGCTGTGCGGGAACAGCAGGGACCAGTTAAGAATGTAGGACCCCACCCAAATTGCTCTCATCTAACTAGTAAACGTGTGGGAAGTCACGTAGGCGAGCGCACAACACAGAGCACAGACCCTTTCTCAGTGCAACTCAACTTTTCCGTCCTAATAAGCCTTTTGTTAGGCTATTCGGACTTTAGATTTTTTTTTTTTTTATTTGACAGAGAGAGATCACAAGTAGGCAGAGAGGCAGGCAGAGAGAGTGAGAGGGAAGCAGGCTCCCCGCCGAGCAGAGAGCCCGATGTGGGACTCGATCCCAGGACCCCGAGACCATGACCCGAGCCGAAGGCAGCGGCCTAAACCACTGGCCACCCAGGCGCCCCTTTTTAGATTTTTTTTTTTTTTTTTTAATTTAGGCTATTCTGACTTTAAAGGAGACACAAGTCAGGGCCTGGTTTGGTCCTTGTCTCAAGCCGTATCATGGCCTCCCACACTGGGTGGCTCAGTTGATTAAGCATCTGCCTTCAGCTCAAGTCATGATTTCAGGGTCCTGGGATCAAGTCCCACCTCAGGGAGTCTGCTTCTCCCTCTGCCTCCTCCTTCCCTGCTTGTGCTCTCTCAAATAAATGAATAAAATCTTTACAAACTATATAAATATAAACACGTAAATTTTTAAAAAGAGTACAGGGAATAAATACATTCTGGAGATTAGTTTCATAATATAAACATTAGCCAAGTGACTGTTACTGATTTTTGTTTAATGAAAGATAGATGTAACTGTTGAATTATTGAATAAACATTGGACATTAGCCTCTGTTTAGACTTATGACACAGGAATTTTTAATTGCAAAGGCAATGAAATAGCGAGATGAACAAAACTTAAGCCCCCAAATAAAAAAGAGCTTATTTTCATTGGATTCTATATGTAATACTACAATCATATTTTAATATTGTACTTTATTTGCTTTACATGGTTATAAATATTTCCTTGTCTCTACATAATTTTTCTAATTATATTTCAATGGCTGTATACTATGTTCATGTCTATAGTTTTGATTTTAACTACGACATTATCACTTTCAGTTTAAATGTAATAGTAATAATGTTTTTGGCAAACCTCATCTATTTGAACTTACATGATATAAGCCACTAAAAATGTTTTCTCAGCTAGTTATTATTGTGATGATTTAGGCTCTTGAAATCATTATACTCCTAAGGTGTGAAATAACTTATTTTTTAAAGATTTTTTTATTCACTTGAGGACATAGAGAGAAAGAGAGAGAGCAGGAGTGGGGGTGTAGGGACGGAGGGAGAGGGAGAGGCAGACTCCCTGCTGAGCAGGGAGCCCCACGCTGGGTGCCATTCCCAGACCTCAAGATCATGACCTGAGCGGAAGGTCATGACCTAACTGACTGAGCCACCCAGTCGTCCCAGGTGTGAACTAACTTAATTCAACTTGGAAAATGTGAAAACATGCCTTAAAGGTACAAATTCCTTACAAAATAAATACCAAATCATTTTGATTTAACATGGAACTTAAATCAATATGCTATGTGCTTGTTTGGGGATTTTTTAAATTTAAACTTAGATTAGTGAACATATAGTATATTACTAGGTTCAGGGTAGAATTTAGTGATTCATCAGTTGCATACCCAGTGTCATCACATCAAATGCCCTCCTTAATGCCCATCACCCAGTTACCCCATTCCCCTACCCACATCCCCTTTAGCAACATTCAGTTTGTTCCCTATAGTTAAGAGTCTCATACAGTTTGTCTCTCTCTCTGTTTTTTTTCTTATTTTACTTTTCCTTCCATTCCTTATGTTTACCTGTTTTGTTTCTTAAATTCCACTATGAGTGAAGTCATATGGTATTTGTCTATCTCTGACTTATTTTGCTTAGGATTCTATCCTCTAGTTCCATCCACATCATTACAAATGAAAAGATTCCATTTTTTGATGACTGAATAATATTCCATTGCATATAGATATCACATCATCTTTATCCATTCATCCATCAATGGACATCTGGGATCATCCCACATTTTGGCAATTGTGGACATTGCTGCTGTAAACATTGGGGTTCAGGTGCCCCTTCAAATCACTATTTTTTAAAAATTTTTTAAAAATTTCTTTTCAGTGTACCAGAATTCATTGTTTATGCACCACACCCAGTGCTCCATGCAATATGTGCCCTCCATAATACCCACCACCAGGCTCCCCCAACTTCCCACCCCCCACCCCTTCAAAACCCTCAGATTGTTTTCAGAGTCCTTAGTCTCTCATCGTTCATCTCCCCTTCCAGGTTCCCTCAACTCCCTTCCCCTCTCCATCTCCCCATGTCCTCTTTTTATTCCTCATGCTCCACAGGTAAGTGAAACCATACGATACTTGACTCTCTCTGCTTGACTTATTTCGCTCAGCATAATCTCTTCCAGTCCTGTCCATGTTGCTACAGAAGTTGGGTATTCATCCTTTCTGATGGAGGCATAATACTCCATAGTGTATATGGACCACATCTTCCTTATCCATTCATCCGTTGAAGGGCATCTTGGTTCTTTCCCAAATCACTATTTTTGTATCCTTTAGGTAAATACCTAGTAGTGCAGTTGCTGGTTCATAGGGTAGTTCTACTTTTTGAGGAGACTCCATACTATTTTCCAGAGTGACTGCACTAGTTTGCATTCCCACCAATTTCCTCACATCCTTGTCAATATCTATTGTTCCCTGAGTTGTTCATTTTAGCCATTCTGACTGGTGTGAAGTGTATCTCATTGTGTTTTGATCTGATGCTGAATGATGTTGAGCATTTTTTCATGTCTGTTGGCAATTTGGATGTCTTCTTTGGAAAAATGTCTGTTCATGTCTTCTGCCCATTTCTTGCCTAGAAGTCTTGTGTTTTGTGTGTTGAGTTTGATAAGTTCTTTATAGATTTTGAATACTAGCCCTTTATTTGGTAAGACATTTGTAAATATCTTCTCCCATTCCGTAGGTTGCCTTTTAGTTTGTGGACTGTTTCCTTTGCTGTGTGAAAGCTTTTTAGCTTGATGAAGTCCCAACACTTCATTTTAAATTTTCTTTCTCTTGCTTTTGGAGACCTGTCTAACAAGAAGTTGCCTTGGCCAAGGTCGAGGAGGTTGTTGCCTGTGTTTTCCTCTAGGGCTCTGATGGATTCCTGTCTCACATTTAGGTCCTTCATCCATTTTAAGTTTATTTCTGTGTATGGTATAAGAAAGTTGTCCAATTTCAGTCTTCTGCATGTGTTCTATACATTATTTTTGTAGGAGATGAAGGTTAAATACCAACTTTGGCAAATTAGAGTGTACTGAATTTGGAATAAAAAGAATGGAACCCTATTTGTGACCATCATGTTATAATATGCTATATAATATATATATAATATATAATATATATTTTAATATGGCTATTATAATATATAATAGCCATATATCTGAAAATACCATTTAGAAATTCATGCAGTTCTAGTTGTTTAATACTTTGCCACTCCTGCTTAAAACCTTACAACACTGTGCTTTCATTTGAGGTCAAATCCCACTCAAGCACAGTTGACTGAAGCAAATTTTCATCTCACCAGAGCATAACATGCTCTGCCAGGCCTGTTCATGCCAACGCGGATCATTTAGGGTATAATTGGCTGTGACTGGTACTCAGACAAGCTCTGACATTTTCTATCAGCCATTAGTAGAATCTGGAAAGCCACAGAAGCAATTAGATGCTACAGAAGACAACTGGATTTGGGAAGGAAGAGAATATAAAGCAAGCCAGCTCTTTCCCACTTCGAACAGGGAGTGATGAAGCTACAATACTGGTGATCCTCCCCTCTTCCAAAAATGTGAGACGTCGGGGAAAGAGCAGACACTCACTTGACTAACATAGGATGAAATCGTTTAGAGTCTTCTGTTTAGCGAATGCAAATGAAATAAAGAGAATATTAATTAAAGGGACTGGGGGAGCCCAGCTGGCTCAGTCAGGAGAGCATGCAATGCTTGATCTCAGGGTCATGATTTGGAGCTCCATGTTGGGCATAGAGCCTACTTTAAAAAATGAATAAATAAATAAATAAATAAATAAACAAATAAAGGGACCTAGAAACCACTAAAAATTGGGGCACTTGGGTGGCTGGTTAAGCATCTGACTCTTGATCTCAGCTCAGGTCTTGATCTTAGGGTCGTGTGTTCAAGCCCCGCACTTAAAAAGGAAATCACCAGACATTAAAGGAAGATGGGAAATGACATTGACATGAAATGTCATGCAATTGGCAAATTGAGGAGAGAAAGAAAATCACAAGAGGAGTGGAAGAAAAAGGAATGAAAGGAATAAGGCAGGAGAGGGAAAGCAAGTCTTAAAAAGTCAACCAGGAGCATGTGGGCAAATACAAAACTAAATAAAAAACTGCCACGTGAATACATTATTTTTATGTACTTCCTTTCTCTAACAATTAATTAAATGCAAAACAATATGAAAATGATGCATCATTTTGCCTCACCTGTTCGCAAAAATTTAAAAGAATTTTAATATTCAGTTTGGGCAAATAGGTGGGAAACAGTCTCTTATACACTATTGATTTATTGTTTTATTTATTTATAAATAAATAAACTGTGTGAAGCTAATGGGGAAAACCTTATTAAAATAATTCAGACTCGTTGACTCAACAATTCCCTTTACTGGGGAGACATAGAAGTATGAAAAGATATATGTACAAAGATATTCCCTGCAGAATTGTGGATGACCGTGAAAAGTTGGGTGGGAAAAACTGAATGAATAGGTCATTAGTTAAATAAATTACTGTACATCCCTATAGGGAAATACTATATATAAATCTAAAAGCATTAAGAAAATCTTCTATTAGTAGCACACTCAATATACATTAGGCGAAGATGACTACAGTATTAACAGCTTTAGCATAGCAGCCACTATATTGCTAGTAATAACCAAAATAAAAAGTTAATATTTACTGAAGGCTGATTTTGCATGTTGTACTAAGTCTTTTATAAGCATTATCCCCTAATTCTCGTAAGAACTTTATGATGCGGGTAAGTATCTTTATCTACATTTGACAGGTAAGAAGACCTGAGACTCAAAGAATTATACAATTTGTCCAAGGATGCTAGTAAGGGTCAAATCTAGGTCCTAAACCCAGAGAAGCTCCAAGAACAGGCTCTTATTCTAAACTCCCAAAGTACAGTATGATCCGGTTGTTGTAATTGTTGTTTTTAAGGAAAAAATACTCTAGAAAATACATACAGAAAAAAATACAGAATATTCCCTAAACTGTTCATATCCTTTATCTGCTGCAGAGGAAATTTGGAAGTTGCATTACATTCCTTTTTATTTCTGCAATGTTTGTACCTTTATAATAAAATAGATTGCTTTATAATAAGAAAACCAGTAAGATTAATAAATTGCTTGCTTTCTGAAATTTAAATGCAAAACAGTACTCTAAAATTATTGGAAATGTCTTTAATCAATGTTCTCAGAACTTCCTAATCCAGGATTCCCAAATGCCAGTCCAGGAACTGAGCCCATCACAATCACGTAAGGGGTATCTTATTGCATATACTTATTCCTTGGCCCCAAATGCCCCATCTTATGCAGTTCAGTACCTCTGGGACGGGGCTCTGGAATTTGCATTTTTTAAAAGCTCCCCAGGTGATTCTGATACCCAGCCAGGTTTGGGAATCACTGTCTAAGAGAACGTGATTTATGTGGATCAAAAGAGAAAAAGAGAGAAACTGTACCATATGGTACAGTTAACTCTTTCTTTAATTTCATCTTAGAGATGGCTGCACAGAGAAAGGGTTTCTAAATCATTGGGACGCATAATTCAGCAGATACTTATTCCCGAAAATAGACCAACAGCTTTGTCTGTCTGAAATGTGACAATAATTCACATGTGTCATGGAACAGAGGAAGCAAAGACGTTTGGAAGGGTTTGCAACTGAGTGATTAAACAGTGTGGCGTCAGTGCGCAGCAGGCGCCTAGACTCACAGAGCATTATACAAAGCGCAGAGACACACCCACGGAAATTCAGGGTCTTGGCTTATTGTAGGAATGGCCATAGATCAACAGGAAAGGATGCATGGGTAACCAGCTATCTCCATGGGGGAAAATTAATTTGAACAATTAGCAGAATGCCCGGAGCTTACTGGGTATGCAGATTTCTTTTTAAAACGTAATAGCTTTTTTTCAATCCTCCAAATTCTTCTACTTTCCTAACTGCTTACTAACCGTTGACTTCATCAGCCCTTCCTCCACGTCCCCCAGCAGCTTCCGCTCAACGCTCCTGTTTCCCTGAGTTCTTTTCTTGGTCACCTGCCATCTTCTTCCTTCTCTGTGTCCTCCTGGGCCGGCTCATCCATTCTCATAACAAAAAGAAATTCCAAATCTATTCTGTTTATTCTTTCCAGGGGAGGCTTCTGTCCCAAATTCCAGAGCCACGTTTCTAATCCTTAAGGGATGTGCAAGGCACCTTACACTTCACTGGTTATCACCTGCCACCGAGTCTTCTATCATAATCTCAGTCCCAGTTGGCAAAATGACCACCCAACCAGTCTCCCGAGGTAGAAATTTGTGAGTCGTACTTAACTCTGCCTTCTTCTGTCAAGTGACCATCAAGTCCTATCATTTATCCTTCAAAATTATCTTTAGACATCTCTCTATCCCATGACCCCTGCCACAGTCCCCGTCCTCGGCATGCTGGGCGCTAAATTGCATGTCTTCTGGGTAGTATCCCCTCCTTCCCATTCTCCAGTGCATTCATCCTATCCCCATGAAGCGTGGTTTGCCTTAAAATAAAGTGGGGAAAAAAACACTTCTGCTACTCCCCTTCTAAAAGGTCTGGTAGCTTGCAGAGGTCTCGATAACGAAGTCCAGATGCCTTGCTTGGGAAACGGCAATAATAAGAGCAATTTATCGTGTATGGAGGGATGCCTGGGTGGCTCAGTCAGTTAAGCATCTGCCTTTTGGCTCAGGTCATGATCCCAGGGTCCTGGGATCAAGCCTTTTGTCCGGCTCCCTGCTTCTCACTCTCCTCCCTGCTCCTGCTCTCTCTATCTCTGCCTCTCTCTTCAATAAATAAGTAAAATCTTTTAAAAATATATCATATATTGAGTACCTGTTTTATATATGAGCTAAATGAGGCCCCTAGAGGTTAAGTATCTCCCCCAAGGTGACAGAACCCCTAACTGGCCAAGCTGGGGTTTCAGCCTGGGCTGACTCCAGCCCTGCAGCCCACACGCAATTCCAGTCTCTTCTTTGACCTACTCCCTCTGTTTTAGATCCGTCTCCTCAAATAAGCTGTGAAATCCCCAAGGACAGGAAAAAAGTTCTCATTCATCTATGCATCCCCACTGTCTAAACCTAGGTCTGGCACAGAATACACCCTTAGTATATGCTTGATTAAAATAATAATAATAATAATAATAATAATAATAATAATAATAATAATAAAAAGATAGGGCGCCTGGGTGGCTCAGTGGGTTAAAGCCTCTGCCTTCAGCTCAGGTCATGATCCCAGAGTCCTGGGATGGAGCCCCGCATCGGGCTCTCTGATTGGCAGGAAGCCTGCTTCCTTTCCCCTCTCTGCCTGCTTCTCTGCCTAACTGTGGTCTCTGTCTGTCAAATAAATAAATAAAATCTTTAAAAAAAAGTGAATGAAGGGACAGAGAAAGGAAGGAATTGAAGAAACTAGTAAGGATGTTTTAAGAACAAGATACTGTTTCAAATGTCTGAAAAAGAGTCACGTAGAAATAGCGTTATTTCCCCCATAGTAGGGATGCTCTAACTTGTACCCCATGAATGAGCTCAGGGAGCGCATTTTTCCGGGATAACGGTCCATAACATTCATAAATCTCACAAAGCCTTCTGTGACCCCAAATAAAAATGTTCAGAACTGTTTCTCCAGGAGAGTCAATGAGCAGATGTTACTAGGAAATCAGTTTCAGGTCTCTGCAAAGAGGAAGCTTATAACAAGGAGAGCTGTTTGAAAATAAAACCTTTACAGCAAAATGTCGAAAGCTCTGGATCAGTGTAAGCAATCAAAGGCCAGACAAACATGTCCAAAGATACAGAGAAGGGAATTCCTAGAATTCTGGGGGGCTGGAAGATACCTTAGGAAAATTTCTACACTCGACCTCTGTGATTCTGTGGTTTACTTTCATAAGATGTTGATTCCTTGTAGGACCATCACGGCATCTTTCTCAGTCTGGTCACTTTCCAGATGCTCACCGAGAACAATTATCTTTAGGTTTCTTTGCCTTCCTTAATAAACCTGAACAGCTCACATGTAAATTCCGTCAATATCTACAGGCACTAGGTCATTCCTACTTTTCAAGTCAGATCTCTTTCTTACTCATTACGAAGCCTGATCACTCATTTGTTATATATCTTGCTTCATAGGCTATTAACATTCTAGTTTATAGTATATAAAACTTTGAAGACTGAAGTGCAAAAATAATTGTTCTGCGGACCTAATCCCCTCTAATGCTTGAGTTATTTGATTGAGTGTGGTTGTCTTTTCTCCTCAAAGACATTTATTTATTCCATAATCATTGTTGACATAACCAAAACTGGAAAACATTTACCTTACTCTTCAACCGATGATACAACAAAAGGTTAATTTAATGACATGTAGGAGATTTTCTCAGTATCTTTTCCTTACATTTATTTCATTATTTATATCTCCAGGGTGATTGACAGGATGTGGTGAATTTTAAAAATGATGGATGTGGGCAAATGTGGCGGTTATTCATAAAATAATAATAGCAAATGTTTACCATTTTGTTTATGCCCTGAAGTCATTGTATACTACTTAGAAACATTAAAAAATATTAGTCTTTTATGAGGAGCAGCCCTTAGAGTCAAGATTAAAAGTAATCCCTTTTAGTGGTATATATTGAAGTTCCATATTGGAGCACCTGGGTGGCTCAGTCATAAAACATCTGCCTTCAGCTCAGGGCGTGATCCCAGGGTCCTGGGATGAAGCTCCATGTTGAACTCCCTGCTTGGCGGGAAGCCTCCTTCTCCCTCTCCCATTCCCTTTGCTTGTGTTCCCTCTCTTGCTGTGTGTCTCTCTCTCGCAAGTAAATAAATAAAATCTTAAAAAAATAATAAAGTTCCATATCGTTATCAAGATCTTTGCTCCACTATTTCAAGTAGTTGAACTTTTGTGAAAATGGATTACATTCTTGCTTCTCTGTGAGAGAATTAACAAGTGAGGCAAATGTAAATGACTTTCATTGTTTTTGTTGACATAAAGAAAAGGCATGGAAAGAACAGGAACTCTGAAGGTTAACTAGTGCCCAAGTCTGGACGATATTTGCTGCCATCTGCTGGTCAAAAGAGAAAGCTGCAAGGAGTGGATTACCGTGTAAAGGGAATTTGAGCCAGACTGCGCTGGGGCATTTATATAGGGTAGGAAGGGGTTAATTATACAGAATTGAGCTTGTGAAAATACTGTACATCCCAGCTTCAGAGCCAGCCCCTTCTCACTGGCAGAGAGGTGATAAGGGCCAGGTGGCTGACAGGCTGCCTGCCCACAGGGTGTGACTATTTGCTGTGGTCCCTGTATCTGGTCATCTGCACCTTCATTTCCAGCTCCTCCTCCCTCAACTTCAGTTGCAAAACAATGAAGCCCATTTCTTTCTTTTTTCCTTTTAATATTTTATTTGTTTATTTGACAGAGATCACAAGTAGGCAGAGAGGTAGGCAGAGAGAGGGGGAAGCAGGCTCCCTGCTGAGCAGAGAGCCCGATGCAGGGGCTCGATCCCAGGACCCTGAGATCATGACCTGAGTCGAAGGCAGAGGCTTAACCCACTGAGCCACCCAGGCGCCCCGAAGCCCATTTCTTATTGCATGATGCAACATTTTCCAAAATGTTGCCCCCAGGGAAAACTGGCTTTTCTTCTTTTTTAAAAAACATATTTTTCAAAAGATTTATTTATTTGCAAGAGAGAGAGCACAATGGGGAGTGGAGAATGGGGGGAGAGGCAGAGGGAGAGAGAGAATCCCAAGCAGACTGTCCGCTGAGCACAGAGACCAGTGCAGGGCTTGATCTCATGACCTTCAGATCAGGACCTGAGCCAAAACTAAGAGTCAGATGCCCAACATCCTGTGCCACCCAGGCGCCCCCCCAACTGGTTTTTCTTGATCAGAGATTGCAAACAAGGTTAAAGACAGGTTACAAATTTTAGATAGAATTGTATACAATTGTGGGTTTTGATTTTAAAATAAAGTTCCCATAAAAATCTGGATTGCCAGCTTCTTTTGGAATATTTGAACATCAGACCACAAGGACTCCATTCCCATGTGGCTGGGGCAGTCTCTGGCTGTGTGTGTTAGAGGAGGTCTAACATGAGGATGAGGAGAGCTCATCACAGTTCCTTGACTTCCTGTTATCCCCCCATAGGACCCCAGAGGTCAGAGGTCACTTATTCTTCCCATATATGTATGTATGTATGTGTGTGTGTATATATATATATTTAAATTATTTTTCCCCAAGTGGATAATTTTAACCTGTGTGGGGCTGAGCCTGCTGGTTGCCCACTCTGCATCAGTTAGAAACTGATACCCATATTATCAGGCATGGCATGGACACAACTAAAAATTACATTTCCCCTACTCTCTTGTAGGTAGTAGTTACCAATGAGCCATGTGTCAAAGTCTACGAGCTGGGCTTCTGGGAATATTTTTTAAATTTTTGAAAAGATTTTATTTATTTATTTGAGAGAGAGAGAGCACGAATGAGGGAGGGGCAGAGGAAGAGGGAGCCAGAATCCCAAGCAGGCTCCATGCTTAGCACAGAGCCCAAGATGGGGCTCATCGCACGACCCAGAGGGTCACAACCTGAAGTAAAACGAGGAGTTGAACATTTAACCAACTGAGCCACTCAGTTGGCACCCCTGGGAACCTATTTTAAAGATGTCTGACTTAACTACAAGGAAATTCCTTTTCTTCTCTTCCACCCTCCTTTCCTCTGCCTGCAGACAAGATGGCAGGAGCCTCCACAGCTAGCTGGGACCACGAGTGAACAAGCGGCTGGAGGTGAGGGGATGAACTTGGTGAGGAAGAGAGAACACATCGTATCTTTAACAAAACTGGGACAACGAGAGAGGAACTGAGAAGGCTGTGTGTCTCAGGCAATATAGGAGTCGGCGGCAACTCTGTGAGTTAGGTCTTCTAACACGTAGTAGCTGTGGTTTGTGGTTGGCTGGGTTTACTATATAATTGAGAGAAGGGGCGTGAAATTCAACTCAATAAACTTCTGCTCAGTGCATGCCTTTTGCTCCTTTTGGAGAGGTGCTGTCTTGGGTCAGTTGTCCTGGAAAACAGAATTCAAGGTGGAGAACCAGTCCCTGTAATGGGAGGGAAGGGAAAGGGTGAGGCCGAGATGCTGGGCTGCCAGGCGGTTCCAACAGCATGCTCAGCTAATTCCGGGGAAAGTTCTGGAGCTGACAGAGCCTTGCCCATGTTGCGCTGTGACATGGCAAGGGGGCTGAGTTTTTTACCCCCGCATCAGCCAGTCACTGATGTGAGCTGCCCTGCAGTGCTCAAAGGGGGCTCAGTTGTGAACCACCTGCGCTGATCAGAAGTTGAGGGAATGAATGAGCCTCTGTCCTGAGAGGAAGCAGGAAGGGCCCTTCCAGCATCTTCCTAGTCATTTACATATCAGGGCATAATTCATGAGTTTTAAGTATTACATAGTACTCATAATTATTTTCATTTCTCAGTGAGTCTGGACTAATGATATTTTTGGCTTTTCATTGTGTGCTCTTAGATCAAAGATAGGGCAGGGTCACACCATTACTGGGATTAGTGGCTGTGAAGAGTCAAGCTGAGTAATAATTCAATGTGTTCTCCCCCTTTTAGGTGAAGAGTATATTATCTATAAAGAGTGAATGAGCAAGACTTATTCTAAGTAGTGTATCTGGAGGGATATAGATACAGATCTGCTGGGGCAGATAGACACCAGTCATAAACAGCAGCTGGGAACAAAGAAGCAGACCTTTTCTTGGGGCAGGTGCCTCCCTGTTGCCTCCTTGAAGTTTCCATAAGACCTTCCTAATCCTTGACATGTCCCTTACCTCCCATCAGTGATGGCTGGCATGGAGCCTCTCTGGCTTTCTTTGCAAAGCTCTCAGCTGCTCTGCCGACCTGCTGCCCTCATGATTCTGGTATCAAGATACAAATCTCTATTGACTTTCATTAGTTTTGAGATCAGAGCTAACAGAAGTAGCTTGTTTTCTAAGCAAGGTGAGCTTGCCCACCATATAGGTGTTAATTACAGGTCCATGTTAGTTCATTGACTTAAAAGGAGGGCAACTGAACATATCTGTGGTTTCCACTGATCCCACACCAATGCTCTTTAATTGCTTGCATAGACTAATGGCTTCTGTAAATGCTGAAAATAAACCTTTAAAGTAGGTCATTTGAGAAAGTAGAAATTTAGAGAATGAAGAGGAAATTATGGTTGAGTTCATAGTGATTAAGTACTCAGTTTCTTCAAAAGTATTGAAAAGGGAAATTTCAAAATTATTCGTCTATTAAAATATGTATGTACACTCTGTGTACATATAATTCAATCCTTTACAAAGATTGGGCTCAAGCAAGACTGAAAAATAAACTCAGTTTAATAGAGTTCCTTTATACCAATTGGATGCAAACACTTTCTCAGATTTACATGATGGTGAATGAAATTCTTGAGCAAAAAAATGGCCAGAGTGATTGAGATTTCTTAGAATTATCATAACTCTGACCACATGTTTTATCTTTATTAGTCCTTTCTAGATGTACATACAGCAATGTATAAAAGTTCAATGTGCAAGGATTTCTGATTTTATAATATGTCAGTCACATGTGTCTGCTGCCTAAATGTAGTCAGGACAATATACTTCATTGAGTTGAGTGAAAATGCTCCTGGAGATAGGGACTTTGATCTGTATACTCAGCACCCAGAACATTTCTCCTGCATAGCGGTTGGTGGCAACATGTGTTTGTTGAATGAATAATGGATGGATGGTGAAATCAGCTATATAGGGACCAATTCACCTTGAAAAATCTCATAGGGCTTAGATCATAGGAGCATCTGTGAAAGTGTGAAGCCAGGATGGCTAATGAGATGATGGCAAAAGGGGCAGAGCATAACGGAGTGAAATGAGCACTAGAAAATCTCAGCATGTAGAGAAGGTGTTCTTTTTTCAGGGATAAAAAGCCTTTGCCCTTGAATACTTCTGAGAGATACACTCACCAAGCAAGACTGAAAGAAGTCATTCAATCTGGAAGTACCAGAGTTGGCTCCGTTAATCTGAGCCTGGAGAGAGAGCTTACTTTTCTTTTTCTCTTAAGGTCCTGACGGTTACATCCAAAATTTAACATTGAAAAGCAGGTTTCTCCCCTGTCTGGGTGGGGTCTCTCACTGGTAAAATCCCAGGGTATCCTTTCGTGTTTCCTTTGGTGGGGATCAATCCCTTCCTGCCATTCTGCCCACTTGTGATATGACTTCTAGCCACATTATCTGTGTTTGATCCCTGTAATGTTGAAGAATGCCCAGTTCTGGCCATCCATCTTGTGAGAAAATGCTATGGCAGAGATCCTTATTTGTTTGTCTTCTACAACCCAAGTCCACTCCATCCCCTTCTGTGGAACCCTTCTGATTCCCCCAAGCAGTCATAGGTACTCCTTCCAGGCTTCTGTTCTGCATGGAACAGGTATCCATCATGACCACTAACACACTGGGACATAACTGATTGTGTGCCTTCCTCCCTATAGATTCAGTGCTCCTTGAAGGAAAAGGGTGTCTCTATTATTATGTCAATAGAGATTGGTAAATATTGCTAAATATTCATTAGAAGTAGAACTTAGTCTGTTTACTGGTTCTCTGGAAGGTTTGTGGACCTCAATATTCCTGCTAGTAGTAGAGGGAAGATTGTTCGTGAACCCATCCTCGGGGAATATATGCTGACTACCATTTATAGAAGTCAATGAAACTTTTTCCACTGAAGAACTTTGCTCTTCTCTTGCAGATCATCTTGCCTCACTCTGCCACACTTCATTATGGTATTATATGGTTCAACCTAAATAGCATCAGGGAAGGCAGGATGTATAAACCCATCAAGGCACCGAACAGCTCCAGAGGTATCATCAGATCTTTTCATGAGCTTGGGCATCTTCTGACATAGAGAACCCTCCCCTTACAACTGAAGAATTTTGGCTCACCTAGGTGGCTCAGTCAGTTGGGTGACCCACTCTTGGTTTCAGCTTAGGTCATGGTCTCATGGGTCTTGAGATCAAGGCCCCATCAGTCTCCAGGTTCAGCAGGGAATCTGCTTGAAGGTTCTCTCCCTCTACCCCTACCCCAACTCGTGCTCTCTCTCTGTCTCAAATAAATAAATACATCTCTTTTTTTAAGATTTTATTCATTTATTTGACAGAGAGAGAGAGATCACAAGTTGGCAGAGAGGCAGGCAGAGAGAGAGGAGGAAGCAGGCTCCCTGCAGAGCAGAGAGCCCAATGCGGGGCTCGATCCCAGGACCCTGAGATCATGACCCGAGCCGAAGGCAGTGGTTTAATCCACTGAGCCACCCAGGCGCCCCATAAATAAATACATCTTAAAAAAAAAAAAGAGAGAGAGAGAGAGAGAGTAAACTGAAAAGTTTCCATATAATTCTGGTTTCCTCGCAATCTTGCACCAAAAATATCACTTGGGTTTCCTCCTTTATGTAAAATATCAGTAGATAACCAAGATTACAGGAGGGGAAAGATGAGGGTAAAATATTCTAAAACAAAGAAAAATGCAGATGATCACTTGGTGGGTTTAAAAGCTAGGCGACCTGGTGATGTCAGAGGACTGTTACCATTCCTAATCTGGTGAACACAGGTGGGAAAAATACTAATTAACATAGTGGCATATTAAAATAAGACATTGTAAAAAAAAATGAGAAATGTGTGTATAGATGCATGAGTGTGTATATTTTCATTTTCTATTTTGTAACTTTTGACAAATATAATTTGTTTTATAGTGAAGTTTACTATCAAAAACAAAAAGGAAGGAAGAAGAAAGGAACTCCTTGTTAAAAAAAAAAATAACTATTCATTTGTGTTTAATGGAACAGAGCAGCTGCTAGGACCCATTGGTAGAAAACTGTCAGCAATTCTACTGACCTCCCTGAAGTAAGCAAGTCGATAGTGGGAAAATGGAACATGGTAATATCAAGTTCCTGGCTCACTCTTGTACCTCAAAGACACATTCCTGTCATCAGAAACTACATCCTGAAGACAACAGCGGGCAAGACAAGGGGCAGGTGACAAGGGCTCAATAACAGGGTCTCTGGCAAACAAATTACTTCAGAGAGCTGGAGCCCCCAGGAGCCTGGCATGGGTAGGGAGGCACTGATGTGCTCTGATACGGGGATTTGGCAGAAGAGAGGGCTCTATTGTCATTATAACCTATGTCCTTTGGGCTGTATCCATACTTTGGGAAGGGGGAAAATGAAGACGTCTGAGTTACATGTGTAAATCTGTTAGGGAAATCAGAAACCTCCTGTTTGACTGCTTAATTTTATTTGGTGGTTTTTGAAATATTTCAAATATTTTGGAAATTAAATAATGACTACAGGACTTGATTAAAGAATCAACAATAAGATATGATGATCATCTTTGAACTTGTAGTGCTCTGTTCAAAAAGACAGAAGGTTTAGCAAGATGGAAGCATAGCACACTCTCCTGGCTCATGTGTGTATCAGAACAATGTGAATAAACTCCTGTTACTCGGTTTTTAATTTACAAGATTTTCTCTCATTCTCTCTCTCTCTCTTTTCTCTCTTATTTTTATAGTCTTTTTCCTGATTACAAAATAAATACATACCAATTGAAATAAATTTACTTACCTCCAAAAACAACAAAACAAAAAACTAAACAAGGACTCAAAAATTATCCCTGATTCTACCACCTGGGGACAACCATAGTGCAAACCCTTCCAGACTATTTTCTATGCAAGTGCTTAGAGAGGGAAATAAATGTGTCTGAAGCATCTAGCACACAGTAAGAGTTTTCAAAAAGAGCTATTACTATGACACTGTTTTTCTTCCAGTCGTTTTAACTCAACAATGTATTCTAGGGGTGCCTGAGTGGCTCAGTCAGTTAAGCCTCTAACTCTTGATTTCAGTTCAGGTCATAATCTCAGGGTTCTGGGGTTGAGCCCTGCATGGGGCTCTTCATTCAGTGGGGAGTCTGCTTGACGATTCTCTCCCTCTCCCTCTGCCCTCTTCCCCTGCTCATGCTCTCTCTCTCAAACAAATAAGTAACCCAAAAAACCCAGTGTATTCTAAATATATTTCCTTCCAAAATTTATATATTCAAATGGATTCAATTTATGTAACATCCCTATTAATGGATAATGAGCACTACTTTCTACTTTTCTCTGTGAATAAACTTTGCAACAAACAACCTTATTCTTACAGATGTGTATATATGCCCATTTTTTTCTAAAAATCTTTTAGACTTGTATATAAAACTCCTATTCCAGCTGTTTGATTTCTGGCTTATTGCTAAAATTTTCTGTGCATTAGTTCCTTCACCTGTAAAAACTGATAATTAATATGTGCTTACAGAGTTGTTGTAAGGATCAAATCTTATTATTTTGTAAAACACCTACTACAGTGCCTGGCTCAGAGGTAGATTTCAAGAAATGATCTATTTTATTTAGAATAATTTACTAAAAGTGGACTGTTTTGATCAAATGTTAAGCACACTTTAAACATTTTCAAAATATATTGTCAAATGGCTGTCCAGTAAGAGTATACCAATTTCTACAACTATCACTGATGTTGAGGCTGTCCATTCACCATTTCCTCCAGAATTTGGCTACTCTCAATATTTTTTTTTAATCTTTGTCAATTTCATAGGTGAGAAGTGTTTTCTTGTCTTTTATTTGTGTTTATTACCTGAAAACTTGAACATCTTCTCATTTTTCCTTTTTAAACATTTATATCTCTCCTTTCATGTATTGTCTATTTAAATAACTTATGTACTTTTCTGTTGGAGAGTTCTTTTAAATATATAAGAGTATCTAGAATTTTCACATTGCAATATTGAAAAACCTTTCCTCACTTTATCATGTCTTTAAATTTCCTTGGAACATTTGTCTTCAGTGCAATGCTTAAAGAATCTTCCAAGATACCGAGAGTATATCATTCACCTACATACATGTTTATATACAGACACAGATATACAATTGATTTTCTGTTATTGTATAGATCTTCTGAATCTTTATTCCTGAGAGAAGTGTGTTAAAAATTCTCACTCCATTTAAGAAAATGTCAACTTCTCCTATATCTCAATTAATGTATGTATTATGATTCTATTTGATTTGGTGCATAAAGTGATATATTTGTTCTACGTTCTTTGTAGATTGTACTTTTTATCAATATAAACATTTCTCTTTGTCTTATTATTTCTTCTTTACCTGAACCCTAGTTTATTTTACATTAATATTAGCATCTTGAATTTCTCTTGCTGAATTTTCTTATTTTAACTGCCTTTAATAGCAATCTTTCTGTGTTTTGTCTTTTAGAGGCATATCTTACTATATATATATGGCTAAAATATTGTAGTCATACCATAGAACTTTGGTATCTTTCTTCCTCATGTATTTTCACTTTAAATCTAATTCAAAATGATCCTTTGATCACTATATATATATAAAGAACCAAATATACCAAATATATAAAGAACCACATATACATATTTGGTTCTTTGATGCAATCTGCATCTAACAAGAAAGAAATTAACCCATTCATATTTGGTATAATGGCTGATATTTTTAGTCTTCCTATCCTACTTTGTATTTTGGTTTAATATGCTTTATTGTTTTATTCTTCAAAAAAGTACCAATTTTCTTTGATATATTGATCATTTGATTCCCCTCCCCTTGTATTTTCCTGTGGTGTAATTGACAGATATAACTTTTACTTCATCTACTTATTCCATTAATGTTAAGGTTGTTTTTTTTTTTTAAGATTTTATTTATTTATTTGACAGACAGAGATCACAAGTAGGCGGAGAGGCAGGCAGAGAGAGAATAGGAATCAGGCTCCCTGCTGAGCAGAGAGCCTGATGCAGGGCTTGATCCCAGGACCCTGAGACCTGAGCCAAAGGCAGAGGCTTTAACCCACTGAGCCACCCAGGTGCCCCTAATGTTAAGGTTTTTTAAAATGTATTTGACACTGTATTTCTTCACAACCTACAGCTAATATGCCTACAGAAATTTAAAAAATGTCTTTCATATTTATTGCAGTGTTTCTGGCATCAAAGCAGTAAACCAATTTATTTTCTCTTAGAAACAATGTTGTAAGTAATTTATTGTAATGAAAATAATATGAATGACTGATGTTTTCATAAAGTTTCCTAGGTGTTAGGCACTCTGCCAAGGCTTTATATATTAAGTCATTTAGTCCTCACTATAATCCTATGAGATAGGTACTATTATTATCCCCATTTTACAGGTGAGGAGACAGAGTCATAAAGAGTTGTAATTCAAATCATATAAGCCCAGATACATTATGAGACTAACAGGCATCTGGCTACTTTTTAGATTTCTTTTTTGACACTGATATTTTACTGTTGTTGTTTTTTTCCCCATGCTTGGTGATTTTTGATTGGATGCTAGACATTGTAATGTCATATTGGTCCAACTTGGATTTTGTTTTATTCTTTTAAGGTACATTGAACAGAGAACCTAGAAATAGACCCACACAAAAATGTGCAAATACTTTTGACAAAAGCACAAAAGCAGTACACTGGAAGAAAGATGGATTTTTCAGCAACTGGATATCCACCCTGAAAAACAGTTCAACAGTTTCTTAAAAACTAAACATGAGACAACTGTACAATCCAGCAATTGCACTTCTGGGCCTTTATTCCAGAGAAATTAAAAAAATTATTCACAAAAAACCTGTACATGAATGTTTATATCAACTTTATTCATAGTAGCCAAAAATGGGAAACAACCTAGATTTCATTTAATGTATCAATGGCTAACAATCTGTGGTATATCCATACCATAGAATACTACTTAATAATAAAGAACTAAGTATTGATACAACAACAACATAGATGAATCTCTAGAGAATTATGCTGAGTGAAGAAAGCCAACCCCAGAGGATTATGTACTGTATTGCCCCATTTACATGACATCCCTAAAAAGACAAAATTATACAAATAAAAGACAAACTAGTGGTTTAAGACAGTTGTGTAGGAGGGAAAGTGGGTGTGACCACTATTGATCCTTGACATGACATGAATGATCCTTATCATGGAAATGCTCTGGATCTCAACAGTATGAATGACAATATCTTGTTGTGATATTGTACTATAGTTTTACAAGACACTACCATTGGTGGGAGTTCTTTGAATTATTTCAGAATTCTGTGTATTTCTTATGACTGCATGTGAACTACAACTATGTCAAAATAAAAGGGTTTTAAAAATCATTTTAAAATGAAATAAAATTTACAGTAGTTATTCCGCCAATAGTTCTTAACTTAGAAAAGTGGTTTTCAGCTGGGGGTGATTTTGCTTTTAATGGGATATATAGCAATATCTTGAGACATTGGATAGAGGCCAGACATGCTGCTAAACATCCTACAATTTTACAGGAAATCCCCTACAATATCCAGTCCAAATGTTAATATAAATGTTAGATTTAGGTTAATAAAACCTTGGTTTGGAGCTAATAACTTTATTTTATTTCATTTTTTTTTAAGAGAGAGAGAGAGTGCATGTGTGAGTGAAGGGGAGGGGCAGAGAAAGAGAAAGAGAGAATCTTAAGCAGGTTCCACGCCCAGCGTGGAGCCTGACAAGGGGCTTTCAATCTCACTACCCTGGGTTCATGACCTGAGCCATTACAAAGCCTGAGCCACCCAGGCACCCCAAGAAGGCAATAATTTTATAACATAAGATAATACATCTTATTTAATTTGGAGTAAGGTATAAAAATTCTTAAAATTAGACATTAAATGCATATTTTATTACATTGTTAAAGAAAAGCTTAGGTGACAGTTTGGTAATACCGCTTTTAAAAAAATGTTTTCAGGCTAAAATACTGTAGTCATACCATAGAACTTTGGTATCTTGCTTACTCATTCATTTTCATTTTAAATCTAATTCAAGATGATCCTTTGATCACAATCCTTTGCCCAATTCTATGTGGAGGTGGGATGACTTTCTTAAATTTCGTTGTTAGGTGACTCAATGATCATAAAAGAAAGCCAGTCACAGCGCCACTTCCTTTGAGTTCATTATAGAGCATTTTATTGTGCACCTAAAATAGTTACATTTAAACTACTTGGTAAGAGGCGTGCCTGGTTACCTCAATGAGTAGAGCATGCAACTCCTGATCTTGAGGTTGTTAAGTCTGAGTCCTACATTAAGGGGAGAGTTTACTTAAGAAAATACTTGGTAAGATACATAACCTTGAACTCACTACTCCTTAATATTTGTCAAAAGTTTGAGAGTAAAACTAATTTTTTAAAAGATTTTATTTATTTATTTGACAGAGATCACAAGCAGGCAGAGAGGCCGGCAGAAAGAGAGGAAGGGAAGTAGGCTCCCCGCTGAGCAGAAAGCCTGATATGGGACTGGATCCCAGAATCCTGGGATCATGACCTGAGCCGAAGGCAGAGGCTTTAACCCACTGAGCCACCCAGGTGCCCCAAGAGTAAAACTAATTTTTGAGAATTGCTTGTTGGATATGTAGCCTACCCATTTCTTTCCAGGTTATTGAATCTATCCTGATATAAAGATAGACCATCAGAAAAGCTATTACTTAAGCTGTAATAGAATATAGGACCAAAACACCCTCACCTCATTCATTTATGCAACTTACCAAGCACAGTGCTGGGTACTATGGATGTAGCAATGAAGAAAACAGACATTCCTTGCACCCAGGGAGTTTACATTGTAGGGAGGGCGTATGAGTTAGTTATTCCTATATAACAAACTACCCCCAAATGCAATGTCTTAATAAACAGTCATTGTTGTTGGAATTTCCAAAACAAGGCTGAAAGGCAACTTCCCTAGGCTAGTTGGGGCAACTCTGGTGACACGACATTTTCCCACATATTATCCATTCTCTGTTGGCCCTGCCCAGGTGTGTTCTTATTGCCACAAAGGAGAGAGCTAGCTCACCTGAGCAAGTGTCCCTCCAACTCTGTTCATATCCCATCTGTTCATATATCTCACTGGCCTAATTAAGTACCACAGTCGAATGTGGAGTCAAATGGTAGAATGCTACAGAGTTAAATGACAAGCTACAGAGATGGGTAAAATAAGGAGTCAATGTTGAAATTATTACAGAGACAGAAAATAAACAAATACATGTTATAAGAGGTAGTGGGTGATAAGTGCCTTAAGAAAGGTGACACGATATGGAAATAATGTCACAGAATGGAGGTGGGGCAGAGGGATGTCACTAGTTTCAGTAGGGTTGTCAAGGAAAGCCTCTTTAATGAGAAGGCATTGGAAGAGAGACCTTAATGTGAGGAGAATCCTTTAGGGTATCTGAGGAATAGAGACTAAAAGAGACAAAACAAAGAAAATAGTGGAATAAGGGAACAAACACACAAAGTGAAATGAGAACTCAGTTGGAAGCCCTAAACTTGTATTCCCATCAGCACATATGCTTGCATGACAACTTTTTTTTAAAGGATTATTTATTTATTTGACAGACAGAGATCACAAATAGGCAGAGAGGCAGGCAGAGAGAGAGAGAGAGTAGAAAGCAGGCTCCTTGCAGAGTAGAGAGCCCAATGTGGGGCTTGATCCCAGGACCCTGGGATCATGACCTGAGCCGAAGGCAGAGGCTTAACCCACTGAGCCACCCAGGCGCCCCTTGCATGACCACTTTTATGCATTTGTTTTATGTCTTTCCAGGATTACAAAGGTACACAAACATCATTGGCCGCTCACATTGTTCACAGGACCTTTGGTCTGATGACGAAATCAGTATTTCAAGCTGAGGCAGTCACCATGTTTATCTTTTTAGAACAAATGTATTGATGAATTTTTATGCAAGTAGGGAAAACGTCAAATTGTTTGTATTGAGCATAACCACTAACAGATTAAGTTGGAATTCTATCCGTAAACCTTTAGAACCTCCTCAATGACCAGCTCAAATGCTTGACATAGTCAGTGAATAGAATGGCATTTTCTTTGTGTTTAGGAACTGATCCACTAACAATGTTGCAGAAAACACAAAGCCAAACTTGCATTCAGTAACATATAATTGCAGTCAATTAAGTCTTCTTTAAAAAGATGTAAATCTGAAGAAATTAAAAAATAAAAAGATATAAGTCTGCATGAAAAGTAAGAAACTCTTTAGTATGTGATAAATGAGAGAAAAACCAATTCAGTTGTTAAAATATGTGGTTAAAATATCATAAATGAATTACTGACTTTGATTTTTAATCTTAAATATAGTTGGAAATGTGTTTAGGATTTACTTTAGAAAATATATGAGTTGATTTATAATCATACTATTTAAGAGAAAATTTGTATTAAAAAACTGACTTAATTTGAAGACCAATTTAGAAGGATAGTTCATCAAACAGTCCACCAGATGGTGCTCTTTTAACTTCCTTCGAGGAAAAAAGAAAGTGAGTCAGTAGTCCATGCTTGGCTCCCTTAATTGAACACTAACAAAACCAAATTAGTGCCTCTGACTCAGAATTTCCTTGGATATAAAAAGCACAGTGTATAATCTAAGAACAGTATAAATGTGATAACTAATAGATGGATACTACTTTTATTAGTAAAAATAAAAATACTGTGATTACTCTCAAGGAAGAGATTCTGGGAATATGATGTGCTCTTTAGAAAATAAGGTCTTATAAAATGTGAACATTGGCAAACTTTAGGCTTCATCAGGTTTGACATAATAAGCAATTGTTGAATTAAAAAATGTTTTAAACATAAGCACTCTGGTATACAGGAGGCTCAAATGGGCCAACAGTCTTTTTTGTTGTTGTTATTAAAAATTTATTCTCCATCTGTGACACTACATGTGAACCGTATGTGTGTGTGTGTGTGTGTGTGTGTGCGCGTAGTGGATTGTATATATAATGTAAATTATATATATGTATATATATATACAGTGAATTTTATGTACTGTGAATTATATATAATGTGAATTATATATGTGTATATATAAAGTACATAAGCTATCTCCACATAACATGGACAAATATTATCATTAAAATTCTGGAGCATACTACAACTTCTCCATCACCTCTGTCCATGTGGTTATATATGTAGACTGGAGAGCAAAGGATTTGTTTTCTCCTAGCCCCACATATATGCATGTGGTGTTTGCTAATGGAACAGCTATCTTGTCAAGACTTATAGGCGTATATAAACTTAGAAAACAGTTTTATAAAGAGTTTGTTAAATACCTACTTAGAGATTTCCGGGCAAGTAGTTGTTAAATAAAGATTGCAGAGAAAAACTGTGATTAGAGCAGCCAGAAAATAGGCTATGGGGTTTATTTATAGATCAGTTTAGATTCTTACCAGGAATGTTGTTATATTGTGATAATAAAAGCATATGTTAGAATAAGAAGGGTTTAAATACTGCAAAGATACAAAAAAATAACGTGGACATATTTTGCATTAATTAATGAACCCTCACTGAAAATAAATCTCTATTTTAATGTTGAAGGAGCTATGTGCATTTAAGCACTTGATAGGTGTTAACATGAACTTAATTTTCTGAATTAAGCATACTATTGGTAAACATAAGGTTAAAATTGGCTAGCGACCCTTTTGTCATTAAAATCTTTTTTTTCCAAGATTTTATTTATTTATTTATTTATTTGACAGAGAGAGAGAGAGAGATCACAAGTAGGCAGAGAGGCAGGAAGAGAGAGGGGGAAGCAGGCTCCCTGCTGAGCAGAGAGCCCAATGAGGGGCTCAATCCCAGGACGTGGGGCTTGCTCCCAGGACGCTGAGATCATGACCAGAGCTGAAGGCAGAGGCTTAACCCACTGAGCCACCCAGGTGCCCCTAAAATCTTTTTTAAATGACTTTAGTTAGACATTGCTTGGTAGTTGAAACAAAAGATCTTGCAAGTGTTCATTAAATAACTAAATTTGGTTGTGTTTTCTCAGTGTTTATCTTTCTTAACATCTCTACAGTTTTGGTCATACTGACTACCCTTCCTCCTGTATGTCCTTCTTGGATGTCTGTTGTCCTGCTCTAGGTACACTGACTTCATTCCTAGGCTCTTCCCTAAATGAGAATGTTTCTTCACTGGTCAATCCCTGGTCGGCTTTTCTTCCTCTGCATTTCTTTATTTCTAAGTGGCATCCACACATGGCATATGGATAATTGCTTCTGTGCAGAGAGCTCTCAGGTTTCCGTTCTTATCCTGGGCTTTCACCAGGATCTCATTTCTTTTCTTCTTCTTCTTCTTTTTTTTTTTTAAATATTTTATTATTTATTTGACAGAGATTTCAAGTTAAGGGAGAGGCAGGCAGAGAGAGAGAGAGAGAGAGGAGGAAGCAGGCTCCCCGCAGAGCAGAGAGCCCAATGCGGGGCTGGATCCCAGGACTCTGGGATCATGACCTGAGCCAAAGGCAGAGGCTTTAACCCACTGAGCCACCCAGGCACTCCCAGGATCTCATTTCTTAATTCCTAACTATCGCTAGACAAATTATATTGTGTCTTGGTTATTTTCCTCTGGATTTCAGCTTTCATGGAACCAACGAAAAATGGAACTAACTTCTCATCATCTCCTATAAAACCAACACCTTGCTTTCATGTTCCAGTGACTATGAATGACACAATCTTGGGATTATTTTATTTTCCTCATCCACTATAGTTCATCAGTTTTCAGAATTCATAAATTATATCTTTGTGACCTCCATTTATTTCATTTTTTCCTTTCTTTTTTTTTCTTTTAAGATTTATTTATTTATTTGAGAGAGAAAGAGGGCATGTAGGTGTGCAAACAGTGGGAGGGGCAGAGGAAGAGGGAGAGAAATCCTCAAGGGGACTCCTCCCCCCCAAACAAAGGGGGACTCCTCGCTAAGCTGGGAGCCTGAGATGAGGCTCCATCCCAGGACCCTAAGGTTGTGACCTGAGCTGAAATCAGAAGTCAGCCGGTTAAATGAATGAGCCACTCAGGCGCTCCTGACTTACGTCTTTCTATTCGTTTAAATTGCCGTGACCTCGTTGAGATAATAACTGCCTTATGCCTAAATCTCAACAGTGGGTTTCTGGCTTTTTAACTCTAGACTTTCCCACTCCATCCTGGTCGTGACTCCTATCTGTGTATTTCAGATTACTTGCATTCACAGGCTGGGGAGAGTAGGCAAGGCAGAGGGACAGAACAGCACATTGGGGTGGCCGTGGCTCTAGGGAAGGGTTCACAGAAGCAGCCACATACCCAGAGTCACACACGCCCGATTGTGCTTAATGGTTTACAAAGGGAGGAAAGAGAGTAGGAGGAGGAGATTCAGAAGTCTAGATGGGCAGAGAGTTCATATCTGGAAGGTCTTTCAAATACTGTCTAAATAAATCAAGTCTGGCTCAGGGATGGGGAGACTGGACTGAATAAACAAGGAAGAGAATGATATCAGTGGCTTCAGATTCTAGGGTGCCACTTTACCCCACTGTCCCTGGGCCACGAGACTAAGAGGACAGACCCCCAGCGACTTCTCATGAGGAGCCTGTCTTCTGCAGCCGTCTTGAGCCCCCTCACAGGCCACTGCCCCTCCTGTTCTAAACGATCGGAACCTTACGTCGCTGGATTCGCTACTATTTATAGTTTGGCGGTTGTTGCCAGTCCTGACAATACTCTCTGGGGTCCGAGTCTGGCTTCCCGGCTCACCCACGATTTGCATTTACTCCCTTTAATGATACCTCCTCCCGCTCTTGGCCAAACAGGTCAACAGGGACTTGGCTGCAGGTCCGGACTCTGCTCCCCTCCCCGAGATATATGCAGAACTACGAACAAGGTACAAAATGGGTCAGTAGTAAAAAAGTGAAAAGAGAGCTTTGACGTATCCCCGAAGTTACTGCAGGAAGCGGACAGAACCCCAGGGGAGGAGGGAGCGAAAGGACAGACTCGGACGCGCGGGAGAGGAGCCCCCGCTGCTGAAGCTCGGCCTTGAAAGGAGGGATCCGCTTCGCTGCGTGTCTCTCGGAGGGAGAAGCCACCATCGAGGGGGACGGTGACGTTGGTTCTGATGTCCCTGAGATGACGAGATGATGGTGCTGCTGCAAATTAGGGAAAACGCAAGTCAGACTCAGGGGCTGCTGAGCAAGTGCTGCGGTCCGGGCGAAGGAGGGTTGGGGGGTGGGGGGCTCCTAAGAAAAGGGAGAAGACTGGGAGCCCTGTACGGAGCAAACGCAGAGGAGCTAGTTGCTGCTTCCTCCTCGGGTTTCTGTAGCGCCCCCTCTCGGCAGAGCCCGACCGGGAGCGAGCTGCGCAGGCTGAGTGGGGTTTGCAGGCGGGCCCCACCGCCAGAGCCCCCCCCCCCAAAAAGAGTGGTTTTGGAGGGAACAGGCAATAATGCAACATCTGGCAGGTATGTCTTTCCTGCCTTCCACGAACGTGTGCTCACCTTGTTCTAGGAACAGAGGATAGGACATTGGACAAAGCAAGAATAATTGTCCTCGGGCAGCTTACATTGTATTATACACATCACAGTGGGGAGACACAGATGGGCAAAAAATAATTCAGTAAAACCATAGCATGTCGGGTGGTAAATGCTCTGCGGAAAGCTATGAAGCAGGAAAGGTAAAGAGAGGCGTTTTGAGGGGTGGAGGGCAGCTATCCATGTTAAGGCGGCTGTCGGGGAGAGGGCTGAGAAAACGACATAGCGCAGCCACAGCAGTGAGTCTGCAAATACAAGAGGAAAGAGCATTCTAGATAAGCGCAGGGTGGGGTGGAGAGGCCAATTGTGTGCGGCCTTATCTGCCACTGCCCTGTGAGGGCGGTGGCCATTCCCAGGAGGACGCGAGCCATGCACTAGCAGCTTTGGAGTATAGAAGGGACAAAAAAAAATTTTTTTATTTATTAAAGATTTTATTTATTTATTTGACAGACAGAGATCACAAGTAGGCAGAGAAGCAGGCAGAGAGAGTGCAGGAAGCAGGCTCCCCGCTGAGCAGAGACACCCCCCCACCCCCCCCCACCCCCACCCCCCAACCCCCCCCCCCCCCCCCCGCCATGTGGGGCTCGATCCCAGGATTCTGGGATCACAACCCGAGCTGAAGGCAGAGGCTTCAGCCTCTGAGCGACCCAGGTGCCCCGGGACATAGTTTTTAGAGGATCCTTTTGGATACTCTTTTGAAATTAGATTGCCCTCCCTGGATTCACCTCGACCCTGCCTGTGGGAGCCTGGGTCTAGAGTCTTGCCTCCCACGTGCTTCCTCTTTGTCTATACCTGCCTCTCAGAGTCCCTTAGTGGAGAGTCCAGGCTGGGGTTCCTATGCCTCTTCTCCTGGGGCTGCAGTTTCATTCCACAATCACAGCCTCTAGGTTTGTGTCCCCTCTGAACAGTCTCTCCTTGAGTCACTCTTGGAATATTAATCTACTTCTCTGGCAGTGAGTTCAGTGTGGTAAGAGCTGGGTGTGGCATCATACCCAACATCTGTTTTTTTCTTTCAACAGATACAGTATTATAAGCCTCTATGTGTCAAGCACAGAATAATTGATATTTTAATATGTTCTGTCAAGGCATCACATTCAGATACGTTTCCTTTGGGAATCTTTTACCAAGGACTCTGCACAGGGATGGTAAAGCAGTTGTGTAGAATTTCTTACTTCTCAGGTTCATCTCATTCTCAGAGGCACACCTAATCAGACCACCTATTATCAGAGCCTTTAAGAAAATGATTTAGAAATAATCATACATTTATAGAAAGTTACCAAAAAAAAAAAAATACAGGGAGGTGGTAGGTAGTTTTCACCCAGTTTCCCCCAATGGTAACATCTTACATAACTGCAGTGTCAAAAGCAGGATATAAAGACATTGGTACCATCCAGAGAGCTTAATCAGATACCACCCATTTTTTTTAAAGATTTTATTTATTTATTTGACAGAGAGATGACAAGCAGGCAGAGAGGCAGGCAGAGAGAGAGGAGGAAGCAGGCTCCCTGCTGAGCAGAGAGCCGGATGAGGGGCTCAATCCTGGAACCCCGGGATCATGACCTGAGCCGAAGGCAGAGGGTTTAACCCACTGAGCCACCCAGGCGCCCCAGATACCACCCATTTTATATGCATTCATTCGTGTGTGTAGCTTATGCAATTTTATAAAATCTTTTAAAAAAGATTTTATTTATTTGAGAGAGAGAGAGAGAATGAGAGGAGACAGGTCAGTGGGAGAAACAGACTCTCTGGCGAACAGAGAACCCAATGTGGGACACGATCCCAGACTCCAGGATCATGACCTGAGCAGAAGGCAGTTGCTTAACCAACTGAGCCACCCAGGAGCCCCAGTTTTATGCAATTTTGTTTAACCACTACCACAATTAAGATGCAGTAGTGCTCCATAAAGACAGGTTCCTCCATGCTATAATCATTTGTAGCCACACCTGTTCCTCCTCCCCAGACTAACCTTTGGCAACTGCTAATCTGTTTTCTATTTCTATAACTTTATTATTTCAAGAATGTTTTTGTAAACGGAATCAGCACAATGCCCTGAGATGTATCCAGGTTGTGTATAGCATTGACAGTTCATTCCTTTTTATTGCTGAGTCATATGCCATGGTGTGGATGGACTACATACAATTTGTTTTTATTCCTCTGTTGAAAAGTTTTGGGGTCATTTCCAATTTTTGCCCATTATGAATGAAATTGCTCTGAACATTCTTGTACAGGTTTGTGTGAAAACACGGTTTTCACTTCTCTTGGATACATGTCTGGAAGTGCAATTGCTGGCCTGTATGGTAGGTGCATGTTTAGGGGGTTTTTTTTGGTGGTTTTTTTTTTCCTGCTTTAGAAATTGTCAAACTGTTTTCCAGAGTAGCTATATCATGGCACATTTCCACAATGAATGCACCTGTGAACTGGTTTCTTCACATCCTCAGCAGCATTTGGGGTGACCACTTTTTTTTTTTTTTACCATTCTGGGTGATATATAGTGATATTTCATTTGCGGTTTTAATTTTCATTACCCCAGTAGCTAATAATAATGAACATACTTTTCTGTGCTTATATGCCATCTGTATGTCTATTCATGTCTTTTGGCAGACTTTTGAGAGTTCACACAAATCCTTTTATCAGTTCACCACCAGGGTTGAGAACTTGCTCACGAACTTCAGTTGGGTCCAATTTTGGGAGAGCAATTTTCCAGAAGAATTATAAAAGAATATACAGTATAATAACACTTCTGATACATCTCTCTTCACCAGTTTAGAGGAACAATTAAGTTTACATCTCCTTTTTTAATGTTCTAAGTGTATGACATATAGTTGAATATAATGAAACTCAATTTCCATGGTTCAAAACCTCCAAAGCTGATTTGCTTTAGGCTAAAAACATTTCAATTAGTATGGTAAGAGAAGCCTTATTATACTTCATTTGTAGTTATTTTATAATTGTAAAGAGCTTTTTGTTTTTGGGGAAAAAAATCAATGCTCACTGTAAAAAATGACCAAAAGTCTCAATATCTAAAGATAATCACTGTTATACAGATGGTTAACAGACATATGAAAAGATGCTCAGCATCACTCATCATCAGGGAAATACAAATCAAAACCACGATGAGATACTACCTTGCACCTGTCAGAATGGCTAAAATTAACACCACAGGGAACAATAGATGTTGGCAAGGATGTGGAGAAAGGGGAGTCTTCTTACACTCTTCATGGGAATGCAAGCCGGTATAGCCACTCTGGAAAACAGTGTGGAGGTTCCTCAAAAAGTTAAAAATAGAGCTACCCTATGACCTAGCTATTGCACTATTAGGTATTTATCCGAAGGATACAAAAATACAGATTAGAAAGGGCACAACCATGCCAATGTTCATAGCAGCATTATTGACAATAGCCAAACTATGGAAAGAACCCAAATGTCCATTGACTACTGATGAATGGATAAAGATGTGGTACGTATACACACACACACACACACACACACACAGGAATATTACTCAGCCATTAGAAGAAAATCTTGCCATTTACAACAATGCGGTTGGAGCTAGGATATATCATGGTAAGCAAAATATGTCAGTCAGGGAAAGACAAATACCATATGATTTCACTCATATGTGGAATTTAACAAACAAAACAAATGAATATATGGGAAGGGGGAAAAAGCGACAGAGGTTATCAAACCATAACAGACTCTTAACAGTAGAGGACAAACTGAAGGTTGATTGGGGGGGTGAGTAGGGGATGGGCTAAATGGGCAATGGGTATAAATGAGGGCACTTGTCCTGATGAGCACCAGGTGTTATATGTAAGTGATAATCACTAAATTCTACATCTGAAACGAGTTTTACCATATATTTAAATACAAACTTGGGAAAAAAATAATCACTATTAACAGCTGGTAGTCATACTTTCACATTTCTTTCTTGGTGTGTGTATATATATATTTACATATATTCTCTGCACACTTAAGACATGGTTATAATTTATATTATTGGTATGATGCTGTTCTGTCTCTTGTTTCTCACAATCATATATTATTGGCTTCCTTCCATATTAGTATAGATCTGCATTATCATTTTTAAAGCCTGCATAGTAACCCATTGTGTGTGAGTGTACACTTAACCGGCTTTCCTACTGATATTTATCTTGTTCCAATTTTTTGTTGTTGTAAATAAGGCTTTAATGAATGTTCTTGCAAAGCTTTTTAAATTTTTGCGTTTTCTTAGAGTAAGTCACTAGAAGTGGGATTGTTGAGTCAAAAGTCATATTGACAGGGGTGCCTGGGTGGCTCAGTGAGTTAAGCCTCTGCCTTTGGTTCAGGTCATGATCTCAAGGTCCTGGAATCAAGTCCTGCGTTGAGCTCTCTGCTCAGCAGGGAACCTGCTTCCCCCTCTCTCTCTGCCTGCCTCTCTGCCTGCTTGTGATCTCTCTTTCTCTGTCAAATAAATAAAATAAAATAAAATAAGTTTAAAAAAGTCATATAGACATATGTGTACATATGACTATACCTATGTATCATAAATATGTATATATCAGTCTGTAGATGTTTACAAAGAGCCGTTTAGAAAAATTGCCTTGATACGCATTTTTACCAACACTGCCTAAGTAAAGTTCTTACATTTCTCAACCTTTTACTTATATCTCCTTTCCAGCAGATTTGTTTTCTTTTCTTTTCTTTTACGGTTTTGGAACACATAAAAGTCAAACTATTAACTAAGATGGGAGCACAGGGCTCTGTCGGGCTAGGTCAGTACAACTTTTCCTGTAGGATGACCTCTTCTAGAACTGTTCCTTCAGGAGCCGAATGTGTTTGGGAATGTGGTCTGCTTCAGTGGCTTTGCTATCTGGCCATCCAGTCTGCTCCCACAGTGCTGACCTCACATGGGGAATGAGGTCAAGACAAGCAGTATACAAATGATTATTTACTTGTGGACAGAGGAATTAATTAAGAGGAAAAAAATGTCCAAGATAACTACTAGCATGCCAAAACTTCAAAGATGGAAAGCTGTGGCTTGTAAAGTAAGCATAAGACAGCATATCCTACTTGCAAAGTTAGGGACTTATTAGACAGTTGGATTATATGGCTGTTAGGGTTCACTCAAAATTTAAAAAAAAATCTGATCAAACAATGAAGTACAACATTTTAATGACGATCTGGAGGGAAAAAAAAATACCTTACACGGATATATTCCCAAATTTGAAACTCAGAACACTTCTTTTTTGGTAGTTTTTGACTTATTTTTCCAACAGCTATTTGGTTTAATGGTTTAGGAAGTGAAATTATCTTTTACATGATGACATTACTATATTTTTGCTTACAAATTTCCTCAGATGGAGTAAGCAACAAGAGGACTGACTGTAAAATTTTACCTTTTAGAAATTAGGAAATGTGTATTCATGATATTGCAACTAACATAGGTAAGAATTGTTACAATATGCATCTTCTTATAAATTTCTAACACTTGCTCAGCAGAATTTCTTTCATTATTCCCTTTATCAACGAAATGCTTATTGTTCTAAATTTTCAGCAATTGCCCTCTTCCTTCATCCAATTTCAGAGGAGTTTCCGGGATTATAGAAAACTGTATCAAGTGTTTGCAAACTATTGAAGATGTATTTTTGGACTGAGTTCTGGAGTTCTTGCACTTAAATTGGTGGTGCTAGATTTAATAGTGGAATTTGTAGCTTCTCCCAGACTTCTTCTAAATAATACTACAGTAGCAAAGTACCTCATAATGGGCTTTTCTCTTTTCTGGGCATTTCAGCCTCTATCAGTTTCTATGTATAGGTTTCTATATTAGCTGGGAGTGGTAGAGCAGAGTCAGAAGAGCCAGGTTCTAGCTCTGTTTCTGCAGAACATAAGTTATGTCACCTTGGATCAGTCCCTAACATCTCTGCTTCATGATTGTCAAGAACAAGAGATTGAATTGGTGACATAAGAGAGACCCTTCAAATATGAACTTTATGAAAATAATTTATGGACTTATTTAAAACAAGACTATATATATATATATATATATATATATATATATATATATATATATATATATATACCAGGCATTCTTCCTTGCAAAGGCAAACCTTAAGCCTTAAAAAAATTGGGTCACTACACACAAAGAGTACTCAAATGATATAGGAATTAACAAAAGATCATCAGAGGCTCTCTTTATTGGTGATACTGTTAACCTTAAAAATAAAATTGCCAGTTATTTCACTAGCAAAAGATGGGTTGATTTGGGAACAGCAGGGAATTACAATGTAGGACAAGCAAGCTACCTCAAAACCGTAGGCAAATCTAACAAACAAAAGTGACATGCATTATTTTATGGAAGGGAAACTTGGAAGCAGTTTCATTCTTTTTTTTTTTTTTTAAGATTTTATCTATTTATTTGAGTGAGACAGAAAGAGTATGCTGTGTGGGAATGGGGAGGGGCAGAGGGACAAGCAGACTCCCTGCTGAGCAGGGACCCTGATACAGTGCTTGATCCCAGGACCCTGAGATTATGACCTGGGTGGAAAGCAGATACTTAACCAACTGAGCCACCCAGGTGCCTCAGGAAGTGTTGTTTTGGACAAAAGTCAGTTGGAGAGAAGCAAGAGTTCAGGGTGATGAAAGTTTCTCATCACCTGAGCTGCAGGGGTAGTGGATTTCTTATAGGAGATGCAATGTACTGCTTTTCCTGTTGGGGCCTGTAACTGATGATTCTTTCCCCTTGAGACGTTTGTTTTGGGTCCGTAATTGACAGTTCTTCCTGTGATTGATATTGAGTGCTAAGACTCCCTAGCTTCCCCTTCTAGCCTTGCCAGTCCCCTTGAGATTTCCCTTTAATGTTCAGGATGCACAGACAAAAAGTTCAAAGTAACATTCCTACATCTTAAATCCTTAAGAGGGTGCTGATTAATTACAGTTCTCCATACGTCACATCCAGCATCTCTGTAGGCTCAGGCATTTGGTCCTGTTTCTTATATAAGACCAAATGGGGGTGGGAAGGGGCTGAAAGGGTTTTAATTATTATTTTGTTTAAATCAGTCATTTCGTAAGGCTCAAGGGTTGAGTCTAAGCATCATAGTACTTCTTGAAGGGCGCTCAGCAGTTTCTGGACTGGTTGTCTCTGAATTTGAAGGGACCTTCTAAGGGATGAAAGGAGGCTCCTCGTGAATAACTTGACCAAAAAAAGAATGCCATCTCAGATGCAGAGACCGAGGGCGTGCCACTCCAACGCCGAGTTTACTCTTCACTGCCCTCTCCCCGCCTTCCTGGCACGATTTGCAGCTGGGTAAGTTAAGTCACCCGACGGGCATCCTGGCCTCGCTCTCCCAGCGGGGCAGTTACAGGCGTCCAGACACAGGCCGGCCGGACTCAGGAACCTGTAATAATGTGGGGGGGGGCTCCCTCGGACCCTCCCTTGAGACGCCTGCGGACTGACCGGGAAAAGACTGGAAACTACCCACGCCTGGCTTAGGTGCAGGTCCTACTGGTCCGCGTGCAGGGTCGCCTCCACAGAAGGGCGACGGGCGTTCCCGAGCAGGTGTAACCGCCGAGCCTGGCCCCGCCCCCGCCGCTGGTGAGGACATTGATGGGCGGGTGAGGGCGGGGTCAGGGAAAAAAAACTGGCGGCTCCTTACGCTTCTCCCGTTGCCTGGTGACGGGGGAGGCGGAGCCAACGAGTTAAAGGAGGCGGGTTCTGCACGGAAGGGGCAGGCTTCAGAGAGGCGGCCGCGCAGCCGCCCTTGCTTCTCTCCCGCAGGCGTGCGGCGATCGGCGCCTTGCTTCGCCCCCGCCCTGGCGCCCGTCGTGCGCACGCGCGGACCGAGTGGTCGCCTCCGCCCTTCGCAGGGCTCGCGGCTGGGTTCGTGTCCGGCACCCGGACAGATACTGTGGGAGACGTCCGGGAGCCGGTGAACCGAGCGGTCTTGAGGGAGGGCGCGGGAGGTCGGGCGCTGGAAGAAGGACCGCGGCTGCGGAAAATGGTGTTCGAGTCGGTGGTCGTAGACGTGTTGAACCGGTTCTTGGGGGACTATGTGGTGAACCTGGACACGTCCCAGCTCACTCTGGGCATCTGGGGAGGTAACGAGACCGCCACCGCCCCTCAACCTCGTTTTCCTACCGGCGCCTGGTTGCCGGAGCCCGCCTGCTTTCTCGGGGCCTCCGGCCCCTAGCTCGCCCGGCGCCACCACCTGCCGCCGCCCGCCTCGGGGTTAAATTACGTAAAGCCAGGCGGCAGTTCCAGGACTTGTGCCGGCCAGTTGTTTGTATTCTGGCAGGAGGGGGTTCGGGGGGGTGGGGCGCGGGATGAAAAGTCCCCCTTTTCGGAGCTGGGCGGCAGAGGGGACCCGCGGCCGACTCCGAGGGCGTGGGGGGCAGATCGCGCCCAGGCACCCTTCCCAGCCCGTCGCCCCGAGGTGTCCCGCTTCAGGTGTGCGGGGCGTGGGGGAGGCCCCGAGACGCCCCCGGGGTCATGTTGTACCCCCTTGGGTTATGACGAAGGCTCCGGAGAGCCCACGGAGTGGCGCACGTTGCCTCGCACGTGAAGGCAAGGCACCGGTGACCGAAGACGTCCTCTCGCTTCCCTCCTTCCCCAGCCCGGGCGTGTGGCTTCCCGTGGCGTCCGCTCTGCTCCCCTCCGCAGCCCCGCCGGCCGGATTCGGCTTGCTGGCCTGGCTTTGGCTGATAACAGAAAGCGAAACTCCTGTGCACAATCAACTCAAATGATTGGCTGTTTTCAGTTCACAACCTGACCCAGGAGTCAGGCTCCTTGCAAGGCTTTGGGATTTTGTGGGTCAGAGTGATTGCTTTTTAAGAAACGAGGTGCGCTGTGCAACGTCTCAGACCTACAAAAGACGGGGAGGAACGTGCGCTTAGGTTGCTTAGATGAAGGACCAAAGCTTTACTTTGTATCCGTGTACTTCGGCGCTCTACCTTATTTGGAGCGTTTTTTTTTAGTGCTTTCAGCAGTTTTTGTATTCTACCTGTCTTTATTTTAAGCTCCCTTTGTAAATTAGATTCCTTTTCCCTACGAAGTGAATCTCCTAGGCCAAAATTAGGGTTATTATTTATTTATTTATTTTTTTAACTTCACTGTTACTGTGTACACACTTTCAGCCCTCTTCTGAGATACTCGTTTATCTTGATTTTTCTCCTTTGTGAAAGAGTGTGAGTGGATAATTAGTTTGATAGAACCTCTTGTTACTGCTGTTGGTGTCTAGTACCATGACGGAGCATGAACTTCCTGCAAGAACTACGGACATGGGTGCCAGCTCTGCATCTTTGACGGGTATCAGGAACTCGAAGGTTGTTTTATTTGTTTTGCTTCTCATTTGCACAGTAAAAATAATCCTCTTTGTCTTCACACACCTCAGAAGGAAGCCTTGAAAACATTTTGTAGTGTGCTTTGATCTGTAGTGGAAGGTTGCTTCTGCATTCCAGGCGGGGGTCTGTGTAAGAGTGTGATTTATGCGTGAATTTATTTAAAATTCCTATACAGTAAAATTCACTCTTGTGATGTACGGTTCTTTCTTGACAAGTGTAATGTCAAGGAATATATCCACTATCACAGTCGTACCAAAAAGTTCCATCAGGATGCCAAAATTCCCTCTGCAGCCCTTTTTCAGCCTACCCTTTCCAGCCCCCACATTTCCTGGCAACCAGTCGTCTGTTTCCATCCTTACAGTTTTTTCTTTCCTTCCTTCCTTCCTTTCAAAATATTTATTTATTTGACAGAGAGAGGGAGTGTGCACAAGGAGGCAGAGTGGCAGGCAGAGGGAGAGGGAGAGGAAAGGGAGAAGCAGGCTCTGCCCTGAGCAGGGAGCCCAGTGCGGGGCTGGATCCCACTGTCTGGGATCATGACCTGAGCGGAAGGCAGAAGCTTAACCGACTGAGCCACGGAGGGGCCCCAGTTTTGTCTTTTCTAGAGTGCTATATATTTTTTTTTTTAAAGATTTTTATTTATTTATTTGACAGACAGAGATCACAAGTAGGCAGAGAGGCAGGCAGAGAGAAAGAGGAAGGGAAGCAGGCTCCCCGCTGAGCAGGGAGCCCGATGCTGGTCTCCATCCCAGGACCCTGAGATCATGACCTGAGCCGAAGGCAGCGGCTTAACCCACTGAGCCACCCAGGCGCCCCTAGAGTGCTATATTAATGGAATTATATGGTAGCTAGCCTTTGGGGGTGTGACTGCTTTTACTTAATTTCACTCTTTTCACTTCTTATGTAAAGTGAATTTGAAAGTCACCCATGTGTTGCATGCATCGGTATTTCATTCCTGTATTTTTTGAGTGTTATTATTATTATTTTTTTTTAAGATTTTTTGTTATTGGACACAGAGAGATCACAAGTAGGCAGAGCTGCATGCGGGGGGGGGGGGGAGCGGTGGGGGGGGAAGCAGGCTCCCACTGAGTAGGGAGCCTGATGCGGGGCTTGATTCCAGGACCCTGAGATCATGACCTGAGCCAAAGGCAGAGGTTCACCCACTAAGCCACCCAGGCACCCCGTGGTATTTTTTTTATATGGATGTGTTATAAATGTTCATCTGCTGGTTTCCCTTTCTGGCCATTATGAATAATAGAGCTGTTAATAAACATTCATGTACAGGTTTTTTGTGTGAAAATAAATTTTTATTTCTCTTGGGTTAATACCTAAAAATGGGATTGCAAGTTCTTACAGTAAATGAACATTGAACTTCTGTGAAACTATGGAGCTGCTTTTCTTTTTTTTTTTTTTTTTTTTTTTTAAAGATTTTATTTATTTATTTGACACAGAGAGAGATCACAAGTAGGCAGAGAGGCAGGCAGAGAGAGAGGAGGAAGCAGGCTCCCCGCGGAGCAGAGAGCCCGATGCGGGGCTCGATCCCAGGACCCCGAGATCACGACCCGAGCCGAAGGCAGCGGCCTAATCCACTGAGCCACCCAGGCGCCCTTTTCAAAGCAGTGGTACCATTTTGCAATCCCACCAGCATTGTGTGAGTGCATAGTTGCTCCGCACCTTCACTGGCATTTAGTATTGTCATTTTAAAAACTTTTTAAAGCCATTCTAATAGGTATATAGTGCTAAAGTATTATGGTTTTAATTTGCATGCCTTTATTGATTAAAGATGTTGAGCATCTTTTCATATTCTTTGCTGTTTATATAGTTCCTTCGGTGAAGTGTCTGTTCAAATCTTTGGCTTATTTTAAATTGGCTTTTTTTCCTTTTTCTATTGAGATTTAACTTACATACCATTAAGGTTACCCTTTTAAAAATGTTACTTATTAACATAGTTGACATACAATGTTATATTAGTTTTAAGTGTATAACAGTGATTCACCAATTCTGAAGGTTATGAAATGCTCACCATGATTAATGCTGTCACCATCTGTTGCCCTACAACATTATCACAGTATTGACTGCATTCCGTCTGTTGTATTTTTTCTCTTGAATTCACCCTTCTAAAATGTACAATTAAGTATTTTTTATTATGGTCACAAAATTATGCAATTATCACCACTCATTCTAGAACATTTTCAACACCCCCAAGTAAACTCCCATCCATATCCATTAGCAGTCACTCTCAAATTCTCTGCTGATCTCCCGAACCCCACCTCCAGCAATTACTAATCTACTTTATGTCTCTACGAATTTACCAGTTCTGGACAGTTCACTTAAATGCAGTAATGCAGTGTAGATGGCCTTTTGTTTCTGGCTTCTTTCGCATTATTTATTTATTTTTTTGAGCTTCGTGTTGTAGCATGTGTCATTTTTTTTTTTTTTTTAAACAATGATACTTTTTTTTTTTTTTAATTTATTTGACAGACAGAGATCACAAGCAGGCAGAGAGACAGGCAGAGAGAGAGAGAGAGGAGGAAGCAGGCTCCCTGCTGAGCGGAGAACCCGATGCGGAGCTCGATCCCAGGACCCTGAGATCATGACCTGAGCTGAAGGCATAGGCTTTAACCCACTGAGCCACCCAGGCGCCCCACATGTGTCATTTTTTTTAATGACTGAGTAATATTCCATTGTATGAATAGATCACATTTTGTTTATCCATTCACCAAGTTATGGTCATTTAAATTATTCCTACTTTTTTTGGCTTTCATGAGGAGTGCTGCTAAGAACATTCATATATACAAGTTTTCTTGTGGGCATATGTTTTAAATTTTCTTGGTATATGCCTAGATGTAGAACTGCTGAATCATATGGTAACTCTGACTTCTACAAAGCAACTGCCAAACTCTTTACCAAAGTATTTTCTTATTGTTAAGTTTTGAAAGTTCTTTAGATATTATGGGTATGAGTCCTTTGTCAGATAAGTGATTTGAAAATATTTTCTTTCATTCTCTTTCAAGTCTGTCTTTTGCAAAGCAAAAGTTTTAATTTTTTGATTTAAATTTAAAATTTTGATCAAGTCCACTGTAGCAGAAACTTTTCATGAGTCATGCTTTGGTGTATGTATGAAATCTGCCTTCCCTGAAGTCAAAGATTTTTTCCTGTGTTTTCTTGGAGAAGTTTTATAATTTTATATTTAGATTTCTGATCCATTTTTTGTAAGGTGTGGTATAGGTTGAAGGTTGATGTTCATTTGTTTGCATGTGGTTGCAAATGTCCGATTGTTGCAGCACCACTTGCTGAAAGGACTATCCTTTCTCCATCGAATTATTTTTGCACTTATGTAAAAAATTGGACTTTATATTGTATGGGTTTATTTTTGAATTGTAATCTGTTTCGATAATACATGTGTCCATTATTTGAACAATACCACACTTGTCTTGATAACTCTCGCTTTATAGTAAGTCTTGAAATCAGGTAGCACGATCCGTATGACTTTGGTATTTATGAAATTTTTAAAACAACATATTAGTGTTTTATGTATAGAAGTTGGTTATATTGATAAGTGAAGCTTTAATAGCTTTTAGTGCATAAGAAATCCTTTGAGAATTTAAAAAGCAGTAATTTTTTTAAAGATTTTATTTATTTGACAGATCACAAATAGGCAGAGAAGCAGGCAGACAGAGAGGAGGAAGCAGGCTCCCTGCTGAGCAGATAGCCTGATGATGCAGGGCTCTATCCCAGGACTTTGGGATCATGACCTGAGCCGAAGGCAGAGGAAAAAGCAATAATTTTGATAAACTTAAAAATACTTGAAAATTTCAATAATAGAAATTAGATGCTGCATAGGAAAATTGAAGACTTAATATTTTGTGGTCTAATATCAGAAGGACCTATTGGTTTTAAATGTATGCTTTTGCTAGGTATCTGTAATAATCCAGTTAATTTCACTGTTAGCATATTAATAATGTTAATTAGTATTCAGAAGTTACATGGATGTTTTCAAATCTAAGAATGAGTAGTGTTCTGAAAATTTGTTTCTGAGACGATTTTTTGGAACTTGGGATCCATTTTTCCTTGGAAATATTGTTATATATGAAAGAAGAGTTTCTAAAAATTGATGTAATTACAATAGAGCAGAACAGTGGTAGTATAGTGGGCACTATAGGAACTAGGCTGAGTGCAGGAAGCATTTATTTTGTGAGGGGGGAAAGAGGAATTGAACTTTATCTCACACTCTTGGTGAATTTTGACATTGGTATCCTTTTTATGCTCTGCTATTTTATAATTCTCCACCCCTTTTTATAAGTCATCTACTTAGGGAGGTAGTAGTGCTTCATAGATCGTGCTGAGATTCATCTTCCAACTTTTCTAGGCAATCTGGAATTTCAAGAGCTAGGCTGCATCAGAATCAGCCATAGGTGTTTGTTACAGATACAGATTTCTGAACCGTTGTCCAGAGAGTATAATGGATTTATGTGACGTGGTACACCAAAATCTTTTTTTTTTTTTAGTAACACAGGATTGTGATGAACAGCTAGGCGCATTTTTAGAACACTTTCAGGCAAAAGTATTAGAAATTCAGAGACAGAAGCAATGTGATAGAATTATCATTTGTAGTGCAAGGAATACCTGTACTTTATAGCTCCTTCTGTAGTCTTGTTTCGCCGCTTTCTCTCTTGTTTTTTTTTAAAATTATGATACTCATAAACTTGCAGGGTTTTTGTTTGTTTGTTTTGGTTTTGGTTTTTGGTGGTGGCCTTTACACCTGGCATTGTTTTGCAACATTAGAAACTTTGATTTCTTGTTTTTGTTTTCATTTTTAACTAGCATATTTTATTTTTGAAATGTTGCTCTCCCAGTTTTCTCTTTATAGTAGACTTTATTGATCCGTGGCCACCTATTGCCCCAGTATACTAGTGGCTCTGTATTCAGGGTACAATTCCTTTCCCTCTTTTCAGCTTTATTATTTTCCATAATTTTTACTTCCATATCACCTATTTGGTTCTTTGATTCTTCCATTCTCATGGGATTCCACCCAGTCAGTTTTGCGTCTCAGTTACAGCATTTTTTATTTTGACCTGACTAGTTTTTAGGTCTTCTGTTTGGGCAGCATGGGTTCTCTGCTGTCCTCTGTGCGATTTTCAAGACTGGCTAGTATTCTTATGACTGTTCTAAATTCTTGTTTTGTTCTAAATTCTCTCTGTTTTGAGCAAGTCCCTGGCTGTGGTTTCTTCTTGATCTCTCTTTTGGGGAGAATTCTTCCATCTTGCCACTTTGGTTAAGTTTGTCTTTTGCATGTTATGAAAGCTTGTTATATTTCCTGCTTCTGAGAGTAATGCTGTATTAAAAAGGGGTCATACACTGTCCAGGACTTGACACTTGAGGAGCTGTTTGCCGTGTGCCACTCTGCTGTTTTGTTCTGGCTGCCCTTTCCCACAGGTCAGTCCTCTGCAGACTTCTTCCTTGCTTGCAGTGGGAGTGTTAGGGTCTTTAACTAGGTGTGCTGTGATTTGTTTATTTAGATAAGCCTTGCAGCCACCACATTCACTCCCTCTAATTGTGCAGATTGTTTTCTTAATCTTCAGATCAATTTCCTAGTTGTTCAAAATGATGTGCTGTCTATGTAGCTGTGTTCGAGGGATGAGGCAAGCCCTGGGTGTCCCCCCCCCCCCCCCCCCCCGCCATCTTAACTCCTTTCACTCAGGGCACAATTCCTGCCAGACAAATGTTTGTTGAGGTGTAGTGGTAATTGCCAATTCTAATTTCTTTTCTTTCTTTCTTTTTTTTTTTTTTAAAGATTTTATTTATTTATTTGACAGACAGAGATCACAAGTAGGCAGAGAGGCAGGCAGAGAGAGGGAGAGGAGGAAGCAGGCTTCCTGCTGAGCAGAGAGCCCAATGTGGGGCTCGATCCCAGGACTCTGGGATCATGACCTGAGCTGAAGGCAGAGGCTTTAACCCACTGAGCCACCCAGGCACCCCAACCAATTCTAATTTCTTAAATATTATTTTAACCTTTATGCTTTGAGAAACTTATTAGAACATTAGAGCTGAAAGGGAATGTTTTATTATGAAAAGTGTTCAAACACACAGAATGGTTCAAGATTTTACAGTCCATATACCAATAATTTAGATTGTACTACTAATTCTGTATTAATAGCTTTATTGAAATAATTGATACAGTAAAATGCACATATTTAAAGTCTACAGTTTGACTAATCTTGACATATGTATCCCCTTGGGAAACAATCATCATGATCAAAGTAAGAGAAGTATCCATCACACTGAAAGTTTTTTTTGGCCCATATCGACAGGTATCCAATTTTCTGATTGTTGTTGTTGTTGTTCTACCATACGTACCTCTATTCCTGGTTTGCTGAAAGTTGTGGGGGTTTTTTGTTTTGTGCTTTTTTTTTGTTTTTTTCCCCCCTCCAAGAATTTGTGTTGGGTTTTATAAAATGGTTTTTCTTTGTCTCTTCATATGATCATAAGATTTCTCTTCTTCAGCCTGTTGATGTAATGGATTACATTAGTTGATTTTTTGAATGTTGAATGAGTCTTTCATACCTGGAATAAATCCCACTTGGTCTTGGTATATAACATTGTTGGATTCAGTTTGATACTTTGTTGAGGATTTTGCATCTGTTTGCTGAGTAGTGGTCTATAGCTCCCCCCCCCCCCCTTTGCAACATGTTTATCTTGTTTGAGTAAGGCTGACCTCTATAAATGAGTTAGGAAGTTTTCCCTATGCTTCTGTTTCCTAGAAGAGGCTGTAGGGGCTTAGTTTCATTTTTTCCTAAGATGTTTGGTAGAACTTTAGTGGAAACTGATCTGAGCATTATGCTTTCAGTTTTGAAAGATTTTTTTTTTTAAGTTTTATTTATTTATTTATTTGACAGACAGAGATCACAAGTAGGCAGAGAGGCAGGCAGAGAGAGAGGGGTGAAGCAGGCTCCTTCCTGGCTGAGCAGAGAACCCGATGTGGGGCTCGATCCCAGAACCCTGAGGTCATGACCTGAGCTGAAGGCAGAGGCTTTAACCCACTGAGCCACCCAGGTGCTCCTGAAAGATTATTTGTTGTTGAATCAATGTCTTTAATAGATACAGGCCTATTTATATTTTTTCTTGTGTGTTTTGCTGGAATATATCTTTAAAGGAGTTCTTGTAACTCTTGGGCATGTTTGTATTCCTTTATAATCCTTTTAACATCTATTGAATCAGTAATGAAGGCCCTTTCATTTGTGGTATTAGTAATTTGTGTCTTTTTCTTTTTTAGTGAATCTGGTTAGGGAGTTATCAATTTTATTGATCTTTTCAGAGAACCATTTTTTGTTTTCATTGGTTTTTGACTTGATTTTTCTCTATTGAATTTCATTGATTTCTTCTCTAATTCTTACTTCTTTTCTTCTGGTTCCTTAGCATTTAATTTGCTCTTTTTCTGGATTTCTAAGGTGGAAGCTTAGATTATCGATTTTAGATCTTTCATCTTTTGCTTTTTAAAAAAAATGTCTTATTTAGAGAGAAAACACGTGCACGCATGAGAGAGAATGTGCAAGTGTGAGCAGGGGAAGAGGGAGAGGGAGAGAGAAAATTCCAAGCAGACTCTGTGCTGGGCACGGAGCCAGACTTGGGGCTCCATCTCACAACTCTTAGATTAGGACCAGAGCCGAAACCAAGAGTGGGTCCCTCAAACGACCCAGCCACACATGTACCCTTTTTCTTTTCTAATGTATGCATTCAGTGGTAAATTCCTTTCTAAGCCTACTTTGCTGCATGTCCAGTTTTGAAAACTGTATTTTCATTTGATTCAAGATACTTTGCAGTTTCTTTTGAGATGACTTCTTGGGAGATGTGTGATTTTAAATTAATATTTTTAAATCTTCAGATACTTTTTGAGTTTCTAACTTTCTTTTTGTTACTGATTTCTAGTTTAATTCCATTGTAGTCTGAAAGCAGATTTTGTATGACTTTTATTCCCTTAAATTTGTTAATATATGTTTTATGGCCCAGAGTTTGGTTTACTGTGGTGAATGTTCTGTGTGAGCTTGAGAAGAATGTGTATTCTGCTATTGTAAGAAATGTTCTATAAATTTTAATTAGATCTCTTTAATTTGTCTATGCCTTTATATTTAGAGTGAGTTTCTTGCAGACATCGTGCTGTTGGGTTTTGTTGTTTTGTTTTATCCACTGTGTCAAGTTTTGTCTTTTCGTTGGTATATTCAGACCATTTATATTTGAAGTGATTATTGATATAGTTGGATTAGTGGATATCTATTGTATTTGAAGTTCTTTTCTATTTCTTGCATGTATGTCTTTGCTTTTTAAAATCTTCCCCCTTTTCTGCCTCTTCTGTTTTAAATGAGTATTTTCTATAATTTTATTTTTTCTTCCCTTCTAACATATCAATTATACTTCTTCCTGTTTTTGGGGAGGTGATCCTTGGAATTACCAGTATACATTTAAAACTAAGTCCAATCAAAACTACATTGCTTCACAGTAGTGGAAGTACATTATAAAGGGTATTCCATTTCCATTCTTTTGTTCCTTATAATGTTGCTGTCATATATTTCACTTTCCCATAAGCTGTATTTACCCAATGCACTATTGCTATTATTTTGAATAGTGTTCCATTAAATCATTAATAATGAGGAAAATAAAAGGCTTAATTTTACCTTTATTCCTTTTCTAATGCTCTTGTAGATCTGAGTTTCTGACCTATGTCGTTTTTCTGCTCTGTGAAAACTTCTAACATTTCTTGCAAGGGAGGTCTAGCAACAAATTCCACCAGTTTTGGTTTGTCTGAGAAAGTATTTCTTTTTTACATCACCACTTAAAAAATTATGGTACAATACAACATTAAGTTAATCATTTTAACAATATTTTCACTTTCAGGTGTACAGCGTATTGATTCAACAATTCTGTACATTACCTGATGCTCATCCTCAGTATAGTCACCTTCTGTCACCAAACAACATTTCTGCAACATTATTGACTATAGTCCCTGTGCTATACTTTTCATTTCTGTGACTTCTTTATTTTTCAACTGGACCTTTGTACTTAGTTGCCTTCACCTGTTTTGCCCACCCTCCTCCCCCCAGACCTACCTTTTCTCTGGCAGCCACCAATTTGTTCTCTGTACTTAAGAGTCTGCTTTTTGGGGCACCTGTGTGGCTCAGTTGGTTGAGCAACAGCCTTTGGCTTCAGTCTTGATCCTGGAGTCCTGGGATTGAGTCCCCTCTCAGGCTTCCTGCTCAGTAGGGGGTCTCCTTCTGCCTCTGACCTTCCCCCTCTCATGCTTGCTCTTTCTCATTCTTTCTCTCTCTCAAATAAATAAATAAAATCTTAAAGTCTGCTTTTTGTTTGTTGTGTTTTTTAGATTCCACAGAAAAGTGACATCATGGTATTTGTCTTCCTCCAGTCTATTTCACTTAGCATGATAACCTCTAGGTCCATCCATATTGTGAAAAGTGGCAAGGGCTCATTCTTTTATATGGCTGAGTAATGTTCTGTGTGTATATGTGGGTGGGAGTGTATATATTCATCTATCGGTGGACACTTGGGTTGCTTCCATATGTTAGCTATTGTAAGTGATACAATACAAAAAGCGTAGAGGGGCATATATCTTTTAGAATTGGTGTTTTGGGTTTTTTTGGGGAGGGGGAGCAAATACCCAGAAACGGAATTACTGGATCACATGCATGGTATTTCTGTTTTTAATTTTTTGATGAATCTCCATATTGTTTTCCATAGTTGATTGTACCAGTTTATGTTCCTACCGGTAGTGTAGGAGGATTCGTTTTTTTTCTCCACATCCTCACCCATACATGTTATTTCTTGTCATCTATCTTAAAGATTTTATTTATTTGCAAGAGGGTGTGCGGGAGTGAGAGAGAGTGAGAAAGCATGAGCAGGGGGGAGGGGGAGAGGGAGTGGGAGAGGAATATCAGACTCCCTGCTGAGCAGAGGACCTGACATGGGGCTCAATCCCAGGACCTCAGGGTTCATGACCTGAGCTGAAGGCAGACACTTAACCGATTGAGCCACCCAGACACCCCTCTTGTGTTTTTTGATTCTAGCCTCTCTGACAGGTAGTAGGTGGTATCTCATTGCGGTTGTGATTTGTATTTTCCTGATGATGAGTGATGTTGAGCATATTTTCCTGTTGGTAATTGGTATGTTGTCTTTGGAAAAATGTCTCTTCGGGTCTTCTGCCATTTTTAATCAAATTTATAGTAGGTTTTTTTGGTGTTGTGTTGTATACAGTCTTCATATATTTCGGGTAATAATTCTTTATCAGATACATCATTTGAAAATACCTTCTCCCATTCTGTAGATTGCCTTTTTATTTTGTGGGTGTTTTCCTTTGCTATGCAAAGCCTTTTATTTTGGTGTGGTGCCAATAGTTTTTGGTTTTGTTTCCCTTGCCTTAGGACACATACCTAGAGCAATGTTTCTGTGGTGATGTAAGAGAAAATACTGCCTGTGATTTCTTCCAGGAGTTTTATGGTTTCAGGTCTCACATTTAGGTCTTTAATCTATTTTGAGTTATTTTTGTGTATGGTGTGAGAAAGTGGTCCATCCAGTTTCATCCTTTTTTAGTAGTTGTCCACTTTTCCCAGCACCATTTGTTGAAAAGGCTGTCTTCTTTCCGTGTATATTCTTATTTCCTTTGTCACAGATTAATTGACCATATAAGCACAGGTTTATTCCTGGGCTCTCTCTTCTGTTCTGTTGATCTATATATGTATATTTTTGTGCCAGTACCTTGCTGTTTTGATTAGTAGAACTTCTTAGTTTAACTTAAAATCTGGAATTGTGATACCCTCAGCTTTTTCTTTCTCAAGGTTGCTTTGGCTATTGGGTGTTTTTTTTTGTGGTTCTATACACATTTTAGGATTATTTGTTTTGGTTATTTGAAAAATGCTGTTGGTATTTTGATAGGGATTGCCTTGAACATATAGATTGCTCTTTGTAATGACTTTTTAAACAATATTCTTCTAATCCATGAACATGGAATATTTTTCTATTTGTGTTGTCTTCAGTTTCTTTCATCGGTGTTTTATAGTTTTTAGAGTACAGGTCTTTTACCTGTTTGGTTAGGTTTATTCCTAAGTATTCTTTTTGGTGTAATTGTAAATGGAATTGTTTACTTTATTTCTCCTATTACTTTGTTATTAGTGTATAGAAATTCAATAGATTTCTGTGTATAATTTTGTGTCATGGAAGTTCACTTAATTCATTTGTCAGTTCCGATAGTTCTTTTGGTGGAGTTTTTAGGGTTTTCTGCATGCGGTATCATGTCTTCTGCAAGTAGTGTAGTTTTACTTATTCCTTGCTAATTTGAATGTCTTATTTCTTTTCCTTATCTGATTCCTGTAGTTAAGAGTTCCAGCATTATATTGAATAAAAGTGAGAATGGACATCCTTATCTTTTTCCTGATCTTTGACGAAAAGCTTAGTTTTTCACCAATGAGAATGATGTTAACTGCGGGTTTTTCACATATGGCCCTTAGTATGTTGATGTATATTTCCTCCATATCTACTTTGTTTTATCGATAATGGGTGTCGCATTTTGTGAAATGTTTCTTTCTGCATTTACTGAGATCATCATAGGGTTTTTATCCCTTCTTTTGTTAATGTGATATATCACGTTGATGGATTTGTGAGTATTAAACCACTGTTGTATCCCTGGAATAATTTAGTTGTGGTCAGTGATTTTTTCAAGGTATTGTTAGATTTGGTTTGCTAGTATTTTGTTCAGGATTTCTGCATTGGTGTTCATCAGTAATATTAGGTTGTGGTTTTCTTTCTTTGTAGTGTCTGGGTATTGCTGGCCTTGCAGAATGAATTCTGAAGTTTTCCTTTCTATTCTATTTCTTGGAATAGTTTGAGAATAGGTTATTAACTCTTTAAATGTTTTGTAGTATTCACCTGTGAAGCCATTTGGTCATATACTTTTTGCTTGTTGGGAATTTGTGATTGCTGATTCAGTTTCATTACTAGTCAGGTCTGTTCAGATTTTCTGTTTCTTATTTAGTTGGGAAGATTGTAGTTTTTAGGAATTTATTGATTTCTTCTCAGTTGCCCAATTTGTCGGCATGTAATTTTTCATTATATTCTCTTGTAATCCTTTGCATTTCTCTGGTGTCAGTTGTTACTTTCATGTTAGCCATTTTTTTTTTTTTTTAGAGTTAATATATGTATTTGACAGAGAGAGATCACAAGTAGACAGAGAGGCAGGCAGAGAGAGAGAGGAGGGGGGAAGCAGGTTCCCTGATGAACAGAGAGCCGGATGCAGTGCTCGATCCCAGGACCCTGAAATCATGACCTGAGCCGAAGGCAGAGGCTTTAACCCACTAAGCCACCCAGGTGCCCCCATGCTAGCCATTTTTAAGTGTGTAGTCCAGAGGCATTAAGTGCACCTTCTCTCCATCTATCTCCAGAACTTTTTATCCTGCAAAACTGAAACGTTGTACCTATTGAGGAATAACTATCCCCTTCCTTCATCTACTGGTGCCTTTTATTTTTTTCCATCTCTATGAATTTGACTATACTAGGTACTTCCTATAGGTGGTATCATAATATTTGTCCTTCTGTGTTTGGCTTATTTCATGTATTAGCGTAATATCTTCAGCATTCATCTGTTGCAGTGCATATCAGAATTTCATTCATTTTTAAAGCTGAACAATATTTGTTTTTTGTATATATCACATTTTGTTTCTCCATTCATCTGTAAATAGACAACATGGGTTGCTTCCACCTTTTGGCTGTTGTGAATCATGGCCCTACAAACATCAGTGTGCAAATAGATCTGTTTTGGTATATACCCACAAGTGGAATTGCTGGGTAATTCTTTTTAATTTTTTGAGGAAGTGTCATACTCCTTTCCAGATGTACCATTTTACATTTTCACTAACAGTGCAAAAGGGTTCTAATTTCTCCACATGAGCTCATTTTTTGTTTTATTCATAGTAGCCATCCTCTTGGGTGTGAGGTACTATGTCATTTTTATTGACTTGCGTTTCTTTGATTAGTGCTGTTGAATATCTTCTCATTGGTTAATGGCCATTTATAGGTCTTCTTTGGAAAAATGTCTTTTGAAGACCTTTGGCCACCCTTTAATTGGGTTGCATTTTTTTAAATAGAGTTGTAGAAGTTCTTTATACATTGATACTGACCTTTTATCAAATAAGTGATGGGCAAATGCTATTGCCTTTTCACTGTTGAGAATGCTCTATGATGCACATAAGTTTTTAGTTTTGATGAAATCTAGCTCATCTTTTGCTGTTTCCTGTGCTTTTTGGTATCAAAATCATCCAAAAGAAATCATTGCCAAATTGACTCATGTTTTCCTCTTAGATTTTTATAGTTTTCAATATGAAATTTGAGTCTTTGATCTACTTTCAGTTAATTTTTGGATATGGTGTATGGTAACCCAGCTTCATCTTTTGCAAGTGATTATCATTTTCCAGCAGTTTTTTGTGACGTTTCCAAATTGAGTGATCTTGGCAGCCTTATCAAATTCATTTGCCTGTATATATGAGAATTTATTTCTCATTTCTGTGTTCTGTTCCATTGGTCTATGTGTTTGTATACGGTACCACAGTTTTGATTACTATGTTTTTGTATTAAGTTTTGAAATCAGGAAGAGTGAGACTTCTGGTTTTCTTCTCCCCACTCCACTTTTTAAAAAAGATTGTTTTAACAGTGGAGGTGTCCCTTGTGATTCCACGTGAATTTAAAAACGGATACTGTTTTTTTTTTATAGTAGGTTTTTTCTTTTTCCCTGTGGGACAACATCTTTTAACTAATCCATTTTTCTTTTTTTTGGAGATTTTTATTTATTGATTATTCATTTGAGGGATAGAGAACAAGCAGGGGGAGGGGCAGAGAGAGAGGGAGAAGCAGGCTCTCTGCTAGGCAGGGAGCCCCCACCTGGGGCTCAGTCCCAGGACCCCAGGATCACAACCTGAACTGAAGGCAGGTGCCCAACCAACCGAGTCATCCAGGTGCCCAAAATATGGATTGCATTGAGTCTGTAATTTGCTTTGGGTAGTATTTTCGTCTTAACAGTATTAAGTCTTCCAACCTCTGAATATGGGATGGTTGTCTTCCTGATTCTGTGTGCCTTTAATGTCATTCAGCAGTGTTTTATAGTTTGAAGGTACAAGTCTTTACCCCTTTGGTTAAGTTTATTCCTAAGTGCTTTATTATTTTCCATGCTACTTTATTTATTTACTTATTTTATTTTTTTTAAAGATTTATTTATTTATTTGACACAGTTCACAATAGGCAGAGAGAGAGAGGGGGAAGCAGGCTCCCCGCTGAGCAGAGAGCCTGATGTGGGGCTTGATCCCAGTACCCTGAGATCATGACCTGAGCTGAAGGCAGAGGCTTAACCCACTGAGCCACCCAGGTGCCCTGAGATTATCCATTTCTTGATGATTCATTAGTAGTAGGGTATGTTTTTCAAGGACTTTATCCATTTGATCTAGGATATCCAATTTGTTGATGTACCATTGTTCATAGTACTCTTATAATCTTTTTTATATTTCTGTAAAATTCGTAATATCCCCTCCTATAATCCTGATTTTAGTTGTTTAATTCTTTTCTCTCTTTTTCTTAGTTTATTAGCTAAAGATTTTTGAGGAGCCAGTTTTTGATCTCAGCAGTTTTATCTATTGGGTTTCCTGTTCTCCATTTTAATTATTTCTGTTGTAAACTTTTTTCCTTCTGGTAGCTTTGGGTTTAGTTACTATATTTCTTTCAGGTACAAATTTAAGGTGTTAATTTGGGATGTTATTTTTTAATGTGAACACTTAGAGCTGCTAAGTTTTCCCAGGACTGTCTTTGCCACAGCCTATAAATTTTGGTATGTTGTGCTTTCATTTTAATTTTTAAGTTTTAACGTTTCTCTTGTGATTTCTTTTTTCTTGTGATACCTTCTAAAAGATACTTTATAGGATTTTAGTCTCTTAAAATTCAGATTTTTGTTGTTGTTGTTGTTGCCTAATATATATGGCCTGTCCTGAAGAATGTTCCATGAGCACTTGAGAAAATTGTGTATTTTGCTCTTGTTGAGTAGAGTGTTTCATGTATGTTTTTTAAAATTCAGCTTGTTTCCTTCTTAATCTTCTGTCTGATGATTTTATCCATTATTGAAGTTGTGTGCTGAAACCTCCTACCATTACTGTAGTGTTGTTTCTTTCTTATCTGTCATTGTTTGCTTCAGATTGTGCTCTTGTGTTCGGTGAATTGAATTTAGTGAACAGACACTTTTATCATTATATGATGTCCCTCTTCACCTCTTCTAATAGCTTTTGACTTGCAGTCTCTTTTGTCTGGTATATGTATAGCCACACTTGATCTCTTATTATTTGCATAGGAAATCTTGGGCAGTTTTTTCACTTAAATTTTAACCTATGTATGTTCTTAGAGCTATAGGCCCATCATGTTTTGTTTGGCTTTAAATACATTCTGCCTGTGCCTTTTGAGGGGGGAATTTAAACTGTTTACATTTATTTACTTTCAAATTTTTATTTAAATTTAGTTAGTTCACATATTGTAGTGCTAGTGTTAAGTGTAGAATTTAATATGCAACACCCAGTGCTCATCACAACAGGTGCCCTTCATTATCCCCATCACCTATTTAACCCATCCCGCCGCCCACCTCCCTTCCAGTAACTGTTAGATAGTTCTGTATAGTTAATAGTCTGTTTCTTGGTTTGCATATTTTTAAACATACTTATTTCTTACTCCTGTGTTCATCTGTTTTGTTTCTTAAATTCCACATAAGAGTGAAATAATGTGGTATTTGTCTTTTTCTGACTGACTTATTTCACTAAGTATAATACTCCCTAGCTCCATACATGCTTGCAAATGGCAAGATTTCATTTTGTTTTATGAGTGAATAATATTTCATTGTGTATGTGTGTACACACACACACACACACACACACCATACCTTCTTAAACTGTTTACATTTAAAGTAATTACTGATAGGGAAGGCTTACTATTTTCATTTTATTAATTATTTTCTGCATGTCTTATAATTGTTTCATGTTTTAACTTACTCTTTCCCTTTGTGTTCATTTTTTTTTAATTTTTATTTTATTTTTTTTTAAAGATTTTATTTATTTATTTGACAGAGAGAGATCACAAGTAGGCAGAGAGGCAAGCAGAGAGAGTGAGAGGGAAGCAGGCTCCCTGCCGAGCAGAGAGCCCAATGCGGGACTCGATCCCAGGACCCTGAGATCATGACCTGAGCCGAAGGCAGTGGCCTAAACCACTGAGCCACCCAGGCGCCCTCATTTTTTTTTTTAGTGATCAGTTTTGATTTCCGTATTTTCTTTTTGTATGTTCTGTAGGTTTTTTTTGTGTGTGTGTGTGGTTCCACAGGAATCACATATATCTTAATGTATAAGAATATATCTTAAACTGATACTGACTTTAATCCCATACAGTAACTTCACTTTTTTTTTTTACAGCTTGCCTCCCAGCTTTGTTATTGATGTAACAGATGACATTTTTGCACATTATGTACCTATAAACATAGAGTTATAATCTTTAAGTTTTGTTTTTTAAATGAACATTTAAATTAAATTTCAAAAAATAAAGAATAAAATAAGGAGTTACAAAGTAAAATTATAATAGTAGTTTTCATATTGTCCATGCACTTGCTGTTACTGGAGAACTTTGTTTTTATACAGTTTTGAGTTACTACCTAGCATCTTTTCTTGTTGTTTTTTTTTTGTTGTTGTTTTAAAGATTATTTGGGAGAGAGCATGTGTGTGCACATCAGTGCAGGGAGGGGCAAAAGGAGGGACTCTCCAAGCAGATTCCCCGCTGAACATGGAGTCCAGTGTTGGGCTGATCTCATGACCCCTGAAATCAGGACTTGAGTTGAAACTAAGAGTCAGACACTCAACTGATTGAGCCACCTAGGTGCCTGATGCCCAGTGTCCTTTCTTTTCAACTGGACCGACTCTAAGATTTCTTAATAAGACAGATCTACCGTTCATGAACTCCCTCAGGTTTTGTTTATCTGAGAGTATCTTAAGATTTTCCCAATTTTTGAAGTACATGTAATACTTTGTTGAATATAATGTTCTTGGTTGACTTTTTTTTCTTTAACCACTCTAAATATATCATTCTCTGTAAAGTTTCTGCTGAGAAATCCACTGATAATCTTCTTGAAGATCCTGTATTGCTTTTAATATTCACTGTTGCTAATGATCATGTTTCTTGGTTGAGATTCTTGGATTTCTGTATACATAGCTTTTCTCAAATTTGGGAAATTTTGTGGTGTTACTTCTTCAACTAAGCTTTCTGCCTCTGTCCTCTTTTTGGGACTCTCATAATGCATATTGATCCATTTAAACATGTCACTCATAAGTCTATTTGCTTCTGTTCACTTTTTTCTTTCTTTTCTTTTTTTTTTTTTTTTTTTTTGCCATCACTACGTTTTCAGGTGATGAGTTTTCACGTTTGCTAATTCATACTTTTGTCTGTTGGAGTCTATTTTGGATGTTCTCTGGTGAAATTTTCAATTCAGTTATTCCTTATACCTCTGTTGGGGAATGTGTGTGTTTTCTCTGCCTTTGTTCAAGATTTTTCTTTTTGTTGTTTTTGGCTTATTACACACAGCATTGTGTAAGGTTAAGGTGCACACATCTCTGACATGTCACATGATCATCATTTTTTTTTTTTTGGTGGTTCAAACGTTAGAGACCTAGTGTCTTTGCAACTTTGAAATACATTGTACAGTATGGTTGGTTATAATGCATTGTGGTGTGCATTAGATTTCCAGAACTTAATCATTTCCTAGTTGCAAGTTTGTATCTTTCAACGTAATTTCCCCAGTTCCCCCACTTCCTAGCCCCTGGTAACCAGGATTCGATTCTCTGTTTTTAAGAGTTCAGGCTGTTTAGGTTTTACATATAAATAATACCATATTATATTTCCCTTTCTGTGTCTAAGCATAATGCCCCCGAAGTCCATCAATGTTGTCACAAATGGCAGGATTTCATTCTTTCTCATGGCTGAATAATTTCTATTGCTCGCATTTATATCAGTATCATATCTTTATCCATTTATCTGTTGATGGACAGTTAGGTTGTTTCCTTATCTTGGCTCTTGGGAAAAATGCTGCAATAAACATTGGAGTGCAGATAATCTTTTTAACATCCTAGTTCCCCCACCCCCATACCCAGAGGAGATATTTTTGGATCATATTCAAGTTTTTTTTGTTGTTGTTTTGTTTTCTTTCATTCTTTCTTTCTTGTTTTTGTTTGTTTTTTGATTTCCTGTAGTTTGGGTATGATATGCTTAGTGGTAGATTTTTTGTTATTTCTGCCTTGTGTTCTCTTAGTCTTCTGAATCTGTGGTTTGGTGTTTTTAACATTAATTTTGGAAATTTATCAGTCATTACTATTTCAAAATTTATTTTGCTTCTCTTTTTTTCCTTTTGATATTCCTGTTATGCATATGTTACAGCTTTTACAGTTGTCCTATAGTTCTTGGACATTTTTCTTTTATTTTTCTCCTTGCATTTCAGGTTGGGAAATTTATATAGATGTATCTTCAAGCTCATGGATACTGGATCTTATAAATTTTCAGTTTTTCATTATAAGTATATTTGAATACATCTCTTTTTTTTCATACTTGTATTTTATGCAGCTTTACTGGAGTCCTGTAATATGTATAATTCTGATTAAAATGTTTACATTACAGTGGGCTATAACCACTGAGGTGAAAATATACAATAAATGATTTGGTCAAACATAACAATCTTAGGCTCTAAGTTGAAGAATGAGGGTGAGCTAATAAGATTACAAATTACTTTTTTTTCGATATGCACATCATTTATATTTTTTCTTCCATTTATAACATTTAAGGATGAAGTGTGCCTTTTTAAAATGAAAGATACTTTAATATTACTTTTTAAATCTTTTTTAGGAGCTGTGGCCTTGAAGAATCTTGAAATTAAAGAAAATGCTCTGGTAGGTTTTTTTTTTTTTTTTTTCTTCCATCTTAGGTTCTATTTATTTTAGAGAGAAAGTGTGAGGTAGGGAAGGGTAGAGGGAGAGGGAGAGAGAATCTCCACAGATTATTTCCTGCTGAGTGGGTAACCTGATGCATGGCCCAATCCCGTGACCTGAGATCGTGACCTGAGCCAAAATCAAGAGTCAGACCCTGACTGAGCCCCCAGGTACCCCTCTGGTAGGTTTTGAGTATAAAAAATGTGTAATGTCAGTGCATTTATAACTATGTGGACTTCTTGATTTACTTTGTTACCTTAAATTATTCAAGCTTTGAGAAAACCTTTTGAAAATAATTTTTGCAAAATGTGGATTTTATAAAGTGGACTTTTTCTTCTCCTTAAAAAGCACAAATTGACAGTGTAATTTTCCCCTTTAAAAATAGTCCTAATTTTTTTCTTTCTAGATGATTTTATTTTTTATTTTTTATTTTTTTTAATATTTTATTTATTTGACAGAAATCACAACCAGGCAGAGAGGCAGGCAGAGAGAGAGGAGGAAGCAGGCTCCCCGCAGAGCAGAGAGCCCGACGTGGGGCTCGATCCCAGGACCCTGAGATCATGACCCGAGCTGAAGGCAGAGGCTTTAACCCACTGAGCCACCCAGGCGCCCCTAGATGATTTCATTTTAAATGGTTAATTGATCTTTCCAATAGTCTTCAAGTTTGTTTTTTTTAATGCCATGGTAACCATTTTTTTACCCAAAAATTCAGTGATACTAATTAAGTTTATGATTTGTACAACTACAACTAATATCTTTTTCTGTAACTTTTCCCTTAGGAAAGAGGAAGCCCTATAAGCATTAAGAAATAAGTCCCTATTCCTGTTCTGTGTAGACCCTGTTAACCTCTAATCTACTTTCTGACTCTCTGAATTTGCCTATTCCATATAGCTCATATAAGTAGAATCATGCTGTGTTTGCCATACTCTATTCACCGTATTTCACTTAGCATAATTCCTTTAAGGTTTGTCCATGTTGTTTGTATCAGAACATTATTTCTTTCCATGGCTACATAATATTCCACTGTATCTATATGCAAAGTTTTCTTTATCCATTCATATATTGATGGACACTCCAGTGGTTTCTGCCTTTTGGGTCTTGTGAATAAAGTTGCTGTAATGTTGGCAATATACATGTCTGTTCCGTTACCTATTTTCAGTCCCCGTGGGTAAATGCTATTAGTGGAATTGCTGGATTTTATGGTAATTTTGTGTTTAGCTTTTTCAAGAACTGCCACTCTGTTTTCCACGGTAGCTGAACCATTTTATATTCCTATCACCAACACAGGTAGTTTCCAGTTTCTCCACATTTTTGCTAATGTTTATTTTTTTAATATTCTTTTAAAAAAATTTTAAGTATAATCTCCCCAGTATGGGGCTCAAATTCATGACCCCAAGATCAAAAATCACATGATCTACTGACTGACTCAGCCAGGCACTATTTTTTATTTTTTGGTAATACCTTAATAGATATCTTCATAGATAACTTAAGATATTTAGATCTTAATAGATATAAAGTGGTATTTATTTTCCCTTATCAGATTATGATTTGCAAAACTTACCCCCATTTGTGTTGCCTTATGCCTCTGTTGACTGTTGATGTTCTAATGTTTTTAATATCAGTGAAATTTCATGTTTTTTTTTATTTTGTTGCTCATGTCTTTGTTATATCCAAGAAATCATTGCCAGATCTGATGTCAAGATTTTACCAAATATTTTCTTTTAAGGGTTTTGTAGTTTTAATTCTTATGTTTAGGTCTTATATTGATTTTCAGTTAATTTTTATATGCAGTTATAAGGTAAGGGTCTAAATTGATTTTTTACGTGTGGATATCGAGTTTTCTCAGCACTGCTTAATGGAAAAGTTGTCCTTTTCCCTGATGGATGGGGAGAAATTTTTTTGAGGATATTTTTTGCAAAATGGAGTTTTAACCTGTCTGTGAGGACAAACTTTTAGTGAAATTCCCACGTTCCCTTCTCCTCCCCATACAGTGTAAAAGCAGTATGATTCTGGTATGGGTAACTTAGGTGGTCTGTATTACGGTAGAGCTTTTCCCCGATTTACTTAAAAATGATCAGTCTTCCTGAATTTTGTGGATTTGAGAATATTACAATTATGTATCTTTAAATTTAAATAGGTGTTAAGGTGTTAAGGTAAAAAAAAAAGGTGTGAGTTAACGTAAACACTTTAAATAATTTTGGGAAGGAAAAAAGTGTCCTCTATTTTGTTGGCCTGTATATGTACTAATATTTTATATATGATATTTTTGTAGAGTCAACTGGATGTACCTTTTAAAGTTAAAGTTGGTCATATAGGTAAGCTGTGCTTATTATTTGAATGTCGTGCTTACTGGGCATAGAGTAAGAATTATATGCATAGTATCTTTTTAATGTGATATTTTTAATGTTTTTGAGTACTAATTGAAAAATCATATATTCTCATCTGGGTGGAACTTAGTTGTGTAACTTAAAAAATACCATGTGGTCCATATATCCCTTGATTAAAAACTCTGAAATTATACATCTTGTTAAGTGTTAAAAATGATTTAATTGAGAGCCAGTTTGTTTAATAGCATAACTATCGTGGTTTCTTAGGTTTCTGACTAGTTAACTGCTGTACTCTGATCGATCGTGGGTCTGTGGTCTAAGGAGTCAGGTCTGCATCTTCCAGGCAGTGTGGCTGGGGACGAGTTAGAAATTTAATTTCTGAGGTAGTTTGCATGTCTCTGTCCTAGCACCTGTCATTCTTTAATATCATTATTTATTTTTTTCTTCTATTAAGACAGCACGTTTCGGGGCACCTGGATGGTTCAGTGGGTTAAACCTCTGCCTTCGGCTCAGGTCATGGTCCCAGGGTCCTGGAATCAAGCCCCACATCGGGATCTCTGCTCAGCGGGAAGCCTGCTTCCTCCTCTCTCTCTCTCTGCCTGCCTCTCCAACTAGTTGAGATCTCTGTCTGTCAAAAAAAAAAAAAAAAAAAAAAAAAAAAAAAGACAGCACGTTTCTTAAGGTGGTTTAATTTTTACTCTCACCACTTAGTACAATACCTGGCAAATAGTAGGAACACAATTTGTTGAGTGAAAGAAGTATACATTTCCAAATGAGTAGTACAGGATTACAACTAGTTTTATAGAAACATATTTTCCAAGATTTTATTTATTTGAGAGAGAGGAGAAAGAATGATTCATGGAGGGGCAGGAGAGAGAGAATCTTCAGGCCGACTCTGCTGAGTGCAGTTGGTGGAAGGGCTTGATCCTATGACCTTGAGATCATCACCTGAGCCATATCAAGAGTCAGATGCTCAACTGATGCACCCAGGTGCCCTTCCCCTTGCTATTGTTGGGTGTTGTTAATCTTACTGCTCTTTCAAAGTTCCCTCATGTAGCGTGCAAAATTACATATGTAGCAAGTATAAGTACATTCGTATTTTAAAAGTAGTTATATTTATGTGGAAGATTTTTGGAATTGCCTTTTTTAATATTTTTGTGTATTTTCCAAATTTTCTGAAAGTATAAAGTCAAGTTTTATGAAAGTACTTTATACTGAGAGGAAAAAAATTTTGGGGTCAGGATTTACTGGTGAAATGGAACATTATTAACTGGGTGTGTGTTTCTTTGATTACTTAATGCTATTTTGTCATTGTTCTCTTTCTTTAGTTTATTTACTTTTTTGGATTCTTAATGGATGTGTATGTGTGTAAGCAGTCTACCTGATACATTTATAAATTGTATCAGATTTGTCAATTATTTTTTCTAATGTGTTCATTCTGGTTATATTTTGGATTGTACACAAATTTGAAATGGTCATTATCTTCTCTGATTTTATAATTTAGAAAGTCATCTGTCTTTTAGAAATCAGTTGGTTTGGTTCTGTTTCTCTGGATTGATATCGTTAAGATTTTTTCAATTTGGATTTTTTTTAAACATGGAATTTTGGGGTTATATAATGAGATATGTCTATGTAGAATTTGTTTTTCCCTTCCCCAATTAATAACCAGTTAATGTAGCCGTTGTGTTGTTAATCGTACCCTTGCCAATTATGGCAGCGATTTCTAAGTTATTTGACTCATGCTTTCTAAAAAATTTTAAAGTATTTTGAAACTATTATGAAAGCTTTCTTTTTTTTAATCCCCTCCTCCTCACCTCTATTTTCACAAGACTAGAATCAGTATAATGAATACCTTACATCATATTTTTTAGTTCAAGAAATCTAATGCTTTAAAAAATACTTTGCTGATAGACTATAGTAAAACATTTTCATTAGTTTGAATGATTTTCTAATCTTGTCCATGATCTTTGATAATTACCATAGAAATCTGCACATACACTTGCAAGGATATTCATACACACATATGTATAGTCTATATATGAAAAATACGCTTCTCAGTTTTATAGTCTACACTTTGAAAGTGTCATATAAATACTTACAGTGATTTAGAGTATAAGTTGGGGAAATCAAAATTATAATACCAAGGGATGTTGGCTAATTGCAGAAGAATACTAATGTTTGTGGTGAAGATTGTCATAAAGAGAAACTTATTAATTTTTAGAATATCATTTGGTAGATTTTCCAACAGTACTGATAGACATGATTTCCAATCATTACAACAAAGGCTTATTGTTTGTGGTTGTAAAATAGCTTTCTGTAAAGTGACTCAGCTTGTCACTTTGTTAGTTCTTCGAATGCCTGATAGAAAATAGGCTGGCCAAAGGAATATTGAAAAAGAAAGCAAAAGTTGGTGGCATCACAATTCCAGACTTCAAGCTCTATTACAAAGTTGTCATCATCAAGACAGTATGGTACTGGCACAAAAACAGACACATAGATCAATGGAACAGAATAGAGAGCCCAGAAATAGACCCTTAACTCTATGGTCAACTAATCTTCGACAAAGCAGGAAAGAGTGTCCAATGGAAAAAAACCAGCCTCTTCAACAAATGGTGTTGGGAAAATTGGACAGTCATATACAGAAAAATGAAATTGGACCATTTCCTCACACCACAGATGAAAATAGACTCAAAATGTATGAAGGACCTCAATGTGAGAAAGGAGTCCATCCAAATCCTTGAGGAGAACACAGGCAGCAATCTCTTCGACCTCAGCCACAGCAACTTTTTCCTAGGAACATTGCCAAAGGCAAGGGAAGCAAGGGCAAAAATGAACTATTGGGACTTCATCAAGATCAAAAGCTTTTGCACAGCAAAGGAAACAGTTAACAAAACCAAAAGACAACTGACAGAATGGAAGAAGATATTTGCAAACCACACATCAGATAAAGGGCTAGTATCCAAAATCTATAAAGAGCTTAGCAAACTCAACACCCAAAGAACAAATAATCCAATCAAGAAATGGGCAGAGGACATGAACAGACATTTCTGCAAAGAAGACATCCAGATGGCCAACGGTCACATGAAAAAGTGCTCCACATCACTGGGCATCAGGGAAATCCAAATCAAAATCACAGTGAGATACCACCTCACACCAATCAGAATGGCTAAAATTAACAAGTCAGGAAATGACAGATGCTGGCGAGGATGTGGAGAAAGGGGGACCCTCCTACGTTGTTGGTGGGAATGCAAGCTGGTGTAGCCACTCTGGAAAACAGCATGGAGGTTCCTCAGAAGGTTGAAAGTAGAGCTACCCTACGACCCAGCAATTGCACTACTTGGTATTTACCCTAAAGATACAAATGTAGTGATCCGAAGGGGCACGTGCACCCGAATGTTTATATAGCAGTGTCCACAATAGCCAAACTATGGAAAGAACCTAGATGTCCATCCACAGATGAATGGATAAAGAAGATGTGGTGTATATATATATATATATATATATATATATATACACACACAATGGAATACTATGCAGCCATCAAAAGAAATGAAATCTTGTCATTTGCGACGATGTGGATGGAACTAGAGGGTATTATGCTTAGCGAAATAAGTCAATCGGAGAAAGACAACTATCATATGATCTCCCTGATATGAGGAAGTGGAGATGCAATGTGGGGGGTTTGAGGGGTAGGAGAAGAATAAATGAAACAAGATGGGATCGGGAGGGAGACAAACCATAAGAGACTCTAAATATCACAAAACAAACTGTGGGTGGCGGGGGGGGAAGGGGGTAGGGTGGGGGGAAGGGGTTATGGACACTGGGGAGGGTATGTGCTATGGTAAGTGCTGTGAAGTGTGTAAACCTGGCGATTCACAGACCTGTACCCCTGGGGCTAATAATACATTATATGTTTATAAAAAAATTAAAAAATTATAAAAAAAATAAACTGGCAATAAATGTGGTTGATTGAATAATAATATTTTTTGTCCTTATTCTAAAAATTCATGTAGGTAATCTTAATCTTACAATTCCATGGAAAAACCTGTATACTCAACCAGTTGAAGCTTTCCTGGGAGACATTTATTTACTCATAGTGCCTTCTTCTAGTAAGTCAACTTTTAAACATTTTAACTTAAAGTACTTTTATTTGTGAGTGGAAGAATCTTTATATTTGATAATTATACTCAAAATACTTCTGTTGAATTTTTTGACATACTTCTGTATTTAAATTAGCTTTTGGAAATTCACATTAAATTGATTTTTACTCCAAATTATTGCAAACTTTGAATTAGTGATTATTTTCAAGGATGTATCTTAGAATGGTTATGCTTAAAGTTAAGGTAACTAAATAATTGTTTTTTATGCTTCTTGTAGAAATAAAATATGATCCTTTAAAAGAAGAAAAACAACTTTTGGAAGCAAAACAACATGAACTTAAACGAATAGAAGAAGCAAAACAAAAAGTAGCTGATCAAGGTAAAGGAAACAGTAAATAAAAATGATAATAAGAAAAAGAGAAAAGACCTTAATATCACATATGAATATTATTTGTCTCTGGAGGCATTGAAATTATTTAACGAATATGAGGGACTCTTATCATATGCGGAATTTTAAAGTGGTTTGTATATTTTATCATGTTTACAGAAATTTTATAGAAACTTACCTTATGACAGTAAGTGTAAGCTTAGTTTTTAACTATAATAATTAATTTCATCAAGTCTATTTTGTTTTCTAGCTTTTAAAAAAATCCCATTATATGAATTCTTAATTTTTTGGTCATACCTAGTCCTTTAATATATTTATGTTTTCCCAGATCTGTTTGTTTACTCTCTGGGTTCATATCTTTTCCTGTTCAGCCTAGATCAGAATAGTCCATTACTTCAACCCTTCGCTTTTCTCAGTGGTAGGGCTGTCCTGCAGAAATCTCCTTCCTTTCCCCTTGCACAGTGGTCACTATCACTCGGTACATTTTTGTACTCTGTTCTCTCTAATGAAGCTTTCTCCTTAGTATGAAAATACACTGTAGTATGTCTTATCTTCAAACGCAAAGTGATCTTCCGTACCCAATTAGCTGCTTACCTTCTGTTCTCCCTCTTTCATTTAATAGCTAACCATCTTACAAATATATGTATACTTATATCACCAACCTTGCCATGCATTTATTTGTTCAATAAAAAAGTGAAATCCAGAATAAACATTTCACCTTTTGACAAAGAGGTGAAAACATTAAAGGAGATTTAACAATAATTTCCGGCGACACTTCTTATATTGTTGTTTCTTCTCTCAGTTCTTTCATATCTTATGTAGTTGTTCACCACTATGCCCAATCATCTTTTTCTTTAGTATTTTTTTGTTGTGGGTGCCTGGGTGACTCAGTTGGTTAAGCGTCTGCCTTCGGCTCAGGTCATGATACTGGAGTCCTGGGATCAAGCCCTGCTTCCGGCTCCCTGCTCAGTAGAGAGCCTGCTTCTCCCTTTGCTCCTCAGCCAACTCATGCTATCTGGCTCACTTGCTCTCTCTCAAAGAAATAAAATCTTAAAAAGTCTGTCTAGTAGATCTGTCTTCAGATCTTTCTTAGGAATAGTTTTGGTCACTTACTTTTTTTATCCTTTGAATGGGCCATACCTTCCTGTTACTTTGTATGCCTTGTGATTTCTCATTAAAATCTGGATATTTGGATATAATAATGTGATACCTGTGAAAATGAAATTCACCCCATTACTATGGTTTTCTTGTTTTTTAATGTTTTTGTTTATTATTTTTCATTTTTATAGGAGTTCCCTAGTCCAAGGATCAGTCTGAGGTGTAAATGTAAGGTATTCTCAGGTCTTTTCTAAGCCTGAGCCTATTCCTTTTCCCCACTGAGCCACCCAAGCACCCTGATAGTTGGGGTTTTTTCAGGGTCGGAGCTTTTCCTCTGTGAGGAAAATGAGAAAAAAGAACAAAAGAGTTTAAAATGTTGGTGAAATAATAGGTTGTGGACTCTGAGCAGGGTAAGGAATTGACAAGGAAACTACTAGATGGGGGAATGAAAATTTTGCATTGAACTGAATGAATAGATTCATAGAGCAAAGGATTTTATTAGGATGCGGTGGTAACGAAATCAAATAAAAATGCTGTGTCTTCAGACAGCTTATATTTTGTTTATTTACTAATTCTAAAGTCCTTTTATAGTTAAGTGTATTTACTCTTCTGTTCACTGAATCTTGGATTTGATGTAAATATATCTTCATCAGCTTATCCTTCTGGGCAATTGAATTAGGGAGTAGTAGGTCATTAGAAGAAAAGAGATAATGTGTGTGTACAGGTGGAACAGGACTAGAAATAGGAAACGAGGTAGTTTTCGTTGGCATTTTCAAATGGGGGAAAGGAGCATTGTAACTCGTGGTTATCAAAGGCGTATTTTTTTCAAAGATTATTTATCTTAGATCATGGGGAGGAGCAGCAGGAGAGGAGGGAGAATCGTTGGGCAGACTCTCCTCTGAGCACAGAGCCCAATGCAGGACTTGATCCCAGGACCCCAAGGTCATGACTGGAGCTGAAATCAAGAGTTGGACGCTCAACTGATTGAGCCATCCTGGTGCCCCTCCCTCAAAGGCATGTTAAAAAAAGAAATTAGGAACTTCAATCCTTTATTCTGTCTATCCCGTGGAAAGTTTTGAAACTGGAAGGAGTTAATACCTTTTTTTAGAAAATGGAACAAATGAACTTCATTCTCTTGAGAGGAGAAAGGGAAAGAATCTTATATCTTCATGTCGGATTCATCAGCAAGAGAAACGTATTCAACTGTTTTATACATTGAACCACATGCAACTTGTAATAATATCACTAATTTTAAGAGAGATGCCTACATCCTGCTCTTTCTGGCTTTTATAATTTAAGACCCATTATAATTCTTACCTAATAATCTCATTGTTTTCCAAGTCTTTACATACTCAGGTGTAGTTAACAGAGGTTGTAAAGTTTAATGGCAGTAGTTTGGTTGGCTTTAGTTTCATTAAAAAAATAGATTTTGAAAGTTGTGTATTTGGTTGCCTTTGAAAGTCTCTTGGTATGGAAGACTTTGGGAAAGCAGGCTCTTAGTGTTCTGTTTACAAATACAGATTTTTTTCTTTAATGTGGCAATGTTTATGTTATCTTGAAATGTGAATACTTATACAGTATATTTTTCAGTCAAGTTAAAGAATATTTGCTATTGTAGACAAACTTCGGGTGGAGAAACAGGACACTTTTACAGAAAAATTAATTACTCAGATCATAAAAAATCTTCAAGTGAAAATTTCCAACATCCATATTCGTTACGAGGATGATGTAAGTATTTTAATAGGTGAAACTTGTTTTTTTATGTTTATATTTTACTCTTTGTTGACACCTGCTCTGTAGTGGTCAACCTATTGGATGCTGAAAAGTGGAGGGACACAGACCTGAAAATGACCTGATCTTTTCTGTAATTACAGTTTTAATTTGTAGTGTTTATTGCCTTGACTGCACTTTCCTAAAATGTTCAAAAATCAGATAATGAAGGAAAAGGCCTTTTTATATTAGTCACCTTTGATGGTTGGGCATTATTAATTTAGTCGATATGTATTTTTAAAATACTTTATAGTTACCTCCTGGAAATTACACTGGTGTAGGAATCAGTAAAGCTAGATTTAGATTATCTCACATAGATCCTGTATTCTCTCTGAAGTGCACAGTTATTGACATCTCAGAGTACTGTTGTGCGGTCAGTTGATCAATAAGCTTTTTTTATAAACTGAAAAACATGCATATTTATTGCATAATAATACATTGATACTTGATACCTTAATTAGTATTTGGAAAAATATAGGAGTCAAAGTTGTAGAAAGTAGTAAAATGTAAAAAAAAAAGTAGTAAAATGTTTTTGAATGTTTGAGATATAGAATATTTCCCAGAAAATGAACTTTTTCAATAAAATGAATTTTAACTACTAAAAATCTGAGTAAAATTTGCTCTTTCCTCTTTAGATCACAAATCGAGACAACCCGCTGTCATTCGGTATTTCCCTTCAAAATCTCAGCATGCAGGTACTTGATTTGAAAAGAAATGTAGGGGAAGGGAGGGAAAAGTGAAACAAATTGAAAACAGATAGGGAGACAAACCATAAGAGACTCTTAATCTCAGGAAACAAATTGAGGGTTACTGGAGGGGAGGGAGGTTGATGGGATGAGGTGGCTGGGGGGTGAATATTGGGGATGAATATGTGCTGTGGGGAGTGCTGTGAATTGTGTAAGACTGATGAATCACATACCTGTACCCCTGAAACAAATAATACATCGTATGTTTAAAAAAAACAAAACAAAAATAAAAATAGATAAATTGAGAGGGGAAAATTTTATTTTTTTCAAAATAAAAACTTGGGGGGGGGAAATGAGCAAAATGTAAAATACAATAACATGATATAGCCCCAAAAATTTAACCCTATTATGTAGTATAGTTCATCTATTTTGTATGTGCTAGCATCAGAAGTAGTTGTCTGTATAGAATTACTACAGAAAGTGCATAGGTTGGATTGGAATTGAGGGTAGGTAGTTTAGCATTTCAAGAAATGGTTGACAATCAAATTTAGTTTAAAATATGAGGGCCTGTTACTTGCAAGTTAGAACATTCAAGACTTTTTTCTTAAAAATATGTTTCTTAAATAAGTAGAAACTAAAAGTAATAAATGTTCATTTCAGAAACTTTGATAAGTCATGAAAAGTATAAACCAATCACTCATTTCCTCACTGCCATTATTAATATTGTGGCAAACTTTCTTCCTGCAGTTTTTCAGATTGAGGAATTTTTAAAGTATAAGAGCAAGTAGAGGCTTGTGTCCAGAATGGACAGTTGTGGAATTTGACATTTGGTTTAAGTTTGAAATACTTTAAAGAATAAACTGTTAGGAGTAAAGTCTAATTCTGTTTTGTTTTCTACTCTTCACCCTTCTCCCAGAGAGAAACATAAGTGATATTTTATGTGATTTTTATATAAATTTTCATTCTTCTCATCAGTGTTTTTGACATTTACTTGTGTTGCTACACATAATTCAGTTTAATTGCTGTGTAGTATTTCATTACCTGCTTTTATTTGTTGTATCCACTGGGTTTTTGTATATGATTTCTTCTTAAAATGTGGATCCACTACAAGCAAAATAAATAACTTTTCATTTGGCTTTTCTTATCGAATGAAGTTGGATGGGGTAAACTGTCAAATGCTGCTGTAAGTTTAAAAAATAAGGATGGAGAAGGAGCCATTGGCTGTGGCAGTGTGGAGGTAGTGGGTAACTGACAGCAATGGTGTTGACCACCACCTTTGGGAGACCTTGGAATCTGGTGTCCTAGCCCAGACCTATTCAGTTAGAAACTCAAGCCGGGGTCAGGGGGGGGGGGGGGCGGCAAGCAGTCTAGGTTTTAGAAAGCCCTCCAGGTGATTCTGATGCACGCTTAAGCTTGAAAACTTGACTGCCGTCATCTCTTCAGTCCTCTACTCGTAAATGAAAACCATCTTTGTAGAATAAGCATCTAAACACTGTATTCCACTCAGTGGCTTCTCATTGCTATTGGAATAAAGTCAGTAGTTTTGTTTTAAAATAGTTTATAATTGCTTTGTAGAGTGACCCCAGGTGACATTTGGTTTCACCTCTTTGCTTTGCATTATGTTCTCTGACCATACTAGGCTTCTTCAGTTCCCTGAACATTTTGCATATTTGCATATTTTTCTACTATGAATCATTTTATTTACTGACCTTAAAATCAGCAGTTTCTATTCATATATCCTATATTGGACATCACTTTCTCTGTTACACCCCTGAGTTTGAGGCTCTTACCTTATTCTGAGAACCGTGTATTTAACCTCTACGGTGGCACTTGTCTGTTTGTGATTGCTTGTTCACTTTTTCATTCAGCAGTGAGCTCTTTGAAAGGAGAGGCTTTCTTGTGCTCAGTTAATATCCTTTCACTGAATGTTTCAAGAACATTTTTATGGGAAATTGGTCAAGGGCATGAATGGTGCAATTCCATCAGTCTGCCATTTCACATGTAAATAACACTTTCACTGTTTTTTAATTTTCTTTTTAGACAACTGATCAAAACTGGGTTCCATGTTTACATGATGAAACTGAGAAACTGTTTCGTAAGGTAAAATATTTTGTTGATCCATAGACTTAATAAAAAAAACTTTTAAAAAGGCGATTGGTAGTAAGGATTTATGTGAATTGTGTTTACTTGCTTAACTGCATCATATGACTCAATTATTTGAGACTTCTGAAAATAGCATATGTTAAAGAAGAAAATGAGGCATGTAATAAATTTTATTTATTTTCAGTTAATCCGATTGGATAACCTTTTTGCCTATTGGAATGTGAAGTCTCAGTTGTTTTACCTTAATGATTATGATGAATCATTGGTAAGTAAATCTTTTTGATATGTGTGTGTACACCTTTGTTGGTATCATACTTTGCATAAGGTTTTATTCATTATCATTTATTAACATACTGTAGTCTGGTCTCTTTTACTAAGCAAATCCGTTAGCATTTACAGAAATAGATGAATATATATGTGCCTGTACACATACATGTATAGATCTTTTTTTTTTTGTATAATAGATATGCAGCATTGGTATATATTAGTTTTATGTGTGCACCGTTACGGTTCAGTACCTGTACATAATGTGGAATGATCACAGTAGGTCTAACGTGCATTACCATAACATAGTTAATTATAGAACTTTTTTCTTCGGGTGAGTACTTTTAAGATTTACTCTCTCAGCCATGTCAAAATGTGCAGCACAACATTGTTAACTATAGTTGTCATTGCTGTACATTTACATATATATCCATGACGACTTATTGTATAACTAGAAGTTCTTAACCTTTTGACTCCCTTTACACATTTTGCGTATCTCTCACTCTACTTCAGACAGCCACCTGTTTGTTTTCTGTATCTGTGAGTATGAGGTTGGCCTTTTTTTTTTTTTTTAAAGTATTCTACATATAAGTGAAGTCAGAGGGTATCTGCCTGACTTATTTCACTTAGCATAAGGCCATCAAGGTTCATCCTTGTTGCAAATGGCAAGATTTCCTTCTCTTTAATGGCTGAATAATAATCCACTGTGTGTGTGTGTGCGTATATATATATATATATATGTATATATATACAGTACATTTTCTTTATCCATTCATCTATCAATGGATTTTTTTTAAAGATTTTATTTATTTATTTGACAGACAGAGATCACAAGTAGGCAGAGAGAGAGAGGGAGAAGCAGGCTCCCTGCTGAGCAGAGAGCCTGATGCGGGGCTCGATCACAGGACCCTGGGATCATAACCTGAGCCAAAGGCAGCGGCTTTAACCCACTGAGCCACCCAGGCTCCCCTTCTTTGTTATTATTTAATTGACCATATATGCATAGGTGTATTTCAGGGCTCTTTATTCTCTTGCTATGTGTATCTGTTTTTGTGCCAGTGCTGTACTGTTTTGATGACTATGGCTTTGTAATAAATACAACTTGAAATCAGGAATTTTGATAGCTCCAGGTTCTTTATCAAGATTACTTTGGTTATTTAGGGTCTTTTGTGGTTTCATACATATATTAGGGTCTTGTGTTCTATTTCTGTGAATAATGCCATTGGAAATTTGATAGAGATTGCATGAATTTGTAGATTTCTTTGGATAGTATGGACTTTTTAACAGGATTATTTCTTGCAATATAAAGCATGGAATTGTTTTCCCTTTTTTTTTTTTGCATCTTCAGTTTATCTCTTCATTATCTTACAGTTTTTGGTGTACAAAGCTTTACCTCCTTGGTTAAATTTTTTTTAATTAAAATACTTGTTTTATTGCTTTAATTATGTAAAGCTACAAAATGTAACACATTTCTTTATAGTAGTTTCAGTTAATTTTCTTTTTTAAAGTTTTTATTTAAATTCTAGTTGGTTAAGATAGAGTGTAATATTGGTTTCAGAAGTAGAATTTAGTGATTCATCACTCACATGTAACATGTGATGCTCATTACTAGTGCCCTTCTTAATTCCCATCACTTCTTTAGCCCATCTCCCACTCACCTCCCCTCTAGCAACCTGTTTGTTCTCTATGTTTAAGTCTTTTATGGTTTGACTCCCCTCCCCCCTTTTTTTTCACCCCTTCACATGTGTTTATCTGTTTTGTTTCTTAAATTCCACGTATGAGTGTAGTCATATGGTATTTGTCTTTCTCTGACTGACTTCCTTGGTTAAATTTATTCTTAGGTATTTTATTCTTTTTGTTATAATTTGTAAATTGGATTGTTTTCTTAATTTCCCTTTCTGCTACTGCATTATTAGTGTATAGAAATGCAGTAGAATTCTGTATATTAAATTAGTATCCTGCAGCTTGATTGAATTTATTTATTAGTCAACAGTTTTGGTGGAGTCTTTAGGGTTTTCTGTATAGAATGTTGTGTCATCTACAAACAGTGACAGTTTTACTTCTTCTTTTCCAATTTGGATGCCTTTTGTTCTTGCTTAATTGCTCTGTCTGGGACTTCTAATACTATGCTGAATAGAAGTGGCAGAGTGGACATCTTTGTGTTTTTCCTGATCTTAGAGGACGAGCTTTCAGTTTTTAACTGTTGAGCATGTTAGCTGTGGGTTTGTCATATCTGGCCTTTATTATGTTGAGGTATATTTCCCTTATACCTACTTTCTTGAGATTCTTTGTCATGAGTGGATGGTGAATTTTGTCAGATTTTATATATGTGCCTGTACAGATATGTAAAAACACACACTGTATATCTAAATAGTTCCTAGATTATTCTTTAATAGTGGGAGTTTAATGGGATAGTATCTAACCACTTCAATATTTTCCATAGCTAAGTCCTCCTGAGTTTGAGTGAGTTATTTTTTAAATTGCTTTATGTATGTAATACGATTTTTGTACAGTAAAGATACATTGGCGTGAATATAAATAAAAGCAGTTTGTCTTTTAATAGGACAGCTTGAGGAAGGGCATTGTCTATCGAAATATTGTTCCGGAAGGTTATGATTTTGGTAAGTATGTTTTATAAAATAAGTGCAATTAAAATAATCCATATAAATTTTGAATGAACATTGATAATGTCACTGTCATGTTTCATGTTAATTTTGTCATATAACTCAAGGTATTTATATATGCACAAAAACCAGTTACCTGTTCTATGCCATTCATTGTTGGAGAACTTTTTGCTATATTTTGAAACTATAGGAAAGAAAAATGTCCAACAAGAGAGGATATAATAAATGTGTTAAATCTCTAAGGATTATTCAGTAATAATTATGCTCTTTTAAAGACCATTTACGTGCAAATACAATTTAATAAGGCTAGTAGCTGCTATAGTCTGTAGTGTGATCTTACTGTTTTAAAAATGTATATTTAAAATTTTTCTTCTCCATACTTTTTTCTGGTTCCAGATTTTCCAAAATATACATGTAATACTTTTATAGTCAGAAATGAGTTAACTAAAACTTCAAATTGAAAGTACTATTTTTTTCTACCCTGTAGGCCAATAAATACTAGTTGATGGATGGAGAAATTTTTTACTGGATTTGGTTGTCTGATGTCACCTACCAGTGATTCTTTTCTGTATTCTTCTACCTTCATGATTATACTTTTTTAATTTCCTGACGTGGCTGTTTTTTTTTAAGACTTATTTGAGAGAGCTCACATGTGCATGAGGTGGGGGATGGGCACGGGAGAGATGGAGAGAGAGAGAGAGAATCTGGAGCTGACTCCTCATTGACCATGAAGCCCCAGGCTACTGAGCGTGGAGCTCAAGGAGCTCAAAGCTGGCTTGATCACCACTTGAGATCCCGACCTGAGCTAAAACCAGGATTTGGGTGCTCATCCAGCTGAGCCAGCCAGACATCCTTGAAGTGACTCTTCTTGTTTTCACTCTTGAAATCAGTTCAAAGTCATGTAAATAGGTATTTTATTTTCTAGATTTTTTTTTCCTGAAAGGAAACAGTAGTAACAGATGAAATTGTGTATCGTGTGTGTTGATGATTCTCCTATCACTTTAGGTTTGACTGATTTCTTCTTTGCCCTACTATCATTTTCTGCTCCGTTAGTGAGGGTCTTGTGAGAGAGAAACTACACAGTAATTTGAGCAGGGGAAGTTTAATACAAAGAATTACGATCACAGGACTAGAGTGACAAGGGATTGGCCAATAGAAAGCAGAGAACTCTAAGGAATACAGGAATAATAGAAGGAACTGCCCCTACCCTGGGACTAAGATAGAGTGCCCAAAGAACAGGATCTGTCTGCCTCAACATTGAGATCTAGACCTTGTTGAAAAGGACATGACTAGGGCTCATGGATTGCCTGAAAAAGTCTGTGTGGTGCCATGCCACTAACTTGTTGGAAATTTGCCCTCAGGAACTTCAGCATTTCTCTTAGGGAGTTGTCTCACAGGAGGCATTTCACTGCAAAATTGCTATAGGGTGCTGGGAGAATTTGCTGGCTGCTGCTGGTTGCCAGGCACCTCAGCAGGCTAGTGCTGAAGACCTCTGTCATGCTGCAGGAGCTACCTGCTGTAGGAGCCATTTGCTAGCATCCGGGCAGTGGAAAAGTCCTGGGACACTGTTGGAGTCTGTGGAGCCCATTAGAACCAGGAACTCCCCTGCAGTAGCTCTCCAGTGTCCAGCTTTATGCTAGCTGCTAAAGAAAAAAATAAAGGGCCCAAATCTAGTTTTTAGATTAAGCAGTGAAGGATGAATTTGGAATTCACAGCCACATTGATAGTTAGTATATACCTTCTGGAGAGGGAAGGACTAAAGCTTTTTTTTTTTCTTTCTTTCTTTCTTTCTTTCTTATAAAAGATTTTACTTATTTGTCAGAGAGAGAGAGTGCAATTAGGGAGAGCGGCAGGCAGAGGGAGAAGCAGACTCCCCACTGGGCAAGGAGTCCAATGTGGAACTCAATCCCAGGACCCTGGGATCATGACCTGAGACAAAGGCAGATTCTTAACCAACTGAGCCACCCAGGTGTCCCAGACTAAAGGCTTTGTTTGTTTGTTTGTTTGTTTGTTCTTTATTTAATGGGAGAGACAACAGTTTATTTATAGGCTGAGATCGGAATGACCTGTAGAATATGAAAAACAAATGAACAAGAGAGAGGGCAGATAATTTCTTTATGAGATATGGGTGAGAGGGGATAGGATCTCATGTACAAGCGGAGTGCTTTGCCACACAGAAGAACATGATTAGTTCATTTGTAAGACAGATTTTAGGTGTAAGAGAGAAGTCCTTCTTCTAGTAGAGATGGTAATAGTAGTGTACGGAATTTCTCTTATGAGTGGTTACCTTTAATACCTGAGGTGTGTGCGTTTCTGGAGGGAAGAGAGGCTATGAAATAGTCATATAGGTAAACAGAGTGAATTCACTAGAGTGGTGCTCTCAAAGTATGGTTCAGACTAGCAACATCAGTATTACTTGGGAAGTTGTTAGAAATAGAAGTTCTAGGGCCCATTCCAGACATACTGAATCAGAACTTCTGAGAATGAGCCTTGGCAATCTATTTTAATAAGCTTTCCTGGTCATCTTGATTAATGACAGACAGATTTGAGAGCCACTGTGCTAGAGTAGGGGCTGGGCAGTTCTTTTTTTTGTTTGTTTATTTTAAATTTTTTGTTAAAAGGCTACATAGTAAATAATTTTTAGTTTTAAGGCCATATATAGCCTTTGTCACATATTTTCCTGTGTTTCTTTTAAACAACCCTATAAAGATAAAGCTGTTAAAATCATCCCTAGTTTATTGGTTGTACAAAAACACACTATGGCATGCATTTACCTAAACTGGACTAAATGTTGTATGACTGCCTAGCAACAGTGAGGACCTTTGGGTTTCATGACATTACAGTGAGATCAGTCTGTGTGATTCTGTAAATTTTTGTTTTGTTTTTTTTTTTAACCAAATTCAGTTTCTCAGGTAATTTACAGTTGTAGAGTAAATGGAGAGGGTTTTTTTTATTCCAGAATTAGTGTTTTGCCTGGTAAGTACTGACAAAGTGAGAAGACAGAGGGGTGAAGACTGAATGCAGGGAGATGATTAAAATAACTGATTATAGAATTTTAATAGGGTAGAGAGGGACCCGAGGACGTGAAATGGAGGTGAAAGACAGAGAAAAGATGAAGACTGATGAATGGTCCGTCCCATGGGACCTGAAGGTTCAGTATTGGAGTACTGGAGAGCTAGGTGGTGGTGGTGGACAAGAGTTGGATGCTTGAGACTGAGCTTATGGAGAGGTTTAGCATATAGGAATGATAAGATCTAGTGGATGAAATAAGGGTGGAGAAGTTCAAGGTTCTGAGAGGCTATGGTTTTGGAAGGATTATTTGTATGTTGAAATCACTTGGAAATTAGAGTTGCCACGAGCTCAAATCAGATGTAGGAGAGGTTGTAACCCAGGGATGGATAGAGATTGCAGCCAGGCAGACTATAAGGGATTGTGTAGTCTTGTATGTAACATAAGAAAACTGGGGGAGAGGAGTCATTTTATTTTCGGATAGTGGTATTATTGCTGCATGCATACACTTTTTAAACTTTTTTTTTCCTTAAAAGATGTATTTAAAGAGAGGGTGTAGGGGGGAGACACAGAGGGAGAATCTCAAGCTGACTCCACGCAGATCCCAACGTAGGGCTCCATCTCACGATCCTGAGATCACTACCTAAGCCGAAACCAAGAGTTGGACCCTTAACTGATTGTGCCTCCTAAATGCCCCTAAACTTTATTTTACTATTTCCTTCCACTTAGGTACATATAAATTTTTCTCATTTTTTACTCTACAGTACTTTATAGATGTGACATGATGAATTTAACCAATCTCCATTTGCTGAGTATCTTCTTGGTCCACTCAGTTTCACAGCATATCTGAATGCTCAGTGTGTAAAAAAAATTAAGTGCTGTGCCTCGGGAATGATTAAAATAAGAAGGACATACTATGTTTTTATATAGATTAGCTTATAATTTAGTAGTTGATTTTAGTATAGATTCTGCTATTGTTTGTCTCCCTCCTGCAAGAATTCTTCTCTTTTTGAAACTAAATATGAAGGGTTGAGTTTAATCCATTTTAGATTATGGGTTGAGCCAAGAAGGTTATCCTGGGTTAACTCACTCATCTCACTTCTTCTTTTGCAAGTTAAAATGGGGCAGATGGATACATAGAAACTGATCAGAAATTCAGACATTATAATTCTATGATAGAAGTCAGTGATCAAATAAATCTTTTCTCTCTTAGCACTTTTAATGTAATTCCTTTAAACTGTATTTTTGTTAAGATTATTTTATTACACTGTTTTGCCTTTTAGAGGTTGTTCCTGCTTTTAAGGATTATGTTGGTATTTTGAGGGGGAGTTAACTTAGGGTTCATTTACTTAAAGAAAATGTAAATCATAGGTAGAATAAAGATAAAAGAATCTTGTTCATTAATTGAATGGCAGTTCATCTGACCAAATTATAGCAATGTGGAAATCTGGGAAAGTAAGAGTATAAAAAATGAAAATCAGTATTTTCCACTTCATCTCCTTTGTAGTTTGGGACTCTTGAAATATAACTCAGTTTAACTTTAAAATTTATATTATTTTTCAGTGTTTCGCCCCATATCTGCTAATGCCAAACTTCAGATGAATCGGCGATCAGATTTTGACTTCTCTGCCCCCAAGATAAACCTGGAAGTTGAGTTACATGACATAGCAATTGAATTTAATAAACCACAGGTGATTTTTTTTAATGAAATTGTAAATTGTGAGTTATAATGTGATAAAAGCAGAACTAAGATTTTAAATGTATTTGAAACACAATGTTACATGGTAACATTTCCTTTAGAAAGTCAATAATTTAACTTTTTTAACAATTGAACAAAGAAATCTGAAACATTTAAGAGCCTTAATTTTTTCATCCTTCAGTATTTCAGTGTTATGGAGCTTCTTGAATCAATTGATATGATGACGCAAAATCTGCCATACAGGAAATTCAAACCTGATGTACCTCTTCACTATCATGCCAGAGACTGGTAAAATGACTAACTTTTTTTTTTTTTTTTTTTTTTTAAATTTAGGTATAATTTGACATATTAGTTCCAGATTTATAACATGGTGATTTGATATTTGTATATGTCATAAACTGATCACCACAATAAGTTTGGTTAAGGTCTATCACCATATATAAGGACAGATTTTTTTCTTTAGAACTTTAAAGGTATCTTAGCAACTTGCAAATATGCAGTAGAGTATTAACTATTGTGACCATGCTGTATATTATATCCTTACTACTTATTTTATAACTAGAAGTTAGAACCTTTTAATCCCCTTCACCCATTTCACCCAGTGCCTGTGCCTCACCTCTGTCAACCACCAGTCTGTTTTCTGGATCTCTGAGCTCAGTTTTTTGGTTTTTGTTTTTTAAGATACCATATATAAGTGAGATCATACTGTGTTCTCTTTCTTTGTCTGATTAATTTCACTTGGCATAATGTCCTTCAAGTCTATCCATGTTGTCATAAATAATAAGATTTCATTCCTTTTTATGACGAATAATATTCTGTAGTTTATCTATATACCATGTTTTCTTTATCCATTCATTCGTTGATGGATACGTAGGTGGTTTTTGTATCTTTACTACATTTAAATAGTAAAAAATAAATAGTAAAAAATAAATGTATTTAAATAATGCTGCATTTACTATCAGGGAACATACATCTCTTTGTGCTAGTATTTTCACTTTCTTAAATACCCAGAAGTAGAATTGCTTGATCTAAAAAAGTTTAAGATTTATAAAATATAGTTTAAAAGTGAATTTATTGACTTTAAGAATAATTTTTTAAGATACTCTTTAAGGGCAGTTACAGATTGTCATTTGATTTATAATAAAATAAATAATAAATTTGTTAATAAATTAATAAATTGATATAATAAATAAAATTAATAAAATTAAATCAATAATTTAATAAAATTAATAAAATTGATTTTATAAAATTAACAAATTTATCAATAAATTTAATGAAATGGATTTAATTAATTAAATTGATAATTTAATAAATTATATTTATGATTATTAATAATAAAATTATTATTAATAAAATGGATTTAAGGGATAAAAAAACAAAAATGGAGATACTATAATACCATCAATTAACTGTATTTTTAGGATTATTAGAAACTATCCTAGTTTGTGTTTGGCAATGTCTTTTTTTTTTTTTTTTAAAGATTTTATTTATTTGTCAGAGAGAGAGAGAGAGAGAACACAGGCAGACAGAGTGGCAGGCAGAGGAAGAGGGAGAAGCAGGCTCCCTGCCCAGCAAGGAACCCGATGTGGGACTCGATCCCAGGACACTGGGATCATGACCTGAGCCGAAGGCAGCTGCTTAACCAACTGAGCCACCCAGGCATCCCAGCAATGTCTTTTTAAAAAAAAATGCAAACTTTTGCATTAGATATTTTAAACCTATGTGATTAAAGTTGAAAATCAGGTTATGATTTTACTCATTCTAAAGTACAGCCCCTTTTTAAAAATTCAGAAGTCTTGTTATTCCATTTATGAAGCTCTTGTTTTCTAGAAGATGCAGTTACTCTTTCAGTTGACCTCTAATTACTGATCAGGTGACTAAAGTGCTATTTGGCAAGTAGTACTTCAATAGTCTTTCTGTAGAGCTATATTTTTTATAACACAATTCAGTGATTTTGCTTGTTTTTACTCAGGAAAGAGGTAAGATTAATAATTAATATAGTCTTAGTACAAACAGGGCTGGGAAAAATCAAGTGCCTAGGTAGTCCACCATTTCCATAGTCTCTGTACTCTGTATGCTGTTTTGGAGTAGAAGCAGTTTTCTATTTCATACTGTTGGCTTGATGGTGTTAAGTGTGGGGTTTTGTTTTTCTCACTAGGTGGGCTTATGCTATACATGGTATTCTTGAAGTAAATGTCTGCCCCCGGTTACGGATGTGGTCATGGAAGCATATTAGAGAACACAGGCAAAAAATGAAGCAGTATAAAGAACTATATAAAAAAAAGATAACAACTAAGAAGCCAGCTGGTGAAATTCTCATCGCTTTGGAGGTCAGCATATTTAGAAATTATTGAATATTTTGTACTACACAATTCCTCGTAATTTGTTTTAATTTTGGCTGGACCGTTAGCTTCACTTAGACTTTTTCGTACTCCCGTTCTTCACTTCAGTTGGGTGATAGAAGCTCTGGTGATACTCTGCTGTGACCTGTGGGAATTTGAGATTATTCTCAATCTGGAGAGATTTGAGTTCATGCAAAAAGTAACTTGAAGCCTCACAATATGATTTTTTTAACCTCAAAACCTAAAAAGCATTTGCTATATTGATTCCAGTCTTTTATGTGTCAGTTTCAAAGCCTTGTACTACCTGTCATCACTCCATTTCCCCTGTTACCATCTGATGGCGGTGATTAGATAAATTTCTTGTCTTTTGTACATGCTGTGCTTATACTTGAAGCCAGGTCCCTCGGTCTTTCCTCGTCTCTGTTTATTCCAGTTTTACTCCTCAAGCTCTACGTAAGTCCCGTCTCTTATATGAACTTTCCCGAGTTTTCTACCCATGCAGGATCCCTTTTCTCTTCATTCTTGGGGGCATTTCTAGTCTTTACCAGCAACTCTACACTTCATTATCTGTCTTGAGAATTCCCTAAATACTGGTCTTATCTGTTAGCATTGTGTTATATTCTAGAAGGGATTGTTGGATGGATGGATGATGTTTAGTTTAGGGAGACTGAGGGGAGATAGTCTCTTGAAATTAATGTAACCATTCTGAATCTAGGCCAGTTTTCAATTAGGAGCTTCCTAAAGATTGACTTTTATTTTTATGTTTGAGTTAGGAGACTTTCTGCAAACATAGACTGTTAGGAATGCTTGGGTTGAGAGTCTTTTGGGATGGTTACAGATTTCCTTAATTTTTTTTTTTTTTGAGGGGGGATCTTTTTTTATATTAACCTGAATCCTCCAAGTCTACTGAATAGTAGAAACCTGAGTAAGTTGTTTTCTAGATAATAATAGGTCATGGTTGCTTCTATTAGGGGGAAAAAGATTTTAGCATGAAACTCGTAAAAAAAAAAAAGTAATCATGGAAGTAATGTAATATGATGAAAGATTTAGTTTATCTCCGTTAGTTTATTCAGGAGCCATAAAAGCTTTGGAAAGTACAGGATTTCAAAACAAGTTTTAAGTGTATCTAGATCTACTTGGAATATATTAAAGATGACACACCAACTGTGCATATAATACGAAGGATTTAGAATTACATTTTTCGTTGAAAGTGACACTAATGTCTTTATCCTCAGTTGTAGTTAGAACCCAAATAAAGGTCATTTTAAACAATGCCTATATGGTCTCTTTTAGTATGGGTCTGTAAATCTTAATATGACACCTATATGCATAACATGTATGATTTCTTTAGGAAAGTTACTCCATCATTACTAATTTCGAAGCTGACATATATAAGCACTGCTTCTCAGAATTTAAAAGCAGTATTATGTTGATGGTTGATCTGTTTTTTGCTTCCTTTTATGTCTTTCCTTACTGCAGCAGTTTGTTAGATTATAAATTAAAATTCTATCATTTTTATCTTTCTATTGACTGTATAAAATTATTCATTTAAACGCACTTTTTGTTTATATTTTAAGGAGTTGGAAAAGACCTTGGATGTATTTAATATAACTATATCAAGACAACAGGCAGAAGTTGAGGTAATCCCAGATTATCTTTCAATCGATAAAAATAAATCTAGATTCCATGTAGATTTAACAGATGCAGTGATATTGTTAGTGTTTGGCTATAATATACTGTTTCCTAAAAGGGGTTCAAATTTGCTTCTTTGTGCTATAAGAAAAATTAACTTGATGTTTTGTCCCATATATTTGAATTAGGTCCTCTGGGGGAAAAATTCTGGCTAAGTAATTTGGCCAAATGATAATTCTTGCTAAATAACTATCAAACACTGAGTTCATATGGAGGTGAAAATCCAGTCTTTGCTGGGGGGTGGTGGGGCTGTGTGATTATGGTGACTTGTAAGACAGTAGTGCTCTCTACCTGGAAATCCTAAATTACGTTTGACTTACGTTGCATTACTTTGTTTTGTTGTCTGTTTGTATATTGTTTACATTTTTTCACTGGAATAGTTTAATTTTGTAAATGTCATTTTTCTTTCTCTTTAGATTGCCAAATAAAAGATAATTTGTTATTTATTTGAAAATTTATTCATTTTAGGTAAAGAAAGCTGGATATAGGATTTTCAGGGAAGGAGCAAAAGATTCAGAGGAAAGCAAAGGATGGTTTAGCTGGCTGTGGACTTGGTCAGAACCAAAATGTAAAGAACAACCAGATGTTAAGCCTGGAAGTAGGTCCATTTCATTTTGTAGTAGTGCAGTTAATCATTAGGTTAATTTAGTGCAGCTAATCATCAGTTGCGAAAATAAAGTTTTGCAGAAAATTTTCTAACTAAAATAAACATTATGACCATATGTATGTAGTATATGTAATTTATTCTTATCTATAAAATTACTATTAAAACATTGTACTTGTATATGTGAAATTAAAATTTTTATCTTATTGTTTACAGAAGAGCTTTATCCTCAGGATTTAATAAATATGTAAATTCCCAAGGGTATAAACCATTGTACATTTTTGTTGAAATTGTTTCTTGGAAAGATTTTTGTTTTCTTACTAAATGTTTAAGATCATAGCTTTGGAGACATAGGGGCTTAAGTTTATATCCTAGATCAGTCACTTACTCACTGTGTAGCCCAGGCAAATTATTTAAATTCTCAAAACCTCTATTTTATCATCTGTAAAATGGGAAACTATAATATTAGTGTTACTTACTTTGTATGCTAAGTATGTTGCTTAGCAGAATACCACTAAGTGCTTAATACAGGTAGTCATTTTGTGAGCTTGCTTAATCCAAATACTTAGAAATTTCTATTGCTAAATTTGTGTATTTAGCAGTTTATATTTTTGGAGAATAATCTTTCTAAAATTGCCAGTGATATCCTAACATTCAGTGATTGCCACTTTTTTCTTTTAAAAAAAAAAAGTTTTTTTTAAAGTTTCTTAAAGTATAAAAAGAGAGTTAAATTTGCCAGTTTGTTAAAAGCAGCTAAATTATGGGTTAGTTTTATCTTACCAGTTAAGAATACAAAACACTTCTTTGTGATTATAGTTCTTGAAGGAATGTTGACATCTGAAGAAAAAGCTTTACTCTATGAAGCAATTGGCTATAGTGAAACAGCAGTTGATCCAACCTTGCCAAAAACAGTAAGATGTTTTCTTGCCTTATATCTTAGAGTTTAATGGTAGATATGCCTATTTTTAATGCTTTCAGAAATGTTACTGACTTACTCTGTGAGCTTTGCCTAGTTGGTACATATTATATTTACTTTAATTTCCAAGGTACGGATAAAAAATGCCCTGACTTTTTAGTGTTTATGTGGAGATTCTTTAATATATAAAGGGTTGTTTTTAAAGTATTTTTTGGTTATTGGAAAGAAAAGCTGTGAAGAAGAGTATTTGTTATCTATCTATACACACACATATATAAAATACATATATAAATTTCATTTTATTTTTCTCAATATATTCTAGTTTGAAGCCATGAAGTTCTTTGTTCACTTGAAAAGTATGTCTGTTGTTCTAAGAGAAAAGCGAGGGACACCTGAGCTGTTAGATATTGTAGTAGAAGAATTTAGCACTTGGATTGTGCAAAGACCAGGAGCACAAGCCATTAAGTAAGTATTTTTCTTCTACCAGTAAGTAAACATTTCACCATAGGGTGGGAAGTTAGATTACAGTCTTACAGTATTTTGTAAGGGTACTATGGTTTAATGTATCCTTATGTATTTTTAGGAACTTAAATTTTGGAATTATTAAAAATAATACTGGTTCAGTAGAAAACTATGCTAAGGAAATGTAGAGGGACACTGAAGAACAAAATGGAAATGTCAGCAATCACTCTATATAAACGAAACTGCATCAACAGTTTGGTTTTTATCTGGGAGTATCTTTATTTCTTTTGTTTTTAAAAATAGTTTTATTGAGATATAGTTAATATACCAAGCATTTCGTCCATTTAAAGTGTACAACTCAGTTGTTTATCACACTTGTGTCCTATATCAAATTCACAATGGTATATTTACAGAGTTGTGCAACAGTTACCATTATCTTAATTCTAGTACATTTTGACACCCTAAAAAAGAAATCCTATACCTTTAAGCTTTTTCTCAGTCCCCATTCTCCTTTCTCCCCAGTGTATGGCAACAACAAATTTACTTTCTGTTTCTAAAATTTGTCTGTTGGAGGCATTTCATATAAGCAGGATCATACAATGTATGGCCTTTTTTGTCCAGCTTCTTTCACTTAGCATGACATTTTCAGGTTCATTTATGGTATAGTATGGATTAGTATTTTATTTTTTTCTTTTGCACATTAAGATCCCACTGTAGGGATATACCACATTGTGTTTGCCCATTTATCAGTTGATGGATATTTGGTTTGTTTCTATTTTTTGGCTGTTCTGAATAATGTTGCTCTGGATATTTACAGATAATATTTCGTATGGACAATAAGGCTTAAATTTTCCTAGGTATGCACTTAGGAGCAGAATTATTTCCTGATATGGTAACTCTGTGTTTAACTTTTTGAGGAGGAATTGCTGGATTATTTTCCAAAGAGCTGCACCATTGTGTATTCACACCAGCAGTGTGTGAGATTTCTTATTAATCGATATCCTTGCCAACACTTACCTGTCCTTTTGAATTACATCCATCCTAAAGGGTGTGAACTGTTATTTCATTGCTGTTTTAATTTGCATTTCCCTGATAGCTAACAGTATTGAGCATCTTTTCTTGTGCTTATTGGTTTCTTCTATATATATTCTTTAGAGAAATATAGATTAACTTATTTTGCCCATTTTTAAATTGAGTTGTCTTCATTCAGTTTTAAGAGTTAAGAGTTCTATACATTATTGATGAGAGTCTTTTATTTCATAAGAAATTCATAATTGTTTTCTCTCATTCATTGTTTCTTTTCAGTTTTTTGGTGGTATTCTATGCCAGATATTTTTGGTTTTGATGAAGGTCCAGTTTATTTTTTGTAGTTGTTGCAGTGAAGACTCAAGAAGTCTTTGCCTAACTCAAGGACACAAGATAAATTCCTGTGTATTCTTGTGAGAATTTTACATTTTTATCTCTTAAATTAGGTGTATGACCCATTTTGAGTTAATATTTATATATGGTGTGAGTTTGGGTTTCAACTTCATTCTTTTGCACGAGATTATTTGTCCTAGCAACATGTGTTGCAAAACCTTATTTTGCATTGAATGATCTTGATACCTTCATCAAATAGTTTACCATAAATGTAAGGATTTATTTCTGGACTTTTTTCCATTCCCATTGATCTTTACAACCTTCTGCCAGTAGTACCCTGTGTTTATTACTCTAGCTTTGTAGTAAAATTTGAAGTCAGAAAGTTTATCCTCCAGTTTTGTTTTCTTTTTCAAGGTGGTTTTAGCTCTTCTGATATTCTTGAATTTCTTTGTATCCATTTTTGCCAAAAATTTCAGCTTAGATTTGATAAGGATTTTGTTGAATCTATAGATCAATTTTGGGTACTGATGTTTAAAAGGCATTGTCTTAAAACGCATGACTGGGGGTGCCTGGGCGACGCAGTGGGTTAAAGCCTCTGCCTTTGGCTCCAGTCATGATCTCAGGGTCCTGGGATCGAGCCCCACATCGGGCTCTCTGCTCAGCGGGGAGCCTGCTTCCTCCTATCTCTCTGCCTGCCTGTCTTCCTACTTGTGATCTCTGTCAAATAAATAAATAAAATCTTAAAAAAACAAAACAAAACAACAACAAAAAAAACACATGAATGTTGGATGCCTTTCCAGTTACTTAGATCTTCATTAATTTCAACAGTGTTTTATAGTTTTCAGAGTACCAGTTTTGTATCTTTTTTGTTAAGTATATTCTCATGTATTTTATTGTTTTTGGTATGGGAGGAAAGAGTTTCCCTAAACCCCTTTTGAGTGCCTGGCTGCATCTGAAAATTAAATCTGACAGACAGGTTCACAAGGGAGAAGTGTACAGATTTATTTAATGAAAGTTTAACAAAAGAATCTTTATAATGAAATGAAGATCCAAAGAACCAGTTAGACTAGACTATGTTAGGTTTGATGAAGAGTGTACAGTCATGGAGGAATATGATAGGTCAAGTAGTGTAAGTATGGTAGACTGGGGGAATTTAGCAAGCCCTTTTTATTAGAATTCTTCTCAGTTTATCTTTGTCTTTAGAGATAAGGATGCTTTTTTCCTCTAGCTATAGGGAAGGCACCTGTTATATGAAGGTTTTATAATCTGTTAGGGGGAAGAGTAGGGGAATATCAGAGTGACTTTCCTGCTTCTGCTGTTTTCTTATACTCCTTCAATTTAAAAATATTCACTATACCAAGGTGCCATATTTTGGGGCAATGGGTCCTGATCCCCATCAATGCTTACAAGTGGCATCATGTTCTTAATTTCATTTTTGGATTGTTGATTACAAGTGTGTAGAAATACAATTGATTTTTGTATAATGATCTGTTACTCTGTAATCTTGATTAAATTTAATTACTTCCAATAGTTTTTATTAAATTCCTTAGGATTTTCTGTGTACATGAGCATTGCATCTGCAAATAGAGATAGGTTTACATCTATATTTCCAATGTTGACACCTTTTCTTTCATTTCTTAATTGCCCTTGTTTGAACCTTCAGTACCATGTTGAATGGAAGTGGTCAGAATGGGTATCTTTTTCTAAGATATCTTTTTCTAAGGGTATCTTTTTCTTAAGGAGAAGTGCTCAGTCTCTTGAATATGATGTTAAATGTGGGTTTTTCATAGGTGCCTTTTATCAGTTTTAAGAAATCCTATTCTATTCCTAGTTCAGAGATTTCGGCTTTTGTTTGTTGTTGTTGTTATTGTTGTTTTTCTTGGCATGAAAGTTTGTTATAGTTCGTCAAATGCATTTTCTACGTCCCTTAAGATGATTGTGTATTTTTTGTTCTTTATTCTTTTGATTTCTGGTGTATTCATGTTAATTAGTTTTTCACATCATAAAACAATCGTGTATTCTTTTGATTGTATGTTTAATCTTTTTTACATACAGCTGGCTTTGGTTTATCGGTGAGGATTTTTATGTCTGTGTTCATAAGAGAATACTGGTCTATTATTTTTTTGTGATGGCTTTGTCTTTTTTTTGTATTAGGATAATACTATCCTTATAAAATGAGTTGGAAAGTATTCCCTCCTGTTTGGAATAGTTTGTAAAGAATTGGTATCGAGTCTTTATTAAATGCTTGGTTGCAGAATTTACTAGTAATGTCACTGGGGCCTGAGCTTTTCTTTGTGGGAAGCTTTTAAATTATTAATCTGTATGTGTCTTTAGGTCTGTTGACATTCCCCCGCCACACCCCCGTTTCACTAGTTTCTTTTCAGGAATTTGTCCATTTCATTTAAGTATTTAAGTGGTCTAATTTGTTCTGATACATTGTTTACAGTATTACCATGTAATCTTCTTCTTTCTATGAGGTTGGTAATAATATATTTTTTAAATATTTAATTTTTTTGTGTGTCTTCACTCTTATTTCTTAGACTAGTTAAATTTTGTTGATCTCGTTTTCAAAAAAAAGAGTTCTGGTTTTGTTTTTGGTATATTTTTTTCCATTCTGTTTTATTTATTCTCTAACCTTTATACTTTTAAAATTTTTCTTGCTTTAGGCTTAGGTTACTTTGCTTTTTTCAAGTATCTTTAACTGGTATGATAGTGATTTGGGAGTTTTCTTTAGGGAATGTATGCATTTGCTAATTCATTAATTTTGTTTTGATGACTTTTCTTTATTGTAGTAAAACTCACATCATAATATTAATTATTCTAAAGACTACAGTTCAGTGGGATTTAATATATTCATAATGTTGAATAATCACCACCGTATCTAGTCAAAATAGTACCACAAAGTGAAATGCCATACTTATTAAGAATCACTCCCCTCCATGTGGCCCTTGGAAGACACGAGTCTGCTTTGTTTTTGGATATGTCATAAAATTGAGTCATACATTACATGACCTCTTGTGTCTGGTTTATTTTACTTAGCATAATGTTTTCAAGGTTCATCTGTGTTGTTGTGTATATCAGAATTCCATTCCTTTTAAAGACTGTATAATATTCCATTATATGTATTTACTACATTTTGTTTATTCATTTGTTCTATGGAAATTTGAGTTCTTTCTACCTTTTTGCTATTATGATAATACCACAGTGAACATTCACGAGTGTGGATTTGAATATGCATTTTTTTCCTGTGCACCTAGGAATGGAATTTTTTGAGTCATAGCGTAATTCTTTTTTTAACTTTTTGAGGAAGGGCCAATGTGTTTTTCATAGAGCTGAACCATTTTACATTTCCATTAGCAGTGTACAAGGATTTCAGATTTTCCATATTCTTCCCAACACTTATTTTTTTGTAAGTGCCTTTAAATTATAGCTATTCTTGTGGGTGTGAAATGTGTTTTCTCATTGTGCTTTTTTGTATTTCTTTAATGTCTATTGATATTCAACATCTTTTCATATGGATGTTGACTATATACATCTTCATTGGGTCCATTTTTTAAATTGGGTTATTCTTTTTGTTGAGTTGTAAAAGTGCTTTATATATGCTAGACTCTAGATACATATTTACTTCCATTCTTTAGCTTGTCCTCACATTTTCTTGGTAATGTCCTTTCATGCACTGTTTTTAATTTTGATGAAGTATATTTTATCTGAGTTATTTTTTCTGTCATTGCTTATGCTTTTGGCATAATATCTTAAGAAGGTGCCTATATAATATAATTTTGGTACAGTATCTAAGAAGTTTTGCCTAACCCAAGATAATGGAAATCTAGTCCTATATTTCCTAAGAGTATTATAGTTTCAACTCATATTTAGGTTTATGATCCACAATGAGTTAAGTTTTGTAAATGGTATGGACAGTGAATACAATTTTATTCACTTGGTTGTGGATAGCCAGGTGTTTTAAGACCACTTGCTTAAGAAATTATTTTTCTTCATTAAATGATCTTGTTACCCTTCTTGAAAATCAGCTGGCCAGAAATGTATGGCTTTATTTCTGGACTCTAAATTCTATTTCCTTCCATTCTGTAGACTCATTCTGTCTATCCATATGTCAGTTCCACACTGCTTTGGTTACTCTAGTAATCAAATCAGCTTTGTATTAAATTTTGAAATTGGAAAGTGCAAGTCTTCCATCTTGTGCTTTTTCAAGAATATTTTGGATATTTGGATTCTTTGCAAATCCATATGAATTTGAGGATTTGGCTTTTCATACAAAAGCTGCTTTGAATTTGATAGGGATTACATTCTATGTATAGATTGTTTTCAGTAGTATTTCTATCATAACGGTAGTAGGTTTTTCAGTCAATGAGTATAGATATCCTTCCATTTATTTAGGTCTTTCTGTGTTTCTTCCAGCATTATTTTGTTCACTGTTCAAGTCCTTTTTTGGTTAAATATTTTTGGATGTTAATGTGATGGAATTGTGTCGATTTCCTCTTCAGTTTATTCATTGAAGATGTATGGCATAGTTGATTTTGACATGTTCATCTTGTGCCTTGCAACTTTGCTAAATTATTAACTCCTTTTTGTGTGTGTGTGTGTGTGGATCCTTTGGGATTTTCTGTATACCTTTGATTCCTGAACAACATGGGTTTGAACTGCATGGGTTCATTTCTCTATGGTTTTTGTTTTTGTTTTACAGTACTGCAAATATATTTTCTCTCCCTTATGATTAAAAAAAAAATTCTCTATTGTAAGAATACAGCATAAAACATACCACAAGGTGTGTGTCATTGACTGTTAATGCTACTGGTTAGCCTTCTTATCCATGGTAGGCTATTAGGAATTTGGGGAGATAAAAGTTACATGTGGATTTTTGACTTTGCAGACTCATTGCTCCAACCCCTGTGTTGTTAAAGTATTAATGGTATGTAGAGTGATATCATCCATGAGTAGATTTTCACTTTTTCCTTTCCAGTTAGGTACCTTTAATTTCTTTTTCCTGGCTAATTACTTTGGCCGGAACTTGTAGAACAGTGTTGAAAGTGAATATCCTTCTCTTGTTTATGATTTTGGAGGGAAAGCTTAGTATTTTACCAGTGAGTATGATTTTAGTCATAGGTTTTTTTGTTTGTTTGTTTTTTTTAAGAATGCCCTTCTGTAGGTTGAGGAAGTACATTTGTATTCCTAGTTTTTGAAAAATTTTTTAATGATTTTGAAATTTTCAAAGTGCTTTTGGGGGGGCATCATTTGAGATGATCATGTGACTTTGTCATTCTGTTAATTGTTTTATTGCTTCTCTTATTTGCAACCACCATCAAATAGATTTCTAGAATAAATCCTACCTGGACATGACATAGGATCTTTTTAATAGGCTGTTAAATTTGGTTTGCTAGTATTTTTTTTTTAAGGTTTTGTTTATTTGAGACATAGGGAGAGTGCATGTACATGAGCCAGGTGTGGGGGTGGGAGGCGTAGAGGGAGGAGAATCAGACTCCTCCCCACTGAGCAGGGACCCTGACACAGCTTGATCCCAGGACCCCAGGATCATGACCTGAGCCAAAGGCAGTTGCTGAACTGACTGAGCCACCCAGGTGCCCCAGTTTGCTAGTATTTTGTTGAAGTTTTTGCATCTGTCTTCATAAGGGATATGGGCCTTTAATTTTATTTTGTTTTGTTTTTCTCATAATGTTTTTCCCTATCTTTGGTATTGGGTAATTCTGGCCTCAGAGGATGAGTTAGGAGGTATTCCTTCTTCTGTTTTCTGGAAGAATTTCAGGAGGCTTGATACTAATTTTTCTTTAAATGTTTTGTAGAAACCACTGGTGAAACCATCTGGTTTTGGACTCTTCTTTTTTTGTTGGGAGGTTGATTACTGATAACAGTTACCTTACTAGTTATAGATCTGTTCTGATTTTCTGTTTTCTCTTGAGGCATTTTTTTGTAATCTTTTTATTCCTAGGAATTTGTCCATTTCACTTAGGTTATTTATTTTCTTGATGCCCTGTAATTTATGATACATTTTTATAATTATTTTTATTCTTTAAAGGTATGTAGAAATGCCTTCAGTTTCATTTCTGACTTTAGTTATTTGCATCTTTCCTCCTTTTTTTCCCTTAGTCTAGGTAAAGGTTTATTAAGTATGCTTATTTTTCAAAGAGGCAATTTTTTTGTCATTTTCTTTTCTCTACTTCATTTATCTCCATTCTAATATTTATTTTATTTTTTCTGTGAGCTTTGGGTTTAGTCTCTTGTTTCCAGTCATTGAAGTATAAAGTAAGGTTATTAATTGGATATCTTTGTTTTTTTACTGTAGTTACTTACAGATAGAAATTTCCTTATAAGCGTCACTGTGGATACGTCCCTTGAGTTTTGTCATGCTGCATTTAATTTACGTTCATTTCAATGTATTTTCTAATTTTCCTGTGGTTTTTTTTTTTTTTTTGACCTATTAGATTGTTTAAAAATATTTTATTCAAGTGCCACATATCGGAGAAACTCCCAAGTTTTGCTTCTGGAAATTTACCAGAAACTTTGGAATTTACCTCCAAGATTTCCAGCTTTAATGCCGTTGTGATTGAAGAGGATTTTTTAGTATACTTTCATTCCATTAAGCTCTAAAGACATGTTTTGTGGCCAAAAACATGTTGTTTCTTGGAGACAGTTATAGTGCCTACACTTGAAAAGAATGTGTATTCTGCTGTTGGGTGGAATGTTCTCTATATGTAATATTTAATTAGTTTGTGTTTTGTTCAGATTCTCTAGTACTTTATTGTGTCTTGGTCTAGATATTCTGCATTTATTGAAGATGTGTATTGAAGTGTCTAAATATACAATTGTCTATTTCTCTCTCCAATTTTGTCAATGTGGGATTCATATTTATAACTGTTATATCTTTGAATTTACCCTTTTTATCAATATTAGTGAATATTTTTTGAATTAAAGGCTATTTTGTATGATGATTTTGATGTAAACACTCTATTCTCATTTGGCTACAAGTTGCATAGATTCTTTTTCCATCCCTTCACTCTCAACTTTTATGGCTGGATATGAAGTGAGTCTCTTGTGTACAACATATTGTATCTCGTTTTTTCATCTGTTCTCCTGGTCTCTGTCTTTTAGCTGGTGAGTTTAATAGCATTGACTTCGAAAGTCATTACTGTTAAGGAAGGATTTATGCCATTTGTTTACTGTATGTCTTTATACCTTCTCCCTCCACCCCAGTTCCTCCAACTTTGCCTCCCTTTTGTTTGATTTCTTTTTGATTCTATCTGCCTTTCTTTTTCTGTATACATTTTAGTCACTGCCTTGGTGGATACCATGAAAATTAAAATTAACATTCTAAATTAAAGACAATCTAGTTTAAATTGATACCAAGTTCGCTTCAGTAATCTACAAAAACTCTGCTCCTACACAGGTATGTTCTTCTCCTTCATGTTATTGTGTTTACAAGTTACTTCTTTATCTATACATTGCATTCCTGTCAGAATAGGTTTGATTTTGTGCATTTTTCTTTCTTTCCTTTTTTTTTTTTTTTTTTGAAGATTTTATTTATTTGAGAGAGAGAGAGAGAGAGACAATGATGGAGATAGAACACAAGCAGGAAGGTGAGGGAGAAGCAGGCTCCCACAGAGCAGGGAGCCTGACATGGGCTTGATCCCAGGATCCTGGGATCATGACATGAGCCAACGGCAGACACTTAGCCACATGAGCTACTCAGGTGCACCTTGTGAATTTTTCTTTAAATCCTAGAGGAAGTAGAGGAGTTAGAAACCAAGAATAAAATAACTTTGACTTTTATATTCCCTTATGTAATGTCCTTACCAGAGTTCTTTATTTCTGTATATAGTTTATAGTTACTATCTATAGGGTGCTGCATCCTTTAATTTTAGCCTATAAGATCCCTTTTAAGATTTTTTCTAGGGGAGGTCTACTGTTGACAAACTCCCCCCAGCATTTTTTCATCTGTAAATGTCTTAATTTCTTCTCATTTTAGGTTAGTTTTTGTAGATGGAATTCTTGGTTCACATTTTAAAAATTTCTGTACTTTTAGTGTATCATCCCACACTGCCTTTTGGCCTCCTTGGTTTCTGATATATCAACTGTTACCCCATCAATTTTGCATAGAAGGCATTGCTTTTCTCTTGCTGCTTTCAAGATTTTATCTTTGTTTTTCTTTTTGACTGTTTGATTATAATGTGTTCTTTGTGGGTCTTTTTGAGTTGATCTTTTATATTAAAGATCAAATTTGGCTCTTACCAAATTTGACAGATTTGGGGCTATTATTTCTTCAGATAGTCTTTTTGTCCCTTTTTCTCTTCTGAGACTCCCAGAGTACATCTGTAGGTCTGCTGATGGTTTCCCACCTAGGCACTGTTTAGTTGATCTTTGCTCTTTTTCTCTCTTTCTCTCTCTTTTTCCTTCTTTCCCCCTTTTTCCTTCTTTCCTCCTTCCTTCCTTTCTTTTTCTCTCTCTTTCGTGTTTTTGTTTGTTTGTTTGTTTGTTTTTCTTTTTCTTTTCTTTTGAGAGAGAGAGCAGCAGGGAGAGGGAAAGAGAGATTCCTAAGCAGGCTCCATGCTCAGTATATGGCCCAATGTAGAGCTCGATCTCAGGACCCCAAGGTCATGACCCAAGTCAAAAGCAAGAGTCAGAGTCTTAACTGAGTGAGCCACCCAGGCACCCTTCTTCATTCCTTTTTTATTCACTTCCTCAGACTTAGTAATTTCACTTGCATGTATTCAATTTTGCTGATTCTTTTGGCTTCTCAAATCTACAGTTGACCTATTCTGATTTTTTTTTCCCTTATAACTGTTCTACTTCTGTCTACAAACTTTCTGTTTGGTCATATTTTATACCATCTATCTCGTTTATATCTCTGTTTCTCTATCTTTCACCTGGTTTTCTTCACTACTTCATCCATGATTTCCTTTAACTTTTAGAGTACATTTAAGACAGTTTGTTTATCATTAGTACATTCTTCCTGTGTACGGTTTGTAATTTATTTATTTCAAAATTGGCATTTTGAACTGTATAGTATGTTAACTATGGAAATTAGATTCTCCTCTCTCGCCTGGGTTTGTTGTTGTTTATTGTTGAGGGCTCTGGTCCTCCATTTGTTTACTGAGTTCAGTGGGTAGTGGGTAGATTATTTCCTCCAAAAAGCTATGTGAAGTTCATACCCTTAGTACTTGTGACTGTAAGCTTATTTTGAAATAGTGTGTTTCTAGCTATAATGAAGATGATGAGTAAAGAAGAATTTACAGTGGGTTAGAGTCTAGTCTACCATAGATTATAGAATGGGCCCTAATTCAATGACTCGTGTCCTCATAAGAAGAGGGAAATTTTAACACAGACTCAGCAGAAGCAGGAAGCCTGGAGAATATTTGAAGACAGACACACAAGAGAAGAATGCCAGTGAGGTGATAGTGATAAGCATGATATATGTTTAGGCCAACTTACACCAAGGATTCCTGACAACGACCCCATTCTTGTAGAAAATCATGGAACATATTATCCCTCTCAGCCTCTGGAAGGAACCAACAGATTTCAGACCTCTGGCCTCTGTATCTGTGAGAGAATAAGTTCTTGTTTTAAGACCCTCTGTTTGTAATAATTTATTAAGCAGCCCTAGCAAATGAGTACAGTGAATTTCCCAAACTGTTTTTGAGAAGACTCTATTCTTTGTCTTTTGTGATTACTGAAGTATCTGTTTCATTATTTCAGTGATCACACAGTGAACTGACATTTCCTTAAATTCCTGAAGCCAAAACAGAATACTCTCTAGTCCTTGTACTTGGCTTTGGGCTGTGACACTTCAGAGCTCTGCTAGGCTTCTTACATCTCTGCCTTGGCATTCACCTCTTGCTTGCAGGTAGCTTCCAGATCCATTAGAGGTGCATGTCCAGGCTCTGGTCAGGTCTTTTCTGAGTGTACATTGGGTTCTCAGCATGTTTGTTGCACTCTGTCTTCCATGATTTACATGTGGCCTTTCTGAGCCTTTTTCCTCCTCATTCCTGGTTATTGGGATCTGGCTGGTATTTTCCCTGTCCACTTTCCCTTCTCCAGACAGATATCATTAGTCCATTTCTTTGATTTTTTGGACAAATGTTACCTCTGCCTGCATGACCAGAGAACAAAATAGAGGTCACTCTCTGCACTGATTCCTTAGGGAACTGTAAGTGGGTGAAAACACCTGATCACATTATTTTAAGAACAAAACTCCTGTCTTACTTCATTTGGGCTGCAATAATAACAAATCACAGACTGATATTATAAATAACTGAAATTTAATTCTCACAGTTCTGAAAGCTGGTGGTTTAACATCAGGGTGGAAGCACTGCCAGGTTCTGCTAAAAGCCCTCTTTCAGATTTCATACTGCAAGTTTCTTGCAGTGTCCTCATGAGATGGAAGGGGCTAGGGCTCTCTGTAGGGTCTCTTTTATAAGACCTCTAATCCCATAGCCCTCATGACCTAAGGCCCCAGGTATCATCACAATGGACATTATCATTCCAACAAATGAATTTTGAGTGAGACACACACATTCAGATATTAACAGCTGTATTAGTCTCCTGGCTCATCAGGCCACACAAGGATGTGGCTCACTTACCATAGTCACTGCTGTGCTCAGAAATAGACGATGATAGAAAGTTAAATAAAAATGCCAAAGTGCTTTCTTTCTGAAATGTAGTGGTCTTCATTAAGCAATTCCTTGGTTGGTGTAAGTTTTTCACTGATTAAATTCCAGGCTTGCGGAGATGTTGACTCTTGCAGTTTTTGCTAGCTTAATGGTTGTCGCAGCGGAGAGAGTAATTCTTGGAGCACCTTGCTTGGCAATTTTCCATGATAATACTCCTCCATTACCTTTTTTTTTTTTTTAAAGACTTTATTTATTTCTTAGAGCAGTTTTAGGCTTATAAAAAATTGGGAGAAATGTACAGAACTTATCTCCATACCCCCTGCACATGCATAGCCTCCTCCATTTTCAATATCAGGTGCTAGTTAGTCAGGTAAAAAAAATTTTTTACCAACAACGAACCTGCATTCATTGACACATGATACTCACCCAGAGTTCATAGGTTATATTGCCATTCACACTTGGTGGTGTGTTTTCCTATGGGTTTGGACAAACATATAATGGCATGTCCATTATTACAGTATCATAGAGTATTTTCATTGCTTTAAAAATCCTCTGTTCTGCCAGTTCATCATCCTCACCCCCAACCTCTGATCTTTTTATTGTCTCCATACTTGTTGCTGTTTTCAAGAATACCATGCATGCAGTTAGAATCCTACGCTATGTATCTTTCTTAGAGTGACTTCTTTCTTTCTTAGAGTGACTTCTTTCACTTAGTAATATGCATTTAAACTTCCTTTATGTCTTTTTTCATGGTTCAGTAATGTGTTTGTTTTTTAGTGCTTAATGACATGCCGTTATTTGGCTGCAACACAGTTTATCCATTCACCTACTGAAGGCTGTCTTGGTTGTTTCTAAGTTTTTGCAAGTATGAACAAAGCTGCTGTAAACATTTGTATATTTGTATTGTATTTGGTTTTTGTATTGACATAAGTTTTCATCTTCTTTGAGTAATTACCAAGGAGTATGACCGCTAGATAATATGGTAAGAGTTTGTTAAGTCTTATAAGAAACTGCAAAACTCTTTTCCAAAGGGACTGTATCATTTTGCATTTCCATTAACAATGTAGGGGAGTTCCTATTGCTGTACATCCTTGCTTTTATTTGACATTGTCAGTATTTTAGATTTTGGCCACACCTGATAGATGTGTAGTGGAATCTTTATTGTTTTAATTTGCATTTTAAAAAAGATTTTTATTTTTTTGAGAGAGAGAGAGAATGTGAGAGAGAGCACAAGAGCGGGGAGGGAGAAGTAGACTCCCTGCTGAGCTCAGTCCTGGGACTGCAGGATCATGACCCAAGCTGAAGACAGATGCTTAACCCACTGAACCACCCAGATGCTCCTGATTTGCATTTCTTTGACAACCTATGATGTAGAACATTTTATCATCTGCTTATTTGCCATGTATGGGTTGTCTTTGATGAAGTGTCTATTAAGGTTTTGGCCCATTTTTTTTTAAACCGTTTTCTTCTCATTGAATTTTAAGAGTTCTTTGTATATTTTGGATAACAGTCTTTTATCAGATGTGCCTTTTGTAAATATTTTTCATGAACTGTGACTTGTCTTTTCATTTTTCATTCCCTTAACATCTACCATAATCTTTGTTGTTTATTATTTGTTGCTCTTGTTCTTTGTTCCCTTTTTTTTTTTTTTTTTTTTTTTTTTGGGGTCTTTCTTGCCTTTTGTGTTTTGAGTATCTTTTTTTTTTCTCCCTAAAGTAGGCTTCACACCCAGTATGGTGTTCAGCATGGGGCTTGAACTCACAATCCTGAGATTAAGAGCTGTCATCAAGAGTCACATGCTTAACTGAGCTACCCTGGCTCCCCAGTTTAATTGGTGTCTCATATGGTTTTGTTTTCTCTCCTTTCTTAACATATCAGTTACAGCTTTTTTTTTTTTTTTTAAGTCTCCTTTCAAATAACAGTGTAGCATTTCATGAGTAGTGGGAGTACTTAATAATAATAAAAAAAAAAATCCTTAATCTGTTTTCTAGTTTCTTGTATTGTTGCTGCTATTCATTTCACTTATATGTGAACATATGTAAGTATAAAATATACATAAGACATACATGTAAGCATATATAATCAAACATGTTGTTACTATTATTTTGAATATATTAATTTGATTAATAAAATAAGTTAAATAGAAGTTTTTATTTTACCTTTACTTTTTTCCTCTTCATCTCTGTTCCTTTGTGTAGATCTGAATTTCTACCTTACAGTATTTCTTTCTCTCTAAATAATTTTTTTTAATATTTCTCAAAAGACAGGTCTAGTTACAATAATTTCCCCTATTTTTTTGTTTGTCTTAGAAAGTCTTTGTTTTAACTTGTGAAGGGAAATTTCGTAGGGTACAGGATTCTAGGTTGGAGAATTTTTTTTTCTTTTTAAAATTTTCACTACACTCTTTTTGCTTCCCTGGCTTCTGAGAAGGTAGCTGTAATTCTTATCTGTGCTTCTGTATATGTAGGGTGGTTTTTTCCCTTTAGTTTCTTTCAAGACTTTTTCTTTATATTTATATTTTGTATATATATTTTATATTTCTTTATATTTTTTGTAGTTTAAAAATATGCCTTGGTAAAAAAGTAAAAAAAAAAAATATGCCTTGGTGTAGTTTTTTGATTATTTGTTTGCATTTATTCTGCTTAATGTGCTCAGACCTTTGTGGATCCATGGCTTAGTGCCTGACATTATTTTGGGGAAATTGGCAGTTCTTCTTGTTTAAAATCTTCTGCACTTTTCTCTTTCTTCTGGTATTCCTGTTATACATATGGTACATCTTTTGTAGTTGTCCACAGCACTTGGTTATTCTGTTCTGTTATTTTAGTCTTTGTTCTCTGCTTTATTTATTTTTATGACTTTGCTGATATATTCGCCAGCTCAGGGATTAATTCCTCAGCTGTGTCTATATCCTAATAAACCCATTAAATGCATTCTGGTTTCAGTGTTTCTGATCTTTAATGTTTATTTTTGTTTTTTTCTTAGGATTTCCATCTCTCTGCTTACGCTGTTCATGTGTTCTTGCATGTTGTTTACTTAGTCCATTATACACCTTAGCGTGTTAATTGTTTTAAATAGTTTTATCACATTAAGTTGGGTTGTTTGCCTTTTGGGATGCTATGCTATTTTTTTCTTTGTAGCCAGATGTGAAGTACTGGATGAAAAGAACTATTATAAATAAGCCTTTAATGATTTGGTGTAGGATGTGCAGGAAAAGGAAGCGTTCTCTGGTACTGTGATTTGCTCTCAGTTTTTTAATGATCCCTTGCTTCTGGTCTGTGAACTTAAGACGTTTCTCAGTACTCCCTCTCTCCCTGCCTTTGTGGGACAGAATGGCTGGAGTTGGGGAAATTGGGCATTTCCCTTCTTCCATATGGAATAATAGACCTGACTGAATTTGGGTATTTCCCTTCTGTAGATATTTTGACTTTGATAATACTTAATTAGGTTAAGCTCTAGTTAACTAGTTTCTCCAAAGAGCATGTTTTTTTTTTTTAAAGAAGAACATAGTGCTGTGTCATATTTTTTAAAGGGCTCCTTTTCCCCTTTTCTTGCCTGAAGCATGATGGGTTTTTTCTCCAGTATTTTTTGTGGGAACCTGGTCCAGTTCCTGGAGGTATTGTGGAGGGGGGCTCCTATGATTGGGTCCACTAGAGTTGTCCACTTTGAATCTCCAGCAGTTCAGGAGAATGAAACAGTTTAAATTTTCCAATCTTGGCACTGGTATACATGATAGTTTTCTTTTGTGAGCTTCTGCTCTGGGAATCTGATTCCCTTCATGATTTTTTTAAATTTAGAGATCAGCATGTGAATAGGGATGTTTGTGAATTAATCTGTGTCCATTCAGATCAAACAGTTGTATATTTTCTTTGATGTGAGTGGGATGAAATGAAAATTGAAATTGTTTTCATTAATTTTTACTGTATTTTATGTTTAAAAAATACTGTAAAATGTAAAATTGGATTGATAGCTAATTTTTGTCCTATCTTTTTCCATGTAGATTTGAAACCAAAATTGATTCATTTCATGTTACTGGCTTACCAGAAAATTCAACAAAACCCCGCCTCCTGTCTTCATTGGATGATGCTACATCACTCTTCCAAATTATATTTGAAATAAATCCTTTAGATGAAACTGTTGCTCAAAGGTGTATCATAGAAGCTGAACCTTTAGAAATGATATATGATGCAGTAAGCATTTTTTTAATCACTAAGTTTTAATGTATTTGTTTGCTTTGACTTTGTACCTAATGTTAATGGTACTTATTTTAACAGAGAACAGTAAATAGTATAGTGGACTTCTTCAGACCTCCAAAAGAGGTAAATCTAGCACAACTCACTTCAGCGACTTTGACAAAACTTGAAGAATTTCGTGATAAGACAGCAACAGGTAAATGCTAGTATTAAGCTCGGTATATTAAGAATTTTATCCTATACTAAACTTTTATTTATTTTATTTTTAAAAATATTTTATTTATTTATTTGATAGAGATCACAAGTAGGCAGAGAGGCAGGGCAGAGAGAAAAAAAAAGGGGGAAATTGGGCTCCCTGCTGAGCAGAGAGCCCGATGCCGGGCTTGATCCCAGGACTCTGGAATCATGACCTGAGTCCAAGGCAGAGGCTTTAACCCACTGAGCCACCAGGCGCCCCCTATACTAAACTTTTAGTCATATTAAACTGATTTTAGTAAGGTATACTTTAAATTTATGCTTCTAGACTAGATATAGTTTAGTTGAAACTAACCCGTACCATTATATTAAAAATTCAGGTGTAACAGTAATCTTTCTTATACTCAGAATGGACAAACCTGCTATCACATTTGAAATTAATTGCATATTGTGTTAGGATTTTTGGAATTCTGTTCATAAGAGAATGAACCCCTCATTTTTCTTTCATGTAATGAACTCCAGATTTTAATACAGTGCCCTCAGAAAATAAAAATTCCATCCTTTTTTATTCTTTTGAAGAGTTTTTATGAGATTGGGTGTTATTTTTTCTTCCAGTATTTTACCTAATTGAATAGTAGAACCATATGAACTTGGAGATTTCTTTGTGGAAGATTTTAAATTACAGATTCCATTTTAAGATATATTTTAAATATATGTGTATATATGTGTATTTAAATATATATGTGGGGGCGCCTGGGTGGCTCAGTGGGTTAAGGCCTCTGCCTTTCGCTCAGGTCATGATCCCAGGGTCCTGGGATCGAGCCCCGCATCGGGCTCTCTGCTTGGCAGGGAGCCTGCTTCCTCCTCTCTCTCTCTCTGCCTGCCTCGCTCCCTAGTTGTGATCTCTGTCAAATAAGTAAAATCTTTAAAAAAAAAAAAAATATATATATATATATGTGTGTATATATATATATGTATATATATTATATATTACATATATAAATACATGTATTTAAATATATGTGTATATATGTGTATTTAAATATATGTGTATTTAAAATATATAAGATTATATAAAGTTGATCTGTATGATTTTAATGCCTTGCAATTTCTTGATACTTGCTTTCTGGCTTGGTATATGGTAAGTTAAAAAAATGTTTCACATATGTTTGAAAAGCCTATATTTTTCGTACCTATACATATTTTTAGGTCATATTTATCAGGTACTTCAAGTCTTCTGTATCCTTATTGGAATTTTTTTCTGTCTTCTGTCACCATGTTCCAGTAGTTCTTCAGAGAAACAAATGAAAAATAATGTCACTGTGAATATGCATTGGTCTATTTCTTTAAGATTTGTCATTTTTTTCTTTATAAATTTGCTGTCAGTAGGTACATGCATAATACAAAATTTTTCTCCAATAAACCAAATCTTTCCTTTATATGAAGTTGACTGTATTTTTTATAATGTTTTAATTTTTTTCCAATTATATTTTTATTTCTTTTTTCTGATATTAGTATGGATGTTCTAGTTTTTTCTTGGTTTGAATTTGCCCATTTTTTTTTGTTCTTTTACCCTGTATCATTACTTTTAGATGTGTCATAACAACAACATGCAATGGGATATTTCTCAGTCTGTATTTATATACTTTTTTCTTTTTTTTGCCTTTTTTTTAGCATTACTTTGTTTCCCTCCACCTCCTCACTATACCATTTGAAACAAACATTCTCTTTTTTTACTCTAGTAATTAGGACATATTTTTCTCAAGATCGAAATTTAATAAATAATTTTTACCCTCTCTGTCATTACGAGGACTTGAACAGTTGAACTCCCATTTACCATCCTCAGCACGTACATGCTATTGTTATTTCTTTGTTTTACTTTTTAAAATTTTTATTCAAGTATAGTTGGCTTACAATCTTAGTGATAGGTATACAACATGATTAGCCAATTCTACACATTACAGTTTTTTTTGTTTTTGTTTTAGAGGAAGAGAGAGTGCATGCATGTGCTCGAGGTGGGTAGGGGAAGAGCAGAGGGAGAGGAAGAGAAGGAATCTTAAGCAGGCTCCAGTGAGTGGAGTGTTAATGTCCCCTATTAAGATGGTATTATTATCAATGTATTTCTTTAATTTTGTTATTAATTGGCTTCTGTAATTGGCTGCTCCCACATTAGGGGTATAAACATTTATAATTATTAGATCTTCTTGGATAGATCCTTTAATTATGATATAGTTTCCTTTTTCATCTCTTACTGCAGTCTTTGGCTTAAAATCTAATTTATTTGGTATAAGGATTGCCACCCCCCTTTATTTTGATGTCCATTAGCATGGTAAATTGCTTTCCATCCCCTCACTTTAAATCTAAGGTGTCTTTGAGTCTAAAATGAGTCTCTTCCAGACAGCATATTGATAGGTTTTGCTTTTTATCCAATCTGATATCCTGTGTCTTTGGATTGGGGCATTTAGCCCATTTACATTCAGGGTAACTATTGAAAGATATGAATTTAGTGCCACTGTATTACCTGTAAAGGAACTGTTTCTGTATATTGCCTTTGTTCTTTTCTGATCTATGTTACTTTGGGCTCTCTCTTCGCTGAAAGGATCCCTTTTAAAAAATATTTCTTGTAGGGTTGGTTTGGTTATCACAAGTTCTTTTTGTTTCTGTTTGTCCTAGAGGCTTTTCTATCACTTCTGTCTTGAATGACATGCTTGCTGGATAAAGTATTCTTGTCTGCATACTTTTCTCATTAAAACCCTGAATATATTAGTCCTTTCTGGCCTCCCAGGTCTCCGTGGATAGGTCTCCTTCCAGTGTAATGTTTCCAACCTTGTAGGTTATGGACCTCTTTTCTGGAGCTGCTTTTGCAATTTTCTCTTTGTCTCTGAGATTTGCAAGTTTCATTATTATATGTCAGGGTGTTGACCTAATTTTTTTGATTTTTTGAGGGAGAGTCTCTGTGCCTCCTGGACTGAGATGCCTGTTTCTTTCTCCAGATTAGGGAAGTTCTCTGCTATAATTTGCTGTAATATACCTATTGACCTTCTTGCTCTATCCTCTTCTGGGATGCCAGATTTTCTAATATTTTCTAATATGCCAGTTTCACTTTATGGTATCACTTATCTCTCACATTTTCCCCTGGTGATCCAGTAATTGTTTGCCTCTCTTTTTCTCAGCTGCTTTATCCTCCATCATTTAGTCTTCTATATCACTATACACTCTCTTCTGACTCATTTATTCTAGCATTTAGAACTTCCATTTTTTATTGCATCTCATTAATGGGCTTTTTTTATTTCAACTTAATTAGATTTTAGTTTTTCTATTTCTCCAGAAAGGGATTCTCAAGTGTCTTCTATGCTTTTTTCAGGCCCAGCTAGTATTTTTGTAATTGTTATTCTGAACTCTAGTTTGGACATACTCATGTCCATACTGATTAGAACCCTATCAGTAAGTACTGTCTTTAGTTCTCTTTTTTGAAGTGAGCTTTTCCCATCTTCCCATCTTGTCATTCTGTTCAGAGAAGAATAGATGAATGAGAGAACAAAATACTCAAGTGGCAACAATGATCCCAGAGAAATATATACTAACCAAATCAGAAGAGAGCTGAAACCAAAAAAGAACAAAAAAAAGAGACTATAATCAGACAGATGAACAGAATAGATCAATACACTGGATTTGGTGTGTATTTTCATCTGTTTGTTAGAAATCTGTTTAGAAAACTAGATCCCAAACTTGTAAAGAAAGAAAAACTTATACATGTACAAGATTAAAATTGAATACAATGAAAGATAGACTATAACCGTGAAAATGAAAAAAGTTGAGAAAAAACAAGAGGAAAAATAATCGAGGGAAAAAAAGAGATATAAATAGGTGAATGGAACAGAGCAATATGCTATATCTTGAGTGTATTTTGGTTAATTTGTTATAAGAGACTACATCTCAAAATTGTAAGGAAAGTAAAACATATCTATATAGATATATATGTATATATATATCAAAACAAAATTAAATATTTTGAAAGAGAATGTAACTGTAATGATGAAAAGCAAAAAAGGATTTTAAAAAATGAAAAAATAACAAAAAAGGGAAGAAAAACAAATATGATCAGACAGGTGAATAGAACAGGGCTATACACTAGATTTTGGGTGTATTTTGCTCGGTTAGAAGTTACTGCATCCCTAGATTGTACGAAAGAAAAACATGTATACACAAAAGTAAAATTAAATACAAAGAAGGGATAAAATGTAACTAAAAATGACAGATTTTTAAAAGAGATTTATTTATTTATTTGTCAGAGAGAGAGAGGAAGAATATTGCACAAGCAGGAGAAGTGGCAGGCAGATGGGGAATCAGGTTTCCCTGTCAAGCAAGGAGCACCATGTGGGACTCCATCCCAGGACCCTGGGTTCATGACTTGAGCTGAAGACCCTCAACTGTGTGAGCCACCCAGGCATTCCCTATAGAAAGTTTTTACAAAGGAGTTGATAAAATAAGAAATTGGTTATAAAGGAACAAGAAAGAAGTTAAAAAAAATTAAAATTGGAAGATTAAAGAATCATGGGGGAAAAAAACCATGAGTTCTGTGTGCTGTATTCTAGTGCTGGAGTTTTGCAGTTCTCATTGATTGGTAAACTTGGTTTTGGCTGGATGTTCTTGCTGATCTTCTGGGGGAATGGCCTGTTGGTTTGATTCTGCAGTATATTTGCCCCAGGTGGTACTGTACCGCCCTTGCCAGGGGGCCAGGTTAAGTAATCTGCTCCCATTTGCTCTATGTGACTTTTGTTTCCTGAAGGCTTTCCATGGAGCTTTAGAGGATGAGAATGAAAACAGCAGCCTGCCAGTCTCTGGCCTGGAGCCGAGAGCTCGGGGCCCCATTCCTCACTGACCCCTCAGAGAAGAGCAGTCAGTCACTCCTGTTTCCCTGGTCTCTGACTGCACTCCAGCCTGTGGCTGATCATTTCTGTCACAGGTACACCAACCCGTTTTGAATCTCCAAACCCTGCAGACTCCTGCAGCACTCTCCCGTACTGCTCCCCTTGGGGAGAAAGAAGGGTCTCCCTGGTTCTGCCACTTACTGGGCCCCTTCTGGAGAGGAGTCACCTGACTGTGCCCTGGTGGCAATTTATGGCAACCCTTAGCTGAGAGCCTAGCCAGCTTCCCTGTTCTGATGTCTAGGAACTCTGCGGCACTCAAGCACCCCCAGTCTTCCTGTGACCCCAAGGATCATGCCACCACACTGTCCCACCTAGGATTCCACCCCCAATTTGCTGCCTGATGGAGACTCCCTCCCCCCTTGGTGTATCTCCCCACATAGCGCTTTGGAGTCACTTCTCTGCACCTCTGCCTTTGCAGAAAGTGGTCGCTTTTCTATTTGTAGAGTTCCAACTGTGCATTTCTTAGATCTCCAGTTGAGTTTGCAGATGTTCATAATGATTTGATAGCTATCAAGGTGAATTCCTTGGACCAGATGAAACCAAGGTCTCCTACACCTCTGCTATCTTGGACTTCTCTCCAGATGTTAAATATTTTAAGAAGTGGAAGTCATTAGTATTTTAACTTCTAATACTAACAGGCTTAACTATTTTAAGTCTGTTCTTCTAACTCTTGTTTTCTTCTGTGCACAAATAATGTTATTATTAGAATAAAATGTTAATATTATGAAAAAGTGGGGTGCTAGTATAAGTTTTTAATTAAAAAAGTTGAATAATACGTTTTAATGCTTCTCCAGAAAGCTAAAATTACCAATTTGGGAAGAGATTCATCTGTACATAGTTCTATCTTTTTTGGTTCTTTATTTTCTCTCATTTTTTTCTTTTACTTTTCTTTCTATATTAGCCTCTATTTTTTTTTTTTAAGATTTTATTTATTTATTTGACAGAGATCACAAGTAGGCAGAGAGGCAGGCAGAGAGAGAGGGGGAAACAGCCTCCCTGCTTAGCAGGGAGCCTGATGTGGGGCTTGATCCTGGGATCCTGGGATCCTGACCTGAGCAGAAGGCAGAGGCTTTAACCCACTGAGCCACCCAGGCGCCCCATTAGCCTCTATTTATTATCCTCTTCCTCTAGAACCTGGTATCTTTCTTGTATTATTTTCTTCATTCTTAGGAGTGAAGGTTTTCAGATCTTTTCCACTTTGTCAAGTAGGGGGATCAGCTTCTAGAACATAACCAAGTAATTAGTTACCGTTGTCAAATATGATTGTTTTGACAGATGGGGTCATTTATGAAAACCCTTCATTTGAGAAATAAGGCTCTGTGCTAGGATCGTAGTAATTTATTTCTTTCAGTGATCTCATTTATTTACTCAGTCAAATATTTATCATGAGCCAAATCTATATTGGATGCTGTGCTAAGTTTTGGAGAACAAAGTAGTGATAAAAACAGATGTAGTTTTTGCCTTTTGATGGATGTGATGATCTTAAGATAGGACAGACATAAAACTAAGTGTCATCTACTTAAAAAATTTAAAATTCACTTAAGTATATTATTTTAAAGAACATAGGAAAAGTAGTTGTAAGAAGTACCCACTGCCATCACACTGACCTTGTATTCCCTGGCAGGATATCTTTGTCTTCGCCAAGGAGTGAGTTTCATGCCATGTTGAGGAAAGTGGCTGGAAACTTGCTCTCTGAAACTTACTTGAACTTACCCTCTGATGTGATGGGGAAGCTGTTCCTGGGACAGTCTCTCACTGAATGCATTCTGCTGTGACACCGAGTGAAGGGGGTTTTTAGGGAAAGGATGGCTGTTGGATAAAGTCACATCACTGTAGGATATTGGCTGAGTGAGCACGCTGACACTAGGAAGCAACACTTTGTCTTCCTGCAGTGTCTTACCAAGGGTTTCCTATCTCCTTTAGTACTAATTTGCAACAGAAAAGTATCGAAAATGCTCAGATACACTTTCACGGAGCACGCACATGGGTGAGTTTGGAGATTATGGAGGAAACAAATTCTAATTGGCCCAGATGCTGTGAAGGAAATGAGAATAATGGGTTATCGCCATATAGTTTTGATGATAGGGTCAGAGAATAGCTCTTTGAAAAAGTAACATTAAGACCAGATGTGTGTGTGTGTGTGTGTGTGTGTGTGTGTGTGTGTGTGTGTGTGTGTAGGACCCACCCAGCTGAAGAGTATAAGGAAGAACCTTCATAGCAGTGGTAAAATGTGAGGGTCCTAGCCTGGGACAGAATTGGGTGATTTTGGCAGCTCCAGAAGGCTAGGTCGTAATGTGGTAAGCGAGGGGTAGTGGAATGATGTTAAAAAGGCAGGCACAGTGTCAGTAAAACAAAACTTTGAAAGTCCTTTTAAACAATTCATATTTTGTTCTAAGTGCAGTGGGAAGTAGAGGAGAGACACAGTAGACTTATATCCAAAACTAAATATTCAACGTCCCCCTCTTCTGTTAAGAAACAAGCTAGACAGATCACTGTGACCTGGCATCCAGAAAACTCTCATTGAAAGTAAGGCCTAAGGTGAGATTTCCAGGGAGTATAGGACTTGGATTTGTGGAGTCAGGAACACATGGCACAGATTATTTTGGTTGAGGAAGTCTTACTGTGGAGATGGAAATTAGGGTAGAGAAGTGCTTAACAGTGTGAGACCAAGAATACTGAATGCCAGATTATCCTTTCTGGCAGCTTCTTGGGACTGTCGTACCTGACTTACTCAGCAAACAGACGAGCAAAGCCGTGTTGTCTGTGTTTGAATACAGATAATTTGGGGGAAAGAAAACAAACAACTATGCTGTAGTCAGTTCTGTACGTAAGTTCCAAGCTTACTGAATGTTTCAGGAAACATAATTTTTTAGATATGTCTGTCCCTGGTTTTATCCAAATTGAGTTTGTGGATCAGAAACATTTCTTTGAGGAATGATTACAATTTTGTACCCAGTTATATTTAATAAGGAGTGTATACACACATTGATTAACAGATTACATTATGTTGAAGATACATTGCTTAAGGTATTTTTAAAATTAATACTTCACATTTTCAATTTAAATTTTCTTCAGGTCTACTGTATATTATTGAGACACAGAAAGTTCTTGATCTCAAAATTAATTTGAAGGCTTCATATGTTATTATCCCACAAGATGGAATTTTTAGCCCTACATCAAATCTTCTTCTTTTGGATCTTGGTCATCTAAAGGTATATGCTAACATTTGCCCTATAATATAATATTTAAGATGTTTCCCTGTTTAAAATGTATTTTGTTTTTTAAATAGCTTGATTTGCTCTTATGATTATTAGCTTTATGGTAGATTGTAGGATTGATAAGTCTCTTTCCTTCTAGTAAATAATGTGAAGTTTTATTAGTTTTCCTGTATTTCTGATATCAAAATGGTCATTTTGAATTCTGCAGGTTAGGGGTGAAGCTAGGAATTATATTTATAGAATTTGAGAGTAATGTTTGAAGAGATTATTTCCTTTTCAATGTAAATTTACTATGTGACTAATGAAAATACATCACATGGGAGGGGATTCTGGAAATAATCAAATCTTTGTCCTTCTGAATTTTTTGTGTATATAACTGTATATATTGACATTTAATTAATTAATTTTTACATTTTAATATTTCTGTTAAATAATCCTAGCTTGAGAAACAGTCTAATTGCATTTACCTAAGTCATTTCCCTTTCCATCCAATTATGTACACTTTTTCTTCCTCAGTTTTAAGTAGAGAATAATTTTTTTCTGTGTTTCTAGATCTGCACTCTTCTATACCCACTGGCTCTATATGTAGTTGTTTACACTGATTAAATAACATAAAAAATTAGTTCTTAAGTCACATTAGCCACATACAAGAGTTTAATGGTATTAAGTGCCTGGGGCTGTTACTTCAGCACGGATAGAGAACAATGCCATCCTCATAGAAAGTTCTGTGGGACCACACTGCTCTAGATCATTAAATGTATATTAAATAGCTGTAAGATTTAAAGACCCAAGAAAGATGGGTAATATTGGAAAGCTTTTCTAGCTCCCTAACAAATATGTGCCTTTCCTTGATATTGACATTATCCTTTATTCTTTGTTTTTATTCTTAACTTGGTAATTACATAGAAGCTTGCTGGATTTATGTTTCTAATAAAATTTATACAGTTATTTACATTTGACTTTGGTTATAGAATTGTTTCAAGGGCAGTGTGGTGTGGTAGCAGGAGCATAAAGTCATGAATAAGGTATCAATCTAGTTTTGTGACCTTAGGCAATTTGTTTAACCTTTTATCTAAAATTCATTACCCTTTAGAGATAATCAGTTTTGACAGTCTGCTACACATGGGCTAAATAAAATAGAGGTGAAAATGTTAAGGCGTGCACGCGCGCGCGCACACACACACGAATGAGTAAGATCTTTATATACTGTGGTGGAATGAGTGATCTCCAGGATGTTTGAGTGAAAGAAGTGGTTATGTATAGTACACTAAGGAGGAGATGGCATGAATATAACTTGCATGAGGTTGTCTAAATGAGAGAGTTGGGACTATAGTTCAGCTACCCTAATACTTAATTCTGGATTCGTCTTCTTATAAAACTATCTGAATATCTGTCATCGTGACATAGAAACAATTTATAGGCTATTTTTATCTTTTGTTTTTTAATAAAAAGACTTCTTATCAGGTATAAAAAAGTTTCAAATGTATTATTCTCCAGGGCTGGCTTGGTTTTCCTCTTTTAATTACATAATTGAGAAATATAACTTAATTTGTAAAAATTCACTTTGTCCCTGGTCTTCTCATTATACATGTCATGGATAAAGACATTTCTGTTAGCCTTACATGTCAGCTTGTGACTGTCTTATCTTATATTAAATTTTTGTGTTACAGTCTTAAAGATTCAACATTTGTATTTTTATTTTGAAGTATTTTGCATCATCTAAACTGTTAAAATTAACTTTAAGGTGACAAGTAAAAGTCGTTCAGAATTGCCAGATATGAAACCAGGTGGGGCCAGACTTGAAGAGATCATGCATAGAGCTTATGATTCCTTTGATGTTCAGCTTACAAGCATACAGCTGCTTTACAGCACAGTTGGTAAGTATATAATGCATTATTTATTGATTTTTTTCTTTTTTTCTGAAATGATTAGGTTTTTAGACAGTTTCTTTGAAGACGTTCATCCCAAATATATTAAAACTTTTATGTGTAAACCTGGCGATTCACAGACCTGTACCCCTGGGGATAAAAATACATTATATATTTATAAAAAAATAAGAAATAAATAAAAAATTAAAAAAAAAAACTTTTATATTTTTGGGACGCCTGGATGGCTCAGTTGGTTAAGCGTCTGCTTTTGGCTCAGGTCATGATCTCAGGGTCCTGGGATTGAGTCCTGTGTTGGGCTCCTTGCTCGGTGGGAAGGAGGCTTCTCCCTTGCCCCCTCCTCCCCATTCTCTCTCTCGCTCTCTCTCAAATGAATAAGTAAAATCTTTTTTTTAAAAAATGAAACTTGTATACTTTTGAGTAGGAAGTAATAGTAGACTGTATCTAGGAGCAGTATCTCAGGTATTTTATTTTTACTACTTGAGAGACATTGTCAATGTCTGGAGACACTTTTGACTGTCACAGGTGAGAAGTAGGGGCATTATTAGTATCTAGTGAGTGGAAGTCAGGGATGCTACTAAATGCTACATTGTAGAAGAAAGCCACTCCACAACGCTTATTTGGCCCAAGTAAGTATCAATAGTGCTGAGATTGAGAAATCCTTTGGACAAGGTTGGAAGACATTGGCGCATATTTAAAATATTTGTTTTATATAGGACAATCACAAGAGGCTGCTCACAGCCAGAGGCATTCCAGCCTGGGGCCTCTGACACTCCAGGCCATAAACAGCCATACAAAGACAGAGGAGGATGTTAGGAGGATTGAGGAGGGTATCATAGGCATATCTTTACCCTGTTCATTTTTGACGGAGTCTTTGCTGTTGATCTAGTTTTTAGATGAAGTCAGCAGAGCCAGAAATTAACTTGTCTTGAGTCCCTAAAAGTAGATAGTGAGAGAGACACAAGACTAGTTGAGCCCTTTTGCTACTGTGTCATCTATTTCTGAATCCCTGGAGTGTTAACAAACATTTAGATAATTCAACAGTTGGATTGATGGATGTTTTAGAGATCTGTATGTATGTGCTCAAATTTTAATTATCTGAGCGAACTAATAAAAAGAGAAACAATGAGAACCTAAAGTAATGGTTATTAAAAGTATTAAATTGTATATTCCTGGAACATTTTTATTATTTTTATGTTCAGTTTGGGATAATAAACTTGATTTCCATTTTTAGCATATTCTGGTTGGTGTAGAAAAAGCCCAGAAGTGTAGTGGGTGGCAAATATAAAGTATTTATAGAAAACCCATATATTTTTTTTCCAAGGAGTAAATAACAGTATTGTGGTATGTTTAGTACATTTTGGTCATTAATTTTTAAAGTCCATGAAGTGTACTTAATGTTTAAGATATTGGGATGCTTTGTGAAGGAAATTTAAAGTATATCATTATTGCTGAAAATTACTGGAATTATTTAGAATTGTTTTTGTGTTAACTGTTCTTAAATAATTATATCTTTTAGAGTAATGTATTTTTGGCATTGGGGTTACTTTAGGTAATTGTCATAAACTCTTTTGATAAATACTGAAACCCTTCTAAATATTTTTTTATCTATAAATTGAGAATAGAAGGAAATATTTCACTAATCCTCATACCGTTAGAATTTATAAAATTGTAATAGTTCATTTTACTTTTTCTTACCAGAATAATTAGGTTCCAAGTGTAATGTATATGAAGATACATTGTACCACACAAATTTCATGTTAGCAGAGCTGGATATAAACTTCAACTTATATAGCCTTTTGACCATAAGCAAATTAAAAATTCCTCTGAGTCCCAGTTTTCTAAAATGAGATGATTAAACATCATTGTGAGAATTAAATGAAAATTTAAACATTGCCTGGAGCAGTGCCTATTAGAAATCTTGAATAAATGGTAGCTTTTGTTAATACAGAAGAACTGTACTTTTCTCTACCTTCCTTTTTCTTTATTGCCTTAGTGCCATTTTGGGGGGCGGTGCAGTTATGTATCTGCTGGGTGTAGTGACTAAATGGATGCACAGTAGGTTTGGTTAAACTATGTTGTTGGTTTTTTAATAAGCCTTTTCCTGTTGAAACAGTCTTTGAAGCAGTGAAAGGGAAACCAATTTACCTGCTCATTTTGTGTACCTGAGAAGGTAGCATTAAGATTGTGTAGATGTGGGAAGATTTTTCTATACCATGCAGTATATGACTACAAATTATTAGTAGTGATTTTAGGTTTAATGTGTTTTTCATATTACATGTGTGCTAATAAGTAAACATGTACTGTTTTCCACAATTAGGCGATAATTGGAGAGAAGCACGAAAACTCAATGTATCTACACAGCATGTTTTGGTACCTATGCACTTCAATGTGGAGCTCTCAAAGGCCATGGTTTTCATGGATATAAGGATGCCCAAGTATGTATTGTCTCTTTCATGTGATTGTAGATTTTCTAAGAGAATACCATATCTCATTGATTTTTTGGGGGGGGGTAAAATATATGTAACATAAACTTTATTTTTAAGTGTACAATTTGATGACATTAAGTACTCTCACATCCATCACCATCCATCTCCATAACTTTGTCATCTTCTCAGACTGAAACTGTACTCATTAAATAATAATGCCCTACTTTCCCAGCCCATGGCGGTCATGATTGATTGTTCTCTCTCTATAAATCTGGCTACTCTGGGTACCTTACATAAATGGAACCATGCAATTTTGTCCTTCTGTGTCTGAGTTATTGTACATAGCATAATGCCTTCAAGGTTTATCCATGTCATAACATATATCAGAATTTCATTTGTTTTTGAGGCTGAAAAATATTTCATTGCATATATATGGATCAGATGGACATTTGGATTATTCCAGTGAAATTTGGCTATTGTAATAGTGCTACTGTGAAGATCAATATACAAATAACTGTTTGAGTCCTTTAAATTTTTTTGTTTATATATCCAGAAATGGAATTGCTGGATCCTATGATAATTTTATTTTTAATTTTTTGAGAAACTGCCCTACTGTTTTCCATAGCAGCTGTACCATTATATTCCCACCAGCAGTGCACAAGGGTTCCAGTTTTTCCACCTCTTTACCATCTCTTATTTTCTTATTTTTAACAACAGTCCTCCCCAATACATATGAAGTAGTATCTAATTAGAGTTTTCAATTGTATTTTCCCAATGATTACTGATTAGGTAATTTTCAGGTACTTATTGGCAATTTACATATTTCTTCGGAGAAATGTCTTTTCAAGTCCTTTGCCCATCTTTAATTTTTTTTTTTTTAAGTTGCAGGAGACTTCGTTCTGTCTTTAAATATATTCTGCATGTTAACTCCTTATTGGATAAATGATTTGCAAATATTTCCTCTGATTTTGTGGATTGCCTTATTTATCACTCTTTTGATTGTGTTCTCTGATGCATAGAAGTTTTAAATATTAGGTTCAATTTATCTGTTTTCTGTGCTTTTGGTGTTACAGCCAAGAAGTTATTTTCAAATTCAATATCCTAAACCTCCTGTATCCTTTTTAAAAAGAGTTTTATACTTTAAGCTTTCATGTTCAGATCTGTGATAGATTTAGAGTTATTGTTTGCATATGGTATAAGGTATGGCCTCAGCTTTGTTCTTGTGTATGTGGATATCTGGTTTTCCCAGCACCATTTATTGAAAAGACTATCTTTTCTCCATTGAATAGTCTTGGTACTGTTATTGAAAATCATTTGACCATGCTTGTGATGGTTTATTTCTGGGTTTTCTGTTCTATTTCCTTGGTCTCTATTTCTGTCTTTATACCAGAGCCACACAGTTTTGATGACTAGAGCTTTGTAGTAAGTTTTGAAATCAGGCGTATGAGTTATCCAACTTTGTTTTCTAGATTGTTTTAGCTATTTGGCGTCCTCTGAGATTCCATAGGAATTAGAGGGTGGATTTTCTGTTTTTATAAAAGATACTTTGATTTTGATATGTATTGCATTGAATCTGTAAATGCTTTGAGTAGTGACATCTTAATATTAAGTCTTCCAATCCACAAACATGAGATATCTTTCCATTTCTTTGTGTCTTCTATGACTGCTTTCAGCAGCATTTTGATAGTTTGCAATGTATGTCTTCTACTTCTGTAATTAAGTTTATTTTTGATACTATTGTAAACAGAATTGTTTTCTTAATATCCTTTTGGACTGTTTATTGTTACTGTATAGGAATGGATTCTTTTGAGTTGGTTTTAATATTCTGTAACTTTGCTGAATTCATTTATTATTTCTTTGTGTGTGTCTGTGTGTGGAGTTGTTAGGGTTTTCTACATATAAGATTACTTTATCTTTGAACAAAGGCAATTTTACTACTTTCTTTACAATTTGGATGCCTTTAACTTTCTCTTGCCTAATTAGTTTCACTAGAATTTCTAGTGCTGTGTTGAATAGAAGTGATTTAAGCAGTCATCCTTTATCCTGAGCATAGAGGAAGAGATTTTGGTCTTTCATCATTGAGCATGTTAGCTATGGGTTTTTTATTTTATTTATTTATTAAATAATATTAAATATTATTTTTATTGGACAGAGAGAGAGAGACCACAAGTAGGCAGAGAGGCAGGCAGAGAGAGGGGGGGAAGCAGGCTCCCCGCTAAGCAGAGAGCCTGATGCGGAGCTCCATCCCAGGACCCTGAGATCATGACCTGGACTGAAGGGAGAGGCTTAACCCACTGAGCCACCCAGGTGCCCTGCTGTGGGTTTTTTAATATATGACCTTTATTATGTTGATGTAGTTAGCTTCTGTTGCTAATTTGTTGGATGTTTCTATCATGGAAGTGTGTTGAATTTTTTCCAATACTTTTCAGCAGAGGAAATGATTGTGTGTTTCTTTTCCTTCATTATATTAATGTTGTATATTACAATGATCTGTCTTCACATGTTGAACCATCCTTGCATTCTAGGAATAAATTACAGGTCATGGTGTATAATTCTTTTAAGATACTGTTGAGTTTTGTTTGCTAGAATTTTGTTGAGGATTTTTGGATCAGTGATCATAAGGAATATTGGTCTGTAGTTTTCTTGAAATGTCTTTGTCTGGCTTTGGTATCAGAGTAATCATGGCCTTAAAATGAGTTAGGAAGTGTTCCTTTCTCTCCCAGTGTTTTAAAGAATTTGAGAAGAATTTGTATTCTTTTAAAATGTTTGCTAGAATTCACTAGTGAAAGCCTTTAATCATGGGCATTTCATTATTGGGAGATTTTAGATTACTGATTCAATCTGCATACTAGTTATAGGTCTCTTCAGGTTTTCTATTTTTTCACAGTTTAGAGTTTTGGTAGGTTTAAGTTTCTAGAAAATTGTCCACTTCATCTTGATTATCCATTTGATGTAAAATTGTTCATAGCTATCTTATAATCATTCTTATTTCAGTAGAATTGGTAGTAATGCCCCTGCTTTCATTTCTGATATTAGTTGTCATTTCTCTTTTATTTCTCAGTCTACCTAAAAGTTCAACTCTGTTCATCTTTTTGAAGAATCACTTAGCAGTTTTGTTGAACTTCTCTGTTATTTTTCAGTTGTCTGTTTTGGTTCTCTTTGCTCTTTATTTCCTTACTTCTGCTGACTCTTGGTTTAGCTTGCTCTTTTTCTAGTTTCTTAAGGTGTAAAGTTAGTTTGTTGATTTGAGAACTTTTTTTTTAACGTGTTTACAGCCATACATTTCTCTCAGTATGGCTTTTGGTATATTCTATAAATCTTATTATTCTTTGTTTTCATTTTTACTTGTCTCAAGATATTTTCTCATTTTCCTGTACTTGCTTCTTTGACTTATTGTTTAATATGTGTATTGTTTAATTTCCACATGTGAATTTTACATTTTCCTTCTTTTGATTTCTGGTTTCATTCCATTGTGATCAGAAAAGATGCTTTCAATGATTTCAGACCTCTAAAAAATTTGACACTTGTTCGCGGCCTTCTTTATGGTTTGTCCTGGAGAATGTTCTGTGTGCATTTAAGAAAAATGTGTATTCTGGTCTATTTTTGGTCCATTTTTGTCAATAGCATTGTTCTCGTCCTCTTTTTGGGCTTCTGTTTGTTACATCAGATATTGAAATGTGTATTGAAGTCTCCTGACTGTAAGTCTGTTTCTTTCCTTAGTTCTGTCAGTGTTTGATTTGTATATTTTTGATCTGATGGTTGGTGCATATATGTTTTAATTAATATCTTAATAGCGAAATTACCTTTTTATCATTGCATAATGTCCTTTGTCTCTAGTAACAGATTTTGACTTATAATCTTTTCTGATTAATTTTATTAAAGCTATTCCTATTTTCTTATATTTATTATTTGCATGAGATGTTTTTTTCTGTTCTTTAACTTTCAAACGATTTGTGTCCTTAGCTCTAAACTGAGTCTCTGGCAGACAGCCTATAGTTGGATCTCATTTTTTTCATCCATTCTGTCATTTTGTATCTTGCATTTGAAAACTTAAACCATTTACATTTAAAGTAAATATTAATTGAAAGACTTCCTCAAGCTCAAGGCTTTGTGTGTGAAGTATAGGGAGAAGGATAGAGGTAAGCAGTAAATAGCCTGGCCTTTTCCCATATGCTGTGGATGTGGCTGCTATTACTTAGCGGCTCTTATCTGGTGAAAGAGACCTACACTATTCTTTGTTGCTTTTCAGAGTATAGTGACTATGTCCACTAGCAAACATAGTGTAATGTACTAAATCTTATTCTCCTAGACTGTCTTCTTTTAGGAAATTAGACTGCCTTAAGACTGAGCATCTTAAGGCAGAGGAATGTCAGGAATTTGGCCTGAGAAAGAGAGTAGGAGAGAAAGCCATTCTGCACATTCCGCTGTTTTTTCGTAATCCAGCACTAGGTGTAGTTTGATTTTTAGATACGCGGCTTGGGCTTTTTTTTAGTTCTTACCCAGATGTCCCACTGCTGTTTTACTGTTGTGTAATACTTCTTGTAAAGTTTATCAATATGTGGTAAAAAACAAGATGGATGTGATTTCCTATTGTAAACATGAGTATGAATTGATTCCTTTTAAGCTTATTTCTGTGTATGCTGGAATCTAGAAAGTTAGGGAGTACCAGAAAAAAGAAGTTGATATTTATTCTGAGGGACCTTGCTTTGGATTGCTCTACTTACTAGGATCCAATTAGGAAGAATTTATGTCCTGTAATGCAGGGAATATGTATAGTATAGAAACAACTGAAATAACTGATTAAAATACTTATATCTAGATAGATAGAGGAAGATCATGAGAGATCAATCCAGTGTAACAGTTGCAAATTTTTTCTGTAAAGGACCAGATAGTGAACATTTTAGGTTTAAATTTCATATTGTTAGTCATAACTATTCAACTCTACTGTTTTAGGATGAATGCAGCCATAAACAATACATAATGAACAGGTATGGGTGTGTTCCAATAATACTTAACTTATCAAAATAAGTAACAGATTGAATTAGCCAGTGACCATATTTTGCCAGTTTCTAGTCCAGTACATTATATAGTGAGACATCACCAATAAAAGGGAAAAGATACCGGGAAAGCCATTTGAGCTAGTATTCTAATGATACTAAAATTGCTATAGGTTAGGATCAGAGAAGTATAGCTAAAATAATAAAAGGCAGAAACTAAATGATTTAGAAAGATCAAATTTGAGAAGCATTTGATTTCAGTTTACTGAGCTGGAGTAGTATAAGGTGAATATGGTATTACAGAAAACTCTGGAACTGTAAAGGTATCAGACAGCATCCTTTGAAATTTGAGCTTAAAACTTTCAAGGCAAATAATAGGAAGTCCTCTGCTATTTGGTACATAGTATTTTGGTGCCCATATTTTCAGGTTGTATATTATACAGGTATGTATAAAAAAATTGAAAAGAAGTTTAGATACATTGAGACATTCATAATATGTACCCAAGTTAAACTAGGATAGATGGAACTAATTACATGTATTTAGTCTATTGGAGGTAAAAGAAAGCTTGTAATTTTCTTAAGAAATGCAGATATATTTTTAGACTCATAACCTTAGTCATGTGTGTGAGTTGAAAAAGTTAAGTTTTAGGAAAAATACAGGGATAAAAATAGTGAGTAAAAATGTACTCTTTGATATCAGCTTTTTTCTAAACTTTAATTTTTTTAAAGACTATGTAGAGGGACACTGGGTGGCTCAGTCGTTTAAGCATCTACTTTCTGCCCAGGACCCTGGGATCAAGCTCCCATGTTGAGCTCTCTGCTCAGTGGGGAGCCTGCTTCTTCCTCTCCCTCTGCCTGCCATTCCCCCTGCTTGTGTTCGCACACTCTCTCTCTCTAAAATAAATTAAAAAAAAATCTTACAAAAAAAAAAAAGACTATTTAGAACAGTTTTAGGGTCACAAGAAAGAAATTGAAGTATAGTTGACATGTAAAGTTGCATTAGTTTCAGGTGGACACAGTGATTTGACACCTCTCTAGTGCTGTGCTCACCGCAAGTGTAGCCACCTTCTGTCGCCATACAAGGCTACTACAGTACAGTATCATTTGACTGTATTCCCTGTGCTGTACCTTTTTATCCCCATGACTTATTCATTCCATAACCAGAAGCCTGTACCTCCCACTGCTCTTTACTAGTTTGCCCAACCCCCTCCCTCCTCCCACTGGTAACCATCTCTTCATTCTCTGTGTGTCTCTTTGTTTTTGTTTTTTAGATTCCATGTAGAAGTGAAATCATATGGTATTTATTTCATTTAGCATTATACCTTCTAGGGTTTCCGTGTCACAAATGGCAAAACAGCATTATTATTATTATTATTTTTTAATGGTGGAGTAATTTTCCATTGTATATATGTACCACAACGTCTTTATCCATTTATCTACTGATGGACACTTGGGTTGCTTCTGCTGGCTACTGTAAATAATAGTACAAACATAAGTGTGCATGTATTTTTTCAAATTGCTGTTCTCATTTTCTTTGGGTTGATAACCACTAGTAGAATTCCTGGGTCACAGAGTGTTTGTTTTTAATTTTTTGAGGAACCTCCATACTGTTTTCCATAAGGGCTGCCCAAATTTCCCTTCTTGCCAATGGTGCCTGAATCCTCTTTCTTTCTCTTCTCAGCAATTGTTATTTGTCTTTTTGATTCTAGTCGTTCTGACAGGTATCAGGTGATCTCTCATTGTGGTTTTGATTTGCATTTCCCTGATGATGAGTGATGTTGAGCATGTCTTCATGTGTCTGTTAATCGTCTGTATGTTTCCACTGAAAAAGTGTCTATTCAGGTCCTCTGTCCATTATTTAATGGGATTGTTTGTTTTTTTTTTTGGTGTCAAGTTGTAGAAATTCTTTATATATTTTGGATATTAACCCTTTTATCGGTTATATCATTTGCAGGTATCTTCTCCCATTCAGTGGGTTGCATTTTTGTTTTGTTGATGGTTTCCTTTGCTGTGCAAAAGCTTTTTATTTTGATGTAGTCTTGTTTCATGTGCCTGGGGGGAGATACTTAGAAAAGTGTTGCTACAGCTGATGTACAAGGGATTACTGTCTGTTTTCTTTTAGGATTTTTATGGTTTTAGGTCTCAAGGAGTTGAAACTTAGATCCACACAAAACCTGCGTGCATATATTTATAGCAGTTTTATCCATACTTTTATATAAAGCTTATACACATAAATTTTATATTTCAGTTTTATAGCCCAGGCTTGTAAGCAACCAAGATGTCAGTTAATAGGTGATAGATAAACTGTAGCATATCAAACAGTGAATATTATTCACTAAGAAGAAATAAGCTGTCAGGTCATGAAAAGATGTAGAGAGACATTAAATGCATATTACCAAGTGAAAGAAGCCAATCTGAAAAGGCTGCATATTCTGATTTCCACTAGATGACTTCCGGAAAAGGCAAAACTATGGACACAGTTAAAAGATCAGGGCTTGCCAGGACTTGAAGGTGGTAGGTAGGGGAGGGATGAATAATTGAAGCACAAGGGATTTTTAGGGCAATGAAAATACATGATATATTCTAAATGATATAATGGTTAATACATATCATTATGCACTTTGACCAACCCCAGAGAACGTAGAACACCCAACAGTGAGCAGTAATGTAAATTGTGGACTTTGGCGATTATGATGCATCAGTGTAGCTTCATCAGTTTCAACAAATGTACCATTCTGGTTGGGAATATTTTTTTTTAAGATTTTGTTTATTTATCTGACAGACAGAGATCACAAGCAGGCAGAAAGGCAGACAGAGAGAGAGGGGGAAGCAGGGTCCCCGCTGAACAGAGAACCCGATGCGAGGCTCGATCCCAGGACCCTGGGATCATGACCTGAGCCGAAAGCAGAGGCTTTAACCCACTGAGCCACCCAGGCACCCCTGGTTGGGAATATTTTTAATGAAGGAGGCAATGCATGGGTAGATGCAAGGGGTATATTAAAAAAAAAATCTCTATATCTCCTTTCAATTTTCTGTGATCCTTATTTGTAGATGACATGAAACTATACATAGAAAACCTTAAAGACTCCACCAAATTATTCATTTGAATAAATGAATAAATTATTCATTAGAATAAATGAATTCAATAAACTTGCAGATAAATAATATAAGGAATCAGCTACATTTTGATACACTAATAATGAAGTGTAGAAAGAGAAATTAAGAAAAAAAATCCCGTTAATAATTTTACCAAAAAGAATAAAATACTTAAGAATAAACATAACCAAGGTAGGGAAGGACCTGTACTCTGAAAACTATAATCATTGATGAAAGAAACTGAAGACACCAACAGGTGGAAAGCTATCCATGCTCATTGTTTGGAATAATTGATATCATTAAGTGTCTATACAACTCAAAGTATCTACCAATTCAATACAATCCCTATCAAAATATCCATGGCATTGTTCACTGAACTAGAACAGATAATCCTAAAATCTGTGTTGAACCACAAAAGACCTTGAATAGCCAAAGCAGACTTGAAAAAGAAGAATAAAGCTGGAGCTATCACTATCTCAGATTTCAAGATGTACTTGAAAGCTATACTAATCAAAACAGTATGGTACTGGCACAAAAATAGACACATTAATCAGTGGAACAGAATAGAGCCCTCAGAGATAAACCCATGCCTCTATGGTCAATTTAAACAAAGGAGGCAAGAATATACAATGAGGAGAAGACCGTCTCTTCAAAGAATGGTGTTGAGAAAACTGGACAGCTACATGCCAAAGAATGAAATTGTACCACTTTCCTACAGCATATGCAAAAATGAGGTAAAAATGAATTAAAGACCAAAGTATGAGACCTAAAGCCATTAAAATCCTAAAAGAAAACATAGACAGTAGTAATCTCTTGAACATCAGCCTTAGCAACATTTTTCTAGATTAGTCTTAAAGTTTTTGAAGAGAATATCTTTGCAAAGACCAGTAGACTGTACTTATGGAAGTCTATTCCTCGGCTTTCCCTTCTGACCATTGATCTGTTTATCTATTCTATTGTCAATATCAGTGTCTTGCTTACTGTGGCTTTATAGTAAGCCTTGAGGTCAGGGAGGGTCAATCCTCCATCCCTGTTCTTCAATATTATGTTGACCGTTCTGGATCTTTTACCTCTCCATTTAAACTTCAGAGTCATTTTGTCAATATTCATTAAGTATTTGGCTGGGATTTTGACTTTCATTACATTGAATCCATGGATCATTTTAGGAAGAACTAACATCTGAAGAATATTGAATTTTAATACAAATAAAAATGGAGTCGCTCATTTATATTCATTTCTTCTTTGATTTCATCCTTCAGAGTTTGAATTTCCTCTGTATAGATCTTGTAGATATTTTGTTAAATTTATACCCAAGTATTATATTTTTGGGTGTTAATATAAATGGTATTATTTTTAATTTTAAAATTCTACTTGCCCATTGTTTGTATATAAGAAAGCAATTGACTGTTGGATAAACGGCTTATTAGTTCTTGGAGCCTTCTTTTTTTTTTTTTTTTTTTCTTTTTAGATATTCTGTATAGATGATCATGTCATCTGTGAACAGACTCTGTATACCTTTTAGTTCCTTTTCTTGTCCTAACACATTGACAGGAACTTCCAATATAGTGTTGAAAAGGAATGATCAGAGAGACCTCTGTGCATCTGTGTAATCTTAGTGGGAAAACTGAGTTTCTTGCCATTAAATACGGTAGCTGCAGGTTTTTTGATGATACTCTTTATCAAGTTGAGGAAGCTCACCTTTATTGTAGTTCTTTCAGAGTTTTTTTTTTTTTTTATCATGATAGGTTTTTGGATTTTGCCATGCATCAATTTATATGATCATGTAATTTTTCTTAAGTCTTAAAATTTCTTAATCTGACTTTAAAACAGGATTTAGATATATTATCTCTTAGAGAAGTTATTTGAACTTCCTAAGCATTAGTTTCCTGTTAGGAACCATGTGTGCAACTGATTTCTGCTGTTTTTTTAACAGCAGAAATCGGTTGTCTACCTTATAGGTTGTGAGGACTTAAGATAATGCATATCAATGCTTTCCTCAATGCCTATCATGTAATAAACAGTAATTATTGTCAGCTGTCTTTGGCAAATAGAAAAGAGATAATAAATTTAATAATGTTAGAAAATAAATCTCTGGGGTGCCTGGGTGTCTCAGTCAATTAAGTGTCTGCATTCAGCTCAGGTCAGAATCCCAGGGTCCTGGGATCAAGTCCTGAGTCAGGCTCCCTGCTCAGTAGGGAGTCAGCTTCTCTCTCTGCCGCATCCCCTGCTTGTGCTTGTGCATGCTCTCTCTCTCTCTCTCTCTTTCTCTTTCAGAAATAAATAAATAAAATCTCAAAAAGAAAAAAAATCTCTGAAAAATAATGAGGTTAGTTCACCTAATGAGATGGGTCAGTAAGGCCAAATAGGAATTTGAGTGGAGATTGTGGAATGTCTTATGGAGTATGTGGATAATTTTTAGAGTTTAAAATTGCATTTTATTTTTGGGTATATTAAGGGGAACAATTGTGTTTTTAATTAGTATACATAAATCAGAATGGAGTTTGCTTTATAATAATTCCTTTTTTTGAAACAGATTCAAGATTTTTGGAAAGTTACCACTGATTTCTTTAAGAATCTCAGATAAAAAACTGCAAGGAATTCTGGAATTGATTGAAAGCATTCCGAAACCCACACCTGCAACTGAAACATATGCCCCTGCCAAACCATTTCAGGTAATGCTTTTACAAAATTGATAAAAATGCAAATTAAAGAAACTGGACAACTTTATCCACAAATTTTGGGTAAAATAATTTATTTTCAAGAGACCTTTAAATATTAGATTTTAGCGGCACCTGGGTAGTTCAATCAGTTAAGCATCCAACTTGATCTCAGCTCAGGTCTTGATCGCAGTGTAGTGAGTTCAAGCCCCGTAATGGGCTCCATGCTGGAAATGGAGCCTGCTTTGAAAAAAAAAAAGTTGGGGCACCTGGGTGTCTCAGTTGGTTAAGTGTCCACCACTTGATTTCAGCTCAGGTCATGATTTCAAATTGTGAGATTGAGCCCTCCATCGGGCTCTGCACTGGGCATGGAGCCTGTTTAAGATTCTCTCCCTCTCCCCGCTGCCTCCCCCACCCCATGTTACTCTCCACCTCTAAAAAAAAATTATTTTTCTGACATTATAAAAGAGAAAATGATGAAAGAATAAAAGGTGCAAATTTTAAAGAAAATTATATAAGTCTGCCTTTCTTCACTAGTCTGGCTTGTAGTCACTCTCCTCAGTGGTAACACTGTTAACTACTACTTCTCTGGTTTCCCAAAAATGTTTATGGCATACACTATGGCATGCTCATGTGTGTACATATACATATGTACTCTTATGTTCTTCAAATTTACGTAAATTCTATCATTATACTTACTGTTCTGAAACTATTTTTTCACCATTATCATATTTTATATATGTTAGAGATATCTTCATATTAGCATGTACAGATCTGCCTTTTACTTTAGAGCAGTATAGCATGGAATTGTTCAAGTGTAACATGATCCCCTTTTGATGGACACTGACATTGTTATGAGTGCTCACAGTTCTATCCTACTGCTTTCAGCTTCCTCGTACATATATTTGGGTATATTTTTATCCATTGGATAAATTTGTACATGTGGAATTGCTCAGTGAATTTTAGGTTTTCATGAACTTTGCCAAATTTTCTTTTTTAAATTGAGTATAATTTATAGTCCCACCAGCAGTAAATGAGTGTTTGTTTCTCTGTTCTTTAGTCTTAACAATTTAAAATTTATTCTATTAAATGAAAAAATGTTATATTGTGGCTTTGATTTGCATTTACAAGTAACATAGGACTTATGTCAATAAACATGAGTTTATTGGGTGTTTGACTTTCTGTTTTTTAAAACTGCTGTGTTTGTCTTTTGTTGTGTTGTGGTTTTCCAATTAAAGAAATTGTTGCTGTTTGTCCTTTACAAACATTTTTTTTCTTTGTTTTTCCTTGGATTCATTTATTTTTGGCATGCGCAAGTGTTTGCGTTTTACACGTTCAGACTTACTAAGGTAGGATGTCTGGGTGGCTCAGTCAGTTAAGCATTTACCTTTGGCTCAGGTCATGATCCCAGAGTCCTGGGATCAAGCCCAGAGTTTGTTAGGGTCCGTGCTCAGCAGGGAGCCTGCTTCTCCCTCTGCCTACCTCTTTCTCTCCCCTCTCTCCTCTCTCTCTGACAAATAAATTAAAATCTTGAAAAAAAAAAGTCGTTAAGGTTTTCCTTCATGATTTCTCTGTCTTATTCTATGGACCTTCTTACGAAGAAAATTTCAAAAAGAAGATATCCATTTGGGGCAGTTGGATGGGTCAGTCGGGTAAGTGTCTGCCTTCAGCTCAGGTTATGATCTCAGAGTCCTGGGGTTGAGTCCCACATTGGGCTCTTTGCTTAGTGGGGAGTCTGCTTCTCCTTCTTCCTCTGCCCCTTCCCACTCTCCACACCTTGTGCTCTTTCTCTCAGATAAATAAATAAAATATTATTTAAAAATCCAGTCATGTTTTTCTCTCTTTAAACATTTTGATTTCTTTCATGTTTAACTTTTTTATTTTGAAATAATTTCAAACTTACAGAAAAATTGTAAAAATAGTATAAAGAACTTCATCAAACCCTGTGAGAGGAAGTTGCTGACCTATTATACCATAACCCTGAAACAGTAGTGTTTTGTAGTATTTTTTCATAATCTGTTGCTGAGTTTTTTGTTGAGGTTCTTTTGAAGAGGAGAGGTTTTAAGTTTTGATGAAATCCACTTTGTCAGTATTTTCTTCTATGGATGAAGGTTTTTGTATCCCAACTCTGAAATCTTTGCCTAACACAAGATCAAGATTTTTCCTGTGTTTTATTCTAGAAATTTTATAGTTTTAGGTTTTATATTCAGATCTGTGATCCATTTTCTGTTAAATTTTTACGTGGTGCATGTGATAAGTTACTGTTTATACATTTGTATTTTTAGTTATTTCAGTTTCATTTGTTGAAAACACTTCCTTTTTCCTTTTGAGTTGAGCATTTTGGGGGGCTCTTTTCTACTCCAGTGATACTCCTTCGATTTTTAATCTATTCCCTCGCTGATACTATAGTGTCTTATTTACTACATGTCTTCATGGTAAATATTATGTATGCATGTATGTATATATGTTGGTATGTATCCCCTTCTTCAGTGTTAACAAGAATTTTCCTGGGACTGTCTCGTGAATTTGGTTCTTCCATCCGTTTTATGCTATGTTGATGGCACCTCTGAGTTCTTTCTTGCATAATGTATATTGTATTTTAAACTTTTATTTATGTTTTCTTCTTAAACACTTCTAAGTTTTAGAAAAAGTACTTGGGTAAATGTTAGCTTCACTTGTTATCACTGAAGGCTCAGAGGACTCTTCTCTCTCCCATCCCCTGAACTTAATCTGTATATCAAAAGGCTGTCAAACCTATGGTCTGCATTAGCTGTTCTTTTAAAAATCCAATGCCTATATAAAATAGGCTGAGAATAACTTAATATGTCTTATACTGAATTTCTGTTAGTGTCTGGCCACACATTTGGTAAAAGATTACTGCATAAGGTCATGTTAATTATTTATATTCAACACTAGCCCAACTCTAGATTTTGCATATTTTTATCTTTAATCCTTATCACAAGCCAGCAAGTATTTGCCCAGGGAACAGACTCTTAAGTTAAATACTTTGCTAAGATCATAAAGCTTGTAGCTTTTAGCTTGCAGAGCCAAATTTTGAACTCAGATTTCTTTCTCTCTCTCTTTCTTTAAACAAATCTATAGCTGTAGGCTGACATTTTTTCTGCTCTTTTCATGCTGCTTTCTATATAAATGACATCCTAATCTGCAGGGACTTTATTTTCCACCTTTTCCATTTTTCTAAGAAAGTTCAGTCCAAAGTACTAGATCATTACTAAGACTTTTAATTTAACTTGAAGGGGTTTCATAGGTTAGATAAAGAAAAGTTTTTTAAAATAAAGAATCACCTCTTCATGGATAGCTTGTTTGGCTTATCTCAGAAACAAAGTTTCAGTCACAGGTCTGAAAGATTTTAACACCTAAATATCTCTTGAAGCTAGATGTTCCTGTTCACTTCATATAATTTTATTTTTCTTCTTAATTTTTATTTCAACTTTATTAAGGTACAGTTGACAAATAAAACTATAAAATATTAATGTGTACATTGTGGTGGTTTAATACACGTATATGTCGCGAGAGGATTTAACCTGTCTAGCTAATTAACACATCCATTCTTCACTTACTTGTTTTTGGTGAGAGCATTCAGTTCTACTCTCTCAACAGATTCCTGTTACTCAGTACAGTGTTGTTGATTATGGTCACCATATTTTACATTAAATCCTCAGCCTTACTCACCTCGAAGCTGAAAGTTTGTACCCTTTTACTAACTGCTCCCTATGTCCTGCACTCTATAGCCCCTGGCAACCACTTCTGTACCCTTGCTAGGAGTTCGACCTTTTTGTTGTTAGATTCCACTTATAAATGATACTACGAGGTGTCTTTCTTAGTCCTGCTTATTTCACTTAGCATCATGCCCTCAAGTTCCTTTTATGTTGTTACAAATGACAGGATTTCCTTCTTTCTCATGGTTGAGTGATTTACATTATATATATAAATGTGTGTGTGTGTGTATATATAATACATATTATATATTATATAAATGTCATAAATATATATAATATATATATTTTATATGTACTATATAAATGCCATGCTTTTATTCATTCACCTGTTTGATGGACACTTCCCACATCTTGTCTATTGTGATTAATGCTACAGTAAACATGGGCGTGCAAATCTTTCTTTGATATCCTGTTTTCATTTCCTTTCGAAAAACCAGAAAAGTGAGATTGCTGGATTACATGGTAGTTCTAGTTTTAGTTTCCTGAGGAACCTGCCCACTATTTCTTTGGTGGCTGCACCAATTTATATTGCAGGATTTACTTTCTCTCCACATCCTCTCCAATACTTGTTATCTGTTGTCTTTTTTTTTTTTTTTCAGTTTTTTTTTTTTTTTAAGATTTTATTTATTCATGAGAGGGGGAGAGAGAGGCAGAGGTTGAAGTAGGCTCCCCACGGAGCAGAGAGCCTGATGTGGCACTCCATCCCAGAACCCTGGGATCATTACCTGAGCCAAAGGCAGACGCTTAACTGACTGAGCCACCCAGGTGCCCTTTTTTCAGGTTTTAAAACTTTTATTTGCAAATTAAAAATGGTGCATTGCAATAATTAAAATCATTTGAACAAAAAAATGGCCTGGTGATTAAACCCCATAAACCCTGTTTACAGCCTGTGAGATGTCTCGGGTCAGCTTGGTTTTTACTCTAGATTTCACTGTTTTCCCACCCAACATCTTCCTTCACCAACATGCAAGTTCTTTTCCTTTCCTGCCAGCCAGCTGGCAGATGGGAGTGGCAGACCAGCCTTCATTGTCAGTAGTTCTCAATTCTTTGATGTGAAAAGGATGCAGTCTTTTCAACTTGATCCACTCTCTTTGCATGTTACAAAGTTAAATTGCTCAAAGTTAAATTGCTAAAAGAAGTAAAATAAGGTAATGCTCACAAATCTATAGTGCATGTTGGCAGCATGTGTCTTACTAGGATTCTCTTGCTTGCTTCTCCTGTTCATTTGTTTCTCCTATTTTTCTACCTTCTTTGATACCGATGAATTGAATTTCTCAGTCTCAGCCATATCAGGTTTGTCAGAACATGGTTGCAGAGGAGGCAGAGTGTGGTACACAAGCAAGTGAAGTCTGGTCTGTGCAGTAGCTGTGCTGGGTTGTTGTCTTTTTGATGATGGCCATCCTAACAGATGTCTGCTGGTATCTCAGCATTTTGATTTGCATTTCCCTTATTAGTGTCGGGCAACTTTTCATATGCTATTGACCGTCTGTATGTCTTCTTTGGAAAATGTCCATTTCTTCTGCCCATTTTTTAAAATTGTTTGCTGAGTTGAATGAATTCTTCATATGGTTTAGATATTAATACCTTATCAGATATATTATTTGCATGTATTTTCTCCCATTCAGTTCATTGCCTTTCCATTTGTTGATGGTTTCCCTTGCTGTGCAGAAGCTTTTTAGTTTGAGGTCGACCCACTTGTTTATTTTTGCTTTTGTTGTCTTTGCTTTTGAAGTCCGATCCAACATACCACTGCCAAGATTATTGTTAAGGAGCTTATCTGCCTATGTTTCCTTTAGAAGCTTTATGGCTTCAGGTCTTCCATTCAAGTCTGCAATCACTTTTAAGTTGATTTTGTGGATGAGAAAGGAGTCCAGTTTTATTCTTTTGCATGTGGTTGTCCTTTCCTTGTATATTCTTGGCTCCTTTGCCAAAAATTATTTGATTGTTAACTCATCGGTTTATTCCTGGCCTCTCATTTTAGTTCCACTGATTTACGAATCTGTTTTTTTGTGTTGGTGCCATACTGTTTTGACTACCTTAGCTTTGTAATAGAGCTTGAACTTAGGAAGTATGACGCCCCCAGCTTTATTCTTAAGATTGCTTTGGCTATTCAGGATCATCTAGATGTTAGGATTATTTTCTCTACATGTGTATAATACATTACTCGACTACTGATAGAAATTGCATTGAATCTGAAGATTGCTTTGAGTAGTGTGTACTTTTTAACAATACTGCTTTTTGCAGTCCTTAAGTGTGAAATATCTTTTCATCTATTTGTGTCTTCAGTTTCTTTCATCAGTGTTTTATAGTTTTCAGGGTACAGATTTTTCTCCTCTTTGATTAAATTTATTCATAGGTATTCTTTTTGATAGAGTTAAAAATGGTAATTCTTGAAATCAGATAATGTGACATCTAAATTGTTTGCTTTTCCTAAATACTTAACACTAGTTCTTCCCCTTTCCTGATAACTTTTAGAATCAGCTTTTCAATTTTACAAAAAGATTTTGCTGGGATTTTGATGGTGATTTTATTGTATTACCAGTTTGGGGAGAATTGACCTTTTAACAATACTGAATCTTTCAGTCCATTAACATGATACATCTTTTCATTTATTTAGGTTTATTTATTTATTTATTTATTTTTTAAGATTTTATTTATTTGACAGAGAGACACAGTGAGCGAGCAGATACAAGCAGGGGGAGTGGGAGAGGGAGAAGTAGGCTTCCCATGGAGCAGGGAGCCCAATGGGGGGCTTTATCCCAGGTCGCAGGGATCATGACCCAAGCTGAAGTCAGATGCTTAATGACTGAGCCACCCAGGGGCCCCTATTTAATTTTTTTCATAAGTATTTTGTAGTTGAAATGTACATGTGCTTCACATGTTTTGGTGTTCTGTGTCCTCTGAAAATCCACATATTGAAACCTTAACTCTGGTAGCTCAGAATGTCGCTGTATTTGGACATAGGACCTTAAAAAGTGGTTAAGTTAATATGAGGCCATTAGAGTGGGTCCTAATGCAGTCAGTGTGGCATCTTCATGAGAAGTAGAAATTCGGACACAGAACAAGACACCAGAGATGCGCATGTACAGAGAAAATGCCATGGCGGGAGCAGGGGTGCAGCAAAGAGGTAGACATCTGCAAGCCTAGGAGAGTGGCCTCAGTCAAAGCAAATGATGCCAACACCTTGATCTTGAACTTCTTATCTTTCTGAACTGTAAGAAAATAAATTTCTGTTGTTTAATACCTCCAGTCTATGAATTTTGTTATGGCAGCCCTTGAAAACTAATACAGGTTTTGGTACCAGAAAGTGACGTGGGGTTGTAACAAATATGTTGTAGTAGGTTTAGCACTGGATAATAAGTAGAATGTGAAAGAGGGTTTTCAGGCAAGGTGATCCTTGTAATAAAGTGGGAAAGAACTTGGCTGAATTGTTTTCTAGTGTGGAACTTGTAAGTGATGAATTTGGATATTTATTTGAGATTTCTAAGTAAACTGTTCAAGACATGGTCTTATTTTTTCCTAATTGCTTATAGTAAAATGCGAGGAAAGATACATTTTTAAGAAGGATTTGTTATATCAGTAACAGAACTTAAAGATTTGGAAAGTGCTCAGCCTATCCATATTGCAAAAAATGGAGAATTGTGTTAGAAAACCAGAGGTATTTGCACAAACACTTGATAAAGGCGTGTGACACATGGCTTTAATCCACTATCTCACCGAAGCCAGGAATAGAGATGGGACTCTACCAGCTGAAGTACTAAGAGGGCAGAGTCAGGACAAAATGAAGAAAATCCCTTGAAGTTCTGGGATACTACAGGGTGGGACAGTAGGCCATCCAGCTGGGAATGTGCTTTATTCTTCAGTAAAAGGGAACAGAATAATCTTTTTTTTTTTTTCCCATTTTATTTATTTTTTTCAGCATAACAGTATTCATTGTTTTTGCACAACACCCAGTGCTCCATGCAGGGAACAGAATAATCTTGAAAGCTAGTCTGAGATCCACAGTGGTGCCATTACCAACATAGGCTCAATAGGTATGGGTTTTGGGGGCTAAAGTTCCCTCCTGGATTTCGAGAATGGTTCCACTTTCTTGGTTTCAGTGGATCATTCTGCTACTTAGTGGCAGGAGTGTAGTCTTTTTTTTTTTTTTTTTTTTAATTAAAAGATTTTTAAAAAAATTTATTTGAGAGACAGAGATCTCAAGTAGGCAGAGAAGCAGGTGGAGGGGGGAGCCTGATGTGGGTCTCGATCCCAGGATTCTGGGATCCTGACCTGAGCCGAAGGCAGAGGCTTTAACCCATTGACCCACCCAAGCACCCCTAGTCTATTAGGTATGATAATAGCTGTCAGTTTCTCCATCTTATTTCCTAGGTTGAGGGAGGTATTCTTTTATTCCTAGTTAGCTGATGGTTTTATTTGTATCAGGAATATTTGTAGCATTTTATAGAATGCTTTTGCTGCATCAGTTGTAATCATACAGTTTTCTTCTTTATTCTTTTAATATGATAAATTACATTGCTTGAATGTTGTACTAGCCTTGCATTCCTAATATAAGCCTCATTTGTTCATGATAATTATCCTTTTAGTACAGTGTTGGATTTATTTGCTAATTTTTTGTTAAGGATTTTTGTATTTATGTTCATACAGGATCGTGGTTTATACTTGTTAGGTATTTGCATGATATCAGAGAAAGTCCAGCCTTGTGAAATGAATTGGAAAAGGTTTCCCTCTCCTCTTACTTTACAAGATTTTTTGTAAAGAGTAGATACTGTTTCTCTCTTAAATACCAGTGAAGCCATCTGTGCGTAGAGTTTCTTTATTTTTTATTTTTATTTTTTTTAAAGATTTTATTTATTCATTTGACAGAGAGAGAGAGATCACAAGTAGGCAGAGAGGCAGGCAGAGAGAGAGAGGAGGAAGCAGGCTCCCTGCGGAGCAGAGAGCCCAATGCGGGGCTCGATCCCAGGACCCTGAGATCATGACCTGAGCCGAAGGCAGCGGCTTAATCCACTGAGCCACCCAGGCCCCCCTAGAGTTTCTTTATTGAAAGACTTTGAAATTGTTTCATTTTTACCGGACTGTATCTGTTTATTCTTGCATGAGCTTCATAAGATTTTCTGTTAAGGAATTTGTTTCATCCAAGGTGTTGAATATGTGGAAGTAAGGTTGTTCCTAACATGTTCTTATCCTTCAGATGACTTTAGCATCCATAACGATACCTCATTCATTTGTTACCTAGCTCTTTTCAGATCCAAAATTTCTCCTTGAGTTCTTAAAATTTCTCTCTTCATTAATGTTTTCTTTTTTAAGATTTTATTTATTTGTCAGAGCAAAAGCCGTGGGGGGGCGGCAAAGGGAGGGGGAGAAGCAGGCCCCCACTGAGCAGGGAGCTGGATACAGGACTTGATCCCAGGACCCTGGGATCATGACCTGAGCCAAAGGCAGGCACTTAACTGACGGAGCCACCTTCATTTCTATTTGTTATGACATCATTGTTGGAATTTTCTTTAGCTCTTTCTCCATGGTCCTTTTTAGCTTTCTGAGCATATTTGAGGCATTAAAAAAAAGTCCTTTTTTAGTAAGTCTAGTGCCTTACTTCCTCCTGAACTGCGCTTGCTAATTTTTCCCTGTTATGGGCCGTTCTTACGTGTTTCTTTGCATAGATTGTCCTGTTTTGTAATCAGACAAAGGAATTATGAGAAAACTATAGACATGTATGTTCATTAACATAGATACAAAAATCCTTTAAAAATACTACAGCCAAATAGTATAATATATTATAGCCAAATGCATTTACTTTATGAAAACAAAAATGGTTCACAAGTCAGTGTTATTAATCATATTCATGGAATAAAGGAGAAAAAGTCTATGATCATCTCAATAAATGAGGAAGAAGTATTGACAAAACCCAACAATTATTGATGGTAAAAACTTCTTAAAAAATTTGAGAGAGAGGGAGAGAGCTCGTGCACAAGTGAGCAAGAGAGAGCACAAGCGGGGTAGAGGGAGAGGAAGAGAGAAGCAGACTCCCTGCTGAGCAGGGAACCTGACTGTGGTCTTGTTCCCAGGACCATAGGATCAGGACCTGAGCTGAAGGCAGATGCTTAACCCTCTGGGCCACCCTGGCTCCCTGATGATAAAAACTCTTAAATGGGAAATAGAAGAGTTTCTTCAACCTCATAAAGGACATACAGGAAAAACCTGTAGCTAATATTTAATTTGAAAAAGACTGAATGCTTTCCCTGTAAGATCTAGAACAGTTCAAGAATACCTTTTCTCACCACCTCTATTCAAGTTGATAGTGAATGTTCTAGCTTCTGCAAAGAAATCAAGAAAAAGACAGGATTAGAAAGAAAAAGTAAAACTATCTTTATTTGCAGATGAAATGATCATTCATGCAGAAAGTACTAAGGAATGTAGAAAAATACTAATAATAGCAAATTTGCAAGATACATTATCAATGTAAATGTTTCTAAAAGTGAAAAATATTCCATTTGTAACAATATTAAAAAGGACTAAATACTTAAGAAAAAATTAATAATAGAAGTACAAGACCTGTAAACCTTAAATTGCAGAACATTTCTGAAAACAAAGAAAACCTAAACATTGGAATGATATGCATAATCAAGGAGTGGAGGCCTGACCCCATTGAGTTGGCAGTCTTCAAACTCTCTAGATTTCTCACCACCTCAATCAGAATATGGAAGATTTCTCTTCTGGAAATTAACAAGCTAATTATAAATGTAGGGGCCCCTGGGTGGCTCAGTGGGTTAAAGCCTCTGCCTTCGGCTCAGGTGGTGATCCCAGGGTCCTGGGATCGAGCCCCGCATCGGGTTGTCTGCTCAGCAGGGAGCCTGCTTCCTCCTCTCTCTCTCTGCCTGCCTCTCTGCCTACTTGAAATCTCTGTCTGTCAAATAAATAAATAAAATCTTAAAAAAAAATTATAAATGTATATACAGTAATGTAAAAGACACATATTAGCCAAAACAATTTATTATTTTTAATGTGAATTCCAGCATAATTAACATACACAGTGTTTACATTCATTTCAGGTGTACAATACAGTGATTCAGCACTTCCCTATATTACTTTGTGTTCTTCAAGATAAGTGTACTCTTAACCCCCTTCATCTATTTCAAAGCTACGCCCCCCCACTATAACCACCTGTTTGTCCTCTGTAAGTAAGAGTCAGTTTTTTGGTTTGTCTCTTTCTTTTCCTTTGTTTGTTTCTTAAATTCCACATGGGAGTGAAATTACGTGGTGAAATTACGTGGTATTTCTTTCTCTGGCTTATTTCATTTAGGACCGTACTCTCTAGATCCATCCATGTTGTTGCAAATGGCGAGATTTCATTCTTCTTTATAGTTGAATAATACTGTGTTTCCCGTACACACCACATCTTTATCCATTCATCTATTGATGGAAACTTAGGTTGCCTTCAATATTTTAGCCAAAACAATTTTAGATAAGAATAATATTCGAGGTTTTCTAATATTTGATTTCAAGGTTTATTTTATAGCTACTTTATTAAAGTGGTTTTGTTTGGTATGGGAATAGACATAGATCAGTGAAGTAGAATAAAGCTTGGATATAAATGTACACTATCATACATGGTTAAGGTATGTTTGATATCATAAAAAGATGCCAACCTAAATAAGTGGGGAAATGTGATAGTTCTTTCAAGAAATGATTTTGAAATAACTAGATTTCTGGAGTTGTTATATAATCTGGAGACATGTTCAAGGATGCTTATGGTAGTACTACGAGTAAGCTAAAAATCTGTAAACAATACAAATATTTATCAACAGTGTAGTGGGCAAATAAGTATTGCAAATATGCAGTATAGTAAGGTAGTGAGAATGAGTGAACAATCAATTATGTGTAAAATTTAAACATTTTGTAGAAGAATGTGTTAGAATATTTAGGATACTCCTTTTTTGTACAGTTTAGAAACAGGATAAAGAATGTTAAAGAATGTTAGAGAATCATTAATAGGACATAAAAACAAGTAAAGTGAAATTGTGATTAGTTGTAGGGAATATAATCGAGGAGAATCACATGAGATGCTTCTAGGTATGGGTATAGTGCTGCTTAGAATGTTTTTCTTAGTTTTTGGTCTGGGTAGAAGATTCAGGTATGTCTTTTCTTATTATTTTATCACATTGCATTTTATGTTTTTATGTGCTATATTTCTCCAAGCAGTAAAAAAGTCAATTTAATGAAGTGTTTTTCAAAAAATGCAAAGTAAAACTGGGAACTTCGCATCTCTGTAGGTTTGAAATATTGGGATTGGTTATTTCCTGTGAATGTCCTGATAGGTTTTCTTATTTAGTGAGACATTGAGTTAACATTGTATCTAAGATCTTTTCCTACTCGAAGCCTGTCAGCAAGAAAATTAATATAAGAGTTCTGTGATTTTTATTTAGCCTTGAAATTGTAAAACCACTTCTTGAAATCTATATTTTATAATTTACTTTCCTAATTCAGACTGGATTTTTTTTTTCTTAGTTCAAAGTGGGATTTTTTTTTTCTTTGTCAAAATTGTCTTAGGACTTTGAATAAAAATCTTTGTGCTAATCAACAGTGAATTACTTTTCTTCCAGATGCAAAGGTCCACCTCTGTGGGAACAACACAGATTTCACAGAAAATGCTTCCTTTCTTGGAACTTCCATGTGTTGATGATGGTAAAATGAAACTGGTTTAGGAAGTTTTCTGTAATAAAATGTATTATGAATATAATTTTCATTTTGAGACTATATAAAAAAATTGCAGGCAATAGCAGATATGTATATGTTTTCCAGAAATTTTCACTAAAATTCCTTTAAGATAATAGAAGTGGAATGTTCCTTAAAGTTGCTTTTGCAGCAAGAATTTTTTGGTGAATAAAAGTAAAACTCTTGATCTCACAAAATCTACTAGTAAGTTAATCTTTATCTTCCTTTGAGTTAGGAGCCCCTATGAAACGCTATGGATTATATAATTTATAATGTTGCTTAGTTATTTGAAGAATCTTGTCTTCGTTAAATTCTGGGCCCACCATTGAAGAGGTTGACTAAACCAACCTGAGAATAAATAGGTTGAGCATGGTTCCACACACAATATTCAAAGGACCCAAATTTGTAGCAAATTCCATGGCAGTTGTAACGTTGAGCTGCTACAGCAAAAAAACTGGGCATTCTTGATACTTGAATATGGAATATGTGCACAGGGAAAGGAAATAAACATTGCACTTTATAAGCACTGTATTGTTAAGTGGAAAATGCAATGTCTTAAATAAAACTGTATTTAAAATTGGCACCAAAAAAAAAAATTTTATTTTTATTTTTATATTTTCCTCTTATATTACTAAACAAACAAACAAAAATCAGGCCTTAATACCTACATTCACACGTGAAAAGTGGTAAATACTATGACACCAGATACCTGCTTTTCTTTGCCACATTGGAAAGAATTTTTTTTTTTTTTTAATTTATTTGACAGAGATCACAGGTAGGCAGAGAGGCAGTCAGAGAGAGAGGAAGGAAAGCAGGCTCCCTGCCGAGCAGAGAGCCCGATGCGGGGCTCGATCCCAGGACCCTGGGACCATGACCCGAGCGATAGGCAGAGGCTTTAACCCACTGAGCCACCCAGGCGCCCCGGAAAGAATTTTTTTAAGCCTATTTTTAAGGCCTTAAAAATTGCTTAATCTTAAGTAACTGAAGTTACCATGTCAATTTTCAGTTTTCTAGAGAACATTTTTCTTTCTGTGTGGGTAAGGGGTGGGAAGGAAATGTTTGTGAGATCATCTGCCCTAAATTCAGTTTTTGGTCATTAGAGATATATACTTCAGATAGTTTTAGTTTCCTTTAAATCTTCTTTTAATGATTTCACTAGTTTTGGAGTTGTTTTTAATAGCAAATTCCAGAAATTTATTGTATATATATGTGTATATACACACACAGACACACATACGCATACACGCACACACACATCCATGAATGAAATGGTGATTGATCTCCGTTTCTTCATCCAAACCTCAGGATCTGCTTTGTGCTTTTAATATTGCAGATTTTGTAACTCAGCCCTATTTTTGTTACCCAGGTAGAACAAGCAAATTAGTCTGTTCCTTTGAAAATTCATGTTGCATGTAATCATTGGCATTGGCAGTTGCTATAAACTTTTCTTTTGCAGGGCACCTGGGTGACTTAGTCAGTTGAGCATCCAACTTTGATTTCAGCTCAGATCATGACCTCAGGGTCATGAGATCAAGCCCTGCATTGGGGGAGCCCAGCATGGAGCCTACTTAAAATTCTCTCCCTCTGCCCACTGGTGCATGCACATTCTCTCTCTCTCTCTCAAAAATAAAAAATAAAATTTTTGTTTGCAGTTTTATACTAATGATGATGTTCATTAACCTAAAGGTGAACTTTGTATTTTCTATGTTTTTTGGCATCAAAAATGTTATTTTCAGACATAAGCTCTATTATTTTCTCATCTTTTTATTTAAATCTTGAACTATTTAGATTGCTAATGTATTAGTATTCATATTTATCTCAGAAAAATTATAAAAATGTTATTAAATCAGTCATTTTGATTGTTGACTTAAATAATGTTCTACAATATTTAGATTCAGAGGAAGAATTTTTTGATGCACCATGTAGTCCCTTGGATGAACCTCCTCAATCTCCCTCTGAACTTCAAAGCTATCAGCCGAAGAAGTTTCAAAAGCTGTATTGTTCAAAAAATATGATTCAGTGTAAACTAAGATTTGAAGTGCCAGAGGTATGTACCATAGTAAAATTAATATGGCTTCTTTTAAATTTTCATTGCTGCTATTCATTGTATTTATATAGTCTCATTACTAACATGTACTCCTGTTTCATCCAGTTTAAGCTGAATCCAGATGTTGCTATGTGATTTTTCCTCCCCTTTCTTTGAAGATTAATTTTCTTAATCACAGGTTAGGAGTTTAGATCATATGTTATGGTTATTTGATACACATTTATTAAAAATAGTTTGTACAACATAAATGTATATGTATGTGTGATATAAAATCTTTCCTAAATTTTAAGTACAGATCGTATAAATACCTTATATCTCCATTTATAACCACCATCTACATAAATAATTTTTTATTTTGGTAGTGGTAGTTTCTTTTTTCTTTTTTCTCTAGGTTTTGATTCAGTTTTATCACCTTGTTGGAGACTGTGAACTACCTGTGGTAGAGGTTGATGTTTTAGGATTGGGCACAGATGTGGAATTTAGAACATTTGATTTGAAAGCAAATGCCTTTTTGAAAGAGTTCTGCCTAAAATGCCCAGAATACTTTGGTAAGCATCTCAATTTTCTTAAAGTAATAAACTTTTATTGTTTGACTCCCTACTAGAGAGTTTAAATTCTCTAGGCTTTAAATCAGTACATTTATTAAGACATTCTCAAAGAAATACTATATTATGAATTGGTTGTCAGTTTTTATCTTATACTTGGAGATCTAAAAACGTAGATCAGAGACAAAATGAAGATTCCTTTTCATAAAGGAAAATAAAATAGACCTGGTTTAATTTTAAATCTAACTCAATGCTACAATGCTGGATTAGTTTCCTATTGATAATGTAATAATTTACCACAGACTGAGTGTCTTCCAACCACAGAAAATTGTTATCTGCTATTCTGTTAATCAGTAGTTTGACATAAGTCTTAACAGGTAAAAATCAAGGTGCCAATTAGAGTTCCTGTATGGAGACTCTAGGGGAAGATCCATTTCCTCGCTTATTAAGTTGTTTCCAAAACTCATTTCTTTGTCGTATATTACGACAAAGAAGCAGCTTCCTGCTACTAACAGGTAAGGACTGGCCTTAACCTCCACAGGCCTAAGTCCTTGCATTTGGTTCTCTGTATCTCAGAACCAGTACAGGGTGATAGATCCTTCTTATGTTGTCATCTCTGATCTCAGTCCAAGCTAATTTCCTCTTTACCTAATTGGCTTTGCAAAGACCCTTTTGCTATATAAGGTAACATATTCTCAGGTTTAGGCAGACATAACATGGATGTCCTTGGGTGTCAGAGCTTAACATTTTGTGTATTATAAACATTTTCTGTCCCATAATCATAATGGATATATTATACCTTGGATAGTATATCCACTTACTTTGTTAGGCATTTAGGAGAGGGTATTATGTATATTTCTTTATATTTTTGGATTTATTCTTGTAAGATAACTCTAAATGGTTGTTGGAATTATTTAGATAATTTATTTCTAATGTGAATGCCTTTATTTCTTTTTCTGGCCTAATTGCTCTGGCTAGGACTTCCAGTACTGTGTTGAATAAAAGTGACAAGAGTAGGCACCCTTGTCTTGTTCCTGATTTAAAATAAAAGCTTCCAACTTTTACACTGCATAGGATGTTGGCTATGGGCTTGTTATATGTGGTCTTTATTATGTTGAGGAATGTTCCCTCTCTACCCACTTTGTTGAAAGTTTTTATGTAAATGGATGTTGAATTTTGTCAAATGTTTTTCTTCATCCATTGAAATCATATTTTTATACTTCATTTTGTTAACATAGGCTATCACATTGATAGGTTCGTGGATGTTGAACCATCCTTGGAATAAATCCTGCTTACTTATGGTCCTTTCAATGTATTGTTGAATTTATTGTGCTTATATTTCGTTGAGGATTTTTGCATCTATGTTCATCTAAAATCAATTGGCCTGTATCTGCATTTGGTACTAGAGTAGAGCTTGACTTGTAAATGAGTTTGTAAGGGTTTCCTCCTATTTTTCAGAAACATTTCATTAAGATCAGTATTAATTCTTTATTTAATATTTGGTAGTATTTATCAGTGAAGCCGTCTGGTCCTGGATTTTTGTTTTTTGGGAGGCTTCTGATTACTAGTTCAATTTCTTTATAAATAATTGGTCTATGTGTGTTTTGTATTTCCTGGAAGGTTGTATGTTTCTAGGAATTTATCCATTTCTTTTTATTTTTCTTAATTATTTTTATTCGTGGAACTTTTTCTGTAAATTTGAAATTAATTCCAAATAAAAGGTTAAAAAATATACAATGCTTTACTTCCTGAGCTTAGTTATGTATGTACATACATGTGTTTTAATATTAAGTTAAATATTAAGTTTATATGTTTAATATTATAATCTAAACCACATTTATATATCTTTTTTTATTCAGACCTATATTTTTTTAACTTTGAAACCTGTCTTCATATTTTTTCTGTTACGTTATGTTAGTCACTATACAGTGCATCATTAGTTTTTGATGTAGTGCTCCATGATTCATTGCGTATAACACCGAGTGCTCCATGCAATACATGCTGTCCTTAATACCCATCACCAGGCTAACCCATCCCCCAACCTCCTCCCCTCTAAAACCCTCAGTTTGTTTCCTGGAGTCCATAGTCTTTCATGGTATGTCTCCCCCTCTGATTCCCCACCTTCATATCTATTTCTTTTCGGTTGTCCAGTGGTTAGCATTATGATTTTTCATTGTAGTCTCTACGACCTTTTGTATTTATTTGGTTATCAGTTGTAATGTCTCCTTTCTCATGCCTGATTTTATTTAAGCCTGCCTTTTTTTTTTTTCTTAGTGAATCTAGCTAAGGGTTTGTGCATTTTGCTTATCTTTGAAAGGACCCAGCTCTTAGTTATATTGATCTTTTCACTTGTTTTTTTTTTTGTTTTGTTTTTTTGTTTTTTTTTTTTTTAGTTTCGATTGCCTTTATTTCTGCTCTGATATTTTATTTCCTTCTAATTTGGGGTTTCATTTGTTCTTTTTCTAGTTCCTTGGGGTATAAAGTTAGATTGTTTGAATTTTTTGTTTTAAGAGGCAAGCATTGCTGTTCTTTGCCCTCTTAGAAATACTTTTGCTGCATTTCATAAATTTTGGTATATTGTATTTATGTTCTCATCGGTCCAAGGTATTTTTAATATTTTTTTCTTTTGACTTCTTTGTCGACTGGTAAAAATTGTCAATATCTGCAGTAATTCTTTGAAGATCTAAATAGTAAAACTGTCACTATTTGCAGGTGACATAATACTATATATAGGAAACCTTAAGGACTCCACCAAGATGCTGTTAGCTCTAATCAGTAAATTCAATGATGTTGTAGGATAGCAAAATACAAAATTCTTTGGGTTTCTATACACTATGAGAGGGAGAAGTTAAGAAAACAATCCAACAATTGTAATTCCATCAAAAAAATAAAATGCATAAGAATAAAATTAGGGAGATGAAAGACATATACTGAAAATTATAAGAGTGATGAAAAAAAAATCAAGACACATAGGTAGTCTGTGCTTATGGATTGGAATAATTAACATGGTAAAGTGTTCATATTATCCAAAGCAAATCTACAAATTCAATGCATTCCCTATCTAAATTTCAATGACATTTTGTACAGAAATAGAAAAAGTAACTCTAAATTGGTGCTAGGAAAACTGGGAAGCCATATGCAAAAGAATGAAACTGAACTATGACTACCATCTTACAGCTTAATGGAAGGCCTGAAACCATAAAACTCCTGGAATTAAATATAGGCAGTAAGTGCCTTTACCTTAGTCTTGTGTTGATTATTTGGGTCTGATTCCAGATGCAAAGACAAGAATAAACAAGTAGGACTACATTAGACCAAAAATCTTCTGCACAGCTAAGGAAGCCATGAACCAATTGAACCATTCCTACTGAATGGGAGAAGATACATGCAAATCACAAATCTGATCAATGGTTAATACCTAAAATATATAAAGAATTTCTGCAATTCAATAAGCAGAAAACCAATTCAATTAAAAAAAAAAAAAAAGGCAGAGGATCTGAATAGACATTTTCCCCAAAGAAAACATAAAGGTGGTTAACAGGTGTATGAAAAGGTGCTGATGTCACTATTTATTGGGGAACTGCTGCTCGAAACCACAATGAGATATGATCTCACATGTGTCAGAGTGGGTATCATCAAAAAGATAAGAACTAACAAGTGTGGGTGAGGCTATGGAGAAAAGGAAACCCTTGTGTACTATTAAGTGTAAATTAGTGCAAACATTATAGAAGACAATATGTAAGTTCCTCAAAAATTAAAAATAGAATATCGTATGATCTAGCAATTCCACTTCTAGGTATTTTCCCAAAGAAAATGAAGACACTAACTTGAAAAGATAAATGTACACCATGTTCATTGCAGCACTGTTTGTAATAGCCAAGATATGGGAACAGCCTAAGTGCAATCAATGAGTGAACACCTAAAAGATGTGAAATCTTTATTCACACACATACAAAAACACACAGTGGAATTCTTTTCAGCCATAAAAAAGAATGAAATCTTGCCATCTGTGACAACATTCATGGACCTTGAGAACATTATGCCAAGTGAAATAAGTCAGAGAAAGATACCATCCTGTCTGACTTATATGTGGAATATAAAAAAAAATAATCCAAGCTGATAAGTACATAGAAGATAGGTGGTTGCCAGAGGCAGGGAGTGGGGAGAGTTCAGTTGGCATGGGTGAAGGGGGTCCAAAAGATAGAAAAAATTTTCCAGTTATAAAATAAATCAGGAGGATATAAAGTATAACATAGTGGTTATAGTTAACATACCAAATTGCATATTTGAAAGCTGCTGATAGTAAATCTTGAAAGTCCTCATCACAAGGAAAAATAAAATTGTAGCTATGTATGAGGACAGATATTTAACTAGATTATTGTGATGCTCATTTCTTAATATATACAAATATTGAATCATTCTGTTTTATACCTGAAGCTAACACAATGTTATGTGTGACAATTTAAAAAAGAGAACTGATCTAGTCGGTTAATTTTAATTTTATAAAGCTTTTTTATAACAGAAGAACATTGTATATGGTTAGAAATGACATTAAAAAATTTTAGTGAACTATTTTTGGAGCAATTTTTGCTTTACAATGAGATTGCGCAGTTCAGGTATAGGGATTTCCCCCTGTAATTTCACGTGCATAACCTCTCCCATTATCAACATCTGCCACCAGAGGAGGACACTTGTTGCAGTTTGTGTACATTGACACAGTACACCCCATGTCCATGGTTTATGTTAGGGTTCATCTTAGTGCTGTGCATTCAAAAGTTTTTGGACACATGTATGACGACACATATGGAGCATTGTATTATCATGTGCAGTGGTTCCACTGCTCTAAAAATCCTCTGTATTCCACCTCTTCATCCTTTCCTGTCCTGCTGCTCCTCCTGGAAACCACTGAGCTCTTTTACTATATCTATAGTTTATCCTTTTCCTGGAATGTCACATAGCTGGGATCATACCATATACATACAGCCTTTCAGAATGACTTTTTTCTGTTAGTAATATGTATTTATTTCCATATCTTCTCATTACTCAACAGCTTACTTCTTAGTACTGAATAACGTTTCATTGTATGTTGTACCACAGTTTATTTTTCCATTCACTTACTAAAGGATGTCTTGGTTGTACACAGGTTTTGAGAGATCTGAATAAAGGTTCAATAAACGTCTGTATGAAGGTTTTTGTGTGAGCATAAGTTTTCAACTGCTGTGGGTAAATACCAAAGAACATCACTGTTGGGTTATATGGGAAGAATACATTTAGTTTTGTGAGAACAATCAGGCTGTCTTCCAAAGGGTCTGTACCTTTTAGCATTCTCATCAGCAATGACTGAGAGTTCCTGTTGCTTCATATTCTCCTCACTAATATTTGATGTTAGTCTCTTTGATTTTGAGCATCCCAATAAAGGTATGAAGTGGTATCTCATTGATTTTTTTAAATTTGCATTTCCTTGATGATCTGTGTAGAGCATCTTTTTCATATGCTGATTTGGCTTCCTTAGATCTTCTTTGGTGAGTTGTCTGTTAAGGTGTTAGGTCTGTTGTTTCAATGGTGTTTGTTTATTTCTTGAGTATAAGAGTTCGTTGTATATTTTGGATAACAGCCCCTTATCTGATGTGTCTTTTGCAAATATTTTTTAATCTGTGGCTGGTCTTTTCATTTTATTAGCATTGTTCTTCACAGAACAGGATTTTTAATTTTAATGAAATCCAAGTTATGAGATTTTTTTTTTTTCATGGATCCTATTGGTATACCTCTAAAAAGTTATTGTCAAAATGAGGGTATCTAGATATTCTCTTAGGTTATCTTCTTGAAGTCTTCTAGTTCTGCATTTTACATTTAGATTTGTGGTCCATTGTGAGTTGATTTTTGTGAAGGGTATAATCCCTGTGTAACTACTTTTTTTTTCCCCCTCCTGTGGGTATCCTTTTTTTCCATCATCATTGGTTGAAAAGACTGTGGAAGTGGTATTGTGTTTTCAATTCCAAATTCTCCTTTGCCAGTTTGGGTATATAGGAAAGCATTTGACTTGTTTATTAACCTTGTATCTTACAACCTTGATTTAATGGCTTATTGGTTCTATTGAGGGTTTTTTGTTGTTGATTCTTCCAAATTTTTTACATAGATGATCATGTCATCTGCAAACAAAGTTTTATGTCTTGTTTTGCAAAAATAAGAGAAATACCGGGGCGCCTGGGTGGCTCAGTGGATTAAGCCGCTGCCTTCGGCTCAGGTCATGATCTCAGGGTCCTGGGATCGAGCCCCGCATCGGGCTCTCTGCTCTGCAGGGAGCCTGCTTCCTCCTCTCTCTCTGCCTGCCTCTCTGCCTGCTTGTGATCTCTCTCTCTGTCAAATAAATAAATAATATCTTAAAAAAAAATAAGAGAAATACCTTTAATTCTTGTCTTAATGCTTTTGCAGACACAGTTACGATACTGAAAATCAGTAAAAAGGAAAGGACATCTTACCTTGTTCCTTAGTGTGAAAACCTTGAGTTTCTCACAGTTTTGTTTTGTTTTTTTTTTTTAAACTTTTTTTTTTAATATTTTATTTATTTATTTGAGTGAGAGAGAGCATGAGCGAGGAGAAGGTCAGAGGGAGAAGCAGACTCCCAGTGAGCTGGGAACCCGATGCGGGACTCGATCCTGGGACTCCAGGATCATGACCTGAGCTGAAGGCAGTCGTTCCACCAACTGAGCCACCCAGGCTCCCGAGTTTCTCACAGTTAAGTATGTAGTTAGCTGCAGGTTTTTAGAAGATATTCTTTTTTTTTTTTTTCTTTTTCTTAGAAGATATTCTTTATCAAGTTAGAAAGTTCTTTATTCCTAGTTTACTGAAAGTTTTTATCATGAATGGTTGTTGGATATTGTCATATGCTTTTTCTGCATCTGTTTAAATGATCATGTTGTTTTTTCCTCTGTAGCCTATAGATGTCATAGAGTACATCAGTTGATTTTCAAATGTTGAGCCAATCTTGCAGTTTGGGATAAATTTTACTTGGTCATGGAACATATTTCTTTTTACACTTGGTTGGAATCAGTTCTGTGTGTGTGTGTGTGTGTGTGTGTGTGTGTGTGTGTGTGTGTGTGTGTGTTGTAGTATTGTAGCTGCTGTATCTGTGTTAATGAGAGTTACTTGCCTGCAGTTTACCTTTTTTTTTTTTTTTGGAATGCCTTTGTGTTTGTTTTGGTATTAGGGTAATTCTGATTTAGTAGAATGAGTTAGCAAGTATTCCTTCTATTTGTGTCCTCTGAAAGGGATTGTATAGAATTGGTGTAATTTTCCTTAAAGGTTTATTAGGATTCACCACTGAACCCATCTGGGCATGTTGCTTTCTTTTCTGGAAAGTTATTAGTTATTGACTTGATTCCTGTAATAGATATGAACCTATTTAGATTGTCTATCCTTGTGAAAGTTTGTCAGATTGTATCTGTTTCAAATAATTGGTACATTTCATTAGGTTATCACTTTTGTGGACAGAATTGTTCATAGTATTCTTTTAACTATCCTTTTAATATTCATGATACCATTATTTCTCCTCTTTTATTTCTAATATTAGTAATCCATTTCCTCTTTTTTTCTTAATTAACCTGAGTAGAGGCTTATCAATTTTTTTTGATCTTTTCAAAGAAATTTTTTTGTTTCCTTAATTTTTCTGATGATTTGTTTTCAGTTTCCTTGATTTTGATCTACTTTTTATTATTTATTTTGCTTACTTTGGATTTATTTTGCTCTCTTTTTCTAGTTTTCTAAGGTGAAAGCTTTTAAGTTATTGATTTATATCTTATTTTCTAACACATACATTCAATTTTATATATCCTTCTAAGCAGTGCTTTTATTATATATAGCCCACAACTTTTGTTAAGGTCTGTGTTCATACTTACTGTTTTGTTTGTTTGTTTTTTTTTTTTTTAGAGTTTATTTATTTATTTGACAGATAGAGATCACAAGTAGGCAGAGAGAGAGGAAGGGGGAGGCAGGCTCCCTGCTGAGCAGAGAGCCCGATGCGGGGCTCCATCCCAGGACCCTGAGATCATGACCTGAGCTGAAGGCAGAGGCTTTAACCCACTGAGCTACCCAGGTGCCCTCATACTTACTTCTAATGTTTTTAAATTTCTTTTGAGATTTCTTCTTTTACCCATGTATTATTAAAAGTGTTTATTCTCCAAATATTTTGGAATTTTCCAGCTATATTTCTTTTTTTTTTTTTTGGCACTCTATACATTTTTTTTTAATTTCTTATTTTTTATAAACATATAATGTATTTTTATCCCCAGGGGTACAGGTCTGTGAATCGCCAGGTTTACACACTTCACAGCACTCACCATAGCACATACCCTCCCCAATGTCCATAACCCCCTCCCCCTCTCCCAACCCCACCTCCCCCCAGCAACCCCCAGTTTGTTTTGTGCGATTAAGAGTCACTTATGGTTTGTCTCCCTCCCAATCCCATCTTGTTCCATTTATTCTTCTCCTATCCCCCCAACCCCCCATGTTGCATCTCCATATCCTCATATCAGGGAGATCATATGATAGTTGTCTTTCTCCGATTGACTTATTTCACTAAGCATGATACCCTCTAGTTCCATCCACGTTGTCACAAATGGCAAGATTTCATTTCTTTTGATGGCTGCATAGTATTCCATTGTGTATATATATCACATCTTCTTTGTCCATTCATCTGTTGATGGACATCTAGGTTCTTTCCATAGTTTGGCTATTGTAGACATTGCTGCTATAAACATTTGGGTGCACATGCCCCTTCGGATCATTACATTTGTATCTTTAGGGTAAATACCCAGTAGTGCAATTGCTGGGTCATAGGGTAGTTCTATTTTCAACATTTTGAGGAACCTCCATGCTGTTTTCCAGAGTGGTTGTACCAGCTTGCATTCCCACCAACAGTGTAGGAGGGTTCCCCTTTCTCCGCATCCTCGCCAGCTATATTTCTTAATGATTTATAGTTCCATTGATTTTTTACTTTTTAAAATTCAGTAAGGTGTGTTTTATGGCCCAGAATGTGGCCTATCTTGCTGATTAGTCCATGGGAGCATAAGAAGATGTATTCTGCTGTTGTTGGATGGAGTAGTCTATAGATATCCATTATATCCAGTTGACTAATGGTGTTATTACCAAGTTCAACTGTGTCCTTACTGATATTTTTGTCTGCTGGATCTGTCCATTTCTGATGGGGGATATTGAAGTCTTTAACTATGACAGTGGGTTCATCTGTTTCTCCTTTCAGTACTCAGTGTTTTGTCTCACATACTTTGACGCTTGGTTGTTAAGATGCATACAACTTAAGGATTGTTGTGTATTCATGAAGAATTGACCCCTTTATCATTATATAATACCTTTCATCATCCCTTATAGTTTTTCTTGCTTTGGAGTCTGCTCTCTCTGAAAATTAACATAGCTATCTCTGCCTTCTTTTTATTAGTATTTACCTGCAGTATTTTTCTCCATCCATTTGCTTTCAGTGTATATGTGTCTTTATATTTAAAGTGTGTGTGTGTTATTTATTCATTTGTGAGAGAGACAGAGCACACATGCAGGGAGATAGGCAGGAGTAGAGGCAGAGGGAGAGGGGAAGCTGGCTCCCCACTGAGACAGCCTGGAGCCTGACATGTGGCTCGATCCCAGGACCTGGAGATCATGACCTGAGCCAAAGGCAGATGCCTAACCCTTTGAGCCATCCAGGCGCCCCTTAAAGTGTGTTTCTTATAGACACTATATAGTTGGGTCTTGTTTTTTTTTTGGTCCACTGTGGCGATCTGCATTTTTTAATAGATGCATTTAGACCATTGATGTCCAAAGTGATTATTAATATCAGTTGGCTTAAAAAAAATTTAAAGGTAATAGTGTTTTCCATTTATTTTTGAGACCACATAAATCTGGGTTAATTGACGGGCTCACTTCATAGGGTGTGTATGACTTTTGATCTCAGGGTTGTGAGTTCAAACCCCGTGATGGTGTAGAGCTCACTTTTTAAAAAATGTATTCGCTTACATGTGTATAAAAGCACTTCCGCTGTCACAGAATCTGATGTTCTTTTGATGGTTCGCTTCTTAAAGTTTATAAGTGAATCAGGCTTTAAATGGAAGCTATTTTGTAAAATACTTTAAGCTCATGTCGGATTTTTTTCCTCCAGTAGATTGAGGGACTCAATATGAGGGAATCGCAGAACTAAACTAAACATAAAAATTTGCATCCCAGCTACTATTTATGTGAATTAAGAAAGGCAGAGAATATGCTTATCTCAAGATTTAAGAGGGTCATCCTCTCTGGGAACTCACTCCTAGGCAAACCTGTCCATTAACTACTATCATGAAAATCGCCCTCCCTTTTTTGAGCCCTGGATTGAATGGGGTCTTGGTATTTAGAAAAGTAAATTAAGTATTGCAGCCTGGAAGCTTAATCATTGGACATGACTTACACATTTCAATTCCATATCTACACTTGTTTTGTGGCCCTTGAGAACTTGAGTGTGGTCGACTTTATTATGATTATCTTTTGCTGAGAAAACCATTATACACAATAGATACAGAGTTTTACTTTATTATGCTTTTTAACATCAAGAAACCATTTGCTCCTGTGATTAGAAAGAAAAGTGAACCAATTTGATAGGGCTCTCCAGCAATCCAGAGGTATTTTAGCCGTTTTCAATTATATTTATTTTTTGTTTGCTTCCCAAGAGGGCAGGATAAGAAAACCCTAGCTCACAGAATACTGATACACAGTTGCCACTGCACCTATTTCTGTAATATTTTTGCTTTTTTTTTTTTTTTAGTGGGAGTGGGAGGAAGTGAATAGCATAGTTTCTTGTAAATGATCAGTAAATAGTTCTGTAGATAAACAAGTGAGAAAATTCAGGACCTTTTTTACGGTTTGAAATGCAAGTAGCTTCTGAAGTAGAAAGCTGGCTGAATAGCTAATAAAGTTTTAAATCTGGAAGATTCTGTGGAATATGTTGTATTTTTTTCCTCAAAAGTCTTATGATTGATTTGTAGTCCTTTCCTCCACTATCTAGATACTGATTTGGAATGGCCATAAATAATTTGGTGGTGATAGTTTTAAAACCCTTATACAAAATGCTGAGTTTTCTTACTGTTTTCTTAAGTTTTGATCAGAAGCAGCAATACAACTAGTAAATTAAATGACAATGGAGTTTATTCTAATTTAAACCAATATACAGGAAAAACTTAGTTTCTCATCACATACCTGATCTGTCTTCTCAAAAATAATGGGCATCGATGATTTTCTTTCTCATATTTCTATGACTCAAGGCCACAGTTTTCTTCATGTCCTTTCATTGTTCATAATAATTATTCCCTTTTTTTCTTTAACTGATTGCTGCTTTTTTTTTTAACCTTACTTCCTATCAAAGTTTAGAAGACTAAGACTTTCACATTGTGGCATAGGAGATGGGTAGGGAATTGTGGGGAGTAATTACAGATTGAGAGTTTAAGATAAAGGAGGAGGGACCTCACTTGGGTAAGGTAGAATTCAAGGCCCAGAACTGATTCAGAAAATTCTTCTTTTCCAGTTACATTTTACTATTGTTGCTGATATTTATTTTCCATTATTTTTACATGAAAGTAATTTTAAAAAATCATTTTTAGGTGCAAACAAGAAACCAATTTATTTGATTACAACACTGGATAATACGATGGAAGATCTGCTGACTTTGGAATATGTGAAGGTAAGTGCTTCCTTTGTATGGTAAATGTACTTCTGTAATGTTGTAACTAAGTTTTATAAGTTAGATTCAGCTTAATCTTCATGGTAATGTGTTTTCTAAAACGTTAAGGCTTTCTTGTTTTGTAATCCTAATAAATTTTAATGTATAAAAATATAAATAAAAATAAGCCTGTGTTCTAAGTAGAAATGACATGAAGTTTGGAGTTTTTTCCCCCTCCATCAGATAACCCAAAAAACCCCAAACCAAAACAAAAAAAAAGCCAAACCTAAAAACCCAGACCTTTTTTTAAGTCTTATTTTGTTAGAGAGAGAGGGAGCATGCATTTGGAGCAGGGGATGGAGAAGAGAGACAAAAAGAGAAGGAGAGGAATCTCAGGCAGACTCCCCACTGAGCATGGAGCCCAATGCTGGGCTTGATCTCATGACCCTGAGATCATGACCTGAGTTGAAATCAAGAGTTGGAGTCTTAACTGACTGAGCCACCTAGGTGCCCCCAAACCCAAACCTTTTCATCTTGATGGAATTTATTATGGCATAATACAATTTCATTTGATTTGCCTGTTACCCGAAGTTTCCTCATTTTCCTGGTTTTAATGATTCTATTCATTTTCTATTGATTTATAATATTCATTTCATCTTCCGTTAAGTTTTTATATGTACTAGGGTTTACTTAAGATTTATAACATTTTCATTGACCTGTTTTTATGAAAGTGCCATATTAATTTAATAATTACTTTATCATAGGGTGCCTGGGTGGCGCAGTCACATAAGTGTCAGACTCCTTTTCAGCTCAAGTCATGTTCTCAGGGTCTTCAGATCAAGCCCCACATGGAGCTCCAATCTCAGTGAGGAGTCTGCTCAAGTTTCTCTCTCCCTCTCCCCCTCTCCACCCTCATGTGTGTTCTCTCTCTAAAATAAATCTTAGGGACGCCTGGGTGGCTCAGTGGGTTAAGCTGCTGCCTTCGGCTCAGGTCATAATCTAGGTCCTGGGATCGAGTCCCGCATCGGGCTCTCTGCTCAGCAGCGAGTCTGCTTCCCTCTCTCTCTCTCTGCCTGCTTCTCTGTCTACTTGTGATCTCTCTCTGTCAAATAAATAAATAAAATCTTAAAAAAAAAAATAAATCTTAAAAAAAAAACTTTATTATAATAGCAATGCTCAAAGAGTATTTTATCGCTTTTAAGACCATTTTTACTATTATTGATCTAGATATTTTAGGGGTTTTGTTTATACATTAAATAGCTTTTATATGACAAAATCATTCTAGATCTAAAGATAACGCACTGTCTTTGGACACTTGTTAAACAATTCTGTCACACAGAGGAAGATTGTGAAGGCCCTTAGGGAGTTGCAATTGTATATACTATATGTCTTTCTAAGATACTCGAACAGATTTGCTTTTTTTCTCTTTGGATAGGCTGAAAAAAATCTACCCAACTTGAAAAGTGCTTACAACAATGCCCTACAACTGATTAAGGTATGAGTGAATAATTATTTATTTTTTAATTAGAAACTGTATTTCTAAGTAAATATATTATGAAAACTGCTTTATAACTAGAACTGTGATCCTTGAGGATAAAAATGGAATATTATAAATTCTGTCCTTTATACCACAAACAATAGTTATACTGAGCAGCAAACCAGTATTTATTGACCAATTACTAAAATCAGCTTTGTTCTTTAGGTGAATTTTTCCTCTTTGGATATTCATTTACATACCGAAGCACTTCTGAAAACAATAAATTATTTTAATAATATACTTCCACAATTGGAAGAAAAACCAGCCCCAGTGTCTGTTGCAGAGACTGAAGACAAAGGAGAGGTCATTAAAAAAATGTGTATGTTTAAAATTCAGCTTCAAAGTTTTTTACCGTGTGGATCAATAATTAGTCTTTGCTTTATTATTCATGCATAATATTGGCTTCAGAATTCTATTGCCTAGATTAATATCTAGAAAGATTATTATATAACAGGTAAATTTTAGAAAATGATACTTAAAGAAAGTAATTACTAGTTAAGAAAATGTGGCTTTTAATTGTCGTTTTACTCTTTTTAGTCAAGATATTATACAGTACTAGTATTTGATTTGGATTAAATTCATGAATTTTAATATCATAATTTTAGATTAGAATAATGGAACTAAGAAAATTTGAATCCTTTCAGAGTGTGTTTTTGAATGAAATACTTTTTAAGTAATGAAAAGTTGCAGGTTTGACAATGAGAAGTATTACATCATAATCATTGTCTCTTGATTGATTTATGATTTTACAGCTATAATTTTTTAGTTTCAAATGATAGTATCATCTAGGAACATTTTTGTTGTGTCTGATTAGTTTGGCTTTGTTTTCATTAGGTTTGATTGTTTTTTGTTTTTTAAGAATTCCTAATTAAGTAGGGAATATCTTGCTTGCTTTCAGTGGAATAGCAAATGAGATTTTCCTCTAGTATTATCATTAATTTTTCTTCTACTTCAGTTCCTTTATAAGGGTAGTGAGGTAACTACTAAACTTTTTCCTTATGTTTTACAATTTTTTTTTGCAGCTTTAAAACTATCCAAGAACGAGGATATTATTACCTTGCAGATTTTAGCAGAATTATCTTGTTTACAGATCTTTATTCAAGATCAGAAACGTAACATTGCTGAAATTAAGATTGAAGGTAATGAAATTTGAGAAAAAATAAATTCAGAACTACTAAATGAAAGAAAAGCCATCTGATCTTCCTTGTATTCCCTTAGGGCTTGATTCTGAGATCATTATGAGGCCTGCTGCGACTGAAATAAATGCAAAGCTAAGGAATATAATTGTTTTGGATTCTGATAAGACAGCTGTGTACAAAAAGGTGTGAATTTGTTTCTATTACTTAGTAGTACCTCATTAAATATCCTTGTCCTTAAACATTGATCATAGGTATAAATTAGTTGTCAGAATTTAGTAATGTGGCTTATTAAGTGGATGGGTCTTGGAGTTCGGCAAAGTTGGGTTTGTATCTTAGCTCTGTTCCTTGGCAGATGAGTGACCTAAACTGAAATTGTTTCTTTATTTGTAAAATGAGGATTAAGAATCTCATAAATAAGTTTACATAACTCTCCTGAAACATAGTTGGGGGCTAAGGAGGGGCAGTTAGTAAATTGCCTTTTTCATTTTTTTCCTTTTTGTTCTTACCTTCAAATACTGTGAACCTTGTGATGCATTTCAGATTTCAACAGCAGAGGTTATGAAGTCAGACTGAACAGATAAGATTATTTTTTAAGTTTATTTTATGGGTGCTTACTGTGGTATAGTGGTTCACAATGTTAACAGAGTCCTTTGAACTTGAAGGCTAGTGCTCAAGGGGTAGGTATTAGTACTTGGTGTAAGACGGGTACTGTTCTTGGTCCAGATGCTGTTATAGAGTTGGACGGCTAATTTTTGAACAGTGGAGCCTCTATTTAAGAAAGTGAACAGAACATCAAATAGTAGGATTAGAAAAGGCTAAGGTGCCTCTTGAGTCACAAAGTCAGAGTCTGTAGTGTGAAAGGAAATAAATGAATAGGCTTAGCCAATAATACCGATGAGATACAGTGATGACCTCATTTTATGTTAAATAAAACTTCTTACTCATTATATTTTCTTATTATGGCTTACTAGCGTGAGATAGCAAGAGTGCCAAACCATCAAATGTACATGGTCCATAGTAATACGGAGCAAGAAATTTTCCGGAAGCCATGGTTTTAATATGCTTCTATTGCTTTTATTTAAGAAAAAAACAAAATACTAAAGCATTTAAGAAGTAGATTATCTGTTTTATTTTCCTTGTCTAGGAAGTAAAGCTCACATAAATAAATCCATCTACTAAAAGTCATACGAGTAGTTTAGTAATAGAACTGATAATGTAACCCAAGGCATTTACTTTTTTTCTTCTTAATTTTATTACTAATGCATCTATAAGGTAAAAAAAAAAAAATCAACTTACAAAAAGCTACAAAATGAAAAGTTTCTTACTTCAGTCTTCTTGCATCCCCATTTTCCTCCCTATTCCTTGACTTTGATTCCAGTGTACATGATTTTTTAGATTTTTGAAGAAGATTTTATTTATTTATTTTAGAGTGAGAGCATGCGGGGGAGGGGAGGGGAGGCCAGTGAGCAGAAGGGGAGGGAGAGAGGAAGGGAGAGAATCCCATGCAGACTTCATGGGCGTGGAGCCCAATGCAGGGCTTGATCTCATCACTCTGAGATCATGACCTGAGCTGAAACCGAGTCTGATTAATGCTTCACTGACTGAGCCACCCAGGTGCCCCTCCAATGTACATGATTTTTAAACAAACTGCCTTGGTTTGGTAACATGGTTTGGAACCATGTCAAGGAGTTAGAGGGACAACATTTTGCCCCACATCAAAGCTTCCTAATTACTGTGCCATGATACACTATTGTGCCCTGAATGGGTTTTGGGCATAATAATGTATTTAGCCCCTCAGCTTTTTGGGATATTGGGTAAAGGATACCTGGAGTTCTCAGATTATTTGAATTTGCCCTGACTTATCAGCCTCTATTTACCCTAGAACCATTGTACTGATAATTGTTATTTATGTGTGTCATAAACAATATAGAATAACATGGAATCCGAGAGGGATTCTAGCTGATCTAACAAGCTTATGAAGTAAGATATCATTATAAATTAGTTTCTTATATCTTTTTTATAGAAGAGTGTTTTAAAAGTGAATGTCTAAAAAATTACCTACTTACTAATGCTTGTTAATTCTGGGTGGTATGTATTTCTAGTTATTGGACTTTGGACAGATAGATGTAACAGTAGATGATCAGGTATGGATATGGTAATTTTATGGCCTTAATAAAAATTGAGAGTAATGGGTTTTTTCCCCATAGGCCAATCAGTTTCCTTTGAGAAAAGTACTATAAATATGTCTGAAAGTCTAGATTCTAGGAGCCAAAATGGTTGAAGAATGTTGGGGACCTCACCTTTCAATTTATAGATTTTTACTATAAATATACATTTTTCAGTTTTATTTACCTGTTTCCTGCACCTGGTGTCTCCTCTGCCATATCTTCTCTAAACTCTGTCTTAAGCAAATTTCTTTTCTTCGTTTTCGTTCGTTTACAGGGTGGGGGGCGGGGAGGTGGGGGCAGTCACAGGGTCACTTGTGGAAAATATTTTGATATTTTATTAACAATATTTGGAGTATTACAGTCAACAAAATATGCAAAGACCCTCTCCTGGGGTAAATGATAAAAAATAATAGAAAATGTTATTAGGAAGTGGTAAGTGCTTTGAAAGGCAATAAAGTAGGATAATATGATAGTGATTCTAATATTATCTTAGGATTATCAGGAAATCCCTTTCTGAACATTTGAATGACATGTGAATCAATTGTAGATGCGGAAAGAGCATTCCAGGTAGAGGAAATAGCAGCTCTAAGGGTTTTGTCAGAAGGGTACTTGGCATATTTGGAAGGCTGTAACGGGCCTCAGTAATCCTTATATAGAATTCTTTTCTGGTTTCTTTTTTCCTTTTTAAACCCAGGTTTACTGTACATTTAGTAAAATTTACCCTTTTTAGGGCATAGTTCCTGTGGTTTTTTTGAACACCTACAATTGTGTAATTTCCAATACCTTTAAGGATAATCGATTAGATAGATATCTCTCCTCCCAAAAGTTACTCCTGCCCCATCTAGGAGTCCGTTTTTTTGTTCCTATAGTTTGCCATTTCCAAAATATTAAATATATGGAATACTGTAGTATATAGCCTTTTGAGTCTGATTCTTTCTTAGCATTTACAATTCTAATTTTTGTCTTTTCTCATTTTTTTTGACCAGATTGACTAGACATTTATCAGTTTTATTGATCTTTTCAAAGAACCAGCTTTTGGTTCAGTTCAGTTTTCTTTATTTTAACCCACTGAGCCACCCAGGCGCCCCCTGTGTTCCTTGTTTTAAATTTCATTTATTTCTCATTTTTATTTGCTACCTCCAGCTTGCTTTGGAATTAATTTCTTCTTTTCCTAATTTCTTAAGGTAGAAGCTTAGATTATTAATTTGAGATCTTATTTTTGAATATAGGCATTTACTGCTAGAAATTTTCCTTTAAGCACTGCTGTAGTTGTATCCTACAAAGTTTGAGATGTTTATTTTTATTCAATTTAAAATATTTTCTAATTTCTCTTACAACTTTATTTTGGTTTATTTAGAAGTATGTTGTTTAACCTCCAAATATTTTGAGATGTTTTTCAGATATCTTTCTGTTACTGATTTCCAGTTTAAATCTGTTGTCAGAGAATAAACTTGTTTGGTTCTTTTAAACTTGTTGGTGTTTGTTTTATGGGCCATAAAACATGAATTCTCCAAGTACAATTGAAATTATTGTGTATATCTGGGTGTCACTGGGTTGAATGTTCCATAAATGTCAGTTAGAGCATGTAGGTTGGTTAATAGGATTCTTCAAGCTATTGATCTTCTGTTTATTAGTTCTGTTGATTATTAAGGAAGGATTGTTGAAGTTTTAACTGTGTATTTATCTGTTTCTTCTTTCACTTATCTTAATTTTTGCTTCATTTGTTGATAGATCTCATGTATAGAATTTTTATACATTCTGGGTTAGTTGGCCCTTTTGTGATTATAAAGTATCTCTTTGTCCTTGGTAGTTGCCCTTATTCTGAATTTGCTTTGGAAGTAATATGGCCACTCCAGATTTCTTCGATTAGTGTTTGTAGGGTATATCTTTTTCTATTCTTTTACTTTTAATTTGTCTTTGTATTTAAAGTGGGTTTCTCAGAGGCAGCAAGTATTTCAGTCTTGCTTCTTTATCCAGTCTGACAATCTCTGACTTTTAATTTGTGTCTGGGCCATTTAAAAAAAATCCAATCCTGGATATAGTTGGTTTGAAATTTGCTCTCTCTCTAATCGTTTTCTATTTTCTGGTTGATTTGTCTTTCCCTCATTTAACCTAGTTTTGGATTAATTGTTTGTCATTGATTTTATGATTTCCGTTGTGTTTACAATACATATTTTTAATCTTAGTCTACCTTGTACTAATGTTTTACCACTTCATGTATAGGTATAATACTACCAATTCCTAATTCTCATCTTCTGTGGCATTACTGTACTGTGTTATATTTTTATGTAAACTGAAAATCCGTAATACATATGTACTGATTTTGATTTAGTCAGTTTTCTGTAGAGCGATTAATTTTTTTAAAAAAGATCTTGTATATTTAAGTTCACTCTAGCCATCACTAAAACTAATTTCTTCATGTAGCTTCAAATTTCTGTCAGTTTTGTTTCACCTTGAAGAACTTTATCATTTCTTACGATGCCAGTCTGCCAGTAATGGATTCTCTCAGCTTTTTGGGAGAAGGGGGGATGAGAACTGGAGAGAAAAAAAAAAAAAAAGATTTCACTTTTATTTCCAGTTTGGAATTTTTGCTGGGTATAGGATTTTGTGTTGATAGGGCTTTTTTCCCTCCCATTACAAACTCTTAAAAGATGTGACTGCATTAGTCTTTCTTATACATGGTTTTGACAAGAATTTTGCAATATATCTTTTTTCCTTTGTACATATTTCTCATTTTTATCTGCTTTCAGGATTTGTATATGGTGGGTCTAGGTGTATGTGTGTACATTTTAATATTTGTTATTTTGGAGATTTTCTGAGCTTCTTGGATTTGTCTACATTATTTTTCATTATCTTTTCAAATGTTCTTTTGCCTCTTTCTCTTTCTTCCCCACTCCTTTTCCTTTTCTGTCCCTTCCTTAATTCTTACTCTTCTTAGATTCCAAAAATTCTTAGTAGTTTCTTGTTAGGTATTGTCCCCCAACCTTTGAATCATCTGTTCAACCTTTTCCCTATGTTTTCCCTCCTGTTTCAGTTTGGATAATTTCTGTTAAACTATTTTTAAGTTCCCTGATTTTTATCCTTGGCTCTGTTGAATCCACGTATTAACCTGTAGAAGACATTCTTCATCTCTGTTACCAAGTTGGTTTTTTTTAGTCGTTAATATTTTCTTGATTCTCCTTTCTTTTATCAGTTTCTTTGCTGATATTCATCTGTTCATGCATATTTTCTACCTTTTTTACTAGAAGCATTTACCATATTAATCATAGGAACCTAAAATTCACTGCCTGAAAGTTCCAACATCTTTGTTACAGGGCAAGCCTGATTCTGTTGATTTCTTTGTCATTTGCTGGGTTTTGTTTTTCCTTGCTTTTTGTGGTATTTCTTAGTTACTGATTGAATGTGAGAGATCATGTATGGGACATATACAGAAATGAATAGTATTTATGTCTGATAATGGGTACATTTTCTGCTAGGCTGTAGCATGGAGGTTGAAACAATTTAATGGAGAGCTGAGCTGGGTTTGAGTTTTCTTGTGTAATATGATTGCCTTCATTACACCACTACTTCAGATTCCTTCAGCTGTATTTTGTACTTAGGTTCAGGGACTCTGCTCTTGGAATGCTGCTCTGTGCTCTGCATTTGATCTTCCTTCTATTTCCATACCTTAGAAATTTCTCTTTCTGTACTCTTGACTGTTTCTTTGATGATAGTTTACTGCTGCTTTTTTCTCAGTACCTTCAGGCTTGATGGTGAGCGTTTTGTTGGGGGAGAGGAGTTTTGGGTAGGCTTGTCAGTTGTCGCAGTCCTGTTTCAGTCTTAGCCACACCTGTGCCTTTAGGTTTCTAAAATGGGTCATCCTTGGGGCGCCTGGTTGGCTCAATCAGTTAAGCATCTGACTCTTGATTTCAGCGTGGGTCATGATCTCAGGGTCCTAAAATTAAGCCCTGTGTTAGGCTCTACACTCAGCAGGGAGTTGCTTCTCTTTCCCTCTCCCTCTACCCTCCCCCTGCTTGCATGCAGTCTTTCTCTAAAATAAGTAAATCTTAAAAAAAAAAAAAAATAGGGCATTCTTGATGAATCTGCCCCTCTTTTCTGTGGAATCTGACTCATATCTTTGGTAGTTCTGTGTGGGAGAGAATATTCTTCCTTGCCCTAGGAGAAGGTGACCTAGAATACTGTGACCCCTAGACAGTTTCTCCCCAGGGGTGTAGAAGGAGTTTTCTTTTATCCTAGCCGCTGAGGTGCAGTATCTTCACCTGTTTCTTTCTCTTTCTTTCTTTCTTTAATTGTAACTTTTTTTTTAAGATTTTATTTATTTATTTGACAGATGACAAGTAGGCAGAGCAGCAGGCAGGCAGAGAGGGGAAAGCAGGCTCCCTGCTGAGCAGAGAGCATGATGTGGGGCTCAATCCCAGGACTCTGGGATCATGATCTGAGCTGAAGGCAGAGGCTTAACCCACTGAGCCACCCAGGCACCCCACCTGTTTCTGAGGGCAACATAGTATTGCCTTTCTCCTAGGTTTATTTAATTTTTTTTAGAGATTTTTTTTATTTTAGAGAGAGAGTGTATGAATGGGGGGATGGGAAGGGGAGGAGGAGAGAATCCTCAAGCAGATTCCCCAATGAGTGCAGAGCCTTAGGCAGGGCTGGATCTCAGATCCTGAAATCATGACCTAAGCTGAAACCCAAGAGTCAGATGCTAACCGACTGAGCCACCTAGGCGCCCCTCTCCTAGTTTCTTCAGGTTCTGTTTTGAGAGGAGCATAATTCTGCTAGTCTTGTGGCTCTTTTTGCAGTGAAGACTTCTCCCTCTAGCAGGGTCATAACCAAGGAAAGCTTTCTCTCTCCTTCTCCGCTGCCCCCAGTATTTCTCATAAGCTCCCAGCAAAGAGCTCCCAATGAAGTCCTTGCAACTGGGAGTGAATTCCTCTCAGGGTCTGTGGCTGCCTGTATCTCTAATTAGTCCATAGCCCACCTTTACCATTTTAGCTGAATTCTCCTTATCTAGCTTGTATGGTACCTAGCATCTTTTTATCCTTCCCCTTAACACAGGTAAACTGAAGTGCTTGTATTCTGTCTCTCCTGAAGGTACTTTTTAAATCCTTAGATTTTAGACTGCTTGTTTAGCTTGTAGCCTCCAATTTCTAATGTTTTTTAAGAAAAGTTATGATTTTATAGTTTATCTGGTTCTTTGTTGTCATGGTTGCTGTTAAGGTTTGGAATGGGCTTCTGCCCTAGCCTTCTACATCTCAGACAGAAGCAGGGCTCCTGTAGACTCTGTTCAACCTCATCTTGTACCTCAGCCTTCAGGGCACCTTAATTTCTTTGGTTCTTTAGGTTTTCTTTATTCCACGTTGGAATTCATTAGCTTGTTAATGGTTCTTCAGCTTTTTGCCTTCTAGCATTTCGGAAAGCTATAAACCAAATTGGTTGATGATATGTCCCTCTTCTAAAATATTTTTGGCATTTCACATGTGCTGTTGTCTCTGCCATTTTTCACTAGTATTGCAGAACATGAGATTTCAGACTGCTGTAGGTAAGTCTTGCTCAGCAGGTGAGATCACCCTTCACAATCTTGTAAGAGAAGTATAGTGACGGGAGGAGACTCTTGGAAGAATCTGAAAAACCTATTCACGTATCTCAAATCAAGAGAAGTAGGTTTCATTAAGTTGCAGAGGTCAGTGTTTTTTAAACTTTTTACAGTGACCAGATAATATATTCATATGGCAACTCTCATATACAGGTATACACACTAAATGAAAATGTATAGTCTGATCATTTTTTTTCAGTTTTCCCCACTAAAAAAAAATGTTGGGCCAGACCTACTAAACTGATTTCATGATCCACAAAGGAAAGCTGGCATCTCCAGTTTGAAAAACCGTGCAGTACAGGTTTTGACAAAGGGGCTTGGGGGCACCTGCATGGCTCAGTCAGTTGAGCATCCAATTCTTGATCTCAGCTCAGGTCTCAGCTTCAGAGCTGTGACTCCACGCCCTGCCTGGAGCTCCGCACTGGGCTTGGGGCCTATGATAAAACAAACAAAAAAAAGTGTTAGAATTACTGCTCTATTTGCACTTGGTTGGCTTTAATACCAGGAAGATTTTCCAAATATGTGTGTATATTTCTTTACTTTGTGTTTATTTTTGTACTGAAAGCACATTTCAAAAGTGGATTTTGATAGTTGAATTTTCTCTCATTAAGGCTGTTTACATCACTGGAAAAGAAGTTTTTAGCTTCAAAATGATTTCTTTTGTGGATGCAACTGCTGGTTCTGCATACACAGATATGAATGTGGTTGACATTCAAGTTAATTTAACTGTTGGTTGCATTGAAGTAGTTTTTGTCACAAAATTTCTTTATTCTATATTGGTAAGTATGTTAATAAAATTTTTTAATTTTTTCCTACTAGTTGGAAATTGCCTGATGTCAGACATGGGAAAAAAGCAAAAATTCCTTACCTTTTTTTTTTTTTCCTGATTTTTCATAGTTTTCTGGGTATCCTTTATTTGACTAAAATGCGTAGTGTGTTATTTGTATAAAATCATTTTCAAATAGGAATAGTCCAGTTAATTCAAACATGCATACTAATGTATTAAATATATGTATAGTATATACTATAGGATTTGTTATCTATATTAATTGAATTCTTTATTTTATTTATGATTGGTTTAAGTCATTTTACCTGACTTATAATTCTAATTAAAAATACTAAATATATAATTGAAGTTTGTTTTAGTCTCACGTAAACATTATGGAAATTATATTTTCAATTGCATATTATACCTTTGATCATCTGGGACTTTAAAGAGTTTAGAATTAGTCTTTGTATGATACCACCATGAGATGTTTGAGTTCTTTCTCTCCTTCTCATAGTCTTTTTCCCCTATGGGTTTCCCTTGCTGTCTGCTGATAATTTTTTCCTTTGAGTTTCATACCTGTCTCTCTGACTTAAGTATTCACTTTAAAAAAAAATGTTGTCTCTAAATTTTGGTGTATAAACTAGATAATCAGTTGATTCTAAATAAATAATGTTGGTATTTTTGTGATCTTTTAAATTGAGGTTACAGTGCAATTTTTCCTATAGCCATTATTTTTTTTATTTAATATACAAGTAGTAAAGATGAACAAGCATCCTTGGTCTAATTTTGATTTATTTTTATAAATAAATAAATATTTACTTTTACTTTTAAATATTTACCTTTTACTCAAAAATTACTGAAAATTGTTTTGAAACATGAAAATGAAGTATAATTTTAAAATTAAGTATAATTCTAGATATAGTTAATGTTACTGAAGTATTTTCTAGAGTTCAGGACTAAAAAAAACTTTAGAGTTCTTGACAAACATTATTTTTTCAGTTACTTTTTATCTTATAAACATAAAGAAGCTATCTGTCCATTGAGGTTCTGTATGGAAATACAGTATGCTTGCTTAGCCTCAGGGAAAGTGCTGTCATAAAGGGAAAGAGTTGTCAGTGAAACCTTGCAGTGTCTGCATGTTGCTCTTTTCCAAGGGCAAGATTTTTGTTTTTGACTGTGTTTCTGTATCCTGGTGTTTCTCAACTTTTATTGAGGAAAATGGAGATTTAATACAGACATTCAGACTTTGTATAAAGAATGCTTGGTTGTACCAAGAAAAAATTTTTCTCTTGGAGGTGAAATCATAAACATGAAGATACATTTAACAGTCATTCATTAATGGTAACCGTTAGGATATAATTCTGTTATCTTTTAGGCTTTTATAGATAATTTTCAAGCGGCTAAACAAGCCTTGGCTGAGGCTACTGCTCAGGCAGCAGGAATGGCTGCCACTGGTGTAAAAGAATTGGCACAGAGGAGTTCTAGAATGGCGCTGGATGTTAACATCAAAGCCCCAGTGGTGGTCATCCCACAGTCTCCAGTTTCTGAAAATGTTTTTGTTGCTGATTTTGGACTAATTACAATGACAAACATATTCCATATAATAACAGAGAGCCAGAGTAACCCCCCACCTGTTATTGATCTGATAACAATAAGGCTGAGTGAAATGCGGCTATACAGGTAAGCTTTTCTTAAGTACATTTGTAGAGAATACAATCTTTTTCAAACTTTTTAATTTGAAGGTTTTGGTATCCTGAGTCTTCTGTCCACAAGGACATTTTATTTTATATAACTATACTTAATTTTGAGATTTTTCTCTTACCCAGGCTTTTTGGCAAGATCTGTTACTCCTTGGGTAATTAGGAACACTGTACAATTTGTTATCTGAGGATGTATATTTGTGCTTTTTTGTAGTTCTTTGTAAATTATGAGGTCTTGAAAAAATGGGAGAATTTCTAATATAATACATTTATTTACTTTTTAAATACAGCATTAGCCAAACTAAGCTTCATGCTGTGGATCTGATGCTCTATAATTTAAAACAAAATAAAACACAGTAGAATAATCAAATGTAACCACTGGGCCTAGGATTATAAATTAGGAGAATAAGTGAATCTCCTAATACAAATTAGGAGAATAAGAGAATAAGTGAATAGTTCCAGAACTATTTAACTGTGTTTCCATGCTATTTCTAATCACCTATTCTTGATTTAGCACTCTGTTTTTTCTCTGACTTGGATCCATCTCTGTTTATACCACTCACTTACCCTCTTCTTCCTGTCATTTTTCTTTGTTCTTATTTTCCTTGCCTCATTCCCCTTACTTTGCTACCTCTACTTCTTTTTGACCTCTGGCTAGTCTGGCTCCCTCCGGCCCCTCTTTCTTTCTTTTTTTAGATTTAAAATTTTAATTTTAGTTTTAATTTTTTTCTTTTAATTTTTAAGTAAGCCCTATGCCCAACTCATGACCCTTAGATCAAGAGTCACGTGTTTTACCGAATGAGCCATCCAGGTGCCCCTGACCCTTCTTTCTATTAGTTGAATATTTTTAAGGCAGCTGTATTGAGATACAGCTATGTATAAATTGCATATCTTTAAAATATGTAGTAAATTGTGTGTAATAAATTGCATATCTTTAAAATATACATTTTGAAAAGTTTTGACATGCATACATGTGTGACAGTTTGTGTACAATTGTAGTATTTCTTAAGTATTTGGTAGAATTCACCATTGAAGTCATTTGGGCCTTGAATTTGCTGGTGGGAGATTCTCAACTGCAATTTCCATTTCTTGAATAAACTCAGGACTATTAAAATTATTTTTTTTTCTTAAGTGATCTTTAATTTTTCCCAACAAATTTGTTCATTTCATCTCAGTTGTAAAATTTTATGGCATAAAGTTGTCCATAATACTCCTTTATTCATTACTATCTATAGCGATATCATCCCCATTATTCTTGATATTTATAATGTATGTTATTTTACTGATCTTAATGAACTACCTTTTGATTTTCTCTCTTGTTTTTCTCTTTTCTTTTTCATTGATTTCTTCTTTGATATTTATTATTTCTTTCTGCTTACTTTGGGTTTAATTTTGCTCTTTTTGTAGGTATCTTCCAGTGGTAGCTAAGATTACCACTTTGAACATTTCTTATCTAATGTAGGCACTCAACGTTAAAATTTCAGATTCCTCTCTGTAGCTCTTTCTGGCATTTTACCATATGTACTCAACTGTCTTGTTCTTTTTTGACTCTCACCTCTGTCTTCTCAAGTTGTGGACTTTGCTGGTCTTTTGCTGGCTTACCCCTCCCATTGCCATGGCTTGTAAATTATTTCAAAGCAATGAAAGTTGGGGCAGTCACAGGGCTCACCTTATTTGTTTGTTTGTTTGTTTAACCACCTCTCAGGAATGACAGTTGCCTGATGGTCTGTGTCTTAAAAACTACTTTTTAATGTACTTTATGTGGATTTTCTTGATGAGAGGGAGTTGTTGTTTCAGGCAGGATGAGAAACTTGGTTCATATTATTTCATCTTGGATGGAAGAAGAGATTTTCATCAATTGAGTATTTACATACTTATTAAGCACCTAGAATATCCCAGGTACTGTGCTAGGAAGTATAATAATGAGCAGTCTTTACAAAGGATGAATAAATAGTATCTATCTCATTGTTGAGGTGGGTGTTATTTAATGAATTTACCAAGCTGATGTGCAAAACTAGAATCAACGTTTAGATTTTGGAAGGGTTGTAGAAAACTGAGTGAAAAGGAGACAATACTGGAGGTTGAAAGAATGATTTACTAACTACTGGAGTGATTCACATATGAATTTTATGTAATGCTGTCTAGGGTAGGGAAGTGAGGTGGTGGAGAACTAACCAGTTAAGAGCAATTTAAAAGTAGCATTTATAGTAAGAGATTGTTGAATGGACATTTGGGTTCAAGGAGAGAAGTTAAAATTGACTTTGGGTTGTGGGTTTGTAAAATTCAGTATTTGGCAATAATGCACTTCACTGAGATAAGATAGAGCAATGCAGAAAAAAAAGTTGAGTGGAGACACTGAGCTCTCTAATGAGCAAAGTAATTTGGAAGTTTTCTGACTTTGATATGGAGATACATAGAAAGAGATTGGAAGGCGCTTTGACATGTGTGTAGATATTAGGGTGTTTGGACTTCCAGATTTGAGAGTCCTTAGTAATATTTAGGTAGTTATTAAAGCTAATATCACACAGTTTATGGAGTGGAGCATATGGGACAGAGTGCTCACAAATGCCAATACATAAGGAATATATATTACTGAAAAGAGACTGAGAAAAAGGAGGTAGAGAGATGGGGGGCAATCCAGGAGGGTATGTTGAGACGATGTTGAGGACTCTGTTGATACTGTTAACCATGAATTAGTAGCACCTGCTATTTTCTTAATGTAGTACTTGATATTTGGGGTTAGATTCAGGAAAGACTGATTTTTTTTTTCCTTCATTTTATTTATTTTTTTCAGTGTAACAGTATTCATTCTTTTTGCACAACACCTAGTGCTCCATGCAAAACGTGCCCTCCCCATTACCCACCACCTGTTCCCCCAACCTCCCACCCCTGACCCTTCAAAACCCTCAGGTTGCCCCAACCTCCCACCCCTGACCCTTCAAAACCCTCAGGTTGTTTTTCAGAGTCCATAGTCTCTTATGGTTCGCCTCCCCTCCCCAATGTCCATAGCCCGCTCCCCCTCTCCCAGTCCCACCTCCCCCCAGCAACCCCCAGTTTGTTTTGTGAGATTAAGAGTCATTTATGGTTTGTCTCCCTCCCAATCCCATCTTGTTTCATTTACTCTTCTCCTATCCCCCTACCCCCCCATGTTGCTTCTCCATGTCCTCATATCAGGGAGATCATATGATAGTTGTCTTTCTCCGATTGACTTATTTCACTAAGCATGATACGCTCTAGTTTTAATAAATGTGACTCAAGGTAGTGGGACAGGATTGCTAAATATTGAAAGTTATGTAGATGGATAATGGAGGTGGAAGAAATCAAAGACAAGAGGGTACTGATAAAGTAAAAGAATGTAGAAAGGGGTTTATAAACTAGAGATGCATTAATCTCAGAGTCTTAAGAATAAACACTAACTAGCTATTGATTGATTAAAGCAAGAAGTAGAAGGTGGTAGACCTGGTTGATATTATGCTTAAAGGAATATGAATGAGTGGGGAGTATGATTGCAAATTAAGGAAAATTATTTCTGTACCTCTTAACCCTGAGATTATTAGGGTGTTGGGGAAAAATTGGCCTCTATTTAATTGAGCTCCATGGAAAGCCAGGTTTCAGTTAAGGTAATACATTTAGTGCTAACATTGGAAAATGTAGAGTGATTTGTTCAGCCAAGTCCAGAGAATTAAAAAATCATAGGAAAAAATTGAGGTGAGAGACTTCTATTTTAGTAATAGACTAAAGAGGAACAATTTAAACTTTAGATGGATCATTAACTTTTAAACTGTATAAAAATCTAAATTTACTAAAAAAGATTATAAATCTATATTCACATTTTGCCTTATTTCAAGAAATGGTAGGTGTAAATTAAGTGTGAGCCTATATTACAAATAGATTCTTTTGAAAAAAGCTCACTAATTATCTCTAGAGCATTAGAAAATGCTTACTATTTTTATGTCCAAAAATGAGTTAACTTTTTATTGAAGAAATACATAAAATGATATTAGGATGAACAGAAAAGATTGCTGACAATATGACTAACCGAAGGTAAGTATTATGAATAATTTGGTCTGTTTCTTCTAGTTCATTATTTCTGCACATATATTTAAGTTGAGTAAAATAAGAATTGCTTTTTTTGGGTCATAAATTCATTTTTCCCTTAACAGTATTCTGTAAGTATTTTTCCATGTTATTTTGAGTACAACATTTTTTTCCTAAATATTTTATTTTATTCTGCAGGTTTTTAAAAATCCATTTGCCTATTGTTAGAAAGTTAATTTGATTCTGGGTTCTTTTGCTGTTATAAATAACAGTATAATGATGATCGATACAATTTTTCATCAATAGTTACATGACATTCTACTCATATCTTTAGAATAATTCATTTCCCCCAGATGAATTTCTAGAAATAGAATTACTGAGTTATACAGTATAAGCAATTTTCCCTGAAATAATTTTAAAATGACTGGTTTTTGGCAATTCAGTTTGGTTATAGCTTCAGAGTTAAGCTCATAAAGACAAATTATTTCATATTTGTGACCACCTCTGTTGAAATCATTTTGTTGCAAAGCTATTAATTGCAATGTAAAATTTTAAAAAGATACTTAGAATATTTATATGAGGAAAATTATAAAACTTTAACCAATGGCCAAAAAGAAATCTTGAATAAATGTGGAGAGAATATTTCTTAGACCTAATATTATAGAGATGTCCATTTGCGTACATTAATTTATACATTTAATCCATTCTCAATAAAAATCAAATAGCAGTTCTTTTTAAAGTCTTTCAAAGATTATTGGGAAATTTTTTTAAAATATAAATAGGAGACAAAATGTCTCAAAGATTTTTCTTTAAAGAAGAAATTGAGATAGGGGATGGAGACATCATAACATTTGAGGTACTACTAAAATAGATTGGATCGTATTAAATACTTCTAAAATAAATTATGAAGTAAAATGATTAAAATAATGAAACAGAAGAGAAAGCCAGCAGTTGACCATGTGTATATTTGTATCCTCTTCATTTATATATGTATAGTCAATCCTATTGTTCAGATTTCATGTTTGTGAATTTTCCAACTCGCTGAAACCTATTTGTAACCCCAAAATCAATACTCATGATATTTTATAGTTATTTCTACATGTGCATAGCCATAAGAAATGTTGGTTTCCCAAAGCCTATGTTACCAACTGAGGTGTCAAACAAAGTGACATTCTGCCTTCTTATTTCAGGAAATAATTGTACAGCACATGACATATTGTAGTTATCTAAGTGAAGGACTGTCAATAAGCGTAGAATAAAATAAACATAGTTCCTTCTTTCGTGAATCTTTTTTTCTAATTGAAACTGCAGACAAGACAATAAACTATTAAAATACTATTAGATAGAATGTGGGAGAGCATAGGAAGGGTGTTGACCCCAGATATTGGGTGGTACTGATAAGGAGAATTTTTTTAAGGAAGTAAACTTTTGACATAGCAATTAATGTTTCTTGCAGTTTGTCCAGAAGAAGAAATTTACTTGAAGATATGTACAAAGATAATACAAGTATTTATTATAGTGAAGAATTAAAAACAATGTAACTTTTTAACAACCGAAGGTTGATAAAGTGACTTATGTTATTGTCCTATAACACACATCTATTAAAATTGCGTATGAGGAATTTCCGGAGAAAAATGGTAGAGTAGGAAGATCCTAGGCTCACCTCCTCTCATGGATAAAGCTAGATAACACCCCCAATCAGTAAAATAACCCAGAAAATGACCTGAAGACTCGAAGAACAGACTCCACAGCTAAATGTAGAGAAGAGGCCACCTCAAAGAGTGTAGGAGGGGTGGAGACATGGTGGGGAGCTAGACTCACTCTCAGGGCTGCCTATCCATAGGAAGGAGGGACACTCATGGTTGTGGAGAAGGGAGAGATATAGATCCCACCACAGGCACAGGGAACCCCACTGAGAAGATGAATCTTCATAGCATTTGGCTTCGAAAATCACAAGGGCGTAACTTAGCAATTTCTTAATAATCAGTGGGGCTTAATACCTGGAACTTTAAAAATCCACAGGGTTGGCTCTAGGAGAGCCAGAGCACAATGGGAGGCTGAGTACCCACCATCAAAGAGACAGCAAAACAAACAGCCCCCTTGAGATACAGCACAGAAGCAGCAATTTGTAAAATGTCAAGGGTATATAGGAAGGAGATTTATTTACTAGTCTCAGTGTATGTGCAGAAGGGATAGGGGGTGTTTGGGAGTCTTATGCAAGAACAAATAAGCTAACTGTTGCCATTACCCTCCCCTGCACCACAGCCAAGATACATGGTCACCTGTGGTAACCAGCATAGGACAGAATCTCTCCACCCAGCTTGCTGATCACGCGCCCTATTCCTGCATGCTCTGCAGACCCACTCCAGCCATCCTGGCTGGGTAGTTTTCCTAGCTGGTGGGAGGTCCCCTTCCATAGCAGACCAGTGCACACCTTGTTGGCACCACACACTCTGCCCCCGCATTCTCCGCTGGATCGTCCCCCTCCAATGTACCCTTGGCAGGAGTCCATCCAAAGAGGTGGCACAGGCCTGGCAGTGTGCAAGAAGCTCCATTAAGGGCCAGCACCGTTCCAAAGTGACTCCTGCAGCAGGGTGAAGGGAAATAACCACACACACACACACACACACACACACACACCCCGATTCACCTACAGCCTCAGCAGTAGCCTGGAGACAGACATCTAGTCTGATTTCAGGACCCATCCACTAACAGATGCTTCTCAGGGACAACACAGGGAGAGGTTCCTGTAGTTCATCTCTAGCACTGTTCTGCCAAATACCTGGTCTGACCCAAGTTAATAGGAATCTCTAGACTGGATGACTAGACAACACAGGGGCCAAACTCTGCTGACAATAGGCAAAGAGAGTCATCTCAGGCAACTGAGTTAGACACAGAGTTAGATAAAGTGAGGAGACAGAGGAATATGTCCGAAATGAAAGAACAGGACAAAAGTCACAAGAGAGCCAAACAAAATGGAGATAATATACCTGACAGAATTTAAAGTAATGGCCATAAAGATGCTCATTGGACTTGAGAAAAAAAGAGAGAACTTCAGTGGAGAACTTTAACAAAGAGAAAGAAGACAGAACCAATAAGAAATTAATAACTCAATAACTGAAGTTTAAAATACATGAGAGGGAATAAATAGACTAGAGGAAGCAGAAAGATGGATCCCTGGCCTGGGGGACAGAGCAGTGGAAAGCAATCAAAGAGAAAAGAATAATAAAAAAATGAAAGTAGATTAAGGGAACTCAACACCACCATGAAGGATAATAACATTCATACCATCAGGATCCCAGAAGGGGAGGAGAGAAAAGGTGGCAGAAAATTTAAAGAAATAATAGCTGAAACCTTCCCAAACCTGGGGAAAGAAACAGAAATCAGATCCAGGAAGCAGAGAGAGCCCCCAGCAAAATCAGCTCAAAAAGGTCCACACCAAGACACATAGTAATTAAAATGAGGAAAAAGTTGCGATAGAATCTTAAAAGCAGCAAGAGAACAGAAAACAGTTCCATACAAGGGAAACAAAAATAGACTATTGGGACTGCAGCAGAATAAAAAATCTTTTGCCCAACAAAGTAAATAACCAACAAATCAAAAGACAACCTAGTGAATGGGAGAAGATATTTTCAAATGATAAATCTGGTAAGGGGTTATTATCCAAAATATATAAAGAACCTAATTAAGTGCACACATGCGCGCACACACACACACACACATCCATTTTTAAAAATTGGCTGAAGAGGAACAGACATTTCTCCAAAGAAGACATCTAGATGACCCCAGACATGTGAAAAGATGCCCAGCATTACTCATTATCAGGGAAATGAAGATCATTGAGATATCATTGCATACATTGAGATATCATCACACACCTGTCAGAATGGCTAGAATCAAAAACACAAGAAGACAACAGTGCTGGTAAGGATGTGGAGATAAAGGAACCCTTGTGCACTATCAGTGAAAATGCAAACTGGTGCAGCCACTATGAAAAGCAGTATGGAGATTCCTCAAAAAATTAAAAATAGAATTGCCATATAACCCATTAATTCCACTAGTGGGTGTTTATCCAAATAATATGAAAAACATGCAAAAAAATATATGCACTCTTATGTTTACTGCAGCATTATTTCTACTAGCTGCCGCCTCCTGACAGCACACGGGAGAAGAATGAGGCACAAAGAAGTTAGCTGCTCTGCCCCCTGCTCCTATTCTCTTGCAACTAACTTCTTTGTGCCTCATTCTTCTCCGTGTGCAGTCAGGAGGCAACAAATAGCCAAATTATGGAAGCAGCTCAAGGGTCCATCGATAGATGAATAAGGAAGCGATATGTGTGTGTGTGTATGTGTGTATTAGAGTATTATAAAAATACTGATTAAAAAAATAAAAATACTGAAATCTTGCAACAAAAACGGATGGATCTGGAGAGTATAATGCTAAGTGAAATAAGTCATTTGGCAGAAGACAAATATATAGGATTTCACTCATGTAGTTTGAGAAACAAATGAACAAACTAAAAATAAGCATAAAAAACAGACTCTTAACTATAGAGAGCAAACTGATGGTTACCAGAGGGGAGCTGGGTGGATAGATGGGTAAAGAAAGTGAAAGGGATTAAGAACGCACCTATCTTGATGAACACTGAGTATTGTGTAGAATTGTTGAACCAGTATATTGTACGCCTGAAACTAATAATACTATGTTAATTATATTGGAATTTAAAAAATTAAAAATAATATTAAACATAAAAAATAAAACAGGATTTGAAATAGTCTTTATGAGCCTTTTAGATTTCCTAATTTATTCCCATTAAGTGGAGATTGCAAGCCTGCATGCATGAGTATAGTGTTACTCTATAGTTAATTCATAAAATGGTATGATACTAGGCATTCTGAGAGATCCCTGATGACTCCTGTATTTCTCTCCACTTGAGTAAGTGAATCTAAAATTCTGCTTCATACTCTAGTTGAACGATTTGGAATTTGTTGCCAGTTAAAATGTAAGTACATTATTAAGTAGTAACACTTTGATGTTGTCACTTGAATGTACAGTGAAAGGCTTCTGTGTTCACTTTGTCACTTGAAATGGGTTAAGTAACCTACTATTTTCTTCATTCCTGAGTCAGTCCTACTCTTACAAATATTTGGAAAGGCAAATAATGGTTAAACTTAATATGAAATTTCCTATATTCAACAGTTTTTCATCCACAGAAATAGAAATTTTATATGGTCTGTATGGTTTGCTATCGAATTAAGAGGATATGTGGTATTCTCCATACCTAAGTGAGTGAATTAAGTTGTTTTTCTAATGAGGTCTTCTATTATGTTATGTTTTCCAATTACGTAGAGATAGTCCTCATTTTAAGGGTTTACTATCCGACTTACATATTTTTGGCACTTTTTAACATACTGCAAAATCTTATTCTGAAGATTGATTTCTCTACAATATGGATAACTTGAGCTCAGAGAAAGTTACCTAAATTCACAGTGGGATGGAGTATCTCTCATTTTGACTTGGGAGGCTGGGTAGATTTTATTTTTCTTTACATGCAAAAATTATTGATTTTTACTATTTGTATATAGAATGATATATATATATTTTTACTATGGGTATATATGAAACAAAACAATTTTATTTTTACTTACAGGACTCAATTTATTGATGATGCATACCAGGAAGTACTAGATCTGCTATTACCATTAAATCTTGAGGTGATTGTTGAGCGAAATTTATCTTGGGAATGGTACCAGGAAGTTCCTTGTTTTAATATAAATGCTCAGCTAAAGCCCATGGAGGTAACTTATTGAATCCTTGTTGATTTCTGTTTTGTTGGTTAAAAATATTGTTTGGGAACATAAGATATTTTGGTGTAGATGTTCCATATTGGTTAGCTCTGTCAAAATTACTATATATAAATAGTAGCTATATTAACTCAGAATTCATTGAATGTTCTCCATTCTTGCGGCAAACATTTGAATGGCTACTCTGTGTTAGATCCTGTGTCATATATGGAGAGACTGTGGCAAGGAAGCTATTGCATTTTGTCCTGGATTCATGGAATCTAATCAGTCTAATGGAAGGTTTAGTAGTCATAGTGCTCTAGAGGTGTGATAGTTAGACTATCAAAAAGTATATAGGCATGTAATTAAAATAGTTATAAATTGTAGTAAATTCCATAGAGGAAGCAAATATCAGACATGCTAAGTAGTCAACTGGATATATTAATTTAGAACTTAGTGGAGAGGCCTCGGCTGGAAATAAATAATGTTAAAGTCATCAGCATCTAGATGGTATTTAAAGCCATGATAATATGTGAAATAACATACAGAAGGTCCTAGAAGAAAGGGAAGCGGGATGGTGCATGGGTGGCTCTGTTAGTTAAGCAGTTGCCTTCGGCTCAGGTCATGATCCCGGAGTCCCGGGAGCGAGTACTGCATTAGGCTCCCGGCTCCACAGGGAGTCTGCTTCTCCCTCTGAACTTCTCCCCACTCATGCTCTCTCTCACTGTCTGTCTCTCAAATAAATAAAATCTTTTTAAAAATAATGGAAGAGGCTGATGATGAAAATGGCAAATGGGTCCGTTCCTTACGCATAATTTTACCTAGTTATTACCAATGTAACTATCTAAAGTTTCCTGTCTTTCCTTTTGACTGCACAGAGGTCAAAACTGTACCACATGCTTTGCTAAAGTGTCTGCAGCACATACTCTGTCTGGAAGGTTACTTAAAAAGCCTATGCAACAAATCCTCTTCCCTCCTCCCACCCTCCGTTTCCTTTCTGTTTCTCTCCCCCAAGAAATATATTCAAAAAGAGAAAACCATCATTTTTAAAGGTTTCAGGTTTTAATTCAGAAATTAAATATTTAGAGTTTAAAACGTGATGATCTCAGCTGAAAATCCTTAAGCTCTTAATGTATAAGATCATATTAGACTCCCTAACTTGTAAATGCAAAGTGTCTTTTTTTTTTTTTAAGATTTTATTTATTTATGAGAGAGAGAGGGAGAGAGCACACAAGTGGAGGTCAGAGGCAGAGGGAGAGGGAGAAGCAGACCCTTGCTGAGCAGGGGGCCTGATGCAGGGCTTGATCCCAGGACCCCTGAGATCATGACCCGAGCTGAATGCAAACACTTAACTGACTGAGCCACTCAGGTGCCCCAGAAAGTATTGTCCTAAGATGAAAATTGAAGTCTCTATAGCTTTTAAAACAACTGGTAGAAACTTTTGAAACATAAGTAGCATGTTTCACCCAGCATACTGCACAAATCCTCTCCTTGGTAGGCCCAGGTCTCAGTGGCACAGCAGGGACACCATCTGGCTTCACTCTTCCCCAGGAAGGATGCATGCAACATGTCCAGGTGCTAGTGCAGACCATCTGTAAAGGGTTGGCGGCTTTCTAGGGCAGATGAAAGTGGGTCTTTCCCTGTCCTGATCCACCTGAATAGTCAGTGGATATGGACCTGGTCTACATATTTGTCCCCTCGTGGATCAGGGAGTGGCTGGAATCACTCACTCTAATGCATCTAGACTAAGTGCTGCATCTTGTGGTTTCTGACTTGTCAGACATTTGGGAGTAGCAAGATAGTGTGTCCTGACTTGTAGGCACCATGGACCAGCAGTCATGGGATCCTTATAGTTCTTACAATTCTTGGATGAGGTGTTAGCAAGAGTGAAGCGTGATCACTAATATCAGTATTTGCAGGGCATTCAGGATACATGTACCAATTAAAGACATGGTTTAGATATTGTTATAATATTTAACTTATTAGTTATTATTTATTATATTATTTCTTAATCTATTTATTATATTTATTATTATTTAGCTTATTAGTTTATATGAACATACTAGTTTTGTAATACCAGCTACATAATAAACACAAGATGTCATGAATGAAAACACTGGACAAGTATATCATCTTCGAACTATAGTCAAAGGAATCCTGGTACAAGTAAAACTCATTTTGTGGAATTATTTCCTTGAGATAATTAAACATATCAATTTAAAACTCATAGTTTTTTGTTTTGTTGTTTCACAAGATTGCTATTTTAGTTCTCTAGAGAAACAGTCAATAGGGTGTGTGCGTGTGTGTGTGTGTGTGTGTGTGTGTGTGTGTGTGTGTTTATGTATACACTTGGTCTGGATACAGTAGATTGACTTCTTGATGACTCCGTTTTAGCCTCTCCCTGACACTCAGGATGAGGTTTGGGACGGGTCAAAGATGTGGTCTCCCGAGGCAGGCTGCAACAGCTGTTAACTACTTGGGTGGATCATGAAGAGCCGATTTCATCCTGGTTGACCTGCCCCAAAAGGCAGCTGGTATTTGTGGATGGTCTGTGCATCCTGTGTGTATTCTATATACATATCATGTGTGTGACATCTTGAATAGTATTCGACCAAATATGTAGGTCCTGTGATGTAGCCGAGTCAACGTAGAATTAACCATCGTAGCTCTTATGTTGGTAATTTTAGGCTAAATTCACAAGACATGGGGAGCATGAGTTCTCTAAGTTATTTAAGTGGATTTAAGTATGATATTTAACCATTTAAGTCTCAGCTTCGTATACAGTCAGGATATATTCTTTATACTTAGGAGTTTTGTGAGGTTCAAGTGAAATAATAATTTATGTAAAACACATTGTGAACGATTTTTCATGATGCAGATCAACATTTTCGAGTAATTTGTATTTGTAAATTGAGGTGTTTAGTAAGTTAAAAAATGCAAAATAACTAGATAAATGAAAGTTCATTTTAAAGGTTTTAACTTATTAGGTTAATTGATATGTTCATGACAAAAAACTTATCATTCATAGTTTCATTGGTATTGACATCTAATTTCTGTACTTCACAAGGTACTAAAGATTACATGGTTGTTTGTTTAAGAAACTAAATATCCTATTAGAATTATCTAATGCATTAAAAAATTGGTTTGTAGAGGACTGGGATGAAACGCATGCTTTTCAATGTAAGAGAATTTCTAACTACATAAAGTAATAGTGTTAAACAAATCTTTTTTTTCACAGTTCATTCTTAGTCAAGAAGATATAACAACTATTTTTAAAACATTATATGGCAATATATGGTACAAAGAAGGTGGTGGTGCCTCACCTGCAGGAGCAAAAGATCAGAATAGTGTTAATAGTGGGGCTACTAATGCTTCACACCATTTAGAAGGTATGTTCTTAACTTACCATTAGCGTTCCCCTTCCCATCCCTAATCCCACATTTCTTCCTCCTTCCTTTCCATTCTCTAGTTTGGGTTTTTGAAAATAAGATTGATAGATCTTGTGTAATTAGGTAATCCTATGTGGGTATCTCCAAATTGTTATTAGGCATTCTGTCGATTTTTTTTCTGTTGAATCAAAATTTCTAGTTGTGTTTTGACAAAATTCCTTCATATTTATTCTTGTTATTCCAACTGCCCTATACATCCTTATTTTCAGTTTTTCTTCCCATCCACCTCTTCTCCCTAATTCCTAGCACAGCATATATCCCAGATAGAACATATTACATTAAATTAGGAGTATCGAAATATTAAGGATGTCAGGAAAGAATGATCATTACTAAATGATGAATTTCAGCAAGCATCTGGAAGATAGGTAGAGGAGGGCAGGGGGAACTGTAACTCAGAAAGCAGTTGTATCTAATATTTGATTTAATGTGGTGTGTGGAACCTGACTGGGTTCTAAGTTCAGTACCAGCACATAAGAGAGAATTGGGTCAGTTAATGTTGCTGGGAGCACTATGCTTCATAAGAATAGATTTCTCATTCTGGCATTTTAGGGGATCCTCAAACCTTCTTCTCTCCAAATGACACTTACTAGTCTACCAGACCCTCTTGCAAAGCCCTGAGATAACACACACCTTTTCCATTCAGGGAGAGTCCTAACACTACACTTATGACATTATAGGAAACTCTGTTCTTACTGGATAGAATAATCAGCCCAGTCCTTTACTGTTAAAATATTCACGGTTAGGTTAAGAAATAGCAAGAAGTTAATCATAAAAGAAACCAGGGTAACTGAATATTATTTTCTTAGTGAAACAGAAATAATTCAGGTAACAAGAATGTAAACAAACTCTAATTCGTAATCAGAGGATTTTGAGAATATAGAAACTGTAGCTTACCCTCACTATTTTCCACCCTCTCAAGATAAGAAAGAGTTCTTGGAACCCAAAAATATGATTGGTGAAATTTTGAAACAGAACAAATGCAGTAAGCATGAGGTTAAAATGTAAGTACTGAGTTGGAATATATAGTTGATGTAATCTCCCATGACACAGCAGAAAAATAAGCCACAGAGACAAAATGAGATAAAACTTAAGAAGTATAGACCTTTCAAAAGTTGCAAAATCCAGAATAATAAGTGTGTTAGGAGAAAGAACTGAGAAAATGGAAGAGAAGAATCTTTCAAAGAAATGATAGAAGAAAATCTTTAGAGCTAAATAAATATTGAAATAAATTCTTGGATATAAAAAATATAACAAGTTTCAAGCAGACGGGATAAACAAAGATTGCCCATGCAAACACATTTTCATGAAATGTCAGAACAACAAAGATCAGATTCTTAGTTTCAGAACAAAAGCAAGCTGTTTACTAGGGACTTGGAAAAAAAGTGATTGGAATCAGATTGCCATGAACAAAACTCGATGGGACAGGGTAGATGGATGATAAGAGACAATGGAGCACTATAGTTAGATTTCTTTTTTTTTTTTTCTATATTTTTTTTCCCATTTTATTTATTTTTTCAGCGTAACAGTATTCATTCTTTTTGCACAACACCCAGTGCTCCATGCAAAACGTGCCCTCCCCATTACCCACCACCTGTTCCCCCAGCCTCCCACCCCTGACCCTTCTAAACCCTCAGGTTGATTTCTAAGGAAATGATTTTGAAGTTAGGATTCTATATAGAATATATTATATATAGTCAAACCATAAAATGTGAAAACAAAATAATTCTCAAATTTCTAATGACTCAAAGTTTACTTCTTTCATACACATTCCTAAAGAAATTCGTTTGAAAATTTAATCTAGTGAAACAAACAAGGAATCCAGGAAAAAAGAAAACCTGGGATCCAGAAACAATGGGCCTACCCAGAAGTGCGTTGAACAGGAATCCCAAAATTTTCTATTTTATTGGGCTATTCATTACAGAGGAATTCAGAAAGCCATAAGAAAAATTTTGTAAGGTGGAAGAATGTCTTTAAAAAAATAGCATAAATTTCGTATATTATGTGGAATGAGGGATTAATTAACTACATTACATGAGTGACATGGAAAAGGTGACATGTTTTTGGTTCCTAAGAAGGGAGAAATCTTACTGTGTAAATAAGAACATAAAGGTTATTAACCATGTTAGTGTAGAGATGAAGACATAACTGACCAAAGCTGGAAGATATGAAGATAGGACAGATAGAGGAAGTGGTAAGGACTTAAATAGTGGGGAGTGTAACGATAGTGTCTAAAATAAAAGAAAAATAGACATTTAACTACATTACCGTTTTAATAATTTTCTTGAAGTTTGCACATACACCAAAGTGGAAGGAATAAAGTAATGAATCCACACACACCCATCAGCACAGTTTCAGCCACTGGTATCATGTGGTTGCCTTTACCACAGCTTCAAGTCTGCATATTCTTCCCCCCACCCCACTAGATGATTTTAAAGCAAATCTGAGATGTTATATCTTTAATTGATATTTAAGTAGTAAGAACTTTACTTTTTATTTTTTTGTTTTTAGAAGATTTTTATACATTTGAGAGAGTGTGAGGAAGAGCACAGGTGGGGTGAAAGAAGGGCATAGGGAGGAGCAGACTCCCCACTGAGCCGGGAACCCAGTGCAGGGCAGATGCTTAACTGACTGACCCACCCAGGCACCCCAGAACTTTACTTTTTAGTCATAGTAACATCACCCCTAAAATTTTAGCTATACCTCCTATTAACCATGAAAATATCCTAGTAGGCTTCATTTTCTCCTGATGATCTCAGAAATGTTTCTTTACAAGTTCATATTTTTTTTAACAATGATAAAGGGATCCATTCACAAAAAAGATCCAACAACTTTAAATGTAACTAATAACACAGCTTCAAAACATGCAGCAAAAATTGACAAAACTGAAGGAAGAAATATACATACACAGAATCAGTTGCGGATTTAGCATACCACTCTTAGTAGTTGGTAGAATGTAGAAAAAAAAAGAATACAGAGCATTTGAACACTGTTAACAAACTCACCTAACTGACGTTAGTATACTACACTCAGTAATTGCAGAATGCACGTTTTTCATTTTTTGTTAACGGGCTCTTGGAATAGTCAGAAAGATAAACCATTCTGGGGGCAATGATGTTTTCCGGTCATATGGAATTCACTTAGAAGTCAGTAGCAACAGGATGTCAAAAAAGCTTGAAATACTTGGACATTAAACAATTTTTAAATAACCTTAGATCAAAAAAGACAAGGAAATGGGGTACCTGGGTGGCTCAGTGGGTTAAGCCTCTGCCTTCTGCTCAGGTCATTTTCTCAGGGTCCTGGGATTGAGCCCCACATCCGATTCTCTGCTCAGCAGGGAGCCTGCTTCCCCCTCTCTCTCTCTGCCTGCCTTTCTGCCTGCTTCTCTGCCTACTTGTGATCTCTCTCTGTCAAATAAATAAAATCTTAAAAAAAAAAGACAAGGAAAATTAGAAAATTATTTAAACTGGGAGGTAATGAACATAAAATCTAATAAAAATTTGTGGAATGCTGGGGGGAGATGGGGTTGGGAGAGGGGGAGGGGGTTATGGACATTGGGGAGGGTATGTGCTATCGGGAGTGCTGTGAAGTGTGTAAACCTGATGATTCACAGACCTGTACCCCTGGGGATAAAAATACATTATATGTTTATAAAAAAAAAAAAAAAAGGATGAATACCCAACTTTTGTAGCAACATGGACGGGACTGGAAAGTGATTATGCTGAGTGAAATAAGTCAAGCAGAGAGAGTCAAGTATCATATGGTTTCACTTATTTGTGGAGCATAACAAATGACATGGAAGACATTGGGAGATGGAGAGGAGAAGGAAGTTGAGGGAAATTGGAAGGGGAGGTGAACCATGAGAGACTGGACTCTGAAAAACAACCTGAGGGTTTTGAAGGGGCCGGGGTGGGAGGTTGGGGGAACCAGGTGGTGGGTAATAGGGAGGGCACGTACTGCATGGAGCACTGGGTGTGGTGCAAAAACAATGAATACTGTTACGCTGAAAAAATAAATAAATTAAAAAAAATTTGTGGAATGCGATTAAAGCAGTGCTGAAAGAACTTTGTAGCTATAAGAGATTTGATGAGGATAGAACAGAGTTTAAAAAGATTAAAGATTGCCTGGAGAAAGTAGAAGAAAAAGAGCAAATTAAATACAAAGTAAATAAAAGGAAGCTGTATTACAGATAGGAATAGAAATCCATTTAAGAGAAGTGGACATACAGTGGAGAAAATTAGCAAAGTCAGAGATTGTTTTCATTGGAAAAAATTAATAAAGTTTATGAATCCTTAAAAGGACAAAGTGAGAGAGAACAAATTATCAGTACCAGAATTAAATAGATATTGCAGATTGCTATCAAGACAATAAGAGACTATTATGGATTATTTTGTGAGAGTGAATTCTACAACTTGTTTGAAATGGACAAGTTTCCTGGAAAACACAAAGTTGCCAAAGTTGACATAAGAAGAAATAAGTCTGAGTGGCCTGTATCTGTTACAGGAATTAAATTTCAACGATAAATTCTATTAAATATTGACATTCAAAATAATGTGCTACACAAACTTCTGGAAAATAAAAGGAGGGAACACTTCCTTGGCCATTTTCTAAAGCCAGCATTACCATGGTTAAAAAAAGAAAAAGTCTTTTCAAAAAAAAGAATATCACACACTGATATCCTTCATGAACACAGACATGGAAATTCTTAACAACATATTAACATACTGAATCCAGCAATAAGGATATAAGATACTCATCTTGACCAGGTGAGAATTATCCCAAAATGGCAAAAGTTAGTTTAACAGCCAAAAATCAATTAATAAAATTTATCAAATTTACAAAGAGAAAAAAAAATCATATCTCAGTAGATGCAGAAAAACATTTGACAAAATTCTGCACCTATTTATGATGAGAGCTAGAAATATCTAAAAGGTATACTTAATACTGAAGTACTTTAGTTTTAATTAATAACGTAAAACTAAAATAATTACCAGATAAGTTGGATACTTGGGAAAGGATGATATATTAAAAGGAAACTACACAGATGAAAATGTGCTTTTAGCACATATTTATCAGGAAAAGTTCATTTTACCAGATGAGTCAGATTTTAAGACTGACAACTTCAAGTGTTGATGAGAGTATGAGACAACTGAGATTCATAATGCTGTTGGGAACGTAAAATAGTGTAACTGTTAGAGTTCAGCGGTTAACATGTATCTACCCTGTGACACACAATTCCAGGTCCAAGTTTTTCCCCTACCCCACTCCAAAATAGGTGTATATATACACTAAATGACTTACTCAGCAATATTTGTAGCAGATTTATTCATAATCAGTTAAGTCTGGGAACAACCCATATGTTCGTCAGTCCTAGAAGGGGCAAATTGTGTATTTTCATAGACTGCATAAGAAAGCATGAACTACTAATACATGTGACAGCATGGATGACTGTCAGAAGCAAGTTAATGGAAAGAAGCCAAACATAAAAGAGGTTTTACTCTTAATGCTACTCTATACAGAATTTAAGGACAAACAAAACTAACCTTTGTGATTAAAATTAAAATGGTAAGGAGGTTGGGGAAGAGCTGGAGAAGGGTATGAGAGAACTTTCTGGAGTGATGTCAATATTTAGTAATCTTAATGGGAGTGTTGGTAATGTGGATGTACAAAATCTTACTAAATTGTTCAGTTGCTATCAACTTATTTTACTGATATAAATTTTACCTAAATTAAAAATAAGTTTCGTGGTGGCACTGATCTGTGGAATTGGGTACCGTGAGAATTAGCAATTGCTGTATTTTAATAAAATGCTCATTTAATATATTCTGTGTACACGTAATGCCTTGACTCAAAATGTAGAATGCAGAAAAGAAGGAATTTTGGATCCTTCTTTTCAGTGGGACAGTTGTTTAAAATATCTAAGATACCTTGTTTGGTTTTAATTTTTTGAAATAAAATTTAAATATTAAACTGTGCACCAGGTAGTCTAATAAGTATTTTCTACATACTCTTTCAGTTAATCCCCAAAACAAACCCAGTGGTTAGTTCTGTTATTCTCACCTTACAAAAATGGAAATGGAGGCACCAAGTATTAATTAATATTCCTAAGCTATCACGGAAAGAATCCCAAGCTGGGCGTTACTGAGTTCAACTTCTGAATTTTCTAATCTTTATTCTTTTCTTGAGTAACATTATTCTACATATTTAATTGAAAATTCTGCTAAACCTATTAAAACCTATTTTCATGATTTTTACCTTTCTTGACTTTTTTTACCCAATAACTGAATTTTTCCAAGGAACAACTGTAGTGACTGCTGCTGTGGTAGAAATCCATTCACAGGCCTCTCAAGTTAAGACAACACTGAATATGAGCTTCAGAACCGACTATCTCACCATGGTCCTGTACAGTCCGGGTCCTGACCAGGTGAGTTAGGAAGAAAAAGTATTTTCTCACTTGATGAAAATTATATAGGTGAATGCTTATTATTAAAGTAACAGTTGTTAATAATTTGTATGTATTTTGGAGTCTCTTTTCCTCTGAAAAATGTTACTGATCATTTCACTTTAATAACAAGTTTAACCATTGCCCTTTTAAGATGAGTTATCTTTCCTAAACTCAAGTGATGTAAAAAATAAATTTTTTTTAAAAGATTTTATTTATTTATTTGACAGAGCTCATAAGTAGGCAGAGAGGCAGGCAGAGAGAGAGAGGTGGAAGCAGGCTCCCTGCTGAGCAGAGAGCCCGATGCAGAACTCGATTCCAGGATCCGGAGATCATGACCTGAGCCAAAGGCAGAGGTTTTAACCCACTGAGCCACCCAGGCGCTCCTAAAAAATAAAATTTTAAGTGAAATTTTTTTTGGCCTTTCATTAGCAAGCCCTATAGAGATAGAGAAGGTGGTAGTTCATACTTAAAATAAGTATTAGACTTTGTTTTTGTGTAAAAGTTGTATTGATTTCCTCTTCCACAGACTTCCTTTATAGATGTTCGTGATCCTTCTCTGAAACTTGCTGAATTTAAGTTGGAGAATATCATAAGCACTGCAAAAATGTATACAGATGACTCAACGTTTTCTTCCTTTTCATTAAAAAACTGTATTTTAGATGATAAAAGGCCTCATGTCAAGAAGGCAACTCCTAGGTAATAGTATTCTTACTTTTTACTTGAGAGATGGTTGATAATATTTTATAAAACATATTCCCGAAGTTGCATGCTTGTTTTCTGGGTGCATCACAAGATCTTCAGAACTCAGTTTAATGGAGTTATGGTTCTCAGTCTTATGTGCTGTTCTTACTGGATGGTCAGTGGATTGGTTAAGTAGAAATAAACAGTGCAATTAAATTGTATTTTTAAATTAATCTCTATTTAAATTATTATTGATCTCTGCAAGTTGTAAACATGAAAACATGAAAAATTGAGGGAAAACATGAAAAATTAAGAAGACAAATATGCTGAGTTCTAAGTTCTAATTTCTTACAGATGTACTTCCTAGTTTATGAAACAGTTGTGCTCCAGAAGTTTCTAAGTCTGTTATTTGGAATACTTTGTGACCTTCCTGGGAGAAATAACTTCAGAATGCTGGTTTGCTGTTAGTAAATGGTTAAGAGGTGTTTCGCCTTTTGTTGGTGTGTTTGGTTATTTGTAAGATGAATTGTTGTTATTGCGTTTTTCAGAATGATAGGACTGACAGTTGGGTTTGACAAAAAGGACATGATGGATGTGAAGTACAGAAAAGTCAGAGATGGTTGGACAACTGATTTAGTCCTTCAAGAAATGTATATTTGTGCAAGTGTGGAATTTCTGCTGACAGTTGCAAATGTCTTTCTTGAGGCCTACACCACAGGCACCGCTGTAGAAACCAGTGTTCAAACATGGACCGCTAAGGAAGAAGGTTAGTTATTAGCTAAAATATTTCATATCTATAACTGAAGTGCTACAGTAGCACTCACCATTGATTACCTTTCTACATGATGAGGTTAAGTGAATTACTAAATTAAAATTTTTATTTTTCATAGGTGAAAGGAAAACTTAAATGTGCTTTCCGGGAGAATGTGCAGTTTGCGTATTTTTCAGGATATAAATATATATTGGATTCACGAATTATGAACAAAATATAAACAAATAGACTTCCCTACAGGCAGCAATTTCAAAGAATTTTTTTGACAAAAACAAGTAGGGAGAATAACAAATCAACCATTACTTTTCATAATTACAGATAATATTATAACTTAAAGTTCTTTTATTTCTGTTATCTTTATAGCTCTCCACTATCTTTTACATACTCATTCCTTATGGTAGAGCAGAAGTAGTATCAAGTTGAGAGTTGGCAGCTGGGTTAGTTAATTAGTTAGGGTTTTTCTCCCCACATTTTTAAATGTTCTGGAGACTATAGCATCATGAACTCTTACACTAAGAGAATTGCAGTAGATTCCTTTGGGATCAAAGATTCTTTTATTTTTTTTTACTTGGAATGAAAAAACATTTTCTCAGAAATAATTATTCGTAAATAATATGTATAACAAAGATCTATAAATATTTTAAAATGTGAATGTATTTTTGTTTCTATTTAGTACCTGTACAGGAATCAGACAAATGGGAAGTTAATATTATTATTAAAAATCCCGAAATTGTGTTTGTGGCTGATATGACAAGAAGTGATGCTCCTGCCTTAGTCCTTACAACACAATGTGAAATTTGTTGGAAAGGTGACCTTGAGAACAATACAATGACTGCTGCCATTAAAGATCTTCAAGTGAGAGCATGCCCATTCCTTCCAGTCAAGAGAAAAGGCAAAATCACTACGGTGAGTTTACTCTTTCATTATCTGCTTAATCATAAACTATTTTGGATTCAGTGTATACCACTTTAGAAAACTACCTACATACTTTCCAGCCTTTCTCTGTAAAATACCTTTCTTTCTTCTCGGAGAGCCTAGTCTAGATTATTATTACTGTAGCTTTGAAACTCTTCTCTTTCTCCAGGTGCTCCTCAGTATGGTATGTATTAAGATGTGTTTTTCTTACCGTGGCTTTCTGACCACTTCAATTGAATTCTCTTAGGCCTTTGAGACTTTCTATTAGTCGTTCACTTTGTTGTTTCAGTTTTATTATTTTAAATCTTTTTCTCCCATATGGAGATTTTGCTCAGATATGTTTCTTCTTTTCTTTTTTAAAGATTTTATTCATTTGTTTGACAGAGAGACACTGATAGAGGGAACACAAGCAGGGGCAGAGGGAGAGGAGAATCAGGCTCCCTGCTGAGCAGGAAACCCGACATAGGGCTGGGTCCCAGGACCCTGGGATCGTGACCTGAGCTGAAGGCAGATATTTAATGACTGAGCCACCCAGTTATCCCTGTTTTTTTCTTTTCTACATATAACTTATTTGAACATTCAGCCATTTGCCTTGAAAAAAATCACATTTTTGTTTTACTCTCTGGTAGCCTCTTGGTTTTGCACCTCTTCCTAATTAGTTTATTTCTTCAAAGACATCTTTTCAACTACCTATTACTTCTACTGCTCATAAAGAACACTTATAAAATGTGTATATAGACTTCTGCAAGGTGTACTAGAAGCATAAATGTGGTATTAGTGTAAATACCATCAACAGAAATATAAGCTATACTTTGTTATAAGTAAGTACGCATATATTAGGATACAACAGAGTTTATTGTCTAATTTGCAAGACTGATGGCTCACTACTAGGAAAGAAGGAAATAGAAATGGAGGGGATATAAGGGCACCTGGGTGGCTCAGTGGATTAAGCCTCTGCCTTCAGCTCAGGTCATGATCTCAGGTCCTGGGATCGAGCCCTGCATTGGGCTCTCTGCTCAGCGGGGAGCCTGCTTCCCCCTCTCTCTGCCTGCCTCTCTGCCTACTTGTGATCTCTCTCTTTCTGTCAAAAAAAAAAAAAAAAAAAAAAAAGAAATGGAGGGGATACAGATTCTCTTTTCTCTCAAAAGAAAAAAAAAAGGAAAGAAATGGAGGGGATACAGATTCTCTTTTAGGTTATAATACAGAAATGTTACAAATATTTCTTCTATCTATATGTTTGGCTTTGTTAAAAGACAAAATCCGACAAAGTAAATTTGAAAATCTGTTTGGCTTTATTAAGCAATTCATGCATTTGGCTGCATCCCATCTAGCAAAAAGAAGCTCCTAGGAGTTATATAAAATGAAGATTCTTATTAGGAAGGATGATGGGGAAAGGAAGTTATGAGCAAAAGAAAGGATTGTCTTGGACAAGGGAGAAAAGAGGGAGTCTTCTTGGTGGATTAATTTATCTTCCTTTTGGGGATGGAGAAGGGTCCATGTGACAGATTACCTCATTGGTGTAGGCCAAAATATTCCTGGCTGACTAAGGCTGCATTTCCAGGGGAGGGTGAAACTGCAGTTAGGCTAGGTATTAAGTTTAGTGACTTAGTCTAGCATACGTGACTCCATTTTGATCCTCTGGTTTTCTTTTTAACAACTTGAACTTAGCTGTATGACACACACAAAGGGTTGGGAAATGCGGTCTTTTTTTCTGAGCTACCTTGTGCTCAGGTAAAAACTTTTATTTCTATAGAAGAGAAGAGGACGGTCTTGAGCATGCTATGAAATCACACACGAGTTGTGCCTTTCCACAGTGTTAGCGTTATTTAATCATAAAGCAAAGTTAAATCACAATTAGAAAGCAAGTTCAGGATTCCAAACTCAGTGACAGTTCACCATGTGATTAAACTTGGCTTCTTACACAGCACACCAAGCAGGGCGTAAGACGAATCACACAACAAACACGATAACAGAAGTTAATGAACCAAACGTGAAGTCAGTCTATGGGGGCGAAGCTGAGACAAGGCCAAGGCCACTGTCTGGTGTGGGTCAGCTCTCAGCACTTACTGCTTCTGATGTTCGAGCAGGGAAGGATCTCAGTTCTGTTCGGAGATCAGTCGGGCAGAGCCTTCGCAGCAATTGCCTTTTTAAAGTGGTCAGACGTAGAGGGGTCAGGTCTGAAGAGTCTGACAGTTTACTCCCAAATCCTCCCCTTTTCAAAGGGATTTAGTTAGTTTTGGGTCTCTGCAGACCTCCTCTGGTCCTTCTTCTCAGTTCTGGGGTGTCCGCTGACGTCAGTCCTGGTGATATCTCCTAGCTGCAGTACCTTAACTGCTTGAGCCCTTGCTTCACACAGGCGCCTACTTGACGTGAGAGATTCCATTTTGCTCCCGACAAGGAAATACCAGGTAGCAATCAGAGGTCCTGCCCTACCGGTCCACTCAGAGGTCTCTTCCTTTGTCCACACAAACAATTTATATTTGTCTTTTCTCACCCATGGAACATATTCATCTTTTCCTTAAGGGCTGCAGTCTCAAAGTCCAGAATCTTTAGGTGACAGTCTGCCATGACTTCTCCTTTTTGATAATCTATTAACTAATAGATACATAAGCCACATCTTTTCAGCAAACACTCCATCACCACACACACCACCACTATATAATGGTGGCCTAAGGGCAGGATAACTTCAGTTTAAAAACGTATTCAGAAAAGTTAGAATGGGGCGCACTTGGTAGTCACTTATCCGTAACGATTGTCACATCCTTCTGAGCAGAAATGTGAAAACCTGCAGCTCTTGCAACGGAGTCAGGTTCCTGGGCGAGCCCGTGTTGGAGTCTTCCGTTTTCACTCCCATGGAAAAACATGGTCATTTGCTCAGGTGGCGCCAGCTTTCTCCTCTAAAAGTTTTTGATTTTTTTTTTTTAAGCAATTATTCTCTGTAGACACATCTGAAGTGGCTATTGTCTTTTTTGAGGAGCTGCCCTGTTTTCACAGTTTGCTTCCTACTGAGCTGGTTACTTGGAGATTGTTCTAGCAGGTGAATTAACAAAAGACTTTTGCGTGACTGACAATAGTTTCTTAGGCAGTTTTTCATTGCTTGAACATTTAGTTTAGTTCTAGGTCGTTCCAAGTATAAGCAACCGTAATGAAAGAATGCATCCATTCATTTATTCTAGAAAACTCCCATTTTATTCACTAATCTCTGTATTCTACCTTCATCCAGACTTAGTAAATAGGACCGGGTAAGGGGGACAGGCATCATCTGTCCTCTCATTTTTGTTGTTGTTGTTTTTGTCATGGGCTAGTTCCTGTGTTTGATTTTAACAAAAACTGCCAGAGAAAGACTGGGAGCCACAGTCTTATCTCTTGCTGAGGCCCTTCCTTAGAGCCGGACTCTCCTCAGTATTTTCTTTTCTCTTACAGGGCTTTGCAAACAGCAGGATGAAGGAATTAATAAACAGCAGCATTCTAAATATTCCAAACCTGTCTGGCAGTAGACTTTTTCCTAAAACACATTGTCTGCCGTCCTAGGCATCACCAGTAGCAGTTTCACCGAATATTTTGCTCTGACATTGTTAAAGTCATTAGCTTTGTATTTTTGTAACCAGAAGGTAGGGGTGCAAAGCACCTGGCTCTGGGGTCCCAAACAGATAGCGTTTGGCCACTGGCCGCTTGCACATCCAAAGGCAGACACATGAGTGGTGGGAAATAGGAATTTATTTCAGTGAGGTCAACACTGAGAAGACAAGGGGCCAGTATCTCAAAGATTGTCTCCAAGGTGCCAAAAATGTTTCCAGGTTTATATTAAGAAAAAGTGCCACAGAGATTGGTGGGTCCATGCAGGTGGGTGGTAAAGGTCAGGTCGATCATTTTCTTGGGGTCCATCATATGGGGTCTTGCTGGCTCAGGACAGTCCTCTCTCCTGGAGGGATGGTTTCAGCCCATCAGGGAATACTTTGCCACCAGGGTCTTTTGCCTGAGTTAAGAAATAAGGCGGAAAGAAAAACTTGATGATTTAGAAAGTACAGATAGAGGTCAAAATGGAGATGGTTGATGTCCTCTCATTTTAAAATAGCCCATGACCATTCAGTTGCTAAATCAGTTAGATATTTTGACTTTGTTACAGTGGTGCCAACTTCTAGGTATGAAATTCTGTATTAGGATATTAGGTAGGCTTCTGTAACAAGAGGTACCACCCCCCATCCCCCGATAAGTAGCTAAAGCATGGTTAAACTACATTTAAAAGATTCTTTACATCTTGCTGCTGGAGATTCCTAGGATGTAACTTAATCTGCTTGTTCAAAGAAATTGATTTTTTCTTCTTGGTCCCATTCTGCTGACCATTTTGAAATTGCTGACCATTACACTCTACCTAGCAGTAGCCTTCTACTTAGTATACAGCTAAAGAATTTGACAAATAACATGAAGGTAAATCACTTCCAAGTTTTGAGAGAACAATACTGCTCCTATCTCTGCTGCCCCCCTCCACCCTGCGCCCCCCCTTGGGGACTTTGCAAGGTTGCCTTGGTAGCTTGCTTCTTTCTACTTTGAAGCAGACTTTTTTTAACATCACTTTCAACTTGTGGATGGATTATTACTGTGGGTACTACAAGTTGCTTCCTTCACAGATGGAAATAGAAATCTAGAGAAGGAGATCTTTAGCTGGGTAACCGTGTGTTAAGGGAAACTTCTATGATTATAGGGAATTTTGAGAAGTGTATTTATGGCCAACCAGCAGTTTTGGCCACATACATTTTGATAAGTTGTGGTTAGTGGAACTTTAATTGATACTGTATTCATTTTATATTAAAATGAAGTTTCTTAATTTAATATTAATTGGGGTCCATGAATGGTAAGTAGAACTTCATAAAACTTTAAAAAATGTTTTAATGTTTTTAAACTTTTTAAGTTTTACTTTAAAAAATGTCTAAAGTGTTATATGCATGTGTTTTTTAAAAAGATAATTTAATTTTCAGAGGCTAGATGGCACCAAATTTTTCTACCCAGTTTAGCATATGGGATAGTTTGTTTCATCTTTGCTTCCTGTAGGGTATAAATTTATATTTGTCTGACCTTATTTCATTCATTAATGTTTTATAATAATTTTTGAATAGATTCCTAAATCCTAATAAAAGCTAAATCATGATCCATATATTGAATTTACTTTATATCACAATAAATAGCTGTCAGCTTTTTTTCCCCATAAGTCTTTATTCAAATTCCAGTTAACATACAGTGTAATATTGTTTAGGTTATAGTATAGTGATTCAGCACTTCCACACAATACCCGGTTCTTGTCACAAGTACAGTCCTTAATCCCCACTGCCTGCCGCAGTGTCCTCTCTGGTAACCTTTGGTTTGTTCTCTATAGTTATGCATCTGTGTCTTGGTTTGCCTCTCTCTCTCTCTCTCTCTCTTTTTTTTTTTTTTTAAGATTTTATTTATTTATTTGACACAGAGAGAGATCACAAGTAGGCAGAGAGGCAGGCAGAGAGAGAGAGGAGGAAGCAGGCTTCCCGCCGAGCAGAGAGTCCAACGCGGGGCTCAATCCCAGGACCCTGAGATCATGACCTGAGCCGAAGGCAGCGGCTCAACCCACCGAGCCACCAGGCGCCCCTCATTCTCTCTCTTTTTTCCTTCTCTTATGTTCATCTGTTTTGTTTCTTAAATTCTTAAATGAGTGAAATCGTATGGTATTTGTCTTTCTCTGACTGACTTATTTCACTTAGCGTAATACTTTGTAGCTCCATCCATGTCATTGCAAATGCAAGGATTTCATTCTTTCTGATGGCTGGTCTGTCAGCTTTTTGTCTTTTAAAAGATTTTATTTATTTGAGAGAGAGAGCACGAGCTGGGTGTGGTTGAAGGAGAGGGGCTGAAGGAAAGTGGACTCTTTCCGCTGAGCAGAGAGACCAATGCCGGCTTGATCTCTGGAGTCCAGGATCATGACCTGAGTGGAAGGAAGGCAGACGCTTAACCATCTGAGCCACCCAGGTGCCCCTGGGCTGTCAGCTCTTTTAATGAATTTATCTTATTCCATAATTATCCTAAACTTGTTGTCTTTACTAATATTTTTAATGATGTTAGATTTTCTAAAAATCACCTGCAGAAGTAACATTGTCTGTTCCTTGAATGACAGTAATGATTCATCGTCCTACTATTCCTGTTAATTAAGTTAGGTGAGAATAGTATGATTTTAATATTTGCTTGTGAATTTATATATAAAACCTTTAGTATGTTGAGAAATTTCTCTATCTAATTTTGAAAGAATCTTATGAAAAAGCAATTTTTTTCAATTTTTTGAGTTTTTTGAGAATTTTATTGAGTGTTTACTACTATCTATTGAAAGAAGTGTAATATTCTTATTGTTCTTATAATAAGTTACATTAATAGTTTTTCCTGTGGTATATGAGCCTTACATTTATGGGTAAAATACCCTAAATTGGAGACTATTTTATTTTTTTTTAAGATTTATTTATTTATTTATTTATCTGACAGACAGAGATCACAAGACAGAGATCACAAGAGATCACAAGCAGAGAGAGAGGAGGAAGCAGGCTCCCTGCTGAGCAGAGAGCCTGATGCAGGGCTTGATCCCAGGACCCTGAGATCATGACCCGAGCCGAAGGCAGAGGCTTAATCCACTGAGCCACCCAGGCACCCCTGGAGACTATTTTAATTTCTTCCGTATTTTGTTAAAAATACCTTATAGGATTCTATAATAGAAGACTAACTCTCCTGTAAGAATAGCTGAGGGGGGTAATTTATAGTGAGCTCTTGTAGGTTTCTATAGGTGTTGTCTATATCCCAAGATTGCTTCTTTGAAGGGGAAGCAGTAGCAGTAGGAAAAGAATGCATTGGTAGTGAGAATCACATAAGACTGGGAGCAGTTAGGTGGGAGAGTAGGAAGGAGAAGAAAATAGTAAAATAGCACTGAAATCACAATGGCTATAGTTGAAGACAAATAATACTAAGAAAACAGTTCCATTTTAAGAAATGATTTTACATCATTAAGTTCTCTCAGGACTGTGTTACAACTTGACTATAATGTAGTTTTGGCATAAACACATTTACTGTTAATAACCAGCTACATTTTTAATCTTTAATAACTAGACTTGAAAATTAAGCAATTGGGTAAGGATCAACATATACCTTTGTATTTATTTTGGGGAGGGTTATTATGAAAAGTTTCCAGGGTACAGAAAAACTTCCATATGTATAATATTATTATTTTTTTAATTTTTAAAATTTTTTATTTATTTGACAGAGAGAGATCACAAGTAGGCAGAGAGGCAGGCAGAGAGAGAGAGGAGGAAGCAGGCTCCCCACAGAGCAGAGAGCCTGATGCGGGGCTCGATCCCAGGACCCTGGGATCATGACCTGAGCCGAAGGCAGAGGCTTTAACCCACTGAGCCACCCAGGCGCCCCTATAATATTATTTTTTGATTTTGTTTTGTCTTCTGTAAGATAAAGAGATAACACAAATTTTATTTTTAAAATCTTGGGTCATGTATTATAAAGTAGTTATAATTTTGTCCTTGAAGTTTAGAGAAATAATACACTTCCTATTTAAGTTATGTACCAGTTGATCTTGTTAATGTTATTAGAATAATGGTAGATTTTAATGTGATTTCTTTGGGGAGTGGGTTTGAATGTCATCCCCCCCCCCCGATTTATTCCTCTTTGTCAGTATAAGTAGAACTCTAAGATGGCCCCCAAGATTTCTATTCTCTGTTGCATATGCCCAGTATAGTCTTCTCTTAAATGTGTATAAGGTTAATAAATATAATTAGTCACTAATTAGTTAACTTGGAGTTAATCAAAGAGAGTCTGGGTGGGTCTAACCTAATTTTTAGGTTAGGTTAAAATGATGCTTTCCTGCTGACCTTAAAGGAGCAAACTGGGAGAAGGGCACATGGCAAGAACTTGTGAATGGCTAGTAGGAATAGAAAGCAGTCTCTGGCCAACAGCTAGCAAACAAATGGAGATCTCAGTCTTGGGGCAACGAAGAAATGAATCGTACCAATGGCCCGAAGGAACTCAGGAGAAGATCTTTCCCTTGTTAGACCTTCAGATGAGGACAACCAGGAGGCTGGCACCTGATTTCAGCAAGATTCCTGACCCATGAAGACAGGGAAGATAAATTTGTGTTAAGTTACTGGGTTCATACTGATTTGTTATGCAGCAATAGGAAACAGACACAGGTGTTTGTACCAGTAGGAAGGGCTGTTGTAGCAGTTATTTCAAACGTGGAAGCAGCTTTGGAATAGGCAGTATGCAGAATCCGAAGTAGTTTTACCGAGATTGAAAGACAAAGCCTCAGTTGTGTTGAACAGACTCTTGGTAAGGATATGGTTGTTGATGATGCTGCCAAGAGGGCCTACAAGGAAGGTGAAGGATGTGTTACTGGAAATTAAAGGGATGGCCTCAAATGTAGTGACAAAGAACTTTGCAAATTGTGTCTTGTAGTTGTCTGGAAAGCAGAACTCATAAATGACAAACATGGATATATAGCTAAGGAGATTTCTAAGCTGCCTGATTTGAAGATGTTGCCTGATTTCTTACTGTTCATAGTAAAATGCTAGAGCAGAGAGATGAATGGAGGAAGAACAGTTAAACAAAACAGCAATAACAAAAAAATCCCAGAGAACCAAGACTTTATGATTTTGATATTTCTTAGCCTTCCAAATGGCAGAATATGCTAAAAGTCAGAAATAGCTGCTAAATGTGTAGCATAGAAAAAAGCCTGTGTGATTGTATAAACTTTTGCTAAATCTGAGGTCAAAAAATCATAGTGTTCAGACACACAACGGGCCCTTTCAAGAAACTAGTATGTGATTCACAGATCTCAATCACAGTGGAGGCATCTAGAAATCATAAAGGTGTCATTCTTTAGCTATCTCAGCAGGAGACCATGATTATCTCAAAAAGATCAGTGGATATTGCTTTTGTCTAATGGAGTAAAACTTTGTAAAATTTACAAAAGGCCCTCAAGGTTCTTGAGAAAATGATTTTAGCAGGAACACTGCCAGCATGGACTGGGAGGGATAGAAAGTACAAAATGAAGAGCGACTCTTTGCACCCCCAAAATTCTACTGGCAAGGAAGCAGGATGATAAAACTACTCGGTTATAAATTTATGCTACCTTTTCTAGGAAAGGAAGGATGAGTCAGAGAGTAGAGGTGACAGCCATAGACAATTGTTCCTAGTCTTTCAAACCATATCAAGAAACTCATGTATCTGGCTGGATTTCAGGTTACTTGGGGCCAGTGACTTCTTTTTACCTTCCATTTTCCCCACTTAAACTGGAATATCTGTAATTGTTATCCTGTGTCTGCTCCACTATTCTGTGTTGGGAGGATGGGAGCAGATAACTCTTCATCCTTTCACAGATGGGCAAAAAAGAGACTGCGTCCCAGCAGCCGTACTTAATAGATTATATCCAGGTACTTCATCCGCACCTGTGCCTGATTTAGATTTTAGACCTTGAGCTGGTAACAGAGGAGACTTTGGACTTTTGCATCAGTGAGAAATAAAGATGAGATCCGCATATGATGAGATAACAGATTCAGATGATGAGATTTTAGAGTTGGGGCTATAATGGGAGGAGGCTATTAGAAGCCTGAGGAGGTGAGTGAATATATTTTGCACTTGAGAGCAACATGAGTGTTTAGAGGCTAGAGGGCAGAATTCTACCATAGAGAAAACTTCAATTGGTTTGTGATTATATTAAGAATTGCTTAGAGGGTGGTTGGGTTATGGACATTGGGAAGGGTATGTGCTATGATGAGTGCTGTGAAATGGTTGAGCCTGGTGATTCACAGACCTGTACCTCTGGGGCAAATAATACTTTATATGTTAATAAAAATAATTTTTAAAAAATGAATTACTTAGTAAATCTAATGTATTTGTAATTTTTTCCTCATCTTTGGTAGCTTTTCCTATATAAGTTATTTTGTTTCAACTTTATAATGGAGAAAATTTTATTATATGAAGTAAAATAAAATATATAATACAAGTTTTATGGGTTTTTGTGTATTTAAGCGTATTAAGATCTTTGACTTAACTATGCTTTATTAATATTATTTTGATTGTTAATACTTTCTATTAGAAATGATAAGAATAAAAGATAATTGTGTTAGAGTCACTTGTGTTTTTAAAAAGGAACTTTAACTTGTTTTTGTAACAGCTATTTCTAGGAATGTCTGTAAATAAAACTGTTTTAGAACAGTGTTAATTTGGTGATACTAAATATTCTCCCCTAGGTTTTGCAGCCCTGTGACTTGTTCTATCAAGCTACTCAAATAAGTACAGATCCACAAGTGATTGATATATCAGTAAAGTCCCTCACGCTAAAGGTAAGTTAAATGTAATCAGTTATTCATATATTTAGGGCACCTTTTAAAAGTGTAGGAAAACCTAGAAATAAGAAATTATTATATTGTCTTCTAATTGTTAAATAAGCAAAAAATGCAGTAGTTATGTTTTTAAAAGTATTTTTATGTGACACATTATTTACAGTGTATTATTTAAGACACATTTGAGTATTGTATATTTTTGTTGTGGAACTTCTTCTGTAGTTAACATCTAATATTCCTATGGTATACATAGTTGAACTTAACACTTGATCAGTTTAATATCTGTAAGATTCAGGTAAATATTTTAGAAATTGAAATTAGGGTCACCTGGGTGGTTTAGTTGATTCAACGTCTGGCCCTTCAGCTCAGGTTGTGATCTTGGGGTTATGGGGTCATGGGGATAAGGGCCTCATCAGGCTCCGCACTCAGCAGGGATTCCACTCCAGATTCTCTCTCTCCTCCCTCTGCCCTTTCCTCAGTTTGTGCGCATGTGCACAATCACTGTTTCTCTCTCAAAATAAATAGATCTTTTTAAAAAATTGAAATTAATCATAGAATTTTTGAAGGCAATGAACTATCTACTATGTCATGGTAATGGTATCAGTTTAATATTAATTCTTCACGATCCTTCAACAAGTATATTTAATGTTTTTGAAGTACCTAATTTTTTAAAGTGATATGGGTAGATTTTTTTACTAGTTTAAATTTTTCCCCTTAGGTTTCTCCAGTTATCATAAATACTGTGATTACCATAACATCAGCACTTTATGCATCCAAGGATACCATCCCACCAGAAACAACTACTTCTGCAGCACATTTATGGGAAAAGAAGGATACGAAGAATTTAAAAATGTGGTTTCTTGAAGAACCAAATGAAACTGAAAACAAAGCTCCCACAACTGAATTGGTACTCAAAGGAGAGATGATAAGAGTGAACGTTGATTCTATTTTTATAGTTCTTGAAGCTGGAATTGGTCATAGAACAGTGCCTATGCTGTTGGCAAAGTCACGTTTTTCAGGGGAAGGGAAAAACTGGAGTTCCTTGATAAATCTCTACTGTCAGCTTGAACTAGAAGTAAGTATATGCAGCATTTTTCCAGATTTTGTAACAAATAATGCTACACACGGAGTATTTTTGGTATCTCACGTAAATATTTTAATTAAATTTATTGTAAACATGAATGTTGGCTCACAATACTTTTGGAAGAAAGTATACAAATTTATGCCCTTGATATAGTTTTTATGTATACATTATTGTATTGTAATATAAACTTAACTTGGATATTTCAATTCATTTTATCAACTTAAAGTGATATATTAATAGTGCTGATTAGATTCAAAATTCTTATTTTTAAGAACTGAGTATCTTTTTTCCTTTAAAATGATAGTAGACTTTTAGAAGAGATTCAGAAATAGAGTAGTAGAAAGAATTAGGATATGCCTCATACTTCTTTGCAGTGCATTATCTTTAGTGAGTATCTACAAAGATCTTTTACATTTTTGTGAGAGTACTTTAATTATAAGGGAGATACTTGTTTTGAACCAACATACATTTTGCTTCGGAATTTATCTACATAGAATTATCCCCAAAGATAATTTTCATTTAAGTTATGAGTTTATGTCTAGTGGAAACTAAATGGATATTCTGCTAATTCATATTAATATGAAAATTTATGAGCTAGTTAATTATTTGTGTGTTGATACAGACATATACACTAATAGAGGTAGAATTGACTGACTAGATTTCAAATTTTGAAATTCTGGCTAGATTCTGTATATTCTGTGGAAGATATGATCTAGGATGTCTGAGAGATTCTGAGAGATCAAATAAATAAGCACTTAATGAGTTGTAATTCATCATCAAGAGATTTCAAAAAAATCAGTAGAGGTAGTCAGATCTGTTTAAAAATGTCAATAATACATGATAAATGGACACAGTTTTTGATACTTAGCCCATCGGGAAGTCAAGGAAAGATGCTTTAAAAAGAGTTTTATCTGGGTTAAATTGCGAAGACTAGACTGTGAGGTTAGCCCAGTGAGGAAAGTGCTGAGGGAGTGTGTATAAGAAGCTAAGGAAAGGAACGGAGAAAAGTTATCATATAAAGAAATAGCAGAGCCAACAGGAGTAGTGGTGGGAAGCAGCATGGAAGGTCATTTTAGGAAGTATAAGAATATCTTATTTCAAAATGTAATTCTCTCTCCAGGTGCATTATTACAATGAAATGTTTGGTGTATGGGAGCCTTTGCTTGAACCCTTAGAAATTGATCAGACTGAGGATTTTAGACCATGGAATCTTGGAATCAAGGTACATTTGATGTCTAAAAATTGTTTTTCAAAAACTGAGAAAGTGCATACCACACGAAACGGTTTAATTTTAGTAACAACAAAGTTCAAGTTTTCTCATTAGGAGCCTTGCCACATACTTCACTCTTTGGCCTGTGAATGTAATTTTCAGACACAAGACCCGTGCCTCCTGTGCTAAAACAAGTAATTGGACCCGTGCCTCCTGTGCTAAAACAAGTAATTGTGTAACATTTATTGCATTCTAGACCCTGTTCTAGATAGTGTACTTTTGCTTGAACCCTTACAGCACCCCCTTTGAAGTTGGAGTTTTTAACTCCATTTTAAGGTGTGAAGGAACTGAGACTAGAGAGCTTTAGAGCTGTCCTTCAACGACTGTCGTCGAAGTGGGAGAGGCGGCATGCCGCTCTGGAACCACCGCGTTAAATACCTCCAGCAATCTTCGTGTAGGCTCCAGTCTACCCTGAGTTTCCTTTGTCTCTAGAAGGCTGTATATATAGAAGAAAGTATACTATTACTTGTTTCTCAGATACATTGTAAATTCATGTAATCCTAAGAATCAGAACCTTTAGATGGATGAAATTGTGCTTCAAAGCAGGAGACTGAAGAATTGCTAACATGTCTTCCTCTAAATAATGATTCGGTCACCTGCTGACAAATTTTCAGTGGTTGAAAGCCAGTTAATAGAACAACAATGTATTTGTATTAGATTACTATGTATATATTTCAGATAAAAGATTGGATAAAGGAACTTCTTTGGTGTTTTTTAGGTCAGAATATACCTGGGCAGTGGATCTGTGAATCCTAAAAAGTGGTAGATGGTATTGGTTCTTTAGGAGTCATAGGTTCTAGTGGCACTGTTCTGCAGCTGTTTGTGGACTTTTTAAATCCTTGGATTTCTAGTCTTTATCCCATAGCCAATAAACCTAACTAACAAACCAAATGATTTTTCTTGTTCTGAATGTCCATGAGCTATGAAGTATGTGCTTTTAATTTTCATTCAGATGCCATGTGCATTTAGTCATTTTAGGGTTTATTTTTCCTTTTGAATTGTGCTTGCCATTTTAGTATCACTGAGGATGAGAAGTATTTTTCCTCTAATATTGCCCGTGTCCTGTGTGACCTTAGTTGGTGGATGTCCAAGCAATTCCAGTAAGGCAGTGGGCTGATAAAACTTACTGTTGTCTATAATGTTGCTATTGGGATTTGTCTAGTTTGTTTTTTCTTTGCAAAATGAGTAATGTTCCTAGGAAGAAATTTTCCTTATACTTCTGTAATTTATGTGTCATTTTAGATGAAAAAGAAAGCAAAAAAGGCCATTGTTGAGTCAGATACTGAAGAAGAAAATTACAAAGTGCCAGAATATAAAACTGTCATAACTTTCCATTCAAAAGACCAGCTAAACATTACATTATCCAAATGTGGCCTTGTAATGTTAAATAATTTAGCCAAGGTAAGAAAAGAAATTTGAAACCTTTAGTGTTGGTATGCTAGTCTGAGCTAACCCTTTTTTTTCATTTAACAAAAAGTTTATTATTAGTCATTTGTCATACATCTGTTAGTGTTCTGCTTGTCATTTAGTTTTCATTTTATTTACAATAACTCTTCCTTATTAGGCATTTACCGAAGCTGCCACTGGAGCTTCAACCGTCTTCATACGGGATCTAGCGCCATTTATGATTTTAAATTCTCTTGGACTTACTGTCTCTGTTTCACCAAGTGATTCATTTAGTGTACTTAACGTTCCACTGGCAAAATCATATGTATTGAAAAATGAGGAGAGTTTAAGCATGGACTATGTGGGAACTAAAGACAATGATCATTTCAATGCAATGACCAGCCTAAGCAGTAAACTCTTCTTCATTCTTCTAAGTAAGTGTTCGATTATTTTCTTGGGATTTAATTTCTTGGAAGTTCCATTTTTACATTGCATTTTACTCCTATTTAATATCTTACAGGTTTTTGAATCTCATTCCAAATAGGTCTGGAATTTTGCTTTTACTTTTGCACGGCTTTGGTTGCTTGTTGTCACTGTATTGTATGTCAAATTGTGACTTTATGCACTGTGTTATCTAGGGCATGGTAATGCACCGTTCCATATTTTTGGGGGGAAAAAGATTTGATCCTGTCCTTACTCAGCTTTTTGTTGTTCTAACCCATTTTGTATAATTCAGTAATATTCCACTAGTTTTACAGTTGAAGGAATTCAAAATAAAGTTTGAAGTCATGAAAATGGCACACTGTAACGGTATTTGCGTTTGTAAATGGTTTTTATTTCCTACCTGTTGAGGTGGAAGGTTGTTGTTTTGTCCTTTGTGATTCTCAGAAGTGTTTCATTTTCATGAGAAACGAAAGTAAAAAATTCTTCATTGTCATTTATTCGTTGTGAAGTTACCTAGTCCCAAAGCCTCACCCACACCTCTTTCTGATACTCTGACATTTAAATAATTAGGGGAGAAGGGAGGGAATTTGAAAGATGATAGACCTAGGGGAGGGGTACCAAGACTGATGATACGTAGTGCTTTCTCCTGGTCAGGAAATGTTGCCATTGTTAAAATGGCTAGATTTCAGGTGTTGTCCAGGCATTGTCAGTGAACTGCTCTTGTCAATTTTACCTCTCTTGTTTTTGAACTAACATTTTTACGGAGTTGGGGGGGTGTCTATGTAAATAAGTAATTCACCCCCCCCAATAAAATGCAGTATGTATATTAAATAAATGTTTCTAAATTTTGTTTAATCAGGTCTTAGAGATTATAAAGTATCACAGGTTGTTGGAATAATGAAAAACTGAAATTTTACAGCTACTTTGGTATTTGCCAGTAACTACCTACAGGTATTAGGCTCTTTATTATGACAGCAAACCAAAGACCAGTGTTCTTATATTTTATAATAATTTCTCTTGTTAGTTTGAAAACATTTATATTATTCACTTAGGTTAAACTACTGAATGGAAGCTTTTTTTTTCCAATTAAAAAAATTTTAGGGGGGGTGCTTGCCAGGGTGGGTCAGTTGTTAAGTGGCTGCCTTGGGCTCAGGTCATGATCCTAGGGTACTGGGATCTAGCCCGGCATCGGGCTCTCTGCTTAACAGGAAGCTTGCTTCCTCCTCTCCCACTCCCCCTGCTTGTGTTCCTTCTCTTGCTGTCTCTCTCTGTCAAATAAATAAATAAAATCTTAATTTTTTTTTTTTTTTTGGTAAGTGCTTTGAAGGTTTTATTTATTTACTTATTTATTTATTTGCTTTGAAGGTTTTTAGATGAATGCTGTGGGAATGTATTGTGGCTTCTTAATATAACTCTTTGTATAGATTATACAAAGAAATAGCCCCCTTTATTTATTTATTTATTTATTTGACAGAGAGATCACAAGTAGGCAGAGAGGCAGGCAGAGAGGCAGGCAGAGAGAGAAGAGGAAGCAGGCTCCCTGCGGAGCAGAGAGCCCGATGCGGGGCTCCATCCCAGGACCCTGAGATCACGACCTGAGCCGAAGGCAGCGGCTTAATCCACTGAGCCACCCAGGCACCCCAGAAATAGCCCTTTTTATGGTCTTGTATCTAAAAACTTTAGTGACTGTTATTTACGAGATTAAGAAATTATCTGCTATATCTGGGATTTAACATCTATTTAAGATTAATATATGATGATTAATAATAAAAACTTTACAACTATATGCCTTATAGCACCTGCTAACCACTCTACTGCTGATAAAATTCCTTTAACAAGAGTGGGACGACGACTGTACACTGTAAGACACAGAGTGTCTGGAGTTGAAAGATCTATTATTTGTCAAGTCGATGGAGTGGAAGGAAGTAAGAAGATAACAATTCGCTCCCCAGTGCAGGTACACAATGATCCTTCTTTTTCCTGGGGTCATATTTCACATATTTGTGTGTTAATTAAAAAATAAAGCTAATTACTACCAAAAGAATATAAACTATAATAGAAATACAATTAATATAAAAAAGAAGAATCATTGCCAGTAATTGTACTATTCTAGTATGAACAGTGGTAGAATTTTTTTCAATACTTCTTGTAACTTTTTATAGGACTCTTTCTATAAACTCTTTTTGTATTACTACTCTAAAACACCTTATCCATATTTTGTTTTTAGCTCTTTGTGGTACAGTGTATATCCTTCAATTTTAATTAGAAAATATGAGGAAAAATATTTACGTCGTTATTGAAGTCAAACTGATGTACAATAAACTGCATATATTTAAAGTTGATGAATTTGGGCACAAAGACCTGTGAAACCTTCATCACAGTGTACATGCCCAGAAAGTTTTCTCTCTTCCTACTCCATTCTTAGACAGCCACTGAAATGTTCTTATTGCATATTAGTTACACAGTATAGAATTTTAGGTAAATGGAATGAACTAAGAAAGGAGTATGGCTTCTTTCATTCAGCATAACTTTGCATGTATCAACTTTTGTGTATTAATATTATATGTTGCTACATGTTGTTGATTAATAATCTATTAAGTGGATATTCCAAATACCATTTTGAATGAATCTTTTTATATGGTATGAAGTAAGGGTTGAGGTTTATGTTTTGCCTATGGCTATTCAGTTTTTCCAGCCAAGATTATCCTTTTCCCATTAAATTGCTTTGACATTTTTGTCCAAAAAAAAAAAAAAAAGAATGATCATATCTTTGTGGATTTATTTCAGAACTTTCTTTTCTGTTTCATTGATCTCTTTATCTTCATGCCAGTACCACATTGTCTTCATTACTGTTTTATCCTGAGTCTTGAAATCAGGTAATACAAGTTGTCCTTCTGGGTTCATTTTCAGAGTAGTTTTGGCTATTCCAAGTCCATTCTACTTTAGATTTAGGTTGTCAATGTTTCTTACAAAGCTATGATTAAATTGGCATTTTTACATTTTTCTGATTTTTCGTTGCTGGTAAAAGTACAACTGATTTTTATATTAACCCGTACTGTGCAACTTTAGTAGATGCCCTTATTTGTTCTGGCAGCTTTTTCGTAGATACAGTTTTGATATCTGCAGACAAAGATTTTTTACTCTTTCCTTTCAAACCTGGATGTTACTATTTTATTTTACCTTTGCTTGCCTGTCGCATGGGCTAGAACCTCCAATACAATGTGAATAGATGTTCTGAAAGCAGATGTTGTTGCCTTGCTCTCAATCCTAGCAGTAACATATTCATGCTTCCATTATTAAGTATGTTTCTTCCCCTTGTAGTTTTTTGGGAGATAACCTTTTCTTGGGTTGAAAATACTCCCTTCTTTTTCTAGTTTACTGAGTTTTTATCAGAAATGGGTGTTGGATTTTGTCACATGGTTTTCTATTTATTGAAAAGATTTTTAAAAAAAAATATTAAGGTGAGTTACCTTGATTCTTAGTTGCTATATTCAATGACAATTGATTTTTATTTTTAAATTTTTAGTTAAAGTTTTTACACCCCAGTTACCCAGGTGTACAAGAGTGACTCAGCAGTTCTGTACATTACTCAGTGCTCATCATGATATGTGTACTCTCAATATCCTTCATGTATTTCATCTGTCCTACCACCCGCCTCCCATTTGTTAACCACCAGTTTGTTCTCTATACTTGTCCCTTGTTTTGGTCTTTTTTTTCTTTGTTTTGTTTCTTAAATTCACGTGAGAGTGAATCATAAGGTATTTGTCTTTCTGTGACTTATTTCACCTAGCACTGTATTCGGTACATCTATCCATATCCTTGCATATGGCAAGATTTCGTTTTTGTTTTTTTTTTATGGACCATATTACATTGTTTATATAGACCACATCTTCTTTGTCCATTCACCTATTGGTGGACATTTGGGTTGCTTCCATAATTTGGCTATTACAAATAATGCTACAATAAATACTAGTGTTTTCATAATCTTTGGGGAGATACACAGTAGTACATTTACTGGATCATATAGTAATTCTGTTTTTAATTTTTTGAGGAACCTCCACATTGTTTTCTGCAGTGGCTCCACAAGTTTGCATTCCTACTAAACAGTGCATGAAGGTTTCTTTTTCTCCACATCTTCACCAGCACTTGTTTTTTGTGTGTGTGTTTGTGATTTTTGCCATTCTGACAGGTGTCAGGCAAAATCTCAGTGGTTTTGATTTGCATTTCCCTGATGATTAGTGAGAATCTTTTCATGTGTCTGTTGTTCATCTGTATGTGCTCTTCATACTCTGTTCATCTCATCAGCCTACTTTTTCATTGGAATATTTTTTTTTCTGGTGTTAATATGTGTAAGTTCTTCGTGTATTTTAATACTAATCCCTTACTGGATACATCATTTGCAAATATCTTCTCCCATTCAGTAGGTTTTTTAGTTCTGTTGCCTATTTCCTTTGCTGTAGAGAAGTTTTTTTTTTTTTAAATTTTGCCGTAGTCTCACTAGTTTAGTTTTGTGTTTGTTTCCCTTGCTTTAGGAGACATATCTTGAAAATTGTTCTACTGCCAGTGTGAGAGAAATTACTGCCTGTGCTCTTTTCTAAGATTTTCATTGTTTTAGGTCTCACATTTAGGTCCTTAATCTATTTTGCGTTTATTTTTGTGTGTTATGTAAGAAAGTGGTCTAGTTCCATTCTTTTGCAAGTAGCTATCCAGTTTTCCAAACATCATTTGTTGAAGAGACTGTCTTTTTCCCATTGCATATTCTTTCCTCCTTTGTCATAGGTTAATTGACCATATAACTGTGGGTTTATTTCTGGGCTTTCCGTTCTGTTCCATTGATCTATGTGTCTGTTTTTGTGCCAGTACCGTACTGTTATTGGTAACTGTGGCTTTGGTATATCCTGAAATCTGGGATTGTGTTAGCTCCAGTTTTGTTCTTTGTCAAGATTGCTGTGGCTATTCAGGATCTTTTTTGTTTCCATATTAATTTTAGGATTATTTGCTCTAGTTCTATGAAAAATACTGTTGGTATTCTGATACAGATTGCATTAGCTCTGTAGATTGCTTTAGGTAGTATCAGCATTTTAACAATATTTGTTCTCTCAGTTCACGAGCATGGGTCTTCCCATTTGTGTTATCATCAATTTCTTTTGTCAGTGTTTTATAGTTTTCAGAATACAGGCCTTTCATCTCCTTGGTTAAGTTTATGCCTATACATTTTACTATTTTTAGTGCAATTATAAGTGGATTTGTTTTCTTAATTTCTCTTTCTGGAAATTCATTATTATTGTATACAAATGGAATAGATGTCTGTATATTCATTTTGTATCTTGTGATCTTACTAAATTCATTTATCAATTCTAGTAGTGTTTCGATGGAGTATTTAGGGTTTTATTTTTATATATATATATATATATAGTATCGTGTCACCCACAAATAGTGGAAGTTTTATATATATAAATATCTATAAATAATATATTATATATATTATATATTATAATTATATATTATATTATATTATATTATATTATATTATATTATATTATATACTTTGGATGCCTGGTATTTATTTTTCTTGTCTGATTGCTGTGGCTAGGGCTTCCAGTACTATGCTGAATAAAAGTAGTGAGTATGGACATCTTTGTCCTGTTCCTGTTGTTGGGGAAAAGCTTTCAGTTTTTCAATAGTGAGATAGTGTTAGATGTGAGTTTCTCATTTATGGCCTTTTTATGTTGATGTATGTTCTCTCTAAACCTATTTTGCTGAGGGTTTTTATTAGGAAGGGGTGTCATATTTCATCAGATGCTTTTTCTGCATATATTGAAATGATCATATGGTTTTTATCCTTTCTCTTGGTGATGTGCTTTCTCTCTTTGATTTGTGAATATTAAACCACCTTTGCATCACAGGAATGAATCCCATTTGATCCTGGTAAATCATTTTGTGTGATTCATTGTTTGATTCAGTTTGCTAATATTTTGTTGAGGACTTTGCATCTATGTTCCTCAGAGATACTGGCCTGTAGTTCTGTTTTTTGTAGTGTCTTTATCTGGTTTTGGTATCAGGGTAATACTGGCCTAATACAATGAATTTGGAAGCTTACCTTCCTCTTTTATTTTTTGCTAGTTTGAGAACTGGTATTGACTCTTCTTTAAGTGATTGGTATAGAAGTTACCTGTGAAGCTATCTGATCCTGGACTTAATATTTGATAGGATGTTTTTAATTACTGGTTCAATTCCATTAGTGGTAATTAATCTATTCAAGTTTTCTATTTCTTACTGCTTCAGTTTTGGTAGGTTATATGTTTCTAGGAATGTATACATTTCTTCTAGGTTGTCCAGTTTATTGGCATATAATGTGTCATAATATTCTCTTACAATCTTTTCTATTTCTGAAGTATTGATCATTGTTTCTCCTCTTTCATTTCAGATTTTGTTCATCTGAGAGTCCTCTCTCTCCTTTGATAAGTCTGGCTAATGGTTCATCAATTTTGTTGATATTTTCAAAGAACCAGCTTTTGATTTCATTGATCTTTTTTTTTAAATTTCCGTTCTATTTATTTACTCTCTTAATCTTTATTATTTCCTTCCTTCACTGATTTTGGTTTTTGTTTATTCATTTTATAGGATTTTTAGATTTACAGTTATGGGAGTTTTTTTGTTCCTTTTTTTGTTTGTTTTAAGGCATTTTTTTAAAAAAAACTTTATTTATGTGAGAGAGAAAGAGAGAGAGTGACCACAGGACCAAGGGGAGGGGCAGAGGGAGAGGGAAAAGCAGACTCCCCACTGAGCAAGGAGTCTGATGTGGGACTTGATCCCAGGACGCTGGCATCATGACTGGAGCTGAAGGCAGACAGTTAACTGACTGAGCCTCCCAGGTGCCCAGGTTATGTTTTTTTTATTTGAGATTTTTCTTCTGCTTGAGGTAGGCCTGTATGCTATAAGCTTGCCTCTAGAACAGCATTTGTTGCATTCGAAAGATGTTGGACCTTTGTGTTTTCATTTTCACTTGTCTCCATATAGATTTTTATTTCTTCTTTGATTTCTTGGTATTCATTGTTTATAGTAGCATGTTATTTAATCTCTACGTATTGGTGTTCTTTCCAGATTTTTTTCTTGTGGTTGATTAATTTCATGTTACTGTGGTTGGAAAAGATGTATGATATGACTTTAATATTTGAATTTATTGAGACTTGTTTTGTGGCAGTATGTGATCTATTCTGGAGAATGTTTCATGTGCACTTGAAAAGAATGTGTATTCTGCTGTTTTGTGATGGGATGTTCTGAATATATCTGTTAGATCTATCCGTTCCAATGTGGCATTCAAAGCTACTGTTTTCTTTGATTTTTCTCTTTGGATAGTCTATCCATTGATGTAAGTGGGGTGTTAAGGTCCCCAAGTATTATTGTATTACTGTCAGTTACTTACTTTATATTTGTTAATAACTGCTTTATGTACTTGGGTGCTTCCATGTTGGGTGCATAACTATTTACAATTGTTGAATCTTCTTGTTGGCTTTTCCCCTTTATGATTAGGTAGCATCCTTCTTGGTCCCTTGTTACAGTCTTTGTTTTAAAGTCTATTTGTTTGACATACTTAACTGTTGCTGCCCTGGCTTTCTTTTCACTTCCATTTGCATGATAAATGTTTTTCCATCCTTTCATTTTTCATTCTGCATATGTCTTTAGGTCTGAAATGCTTCTATTATAGGCAGCATGTGGATGGTTCTTGCTTTTTTATCCATTCTGTTGCCCTAGAGTGTCTTTTGATTGGAGCATCTAGTCCACTTACTTGCAAAGTAATTAATAGGTACGTATTTATCATCATTTTGTTACTTGTTTTATGGTTGTCTTTATAATTCTCTATTCCTTTCTTTTCTTGCTCTTTTCTCTCATAATTTGCTGGCTTTCTTATACTTGGGATACTTTCTCTTTATTTTTTGCATACCTATTACAAGTGTTTGATCTGTGGCTACTGTTAGGTTTATATATAACATCTTATTCCTATAACAGTCTATATTGGGTTGATAGTCTCTTAAGTTTGAACCCAATTTTTTAACCTTTTTTTTTTAAAAAGATTTCATTTATTTATTTGACAGACAGAGATCACAGATAGGCAGAGAGGCAGGCAGAGAGAGAGGGGGAAGCAGGCTCCCTGCTGAGCAGAGAGCCCGATCCGGGGCTCGGTCCCAGGACCCTGGGGTTTCATGACCTGAGCCGAAGGCAGAGGCTTAACCCACTGAGCCACCCAGGTGCCTCGTATTCTCATTTTATAGTATTCTTTTTTCTCTCTCCTATTCAGCTTGATTGCTTTCCATTGCCCTGTCCTCCAGATCACTGATCTGTTCTTCCTCTAGTCTACTATTTATTCCCGTTAATATATTTTTAATTTCAGTTACTGAGTTATTCTTTCTCTAGTTCTTTTAATGCTTTCTGTCACCTTTTTTAGGGTTTGCCTGAGACCCTCCTCTCTTTCCTCAAGTCCAGTGAGTATCTTTATGGCCATCACTTTAAATTCTCTATCAGACATATTATCTCCATTTTATTTAGCTCTCTTGTGATTATCATGTTTTTTTCATTTGAGCTATTCCTCTGTCTGTTCGTTTTCTGTAATCATCTGTGTCTCTTTCTATGTGTTAGGAAGGTCAGCTGTGCTCCTGATCTTGAAAGTAGTGGCATTATGAAGAAGAGATGCTATAGTGCCCTGCAGTGCAATGTCCCCTATTACCCAGAATATGGCACTTCAGGGCTGTGTCCTGTGTGTGTTGTATATGCCCTGCTGTGTGGCTGAGCTGCATTTGCCTTCAGTTCAGTTGTCTACGGTGACTCTCTGCCTTTTGTGGGTAGGGTTTAGTCCTTGTGTTGTTAGTGGGTCAGTCTAGGGCCACCTTGAAGTTGAGTTGGTTCATACCAGGTTTTTGCCAGAGCTATAGTCACACCATATTGTAGGGCACTCTCCCTGTTTTGTCCCCCAGAAAGCTTTTGTTGGCGGGCAGGGCCCACATTCCGATCAGTTGTCTGCCCCTGGCCCACTTGTGAGGCTGTAGTCGAACTGGTGTCTGTGCTTCTTTCCCCTCTCCTGGTCATACCAGTCCCTTAGAAGTGATGCTGGCTCCTGTAGGGTCTCCTTGCACACTGCCAGGATAGTGACACCACTTTGAGTGGACTCCTGTTGCAGGAGAACATGGAAGTGGGTGCACGGTGCTAAGTAAGCTTTGCTCAGATCTGCTGTGGGAGGAGCCCTGAGCTGCTCTGGAGAACTCTTAAGGGTGGGCTCGTGTCCATTTTTATTAGCCTTTGATAGTTTACTCATGTGCATATTCCAGTCAGCACCAATGTGAAATTTTGACAACGGGGGACGCTCTTGAATCTGCAACTCTTGCCTCTCCATGTGCCTCGCTCCTCAGTGTGCTGTGAGTTTAAGAAACATGGCCTTCCCCCAAATTCTCCTATCTGACTCCAGCTGACTGGGCTCTGTTTAACTTCTCTTTTTCTCCTACACCGTAGTCTAGAAACTTGAGGCAGCAAACTGGGGCAATCTGAGGACTTATCTTTGTGGTTTCTTTTTTAATTTTTTCCTTTCTTTTCTGTGGTGCCTGCTGCCCAGTTTCTGAAAACCATTGTTTAATGTGGGTTCTTTTCCCCCTGTGTTTTAGTTGTCTATGTTAGGAAGGTTTATCTGGTCTCTGTTATTCCCTCATGGCTGAAAGCAGAAATTCTTCTCTTTCATTTTTGATCTGCAGTTAACGATTTTAAAGATGACTCTTGGGCTACTTTGTCTATTGTTGATTTATTTTTTATTTTTTAAATAGTTACACATTAATTTTAAATTTCTTATAGATACTATTTATAGAAACTTAAATGTATTTCTGTTGCTTCAAATAGTTAGAGCAAACAGTTTATCTAGACATAGAGTGTAGTTAGGATTACCCATTTATCAGTTTTTAGTTCTCAGCATGTTTTCCATTTTGGTATGATTTTTTTAAAAAAATAAGATTTTACTAAGATATTATAATATGAAATTGTTTTTATTAACCAGTTTGTTTTTATCCCTCTCAAAGGTAAATATAACTGTTTGGAAGTTTATCTAATAATATATATTAATCAAAGTGATGTTACCCTTTACATCATTTTTATATGCTGCTCATGTGATGGATGAGATATTCTCCAAAGTGCGTGGAGAATATCTCATCTTATGAGCAGCATACAACAGTGAAGTAAAAAGGCACTCATTTCCCAGCCTCTGGCCTTTTTTTTTCAAATTTTGTCATACAGACATCTCAAATTTTGATACAGTATTTTTTCCCATGAATTCTTCTATTTTTTTCTAAGAAGTTAATATCAAGATCAAGAACATACTACTTTACTTCCTTCGAGGATTTTTTAAGTTTTTGTTTTTGACACACCTTTTCTATAAAAGTGGTGACCTTCCTTGTATTTTTTAGGATAAATAATAGCGTGGTTTTTTTTTTCTTTTCCTATTTATATAAATAAGCAAAATAAATATTGCCTGCTAGTTTCTTTGTTGGGATATTTTGATGAGATTTAAAAAAAAAACTTTAGATTCTTAGATTAATGGTACTAAATGTGATTTGTTTTTCTTTCTCAGATTAAAAATCATTTTTCAATCCCACTTTGTGTTTATGAAGGGAACACTTTATTGGGAACGGCTTCACCTGGAAGTGAATTCAACCTACCATTAACATCTTACCGGTGATTTTTTATTTCTTTATCTTTTTATTTGCTCTAAATTGTCTTATGGAATTTTTAGTTTATGATTTTGTAGGGGTATTTGTTTCTAAGTGATCAAAGTTAAGTCAAATCTGTTTTGTTAATAACTTGTCTAACTTAAGTTTCAGGGTGCCTAGAAGGTGTTTGTTTTTTTTTTTAAGAAATATTTAATGTATTTAATTTATACTGTATAAATTACTTTTGTTTTACTAGTAAATACAATTATTACATGCTTATTGTATAGCTGCCATAACTAAAATCATTTATATATGATTTTTAAAAAATGTTCAGTTGAGCATGATTGGTAGCTTCTGGATTAATATACAGCTATTATGAAGTGATTTTTACTTTTCAAATGTTTTGCAATGGAATTTTTAAAAATCCCTTTTGAAAACATTTTTTATTTTATTTTATTATTTTTTTTTTTTTAAAGATTTTACTTATTTATTTTGACAGAGAGAGATCACAAGTAGGCAGAGAGGCAGTCAGAGAGAGAGAGAGAGGGAAGCAGGCTCCCTGTCGAGCAGAGAGCCCGATGCGGGACTCGATCCCAGGACCTGAGCCGAAGGCAGCAGCCTAAACCACTGAGCCACCCAGGCGCCCCAAAACATTTTTTATTTTTATCTACATATTAATTGTTCAGTGATAGAATTATACTGTAAATTGCGACACATATACATCAATCTTCTAAAAATTAAACTGGATATAAAATCTTATATGTAAAATTCTTATAATATTCTAATGATGGGCTAGTCCTAAAATTATAGGACTAATATCATAACAAACAAGTACTCTGGATATTTAATCAGGATTGAAAATAATCTCTTTCAGGGATAGTGAACTCTATTGGAAAATACTATCTTCCTGAACATAAGCATTATAGTTTGTCTAAGTACCATTTCCAGAACACACACTAGCTCTGGCCCAGACCTGTGCTGCAGAAGGACAGAGGCAGGACCACACGCTGTCCTGAAATCCCTCTGCCTTTCTTCTGATTCTTGTCCAGCGTTCCAGATTAGCTCTCTGATGCTTACAGAGCAGCCTAGCAGTTACAGGCACATATTTTCAGTTAGTAGACCTGCTAGTTCTAATGAGTACTTGATTACTTATACCTTCTAACCCTCAGTTGAAATCTCCTGTGGGAAAGAATATTATTGTTGCGAGAACAACAGTGTAGTTGTTTACAACATCTGACCTTATTCTAGGAAGGATTTTTGGTGGGTTACAAGACTAGATTAAAGGTGACATATAGTTAGGGACATTGGGGAGGGTATGTGATATGGTGAGTGCTGTGAAGTGTGTAAGCCTGACGATGCACAGATTAATAAAAAAATAAAAAGATAGCGTGTAGGATATGTTTCAAAGCTTCTGTGAAGAAGTGTATACTTATTTCATCCCTGAATGAGAAAACTTAGTGGCATTTCACTTTATTTTTAATAAATTATTGCTATATATTTTGTGACTCTGTCCATAGAAGAGAAAACTTAGGAGTATCTTTACACTTTATTGTTCAAGGCTAAATATTAATTTGTCAAATGGAAATTAATTTCAATTAGAATTATTAGTGATGAACCAGTTTGTATCTCACATTAGATGTGTTTCTAATCCAATTCTTAGATATAGGTATGCTTACATAGTGGCTACCTTTCCCTGGAGAATTTAAATAGATTAGTCTTTGAATTTAATTCATTTAACAGATATTTGTCAAGTGTTCTGCTGTGTATAAGGCTCTACTGTGGGATGCCAAGATGAACTGGGCATGGCTGTGACTTTGAGAAATTGATGCATTATGTAAATACAGAAGGAAGAAAACTGTGGGGTTGTAGGGAGAGGGTGTTACAGAAAATCACAAAAAACAAAGCAGGTGTTGATGGTTGACTCCTGGGTGAGATACATGAATTAAAGGTCAAACAATAATATGCAGATTAGCAGGGAAAGTCAATCTTAAGTGGAAGGAATTGCATGAATGAAGGTAAGGAGGTCTGAAAGCACAGGGTTTCTATGTGTCTGTAAAGAATAGTTGCAGGATGGGGCGCCTGGGTGGCTCAGTGGGTTGGGCCTCTGCCTTCTGCTTGGGTCATGGTCTGGGGGTCCTGGGATGGCGCCGCATCGGGCTCTCTCCTCAGCGGGGAGCCTGCTTCCCCCTCTCTCTCTGCCTGCCTCTCTGCCTACTTGTGATTTCTCTCTATGGAATGAGTGAATAAAATATTAAAAAAAAAAAAAAGAATAGTTGCAGGATGATCAGAGTGCAGTATGTATCTCGTAACAGAACATTTGATACATGGTTTAAGTTCACATTGAGGTATTGCTCCCTCAGTTTCTTGCCCTTTTGATATCAATTTTACCTTTATCTTACGTATCACCTTTTTTTTTTCTTTCTTAGAATGTTTGGTGTCCTTCTGTTTCATGACCTTTCGTTCTAAAAGCTCTTCTCATTGAGAACCTCTTGTGTTTTTTTCCTATCCATTTCTTAAATTTTCCCTTAAACTGGCATATTTCTCTAATTCAGGTGTTCCCTTCAGAATAAAGCTTTTTGGCAAAATTGTCGCCTCTGCAAAAAGCTCTGAAGCTGTCTGGAAAAACTTCACCACATTCTCTTGCCTAAAGTCCGCTGTGTACATATGTTTTTTTGTATCTGTCACAATGCGCTAGTTCTCTTTTAACATTACATCCCCCACCTGATTGGGATCTCTATAATACAGAGTCAAGAAGAACTTACTCATTTGTTCATTTCCAGTTTTACCTTCTCGTTGGTAAATAATGGGTCCAATAAAAGGTTTTGATAATCTGAATGAGTTTATTGACATTGGTTTAATTGGGAGAAAATTAAAGTTTTTTGTGGTTCTGTTTTATTTCATTTTCATTAACCTATAATGTATTATTTGTTTCAGGCGTACAGGTCTGTGATTCATCAGGCTTACACAATTTACAGCACTCAGCATAGCACATGCCCTCCCCAATGTCCATCACCCAGCTACCCCAGCCCTTCCACTCCCCTCCCCTACAACCATCCCTCAGTTTGTTTCCTGAGGAAAATTAAGTTTTTAAGTATTAGAAGAATGGAAAATAGAATGAAAATTACAGAGAAAATATAAAAACAAAATAAGTTAAATCACATAACTGATTTGACAGATGATTAAATTTATGTATATGTCAAGAGAGATGGAAAATTTTTTCATAGTCCAGAGTGCTAGTAGTTGGAAGTTCCTGAAAAGGGACACACAGAGAAATGGGTATGGACTGTTTAGAGTTCAATCTAGTGAATTTAAATCACTGTCAGGCATCATTATAGTAGTGTGTAATGGATATTTAAGATTTTAGGACTAGAGCTTAGGACAAAATCTGGGCTGGAGGTAGTATGGACAGTTGTTGATTTGTAAGGGATAGTGTCACAATCATAGATGAATGGTTTTATAAGTATAAATATATTTAAGTGTTTCTATTTGGACAAGTTAGGTTTGAAAAATGATTAAACCTAAAATATAATTGAAATGTAAGCAGAGTGTGATATTTAAATAAAAGAATTAATCATACATGATTTTATCACTATCTTCTAGCAACCACCTCTGCAACTCTGCCCAGCAATTAAATATCTATGAAAAGCTTTTGTTTGATTAACATTGAAAAGCTGGTGATGGTTTTTTTTAATGGAAATGTGTTTTTAGTTTATGAATTCAGTCATGACATGTATTTCCTATAAGGACCACATATTCAGGAAAGCCAGTATTTTTAAGTTAAATGTACAAATTAAAAGGTATTTGTATGTTTGCTTTGTATAAATGATCTATAAAATTACGTATTTTCTGTAGGAGACCAGTTATTATCTTATAAACTTTAAAGATAGTAAATTTGGGGGCGCCTGGGTGGCTCAGTGGGTTAAAGCCTCTACCTTCGGCTCAGGTCATGATCTCAGGGTCCTGGGATCGAGCCCCACATCAGGCTCTCTGCTCTGGGAGGAGCCTGTTTTCTCCTCTCTGTCTGCCTGCCTCTCTGCCTACTTGTGATCTCTGTCTGTCAAATAAATAAATAAAATCTTTAAAAAAAAAAAAAAGATAGTAAATTTGTAAGAAAAATATTCTCCTCCTAAGAGCCAAATAACTTGATTAGTTTACAGAAAGTTAAGGGATGACAGTGTCTATTTACCGTCCTTTCTTTGCTATTTCCAAAAAGAATATGAAACTATAAAAAATTTATTACAGGTTCAGGGAGTGATGTAATTTCATTGTTCCAAAGTAGTAATCACCTAATTTATGTTTTCTTTTAAAGGATTTTAAAGCATATTGTTTCATCCTTTATACAGATCACCTCTTTCTCTGAAGCCAGAAGATGAGGACTATCAAGGGTGTGAAAGAATTGACTTTGAAGAAATTATAAAAAATGATGGCACTTTTCTAAAGAAGAAATGTAGATCTAAAAACGCTTCTAAGAAACCGTTTATCATTCATGTTGTCCCAGAAAAAGATGATTTGGCTTCTCTGTCAGTGTATTCAGAAGATGGCTGGGACTTACCATACATAATGCATTTGTGGCCACCTATCCTGCTCCGAAATCTTCTTCCTTATAAAATTGCTTATTATATAGAGGTAGTCCAGAATTTTTTAATGCCTTCCTGTCTTTGATTTTGTAGCTTTAGTTACTTAAAATTATGAACAATAAAACAGTGTTTTAATGTTCTCATAAAAATGATAGTACTGGTGAATAGGTGGTCTAGATGTTTTTCACATGGAAAAAAAAGTTACCATCAAGTGCTGTGAAGTGTGTAAACCTGGCGATTCACAGACCTGTACCCCTGGGGATAAACATACATTATATGTTTATTAAAAAAAAAAAAATTTGGAAGGGGAGGCGAACCATAAGAGACTATGGACTCTGAAAAACAACCTGAGGGTTTTGAAGGGTCAGGGGTGGGAGGTTGGGGGAACAGGTGGTGGGTAAGGGGGAGGGCACGTTTTGCATGGAGCACTGGGTGTTGTGCAAAAACAATGAATACTGTTACGCTGAAAAAATAAATAAAATGGAAAAAAAAAGAAATTAAAATAATAAAAAAAAGTTACCATCATTATAAAAAAAGGGGTTTTTAAAAATATTTTTTCCACTGATATACCTTAGAAATCGGTTTACAAAATTGAATAGAAATTACATACACAAAGGTGATATGCCATTTTTAAATCATTTATGAAAATGATATATATTTCTGTGGGAAAATTTAGAAAATAGAGCTAATAAAAATTGCCTATAATTATATCATCTGGAAGTTGAATGTTCAGGTGAAGATAGCATGTCAGGTTTAGAATACAGGTGTACCTCATTTCCTCACACTTCTCAGAGAAACTCTGTGTTTTACAAATTTAAGATTTGTGGTAACCCTGTGTCAAGCAAGTCTGCCAGGACCGTTTTTCCAACAGTATTTCCTCACTTCACGTTTTTGTATCATATTTTGGCAATTCTCACAATATTTCAAACATTTCATTCTTAATGGTTATGATTTGTGATCAGTGATTATGACTTGGTAAAAGCTCAGATGATGGTTAACATTCTTAGTGGTAAAGTATTGAGGTGTATCCATTGATTTCTAGACATAATGCTATTGCATAGTTACTGGACTACAGTGTAGTGTAAACATGACTTATGTGCATTGGAAAACCAGGAAATTTATTTGACTTGCTTTATTGCAATATTTGGTTTATTGTGGTCTGGAACCGAACCTTCAGTATCTCTGCAGTAGGCTTGTGTATATCTTTAAAATCTTTTCTGTGCTCGTACATCTAATTTGTTATATATTTAAAAGATGGACACTAACTTCTGCAACAAGTATGCGAATTAGTCTTAATATTCAAATAATAGACTTAGAAAAAAGAACACCCTACATTATATTATTCCCATGCTAGTTTTTGTCTGATAAATTGAGAAGGAGTTAACATATCTATGGTTTAAGGTTATCAATTTTCCATATGGTTGGCAGATACCATAGTGGTTAATCATTTGTACTTTGCTATCAGATAGATTTGAGATTGAATTTTAGTTCTCTCATTTTATTAGCTTTATGCCTTTAAGCAAGTTGTATTATCTTTTAAAAGTCATTTGTCCTAATCTGTATAGGAATAGTAATAAAAGCTGCATGGTTGGGATATGGGGGAAATAAAATTAGATAATACATGTGAAGGGCTTTGCATAGCGGCTCCCAGGCACATGGTTGCCAATTATTTCCTCTTTCTCATCACCACCAACCACTACTATTTTTATTTTGTGAAACATTAATTAGCAGGTCAGGCATCAATAATTTACATAATTTTTGCTTTAAGTATTTAAAATCTTAAGAGATTCCTGTGTTCTAACAACAAGAAGGAATCAAGTAGAGATGATGGAAAAACTGGTGATGTACGCTCTGTGTCCCATTCATATCGAACTTTTAATTTGATCCTTTTATAGGTCACATTTTGTTTGCTAGTTTCCAAAGGATATGATAAATTTTTAGGATTATAGCTTAGTTGTGGTAGGGAGAGAAGATTATAAGGGACAAGAGCAATTAGGAGACTCTTAAAGATAGAGGTCACAGTGACATGAACTAATAAGGGTACAGTTGTGAGACATACAGAAGATACAGTATAGACAGTGATTGGAAATGGGTGATGAGGCATTGTTAAAAGCAAGAATGGAAATTAGTAGGGATTGCTTATTTGGGGTTACTGTCATTTTTTTCATTTTGTAGTTTTCAAAACTAAAATCACTAATGGATAACATATTAAAAATGTTTTACTAATAACAATGTTTTATAATGTTGATTAGTTCCAGCATATTTTTAGTTTGTATTATTTAATTTTATCCTCACAGTAGTCCTTTGAAGTAGATCATTTATACCATTTTATAAATATGATAATTCAAATCTCAATTTATAGAAGTTTATACACTTGGCAGAGTTAGAACTCAAATACAAGTCTTCTGACTTGTTCTGACAGAGGTGTTTCAAAAGCATGTGTATGACCTTTGGAATCATTAAATAGAATTTTTGGGCCTATTATTCTGACATGTTTAAAATTTTCCCGTATTTTTTTATTACAGGGGATTGAACATAAAGTTTATACTCTAAATGAAGGACATTCAGCCCATATTTGTACTGCACAGTTGGAAAAAGCCAAACTACATTTAAAATTACTTGACTATCTTAATCATGATTGGAAAAGTGAATATTATATAAAACCTAACCAGCAAGATATTAGTTTCATCAATTTTACCTGTGTTACGGAAATAGAAAAGACTGATTTAGATATTGCTATCCACGTGACTTATAATACTGGCCAGACAGTTGTGGCATTTCATAGTCCTTACTGGATGGTCAATAAAACCAGTCGGATGTTACAGTATAAGGCTGATGGAATTCACCGAAAGCATCCACCTAATTATAAGAAGCCAGTTCTGTTTTCTTTTCAACCGAAGCACTTTTTTAATAATAATAAGGTATGTAAGTTTTTTTTTTTAACTTTCATTCTCCTTTAGCTTCTTTTCATTCCTTTTAATTTTTAGAGTTTTGAAGAATATTATAAAACAGGTAGAAATAACATTTAAATATTTGAGCTTAAAAAGATTAGAATTTAGGGACACCTGGGTGGCTCAGTTGGTTTGGCGTCTGCTTTCGGCTCAGGTCATGATCCCAGGGTCCTGGGATTGGGTTCCACGTCAGGCTCTTGCTGAGTGGGGAGCCTGCTTCTCCCTCTGCCTGCTGTTGCCCCTGCTTGAGCTCTGTCTCTCCCTCTCTGAGACAAATAAGTATATAAAATATTTAAAAAAAAAAAGATTAGAATTTAGTATGGGAATATGTTTAGGGCATTAATAATATAATATTTATACAAAAAAGCAAAAAACTTACCAGTTGAGGTAGGAATTTTTAATGGTATCTACATTGTAATGTGTTTGGAATATTTTTTCCTAGGTTCAGCTTATGGTAACTGATAGTGAATTGTCAGATCAGTTTTCAATCGATACTGTTGGTAGTCATGGAGCTGTTAAATGTAAAGGCCTGAAAATGGACTATCAAGTGAGTTCATTCTCTGCTTATGGAGAAACTTCTATTTTAAACTGTGTGTACTGACTACTTAATTTTTATAAGGATGTTGTAATAATGGAACAGTTTTTGAAATGCTAATTTTTTTCCCTTTAGGTTGGTGTCACTATAGACCTTAGCAGTTTTAACATTACCAGAATTGTGACATTTACTCCTTTTTATATGATTGAAAACAAAAGCAAATATCATATATCAGTGGCTGAACAGGGAAATGACAAATGGCTCTCTCTTGATTTGGAGCAGGTGGGTAGATGTATTTCAAAAATATACCTCTTTAGATTTTCATTTTTCCTTGAAGTTAGACACCTGAAACACTATGTAAATTTTTAATTGCACCCCCTCTCCTTATTTTATTTGTACCAGGCTCTAGACTCAGTTGTTAAAAACCAAACCTTGTCACTTAGGAGTGCATTGCTTGATAAGGGAAGTACATGTTTAACAACTAGTAACCAAGCAGTGTAAATACAGCAGTAGGAGACTGGATAAGGTATAAAGTCAGTAAAGAGTAGAAAATTATTTACTCTTTCTGCAAAGTTATTAGGAATGCCTTTGTGGAATAAGTTAAGCTAGCTATTTTAAAAAGATGGTAGTAACTTAGGAATGATATTTTGATTCTACACTATCTTTAGCTATTTGACTCCTGGATGAGAATTTTCTAAAGGATTGCCTGAGGTTGATGGAATATTTCATTTTTGAGGAAATTTTATTCTAAGAATATAAGATAAGTGTTTGCTCTTTTTGTTTAGTGTTCCTTCTTGCTTTTAAACCATCCTGCTGGGATTATTATTCTTGACATTCTTTAGATTTTTCCTTCAGAGCTCATTTTGGAGGCAAATGCCATCAGTTTGTGTTTATCCATAAAAGTTTTTGTCATCGTATGGTAATTTCTCTTGCTTTCTCTTCTATTTTTTCTCAACATGTGTATTTTTTTTTTTTAAAAGATTTTATTTATTCATTTGACAGAGAGATCACAAGTAGGTAGAGAGGCAGGCAGAGAGAGAGGAGGAAGCAGGCTCCCTGCGGAGCAGAGAGCCCGATGTGGGGCTCGATCCCAGGACCCTGAGATCATGACCTGAGCCGAAGGCAGCAGCTTAATCCACTGAGCCACCCAGGTGCCCCTCAACATGTGTATATTTTACTCCATTATTTTCTGGTTTCCACTTCAGTTGAAAATTCTCCTGTGGTTCCGTCATTCCTTTAGAGGTCATTTTTCCTCCTAATTGCCTTCATGATTTTTGTCTTTGATGTTCCGTACTACTGTTTGTCCACATGTGGATTCTTTCTACATATCCTGCTTGAGATGCTATACTCTGAGATTTGTGGATCAATCTATTTCATAATTGCTATATAATTTGCAATTATTGGCTCTTTAAATACTGTCTTCCCTTCATCTTTCCATTTGCTTCTTCTTGGTCTTAATCAGACATATTCTAGATCTCCGTATTCTATCTTCTATGTCTCAACTTTTTTTTTTTTTTTTTTTTACTATTTTCCATCTATACAACTCTCTTTGCTGCATTCTGGATAAATTCTACATGTATATCTTTAAATTTTCACTTTTACTCTGTCTAAATTGCTATTTAAGCCCTTAGTTGAGTTATTTGAATAATTGTATTTCTTAATTTCAGAAGTTCACCTTTTTTTGAAGTCTGCCTGCTCATTCATTAGTGAATATTTGTGTATATTCCTTAGGTGCCTTGTGTTACATCTGCTAAGAGAACCACAAGTCCCTGTGCTTGTGTAGTTCATGTTTCATTGCGGGGGAGTGGTTGTGGAAACAATATAATCATTTAGCAAAATGTATAGTATTTTTAAAGTTGAAAAGTCTAATCAGGGAAATACAAATAAGACAGGTAGGAGTGTTGAGAATTCTAGCAAGCACAAGGTGGGCTATAATTTTATATAAGGTGGTCAAGGATAGAATTCACTGAGGTCCTATTTGAGCAGACTTATAGGAAATGGGAAGTAGCAGTTGCCAGGAGCTCAGCTGAACTGCCTTGTGTTGGAGTATGATTAGGACAACAACTCAAAATGAAAGTAACAGTCAAGCCTTTAGTCCTTTACTGCCATAGTATAAGCAAGAGGCTAAACCGGAGAAAGTGCCAACTCTCCCTGCCCCATTCCACTTTCCCTATGGAAGAGCATTGATCAGGGGTCAGGTGGATGAGCACAGACTTGGGGGTTTTATCACTGTCAAGGGAGCCTTGAATAAGAGGCTCTTCCAGTTTATGGACCTAAGGGATGAACAATGACAAGGGGGAAGAGCTAGGAGTAGAAAAGTACTGAAGACAGAGGAGAGAAAAAGCATCTTAAAGGTTCTCCCTATCTTGTTTTAAAGAGGTCTTGCAGGAAGGTTCCTCTAAGAGGTCTCTGCCATGGGCCATGATAGAGAGGTGTCTGAATGAAAGTATCTCAGGTAGGAATTCAGATATATGTAAAATACATGGCTGGAAGCGAGGACTGGGTCCTTGAGACTGCTGTACACTGAGTGAGGGGGCGGCTTAGCCCTGTGAGGCCTGCCGGAGAAGGCCTTTGTAATTGCCTATGATGTAACATGATAGGTTCTTAGCCGGGAGCTGCAATCCTCAGCCATGTGGCTCTCTGGGGAAAGAGAATTAGAGCCAGAAGAATCATCCAGGGTAGATGGCCTGAAGTGGATGAACCTTTGGCATGTTTGTGGGATAGCAAAAGAGGCCAGTATTACTGGAGAGGGGAATAGAAGAGAACAAGGCATGACAAGAGATGCGGTGTGATCATGCAGAACTTGGGAGCCATTGCAAAGATTGTAGATGTAGAACTCTCTGTGTCCAGTTGCTAAGATTGCCAACTCCAGCTTTGTTTTGCTTAGGTATTTTCTTGGCGCGTCTTCTCCCTTACCTAGAGCAGCTCTGTGTCTTGATTCTGTGTGTGTTGCAGATAACATTCTTGGGCCTTAGCTTTTCAAAAACCTGACTCATAGCCTCTGTCTTTGAACAGTTAATGTTTACATTAGGTGCAATCACAACTGCATAACAACTTATTTTTTATTTTACTTTCTCTGTTTCTTTTTGTTTTCACTTTTGTATTAAGATAAATTTTCTTGTGCTAGTTTAAAATTATTACATTTTAGTTTTGGCTTATAGTGGTCAACCTTGAGATGTGTCCTCGTGATTATTGCCTGTGTTGATAGGTTAAACTTGCTTAGATCTCTGTTTTCCCACTACTAAAGACATGTACATTAGCACTTTCTCTAGTGGCAAGATTTTGAGCACGTAATTCTTTAAAATGATACAGTGTAAATTACGGAACCTAGCATACATTTTTAAACCAAGGCTGCCAGGGAGTGGCAGGCTTGGGAATATCATGAAAGCATATCATTTTTAGTCCTCTCAGGGCCTCATGGGAAGTCTGGTGCTTCAGTTAGTATTGCTGCTCCGTTGACCTTCCCACGTAAGTTCCTGCTCAGTCGCAAGAAGCCCTGAGTGGGGACATTCTAAGCCTCTTAGAGCCTTAACTGTGTTCTCATGTCTAGTTCCATTAGTTACCTCTTAAGGTTGAACAAGGCAGGCTTTAACAAGCTAAGGCGTTTGACTTTAACGTCAGGTTCCTCCTCCATTGCTGCAGGCCATGTCATGGTGATGGGTATCACATGAACAGTTTCACTGAAGTACATGAAGTCATCGGTCTGGTTGGGACCTATCACAGTAAGACAGGGTATGCAGAATAGTTCACGGGCCACACTGCTTCTCCTTTCCTCTTCTCTTAGCTCTTCTCTTTGTTTCCACTCCTGTTGTCTGGACTTCTCTCTCTCAGTGGGTCGACCGTCTCTCCTTTTACTAGTTTGGATTCCAGATCACTGATGTCCGTGTTGTTCATTAAGGTTTTGAGCCTATTTCCTACTCGGAACTTCAGATACTTCTCTTACTTTTTTACCTTTATTGGACTTCAAGGACTCTGGATTTGTGCATGACCTGATTCAACATTTGTGTGTACTTTGGGTCTTGTTTAATTACCAAATGATACCCACAACCCGATTATGATTATTAGGAATTGTATGTACCCTTGTTTTAAACTGACCACTTGCTTCTCAGCTCAGCTTTTACATGCTGGTTTTTCAGCCCTCCTCTGGATCTCTGGACCACACTGACATCTCTTCACCAGCACTCCACTTACCATGGCTCCTCAACTTCCCACCCAGCACTGCCTATGCTCTTGGTGCCCACAGGTGGTGACCCAGCTTTAAGTTGGCAGCTCACAGCTGTTTAGCCAAGCAACCCACTAACTAGAGCAGTGTTAAAAGACGTTTGTTTTAAGTCTATCCTGGTGGGTTTATTAAAATGATAAAATTTTGATGATGAAAAAAATTTTTTTTTATAAATAAGTGTTTGTAATTTGTGTTTTAGTGTATCCCCTTTTGGCCAGAGGATGCTTCTAATGCACTTCTTATTCAAGTTGAAAGAAATCAAGGCCCTCCCAAAAAGATACATTTTAACAAGCAAGCAAATTGTATTTTATTGCGTTTGGATAATGAGGTAGGTGATTTTTATGTGTGTGTGTATGTGTGTGTATGTTTAGAGAAGCTATTATATACTTGTAATTTTGTCTGTACCTTTGATTGTTTTCCCTTTTACCAAAAAGGAACAAACATTTCTTTTAGTAAAGGGAAAAATTACTAAAAAGGAAGAGAGACATAAAACAATTGTTAGACAGAATGTTAGAGTGCCTAGAATAGTGGAATATCTGGAATTTGACCCATCTGTATACAGTAATTGAGACTCATGGTTTCCCAGATAATGCAGTAGAAAATCCTGACTTGCTTTCTTAATCATTAAAAAATGTATCAAGTTATGAAGTTTTATTAAATGTTATTAATTAATATTCTTTGGAAAATTATCATGTAAGAGAATAATTTTTCTTTTTTCTCTTTTTTTCATAGCTTGGAGGTATTATAGCAGAAGTTAATTTGGCTGAACATTCTACAGTTATTACATTTTCAGACTATCATGATGGAGCAGCTCCCTTCCTATTAATAAATCATACTAAGAGTGACATTGTTCAGTACAATCAAAGGTAAGAAGATTATCACAAATACGGTATCCCCCTGATTTTAGTAGAGTCTAGGTGATGGGACATTGACTCTATGATGATTTCTTTTTTTAAGATTGTTATTTATTTATTTATTTGAGGGAGAGAGAATGCACATGAGCAGGAGGAGGAGAGGGGCAGAGGGAGGAGCAGACTCCCTGTGGGGCTCCATCCCAAGACCCTGGGATCATGACCTGAGCCAAAGGCAGATGTTTAACCTACTGACCCCACCAGGTGCCCCTTTATGATGATTTCTTAAGAATATAACACTGGTGGGGTGCCTGGGTGGTTCAGTCCGTTAAGTACCTGTCTTTGACTCAGGTCATGATCTCAGGATCCTGGGTATCAGGCAGATGGGTATCAGCCCCATGTCTGGATCTGTACTCAGCAGGGAGCATCCCTGGGTGGCAGTTGGTGAAGCACCTACTCAAGTCAAGATCCCAGGCTCCTTACTCAGCAGAGAGCCTGCTTCACCCTCTACCTGCCGCTCCCGCTGTGTGTGCTCTCTTTCTCAAATAAACAAATAAATCTAAAAAAAAAAAAAAAAAAGTTTCAAAGCATGAAACTCTTCATTTTCTAAGTGGGACAAATATTCCCTTGAAATATTCTTATTTCTTTAGAAAACCTCTTTTTTATTGTATAAGGAAAAAAATTTCAATCTCGTCTTAATCAGAACCATCACAAATCTCAATGCGTGGACTCAGAATTAAGTGTTATTTTAGATTCTTTATATATTCATATGTTTGCACTTAATGCATATTTTTACTATTTATGATAGTTCCCTCAGTGAAATAGAAGATTCCCTCCCTCCTGGAAAAGCAGTATTTTATACTTGGGCTGATCCAGTGGGCTCTAGAAAGCTGAAGTGGAGATGTGGGAAAAGCCATGGTGAAGTAACACAAAAGGATGTACGTATTGGGTTGAGTATTACTGTGTTCTGAGCATCCTTTTTTTTTTTTTTTTCCCCAAAGTATTCTCTTCCGGCTTTGCTAGTTATAAGGCCTGTTTTATGTCTGTACTTTTAAACAACTGCCAAAGTTTTTTTTGTTTGGTTGGTTTTTTTTTTTCTTTTTTAAGTTTCAGGGATAGAATTGAGTGATTCATCACTTCCATGTAATACCCAGTGTTCATCACTACCACTGCCCTGCTTAATCCTCATCACCCATCTCACCATCCCCCGCTAGCAAAGCTGTTTGTTCTCCATAGTTAAAAGTCTGTTTTATGTTTGTCTCTTTTCTTTCCCCCTTATCTTCATTTGTTTTGTTTTTTAAATTCCACATGAGTGAAATCACATGGTATTTGTTGTTCTCTGACTTATTTTGCTAAACTAATATTCTCTAAGCAGCAGAAAGAGAGATCAAGGAATCGATCCCACTTACAGTTGCATCAAAAATCATAAGATACTAGGACTAAATCTAACCAAAGAGGTTAAAGAGCTGTACATTTTATCAAAGAAAGTGAAGATGACACAAAGAAATAGAAAAACATTCCATGCTCATGGATTAGAACCAAATATTGTTAAAACACACACACACACACACACACACACACACAATAACTGCCAACAATTTTAAAAGCAGTATTCAAACTTTAACCAAAAACATTTAAAACCAGAAGAGGCCCTGCCATGGCTACATCCTTATCTGCAGCTGTTACGTTATAAAAGGTACACTAGACTTAGGGGGGTGCTTTCAGCATTTGTCTCATAAACAGATATAGTCCCGTACTGACAGTCATTTTAGGTCAATGTGGCTTCTGTGAGGATCATTGAGGGACCCAATAAGGAATTTATTTTTGAGTGGTTTATTACAATGATAAAGTTATATATAAACATTTTCCAGTAACATTTTGAATGACTTTTTGAGAAATTTTTATTAAAGTGTTATTAGTTGGGATGCCTGGTGGCTCAGTCAGTTAAGTGTCTGCCTTCCACTCTGGGCGTAATTTCGGGGTCCTGGGATTAAGTCCCTCATAGGGCTCTCTGCTCAAGCTGGGAGCTTGCTACTCCCTCTGCCTGCTCCCCCTGCTTATGCATGCTCTCTCTCTCTTTCAAATAAAAAAATAAAATGTTTTTAAAAATCTCTGAAAATATTACTGTCACATAAACAATACCAGTAGTAATGATTCTGGGCTATGGTGTGATTTGTTTAAAGTAATGATTCAAGATGGAAAAAAAAATTAATTCTTGAGATAGATACTATGTTAGTCTACTTGGGCTGCCATGACCAAGTACCTTAGACTGGGGGCTTAAGCAACACAAATTTATTTCTCAGAGTTTGAGAGCTGGAAGCCCAAATCAAAGTGCCAGCACGGTCAGGTTCTGGTGAACCTGGTGAGGACTCTTCTTGATTTGCAGTTGAGTACCCTCTCCCTCTCCCTATGTCCTTAGTAGGATACTTCTCCTGTTGGATCAGAGCCCTAACTCCTCCCAAGGCCTTGGGTCCAAAAGAGTCACATTGGCGACTGGGACTTCAACATATGACTTTGGGAGAGTGAGAGAATACAATTGAGTTAATAGCAGATACTGAGATCTGGTTTTCAGATTCATTATAACATGAATGTGTATGGTACAACGTGCCCCCCCTCCCCCGCCATCTCAGACCCCCAGTGGATGCTTGAAACCACTGATAGAGTACTAAGCCCTATATAAACCGTGTTTTTTCCTATGCATACATACCTATGATAAAGTTTAATTTACAAATTAGGCACAGTGAGAGATAAAAACAAAACTTAATAATAAAATGAAGCAATTATTTACTGTAATAAAATCCTGTGTGGTCTCAAAATATTTTATACTCACCCTTCTAGTTATGATGTGAGATGATAAAATGCATACATGGTGAGATGAAGTGAGGTGAAAGATGTAGGTATTGGGATGTAGTATTAGACTGCTGTTGACCTTCTGACCATATGTCAGAAGGAGGATCATCTGCCTCTGGAACGTGGTTGACCACAGGTAGCTGACACTGGAATGCAGAACCTAGGAGAAGGGGAACTACTGTATATTAAAATTTCTTGTTGATCAGAATATTCACTAGAACATTGACCAAAAATTCATGGCTGACTGTTAATAGCAATTTGCTGTTATCTTCTCAATGAAATTCAATACCCTGATATTACTACAATGCTTATAAATAAGGGCTTCCTGCCGAATTAACCATGTGGTAAATACCTGTGCTTTATAGAGCATGCAACTGAAGTGTCAGATATTTTTTATCCTATTTAGTTCAGCTCTGTAAGGAAATTAAATTTCTGACCGAACAACTTTTAACATATAACACATTGATTAGTCTTAGAATAAAGCAGAGAAAATAATACTTTGTGTTATTGATTAGCCTACAAAGGAAGACTAATTAGATTTTATTAAGATGTTGAAAAAACAGTAACAAGTGGCCTGCCTTCCTGATTAATTACTTCATCATAATAATGGCAGAAGCAAACATCAATTGATTTTTATTATGCAAATTTCTGACATACAAATATTCATTCAGTTTGTCTAACCCTTTGAAAGAGTTACCATTATAATTCTCATTTTTCAGATGTGGAATCTAGATTTCCTCTTGGTTAAGACTCTAATTTTTGGGGTGCTTGGATGGCTCAGTCGTTAAGCATCTGACTTCTGCTCCAGTCATGATCCCAGGGTCCTAGGATCAAGCCCACTTTGAGTTCCCTGCTCAGCGGGAAGCTTGCTTCTCCCTCTCCCACTCCCTGTGCTTGTGTTCCCTCTCTCATTGTCTTCTGTCTGTTAAACAAATGAATAAGATTTAAAAAAAAAAAAAAAGACTAATTTTTAATTTTTTGATGGTTTTGTTTTAGGACATGATGACACCTATAAATTCAGGGAAAAAGACAATTTATTTAGTTTCGTTCTTTGAAGGCTTACAACGCATTATTTTATTCACTGAAGATCCAAGGGTATTCAAAGCAACATATGAAAGTGAGAAAGCAGAATTAGCAGAGCAAGAAATTGTGTTGGCCTTACAAGATGTTGGAATTTCTCTCGTCAACAATTACACAAAGCAGGAAGTAGCCTATATTGGCATTACAAGGTTAGATACATTAAATGATTAGTTCTTAATCATTAAGAACGGTGATAATAAAATTAAAATAATACAGTTTAAATTTTGTGTTTTGACTATTATACTAAGGTAATGCTGATTTAAAAATGCTTGGAGATTATTTTTTGCCTTTTGAGATAAAGATATCTCAATATCAAATTTATAAATCATGTCTTATGTTTATTCACCTTATCAAAAGTATACTTAACATGTCATAAGGAAATATTTAATTTTCTCTTACTACCTATCGGAGTGTAGGATACAGTATGGATGCTCTATAAATAGTTGTTGGGGGAATAAAGCCAATCATTCTTTAATTTGATCTTGACACTTAATTTTAAGATACAGTAAGATAATATGGAATATGTAATTTCCCATGTAAGTCATCACCAGTAAAACTTTTCTCTGTGCCTTTAATATTCCTGTTCATAAATACTTAAGGTAAAATTAATTTGCATACATTAGTGCCTGATTTTGAGGGCATTTCTAGATTCCAGTCTGTATAATATAGGATAATATTATCCAGGATAATGGTTTTAACCCTTGAGTTTAAGCTGTCAAATATATATGTTAAAGGTATATGATACAGGTTTAAATTTGTTTATCTGTATAAATTCATCTAGAAACGCCTTTAACTTTTCATTGAATGAAATCCATGCCTATTAAAAAGGAATATTAAAACTATTTTCTTACAAGTTTTTATTCTCAAGAAATGTGTTTATTTGCTAACTGCTATGCTAAATGATGTGAGTGCAACGAGGAATAATATACTGTTCCTGCCTGTTTATTAAGTGAATATAAATTTTAGAGGGAATTAATAAATAGAATACTTAAATAACTTATGTATATAAACAGAGCAGTTTTAGAATGTGGTTGGATGTTTTTATTCTGTATTTAAGTCTCTTGGCAATTTTTCAGTAAATGAGATTTGTTCCATCCCCTTTTAGACTATATTTCACACTTTGTCTCATTTTAACCCTCCCATTTTCTCTCCCACCTCACTGCTTTGTATCCCATTTCAGTCAGAAAATGGGAGCAAGTCTTAAGGGAATTTCCAAAGACCCACTCCCCCAAATCACAACTTTCTACCCATGAGCATTTTTTACCTACACACTGTGCTAACATCTTCTCCACAGTTATCATAGATACATGTGCTCCTATTTAAAAATATTTTTCAACTTTGCATTCGATTCCATTTCCTTTTGCCTTCTTGAGACATTGATTCCACAGTTCTCTTCTTTATCTCTCCTACATCAATAATTTTTTGCTCTCTTTTGGGTTATGCCCATCAGTATTCTTTATCTCAACTTAAAAAATTCTCTTGAGCCTACTACTGCCCACTTTTTTTAGCTTCCCTTTATAACTTAACTCCTCAAAAGTGTTACCAATTATGGATGAATTTAATATACTCACTATATCCAATTATTATTTTACCCATTCTCTCTTTAACCACTCCCAACAGGATTTTGCTGTCAACACACCATGACGTTGGTCTTGTCAGGATCACCAGAGACCAGTCCTCATGTTGCTTAAGTTTGTAACACACAGATCCCTTCTTGATAGTTTTTCTTTGCCTTGACTTTCAGGGTACTTCACCATCTTTGTTTATCTTTCTATCCCAGAATTCTCCACTTCATGTGTTGGTTCCTTGTCTTCTCAGCTGCTTAATATTGGATGCCCTGGGGCCCTCATACATGAGTCCACTTCTCTGTTTCAAATACCACATATTTTTTCTATTTACTATTTATGGTCTGTCACTCAGCTAAAATAAAGCTGTAGGATGGCAGAGATGTTTACTGATAATATCCCTACCACCTAAAATAGTGTCTGAGTAAAAGTCTGAATATTGATTGAATCAGTCATATTTTTAAATCTGTAGTGTGCTTGCGTATTACTGGGGATATTGTAAATTTTACTGAAGGTTTTGCAATTCATGTAGTAAACCAGGTAAAATGAAAATGTTTATAAATTAGCACCATGATTTTTGCTTTCATGTAAAAGTTCTGATGTGGTTTGGGAGACAAAGCCCAAGAAGAAGGCAAGATGGAAGCCAATGAGTGTAAAGCACACTGAAAAGTTAGAGAAAGAATTTAAGGAGTATACTGAATCTTCACCTGCAGAAGATAAGGTTATCGAATTGGACACTAACATTCCGGTAATATTTTTAAGTACTGATTTGAAGTTTTAATTTTTACCTGTTAAAATTAGATGAATTACTAGTGACCTTTAAGGAAACCCTGGTTTCCTTGCAAAGCAATGAATTCTATCATATATAATAAGGGGTAGTTGTCTGTATTAACAACTCAGACTTGCTCTTAAAATGCTAATGATCTACTCCTTAGTTAATAAGAAGCCAATATGTTGTTTTACTTACTTTACTTTTTAAATTATTTTTCCTTTTATCACTTTAATATTTTTAGTAAATTTATATAAAAAGTAATACAACTAAGCTATAAGGATTATATTGAACTTTTTTTTTTATTTGTATTAGAGAGATCCAATCTAGTCAACTATTTAGCTTACCGTTTTAATTATCTTTAAGGTTTTTGGTACAAAGTTCTAATTTTAATCAATTATGAAATGCAGAGAAACTCAGTGTTTTGTGGGGGATATTTTTCAGGTTCGCTTCACACCTAGTGGTACTAACATGAAAATTCTGCAGCCACATGTAATAGCTATAAGAAGAAATTATCTTCCAGCATTAAAAGTAGAATATAGCACATCCGCACATCAGTCATCATTTAGAATTCAAGTTTACAGAATACAGGTGAGTCTGCAAAGACAGTCAAATTGTGTTCATAAGGAACATAGCAATAAACCAAATGTGTTCATTCCCATAGTCTCTCTTAACCTAGTATTTCAGCTTCGTTGTTGAACTAGACTGCTTGATTCTTTCTACTTATTAAATCTTGTTATTCTGGTAGGGTTCTGTAATTAACATAGTAATATACTGACATGTTTTTATTTTCTTAGATCCAAAACCAGATACATGGTGCTATATTTCCATTTGTGTTTTATCCAATTAAACCTCCCAAGTCGGTCACCATGGATTCAGGTGTGTTTGTATTTTTAGATTGCCATAAAAATGTATCAGCTGTATGGTTTACTTTACCATAAAAACACGAAATGAAACCGTTCTCAAGTTTAGTTTCTGTGGGATCATTAGAAAATTAAACCTTTTGGAAAGGAACAAGTACTCAACTAAGTTAACTTAGTTAACTAAGTCAACTAAGTAAATTAAAGTAAGTCAGCTAAGCAACACATTGACTGAATTCTGAGGAGAAGATTAATTACAAATATATATTTAAATTTTTAGAAATATTAGTGACTTGTAAATCCCTGATTTAAAAGCCACTAGGACCTTTGAATAAATTGTGAAGAAAATCAAATTCAGAGTGGTTTCTAACCATGGGAAATGTCCCATTTCTCTCACTGAATGTAATGATGAGTCTGTTCTTCTATCCTCTGCTTCCCCTTCATATTCCTTCTTTCTTTGCTATACCTCTTCCCCTTTCTCTTTCCTCCCCCCTCCCTTTGCTTTCCACCCCCACCTCCACGCTGCTGGCTTTGAACTATCTAAGGAGGTATTGATAATCTGCTTTGGAAGCTTTTGACCATTGTACATGCCCAAGCCCCTTTACCTGGAAGTCCAGGGCAAGACCCTGAAATCTGTGTTTTCACAGCGTTTCCCTGGTGATTCTAATGCATACTTCTACTTTAAAATCACTAATTTAAGGGATTAGTTATCTTTAAAGTAAATACAGATAATTAAAAAAAAACCTGGCATCTGAAATTAAGACCTTACAAACAGTAATTTTAATTGATACTTATGATTCAGTAAATAAGTTAGTTTTACATTGTGATGTGTATTAAATTGCAAGAAAATGCTTATCTTTTGCTTAAAGCATCATGGGATTAATCATATTTATTAACTTTTGTAGCTCCAAAGCCCTTTACAGATGTCAGTATTGTCATGAGATCAGCAGGGCATTCCCAGATATCACGTATTAAGTAAGTGTCTTAATATATTATCTGTGTGTTTATTTAATGTTTTGATTTAAATATGTGAATTAATTATACTCTTTAAAAAATCAATTTCAGGTGAGTCAAAGGTTTAAGTGCAATATATTAAATTATGAAGATAATTAGGAAAATCAATTTTATAATCTTAAAGAGTCAGAAGGCTCTGAATGAAATGTACTTACATTTTATTCATTGTCTCAAGTTTTCTGTAATTACTGCATATTGTTTTAGAAACAAGAAAATACTGCTTTAAAATGGTCACCACCCACTCTAAGAAATAAAATATTGGGGGCGCCTGGGTGGCTCAGTGGGTTAAAGCCTCTGCCTTAGGCTCAGGTTGTGATCTCAGGGTCCTGAGATCGAGTCCCGTATCGGGCTCTCTGCTCCGCGGGGAGCCTGCTTCCTCCTCTCTCTCTGCCTGCCTCTCTGCCTAGTTGTGATTTCTTTCTGTCAAATAAATAAAATATTGACAGAAACATCCATTGATATATTACCCTCCTATTTCTTGTTTTCTCCACCTTATCGACCACAATAAACACTAATTTCATCCCTTACATCTTAAAATATAGTTTATTGTACATATGTATGTAAACATTACGCTTCTTAGTTTTCCCTTTTTTCCTAATTAAAAAAAATTTGTTTTTTGGTTAAACTGAAAATATACTATTAGGGCTGGATTTTTTCATTCAACTTTTTGCTAAAATTTATTATTTTTGCTGTATGTAGCTAGAGTTTATTATCACTATTGTGTAGTATTCTGCTGTATGACTGTATACCATAGTTTACTTACCAGTTTTCTCTTCATAGGCATTTTCACATTTTGACTTTGTTGCTATTATGAACAGTGTTGCCATGACAATTTTATTTGTGCATCTATAAAATCCTGAATTTCAGCATTCTAATAATTATCTAATGCTTTTTTCTCATCTCATTTTTTAAAAAAAGATTTTATTTTATTTATTTGACAGAGAGAGAGATCACAAGTAGGCAGAGAGGCAGGCAGAAAGAGAGGAGGAAGCAGGCTCCCTGCGGAGCAGAGAGCCCAATGCGGGGCTCAATCCCAGGACCCTGAGATCACGACCTGAGCCGAAGGCAGCGGCTTAATCCACTGAGCCACCCAGGCGCCCCTCTCATCTCATTTTTTAAATGCACTTTAATCGATGGTTTTTAAATGTTTTCTACTTTGTATTATAGGTATTTCAAGGTGTTGATCCAAGAAATGGACCTCAGGTTAGATCTTGGATTTGTCTATGCTTTAGCAGAACTTATGACAGAAGCCGAAGTGACCGAAAAAACTGAGGTGAGATTTAGAATGATAGTATTAACGGGAAGGATTGGGGAAGGAGGAGGACTAAAAAAATTAGAAATTTTTAAATGTATTAAAATGGTTTTGGTCTGGGGCACCTGGGTGGCTCAGTGGGTTGAGCCTCTGCCTTCAGCTCGGGTCACGGTCTCAGGGTCCTGGGATCGAGCCCCACATCGGGCTCTCTGCTCAGCGGAAAGCCTGCTTCCCCCTCTCTCTCTGCCTGCCTCTCTGCCTACTTGTGATCTCTCTCTCTCTCTCTCTCTCTCTCTGTTGAATAAATAAATAAAATCTTTAAAAGAATGGTTTTGGTCCATCTTAAAAATTTTTAAATTTTTCTTACGCGGCTATGATGGGTAAATTGGTAGAAATCCCATTTTCAGATTATAGATGAAGAAAGCAAGACAAGTTAAAATAGCCTTTTGAAGGTGAGTTAGAAAATAGGAACGGTTTTTAGGCCAGTAGTAGGGAGAAATACTCATATTCACATCACTGTTTTTTCCTATTTCATTTTCCTGTGTTACTTTGTTTTTTTTGTTTTTGTTTTAAGATTTTATTTATTTATTTAACAAACAGAGATCACAAGTAGGCAGAGAGGTAGGCAGAGAGAGAGGGGGAAGCAGGCTCCCTGCGGAGCAGAGAGCCAGATGCAGGGCTAGATCCCAGGACGCTGGGATCATGACCTGAGCCGAAGGCAGAGGCTTAATCCACTGAGCCATCCAGGCGCGCCTGGGTTACTCTGTTTTGATTAATAACTTAAAAATTTGGGTGTGACAAGAATATTCAGTAAGAAAAGGGATAAAAATAAAAGGTTAAGTGTCTTATTTGTGACTGAAAGAAGACCATAAAGTCATAGTGATAGGGTAGATCAGATACAATCTTTTTCTGTCTTCATAAAAAGAATTCTGAAGGTAATGCAGATTACATGGATAAGGACAAGGGCAAATAATACTTTTTTTTCTTTAAAATGTATTGAAATTCAGTTCACAGATTATACATTTTAATCATTCATGGTGGACAGAACCGTGTTTTTTAATGTATTTACAGAATTGTACAAGGATCATTACTATCTCATTCCAGAACATTTTCACCAACTGAAGAAGGAAACCATGCCAGTCCCATCAATAACTGATGTACTTTGTCTATAGGATTTCTTGTTCTAGATATTTCATATAAATGGAATCATAGTTTTTTTTAATGCGTCATCATCAATACCTGTTACTATCTATCCTTTGGATTCTAGCCATCATAGTGAGTGTGAAGTAGTATATCATTGTGATTTTGTGATTTACATGTACCTGATGATGAATGATGTTGAGCATCTTTTTATGTGTTGATGGACCATTTACATATTTTCTATACAGAAGTGTCTATTCAGATCCTTTGTTAAATAGGTTGTCTCCTTTTTATTGAATTGTAAAAGTAATTTATATATTCTAAATACAAGTCCCATATCAGGTATATGATTTGCAAATATTTTCTCTCATTCTTGTTTTTTCCCTCGCATTCTGTGTGTTGTGCTTTACTTTCCTGATTCTTTTGAAGCACGAAAGTTTAATGTTAATGAAATCCAAATTCTTTTTTGTTGTTGTTCATGTTTTTGGTGTCGCTTTGAAGAGTCTTTTGTCAAATCTAAGGTTGTGAAGGTTATGAATTTAGCCCTATGTTTTAAGAGTTTTTTATAATCAGGTCTTTCATCCATTTTGAGTTAATTTTTATATATAGTGGGAGGTAAGGGTCCAACACGAGTCTTTTGCATTTGGCTATTGAGTTGTCCCAGTATCATTTATTGTATTTACTGAAAGAGTATTCCTTCCTCATTAATGGTCTTGGTACCTTTGTCAAAAATTAGTTGACCATTAACATACAGTTTTTTTTTTTTTAATATACTAATAATATTTATTTATTTTTTTCAGCGTCACAGTATTCATTCTTTTTGCACAACACCCAGTGCTCCATGCAAAACGTGCCCTCCCCATCACCCACCACCTGTTCCCCCAACCTCCCACCCCTGACCCTTCAAAACCCTCAGGTTGTTTTTCAGAGTTCATAGTCTCTTATGGTTCGCCTCCCCTCCCCAATGTCCATAGCCCGCTCCCCCTCTCCCAATCCCACCTCCCCCCAGCAACCCCCAGTTTGTTTTGTGAGACTAAGAGTCATTTATGGTTTGTCTCCCTCCCAATCCCATCTTGTTTCATTTATTCTTCTCCTATCCCCCTACCCCCCCATGTTGCTTCTCCATGTCCTCATATCAGGGAGATCATATGATAGTTGTCTTTCTCCGATTGACTTATTTCACTAAGCATGATACGCTCTAGTTCCATCCACGTCGTCGCAAATGGCAAGATTTCATTTCTTTTGATGGCTGCATAGTATTCCATTGTGTATATATACCACATCTTCTTGATCCATTCATCTGTTGATGGACATCTAGGTTCTTTCCATAGTCTGGCTATTGTAGACATTGCTGCTATAAACATTCGGGTACACGTGCCCCTTCGGATCACTATGTTTGTATCTTTAGGGTAAATACCCAGTAGTGCAATTGCTGGGTCATAGGGTAGTTCTATTTTCAACATTTTGAGGAACCTCCATGCTGTTTTCCAGAGTGGTTGCACCAGCTTGCATTCCCACCAACAGTGGAGGAGGGTTCCCCTTTCTCCACATCCTCTCCAGCATCTGTCATTTCCTGACTTGTTAATTTTAGCCATTCTGACTGGTGTGAGGTGATATCTCATTGTGGTTTTGATTTGTATTTCCCTGATGCCGAGTGACGTGGAGCACTTTTTCATGTGTCTGTTGGCCATCTGGATGTCTTCTTTGCAGAAATGTCTGTTCATGTCCTCTGCCCATTTCTTGATTGGATTGTTTGTTCTTTGGGTGTTGAGTTTGCTAAGTTCCTTATAGATTTTGGATACTAGCCCTTTATCTGATATGTCGTTTGCAAATATCTTCTCCCATTCTGTCAGTTGTCTTTTGGTTTTGTTAGCTGTTTCCTTTGCTGTGCAAAAGCTTTTGATCTTGATGAAATCCCAATAGTTCATTTTCGCCCTTGCTTCCCTTGCCTTTGCCGTTGTTCCTAGGAAGATGTTGCTGCGGCTGAGGTCGAAGAGGTTGCTGCCTGCGTTCTCCTCAAGGATTTTGATGGATTCCTTTCTCACATTGAGGTCCTTCATCCATTTGGAGTCTATTTTTGTGTGTGGTGTAAGGAAGTGGTCCAATTTCATTTTTCTGCATGTGGCTGTCCAATTTTCCCAGCACCATTTATTGAAGAGGCTGTCTTTTTTCCATTGGACATTCTTTCCTGCTTTGTCGAAGATTAGTTGACCATAGAGTTGAGGGTCGATTTCTGGGCTCTCTATTCTGTTCCACTGGTCTATGTGTCTGTTTTTGTGCCAGTACCATGCTGTCTTGATGATGACAGCTTTGTAATAGAGCTTGAAGTCCGGAATTGTGATGCCACCAACTTTGACTTTGTTCTTCAATATTCCTTTGGCTATTCGAGGTCTTTTCTGGTTCCATATAAATTTTAGGATTATTTGTTCCATTTCTTTGAAAAAAATGGATGGTATTTTGATAGGGATTGCATTAAATGTGTAGATTGCTTTAGGTAGCATAGACATTTTCACAATATTTATTCTTCCAATCCAGGAGCATGGAACATTTTTCCATTTTTTTGTGTCTTCCTCAGTTTCTTTCATGAGTACTTTATAATTTTCTGTGTATAGATTCTTAGTCTCTTTGGTTAGGTTTATTCCTAGGTATCTTATAGTTTTGGGTACAATTGTGAATGGGATTGACTCCTTAATTTCTCTTTCTTCAGTCTTGTTGTTGGTGTACAGAAATGCAACTGATTTCTGTGCATTGATTTTATATCCTGACACTTTACTGAATTCCTGTACAAGTTCTAGCAGTTTTGGAGTGGAGTCTTTTGGGTTTTCCACATATAGTATCATATCATCTGCGAAGAGTGATAGTTTGACTTCTTCTTTACCAATTTGGATGCCTTTAATTTCTTTTTGTTGTCTGATTGCTGAGGCTAGGACTTCTCATACTATGTTGAATAGCAGTGGTGATAATGGACATCCCTGCCGTGTTCCTGACCTTAATGGAAAAGCTTTCAGTTTTTCTCCATTGAGAATGATATTTGCGGTGGGTTTTTCATAGATGGCTTTGATAATATTGAGGTATGTGCCCTCTATCCCTACACTTTGAAGAGTTTTGATCAGGAAGGGATGCTGTACTTTGTCAAATGCTTTTTCAGCATCTATTGAGAGTATCATATGGTTCTTGTTCTTTCTTTTATTAATGTGTTCTATCACATTGATTGATTTGCGGATGTTGAACCAACCCTGCAGCCCTGGAATAAATCCCACTTGATCGTGGTGAATAATCCTTTTAATGTACTGTTGAATCCTATTGGTTAGTATTTTGGCGAGAATTTTTGCGTCTGTGTTCATCAAGGATATTGGTCTGTAGTTCTCTTTTTTGGTGGGATCCTTGTCTGGTTTTGGGATCAAGGTGATGCTGGCCTCATAAAATGAGTTTGGAAGTTTTCCTTCCATTTCTATTTTTTGGAACAGTTTCAGGAGAATAGGAATGAGTTCTTCTTTAAATGTTTGGTAGAATTCCCCTGGGAAGCCGTCTGGCCCTGGGCTTTTGTTTGTTTGGAGATTTTTGATGACTGTTTCAATCTCCTTACTGGTTATGGGCCTGTTCAGGTTTTCTATTTCTTCCTGGTTCAGTTGTGGTAGTTTATATGTCTCTAGGAATGCATCCATTTCTTCCAGATTGGCCAATTTGTTGGCGTAGAGTTGCTCATAGTATGTTCTTATAATTGTCTGTATTTCTTTGGTGTTAGTTGTGATCTCTCCTCTTTCATTCATGATTTTATTGATTTGGGTCCTTTCTCTTTTCTTTTTGATGAGTCTGGCCAGGGGTATATCAATCCTATTGATTCTTTCAAAGAACCAGCTCCTAGTTTCATTGATTTTTTCTATTGTTTTTTTGGTTTCTATTTCATTGATTTCTGCTCTGATCTTTATGATTTCTCTTCTCCTGCTGGGTTTAGGGTTTCTTTCTTGTTCTTTCTCCAGCTCCTTTATGCGTAGGGTTAGGTTGTGTACTTGAGACCTTTCTTGTTTCTTGAGAAAGGCTTGTACCGCTATATATTTTCCTCTCAGGACTGCCTTTGCTGTGTCCCACAGATTTTGAACTGTTGTGTTTTCATTATCATTTGTTTCCATGAATTTTTTCAATTCTTCTTTAATTTCCTGGTTGACCCATTCTTTCTTTAGAAGGATGCTGTTTAGTCTCCATGTATTTGGGTTCTTTCCAGCTTTCGTCTTGTGATTGAGTTCTAGCTTCAGAGCATTGTGGTCTGAAAATATGCAGGGAATAATCCTAATCTTTTGATACCGGTTGAGACCTGATTTGTGACCCAGGATGTGATCTATTCTGGAGCAGGTTCCATGTGCACTAGAGAAGAATGTGTATTCTGTTGCTTTGGGATGAAATGTTCTGAATATATCTGTGATGTCCATCTGGTCCAGTGTGTCATTTAAGGCCTTTATTTCCTTGTTGATCTTTTGCTTGGATGATCTGTCCATTTCAGTGAGGGGAGTGTTAAAGTCCCCTACTATTATTGTATTATTATTGATGTGTTTCTTTGATTTTGTTATTAATTGGTTGATATAGTTGGCTGCTCCCACGTTAGGGGCATAGATATTTAAAATTGTTAGATCTTCTTGTTGGACAGACCCTTTGAGTAGGATATAGTGTCCTTCCTCATCTCTTATTATAGTCTTTGGCTTAAAATCTAATTGATCTGATATAAGGATTGCCACCCCAGCTTTCTTCTGATGCCCATTAGCATGGTAAATTGTTTTCCACCCCCTCACTTTAAATCTGGAGGTGTCTTCGCGTCTAAAATGAGTTTCTTGTAGGCAACATACTGATGGGTTTTGTTTTTTTATCCATTCTGATACCCTGTGTCTTTTGATTGGGGCATTTAGCCCATTAACATTCAGGGTAACTATTGAGAGATATGAATTTAGTGCCATTATTAGCCTGTAAGGTGACTGTTACTGTATATTGTCTCTGTACCTTTCTGATCTACTACTTTTAGGCTCTCTCTTTGCTTAGAGGACCCCTTTCAATATTTCCTGGAGAGCTGGTTTGGTGTTTGCAAATTCTTTCAGTTTTTGTTTGTCCTGGAAGCTTTTGATCTCTCCTTCTATTTTCAATGATAGCCTAGCTGGATAGAGTATTCTTGGCTGCATGTTTTTCTCGTTGAGTGCTCTGAATATATCATGCCAGCTCTTTCTGGCCTGCCAGGTCTCTGTGGATAAGTCTGCCGCCAATCTAATATTTTTACCATTGTATGTTACTGATTTCTTTTCTCGGGCTGCTTTCAGGATTTTCTCTTTGTCACTAAGACTTGTAAATTTTACTATTAGGTGACGGGGTGTGGACCTATTCTTGTTGACTTTGAGGGGGGTTCTCTGCATCTCCTGGATTTTAATGCTTGTTCCCTTTGCCATATTAGGGAAATTCTCTCCAATGATTCTCTCCAGTAGACCCTCTGCTCCCCTCTCTGTTTCTTCTTCTTCTGGAATCCCAATTATTCTAATGTTGTTTCGTCTTATGGTGTCACTTATCTCTCAAATTCTCCCCTCATGGTCCAGTAGCTGTTTGTCCCTCTTTTGCTCGGCTTCCTTATTCTCTGTCATTTGGTCTTCTATATCACTAATTCTTTCTTCTGCCTCATTGATCCTAGCAGTGAGAGCCTCCATTTTTGATTGCACCTCATTAATAGCTTTTTTGATTTCAACTTGGTTAGACTTTAGTTCTTTAATTTCTCCAGAAAGGGCTTTAATATCTCCAGAGAGGGTTTCTCTAATATCTTCCATGCCTTTTTCGAGCCCGGCTAGAATGTTCAGAATCGTCATTCTGAACTCTTGATCTGACATAGTACCAATGTCTGTGTTGATTAGGTCCCTAGCCTTCGGTACTGTCTCTTGTTCTTTTGTTTGTGGTGATTTTTTCCGCCTTGTCATTTTGTCCAGATAAGAGGATATGAAGGAGCAAATAAACTACTAATAGGGTGGCAAAGACCCCGGAAAAATGCGCTGTAACCAAATCAGAAGAGACCCCAAATTGTGGGGGGGGGAAGGGGATAAAAAACTGGTTCTGAAAAAAAAGAAAAAAAAAAAAAAAGAAAGAAAAAAATTTAAAAAATAAAACAAATAAAAAAATATAAAAAAGAAAGAAAAAATATATATATTTAGATGAACTAGTCAAAAAACGTTAAAAAAGAAAAGGGTAAAAGTTTTTTAAAAAAATTTAGCAGAAGAAGAAAAAAGAAAAAAGAAAAAAAAATTGAAAAAAGAAAAAAAAATAAAAAATTGAAAAAAGAAAAAAAAAATTGAAGTAGCCGCAAGACTAAAGAATCATGGGGAGAAAGCCATGAGTTCCGTGCTTTGCTTTCTCCTCCTCTGGAATTGCTCTGCTGTCTTAGGAATTGAATCTGCTTTCTCCTTGATAGATGAACTTCGTCCTGGCTGGATATTTTGTTGATCTTCTGGGGGAGGGGCCTGTTGTAGTGACTCTCAAGTGTCTTTGCCCGAGGCGGGATTGCACCGCCCTTACCGGCGGCCGGACTAAGTAATCGGCTCGGGTTCGCTTTTGGGAGCTTCTGTTCCCTGAACGCTTTCCGTAGAGTTCCGGAGGACGGGAATGAAAATGGCGGCCTCCCAGTCTCTGGCCCGGAGGAGCCGAGAGCCTGGGGCCCCACTCCTCAGTGCGCCCCCAGAGGACAGCACCCAATCACTCCCGTATCCCCAGCCTCCAGCCGCGCTCTGAGCTCACCCAGCCCGCGACCAGTTCAAGGTAACCCCGAGCTGAGAGTTCAGTCCTCGGCTCTGTCTTTGCAGCCGGTTTCTCCGTTCTAATACCTGCGAGCTCTCCGACACTCTGACACCCCCGATCCTTCTGTGACCTTGCGGGGCCTGGGGCCACGCTGGCCCCGCGTGGGCTTCACCCCGGTTTAGCCCCTGGAGCAATGTCCCTCAGTGGAACAGACTTTTAAAAGTCCTGATTTTGTGCTCCGTTCCTCCGCCGCTTGCCGGGAGCCGGCCCCTCCCCCCGCGGTCTATCTTCCCGTCGTTTTAGATTCACTTCTCCGCCAGTCCTACCTTTCAGAAAGTGGTTGATTTTCTGTTTCTAGAGTTGCTGTTCTTCTTCTCTTCGCTCTCCCGTTGGATTTGTAGGTGTTTGCTATGTTTAGATAAGCTATCGAGCTGATCTCCTGTTACCTGATGTAGTCTCAGGCTGCTACTTCTCCGCCATCTTGACTCCTCCTCTCCTAACATACAGTTTTATTCCATTAGTCTGTAAGTCCATCTTTTTACCAATACTGTACTGTCCTGATTATTGTTGTATCATAGTAAGTTTTGAAATTGAGAAGTATGAATCCTCCTCCTTTGTTCTTTTTCAAAATGTTTTTGCAATTCCCTATGAATTTTAGAATCAGCTTGAGAGCTTCTTTGAAGAAGTCATCTGGGGTCTTGACAGAGATTACTTTGAATCTGCATACCGATTTTGGAGTTCTGACAACTTAAGATCCTTAAGTCTTTTGATCCTTAAACATTGGATGTTGTCCTTTTATGAAGATCTTTATTTTCTTTCAACATTTGTATAATTTTCAGAGTATAGGTTTGGCTCTTTTGTTAAATTTATTATTGAGTATTCTTTTTTATAGTCTGCACAGAATTGTTTTTTAATCTCATTTTTTGTTTGTTCATTGCAAGTATATAGAAATATAATTGATTTTTTATACTGATCTTATATTTTGCAACCTTATGAACTCATTTATTACCTCTAATAGTTGTTTAATACATTCTGTAGAATTTTCTGCATATAAGATCGTGCCATCTGAGAATAGTTTTGCTTCTTCCTTTCTGATGTAATCTGCATGGCTTTTGTTTCTTCTTGCCTAATTGCCCTGCTAGAACCTCTAGTACAATAGTACAACATTGAATACAAGTGCAAGAGCAGACATTCTTGCCTTGTTTCTGATCCAAAAGAGAAAGCTTTTACCATTAATTATGATATCAACAGTAGATTTTTTTGGTAGATAACCTATATTAGGTAGAGTTCTCTGATAGTTCCAGTTTGCTGAGTGTTATCATGAAAGTGTGTCGAATTTTGTCAAATGCTTTTTCTGCATCTCTTGGGATGGTGATGTGGTTTTTGTTCTGTTGATTTTATTACACTGGATGTTAAAGCAACCCACTTAGTCTTGTGTATAATATTTCCGTATTTTGCTGGATTTGGGTCAGTAGTATTTTTTTGAGGCTCTTTGTGTTCACATTTATGTGAGATTGGTCTGTTATTATAGGGCAAACACTATTTCTTATACATACATAGTCAGTTGCTCTTTAGTTAAGAGAAAGAAATGATTATGTATTTATTACTATATACATCATTGTCTTTTCCAGTTCAATTTTTTTTTCCTTTTTTTCATTTGGATTCTGATTACCATTTGGGGTCACTTGTTTTCAGCCTGAGGAACTTTCATAAGTATTTCTTATAAGGCACACCTGGTAGCAATAAATTCTCTTAGTTTTTTGTTTTTGTTTTTGTCTAGAAAAGTCTTCATGTTCTTTCATTTTGAAAGGTAATTATGCTGGATATAGGATTCTTGGTTGGCAGTTTTTTTTCTTTTGAGTACTTTGAATATGTTACCCACTGTCTTCTTGCCTGCTTTCTGCTAAGAAGTCAACTGTTAGTCTTTTTTTTTTTTTTTTTAAGATTTATTTGAGAGCACAGGTGAGGGAGGGGTGGGGAGAGAGAGAAACTCAAGCAGACTCTGCACTGAATGCAGAGCCTGACCTGGGGCTCTATCTCAAAACCCAGAGACTACAACCTGAGCCAAAACCAAGAGTGGTATGCTTAACCGACTGTGTCCCCCAGGCACCCCAACTATTAGTCTTAACAGGATCATCTTGTATGTAGTAAGTTGTTTTTCTCTTCTTATTTCTAAGATTTTCTCCTTTCTTTGACTTTCATCAATTTTACTGTTATGTATCTTTTGTAAACTTCTTTTCCATTTTTGCACTAGGAGTTCATTTAGCTTCCTTGATATGTTGCTTATTGTTTTTCATTGAATATAGAAAGCGTTCAGCTATTATATCTTCACATATTTTTTCTACTTTTACTCTCTTTTCCCCTGATATACCCATATTGTATATGTTAGCATGCTTAATGATGTACCACATTTCTCTGAGAGTGTTGATTTTTTTTCACTCTTTTTCCTCTGTTCTTCAGACTGCATAATCTTTAACACTTTATCTTCAAGGTCATGATAAAACAATACATTTAATTTAGCATATAAGGAAGTGTTTCTATTTCTCCTATCAGCTCAAATACACTGTTAGGTCCTTCTAGTGAATCTTCCATTTCTGTTACAGTTTTCAATTCCAGAATTTTTAATAGGTTTTTTAATATATAATTTTTCTCCCTCTGTATTTGATGTATTATTCTAGTTGATAAGACATGGTCATTATAATTTCTTTCACTTTCTAAATATGGTTTTCTTTAATGCAGGGCTCAATCCCAGAACCCTGGGATCATGACCTGAGCCGAGGCAGACACTTAACCATCTGAGCCACCCAGGCGCCCCAGGTTTTCTTTAGTTCTTTGAACATATGTATAGTGGCTACTTGGAATTATTTTTCTTTTAATCCAGTCTTGTCACTTCTCACATACAGTTTCTTTTGCCTAGTTTTTTCCCAGTGTATGGGTCAGACATTCCTGTCTTTGCACATATCATAATTTTTGGTTGGGAACTTAGACATTTTAGATGATACACTATAAAAACTGGCTACCGATCCCTCTGTCCCCAAAGCTTATTGTTAATAGCTTATTTGTTCATTCTGTGACTGGTTAGATTTTTTTATTGAAGTCTACCCTTCCTGCACTCCTTACTTTTCCTGCAATGTTAAGCTTTTGGTGTTGCTCCTCAGAGAGGTGAAGATCTTGGGATACCCACCCTTACCCTGGAATAATTGGTTTTGGGGCTGGGCCCTCTTCTCTTTTCACAGCACATCTAGCTCTTTGAAGCCCACTAATTGCTGGTTGATTGCCTTATTTTTTTTCCACAGTACCTTAGGCCATACATTGTTCTACAGACTAATCTAATCAGACTTGGGCTCTTTTTTTTTTTTTTTTTCTTCAGGAACTCATCTGGAGATCAGTGTTTGATATTTGTTTTGACCCCAGGAGGACCCCTTAAACTGTCTCTTTCCCCATTTCACTCATGAAAACTAAGAGGCCTGCAGTTTAGCCTGCATCTTCATTCAATCAGTGATTTTCCTTCCAGTTATCTTTCCCTATGACATTTACTGTTTCCTAATGCTCAGGTGTGAATGCTCAGGAGTTCTTCAAAAACTCTCTTGCAGTCGAAGGCTTTGGGAAAAGATTAGGGGTTTCTTTGGAAAAAGATTAGGAGTTATTTTAAAGTTTCGTTGTTCCCAAGGTAAAAATATCCGACCAGAGCTTCAGAGCTAGGAGTGGAACAGGAGTGATCAGAACCCAGTATTCTCAGTGGTATTACACCCAATTAGAGACTTTGTTCCATGAGTAGAGGCTGGGCAGCAGAACGGAAGCTCCTCGATCCTCATAATGTAGCATTAGCAGCTGGTAACTGGGGGTGGGATGAGAAATGCTGACATCTTATGCCTCCCAGGAAGAAAGTATTCCAGCTGTCCACTGGGCAGACAGGGAGCTTGATGTTCTTGAGTATAGCAGTCTAGAGTGGAGTCATGGCTTGTTGAACTAGGAGGGGGATCTGAGAGAATGGTACTTGTTCAAATACTACAGATGCACTTTTCTTACAAATTTTTGTAGATTTTCTTGAAAAGATGTTGTATTTGCTTTAGGTTCATTCATAGAGGCCTTAGATATTTAGGTTTTTTTTATATTTATTTTTTAAATATTTATTTATTTTAGAGAAAGCATGCATGGGGGTATGGGGAGGTAGAGAATCTAAAGCTAACTCCCCACTGAGTGTGGACCCTGATGCAGGGCTTGATCCCGTGACCCCCAGATCATAAACTGAGCCAAAACCAAGAGTCAGATGCTTAACCTACTGAGGCACCCAGGCACCCCAAATGTTTGTTTGTTTCACTAGTTTCACTGGGGAACTGGTCTAAAGAGCCCTTCACACTGTCATCTGAGAAGTCAATTTCCAGACACTATACTTTTAATAAGACTGTCATTTTGATACTGTTGATGATAGGTCAAAATGTGAATGTTGGGACCATTTCTCAACACACAGAAGTACTTAAATTTGTGTTTAAAAGAGAATTAATGTTGATTATCAAGAATGAAAGCCATATTCATCACTTAATGCAACATCATTTTCAATGCCTTCCCTTTTTTTTTTTTAAATATTTATTTGACAGAGAGAAATCACAACTAGGCAGAGAGGCAGGCAGAGAGAGAGGAGGAAGCAGGCTCTCTGCTGAGCAGAGAGCCCGATGTGGGGCTCGATCCCAGGACCCTGGGATCATGACCTGAGCCGAAGGCAGAGGCTTTAACCCACTGAGCCACCCAGACACCCCAGTGCCTTCCCCTTTTTGATTATAGAATGGGCCTCTGTAGGTGTCAGTGTTACTAAAAAGCTACAAAATAACTATGATTATATTTAAAGAAAGAAATATTCCTAAGAAAGTGTTGATGCACTGGATTATAGTAGCTTTTGGGGATAACTCTATAGTCCCAAGAAGAAAAGCTTAGTGTTTTGTAATGGACTAGATGGAAACAAAATATGCTTATCAATTTGTGAGTTAGGGACAGAGCTTTACTAACAGGTGTTTGGTTCCCTTCTCATACAATAACTTTCTAATCATAAACAGTGTTGAATATGGATGTTGTGGAGGTGTGTTCTGCGGTATCTGAGCTATTGACTTAAATGCCTCCAACAGATGGATCCTTTAAGTTTTTAATGCTTTTTTTCCCCTATAGGTTGAACTTTTTCATAAAGATATAGAAGCTTTCCAAGAAGAATATAAAACAGCTTCATTAGCAGATTCATCACAAGTCAGTCTCTATGAATACTTCCATATATCTCCTATCAAGGTAAGGGAAATAGAAGTCATTTTTATTATCCTTGATAATCTAGGTAATAACTTGACTTGCTTTGTTTGGGATATAACATATATCCCAATTATATATATATATAAATTATTTTCTCTAATAATATATAAATTCTGTAAATAAAGTAGCAGAAATAGTCCTCTGAAATTTTTATTTATACTTATAACAATTTTTCACTATATGGAAATAATATTGGAGCCACCTACAACATGTGTTTATATGTTCATATCTTTTTTTAAATTTTTTTAGTGTTCCAAGATTCCTTGTTTATGCACCATACCCAGTGTTCCATGCAATATATGCCCTCCTTAATACCCATCACCAGGCCCTCCCAATCCCCACCCCCCACTTCAAAACCCTCAGTTTGTTTCTCAGAGTCCACAGTCTCTCATGGTTCATCTCCCCCTCCGATTTCCCCCAATTCACTTCTCCTCTCCATCTCCCAGTGTCCTACTTGTTATTCCTTATGTTCCACAAATGAGTGAAACCATATGATAATTGACTCTCTCTGCTTGACTTATTTCACTCAGCATAATCTCCTCAAGTCCTATCCATGTTGATACAAAAGTTGGATAGTCATCCTTTCTGATGGAGGCATAATACTCCATTGTATATATGGACCGTATCTTCTTTATCTATTTGTCTGTTGAAGGGCATCTTGGTTCTTTCCACAGATTGGTGACTGGCCATTGCTGCCATGAACACTGGGGTCTTGACCTAACATTTTTGTTACCTTGGTTTTCTGTTAACCTGTTTAATTTTGTGTATGATGTGTGTGTGTGTGTGTGTATTGGTATAACTGACATATAACATGGATCAGTTTCAGGTATATAAGGTAATGATATAAGGTAATGGGAATAAATTCGTTCCCATCCATCATGATACAGTGTTAAGTTTTTTTTTCTTGTGATGAGGACTTTTAAGATTTATTTATTCTCTTAGCAACTTTTAAATAATGCACTACAATATTACTAACAATAGTCTCTGAGTTGTAAATTAATTTGTGGAGTAACCTTGATTTAAGAACTGAACACTGAATGGAACTAAATATAAGTTCTTAATACAGAGTTTCTGAATTACTTACATAACACTTGAAGAAAATTATAGAAAATTATTGTATATATATATACACACTATATATATTGTTATAAATAATTATATATAAATGCATACAATATTGTAGAACATATTTTGTATGTAAATAATTCTATATATAAATGCATATCTTACTTACATAACACTTGGAAATATTGTGTAGAAAATTATATATATACACAGTATATATAGTATATAAATAATTATATAAATGCATACAATACAAAAGTGTGACAGTTTGTTTTAACTGATTTCAACCTGGTAACTTAATTCTAATACTTGAAACACTAAGTTATTTTCAACAACTTCAACTTCTGGATTATTATTATTATTATTTAAAAATATATAAAAATTATTATTTTCATAGCTTTACCAAAAGATTTGGATTGAACCTAAGTACTATATTAGCTTACATTACTGAATTTAAAATTTAAAAAGAGCTGTATTCAATTTTAAGCTCCTTTAACTTTTCACTTAATAATTTTGGCATAATCTAAAATTGTGAAACTGAAATTTATCAAACTTTGAAATCTTATGGTGTAGTAAATTTAAAATAAGATTAAATCTTAAAAGTATGTGCTATCCTGAGTGCTGTGAAGTGTGTAAACCTGGCGATTCACAGACCTGTACCCCTGGGGATAAAAATACATTATATGTTTATTAAAAAAAAAAAAATTGGAGGGGGAGGCGAACCATAAGAGACTACGGACTCTGAAAAACAATCTGAGGGTTTTGAAGGGTCAGGGGTGGGAGGTTGGGGGAACAGGTGGTGGGTAATAGGGAGGGCACGTTTTGCATGGAGCACTGGGTGTTGTGCAAAAACAATGAATACTGTTACGCTGAAAAAATAAATAAATTAAAATTTAAAAAAAAGTTAAAATTGTCATTTTGCAGATAGTGCTTAAATATTTGTCTCTTTATCTCTTTAGTTGCATTTAAGTGTTTCACTGAGGTCCGGCAGAGAAGAAGCTAAAGATTCAGAACAACAGGAAGGACTCGTGGCCGTTCGCTCTTTAAATCTTCTGCTGAAGAGTATTGGTGCCACCCTTACAGATGTACAAGATGTAGTTTTTAAGTATGTTTAATATTCAAATCTATAAATTGACGAAAAGTCCATTTTACATTTACCTAAAAACTTTACAAGTGAAAAGTGTATCAAGGGCATTGGAAATCATAGACAAATATGGGTTTTCCTGTTAAATGGAATATGATTTAAGTAAAATTTAACCTGCTAAACCTTAACTAGAAGGAACCGAATAATTATTAAATAATTTCCTTAAGAAAGAGGGACAGAGGCCATACAAATTTGTGCAACATGTAAGGCCTTTCCGGGCTGCAGAAGGATTCCTGAGAAGCTGTGAGTGCCCGAAGGTATGGCACTAATACCATGTGGCTTCAGGGCTCTTAGGATCAAGATTCTTCAGAGCATATGGGACTAGAGCAAAATGAAAGCCGTGATAGGGGAAATGAAGGGATTCGTTTAAATGTTACAGCCAAGAATATACATTTAAATGTGAGTCGTCATGGAAGCTATTAGAGTACCTGACCAAATAAACTCAAAAAAGTCTGAGTGGAGACTTCAGATGAGAATGACCTTTTCAGGTAGCACCCAGCAATGTTATTAAGAACCTTGGTAAGACTTAGTGAATCCAGTAGGATGTAACTCTAAATCTAGATAAAGTTAGATACCAGTCAAATTAAAGAACATAGGTTTGAAGACGTTGGGAATAGGAAGAGATTTCTCATCCGTCTTCTGCCTTACCAGCTAACAGAGAGCGTCCCAAGCAGTGGATCCGCATGTGCTGTGAATAGGTTATCAGTTAACCGACCTTGGTTCCTCAGCTGTCCGCCGATCAGACAGAATCTGCAGCAACTGAAGCCTGGCCATTCTTGAGCAGAATGGCCAAAATCTTTAAAAAAATAAAAAATAAAAAATAAAAATAAAACCTCTCCATTCACCTCACCATGCCAGACATTGCTGTGTGGGCCATGACAGGGCAGAGTTGGAAAATACAGTTCATGTCCGTGAGTGGGATCCAGAGGGCCTCTGAATCCCCTGAAGGATGTGAAAATACGTTTATATTGGTGGCGCTTCTGAGGATAAGATCCATAGCTTTCATGAGATTCTTAGAGAGTTCTTTGACCAGAATCCACTGTAAAAGAGCAGGCTTTCTGATTGGCATGGGAAATGTATGGAAAGGAGAGAAAATGAAACCATTTCTTAATATTAAAAACATTCTCTTCCCCTGTCTCCCTCTTCCCCTCTTATGCACACCCTCACACATATTTGTATGTGTTTTTCATTTTCAGGCTTGCATTTTTTGAACTGAACTATCAGTTCCATACAGCATCTGAACTCCAGTCGGAAGTAGTAAGACACTATTCGAAACAGGTTTGTCTCAGATTATTTTATAAAGGGACAGATTGAGACAGTGAAACAGGGTCTGTACATGTATAATGTAGATTTGACAAGAAAGTGAATAGCCATTTTCAAAATCTTAAAACTTTTTTTTTTTCTCAGAATTGGGAAAGAAATTGAGCCATGCCAACATTTCATTTTTTTGCCTTTCTCTTTTTGAGTCACTGACAGAAATATTTTTTGGATAACTGTGGACTTAAATATCTTTAAATAAAATATTAACTAATTCACCAAACTTACTCTAAAAAGATAGTTTCAAGGGAAGCTATTAGCAACTAACTGAATACAGGCTGTTTCTAATGTAGTTGTGTTGTTGAGTCAGTTAGATATGTTATTTTAATGGATTTTTTTTCCACCTTTAAAAAGACTCCTGTATCTTAGGATATAACTTAGATAGCATCTGAGACAGCTGTTCTGTAGTGGACAGACACTAAGCCTGATTCAAGATGTCTGGGTTTGGATTCCAGTTTTGCTATTTACCTACTACATGACCCTGGGCATCATTTGACTTTTATGTTTCTCCCGCCTATAAAATGATGGTGGTAATAGCAACTGTCACACATAGTTGTAAAAGTGAAAGAAAGCATTCTGAGTATTCTAAAGCTTTGTGTAAATATGTCATACTGTCTGTAATACTCTAACACCAAATCACTTTTTAAAAACAAAAAACTAGTGATAAATAGGGTGATATGATGTAGGTGTTGAAATTGGTGATAAGGGTGTTAGCCTTAAAGAAAAGAAACTGGATATGTGTACTGAACATCAAATTTTTTTTCCAGTTGACTGAATTGATTTATATTTGTATTTCATTTTTAGGCCATTAAGCAAATGTATGTACTCATTCTTGGACTTGAAGTTTTGGGAAATCCCTTTGGCTTGATTAGAGAATTTTCTGAAGGTGTGGAAGCATTTTTTTATGAACCGTATCAGGTAATAAAATAGTTATTCTTGCATTGTATCACTAATACTTATGAAAAGATAATGCATCCCAAACTGTTAACTTGAAGTGTAGGTGTAAATAGATTTTGGTAGACATAACAGAAGAACGTGATTTTGCAGCAAAGAATTGTAAGAGGTTTTGAGAAATTTGGAGGGAAGTTTTACCCTTTCCCTCAAAATCTAAACTTAAGATTTTACTAAGATATACTAAATTTTCAGTATTCTGTTGGAATATTAAAGGTAGATAAACGTTTTCCGTAGTACAAGTAAGATCACCATGGACAGGCAGCCTTGCTTTGCATAGCTGTGTGGGACAGTGAAAACAGCTGCAGGCAGACACTGTGCAAAACCATCTTAATCAGTGATAAAATAGTGATTGTTTTGTCCATTAATATTTTCTTTTAAAACATTCAAAACTCTCCTACTTTGACTTCTAAATGTAGAGGGTAATGAAAAAGTAAAACTGTTACTTATATTGTACAGTATATTTGAAACATCAATATCAAGTATTAAAGTGCAGTTACTTCTTTTACAAAAATTACCAAGAGTAGTTTGTGCTTATATTTTCCTCCTGGAACTTACTTAGAGTTTGGAGCAAACATGTTTTGTACACACTGGTGAACAGTCCTGTTCCTGAGTTTGGATCCACTTGTTCCTTGTACTTTCAATGTTGGGAAATATCTCTTAGAATTTTTTTAATGTGAAGTTTTTTGCTGGTGTCACTTCCTCTAGGATATTTTTATTCTTGTCACTACTGCTTTCTTCATTTATATTAATAAGTTCACTTTAAAAGAAAATGTAACCTTTGTTGTTATTATTTGACCCTTTAGGGAGCCATCCAGGGTCCCGAAGAGTTTGTGGAGGGGATGGCACTAGGACTGAAGGCGTTGGTTGGTGGAGCCGTTGGTAAGAAAGAGGATGCCCACCAGCTGTGATTGGTGCAAGAAAGTAATGATACCTCTGCTTTTACTAAAAATAGTGATCATTTCTGCTAGGTGGTTTAGCCGGTGCTGCCTCCAGAATCACCAATGCTATGGCTAAAGGGGTGGCAGCTATGACCATGGATGAAGACTACCAGCAGAAGAGGAGAGAAGCCATGAATAGGCAGCCAGCCGGTCTTAGAGAAGGCATCACTCGTGGAGGAAAAGGCTTAGTTTCTGTAAGATATTTCCCAGGGTTGTGAACCGGTCAGGGATTATCTTCTTCTTCTTCTTCTTCTTCTAATTCTCCTTCTTCTTTTTTTTTTTTTTAAAGATTTTATTTCCTTATTTGATAGAGTGAGAAAGAGCCCGAGCAGCAGGGAGGGGCAGAGGGAAAGGGACAAGCAGACTCCACTCTGAGCAGGGAGCCTGACTCCAGGCTCAATCCCAGGACCTGGGCTGAAGACAGACACTTAACCGACTGAGCCACCCAAGCGCTCCTCAGGGAATATCTTTTAAAGCTACATTTGGTGAATAAGAAAATAGGTACTTAACTTGCACTCCTTCAAGCATTATTTAGATATTGGAGGAGCAGTGAGTTGTGACCTATATAAAATATGTCAGTAACTTCTAAAAGCATTGTTTAACTAGGATACTTAGGTAATGCATTTCTAGATGTATTTCTGTCCTGGTGCTTTCTAGATTCTTACAGTATCTAGAAAGCAGAACCCTCTATTTTTTTTTTTTTTTTTTTGTAAGCCAGAGTTGGTTCTTTAAAGAATCGTTGAAAGTATTATAAATTTTCCTTTTCCTCCCTAGGGTTTTGTAAGTGGCATAACAGGAATTGTTACAAAACCTATCAAAGGCAAGTACATTCCTTTGGGCCATATAGATTACCAGGTCTTTCACAAATTGATTCTGTTTTCATTCTTGATCCATGTGCCTAAAGCTTTGTTTCTTTCTTTCTAGGAGCTCAAAAAGAAGGAGCAGCTGGTTTCTTTAAAGGTGTGGGGAAGGGTTTAGTTGGAGCAGTGGCAAGGCCAACTGGAGGTATCATAGACATGGCCAGCAGTACATTTCAGGGAATAAAAAGGTAAGTTTTCTCTGGTGGAAGATATGAGTAAAATGCTTAAACTGTGAGAAATAAAATAAATCGGCTATTTGGCTCAAGGCCCTTCGTTTTGAACCTTATAATATAGCAAGTTATGTATTATCTTCCTAATTCCCATTTAAGTTTCTTTTGCATAATTTCAACATTACAGAGTTCTTCTTTTTTGGTCCTTCATTCCCAGCAGCCTTGCAGGAAGGGCTTGGCAAGTTAAGCAAGCTTTTACTTACTTATTATAAGTACATTAGAATAATGTAGTGCCATATATATGATATACAGGTATTATATATGTGTAACGCTATCTACATATATATATATATATATATACACACACACATACATACACACACACACCCATGAGTTATAAAAATTACTGAATTACCCATGAGTTATATAAAATTCACGGAATTTTATCAAATTGAAGTGAAGCCATTTGGATTTGACCTTTACTTCTGGTAAGTTTTTGATTACTAATTCAGTCTCTTTGTTTAATAGAAGTCTTAATCAGATTGCTTGTTTCTTCATTCAATTAAAGTCCTCTTTCCTTTTTTCTTTGTCATTTTTGTTGACTCTGAGAACGAATTTTTGGTTTCATTGATCCCCTCCATTGTTCTTCTGCTTATCTCTGCTCTAATTTACTTTTCTGCCCTAATTTTTCTTATGTCCTTCCTTCTGCTAGCTTTGGGTAGTTTGATTTTCTTCCTCCGGTTTTGCAAGATATAAATTTAGATTATTGATTTGGGAGCTTTCTTTTTTTTTTTTTTTTTTTTTAAAGATTTTATTTATTTATTTGACAGAGAGATCACAAGTAGGCAGAGAGGCAGGCAGAGAGAGAGGAGGAAGCAGGCTTCCTGCGGAGCAGAGAGCCCGATGCGGGGCTCGATCCCAGGACCCTGAGATCATGACCTGAGCCGAAGGCAGCAGCTCAATCCACTGAGCCACCCAGGCGCCCCGGGATCTTTCTTCTTTTTAAGTGTTAGGCATTTACAGCAATAAATCACTCTGTGAGCACTGTCTTTGCTTTCTCCCATAAATTTTGGTACACTGTTTGTTTTCATTTGTCTCAAAGTAGTTACTCTCCTTGGTTATTTTTCTGGGACCTTTGGCTATTTAGTTCCCACAAATTTGTGAATTGCCCAACCTTCCTTCTCTTAAAAATTTCAAGTTTTATTCTGTGTGGCCAGAAAACAAACCTTATAGGTTTCAGGATTTTTATATTAAGACATGCTTTAAGGCCTAATACATGGTTTGTCCTGGAAAGTGTTCTGTGTCCACTTGAGAAAAATACATTGTTTCCTGTTACTGAATTAAATGTTCTCTGTATAAAGGTCTATTAGGTCTAGTTAGATTATAGTGTTATTCAAGTCTTCTGTTTGCTTGCTGATCTTCTATTTAGCAGTCATTATTAAAAGTAGGATATAGAAATAACTGTTATTACTGATTTTTTTTCTCTTTTCGATTCTGCCAGTTTTTGCTTCATGTATTTGGGAGCTCTGTTGCTAAGTACTTATGTGTTCATGACTTTTATATCTTCTTGATGTATTAACTTTTCTTGTAAAATGTCCTTCTTTGTATTTAATGAGAATATTTTGTTTAAAATTTAATTTTCTTCTGAACTTGGTATGACTTTTCCAGCCCTCTTTTGGTTACTGTTTACATGTTATATCCTTTTGCATCCTTTCGTTTTCAACTCACTTTCATCTTTGACTCTAAAGTCAGTCTTTTTTGGATAGCATATACTTGGATCATACTTTTTTTTTCTCTTCTGCCAATTTCTACTTTTTAATTGGAGAATTTACCCATATGTATGTGTTATACATATGGATATGTTATGTGGTAAGCTCTTAATTAATGTTGATTGAATCTGTGAATATTTTTTGAATGAATGAACAAATAGACTATTCTCATGTAGGTCCATAAAGTCAGAAATGTTGAATTATTATAGTACCAAATCTAGCAATGCATATATATTTTTCAAATAGTAACTGTCAAGCCCAAGTGGGACTATGAGGAAAGTTAGGGTATTTGAACATTAGAAAACCATACATGTAATGTGATTTATAACAATAATAGATTGAAGAAGATTAACTATATGATGACAGCAATGACCAGAAAGGAATTTCGTATTTCAACTTCATTGCCTATTCAAGATTTTTTAAAAACAATAACAATAATAAAGAACTATAAACAAACTAAGAGTAGAAATGAACATCCTTGTTTTGACAAAAGATACCTTAAAAATTTTTTTTGTTAATATTGGTTCTTCATGGAGAACTCTTAGAAGCTTTCCCTTTAGGGTGCCTGGGTGGCTCAGTCGTTAAGCATCTGCCTTTGGCTCAGGTCATAATACCAGGGTCCTGGGATCGAGCCCTATAGCAGGCTCCCTTCTGGCGGGAGGCCTGCTTCTTCCTCTCCCCCTGCTTGTGTTCCCTCTCTCGCTGTCTCTCTCTGTCAAATAAATACATAAATGATAAATAAATAAAAAAGAAGTAGAAGAATCTTTCCCTTTAAAGTTAGACATGAGGCAAGGTCAGCTACAAGCACCTATTATATTTAGTATTGTATTGGTGTACTTTGCATTGAACTGGAAGAGCTAGACAGTATAATAGAAGAAGAAAAAGAAATGAAGTCTTAAATCAGAGAAAAAAGAAAAAAAGCAACATTCATTTGCTGATTCCAATTATTGTCTACAAAGAAAATCCAAGACAATCTGTAAACAAACTTCTTTACAAGTTGACATTTTTCTAGAAAACTTACATTAGTGTCATAAAGACAAATTTTAAAATAGAGAAGTGACGTAATAGTCTTATCCAAAAGAAGATTCTTTTTAGTAGTTGCATTTTAAAGTGTAATAAAGAGTTCTTAAATAATTTTTGTAGTCAAGTTCTATTTTTTTCCTGCAGAGCTACAGAGACTTCTGATGAAGTGGAGAGCCTGCGGCCCCCACGATTCTTTAATGAGGATGGAGTCATCAGACCTTACAGGTTGAGGGATGGGACTGGAAACCAGATGTTACAGGTGGGTGAAGAAGTATTTTACACATTACGAGTAATTTAGTCTGGTCCGCTTTATTAAAAGTATTTATATACTATTTTAAATATATGTTAGATTATTTGGGCTTTTATGTGTTTTGCTTAATTCTATTTGTAAGTTTCTAATACTTAGGTTTTAATGTACATCTATCTACTATAAGATTTTTTTTTTCTTTTTTACAGGCATCAAAAAGTTTGATATGAAAACAATTAATGCATGACTTTACAAGTGAAAGCCAACAGTAGATTTTAGTCTTAAAATTTTCAAACTACGTACAGCTGTTTCAGTATTTTGAATACAAAGAAAAGCTTTTGTATTGGTAAATTTTTGTATAGGATTTTAGTGAATCTGATCTTTTTATAGGGTGTTCTTAGTTCTGTACTGGATTTGCTAAATTTGTTGAAAACCATCGTGCCTTATGTACCCTCATAGTTGGTGGTACTTACCTAACCAATCAAACCATTTCTGTTTAGAGTACTTCCCTCTGCATATCAGGCCACTAGTAGCTTTTACACAGTTCTCATGTCCACATGGACATGGATAAGGAAAAAACCAGTATCACTGCTGTTGGTGAAATTCTTGGGTTCTTAGACTTTTCTTTTGAAGATATTCAACTAGCCTTGACCCTCTTCTTGCCTTATACCTGTGTGGTCTGTTTAAAACCTGTGGGATCTGATAAGCAGTTCACATGAAAGCCAACATCTTTTATTAAGGAAAATCAGATTTGAAACAAAAAGCCATTTGGAGATAGAATATTTTATCTAAAGTAATAGCTATTTTTCTTACTTTGAAAACTGGACTTTTTAAAAATTTGGATTATGGTATAGGTAACATACCATAATAGATTATACCAATTTAAATTTATTTCATCTTTGGTTTAGATATGGACTACTAAATTAAATCATTTTTTTGCAAACAGACAAGGAGTCATTATGTTATATAGACCTGAAAATATTTGTAGCAATAATAAACAGTGGGGATATGATCCTTCCCTTATAGCCTTGATATTTTAAATATTGTCATGTTTAAAGTGATCATGGTAAATACTTAAAATTCCAATATTTTACCCACTACATGCAGTATATATAATTTTGCGTAAAATGTACTTCCATCTAATATAGTAAAACATGACCGTTGAGATAGTATGTATTATTTAGTAAAGGAGTAGTGTGTTTAAAATGTTTTTAAAGCATCCAAATAATTGCACATTAGGACAGAAGTGGCGATCTAGTGAGAGGTTGTGCTCTAAAAGGCATTTTGTGCAATCTCTGTAGTGATAGTATATCATTCTTTGGAAGATAGAAATGGTACAGAAGTCACCCTTGGTTAATACAATTGAAAAATATACCTCTACTCAATTCCAGCCTTCCCTTTTTAAGGAAGGAACCTATTGCTTGTATTAGTAGCTTATGTTAACCTATTACTGACATTTTACTGGGCTGAATAGTTATTAGATCACCTGTTGAAAAACTAAAAATATTTCCTGAGAAACTTTTAATTAATTCAGTAAGAAGTAAGGATGAGTAGTGAGGGCAATAATCCTCATTATTAGGAAATAGATGATGATAAATAAGGAAGCCATGAGATACAAAAATTTCTCTCAGTTGATAATTTGATCTTAGTGACAAGTAAATTTATTTTATACTTACATTAATGGTTTGCTGAAGCTTTAAACTTTGGGATTAAAAGCCATGACCTTTGGCTGTGTGTTTTTAAAGGTACATATGATTTTTAGTAGGCCAGTTTTAGTGTTAACTGCTGAAAGAGCTATTTAAATGACTAAAACCTCACAATCCTTGTAGCCATTCTTACTTGTTTTTCATCAAGAGCATTAAACACAGTATTAGCTGGAATACCTATAGGAATTCACCAGAGGCCTTAGGATGTTGTGGTTAGCATTGTTCTCTTATAGGTGTGAGAGGCAGGTTGTTGGTTTGGTGGTAATGGTGCTTTTTAAATCAAAACTGTCATTAGCAAATATTTTATAATAGGTGAGTGCCAGTACTCTAGAAAAAAAGCAGATGACTAGAAACAGGTCTCATGTAGAGAGATTAAATCTAAGTGATTTAACATTGGTGCTTTAGTAAATGTATAATAAATGTTTCTCCTTTTATTTTCTAATTCTCTACAAAAAAAAAGGTACTCTGTGTTCAGTAAATTATATGGGTCTATATATAATTAAATATAAAATACACTCTTTGGTTGTATGCCTTTGTATCTAGAAAGGAGTACCGTATTACAGTGCCTCCAGCTGGGTGATTCAAGTTCATTACTAGAGAAATAGAATAATAATTCTCATATATTCATGGAATACCTTACTGATACCATCCAACTATTTTATCCATTGAGTGTACCAGCCAGTGAGGTTTAGTCTTAGGTCTATTAAGTTATGGAATGTTATATCTGTAATTACTGCCCTACTCAGATCTGAACTCTGCCTTAAGATTATTCTGACTCCTTGAACATTTCATAATTTTACATGTTTTGCAAGCATTTTGCCATGCTTAACTAACCTTTGTGCTTCTTTTTTCCTCTACCATGCTTACAGAAAATTCAGGTCTACAGGGAATGGATTATGACTCACAGTAGCAGTAGTGATGATGATGATTAGTCAGATCTGAAATGTTAAATTCATCTTCTTTGTCGTTTTATTTGGAATGTTTTGTTAACATGTTTTGTATGACTGCTACCACAATGCCCATATGTCCAGTGTTAGGGTATTAAAATACTTTTTCCTTTTTAAATGTTTTTCTACATGTTTACAGAAAGCAAAGGAATTACATTATTTAAGCACAGAAAAAATGTATTCTACATCCAAAGTAGGGCATACTATATATTTTGGCATTTGCTTCTATATGTTTTGTAGCTTTGCAATGCTGAATTCATCTTTAAGATTTAAAGTTAAATATTTTTTTAATGTTCACTAGTTTTATTTTCAAGTATCTGCTTATTGGCAAAATACCATTTTTAATATTCTCTGTAAATTTTCTGGGCCGTAATAGAATGCCATCGTATAAAACAGAATAGTAATACCTAGTCAGTATTTTATATTTAGCATTTTAAGAGTGTTTTTGTCAAATTTCATTTAATAATAAATTTATGTAACTTAAAGCAATATGAATTTGTTGTTCTCTTCCAAAACCACATAGGTTGTACTGCTATTATAAGGAACATTTATGATTTGTTATGGACATTAGTGACATAATTTATAGTCTTACAAAGAAAAAAGTTCTATTCTTTGGTTCACTTTTTATTTCATTACGTATGTATATATACAATGAACAAAGTTGGTTTTATAGTCATTATATTTACTTACTAACCTAAATATCTGTATGCTGTATCCCTTTTACAAAATATTAAAAGTTAATTCAGGACATCAGAAGAATTTTTATAGTAAGCAGAATTATGTATGTTTTGTTGGTTGTACTGGAAAATATTATCAATGTCTCTGAAAGATCCATGAGCAGAACTGTTTGTTTTGTGCACTGAAGGGTTTTCTTTAATTTTCAATTTAAATAAAACTATTCTGTCCTGTTTCACGAGTACGTTAGATATACAAAAGAAAAGAAAAAGAAAATCTCTAAAGAGTAAATGACTATTAGTATAATATGATGGGGTTTACTGAAATTTTTATTTAGATTCCAATATAGTTAACATACAGTGTAAAACTGGTTTCAAGTATATGATACAGTGACTCCACACTTCCATACATCACCTGGTGCTCATCACATGTGCACGCCTTAACTCCCCATCACCTGTTTCACCCCCTCTCCACTCACTGCCCCTCTGGTCATCACCAGTTTGTTCTCAGTGCTTCAGAGTCTGTTTCTTTGTTTGCGTGTCTCTCTCTCACAGTAATAAGATGTTTAATCCTTATGGCTGCTGTGCTTTGGGATCAACAAAGAAACATTTACCTTATTTATGTTAATCAGTTTGTGTATATTGCGCTTATATTAATTAGATTATAGTAAATAACTGCCTTAATTGTTCAACTTTTGGCATAATTGATTCAGCCCATGATTTCCGAGTCTAATTCTTAAGTTTACCAACATTTTACTTCTGTAAATCAGTATTCTCTTTTTCTTAGAAAATGACTATTTTAATTTTTAATACTAAGCTTACAAAAAAGGATGCTAAAAAGTATTAAGACATTTCTTCCAAAATACCTACCTGCCTAACATTCATTTAAATTAAGTAGGAATTAAGGTTGTGTGTACTAGGACTAAGAAATATGTGAGTGTCAAAGAATGTAATTATTGTCTTCCTCAAAGTAGTATTCTTATCTTTTTGGAATAAGTGAATGCATGAGAACAGTTACCATTAAAATAGTCATGACTGGTGTTGGAGACTGGTATCTGGTCCCCCCTGGTTTCTCTCACCCTTGGCCAAATCATACAAAACCTTCTCCTTCTACAAGAAGCTAGAGAGAACACAGCCCATTGTTATGTATTGTTGTATGCCTTAGGAAGGAGAGGTCTGGAAATGTCTTCATTGGCTTTTTACATTTCAGCCAGGCATGGGGCGTTTCTAAAAGGGAAAAATGCTAAACTTCTCGATTCCAAGGCATTTACTGAGTTTCCTGTGGTTGGTCTGTGACACTTAAGACTATGGTATAGTTCTCATAAAGATTCTTAAGAATTTATCTGCAAAAGGTCTGGATATTTCAGCATTGACTTGCCATTTTAATGCAAAGAAAATTGTAAGTAAGATTACATTTGTTTAAAATCCCTTGAAAAGTGAAATGATTTAAAACAATATTCTGGTAGCTAGTAAATTGTTATGTGGCTCATGTGGTCCCAAGGATTCATCAGTCTTGAGTTTTTAACCCTTAGAAGTGAAATATGTTCTTTGACAGTATAATTGCCCTTGTTCTTTCTGTTTCTGTTTTCCTGCCACAGTGAAAAAATCTTTTCAAGCTTCTTTGACTATTTTTCCAGTTTAAAAAAAATCGTGTTTTTTATTAGAGAAAAATTCAAGACTTAAGATTACACTACTTATACTAACGTGGTCTTGTTGGAGATAAAGGACATGGACAAAAATACCTTCTAACTCCATCAAATAAGCAGAAAATGAGTTCAACTGTGGCACTTTCATGAGATGAATAGTTCTTTTGTTTACTAGAGGCTCTATAATTAATTAGAATTTCAAAATGGGAGTATGATCTAATGAGAAAGTCTAGTGACAAAGCTGCATTTGAAAGGTTGATTATGAGATACCACACCTATCCATATCCTTTATTTATATTCTGCATTTCTACACAGTCACTGCTTATGTATAGAAAAAGGGAAGGAACATCTTTCTCTCTTCTCTAAGGGAGTAATTACTCATTCTTTATTTGCCTTTGTATTTACTTGACTTGAATAACATACTGAAAACTGTCAGGAAGAAAAATCCATAAAAAGCCTGGAATTGTGAACACCCGTCACCATGAATAAACTTCTAAGAGCAGCCTGTGAATGAAATAAGAGGAATTCGATATAGCAAATGTAAATCCAGAGTAATACAGCTGTCAATATTCCTCATGAAACAAGAAGTCAGAATAAATTTCAGTTTGTTTCTGTGCTTAAAATAATCTGGACTTTATTTATTTCTTATTTTTTTATAAACATATAATGTATTTTTATCCCCAGGGGTACAGGTCTGTGAATCGCCAGGTTTACACACTTCACAGCACTCACCATAGCACATACCCTCCCCAATGCCCATAACCCCCCTCCCCCTCTCCCAACCCCACCTGCCCCCAGCAACCCCCAGTTTGTTTTGTGAGATTAAGAGTGTGTAGTATCTGTTCTTATCAGTTTAATCTGGACTTTATAAACTTTGCTTTTTTGAAATTGTTCAAAATACATACCAGTGTTAATCAGTTGAAAATCAGTTGATTTTCAAGTCATGTTATTAAAATTTGCAGATGGAACCATTGTAGATCTATGACTAAGACATCAATATTCAACATGAAATATATGCTATCGTATTTACACCCAAGGTCATATAAAGAATGATAGCTGCAATAGTAGTTTGTCTGATTTAAGTCCCGTGGTGAAATTTAGCTTCATACTTTCCTGTAGTAATAAGAGGAAGACCAAAAACAACCATCCTAAGTGTTACTGTGTACTCATACTGTACCTTCAAGACTTTGGGTTTTGTTTTAGAGATTTCCTTGCAAATGTAGAATTTATTATTTATAATAGTAAAAAATATTAGAGGTTTTATGGGGTCTAAATAAGATACACGGTTATTCATTTAGATCAAGTAATGATTATGATGGACGTATAAAAATGGCAGTTTCTTTATTCTATCCCTGCACCTTAGGGATAAATGGAGATTGATTAAAAATGTTAAGATTGTTAATTTAATCTTTAATTTCAGTGTATGAATGTTTGAATTGATGAAATGCAGTGAGTACACTTAATACAATACAAAACATTACTGAAAGTCCTGAATTAGAGAAGAATAAAACACATGATTTCAAATAGGTATGTGTTAGGGAGGTAATTAGAATAATTTATGATTTTCATACATAAGGGTTTATGGTTGGTTAGTTTTAATGTGGCAGACCATTTTCATGTACATCATTATCTCAATCAGTGTGATGAATTTATCCAGCAACAGTATACCTCTAAAAAATGAGCCTAAAATTAAATGTCTAATAATTTTGTAAAATTGGTTTTTAATATAGCCCTCTTTCTTAATATAAATATCCTAACCAGTGGAAATTATGATAAAGATATGTACTAAATTGCAGTATGCCATTGTTCTGAATCTTAGACATGCATAAATATCTGAGCATTCAAAATAATATAATTATTAGCTTTTTTTGAAAAAAAAAATAATCAGGATTGTCAGAAACTTAGCTATATATATATATATATATATATATATATATATGTATAATTCTTAATTGGGTATGCTGTGTTTTTCCTACCCTAAGTTATCATTTATCAATAACCTTTTAATCATACGTCTATAAAAGATTTTCTGAATGTGGAGCTTGGGATTTCTTTTTTCTTTTTTTTAAATTTTATTTATTTATTTGACAGACAGAGATCACAAGTAGGCAGAGAGGCAGGCAGAGAGAGAGGGGGAAGCAGGCTCCCTGCTGAGCAGAGAGCCTGATGCGGGGCTCCATCCCAGGACCCTAGGGTCATGCCCGGAGCCAAAGGCAGAGGCTTTAACCCACTGAGCCACCCAGGTGCCCCAGAGCTTGGGATTTCTAAGAATTAAAAAATTTAGAGACCCGTACTTCCATGGAAGGAGCTAAATCCTTTTGTGAATCAGTTAGCTAACATTGATTCTCAGTCTATAACTGTTGTATGGGAGATATAAAATTTTTCAAAAATTATATTTTTTACAATGTTAAAGTAATATATGCTCTGTAAAGTAGGACAGTATAGGAATAAAAATTATCCTGTCTCCCCACCATTTATGTTATAGTTCCTTTAAAAATTTTTTAACATGATTATAATCCAAATGTATAAATTTCTATTATATATTTTTGTTATTGTAAGTTCTTATAAATAGAATTATTAACTTCTAAAGTTTAAAAAAGTGATCTATTCATAGAATAATTCCAGTGTGGGGAAACTGATCTTTATTTCTGGAATATATAAAAGCCAGTAGAATCTTTTCTTGATTTTTATAATTTTTATAGCTTTCCTTTCTTGTTTTTTGTTGAACATGTTTCTATCTTTTTAAAGTTTTCACCCCTTAAATCTTTGCCTCTTTGAGTGTGTGTGTGTGTGTGTGTGTGTGTGTGTGTGAAATCTTTGTGTCATTTACTGTGCATGAATGTTGTCAGCTGGGTTATCCCATGAGGGTAGTATACTCTTAAGCATTTCAGATATTTTAAATTTTTATCTGTGTTGTCTTTGAATCTCTTACAGCTCTTCCCATGATGTTATTATAGCTATGTGAGTTGTAGCAGGGAGGCTGTTTTTGTTTGTTGTATATTTCTTTTCTTTCAGAAATTACAGATGTTTATAATTAGCTTCAAACACTGCCTAGATGGCAGTTGGAAGATAACTGCCTTCGGCTGACGTGGTCTTTCCTTTTACCTCGGGAGGAGAATTACAACTGATCTGGAAGAAAGGGCTTACCATAGGCAGTCAGATCACCAGAGTAGTTCCGAACACCCTTCCTGGCTTCATCTGAACTTTTGAGTAAGTGGACAAGAACTAGGAGACAGAGGCTTACTGGATTTCACTCTTCATTTTTAAACTCTTCCCTCCAGAAGCAGACTTCTGAATGGGATGAGAAATCTGAAGAGAGCCAAATGCTGTTGTCCAGGAAAGTGTGAGCTCTTAGTGTCCCAAATAAAGCAGATCCTATGGGCAAGGAGATTATCCACCCAACCTGGATACAGTCTCATACCTCATTTATCGATTTAGCAGAGATCTTTTGGAGAGTTTTGGGGTACATCATTTTCAAAGGCCCATATTTTCCAACATTTAGTAGTAAGTCCCACTACCTTGATTTTGCCCCAGAAGAGCATCTCACTCCACTTAGAACCTCCAGTATGACATAACAATCCTTTTGAATAAGGCTTTGAAATTAACATCTTTTTCTGGAGGTAATGGTTCCACTTAGTGGAGCTTCCAGTTTTCTCTTTGTCTCAAGTATAAAGTGATTTTTAAAAATTCTTTTTTCTAATCCAGTAACTTGAATGAGACCAATTTCATTTTTAAATCTTTTTCAAAAGTGTGTCATCATTGCATCCCTTAAATTTGTAAATATGTTAGAGAAGGATAAATACTATCAAAACAGAAAATTTAGTACATCCTCAAATGTTACACTCAGGTAGGTTCACCTGGAGTCTTACTCTCTTCTTACCAGAGTATTAGTTTAGAAGATCTTTCACCATTACTTTAGCTAACGATGCTAAGTCATAACTTGAGATTTCTTTACTTAGGTATTAGAGCTCTACCTTGTGTGACTTCCCCTGGTTACTTTGGACAGCACAGAATTTCCAGCTGAAGTTGAACTTAGTAAAGCTCCTTGGAGACTTTCTTAAGTGTGTGCTCTTAACAGTGGTGTTGTTTAAAAAACAATGTATTAAGTTATGAAGTCTGGTTTTTTATTGGCAAGATATCCTATGAAAGAAAGGATGTTCTCTCGCCAAATAAAACTATTCCTTTTCATACAGAATTGAATTGGATTCCACTTTCATTCACCTAAAAACAAACTTTAATGTCCTCTATGAAAGGAAGCGCTGCGTATACTTTTTCTATCAGTTAAGAGTCTTCAGTTATAAAATCAAATGAAATTGATGTCCCAGTTACTTTTGAAGAAGACTCTAATGAATTGGATATCAGATTTTCAGTGAAAAATTACCACTGTAAAGAACCCTGTAGGAAGCAATGTGGAGAAACATACGTTAGGCATTTTGTGGCACTTCAAGTCTGAGGTAGTTTGTTTAGTTGGAGATACAATGGAGCACCAGTGTTGGAACATACAAGTATGGGAGTCTACATAGTTCTTGTAAAGTAGAATAAATTGCCAGACTACTTCAGATTCAAAATTGCCAAAAGAGTAAATGTATAATTATATATGTATAAGTGAATTTTTGTTAGATGATCTAGTAGTATAGTTAATGTGAATACAAAGGAAACATTTAATGCCCTATATTTATTCTCTATACAAGTATTTGTTCAAGTCTTATTATGTATTGGACACCCTTCTAGATCTTAAAGTTACAGGCCTGAAGAGAGCAGTCAAGATACCTGCTCATCTCTCATGAGATTATAGCTGTGGTGACATTTTCTAATCTGCTGACTGGAGGATAAATCAAGAGCTCTGTTAGAGGCCAACCCTGTCATGTCAGAGCTTCACAGTCTCCTTCCTGTTGGTTGATTAGCTGCTATACACAAGGCTCAGAGGAACTGTAAGAATCAAAGGAGACATAAGATATGCCCAGCCATCCAGAAAGATAAAGATTCCTAGGTATTACATGACGTTGAAGCATTGACACAGTACAGCTTGTGGGATATCTGAATCCGTATACCAGTGAGCTGTTAAAATGGCATCTCACCATGTCTGCTGGACGGTATGTAGTTCTTCTGTAGTGATCCATTCTGACGATGAAAAGTCTCTGAGCTGCAGCAGTACCCTATGGCCCAGGGCCTGGATTCTGGAACCAAGTAAACCTGAGTTCAGTTCCAGCTTTTCCCTTTGCCAGCTTTATAATCTATTGTGCCTGTCTGACCTTAGTTTCCAGACTGTAAAATGGAGATAACTGCATGACTTAGCAAAATAACAGTAATCTTGGTGGTTTAAAATAATTAAATTAATTAACTAATTACCTCAGGTGAGGTAATATATGATTATTAGCACAATGTGTAGTAAGGACTTGCTATATTTCATTATTCTATGAATACCAGCTGCTGCTAGTTCTTGGTCACTACTACATAAATTTTATGTTCCTCATTTGTCTCTTTTTTTTTTAAAAGATTTTATTTATTTATTTGACAGACAGAGATCACAGATAGGCAGAGAGGCAGCCAGAGAGAGAGAGGAGGGGAAGCAGGCTCCCCGCTGAGCAGAGAGCCCGATGGGGGGCTCGATCCCAGGACCCCGGGACCATGACCCGGGCCGAAGGCAGAGGCTTTAACCCACTGAGCCACCCAGGTGCCCCTGTCTCCTTTTTTTTTTTTTTTTAATATTTTATTTATTTGACAGAAATCACAACTAGGCAGAGAGAGAGGAAGAAGCAGGCTCCCTGCGGAGCAGAGAGCCCGATGTGGGGCTCGATCCCAGGACCCCTGGGATCATGACCTGAGCCGAAGGCAGAGGCTTTAACCCACTGAGCCACCCAGGAGTCCCCTCATTTGTCTCCTTTTTATCAGGATAAAAGCACCTATGAATCTTACCCCTTTTTTAACCTTTTCAGCATTAATAGAATACTTGCAAAATACTACAACCATTTCCACACATTAATTGGTGAGCAATAGAAACAATAAAACCTCAGTAATTTGGACTGCTCTGAAATTCATAATATATTAGAAGAAATATTCTATATATTTCTAATATATATAATATATATATTAGATATTAGATTATATTAGATATAATATAATAATATATATAATATATTAGAAGAAATGGTAAAGTGTTTAAAAGAAATTGTTTTCCAGTATGGATAGCATCATGGATTAGTAAATATTGCTTGGTAGAGGTTCTGCTGGAAATATGTTAAAGAGACTTAAAACTGTCACTTACATTATTTCCGACCCACCTCTGGCCTTGCTTCTAGAATGTATTAGGTAGGTTAATTAATGGTCTTCTACTATCAGTGTGCATAATTATGTCATGAGCATAATTCTGTCTTTTGTCCAGACTTAATTGAAACAGTTGATGATAGTTCACATCTCTTAAGGGTAATATTTTTTTTTTAAATTAATTTATTTATTTTTATTTGCTTATTTACAGCATAACAGTGTTCATTGTTCTGGCATCACACCCAGTGCTCCATGCAGTACGTGCCCTCCCTATTACCCACCACCTGGTTCCTCAACCTCCCACCACACCCTACCCCCTCCCGCCGCCCCTTCATAACCCTCTGGTTGTTTTTCAGAGTCCACAGTCTCTCATGGTTCATCTCCCCTTCCAGTTTCCCTCAACTCCCTCTCCTCTCCATCTCCCCATGTCCTCCATGTTATTTGTTATGCTCCACAAATAAGTGAGACCATATGATACTTGACTCTCTCTGCTTGACTTATTTCACTCAGCATAATTTCTTCCAGTCCTGTCCATGTTGCTACAAAAGTTGGGTATTCGTCCTTTCTGATGGAGGCATAATACTCCATTGTGTATATGGACCACATCTTCCTTATCCATTCATCCGTTGAAGGGCATCTTGGTTCTTTCCACAGTTTGGCGACCGTAGCCATTGCTGCAATAAACATTGGGGTACAAATGGCCCTTCTTTTCACTACATCTGTATCTTTGGGGTAAATACCCAGCAGTGCAATTGCAGGGTCATAGGGAAGCTCTATTTTTAATTTCTTGAGGAATCTCCACACTGTTCTCCAAAGTGGCTGCACTAACTTGCATTCCCACCAACAGTGTAAGAGGGTTCCCCTTTCTCCACATCCTCTCCAGCACACGTTGTTTCCTGTCTTGCTAATTTTGGCCATTCTAACTGGTGTTAGGTGGTATCTCAATGTTGTTTTAATTTGAATCTCCCTGATGGCTAGTGATGATGAACATTTTTTCATGTGTCTGATAGCCATTTGTATGTCTTCGTTGGAGAAGTGTCTATTCATATCTTCTGCCCATTTTTTGATATGATTATCTGTTTTGTGTGTGTTGAGTTTGAGAAGTTCTTTGTAGATCCTGGATATCAACCTTTTGTCTGTACTGTCATTTGCAAACATCTTCTCCCATTCCGTGGGTTGCCTCTTTGTTTTGTTGACTGTTTCCTTTGCTGTGCAGAAGCTTTTGATCTTGATGAAGTCCCAGAAGTTCATTTTTGCTTTTGTTTCCTTGGCCTTTGGAGACTTATCTTGAAAGAAGTTGCTGTGGCTGATATCGAAGAGGTTACTGCCTATGTTCTCCTCTAGGATTCTGATAGATTCCTGTCTCACGTTGAGGTCTTTTATCCATTTCGAGTTTATCTTTGTGAACGGTGTAAGAGAATGGTCGAGTTTCATTCTTCTACATATCGCTGTCCAGTTTTCCCAGCACCATTTATTGAAGAGACTGTCTTTTTTCCATTGAATATTTTTTCCTGTTTTGTCGAAGATTATTTGACCATAGAGTTGAGGGTCCATATCTGGGCTCTCCACTCTGTTCCACTGGTCTATGTGTCTGTTTTTATGCCAGTACCACGCTGTCTTGGTGATCACAGCTTTGTAGTAAAGCTTGAAATCGGGTAACGTGATGCCGCCAGTTTTGTTTTTGTTTTTCAACATTTCCTTAGCAATTCGGGGTCTCTTCTGACTCCATACAAATTTTAGGATTATTTGCTCCAGCTCTTTGAAAAATATCGGTGGAATTTTGATCGGAATGGCATTAAAAGTATAGATTGCTCTAGGCAGTATAGACATTTTAACAATGTTTATTCTTCCAATCCAAGAGCATGGAACAGTCTTCCATCTTTTTGTGTCTTCTTCAATTTCTTTCATGAGTGTTCTGTAGTTCCTCGAGTACAGGTCCTTTACTTCTTTGGTTAGGTTTATGCCCAGGTATCTTATGGTTCTTGGTGCTATAGTAAATGGAATCGATTCTCTAATTTCCCTTTCTGTATTTTCATTGTTAGTGTATAAGAAAGCCACTGATTTCTGTACATTGACTTTGTATCCTGCCACGTTACTGAATTGCTGTATGAGTTCTAGTAGTTTGGGGGTGGAGTCTTTGGGGTTTTCCATATAAAGAATCATGTCATCTGCGAAGAGAGAGAGTTTGACTTCTTCCTTGCCAATTTGGATACCTTTTATTTCTCTTTGTTGTCTGATTGCCGTTGCTAGAACTTCTAATACTATGTTGAACAAGAGTGGTGAGAGTGGGCATCCTTGTCGTGTTCCTGATCTCAACGGGAAGGCTGCAAGCTTTTTCCCATTGAGGATGATATTTGCTGTGGGTTTAAGAGTAATATTTTATTTGATTTTATGTCACAGGGTTATACTCTCTTTTCCTGCCCTGCCTAAGCTGTGAGAATAGCATATCCTTTGGTTAACAATCAAAATAGCTCATTTGCTTGGAAGGAGACAAAGGTATGGGGGTTTCAGTAAGGACTAATTCCTCATCAGGTTTCATGACAATGAGATTTGATTTTTTTTTTTTAACAGCAATTTGCCTCTCAGAATAGACCAAATATCACTTCATCACTGTTAAATGTGTTTATTCTATTATATATATATATATTAAATCATTGAGCTTTGAGGTAATGAATTTCTACTACATCTTATCATGAAGCTTGCTTGAATGCCTTGTTTTTCCTGGGCCATAGCCCTCAAATCTCTCATGTTTAAAGTGAATTAGAAAAGGTTTTATCCCTAACCTTTAAGCAGGTAACTCTAGGAAAGTTATATATTTATTGACTACATCTTGCTCTAAAGATTGTTTGGTTTAAAATTGTCTGTTTTTTAAATAATTGAGAAATGCTGGCATTTACCATTTTAGGATTACCTGCCTAAATTTTATGGTTTTTAAAAGTAAGCTTAATTTTTTAATATGTTTATAAACCTTTCCTCTTTCCCCATTATCTCCTGACTATTCAAATTAGCCGATCTATGAAGCCAGCTATTTGTTGTCCAATAGATTGACTTGCCTGAGCATTCTTACTCTTTATTTTTCATCTAGATGTGTTTCATTTTTCTCTTATGCTTCATGTTCCTAGCTTGAAAGAAAAAAAAAAAACTCTTATCTCCATGAAATTCTAGTCTTCCAAGAGTCAGATACTAATCAGATTTTTTTTTCCCTGAACTGTGTGTTCTTATCCTTAACCAGTTTCCTTAAATATGTTTCCCATGAATATTAGCACTTTATATTGTTTGGGATTTAAAGCCTTCCATGTTCATGATTTATTCCTAATATCTGTGTTACCATATTTTGCTTTGCTTTTTCAGAATTATTTTTGTTGTAGAAATTTGCTGCTTCAGAGCATTTAGATGATTTGCAAGTGTTAGCAATGTTCTCTGTGTTACTGTAGTTTCCAGCTTGTTCTTTTTCTAAAGCGTTGGGACTGATCTCATAGGAAATGTGGCTGTTAGTAGATGGTCTTACAGGTTCTTACCTCTTGTGTTTCTGAGTTTGTGGTTACCTCGGTTTGGATTTATTTGTATCTAATAAACTAAGATCTATATATTCATCTTTTCTAATGCAAAAGGAACTCTTTTACCAATAACCATGCATTTTGATTGTTGTCTACAAGTTCTGCCAATTATCTGTAACAATTTGTGCTTCTCTAAGAAAGTCCTCAGTGATAATTCCTGTATACTTTAATGAATAAGGAAAAAATTGTTTTTTATTTAACTACTGCCTCATGTTAAATGAGGCTAACATGTCTAACATACTAGCTGATGTACTTGATACTTCAGCCTGATTATTTGATATTTTAGCCAAATTTTGGTCTTTGTGCAAAGGCCCTACATAGTGATTTCTAGCCCTGGTTTTGCTAGTGCTTCATTTATTTTGAAGGGTATCACAAATTATTTCAAGAGACACATTGATACCGAATATCTGTTTTGGAGGGAGGAAGATAGGATATTAACACTGAACTATATGGACCCTGTTAACCTAAACAAAAATCAGCCTTCCTGCGGTGTTGAGCAGCCTGTCTCAGCAGCATCCAGCATCCAGGGATACTGAAGACATGTTTGAGGTCCTGTGGGAAACATGTGACTGACACCATAGGAGGAAACATCATGGTATAGTGAAAAGCATTGGAACTAGAAGTTGAAGAAACCACTTTTCTGATCATATGTATCAGTATGAACCTGAGCAAGACACTCAGCTGTTACCTAATTAGGGTTGCTGTGAGGATCGGGTGGGTAAGACACTTAACCTGGTCCTCCATTGCTTCACGTGCTAGCGGTGCATGCTTACATGGACAGTAACTTTCCTTCAGGTCTAAAATTCTGGAGTTTTTTCCTTAGATAATTTATAATGATGTTTTGAAAAATATAAATTTTCATATATAGGACACTTATAAAGACAAATAATTAGGAAATTGCAGTCAAAGGCATGACATTTGTAGACTTTATAGCATGATGGCAGATGATGGTTGATAAATTGTCAGATTGTCTCTCATTTGCTCCCATTTTTCCTTGGGACTTAGTTCCAGAGTTTTAGCTTCTGCTTACAGCGCTATTCTTATTCCCTCTGTACCTGTTTGTAATAGAGACTGGCAAAATTTTGCTGTATAGGGAGTTATCTTTGACTTTTATTCAAATCTATCCATTCTGATAACAATACAGTTCATTGTATGTTTCAAAGTAGATTACTATGACCATAATGTCTAGTCATCTTTCAAGTGCTGCATTAAAGGTTTTTGGTGAACTCCAAAAAACATACTTGAATGACTTTTTTTCCTAAGATTTTTAGCTCTTGTTTCTATGAGTACTACTGTGACTATTGACATTGGTTTAATTGCTTATATGCAGAGGTTAGGTTTTATTTAAGTTGTATCCGAAAAGTGGAAGGTGATGAGAAGCAGGGTCATCTGTAATGCCCACATTTAAAACAAATTTAAATAGAAGCTAGGTATTTGGAGGTAAACCATAGCTTTTAAGCTGTTTGAACATTGTGGTCTATTAATGGGGCATGTGGACCCTTGACTCCTGGTGGTAGTGATGTTCTTGAGATCAGCATTTGTACTCTTGATTTTTTTTTTTTTGATTAGTTATGTAGAACAAAAGAAAATAAGCTTTAAGTTAATTTCTTTATAAATACAAAAAATAACTGAAACAAAAAGTTGTAAATTTAAAAATAAAACTTCACTTCTGGCCCCACTATTATCATTTTCAAGCCCAGGGATAAGCGCTATTAGATTAGTGTGTTACACCAACCCCCCCAGATATTTCCCATGGATATATAAGTATACACGAATGTGTTTCTAGTCCTCCACCATTCATTCCCAGTAGTTTAATTTCTTTTCACTGAATATATCTGCACATCTTTGATGTCAGTATGTACATCGCCCTTTTCATGACCACATAATGTCCCATTGTATGGCTAAGCTATACTTTATTTAACCAGTCTCTCTTAATGAACATTTAAATATTTTTATTTTAACATAGTATTACTGTGAAGACTTCTGTGTGTATATCTTAGCATACTTTTGCATAAAATAAAATCTTAGCAGTCGAATTCTTGCCTTAATGAGTACTTTTAGTTGATTTGCATTTTCTTGATTTTGAATTAAGTTGAACATTTTCTCATGTTTTTATAGGTCAGATTTTGTGTTTTGCTGAACTACCTGTTTGTAAGCTTGTGACACATTTTCCTATTGGTTTACTCAGTTTTCTTCTGTTGACTTATTCATATTTCTCTGTGTTATGAAATTAGCTCCGTATCTCTGTATTGACAGATATTTTCCCAATTCTTTGATTTTTATGTTGTTACTCACTTTATATCTGATTATTTGCTTACCGTTCTACTACTATATAGTGTTTAATTTCCATATATGTAACAATTTTTTTACATTATGGTATGGGCTTTGCATTTTATATTTAAGGCTTCTCATTTAATATTAAAATGTTACTTTTTCTAGTAATTCTATAGTTTCATTTTGTATGCTTAAATCAATGATCCATGTAGAATTAATGTGATTTAGAGAGAAGCAGGGACCCAGGTATAGCGAACAAGTTGCCTGAAACGCCATTTATTAAAACATGCTTTTCCCCACTAATTTAAAATGCAGTCTTGATTTTATATGTTCCTATTTTTGGATATATAGGATTTTACAAAGTCCTAGTATGCATTTGGGTCAATTTCTGGAATCTGTACTGTTGCTGTTGACATCTCTCTCTATATAACTTTTAGTAGCACAAATCTGTTCCATTGCTGTAGCTTGTAAATTGTGTTCCTGTCTGCTGGGATAGTTCTCTTTTCATTCATCTTATACATTTTTTTGGATGTTATCCCCTTTTTTTCTAGATAAATTTTAGTATAATTTTGTCAAAATATTTCCATCTCTTGCCCCCAGAACAAACTAACACAACCATCTTGGGACCATATGGGGGGGTGTAAAAATTGGGGCTGGGGAAAGGGAGTGACATTGTTAATGAATTTTTCTATCTAGCAGTAGAGTAGAGATTTCTATTTTTAAATTTTCCATTTTCCCCCTCAATAATGTTATAGCTTTTATCACATAAATTCTGCATGTTATGTGTTAAATTTATTCATAAATGTTTATCTTTTTTATTACTCTTTAATTTTTTCCTTCCATTTCTCAATTTGATATTGTGTTTATAAGTTAAAATTACTGGGTTTATGTACTTAGGTTTTCTGAACAATACCATCATCTGCAAAAAATTCTACTTTTCCTCTGCAATTTTGATTCTTCCTTCTCTTCATAATTTATATTTTCTTAAAACATGGCCCACTTCACCTAGTTTTTCAAATTTATTTGCATAATTTATTATCTAATAACTCTTATTAATTTCTTTTGAATCTGTGCTTATATCCCTTTTTTGTTTGTAACTCAAGAAATTTGTGTTTACTTGCCTTACCTCTTACAGCAAATAGTAAAAATACTCTTGAGTATTATTATCTTTGAAGTTAGAAAATTCTTCCATGCAGTGAATCTGTATGCCTCATCCTGTTGTTGTAGTCACTGCTTTTTTTTTTTTTTTTTTAACTTTGTCTCCAATAAAATGAAGATTACTCTGGTAGCTTTTCTACTAAGATTATTATGAAGTTACTTGTTAGCTTTCTTCTAAGCTAAATAATTTTGTTTTTGCATATAGCCTCATGAAACACAGTTTTCTAAAATCTTTATATCTCTTTTGGAATTTTTTGAGGAGCTTTAACATTTTGGCTAAATTCTTAACTTACTTCCTGTTGAGGGATCTTCGTCACAATTACATTGTTTGCCTTTAAAAGATAGTAGTGAAACATACTATATATTTTTAGCCAAAGTAACTCCATCCTCAGAGCAAATGGTATTTAGTGGAGAACTAAAAATGGTAATTATATTTTGTTTATATTATGTATAGTATTGGGGAAAAAGAATTGTTGACAATGTCATGGATAGATGGTGTCTTTCAGCAGTCTTGAAAATAAAGGCTGTTGCATAAGGTAATTGGGTCCTCGGGTTCCAAGTTTGTCCAAAAACACTCTGCTCCTTTTTTTTTTTTTTTTTTTTTTTTTTTTTTTTTTTTTTCAGATTTTGTTTATTTATTTGACAGACAGAGATCACAAGTAGACAGAGAGGCAGGCAGAGAGAGAGGAAGAAGCAAGCTCCCTGCCGAGCAGAGAGTTCAATGCAGGGCTTGATGGAGGGCTCAATGGAGGGCTCAATCCCAGGACCTTGGGATCATGACCTGAGCCAAAGGCAGAGGCTTTAACCCACTGAGCAACCCAGGTGCCCCACTCTGCTCCTAATTTTTGAATTAGTTATGAGATTGGCAAAGAAAAGCATGTTTGTAAGGCAGATAGGAAATTCCAGGGAAGATGCAAGATGGGGCTAATACTAAATTATGTGATACATACATGTAAATATGTGTTAGCATGTGTTTTTATACATTTTATCCTAGAAAAAATGAATATGCTAATGTAATAGTAACTTTAATAGGTTCAATTTAAACTTTGTAGGTAATAACAATATCTTCTAAAAACCCAGCATTAACGATTGAAATAGCTGCAATTGAGTCATCTTGAGTAAAGCAGTGCAAAAGGTGCTTTTAAAAAGGAAGCAGCAATAATTTTGTGAATACTCAATTTTATGATATATTTACTGTATAAATATGTTAATAATTTGTCCCCCACTGAGAAATGGCTTCTAGAGGACCACAGTGCATTACTTGCATTAGAATAGAAGTAATGAAATTCTCTCTCTCTCACCTTTTTTTAGGTCATGGAAAATGGAAGATTTGCAAAATATAAGTATTTTACCCATGTCATGATCAATAAAACAGATATGCTAATGATAACTAAAAGGTAACTTTCTTTCTGGAATGTAATTTGTTGAGAGGTTAACTGAGAAGCCACTCATGAAGAGAAGCAGTTGACATTTGTCATTTGTTGCAGATAGTCACACTGATTCCTGCTAATTCTGGTCTTCTTGCTCTACAAGCCTTGTAGCCAAAACCTTCCATAAATTCATATTTAGCTTTTTATAGATAAATGCACAGCCATGCACAATTTAATATTTTTCAACTAATTTGAATAATACAGAAATTCCTGTAAAACTATCCTCACACTACCATTTCTTCCCTTCTGAAAAAGTACATAATTTCAAATTACCCCAGAAGTCCTCTGGTGATACCTTTTCATTAGCACGCATAGAAACTCACGTAAGTATGTACACCATTGGAGACAGATCAGTTCTTACGTGGATGCTCCCAACGATAGCCAAATCCTTGAGTAGACTATAGACAGTAGAGCTACGTGCAAAAATACACAGCCTCAGAGGGGCTAGTGTTTGCAAGTCATTGTTAAACTGAGGAAAAGAATGAGCTTGTACAGGATTGAAATGGGGATTTCTGGATGGATAGCAAAGAGCAAAATTGTGCCTGAGAGACAGAGGTTATGGCTGAATAGAAAGGAGTAAGCAATAAGCCTGTGTGGTTTTGTTCACTATCAAAAAGGAGAAGTTATATTAACATCTTGTTAGCGCAAGCTCACTGTTGAACTTAGCAGTCATTTTTTTAAAGATTTTATTTATTTATTTGACAGAGATCACAAGTAGGCAGAGAGGCAGGCAGAGAGAGAAGTGGAAGCAAGCTCCCTGCTGAGCAGAGAGCCCGATGTGGGGCTCAATCCCAGGACCCTGGGATCATGACCTGAGCCGAAGGCAGAGGCTTTAACCCACTGAGCCACCCAGGCGCCCCTTAGCAGTCATTTCTAATGTTTTTCATCCTAATCATTTCTGAGTCTAAAATTTACAACACTATCTAATTTTCTTATTTAAAAAGTAACACAGAGTAAAAAATTCACACGGCATTAGAGGATGAATAGGTAAAGTGAGTCTTCATTCCATCCCAGGTACCAGTCCCTCTTTTCCCTGTCCCAGAGGCAGCCACTTGTTTCCTTCTTGAAATAGTCTCTGCATATACAAGCATCACACATGTATATCTTAACGTAAATGGAAATCTGTCAATGTACCATTCTGTACTTTGCTTTAATTTTTTGCTTTGGATCAATGTTGATAGCAGCATAAGAACATCTTCCTTAATTTTAAAGGACTACTTAGCATTCACTTAGAAGTATGTACAGTATTTTACATCTAAGTTGTTAATAAGCTTTTATAATTAGGGGCAGAGCTTCAGCCGTGTTTGTTTATAGCGATTTTCATTCATGTTTCTATTAACCCTCTCTCCAATTGACATGAAGTGTGATTCATCACAGTTGAACAAGAGTCAGTTACAAAATTTAATAGTTTACAATTTAGCTTGCAGCATTTGAAAACTGACCTCAACACAGTAGACCTCTTCAAAGGAAGTTCTGTAAACCTTGATAAAGTGAGGGAAGTGAGTGAGTTGTAGTTGACTAAAACCTAGTATTCATACTTAGCATTTCTTTTCTTTCCAAGTTTCAGATTTGAGGATTAAAGGGTCTTTGAATGGGGGAGGGGGTGCAGAGTGCTAGGTGCCTGCTACAGGATTAGCCTATCTTAGATTTTTCACATGGTTGAAGATAAGTGGGAGGACCCATAGGTTTGTTCAAACAGTCCCTGTAATCCAGGATTGGTGAAAGAGGGGGGTCTGAGACAGAAGGGTGAAGTGAGAGATATAAGTCCTAAATAGTTTGTTCCTGCCAGGAGCCAGCTCTGTAACGCAATCCCTTAACTTAAAGTATGTATTTCTTAAGAAAAAAAAAAAAAAATCTGGTTGTACCTAGAATTGATGTTTCAACCAGAAAGAAGAGCTGGGAAAGTAAAGGCCTTTGAAGGAAGGATTAAATAGAATTATTATAGACAGAATGCATTTTTTTCCTCTCAAGGCGGGAAAACAATTTTAAAAGGCTTTTTTGAGGTAGGTTGATAAGCTTATTGCATGGAGCCTTGGAAACATTCTAAAGCATTAATTACCTTATAGTTCTCCAAGATATTAGCTAATAATAGGTTCTGCAAATTTTTTTCCATTGTGTATAAAGTGGCTTATATATTTGACTCTAGAAGTACATTCATTTTTTAAATTTCATTTTATTTTTTCAGTGTTCTAAGATTCATCGTTTATGTACCACACCCAGTGCTCCGTGCAATACAAGCCCTCCTTAATACCCACCACCAGGCCCTCCCAACCCCCCACCCCCCTCCCCTCCAAAACACTCTGTTTCTCAGAGTCCACAGTCTCTCTTGCTTCATTTGTTTTTTTCTAACATAAATAGTTGTGCTATAAATTTCCCACAAAGCATTGTTTTAGCTGCGTCACACAGATTTTGCTATGTTGTGTTGTATTTTCATTCTCATTCACTTCAAGATACTATCTGATTTCTTCTGAGATTATTTGATGCATGGATTATATAGTAGTATGCTAATTTCCAAGCATTTAGAAATATTCTTTCTGTTACTGGTTTCTCATTTAATTTCATTATGATATACTTTATATGATTTCAGTTCTTTTATATTGCTCAAGGTTTTTTATGACTCAGAATATAGTATCTCTTGGTTAATGTTTTATGGGTACTTGCAATGAATGTATATCTTGCTACATAAGTGCCTTTATTCTACAGTGGATTCTTTGTTTTTCCCCCAGTGGTGTATTGTTTGTAACAAAAGGAACATTTGGACAGCTTACCTGTGAGTGGCAGTATAGTTTTGATGAGTTTACCAAAGAGCCATTCATTGTTCATGGGAGAAGATTACGCATTGAAGCAAAGGTATGTTGAATAGATTTTTTTTTTTGAAAACTTGGATTTGAAAATAACGCACTGAAACGGCCCTCTTTACTTCCCATCTCTTTTATAGACATTGTGTTGTCTTACTGTGGTTTTTCTTTACACCTCCTGTCTTATTCAGGCTTAAAGAAAAGCAAGCTAGGCCAAGAAAAAAATACTGGACTCTGTGTGCTTTTGCATTGACAATAATGTTCCTGGGCCTTCACTTTCCAGAACCCCAACTTCTGACTGCTGTCCAAGACACGAAAAGGAGAAAATCATTTGTATACCTCAAAATCCCTAGTGGTTCCATACAAAATGTTTTTCCCTGAAAATCTTAAAAACGGACTCTTGAGAAGTTGCCTCTCTCTAACAGACAGTTATTGGTACTTCTTTTTCTTTTTATAGGTATTAACTTCCCAATTCCATTCTAATCTTGAGGGCAAAGACCATTTCTCACTCTGCATTGATTACTAACATGGCACCTGGTACTTGAATGTAGATAAGATGAATTGCTAGTCATTTGGCAAATCAGCAGAGACTCAGTATCCATTGTAAGTCTTAAAGATTCCACGAAGTGTTTTAAGCGATACAAAGAAGTACAAGATACCCCAAGGTATTTGACCAGATACCTTTGCGTAGGGGCACTTTGGCACTGGCTGTATTAGTAGGAAATACTGTAAATGATACAGCCCAAGTAAGTTTTGTTCTTTGTTGTTTTTGTTTTATTTTGATTTTGAGGGATTTAATTGGCTTCTGTAACTGAAAGTCTTAAGTCTGTATCTGCTCATTTAGATATTGCTCCAGTGATGCCATTAGCAGTTACTCTGTCTCCCTTCCCCTCCTCCTTCATTCTCTCCTTTGCCACTCTCTCTTCTCGGTTCTACTTTCCTCAGCGTTGGCTTCATTGTCAAGCCGGCCAGCAGATGTTCCAGGTTTAGATCCTACTAGCTTAGCAGCATGAAAGCTTCTCACTGGGTCTCATTGGGCCACCTTTGGTCACATGCCTATCCTGAGCCACTTTGGTCAGAGAGCTGGTATGAGCCAGCTGGCCAGGTGAGGGTCATGGGATCACCATGGTGTTTCCGAGAAGGAAGGGTCAGCACTATCTGAAGTATTTGGAGTGAGAGAAGGTGAGAAATATTACCCAAAGGAGATTCAAAAGTTGTTGCTTGAAGAAGGGTCATTAGACACAGGCAGGCAGAAACAGACATTTTCTGGGCTAGCACTTAGTGCATACTGCCCCAGGGCCTTGTGTTGAACCATTGAAGATCATGTCTCTAGTCTTACCACTCACTCCAAAGACACAGGCAGCTCCTGAGTAGACTGACTCTTTGTTCTTGAGGATCTTAGACCAAATTATACATTGGGAATTTCTCTGATTCAGTCACTCAGAAAATGAAAGGCCCTATGGTCTTGTGCAAAATAATGAATAGTGACTATGACTATGACTATGACTTTCTGCCTGGACGCTTGCCTGGCTTTTTTCATATCTTTTTCTCTCTCCAAAGATAAATTTCTGCTTACCGTCTTGGTTTCTTTCCTTTCTACCTTTTCTTGAAATCTTTAATCAGCAAATATTTCTTTTTTTTTTTTAAGTAAAAGAATCTGTTGTCTTCTAGAGGCTGTGTTTACATGATGTTTGAATTACTTAAGAGACGTTATTTGACCAAGAGACCCTCACATTGCTTCCCCTGTAGCTCTGCCCATAGTTAATAGAGGTAAAAACATCACCCTACTCTTTAATCCTGTTACTTCTGTAACAGTTACTTCTGTAACTTCCTGTAACTTCTGTTTACCCTCTAATGCTTACTGTCCACCATTAGCTCTCCCCCACAAACACTGAATAGAACACCAGAGAAGCATAAAAATTGGAGGACAATGAAAAAAAAAATAGAGTGAAATAAGCTTAAGTTACATTCTTACTGCATGACGGATTTAAAATGTCAGAAGTTACATACATACACAATCCCCTATACAACACACCTGTGTATATTACCTTTTAACTGAACTCATCTTTTTTTTTTTTTTATAAAGATTTTATTTATTTATTTGACAGAGAGAGAGATCACAAGTAGGCAGAGAGGCAGGCAGAGAGAGAGGAGGAAGCAGGCTCCCTGCAGAGCAGAGAGCCTGATGCGGGGCTCGATCCCAGGACCCTGAGATCATGACCTGAGCCGAAGGCAGCGGCTTAATCCACTGAGCCACCCAGGCGCCCCTTAACTGAACTCATCTTGATTTCATGGCCAGATACCAAGAACTATCTGGAGGGGAGAACACTGCTCTGACTTACCTCCTCATCCTTTGGATAAACCCTGTATGGCTTTGGCAATTGAAATCAAAGCTTTTTAACGTAAGCGTAATTATAATGGATATGGTAGAATTTAGTCTTTTTTTTTTTTTTTTTTCCATTTGTGTTTGAGTCTTCTTGGTTCTTCATTCTTGGCTTTTTTAAAGGTATATAATTTGGGTAAGGTGGACACTTTACACACAGATTTACAAAACTGTGGCATTTTTTAAATCCTATTTCTACAACTGGATTTTCATTTTGACGAAGTTACTCTCTTTATAGGAACGGGTGAAATCTGTGTTTCATGCCAAGGAGTTTGGAAAAATAATTAACTTCAAGACCCCAGAGGATGCTAGGGTAAATATAATGAATCTCTTTTACTTAAACAGATAGCAGCTTCTCATTTCAAAGGCATGTAATAAGTTGGACTGTTTTCTAAGGCAGATAAGTTTTGTTTTTAATTTTGTTTTTGTATTTTTACAGTTTTAGTATATGTAACTACATGTTTCCTCAAGATTATTTTTCATTACCACCTTTCTCAGTTTCTCTGTAATACATTTTTCATTTAATCTCTGTCACCTTGTTATTTTATCCCAGAAGGTTTGTTTTTAATCTTCCTGCTTTTCCAGAAACATCCAGAGAAGGCTACTGGGCTCAGTTCTCATTCTCTGTTTTTCTTAGAGACAGTCCTGCTGAGTTCTTCTGCATTAATAGAAGCACATAGACCTCTGCAGAAGCCTCTCATAATGGGATAACCCTAATACTGCCTCCAGGGCTTTCATCCGTTACACAGCCCCAGTGGTAATAGACATTATTGGTAGGAAGATTTGCATTATATTTGCATTTTATTTTTGCAATTTCAGAGCCTTTTAAGATAGAAAATATTTGTATTATGAGAGCACCTAAACTGCTCAAGAAGGTTGCTCTCCTGCTAGCCACTCTAGAATTCTGTGTAATTACTCCTCTCCAGCAGTAGAATCCTATATATGGAATCAGGAAGGTTTGTGACACAGAACTGACATTGTTGGAAGAAAGGTTGCACAGATAGTTTCCAAACTATGCCATAGTTATTCAGCCGGCTGCCAAATGACTCTTCTCTCTCAGGATGATTTATTTTACTGTTCTTATTCTGAAGATGCACATTCAAGTCCAAAGGCCTTAGAAAAATATTATTCTTATTAGTAAATCAAACCTGGTACCATTGTCTCTGAACTTCTGGACAATTTAACTGAGGCGAGTAATGTCTTAGGCAGGATGAATGTAATTATTGGCCATGAGTATAAACCTAACCAAAATAGAAAGCCAGCTTCTAAATTTATACTCATTACATTTTGAGTTTCATTGCAAATTCTTGAATTAAGCAAATGTTGATTTATTTCCCCCACAACAGTGGATCCTCACAAAACTAGAAGAGGCAAGAGAACCTTCCCCGAGATTCTGATGGAGAACACTGCCTGAAGAGACACAGCAATAAATTATTAGAGTTTCAACCTGTACCTTCCACAACCAGTTTGGGAAGTATAGTACAGAAGTAATTTCAAGTACTAAAGAAATTTAAAAAAAAACAAAACAACACACACACAAAATCGGTTACAATCAGGTAAAACAATCATGTGATTAAAATATTTCAACTCAGTGGGGATCCAGTTGGTTTTCTAACTTGAATCATGCATCTAGCTGAAATTCTTCTACTTTATAAAAGAAGCATTTCTTTTATGAATCTTAAATATTTGCTCCAAGTGGAGAAATTGCCCATACTGTCCCCCCCACCCCCCACCGCCATGGAGCTAAGGTTAATGTTTCTGGTTTGTATTTTAAACTTCTATCATGCTTATTTCAGACTCCCTGAATCAGTGACGGAAAATGATCAAATCAAACATAGCCTCAGTGGTATCAAGAGAACCTTAGTGGTGGTTTCTTTAGAAATGTGAAGTTCTTTTTACAGATAAATATTTTGGTATTATTTTCCTTATTTTTTTTATAAAGGATGGGTTTGAATTATACTTCCATAGCATGACTATGAAAACAACCTTTTTAAATATAAAACAGATTGAATAATACCCCTTCAAGCTTCATCTTAAGAAAGGCTGGAAGAAATGAGTGTCAGACCCAAAAAGGAAAAACCCCTCTCAGAACTTTGAAGCCTTAGAAATACTTCCTCAAGCCAACTTCATGGGATCTACTTGGTTTACCCAAGTCACGTTTTTAACAGATTGCTGACTTTAATGGAAAATTCCTGAAGCCTTAATAATACCAACTCTCCATTCTCTGATAGTATGAAATAGAATTCCCACCATCTGACATACAAGTTATGCTTCAGAACAGACAGCCCTTCTTGTAAGTAAATGTCTCTACCCTGAAGTGTCAATTACCTGTTTTGTTGACAGAAGATTGGGAATTACTGCTGTGCTTTCCCTACAGTTATTTAAATGAGAATCACTTTTGAAAGCTTGTCAGGACAAAAATCATGGGCTATGCATTCGTTAAAAAAAGGTCACGGGTTTTTTTTCTTGGTTTTTGTCCAAGATCCTTGTACCTTAATATTAATGGACTTTTTCAAGTGAAAGGGGATGAATATATGATTGTGAAACTATGAAGACAATGATCCAGTGTCTTATTTAGTTATCGAATAATGCAGAGTATTTGATGCATGTCGTATGTGCCATGAAATTATTATAAACTGTTTCTGGGATTGGAGACTCTGTATAGTCAGTGATTGTGAAATTCTTCTCAGGGTCCTCAAACCCTTGCTTTGTTGTAAAAGCTAAAATAAACAGCATGTCAAACTGTAACTGTATTTCTTCCTCTCCGAATCCTACTGATTTTCCTTGGAGGTTGTAGAAACACATTGTTTATTATCAATTATTTCCCTCAGGATGCTTTTTTCTTTGCTGAACATAAATTGAATCAAAAGATGGCAAATTTCATATCCCCTGGTAGTCTGTACTCCCATGATGACTTTGGTTCAGAGCAACATAGACATTTTCTCTGTTGCTCAGCTCCTCTGATTTTATATACATTAAAATTAAAACTAAAAGTAGTGGCCAGAAAACTTCCATCAGATTGTCGCCATTTGAAATGTTGCTTTACTGGAGTTCCATTCGGTGCCATTAACCAAATACCTCTTTACCTACTACAGTTTCATGATTTCATTCTCAGAAAAGATACAGACACATAACTTCTTTGGTGTTCCATGGTAAAGGACAAAAGCCGAAAAGAGTAAGCAAAGATTTTTTAAGTATCCTCTGGAGAGCGGCAGGGAATGGGTCTTGTAACTAGTACATATGCAAAGCCAGCCTGCCTGTTTTTCCAGTGTTTACTTACCAGTGAGGACCTAGAAATATCTTTTATTTTTGAGAAGTGGTCTACCCATCACTACCTCCTGTCACTTTGTTTCTAGAGTAGGAAGACCCACGATTACAAGAACAGTCATTTATCAATTGTCTTAGAAGGTTGTCTTCATCTAAGTAAGTCACATGGGTAGATCGCTAGATGAAGAACTGGTCTTTTTAGCATAACATTTTATAATTATGTGTTTGATTCTGTATTCTTGAACATTACAGAGTCCATAATCTGACTCTATTTGAAAATAATATTCCCTGAATTTTATTTAACATTTAATGGATCTCTGAGAGCTTTAAGCTGCTCCTGGTCGGTTGGTAGGTGCTATGGAGTGAGATCCTGAGTATTGTGTCCCTTCTCCATGTAGTTAGCTCGAGCCCAGCCCCTTATTTCTAGCCCAGCATTAGTCTGTCTGTGATGATTGTGTAAAGCCCAACACAGAGTATCTGTTCCCTGCCAACTCTCCTCCGAAAAATTATGATCATTAGAAATAGTAACTTTGATTTCTGGTCGAATGAGAAGCTTCTGATTTCTTCACATTTACAAAATGACTGAACCCAAGAACATGTGTCCTTCTCCGTTGGCTTCCCTCTTACTGTGTATGTACTGGCTGCTTTTTCCCTAGAGTTAACAAGACCTTGGGATTTCCCCTAGGTTCAGTTTAACACAGCCAAGTTATCTTCTGGTCCCTAAATAATCATTAGCTGCTCTAGGCAGTCCTTCCCTGATCCACTCTCCTCCACAGTCCTAACCCATGACTAAACTGTCCTGTAGCCTGCAAATAAGTTAGGAATTCCTTCTTAAATTATTTCCATCATAATTCTCTTGTGTTTTTATGATGATAATAACAGTAAATTTTCCCAGTGGATATATGCATCTAGCTTATCTCTTAGAGATCTCATAGTACTTTATTCCTGTCTGATAAAAAGATAAAGACTCAGTGCTGAGTTTTCTGCACCTTAGTTGTTAGTCATCACTTGCCAGTGTTAATTGAATCCTCAGGCCAAGCCACGGCCCATGTATTGAGCCTGGGACCAAAGATGCTAGGCTAATTTGCCTATAGCAGTTGGAACTGAGTGCCCGGTCACTGTAGATCGAAGTAGCCGTTTGGAACTGGATGTTTTCCTGTTCCTGCCAACACAATTAAGAGAAATTTGTCTGTTTTCCAAGGCCACTGCGTTTTACCTTTTCTCAAGATCAGTCCAAATCCTCAAGGACAGTGGTTTTCAAGCTATAGGTCTTAACCCATTAGTGGGCCATAAAACCAATTTCACATCTGAAGGCCAGCATAGCTTAAAAGTGGAATAGAAATGAAAATAAGAGAACATTGCATGTAACAAGGTTAAATTGTTTCCTGAGATATTTCCTAAATAGTTTATACGCTATGTGTACTCTGTCACAATATAAAATGTTATTTTCTATTGTGAATTGCAGTTTTTAAAAAAAAGGGCAAAACAAAAAACCTTGAGAACAACTGCTGTGGGAGGCGTGGGCCACACGCTGATTGTTGGAACAATCTGGACGGTGTGGAACCTGGCCTTAGAGAAGGAGCAGCAGATCCGCAACTCAGGGCATCTTCAGATTGTGAGCACCATCTTTTTCTTTGAAGGGAGAAGATAGGATGGCTCTTGTTTTGCTTTTTATGAGATATTTTCCTTTCCTGATATATATCAGATGCCTTCAGGTACCAGAAAAAGCAAAGTTAGATCTACAGACAGCACCCCAAAAAGTCCACAGGCTTTTAACTAGAGATACTTAACCAGAGATATTTCAACCTGTCTCCCACTAATCATCTTACTAGGATCGGGCACAGCAGTTCTCTCCTTTTATGAGCTTGCTCATCCACCTTCCATGTGATTCACTGCAAGGTGGTAAAGGCCCTTAAAAATGGGGGAGCTTAGCTACAGGTGACGCTTTTGTAGGGTCAAAGTACGTGTTCTCTGGAAGATGCTATACACAATCCTGTGCCGTGCAGTCGAGTGAAATAAGTGGGTTTCCTCCTTTCTGTAGATTCCGGGTAGAAATAACATGCATTCCTTATTCAAGGTTCAGTCTCACTTTTTTCTGTGCTATTGCCCAGTATCCCCTGTAGCTCCTTAACATGCCTTCAAAGAAGGCCCTTCATCCAGGGCTTTGCTGATGCTGACCAGTCAAGCTGCTTTTAATCAGTTAAAATATGTATGGTTCATTGACTCTGTAGTTTTGGTCACTGGCCAATACAACTATGAATGAAGACCTTTGCTCATGCTTTTCTTTCTGGCACAATTGGCATAAAGGAATACTTGTTTCAAGGTGATTCTGCAAGCTGGCCAGTACACAGGCTGAGAAGATGCTGGAGCCTCCTCTGTTACACACCTCCTTCGTGTTGTTTTTTTTTTTTTTTTTAATTTTTATTTATTTATTTGTCAGAGAGAGAGCAAGCACAGGCAGACAGAGCGGCAGGCAGAAACAGAGAGAGAAGCAGGTTCCCCGCTGAGCACAGAGCCCGATGTGGGACTCGATCCCAGGACACTGGGATCATGACCTGAGCCGAAGGCAGCCGCTTAACCAACTGAGCCACCCAGGTGTCCCTCCTTCGTGTTTTTTTAATTGGAACGTTTTCTACTTTATTTCCTGTTTTAAAAAAAAAAAAAGTTGTACCGTGTCATTAAAAAAAAAAAGTTTTACTTTAGAAGTATGGATTTTTTTTTAAAGCATAATAGCATTTAAAAAAAAAAAAAGTTGATCATTTTGGTTACCCAAAGAGCTACATAACAAATGTAATTTCAAATTTTATAGTTTGATATGTGTGTACTTAAATTTTTTATGACTTTATACAATATATATGAACATGTACTCTAGTTTAATACCCACTATGATATGATCTGTCGATCTGAAAACCTTGTCACTGAACACTCATCACGTGTTGTCCTGATACCTCAAAAATGGGCTCCTTCCAGTGAGGTCCTGTAACCAGAAATCCTGTGAGAGTTCCACAATAAAAAGTCTAACAGTCAGTACTATACCTAGAACTGCTGGGAAGCCCCTGTCTCTTACTATGTTATCATATGCTTGGTGTTCCATTGGCTACCTGAAAGTTCTATTTAGGGGGTGAAAAACACTAAAAAATGTAGATTACATTGAAATGTTCTGAGTATCAATATTTTTATACACAAACTATTACAAATCATACCTGGGGCTTCTTTCAAGGTTGGGTAGATTGTTATAGACTTTTAGAAAAATGATCATCTCTGTGTGTGAATATCTGTATGACAAAGGAAAGTGGATTTTTCAGGGAATATGTACTTCCTTCCTAATACTTCCTCACTAATGTTTCTGTTGACCAAATATTCTGTGCTTCTTTGGGATGCTTATGATTCTTTGGTAAAAATATGGTTATTGATGATGTTAATTTTTAAAATATCTATTTCTGCATCACTGCAACATTTCCTTCACTTCTATGTTCCTTATATGCCTAACGTGGGCTCCAGACCAGTTGCCTGTTACGGTCTCTGCCTTTTTTTTTTTTTAATGATAATTTATAAACATAAATGTTTATAGTGAAGTTCCTCCTCTTGAAATTGAGCTTGGTCTTTTTTTCTTTTTCCTGAAAATTGATTAGCCATACTCACTAATGACTTTTTTCCTTAAAAAAAAAATCATTAATTTTTGCCCTTGGAAGAATGAGGTTTCTTGGTCAGATGACACCTCAGGGGTATTGTATACTTTTTCCAATAAAATAGGTCAAGTAAAAATTTCTCATCTTCAGTCTGCCTCTGTTTTTAGTTGTTGGGTAGAACCAGAAACATTACCAGTAAGTCCTCCCTCACTTCTCTAAACTCTCTCTCTTGGGGGCCTACATAAATGTGGATAACAAACAGATTGGCTAAACTCCTGATTTTTCTAGAAGACAGCCTTCCAGCCCAGCATGGTCCTTGCAAACTAAAAACCTGTTGGTTATTACTTTGTAAATTGTTAAAGCACCAAGACTGTCCCTCTCAACCTCAGCAAACTTCTAATGGCTCGTTTCCTCGGTAAGTAATGGGCACAATTTGAAGGAAGGGGTAGGAGAGAATGTTTTTACTTGCATGATTAATTAATATTTGGCAGAGGTAATTTGCCTCTGATACGGAGAGTTCAGCCTTTGCATGACTTAAGAAAATACTTTGTTATTACTATTCTCTGTTCGGGTTTATTAGATAGCCTTCCTGCTACTGGATTGATTAAAAGCCCATAATTTTCTTAACATGCTTTGTCAGCTGAGGGTAAATTAAAAATAACAATTCAGTGCTAGCAAGAACTTAAAAAACGAAATCCTATATCAATTCCCTTGATTACTGACGGTCTTGAGCGTTTAGCGTTAAGTTCAGTCATGATCAGAAGCAGTTCCTAATCTTCAGTGCGCCGTGTCTTTTCCCTCCTCCCTATGGCTCTCCGTTTTGTTTGTTCCTAGATATCCCTGAGAGCTGCTTTCCCATCCCTGTGCTCTCTGCGGCAAAGGTAGATACCTCGACTCCTCTTTTCCTAGACCCTCACTGTTCCAGCTAATTTTTAGCATTTTGTCAGGTTCCACAAAAGCTGTTGCTTTGCATTCATTTCTTGAGGGAAGGTTGGTTTTTACAGCTTAGTGTTGCTGTGGTAGAACCGCGAGCTGGAGGAATAATTCCTGTTTTCCCAGCAGTGATGCCCTTCTGCTCTTTACCAGCTTCACGTTTGCAAGTAGAACTGGTCTGTGCGCTCACTGGCTAACGAAAAGGCTCAGTACGGTTGCAGGAGCGCTGACACATTGTTCCATAACAGGCGTAACTATCGGAGTATGTTTCCCAGATTGATTGGAGATCAGACCCATCACTCCTTAAATCCCTAAGTCACTGTGCTGTGTATGTTTTTGTACGTGTGCTCCAACCTTCAAATAAAAAGCAGACAAAGCCACACCGGGCCTCTAGTTTGGAGTATTCTGCGCTTCCCAGGTGACTCTGTTTCTGCTTTATCGGGCCAGCTACTAAGGGAACCCCAACACAACATGATGATGAATGCAGAAGACCTCAAAAAGGATGATGAAGGAAAGTAGACAATGCCCCCAAACATGCCTCTTTGGCATAAGAATTGTTTTTAAGGAACAACAGACACAGGAAAAACAGAGGTTACCTTTTGTAAGGGAAATTCATAAGCAAATCTCCATTTGTAATGGTGTCTCCCTCTTTGTATTAAAAGGAGGAGGACCCTCAGTCACAAGAAATGCTTATGAGAGGAGAAGGAGCCCAACTTACATCTGCATGTCGACCTTACCGTACATTTCCTTGTAGCTCCCCATAATTGGCCTTCCCCACCCCCAACACCTTTCTCGTGTGGGGATAAAAGTAAGGTGATAGCCTGGCCCATTTTAGAGGGTTACCCAGTTTTCCTGGGTTTCTCCCATGTTTACAGAAGGTGTACATGTTATTGAACTGTTTTCCTGTTAATCTATCTTTTATCACAGGGATGGGATCCCACCCAACAATCTAGAAAAGAGGGGAAATTATTTTTCCTCCCCTACAGTTTGGTGACTTATCATGGACTTGCTGGAACAGCGTACTCCCCCTGGAGCCTGCAGACAAGATCCTGGAAAACTGGTGGAAGCTGGCAAAGGGTAAGAAGCCTTCCCAACATAGCTCTCCGAGCTGTCTCTCTGTGCCTCACTGAGAGAGGAAGGGACAATTTCACCTTCTTCATTCTTTACAAATTTACGTTAGCAGGAGAAAATATTTGTATGAACAGTTCTTTGTGTATAGAGACTCTGGTAAAGATTCTTCTTATGAGTACCCTTGTGTTCTGTTGATCCCTTTCTTTCCAGAGATGGTCGTTTTTTCTCTTGTCTCTTGTGTGTCATTTGTCAGAAAAAGGAGAACGATAGGCCAGACATTTTCCTTTCATTTTTGTGTCTTGAGAGCTTGGCTTTTTGACCAGTGAGAATACTTTCCCTGGTCTTCACTAGAGGGGAGATGCAAGTATGGGTTTGTACGTGACAGCCAGCCATATAGGCTGGGGATCCAGGACGTGAAGTGAGAAGCAGTGTTCTCTCTATCCCACTGTGCCAGCTCTCAGGGAAGTTTATCTTAAGGGTTCCCAGTCCATAAGGGAACTGTCTTCTCAACCTTCATTGTCTCGGTTCCAGAAAAGTCCCATTCTAGCAGCATGTGTCAGGGATCACAGATTAGCATGTCTAGGACTGGAGGTGTCTCACGTTCTCATGGGAAACAAGAGACATCCTTTCACAACATCATTCTTACGGTCTGTGACAAGGGAAGGTCTTTGCTTTCTTATGTTAACCCTAACAGTGAACTTCCCGGATCTGTAAGGACTGCATCTTTTCCAGCAAAGCGTAGGCTACCTCTTCTCTGCCCAAAGGGGGCACCTCTTGCATCCATGGTTAAGCCATAAAAAAGGCTTATGAGTTTGAATCCCTTTGGAGGTTGATACAAGATTCTACTCATCAATAGCCAGATGATGGATCATTTGAATTGGAAAGACTTAAATATTTGAAAAAAAAAAAATTTTAGATCTCAATCTAAGTTGTTTTCTCACTGGTATCTAGAGAATGATCAAATTGAAAAGAGGACATGAAGGAATATAGCATCAGCCTCAAGGACTTTCTTAACAAGATGAAATTGCAAAGCGCTTTTTATCTCCACTTTCAGAAGATTTCTACAAGATTTAGAGAAGAGGTAGATCAGTGGCCGTTTACAACTCCACTCACAGGGGCCTTGATTGGCTGCTCAGGGGTCTTCTTCTCGCCTATGTTAACGCTGCAGTGATCAGACAACCCAGCCAGGCCCTTGGGGCAGACTCCCCTCACAGAGGAAATGGATGACCAGAATTTCTCCCAGGCCTTCCTGCAAATGCTCAGGAAATGGATTGGCTAAGGCTGATGTGCAGTGACTGATAAAAGCAATAGTAGATCTTTTCACCCTAAAGTGAGTTGGTCCCAGGTTGGAGTCTACGCTCAGGAGAGGATTCAGAGGTTCTTGCTGAATGTTTCACATACTCTTTACACAGGCGTCCTGCGTTAAACCCTGAAGTTCCTGGACATAGGACTCTTGATTTCCATCTTAGCTGGAACGGAAATCTTCCCCAATAAGGATATAAAAAAACAAATCGAAGATAATGTAGTTGGATGAATGTGTCAGCCCCATAATACATTCAGGCTCCCCTACTTCTTTGAGGAATTAGAAATACCATCTTTTGTCTTAAAAATCTTTATAAAACTAGAAATGCAGTTCTAGAAGCACTACACAGTCCATCTATTGTTACCAATCCCCAAACCTCCCCTCTTCATCTCAGAATGCTTGCAGTTACTGTATAAGATTGGAATATTGGAAATGGAATTGTCCTGCACCTAAGAAAAGGAAAAATTTTAACAGTAATTACTTTGGACTTCTGGTAGTAGGCAAATATGCCCCAAGGCCCCTGGAGACAACTTGGATCCTTTCCCTTTTCCTTTGATGTATATTTTCCACCCCATCTTCACTAGGACCTGAGAGCTGTCTCTTCGAAATGAAGACTTTGGGGAGATGATTCTCATTAGAAGGAGAAAAGGAGCTTTTTGGAAATTGGGCACAATTTTTTAAAAAAGTGGCTTCCATACAAATCTCAGTAAAAATCTCATACAAAATCTCAGTAAAAAAGCCTTTGCTTTGAGTTAGCCATAAGTAAACTTAACTCATTCCATCTGCCAGAAACACAATTTGGATCCAGCTGTTCTTTTTTTTTTTTTCTTTTTTAAGATTTTATTTATTTGACATCACAAGTAGGTAGAGAGGCGGGTGGTCGGGGTTGGGGGGGGGGGGGGCGATGCAGGGCTTGATCCCAGGACCCTGAGATCATGACCTGAGCCGAAGGCAGAGGCTTAACCCACTGAGCCACCCAGGTGCCCCACCAGCTGTTCTTTTATAAATTACTGATTTGTGTGTTATTTTACCAGATTCATAGTTAAAATGTTACAGTGACAGGTATAAGGTCACTGTTTGTATCTATGTTTATGTATGTCTGTATGTGTTGTAGATAGACTGTTTTTTGGGGGGGGGGGGCGCCTGCGTGGCTCAGTGGATTAAGCCTCTGCCTTTGGCTCAGGTCATGATCTCAGGGTCCTGGAATTGAGCCACGCATCGGGCTTTCTGCTCAGCGGGGAGCCTGCTTCCCCCTGCCGCCCCACACCTCCCTCCCCAAACCCCCCCCCCCCCCGCCTGCCTCTCTGCCTACTTGTGATCTCTATCAAATTAAAAAAAAAAAAGAAAAAAAGAATATATTTTTTACCTTCCAGATGGTATTGCCAAAATTAATTTGTAAACTAGCTCTACTCTTAGTTGGCTCAGAAGTTAACTGCTTATGTGAGTTAAGCATTTCTAGACTCAGAAATATAGAAATTAACCCAAATGTTTTCCAAATTCATGTGATCTGGGAAAATATTCAATAAGTAAAAGCCACTGTAATTTGGTTTAATTGAAGTAGGTATGTCTACAGGGTTGTCAGTTTTGGATGTAATGCAGACATACAACTTTTATTCTACCTGGTTTATTAGTCAAATGAGTTCCTGTTATCTCTGTTACAAAACTTGTCAGCAAGAAAACTAAAAGAATGATGGCATTAACGTCTTTAGAAGTCATCTCAGTATGATTAAGAACAAGTGAATTAAGTAGATTTAAGTGGGATTAAAGTTTGTAAATGAAATTTTCAACAGTGATGTTTTATGACATAGAAGATATGCTTTCAAATCTTTAAAATAGCTTTCAAAATCTTTTTGGTAATTGTAACCTATGAAATTTTCCCAAGTTAAATGATGGAAATTCATTGAAATATCTAAACTTCCAAATATGATAAAATACTGGAACATTACTGAATGTAGGTTTTTTATGTTTTTGGCTTAATACAGAAAAACTAAATATATTTGGGTGTATTAGTAAACATCTTGTACCACACTGAAAAATTATACTATGAAGCAGCATATGCTTCTAGAAATTGTGGAATGTATTCATAAATTTGCCAAACTACAGTTGGTAACTGCTTCTTAGTTCTAGAAATTAAGGTTTCAGAGGGTTGGGAATACTCGTTTAGCATACGTAATTAAAACCTCTCTGTATGCCAAGGAAAGTAAGATGTGGTTTGGGTTCAGAAAAGGTATGAGATACAAAGATGCATTCTTGTTACAGGAAAGAATAGTGTCCTGGAGTAGAACGAGTTGTTTCAGAAGAGGAAAGAGGAGAGTAAGGGAAAATGAGTTGGATATAGAAAATTGGAAAGAGAAAACCATGTGTAATTAAGCTAGCTAAAATGGTATGAATTCATACATGTGTAAAGATAAACTTTAGTGTCAATAGTATACTTGAATAAAACTAAAACTTGGTTTTCTTACATCTCCTGAAGGTGTAACTGAACCAACTTGAGTTTGTTTCTTGGCCAGTCAAGATAAACAGTACACCCGGTTGGGTTGTTGGACAAAGTAAAATTTACAGCAAAAAAGGAGTTCACAGGGCATAACTTCCAAAGCTATGACTCCCTGAGTAAGTGTGCATGGGTTCCTTTTCTTTAGGGTTAGGGTGAATATTTTAAAAAGGGGATCTCTTGGGGCACCTGGGTGGCTCAGTCAGTCAAGTGTCTGACTCTTGATTTTAGCTCCGGTCATGATCTCAGGGTTGTGGGATCGAGCCCTGTGTCAGGCTCTGCTTTGGACCTGCAGCCTGCTTAAGAGTCTTTCTCTCCCTCTCCCCATCCCCCAGCTCATGGGCACATGCTCACTTGCTCTCTTTCTCAAATAAATCTTCAAAAAAAAAGAAAGAAAGAAATCTTCTAAAAGGGATGGATCTCTTGTCATCAGATGTGGAGGCAGGCATGAAATCCTGCAAGCACCTTAAGGAAGATGTCTACGCTACTTTGTATGTTGTGTGAATGAGGTTGTGCTCCCCATTAGGTGGAGATTTTAGTATTACAATGAGGTGTAAGTAGTTGTCAGATACTACGTAGTCCAAGGGCCCAGGTGTGAGCCAGGGGTTAAGCTCAAACTGGTTTGGGTGGTGTGGGCCTGCTGGAGGTCTTATCAGGACCTTCCCTATGCTATTGGCCTCTGCCTGAGTCAACAATCTGGAAGAGCTTAAGGAGAAACGTAGGAAAAAGGTCAGTGAGTATGAGCAAGGGGCTGTAACGGTGAAAGAAGACAAAGCTCTTTCTCACTTGGTTCTGTTCCCGATAAAAAAACATGAAAGGTTTTTCTCTACCTTTCAAGCTGAATGGAAAGCAAAAGATTTTGTGTTTTACTGAAATAACTTCCTGTGTTTCATGTTATCTTTGTCATCAATTTTTTGATTACTTAAGAAAACCCAGGTTTCTCAAGAGTAAGAGCCCAGTTTTGCTCACAACTATGTAACCTTCTATATTTGCCTTTGAAATCTTTTGTGACTTTTGTTAAAATAGGTAATCAAGTATTGTTTCTAAATTCTGGTCAAGTATTCAAAACTATTGAGCTTTTTGAAGAGCTGAAACTCAAATTCTTTTTTTTTTTTTTTTTTAAAGATTTTATTTATTTATTTGACAGAGAGAGAGAGATCACAAGTAGGCAGAGAGGCAGGCAGAGAGAGAGGAGGAAGCAGGCTCCCTGCCGAGCAGATAGCCCAATGCGGGGCTCGATCCCAGGACCCTGAGATCATGACCTGAGCCGAAGGCAGCGGCTTAATCCACTGAGCCACCCAGGCGCCCCTGAAACTCAAATTCTAAATAAAGTCTTTTTTAAAAGATTTTATGTACTTATTTGAGAGAGAGATAGCATGAGAGGGGGGAGGATCAGAGGGAGAAGCAGACGCCCCGCTGAGCAGGGAGCCTGATGCAGACTCATCCCGGGACTCCAGGATCACAACCCAAGCCGAAGGCAGTTGTTTAACCAACTGAGCCACAGGCACCCTAAATGAAGTCTTTTTGACCTTGAAATAACTAGGGATGTTCCAGAGGGACCCTAGAACATCTCAAGATTTGTCTCTCTCCTTGTAAAAAAGAGCTATTAAACAAACAAACGAAAAAGCTATTAAACTAATTAGACTTCTATTACATTACATGGGAAGCACTCCCAAGTAAGAGATACTAACCTTTGCTTCGGTTGTATTTGTATGGATAGAGGTCATTAACGTAAATGTTCCAGAAATTGTAATTCCCAGAAATCTGTTATGTCGTGGTTAATGTTACCACTTGTAATTCTACTTATTATCAGTTGCATTATAGTGAACTCTCACTAGATCTTGAACCATGGCCATTTTTAAAGTGTTTTGCTATTTATAGGAGTTATTGTTCTGCTTTTGCAAAACTGCCTCATCTTCAAGGAGATTTATGGAAAGAATACAGGTTTCTGATAACTTTCAAATCATACCATTGAACTTCTAAAACTCTATGGAAAAAGTGGAATTACAAAATTGCTAATAAGAGACCAAGATAAGCAAGGATTACATGTGATTGAATGAACCGATGAGGATGATTTTAATTTTTATGACTTTGAAATACTAGTTATTTCCAGACTTAAGGGAAAGCTTTTTATTTTTTCTTAAGCTACCTATGACTAACAGCAATTTGGTAAAGTATGTACTAATGAACAAAATGAAACAATTATTTTTTCTCCCTACCTGGTCCCTCTATAATTTGGAAACTCATAGTGACCCTTCTTATTTCCATGGCAATACGGTTACTTGTAAAGTTCAATAAGCATCTGTTCTTATAAGAGGACGCAGTTAGAAACTCTGGTTATACTACCAAGACTTTGAGTGGATTGTCATATTTGAGAATGTCCATAGAATCAGATGTGACTGTGCAGTTTTAAGAAGGTTAGTTTAACTTTATGGAGTTGGTACAGCCCCTTTACAGGGTTCCAGGCAGCCTTACCTGGTAAGAAAGGTTACTTTCTGGCAGGTGCAGGAACCTTAGAATATTTGGGGGAATCTTAAGAAGAGAGGAACTAACCTAAATCTATAGGTACTATAGGCAACATGAGGGTAAGTCTAATCTGAGATTCCTTATGATAAGTTCCAATAAGTTCCAAAATTTCAAAGAGCATATATGGTCAACCACTATTCTTGTTATGTAAATAATCAGGCCAAGTGTAATTTTGTTACTATCTTTGGCAGAAGTGGGGATGATTACAGAGAAAGATGATGCTTCAGTGGAAACTCTACTACACCCTTGTGAGTATCAGACTCTAGTTGTGTTGTCTGACGTTTCATTATTTACCTGTAAATTGACTTCATCCTGAATTCTTCTAGTTTCCTTGCATAATCTTGCTAGAGACCTCCTCAAAGTAACATTCCCAATTTTACTCTTTTGACTTGGAGTCACTGAAAACAAACTGTGTGAAATTCCTGGAAATTTGATACGTCGTGCTGTAATGTTATCACTTATAATTCTAGTTGCCTTAAAATGTAGGTCACAGAAGTCACCACATGTCCTTGTCAGCTGCATTGTCGTGAACTCTCATCAGATCTTTAATATCGGCCATTTTCTAAGTCTTTTTTCACTTATAGAAGTTATTTCAAAACGTTTTGCTGAAGTGTGGAGTCAAGCCCTGCAAACTGAATGTGAATGTTATATTTCTTTTCTTGACTCTTGGCTATGAGATTTTGTGTAAGTTGAATTTGATATTTTATAGAAATTTTATAGAAATTTATAGAAATAGAAATTTTAAAAGCCACTGTGATTTACTGTGTTGTTGCTCTAAGTTAAAGGGTGTTTAATAATAGTCCTTAACACAACCTATAACAGAAGGGTCTGTTAATTTATAGATCATGCCTCGAGACCTCTAGGATTCAGTTGGGTGGCGTTTTTTTTTGTGTGTGTGTGTTGTTGTTGTTTAAAAGTTAATGGGTTTGGAGCTTTTTATTAAATCTTGTAATTTAGAGATTTTAAATTGAGTGGTTTTCTCTCTTCATGCTGAAGTATGCATTTAACATGCCATCAAAGATTTTTTAACAGTTGTTTTTAGTGTGTTAATTATTTCTTAAGCCAAATTAATGACCATGTCAGTGTGTCTTGGTTTTGCCATAATTTGATCACCATGCAGTCTAAGCTGACATAAATGGGCTCTAGACAGCACAGGTGTTGTACTGGTGAAAAATGTGTGTGCGTGCGCACTCCAGAGGGACGCTGTAAGTCTGTCTCCCTGCAACTCCTGCATACCTGGACCCATTCTTCTATGCAGCACGTTCTTGGCAGTTAAGATCTGGAATTCATTACCCAACGGGTAAGCCCTCAGTTGTTTTTAAAGCTTTAAAAAAACTTATTAGGGTCTTATCAATAATAGTCTACAAGAAAGTTGACCCTTGAACACCGCAGGAGGTGGGGGGGCTGATCCCCTGGCACAGTTGAAAATGTATGTATAACTTTTGATTCCCCCAAAACTCTACTAATACCCTACTGTTGACCAGAGTTTCACCAATTACAACACATTTTGGGTGTAATGGATGTTATATTCCATATTCTTTCACTAAAGCTAGAGAAAAAAATGTTATGAAGAAAATCCTAAGGTAAATACCCTCACTGTACCATATCTATCAGGAAAAAAGCTCACGTGTACATGGACCCAGGCAGTTCAAACCTGTGTTGTTCAAGGACCAGCTATACATGAAGAAACAATTCCTGTAAGCCCAGTGTACACATCACATATCTACCCCCAGGAGGGCGAGTCTGGAGGGGAATTCCTCTCCCAAATACCTTGTGGCTTTTAGGAGAGGAGAGAATGTCTAACTTGTAAGCTTACTGGGTTAAGGCATTGGTCCCTTGTGCCCCTGAATAATCTTTTCTATTGAGTTTCCGGAGAAACATCATTAAGTAATCCTGAGACAAATTTGGAGCTCATTTTTCCTATTGATAACTTGAAGCCTTTTCCTTTTTTTAAAAACAAATGTCCCTCCTGGAAAAGCTGGGTGGTAGCCAAGATTCTTCTTTGTACAATGAGACCAGTAAATGGGCTAATCCTCCACTAATTAGCTAATGTAACTCTGCTCCTCAGAGAAAAGCCTGCTCTCGAGAAATACAAAATATAATTTGTTCATGGTTACTGCCTAATCCTGGGCAGAATGCTTTACTGGTTTACTACCATGACCTAGAAGGAAGAGACATTTTTCTGTAATGTCAGGTGTCTCCTGCAAGGTGGGGAAAAGACAAGGGGAGGACAATGGTATCGCGCCGCCCCATCTCCCAGAGAAGGGACAGCGACTGCTGTCCCCGAGCTCTGGGCAGATGTGGTTGCGGCAGTCCCCCACAGCTGGCAGTACGGCAGCTCTGCAGAGGACGCGGAATGCCTGGCCGGGGAGCGTCCGAACAGCTCTAAGCATCTCACACCACTGCTTAGCTCAGTTAGGACCTCATTTGGAAGCCCTGTGGAGAGAGACTGGGAAGCCTGTTCCCACATGCTTATGAGAAAGAGCACTGCTCAACGTTGGCTGTGCATGAGCACCTCTGAGGGGCTTGGCAAAGATACCCCCGACTCAAACCCAAGAAATCCAAATCTCTACTGTGACTTCCAAAAGTGGTCTTTTCTGGAAACTTCCCAGGGGATTCCAATATGCATGCAGCCAAGACCGAGAACCAGTGCTTTTGGGAGGCTCTACCCTTGACAGCACCTGAGATCCCATCCCAGGCTCAGCCCACCCCCACCCCAACTGGATCAGAGTCTGCAGTTGGACCCATGTGCCAGGTTCCTCTTAAAGATGCCCAGGGAATTCCAAGCCAGTGATTCTCAAACTTTCAAATTAGCTGGAATCTGGTTAAAATACAAGTTCTGATAACTCAGTGTGGGTCGATTGGGCATGCATTTCTACCAAGCACGAAGGTGATGCTGGTCCTCCTAATTCCACAGATTACACTTGGAATAGCAAGATAGTATAACCTCAAGAACAGAACCTAACTCCAGAGCAGGCTGGCTTCTTGCAAACACACAGCTACCACTACCCCGCCCCGCCCCCAGCATACCTCGTTGTCACACTCGGCCAGGACCTGGTCATATTCACTCAGCGCAACCAGAAAAATAATGGAGGTGACGCTCTCAAAGCAGTGAATCCATTTCCGCCTCTCGGATCGCTGGCCGCCAACGTCTACCATCCTGTCGGACACAAACACAGAGCAGCCAAAGGCTGGAACGCATGGCTCTTGGGAGAGGGACAGGAATCGTCATATTGTGGAAGTCAGCACTGCTTAGCATCTTCAGTCATGTTTTAGAGTGGAAAGGGGGCTTAAGACGCCAATGTTGAAGCACCGCTGCTTTCGGCAGAGAGGGACCCTAGGTGCTTCCTGGCGAAGAAGGCACGGAACGTAAGGGAGGTTACTGGAAACGGTGCCGCGGTCACTCGGGGAGCCTGCTCAGGGACGTCGCTCTGCAGGCAGCTGCATCCATCCAGGCACAAAGCACAAGTGTCACCTAAGTGTCCCTCTAAGCACGGCTGAGCACCAGACACACAAGGGGCAGAAAGGCAGGCCCTCTTCCAGGCCCCCCAGCTCCGCCAGCTGCCTCCAGGCCCTCCCCGCTGCCTGTTTCCCAACACTCCTCTGACTCACCCGCCAGTCCACATGCCATGGAAGCCACCCCTTCGGGGCTGTAAGACCTGGAGGTCTCCCCCCTCCTCTGTGGCAACCCGAAAGCTCTACCCGGGGCTTTGGGAGAAGACTCAAGGGAGTCAGAGCCCAAAGATGGCCTGTAAGCTCGGACGCTGCAGGAGGCAGGCAGTTTACAGAAGTGAGTCAAGTGGGTCGCTCCAGAGTAGAACAGCAGGCAGCCTCGAGAACGCTCGGGGCCCCGGCTACAGGCTTGCCTGCTAGGCAGCTGCAGGCAAGCGGCGCCGGAAAGAAGTGCAGGCACGCCCCCACCAGCGCCTCAACCTTTCAGGAGCAACCAGGGACCCAATGTTAGCGAAATGGGCCAGTTCTTAAATACTGGCTCAAAAGTGGCTTAGAAAACACCAAGTGAAGCAAAGAGAATAGAGCTGGGGACCAGACTCAGGCTTCAGAAGTAGCTGGCGGCACTGACTGTAAAACGCTCACAGTCGTAAATTCATGGCGACCCAGATGCAGGTTTTCACGGGGGAACAAGGGAACAAACGGGTATGAAAGTGCTCTGAAGTCTTCTGAGACTGTTCTGTTCCAAGGGAACAGGACGGTGAGTTCCTCTCTGATCCAGGACGTGCGACCTCTTGCCGTGTTACACACTGTGATGGAGAGGGTCAGGTGCCTCTAGGAGACAGACCCCTTTGAGGAATCACACACTTTACCAGGGACTTCCAAGGCCACACAGATTCCAATGGACCACGTCAGGGAGACAGTCTTACCGAAAGATGATGTTTTCCAAGTCAAATGGATACTCGATGATGCCGGTTGTGGGCACTCGGACGCGAAGCACGTCTTGCTGTGTCGGCACGAACGACGGCAAGGCGATGCGGTCAATGTCCGTCAGGTAACTGCGGTATCAGACAACAAGGCACAAGACTCATTTTAGATGAGAGAAACGTCCACCCCACGACTCCCAGCACGCCCACAGGGTTCATGGGTTCTATCCATGCCCACCTGGAGAGGTGGTGCTGGACGGTTTCCCCACCCCCAGCTATGTTTGGGAGAGAATATGGATCAGACGCTTCCATGAGTCCTCTGGGAAATCTGGGAGTAATGCCATCTCTTCCTCCAGGCTCCTCTCCCTGGCCAGTGAGGGATCCAGCGCGTCAGAAGGAAAGGCTGTTGGGATCTGGTCTCTGACCTCTCGGCTGCCTTCCTCCTTCAAAGCCCTCCCCCCTCCCACGTTCACCCCCACCCACGAACATTATAGAACAGAGATGCTGTTCTTAAAGTCTTTGCTCAATGATTTTGAGTTTCTACGAAAATACAAAGGTATAATACAGGCCAACTCAAAGTTCTTTCAAAATAACAAGATGAAGTTTACTGTTTATTGGGACATTAAACATCTAAAATCAGCCAACACCTGTCTCGGATTATTTTTGGCTGCAGAGTAAAATTCCTAAGCTGAAAACAAATTACTTTTTCTGTTTTCTTGTGTTTTAACTTCAAGGCCATTATACAAGGCATTTTTGAGTAAAAGAACTGTAACCCAGGCCCTGGCCTGCGATAGAGGGGGTGCTTCGGGGGCGTCCTGCCCAGCACGGCTTCGCCGCTCCTCCCCCTGCACAGCGGAGGCTGCTGATCGAGGACCTCAGAGCACGATGCTGAACAAGGGGCATGAACGGGAACTGAGGGGGAGCTCAGGGTGGCAGGCAGGCCGTATTTATTGCGCAGCCTTCCGTACAGGAAGCAAACCACCCTCCATTGGGCAGTCTGTCGCTGGAGGACAGAGACCACAGGTTGGCCCACAGCAGCACGCACTGAATTCTTCTGAACTGAATGCCTGTCTCAATAAGCAGACAGCTCTGGCCCAGCTGCCACCACCGTGAACCTGGACTGAGTCAGTGCGGCAGTTCCCCAGCTGGGGCAGCTGCTGGCATAGGAGCGCAACTGTCTCTGGGGCAGCACGGTCCCCCTAACCGTTTCCTGCATGCCTCTCAGTGCACAGGCCCCAGTTCTCAGTGCTCCACTGAGCTCTCCAGCAGCTCCAGAGCCTCCAGGGAGCTCTTCCCAGTGGCTCTACGTCAGGAGCCCCGGCCACTCCCCAGAACGTTCGCAGAAGCAAAGGACACTGGGCGGCCTCAGGGAAGGGCCAGAGATGCCCTCACAGACGTGGAGTTGTCGCCCCCTCCACAGCTGTCCACCTTCCTCCCTGGACACTGCCTACCTGCCTTCCGGCTCTTTCCGGAGCTGATCCCAGACCTTCTCGGGGCTGCTTTTATTTCCTTTTCCTCCTTGTCTACTCTACCGCACCTAAATGTCCCCATACTCAGATTGGTTGTGCCAGCCTGGGATCGTGGCCTGAACCACTCAGCCTGGCACTTGCACCAAAAGGAGGCCACCGACACCGGACGTGAGGCTGCAGCTTTCCTCTCCTGCCGGCTGCCTTGTCCAGACCATCAGGGTGAACTGCCCACCCACACCAGCTCGGAGGGCAACGGCAACCCCCAAAGGGAAGGGGAAGGGATTCTGAGGCCTTCAGAGGCTGGGAGAGGACATGGGGCAAAAGGGAAAGAGCTGAGCTCCAGAAGCAGGAAGAACCGCCTCTTCAAGCAGGAACGTGACCAATCTCTTTGTCCAGGGACCTAGTGGACAGAGGCACTGCCTCCGGAAATTCTGAAACGAAATTCTGTGATCACCTCACAATAATTTGTATGCAGGACCATCTATTTCCTCCTACTTTAGGGATTAATGATTTAAAACCAGAGCTTTATGAATCAAAACTATAGTGCGGAGGTCATCCCAGGGAGTCATTAAGCAAAAGGCTTGAGGACTGAACGTCCTCCCTGTGCTGGGCCTGCAAAACCTGTCTTGCCCACCAGAGGGCAGCACCAGATCAGACCTGGAGTAGGTCTATTGCCCTGCTGGTCTAAATAAACTGGATTTTATTTGAGGGCAACGGTTCCAGCTGTCTACTGCTCAGGAAACCAGAAGGCAGAGGGATATGGTGAGGAGGAAAGGAGAAGCCAGAGGCAGTGGTAGCCCTTACTCAAGTCACAAGATTTCAGCACCCCAGATGAGATGAGCTCCCTCCAAAGAACCTCAGAGTTGATTGAGCTTCTCGTTGAATGAGAGAGGCTTAGAACACAGTGAAGAAAGGTGGATATGGACAAGGACAGAGATCTGGGGGTCCACAGTTTTTAGGAAGCGATAAGACACACACCAAAGTCAGAGGGGGATAGTGACAAGCAGGAAGGGGGTAGTGTTGCCGCGTGCCCACATTTTATAGGCCCCTCCCTTCTCCCCAGTGAGAGGCTTCTTTGAAATGGGACAACGTGTGCCTGGGCTCTGCACTCACTATTTGGCCGAGTCTGACAGCTGGTACTCCCTTCTCCTGTCGTAACACTCCTGGATTCCTGGGTCCTCCCAGAGCTGCTTGATGGCCTCCACCTGGTCCCTGGACAGGGCGCAGACCTTGTCCACTTCCACTTCTTTGATTAGCTGGGCATTTTCCTGCACGAAGGAAAGAGAACCTGTCATTGGGCGAAGGAAAGGAAGCCAAGGACAAGACTTCCCCAAGGGAAGTGGATTAGGGACAGTCTCCATTCACACGCAAGCCATGCAGTGCCAGCTCCTGCCCGTGTAGACGATGTGGCTGCTTCACTCAGAGCCACAGAGAGACCTGGACCTGTGGCTTTCGGTCCCATCAGCCTCCAGGGGCCAGTGCCACTGGCATCCGGCACCCATTGGTGAACAGAGAAACCCAGGAGCCATGGATCACTGTCATCTGAACATCTGCATGGCAGGCAGAGCAATTTGAACTGTTCTCATTGTCCTGGCATCCCAGGGGTGGGGTGGCAGGTGAGGCAGCAGTAAGAGAGGGCCTGGGCTGCAGAGAACAGACAAACATCACCAGCTAGCTGTGTCGGTCGGCTCACGTTTTCACTTCCTCCACCTTTTTTTTTTTTTTTTTAAATATAACTTAGTAGACTTTATTTCTTAGATCAGTTTTAGGTTCACAGCCAAACTAAGAAAGTTCAGAGAGTTCCCATACAGTCTGCTTATTTGTCACAGACATCGCTGATAAAACTCCTTCCCATTTGGAGAGCTACTCCCACTGCAACCCCTGCCCAAGTCAATTATTGCTTGACTATTATATTTATCATTACTGTCCTTCAATAGCTATTGCTCTAATACTCTTGCTCCATTATTACAGTACTTAAGATGACTGCGGTCATTATTACTGTCAGTCACACTTATTGCCCACTTCCTGTGTGCCAAGAGGTGCACACACATTATCTCATTTAATCAACGTAAGGCTAGCACGGGGCCAGAAATCTTGTCAGACCTTAGCAAATGAAAATGATATGGTTGGCCTTCATCCTCAACGTGTCCATGTCTTGGCCACAGAGATCCAACACCCCATCCCCTGGCTGCAAGTTGCACAGACAAGGAAATCCGGCCTCTCCTCTGCTCCCCCATCCCGGCCGCATCTCCGGGCAATGACATCGTGCAGAGCTGGCTGTTCACTGGCAGCTGTGCCCTGCTCGCTGAAAAGGTGCTTGTATTTTGTGTTATTCATCCTCATTAACAATCCAACGGGAAGCTGGAGAAAGGGGAGATCTTAGAGATTTACTTGACTTGGGGCAAAATCTAGGGCCCTGATGAAATCAGCATGACTTTGCGCCCCTCTCCATCAAGAGTGGCTATCAACTCTTCCCCCGCTGGACTGTGGGATCCTCGGCAGGGGGAGGGTCCCAGTCGCAGGATCTCAGACAGGTCTTGGCAGCATGGGTTAGTGGGAAGCGCCCTGGACCAGGAATAAGGAGCCTGAGTTCTAGTGCATTTGGGACTTGTAAGGACCTCAGCAGTTCCCTATGTCCACATCCTCATTTGTAAAAGGAGCCAATGAATTTCAAGGCATCTGGTTTATCAGTTATAAAGTATTACCCAAATGTAAGCAAAACCAGCCCTATCGTTGTGACAGATGCCTGACACCGTTGGCAGAAAGAGGACACACTGAAGTCCAGCCACGACTTTGAATCCTGCCCACGAGCACATCTGGTACCACCTGCCCAATCCAAACCAGAGAGAGAGCACAGCCCAGAGAAGCTGGCAGTGTGTGCCCAGAGCCTCAGGGCTGGCTTCCTCACGTTTCCCTGCCTGCCTCCGCCACCCTCTTCCTCCCGATAGGATCAGATGGTCTCTCCCCACCCTGGGCTTGGCCCTTCCCCCGGCATTGAAAGGATCGGTTTTCTTCCCAGTCTTTGTAACAAGCCAGTGTCTTAACACTCCCGATATCCCAGAACCCAGCGCAGTGCCTGGTGGCAGGGGCAGCCCGCAAACACGCGGCCCATACACACGCCCATCACTGGAACACAGAACACCCCGAGACAGTGGCAGCTGAAGAACGTGAGGGCAGGTGCCGGCAGCCTGTGCGGGTCCCCGCAAGAGCACAGAGGAGCAGGAAGGGCTCTCCCAGGAGGAAAAGCCCTGGTGATTGCTGGCCAGCCCGTCTTCCTCACTCTGTCCCTGGCAGGCAGAATCCTTGCTTCTGGGGTGCCTGCCTCTCATGCTGCTCTCCTATGACTTTTTTATTTTTTATTTATTTTTAAAAAAGATTTTATTTATTTGAGAGAGAATGAGAATGAGAGAGAGAGAGAGCATGAGAAGGGGGAGGAGCAGACTCCCTGCTGAGCAGGGAGCCCGATGTGGGATTCCATCCTGGGACTCCAGGATCATGACCTGAGCCGAAGGCAGTCGCTTAACCAACTGAGCCACCCAGGCGCCCCCTAACTATGACTTTTTAAAAACTTATTTTTAGGGCGCCTGGGTGGCTCAGTGGTTTAAGCCGCTGCCTTCGGCTCAGGTCATGATCTCGGGGTCCTGGGATCGAGTCCCACGTCGGGCTCTCTGCACTGAAGGGCGCCTGCTTCCCTCTCACTCTCTCTGCCTGCCTCTCTGCCTACTTGTGATCTCTCTCTGTCAAAATTAATAAATAAAATCTTAAAAAAAAACAAACAAAAAAAACTTATTTTTAAAGTAATCTCTATACCCAGAGTGGGGCTCGAACACATGACCCCGAGACCAAGAGTTGGCAGCGCCCCCTACATACAACGATTACATTCAGCTCACCCGTCGAGGGGCAGCCCGGTGAGAGTCCCACCTTTCTGAGCAAGTACAATGAGCAGAGACACCCCACCACACCACCCTGCATACTGAGCACGAGCGAGACATCCTCTTTCCTTGCGTTAGGTAAGCCGAACACTGGGGGCAGTTTGTTCCCGCAGCATAACCGGTGCCATCCTGACCGCTGCATGGCACAGTGGGTGAGGCCAGTATTTGCCTCTTCCAGGAGAGAGCAAAGTGGAGCCAGGGAGGTATCCTGAGGAAAGCGGGCTTCACCATGGGGATGCGGGGGATGGATGCTGGGGAAAGACAGCCCTGAGCTTCCAGGTAACCAGCGGGGCTCAGCCAGGAGAGCAGTACCCAGTGACGGTTCAGCCAAGTGAGGGACAATGGAGGGACTCTGGCTTGAAGAGGAGGGGACCGCGGTCTCCTTAGAGACTAAGGTTTCTAAGGAAACTGATGTCCCCCTAGAAACCCAACAACTGGGAACTGGGTTTGGACGCGACTGAATTCAAGGACAGCAGAAGTACTCCACGTTCGCGCTCTCCTCCCTGCTAGGTCTCTCACCTGCCGAGGGGCTCTTTTCCAGCTTATTTTGAAATAATTTAAGACCTGCAAAAATGTGGGGGAAATGGCACAGGAGTTCCTCTCTGCCTTTCAAGATTGCCCTGGGGCGCCTGGGTGGCTCAGTGGTTTAAGCTGCTGCTTTCAGCTCAGGTCATGATCTCAGAGTCCTGGGATCGAGTCCCACATCGGGCTCTCTGCTCAGCAGGGAGCCTGCTTCCCTCTCACTCTCTCTGTCTGCCTCTCTGCCTACTTAATGATCTCTTTGTGTCAAATAAATAAATAAAATCTTTAAAAAAAAAAAAAAGATTGCCCCATGTTGATAATTTATGACCACGCATAACATCCATCCCCTCTCCCTCCAAATGTGTGCGAGACACACAAGCGCACACACACACACCTTCTGCCTGAAATACGCAGACACAATACCTCTTCGTCACTAAAGACTTCAGTGTGATTTCCTCAAAACAGGACACAGGACTATAATGACCAAAATCAAGAAATTAATATTGACACAATATTGTAATCTCACTCTGAGACCTTATCCCGAGTTTGTCAGTTGTCCCCTCAATGCCCTTTATCTGCCCCATCGAGGGTCACAAAACACATCTACTTGCCTCTGCTTATTTGGAAAGGTTCTGCGGTCAGAAGTCGCTCACTCACCCCGATCACGGTATGATGAAGACAAAGATAGAAGGACAGCGGGCAGGGAGCAGGCCTCTGCCGAGGCCTGGAGACGGTTCCAGGAAAAGAATACTATGAAAGGCGGGTTGGAACGAGGAAGAAGGGACCTGTTTTTAAATAAATTTTAGCGGCATGTGACTTCTGTACACTCTGAACAACATCTGTGTGTTATAGAAAGTGGGGTTTTGGGCCTATTTTCCTGTGACTTGGCTACATACTTCCCCCCACAGCAGGAGCAGGGGGAGTGTGATGGGTATGTTCGCACCCCTGGAGAGTTCACGCCATCTAAGAGCGGGGTGTGTGTGTACGGGTGTGTGCGTGTATGGGTGTGTGTGTAGCAGCTCTGCGTTAAGAGGGGCTCCTCACACTGAGGGTCTAAAATGGTGATGGCAGGAAGACCCTGAATTCCCCTCCTGCGGAACACACCAAATCTACACCAATTACAGAGCAATTACTCCGGATGAAAACGGGAGGGCTGGAGCACCGGGTGGGGCCGGGGGTGTCCTCTGTCGGTTAAGCCTCCACCTACTGATCTCAGCTTGGGTATTGATCTCAGGGTCATGAGTTCAAGGCCCACATTGGGCTCCGTGTTGAGCCCCGTGTTGAGCCCCGTGTTGAGCCCCATGCTGGGTGTGGAGCCAACTTAGAAAAAAACAAAACAAAAAAAACAAAAACCTAAGGGCTGACTGAATGGCTTCTGCACAACAAAACTAGGGAGACCACACAGAGAACAGCAAGAGAGCCAGAACCACGGTAATGAGGGACCCCACCCCCGACGCTGCCAACAGCAGTGGGGACAGACGGTCCTGAGGGATCAGGAGCAGATTTATCTGCCCTGGGACACAGAAAAAAGCTGCAATTTAAAAGAGCAACTAGTTATAGAAATCCAGCCTCCACAGAAAGGCCGGAGAGCTACTGGAACGCTCTCCAGGGGAGGGGCCAGTGACCACCGTTGATAATTTGCCTTCCACTTTGATACCGAGACAGGAGCAAGCCCCAGGCCTCTAGCCCATTCCAGCCCAAGCTGTCCCACCAAGGCAGCTCGAGCACAGCGCACCCTGGAGCTCCCCGGGGTTGGCACCATGATGGCTGCAGCCGCAACGTCAAGGGGACACAGGCTCAAGCCCACTGGAACACTCCAGACCTGCCCCACTTTGGCCCCAGTTGGCTTTCTAGAGCAGCCCCAGCCCACCGCCCTCTGGGAGCTCCTGGCTCATGTACACTTGTCGCCGGCTGCCCCGCCCCCCCCGCCTGATATAGCCCCTGTGCTAAGTGCCCAGGGACGCTCTGGCTCATGCCTGCCTTCATTCCAGCTGTGCCCCCCACCCCCGGGCACTCTGTAGAGTGCCTAAGTAGAGCAGCCTAAGACTCCTGGCCAGTACCCTGCCTTTGTTCCAGCTACCCTTCAGGGTGCTGCCTACACATACAGCCCCAGGACACCCCAGCAAAGGCCATCCTCAGCTTCAGTCATCCCACCAGGGTGCCCACCCCTCTGAGCACCCCAGGATAACCTTGCTTCCACCCACTTAAGCTTTAGCTGTCCTATCAGGACACCCCTGCATGAAGCACCCAGGGATCCCCAACATACACCCTATCTTGCTCCAGCTGCCCACCAGGGCACCATCTGCACACAGCCTTGGGACAGCTTGTACCCACTTCAGCTACAGCTGTCCTGCCAGTGTGCCCTTTGTGTGGAGAGCCGGGATTGTCCTGGTTTCTGCCCACTTCAGCTCTGGCCATCCCACCAGGCAACCCCAGCACGGAGTGCCCCAGACCCCCAGCCCACACAGACACAGCTCCAGCCAGCCAGCCCAAGTCACAAAACACACACAGTCTACAAAATTTATGATCATACACAAGACCATTCCTTCAAGTTAAGAAGTAGCTCTTTCCCTAATTCATAGAAACACAGAAAATCAATCAAAATGGGAAAGCAGAGGACTATGCTCCAAATGAAAGAACACCACACAGAAAAAGAACTAAGTAAAACAGAGATAAGTAATATGCCTGATGAAGAATTTAATGATTGTAAAGATGTTTGCTGGACCAGAGAAAAGAGTGCAAGATTTCAGTAAGAACTTCAATAAAGAGATAGAAAATATAAAAAAGAACAAAGTTGAAGAACATAATAACTGAAAAAACAAAACAAAAAACCAACCCTGGGGGCGCCTGGATGGCTCAGCGGGTTAAAGCCTCTGCCTTCAGCTCAGGTCATGATCCCAGGGTCCTGGGATCGAGCCCTGCATCGGGCTCTCTGCTTAGCTGGGAGCCTGCTTCCTTCTCTCTCTCTCTGCCTACTTGTAATCTCTATCTGTCAAATAAATAAATCTTAAAAAAAAAAAAAACAACCAACACTGGAGGGAATCAACAACAGATTAACAGATGCAGAAAAACAGATCAGCAATCAGGAGAGCAGGGTCATGGAAAGCACCTAAGGTAAACAGCACAAAGAAAAAATTTTAAAAATGAAGATAGGTTAAGGGATTGCTCAGAAAACACTGAGTGAATAAAGATTTGTATTATATGGGTCTGAGGAGGAGAAAAGAGAGAGGGAGGGGCAGAAAACATATTTGAAGAAATAACAGATAACTTCCTTAAGCTGGGGAAGGAAGCAGACATCAAGTTCAGGAAGCACAGAGAGTTCCCAACCAGATGCACCCAAGGAAATCCACAACACATAATAATTTAAATATCAAAGGTTAAAGATAAGAATTTTTTAGCAGATTTTTTTTAAGATTTTATTTATTTATTTGACAGAGATCAGAAGTAGGCAGAGAGGCAGGCAGGGAGAGAGAGGGGGAAGCAGGCTCCCCACTGAGTAGAGAGCCTGATGCAGGGCTGGATCCCAGGACCCTGAGATCATGACCTGAGCCAAAGGCAGAGGCTTAAACCCACTGAGCCATCCAGGCACCTCTATTCGCAGATTTTTTTCAGCAGAAACTTTGCACGCCAGAGGAAGTGGCATAATATATTCAAAGAGCTGAAAGGGCAAAACCTACAATCGAGAATACTCTATCTGCAAGATTATCATTTAGAATTAAAGGAGAGAGAAACAGTTTCCCAGACAAAAGTTAGTTAAAGGAGTTCATCACCATTAAGCCAGAATTACAACAAATGTTAAAGGGGCTTAAGTGGTAGAGAAAAGGCCATAGCTAGAAGAAAATTATGACTAAAAAGATGTAAAAAATGACAACATATACATAAAACATGGAGGAGGAAATAAAAAGGGCCTTTTACAATGCATTTGAACTTAAATGACCATCAACTTAATATAGACCGCTATACACTTAGGATGTTATATATGAACCCAAAATGTATGATACACAAAAAATAAGAGAAAGAAATCCAAGCATAACACTGTAGAAAGTCACCAATCACAAGGTTCTCAAGAGAGCAAGAACAGAAAAAGGAACAGAGGCCCACAATCAACCAGAAAATTAACACAATAGCACAGCAGGGTGAAATGGATTAAAAAAAAAAAAAAAGAGACCCATCTATATTCTGTCTACAAGAGACTCCAGACCTAAAGACACATAATAGACTGAAAATGAAAGGCTGGGAAAAGATATTCCCTGCAAAAAGAAGTAGAGGATAAAATCTAGGGTAGCAATACCTGTATCAGACAAAACAGATTTTAGTTTTTTAAAGATTTATGTATTTATTTTAGAGAGGAACCATGCTCAAGTGAGGGAAGGAGAGCAGAGAGAGAAAGAATGTCAAGCAGACTCTGCTCTGAGAGTGGAGCCCGATGTAGGGCTTGAGCCCACGACCTTAAGATCATGACCTGAGCTGGAATCAAGAGTTGGCCACCCAACCAACTGAGCCACCCAGGCAAGTCTGGACAAAACAGATTTTTTTTTTTACTTTTATTTATTTGACAGAGAGAGACACAGCTGGAGAAAGAACACAGCAGAGGGAACGGGAGAAGGAGAAGCAGGCCCCCCACAGAGTAGGGAGCCCGATGTGGGGCTCGATCCCAGGACCCTGGGATCACAACCCGAGCTGAAGGCAGATGCTTAACAACTGAGCCACCCAGGTGTCTCCGGACAAAACAGATTTTAAAACAAACACTAACAAGAGACAAGGGCATTACATAATGATAAGTGGGTCAATCCAACAAGAGGAAGAAACAATTGTAAATATATATGCACCCAACATTAGAGTGCCTAAATACATAAAGCAAATACAGACATAAAGGAACAGTATGACAGTAATACAATAATAACAGGGGACTTCAATGCCTCACTTACATCAAAGGATAGACCATCCAGGCAAGAAATCAATAAGGAAACAGTTTCTTTCAATGATACATTAGACCAGATGGACTTAACACAAAATATTTCATCCAAAAACCACAAAATACACATTCTTTGCAAGTGAACAAGAAACATTCTCCGGGAGAGATCACATGTTAGAGCACAGAACAAGTCTCATTAAATTTATGAGTAAACGCCTGTCATGCATATTTTCCAACCACAACAGTATGAAATTAGAAATCAATCACAAGAAAAAAAACTGGAAAAAAAAAAAAAACCACAAAACGTGGAAGCTAAACAACATGCTACTCAATAGCTAGTGGGCCAATGAAGAAATCAAAGAGGAAGTCAAAAAAATACATGGAGACATTGGAAAATGAAAACCCAACAGTCCAAAATCTCTGAGACACAGCAAAACCAGTTCAGAAGAGGTAATATAGAGCAATACAGACCTACCTTAAAAAAATAAGAACAGCTCAAACAATCTAAACTTACACCTAAAGGAACTAGGTAAAGAATAAATAAAACCCAAGTTTAGTAGAAGGAAGAAAATAACAAAGATCAAAGCAGAAATAAATGACAGACTAAAAAAATAACAATAGAAAAGATCAATGAAGCCAAGACTTGGTCCTTTGAAAAGATAAAGAAAATTGATAAATGTTTAGCCAGCTGCAAGAGGACAAAAATAAAATCAGAAATAAAAGAGAGGGGCGCCTGGGTGGCTCAGTGGGTTAAGCTGCTGCCTTCGTCTCAGGTCATGATCTCAGGGTCCTGGGATCAAGTCCCACATCGGGCTCTCTGCTCAGCAGCGAGCCTGCTTCCCTCTCTCTCTCTGCCTGCCTCTCTGTCTACTTGTGATCTCTGTCAAATAAAAAAAAAAAAGAAAGAAATAAAAGTAACAACCAACACCATAAAATTAAGAAGGATTAGAAGAGAATACTATGACAAATTACATGCCAACAAATTGGACAGGAGAAGTGGATAAATTCCTCAAAACATACAATCTTCCAAAACTGAATCAGGAAGAAATTAAAAATCTGAACAGATCAATTATGAGTAATGAAATTGAATCAGTAATCAAAAAACTCCCCAAAGACAAAAGTTCAGCACCAGTGGGATTCACAGGTAAACTCTACCAAACACGTAAAGAAAAGTTACTATCTCTTCTCCTCTACCTATCCAAAAAATAGAAGAGGAAGGAAAGTTTCCATATTCATCCTGCAAAACCAGAGAAAGATACTACATAAAAAGGAAACCTACAGGTCAATATCCCTGGTGAATGTAGTTTCAAAAATCCCCAGCAAAAGAGGAAATCACGTTCAACAATACATTAAGAGGGTCATTCGTCAAAATCAAGTTTTGGGGATTCATTCTGGGGATGCAAGGATGGTTACATATTCAAAAATCAATCAACTGACCTACCCCATTAACAAGATGAAGGATAAAAATCATAAGATCACCTCATTAGAGGCAGAAAAGGCATCTGACAAAAGTCAACATTTGTTTATGATAAAAATTCTCAACCAAGTATATTTAGGGGGAACATACCTCAATATAATAAAGGCCACATATGAAAAACCCACAGCTAATACCATACTCAATGGTGAAAAACTGAGAGCAGTTTCTCTTAGAAACAAGACAAGGATGTCCACTTTTGCCACTTTTATTGAACATACTACTGGAAGTCTTAAACATAGCAATCAGAGAAGAAAAAGGCATCCAAATTGGTGAGGAAGAAGTAAAACTATCACTATTTGCAGAGAATGTGATCCTGTATATAGAAAGCCCTAAAGACTCCCATCAAAAACTATTAGAATAAATTCAGTAAAGTAGCAAGATGCAAACTTAATACACAGAAATCGGTTGTGTTTCTATATGCTAATAACAAAGTAGAAAGAGGCATTGAGAAAACAATTCCATTCACAATTATGCCAAAAAGAATAAAATACCTAGGAATAAACTTAACCAAGGTGGTGAAAGACCTGTACTCTGAAAACTCCAAAACACTGATGAAAGAAATTGAAGATGACACAAATAAAAAGATATTCCCTGATGACAGAATGAAAGAATATTGTTAAAATGTCCATACTACACAAAGCAATCTATACATTTAATGCAATTCCTATGAAAATACCAACAGCATTTTTTTTTCGCACAAAACGAGAATTATCCTAAGGTTTGTAATGAGTTAGAAAGACCCAGAATAGCCAAAGCAATCTTGAGAAAGAAGAGCAAAGCTGGCATCACAATGCCAGATTTTGAGATATACTACAAAGCTGAGGCAATCAAAATAGTATGTATGGTATTGGCCCCCAAATAGACACACAGATCAATGAACAAGAATAGAGAGCCCCAAAACAAACCCATGCTAATCATGTCAATTAATCTATGACAAAAAAGGCACAAATATGCAATGGGAAAAGACCACTGGTCTTCACCAATATATGGTGCTGAGAAAACAGGACAGGTCCATCCAGAAGAATGAAACTGGACCCCTTTCTTATACCACACACAAAAATAAACTCAAAATAGACTAAAGACCTAAATGTGAGACCTGAAACCATAAAAATCATAGAAGAAATCATAAGCATTTATTTCCTTGACAGTGGCCTTAGCAACATTTTTCTAGCCAGGTCTCCTCAGGAAAGGGAAACAGAGGTAAAATTAAACTCTTGGGACTACACCAAAATGAAAAGCTTCTGCATAAAGGAAGAACCCATCCATAAAACAAAAGGATGAATGGGAGAAGATATTTGCAAATGATATATCCAATAGGAGGTTAGGATCCAAAATATATAAAGAACTTACATAATTCAGCACCAAAAGGAAGTAATCTGACTAAAAAAATGGGCAGATCTGAATAGATATTTTTTCAAAGAAGACATACAAATGGCCAACAGACACAAGAAAAGATGCTTAACATCACCAGGAAAATGCACATCAAACGACAATGAAGTATTATTTTATACCCGCCAGCACGGCTAGAATCAAAAAGGCAAGAAATAACAAGTAGTGTTGAGGATGTGGAGAAAAGAGAACCTTGTGCACTGTTGGTGGGAATGTGAGTGGTGCAGTCACTGTAAGAACAGTATGGAGGTTCCTCAAAAAATTAAAAATAGAACTACCATATGATCTAGTAATTCCACTAGTGAGTAATTACCCAAAGAAAATAAAAACACTAATTCAAAAAGATAAATGCACTCCTATATTAATTGTATTATTTACAATAGCCAAGAAATGGAACCAACCTACGTGCCCGTCAAGAGATGAATGGATAAAGATGTGATATACATATACATAAAAAGGATGAGATCGTGCCATTTGCAACAGTATGGATAGATCTAGAGGGTATCATACTAAGTGAAATAAGTCAGAGAAATACAAGTACCCTAGGATGTCACTTATATGTGGAATCTAAAACACAAAAACAAAAAGCAGAAGCAGACTGTAAATACAGAGAACTGATGGGTTATCAGAGTGGAGGGGCTGGGGCATGAACACATGGGTCAAGGGAAATGAGAGATACAGGTGTGAAGTTACGGAATGAATAAGTCATGGGACTGAAAGGCGCAGCTCAAGGAATGCAGTCAATGGTACTGTAATAGCGCTGTATGGTGACAGATGGTCGCCACACTTACGGTGAGCATAGTATAACCTACAGACTTGTCCACTCACTATGCTGCGCACTGAAGCCAACATTACACTGTGTGTCAGCAGCACTGCAGGAATAAAATAAAATATTGACTTCATTTCACGGAAAGAGGGGAAGAAAAATCAGAAGAGAATCAGGTTTGGGGAACTCTTAATGATTTGTGGAGGACACATGCTGAGTCTAAGGGGGCCGACCTGTAGGTGGAGATATCCAGGAAGCAGGTGAATAAAGTGGGTCTGTAGTTTGCAGGTGTCCTCGGTTAGAGCAGCATACTGAATTGAAATTGCCTAACACCATTACTTTCATCACACACACAAGAGAAAAATCTCAACACAGTAAATATTATAGGAGTTACTTAGCTGATGAAGACACATGACCACTTTCTTAAACACTGAGCTCCTCTTGGGCATTTCCTTTTTTTCTTTCTCAAACAACCACCATTTTCACTGCTCTGACAGAGGAATACAGAAAACAGATGTCCAGCATGTGTGTCTCGCTCAGAAATTCCCAGGGTGACCCATGAAAGGAGCTGCTCGGGAAGCGGCGCCTTGTTACTTTCACGCACGGGTCCACAGCTGCCTGGGTAACAGTCCCGGTGGAGACCAGCAAGCCCCTCTGGCTGGAATTCAGAGCGCAGCTGGCAGCCCTGTTCTCTGCCAGATCCTTACCGGGAGAGCTCCTTCTACATTAGCCTCCCAGGACTGTAGGGGCCCCAGGCTTTCTCTGGAAGACTGACTTTCTTACTAAATATGGCAGATTCTTCTGGAAGCCGGGGTTCTTTTGTCAGATATTCAAGCACTTTTGTTAGAATTTATATTAATACATTCTGTACAAAATCTAATAGTATTTCAAGTGTCTATTCTCCTATGTAATACCTATAAACTTTACGAACTTTGTGAAAACAAGATTAAAATAAAATACATGATAAAAAAAAAAGTTCCCTGTAACATAGTATTGCTGACTTTTGGGCAGTCACCCCTCCACCCCCCACCCAACTTGTTTTGGCAACGGCATCAAAATCCAGAATTGCACCTATAGATCTTATTAAACAAAAATTATTAAGTAAAATCCCATTACTATCAGCTTTTAAGGCATCTCAAATATTACGTTATAAAGAAAATGCCAGTCAAGTGGCGCCTGGGTGGCTCAGTGGGTTAAAGCCTCTGCCTTCAGCTCAGGTCATGATCTCAGGGTTCTGGGATGGAGCCCCACATCGGGCTCTCTGCTCAGCGGGGAGCCTGCCTCCCCCTCTCTGTCTGCCTCTCTGCCTACTTATGACTTCTGTCTGTCAAATAAATAAATAAATAAATAAATAAATAAAATCTTTAAAAAGAGAAAAAAAAAAAAAGAAAATGCCAGTCAAGTATGCTAGAGACAGAATTTTTTCTATAGAAAAATCAATGAGAAAATTCTGCTTCTGGCAAAGGGCAACTAGGAAATTTGGATTGATTCTTCCACTAAGGACAGCTAAAAATGATGAACAAAATATTTTCAAACATACATCTGAAAATATCACAAAACTAATGACATAGTAAATAATTACTGGGCAGAATGTAGGGAAGAATGGCACCTAACAATTTGAACCAGCGTTTGAGAAGGCCTTCTCCCCAGGACTTCTGCTAATTCTGGAAGGGGCAGTTCCAAGGTTGAGCAACTCCTTTTTCAAGATCACAGGACCAGAGATTGAAGTTCAAAGGTTAGCAAGAGCCAAAGGCCCTTAGAGGACCTCTGATTCTGGGTTTGGATGCCAAAAGGGTAGCCCATAGTGGGGTTCAACTCAGCATGCAATCATCATGATCTCAGAGCTAAATATCCCTAGACACCTGGCAGAAGAAAAAGAAATTCCTTTCTGGAGTTTAGGAGATAGTATCTTCCTTACCCTCAAATTATTTTTTTACATGTGTCTAGCACATCAACAAAAGAACCAAGCATAAGAAGATAACTCCCCCAAAGGGTGACAAATAAAAAAAAAAATGGAGTAAGATACACCATGCAAATATTAACCCAAGGAAAGCTGGAGTCTCTTAAAATAAAAGTAGGCTTTAAGGTTTGTCAATAATACCTCAATAAAGCCGGGAAAAAAATGTAGATTTCAAGATTAAAAGCATAACTAGAGATAGGAATATTTTTTAATTTAAAATCAATTTAATTAACATATACCATATTATTAGTTTCAGATTCATCAATTGCATATAACAGCCTGTGCTCATTACATCAAGGGGTCCTCCTTAATGCCCATCACCCCACCCACCTCCTCTCCAACCACCCATTTGTTAAGAGATAGGAGTATTTTATTTTTTTATTTTAAAGAGTTTATCTATTCATTTGAGAGAGATAAAGCATGAGCAGGGAGGAGAGGCAGAAGCAGCATCAGACTCCCCACCGAGCATGGCAAGAGATGTGGGGCATGAGCCAGGACCTGGAGATCACGATCTCAGCAGAAGGCAGGCATCTAACCATTTGAGCTACCCAGGCGCCCCACAATAGGAATATTTTAGATGAGAAAAAGGTTTAGAAAGATATAACAGTTGCTCAAAATATATAGAGCAAAATTTCTTAGACCTAAATGGAAAAATAGACAAATCTTTATCTTACAGGAAAATTTTTATTAAGCTTTTCTTTGATTTTGATCAGTTAACATATGCAGTTACATTAGTTTCAGGTGTACAATATAGTGATTCAACAATTCTATAAATTACTCAGTGATCATCACGCCAAGTGCCCTCCTTAATCCTCATCACCTGTTTCAGTCATTCCCTGCCCCCCCCCCCCCAACCTCCTCTCTGGCAACCAAGAGAACCATTTATTCTCTTTATTTAAGAGTCTGTTTCTTGGTTTGTCTTTCTCTTTTTTCCCTTGGCTTCTTTGTTTCTTAAATTCCACATGAGGGAAAACATGTGGTATTTGTTTTTTTCTGTCTTATTTCACTTAGCATAATACATTCTAGCTCCATCCATGTTGTTGCAAGCGGTAAGATTTCATTCTTTTTTATAGCTGAGTAATATTCCACAGTATATATGTACCATGTCTTCTTTATCCGTTCATCAATCAGACGCTTGGGTTGAATCCGCAATTTGGCTACTGTAAATAATGCTGCAATAAACATTACTGTTTGCATATTCTTTGGGTAAATACCCAGTAGGGCATTTACTGGGCCATACGGTAATTCTACTGCTGATTTTCCATGGAACCGCTGCACTGTTTCCCACAGTGGCTGCCCCAGATTGCACTCCCACCAACAGTTCATGAGGGCTCCTTTTCCTCCACATCCTTGCCAACACTTGTTGTTCCTTATCTTACAGGAAATTTTAATACAACTCTCTCAGTAAGTGATAACATTTTAAAAAAAATCAGTAAAGATACAGTCAATTCAAACATCATGATCAACACATTTGACTTTAGGGACTCATGGAGAGCCCTATATTCAAAATAACTGTAGAACATATGCCTCTTGGAAGCACACCTGGAATGGTCTCAAATTGACCATTTACTTATTAAGATCTCACGTAAAAATTTGGTTGTCCAGCTTCTTCTGATCCAATTCCAGCTTCTTCAGCAACTCTTGGCTCCAGCAAGGACCTACTTTCCCCTGGCCACCATTGCCACCAGGGCACCCCACTCAATAATCCAGCCCGGGTCTGAAGCTACCTAGAGTTCTCCTTGTAGAAAAGCAACCCTCCACCACGCTCAGAATGGAAATTAAGCTTTCCTAACTAAATTTAAAATTCAAAAGAAGGGGCACCTGGGTGGCTCAGTGGGTTAAGGCTCTGCCTTTGGCTCAGGTCATGATCCCAGGGTCCTGGGATCAAGCCCTGCATTGGGCTCTCAGCTCAGTGGGGAGCCTGCTTCCTCCTCTTTCTCTCTCTGCCTGCCTCTCTGCCTACTTGTGATCTCTGTCAAATAAATAAATAAATTTAAAAAAAAATTCAAAAGAAGTCTTTATTTCACTCCAGTATTTGTCTTCCTCTTTTTCTTCATCTTGTTTTCCAACAAAAATAAATAACAGATTTCACCGGCCACAAAGCGTTAGCACAAAAGGCCAAGTTACTTTATCTTTTCCTGTCAGTCAAAACTCAAGTGGGTTTCACTGAAAAAGCTCTTTCCAAAGGCTCCTGCAGTAAATGACTTTGGTACAAACATCTGTAGGTACAAGGAGTGTTAACGATGCAATTGAGAGATGCAGTCCGTGGCCTTGTATGAGTTCACCTTGGCCCAGCTGTAACATACTTTCCCAGAACTCTCTTCTTTGTATGATTCTCGGTTAGGGTTGGCCACAAGAGGACTCTGCAAGAGCTTTGGGAATCAGAGGAGAAACACAGCCTGTCTTGCTCTCAAGGCCAGAGCTCTGTTTCAGCTCAAGCTGGGGCTGATTGTCTGCTCCGCCCCCCTGTGTGGGCGGCAGCTGGGCACTTGGCAGCCCCGCTCCAGCTTGGACCTTCTCCATCAGCTTCTCCAAATCCTGGGCAGCTTCTCCAGAGCCTGGGGTAGACACTTGTGTGGGTCCAGGGCCAAGGATGCCAGCTACTTCTCCAAGTCACCTGCGTTGTCAACACAGAGATGGGGAGAGACACGTGCAACTTCCAGCAAATCCCCCTGGGGTCCATTTTGCCTTCAAGGGTTTGGTTTATCTTTGCTCTGCCCCCTTCACATCCATCTTTCCTCCCCCCACTGCCAGCCCTGCTAACCAACCACCTGATAGGCAGAGGGAAGAGCCTTCTAGCACATTCTTCAAAGCTCCACCAGTTACATACAGTGCATCCTTAGAGTAAATCAACATGATTCTGTATCATTCCGAGTGACTCTGATTTCCTGAACAAACCCAAACTGATGCAGAGAATCTTCCATTCTGGTCCATTCAATTCTTTTTAGGGGCAAAATCCCCTATAACCTCAGGGCCAGATGGTGGTAGCAGCTTAAGCCTCCATTGGGGTGACCTAAACATCCCAAACTCAGTTGGGCACTGGCAGCCAGTCTTGGTCACCTTTCAGGGCACAGGATCCCACACTGCCCTTGAAGAGATGAGTATTACAGCTGGGCCCATTGTATGAAAACCACACCAGATCCCCAAACAAATGCTAACAAAAGGAAAAATCCAACCAAGGTTGAGGGAGGGGATGAGCTAACATTTCCCACCAGAGGTGGCCTGATGTGTGTCAAGAGAAGGGGGCTGCATGCCCTCCTTTGTGCAGGAATGCAGATTCCTGAATGCTTGCCAAAGACAGCCCTGGGAGAGGGCAGGGACCCCATCAGCTCTTTGCTGTGGTGACTTTTATATGGCACTCCTTCCCCCAAGATGCTTTCAAAGCATCAGAACCCCCTCAGGTCCTAGGATAGCAGAACATATTCAGGGAGAATTTACAAGATTTACCAGCAGCATCTGGTGGGCTCCCCTCTGAACCCTTACCCCATGGAAGCTGTTGTCAGAAAATCACTCCTTTGGGGGTGCACGTTACCTGCATGTGTTCAGAAGCCTTTGCAAGGCGTCACTGTTACTGTCTCATTCCTCCCCCTCCTCCCCCCATTGAGAGAAGTTCATTTAGGTTTTTCTTAGCACATCAAAATTGTGTTACAAGAGACAGTTCAAATTCCCAAGGGGAAGATCTGGCCTTTCTGCACCTGTGCCTGTCTACAGAAGCTAATGGGAGGCCTAGCAGGGTCCATGCCAGTCTCCACCCAGGCCTGCCACCGCAGATAAAGCCAGAATGATGGTGGCCAGGGCCTGGATGTGGGGAAGGCTGGGACCTGCAGGGAAAGGCAGAGAGGCAGAAGGACAAAGATCAGAGAGGCAGGGCTGGGGTGGTAGTGGGCCTGGTCGGAGACCAAAAGATACCTCAATCCCCACCGCCCGCCTGCCACCCCCCTCACAGGGAAGGTAATAAGAGCTCTGCTCCCCCTATTGGTTTCCTCAGCATCACTATCAGCTGTAAAAAATTCCGTAAAAAATCCCCCTCCAACGAATAAATGAAACAAGATGGGATTGGGAGGGAGACAAACCATAAGTGACTCTTAATCTCACAAAACAAACTGAGGGTTGCTGGGGGAAAGGGGGATTGGGAGAGGGGGGTGGGGTTATGGACATTGTGGAGGGTATGTGCTATGGTGAATGCTGTGAAGTGTGTAACCTAGCGATTCACAGACCTGTACCCCTGGGGATAAAAATACATTATATGTTTATTAAAAAATTTTTTTAAAAATACAAAAATAAAAAAAATGTTTAAAAAAAAAATCCCCCTCCAGACAGTAAGGCTTCCTGACTAAAGGCTTCCTGAGAGAAAAGGCACTGGCAAGGTCTGCGTTGGAGAACATGTTGGTTCTAAGGTTGGAGAACATGTCGGTTCTAAGTGTTTATTTGTAAAGTGAGTCTGGAGAGCTCGGTGTTTTGCCATCAAGACAGAGACTGCTAGGGGTCCATCAAACCCTGCTGTATCTTCCTGCTGGACTTCCCGGCCCCCCTGCAGGGCAGGTGGGACCACGTAACAGTTCTGAGCCACAGGATTCAAGCTGAAATGCAGCACGCCATTAGCAAGCCTGGCCTCAAAACACCGCACACACAACTCTCCCCCACCTTGCCTTTCCCGGATTCTCAGCCAGAAGGAGAAGAGACTCGGATCTCTGAAGGACCAGCTAGAGTGCACCTCACCGCCACTAACTTAGGTTGAGGTGATCGTGACCCAGAAATCAACACCGATTCTAGTGCAGTTTTATGACAGAGGCTCTCAAAGTTTTACTCCCTTCATCTACGATGAAAGAGAAGCGGAGTTAGGAGGGGGAGGTCCTAGGCTACCTCCAAGAAACGAATTTTAACCAACACGGAGCTGAACCTTAGTCCTGAAGGCATCTGGCCAACCCTGGGTGCAGGATTAGTGCGGTTCGTGTACGATTCTTTCCAAAGTCTCACTTCTCCATCCGCCATCCTACCTCCCACGGACTCTAATGCCCCCAGGTTCTCAGACCCAGATGGGGGCGGTGCTACTTCCCATACACAGTTTCAAAAGAGTGTGAGCACCAATACCTCCGCCCGCCCTGCTCTCCAATCAAAACCAGCCCCCTCCCCCCAAGCTGTGAGCCCTGGAGAGAAGGGGAGCTCCTATTTTTTGTTTTTTTCGTCTGTACCTGAGCCAAATAGAGCGTTTAGGCTAACGACATCTTAAATCAGGGTCTTAACAGCACACACGGGATTATCTTACACTCCTTCCCCTACCACCTTGTGCGCACGGTGTGGGTGGGGAGGGCTCTGCTCCGGGACCCAGCTCTCTCCAGTGAGGGCCTGCGCGGATTCCCCGGGTCCCCTGGAGTCCCGCCCTGGCCCTGGATTCTCCACACGCGGTCAGTAGGGAGGGTGGAGAGCACGTGGTGACAGGCAGGATGTTTTACGGGCCAGGCGTGAGCGCGGGCCACTTGACCACCGTTCAAGGGCGGGAACAGGCCGCGAGGCGCCCCCTGACCGCAAAGGAGGCTGGGAAGTGGGGTCCTCCGGTGCGCAGGCGCAGAGCGGAGCAGCCTTTGGGAAATGCCTTCCCCGATCTCTGCCGCTCGGAGCCTCCAGTTCGCATCCCCACAGTGATTTCTGAGGTCCGTGGGGGTACCTCCCTGCACTTTTGTACAAATCAGGGTAAACTGCAGCCCGGAAGCCAAATCCAGCTCTGCCTGTTTTTGTAAGTGAAGTTCAGCTGGAAGGGAGCCACGCCCTGGCACGGCGCTGATTTCCCAACCGGGACGGCGGCCTGGAGTTGTTACGACAGAGCCTGGAGGCTCCACGAAGCCCCGAATGCTTACTCTCTGGCCCTTCGCAGAAACTGCCGCGCCCAGCTGTAGGTGGGTAATTTCTAATTAAGTGCGTCCACGTAGAACTCTGCTGTGACCTTCACTCCCCTTTTTTTTTTTTTTTTTTTAAGATTTTCTTTATTTGCCAGATGGAGAGAGAACAGGAGCAGGGGGAGCGGCAGGCAGAGGCAGGGGGAGAAGCAGACTCCCTGCTGAGCAAGGAGCCCCATGCAGGGCCCCATGTGTGGACCTTGACCTGAGCCGAAGGCAGATGCTTACCGGACTGAGCCACCCCGGCGCCCCTTAAGTCCCTCATTCATGGACCCAGTGGCCATGAACAGCACACCTGTTCTTTGCCAGGTATTAGGCTAGGTACGCGTGCGTCTAAGACTATGACAGGACATTTCCCGTCTTTGCAGGAACGATGGTAACAGGTGTATGGGACATGGAAAAGGAATCCTCTAAAAAACATACCCAGTGAGTATAAAAAGCAAGAGAATCCCACCTAGGCAAATCTCCCCTTGTCCTCAGAGTTTTCCTGTGGATTGTGGACCTGCCCCGAGACTTGGAAGTACCAGAAAACTCAACTAAAACATCACCCAGTGGAAAAAGCCAGAATTGTTTCTGATTCTGACTCCTTTTCACAAAATTTGGAGGATGTTTCCCTTTTTTGTTTTCCTTCATGACTTCCTTAAGTGGCTCATTTTATTCCACACTAGTTTCTGGAGGTATAACATTCTGTAGTTTGTTTTTTTAAGGCCTCTGCTGTGTCAACCAGCCTGGGGCCCACAACCAGATGTTTCCAGAAACCCTGAAATCTAAGACCAGCAGGCTGGCCCCAGACTAAGTGGCCAGTCCCCATATTAGCCCCGGGGTCCTGCTGATATTCAAGAGAAGCCAGTGGAGGGGGAGACTGAAGGAGCTGCTTTAAGGCAACTGGCTGGGGGGGGGGGGTGTCCTTCCCATTACCCCCACTCCTGTAAAGCAGGTTTTCAAACAAATGCAAATGGAAGGAAATGCCAGCTTCACAAGTTCAGCCCACCACGCAGGTACATTCAAGGCTAAAGGACAAACATTCTGAAAGTTCCTCGGGTGATGCTGAGTCAGAGCCTTATCTGGACATCTCTCTCTTTAAAAGCCATTTTAGGCCTGGGCATAATTCTAGAAATTCTTTGTGTGTGCCTCATAGTGATCAGACACCCCCCTCCTCCCTGCCCAGACACGAACATTAGAAACAGCAGAGAACATGGAAATTCATTAGGATTATGTCATCCCATGGGGACCGCCTGGAAGCTGGGGCCTGGCAGAAGGGCATCCAGTATTCTGAGGCCCTTGGTGCCCTGGGGGCATCTGTCCCAAGGACAGCAGGATTCTGGGACTTTGGAATCCAGGTTCCTGGCTGCTAGACCACAGAAATTGCCCTTTTCTGACTCCATCCTGGTTCTTCGTGCTCCCCTGGTCTTGGGTCCTGGTTTATAAAATGGGATACAGCAAGGCAACCTAAGAGCATCTTTTTGTGTCTACACATTTCTGTCCACGGGCTTTGAGTCAGCCGGGCAAAATATCCAGTAACTCCTCACAAGTGGTGGGGACTCTAACCTGGGCCCCCTCCGCCTTTCCCTGCCTTCCTGCAGGCCTGGCGCTTCCCTGTCCTTGAAATAAAGAAGACAGACAGTCGGTCCTCATGATTCATGGATTCTGGATTTGCAAATTCACCTACTTGTGAAAATTTATTTGTAAACCCCCCCCCCCCATCAAAACTCACAATACTTTCACAGCTATTTATGGGCATGCACAGAGCTGAGAGGACTTGGAATCGCCTGATGCCCACACTCCCGGCTGAGACAGGCACCAGCTCCTCGGCTCAGCTCTCCTACTATAAACAAATGTCCCTTTTGCGGTCTATTTAGTGCCGTGTTTTTGGCATTTCTTTTGCTGTTTAAAAGGCCCCCAGGACAGTGTTGCAACGCCGTCCTAGGTTCCTAAGCAGAGGAAGGCTTGGACGTGCCTCATTCAGCCACGAGGGGCCTCAGGATAGAATTTCAGCTCATTCACCAATAAGGAGCTTTAGATCAATTCATTCTACCCTGGAGCCTCAGTTTCCCCACCGGTAAAATGAGGTGGCAGGAGAAGATCTTCTCAACACCGGTGTTCTATGGCGCTGGAGAAGGTTTTCTTTGATTCTATGTCTTTGTCAACATTTCGTCTTGTGGACACCCTTCTTTCAAAGCACAAAGGAAAAACTCAGCCTTTCTAGAAAAAGCAATCACTAGAATTTCCAACACAGAATGAGTTGACATCTAGAGAGCACGTAAGGGATTGCCTCCATTAAAGTACCCGGAACCCACAGCACAGAACCACAATGTACCGACGAGAGGCCATTCCTGCCCCAGAGTCATGGCTGCTCTGGGTTTGCCTTAAAAATCCTCAGTACGGTGCTCGCTTCGGCAGCACATATACTAAAAATCCTCAGTACGACTAACGTGTCAGTCCCGCTCTTGCCTGTTCTCACCTGTCCTCAAAACCACCAGGAAGGCAGCATCATCACAAGCACTGACCTCCTAAGGTAACATCTCCCAAAACCATCTCCCTTCTTATCACACATTCCTCAGCAACACGGAGGGCTCTGGAAAGGGCCAAAGGCCACCAAGTCACCAGCCACCCTTCCAGGTAATAATGCGAGGCTCTTTGCAGGAACTGGGTAAGAGAAGCTATTGCTTCTCCCCTCAAGCATCTCAAAGTCGTACAGACATTTAACCAAGTTTTATGTTCCCTCTCAAAAACTCCTAACCTCAAGGCAAGTGAGCATGTGTAGGCGGTGGGTACTGTATGTTGGTGTAAAAAACTGGACACGGTCTCTTAAAGTTTCTTGAGTCCAACAGAGTCTATTGCATGCTTGCGATGTGCTAGCTGTCACGCTGCGTGTGGGGGGCGGGGGAGGAGGCGGACAGCAATCCACCGAGGCTGACCTAAGAGACTCGCGATCCAGCAGGAGACAAAGACCTTGCATATCTGATTGCAGCACCGCCTGATCCAGCATCTCTTAGAAATTGCTTGGCCTTGTCAGATGTGGGACTGACATCTAGTCAATCAATTTACAGTCTCAGATAAAGTCTCCATATTCCCGCACTCACCCCCTCATGGGACACGTAAAACATGTACATTTCCTCGTAAGCAGCAACAAAGAATACCCAGACTCTGGACACCGGTGGAGAACTTGGCGGCCATCTGTCTGCTATCTGACTCCTATCAAATGTTGAAAGACATGATATTTATGATATTTATGGATGTTTTTCCTAAGTACGCATGGCTCGGCTATGCTTTCGTCAGCATTTCCCAGAGTCATATATTAGAGTGCTACTCTATAAAATGTTGTAAGGACACGGGGTGGTGGGGTGGGGGGAGTTCCTTGTCTAAATAAGTTTAGGACAAGGTCTGAAACAATCACTCAAGGTTTCTTTTCTTTCTTCTTCTTTTTTTTTTTAAGATTCTATTTATTTATTTGACAGACAGAAATCACAAGTAGGCAGAAAGGCAGGCAGAGAGAGAAGGGGAAGCAGGCTCCCAGCTGAGCAGAGAGCCTGATGCGGGGCTTGATCCCAGGACCCTGGGATCATGACCTGAGCCGAAGGCAGAGGCTTTAACCCACTGAGCCACCCAGGTGCCCCGCTCAAGCTTTTCTTAAACCGCAGGTCCTCTCTGAAGCTGTGTGCATACGTGCACGTGGGTGTGTGTGCATATGCACCTTTGGGGGCATGGATCTTAGTCTCTTGGCTTGATTGATGTACCCCAAGTGCACAGAACAGTGGCTGGCACATCAGTTATTCAGATGAATAAATGTCACGTGAAAATCTTCACCTTCAATCAACACTGATAAAATACATTGAATGTCAATAGAATTTAGGAGCTCATGGAAACACGTAACTATGAGCACATTCCATCATTTGGCATGAGGACGCACATATGTATGATAGGGGAGAAAAGCCTCAAACTACCAGAGAACTCCGTCAGTAAATGCGGCATTTAGTGACAACTTAACCAAGCAGAGAGAGGACACCAGCAGTCTCAAGCCTGTAGCAGCTACAACAAACAGAACACCACCGAGTAGGAACACCCAGCAGAGCACAGAACTTTTAAGAGGCCTTTTCGTTGTGAGTTTCCCGAGAGGAGATGTGGGATGTGCTCCTTGCCCAACTTCTGTAGCTTTAATGGCAGCTGGGACCCCACTTTCTCACAGGGTCTGACTGGCTTGACTTCAGCCAGATCAGCAGCTCTTCCAAAACTCAGCATCCTCACCCCCTACACAGAGCATCGAATCTGTTCAAAATCTTGGGTTTCATAAGCAAGGGTCACATCGCATGGCCTTCTCCCATCTTGGTGGTTCCAACATCTCTGTTCTTCAGCTCTCTCTCCCACGCTTTGGAGTTCAGGGGCTCCAAATCCTCACCTTTCCTTGTAAGACTAATTTCTTCTTTCCTCAAAGACTCAGAGGAAGGCGAGAAGCACTCTGGTTCTACCCCCAACTTACAAGTCCATCCTATGTCTGTGAACACCCCCCAGCCCTTTGCTTTTCGGGTGGTCAGCCATCATAACCCCTCCTACTGTTTACAGTCATCGTTGGGGGACTTATGTTAACCCAATTCGGGTATCCTGCTCTCCCATGGCTAACTGCCAGGACACCCAAACTTGACCGAGACTGTGAACCCCAAGCAGAATGATAACGGTGGGGACCAGGGAATGGGACAGGTGAAATTCTCTCATTTTGATGGCAATGGAGCCATCAAGGTTCTTGGTAGTGTGACCTCAGGAATTCCCAAGTTCTTGTCCATTTTGAGGCTGTTACTTCAGACTTTTTCTTGACTCCATGGTCTCTACAACAGCCTTTCTGTAAACTCTCTTGTGTGTCTTAGCCCACTATTTCTGTTGCTTACAACCGAAGAGCCTACCTTGTCCCAGTGGAGAACAAAGACCTCTTCTCTGATGTGAACAGTCAGGGTCTATAAGAAAAGGTTTCTTTTTCTCATCTATTAACATCTTCCTCTATTCATGTTATGTTAAATTTAGTTTGGGAAATGCTCTATTTGCTCCAGGCTTTATTTCTGAATCTACCCAAAAGCTGTGGACTTCAGCCAGATTATCTGGATGAGTTTTCTATCACTGTGTAACAAATCACCCTGAACTTAATGGCTTAAAACAACCTAGTTTACATATCTCACTGTTTCTGTAGGACAAGCATGGTGTAAGTGAGTTCTCTGCTCAGGATCCCACAAGACTGAAATCAAAGTTTGTGCTAGACTTGTGTTGTCATCTGGAGCTCAAGATCTTATTCGAAGCTCATTTAGATTTTTGGCAAAATTTCAATTTCTTGTGACTGTAGGCCTGAGGACCTTATTTTCTCATTGGCTGTCACGTGAAAGCCACTCTTGGCTCCGAGAGGCTGCCCTCAGGTTCTAGCCCCATCGCCCTTTCCTGACATGGTAGCTACTCCTCGGAGACTAGCAAGAGAACCTCCATACGTCTAGATTTTCTTCCAGTGGGCTGATAAGTTCTGGCCACCCAAGATGATCAAAGTTGACTGATTAGGGACTTCAGTTATGCCTACAAAATCCCTTCACCTCTGCCTTACCACATAATCTAATTATAGGAGTGACGTTCATCATGCTCAAGTAGGGGGGACTGTGAAGGTTATGTAGGGGGCATAGCATGAAGTCTAGGGGGCCATCTTGGAATTCTGCCTACCACATAGACTTAATCATAGCTCTGGGCAGCGTAACTGCCTTTTACTTGTCTTTTGGATTGTAATAAAGGAGTGCTTACGATAGTTCATATAGGGCTATTGTTGGGGTTACTCTTTCTTACATCATTTAGCATTTGCTATATGATGTTCCATATAATACATATATTTTTGTAATTAAGAACAAAGGAAAATTATGCTTCCTTGAGCAAATGGCAATTTTGACCTTAAGATCCAAAGGAATCATTTAACTAAAACAGATTCTCTTTTTGCTTTAACTAGTGGGAAGCTCAAAAGCAAATATGTAGGTCGGTCTAAGTAACTCAGAAGTTTATGGGTACTTGTGTCTCACAATACCTATGTCGTCTTCAACCCCCCTCCAGCTTCACTCTTTTATCTCAATTCAAAATTTTTCTGGCACTGAGTTGGGTTGTGTGTGTGTGGTTTTTTTTTCTTAAGGTACATATTCTTATAAGTGGTTTCCAAGAAATAGGGCATAAATACAAATGAACATAAGCAAAATGATAATAATAGCTAGTATAAACCAAGCCACTATTATCTAACTGTCTTATATAAGCATGGTTTCGTCTGATCATTACAATGACACCATGAAGTGAGATGTTCTGAATATCCCAATGGTACCAATGAGGAAGAGGAGGCTTAGCGAGAAGAGGTAGGCAGCTGTTCAAGCCCAGGAGTGCCTGAAGCCAGTTAACTGCCCTGCTGCACCTATTTTAAAACCTTTACATTTCGTGTGTTGGAGAGGATGTGGAGAAAGGGGAACCCTCTTAGACTGTTGGTGGGAATGCAAGTTAGTGCAGCCACTTTGGAGAACAGTGTGGAGATTCCTGAAGAAATTAAGAATAGAGCTTCCCTATGACCCTGCAATTGCACTGCTGGGTATTTACCCCAAAGATACAGATGTAGTGAAAAGAAGGGCCATCTGTACCCCAATGTTTATTGCAGCAATGGCTACGGTCGCCAAACTGTGGAAAGAACCAAGATGATGCCCTTCAACGGATGAATGGATAAGGAAGATGTGGTCCATATACACAATGGAGTATTATGCCTCCATCAGAAAGGATGAATACCCAACTTTTGTAGCAACATGGACGGGACTGGAAGAGATTATGCTGAGCGAAATAAGTCAAGCAGAGAGAGTCAAGTATCATATGGTCTCACTTATTTGTGGAGCATAACAAAGAACATGGAGGACATGGGGAGATGGAGAGGAGAGGGAATTGAGGGAAACTGGAAGGGGAGATGAACCATGAGAGACTATGGAGTCTGAGAGGGTTTTGAAGGGGCGGGGGGTGGGAGGTTGAGGAACCGGGTGGTGGGTAATAGGGAGGGCACGTACTGCATGGAGCACTGGGTGTGATGCCAAAACAATGAACACTGTTATGCTGTAAATAAACAAATAAACGAATAAAAAAAAAAAACCTTTACATTTCAAAGGGAGGAAAGAGTGGGGATAGCGGTTTGCCTTCTTTGCCTTCGAAACCCTCAGGCTAGACATAGATCACAGGTGTGAGGATAAGAATTGCTTTCTGCACACCAACCTTCTCCGACTGCCAACCGCCCTTCTCCAACCTAAAACGAAGTTCTCTGGGACACGGAATTGAACAGCCAGGCCCTTCTCAAAGCCGAGGAGGGAAGGGGCCTCAGAGACAAAATAATGACTTAGAAATAAGTAAACCTTTTCCACAGTGAATTGCAAGCAGGTGTGAGAGCACAGCACACCAAGCCCCAAGCACAACACTCCTGTCTCCAAATAGAACACTCTTCTGTATACAACACGATACTGAGGAATAAATGTGTCCTTAAGACAGAGTATGGAAACCAGAGTTAGAAAGGCACGTTCTGGAGGCACATCCCTCTACCAGCCCATGTATCTTTAACCTCTATTTTCAGGGATATAATTTATACAGTAATTCCTCCTTAAAGTCCACTAATGGCTGTGTTGGTGGTTTATATCCACATCACTGTGAGGTTTATAAGAAAATAAGCAACATTTATTAGTTTATATACTTACCAAGGCCCATAAATATCCACGATTGGAGAGGCTGGCCTTTTGCCACCACGACTTGTGGCGCCACCTAGTGACAGCCTTTCTGATTGCATGCACGGACTGTAGCAAGACTCTTCCCTAGGACTCGCTCTCTATCCCCGCACCTATAAAGTTTCAGCCAGAATCACATGGTCTGCATTTTATCTGGAAGTCTATCTCAGAATTAATAATATCCAGGCAAAGGCTGAAACATTCTCACTCTCGGAGACACAGACTAAGAAAGACTCAGAGCTAGAGTTCAGCGGAAGGCTCGTATTAGCCACTTGGAGGTTCAAGTACCCTATAAATTCAAATTTTACTGGTATATCTTCTGAAGTGCATAAAAACTGGCAAGAGCGGTTATGTCGCTTCCAGTAGCCGTAGGCAAATGAGTGGTAAAGGGCACCAGTCCAACTGCCCACATCTGCAAGCTGTCCACATTCCTTTCCCAGCGCCTTTGGAGCTGGCTCCGCCAGGCTGACAAGCCGAGCCCTGCCAGTGTGTGGGAAGGCACCATCGCGGAGGGCAGCGGGCCACCCTCGCACACGATGTCCTGAAGGAGGTCGCCCCACTCTTTGCACTGAAATTAATGTGCGCCAGGCGTTTGCCCTTCCCATTGGTCTGCCCTTCCTCTCCCAGGCACAACCATCTGGGCGACAGACACCCTCCCTCTGCCTTGTCACCCTTTCAGCTCTCCAAATCCTGGTCTGGGGATGCTTCACATCCCGTCCGTCCTCCAGAACTCCCTCCACACTGACGCTTGTCTTTCTGAAAATGAAAAACTGCCACAACTCCCTGAGAATCGTCCAACAACATTCCTTGTTCTGGGTTTTGTTTTTGTTTTTGTTTTTTGGCTATTTCACTTTTTCCGTTCTTTCCAATAGGCTGAACAGCTCTGGAGCACACCACAACAAATATGTGGGTCACAGCTTGCTTTAATGATGTGCTTTCGAAACGGTGGTTTTAATCCTGGATGCGTTTTTGGTTGTTTTTCCGTAAGAATCCGCAGGCGTTTCTGCTGGGAGTGGCATCAGGAGAGTAGGGTGCCCCGGATTTCCCAAGGGCTCCCTTACCCTTGGCTCTGAGGGAGGCCCTTCCACACCTGCACCCTGCCATCTGCAGGGTGTGCCCTGGGCTCCCTCGGGCGGGGACAGTAGAGAGGAAGCGACTACCTCTATCAAGGGGGCGCCCAGACTGGCCCACATGTCCTGCGTCAGCCATGACCTACTTCTCTAATAGGTGAAACCAGGTCCAAGGGGATGACTTTGCAAGGGAGAAAAGGGGTCCCCTGGCAACTCCATGGGGTCTTTGGGGTCTGGGGGAGACATGAGTGCTTTGTCTTGGTAGCCCTTGTGACACTCCAGAGCAGGAGCTAGGGATGGGCCCGGAGCATTTCTGATGAGTTCTGGGCTGATGGAAAGGGACACCAGCGCAAGCGGGTACAGTTAGCCCAAGTTCTGGATTTAATCAGTCCAGATAGCAAAGCTCCATAGAATACAATTACCAAATAGAGACAGAAGACACCCAGTTAAGTTTGATGTCTAGATGCACGACAAATATTCTGATGGCATAAGCGTGCCCCATGCATTTGAAAAGAAAAAAGGACCTTTTCAATCTATTGTTGTATTTTGCTATAGTCATAACAATGAAGAAATGGGTACTTCTGTCTCAGGGCCTATCTACCGGGGATGTTTCCCCTGCATTCAAAGCAAACTCAGCATTAGCCAGGCTTCCCGCTCAAGGGGTGGAAGCAGACATCAGCGCCCTTATGTCTCTGAATGTTGGCTCTGTTCTACTTTCCTGAAGTCCACTTCCCTGCAGAACCAAATCTTTCTCACACTCTGCAGAAGGATCAGCTCTTTTCTCCCCCTCCTCCAAGCCTCCAGGCCCATCTCCTCATGGGACTTCTTCTGTCACCAACTTCAAATACACACACACACACACACACACACACACACGAGGGCTCTCCTCCATCCCTCACACATGAGAAGAAACACGCACAATGTGAGTGTATTTAATGCCATAGAACTATGCACTTAAAAATGGTTATAAAGATAAATTGCATGTTACATACACTTTACCACAATTTTAGGAGAGAAAATGTAAGCACAGAGCTGTATCCTACAGGATAGCTGACAGAGCATCCCAGCAGGCCATGTCCATACACAAAATTCAATCAAAATGGCGTCTGCTCTCACTTCCTACTACCTGCCTCCACGTGCTCTTGACTTGACCTTGTTGTGTTGACTTGACCTTGACTTCCATGTTGTGTCCCCATGTGGCTCTGTCACTCTCACAGGGCCCCACTCACTTGTCTCCTGCCGAGGAAAGCCCACCACTCTAGAACCCTCAGCTCCAAGGTCCCACAGCAAGCTCCTTCCTGAGCTCTCCTGTGTTGATCCCACCAGGGAGGCTGGGCCCGGGATTCCTCTGCTGTTTATGAAGTACTAGCAATGCCTGATCTGTCAACAATTTTCTTTTTTCTCCCAAATGTCAAGTCAGCTTCTCAGTGGCCAAACACAATAACGTGTCCTTATTCAACCCCAAACTCCCCTGACTGGCAGGTACAAAGCTTTCTCACAACCCACAGAGCCCACAGAGTACCTTTTTATCTCCCGGGTGTTTCACTCTGCCAAGGTTTCAGGTACTGCTCCTCCCCCTACCTCACAGTGGCCAGGGCTGAGGGGACCTGTCCATTGAGCCCTTGGTGACCCCCCAATCTCATCTATATGCCAGAAAGTTCCCATGTACCGCTCCTCAACAAGGTTGTGTCCTTCTCTGCTTTGCTTTCTTTTCTGCAGTGTCCCACCACACAAATCTTCTGTCAGAAAGCTCCTTCAGGCTCTAGTGAGTGGAGGAATGTCCTCACCAAATTTACGTCCATCTCAGAATGTCACCTTATTTGGAAATAGCATCTTTGGAGGAATAGTTAAGGTAAAGGCTGAGATAAGATTGTACTAAGGTTAGTGTGGGCCCTCGATCCACTGAGAGGCCCTTAAAAGAAACAGACAAGGACACACAGACCCAGCGCAGAAGGCAATATGAACGTGGGACAGAAATGGGAGGGATGCATCTGGAAGCCAAGAAATGCCAAGGACTGCCGGCGCCGTCCAAAGCTAGGAGACAGGCATCTCCCTCAGTGCCTCTGGAAGGAACCAATGCTGCTGACGCCACAATTTCTAACTGCTGGCTCTTTCCCTAGGTGTATGTTCAGCCAGGTTGACCAGGAGTCTGTGCCTGTCAGGAGGGCAGTTGTTTTCCTCTGCAAGCTCATCTGTACTCAAGTGTGGTCCCTGGATACCAGTCATGGAGGAGCAGTCCTGCAATGAAAGGCCAGTGGCTCTTTTTTTTTTTTTTTAATAGGTGGTACTTGAATTCATGACCCTATGATCAAGACCTCAGCTGAGATCAAAAGTCAGACACTTAACGAACTGAGCCATCTGGGTGCCCTAAGGCCAGCAGCTCTTGCTGTCCACTCCCTTTTGAAATAGCTGGATACAACCTCTCTAGAGGTCCCGGGTCTTTCCAGCATTCTCCTAACTTTGGTTAGGAAAGACAGCCTCTATCAGCTTTTTTAGGGTTCAGGGAGAATGGGCAGCTTCAAACATCCCCCCAGGATCCACAGATCCCCAAACACCAGCTTCCTCTAGCAGATGCACTGTCCTTGGACCTCTGTACTGGGCTCTCACAGCCTCTCCAGTAGATGGTTCCTCCCATGGGAGAGGAGCCCACTTGAGTTCCCTCCTGACCTAAGTCAAGAGTGACTTCAGCTGCATCCCCTCCCCATGGCCCTCTGCTGACAACAACTCAAGGGTACTGCACAGCTCGGGGTTGGAAACAACAAGTAAGAGTAGGATTTGGAAGACCAAGCTCTGGACCCTCTGCTCCTGTAAAACATACCATTCTAGAATACTCACTTGTATACTAGATCCTAATACTAGAATACTCACTTGTATACTAGACCAGTGCACAGACTCTAATATCTTCCCACTCAACACACCTAAGACCCAGAGCTGCTCACAAACAGTTTGGAACCAGTTGATGTCATTTAAAAAGGTCGCGTTATACATGGACCGGTCAGTTCTAAGACAGATGCTGACCTTTGCTTTAGAAAATCTCCCTGTGCGGCACAGGGCAGGACCATGGCCAAGGGGATTAAATCTGAGAAAATGGACCTTTATCCTTAACCTTTCGTTTTTAACTCTAGCCAAACATTTCTGTCATTTAGAAAGTATGATTAGCTTTTAGATAAGTTTTTTTTTTTCTTCAGCCGAAACATGTGTCACTTCTCAAGGAATATTTCAAAAGCAATTAGAAATGTCTCAAAAAATGATGATTTTGGTTTTCATTTCAGGAGTGAGTGGTGGTAGAACGAGGCCAGATCCAATACTCCAATGAGCCCTGAGAAAGGGTTAGAAACCTTCAAATCAGGGAACATCAGTAAAGCCCAACAGAACCAGAGTGAACGGCTAAAATCCAGAATCTATGTCTGGGTCTTCTGGCTTCACGTGGGCAAAGTCATATATGGAGTCCTCTCTTTTATATGACTGCTTTTTTAACAACAAAAAGAAGAAAAAATACATAATTATATTGTTTCTTATCATTACCTACATTACTGCCTTTCCTGGAACCCTAATTTTTCATATGGATTTGAATTACTATCTGGTGTCCCTAGCTTTCTGCCTGAAGACTTTCAGTATTTAAGGAAGGCCTGCTAGCTGTGAAGTCTCTGTTTTTTTTTTTTCTCTTTAAATGGAGGAATGTCTTGATTTCTCTTTCATTTTTTTTAAACCAATTTTATTCAGTGATAACACACATACCATAGAGAACACCCGCTAAAAATGTACCATTCATTGGTTTTTAGGATAGTCAAGAGGTCTTCCAACCATCACTACAAGCAATTCTAGAATATTTTTCTTGCCCCAAAAAGAAACCCTAGGGGTGCCTGGGTGGCTCAGTTGGTTAAGTGTCTACCTTTGGCTCAAGTCATGATCCCAGGGTCCTGGGATCGAGTCTGCGTCAGGCTCCCTGCTCAGTGGGGAACCTGCTTCTCTCTCTCCTCCCTGCTCGTGCTCTATCTCTGTCACTACCTCTGTCTCTAAGTAAATAAATAAAATCTTAAAAAAAAAGAAAAGAAAAAGAAACCCTGTATTCATTGGCAATCTGTTGCAGGTTAAATTGTGCCTCCCCTATGCCCCAATAAAAAAGAGATAATGAAGTTGAGTATTAGTCCCAGTACCCGTGAAGGTGCCTTATTTGAAAATAAGATATCTACAGATGTGATCAAGTTAAGATAAGGCCATCAGGTGGACCCCAACACATATGACAAGTATCCTTAGAGGAAGAGTGAAATCTGGGCACGGCAACATAGAGAAGAGAATGCTATGGGAAGCCAGGTACACACAGGGAAGATGGAGGCAGAAACGGGAGGGATGGAGGGGCGCCTGGGTGGCTCAGTCTGCTAAGCGGCTGACTCTTGATTTCAGCTCAGGTCATGATCTCAGGGTGGTGAGATCAAGCCCCACACAGGTTCTGTGCCAGCAGGGAGTTTGCTTGAGACTCTCTCTCCCTCTCTGCTCCTGCCCCTCCCTCCACTTGCATACATAAGCAGGTACTCTCTGTCTCAAGTAAGTAAATGTTTAATAAAAATAAATAAATTGGAGTAGTGTAGCCACTGTGTCGAAAGATCACCTGGGGCCATCAAAAACTGGAAGAGGGAAAGAAGGATCCTCTCCTGGAGGCTTTGGAGGGAGCATGACCCCGCTAACACCTTGATTTTGGGCATCTAGCTTCCAAAAATATAAGAGGCAGCTTTTGTGTGAAGACAATCAGCTTGTGATACTTTGACAGGGAAGCCCTAAGAAAGTAACACATAGCCACTCCCCCTTGCCTCTACACTTGCCTGGCTCTAGGCTACCCACAGTACACTCTACACGACTTTTCTGGAAACTGTATACAAATATGAACCATACAATATGGGATCCTTTGTGACTCACTTCTTTTCTGTAGCATCATGTTTTAAGGTTCATCCTTGTTGTTCATGTATCAGTACTATTGCCTAAAAATGTTTCTTTGTATAAATATGTTACATTTGCCCATTTGGACATTTGAATTTTTTTTTTCTCATGTTTTTTGGCTACTGTTACTAATGCTGCTATAAACATTCATGTGCAAGTTTTGGCAGAGGCATCTGTTCTCCTTTCTCCCGGGTATAAACCTGGGAGTAGAATTGCTGGGTAACCGTGTTTAACTTTTTGAGGAATTATACTTTTTCCAAAGCAGCCCCATTTTTTTTTTTTTATTCCCACCAGCAATGTCTGAGAGCTGCCTTCATTCCTCAAAGACTGGTTTGTTGGATATAGAATTTGGGGTTGACAATTTTTTTTTCCTTTCAGCACTCTACATGTGCACAACCTTCTGGACCTCTGGAGGGGGGGTGGACATGGTCTCAGGAACATTATTGTTGTACTTGTTGCTACTGGTATTAAGCTATCAGCACTCCCTTACTCGCTCACCAGCAAGGTTCCCATGGTTTTCAACTGTGACCTCAGGTGTAAACTCCTCCACACTGTATTTCAAGTCAAGTCACTCCTCTCAGACAGAAATGCCTTTTTTACCTCCTATCTGTCTCTCAGGACAGAATCCCTGTGCCAGAACTGGGGGTGGGACAATGGCCTGCTTCTCCCGGAGTGAAATGTCTGCTCTCTGTTAGGAAGTCTTAGGAAGGGGAAGTCAGTGTCTCCCTTGGTCAATAATCCTTGGTCTTCTTTTCTAGGCCCTTTTGACATGGAAGCTCTACAAACAGGCTTGGGAGGGGGCAGGAAGAGACCGATTTTGGGCCCCTAGAGGCTCTGTCCCATGAGTAAACATTAAGCAGGGAATGAAAGCCCAGACCTCTCAACCATACTTGCCTGAGATAGTGTTTCCACAGGGAGGGAGGGGATAAGATCCACTGGCAGCCTGCCCCCCACCCCCAAGTGGAACAGTGGGCCTGCACTAGGAGCTGTGGTCCCCATACTCTCAGCTACCCCCTCCTGGAATAGAGCTTCCATCACATGCAGCTGGAGGAAGGGGGCATGGGAACAGCTCATGGCTCCAATGCTATCCACTCTTGATGTTCTTACTGAAATACAGATTTTTCTTGAATAAATATTTCTCCCTTTCCTGTAGGCTCTTAGGACAATTTCCAGAGACTGTAAATGATTATAATTTTTCACGAGTTATACGGTTTCACTGGAGAGAGGGTCCACAAGTTCCTCACACCACTGTTCTGAAGGTCTGAAATCCTCTCCTATATTCAGATGTATAGAGATAAATCAGGTTCTTTCCAGAACCACTTAAAACACCCTCCCAGGGGTTCCTGGGTGGCTCCGTCAGCTTAGCATCTGCCTCTTGATCTCAGCTCAGGTCTTGATCTCAGGGTCATGAGTTCAAGCCTTGCATCGGGCTTCGTGCTAGGTGTGGAGCCTACTTTCAAAAAAAAAAAAAAAAAAAAGAAAAGAAAAAGAAAAAAAAGAACCAAAAAACACCATCCAAAATCTGGTGTGGCTATTCTACCCTTGTACCATGTTTTCTATGTGGGGAGACAGGTCTTCAGAAATCCTTCAGACAGGAATTCAGAAATACTTCAGTGGCTTCTCTTTTTTCCAGGAATATGGAAAGATTACCTTTTCCTACTCTCTCTGAAACTGGGTGTGACCCTGAAATCTCCTTTGGCCAAAGAAATATAAGAAGTCTGTTACTTCCAAAAAGAATCATTGGCTTGAAATGAATTGCTTCATTGTGGCTGTATCCTTCTCTGTCTTCTCTTTTCTGTTGCAACAACTCCTGGAGCCTTGTGATGACAGGACAGCATAGGAACCAGGGACGCCTCTGTTACCCTGGATCCTAAGGGACAATCATGTGGACCAGAGCCTTTACTCCTCCGCTTGCACATGGGGCATGGACAAGAAGTAAATCTTCAATGTTCTAAGCTAGTGAGACTTGGGGATTGTTTGTTTCTCCAGCATACCATAACCTAACCCAATTGATAAGAATGTTATTTGTTTTAAAACTCCTGCCACATGTAGTAATTTTTTATGAAGTTCAGAGATCTTGGTTAAGGTCAATTTCATCTCTTGGTTATATATATATATAAGATCCATCTCCCTAGCAAGTCCACAATTTCCGTGGCCTGCCAATCTTTTGGTCTCAGCCCCTTTCAGGGCACTCTACCTCTCCCTCCCTCTCTTGTTTTACTTAGTTGTTTGAGGCTTCTAGCCCCACAAATACCACCTGTTCTCTCCCTTCCTTTGCATGGTACCACCTATCCATCCTTCTGGACTCAGCATGTGCCCTTTTCTAGGGACAGGGAAGGTCAGGAGGTGAAGGTGAAATGAAAAGACGGAATGAACAAGATGTTGCATTCATATATAAGTTGTGAAAGTGGGAGGGCCCTGAAACACTCTTAAGATGAACTGTGTTGAAAAAAAAGTTCCAGAAAAAAATTGCTTACAAGTATTTGTCAAAATTACATTTCAATCACTGCAAGGAAAGACTGACAACCACGAAAGTCTAGTTAAAGATTATTAGGTGAGTCAGTCAGTTGGGTGGACAACCCTAACTTCCCAGAAGTTCTTAATCACTTAACAGTATCAGAGAATTGCCCAAGCATTTAATCAGGAATGCAAATTACTTCCCAGAAGGAGTTTGAGAATTACATCATGCAGAAAGTTCTGCTGCAGACCTGGTTTTGGACAATTTTTCTTTCTCAGGAGGCTATGAAGAGACAGTCTTGGCTTGACTGGTTATGGTTCTTTCATCAGTTTCCTCTTTAGAATAAAAAGCATTCCTGGATTTTGTTTTCATTCATTCAGACACTTATTGACTACCTGCCAGATGGCTAGATGCTGATGTTATAAAGATAAAAAGAAAGCCTCCTCTCTTCAGAGAGTTCACTGCCTTTGGAGGAAAACAGACGTGTCCATACATAATTGAGCCAACAAACAAAACTGTGCCTTGGAATGCTCAGGGGGGGTTAAGCAAGCCATGCAGAGGAGTGGGTTTACTTGCACTCACAGTGATGGCAAGGAAAAAGAAGAGGTGTAAAGAAAAAACATCTCCATTTGGGAGGACAGCAAGGAGTCTCTAAGGCATCCAGGCACACTGAAAACTAGAAAATTCTCAAGGGTACAGAATGGACATGGTAGGTTTGAGATGTCCAAAAAGCCTGAGTTTTGTGGGGGGGGGGGGGGCGCAGAAATGGGCAGACAGAGGCTGTTAGGGGTAAGGAGCCTGGAATGAGCCCCGAGAACACACAGTGGCATCATATAACTCTGGAGAGTATCTTTAATGAGAATAAACTGCAAAGAAAAGAATAAGTGGTTGGGAGATCAACATAAGTGACTATAAAGCACATATGAGAAATAATCAGGGTCTTATCCCATCGAATAGCAAAGTCAACCACATCGGCTACTGAATACTCTGTCATGGATTCAGGGTCCCTTTCTTTGCAAAGAGCTTAAAGGAGACTAAGTTACACACATGTAAAACTGTAACTAAAGTTGTTAAGGCAGTAAGTAGCAACTGTCAAAAAAGTTATAGCTTAAGTACTATTGGGTCTTAGAAAGCACGTGAGATTACTACCAACTGGAGAGATTAAGAAAGGTTTAGAAGAGAAGAAAGCACTGGAGATGAGTTCTGAAAGCACAATAAGATAAGTGCTGAGATGGGGAAGGCATTCAAACTAAAGAGACCAAGTAAGCAAAAATCTGGGAATAAGAAAGCAAAGGGACAAAAATGGAAGAGGCTGAGGTTTGGCTTCAGCAAGAAATTAGATGGAAAAGAAATGCTGGGGCCAGTTCAGGGAAAATTTGCATGCTATGGATTTCGAACAGAGCACGTACTGCATGGAGCACTGGGTGTGGTGCAAAAACAGTGAACACTGTTATGCTGAAAATAAACAAATAAAAAAAATAAAAATAAAAATAAAAGAATTTTACAAGAAACTGGGAGCCATTGTGGTTGTGTGAGCGGGGAAGAGATACACTCTTAATAGTGCTTGAAGGCTAGTCAACAAATTATTACTGATTGAAGAAACAGATGAATAGAGGCTGCTCTAACAATCTGGGCTACTCTGTTGGCAGGGGAGCCCTGAGAATATGGGAGAATGTAGTATGAGTACATGACCCATTAAAGACGAGACAAAGGAGGCAAGGGATCAGAAGATGTCGACATCAAATAAATATGGGAGACAGACAAGAAGTGAATGGCATCACCAGGAGAAACTGATAATCAGCAGAGCAGTCTCAGCTAGGGCAGTGGGGTTCAATTTGCTGTAGATAATTTTTGAGATGTTAAGGATGCCTTTTAGGGGAGATGTTTGGAAGGGAAGATGGAAGCATAGGAGAAAAGCCAGATTGGGAAGTCAAGCACTCAAGTCCTTGGCTACCGTCCTGCATGAGCTCAGATGTGCCATTCATGAATTCAGTGCACTGCACTACACCAGGTGTTTGTAAAGGTAATAAAAAGGTCTCCATTCTCAAGAATACTAGGAGGACAAAGTACACCCCCAGAAAATTACTATGAGCAAGTATGAACAAATACATAAAAAGCAATGTATGTGCCAACTGCATTAGTAAGATGTAATCTATCAGATTTGGAGGGTTGTTTCCCCAAGCAAACCCCCCATTAATAAAATTATTATTATAGCCAATGTCACTGGAGTCTAATTTGTCTTCTGGCTTTTGACAAAGTGCCGGACCTGGTAGTGGTTGTCCAAGTGAACGTAACTCCATGTGGCTTAACCTTAGCACTGTTGCCCAGCATCCCCTCCCCCCAAACTATTTACAGATTAAAATACCCTTGCCAATCTGTGCACTAGAACTTCCACTGGTAACTTAGAAAATTGATGACAACACATTTTTCTGTTGTAAGAGGTTTTGAAATGCCATCATGGGAAGGTATGTTAAGTGGAACCATGTTATTCTTGGTTTCACAAAGATCCTTTCTGTTCACTGAACCTTCCATGTCATGGTCTCAGTCATAGTGAGGGAAGACTACATTTCTGAGCCCTAACCTTCCAACAAAAGACACTGTACTGGAGATTCTGGTTAGGGAACTAATCAATGAAAAAGAAGAAAGAAAAGAAAGAGGAAATGAAGAAAAGAAAAGAAAGAAAGAAAAGAAAGAAAAAAAAGAAAGTGCATCCAGATTGAAAGGGAAAATGTAGATGACATGATCTTGCCTGTAGTAAACCCTAAGGAATATACTAAAAAATCATGAGAATAAATAAGTTCAGCAAGGATGTAGGATACAAGATCAATATTAAAAAATCAATTGTATTTTTGGGGCGCCTGGGTGGCTCAGTGGGTTAAGCTGCTGCCTTCGGCTCAGGTCATGATCTCAGGGTCCTGGGATCGAGTCCCGCATCAGGCTCCCTGCTCAGCGGGGGGCCTGCTTCCCTCTCTCTCTCTCTCTGCCTGCCTCTCTGTCTACTTGTGATCTCTGTCAAATAAATAAAATCTTTAAAAAAATCAATTGTATTTTTATACACTAGCATCAACATTTCAAAAATAAAAATCCCATTTGCAACAGCATCAAAAAAATACTTAAGAATAAATTAAATAAAAGTGCAAAATGTGTATGCCAAGAACTACAAAAGGTTGTTGGAAGCAATTAAAGATCTAAATGAATGGAAAAACATCTCATATTTATGGATTTGGAGACTTAATATTTTTAAGATGACAATATTCTCCAAACTGATCTACATACTCAATACAATCCCTACCAAATTCCCCTCTGGCTTTTGGTGTTTTTGTTTTATTTTGTTTCTAGAAATTGACAAGCTAATTCTAAAATTCATAGGCGAGTTTTAAGTGACCTAGAATCACCAAACTGATCTTTAAAAAGAATAAAGGTAGAGAACCCACAGTTCCCAATTTCAAAAATTACTAAAAGGTTACAGTAATCAAGACAGTGTGGTATTGGCATGAGGCTAGACATAGAGATTAATAGTGTAGATAGTCCAGAAAGAAGTCCTTATATTTATAGTCAACTGTTTGTGTGTGTGTGTGTGTGTGTGTGTGTGTGTGTTTTAACAAAGGTGCCAAGACAGTTCAGTGGGAAAAGAATAATCTATTCAACAAATTGTGTTGGGATAAATAGATATTCACAAGAGAAAGAAGCTGGATCCTTATCTCTCCCAATACATAAAAATTAACTCAAGATAGACATTGACATAAATGTAAGAGATGAAACTATAAAACATTTAGTAGAAAACATAGGAGTACATCTCTGTGACCTTCAATCAATGGATTCTGAGATATGACAGCAAAAGCAAAACAACAGAAGAAAACAGGTAAACTGAACTACATAAAAATTAAAACTTTGTGCTCTGAAGGATGCTATAAAGAAAGTGAAAAAAAAACAAGCCACATAATGGGATGAAACAGTTTTAAATCATATATTTGAGAAGGGACTTCTTTTCAGTATAAAGAACTCTTAACAATTCAGTAATAAAAAGATGAGCGACTCAAAAAGGAACAAAGGATTTGAATAGACATTTCTGCAAAGAAGATATAGAAGTAACTGATAAGCCCTTGAGAAGATGCTCAACATTGTTAGCCACCAGGGAAATACAAATCAAAACCAAAGATATAACTATTTATACCACTGGGGTATTTTTAAAAAACAAACAGAAAATAACACATGTTGGTGAGAATGTCAAGATATAGAAATCCTCATACATTGCTGGTGGGACTGGAAAATCATGCACCACTTTGAAAAACACCTTGGCCATCCCTCACCCGTTAAATACAGGGTTACTCTGACCCAGCAATTCCACTTCTAGGTATATACAAGAGAGTTGTATGTCTGTGAAAAACCTGTTCATGAATGTTCACTGCCACACTATTCATAATAGCCAAAAAGTGGAAACGAGCCAACTATGCATCAACAAATAAGTGGATAAATGAATGTGGTATGTTCATGCAACAGGATATTATGTGACGATTAAAAGTAATGAAGTACTGACCCATGCTACACCATGGATAAATCTTGAAAACATCATGCTAAGTGAAAAGATCCAGTCACAAAAGGCCATATACTGTATGATTCCATTTTATGTGAAATGTCTGAACAGGCCAATCTAGAGAGAAAGAAAGTGTCAATGGTTTCCCAGACCTGGGAAGTGGTGAGGGGGAACAGAGTTTCTTCCATGAAGGACAACAATTTTCCAAAAAAACATTTAACTGTATGCTTACTTTGGAGGGGTGAATCGCACAGTTTGTGAATTATACCTTCATAGAGATGGGACATTCTTAAACGGTACCTTAGAAAGAGGAGCAAAAGAGGAGACAGAAACTAGAGAGATCTGGAATTCTGGACCATGGGATACAGAGGAAGCAGTAATTCATACTGCTTAATGAGAATGACGTCTTTGTTCTGTATGTTCTTCTTTCTCTGATATTCAGCTCGAAATTCAAGTCATGGGTCAGAAGGACTATCCTACTCCAGTCATTCCCAAGTGCGCTTCCTACCAGCAGCATCTGCATTTCCCAAGTTTGTCAAAAAGAACCCAAGCTCTTGCCCAACCTCTCAATCTCCAATTGCTCTGAGGGTAGGATCCAGCAATATGTTATTACATGTGCCCCAGGTGATTCTGAAGCTTGAGAACGGCTGCTCTTCTCCAGAAAGGTAGGAGCGACCTCCAGCTGGCAGTTGTTTGTGTGGACACAAGCCCAGATGCAAAGGAAAGACAACATAACCCGTTGCTTATCATTCCCAAGTGATGGGAAGTCACATAGGAATAATGGAAAAACAACGTAAGAACAGGGTCTGACCTGGAAGACAAAATATTGGTGTAATCACTCTTTTCCAGCATGACCATGCAAAGGAACTTGTTCACCAGATAATCACCTATACCTATAGTCAGGTTTGGTTTTAAAGAGAACCATAAATTTATTGTTAGTGCCAGAATTTGATAGGGCTTAGGCAGATGATAGTTTTTACAATATTAAGGCCAAATGACAGTATCAGGATTTAGTATTTATTTGCATCACCTAAAATGTTTCTTGAAGCTATGGTGTTGAAGGCTAGGGGAATGACTCTGGTCCTTCAGCAAAAGAGAGAAAAGAATCTGGCCTTGGAATTGTGAGTGGTCTGGCTCCAAGGGGGAGGGGAGAGAATCGAGCCTATACACTTAATTTCCTGTTAGCTCCCCTCTCACTAGTTGTCATTATTTCCATAGTATCCTCCCAGGATAAGGCTGAGACAAGCAGATCATCTACGGTGCATAATTAAGGGGGACAGAACATGCTCTCAGGTGTCTGGTACAACCACTGTAGGCTTCAGATTGTGTGTACTTCCCCTGTTCACTAGAAACATCTGGAAGTGGGCCCTGGGAGCAGCTCAGTGCAGTGGGCAGGAGATGCAGGGATTCTGGCTCAAGCTCCAGATAGGCATGTCATGTTAGCCCCCTTAAAGTCCCAAGTGGGGCATTCTAGCTTGAATCTTTGAGAACTAAATTGGCTTAGCAGAAATACACATGTCTAAGAAGTGGGAAAAACAGACAATCCACCTTACAAGCAATTTGAGAAATGGGAATTCATACAGTAGTTTAGCTCTGAAGGGTTTAAGCAGAGGGGGGAGTGGTCACCATGTTTCAGAAATGAAAGAATATGTAGCATCCCACTTCCCAGTGAAATTATTCATATTGATATTATTTAAAAACACTGAAATGACAAAATTTTACCCAGAAAAATATCCGTTTTGGTACTTTAAAATAGCAGAGGTATCAGGATTCTGAAGAATGGCATTGCCATCTTTCTAAATGAGGAGGCAGCTCTTGGAGAACAGGAAACAACATCTTACTCTCTCTGGGTAACCAGAGAGCACAGCCTAATGGCTGATTCGTTTTTTGGAATGAACAAAACCAGAATCACAACTCACACACAGAATAATAAAGTTCCCACACAGAAGTATGGCAGATTTCACACTTGGAGAGGAAACAGCCACACAGACGAAGAATATTTGTGTCAAAGAGACAGTGTGGAAACAATGTGAGCTAGATATCCCCTTAAATGGGTGTATTAGTTTGCTTGCACTGATGTAACAAAATATCACCAGGAGGGTGCCATCAACAGCAAAACTTTATTCTCTCACCGTTCTGGAGGTTCAAGCCCAAAATCAAGATGTTGGCAAGTTTGCTTTTCTCTGAAGCCTCTCTTCTTGGCTTGCAGACAGCTGCCTTGTCACTGTGTCCTCACATGGCCTAGCCTCTGTGCACATATGACTATTGTTCCTTCCCCCCCTTATACGGCCGTCTGACTGGATCAGGTCCTTCAGTCTTAATGACCTCATTTGGCCCTAAGAACCCTCTTAAAGATCCCATCTGCAAACAGAGTCACACTAAGGGTTAGGGCTTCAACATATTCATTTAGGGAGAATTCATTATGAATATATTATATTATGAATTCAGTCCGGAATACATGTTTAACTCTATACATATGCCCTCTCCCAAAATCTTACTAAAATGATAAAACAGCATATTTTTAAAAACCCTGACAGTTCCAAGGGACAAAATGCACTGGAGATGTTGTGGAGAGGCAGCAAGAAAAACTGTGGAAATGGGAAGCAGATGGCACATGAGTGAGTGCTAAGCACTTAACAGTAGAGGAAGCCAACCCTTCTTATCTACAGTGGAGAGAGACAGCCAAAAGAAGCTAGTTGATTCATAACTCAGGACACCTCAGAGGCTCCTGAGAGGCCCACAATTTAAAAAGTAGATGTCCCTAAAGGCAGTGGGTTAGCAGATGGAATGACTGCATCATCACTGATCATCATCACAGCCAAAAGTCTAGAGTTTGCTCCCTTAACGAGGGGACTCAGGGGCACCAAGTATAGTTTGAGAAGCAGGTGCATTTTGAAAACAGATATTTACATAAAAAACTATGTAGTAAATGGTGAGCTCCCCAGGTTGACTCTCTGGCTTGGAATATGGCAGCCAGACATGAGATCAGTACATCTCCGTCTGGGAAAACAGTCCTTCCCAGGAGAAAAGACCTATAATTCCAGGCATTTGGAACTCCATCACAAAGCAGTCTACCATCTAATCACCCATCCATAACACAGAACCTTCTACGATCTTTTGCCGTGCCTCACTCTTAAAAAGGAACAGTCAAGAATTAGCAGTGAAAGGCATCTCCAACATAAAACAGCAAGATGCAAAGAGAAGGAAGCACCATGGGAGAAAAGAGAGACAACACATAGAAGAGCAATTTTAATAATATCTTTAGGAATAAAAGAAAAATCTTGGAAGCAAATACAGAGTGCTATAGAAAAAGAACACTTGGAGAATAGAAAATTTTAAAAGTTCAATAGATAGATGGGAAAAACATTTCCAAATATAGAATACAAGATAAATATGTAGAAATTAGAAGTAAAATAAGAAAAATTAGAGAATCAGGGGTGCCTGGGTGGTACAGTTGAGTGACAAATTCTTGGTTCAGGCTCAGGTTGTGATCTCAGGGTCGTGAGATTGAGCCCCGTGTTGGACTACATGGTTAGCGTGGAGTCTGCTTAAAATCCTCCCTCTGTCTCTCTGTCCCTCCTTGCTGCATGTGCTCTCAATCTCAAATAAATAAATCTTAAGAAAGAAAGAGAATCATCCACACAGTCTAATCTCTGGCTGACAGGAGTTTAGAAAGCAAGAACAGAGAAAATGGAGACATATTTTCTCAAAGGAGACTTATATGAAAATTCCCACAACAGATAGTGGTTTTTTTTAGAGAGAGAATGGGAGAGAGCAAGGGAGCAAGTGAGAGAGAGAGAACGTGTGCATGTAAGTGGGGATGGGGGGAGGGGCAGAGGGAGAGAGAGAATCTTAAGCAGGTTCAGTTCATAGAGCAGTATAAAAACATTTTAACACATTGAAGAGCAGGAAAAACAACAACAACAATCATCTTTTATGCTCCTCTTCTTAGGATGCCATTGAAGGATGTGCTCCAGATGGACAACGGGTAAACCAGAGGGAACACAATAATATGTGGAACACAAGGGTTACAAGACAGTAAGAAGTAAAGGGAAGTCTCGTGATCAGAGTTGTGCAACTTACCAAGAGAATAATCCATTTTGAGCAGGAATATAAAGGGCTTCAAGTAAAATGAATCCCAGTGAGGAAATGGTATAGATAATATAATTTATTTTATCACATTAAAAAGGACTTGTACATTTGTCAGAAAGTTCACGAATGTACTAATTATCAGCACATAAAATAATCTTGAAAAAAATTTTAATCTGTTCAAAAAGAAAATGGTTAAAAAAAAGTGTTTCAACTGTGAATAATACATAATTGTAAAAGTGACAAATGATTTTACCCCAAACTGTTTTATAATAAGATGTGTGTGTGTGTGTGTGTGTGTGTGTTTGTGTGTGTGTGAGAGAGAGAGAGGGAGTCAGTTGGGAATAGACACAAATTGTTTCTATAATAGGAAGTGAATAAAAATTTATGAGTAAACCTTCAAAATACAGAGATTAATAACAAAAGACTTTGAAAGTTTTCATTTGTGGGTAGTTTGAATCAGATAAGAGGAAGGGGACTGCTCTTTTCAGTTTAAGTCTTTCAGTATAAAATTTTAAAAATATTATATACCTGTGTTATTCATATTTAAAAAAATAAGTACAAATACACAGACAGTTGAGGGAGATTGAACTGTTGAGATACGCTGGTTAACTAAAAACTGTGGCAAGTAAGCAACTGCAGTATTAGTCACTTATGAATTACTGATTTGAAAACAATTCTGAGCACCTAATACTAAAGCCCTCCTGAGCATGACCTAATCTTTGTTTAGAGTTTCAGAAGGTACTTCCCGACCTCAGCATCTCAGAGTCATCATTGTGAACACCTGTGTGCTAAACATACCAAGCCGGACCTTGCAGCTTATTAATACAAAGCCAGAAAACCTAGCTGACATCTCATTTGACACGAGGACCACTACGTAAAAGGGAAATTTTGGAATATTTGGATATTGGATAAAATATTCCAATAATTTGGAAGAATCCAAGAAAAAAGAGAAAGACTGAAAGCCTTGTATGATAAAATGTATTCTCCCGAACTTTCTACCAATCCCACTTTCTCCAGAGGAAAATTCCAGCAACAACAACAAAAAAATATTTGGGAAACACTGTAGAGTTTATTTCCAGACACGCGCAATGCCTGTTAGTATATCAGGGATGCCAAGATGTCCTCAAAAAAGAAACCAGTTTTACTTTTTCTAACACAGTATTTCTCAAAAACATCTGACCATTTTAGATTTAACATTTATTTAAATCCCATTTGAGGACCACACTTTGGGAAATTTTGATTTAAAAGAGTTGGAAATTTCTATCTACAAGAAAATACTGAACTGGAAGTATTCAACTTTCAAAGTGAAAACCAAAAAGAGAAGAAAGGGCTTTTACATTAGTAGAGTTGTTCTTGTAAATACTGGAAACTTTTGTATTGCTGGAAGAGAGAACACAAGGAAACGGGGCTCAGACTCAATATAGACTTAGGTTAGACCAAAGGAAGAACTATGTAAGATCTCAGGTTGTTACAAAGTAGGATGCTCTAGGGGAGTGGGGGGAAAAAAGCCCTCCTCCCCCCTCCAAAAAGCCCTGAAATGTGGAAATAGATGCTTATTAGCCAAGAACAATTTCTTCTCATCCACAGTACTATAAAGATGTAGGAAGGTAATTTCTGGGTTAATTAGCCCTCTATGCTACAGTGACTAGCAGATAACATGTTGAAGACAGCGCAAGCCCCTTATGAATGTAGCCTGGATCCCTGAGTCACTGCTTGGACAAAAGTTTCCTGACTGGGTCCATGGTTATTATATGAACAAGAAATACACTTCTCCTGTGTGGAGGCACTGAGATTTGGGGGCTGTTTGTTACAATCGCTAATATTACTCTCCCTGACCATGCAGCAAATGTGACTAACAGATTTTAACAAAGTGATACAAAGGCATTTATTATGTTCTCTACAGTTTGCTACATATTTAGAATATTTTGTAATAAGTAAGAAACCAGTATGCTCCATGCCTTAGGCTCTCTGAGAAATGCACTAAGCTATGGTTTGAAAAAAGCAAGCAAATGCGAAGAGTAAAGTATATAAGGGACTTCAACTGTGTTTTAATGTTCTATTTCTTTAAAAATAAGTTGCTCTCAGCAAAGGAAACAGTTGACAAAACAAAAGACAACAGACAGAATGCAAGAAGATTATTTGCAAAAGATGTATCAGATAAAGGGCTAGTATCTGAAATCAAACTCAACACCCAAAGAACAAATAATCCAATCAAGGAATAGGCAGAAAACATGAACAGACATCTCTCCAAAGAAGACATCTAAATGGCCAACAGACACATGAAAAGTGCTCCACATCACTCAGCATCAGGGAAATACAAATCAAAACCACAGTGAGATACCACCTCACACCAGTCAGAATGGCTAAAATTAACAAGTCAGGGAATGACAGATGCTGGCGAGGATACGGAGAAAGGGGAACCCTCCTACACTGTTGGTGGGAATGTAAGCTGGTGGAACCACTCTGGAAAACAGCATGGAGGTTCCTCAAAAAGTTGAAAATGGAGCTACCCTATCACCAGCAATTGCACTACTGGGTGTTTACCGCAAACATACAAATGTAGTGATCCAAAGAGGTAGTTGCACCCCAATGTTTAGAGCAACAATGTCCACAATAGCCAAACTATGGAAAAAGCCCAGATGTCTATCAACAGATGAATGGATAAAGATGTCATATATGCAGACAATGGAATATTATGCAGCTATCAAAAAATGAAATCTTGCCATTTGCAACTGACATGGATGGAACTGGAGGGTGTTACGCTAAGTGAATTATGTCAATCAGAGAAAGACAATTATCATACAATCTCACCGATATGTGGAATTTAAGAAACAAGGCAGAGGATCATCGGGGAAGAGAGGGAAAAATGAAAAAAGAAGAAACCAGAGAGGGAGAACAAGCATAAGTGACTCTTAGGCTTAGGAAACAAACTGAGGGTTGCTCAAGGATGGGGGAGGAATGGGGTAACTAAGTGAGGGAAATTGGGGAGGGTACATGCTATAATGAGCCCTGGGTATTCTCTAAGACTGATGAATCGCAAACCTGAACCCTTGAAACAAATAATACATTATATGTTAATTTAAAAAAATAAGTTGCTCTGAAATTACTTAGCCAAACATAAAGGAAAGACTCCTTGCTCTATTAAACAATTAAAAATCCTATTCATCAGCAGTCGGCTTTCTTCCCAGAAAGGATAATGTCCCATGAAAAGGATGGAGGACATGCATGATACCAAGGAGACCCTGGCCTCGTTCTCTAAGAACTGGATCCCAGCATGAGCAGGAACGATATCCAGGACCCCTTCTACACGGGGAAGTGCTCTGGGGGAGGTAGCGTATCTATGTTCTTCTTGGCACCCTTTATTGTATCCTCTGAAGATGAGTAAACAGGGAAGGAATTTACTATTTTTCCTTCCTTTGGCAAATAATGACATTTCGAGTCATGATAGTACCATATTTGAAACAGTTGAATTTTAGGAACCTTTTATGTAATTGTGCCCACCTGATCAAAGAACGCAGGCTGGGTTATCTTCCCCTGGACTGATCCATCGAAATCCATGGGTCCATGAGTCAAGCTGTCAGTGGATACAACAGAGTGATTCTCTAGCCGCCTGTTCACTAAGTCCTTTTAAGAAGAGCTTTACCTAGGGGCACCTGGGTGGCACAGTCATTAAGCATCTGCCTTTGGCCTTTGGCTCAGGTCATGATCCCAGAGTCCTAGGATGGAGCCCTGCATCAGGCTCCCCGCTCTGCAGGAAGCCTGCTTCTCTCTCTCCTGCTCCCCCTGCTTGTGTTCCCTCTTTCCGTGTGTCTCCCTCTGTCAAATAAATACATAAATAAATCTTAAAAAAGAAGAAGAGCTTTCCTAGAATGCCCTGCTTATTCAGAGCTCAGATGCATAAAACTTCAAGGACACTCTACCCCCCTGATATGTTCCTAAGCACCTTCTGTGATCCAGCAAAAGATATGGAAGGAAGGGGTTCTCCCATCTCAGAGTTTCAACGTCCTTGTCATCAGTTGTTTTGACCTGGCTGCCGGTCCTGGGACAGCAGTCCTAGTACCTGTTCCTTCCATGATTCTGCACTTTTTTTTTAAGATTTTATTTATTTATTTGACAGACAGAGATCACAAGTAGGCAGAGAGGCAGGCAGAGAGAGAGGAGGAAGCAGGCTCCCCGCTGAGCAGAGAGCCCGATGTGGGGCTCGATCCGAGGGTCCTGGGATCATGACCTGAGCCGAAGGCAGAGGCTTAACCCACTGAGCCACCCAGGTGCCCCCCCCCCCATGATTATGCACTTTTTATTGACCACACTCAGCTGCAGTGACCTACTCAAGGAATAAAACTGGAAACTCTCAGAGCTAAAACTACTGAACAACTGGCTTCCATTTCTGGCGTCAAGGCTCGTTCTTCCATTTAGCAAACTGACGGAAAATCCCTGAGCAATGCCCGGGCCTGTGGGTGACCCAGGGCAGAGTTAGGCAAGACTATGTAGTAGGAGAGGAGGGACTTGGTTCTGCCAAGGAAGAGGTACCAGCTTGTACAGCAGAAATTTACAGGCCTATTCTTTTAGCCACAAAAGGGACTCAGAAGTTTTCAGGGAGGAAGTGACATTTGAACTAGACCTGAGAGTTAATAATGAACCTGTAAAAGAAAGGTCAAAGTTGCTGAAAATCAGGAAAGTTCTCACTGTGGGTTGGGGTGAATCCACATTTTAACCCCCATTCATGCTGTGCTTTATGTTTTAATGTGGTATTCTCAGCAAACGAAGATACAAAGAATAAGAAAACAAATGTTTTTATACCTGCTATCCTGTTTCATCAGATTTTAACATTTTATGGTATTGGCTTTTGGTCTTAATATCTCATAGAAGCTATCCACGGAGCCCTCCATTTCATATTTTTCTCTTTCTCGCCAGAAGTAACTCACTCATTTTTCTTATTTGGAATTTGTATCTCCATGGCAGACACAGCTAGTAGAACACTTACTCTTTCCCCTGAACCTTGCAAAAGTTCTCCACCTGGGACTCTGAGCGAAGCTGGCATGCATGATAAGGCCTAATGGCATTGCCTCTAACTCCAGACCTTTCCAGATGGCTTAGGATCTAAGTGGAGTAAAAATTTAGCTGGGTCCGATCCACCCTTGGTCTTCTCATTTGTCCAGAAGCTAATCTGGGCCTGAAGTGGACACTCTAGAAATCACACATCAAGAGACACAAAGCCCTCTAGAGCAATGGTCAGAAATCCTGGTGTCAAACCATAGCTCCTGCAGCTCTTAGCAATGTGACCATGGGCAGAGCCCATTTATTTACCTACAAAATGAAGACACCACACCCCTGAGCTGCCAGCCCACCAGGACTGTCTTGTATACCTTTGGCATGCCTCCTTGGATCCTTCCAGGTGCCTCTATTGGAGCATTCCACAACAGTGCAATAATTACTGACTCACCTGTCTTCTCCAAGCTGTGACCTTCTCGAGAATGGGAACCATGTGACTGACATGTAATACGTGCTCAATAAATGGAGGATAATTTAAACTGCTCACACATCGACATATTTATGACCTGACCTATCTATAAACATACTTATGATCTATAAAGGGTACAAACAGCTACCGCGTATAATTCTCATTTGGCAACACAAATGAGCATACGTGACACTGGTATTCAGCACCACCCCATGTGAACATGAATACATGGACCACCATCCCTGGAACTTCTCTTGGGACCGTGACCAATTCCCCAGCCTCTGAAGCTGGGCTGTCTGAGGTCATATACGGGCATTGCCACTAACTCGTCACAGCAAATACTTAAGCTCTCAGCTTCTCAGTTTCTCATCTGCAAATTAACCCAAATGAACACAAGTTGGACCAGGACAAGGATTGGAGTCTATTTTATTCACTAACCTAACACTTATATTGAATGGGGCAAGGCCCATAGTGGAAAGTCCATACACAGTATATACAGTTAGGGAAGGACTGGCTTCTAGGACCCACCTCCTAGGGTCACATAGAGGTCACGTGATTTGATGTGTATGGAAGTGCTCAGCAGAATGCCTGGCGTGTAATGAGCACAGAACACACACCTCTTTAAGATAAAGGTTTGAGGGGCGTCTGGGTGGCTCAATGGGTTAAGCCTCTGCCTTTGGCTCGGGTCACGATCCCAGCATCCTGAGATCGAGCCCCACATCGGGCTCTCTGTGCAGTGGGGAGCCTGCTTCCTCCTCTCTCTCTGCCTGCCTCTCTGCCTACTTGTGATCTCTATGAAATAAATAAATAAAATCTTAAAAAAAAAGATAAAGGTTTTAAGAGTTCATGGCTCCAAGAGAATGATATAATCAAGTCTTAATCTTGGTCTTCTAGCCCTCAGATTGTCTTACGCTGGAGGACGCTGTAACGACCGAGCTCAGAGGTGCTGATGGGCTTCTCTCGTCCCCCCAGCTTTGTGTGCTACAGATCCTAGGATCCCATGAGGAAAGTCTAAAGGCAGTGAGTGGGTGTCTGTTCTCTCCCTCCTGCACCTCCGCTTTCCTCCCCAGTCTATCAAGTTTCTTGCACACACGAGGGTCCAATAAACTAGGTAATACCTACAAAACTTCAAAAGCTGGCAGGGAAATACTAACAGCTGTGAGGAATTACTTGAGTGGAATTTTTTGGCACTTTGGCCTGATGTGAGGGAGCAAAAGTCAAGCATGTTCTAGATTGGGGAAGATAACAGGCAAAAGGCTACAATGTGAAGAATTCCACCAACCTGCTGGAAACAAGATGGTATTAAGAAAAGGGTAAGTACTTTATCCAGGTGGTGGCTGCTCCCAGCCTTTTAGTCTTACCACCTCCAAACATTCCCTTCAGGCTCCTGCTCTTTTGTGTTTTTCCTGATTTTAAAAGCTCATTCCATTTTTTATAATTATAAAAGTTCATTTTTAAAATTCTGGAAAAGACCAAAAGAATGATTCAGAAATATGAACATTTTCCCATCAGAGATGTCCACTGTTAACATTTTCAGAAGCTTCCTCTGGTTTTTCATAATTTATACATTACTTCTTTTTTTTAAAGATTTTATTTACTTATTTGACAGACAGAGATCACAAGTAGGCAGAGAGGCAGGCAGAGAGAGAGAGGAGGAAGCAGGCTCCCTGCCAAGCAGAGAGCCCAATGCGGGGCTTGATCCCAGGACCCTGAGATCATGACCTGAGCCGAAGGCAGCGGCTTAACCCACTGAGCCACCCAGGCGCCCCTATACATTACTTCTTAAAAAAATAAACTCAGGACCATATTGCTTAGAACAAAGTATAGTGTTGGTTTTGTTCTATTTTCAAGATTTATGTATTTATTTTAGGGGGAAGAGAGAGAGCTAGTAAGCAGAGGGAAGGGGAGAGCAAAAGAATTCCCAAGAAGACTCCGCTCTGAGTGTGGAGCCCGATGCAGGGCTCGATCTCACAACCCTGAAACCATGACCTGAGTGGAAGCCAAGAGTCAGACACCCAACCGAGCCACGCAGCTGCCTTAGTACAGTGTTTTTTCCATCTAGACCATGCATACCTTACCATGTTATTGACCTTAAATTTTTTAAATGCCTTTAGTCTATTAGAAAGCAAGACATACATACAAAAAAGGACTATGAAATGTATATGTACATTGCAAAAACAAGAATAAAAGAAAATGAATACCCTGGGGTATGGTTCTTGCTGATTACGTAGTATTTAACACGTGGAGGTGATGTAACTTAATCTCTCTCCTATTAAATATTTAGGATCCAGGATCTTTGTGCAATATCTGGTGATCTCTAGGACAAATTTTGGGGAGTGAACCTATGCGGTAAAGTGTATATAACCATTTTTATTTATTTATTTATTTTTAAGTTGTAATTGCCATGATTTTTTTTTAAAGATTTTATTTATTTATTTGACAGAGAGAAATCACAAGAGAGGCAGGCAAAGAGAGAGGAAGGGAAGGAGGCTCTCCGCTGAGCAGAGAGCCCGATCCCAGGACCCTGAGATCATGACCTGAGATGAAGGCAGTGGCTTAACCCACTGAGCCACCCAGGCACCCTATATAACCATTTTTAAATTTAAGCTTTTATTTTGATAGAATTATAGATTCACAGGCAGTTATTGTTAATAATAATAGTAATACAGGGAGAGCCTACGGATCCTTTACCCATTTTCCTCCAGTCACCAGGATATTGATACGAATAGAGTCAGGCTATAGAACATGTCCACCATCACAAAGGTGATGTTGCCCTTTTATCGCCACAAACACATTTCGTCCCTATTCCACCCAGAACTCCTGGCAACCGTTCATCTATTCTCCATTGCTACAAGTTTGGCATGTCAAGAACATTACATAAATGAACTCTATAGCATATAACCTGTTGGAACTGGCTTTGTTCACTCAGCCTCCCACCGTCATTCCTATTTCTTGTTGAGCAGCATCGCATGGTATGGATGCCCCACAGTGAGTCACTCACCTGGGAGAAAATTATCTGGGTTTTTTCCAGTTTGGGGCAATCAGAAACACAGCGGCTGTGAATACTTGTGTACGGGCTTTAATGTGAACTTGGCTTTCATTTCGCTGGGATAAATGTTTTCCAAGAGTGTAAGTGTTGGGTTGTAGGGTCAGTGATTTAAGACCTCAGGTCCCGCTTTACATGCCCAGGAGCAATTTAGGAGTGACCCAGTTTCTCCACTTTTCCCCCACTGGTGGTGTTACTGCTTTTCATTTTAACCATTCCAAAAGGCAGAGAGAGACTGCTCACTGTGTTTTAATTTGCATCTCCCTAATGGTTCATGATAGTGAGCATTAGTTCACGGGCTCGTCTGCCGTCTATCTAACTTCTTCACGGAGACGTTTTTTGGTGTCTTTTGCCCATTTTCTAATTGGATTCCATTTGTTGTTGTGGTGGTGGTGGTGGTGTTGATGGCTCTAAGCACTTTTTATACATTCTAATTCTAGTCTTTTGTTGGATATATAGTTTGAAAAAAAATTCCTCCCGGTTTGTAGCTTGTATTTTTCTTAATTTATTACTTTTTCAGCGTAACAGTATTCATTGTTTTTGCACAACACCTAGTGCTCCATGCAATACGTGCCCTCCCCAATGTCCATAGCCCCCTCCCCCTCTCCCAACCCCACCTCCCCCCAGCAACCCCCAGTTTGTTTTGTGAGATTAAGAGTCATTTATGGTTTGTCTCCCTCCCAATCCCATCTTGTTTCATTTATTCTTCTCCTATCCCCCAACTCCCCATGTTGCATCTCCACATCCTCCTATCAGGGAGATCATATGATAGTTGTCTTTCTCCAATTGACTTATTTCACTAAGCATGATACGCTCTAGTTCCATCCACGTCGTCGCAAATGGCAAGATTTCATTTCTTTTGATGGCTGCATAGTATTCCATTGTGTATATATACCACATCTTCTTTATCCATTCATCTGTTGATGGACATCTAGGTTCTTTCCATAGTTTGGCTATTGTAGACATTGCTGCTATAAACATTCGGGTACACGTGCCCCTTTGGATCACTATATTTGTATCTTTAGGGTAAATACCCAGTAGTGCAATTGCTGGGTCATAGGGTAGTTCTATTTTCAACTTTTTGAGGAACCTCCATGCTGTTTTCCAGAGTGGTTGCACCAGCTTGCATTCCCACCAACAGTGGTGGAGGGTTCCCCTTTCTCCGTATCCTCGCCAGCATCTGTCATTTCCTGACTTGTTAATTTTAGCCATTCTGACTGGTGAGAGGTGATATCTCATTGTGGTTTTGATTTGTATTTCCCTGATGCCGAGTGACGTGGAGTACTTTTTCATGTGTCTGTTGGCCATCTGGATGTCTTCTTTGCAGAAATGTCTGTTCATGTCCTCTGCCCATTTCTTGATTGAATTGTTTGTTCTTTGGGTGTTGAGTTTGCTAAGTTCCTTATAGATTTTGAATACTAGCCCTTTATCTGATATGTCATTTGCAAATATCTTCTCCCATTCTGTCAGTTGTCTTTTGGTTTTGTTAACTGTTCCCTTTGCTGTGCAAAAGCTTTTGATCTTGATGAAATCCCAATAGTTCATTTTTGCCCTTGCTTCCCTTGCCTTTGCCGATGTTCCTAGGAAGATGTTGCTGTGGCTGAGGTCGAAGAGGTTGCTGCCTGCGTTCTCCTCAAGGATTTGGATGGATTCCTTTCTCACATTGAGGTCCTTCATCCATTTGGAGTCTATTTTCGTGTGTGGTGTAAGGAAGTGGTCCAATTTCATTTTTTTGCATGTGGCTGTCCATTTTTCCCAGCACCATTTATTGAAGAGGCTGTCTTTTTTCCATTGGACATTCTTTCCTACTTTGTCGAAGATTAGTTGACCATAGAGTTGAGGGTCTATTTCTGGGCTCTCTATTCTGTTCCATGGATCTATATGTCCATGCTGTCTTGATGATGACAGCTTTGTAATAGAGCTTGAAGTCCGGAATTGTGATGCCACCCACTTTGGCTTTCTTTTTCAATATTCCTTTGGCTATTTGAGGTCTTTTCTGGTTCCATATAAATTTTAGGATTATTTGTTCCATTTCTTTGAAAAAAATGGATGGTATTTTGATAGGGATTGCATTAAATGTGTAGATTGCTTTAGGTAGCATAGATATTTTCACAATATTTATTCTTCCAATCCAGGAGCATGGAATATTTTTCCATTTCTTTGTGTCTTCCTCAATTTCTTTCATGAGTACTTTGTAGTTTTCTGCATATAGATTCTTAGCCACTTTGGTTAGGTTTATTCCTAGGTATCTTATAGTTTTGGGTGCAATTGTAAATGGGATTGACTCCTTAATTTCTCTTTCTTCTGTCTTGTTGTTGGTGTACAGAAATGCAACCGATTTCTGTGCATTGATTTTATATCCTGACACTTTACTGAATTCCTGTACAAGTTCTAGCAGTTTTGGAGTGGAGTCTTTTGGGTTTTGTAGCTTGTATTTTTAAAAGCGATGTGAAAAGTCCATTTTCCATTTGAGGTTTAGACTGCAGGATTTCTCTGGTTCTTTCAGCTCGAGGAGTCCTCTCCTGTCTCCTCCACTCCGTCGTGGAGCCTATCACGGAGCATTTCGTTTGAGTTAGTGTACTTTGTTGTTCTGAAATTTGCCCCTAGTTCTTCTTTAAATTGTTGATTTTCACGGTGGTTGCTGTGACTGTTTCTCGCATGTCTGGGGTTACCCATTGCGGTGTTCTGGTCACAGCAGCTTTACAACCTTGTCCTATCGTACTAACATCTCAGCCATTATCTTTTTCCTCCTTGAGATCTTCTAGTTACTTGGCATAATGACTGATACTCAATTCACCTGGAAATTCTGGATATTATGTGATGGAATTCTGAATTGTTTCTATTGGCTTGCCCTGCTCTGGCAACAGAGGTGGCCAGGGTTCCCTACTCCTGCTGGCTGAGGCTGGGAGGCCTCCAGGGACACTTCTGCACAAGGGGAGGTGTGAGAGCTTCATTTCTCCTCCCCGTGTGATGTCCATCCACACCGCCAACAGCAGGGCTGGTCTTTTTACTCTTGGCATTAACCAGGTCTTTTATTTTCTGATGCTTTGACATCTGGGTGCCTTGCTGACCCAGGGAGGGCCTCCCCCAGGGCTAGCCATTTCCTAAAAATAGTGAAGGACTCCCTTGCAGGGATGGCTCTCATATACACAACAACAAATCCAGAGCCCACTCCCCCAGCCACCTCCTTTGCTGGGCTTTTACACTCTGGGTCACTTCTTCTGCCCTCAGTACTCCAGGACAAGGTATCAGACAACTCAGGACAGCTCCCAAAGACCAAAGAATGGCTGAAATTATTCAAACTGGCCAATCTTAAGTCTACCTACCTAGACTCTCCTGTTCTTCACATGGCAACCACAATAAAGGCTCTCAGCTATGTTTTCTCCTGCTCTTTCTGCCTGCTGACCTCCTCTGGGGCTTCTCCACGTGGCCCCATATGGTGGGTGTGCAGTGCCTCCTATTTCCAGGAAACTGTCAGCATAAACTTCCCCCTTCCTGACAGTCATTTCCACACCTGCATGCGGTTAACATGCCTGATTAATGAAAACAAATCTTGGGTACCCTTAAAACACTGCTGAGCAGTAGTAAGAGTCCCAACTCTCCCCTTGGCTTTTTCCAACACTGACCCCAGCGAAGAGGGAGCATCCCTTGTGACCTTCCTTGGGGATTTAAGTCCCTTCTCTGAACTGCCCCAGCAGAAGCGCTGGGGTAGGTCTTAGAGCCTGGTGACCATGGACATCTCGGTTCTCCTCTGGGCCTTTTTGGGTATGGGTGGGATGAGTCACAGATTTTTTGTTTTTTAATGGTGTTTGGCTAGAGTGGAGTGGCTATTACTTAGAAGTTTTCTGTCTTGCTAGTATGCCTTTTCCTGCTCCTCTGGCTAGAGAGAACAGGGGGGGTTTGTTCTTGTTTTTGCCTGATCTGGTTGTATTGCAAGTTACCAGCATTTTCAGCCCCAAGTCTGGAACACATGAGGGGACACAGAAACCCAAGAACTCCCCACTCTGTTCTTCCTTGGGTTCTGAGGTCCCTGCTGGCCTTCCTTTTTCTCTCCACCTTTCAAAGCTTTGTTTTGTTTGTTTTATATATAACGTACAGGGCTTTTAGTTGTACTTAGCAGGAGGAAGAAGAAAAAAATAGTTACTCCATTTTTCTGGAAGCGGAAGTCTTCACTTCCTTTTAATGCACAAACAAGATGGGACCTGTTCTAAAGGCCAGTCCTCACAGGCTGACCAACTGTGCCCAGAGTGGTGTGAGGAAAACAGTTCCCATGGGGTGATCCTTGAAGAATTTCAGGAAGAGATGAAAACGTAAAAGGTAAAGGGCCTAGAAGGGAGGCGCCTGACAAACCCTTTCATATGTAACCAACCAGTTTTGTACAAGTGTCAATGACTTCAAAAGCTTCAACCGCACATCCCTCGGAAATACGGAGACTGAAGTAAAAGATGACTTCGGGAAATATGCAAAATTAATGTCCCTTGCCATGTCCCCATTCTTCTGGACACAAGCTGTGTGCTTACACTGATTTCTAAAAATGTTCTGTGGAAATGTAATGAACACCCAGCTTGACTAAGCATACAAAGATACTAACCCACATTGGCCAGAACACCAGAATCCCAACGCAGACCACAATGGGACGGGTGAAAAAACAAGCACACAGAATCCCCTCCAGTAAGACCCTAGCACCTCCCTACTTCCTCCGGCCCCGAATCATCCATTCCAACAGGCTTCATCACCCACTTCTGTTAGGTTTCCATCTGAGAAGTGAGAATTTAAACAACTCCCATCACAGTCGACTTAAGTTATGAGTAATGGAAACAAATCTTTTTCACCACCTTCCATCAGAAATTCTTTTCAAGGACCCTTATAAACACTGTCCTTTGTTTCAAAAGCCTTAATATTTGATTGCTTGCTCGAGACTATACAAACCAGATCGCTTCCCAAGGCTTGCTGCTTCCCATAAGCCTTCAGCCTACAGGGCACCCCTGTTAAGACCACACAGAGCTCTCTTCCAAAGGCCAAAAGCCAGCAATGTTGAAAGAAGAAAAAGGCCCTCAGAAGACTCATTAGCATGACCAAGTTTTCAGTATATTCCTCATAAAAAAAAATAGCCGGTAAAAGTATGATCCCCCCACCCCCCCTTCTTTTTTCCAATGAGAAACAAACCCACATTCAAACCAACTGACTGTGTTCTCTATTGGAGAAGCCCATGGCTCTACTGGGCTATGGCGTTCTGGCTGTCTGGCTTACTTAAAATTCTTTCCAAGCAAAAAGCACTTGATCATTTGTACTCACCCTTGCCTGAAAGGACGCAGCATTAGATGTATGGATCCAAACAAAGAATTCTCAAGAGATCTCTCCTGACAAACGGATCATGGATAAATAACCCATATCTACCCTTGCAGAGAGTGAGGCTGGCCAAGCTAGAGTTAGCAAACAGACTGAATTTCAGAGCCTAAGTAGACCCAGGCTGATGATGAAAAAATATTTACAAAAAAGATCTTTTGAAAGTGTAGCCTGAATAAGAAACTTTCAATGTTGCATTTGGTATCTTTCAATCTCTTTAAATAAACTTGGCAAAGCCTCTTAGAATAACAGTACAAATAACCAAATTTAATTACCCCAAAGCCAAGCCAAGACATGGTCATCTTTCTTCTCTCCCAGTTTCAATCTGCACAGAGCTCCAGAAGGGATCACAGTGCTGTACTCCAAATTACTAGTCTGCACGGCTGACACTCTTCTCCTCTTCCATCTCCCCAAAGATCGAAATTGTTAAAGGCAAGACTGAGTTCGTAACTCAACCTTGTACTTTGAGGATGCAACAGAGTGCCTGATAAAACTCTTGGATTGAATAAATGAATGTTTGAATAAGTGAATGACCAATGAGGAATAAATTAGCACATTTTCTGTCACATACTGTTTGCTAGTCAGAAATTTTCACATGTGGCAAAGATTTTCCAAGAGGGAGAAAGGACTACAGTTATAGCAAGGCACCACCATTTTGGCCCTATTTTTATATAAAACTTTTACATCTACGGCTCAATATGAATGCATGGCAGGCTGACAAAACAAACTTTTTTTTTTTCCATCTTGGATGAAAATAGGTTAGACCAGCCCTGACAGAAATATAATGAGATGTTTAGAAAATATGTGATGTTAAGGTCCCTTATGAAATTTAAAATTTTCTAGTAGCCATTAAAAATAGAGAAACAAGAAAAATTCTAATAAAATATTTTTAAACTTGATATATCCAAAGCATCACTTCAACATGTAAGCAGTGTAAAAAATTGTTGTGATAACTGTCTTTACTTTGACCAGGTTTTTGAAACCCAGTCAGTGATCCTGACTCCAGCTCACCACAGCTGAAGGACTCACTTGCCACAGAGGGCTAGTCGGTACCACAATGAAGACCAAATTTTACGCTCACATCTGCAGGACCTACTGGTAGTTTGGGCTTCTGGTGTCATTACTATTTCCTTCACCCATCCCCTGAAGACTCTCCTTCATCATGACGTCCCTTCCTTCCTTTTTTCAAATGAGAAAAAAATGCACATTCAACCCAACTGACCGTGTTCTCTACTGGAGACGGCTATCCCTCTATCCTGACAGAGATTGGTTATACTTGGGTCATTTCTTTTAAGTTCACCTGAAAAAAAAATTGTTTTTGGAAGGGGGTAGGGCACAAAGTCTAAAGGAAGGGAAAAACAAAGCAGGTTTTATCCCCACCTCACAGCTGAAGAGTTGGAGCCCAGATCTTGAAGCCCCTCAAGTCATCCAGCCAGTAAGTCTCAGGTCGTAACTAAGAACTAGGCCTTGGGACATTTGCTCCTAAGTATCTTCACTTCTACCTCACCAGCTCTTTGAAAAATCAGGGAGACTTCATAGCAGGGGGGGAAAAACAGCTTGTTCGAGAGTTAGTGAAGAAAAAGAACCTCTTGTTTCAAGATGCTTGTCCAACTCCTACACAAAAGGCCAAATGGCGCGCTGGGGTGAGAAAGAGGTTAGGTCTCCAAAGGAAGTTATTTCCCCAACTTGAAAGAGATATTTGGTTCTCTTCCAAGGGCAGGGGAACCTTTAAAAATAAATCAATTCCTCATTTTAGGAACAACCATGTAGAGCATGTACGCTGGATCAAATGCCACGTCTGAGAAAATGTCACCATCAAAGCCGAGTCCAGCCACTGAACCCCCCAAACAGGATAAAATCTTATCCGCAATTCATAAAAAACAGCTGTCTTTCCCTCTTTTTTCACTGTATATTTTTCTGCTTAAGTAAACAAAGTGTTTGTTCCAACAGTCAAAAAAGCATTTTTTTCTAAATGCTTCTTTTGGCTCTTCTCTTCCCAATTCCTACCTTTTACACACCTTCACCCTTATTTAGTGTACTTGGTCATGTGTGTGTTAAAAGTTGAAAAAACCCTCTCTCTTTCCCTGTCTCCCTCCAACCTACCCCTTCTCACTTTCCTACTTACCCCGCCTCTCTTCCTCTTTTTTACTCTCCACGGTCATCACGACCAGCACCAACCCTATCTCTATTCCAACCCTTCTCACCCATTAAGAAAAAAAGGAAAACAGATTTAGAAAATGTGCACAACCCTGCTAAGAATCAGTAGATGTGAATTTTATTCCTTTAGTTTTTAACATGATTCGTGGTATTGGTATAGTCAATCAAAAATTACGTTTTTTACTAAAGGATGGAGCAAATGAGTAAACGTGTTGGTATTTTGGGGAACAGGAGTTGTCACTACTGGCAGAGAGTGATGAATATGGATTGCAGTCAAGTGGGCAGAAATGTGGTGTTGCATGTAAATTGGAGATTAATGATTAACATGTCTGTATATATCTGTAAGTGTGTGTATGAATGCATGTGTGCATAATATGTGTGTGTGTGTGTACCTGTGCATATATATGTCCCAACTCTGTCCACTGAAGGGGTGAGAAGCACATGAGAACCAAACAGCAATGAGCTCACCCAGCTTCCAGATCTTGGTTTATGACTGCATTTCCCTATAAATGGAAGCAGTCTCCTTAGAGAAAGGGCTGAGTCCAAGACTGGGACAGACACAGCCAAAGTAGACCTAAAACTTCTTGTGCCAAGGGGCAACAGAACAAAACAAATAATAATAATAATAATAATAATAAACACTCCAAGAATAATGAGGGATGCAGGAGCAGCATGAAGGGGCCACCAATGGCCTGTGTCTGACATCAAAAAAGAATAATTATGACACTTTATTGAAATAAAAACCTCTTAAGAAGGGGATTTTTTTTTTGGTGGTAAAATATACATGCAATTTACTACCTTAACCATTTTTCAATATACAGCTTAGTGGTATTAAGTCCATTAACATTATTGGACAAGGATCACCACCTCCCATCTTTGGAACTTCATTTTGCAAACTGGAACTCTATACCTATTGAACAGTAACTCCCTGTTGCCACTCCCCCAGCCCCTGCCAGTGAACATTCTATTTTCTGTCTCCATGAATTTGACTACTCGAGGGACTTCACATAAGGGGAATCACACAATCTTTGACCTTTTGTCTCTGGCTTCTTTGACTCAACATAAGGTCTTCAAGGTTTATCCACATAGTAGAATGTATCATTCCTGTCTAAGGCTGCGAGGTATTTTATCAAACATACATACCATATTTTGTTTATACATTCATCTGTTGACAAATAGGAGGGTTATTTCCACCTTTTGGCTATTATGAATAATGCTATGAACACAGATGTACAAGTATCTGTTTGAGTCCTTGCCTCTAATTCTTTTGGACACATACCCAGAAGCAGATTGTGCTTCTGGGTATGTGTCAGAGGATCAGAGGATTATTCTGTGTTTAACTTTTTGAGGTCTAGCATAATTTTTTAAAACAGGGAAAAAGAAGACTTTGTCTATGGAAAATTCCCAGCTGCCTTGGAAGCTCACTCTAAGACTCATGTTTTGTGCCAGGCTAGATTGTCATGAAACAGAACCCTACTGAGATTCTTTTCAGTCCTTCTAACTTGCCTTGGGCACATTATCTAATCTCTTTAGGCTTTTGTTCTCTGCACCTTGAAAGTATCTGGGTTGACCAAGAAGCCACTTGTGGGTCCCTTCGAGCTCTGAAATTCTATGACTCTATAATCATACTTCTTAACTAGAACTTAGGATGAATCTCCCTTTGAATACATTTTTATGGAAGTGACATTTTAGGGCTTTTCTTAATGGAACTTTAGATGGAATGAGCACCTCCTGTTAATGTTAACCAAAAATCTTTAATCACATTTAAACAGATCAGCCTGAACATGGTGGAAACATCCCATTGCCCTTATGCCAAAGCAAATTACCCTCAGATAGGTCCTATTGTACAGTTTGGTTGGGTTCCCAGTCAGGGCTCTCTGGGCATCTCACCAAGGAGCAAACCTCCATCCATGACCTAAGATGCCCCTGGGACATCCAGGGAGACAGAGATGGAATGTTCCCTTTGGTCCCTTCTATATCAGGATCCTAGGATATAATTAGGAGGCAGCTCCCAGAACAGATGTGCAGGGAGTTAGGTTGGAAAGTGTCCACAGAGAGAAGGGGAGAGGAGTAAAGAAGCATGTTGTCTGGAGATCCTAGGATTATCTGATAAGTGATGAAGCTCCTAGAGGAAGGGGAGATGCTCTCAAAACTAGCTGTAGTAAGAGGGGCCAAAGGGTAGAGCTGCCCAGTAACACTGCATCTCAGGCCCCTGAGTCACAGGGCACAAGACACTTTCTCATCTCAAAAAAAGTTATTTTTTTAAGGCAGAATGAAGGAGGAAATTTTTAAAGCAGAGAATGAAGGTTAAAAGAACCTTGTCCCGGGGCGCCTGGGTGGCTTAGTGGGTTAAAGCCTCTGCCTTCGGCTCAGGCATGATCTCAGGGTCCTGGGATCAAGCCCCACATCAGGCTCTCTGCTTGCTGAGGAGCCTGCTTCCTTCTCTCTCTCTGCCTGCCTCTCTGCCTACTTGTGATCTCTGTCTGTCAAATAAATAAAAAAAAAAATCTTAAAAAAAAAAAAGAACCTTGTCCCCAGGTTGATCACAATCTGATGAAATCCCAGAATGTCATTTCATTATTTTCCAGTTCTAAGACTAGTCCTCCCTTCTTCTAGAGTTCAAAAGTTCAAGGTAATCTAGTGTAGTTCCCTCATTTTACAAACAAGGAAGCAAGTTCAGAAAGGGCCAGGAACATACCCAGGTTATCAGGTTAACTAGCCATGAAGGCACAGCAACCTCAATTCTTGCTTTGCTCTCCAAAACAGACCTTACACGTTTGAATTCCAAGAACATCAAAGTGGTCTTAAGATGGGCACAAAACAGAAGACTTGCCATTCATATGGGTCTCATCCACTGGCTCATTGAAAGGCTATGGGAATCAGGGACCATTTCTTAATCACAAAGAGATCTTGAAGTACAAAATGCGTGTGCCTTGCCACCTGAATTAAACCAAACTCATGAGAAATTCTGAGAGTCTGAACGGATTGAGGATAGGGCTTGTTAACGTTTATAATTGCACTTGAGATATAATCCAGGCAGAACCCCAAAGCTAAAACAAGTCCCATTCACACCACTAACAGAATATACTTTTCAGGTTTTCATTTCTCTTTCTGGACTCTCCAACACTGGTTCAAAGTCATTGTCATGTTCTGATTCTTTCCATTTGCAAAATAAATTTGAAGTCATCTCTGGCTTGTTTACAGCTCTAAGTTAATAAGAAAATTTAAAAATACATTCAAGTGTTCTCCATGCAGCTGTTTCAAATCTACTGAAGAGACTGCTCTTCAATCTTCAAAGTTCATCCAATGGATGCTTTAATCCTGATATTTCCTTTTTTTTAATTGCACGACCCCTCTGTGTAAATATGGATAGGGGTAATATTGCCAGTGTGAGCTAGCTGAATCATAGCCAGGAAGAAAAAAAAATTAATGAAGGTGGCCAGGAATAGAGATTCTGAGACAGAGAACCCTCCATTCATATCATTTACCACTTGCATAATCAAACTTCTAAATCACCTCTCGCTGGATGTGGTCTTTTCTCACCTGCAGAAAGGCAGGAAGCACCATGGTCAACAGCTCTACCTGTGAAGTCAGGCCACCTTGATTCCATTTCAAGGTCTGACATGTAACACCTGTACAATCTTGGGGAGACTACTGAACCTACATAAACCTCAGTTTCCATATCCCTGAAGTGGGCAACTGATAGTTAGCCACACTGAAGAACTGGTTAGGATACCATGAGATATTCTCAGTAAAGCCTGGCACAGATTCATACTCATTTCACCCACCAGGAGCCCCCACCCTCAGGAGCTCACTAAGTAGGAGAGGAAGTGGCCTGCGGTAAGTGATAGCACAGGGTGACGCACCATGGGGAGGCATGTGGGTTCAGTCCTACTCTTGACCTCTGCCCTTCCCTCTCTTCTGTGCTGAGGTCAGGGGGACCTTGGGAAGGAAGCCTGTGGTCTTCCAGAGCTAGTGATGACCTTATGGGGAATCTGTTACATTCTGTATCAGTATTAAAAGCTCACATGGCTCTGTAATGAGCTACATTCTCTACTCTCAGCTTTGGCAATAACACATGATTATTTTGGTGATCATGTGCTTAATTGCCATATTTTTCAATTACTTCAGAACTGGGTTGGTGGAGAGGATATGATTTACTGAGTCTCTCTTCTATCTCATAAACAAGCCATTCTTCCCCACAGCCCCATTTTTTGGCCCTATGTGATTCCAAACATCTGCCTGGTGATTCACCTTAAAAAGAGTCCTTGCCACTATCTAACTTGGACAGGCAGAGTACATCTGCAGTTCACCGAATGCATTTCAGGAGCTGCACTGGTCAATCCCAAGTTTCTAACTGGGTTACTGCGTCCAAAGACTGTGCAAGGCTTCTTCGTTATCCTGCCACTCAGAAGCAACAGTTCCAAAAGCCAAATATCTCTTTGCAAGAAGAAAAATATGGCCATGCTATCTGTTCTTGTTTTTTCCCATTATCACAATCCCCAAGGCAAAGAAGCAAAAATGAATCATAGGAAAGAAGTGTTCAGTCATCCTTCGGGAAATTGTGGATTTCACTCCTTGGACAAAGCTCTAACACCACATTGAATTTATGGTACTATCTTCAAAGAAGGTTTTAATGTCACTTCGTTATTGAGCCCAAAGGGATGCAGATAGCAGGAGAACAGGATACTCAGTCTCAAAGAACTCCTACTCTGAAGTAGAAGAGATGTATAATTAAAGAATCATAATGTAATATAGTAAATGTAAGGTATTATGGGGACACTGGAAAGAGCGCCTAACCCAAGGGGGCATGGAAGAGGGAAGTTGTCAAAGTTTGCTACAGTACTGGATGGCTTATTCAAGTTGAATAAATTAAGTCATCTATTTATGACTGCAGAGGAAGTGGTGGCAGGATGTTCCAACAGATGGAGAAAATAAGCAAAAAGAGGCATGGGATACATAGGAGATCATAGTCCATTAGGAAGGACAGATGAGGCCGTAAAATGTGCCCCTAAGAACTCCAGCGTGGGCTTCCAAAAAAATCAGATCCCTTTGCTATAGAAATCAGCAGAAAGGGTTTTGGCAAACTGGCCAGCATCCTTGCCACGCACAAGATGCATATAAAAGACACGATCCTGGGTCCTCGTGGAGCTTCCATTCTGGAGGAAGACAAAAACAGCCCTGGGTAGGCAAGGAGAGAAGTGAAGGGCAGAGAGAAGAGTTTATGTCAGGTCCAGGACATGAAGGAGTGTTGTCAACACCAGGCCAAGAGAGAGGAGGTCCCAGTGGTTGGGGTGGAATGAGCAAGCACCAGAGCAGCAGAGATGTTGCTGCTGCCAAGAACCATCATGCTAGTAAAGAAAAAATAACAATAATAATAAAAAATTCTGGTCTGGTGGATGGAACTAGAGGGTATTATGCTTAATGAAATAAGTCAATCAGAGAAAGACAATTATCATATGATCTCCCTGATATGAGGAAGTTGAGATGCAACATGGGGGGTACGAAAAGAACAAATGAAACAAGATGGGATCGGGAGGGAGACAAACCATAAGAGACTCTTAATCTCACAAAACAAACTGAGGGTTGCTCGGGGGAGGGGGGTAGGGAAGAGGGTGGTTAGGTTATGGACATTGGGGAGGGTATGTGCCATGGTGAGTGCTGTATTATTGGGTTGATTTTTAAAAAAATTTAAAATTTATTAACATATATTATTAGCCCCAGGGGTACAGGTCTGTGAATCGCCAGGGTTACACTTCAGAGCACTCACCATAGCACATACCCTCCCCAATGTCCATAACCCAACCACCCTCTTCCCTACCCTCTTCCCCCCAGTAACCCTCAGTTTGTTTTGTGAGATTAAGAGTCTCTTGTGGTTTGCCTCCCTCCCAATCCCATCTTGTTTCATTTATTCCTTTCTTACCTCCCAAACCCCCCACATAGCCTCTCAACTTCCTCATATCAGGGAGATCATATTGAAAGTTCCCCCAATAATGGGTCTGTGATCAAAGGAGTGAGACTGATACAAAGCGAAGGTCAAGCAAAACTTTATTTCGTACCAAGCATCGAGAATCAAACCGACTCTTCGGGACTGCCTCTTACAGAGAGGGTGACCACCCCCAACCTCACAGACTAACTTTCTGGTATTTTTTTTTTTATCATACCTGAAAAAAACTCCTGGATTATATGAAATAAGACAACCTATGTTGATATGTAAATATTGTACTTCAGTGAGGATGCAAATACAAACAGAAATGGAAGACAAATAACAACGGATGCCACAAAAATACAAAAGATTATATGAGAATATTATGAAATGTTTATTATATGGCAACAAATTGGACAGTCTAAAAGAAATGGATAAATTTCTAAAAACAGCTAATCTTCCAAACGGAATCAAGAAAAAAACAGAAAATTTAAACAGAGCTACTACTAGCAATAAAATTAAATCAGATATTTAAAAACTCCCAAAATACAGAAGTCCAGGACCAGGACTACAGGTAAATTCTATCAAACATTTAAAGAAAAGTTAATACCTGTTCTCCAACTATTCCAAAAAACAGAAGAGGAAAGAAAGCTTCTAAATTCATTCTATGAAGCTAACATTACCCTGGTACTAATACCAGATAAAGACACTACAACAAAAGAAAATTACAGATCAATGTCTCTGATGAAACACAGATATAAAAATCCTCAACAAAATGCTAGCAAAACAAATCCAAAGATACATTTTTAAAAAACCATCTCTATGGGGTGCCTATGTGACTCAGTCATTGAGCATCTGGCTCCTGACTTGGGCTCAGGTCATGACCTTGTGTCTTGAGATTGGACCCTGTGTCAGGCTCTGCTCTCAGTGGGGAGCCTGCTTGAGATTCTTTCCCTCTGTCCCTCCCTGGATTCTTATATATTCTTTCTCTAAAATAATTTTTAAAAACAATAATAATTAAAAAATCACCACCATGATCAAGTAAGATTTACTCTAGGGATGCAAAGATGATTCAAAATTCACAAATCTATCAACATGATACATCACATTAACAGGAAAAATGATAAAAACCATATGATCATCTCAGTAGACACAGAATAAGCATTTGACAAAGTACAACAACCATTCCTGATAAAAACTATCAAGAAAATAGGGTCTAAAGGACCATACCTCAACATATTAAAGGCCATATATGAAAAACCTACAGCCAGAATCATACTCAATGGTAAAAAACTGAGAGCTTTACCCTTAAAATTAGGAACGTGACAAAAATGTCTACTCTTACCACTCTGATTCAACACAGTACTAGAAGTCCTAGCTACAGCTATCAGACAAGAAATAAAATGCATCCAAACTGGTAAGAAAGAAGTCTTTGCAGATGGCATGATTCTATATACAGAAAACACTACAGACTCCACCAAAAAGCTACTAGCACTGATAAATGAATTCAGTATAGTATTATATATACTATGTATATAGTATATATATATTCAAGACACAAAATGAATATACAGAAATCGGTTGCATTTCTAAATGCATTCTAAACACTAATAACGAAGTAGCAGAAAGAGAAGTTACAAAAACAATCCCATTTACAACTGCACTGAAAAGAAAAAAAAAATACCTAATAGTAAACTTAACCAAGAAGGTAAAAGACCTGTACTCTGAACACTATAAAACACTGATGAAAGAAATTGAAAATCACAAGCAAACAGAAAGGCGCCCCATCATCACAGATTGGAAGAACCAATACTGTTGAAATGTCCAAACTAACCAAAGCAATCTACAGATACAAAGCCGGAAGTGTCACAGTCCTAGATTTCAAGATATACTATAAAGGCATAGTAATCAAAGAAAACACACACATCAAGTGAACAGAATAGAGACCCCAAAAATAAACTCATGCTTATATGGTCAGTTTATCTATGACAAAGGATCCAAAAATGCAAAATGGGGAAAAGACCATCTTTTCAATACATGGTGCTTAGAAAACCGAACCCCTAATGTGAAAAAAAAAACAAAAACCCACACACAACAAAACAGAAATTGGACCACTTTCTAATACCATACATAAAAATAAACTCAAAATGGATTTAAAGACCTAAATGTGAGATCTGAAACCATAAAAATCCTAGAAAATATATACGCAGTAATCTTTTTGACATCAACCATCACAACATTTTTCTTTTTTTTTTTTTAAAGATTTTATTTATTTATTTGATAGATAGAGATCACAAGTAGGGAGAGAGAGAGAGAGGAGGAAGCAGGCTCCCTGCCAAGCAGAAAGCCCGATGCGGGGCTCGATCCCAGGACCCTGGGATCATGACCTGAGCAAAAGGCAGAGGCTTTAACCCACTGAGCCACCCAGGCACCCCACAACATTTTTCTAGTATGTCTCCTCCAGCAAGGCAAACAAATGCAAAATTGAACTACGGGAATGAATGAATGAATGAATGAGTGAATAAATATAAAAAAATAAACTACCAGAATTGTATCAAAATGAAAAGCTTTGACACAGCAAAGGAAACATCCTCAAAAAGGCAACCTACCAAATGGGAGAAGAGATCCCCAAACGATGTGTCTGAAGTTATACAGCTCAACACCAAAGAACCCCCAAATAATTCTATTAAAAATGGGCAGAGGGCCTGCATAGACATTTTAAAAGACACAGGAAAAGATGCCTGACATCACTAATCATCAGGGAAATGCAAATCAAAACGATGAGATATTATTCGCATCTGCCAGAATGACAGGTCAAATAAAAAATAAAGTGTTGCTGAGGCTGTGGAGAGAAAAGAACCCTCATGCATTGTTGGGAGGAATGCAAACTGGTATAACCACTAAGGGAAACAGTATGGAGGTTCCTCAAAAAATTAAAAATAGAATTACCATATGATCCATTATTTCCACTACTGGATATTTGCCCAAAGAAAACAAAACACTAATTGGAAAAGATGCACGGATCCCTAGGTTTACTGCAGCATCATTTACAATAGCCAAGATATGGAAGCAACTCCAGTGTCCATTGATAAGTAAGTGTACAAATAAGATGTGGTACCTATACGTGTACACACACACACACACACACACACACCCCACGGAATGTTAAAAAGCATGAGATCTTGCCATTTGCAACAACATGGATGGACCTACAGAGTATAATCCTAAATGAAATAAGTCTTTCAGCAAAAGACAAATACCTTATGACTTTTCTCTTATGTGGAATTTAAGGAACAAAGAAAGAGACAGGAAAACAGACTCAAACACAGAGAACGGTGACTGTCAGAGGGAGGTGGTGGGGGTGTGTGTGAAATACAGAAAAGGGATTAAGAGTACACTCACCTTGAGGAGCACTGAGTAATGTACAGAATCACTGAGACATTATACTATAAATCTGAAACTAATGTAACACCGTAATGTTAGCTATAATTCAATAAAAATAATTGTACTTTGATGTAGAGTCTTATTAACTGGGAAGTTAATAAAGTAATAACTTCTTTTTAATTTTGATGAAAGAAGTAACATGTTTAAGACATTGTAGAATGATATTTTGCTTTGAAGAGTGGTTACCCATAGACTTACATTTTCTTTTATCACCAGGAGCCCAAATTATCCTCAGCTGAGAAAAGAAATAAAAATACTGAGAGCTTTGGTGATCTGCCCAAGGCTATTAACGATGTAAATGATAGGTGAGTCAGGAATTCAATTTTATGTCGGCTATTATCTTATTCCAGTACACCAGGAGCTAATTTGACCTTGGAAAGAAAAACTTTCCTGTTGGGGGTAATTATTTACATTGTTAGGGCTCTACACATCAACTGATTAAAATCACGATGATCATGAAGACAATAAACCCCCAGCCTTCACGCAACTCAACAGGAAGACAATCCATGTCAACACAAAGCAGAGATACAACAGGAAGGGGGCAGGAGTTCAGGGCCCTGGGGAGATGGGATGGTCACTGCTCAACCACAAAGGTCTCCCACACGTGCCATCGTTCAACTGCCTCCCTTGCTCTCAGTATAAAAGGAACGGAGTGAACTCAGAGGCATCCAAAGTACAATTGGCATCATCTTCCACCTTTTTGCAACCAACTACACTTCAATTATTTAAGTGACTAAAAAAAAAACTCAGAAGTTGGTTTTTCTAGATTTTCAAAAAAAGTCATCTTTCTACCTTTAGTAAATTATATACTCAACATACAAAAGTGATTTCCTAACCGGATCCTGTAAATTACAAATCGAAAGTGCCAAAGTGTTTTAAGATTTGATTGAGGCAAAATACAAAGTAACAGGAATGACGAGAAGCTACTTTAGAATACTGGAGATCATTTTTAATTAAACCCAACAGTTTTGGGTGTTAGAAATCAAGATACGTGTATGGCATTCAAATGTCTCAAAGCTCCCTGAAAATATCTTAGCTTCCAAAGGAAGTGTCAATGGGAATGGAAGAAAAAAAAAAAAAGCGCCCACTGTCCCAGCTTCTAACAAACATGAATTTTACTCTAAAGGTAGGTTTATTTGTAAACACATCTATGCTCCTGCCCGTACACACACAACCTATTAATAATTTATTTCTGATGGAGTCATTACTGTATCCCATTTGAGTTCTCACCACCCCCAATAAAAGGCTTTTACTACAGACGGGATGCTTTCTAGAATATTTTGCATAGGATAATAGTGCAGAGTTTATCAAGTTAGTAAGAGCACCTATGTCTAAATTCAAAATACTGGAAGAATAGGGCTCCAATAGAAACCCAGGGGGTAATTTATGTTTTGTTACATGTTTGTGGCACTCCCTCCTCAGTGAGGTAATTGGTTGCTCAGAGAAGACAGGTCTGAGAGGAGTGCAGGTTCTTCACACCTGTCACCTCTCCACCATCCGAAAATGGGGACACAGCTCTGCCAAGAGCAGCAACTGTGAGGGACTTGAGATCTAACAAGATTTAGCATCACTGAGGATCATTCTAGCTTATATTAAAGAGTCTGAGTCATGACAATGTTCGAACATCACATGTTCACCTTTAGATTTTAGGATAACGACAAAGTTGGATGCAATTCAAAAGACTCAAGGCAAATATTTCACTTATGTTGGGTGGATGGATAGAGGTTCAAAGAGATGGATGGTCACACTGGTTTCTGGATTGTGGATTGTTTTTAACTTCATGAGATTTCCCCTTCTGGCCAGTTTTTTAAAAACATTTCTTTGGGGGCACCTGGGTGGCTCAGTGGGTTAAAGCCTCTGCCTTCGGTTCAGGTCATGATCCCGGGGTCCTGGGATCGAGCCCCACATCGGGCTCTCTGCTCAGTGTGGAGCCTGCTTCCTCCTCTCTCTCTGCCTGCCTCTCTGCCTACTTGTGATCTCTGTCAAATAAATAAATATTTATTTATTTATTTTAAAATAAAATATTTAAAAACAAAACAAAACAAAAAAAACATTTCTTTGGATGTGCGAAGTTCATACTCAGCCTTGAGGTAGGGGAAGAAATGAGTATTTCAATGGTCAAACCAATCTCAATACTCTTCATTGGCCCCAAACCTTCTTCAACTTCCAAGCCAGGCTGAATGGATAGTGGGGTTAGTTTTACCTGTGATGGTGATAAAGGAGAAACCTAGTTCTTTCTCCATCTTATTCTTTCCTGTTTTCCAAATTCTTATATTTCAAGCACAGATTACAGCAATTTTCACACTAGAGTCAACACTGATTAATCAGAGAACTATTGGCATAAATGGAAAAACTCCAGCCCAAGATTTTGGTGGAGAATTTCTTCTTGTTGTTGTTGTGACACTAGCGAGAACTCCAAGTTCTTAGTAAGGAGAAAAATGTACCATGCGATTTTTAATATCCAATGGGACACAGAAAGAAAGAGAATGAATTTAACATTTGCCAGAGAACCAGCAACCCTGGGTTCCAGCCAAAGTCTGAACATTGGCCTCCCTGTTCCCAGAAGCTCATGCAGAAGCTGACTTTTCAAACTGGATGAGGAAGTGGGACTGAAAAATGTATTTAAACAGATGTTTTAAAAATTAGAAAATAAGAGGGTCTTAAAATACTTCAAGCTCTGAGAAACTCTTCTATAAAAGAAGTGGCAGAAGTTGACCATTTTCACTTAACTGTGCCTGATTTTCTCACAGGGGTCTTAATAGACCCATCAGGAATTCAGGCCCTTGTTTTCTGAAAAGGAGGTTAAGGTGGAATTGCTCCACACACACAGATACGAAACATTATCAAGCCTCCTTTTGGTGTTTAAAAAAAAAAAAGTAATATCTTTGATCCTGCCCGGAAAATACTAGACTTCACTGCTTTAATGTGAAGTTGGCTATTGGATGTTTAAATTGTATACCTGGTGAATTACCATCTCAAGAGATAAAGGTATCTATTAATGATGAGTAGAATATATATATATATATATATATATATATATATATATATATATATATATATATATTTAACGACTTCATTTCCTGGTGTAGGATCTCCACGTAGGACATGTAAGGTATGTTGACTACAAACAGCCTCTATACCTTGAGCAGATGATCAACCTGACCTGCATCCCTGATTCTTTACTCACCCACAAAGAAATGATCATTTCTGTGTAAACAACAGTAGGAGCACCATTGCCACGACCTCCAGGGATGGAGATGGGATGGAGATGGGGCTCTTCCTTCTCTCCTGACTCCCACCCAATCCCTGGAAGCTCCCGGTCTGAGGCTGGCTGTGCGAGGCCCCTGTAAAACTCAGAGGAAACAGAGAGTCTGCCCTGAATCATATAGGTCGCCTTGGAGATGCTACCCTCAAAAAAGTCATCAAGGCAGCCGATTCAGCTGAACAAAGCAAACATCCCCAGTGCCCGCCCTTCAGCTTACCCTTGGGTGGAGATGAATCAGGTCATTCCATGCAAAAGATTCCCAGAAGTCCCCTTCCCCATTATGGAAAGGTTGATAGGAAAGCAGAACCCAGACTGAACACTTGCAAATAATGTTAAGGTATTTCTATCAGTGCTTCTCAACCGTGGCCACTTAATGAGAAGCACTGTGGAGGCTTCTAAAAGTTCAGGCCAGATTCCAAGAATACTTAGCGTGGACTTTCTGCAGGTGGTACCTGGGGGGAGGTGGGGGTGGGCAGCAGTAAAGCTTCCCAGGTGACTCCAACGTGCAGCCAAGACTGAGAACGAAGGTCGGCAGCATCCTGGGTCCTGATACACCCAGCAGTCAGGAGAGGGAGATGTGGGCACCAAAACTCAAGACACAGCGGGGAACTGGTGACAGAGGCATCCTGTTCCCAAATGCAGGGCCTGCACAACTTCAAACAGAACGAGCAAAGGTCCCGTGCATCAAATAAACACCCCCTCCACACCCCCAACTCTGCAATTCAGGATCTTGAGAGCTGTTTCTGGCAGGAAGGCCCAAGCCCATCCTCTCAAAGGTGCCTTGGAACTCAGCAAAAGCAACCAGTGGAAGACTCGGAGGATTTTTGCAGGGAATTTCAGATTTCACACGTTCAGAAACGCTGAATCAGATATGAGGTACTTGGCTCAGAAAGGCAGGCAAAATCATCTCATTGCTTAATGATTAACTCTCCTTTTTAAAGATGTTTTTGTGAGGAACCCCTGCAATGAGCTGTGCGTAATAACCCAGTGGGGCGAAGAGGTCTCCTGAGCAGGAGCGCAGAGTCAGCAGTCCAAGAGCCTGGAGACCTTTCTCATTTTTCCAGGGATCACTGACCATAGAACAAAAAGGTTTTGAGAAGTCAGGCAGAGCTGTCCTTTGCCCTTGGGAAAGGCACAATCTCCATCATCCACACAGATTCTGCGAAACCTTTAGAAGAATAAAAAGTATTTCCTTTACTGCAGGACAGGCCTAGAATGAGAATTTCCCAAGTTGGACAGGCTACAAACAGCAAAAAATATGAAGCTCTTCAGGCTTCAGTGAAATCATCACTAGTAAACATGAGTTATAAGCTGACTCCGTTTAGGAACCCTGCCACTGAGCGATTGCTTTTGTAATATTTATTCAAGAAGTCATAAATTCTACTATGTGCTCATACGACACTCTTGAGAGACATTCATGAAAATTAAGTCTTATCAACACAGTGAGCAAACACATATGAATCATTCCTTACAAAAAACAAAACAAAACAGGAAAGGTATAAGAAAATAATCTTCCAGGCTATATATCTTAATTAGAAAAACAAACAAACAAACAAAACATATTGGTTAAAAACCAAATGCTGAACTAAATTTCTGATACATTTCCCTTCATAAGAAGCCTATCAAGGGGTGCCTGGGTGGCTCAGTGGGTTAAAGCCTCTGCCTTTGGCTCAGGTTATGATCCCAGAGTCCTGGGATCGAGCCCCGCATTGGGCTCTCTGCTCAGCAAGGAGCCTTCTTCCTCCTTTCTCTCTCTCTGCCTGCCTCTCTGCCTACTTGTGATCTGTCAAATAAATAAATAAAATCTTCCAAAAAAAAAAAAAAGAAGAAGAAGCCTATCAAGTCATAGGCAGAGATTTTTAACAACCAGCTGAGCAATAAAATCACTACCTTATAAAATAAGACCCTCTAGGGGCACCGGGTGGCCCAGTTCATAGAGCCTCCAACTCTTGATCTCAGGGTCCTAAGGTCAAGCCCCACACTACGCACGGAGCCTACTTAATAAATAAATACCCCTTAATCACTTAATTCTCTTCTACATACTTCCAAAAAAGTGTTCCCACCTCTGAAAAACACAAGATAATGGAATTAAATAGTAATAAGCAAGGAAAAGATTGACTGTAAAACTATTTAAGATTCTATTTCTCTCCCTCCTAACTAATCATTTGTTTCAAGTCATGCAATACTCGGTAAAGAACGTGTGTATGAAGGGGCGGCAGGGGGGTGGGGGGGGGTGGGAGGTTGAGGAACCAGGTGGTGGGTAATAGGGAGGGCACGTACTGCATGGAGCACTGGGTGTGATGCCAAAACAATGAACACTGTTATGCTGTAAATAAACAAATAAAAATAAAAAAAAAAAGAACGTGTGTATCAAGCTTCCTACACTCATTACTTAATACATGAACACTAATCATTTTATTATCTTATCATCTAAGCAGGGTACTTTGTTACGGTTTCACCTTTGGAATCGGGACTAGGCCCCAGAAAAAATTATTTGGCAAACGATAGGGAAGGAATGGATGACAAAGACCTCAGCAAGTAATAGAAGAAACAGTAAGTCCATTTTTGGGTTTTGAACTTGGCCCAATAATAACCTTGTATTTCTGGGTGTCATTTCATGTGTCCTGCACTTCCTTTTGACCATGTTGGCTTAGGAAGGAGACAGAACATGTGTTGTCTGCATTCAACCTTTGGGGAAACGGAAGACCAGGGAGGTGGCATGGCTTCCCTGAGGACTCGGGTGGGCAGCCACAGCCTGTGGATAAAATCCACTCGTCGCCTGTTTTTGTACGGCTCACGAGTTAGGAATAGCATTTACATTTTGCAAATAGTTTCCAACTGAGCCCACTCGTTTGTTGACACCTCTCCTACGGGTGATTTTGCACTACGACAGAAGAAAAGAGAGTCTATGGCCCTGAAAGTCAGAAACTTTTATTCTCTGGTCCTTTACAGAAAAAGATTGCTGACTCTTGCCCAAGGCCCACAGGCGAACCACGATCAGAGCCCAGAGTTTTGGGAACCCAACCAGCGTTCTTTCTACTCAATCTTGTGCCTCTCCATAAGCCTATGGTTCATCCCAGGCATTTTTGTGAGGGCTAAGAGGAAGTTTATGAAGCATAAATGTTGGTACTTGGAATAGAAGCAAAGAAGGCATTGAGAAGGGAGTCAGATACAGCAAATGAGGAGGAGACTGGGGAGGAATTTGACCCCAGCATAGACCATATCCAGGATCTCAACTGATTTAAATGATGAGATTTGGAAAAATTTGAGTTGAGATTTCAATTAGATTTGAGACTTAGAGTTCATGCTGGAATGGGACAAATATATTTTGCATGTGGAATTATCATGCATGGCGGGGGGCAGAGGGCAGACTGCCCTGGGTTGAATAATGTCTCCCTAAAATTCATGCCATCCCCATACCTCAGAAAGTAACTTTATTTGGAAATAGTGTCTTCATAGGTATAATCAAGTTCTGATGAGGTCATCTTTGGGATGAGGGTGGGCTCTAACCCAATGACGGGTGTCCTTATAAAAAGAGGGAAATTTGGACACAAAGAGGAGAATGCCATAAGAACAGAGTCACGCAGGGACTGGGGTGACATGTTTACAAGCCAATGGGCTCCAAGGATATCTAGCATCACCAGAAGCTGGGAGAGAAGCACAAAACAGAGGCTCCCTCAGAGCCTCCAAGTGGAATCTGTCAACCTTGACTTCAGGCTTCTAGCCTCCAGAACTATGAAAGAATGTAAATCTTTATATTACCGTATTTATTGAAATAATCTGCAAGTAAACGGACCTACACAATTCAAACCCATGGTGTTCATGGGTCAACTGTGTAAGTGATTAAAAAAGAATTATACAATGTTTAAAAGATTTATTTATCTGAGAGACAGAGAGAGAGACAGAGAGAGCACAGAAGCAGCGGGAGGGGAAGAGGGAGAGGAAAAAGGAGAGAGAGAATCTCAAGCAGATTCCCTGCTGAATGCTGAGCCCAACACAGGGATCCTTCTCAAGATCCTGAGATTATGACCCGAGCAGAAACCAGGAGTGGGCTACTCAGTCAAATGAGTTCCCCCACGTGCCCCAGAATTGCACACTTTCAACCAGATACAAGACATGTATCAAAACCAACATATCACAGACCCACTACAGTCACTTCTAGAATCTCCCAATGGTTCAGTATGCACCTCTCACATTGCTTGGCACCAGATATACTAAAGGTTAATTTTCCAACCCAACCCCATATACACACATTTTTCAGCATAACATTTTTGAAGGTTGAAGCAAGATACATTCCTTCATTTCTTCAAAAGTGTAAGGAAATGATGGTAAAGACATGAGGTTGCAGACACAAGAGAAAGGTAAGTCAAAAATTAGGTGCATGCAATGTCCCTATGTAATTCAGTCACTGAATAAAAAAACTTAGACCGACTACTTTAAAACTCTTTGTAGACCATGTATAAAATATAGACGAAAACAGTTGCTACAAGTTCATAAGAAAGTTGTCCTTGGGGTCCACACTAAAGCCCCTGCAATGCTGACATTTTAGCAGCTAAATTCTTTTTAGTAGACCCACAAGAGACTCATCTGAGACAGAATTTTCCTATTTATCATGAGGTCTTGTTGTATCATGGTACCAATTATTTTAAATGAACACCAGTCAGAATGGCTAAAATTAACAAGTCAGGAAATAACAGATGCTGGTGAGTATGTGGAGAATGGGGAACCCTCCTACACTGTTGGTGGGAATGCAAACTGGTACAACCACTTGGAAAACAGCATGGAGGTTCCTCAAAATGTTGAAAATAGAGCTACCTTATGACCCAGCAATCGCACTATTGGGTGTTTACCCTAAAGATACAAATGTAGTGATCCGAAGGGGCACATGCACCCGAATGTTTATAGCAGCAATATCCACAATAGCCAAACTATAGAAAGAACCTAGATGTCCATCAACAAATGAATGGATAAAGAAGATGTGGGGTGTATGTGTGTGTGTGTGTATGTATATATAATGGAATACTATGCAGCCATCGAAAGAAATGAAATCTTGCCATTTGCAATGACGTGGATGGAACTAGAGGGTATTGTGCTGAGCGAAATAAGCCAATCAGAGAAAGACAATTATCATATAATCTCCCTGATATGAAGAATTTGAGATGCAACATGGGGGGTTTGGGGGGTAGAGAAGGAAAAAGTGAAAAAAGATGGGATCGGGAGGGAGACAAACCATAAGAGACTCTTAATCTCACAAAACAAACTGAGGGTTTCTGGGGGGAGGGGGATAGGGAGAGGGTGGCTGGGTTATGGACATTGGGGAGGGTATGTGCTATGGTGAGTGCTGTGAAGTGTGTAAACCTGGCGATTCCACAGACCAGTACCCCTGGGGCTAATAATAGATTGTATGTTAATAAAAAATTAAAAATTAAAAAAAAAACTATTCCTGGTCTAGATTTTAAATGAACTCAATATCTTCCAATGGATTTGCCTTCCAATATACCATATAAAATTGCATTTGCCTCCTCCTCCCACATTCTCGTTTCATTATTTTCTTATGTTTTGAAACAAAATTGTATTTTTTAAAAGATTTTATTTATTTACTTGAGAGAGAGCAAGCGAGAGAGAGCACAAGGCGGCAGTGGTGGGGCAGAGGGAAAGGAAAAAGCAGACTCCCCGCTGAGCAGAGAGCCCAATGCAGGGCTCGATCCCAGGACCCCAAGATCATGACCTGAACCCCAAGATCATGACTCTATACCTATTGAGCCACCCAGGTGCCCCTGAAACATAACTATTTTAAATTACCAGTAGCGACAGCAAAGTAAATAGCAGCTTGATACTAGTACTTTATGAGAGTCTGGTGCCAGTTGAGACATAAGCATTACGCTTCTAAACCATTGTTTAGCTCCAAAAATAAAGAAAACCCCACCGACAGCTCTGAGCGGTGTGCAGGGCATTTATGACACTATTTCCTAAGACTGGGCATTCTGGAAAACCCCAAGATCTCCACTGTGCCAAAGGAGAAATTCACGGGGTATGAGTAAATGTATATGTCTTCCTTCTCTCGGTACCTGAAGAAAAGTAATCTAAATGCACACGTTTCTGGAAGCAACGTGCACTAGGGACCACCACAATACCCTCATGATGGAACTCCAGCAGAAGACAGACCGCGGAGCTGAAGTTCACCACACTGAGCTCCAGGGGTTCTCTGGCTTCTGACCACAGCACTCCAACCATCCTTCCGTCCACAGCCACATGCTATCTAGAGAAGGAAAGCATGCACCTGCAAGCAGGGCCAACGCCCCCAAGGCACTTTACCTTGTTCTGCTCACACACATACTGTATCCTCAGAGTGTCCATGGCTCTGATCATGGCTTGCATGGCGGTGAATATGTTTTGGTAAACCAGCTTCGTGAACCCCTTTCTATCTTCATCGCTGTAACCGGACCCATGGATTATTCTCATTTGCTTGATAAAGGTGCTTTTGCCACTTTCACCAGTTCCTGGTAAGACAACACAAGGGGGAAAACACAGTCAGTGGTCTTTGAAAGGAGCACGCTGAGAAAGAAAGACCCTCCTGGCCATGTTGGTCTATATTATGAAGAATAGGTTGATTGGGTGAACATGAACTTGGAAAGGGCCTGCCAGTAGTATAGTGGTAGTATCCTAGACACCAGGCAGAGGGGTCCCTATCTTCTACCCTGTGCTTTAGAAGGTCTGATGTATCTCTCACTCTCCCTCTCTTACTCTAACACACACACACACACACACACACACACACACACACAATTTACTACAGGTACATGAGTGTCTCTGTGCCTTGGAGTAATTCTAACCATCAGCTCTTGAAACTAACACTGTCTTGGCCCCAGGGAACTGCTTCCCCACATCCCTTGTCCCGAGCTCCTTCTGACAATAGGCAAATATGTCCAAACATTTGAGGGTTTCATCACTGTCAATACAGCAGTGGCGGTGATGGAGGTTGCCTCAGAGCTCGGGGAGCATTTGAGCAAGAGGACAGAAGTCTGATTCACCTGCTCATTCCTGCCTTTCGGATAGTGATCCTTGCACAGTCAATCACCATCCCCAGTTTTGCCAACTGTCTGTATTCTTGTTCCTCCTCTCATTTCACTTTGTAGCTCAGGAGCTCCTCCAAAGTCACAACCCCTGCACATGGCACCTGAGGAACAGTTTACGCATCAAACCATTCCTACTACTCTAAATTGGTAGGGATGTCCAGACAGGATGTGTGAAATATGATGCCAGGACTTCATGTTAATATCACACTGAGCTATTGCATAAAAAGACAACGAGAGTTGTAGTTCAATGAAAGAGATTGATATGATGCAACTGAAATATTTTCTAACATTTTCTGTGATAACTTGTACCCAAAATGAATATAATGTTACATGTCAATTATATCTCAATAAAAAAAGATAATTTATTGTACGAGATCCCATTACCATGTTTGCTTTCTCGCTCCTCCTGCAAACTCACAACCACAAGTTATGTTCTATTTGGGGTCCATTTTTGAATCTGAATATTGCTTTAAGGATTTTGTAACAATTCAGGTTGGTATGCCCTGATCGGGGCAAATTCCAGATTGAAATTAATGAGAAACTATCTCACAACTAAAATGATTCAAGATAAATTCTAACTTTGAACAGGAGAGTTGTACAGTAGTCAAAATATATTTTAACAAAGCTATTGCAAAAAAGTTGTCTCAGTATTTCTGTAAAAAGAACACAACTTACATGAATATCTTAATTAAAATATACTTGTTGGCTTTTCTATAAGGGCAGCAAAAATAGAATATGGTTCTATTCTATTAGAATAGAGAATGATTAATTGGAATAGAATATGTGGAATAGAAAATGATTAATTAAAAAATCTTTACTATTCACCCATCTCTCATTGACCCAACAGAATACCCAGACAGTGCAATGATAGATAAATTCAATCATCTTTGATACTTTGCTGACTCTGAGTCACATAAAAACCACAGTTGTACACATCTTTTTTGACATTTTAGTTATGAAGACATGTTCATCATGGTAAGAGGATAGAACATATTGACAGCAGTTCGTTAGCTTGATTATAATCTGGACTTACAGGATGTGGGTCTCTGTGTGGACTCTTACATGGGCCTATCACAAGAGCCCTGAGAAGCACTTAAGGGACTTGCTCAATTTCTCCACATGGATAGTTGAGATACACTTGTTAGTGTTTGATAAGAATTTTCTTCACAAGAAAAATGTTCCTTTAGATTAACCTTTTCAGAACACAAACCTGCTTTTCTATCTCCCCAACCTCACTCAGAAACCTCAACAGCTACCTTCTCAGCCTGCTCAGGAAGAAAGACAAACCTCCTCACTATGGCCACCACAGCTGTGTGGTCTGCCCCCTCGGTCTTCACCGGCCTCCTCTCACACAGGCTTCCTTCCACCCTCTGCTTTCTGGCACACTGACTTCTTGCAGATCTTCCCTTCTCACCGCTTTGGCTCATGCTCTGCATGTTCCTGGAATGGTCTTCCTTTGTCCCACTCGCCTTGGCTCTTGGCCTGGCCTCCCTAACGAAGTCAGGTTCCCCGACTGGAGGTTCTCATGGTACCAGTTGTAGCACATGTTCTGGCTGCACGTTTGCCCATTAAAATTATTCTCTATTTGACACGCATCTTCCCTGCCAGCCCCTGAGCTCCATAACGGGAGAGGGCGGCCATGTTTGTTTTTACTCACACTGTCTCCCCTTGTGCCAGGATAATGTCTGACAATGGGCACATACTTAATAACTTTTAAATTACTTTAAATTGTGGTAAAATTGACATATGATTTACCATCTTCATCATTTTTAAGTGTTCATATCCTAAGTGTTAGTACATTATAGAGATTATACCTTGTATAATCTCCAGAATTCTTCCTCTTGCACACGCATTAAACAACTCCCCCTGACTCCCTGCTCCAACTCCTGGGGACCACCATTCTACTTTCTGTCTCTATGCATGTGACTACTCTAGATACCTAATAAAAGCAGGATCACATCAATATCTGTCTTTTCATGTCTGGCTTATTTCACTTAGCATAATGTCCTCAAGGTTTGTTCAAGATGTTGCATGTGACTGGATTTCCTTCCTCTTAAAGACCTGAATAATATAGCAGTATTTTTTGAGTACATGATAGTAATTAAGAATATACCCAATCTCAATTACCTGGATACTACAGGTAAGGGCCACAGGGTAGGTTATCCTCTCTCAACCACCCAATGAGCTCTGTGAGTGGCATGACTTCAACCATAGCAGGAACCACCACAAAAGTGGCCAAAGAGGAGGCTTATCCTGATTCTCTGTGACCCCTTCTGGTTTACTCCTCCTTCCCAATATTGGCAACTATTTTGGTAGTCACTGTGTGGCAGCTATTTTATACAAACGAAGTCCTATCTTCTTGCAAACACCCTGCAATGTTTGTACTCTCACCTTTGTTTTACAGATTAAAAAAAAATACTGGGGCTTACCAGATTTCTATTGACAGATGAATGGATAAAGAAGATGTAATACACAAACACAACACACACACACACACGAACACACAGAGGAATATTACTCAGCCATCAAAAAGAATGAAATCTTGCCATTTGCAATGATGTGGCTGGACTAGACGGTATTATGCTAAGCAAAATAAGAGAAAGACAAATACCATATGATTTCACTTATATGTGGAATTTAAGAAACAAAACAGATGAACACAGGGGAAGGGAAGGAAAAATAAAATAAGATGAAAATTGAGAGGGAAGCAAACCGTAAGAGATGTCTAACTCTAGGAAACAAACTGAAGGCTGCTGGAAGGGAGGTAGGTGGGGGGAGGGCTAACTGGGTGATGGACATTAAGAAGGACACTTGATGTAATGACACTGGGTTTTATATGCAACTGATCAATCACCAAATTCTACCTCTGAAGCTAAAAAAGGAAGGAAGGAAGGAAGGAAGGAGGAGAGAAGAAAGGAGAGAAGAGAGAAAAGGAGAGAAAGAAAGGAAGAAAAAAGAAAGAAAAAGAAAAGGAAACTTGGGGCTCCGATTAGTTAAGTGGTCTCTGCAAAACCATACCATTAGCAAGAGGAAGACAGGGCTTTATTCGATCAGACTAATGACAGACTCTTGTCAGGGAAAAAAGTCAGGGTCATGACCAATAGGACTCAGCTCTATTGGTCTAAGGAAGACAACTGTGAGGTTCACAGCCACACACTGAACCCAAGCTGCCATCTTGCAAACACATGCTTCCAGGCTCAAGGAAGAACCTTCAGACAAGTGAATGTTCTCACAAGCAGCCTCATTGCTACCTCACTTCACCTCTGGAGGCAGAAAAGGTGGGTGCTGTCTTCCTATGTCAGAGATGGGGGAACTGGCTGTGAGTCAGCAAACAAGGCGAGGTTGGGGCCAACAGACAGCTTGGGGCTAAAAGACAGGCTGCTGATGCCTCAGCCTTCAGGTTCACCAAAAGCATCACCTCCCCTGAAGGAACTGTTTTCCCTTCCTTCCCCTCAACAGTCAGGCCACGCCCCTTGGAGCTCTCTAACCCATAGGACACCCCGGTCCCATCCCATAATCTCTTGGGTTTTTTTTTTAATTTTTTTTTTTATTTATTTGACAGAGAGAAATCACAACCAGGCAGAGAGGCAGGCAGAGAGAGAGGAGGAAGCAGACTCCCTGCCGAGCAGAGAGCCCGATGCGGGGCTCGATCCCAGGACCCTGGGATCACGACCTGAGCGGAAGGCAGAAGCTTTAACCACTGAGCCACCCAGGCGCCCCCCCCCCCCCATAATCTCTTGTTTGCAGATCTCTCACTGCTGAGTCCAGCAAGGGTAAAGCTTGAGAGTCACACATTTGGGTACCACGAATATTGCCTGCTACATACTTAGCTGGCCATCAACAGATGGCAAAATGCAGATATGAACGGAACAAATGTGAGAAATCAGTTCTTTTAGAGGTCTTGTATCATGGTCAATCACATAAAAATAAAATATGAATTGTCTAGAGGAAGGCAGTGACATCAGGTGCCCCTGAAGCTACCATTTCATGATGGCTCTTGGCTGCCCAAATCACATACAATAACGTGAGGACCTATGGGGGCTGTATACTGGCTGAACGTGGTCCCAAGTCCCAGATTATATCACATCTCCTTTCTTACAGGATCCTGGGGTCCCTGAATCTCCTTTTGTCTATAACGCTGACATGCATTCTTCTGTTCCATGCCAGCAGGGTTGACCCATTGTCCAGTGCTCCCTTATCCCAAGCAAATACTAATCCTTCTGCATTTTTAGACACCATGAAGCTGACGTCAAAGGAGAGATTATGTAACTATCTCGAGACAAGCTGTGATTTTGGCCCTAAGACCAGAAAGATGACTCAAGACTCAGCCCAAAGTTCTACCAAGGTAGAGAACCTTTTTAGTTATAAAAGACATTCACCTACAAGAGCTTAAAGCCAACCCCATCGCCAGCCTCAAACATAGAAACAGTTTTTAAAAGTCATTGATTTTTCCTTTTGGACAAGGAACATTTCAAAAAGAAAATGCTAAAAATGATTTTAAATGTTCATTTTAAAAAGATATAAACTTATGTGATAAATACCAGTATTTTTAAATACCAGTATTTTTAAATATTCTTCAGGGATGCCTGGGTGGCTCAGCGGGTTAAAGCCTCTGCCTTCGGCTCGGGTCGTGGTCTCAGGGTCCTGGGATCGAGCCCCGCATCGGGCTCTCTGCTTGGCAGGGAGCCTGCTTCTTCCTCTCTCTCTGCCTGCCTCTGCCTGCTTGTGGTCTCTGTCTGTCAAATAAATAAATAAAATCTTAAAAAAAATATTCTTCAGTTCTATATTGCGGTTATTTGGAAAATAAGAAACCAAACATGGAGCAAGAAAGGCCCAATTAAAGGCAAAAAGAGAGGCTGAAAGACATGCTCCACTGGTGACCAAGGTCCAGAGAACAGTCTTGGGGTGGCAGGTCCACAGCCTCTCACGTAAACCACAACCCAACCCAGTTAGAACCTTCTTTGTCCAAAAGGGAAACTGAAAATTAGAGAGATTACATCGTCTATTTAATCTTTGCCCAAGGTCGCTCAGCTTGGAAGGGTTGGGTCTTGGGTCTAAATTAGGGTCTGCGTTGGTATGTGTCTTTCCCATGATAACACCATGTGCTAGTTTTACACTGAGCGTTTCTCCAAATAAATGGTCAAGCCCCACCTCTTATCGTTTTAAGCACAGTCTGGGTCTGGTACTGACATTGCAACACTTGGGGCTTTTTATCTCGAACCCTTCAGAGCTCTGCTCTAATGAGATGTTTCCAGCAGCAGATGGGGGCCATGGAGGGGAGAGAGGTGGGGGTCTCTGTGAAGCTGGGACTGGAACCAACCAGAGGAACCAAGAACCAAGGAATCAAGAAAGTCAAGCCAAGGATCTAAGCTGACTTTCCTCATTTGTTCTCAGCAGAAACTCAACACTCATACACGAAGTGCAACTGTTTGTTCTGTTCAAGTAAAAGATCTAAAGTATATGATTTTTAGAATGAATATTATTGGTGACCGGAGAATTAGGTGACTTAGCTTTTACCTCCCATCTAATCATGTTTTAGAAGGTGTGGTTTGGGTCCGAAGCTTTTGTTTCTTGTGTCTTTGTCACCAGGCTACAGCAGATCGTGAGGACAACGGGACCCCTCACTCTGGGTGCAGCTTTCTATTTTACAGGGAGGGGGAAAGCCTTCGGCTGGAAGGTGAACTTTGGTGGCAGGCTACCAAGGGATTCAATGGGAAGTGACAAGGGAGAGTGGAAGAGGGGCAGAGGTGAGGGGAGCAGAGGAGCCCACAGACTGAAAGGACTTTCACTCCTGGACCCAACGCTGTTAAAACATCAGATAGGTAAAGCAATAAAACTAATTCCATTTCTAGATTCTGTTCCAAATATTAATAAAGGAAATGGCTCTTTTCCCCATTTAGTTTTTACTTCAATGTTTTCATATTTGGAGGAAAAAAAAAACAACAACCAACCATGGCTATAAGTACTTTTAAACTTTCATTATGTTTGAGGTCGCCATCATCCTACTACAAGTGTCCTCTGTAATGAAATCAGCGGATAACGTCTCAGTAAGGCCCTGTGGCCAGTAACAGAATCGCCCCAGAGGTTCCAGGACCCATTCTCTTGTTCTCTGGCTCAAACTGCGCCTCAAATAAGGCTCACATACTCCCCTGAGTCTCTCACTATTAAGCTCTGCCTGGGCTCTCTGCCTTTCCCCAGCCCCTTAAATAGGAATTATTTCCTTTCCCAGAATAGCCACTCTGAGTGGTTAAACTGAACACACATAGCTTGCTACTGTAGCATGCTTGGCATACACCATATGCGTTCATTCTATTTCATATAATTTATGTTCTATTTCAAGTTAAAACTCACCCCTACAGGCCTTTTGTTTTCTGTGGGTGAGGCAAATGTACCTTCGACCTTGCGGGTCTGCAGGCTATCCTACAAGACCCCTGCCACTGGCATTTATTTCATCACAATCTCCCAAAAGTCCATCATCTGCAAACCCATCTTGCGATTTTTTTTTTACCATACTCATACACCACCTATATGATTTTTTATTATTTAGGAGAAATTTATACTCAAATAAGTTTGTTATGAAAGGAAACATGAATATTGTAAGTGAAAAACCAGTGCCATTTGCCATGATTAATCCAATTAAATGTATTATAACAAAGTAAGCCTACAGCAATATTCTAGCTAAAAACATCCTGCCTAGGAGTGATCCAGGTATCACATTTGGTAAATAATACACACAAATTATTATCTTCTTTATACGAAAATTGCCTTTTTTACTTAAAGGAATCTCCCCCCCTTTTTCCTCTAGAGACTTCTAGAATCCTACCCATGAACATCATCCAAATGCAAAAACAAAAACAATCCCCCCCCAAAAAAAACCCGAGGGTTAAAACTCATGTTACTGAAAAGGGGCCAACAAAATGCCTCAGCACTAAAATTCTAAACTCTGAGATTTGAGTAAGCAATGTGAGACTCAACTTTCAGCTTAATTTTAAATACAGAAAAGCTCATGGGGAAAAGAAAAAAAAAAGTTGCTTTTTAGGAGCCAAGAGGGAACAGAGGCCAAAGCAAAATAAATCCTTTGCAAGTGAAGACCAAGGACATCTGAACAGTAAGCCAATTGTTCTGGAGTTCACCTACAATCTTTTGTAAAGACAGCCTCCCCAGGAGCCAAAGCAAGAGGCTGATAAAGCCTTCTTAGATGGGCAGAGCCGTCTCCAATATTCTGGAATGTTTTCTGAAACCATCTGTAAGAAGCCATTGTTTTTTAGCTCAGCTTTACAGAAGATAAAAACAGAACAAAATAGAAATCAAAACATTTGAATGGAGACACAATTCTGGAGGTTGGTATAAATGGTCTGAGACCTACAGGCAGACGAGGGTGTGGACCTACAGAGGTGATGGGCAGGCGGGCTCTGTAGGGCCTTACTGCCCTTATTTCTCTGCTATCTCTGGAGCCTTAAACACAGCACGCAGTAGGAACGTAAGGAACCCATATTTGTAAAGGGCTATCTGTTGACTAAGACAAACACGATGATCATGATTTTCAAAAAGCAATAGGAAGTAGGTTTGTCTGCCTAAGAGAAGGTTCAGGACCTGGACGGGTCTGTTGAGTAGACAAAACCCACCCTCTCTCCGCCCCCAGAAAGGAGCAGGTGCCCTGCAGCTTGCCCTTCCTGGCGAGGATATGAGGGACCCGGGGCCAGCCAGGTAGGGAGGCTCAGGTTCTATAGAATGGTTTTCTGGTAGTGGGATAGATGAGTTTAAAAATTCTTTACATAGGGAGGAGTCAAGATGGCGGAGAAGTAGCAGCCTGAGACTACATCAGGTAGCAGGAGATCAGCTCGATAGCTTATCTAAACATTGAAAACACCTACAAATCCAACGGGAGAGCAAAGAGAAGAACAGCAACTCTAGAAACAGAAAATCAACCACTTTCTGAAAGAACCTGTTTTTATCCCCTTTCTCCCCCCCCACAATTTGGGGTCTCTTCTCATTTGGTTACAGCGCATTTTTCTGGGGTCTTTGCCACCCTTTTAGTATTTTATTTGCTCCTTCATATCCTCTTATCTGGACAAAATGACAAGGCGGAAAAATCACCACAAACAAAAGAACAAGAGACAGTACCAAAGGCTAGGGACCTAATCAACACAGACATTGGTAATATGTCAGATCAAGAGTTCAGAATGACGATTCTGAACATTCTAGCCGGGCTTGAAAAAGGCATGGAAGATATTAGAGAAACCCTCTCTGGAGGTATTAAAGCCCTTTCTGGAGAAATTAAAGAACTAAAATCTAACCAAGTTGAAATCAAAAAAGCTATTAATGAGGTGCAATCAAAAATGGAGGCTCTCACTGCTAGGATAAATGAGGCAGAAGAAAGAATTAGTGATATAGAAGACCAAATGACAGAGAATAAAGAAGCCAAACAAAAGAGGGACAAACAGCTACTGGACCATGAGGGGAGAATTCGAGAGATAAGTGACACCATAAGACGAAACAACATTAGAATAATTGGGATTCCAGAAGAAGAAAAAACAGAGAGGGGAGCAGAAGGTCTATTGGAGAGAATCATTGGAGAGAATTTCCCTAATATGGCAAAGGGAACAAGCATCAAAATCCAGGAGATGCAGAGAACCCCCCTCAAAGTCAACAAGAATAGGTCCACACCCCGTCACCTAATAGTAAAATTGACAAGTCTTAGTGACAAAGAGAAAATCCTGAAAGCAGCCCGAGAAAAGAAGTCTGTAACATACAATGGTAAAAATATTAGATTGGCAGCAGACTTATCCACAGAGACCTGGCAGGCCAGGAAGAGCTGGCATGATATATTCAGAGCACTCAACGAGAAAAACATGCAGCCAAGAATACTCTATCCAGCTAGGCTATCATTGAAAATAGAAGGAGAGATAAAAAGCTTCCAGGACAAACAAAAACTGAAAGAATTTGCAAACACCAAACCAGCTCTACAGGAAATATTGAAAGCGGTCCTCTAAGCAAAGAGAGAGCCTAAAAGTAGTAGATCAGAAAGGTACAGAGACAATATACAGTAACAGTCACCTTACAGACTAGTAATGGCACTAAATTCACATCTCTCAATAGTTACCCTGAATGTTAATGGGCTAAATGCCCCAATCAAAAGACACAGGGTATCAGAATGGATAAAAAAACAAAACCCATCAGTATGTTGCCTACAAGAAACTCATTTTAGACGCGAAGACACCTCCAGATTTAAAGTGAGGGGGTGGAAAACAATTTACCATGCTAATGGGCATCAGAAGAAAGCTGGGGTGGCAATCCTTATATCAGATCAATTAGATTTTAAGCCAAAGACTATAATAAGAGATGAGGAAGGACACTATATCCTACTCAAAGGGTCTGTCCAACAAGAAGATCTAACAATTTTAAATATCTATGCCCCTAACGTGGGAGCAGCCAACTATATAAACCAATTAATAACAAAATCAAAGAAACACATCAATAATAATACAATAATAGTAGGGGACTTTAACACTCCCCTCACTGAAATGGACAGATCATCCAAGCAAAAGATCAACAAGGAAATAAAGGCCATAAATGACACACTGGACCAGATGGACATCACAGATATATTCAGAACATTTCATCCCAAAGCAACAGAATACACATTCTTCTCTAGTGCACATGGAACCTTCCCCAGAATAGATCACATCCTGGGTCACAAAGCAGGTCTCAACCGATATCAAAAGATTAGGATCATTCCCTGCATATTTTCAGACCACAATGCTCTGAAGCTAGAACTCAATCACAAGAGGAAAGCTGGAAAGAACCCAAATACATGGAGACTAAACAGCATCCTTCTAAAGAATGAATGGGTTAACCAGGAAATTAAAGAAGAATTGAAAAAATTCATGGAAACAAATGATAATGAAAACACAACAGTTCAAAATCTGTGGGACACAGCAAAGGCAGTCCTGAGAGGAAAATATATAGTGGTACAAGCCTTTCTCAAGAAACAAGAAAGGTCTCAAGTACACAACCTAACCCTACACGTAAAGGAGCTGGAGAAAGAACAAGAAAGAAACCCTAAACCCAGCAGGAGAAGAGAAATCATAAAGATCAGAGCAGAAATCAATGAAATAGAAACCAAAAAAACAATAGAAAAAATCAATGAAACTAGGAGCTGGTTCTTTGAAAGAATCAATAAGATTGATAAACCCCTGGCCAGACTCATCAAAAAGAAAAGAGAAAGGACCCAAATCAATAAAATCATGAATGAAAGAGGAGAGATCACAACTAACACCAAAGAAATACAGACAATTATAAGAACATACTATGAGCAACTCTACGCCAACAAATTGGACAATCTGGAAGAAATGGATGCATTCCTAGAGACATATAAACTACCACAACTGAACCAGGAAGAAATAGAAAACCTGAACAGGCCCATAACCAGTAAGGAGATTGAAACAGTCATCAAAAATCTCCAAACAAACAAAAGCCCAGGGCCAGACGGCTTCCCAGGGGAATTCTACCAAACATTTAAAGAAGAACTCATTCCTATTCTCCTGAAACTGTTCCAAAAAATAGAAATGAAAGGAAAACTTCCAAACTCATTTTATGAGGCCAGCATCACCTTGATCCCAAAACCAGACAAGGATCCCACCAAAAAGAGAACTACAGACCAATATCCTTGATGAACACAGACGCAAAAATTCTCGCCAAAATACTAGCCAATAGGATTCAACAGTACATTAAAAGGATTATTCACCACGATCAAGTGGGATTTATTCCAGGGCTGCAGGGTTGGTTCAACATCCGCAAATCAATCAATGTGATACAACACATTAATAAAAGAAAGAACAAGAACCATATGATCCTCTCAATAGATGCTGAAAAAGCATTTGACAAAGTACAGCATCCCTTCCTGACCAAACCTCTTCAAAGTGTAGGGATAGAGGGCACATACCTCAATATTATCAAAGCCATCTATGAAAAACCCACCGCAAATATCATTCTCAATGGAGAAAAACTGAAAGCTTTTACGCTAAGGTCAGGAACACGGCAGGGATGTCCATTATCACCACTGCTATTCAACATAGTACTAGAAGTCCTAGCCTCAGCAATCAGACAACAAAAAGAAATTAAAGGCATCCAAATTGGTAAAGAAGAAGTAAAACTATCACTCTTCGCAGATGATATGATACTATATGTGGAAAACCCAAAAGACTCCACTCCAAAACTGCTAGAACTTGTACAGGAATTCAGTAAAGTGTCAGAATATAAAATCAATGCACAGAAATCAGTTGGATTTCTGTACACCAACAACAAGACAGAAGAAAGAGAAATTAAGGAGTCAATCCCATTTACGATTGTACCCAAAACTATAAGATACCTAGGAATAAACCTAACCAAAGAGGCTAAGAATCCATACACAGAAAACTATAAAGTACTCATGAAAGAAATTGAGGAAGACACAAAGAAATGGAAAAATGTTCCATGCTCCTGGATTGGAAGAATAAATATTGTGAAAATGTCTATGCTACCTAAAGCAATCTACACATTTAATGCAATCCCTATCAAAATACCATCCATTTTTTTCAAAGAAATGGAACAAATAATCCTAAAATTTATATGGAACCAGAAAAGACCTCGAATAGCCAAAGGAATATTGAAAAAGAAAGCCAAAGTGGGTGGCATCACAATTCCGGACTTCAAGCTCTATTACAAAGCTGTATCATCAAGACAGCATGGTACTGGCACAAAAACAGACATATAGATCCATGGAACAGAATAGAGAGCCCAGAAATAGACCCTCAACTCTATGGTCAACTAATCTTCGACAAAGCAGGAAAGAATGTCCAATGAAAAAAAGACAGCCTCTTCAATAAATGGTGCTGGGAAAATTGAACAGCCACATGCAGAAAAATGAAATTGGACCACTTCCTTACACCACACATGAAAATAGACTCCAAATGGATGAAGGACCTCAATGTGAGAAAGGAATCCATCCAAATCCTTGAGGAGAACGCAGGCAGCAACCTCTTCGACCTCAGCCGTAGCAACATCTTCCTAGGAACAACAGCAAAGGCAAGGGAAGCAAGGGCAAAAATGAACTATTGGGATTTCATCAAGATCAAAAGCTTTTGCACAGCAAAGGGAACAGTTAACAAAACCAAAAGACAACTGACAGAATGGGAGAAGATATTTGCAAACGACATATCAGACAAAGGGCTAGTATCCAAAATCTATAAGGAACTTAGCAAACTCAACACCCAAAGAACAAACAATCCAATAAAGAAATGGGCAGAGGACATGAACAGACATTTCTGCAAAGAAGACATCCAGATGGCCAACAGACACATGAAAAAGTGCTCCACGTCACTCGGCATCAGGGAAATACAAATCAAAACCACAATGAGATATCACCTCACACCAGTCAGAATGGCTAAAATTAACAAGTCAGGAAACAACAGATGCTGGCGAGGATGTGGAGAAAGGGGAACCCTCCTCCACTGTTGGTGGGAATGCAAGCTGGTGCAACCACTCTGGAAAACAGCATGGAGGTTCCTCAAAATGTTGAAAATAGAACTACCCTATGACCCAGCAATTGCACTACTGGGTATTTACCCTAAAGATACAAACATAGTGATCTGAAGGGGCACGTGTACCCGAATGTTTATAGCAGCAATGTCTACAATAGCCAGACTATGGAAAGAACCTAGATGTCCATCAACAGATGAATGGATCAAGAAGAGGTGGTATATATACACAATGGAATACTATGCAGCCATCAAAAGAAATGAAATCTTGCCATTTGCGACGACGTGGATGGAACTAGAGCGTATCATGCTTAGTGAAATAAGTCAATCGGAGAAAGACAACTATCATATGATCTCCCTGATATGAGGACATGGAGAAGCAACATGGGGGGTTAGGGGGATAGGAGAAGAATAAATGAAACAAGATGGGATTGGGAGGGAGACAAACCATAAATGACTCTTAATCTCACAAAACAAACTGGGGGTTGCTGGGGGGAGGTGGGATTGGGAGAGGGGGAGGGGGCTATGGACATTGGGGATGGTATGTGCTATCGTGAGTGCTGTGAAGTGTGTAAACCTGGCGATTCAGACCTGTACCCCTGGGGATAAAAATACATTATATGTTTATTTAAAAAAAAAAATTGGAGGGGGAGGCGAACCATAAGAGACTACGGACTCTGAAAAACAATCTGAGGGTTTTGAAGGGTCAGGGGTGGGAGGTTGGGGGAACAGGTGGTGGGTAATGGGGAGGGCACGTTTTGCATGGAGCACTGGGTGTTGTGCAAAAACAATGAATACTGTTACGCTGAAAAAATAAATAAAATGGAAAAAAAAATTCTTTACATAAAATTGTTAGGCAGGATCAGCAAGGAAGGCTGCCCAGGGAGAGTGTCTCAACTTGGGGCTTTCTGGCTCCTATAACTCACAGCTGACCTTGGGAAGGAGCCACTCCACATAGTAGGAGTTTCTGCACCTGTGAGTGTTACAGCCCTGGTGCTTGTTGTTCTCAAGATACCAATGGATGACGGCATCTGGCTAACATTGGGGAACATTCCAAAAGATTTCTTGCTGTGACATTGGAATGAATGTTTGTGTTCCACCAAAATTCATCTGTTGAAAACCTAATGCCCATGGTGATGGCCTTAAAGGGGCCTTTGGGAGGTGATTAGGTCATGAGGATAGAGCCCTCATGAATGGGATTCATGCCTTAATCAGAGAGACCCCAGAGAGTTCCCTCACTCCTTCCACCATGTGAGGACATAAGGAGAAGTCTGGAACCTTGAACTGAGTGCTCACTAGAATCAGACCATAGGGACACCCTGATCTCTGAATTCTTGCAGGAACCTAGGAATATCCATTTTAACCACAACTCCAGGGATTTTTAACACACCCAGGCCACAAACACTTCGGAAAGCACTTTTCCAAGGCTCTTTCGAAGGTACCATCCACTAACACAATCTACCTGGGAGAGGAATGCTCAAGATTTTATATCTTATTTGATTTAGTTGGTGGGGTTTTATACCAAGCTGCAAATTAATTTCTGCATAAATAAAATATTCCCCACGGGAGCTCTGTTTTTCAATTTCTAGAGGGAAAACACTTTTAGCGTGCCATAAAGATTCACTTATTCAAGTTAACCCTGTCTCCTTCTGCCCAGCCCCCATGTCACCATCACAACCATGTCACCTTCTCCAGCTTCTGTGCTTGCAAACAGAGGAGGTGCCAGTTTTCACCATAAAAGGAGAAGCAGCAATGTTCTATGAACAGAGAACTGGAAACAACTAAAGACAGGGTTCATGGCCACTCTCTCAACAGAAGAGGGGAATACAAGGTTTTTGAAACAAAAAGGGGAAGCTGCAAGAAATTAAGTGAGGAGGTTCAGTAAACAGTTTGAGATTTAAAAAAATGACAATGAAACAATGGGGGAATTCAAAGATGCCTTGTATTTTATAGTCTTTCTCTTTCACATGAACCTGCAAAATCATCTTTATTGACTCACCAAGACGAGCAGGATTCCTAACAATTCCAATGGCAATTCCTGCCATTTTCCATCACCTTTGATCCCCATTTTGTTGAAGAAGGTATTTAAGTTCAAACATGACTTCTGAGTTCTTATATCAAGGCAAAGCCAAAAGTCATGCTAACAATGGTAAGCACAAAGAATTTCTGAATAATTGTTCTGATTTTCAAAAACCATGTACTTCTCACAGTTGTCATAAGTATATTTCAAAGTTCAAGGAAATGGGACAAGGCAAAATTTACTCTAAATTGAGTATTTACCTACACAACCAAATTTCTCTAATTTGTTCTAAATGGGTATTCTGGGCGCCTGGATGGCTTAGTCATTAAGCGTCTGCCTTTGACATACAAATGGCTAACAGACACATGAAAAAATGTTCATCATCATTAGCCATCAGGGAAATTCAAATCAAAACCACATTGAGGGGCGCCTGGGTGGCTCAGTGGTTTAAGCCACTGCCTTCGGCTCAGGTCATGATCTCAGGGGCCTGGGATCGAGTCCCGCATCGGGCTCTCTGCTCCCTGCTCCACAGGGAGCCTGCTTCCCTCTCACTCTCTCTCTGCCTGCCTCTCTGCCTACCTCTCTGCCTAGTTGTGATCTCTCTCTGTCAAATACATAAATAAAATCTTTAAAAAAAAAAAACCACATTGAGATACCACCTTACACCAGTTAGAATGTCCAAGATTAACAAGACAGTAAACAACGTGTGCCGGAGAGGATGTGGAGAAAGGGGAACCCTCTTATGCTGTTAGTGGGAATGCAAGTTGGTGCAGCCACTTTGGAAAACAGTGTTTTTTCCTTAAGAAAAGTTTAATTTCCTTAAGAAATTATAGAAATTAAGTTTAATTTCCTTAAAAAATTAAGAATAGAGCTTCCCTATGACCCTGCAAATGCATTACTGAGTATTTACCCCAAAGATACAGATGTAGTGAAAAGAAGGGCCATATGTACCCCAATGTTCATAGCAGCAATGACCACAGTCACCAAACTGTGGAAAGAGACAAGATGTCCTTCAACAGATGAAAGGATAAAGAAGATATGGCCCATATATACAATGGAATATCATGCCTCCATCAGAAAGGATGAATACCCAACTTTTGTATCAACATGGACAGGACTGGAAGAGATTATGCTGAGTGAAACAAGTCAAGCAGAGAGAGTCAATTGTCATATGGTTTCACTTACTTGTGGAGCATAGGGAATAACATGGAGGACAAGAGGAGATGAGGAGAAGTGAGTTGGGGGGAAACTGGAGGGGGAGATGAACCATGAGAGACTGTGGACTCTAAGAAACAAACAGGGTTTTGGAGGGGCAGGGAGTGGTGAGTTGGGTGAGCCTAGTGGTGGGTACATATTGCATGGAGCACTGGGTGTGGTGCATAAACAATGAATTTTGGAACACTGGAAAAAAAAAAAAAGCATCTGCCTTTGGCTCAGGTCATGATCCCAGGGTCCTGGGATCAAGCCCCGCATGGGGCTCTCTGCTCATCGGGAAGCCTGCTTCTCTCTCTCCCACTTCCCCAGCCTGAATACACTCTTGCTGTCTGTCAAATAAATAAATAAAATCTTTTTTTAAAAAGTGGTATTCTTTAAAAATGTGATAAAATTTGTTTGCCTTGGTATTAACTGCTTTATTTCAGGAAACAGTTGTCACTGATTACACGTCATTGATCTCTTGTAGGTAGTCCCATGATTCAGAGGTCTTCGTTACTTACAAATATTATTACTGACCTTCCATAAAGACTTACACAATTTCATTCATTCTGTGGCAACAGGTGATCTGTAACACATTACACAGAATCCAGAAAAGTAACAGTTTACAGAAGTAACAGTATACAGGAGCTTAAGAATCAAATGCTTATTAGTGACAAAATTCTCTTCTGGCAGAGGCCCTAAACACCAATTATTTTTCTCTAAAAATGGAAAACTATTCAAATAAACTCTATGGTTGACAGGTAAAATATTAGCAATTTCATTAGAAGTACAACTCATCTCACTTGGAAAGGAGGGTCACGAGATCGCTTTCTGCTCTATGATTCTGACTCATCATTGGTTTCCTTTCCAAAAAGACAAATTGTAAGCAATTTCATAAATAATTTTAGAATCTTCTACTGTTCACCACTCCTCCTGAAAAGTAACATTTTCCCCCTATTCTTACAGAAACATTCACCAAGAAGTCATAACACCAGGGCACAGATAAGACTTTGGCTTCTCAACTTCTGAAAGAACAAGTAGTATTTTTTTTTCCTTTTTCAAGTTTTTATTTCTTTTTTTTTTTTTTTTTTGGTTTTTTTTTTTTAAAGATTTTATTTATTTATTTGACAGAGAGAGAGATCACAAGTAGGCAGAGAGGCAGACAGAGAGAGAGAGAGAGGGAAGCAGGTTCCCTGCTGAGCAGAGAGCCTGATGCGGGACTCGATCCCAGCACCCTGGGATCATGACCTGAGCCGAAGGCAGCGGCTTAACCCACTGAGCCACCCAGGCGCCCTCAAGTTTTTATTTCAATTCCAATTAATTAACATACAGTGTAGTGTTAGTTTCATATGTAGAATTTAGTGATTAGACACTTTTTTTTTTTTTTTAAGTAGACTCCATGCCCAGGGTGGAACCCAACGCAGGGTTTGGACTCACCGCACTGAGATCAAGACTTGAGCTGAGATCAAGAGTCAGAGGTGTAATTGACTGCCATCCATGTGCCCCTGATTCAACACTTCTATACAATACCCAGTGCCCGGGGCGCCTGGGTGGCTCAGTAGGTTAAACGTCTGCCTTGGGCTCAGGTCATGATCCCAGGGTCCTGAAATTGAGCCTCGCATCAGGTTTCCTGCTGGGCAGGAAGCCTGCTTCTCCCTCTCCCACTCCTCCTGCTTGTGTTACCTTTCTCACTTTGTCTCTCTCTGTTAAATAAATAAATAAAATCTTAAAACAACAACAACAACAATACCCAGTGCCCATCACAAGTGTACTCCTGAATCTCCATCACCCAGTGAACCTACCCTCCCCCTAGGAAGTATCAATCTGTTCTCCATGATCAACAATCTGTTTTCTGGTTTGCTTTTCTTCCCCTACTCCATGTTCATATGTTTGGTTTCTTAAATTCCACTTGTGAGTGAAATCATATAGTATTTGTCTATGAGGAATGACTGAATACTCAAATGGCTAACACTACCTTGAGACTCAAGTGAAAACTTGTTCTTGTACAAGTCACCATCATCTAAAATCAAACTTCTGTGCATACTGAGACAGAGGAAGAGTACAGAAAAGACAAAAATTACTTAGAAGAAAATAAAGCAGCTCTTAAAAGAGAATGGATTTAAAATCCTTGAGCCCTACTAAGAGCGGTCAAGGAGACAAGGTAACCATTTTGAAACACTAAAGCATCTTGCTAAAACACCAGCAACACCCTGATCCACTCCTCTTTCCAACCCCTCCCAGCCTAAAGATACATTTAAATGAAAATAAACTGTTACTTAAACGAAAGTGCAGTTACATGTAGGATCATGTTAAGAATGAAAACTATAGCAGCATTATTTGCAAAAGGCAAGATACGGAAGCAGCCCAGTGTCCATTGATTGGTGAATGGATAAAGACGTGGTGTATGCATGCACACATTTTGTATATATACATATACACATAATGGAATATTACTTAGCTATAAAAATGAATGAAATCTTGCCATTTGCAACAACATGGAGCTAGAGAGTATAATGCTAAGTGAAATAAGTCAGAGAAAGACAAACATCCTATGATTTCACTCGTGTGGAAGTTAAGAAACAAAACAAATAAGCAAAGGGGAAAAATGCAAGAGAAACAGTCAAAGCAAGAAACAGATTCGAAATTATAGTGAACAAACTGATGGTTACCAGAGGGGTGGGGGTGGGGGGAGGGGTTACATAGGTGATGGGGATTCAGGAGTGCACCTGCTGCAATGAGCACAGGCTGTTATCTGGAAGTGTTGAATTACTGTATTGTACACCTGAATCTAATATAATGCTCTATGTTACCTGAAATTACAAAAAAAAACTTGAGTAAATAAAAAATTAATTAAAAAACACAAGAATTCCAAAACTGTAGGGCTTTAAAAGTACAGTGCACTACTACTATGTTGGATGACAAAAGTTTAAAAATTGTTCTTTTAGTCCTTCTCACCATTCTGGCAAGATATGGTATTAGTTTTACTCAATCTTAAGTAGACAAGCAAAAAAGTATACAGTAGTGTTCAGCCCACCATGGTGATCAAAATACGTGAATTTACCTATGAAAGGTCTAAGAACAAAAGGGTTAAGTCACAGCAGTATGTTGGCAAGGTCATCAACCACTGAAAACTCAGGCCACGTCATTTTGCCTGCCTTCCTCTCTCTCCTGCAGCGGTCTGCTCACATGTCCAACTCCTCCTCACGCTGCTCCAGCATCACTTTTTCCATGAATCCTCAGAATTCCCAGGTAGAAATGCTCATTCTCTTCTTCCTGTTATAACTATCTGTTTACCTTCCACTACTGCTGCATTTATCATAATATGTGTATGTTTACATGTATTCAGTAGTCCGTAATTTCCCATAGATCAGGGACTCTCTTACCTTTGGACCCCAGGACCTCAGAAAACATCTGCCATAGAGTAGATACTCAATAATGATCTGAATATTTGAAGACTTTCCTAGTATCCTGTTCCTTAACCTTCCTCATCTGATCACCACACAGTCTTGGAATCTTTCCTACCATCCAATTCAGAAGGGCCTTTCCCAACATACATGAAATACCCTCTCCTGCTGTAATTCTCCTCTCAACCCCCAAATCAACAAACAAGTTTTTGCCCACTCAACTCTCAAGTTCTCATCAAACTATCTTTATTATCTCTTCATTCTCTGAAAACAATTTTTTTCCTCTCTGGTGCACAACTGTGACCCAAGGAAGATCACAGTCCAATTCAGGATGTGCTTAGAGTCATTTCAATCATTATTTTTTAGCACATTGTCAGTACATAGGCTAAACACTAGTTCTAGGGCTATGTCTCCATGCAAGCGGGGAAGGTCAACTCCTTGGTTTCCTTTCCTCTAGGTCAAGATCTCTTTGAGTCTCAGTTTCCCCAAAACTATTAGCTCCCAAATGGTTAAGAGCAAACATTAAGGTAATAATTTTTCAATGTGTGTCTTACTAATACCCAAAAAAGTTACCTAAATATGTATATATTTAATTTCCAAGGGACAATCTAATGATTCATAACTAATAACAATCCCCAGCCCCACTCATCAAGCTCTGTATCGCGAAATAGGTTTTTAAAACTATCTAGACTTCTCTTTCCAGGGTGGATTAAAATGACCAGAATGACCATATCTTCTAGTTACCCAGGACCCATCCCTAGTTCATACTTGTCATCCTGAGGTAATTATTAATAGCATCCCTTTTCATTCTCAAATGTGTCCTGGCTTGGACAATGAAGTATATGATCATCCTTAGCATAACTGTCAGACTGAGACACTTGATAGCACCCTCTGATGTTACAACTGTTTCACTACTCAGCCCAAGGTAAGAAAATCCGTCACCAACCAGCTTTTCCTTTTCATAAACCTCCACTCTAACAGCAACAACAACAAAACCCAGCTTTCCAGTAAAACAAACTTGTTTCTCACATCGGAAGGATATACTTTTTGACTTTGCTATAAAATCAAGTCAACAATGTTAACCAACTAGATGTGTTGTTACACAGTGGGAAAATGGATGCAAAAGAGGTCATTTCCACTAAACAAAATCCATATGTGAGATAGTGATTATCGTTATGAATTACATACATTTCTTCTATTAGTTATATCTATTTCCAGTGACATACTTATAGAGGAAAAGAAAAAAAAAAAAAGCTTTCTACCAACAGCCAATTTGATGTCTCTTCCAAGGCTGTACTTCAACATATGAATGAAACTGCTACTCTCTTTTCCTGTTCTATCAACACTAAGTTGCCTTTGCTGTGATAATAACAAGGCTTAGTGCTCTAAGGTGAGGGGAAGCAATAAAGAATCATTTGAGGATTATTTTCATTTTACCCCAGTGATACAGACAAGCTCTTGAGGTCTTGACTTCGGAATGATGAAGGAGGCCCTATGGCAAAATAACTACAACCAGATGCTCATTTGGGTTTTTTTTTTTTTTTCCTGGAAATAAAGGGCCTATTTCCTGAAATCCTAGATTTTTATTTATGTATTTGTTTTTAAGAAGCCCAATGCAAGGCTTGAACTCATAACCCTGAGATCAGGACCCACGCCAAGATCAAGGGTTGGATACTCAACCAACTGAGCCACCCATGTATCCTGGGAATTCTAGATTTTTAATGTACTAGTCAACTGTGTGACTTCAGACCAATTACTTAAACTGTCTGAACCTCGTTTTGTTCATCGGTTAATGAGGGAGAATAATACCATTTCTGTCATCATTGGTTCTAAGAATTAAAGTCACTTTAATTCTAGAAAACAATATTCAAATACTAATTATTATGATATGTGGTGCTAACTCTGGAAGGAGAAAGAGGATATAGTGGTTTAGAGGACTGAATGCATCTGCAGGACAAATTTAGAAACAAAAATCATACCCTTTCAGACCAGGATGTTGGTGGTATTTTTCTTTTTTCTTTTTCTTTTTTTGAAGATTTTATTTATTTATTTGACACAGAGAGAGATCACAAGTAGGCAGAGAGACAGGCAGAGAGAGAAAGAGGGGGAAGCAAGCTCCCTGCTGAGCAGAGAGCCCGATGTGGGGCACGATCCCAGGACACTGGGATCATGCCCTGAGCTGAAGGCAGAGGCTTAACCCACTGAGCCACCCAGGCGCCCTTGTTGGTGGTATCTCTAATAATGGAGAAGTTAGGGACGTAGTGCCTGTATTCATTTCCTAGGCTGCTATAACCAAGTACCACAGACTGGCTGACTTAGAACTATACAGATTTATTCTTTCACAAAGGTTTCAGAGGGAAAGTCTCTTCCTTGCTTCTCTCCTGGCTTCTGGTGATTGTTGACAACCCTTGATGCTTCCTGGTCTGTGGCAGCTTAACTCCAATCTATGCCATTATCTTCACTTGGCCATCAGTCCTCTGGGTGTCTGTGTCCAAATTTCACTCATCTTATAAGGACACCAGTCATAATGGATTCAGGGACCACCCTAATCTGCCAAGACAGTATTTCCAAATAAACTCACATTCACAGATTCCCGATTCATCATGAATTGGGGGCACTCAGGGTCAACTCAGCTACCTGGTTGAGAAAGGTCAGCACAGACTCAATACCCCAAGAAACTTGATGTAATCATTATTTGTAGAGTTTTACAGACATTTAAAGGATATTAGGGGATTCCTCCACATTTTCTAAACATAGCCAACCTTTTATATTTCCAGGATGAAAGGGAAAAGGGCTTTTCATTGTTTCCACTTGTCTTAATTACTATTTGAACTGTTGCTAGGATATTCAAGAATTTTCTCCTTATAGTTTTGCCCTGACACTTGTATTTTATGTATTTTATGTGAAACAACCTTCTTCACTAAATTTACTTTATTAGGAGTAAATGTGGGTGAGCAATTAAGATTCTGCATCAATGTGGCAACATCACTTTAATTTCATCAGCAACAACCCCAGACATTAGATTCAGTGGTCCGATCCCCTTATTTGGCCAAACCACTATTCATCTTTTTAACTTTCTATTTCTTTTGATAAGGCATACATTCACTAGCTCAACACAAACCCTCCCACATTCTATCCCGAGTCCCCACTGTCTTATACCAGGTCCCATCACACATTTATGGTACCTGCTGGAGCCCTGGAAGCCAGATTTGCCAGCCCTGAACTCCATGATCTCTCATAACCCATGGTCCAGAAACCAGCCCTCCCCACCCCAGCTACACCCTTCACTTTACTCCATTTCACCCCAAATCCCCTCACTTGGCAATTATGGGGCTAACCATTTTTTTCTTGTTATTCAGTTGTTTTGTAATTATTCTCAGTCCAGCTTTTTCTCCCCCACAACTAGATTAAAAATAGCTTTGTATTTTGTATCCTCCCACAGCACCTAGCCTAACAATCTGCACAGAACAGACATTCCAATGCATGCTGGCTAAAAACCAAAGGGCCAGCAAGACAACATCCTGCCATTATCCTCATCTTCCAAGGCTCGACAGAGTGCCCCGCTTAGAGTTGGACAGAGAAGCTTCCAAATGTAGAAGGCCTTGCCCTGAACCTCATCCATCCCTTGATGCCCAATGGAACACTGAGCCATAGGACCAAGGGGTCATGCCCACTTATAGTCCATGTTTTCTCCCCAGCTTCACAGCCATTCTCCAGGCACTTAAGACCCTGGAATTCCACTGGCCTTGGGCCCACTTCCACTGCCTATGTGGGCTCTTCCTCAATCCAGCCTCTTGACCATGAGCATGCCACTAGAAAGTACATCCCTGGTCTTGAAGGGTAGCCAAGGGACAGATGTTTTGAGGGGGTGTGGACAAAGGCCGGATGTGTTGGCATGACAGCATGCAAACCTTCTGCACTGCAGTGGGGGTGGGAGTGGCGAGGGGATGCCAGCTCGACATCCAGCTTCCATTTGTACCCTTGCCTGCGTCCAGCAAGTGTTAAGTGGTCCAAAGGGCACTCAGGGTTAAAGAAGTAAATATTAATGGCAAAACTCTCTTATCTCTCACTTTTACACAGGATGTACTCTCCAGCCTTCAGTATTATTTTGATATAGATCTATCTACCCATTAGAGAAATAATGGACTTCTAGTTATTTGCTGAAAGAATGATTGATTTAAAAGAATGCTTGTTTTCAACCAGGGCTTCTATGAACTGAAGAAAATTCAAAAACATGTAAGGATGGTAGATACTATTGGCTAAATAAGATTCTTTGGAGTTAGCCAATATTTCTGGACCAGCCCCATTACACAAGAAAACTGGGAATGGTGTCACATGGTCACATTCAAATCAATATCCATTCTGAAATAACCATAACTGCAGAGCATATCTAGGTTCCAAACACATGATTATAAAATACATTCCAGTTAGGCACTGCAGTGTGAAATCAATTTGACAGTACTAATGAAAAGTGCATCTAAGATATCTTTGAAGTAGCCATTAAATCACACTTTATATATTCCCGTATGATCCAGCCATAATCTATACTTTGAAATCCAAACAGAATCTAACGGGAGATGGAAATGAGATGGACTTTGCAGAATTTCACCGAAGTCAGGTTGTCCACAGGAGAAACGAGATTAGTTATAGGCTACAGTGTGCATATTACAACAGTCATTTCCATATTTTCTCTCATACACTGGAAAATTAGTTACAACGAGCCTCAAGCTCAGACTTGAGATTTTCCCTTACCGGTTATGACATTGTGAGCTAATTCCTGCTTTAAATCCTCTATGGGAATGAAAACTCAGCTCTGATTTTCCTGATGAAAATAGTATTTTGAAGCCACCTGGTCAGTCTTTGGCTGTCCCTGCCTCCATTCCAACATATATGGATGGCTCTTTCTCCATTATAGACTTACGGGAAAAAACATCAACCTCTTTGGCAGATTAGCTGAGTATTTTCATTCAACTCTGTGCATAACTGACATGAGCACAAACAGCAATCCAAACTAAGAAGGCTTGGCTAATGCTCTCTCACACAATTTGATGCACATTCTCCAGCTGTTTTTTCCTTCCTCTCCCTCCTCCTTTCTCAGATTCTGGATCTTCTTGGGTTCTTGGAACATATAACTTTTCATTTACCCACTCATTTTTTTATCACAAAAACATTGTCCTACAGATAAGCAGGATTTTTAACATTCTTTATTGTGTTTGTGACATCTGGTCGACCACCAGCTGACAGACTCATTCTCTGTCTACCTCATCCTGCCCCTTTCCCCTACGAAGTACATCTCTAACGGATACAACACTAAGAGTCTACACATACACTCACCCACCCATCCTTTCACATGACTTCAAGTCACGAGGCCATAAGATGCTGAAACTGCCTACGGACTGAAGCTGAGCCCCCTTTACATGGAAACCCGTCCTGCTGCTAAAGTCTGGTCAGTTTCAGCCCACAGGAGGAAATACAGAGAGAAAAATACATGAAAAGGACTGTTTCCCTACTAGATCTTTTGGAACCAATCTTTTAAAAGGGGGGTTAGTAGTGTGTCCTTTGCTCTTCTTAAAGGAAAGTCATTTTCATTCTTCTTGGCTTACCTGGTAGAAAATATGTGTAGTGGTTTTAGAATGATATTTGCAGTACAGCCTTAATATAAAAAATTTCAACGTTGACAGCCAATTATTTCTAAGAAGTTTTAAGACAAAATAGAATCTATAATATTCAGATTCTGGGGGTTATTTATTGTCATTGTTGTTTTGGGGGGACTTGGTTTGTTTTGATGGGGAATTAAGGTGAACAGTGAGGAAAAGGTAGAGGCCTTGGGAGACTGAGAGATAAGCAAATCTAAGAAAAAGTTTTAGACATGAAAATAATGGCAGGAAAGATGCTCTGAGAAGTTTGAGGATTTTAAAGCCTTGGTCTGGGGCACAAAGAAAGCATTTGTTGATGAACTTCACTATCTGGAGTTGGAAACTGACAAGGTCTTCTTGATCCCATACTCTTACGGATGTTACACGTTACACCAGCTGATAAATATGATGATCTTTTTCCTTATGGTATACTATTTGCAATAATTACTTTCTGTCCCTTTACGAATTCCAACATCACCTCACCAAGCATATGTTCTAATAAAGAGATCAAATGCTACAAAAGATCCAGTTCCTCCAGCAAGGTAATCTCTTCCAGAATCATCTACCAGTGTAGGCCTGGTTAGCTTTGATAACTCAGAGAAACAGGAGCTAATTTGAAATCACCACCATTTTACCTAAGGTTTGCATTTTAATATGCCTCAGACATTTTGTGTTATAACCAAATTGAATTGGTCCTGTTAAGCACCAGAATTAAAATGCCTAGAACAATCTGATTCTCACCTACTTTCTATCTAGCATCAAGCAATGAAAATCTTGCCCGACGAGAGAATGCTGTAGTATCAGCTAATGGGTAAAACGAAGGGTAACTCAATCCAAGGTTTTCTAAAGGTTGCCATCTACTGGGTCAATATGAGAATCCAGAAAGGACCACTGCCATTTACCTAGTGGTGACATGACCTGCTGGAAAAGTATGTCCCAAAAGCCTTATCAAAACCCCCAACTAGCTTTATGGACACCAACAATCCTCATAAATCATTCAGAGGAAATTCATAACTATTATTAATGAAAGAGTGAAACCTCAATTTATTAGTCTTGTTCTTTGTCTCTCCTCCTCCAACCCAACTCTTGGATAGGTCAAGGCTCCTTGCACTGTACCTCTGCCTAAGACTATGCGTGAGACAGGGAGAAAATGAGGAAAGGTTTGTTTACCTACAAACTGTGTGCCAGCCATGACATGCACCATTCTTATAAATGGCATATCAATAAATAGTGTTGTGACTAGATCTTAACCATCTGGGAAAAAAAGTCACATCTGTATAAATAAATATTTATTTATCAAATAAATCCCGGATGAATTAAAGATGTATGTACAAAACAATCTCAATGAGCAACATACTTCAAGAAAGTAAAGGTGAATATTTGTCCAATGTTGCATTGGGGAAATTCAGATTATTTCAATATAAACATGCAAAACACGCCATTAAAAAGAAGTTGAAAAACACAAAGGCCTAGCTAGGAAAATCTGCTCCAACATAACAGAATTCACATTTTTCATGTACAGAGCTATTGCAAATCAATTTTTAAGAGATGGTATCCACAGGAAAAGTACAGAAAGGCAATTTGCAAAAAGAAAATGCAAGTAGGCATATGAAAAAATATTTGCTTCACTATAATAAAAGAGTACAAATTAAAACCACGAGATACTGTATTTTGTCTATTACAAGGGCTATTCGTCCATTAGCGGGAATGTCAGAAAGCACACAATTTCAATTCTTTTCTGCACCACCTGTGCACAGCTATGTGATGGATAGGACAGCTTGTATCATCATTCAAAATGTGATATTATGTCATCCAGGGATTCAAATTATAAATATGTAACCTAAAGAAATTGCTGGATAGGTAGCAAAGATATAGGTAATAGGACAGTGATTACAATGTTGTACATAATATCAAAAAATCAATTTAAAAAAGTAAATAGTAGGAGATAAAATCAATCAGTCATGGGGATATTACCCAATGCAACTATCATACAGCCAAAAATCAGTGCAGATGCGTACTTACTGACACAGAATGATGTTCCTAGCATGGTAAGTGAGAAAGTAACACATAAAGCAGAGTATAGTAAAGGTTAGGAGAGCTCCCTGGGCTCTAGGTCGGCCACTCACCTCTGCCTAACCTTGAACCTCATGGCCTCAGGAAAATGGGAATGATAATAATAGGTGCACTTAGAGCAGTGCTTATACCATAATTAATACCACCAAGTGTGTTATCCTCAGGAAAAAGCAATCTGGATTATTTTTACACTTACATGCATGCACACATATACACACACTTTTTAAAAAAATATTTTATTTATTTGACAGAGAGAAATCACAACTAGGCAGAGAGGCAGGCAGAGAGAGAGGGGGAAGCAGGCTCCCCGCAAAGCAGAGAGCCCGATGCGGGGCTCAACCCCAGGACCCTGAGATCATGACCTGAGCCGAAGGCAGAGGCTTTAACCCACTGAGCCATCCAGGCACCCCAACACACACACTTTTAAAGTGGAATTATAGTCCCCAGTATCAATGGGGGCCATCACTGGGTAGTAGGAATACAGTGTTTTTTTTTAATCACTCATGCATAAAAAAGACAAAATCCCATTAACATTTGGTTATGAGAGTATCCCCTATATTAGTTGTCCAAGTGTAAACCTAAGAGTTTTTGCTAAAAATTTTTTTTAAGTGTAACAGTTTACTGTCCTGAAGGGCAGGGATACAGGGGCGCCTGGGTGGCTCAGTAGGTTAAGCCCCTGCCTTCGGCTCAGGTCACAATCCCAGGGTCCTGGGATCAAGCCCTGCACTGGGCTCTCTGCTCAGCGGGGAGCCTGCTTCCTCCTCTCTCTCTGCCTGCCTCTCTGCCTACTTGTGATCTGTCTGTCTGTCAAATAAATAAATAAAATCTTTTAAAAATAGTGAAGAGCAGAGATAGTTTTTTTTCCCTCCCTATTCTTAGTGCGAGGGCTTCATATCCTTAGGCTATTCTAATACTAAACTTATCCGTTTTATATGAATTTTAAAATGATATTAACTATTAATAAAAATTTCAGATCCCCAAGATAATTGTGTCAAAACATTCTCTGATAAGACTCTGAGCTGCAAGGCCTACACTTTTAAAATGAAGACTCGAGCTGCATTGTATTTCTTCCTAAACCTGCAGGAAAATGTGAGCATCCCACTCTAAATTGTTCACAGACGTGGAGCTCTTTACCCTGTGCTGGAAGCCAAATTGGGATCTCATTTCTACTTTGACAATTAAAGATAAAATCTTGTACTTGAATTACATGTTTTTGTGGGTGATTTTTCTTTTTTAAAATGCAAATGCAGAAGTGACGCTTTTTATCCATCTGACTAGCGAAAATTAAAGCCAGATCATAACGAAATGTTGGTGAATGTACAGGGGAGTTGAAATTTGCATGCATAGCTGTTGGGAACAGTAAATTAGTACAGATGCTTTCGAGAGACTCTGGAAATAATTATCAAAAATAAAACTATTCCCTAATCTAGATTGTTTTTAAAATTTTTTACTTTATTTGAGAGAGTGAGGGAGTGACCAAGAGAGAGAGCATGAGCAGGGGGAGGGGCAAGGAGACAAGCAGATGCCCTGCCAAGCAGGGCTCAATCCCAGGACTCTGGGACCATGACCTGAGTTGAAGGCAGATGCTTAACTGACTGAGCCACCCAGGCGCCCCTAGACTACTCTTTGGATACTATGGAATTATTTCATTTTCTTAGATGTGATCATTTTATTGTGGTTACATAAGAGAATGACCTTGTTATTAGAAGATCAATGATGGAATATTTAGTAACATGTAATCCAAACTTTAAAAGATACAGTTAAAAAAGACCCTTAACACAACCATATATGCATACAAGTGTGTGTCTATATGTGTGTCTACATGTTTATCTATCTTTATATAAAAATGGTATAGACTGAATCTTTGTGTCTCCCCCAAAATGCCTAAGTTGAAACCTAATCCCCAGGATGATGGTATTAGGAGATGGGTCCTTTGGGAAATGCTTAGATCATGAATGGGATTAGTTCCCTTGTAAAAGAGATTGCAGGAAGATCTGTTTCCCCTTGGGCTATGTGAGGACACAGCAAAAAGACAGCTGTCTATGAACTATCAAGTGGGCTTCCACCAGACACAGAACCTGCTAGCACATTGTCCTCCCAAGGGCCACTGGGTGGCTCAATCGGTTGAGTGTCTGCCTTCAGCTCAGGTCATGATCCCAGAGTCCTTGTCCCTCTCCCTCTGCTGCTCCCTCTTCACCCCTGCTTGTGCCCTCTTACTCTTGCGCTCTCAAATAAACAAAAAAATTTTTTAAAAAATCTTAAAAGAAGATATTGCACTTTCCAGCCTCCAGAACTGAAAGGAATACATTTCTATTATTCTCAAGACATCTAGCCCGTGGTATTCTGTTATAGTAGATTGAAAACACACAGACACACACGCAGACACACAGAGGGAGAGGAGGAGTGGGGAGGAGGGAGAGAAAGGGAGATGGGGAAAGCGGGAGGAGAAGGAGAGAAAGCTTCTATGATAAAATTAAATAAATAATTTACGTAAAATGAAAGCAGTTGAGTATTGTATGCTCTTTTGAGTTTTTCACAGATGTGACATTTTCAGAACCAAAGAGTTGGAGAAAAAAACGTGGCATATCTTCATGTGTACAGGGCAGCATGCACTACTCCACTGTTTGTCATTATGAAGAACTGAACATTGCCCAAATGTCCAAACAAATGCATATTTGTTGGATGAAATGCTTCACAGGAATAGCAAGGAGTGCACTGAATCTAGCGTACAGCTATAGATAGATCTGATCAGGGCTGAATCAAAGTTAAATAAAAGCAAGTTGCCAAAAGAGACTTACATACTATGTATTTAAAGGTTTTATAATATACACAAAATGTATCGTCTCGTGGTTGCAAAGATATAAAACTATGAAGAATGGATCCAGAGAAGTCATGGTAGATCCATGAAAGTGGATGCTAATGGGGTATTTATGGGCGATCATGAGGAAAGAGGGGCCGTGACAGGGCTTACAGGTAATATTGATGAAAGCAATCCAATTCTGAGTGTCACACCTGGGGAAGTATTTTTAATCCGTCTTTGTTTTAGTTTTTACTTAATGGACAAAATATTTTAGAAAGGAATAAAATGGACTCATCATACAACTCAATCATTTCAGGCCACCATCAGGGCATCACAAAGGCATCTCCATTTGTATGTTAACAGATCCCAGAAAACCAAGCCTTTCTCCTCCTGACAACCCAGGCCAGTCACAACTGTGTGCTCTGAGCTCTCCTGCTTCTCTCTCCTAACAAATGCCAGTTTGGCAGATCAGAAGCTTCCTTGGAAAGTAACTAATATGCCACATACATGCCATGCATCTTTCTTCTTTTTCTTTATGGTAATCAAGCAGGCTCTTCAGGACAAGGACCCTCTTGAAACCTTTTCTTTGACGTGGGTTATGGTTAATGTAAAAATAAACCAGTGGGTAGAGATGTCCCTTTACTGCAGTCCTGCCATGTGCCTGCTGGCAAGGGATCATACAATAGATACATGTACCAAATAATTGAATGGATAAGTGAATAAGAAAGAAAGGAGACAGGAGAGAGAAATAGAGAGAAAATAGAAAGATAAAGAAGCAACTGATTCAGTGGGACCATGGTGAATTAGCAAAGCCAGCCACATTTCCCAAATTTATTAAGTCCAAAAGCAATTCTGTCTCCCTGAGAAAATAACCAGAACATGGTGCCTATCAACAGAATCACTGAGAAGTCAGAGAAGACCATCTTGTTATTCCCAGTTTCTTTATGTTCTAGGGCAAGTACGGACATTTTGCTCAGTGCCTCTCTCCATAATTGCTCAAACAATATTTCATTAAGTACAAAATCCTGGTTAACAGGGAATGGGAATGGCCACATTAGGGAATCTTTTTTTTTTTTTTTTTTTTTTTTTTTGGCAGGAGATGAAACTGTCTTTTCAATGACTGATGAAAATGTGATGGAAAAACAAGAGCAGGCCTGGATAAAAGGCCCAAAGTAGTAAGCAAAGTCTAAAACCATTCCTCCTCCAGTGGTACAAGGGTACAGTAGTTAATAGACGAATTTCATGGAAGAAAATGGCACCCTAAAAGGGTAAGTCACCTTTAATTTCCATCACTAACCTAGATAATCCCTGATCAAGAACAAGGAGGAAAGAAAACAACAACTGCTACAACAACAACACTTTCCAAGAAAGGGTATCATCTGTAAACTGTTTTTACATTTGCAACTCATAATCCAAGTTTTGAGGGAGGAATCAGAAGGAACCTTAGGGATTATTTTCCCCAATGCCCACATTTTGCCCATGAACTTGGAAAGCCAAAAGTCTCCTTACATTTTAGATGTGCAACCCAGAACTCTATCTCTTCATTTCCCATTTTCTGCCTGGTACCACTTCTTTTTTTCCTTCACATTCTCCATCCTTTGAAACCTGCCTCAGTTTCCCAGTGTTCTGAGGCTTCTCTTAGGAAAATAAATTTTAAAAAAATTATTAAGAGAATAAGGTTATTTGCATACAGATTTGATATTCTATAATATGTTGTTAATATTCTTAGATGGGATAATGGCATTTTGTGTAGAAGAATATTCTTAAGAAGTACTAGAGGTCCCATGCCATAAAGGTCTGCAGTTTTCAAGTGCTTCAGCAAAACAGAATGGCAACATGGGTACAATTACTGAGCCCAGATGGAATAGAAGGAGTTCACTATACAATGGCTTCAATTCTTCTTCTTTTTTTTTTTTTAATTTATTTATTTGACAGACAGAGATCACAAGTAGGCAGAGAGGCAGGCAGAGAGAATGGAGGAAGCAGGCTCCCTGCTGAGCAGAGAGCCCGATGTGGGGCTCGATCCCAGGACCCTGGGATCATGACCTGAGCCGAAGGCAGAGGCTTTAACCCACTGAGCCACCCAGGCGCCCCCAATTCTTCATTTTTAAAATGTCTCATAATAAAAATGAGGAAATGAAGGTATGTTTTTGTTTTTAAAAATCATTGTTTTAAAGCATTTCAAATTTTGAAACATAGATTCCCTACAACTATGGGATTCCTCCAACTACCCTTTAAGCTATAAGATACCTCACTGCAAGAGGAAGAATAACCAAGGGTCACTGGTGATATAGAGAGGGAGGGATTCTTTCTAACTATGGAGGAGACATGAAGGCTCAAAGTGCAGGCACTCAACAGTGTTGGATGACCATTACGTCTAGTAGGAAGACATGGCGTGGGCAGAGGAAAATGAGATTGGAAAGCTCAGGGAGCTGTTTCATTCAGACTATGGAGATGGGTCTAGACAACAACAGAGTCTGGAGAGGAGAGAGCGAGGCCTCAATAACAGAGACCATTTTTCTTGTTCTTTTCAACACAACTTTTAGCCCAAGTAGTACCCTTCTCATTTAGGTATGACACGACAGGCAGAATCTTGGAGTCTGAAACACTCAATATCAAGGTGCATGTACCATATTAGAATGTTACATGGACTTTTTTTCCATATCTAAGACAGGGATTTTTGTATTTCAAACTCAGCCATAATTTTTTGAGCACTTAGTGATTGTTATTCTGGCAAGAGTTCACTGTGATTCTTTTTCTTCTGAACATAATACTGTTTAAACTATGTCTTAGTGCTAAAATCTGTCTCCTTTCTCACTTTTGCCACTGTTTTTCCAAATGAAATAGCAAAGTATTGGTGGGGAATGGTTGCTACAGAACTAGTAGACATAGCAATACCTCCAGCTTCCTCACTTCTTGAAATAATATAACATACAAATCCTCTTATTTTCCTTTTCTTTCTATAATAAGCCTTGAGTGTCAACAAAGTAATCTTTAAAACAAATCTAACCCTAGGCACAACATTAGTATACACTATGTGGCAGTAACTGAGAATATGGGATTTTTTTCAAGCATTGTAAAACAGGTTCAGCATTAGGAAATACAATGATCTATTATTATTGGATTAACCCCTCAACCAATTTAAACACTGTTTGATAAAATTCAGTATCTGTGCCTGATATTAGTAAACTGGGAATAAAAAGCAACTTTATTAACTTTATAAAATATATTAGGTATTATCCCTGATGGAAATACATATTAAAGCATTCCCACCACAGTCAGGAAAGAAATGTATGTGCCATTGCTGCTGCCAGTCTATGCTGTACTGGAAGTCCTAGCCAAAGAAATAAGACAAGAAAAAGAAATACACAGAAAATTCTAGAGAGAACTTCCAGCAAAATGGTGGACTGTATCGATGTACATGGGTGCTTTTCTATTACAAACAGAAATTCTGGATAGGATATAAGGAGCAAAATTTAAGTCTGAAGTCAAGCTTGGATGACAGAGAAATCATTCAGGACTAGAAAAAAAAATAGATTGTGCAGTCACCTCTGTCCTCAGATGCTTCATGTAACATAACTAATCAAGACTTTCAGAATATGGGATTTGGGGGTTTCCCAGATAGTATGTCTAAACCTAATGATAGCAAAATCATATCTAGAAAACGTGTCTAGGGAGCAGTATAAACTATGAGCTGTTGTCCATTCAGAGTACATACAGGAGACCCTTAACCCAGAAGTCTTGTACACAACTCCTCCCATAAGACTAGGGTCAGCGGGGTATATTGGAGGCTAGAGCCTGCCTTCTATACAAGGTCAGAAGCAGCCTATTAAAAAAGAAAAACAAACAAAAAAACAACAGAAAACAGATTTTCCATAAAGACACTCATTGCTTTTGTTTATAGTTGTATTTTAAAGAAGCAACTTCAAATCACCTAACTCAGTGTTCCATCTCCCCTAGGAAGTATGACATTGAAAATAGGAACACCTCCTCTGAACACCTAAGTAGATAGGGCAGAGTATCTCCTCCATCTAATGTTACCTGACTCTGTTCTTACTCCTCCCTTTGAACCTGATTAAAGTTTGTTGCTCTAACCACATCTACATGAATCAGAGGACATATCTTCTCTGGATTCTTAGCTATGATTTCACAAATTTCTCTGAGTCTAAACTCTTATTATGTATGAATAATAAATGCGCTTGTTTCTTTATTCCCATCAATTAACGGTTTAAAGTCCAATTACTCAGAATGGAATCTATCTGCTCTCGAGAAGCTTACTGTTTACAGAAGAGATGACAAGTCACCAGAAACATAACATGAAATTCAATGCAAAGACTACCAAGAGAGCAAGACAAAGGACTGGTCAGGGCTGGAACAAAGGACAGAGTACACTTTCTTGGCCAGAGGGCAGAATAAAAAGGGGCAGGGGGTCTGAATCCTGACAGATGGGCAGCACTCTGATGAGTGAAAATGGAAGAAGAGTGTGTTCCAAAGAATGGTATGAGCTTATTATAAAAATGCATTTAAGAAAGTGTATGTCATCTGCAAAGAGAAAAAGTTTGACTTCTTCTTTGCCAATTTGAATTCTTTTTGTTGTCTGATTGCTGTTGCTAGGACTTCCAGTACTATTTTAAACAATAGTGGTGAGAGTGGGCATCCTTGTTGTGTTCCTAATCTTAAGGGAAAGGCTTTCAGCTTTTCCCCATTGAGAATGATATTTGCTGTGGACTTTTCATAGATGGTTTTTATGAAATTGAGGAATGTTCCTTTTATCCCTACACTCTGAAGAGTTTTAATCAGGAAAGGATGCTGTATTTGGTCAAACGCTTTTTCTCCATCAGTTGAGAGGACCATGTGGTTCTTGCCTCTTCTATTATTTATGTATTCTATCACATTGATTTGTGAATGCTGAGCCACCCTTGCATCCCAGGGATAAATCCCCCCTGGTCCGGATGGATAATCCTTTTGCTTTCTTTCTTTAGGCTCTCTGCTGAGATAATCATGATAATCATGATAATCATGAGATAATCATGGATAATCCTTTTGACGTACTGCTGGATCCTATTAACTAGGATCTTGAGAATTTAGGCATCCAAATTCATCAGGGATATTGGTCTGTAATTCTCCTTTTTGATGGGGTCTTTGCCTGGTTTTGGGTTCAAGATAATGCTGGCCTCATAGGATGAGTTTGGAAGTTTTCCTTCTGTTTCTATTTTTTTAAATAGCTTCAGAAGAATAGGTATTATTTCTTCTTTGAACGTTTGGTAGAATTTCCCCAGGGACTCCATCAGGCTCCGGACTCTTGCTTTTAGGAGGTTTTTGATCATTGCTTCAATCTCGTCACTGGTTACTGGTCTATTCAGGTTGTCAGTTTCTTCCTGTTTCAGTCTTGGTAGTTTATAGGTTTCCATGAAGGCATCCATTTCTTCCACATTGCTTAATTTTTTTAAAAGATTTTATTTATTTATTTGACAGAGAGAGATCATAAGTAGGCGGAGAGGCAGGCAGAGAGAGGGAGGAAGCAGGCTCCCTGCTGATCAGAGAGCCCGATGTAGGGCTCGATCCCAGGACCCTGGGATCACGACCTGAGCTGAAGGCAGAGGCTTTAACCCACTGAGTCACCCAGGTGCCCCTCCACATTGCTTAATTTATTGGCATATAGTTTTTGGTAATAATTTCTTTTTTTTTCTTTATTTTTTCAGCATAACAGTATTCATTGTTTTTGCACAACACCCAGTACTCCATGCAATACGTGCCCTCCCTATTACCCACCACCTGTTCCCCCAACCTCTCACCCCCGACCCTTCAAAACCCTCAGGTTGTTGGTAATAATTTCTAATAATTAGTCCTATTTTCTTGGTGTTAGTTGTTATCTCTCCCCTTTCATTCGTAATTTTATTAATTTGGGTCCTTTCTCTTTTCTTTTGGATAAGTCTGGCCAGTGGTTTATCAATCTTATTAATTCTTTCAAAGAACCAGCTTCTAGTTTTGTTCATTGCACTACTGGGTATTTACCCCAAAGATAAGGCTGTAGTGGAAAGAAGGGCCAATGAACCCCAATGTTCATAGCAGTAATGTCCACAATAGCCAGACTGTGGAAGAAGCTGAGATGCCCTTCAACAGACGAATGGATAAAGAAGATGTGGTCCATATATACAAGGGAATATTACTCAGCCATCAGAAAAGGTGAATACTCAGCTTTTACATCAACATGGATGGAATTGGAGGGCATTATGCTGAGTGAAATAAGTCAATCAGAGAAAGACAATTATCATATGGTTTCACTTATTTGTGGAACATATGGAATAGCATGGAGAACATTAGGAGAAAGAAGGGAAAAATGAAGGGTGGGATCAGAAGGGGAGATGAATCATGAAAGACTATGGACACTGGGAATCAAACTGAAGGTTCTAGAGGGGTGGGGTGTGGGGATGGGCGAACCCAGTGATGGGTATTATGGAGCGCATGTATTGTGTGGAGCACTGGGTGTTATATGCAAACGATGAATCATGGAGCACTACATCAAAAACTGATGATGTACTGTATGGTGACTAATATAATAAAAAAATTTGTTTAAAAAATTTATGTCATGGAGTGATGGTGACCATGTGTGTGCAGGCCTATGTGCATGCTTGTGTTGACTGAAGAAATTCTTTTAGCAACCTTTGAGCCTGCTAAAGTGTATAAAGATTGATTTAACAAAAACGATTTCCTTGGCCATTTTTCTCTATCAGATTTTACACACACACAAAAAAAAAGACAATAAAGAAATAACCTCATATATGCAAATTTTCTCTCAAATTACTGAATACTATAGTGTAGTATAAATGGCCCTTCTATCTCTTTTCTTTGGGGATCAGTCATGGATTGATAAGTTCACATTTTCAATCTCAGATTTTAACTGCTGAACTAAACTGCAAATAGAAAATGCTTCAATCAGGTGGTTATAAGTATAGCTTTGTTATGTGACATACACCACTGGGGTTTAGACCAGACAATGATTCTCCAAACATATTAGATCAGTGATCCTACCTCATGGTTAGAAATTTTTAAATTATATGATGCTAGGGCTCACCCTTAGAAATTCCCAAGGTGATTCTATTATGTCATTATGGTATAGAATTCCTGGGCTAGAGCTACAAACATTTTGTACCTTAGTTTTTTTTCTAACTTCCAGAAAATAAGTAACAATAAACTACATTACATTTAAGGAATATACATATGAACCAAATGGAGATAAACTCTTTAGACAGAAACAGGTGCTTAATAGTCTCACCAACTTAATGCAGGGCCCTAGCATGTTACCCTGGTTCTGACAGCTACTCCAGAAGTGGGTCCTTCTCTACCTGGAGTAGTGCAAGCATCTCCAGAATGAGGTCTGCAGAGAGACACATGCCTCCTTTCAACAAGGAGTTACTATGTTTCCATGTTCCTTATGTAAGGGGCTGGAGGAGTGGGGGGACTGGAAGAATAAAGAAAAAAATCATCCAAACAAAAATTTCGTTAACTTTCTGGAAAAAAACAAACCCATTCCTTCTGACTTCCTGAGCTTAACTATTCTTGCTGCCACACAACTAACTGAAAATGTTAGCCACATGAAGCCCTCTTCAGAGAGCTCCCTTAGCCAGGATGGTAATTCTCAAGTGTCTGGTCTTCCTTTCCAGAGCTTTCACTCCAAACACAAACTTAAAGTGGAATTTTTAAGAGGTGTTTTAATGCAGAGATTTAAATAAACTACATGTGTCACCTTGTACCTGTTTAAATAAGGCACGGTCCCCTCTAGGCCTCTAAGGGCACCTCAATGGAGGAGGGCAATCAGGAGGAGCTATTAAGCTCATCACACCTGGTCTCATCCATCCCACTCTGTTGAGTCAAAATATCTTCCCAGATCAAATGAATTTGTTAAATTCCTCTGTGAAGACCCAATAGTGGATAAGGAGTCTTAAAGAAGGGAGAACAGTAACAGTGTATCAGAAAAAAATACTATAAAATGCCAAGCAAGTGGTGTCATAATTCCATGGTTTAAACATTGTTTATCCATCAACATGAATAGATACACAAAATGTGGTGTGTACATACAATGGAATATTAATCAGTCTTGAAAAGAAAGGAAATTTGGGTATATGCTGCAACATGGATGACCCTTGGAAATAGTATCAGTGAAATAAGTCTGGGCAAATATGATTCCTCTTACACAAGGTACCTAGCTAGCATAGGCAAATTCATAGAAACAGAAAGCAGAATAAAGGTTCCTGGGGCCTGGAAGGCAAGGGAATAAAGAGTTGTTATTTCATGGGTACACAGTTTCTCTTAGGGATGATGAAAAGTTCAGGAAATGGAGGGTAGTGATGGAGGTACAATATTCTGAGTGTACTTCATGACTGGATTTTATGCTTAAAAACGAGCAAGACAGTCAATTTTGTTATGCATATTTCACCACAGTAAAAAAGTATGTTTAATAACAACTATCTTCTATGTCTTAGGCCCATGCTTAGGACAAAACTAAGGAAGCTAGAACCTGATTATATTTCCCTTAAGCTGGCTAATTTACTACTGTACTAAAAAAACTATCAAATGTAGATCTTATTTTCCTATCGCCTAGTTTCTACCAATCAAATGGGGCCTTATAGAGAGCCCTTCTTTCTTAGGAGACCTCCCTTCTTTTGCACTGCTTCACCTTTCGTTTAGGATGAAGTTCCATACAATGTATTACTGACTTTCTTTGGAGGATCTCAAAGCGTGATGACCTATAAAGTTTCCAATTCACAGTCAAGTTTTTACCCACATGAATTACCCGTATATATATGTAAAACTTGTTCCCTTTTTTATGAGTCTGTAGAAGTTTCTGGAATATCTGTCTATGGAATTTCATTAGAAAACTGAGGAGCTGTTTAAAAAAAAAGCAGAATCATAGGTTAATATGATATGTTCAGAAAACTCAGATATCACTTGGTTGAAATTCAGCAGTAGGATCTTGAATTCCAGTAACATAAATGATGTTATGCTAGAGTCCTGGACACATACTGTCTCTTCTATCATGGATACCGTATAAGCTCACAAAACATAACAATACCTCACTTATATGAAGTTGGGAAGTACTGTGCTATCAAGTGCCACAGTGAGTAGAGCAGATAAGTGCTATGGAAAGTGCTATGGAGAAAGGGTGGAGTCTCCATATGCCTATCAAAGATGGAGCACCCATAGGAAAATTGGCCAGCTATGTAGAGAAGAATGAAACTCGACCATTCTCTTCCACCATACACAAAGATAAACTCAAAATGGATGAAAGACCTCAACATGAGACAGGAATCCATCAAAATCCTAGAGGAGAACATAGGGAGTAACCTCTTCAACATCGGCCACAGCAACTTCTTTCAAGACATGTCTCAAAGGCAAAGGAAACAAAAGTGAAAATGAACTTTTGGGACTTCATCAAGATAAAAAGCTTCCACACAGCAAAGGAAACAGTCAACAAAGGGAAGAGGCAACCCACGGAATGGGAGAAGACATTCACAAATGACACTACAGATAAAGGGCTGAAATCCAAGATCTATAAACACCCAAAAACCAGATAATCATGTCAAAAAACGGGCAGAAGACATGAACAGACTCTTCACCAAAGAAAACATACAAATGGCTAACAGACACATGAAAAAATGTTCATCATCTCTAGTCATCAGGGAGATTCAAATCAAAATCACCTTGATATACCACCTTACACCAGTCAGAAGGGCCAAAATTAACAACACAGGAAACAAGTGTTGGAGAGGATGTGGAGAAAGGGGAACCCTCTTACACTGTTGATGGGAATGTAAGTTGTTGCAGCCACTCTAGAAAACAATGTGACGATTCCTCAAAAAGTTAAAAATAGAGCTACCCTATGGCCCAGTAATTGCACTACTGGGTATTTACCCCAAAGATATAGATGTCGTGAAAAGAAGGGCCATATGTACCCCAATGTTCATAGCAGCAATGTCCACAATCACTAAACTGTGGAAAGAGCCAAGATGCCCTTCCACAGAGGAATGGATAAAGAAGATATGGTCCATATATACAATGGAATATGATGTAGCCATCAGAAAAGATGAATACCCAACTTTTATATCAACATGGATGGAACTGGAAGACATTATGCTGAGTGAAATAAGTCAAGCAGAGAAAATCAATTATCATATGGTTTCACTTACTTGTGGAACATAAAGAATAACATGCAGGACATTAGGAGAAGGAAAGGAAAAGTGAATTGGGGGAAATCGGAGGGGGAGACGAACCATGAGAGACTGTGGATTCTGAGAAACAAACTGAAGATTTTAGAGGGAAGGGGGGTAAGGGGACGGGTGAGCCTGGTGGTGGGTATTAAGGAGGGCACGTATTGCATGGAGCACTGGGTGTGGTACATAAACAATGAATCTTGGAACACTGAAAAAATAATTTTTAAAAGAGGTGGAGCACCTAGAGTGAATAAGGAATGAGGACTAAGGGCAAGGAGGGTGTTTGAAAAACACAAGAGCAGAGAATATCACACACAAGGTAGAGGGAGGGCACTGAAGAGCATCACCAAGCTCAATCAGAGGATTTATTCTAAGAAGTAGAAAAATCACATGAAGGGTGGGGGGTGGGGGAGCTGAAAGCAAATAGGATGAAGAGGGAGTGGTTTTCAACTACTGAAAAGAATACTTGTGTGTGGCAAAGGTCCCATGTGCTGGAAAGTACCTATTACCTATTAAATTCTCCTGGAAAAAATCTATGACAAAAAAAAAAAAGCAATACTTATTTCATGCCTGATTCAACTTGTATTTTCAACTATTCTGGATATTAACACCTAAAATTTTTTCCATGTAAGATCAAGTAACTTTATGCTCATAATTTCTTTTTTTTTTAAGATTTTATTTGAGAGAGAGAGAAAAAGAGGGAAAGAGAGCTAATGAGCTGGGGGAGAGGCCCATGGAAAGGAAGAGGCAGACTCCCTGCTGAGCAGGCAGTTCAATGCAATGCAGGGCTTGGTCCCAGGACCCTGGGGATCATGACTTGAGCCAAAGGGCAGACATTGAACCAACTGAGCCACCTAGGTGCCCATAGTTTTTGTTTTTCATGAATTGAATTTGCTTTCTCCTTGATAGATGAACTTCGTCCTGGCTGGATATTTTGTTGATCTTCTGGGGGAGGGGCCTGTTGTAGTGACTCTCAAGTGTCTTTGCCCGAGGCGGATTGCACCGCCCTTACCGGCGGCCAGACTAAGTAATCGGCTCGGGTTCGCTTTTGGGAGCTTCTGTTCCCTGAACGCTTTCCGTAGAGTTCCGGAGGACGGGAATGAAAATGGCGGCCTCCCAGTCTCCGGCCCGGAGGAGCCGAGAGCCTGGGGCCCCACTCCTCAGTGCGCCCCCAGAGGACAGCACCCAATCACTCCCGTATCCCCAGCCTCTAGCCGCGCTCCGAGCTCACCCAGCCCGCGACCAGTTCAAGGTAACCCCGAGCTGAGAGTTCAGTCCTCGGCTCTGTCTCTGCAGCCGGCTTCTCCGTTCTAATACCTGCGAGCTCTCCGACACTCCGACACCCCCGATCCTTCTGTGACCCTGCGGGGCCTGGGGCCACGCTGGCCCCGCGTGGGCTTCACCCCGGTTTAGCCCCTGGAGCAATGTCCCTCAGTGGAACAGACTTTTAAAAGTCCTGATTTTGTGCTCCGTTCCTCCGCCGCTTGCCGGGAGCCGGCCCCTCCCCCCGCGGTCTATCTTTTCGTCGTTTTAGATTCACTTCTCCGCCAGTCCTACCTTTCAGAAAGTGGTTGATTTTCTGTTTCTAGAGTTGCTGTTCTTCTTCTCTTCGCTCTCCCGTTGGATTTGTAGGTGTTTGCAATGTTTAGATAAGCTATCGAGCTGATCTCCTGCTACCTGATGTAGTCTCAGGCTGCTACTTCTCCGCCATCTTGACTCCTCCCCAGTTTTTGTTTTTCAAAATGAAATTCTAGTTAAGCTGCTCCTACTCTCAGTATTTACTATGTAATGTTGGGCCCCATTGTAAATGGGCTCAGTTAAAGTGGCCTTTTCCCTCATTTAATCATCTTCTCATCAGGAGAGCCTCCTGTAGGTCTTAACTAGCCCAGCCCAGAGTTAGATCCCAGTATCAGATTTCTGGACCTCTGGGGACAAACACTGGACCTGTTATTAAACATCCAACAACTTCAGCGTCTGTATGAAACCAGTGCAGTATTCTGATTATTCACACCAGTCAGTAATTCAGTGGCAAAGGATTATACTATCAAACCTCTCACCATATACCATTGCCCAGTGACTATAAACACCCCTAAAACCAACTGAAGAGGAGATTCATGGGACTAGGGAACACCATAATCTTGATAATGGAACTTAATATAGATTCCTTTTTCTCTTCAGAGCTTACCCTATATATTATCATTAGGAAGAAGGTACTGAATCCATTTTCTTAGGACGTGAGTCTGTTTCCATGGAAACAGGAGTGTGTGCCTTTAAACTCCAGGACAAATGAATGGAGCATTCAGTACATCAGACAATTTCTGGGTATTTTCAAAGCCGAGGAAAAAACAGATAATGACAATAAGTCTTGCCAAACACTGATTTGCTTCATTTCTAAGTGCAGAGGAAGCCAATAATTGAGAAATGTTAAGAGAACTGCATTCCAAATCAATACTGGCCCTGGATTGAGGGTAAAATATGCCTGATTCTAAGAGGGCTTATCTCGTCAAATGAAATTATGTTGGCTTCACCCAGAGGGCATTGACATCGTGTAACTGTCATGCATTTAGGGAGAATACAGCAGTAAGAAAAACTTTTTAAATGAGATTTTTTCCCTATCAATCTAATTGAAGTGGTACTTTCTAAATACTAAGGATGGTTTGTTTATCTTGTGTTTTCAAATGGGTACAGTGATTCATAAATGTAAGTGAACAATTTTTTTTTTTTAGTCCTCTCTTTTTTTTGATGAGTCTGGCTGAAGGTTGATCAATTTTGTTCATCTTTTCAAAGAATCAGCTCCTGGTTTCATTGACTTGCTCTATTGGTGTGTTTTATTTTTTTAAGACTTTCATTTGATTATGTTACAATCTATTATTTCTTTCCTTCTACTGGCTTTGGGTTTTGGTTGTTCTTCTTTTTCTAGCTCCTTTAGATGTAAGCTTAGGTTGAGGTTTTTCTTGTTTCTTGAGGGAGGCCTATACTGCTAAAATCTTCCCTCTTAGAACAGCTTTTGCTGCATCCCAAAGATGCTGGATGGCTGTGTTTTCATTTTCATTTGTCTCCATCGAGTTTTTTATTTACTCTTTGATTTCTTGGTTGACCCATTCATTATTTAGTAGCATGGTATGTATCCTCCATTTATTTCTGTTCTTTCCAGAACTTTTCTTGTGATTTCTAGGTTCATATCATTATGGTCAGAAAAGCTGCATGATAAGATTTTTTTTTAATTCATTGAGACTTGTTAGTGGCCTAACATGTGATCTATCCTGGAGAATGTTCCATGAGCACTTGAAAAGAACGTGTATATTCTGTTGTTTGGGGATGGAATGTTCTGCATATATCTGTTAGATCCATCTGGTCTAATGTGTCATTCAAAGCTACTGTTTCCTTCTTGATTCTCTGTCTGGATGATTGATCTATTGATGTAAATGGGGTGTTAAAGTCCCCTGCTATTACTGTGCTATTGTCCTTCCTTTATATCCATTAAAAGCTGCATTATGTATTTAGGTGCTCCCCTGTTGGGGGCATAGATACAATTATTATATCCTCTCATTGGGTTTTTCCTTTATCATTACGTGTTGTCCTTCTTTGTTTCTTGCTGCAGTCTTTGTTTTAAAGTCTATTTTGACTGAATTAAGTATTGCTATCCCAGCTTTCTTTCTGTTTCCATTTGCAAGGCAGATAGCTTTCTATCCCTTCACATTCAGTCCGCTCTGTCTGTAGGTCCAAAGTGAGTCTCCTATGGGCAGCATACAATGAGTCTTGCTTTTTTTAATCCATTCTGTCACCTTATATTTTTTGATTGGAACATTTACTCTATTGTAAAATAGAGTATTCAAAGTACTATTCAAAGTAATTATTGATAAATATGTACATATTGCCATTTTATTACTTCTTTTACAACTGTTTTTGTAGTTCTCTGTTTCTTTTTTCTTCTCTTGCTCTCTTCATTTCTGGTTTGATAACTGTCTTTAATATTATGTTTGGATTCTTTTCTCCTTTTTTTTTTCCATAGGTTTTGGACTTATTGTTATCTTAGGTTTATATATAACATTTGCTTATAGCAGTCCATGTTAAGTTGGTCACTTAAGTTGAACCCGTTCTAAAAGTACTAAATTTTTACTCCTTCCTCCACATTTTACATATATGTTGTCATACTTTGCATATCATTTTGTGAATCCTTTTGACGTTCTGTAAATGTAATTGATTTTACTGCTTTTGTGCTGTAACATCCATACTGATCTTGTAAGTGATTACTACTTTTTTTTATATGTTCTCATTTACTTGTCAAATTTTTTCCTTTCCTGGTTTTCCTACTTTTAATTATGGCCTTTTATTTCCACTCAGAGAATTCCCTCTGACTTTTTTGTAAGGCTAGCTTTGCAGTGATAAGCTACTTTACCTTTTGTCTGGGAAACTAGCTCTTCTTCTATTTTGAATAGCAATCTTGATGGATAGAGGATTCTTTTATTTTTTTTTAAAGATTTTATTTATTTATTTGACAGACAGAGATAACAAGTAGGCAGAGAGGCAGGCAGAGAGAATAAAGGAAGCAGGCTCCCCGCCGAGCAGAAAGCCCAATGCGGGGCTCGATCCCAGGACCCTGGGATCATGACCTGAGCCGAAGGCAGAGGCTTAACCCACTGAGCCACCCAGGTGCCCCTGGATTCTTGGTGGCAAGTTTTCTTCTTTTCAGTGCTTTAAAATACCATGCCACTTTCTTTGGCCTGCAAAGTTTCTGCTGAAAAATCAGCTGATAACCTTATAGGGTTTCTCTTGTATGTAACAGTTTTCTTTTGTTGCCTTTAAAATTCCTTATTATTACTTTTTGCCATTTTAATTATTATGTATCTGGGTGTGGACTTCCTTGGATTACTTTTATTGGGGGCTCTCTGCACTTGCCGGATCTAGATGTCTGCTTCCTTCACCAGATTAAGGAAGTTTTCAGTAATTTTTCAAACAAGTTTTCTGCCCGCTTCTCTCTCCAACTCTGCAATCCCTACAATATGCATTTTATTACACTTGATGATATTTGAGTTCCCTTAACCTAATTTTTTATTACTGTTGTTTGTTTTTCAACTTGGTTGCTTTTTATTACCCTGTCTCCCTGATTGCCAATCCATTCTTTCCCCTCCTTTAGTCTACCTTGATTCCCAACTAGTATATTTTTAGCTTTAGTTATTGAGTTCTTCATCTCTGGTTGTTTTGTTTTTTTTCTCTTTGTTGAAGATCCTCCACTCTTCTCAACTCCAGTTAGTACTTTTATGCCAATTACTTTGAATTCTGTATCAGGCATATTGCTTATCTCCATCTCAATTAGCTCTTTTTCATGATTCTGTCTTGTTCTTTCATTTAGGCCATATTCCTCTGTCTCCTCAGTTTGTCTAACTCTGTGTTTGTTTCTATGTATTAGGAAAGTCAGCTATGTTGCCTGAACAGTAGTGGCATAATGAAGAAGTCCTGCGGTGCCCTATGGTGTAATGCCCCCTGTTCACCAGAACAAGGCACTTCAGGGGTATCTCCTAAACGTGTTGTGTGGTCCCTACTATTGTGACTGAGCAGCATTTGCCTTTACTCTGGTTGGCTGCCATGCCCACTTTACCCGTTATAGGCACCCTAGCCAGGGTTTGGTACTGTTTGCCTGTATTCTTAAGGGGCCAGTCCAGGGTTTTTGTGATCTTGTAACTGGGTAGTGTCAGCAGTCAGACCAGATGCCTGCCCTCAGCCAGTCTACCAGGGCTGCTCTCACACCAAACTGCAGGACATCATCCCTGTGTTGTGCCCTAAGAGGCTTTCATTGGTACTTTCCAAACTAAGAAGAATAGTTAATGTCATATTTTCAAATGGGACAATGAGCTCATCAGTGTCAGTGAACATTTTGGGGGCAGGGGTAGAAATAGTAAACAGTTTAGGTCTATAACCTTTTTTCGGGAGGGAACTACCTAAATGACAATTTTCTATGGAGTGCAACTTGGGATCTTACTGTCCAATACTCTCATTGTTATAGTTTATCTACAGTTATTATAACAAAAGACAAGCGGTTCTTTTACAGACTCTTGGTCAAACTTACCTAAAATTGGATGGCTGTGAATTAAAAGTCTTGTCAGGCATTGCAATTTTCACAGAATGGTATCAAAACCATCCCTCTGCTCATTTGAACTATTTTATCTTTAAAATATGGATCTAGGGCACCTGGGTGGCTCAATGGGTTAAAGCCTCTGCCTTCGGCTCAGGTCATGATCCCAGGGTCCGGGGATCGGGTCCTGCATTGGGCTCTCTGCTCAGCGGGGAGCCTGCTTCCTTTATTCTCTCTGCCTGCCTCTCTGCCTACTTGTGATCTCTGTCAAATAAATAAATAAAATCTTAAAAATAAAATAAAATAAAATATGGATCTACACTTATTCAACAACAGAAAACCCTGACCTGAAAAATGTGCCTTAAAGAATCTTTCACTGGGGGCACCTGGGTGGCTCAGTGGGTTAAGCCTCTGCCTTCAGCTCAGGTCATGACCTCAGGGTCCTGCGATCGAGACTTGCATCAGGCTCTCTGCTCAGCAGGGAGCCTGCTTCCCTTCCTCTCTCTCTGCCTGCCTCCTTGCCTACTTGTGATCTCTGTCTGTCAAATAAATAAATAAAATCTTAAAAAAAAAAGACTGTTCACAGATAATGTTTTAAGGACACAAAATTTACGCCTTTTTCCAAATTCGTGGTCCTCAATCCTGTCTACATCATCTGAAGAGCTTTAGAAGCCTGATCTTTTTTTTTTTTTTTTTAAGATTTATTTATTTGACAGAGAGAAATCACAAGAGAGGCAGGAAGAGAGAGAGGAAGGGAAGCAGGCTCTCCGCCGAGCAGAGAGCTCGATGTGGGACTTGATCCCAGGACCCCGAGATCATGACCCAAGCTGAAGGCAGCGGCTTAACCCACTGAGCCACCCAGGCGCCCTAGAAGCCTGATCTTTGGCGATTTTTATTTAATTGGTTCAAAGTGGATGCAGGCAAGGTATTTTTATAAAGCTCCCCTGGTGATTCTAAAGTATAGCCCAGGCTGGAAACACTGGCATGCACAGGCTGTGGGGATGATGAGACCTGGTGAGCCCATTTTTTTCAAAGCACGTATTACACAAGTTATACATGAATACATTCCTCATTTTAAAAGATAAAATATTACAGTTAAATCCTGCCTTGGCCACTTCCACTCTTCCTCCTCCCCTTGCCCCATCCCCTCTCAGCGATGGGCACTCTTCCACAACATTTCCTACTTGTTTGCATACAAATATATTTTCACTATATGTATATGTTTCATTTTTCAAAATAATTTTTAACATGTGTCATAACACATATTGTTCTGTTGCTGTTTTTACTTAATGCTATGCCTCTGAGCTCTTTTCCATGCAGTACTTCTCTGCCTCATTATTTTAAACTGCTGCATAATGATAAACATATCAGTTATTTCTAAAATCCATGCCAACCATTAGGGTGGCAACTAGCTCCGTATGCCTACTGAGTGCTTCAGTGAGGCTTGTATGAACACAGATGTACTGTCACAGTATAAAACACACACCAGATTTTGAATACTTCCTACTTGGAAGAATGTATATAAGATATCTTAATTTTTATGTTGATAACATGTGAAAATATATTGGATACTTTGGCTCAAATAAAATATTACATTAAGATCAATTTCAATTATTTCTTTTTACTTTTATTAACACAAAAATTAGAAAATAAGAAATTATGTTTGTCACTCACATTGTGCTTCCATTGAATGTTCCAAATGATGGGTGTTTAGGATGTTGGTAGTTCTTGTAACATTACAAAGTGTCCTAGTGGACATTCTTATTCATCAGTGGTCTCAGTGCAGGGTCAGTGGGGAGGTGGGCATGGTAGGGGAGACCTTGTCCCAAGAGCATTTGGCAATGTCTGGATGTATTTTTGGTTGTCACAACTGGAAGTGCTACTGACCTCTAGTCAGTAGAGGCCAGGGATGCTGCTCAACATTTCACAATATACAGAGTAGCTCATATAGCAAGAATTGCCCAGTCCCATGTATCCAAGGTGCTCAGTATGAGAAACCCCATTACATAGGAATCCTTGCCCACCCATGACAGTGCTTCTCAATGCAATCTCAAGTCATGGGATGGCCTGGGCTTTTGAAATGTTTATAGACACACAAAACTGTTCTCCAGAATGAAAATGCCAGCTTCCTCTCACAGCAGGACATTAAGATATTCTAATCAGTCATTAAAGAACAAATAAATCCAGCCTCGAAAAGTTCAAAAGGCTTCAAAATGTCCACTGAATATTCTGAGTTCTTCATATGAACAGGACTGACAATACAAGTCTAAAGGCTGAACTTTCAATATTTAAAGAACTGTCTTTTTTGATTTCAGAACATAATTCATTTGGGGTCTGTGCATTGCTAATAACTAACTAACTAACTAACCTAACTAATTAGTATCTCTCTTTGCTTTTCAACTGTGGCCAAAATTAGAATCTTGGGAGAGCAAGCTGCATGTCTTAAATACTGTGCCAATTTTTAAAGAATTGCTTATATTTATCTTACATCCAGGCCCTAAAGCACTGTTTTCCCAGCAAATGCTGCCCTTGGGATGACCTTCATGTGTAGTAACTGATAACACAAGTCATGTGCCAGGGCCAGGTGGCTGTTCTCAAACACACAGTATTTATTAGCTAGAGATGATCCTGACGCATCCGCAAGTAGAATTACAGATTTAAATCTGTTATGCAAATCCAGAGGCAAAATTTATAGGAAAAGCATTGCTCCTGTATTTGCATTTTACCTCATCTTTTTTTTTTTTTTTAGGAAGCAAGATTATTTACGTTCTTCAGTTTTCAATTTCCATATTTACAAAAATGCAAATTATAGCTAACATGGTTCATGCTCCAAGTTTTTTCCATGACAAGTCAAATATAAGGTACTAGCAGCCGTAACCTTTTTAGCATTGTGACTCTTATAATCTTCCTTTGCTATGAACTCCTAATAAAGAACTAATTTTAACTTTCTTCCTGGAGTGAAGGTGAATCATGAATTCACTCTCAGGAAAGCATGCAAAAGGGGTTAAACAATTACAAGTAGTTCTGACGAGTCACCATTACCCCCCACCCCAACAATGTTTTTAAAAATATGTTTTGTGGGGTAGTTTATAGAGTGAAAGCTTTCAAAATATGGCCACCAAGAGCTGTGATTACCTTCACCATGTCTTGGTCTGAACTGCTATTTATTGACTTTTACATCTAGGGCTTTAAAGATTCTAGATAGGGATGCCTGGATGGCTCAGTGGGTTAAGCCACTGCCTTCAGCTCAGGTCATGATCCCGGGTCTTGGGATCAAGTCCCACATCGGGCTCCTTGCTCAGCACGGAGCCTGCTTCTCTCTCCGCCTCTGCCTGCTTGTACTCACTTTCTCTCTCTCTCTCTCTCTCTCTGACAAATAAATAAATAATAAAATCTTAAAAAAAAGATTCTAGATAATCAAAGAAAGAAGAGGGAGACGAGGAAGGGAGGAGAAATAAAGAAGAAAGATTGTACTGTGAACCCCTCGAGGAAAGGGAATGGCTTCTCCTGCTCATCAGCACATCTACAGCTCTTAGCACACATCCTACCACATCTGGTATAACTTAAATACCTGATTAAAGAATGTGAGATGGAAAAAAAGTAGTTGATTCAGAAGCAAGAATGAGGACCTGGCAAGGCTGTGCACACTGGATGGCCCGATGGGAGGTGCCAAACCCCTCTTAACTGTCATCCTGAGGAGATGCTCGCTGTATCTTACTATGGTTCACAAGGCTGGGTAGGGGTGCTCAAGTCTCTCCATCTGTTGGGGGTCCCTCCCACGTTCTGTGCCCACTGGTCTCTCTCAGTAGACTGAGATGCAAACCCACTATGGCAGGCCTGGTGGATGTAGCAAAGACACAATTTGGGCAAATTTACCTTTCAGAAAAGCTCTCAGATATGAGAGTATCATACCACTTCTGAAATCAGCAGGGGTCTCTGCTACTTGAAATTTTCAGTTCAAACTCCAAATTAGACAAGTTTGCCAAATCCCAAGCAGAAGGGCTTCGATTTAGCCTTGATGAGAAACACAAAACCCATAGGTTCACTCTTAGTCTATTAAAGGGCTCTAACGGGGGGGTGGGGGGTGGGGGCGGCGGCATCTGGGTGGCTCAGTTGTTAAGCGTCTGCCGTCGGCTCAGGTCATGATCTCAGAGTCCTGAGATCGGGGCACACATCAGGCTCCCTGCTCAGCAGGAAGCCTGCTTCTCTCTCTCCCACTTCCCCTGCTTGTGTTCCCTCTCTCACTGTGTCTCTCTCTGTCAAATGAATAAAAAAAAAAGTGTAAAGGGCTCTCCTTAGAGATGAATATTAATCACAAATGAATATTAAGCTGAATATCTTGCCTCCTGTATCTCTGTGCCTCTTTTTATAAAATGGAATAGAAAAACCTGCTTCTTCCTTGCAGAAGGTGGTTTAAACTTGCTCTTGCCATTAAATCTTCCGAAACATATTTCAGACATGGCCTTTTCTTGATTGTGGCAGTGAGGCTGTACGTAACAGGACAGAACAAGAGGACTGTGCTCCTGTTAGCACAATGGCATAGAGGTTAGTGGCACTTGGGCCTTTAAGATGGCACAAGTCACAAAGGGAAGTACACATTGCCAGATGTAGAAAGGCGGAAGGTGCTGGTGCCTCAGTCATTCCACTCTGGGGCTGGAGGGGCCAGAATTGCCCTAGCTACCAGGTTTCCTGAGCACCTACTGTATTTCCAGTCCTGTGAAATGACTACAAACAGGATAACAAAATCTGTGCTCTCCAGGAGCTCAGTGAATGATGAGGCAAGGACAGCTCAACAGGAGACCACTTCAGTGTGTAGAGGGAGGCAGAACATCAATCCAGTGAGAAAGTAAGGGTCAAGGCTACCTTCAGGCTTTGGTTTCTCCCCTGGGTCCGGTGGATTTGAAGGTCTCCATGTCTGGCACCCTAAACCAAAAGGATTGTCTTCCAGGAAGATATCTATATTTACCTTCACATATATCGCATGGAGAAGAATGTCCATAAGCTTTAGGACTGAGAGCTTTATTTTGATAAACTTTTGTTTTGTTGTTGTTTGCTTATTTGGGGGAACTTGTTCATCTCTATATAAAGTAGACAAATATATATGCCCTTAACTGGAAACCAATTTCCTCCCGAATTTTTAATAGCCTTACTGAGATCTAATTTACACACAGTGAAGTTCACCCATTTGATAGGTATAATTTAATGTTTTTTTAATATATTTACTACAGTGTGAGTTATGCAATCACCATAATCTCATTTTAGAACATTGTCACAACCCCCCCCCCCCCCAATAAAACCTTGTACCTATTAGCAGGGATGCCCTATATCCAACATCCCAGCCTAGGTAACCACCAGTAGACATTGTCTATAGAGATTTGCCCATTCTTAACATTTCATCCATGCTGTAGCATGCATCAGAATTCCATTCCTTTTTACTGCCAAATAATGTTCTGAGCACCTGGGTGGCTCAGTCAGTTAAGTCTCTGACTCTTGATTTTGGTGCAGGTCATGATCTCATGGGTTGGAGGATCAAGACCCTCATCTGGCTCCATGCTCAGGGGAACTCGGCCTGAGACTCTCTCCCTCCACCCCTCTCCACAGTCACACTCTAATAAATAAGTAAATCTTAAAATATATATACTTTCTTGTATGGAGATACCACATTCTGTTCATCCATTCATCAGTTTATAGAAATTTGGGTTGTTTTCTTGGGCTATTAGGAACAGTCATACAAGTTTTGTGTGGACATAGATTTCAATTCTCTTGGATACCAAGGAGTGGAATTGCTGGATCATATGGTAGCTCCATTTTTAACCTTTTGTGGAACTCTCAAGTGTTTTCTAAAGTGGATGGTTCCTTCCACCTTCCCACAGCAATATCAACGTATGAGCCCTCAAACATTGGTGTTACTAAATTAAGTGTGTAATTTGTAACCCATGTGCATCTTTAATGTAGTGGATCTACTCTTCAAAGTCTTTGACAGCTGATTATTAAATTAATGGTGTACCTTAAACTAGTGGCATCCTAGAATGACAGAACTATAGTAGTAACTAATTTGCTGAGGCCCAACTAAGTACGAGACACAACTTATTTAATGTTCACTGACTCCTTGAGAGTTATTATCTTTATTTATAGATGAGGAAACAGAGGTTTAAAAAGTAGGCTCTAACTATGGTGCCGCCGCCACCATTTCAAGGTGGAGTATTAGCGTTTGAATTTGGGTGGGTTTTCGGCCAAAGTCAAATTTTCTTCTCTATTTTCACGGTATTTTTTTAAGATGAATAAGGGGGAATATGCACCTTTCTATGAGTTCACAGTCTTAAAAAGTACACTGGAGGAGGCAGAGATTAATTTTGACAGAGGTAATTTGAGACAAGTATCTTGGGATAAATGGGATTGAAACTGGGCCTTCTTTGGCAGATGTGGGTAGAACATCTTAAATCAACACTCTAAGACTGTGCCCTTCCCTGCAGTAGCCACAGCCACACGTGGCTCCTGACCACTTGAAATGTGGCTACTTCAAACTGGGAAGTGCTATTAATATACACTGGAATTCAATGACTTAGTACCAAAAAAAAGTGTGATATCTGATGACTGAGCACCTGGGTGGCTCAGTTGGTTAAGCATCTACTTTCAGCTCAAGTCATGATCTCAGGGTCCTGGGATCGAGCGCTGCATCCTCCCTGCTCAGTGGGGAGTCTGCTTCTCCCTCTCCACCTGCCTCTCCCCCTGGCTTGTGCTCTCTCTCTCTCAAATAAAGTCATTTTTTTAAAAGTATGATAGCTCAATAATGTTTATATTGAGTACATATTACAATATTTTTTATGTACGGACTTAAGTAAAATGTATTATTAAAATTAAAGATCAAGAACCACCCCCAAAATTCTTAAAAATGCTGGATCACATATAATACCCTGCTCACTGCCTTGCATATGAAAGGATGAGAAATTGACTCATATGTATAAAACAGACACTAGAAAAACTCTTCCCAATGAAGGCAAGAAGAGAATCTTGGAAATGAGAAGTCAGTAAAAAGATAAAGGAGCCAACGCAGGGTCTTCTGAAGGAATAACACCAGAAAATTGGGAGATGGGGCTGTCTAGTGAGTTGAGTAAAGATGGTGTCAAGGTGGCCAGTGGCGTCACATGCTGAACAGAAGCAGAAAAAGGAAGATGACATAGCGCTTTTGACTTGGTCATTAGGTTATCCAGGCTTCACAGGGCACAGTATCAGCACAGTAGCTGGAATAGAAGAAAGCAAGAGGGAGCCAACAGTGACTTCTCTGAACATTTCAGAAATGAATCAGAGAGATAAGCTATTGATCATCTCAACAGAGAAGGTCAACAGATTTTTTTTTTTAACAACACCAGCCATTCAGAAAAGGTGAGAAGTGATTCAAGATCAAGGCAGGAAGAAGAAAGCAGAAGATTGGGGGATGATGACAATCTCAGATGGCACCTTCAAAAGGAAAGGGCACTGATGTCTACCAGAGGTGCAGAATGATACTCATTTAGGCGATGGAGCTATTTTGGAGTGTGGACACTGGTGGCTGAGGACATGTAAGAAGGTCTGGTGCTACGGTTACTAGAATGAGAGAAAGGAGTCCCTGTGAAGAGAGCTGAGGGTCAGGGAAGGCTGGGCTGAAATGAACCCCTGATAAGAATGGGGACAAGTAAAACCTAGATGGACAGGCTAGGAGACTAGTTGGACACTGAAAAATGGAGATCAGACCCCCCAAAATGCAGCACAGGGCCAAGGCTAGCCTTTCATGCTTACCTATTATGAGCAGTGAGTGGTCAAATGAAAAAAATACTAATTTTACCACCTATATTTACTCTCAACAGTGTAGTCATTTGCCTGAGTGGTAAGCATATGTCAATTTATAAGTGGAAAAACACAGACATATTACAAGTAAAGACAGCAATTGTTGTCCTTCAACCCTTTTGCATTTCAATTCTACGGGTCTTTTTGGTGTTCTTCTAACATGCCAGGTTCTGGTGGTTGAGACTATGGAGAGATAACATGTAAGAGAAAGGGAATCCAGAATACACTGTTTTTTATTTAGCCTGAAACTAAACTTTTATCCTGGGATTTCAGATTCTATGAGCTGAGACTTGTGTTTATAGACAAGCCAAAGAAAATAGTTATTGGTTTTTCCCTTCTGGGTGGGCCTGGACAAAGGACACAGATGGATGAAAGTCGGGAGTCCGACTTGAATACAAGCAAGTTACATTATTGGAAAATCTGTGAAAATGTTGGTCTTCTAGCAATACAGAGGAATAATCAAGAGAGAATGGTGGAGAGGCGAGAGGGCTGAGGGGAAGCCCTGGGCAGTGTGAGCTGGAAAGCCCATGAAAATGATCTAAGTTAAAGCAGAAACTCAGGTCACTTGAAAAACTACAGTTGGTCTTCCTTGGCAGTGGGTGATCTTTTGGCCAGAAGGTGATAAGGAATTGGAAAAGGGACAATCACAGTGATAAGAATGTTTCACAAGAAAAACAGTATCAGGGGAAGACTCAACTCAGAGGGAAAAAAAATTATAAAATGTCTCTGTGAAACTATTTAGACTGGTAAATAATATCCAAAATAAATACAGGCTAATTTTACATCTTCCTCCTATCTTAGATCAGTTTCACTTTTTGACATTTTTCTCTTTCCACCTCTTTCATAAAATGAAAAGAAACATATAGTTAGATCTATATCTTTGTTCTACAGAGTACATAACTGGGCTCTAAGTCCATGGACACTTCAAAAGATACCTTAGAAGAGGCAGCATTGTTTCAATATATAATCAGTTGATATGTAACTTGTGATCCACAGCTTTTAAAAATACTTATATCAAAATCACAATCTGTAATTAGAAACTAAAATTAACTAGCTACAAATAAAAAATTCATCTGAATGAGCCAAGGTAATTGAGTCTATCAAAGAAATTAGATATTTTAAAGCAACAATTAGCCCTTTAAAAGGTATCCCGTGACTTGAAAATATTGCAAAACTTGGTATGTTGTCTTCTGGGGATTCTACATGATTTAAAAGCAGGTCAGGCCAAATCCAATTGGAAAAGTGAAAAGGAGATGCTTCTTAATGCTTTGGGGTCATAGTATAGTGAGATATGGCAACAATTTGCTAAATGTTCCATTGGTGGCTTTTTAGAAGTAATACTGCAGGTAGACAAGTACAGGTCTATAGAACTAAGTGATCAGGAATTGCCATGAACACACTGTTAATGCTCAATAAATACTTAGTGATGTTATCTCATCTAAAATTAGATTATAGGTTACTTTAATAGTCTGCATGAAAACTACTTTTCTCAAACTCTGAAAATTTCCAGAGAATACCTAAGTTGACTAAGTGTAAAGGATGCTGAGTTTGCAGAGGAGCGCATTTATAGTGAAGATCTAGGTTTTAGCTCCCATTGGGATATAATCGACCTATGCCCAAGGAAGTGAGTATTAATAAGCTGGTTCCATTTACTGGGACATCAGCAGGCTCTGTAATGGAGTGACCAAGAAATGGGGAAAGGCAAAGAATGAGCAACACAGCGAGGAAGATTTTTCATCAAAACCTCCAAGTGGATAGGATACTTGACAACAGGTTAAGAACTAGCACAATTCAAAGATCATGAGTGCCCAAAAGCACCTGGACGACTTGTGCCAATTTTCCAAGTAAACTGAAGGGCTTTCTTCCCAGGTTGCCACAAATCTGGAAAGGTGGTTAAATCTACAGAGCAGTACAGCTAATAATAACTACTTGGGGAAAACGTACACAATCTGCAATCCATATATTGCATATACTGTATATCTTCTTAATTTGAATAGATGGGAACACAGGGATTCTCATTAGCTCAAACTCTGAGGAATATTCATCAACCGTTGAGAATCTCATTACATATAATTAACAGCAGCCTTCACATTGCCCAAGCTCTGACACTTAATCTCTGTAGTTTTTCAGCCTACTCTCAATCTCATGCAGGCAGGCAACCCTGAGCCATGCTGAAGTCATATGTGTACCATGTGATCCATCCAATGTTGGCCCAGCAAAAAAAGAGAAAAAGAGGTTGGTATAGGAGTTCTTGGGACTCCATGCTCAAGATCACATGGCTCCAGTGTAAATATACAGAATACTGAAAACACAGGGGAGCATGCTATGTGAGACCATGTACACTGGGATGTCTGCCACACACTCTCAACTTACTAAATGAGAGTGAATAAGCCAGAGAGTTATCTTATTGGTGAGGGGAGGTAAATGAAGCTGCTAAGATAAATTTTAACTTCTTAGAATATAATTTGAAATCTCTAGTGATAGCTGGAAATAAAAGATGATATCTGTGGGCAAGTTATGATTTCATACTTCGTGTTCTTTTTTTTTTAAAGATTTTATTTATTTATTTGACACACAGAGAGCGAGATCACAAGTAGGCAGAGAGGCAGGCAGAGAGAGAGAGAGGAGGAAGCAGGCTTCCTGCTGAGCAGAGAGCCCGATGCGGGGCTCGATCCCAGGACCCTGAGATCATGACCCGAGCTGAAGGCAGCGGCTCAACCCACTGAGCCACCCAGGCACCCCCATACTTCGTGTTCTTATCTAACATCTAGCATTGGGGCTTTGGTGTAGGCAAGGAGCAAAAGGTAGCTCCCAGAGTCCCCTTTGACTACACATTTAGCTAGAGCCAGAGTTTTTTAGTTTCAAGTCCAATGTCCTAAAAACAGATATTGCTTCCTTCTAGAATGTGGGACTTCAAACTTACCTAAACACCCCACATGACAAAAATTTTAATTTTTGGTCTTTCTTTCCAGTAGTGTTTAATCAACACTTATATACTAGAATCACCTGGAGATATATTTAAAACTACAAGGTCTGTGCCCCAACTTAGGCCAACTTAGCTACAATGTCTAGGGATGAGAGTAGGCAAGGATTTTGTTTTTAAGCTACCTGGATAATTCTAAGATTCAATTAAGTTTGAGAACCTCTATTTGAGAAAGAAACTTCAATGATTGCTTAGAAATTACTACTTCAGTGGTTGTAAGGCTGAGAAGCATTAAGAATTAAGGCCAGGGACCCACTGCAGATATTCTGATTTAATTGCTCAGGGTGGTGAAGGCCGGAATTTGGGATAAAGTTCTTCAGGTGATTTTAACGTGAAACCAAGTATAAGAATTGCCATTTTATGGCAACACAGCTATCTCTAACCTTGGACTAGTGACTACAATTGGGGAAGGGGGATGTAGCGCTGAGTGGTGCTATCCACGGTGCTGAAATGTCAACGAATGTCTTTAGAGATGAGGAGCATTTACTAAGATGATAAAACAAAATCTTTCACTGTTGTGTATTTTTAATTGGAGAGATATAAAATTTATGCTAAGAAAAGGACTGTTCTGTGGATTTTCAGTTCTGTAATTTGGCTTGTCAAGGGAGACAGATTGAGGGATATAGTGAGCAGCGGGTGGGGAAAACAGAACTATATTGAAAGACGATTCTTTGCTATCTGTCCAGAGGTTACATAGGGCAAAGATTAAAATAGGTACGACTGATGCTCTGGAAAGTTCATATATTTCTTTAGTTGATAATAGTATTTGTCCTGAATATTGTTTTTATGGTGCAAATTATCAGAATTTTAAAAAAATGAGATACTTTACTCCCCATCTACAATTGGAATACATCAGTGTTTATAGTTTTTTTTTTTTTTTTTGGCTTATGAAGACGGAAGTTACATTTTTAAAGAAATAACCCATTTTCACAGATTAACATCTTCATCTCATGCTATTTAATCATACCACCACTGAAGATTTCCAGTGCATGCATTTGGATAGTTTAAAATGAGGTAACATGGGGTTAAAAACCCAGTTATTAGATATGCCCTAGCAGTTAATGATGTAAAGAATGTGGAAGGAAAGGTGGGGAGCATTAACACAATTCAGTTGTCCATTCAGTAATTTCTATACTCCATGATTTAAAAATTTACACTCATTCCCTCAAACTTCTAAGGGGATGCAATGTATTCCTTGACTCCATCCAATAACAACTAAGTAATAAAAAGGTTGAATTAATGTTTTAAATGTTCCTGAATTTATGACAATTCTCAGAAACAGAGAAAATGCCCTCCAGAGTAAATGACATGAAAAAATATGAGCCTGAGCTGCTAACCTAAACATGTCAAACATCTGAACCCTACTTTATCAGCAAACAGGTCACAAACTTTTGCCTCTTCCTTGCTAAAACTCTAGCGTTTCCCACAAGGCAGTAGTATATGCATGCACAGAAACCTAATAATGCACAAGTATCCTTTGTAACAATTATGTTCCTGATCTTCTACAAGCAATTGGGAAATAAGAGCTTTATGCTAGACACCAAGGCACTTGCTAATATGTAGATTCATGGTATGTTTGAATAGTTAATGGGGGTAGAATATAAAAGTCATCAAGAACTCAATTCACTTCTTGCCAGACTATATAAGCTTTGACACCAGCATTTACTGCTTCCTTCAGTCAAAGGGAATAACTGACCCATACTTTCTTCAACACTCTGCACTTCCAATGAATCCAATAAACCCATTTTCCTATCAGGGGAATCAGCTTTACCAATTTGGTTAGTTTAAGAATAAAACAGAGTGCAGTTCTCAGACATTGACCACAGCTTACCATTCATCTATCCAGACATTAAATGAGTAGGTCTGGTAGCCACAAGCCTTTAAGTTGACTCTAGTCAAGGTGCTTTAAGAAAAAAAATACCCAACTCCAACCATCTTCCAATGATGGGGCACCCTCCCACCAAGACTGCCATCTGCAGGTAAGATCCCTCTCAGGAGGGATCTACTTTACCATCAACACAATAAGAATCATTTTAGCACAGCCTCCTTAAACTTCTGATTTTCCCTATCCACTAAACTCTCTGGGACCTGCCTATTTATTGACCACTTCCAAAGAGGGATCTACAGAACCTAGAAGCAGAAAGAAAAAGATTTTGAAGAGTATTTTGGAATTGCTGGTAGTTCTATCAGGGCTCCTGGGGGCTGTTTTGATTGTGAATTCATTATTTTCTCGGGTTCTCATAAGTCCCAGCACCCCAGGGACTGGCTCTGCTCCTTACACAGCTCTGAGTAAACTCATTTTTTCCCCTAAATGATCTCACAACACTTGTTCTCTGAGGAGTTATGTCTTTTAAGGAAGTAAAGGAAGAAATCATAAATACTCCCCTCTCACCATTAAGAGTTCTTAACACTGCAGTGTGAGGACACTTATCATCAGAGCCTACAAACAGGAGGCCAAGGGTGATGGAGTGAAATGATGAATGATCACAGCAACAAGATTATAAGTCTTGTCTCGCTTTTATCTGAGACCTTTGGGACTGTCCTGCATCAGTGGCTCTGTGGTTTCACTTTCTCACATAATTCTAGAAAACTGTGTTATTATGTTTAGGGCCTAAGACACTTGAAAAACTTGTTTAGAACTTGTTCTACACTGAGTATCCAATGTTGGAGTAGTAATCATGATGAAACATAGCAATCTATAAATGAAAAGAACAGGTTTGTTCGCATGCTGCTACCATCTCAAGACACAGATTAGCAGGGCTGCTTTAAGACTCATGGAATTTGGGGCACCTAGGTGGTTCAGTCGGTTAAGCATCTGACTTTGGCTCAGGTCAGGATCTTGGGGTTCTGGGATGGAGCCCCATGTTGTGTCAGGCTCCCTGCTCAATGAGGAGTCTACATGTCCCCCCACCCCAACCCCGGGCTCATGCTCTCTCTCAAATAAATAAAATCTCAAAAAAAATTTTCACGAAATTTAAGAAATTGAATGGAGGTGATAAAAAATATCTTCATGCAAGTATATCCAGATTCTCAGCTTAAACAGTGATCACTGTTCCTCCAACACTGATCTTACTTAAACCTCACCCTCATACAATGTTTCCCATATTGTAATTTAGTTGAAACCCTCAAACACCTTATTTCTGAACAAATTTTCATTGTTAGGAAGAAAGGGACTTCAAACACAGTAACATCAAGAGGATTCATTACCTGGAAAAGGAAGGAATCAGTTGGGAGAGAGAGGTAGAAATGAGACCAGCTGCTTGTCCAAACTGGTACTGATTCTGGTTTCATGATGGCTCAGGTACAGAATCAAGTTTCTCCAGTTTGGTAAAGTGATGCCAGCCTTGCAAATTCAAAGGAAAGACTGATGCTTGTAGACCCTGGTCCTGAGCTTTTCAAAGACCTATTAATCCTCTTTTGGCCATTTGATGTTGCTTTCCATGGCAGGAAATGCTGAGTAGACCCCAAGTTCTCTTCTGCTGACAAATTTCTTAAAGTCAATGGCAAGTACTAGCTTGTTCAGTGTGAAGGGCTTGGACAGAAGTTATTGCTAAGAGGGGCCTGCTTGCATGTCCAGCTATCTCCCTTCCTTGCTCCCAGTCCCAATTATCTCTCTCCTTCTCCACATACCTCTTTGGGACATAGTGAAACCCAGTCATTTTTTTACTCACCATCTATTGAGCACACGTTATGAATCAGGCCTTTTTGAAATTAGGGATCTGGATGGAATTTTGTCTTCTTCGGGCAGATTGGAAATATTATGGGCCCACTCAGAGCTTCCTTCAATCCTCACTAAACATGTAACATACAAGTAAATTGACCATCCATCCTGGTTTATCCCAGAGTCCTTGTGTGTGCCTGGTGTGCTGACACCAGAGCCACTTCTACTCTCAGACTGTCCCCGTTTGAATGACAACCTTTATTGTCACCTCTATAGGTGACCTGTCATTCTTACAAGGCTTGTGCGCTGTGTTGGAATATGAAGGTGTATAGGAGGAGAAAGACCCATGTTTACAGAGACCACATGGAAACTTAGTTGTTCTCTAGTCTGTGACAGGCTAAGGAAAGAAGCCATGAAGCCCACTGCCACGGCAAGAAACATGATTGGAATCATGTACACATGGGCAAGTCATGTAACCTTGGTGCTTGTTTCTTCACATGTTAAAAAATAATGGTGGTATCTAGTTATGACCTAGTGGTCTTAGTTGTGAGGCTAACATAAATCCATATGTCCGTGCAAACTATCTGCTATCAAGGGTTTTCTACCATGGATGGTGGCCGGGGATCTAGACCCTAGTCCTATCTACACAGCTGTATTGGCCAGACAAGAGGGAGGTCCACTTTAAGAGGAAATTTGGAGCAAGTAACTTTGGCTTGGGTCAAACCAACCAAATCAGATTCTCTTTTAGGAAATAAATGCTTGATTAAAAAGACAGGTCACTGCAGCTGAATCTCAAGTGACAGGAAGTTCCTCTTCCCCCAGTTTGGGTTACTCATGGACTCCTTAGGGCCCAGGGCTCCAGAATGCCTAGAAGAAACAGCTGATATCCCATGTTCCTATGGACGCTTGTTATAATCTCCTATGACCCAACTTTACCTGCTGGTGGACCTCCCCTACTACCTTCAACAAATCCAGGGAAACAAGCCAAGCTCAGTTAACAGAGGAAGAAGTACAGGGGAAGTACCCCAGCTTTGACACTAGCTGGAAAGTTCCACCTGTGAAATATTAAATTTTATCATCTTACTGTGTGGCCACAACTTCAGATCAGATCAGCTCTCTTGAGCTCCTAAGTACCTTGAGTTCCTCAAACCGCCCACTGTTCCTTAAATTATTTTTCCTTGTGACTTCATTTTCTGCTCTGCAAAGCTCAGATCAGGTTTTGTACCATTTCAACATCCTTTCCCTGGCCCTTGACCATCATCTCCCTGTATTTGTCTGCCCAAGGCACCCAAAGTATCCAACCCTGCACTGATCCTACTCCATACTTACAACATCGCTAAGAAATTACAGAATATTCAGAATGTGTGCTGATAGTCAATGACAGCTCACAATTTCAGTAGGTCCTCGGAGCCATGCTTTCCCTCAGTTTTGATCAGTTCTCCTACCTTCATCACTGCCCACCTACAATTTTACCAACCTTTCCCTACCCTCTTCTGATTTGCACCCCAGGGTTTAAGAGACACTGTCCACCAGACAAAATCCGGTCTCTGTAATCTGCAGCTCCTGAGATCCTACCCACACCTTGGCCTTGCAGCTGGCCAACACTCAATGCCAATTTGCACATCAATCTTCTGTCTAACTTGGACAGTCTGCTGGACAAAGCTCATCCAACCTTTCAAAGCCCCCATCCCCTTTGCCCCATCCTCCCAGCTGCCACCAAATGTAATCATTCACTCAACTCTTAACATTTGACACCTACACATTATGATTGTTGTGCAACTTATTTATGACTGCCAAAGTATCTATCTATGTATCTGTATTTGCCATATGACCTTGGGCCCCATAGGGTCAGAGGCCCGGTCATGCTCACCTTTGAATTCTGAGGGCCCTGAGTAGTCTCCAGGAGGTGTGCAAAACCTTGACTGTATTGACAGAAATCCCTTTCTGGTTGGGTACTCACCCTTCCACCTGGCCATGCCACACCAGGCTCCCCACTCATTTCTGCACTGTCATTTTCATTTGTTTTGGTCACACTGCATGCAGAACAATGTGCAATGATTTCCCTTGCTAGTGCAAGGTCTAGTTGTCTCAGCATAGGCAAAAGCTTCACCCCATCTCTAACTGGCTTAATTCCCAAACAAATTCAGGGATGGCAAAGCCTTCGGTTTGTGAATCTGCCTAGGAAATGGAGGCAAGGTCTTCAAGACCGAACTCAGGGGGGCGCCTGCGTGGCTCAGTGGGTTAAAGCCTCTGCCTTCGGCTCAGGTCATGATTCCAGTGTCCTGGGATCAAGCCCCACATCGGGCTCTCTGCTCAGCGAGGAGCCTGTTTCCTCCTTCCTCTCTGCCTACTTGTGATCTCTCTCTCTCTCTGTGTCAAATAAGTAAATAAAATCTTAAAAAAAAAAAAAAAGACCAAGCTCAGGTTTGAGAGGATGGAAAAGAAAGAAAACAATCAAGGGAGGCAGGAAATCATTAAATTTATGCCTGAGGTCATTAGCACTTCAGCTATGAAGAGTGATAAACCGCAGGCAGTTGGGAAATGTGGAGAGGCTCTGGCAGCCAGAATACCCCACCAGTAGAATCCAGACTCCTCGGACTTCAGATTCCAAAACAAAGGCTTTCTCTGTATGTTCCTGCAACTCCAGTAAACATTTATGCATGATTTTAATTGTTTTTGTTTTATCTTCTCGTTGGTGGAAGGGTTGGGGAGTTTTAAAAAATAGCTTCTCAGATTAGTTCTATCTGGCTCCAACTGACTCAATTCTGAGCATGCTTAACTCCCTAACTACTGTGTCCAGGGTCATGATGAGATCCCATCAACTCTTCTCCATGCCTCAGCCCTCCACCGTCCCATCCCCACCCCGCCAAATCCTTGGCTGGCCCCTGAAGTGTTTCTAAATCTTTTTTGTGCATATACATCGCCTGTGACTCTTATTAAAGGCAAATTCTGACTCAGTAGGTCTGAGGTGTGGTTTAAGAGTTGGCATATCTAGAACATTCCCAAGCAATGGCTATGCTGCTTTAGGGACCACTGCTTGGGTAGTATTGCTCTTCCCTTCTACGAGTGGACCCCAAGGGGGTCAGAGGCCAAACAAACAAGATGTTCCATTGATGCCCAGGAGGACAGTATTAGGATTCATTCATGTTAACTTTATCTTAAACTTTTAAGTCTTGAAGACTGGTATCTTCACCTGTCTAATGAGCTCCCATCGGGTTGTGTGAAAGGAATCCTGAGAAAAGGACAGAAATTAAATTCTGCAGCCTCAGAGGGGCTGACAGAGGCACACCTAGTTGTTCATTCCCATTCAGCTTCTTGCCATATGCTGAACGGTCTAGCTCGCAGGGCTTAAGGAATCCATTATCTAGTTGCAATAAAACTAACCCTCACAAAATGTAGATGAGGCCTACATAAGGCCAAGAAACTGCCAATTGAAGATGACATGAAGCATCTGTGTCTGCCAACTGAAAAGGTGGTCCCGAGATCCAAATTTACAATGAAGATGATTTGGAATAGGGATGTACGGTCATCTCTAACTATGACCTCGAGAGTATCCTGCATCCTACGTTGAAGCGTATGCATGTAATTTTTAAGTAACAATTCCTACTTTGAGGGGTACATATGCCAATATGAGGTGCACAGTCAAGGCTTAGAGGCCACTGCTCTATACTGCCAGCTGTCCTCCATTCCACATGGAACAAATACCTCCGTGTCCTTTGTTCTTGGTGTCCTCCCTCCACCCACCTCGTCTCTGGTGCTGTTTTCTCCCTTATCTTCCACTCTACCTGTGTTTCAGCTGATGTGGCGGTAGGAAAAGCCAACAATCCCAAATTTATGTGACAGCAATCATCAGGGAAAGATCATAAAATCTTGAGGGAACAGTATAAAAAAATGATGGCATAAATGTGTCCAGCAAAGACTGATGCTAGTTCTCGGACTGCATGGAGAAGAGGCAGTCATCGAGACTGTGGCAGCTTGGGAAACACTTACTTTCCATTCTGTGCCCATGTGGACATGCAGACTCAGCTGCTTGATCTTCTATTTCGAGGAAAACTTACATCTGGAATTTTACTGGATGCACTACTGTTAAACATGGTATACATACACACACACACACACACACACACACACACACACACACACACACACACCCTTTGACCTTGCTAAGACTTCGAGCCACACTTGGACCATGAGCCATCAGTGTAGTCCATCCACTGTATGTGCAGTACAACTTCACCGCAGCCACATATTCATAATTAAGACAGAGCAGGAAAGGAAGAGCAAGGTTTCAAAGTTATGAGATCGGAGTTAATCTAAAGAGAAGCCCTGTGATGGGGAGGGAAGAGACAAATCAGTGGAAGGGAAAAGGAAGACGAAGAGGCCAAGCTAATGCTAACAAAAGAGCAAGGGCAGGGATTCCTATTTGCTTCCTCCCTTTTTCCTCCTGGGATCAATAATTAATCTCACTTTCCCAGGGCTGGCGGCCCACTGTGTGTGGTCTCGGGAAATCAGCTGGTGCTCACTGAAGTCCATGTCACTATTTGGTTTTCTTTTTTTTTTTTTTTTTTGAGTAGGAAGACCACATTTCTGAGCATTCTTTGCAGTGGGTGTGGTCACATGAATGAGTTTTAGCCCAGGGAAGGTGAGAAGTGATATACAACAATGACCAGCCTTGGTCTATAAACACACATACACACATGCAAGCGGATTCTTTTTTCCTCTTTTCCTTAACTGTACAAGGAGGCAAACATCTGGACAAAGGTGAAGCCCTAGGATCCAAGAAGCTGAACTCAGCTCTCACTATCACAGGCCCACCTGGGCTGTCAGATGAACAATACTTGTCTATTTCTTGACTCACTACTGAGATTTTGGTCTTAATGCTGTCTGCTTTGAATACATTGATCATTGTCTACTTCCTCTTGCCCAGAATCATGCTGATTTCTCTACTACACTAGTGGCACGATGCCAGTCTCCTGGCCTCTCATCTCTGAAAATGCTTAGCCTATATGATTCCCAAAGTAGAAAGCCCGAAATGGAATGTGAAATAGGATGCGATCAGTGCAGAAAAGAACAGGATTATCACCTCCCTTTTTCTCAGATGGCATGCCTCTATTGATAGAGTTGTGATGTCTAGCCACTAAACCTTCTATGTTTTTTTAACTGATGCTTGTCTTGTGCCCATCTTCCCCACTTTATAATTCCAGATTTATCTCTTGGACTGCCAAAGCTTTTGAAGTCTTCATATTAGGATTATTTTGCTATTCTGTAGTATTACCTTCTTTGTATACCAATATACATTCCCTTTGCCTTTCCAGCTTCCATTTGCCCTTCTGCTGATAATAACACTTGTATTTCAATTAATGCATTCTCAGTAGCACTATCAATCAAGGAAATCTACTTTCTCCTGACCTAGCAGTGGAACATTATTCAAACTATACAGCCACTCTCCTCTTTTAAATCAGGGACACAAGAATTAAAGGCAATTAGAACAGACACACCTTAAAAAGAATGTCTCAAATGGATCACCCATTAATTCCTGCTACTAGAATCCCAGAACATCTTTTCCACAACTTAGTTGTTCATTTTTTCCTTCAACCCAGTGAGTCCTTCTGAATTAGTTTCTTTTTTTATTGCTGCTGTAACAAAGTACCAGAAAGTTAGTGGCTTAAGACAACACAAATTGAGACCCTAGCATTCAAAATATCTAAACAAAAAAATAACTCTTACAACTCAAGAAAAAAACCTCCAAAACTCAATTAAAAATAGACAAAGGACTTAAGCATACATTTCTACAAGACATGCATATAAAAATTGACATTTATCATCATTAGGGGAATGCAAATTAAAACCACACTGAGAACCCCACTAGGATAGGTATAATTTCTTTAAGTAGGCTCCATGCCCAACGCGGGGCTTGAACTCATGACCCTGAGATCAAGAGTTGCATGCTCTACTGACTGAGCTAGAGAGGCACCCCATTCTATTTTTTTAGAAAAAGGAAAAAATTTAGTATTGACAAGGATGTGGAAAAATTGAAACCCTTGTGTATTACAGGCAGGTGTATAAAATGGTTCATATACTAAGAAACTAAGGAAAACATTTGGCAATTGATCAAGGAGTTATAACAAGGGGCAACCTGAGGGTTTTGAAGGGTCAGGGGTGGGAGGTTGGGGGAACAGGTGGTGGGTAATGGGGAGGGCACGTTTTGCATGGAGCACTGGGTGTTGTGCAAAAAGAATGAATACTGTTACGCTGAAAAAATAAATAAAATGAAAAAAAAAAAAAAACAAAAACAAAAACAAAAAACAAGAAAAAAAAAAAAAAAAAAAAAGATCCAGCAATTTCCCTCCTGAGTGTACACTCAAGAGAATTAAAATCAAACATTCAAATAAGTACGTGCACATGCATAACAGCCCTAGTCACAACAGTCAGAGGGTCCAAAAGCCCACATGCCCACCACGGGATGAATGGATAAGCAAGTTGTAATGTGGTCGTAAAAAGGAGTCAAGTAGGAATATATTCTACAACACAGAAGAACCTCAAAAACGTGGGAGCTGGGGCGCCTGGGTGGCTCAGTGGTTAAAGCCTCTGCTTTCGGCTTAGGTCATGATCCCAGAATCCTGGGATCGAGCCCCACATCGGGCTCTCTGCTCAGCGGGGAGCCTGCTTCCTCCCCCTCTCTCTGCCTGCTTCTCTGCCTACTTGTGATCTCTGTCTGTCAAATAAGTAAATAAAATCTTAAAAAAAAAAAACAAAACAAAACGTGGGAGCTGAAAGAAGCCAGACACAAAACGTTACATAGTAAATGACTGCATTTGTATACAATGTGCAGAAAAGGTATATTCATTGAGACAGAACACAAATTGGTGGTTACTAGGGGACAGGGGATTAAGGGATGGAGAGCAAATGCTGCCTAACCACAAAGCTTCCTTTTGGGGGTGAGGAAAATGTTTTGGAAGTACAGGGAGGGGTGGCTGCAGGACTCTGTGAATGTACGAAATGTCACTGATCACTTTAAAATGGTTAATCTTAGGTTATGTCAATTTCCCCTCAAACACTCATGCATGTGCACTCACAGGCACAGTTTTTATCTCAGAATTCTAACGGTCCAAAGTCCTACAAATAAAGGGGTTGACAGGTCTGCATTTCTTCTGGACGCTCTAGAGATTAAACCATAAAAAGCTTGATTTTTCCACTTTCGAAGAGGCAACTTGCATTCTCTGACTTGTGGTCTGCTCTGGCCATAGCATCCTTCTGACCTCTGTGCCTGACCTTCTAGCCTCCCTCTTATAAAGACCCTGTTATTGGGGCACCTGGGCGGCTCAGTCAGTTAAGTGTCTGCCTTTAGCTCTGATTATGATCTCAAATTCCTGAGAACAAGCCCCTCCTCGGGCTCTCTGCTCTGTGTGGAGTCTGCTTCACTGTTCCTCTCCCTCTCCCCCCTCCCCAGCTTGTGTTCTCGGTCTCAAATAAATAAAATTAAAAAAAAAAAAAGACCCTGCTATTACACCGGACTCACTTGGATAATGCAGGATACTCTCCCCATTTCAAGATCCGTAACCCATCTGCAAAGTCCCTTTTGACATGTCAGGTAATATTCATAGGTTTCAGGGAATAGCACATGGACAATTTGGGGAGGCCCTTAATCCATCTACCACACCACTGTCCTATCAATGATTTTTTTTTATTTATTTATTTTTTTGCTTAACTTAGTATGTTGCTTGTGACCACAGAACCACAACTGTAAAATGTTTTGGGTTCTTTTTTTTTCAGCGTTTGTTGTTGAATGAATGGGGAAAACCAAAGCAGCCAGCAGGGTCTGGTGATGTCTTGACCATCAAGCAAAATCTATAGGGATCTTGTGTTTGGCACAGTGCTTTCCCCAGCAACAAGGAAGCCAGCTGAGCAGATGCTTAATAAGCGGCTAAGGGCCAAATGAATACGAGGAGAATAAAATATGGCAAGTTTAACAAACACATTTAATCAGAGGCCACAGAAGCAAGGATCAGACTGCACAGCAAACAGTCCAGAAACAGGACAATGTGTTCAATATAAAATCCAAGTTACAGCACAGTTCAGCACATACAGCATGTAAGCTGCCCCCTCACCGTGCTTTACAGGGTGACACCCCTAGCCCAAGAAGTCCTTCCACTGTCCTCAGACAGAAATAATGGCTTTCCCTGCTCAATATGTCTATACGGAGCACTTACTGTGTGGCTCTGAACTCTCACTGTCATGGCCAATTCTTCAAAGGAGGGAACACATTTCAGTCCTCTGAGCTGCTGCCCCATAGTGCCTGGGGACACAGTGCGGGGCAGGGGGAGGGGGAAGGGGGGGATGTTTCACATGCTAACCACAGTCAAGAAAGCAAAGTCCCAGCAGAGCTGAACAGGAAAGCTGTTCTGTTTTAGATAGCACTCAAAGCCATCTTCCCTTTTCTTTTATTTTCTACAGATTGCAATACATCTTTTAAAAATCGAGTCTGGAAACCCAGAACCTTCAAATGCCCAAGGAATCTTCCATTAACTTTTACGACCCAATTACCAAACCCAGGCACTGGTATTCACAGACTCAGATCCCTGGCGTGGCCCCGGGAGCAGATCATCCGTGGTGGGGAGAGGTGCCCTCTCAAAGGTGCCCTTTGCAATAGGTCAGGCCACTTTATATCTCTGAGACTTTTAACAGCCCATCTATTTAACTGTCTCTGTCTTAAACAAACTGTTAGTATTGCCCATTCATTTGACTTTGACCTAGAAATTTTATTCATGCAAAACGGAGTGAGCTAGTTTTTTATTAGGAAGCCAGGGTTCCTGGAAGAGCAAAGAACACTCTTTGTTCCAGGTATCTTCTTGGGGTTCAGGCATCAGTTAATTTCATTCTCAAAAGCCATAGCATGAGTCAGCTCTGCCTTTACAGATAAGTGTTTGTCGAGAGGGGAGGGGGTATTTGTTCATCCAGGGTGGGGAAAGCACGGAGGGTGGCTGAATATTGCCTTTTTCCTCTCTCCGTGGTTATAGCCCTGAGTTGGTAAACACTAGGTAACCTCTGGGTTTACCTAAACCAACACTGATAGTTGGAATTAATTAAGTACGCCCCTCAGAGTTACTGCCTCCCATACCAAGAACTCCCTAAAATGACGCTCTACAAAGTATATCCTTTACAATCAGGAACACATTAACAGTAAAATCATGCCCCTTCTCCCCGGATAGGATAAGGAGACGAACACTAAAAATACAGACACCAGTACAGAGTCCATTTCAAAGTCAGCCAAACTCCCCATTGTTTTCCTCGCCCTCGGTAGTCCATTTCTAAGTGATTTCTTCCTGTAAAATAAAGTCTCCGGGCTCGGGCTTGGCCCTGCAGGAGACTGCTGTGTCCACATTGTTGAAGGAGGGCAGGGAAGATACTCAACAAAAGCAGCGTGACCTGAAGACATAGGCGGTAAGCACATTTCCCAGAACTGCCCGTCCTGTGTGTGTGTCTGCTGTCGAGAAGTCACGGCATGGTGGCCAGATGTCCCGCCTTTTCCATGGTGGCCCTAACTTCACATGACCTGTCTTGCTGTCCTACAACTCTGCTGACAGTTGTCTCAACAAGGGAGCCTGGTTCTCCCTCAGAATGAGAGGCAGACTTAACCAGGCACGAAATCATTCAGAAGATACTGTTACTTATCGATACAAACATCCCCCCACAATCGGCTCATTTTCAAACAAATTCTATGATGTTAGTGGATCTTAGACCTTATCTTACTGACTCTTCTGTTTAGGAAACCACACACTGAGCATACACAGAAGAGTGACAGGATGCCCCCACGAAACATTTTTAAACACCTAAAATCACTACCGACACAGATCAGGTGCACGACAATGCGCCAGAGCAGACTTTGGGGAGATGGAGTCCACATCCTCCCTTCCACATAGGGACACTTGGGTCACAACCTTGAAAGAATCAGTCAACTTAATCATCTACCTAGTGACAGGCAATGAACAACGTTAGTATGCTCTAAGAGATGAGCCTGACCCTCCAGGAAAGCAGGCGTCCCCTTTCCAGGACGGGCTCCCCCGACCCCCACTGCGAAGTGTGCCGCTCACACCCCTCCCACTGCTGGGGCCCCTCCCACTGCTGGGGCTCCACCTCCGACCTCAGATCTCTCGTAGTATCAGCCCTCCTGGTGGAAATGAATGCTTCAAGCTTGCTTTGGGATCTTTGAAGATCGGGTGACGTTTATAGGAAGATAGTTACTAAATTAGAAGAACTAATATAGGGGCATCTGGGTGGTTCAGTCAGTAAAGCGCCTGCCTTCGGCTCAGATCATGATCTCAGGGTCCTGGGATGGAGCCCCATGTCACGTCAGGCTCCCTGATTAGCAGGGAGTCTGCTTCTCCCTCTCCCCACCGTCCTCCCCACCCGCTGCATATGTGCCTGTATGCGCATACACATTCTCTCTCCCTCTCTCAAAAAAAAAAAAAAAACCATTTACAAAGAAGAAATAATGTATTTCTCTTTTTTAAAATCTGGGTATATCAGAGAGGCTAACTAAGCTTTATTTTCTTTTAAAAGATTTTATTTATTTATTTGTCAGAGAGAAAGAGAGAGAGAGTACACAAGCAGGCAGAGAGGCAGGAAGAGAGAGAGGAGGAAGCAGGCTCCCTGCTGAGCAGAGAGCCCGATGTGGGGCTCCATCCCAGGACCCTGAGATCATGACCTGAGCCAAAGGCAGCAGCTTAACCCACTGAGCCACCCAGGCGCCCCTTAGCTAAGCTTTATAATCAAACATCCCTGGATTCAAACCCTGGGCACTCCCTCCCTAGCTGTAAGATTTTAGAGGACCCCCAGAAGTTTCCATTTCTCAAGTGTTAAACAAACAAACAAACAAACAAAACCTAATTAGCACCTATTTCTACCTTATTTTTATTATTATTAGTTAGGGTAAGATGCTGTAATTTGTGTAAAACACGTGGCACAGAGGTATGGAATCAAGTAGGACAGTAACTCACTCTGATTGAATGCATCTGTTGAAGTGGATCAAATTAGTCTTCCATCAGGTCAATACACACCCACACTCAAACACCTTCCTTGGTTCCCTATTTTGAGAGAGGGTTCAAGCTTACTATTTGGCATTTGAGGTCCTCTGACCTGCCTTCCACACAGTTTTCCCAGAAAGCTCTTCATGTACCCAATGCTCCTGGTTTTGGTGAAGCACCCGAGTTTTGGGTGCACGCCCACAACTCCACTCTCTGTGTCGGGGGTGCCCGATTCCATCCTCTGAACGGTTAATGCAGAGGTCGTAACCTAATAACCAGTGTTTGTGCTCACCTGCGTGCCTGTTGACTCTCGTGGGATCTTAGCCTTCTCGTACTAGTTGTCGACAATGGGAACATTTCTCCTCTAAGACTGGATTGCCACATGCTCAAGAAACAGTATCTGGGGGCTTTGGGCCTTTATTTCCAGGTGGAAACCACTGGTGTGGCCTGAGCGGTGGCCACCTCTGTAAGAGAGACCAGCCTTTCCCAGGTCGTCCCAGTCACCACGGCCGCTCCCCGCGAGCTCCCCTGCTCGGCCCTCTGAAGACATTCGAGCAGACCATCCCTTATCTACCTCTTAGCCATCGCAAGCCCTTCATAACTTCTTTCTTGATTCTTCTGTATTCAAAACCATTTTTCTCATTTTCAGATTCCATAGCTGTGTTTGCTAAGGCATGTGTCACAGCAGTAGCTAAGACTACAGGAGACGGGAGCTAATACTTCCTAGTTTTGTTTTATTCCCCTTCCTGAAGGACAAGCCCCTTGAAATGGAACCCAGGATTGGACTCCACCTGGCTCAGCAGCAAAGATGAGTCATCATCTTAACTGAGCAAAAACCAAATCAATTTAATCATAGGAAAGTCCCATCTCACAAGGCATGCAGACTTCCTTTTTTCCCCTGGGCTGGGGTATGTCCCATCAGTTCGTCCTAGGAAAAATTAATAAGAAGCTGGGTGGAGGAGGGAGATGGCAGGGACGGGGAGAAAGTTCTGCTGGGGAAGGAGGAGAAGGCAGGAGTCACACTTACAGGCCTGATGTGTAATTTCAAATTTCGTCCTGGATCCATTTGCAGGAAACAATTCTGTATACTAGTCTTTTTTTTTTTTTCCTTAAATGATTTGTCTTCCCTTCTGATTTCCCCCAGTTCACTTTTCCTCTCCTTGTCCTAATTTCCTCCATGTTATTCCATATACTCCACAAGTAAGTGAAACCGTATGATAATTGACTCTCTCTGCTTGATTTATTTCATTCAGCATAATCTCCAGTCCCGTCCATGTTGATACAAAAGGGGCAAACTAGATCTTAACAGATGTATTGCTTCCCCGTACCTGGTTAGCACTTTATTTTGTTCTGTGTCTTGTCACAGATACCGTCCCTTTAGAATCCCACACAAACCCAGAGCTATCGATTCAACGTTACTCCCTCCAGTTAGAGAGAGAAGCCAAAGCTACACCGTGCATGAGCAAAACACCGTCCCTCACAGCTCCTGTCTTCTAAAAGGCGGAAACACTGCCCAGATATGCATGGGGCCAGGCAGAGCACCGAGCACCCCAACATCAGGGGCCTGAGCTGACGGCCATGTCGGGCTTTGCTCTGATCAAGGCTGTCCCAGCACATCCTGCAAAGAATCACAACCACTCTCTTTTTTATGGATTCTCATTTTTCAACCACATCTTGGCAAAGCAGAGACAGGCTAAAAGAAAAACACACCCGGGTCAAGTATGTACACAATTTTTAAAGCGTGCTTTGAAGTTTTTGTTTGTTTCTTTGTTTTTTCACTCCTCCCTCCTAGTGAACAAATGAGGTTTGAAAATGCTGAAACCACTTCGTATCGTACCGTTGTTCACTTTAGAAAGTCCTTCGTAGAACCATTTTCCATTTGCCTAATACAGCAGCCTCTAGAAAACCTATTTGCAGCAGAGCCTCATGGGTTGGAGTCTTCCGAGAAGATGATGGGGGGGGGCAGAACGCATCACGGCACAGACGAAGTTAAACCAGTTATAGGGACAAGGAAATAATTCAGCAGGAGCATGGGACAACAGGACTCAAGAAGGCTCAGGGTACAGAAACTGAATTTAGAGACTGGGGGAGGCCTAGTACTCGAATCGGGGTTTATATTTTTTTCAAATATTCAGTTCTTCTAGTCCCAGACAGAGATTACATTTTCTCTGGTTCAAGAGTCAGGGTCAGACGTTCACAAGTAGTCCACACTCCCCGGCCTCCTCGACTTCAGCTCAGAGAAGTGGAAGGAAAAGAGAAGTTTCCGTGGGTCATTCTGGAGCTCTGGTCTCTAGCTGGCCCTAGATAGGCTAACAGCTAAAATCACGATTTGAGCCCCCAAGATTCAGGTGTCTGTGGGAAGGCTGCTAAATCCCAAAGAAACTTCGAGAACCAGAATGCCAGAGAGCCTCTGGCAGTCCTGGTGAAATATGCTGCTTCCCTATTCTCTCCATTTTGGAAAGGGCCCCATGCACATGTTGAAAACTTACAACTTTGGGGCCTATAAAAGGCGAAAGAAATTTAAAGGACTCATCAACGGTCATGAGAAACCCTCTCCCGAGTTGTAACTCAACTTGCAACGAGCAGCCCTTCTTAGAAAGAAAGACACTGGGGGCACCTGGGTGGCTCAGTCGGTTAAGCGACCGGCTCTCGATTTCAGCTCAGGGCATGATCTCAGGGTTGTGAGATCGAGTCCCACGTTAGGCTCCGCACTGGGTATGGAGTCCGCTTGGGATTCTCTTTCTCTCCTTTTCTGTCGGCTCCGTCCCTTCCCTGCTCGTGCTATCTCTTTCTCTTAAAGACAGATAAATAGACACTGGACTTGACCCTGCCAAATCTGATCAAATTTCAATGTCTTCCCCATGTATGTGGGAGAGAGGATGATGCACTTAGCAAGTCTCTGCCCACCGCAAACAACTTTATTTTTGTTTAAAGCAAGGAGAAACTATTAGGAAAAACACCGAAGGGCCCTGGAAACCAAGGGACAGACCAGCATTGTGTGTGTCATTGTGGGGAGGCAAACTCCCCTTTACTGTTGCCTCTCGGCCCAAAAGGCCATTCCTCAGAACTTCCTCCTCTCTCCAGCGTCCAGCTCAAATGTCACCTTTGGCAAGACATCTCCGCTGCCAAGTTCCCAGATGCCAAACACACCTCTTCCCCCCACCCCTGGGGGGGCACAAGTACTCCCCAGGGTGCAGCTGCTGCCAGGCCTCGGCAACCCCCTCCTTTCCCAGGGCAGTTTGCCACTGTTTCCCCAGCTTTCATATTTGCATTCTCTGCCTGCTTGGCACGAGCCCCAAGTACACAGCTGATGCTTGATGAATATTTGTTCAATTAATGTCTGGATTTATTCCCTGGCTTCACTCAGCAAGGATCTGAGGAGCTAAATGAATGAATTACGGATGGGAACGTGCCTGCTCTACCCCAAATGGGCTATCACAGCTTCGTGAGCACAGAGCAAGGACTCTTAGTGACAAATGCCTTCGCTGTTTCTTCCTATTGATATTAATGGTAACCGCCACGCATTGAGGTCTTTCCACGGACAGCGTGCGGAGGGCAGTACACACTTGCCCCCTGGCGCCCCATCTGGCAGAAGGTGCACCCAGGGGCTCTAACTTCTCTGGGCCTGCGAGCACACAGTGAGGAAGGGGCAGGCCTACAAGCTCCAGCTTTTCTCCAGCCCATCATACACCTGCCTTCCGAATCATTGTTCCCAAAGCAAAATGCCGCTGCTGTGATCAGAGAACGCCGTGCTTCTCATTTCTGTTTCCCTTCCTGCTGCTCTCCACTAACCCATGCTACCACTTGACAGGCATGGGAGAGCGATAAAGTCAATCTGGACAGCGCCACTGCAGGAAATCAATTTCACGGTGGCAAAATTCACACCACAACCATTCTGACAAGAGGAAGATAGGAAAGGAGCACTCAAAGCTTTTAGGGATGTTTTCAAAAGACAAGTACCTCTTCACGGACCAGGCTGATTTTTTTTTTTTTTTTTAACAAAGACAAGATAGGAGTCCGCTGGAAGACTGCCCAAGCCCAGGGCTAGGTTTATCTCCCAGGACAGGGAGAGTGGAAATGGCATGTTGGGGCTCCCGCACACCTTCAGGGAGGGAAGAGTTCCCCCAATCCAGGGACACATTGCTAAGTACACTGCCTGAAAATGTGCATCTCTACAGAAAAATAAACCCACTTGATGTTTTTCTACACTAGCACATGCTTCTCCCCTGACGTCAGCTGCATCTAAGCTCAGTGTCCAGGAGTGGTGACCCTAAACAAATGTTATTTACTGAACCAAATACAAACATAAAGGTCAGGATGGATTAAAAAAAGAAAATGATATTTCTTGCTAGAGAGTTGGGGTAGGGGGAGAATGAATCTTAATCAGGCTCCAAGCCCAGCGCGGAGACCAACGTGTGACTCAGTCTCACGACCCTGAAATCATGACTCGAGCCAAGACCAAGAGTCAGAAACTTAACCAACTGAACCACACAGTCACTCTTAAAACATATCATTTTCTTAATGACTGAAATTAAATCACGTTCATAAAACTGATGGTAAAAACCTCCCAAGGACGACGGTGTTTTACAATCATTTCTTTGTTTCTGTCAAAGGGACCGGTTGGGCATACCACAGTATTGCACAATTGATATTTGTTGACGGTTTTTATCTAGGATTAGAAATGGTAACCTGACCGAGAAGTCATAAAGGTTCCCTTTTAACCAAGCTTCTTGCTCCCCTCCCCCACCCGCGGCATCCCGTAATCAGTGCTTCGGATACTGCAGTGGGGTATCACAGATTAAACGCTCCTCGGCCTATAACTCAGGTGGTCATGTCAGGGGAAAGAAACAGGAGTACGAGATGAAGCAGACTCCCCAAACATTCACACTGCAGAAGAGAAAAGTTTGGCTATTTTATTATCTTATTTCCTGCCTTGAAATTCAAGCCTGGTTGAATTTGTTCAAAGGCGATTTTATAGCCCCCTCCCCCTCTCCCAATCCCACCTCCTCCCAGCAACATTGGGGAGGGTATGTGCTATCGTGAGTGCTGTGAAGTGTGTAAACCTGGCGATTCACAGACCTGTACCCCTGGGGATAAAAATACATTATATGTTTATTAAAAAAAAAAATTTGGAAGGGGAGGCGAACCATAAGAGACTATGGACTCTGAAAAACAACCTGAGGGTTTTGAAGGGTCAGGGGTGGGAGGTTGGGGGAATAGGTGGTGGGTAATAGGGAGGGCACGTTTTGCATGGAGCACTGGGTGTTGTGCAAAAACAATGAATACTGTTACGCTGAAAAAATAAATAAAATGGGGGGAAAAAAAAAGCAAAGGTGATTTTATAGCTATCGGCTGTACTCCAAACAAACAGTAATTCTTCAGGACTTACACCTTGACAGATCAGAACTGCCCTGACAAACCAAACTTCTTGCCCACATTTAGGTCTCTTCTCAAGCTGTGGTGTTGTAGCACATGGAACCCTATTGGCCTCACAGCCTGAACCCCTCAAGAGGAGGCTCATTTAGCAGAAATGGCAATACACAAGTGGACTTGAATGATCACAGCGTAACTTTAAAGGGGAGGCTGAGTTTTGCTCACAAAACCAACAGCGTCGTGCCCCACCTTGCTGATGAACTTGACCAACAGTCTCTGCCTCAACCCATGATTTGTTTTCTGACCCACCTTCTTCAACCAGTTTTCAAATACTCATCTTGTGTGGTGCTTATCCTCAGTGCTGTTAGAAGCTCTTCCACAGATATAGAAAAGGGAGATTTGGAGATTTGATAGAAATCTCCCTTTAAACTTTCTCCCACACATTTTTCTAAATTTTATTTTTTGAAAGATTTTATTTATTTATTTCACAGAGATCACAAGTAGGCAGAGAGGCAGGCAGAGAGAGAGGAAGAAGCAGGCTCCCTGCTGAGCAGAGAGCCCGATGCGGGGCTCGATCCCAGGACCCTGAGATCATGACCTGAGCTGAAGGCAGAGGCTTAACCCACTGAGCCACCCAGGAGCCCCTAAATTTTTTTTTTTTAAAGACAGGGAACCACTTTCCTTTTGTGTGCACTAAAACCTAGCTGGTATGTTACTTAGCGCATTTAGTTGCTCGTGTTCATGTGGTGGCATTTCGTGGAGTTGAGCACAGACCTCTATTACTTTGAGGGGCTCTTCCACCTCAAAAGTTTGGAACGGATAAAAATACACTCCTGAGCGAGTCATCTTTGTATCCTCACATCCGAGGACATTAGATACGTGTTTCGACACTGAATGAGCAAATTGAAATCCTGCTCATCACTCAAGACACAGCTCAAAATCCACGCCCATCAAGTCTTCTCTCATCACCAAAGGTCGCAGTGACTCTGACCTCTTGTGTAACTTATCACTATGCATTTATGTCCCCAGCCAGGGTCTACATTACCCCGCACACAGCGTTTCCTGCTCGATGACATTAGTAAGTAAACTTGGACTATAAACCGGCCTCAAATCCAGGAAGCCAAAGGACTTCCTGGTGTATATTTGGAGGTTCCACTGGTCCTGAGACTCAAGCAAAAAGCAAGGTACGGGGATAAAACCATGTTTTATAGAGTGTTTACTAATTCCTGATGCAACACCAGCGAGGCTCCAGGCCAAGAACCATGAGAGCTCAATCCTTGGGGCTGTTTATGCTTTGATCAGCTGCTTTAAGAACTAAGTCTGACTGACCAGTTCATTCAACACCAGGATTCATTACTTGTTGAGAACCTATATTCACCTCTAAAAAGTAAGCCAGGAGCCAAGGATATAAAAGTAACACTCTCTAACTCAAGGCCATCTTCTCCCATAGGAGAGACAGCTGTGCAAAGATGGACAACGCAACGGAAGAAACATGAAAATAGATTCACACTCCAAGCTCTACAAGCGGTCAGAGAAGGAGATAAGTTAGTTGGGAACATCAGGAATTTTCAGAGTAACTGACATCAGAGTGAAGCATTGCAAAATGAGTAATTTTTTTTTTAAACCAGATGTAAAGTCAGGAAACAGTATTGTGAGCAATAAAACAGCCCTGGCAATGTAACAGCATGTCTGGGAAAAACAGTGCTACTGACATTTGGGTTTGATGTTATGCATTGTCTGATAAGGTCATGCAGCAAAATGAAGGCCCTAGAAGCAAAAGGCACACGACAGGGAAGGTGTTGAGTAGGGGGAAGGAGGAAAGCTAAACCCTGGAGCACTACTGAGCATCCCTGTAAAGGACGGTGGGCAGTGCACACGTCTCTGCAAGGGCGGTAAGGGAGGGCTGAATCTGGCCCCATGCATTGGCTCTGAGAGGCAACCTTTTCCTATTTCCCCCACAGACACATTATATAGGCTAAATGCAGCTCTGTTGGTCAACTTTGGTCACCATGCAGAAATCAGGTGAGTGGGGGCAAATGACGCCACTTCTGTAATTCAGATATGCCTAGCCCTGAGAGCACTGCATTTGCTAACCCCTGGGAAGCCTGCTGAGGTGTATTTCCAGTGAAGGTCAAGGACAGATGTACTAACCACGTGTCCAGTTAGATCGGGAGCTGACAGCTGCCACTACGCCTCTCAATCTGTGGCATTCCTCCTGGTGAGACATGCTTTTCCTCTGCCTTTGTATCAAGTAACATCCAAGTGTAAGATTACAGGCATCTCTTTCCCAGGACATGGTGGCTAGCGACAGGGTTGAAGAAAATTAAATCTAAAAAAACCAGTGGAACAAAAAAATTTTAACTGTATGGTATATCTTTGCATCATGAGCGACTGGCATTTTGTAAGTGAAATAACACGTCTCTCCTTGTTTTTAATTAAGATCCAGCAAGAACTAGATATGAATGTCCTTGTTTGGACATTCACAGCTCTCCAGTTAAAGCGGATACTGGAGGTCCAGAGTAGATGATGTCCAACCGTTGTAACTACCTAATGAGTAAATTAGAAGAAAACAGAAGCATACCCCTTTCCATCCTTGCAATTCAAACCAGGTAAATTAATGACTGTCAAATCCCTATCCTGGCCATGGAGCTCAAGCATTTGTCTGAGATTTCGTCTGTAAAGCTGGTTTCATCATTTTTCATTTTAAACATGATTTTCTTAGGACAGTTTGAGAGCAGTTTATCTCTCCACTACTCCCTGGGGTACACAGCTATGTGTGAGGGTTCCTCAATTGGGAAACTGTGGCCTCCAATTTCTCCTTCTAGTATCCTGATTGTGCAAACACTCCACTGCTTTTACGTGACACCCAGAGGTGCTAAAATATTCTCAAGATGTGGTGTGGTCCGGAGGAGTCAGAGACGGGAGGAGTAGGAGTGAGGAAGAGATCTGGGGATCTTCGGCAAAAGGTAAACAAGTCAAAGAAGAATCTTTTCTTACTCAAGATTAACCCAGAACCTCTACTTATTCTGATAGGATAAACATCATTTGAATAAATCTGTCTTGGCCCCACACACTGTTTTAGGAACTAAGGTTTCCAATATTTTCAAAGAGGGAAAACAACACACACATGTAACAATGGGGTTTTATTCTACATAGAATTCATCACTCTGAAGAGTAGCTAGCTCTGCACAGAGAGGAAATGGGATGAAAATCAAGTGAGTTTGCACAGAGCAATAAAAGAAGAACTTCCTGGAGCACTGGGTGGCTCAGTCGGTTAAGCGTCTGCCTTCAGCTCAGGTCGTGGTCCCGCGGTCCTGGGATCGAGTCCCGCATCAGGCTCCTTGCTCAGAGGAGAGGCTGCTTCTCCCTCTCCCTCTGCCTGCTTGCATTATCTGTCAAATAAATAAAATCTTAAAAAAAAGAAAGAAAGAAAGAAGTAGAACTTCCTGGGTAGTCATTAAAACCTACCAGATCATGAAAATAGCCTATGTGACCTCTATGGGCAAAGGAATGCAAAAGCCACTTTATGGACAGGGCACAGCCCAGGTGCTGAGCAGGGGATGGCAGATGTATGCACACCTGGTACCTCCTCTTGGTTGGAAGCATTATGCTCACTAGAGGATATTAACGGACTCTTAACCTCTCCACTGCTGGGAACAAGGCTTCACTTTAATACTTTCCAGGGCCACTGATGGGTCTGCTTTTTCCCCAAACTTCGTCTCTCAGGGGGTGTACATTGATGGCCAAGCAATGAAACCACCTATGGAAGGATCTGGCTCTGTATTCTAGAATTATTTGATTCTAAGCATCTTTCAACAGGCTCCATGTGCTCTGGCTTACCATAGTCACCACTGCTCCTCATTGTCCTCACACACCCACCTTCCCTGCCCAGCCTTGTTTGTCTTTGAGTTTGGCCTCTTGTCCCATTAATGATATTGACTGAACAATAAATGACGCTCTATTTGATTACCATCTGCCATAAAGCTTGCCTCGTGCTCACAGCCTTTATACCTAACAGTGTCCATCTTTTGAAAGGCACTGAAATCCCCATCCATGCCAATTCCCTGCATCACACCCCACTCCCGACTAAATAGTTTTCCAAGGTGGATACAACCAATAGTAACAACTCATTCACAATTTTCTGACTTCACAGCAAATGCAACTAAATGCCACTGAGTTTTCATGAATGGTGTAAAAGAACATCTTACAGTCAACAAACCAACCAATTCTGAGCTTTGTGTGTTGTTCTGTCCGCAAGGATGTAACCAAAAGCCCTTACGGACAACCCCCGGGAGAGACCTGGTTTGGAATACCAGTGTTCCATCCATTTTCCTTCCCACCAGCCTGCAACATTCTCCTTTCCTCTCCAGCATGTCCTACATGGACCACAGCCTTTACGCACTCCATCTACAAGAAAACATTGTGCCCCTTGTGATTCTCCTTCCCTTTTTCCTCTGCTAACTTACGTATCTGTGGTTACTTCCTTCATACTCTAGTTATATACAGAACTTATCCAACTTAAGCAATTTTGTCAGGCTGGTCATTGTACAGGGCTTCAGGCCAAGGAGGGCCCTCCGCTTCGTTTCATCTACTCTGCTGTTGCCATCTTGAAATCTCTAATTCTTGCACAGAGGATCCTACATTTTTATTTTATACTGGACCATAAATTATGTAGCCAGTGTGGAGTATTATTGAACCTGTCATCCAACTCATCAATGCCCTACATGTAGTGGATTAGATTTCCTCACTGCTAGTCCTTGATGGCCTTCTTTAAAGTAGGCAAACATCTGGTCACACCAGGCTCCAGATAAATCCGTGGTTGTCAAAGTCTGGCCCACAGGGTTCTTCATACAGTCAGCAGGCTCATACTGAAGTAACATAGGCACAGTAAGATTCTTCTCCCATGAACAATTACATTTCTATTGAAACTAGACATCGCCTCCTACTGTTACAAAAGCAATGTCCTTCCTCCTAGCTATTAGCACTGTGATGGTCCGTGTGCGGAAAACAAAGAGCTGGTGTCGCATCTAACATTTCGATCTAGTGACTGTAAATATCTAGGAGCCACTGATGCAGACCTGAAATAACATCTACTTGGTTATCAGAAATGACCGCGGATCCCTACAGTCCTGGAGGAGGCAGGAGGAACTGGAGTACCAGCCCGGGTCTGCGCTTCTATAATTGGATTCGAGAAGCCAAAGAGTGGCCAGCTGTGTGCTAGGTACACAAAGTCACGGACAACAGGTCACCATCGCTCACTGAAATTCATCTGGAACATCATCTTTAAAGTGAGAATACATATTCCAGAGCATCATGTAAAATTCCCATTAATTTTTGCCAACCGAAGACTTCAGAGACACTTCCTGCTGAGTTACAGTTGCCTGAGCTTCTGCCCAGGAGCCCAGGGTTCCTTCCGCTGCTATTAAGTTTACTTAGATGGAAATGAGATGCTCGGTTCTGCTACGCCCAAAACTATAGCCATGACAAAGTGTCACAGGAAGACAGTCCTGCAATTTGTGTTTAGAAGCACGTATCTGATAGGGGCGCCTGGGTGGCTCAGTGGGTTAAAGCCTCGCCTTCAGCTCAGGTCATGATCTCAGGGTCCTGGGATCGAGCCCCGCATTGGGCTCTCTGCTCAGTGGGGAGCCTGCTTCCTCCTCTCTCTCTGCCTGCCTCTCTGCCTACTTGTGATCTCTCTCTCTGTCAAATAAATAAATAAAATATTTTTTTAAAAAATCTATTTAGAAGCACGTATCTGATAGACAAAGATGTTCCTAAAAACAATGAAGGTGACAGAACTTCAGAAGTTCAAGTTGAGCCACTCCCATTTTGGTAAAGCCCTTGGAAGAGGTCCCAAATCAGCAGAGGAGGGGGGTGATTCTTTACACATATCATCACTGAAGTGAATCAAGCCACATAGGCAACGGGACAAGCCGATCACTCTCTCAAGTCCACGTTACCATGGATCGTCTGAACACATGGCAAGATCAACTCCTCCTGGCTTCTCTCATCACCAACCATCTGCCAGTCCTGCTGGCCTACCTCTCAGCTCTTACCAAGGAGTCAAGGACATGAAGCCAAAACACATAATCCAGAGCCCCGAAGTACAGAACAAGTCATGGCTCCACCATTAGTTAAATAATGTCTGAGTTTCTGCAAAAGTAAGAAGCAAACAATAGCCAACTACCTACTGGGTCATTTTAAGGATCAAATTAAATAGAGGAAATCACTACATGAACTACAAAGTGCTAAAAATTATCACTCTTTCTATCCTCCTCAATTTCAGTGTTACCCAACAGCCCAGCCTTATAAAAACTGTTACTTAGCCCTCCCAAAAATACCTAAATACCTCACCATTAGTTTTCTAACTACTATATTTAAATATGAAAATCCAACTGGACTATGGTGACTAAGGGAACCATCACTCTTAATTGCCCATAAATTTGTCAAAACTTCTACAGTGAGGAGTCCTTCTGCATCTCCGGCTATGCTGACTAGAGAGATAACCAAACCTTGGATGGACACATGGCCATGAGGGACTCCTTACTTCTACCTTAAGAGCTTAGAATAAGATGCTGACACACAGATGACTTCACATCCACTTCAGATTTTTAAGGCTCCTTCCCCTTCCATCAAAAAAGTTTTCCTTCTACAAATTCTGAAGGGTAGGCTTAAAAAATAAACAGCCCTAGTCAACAAGAATGATGGGCCTAAATTCTAAGCTGTAAATGCACAGCAATGGAGTCTTCCGTGCATGCAGGTATGGGCAAACAACAGTGCATGGGAGAGTATGTTCCAGGGCTCTGGTGAGGCAAAGAATGAGCAGAAGGTGAAAAGATCATGGAAGAAGGGGCTTGAAACCCCAGAGCAACTTCCTCTGGGCTAACTCAAAGAGGAAGTGTGATCAAGCATGTAGCTTAAAACTCACTTGTGTTTCAGGTGTTGGATCTTTGCACTTTGAGGCATAGTAAGTCCCTATCATTTCCTCATTGGACTAGCGGAGACCTTCATGGACTAGAGTCACTATCAGGATTTTCTTTCTTCCCTCCACCCTACCAAGCAAAGACTAAGCAAGAACGTTCACTGGGCATGACTGTTCAAGACTGCTGTGGGACCTATATGGTGTGTGGCACATAGAAATGCTCAATAAATGTTTGTGGAGTTTTCCAGAGGCCAACATCCCTGTTTTCTGGTGACATATCGCATACATCTTTGAGTCCTGGAGAAGTCCTGAAGAAGAATCATTGCATCAACATTACCATGAGATCTGCCCCTTGTTTCTGTCATTTATCATGGATGAGGATGAAATATGGATGACAAAGACCCATTCAATGAGAAAAGAGGCCAATATCATGGGTCAGAAACCACAGTGTGCTGGAAGCCAAAGAATCTTGGTTCTAGTTCTGATTCCTCATTAATTAGTAAGTTTCTTTGGGTGCCAGTTACCTTAGTTTGACATAATAAAGCTGAACTATAGGATTTCTAAATTCCTCCCATGTTCTCAGATCCTACTACAAGAGGTATTTCTCCATTCCAGAAGCACAATGAGATAAAAGACGATCCACTAGCAAAAAGCAATTCTTGACAAGTGTAAAAAGGAGAGGAGTCTCTCCCTTTCCCTTTATTGGAGGGGTTAGCAGAAAGTCCTGATGAACTACATTCTTAGGGAGACAGCCATGAAATCAAACAGAAACATTGTAAGTACTTTATTTTCCTCCCAAAAGGAGGGAAACTATTCTCCTCTTTCAAGATCTTGACCCAGGTAAAGGCATCTAATTGACCTTTAAAAAAATTACCATCTATTTCTTTTTTCTAAAAATGAAAAAAAGAACTATCTCCCATCCTAAAGAAAATTCTAAAAAGACAATTTTCCAGTTACTATGATTTAAAAAAACAAAAACAAAACAAAGCTCCTTTTTACTAAATTCTTTTAGTGCAAGCATGTACAAATCTCTTTCAAGTCAAGCAACATTTCTCCCTCCAAGCCCATTAAGCTGGTTGTTATTTTTAGGACAACTAGTTAATGAATATTGTTCTGTGCTAATACAAAACCAGAATCTCCATTTCTGGGTTGAGATTCCTTCATTAACACGTATAGCTTCCTTCTTAGGAGGTGAGTGGCCATTATCATTAAAACGAGTCTAATGAATATCAAAACTAAGATCTGTTTTCAGATGCTGTGTCTCCTGCATATTGGTATACGCACTGTGCCTTAGCAAAGGCTGAGAGAATTGTTGCATGAATGCGGCCACGAAATGGGCTATAAAGGGCTTCATTAGTTGTAGTTTAGGAGGAGTTGTTTTCTGGGTAAATGCTGTGAAACTAAAAATGCCGTATGGCTCAAAAACTTCAAACCTAGCCTTTTGTTTTCCTAAGAATATGAGTCCATGCAAAATTCTTATGTTAAATCCCTCAATATGACAATATTAGGAGGTGGGGCCTTTAAGAGGTAATTTGGTTTATTTGAGGTCATGGGGATAGACAGCACCCATGATGGGTTAGCGATGGGTTAGTGCTCTTCTAACAAGATGGACAGACAGCAGAGTTTCCTCCCACACCACGAGACATCAAGAAGATGGCTAAGTGAGATGGCCAGTGAGATGGGCCTCACTGGAACTCAACCATGCTGGCACCATGATCTTGGACTTCCCACTCCAAAACCATGAAAACTAAATGTCTGCTGTTTGAAGCTACTCAGTCTCTGGTATTTTTTCTATAAATTTTTTAATAGATTTTATTTATTTATCTGCCAGAGAGAGAAAGAGAGAGGGAAAGCATACAAGCAGGAGAAACGGAGGGCAGAGAGAGAAGCAGGTTCTCCACTGAGCCAGGAGCCTGATGTGGGACTCGATCCCAGGACCGGATCATGACCTGAGCGGAAGGCAGACACTTAACCGATGGAACAACACAGGCATCCCCAGTCTGTGGTATTTGTTATAGCAGCTCAAGCTAAGACACTCCCTTTCCTTATCTGGAGAATAACGGATTTGCATGGAATGACCCGAGAGTCTTAGGAGCTTCAGCAATCTATCGTAATGAAAGAAACACCAATTACCACAAAAGTAGAGTAAAAGAATTTCAAACTATTCACTCACTCATACACACCAGAGATGTCAAGTGACATACTGAAAAGGCACAAATTAGAAATCAGAGGAAGCGCAATTCTGAAAAGTGAAGCCACCATAAGTCAACAAACAGGGAAAGTGGCTTCAGGAAACCACTCTTTGAGGTGGATGATGCAAGTAAGCATGTATGGGAGTTGGGATGGCTTCGTCAAAGTTCCAGAGGAAGTGAGGCTGCGTCCAACCCCTTCAGACGGGTCTTAGACAGTTAAACATCATCTGTGCCTCATCAAGAACGGTTATAGAACCAGAAGGTATTTCCTTAAGGAGACCAACTCCAAAGACCTTCACGAATTTTTCGGACTGCTGGATATCTCTTCAGTGACTGCACGCTGCTCTGTTTTATTTCCTAGGGTTGTCGTAACAAAATGCCACAGACTGGGCAGCTTAACCAAAAGAAATGTCTCCTGTTTCTGGAGGCTGTGAAGTCCCAGATCAAGGTGCCAACCATCTCCTTTCCTGTTAAGAGCTTTCTTTCTCCCAAAGGTTCTTCTTCAAAAACATCACCCTGAGGAGTAAGTCTCCCTCAAATGAAGTGAGGAGGGACACCATCGTTCAGGCCATAACAGGCCACAAACTGAAGCTAAATAAGCCCTTTATTCATTAATGCCAACATCTATATGACTTTGATTAACTGCAGGCAACGAAAACAACTTCTGTTACATATTTTTGTTATAGAAAAAACACATGTTTGTTAGACTAGGGCAGAGAAAAACAAGCATCATCTATTAAAAGTGTTTGAGATTGAAGACTGGACTCTTGCTCGTGAACGGGCAGAGAGGATTTCATAGATGAGTGCCACCAATCCCCCCCCCCCACTTGTGTTAAAAGGGATTCTCGTTTCAATCAAGGTTGTCCCCCCACTTGCCTTCAAGAATGGTTTTGCCTTTGTCCACCTGGGGTTTTCACAATGCAGTATCAGGATAAACAAGGAGAAGTGGGTAAGACACACTCAGACTAAGCATATAGCTTATGGCTTTGATCCAGGAACATTTCTTGTAGCCAGTCTTATTCAAGTACTTTTAAGGCATCTAGAAAATAGTAACTAAGCTTGCGGCTATCAAGAACAAGAAAGATCTGAGATTTGACTCTACTTGAAAGCTAACAAGCTAGCTGCCAGTTTTCATGGATGATGGCAGAAGAGAGGAGACTCCAGGGTCCAAGACAATGAACTTTGTTGTTTGGAGCGTAGAAAGAAGCATGAGCACTGGCAAATTTTTATCAGTTCTCCTGCCGCCAAGGTCCCAAGGAGCCCATGTGAACAGGTCCGGATGGATGCCTAAAAGCTCTGTGGCTGCATTAGAAAAGAGGAACTCTGAGCTTAGGAAACTTGAATCCTATATAGCGGGCAGAAAGAATGCCTGCTTTTTACCTGGAGAAAGAAATTTTTTCTTTCAAGGCTATTTATTATACCAACATCCTTGAAACTAAAGTCCTGGAAAAGGGCAGTTAGTAGCTCGCTTACAAGACATGCAGAATCATGAGAAGTCCATGGGAAACTGCCTCCCAACACTGGCCAGGGAGGTGGAAAGCAGCAACTGCACACAATGAATATCCCTTGGCTTTAACTGTCCTCCTTTTGTACTGTACTCTTTCTAGCCTTTTCTTACACATCATCTCCAGAAAAAAAGAGAAAAGCAAAGCCAACACAATGAAAGTGAGAATTCATTTTTCTGCTGGTGGTGAATTTGAGTAATTTATCTTTTTATACCCAATACAGTTTGATGTTTAAGTTAAAAATGAAGAAAGATTATTCTGGGTGACCCAAAAAGCATTCAGTGTTTGGATTTCTTTTTTTTTTTTAAGATTTTATTTATTTATTTGACAGAGAGAGATCACAAGTAGACAGAGAGGCAGGCAGAGAGAGAGAGAGAGGGAAGCAGGCTCCCTGCTGAACAGAGAGCCCGATGTGGGACTTGATCCCAGGACCCTGAGATCATGACCTGAGCTGAAGGCAGCGGCTTAACCCACTGAGCCACCCAGGCGCTCCCAGTGTTTGGATTTCTACACCAAGCTGCCATTATGTTCACAAATCTACTCAGAATGCTCTCATGATCTAGAAGTTTCTAAATTTCAAGTGCTCCCAAACGCAAAGTAATAAGACATGATTTAAAAAAAAAAAAACAATAACAAAAAACAAAAAACAACAACACAAAAAACTAAAGAGGAAACAACAGATAATATTGTCATTGAAAATTATATAAACAGAAGAATTCCTGAATGGCTATTTAAACTCAGGAACTATGCTAAAGACCTAAATATTACCTTACTTGATTTTACAAATAAGGAAATAATACAGTCCTAAAAGAAATTAAGTTACTCTGGGCTACCTGGGTGGCTCAGTTGGTTAAAGCATCTGCCTTCAGCTCAGGTCATCATCTCTAGGTCCTGGAATTGAGCCTCATGTCAAGCTCCCAGCTCAGTGGGGAGCCTGCTTCTCCCTCTCCTTCTGCCTCTCCCCCACTTGTGCCCTCTCTCTCTTTCTCTCAAATGAATAAATAAAATATTTTTTAAAAAGAAATTAAGTTACTCATCAAGAGTTCTATGGATAATAAGTAACAAATGGAATATAGAAAACCTGAGCTCCTAACACAATCCACCATTTTGTGTCTGACAGAGGAAAAAATAAGATCACACCCACCCACAGAAACAAAAACAAAATCCTCACCAAGATCATGACTAGCAGGTAGCCACGTGACACAGCTATGGAAAATGTTTTCCCCCAGGATCCTATTCCAGATCATTTCTACCAACCTGAAAAGATAGGCAACTCCTAACACAATCTGTATCTAGCAAAGCAAAAACCTTCCCTGAAAAATCTCATGCTATTTGAGTCTAAAACAGGCAAGATATGTAATAAATAAAAACACAAAACCCTCCAAATAACCAAAACCTTAAACGCAAGCAAACACAAAGACACACAGGCAAAAGAAAGGAAGACAAAGACTCGCTTATTCATGGCCTTGTAGAACATGAACTGGCTTCAGGAAAATTCCATTATAATTTGGTATGTGCTGCTCTTTTGCTACTAAATTGTTCCCAATGCTCCCCACATGCCCCCTGCCACTGGCTTCTCCTTGAACAAAACAGCATCATTAAGAATTTTAATCTAGTTGGAAAACATATTGGAGATGAGAGCAACATACTCATTAAAGATTAGCAGCTGTTCCTCCCACAGCATAAGGGAAGAAACAGCAGCTAACAGTGTAGTGAGTGAGAGGAGCAGAGCTGTTATTGTACTTTGTTTAGAAATACTATTAGTCAGAGTAGGCTAGGCTCTATTGCAGTAACAAATGAAACCCAAGATCTTGGTGACTTAGCACAGTGAAAACTTAATTTTCACTCCTGTATCAAGTCCGATGTACATGTTCATAGCTGAGCAGCTTTCCTCTAAGTGATGACTCAAACCACAGGGCACTGTTCATCTTGTAGTCCCGCTCTCTATAGCTAATGACCTCAAAGAGCTACAGAGAAAGATAAAAAAGGATTGTGAATGCGAGATTTTTTGTGGGCTACGTTCTTTATTGCCAAATAGGTCATAGTTCCCAAAGCAGAAACAGAAGATTGTCAATTTCCTTAAGAGATGATTTCCTTTTAATGGCTAAAAAAACCTGATGTCCCAATTAATAAATGGAAATGGTATGCATCACTTCCACCCACATTCCAATGACCAACACTAGACACTTGTTCCCTCCACCTGTGGTTGTCACACAAGGTCAGCCAAACTGCCCTGCACCCTCCATTCTTGGGGCGCCTGGGTCCACATCTCCTATCTTAGTGTTTTCAGTATATTTCCTCAAACCCTGATGCTCCATGCAGCTCAATTTTGACAGTGTGTCACATTCAAATAACCAAAATGAGGCAACATCTATTCTCCAATTCTATCTCAATGTCTACAAAATATAGGATGGTAAATTCTTAATCTTCAGAATGTATCCTCAACATGTTCTCTCCTTATCCCTGTTCCTCTTTGTATCTTCCTTACAGAGAGAAAACGTTCCTTGAAGGTTTCCTAGTCTCAACACTCCATCCAGAAAAGCCCTCCTGATGGTGGCTTTTCTCTTTCTTCTCCCCCTACTTCAGTTCTGTACTGTCAATCAACTTGGCCTTCCTGACTTCCTTATAGCCTTCTCTCTCAAACATCTGCTACCTACATTCCTTCCATTTAGAGCCTACCAGCTGAGCTAGTCAAAAAGAATATTGTCTTTTTGACTAGGAGGATGGGGGTGGTAGTCTGCAAATATTCCCATAATCATAATTACTATAAATGCTGAAAGCACGTAAGGCAGTAGAAGCCAGTCTGCCTCCTCAAGGGTTATGAACTTGGAAAGACAAGAGGGTCTCAAAGTCCCACTTAACCAGAATCAACTTTTATTTGTCAATCTTTTCTCTGTAGGTGCAGTTCTTGGCACAGAGAAAGTTCTCAATTGCCTATGGAATAAAGTTCTCAAGCTGCTGAAACAAATGTGACAGGACCACTATCTTAGAACCTTTACACAATAAGAAATGTGACCGGCCACTGGATTCCATCAGTCCCCAAATTAACCATCAACTTTTTAAACTCTCCCAGTGCATCTAATGATCCCAAGTCGGGATGTCAAGAGAAAATGCTTCTTAACCAGTAAAGAGAAATCAGTCTTAAGGGGCATTTTTTTTTAATAGTCTAGACGATCAGAAACACCTTCTTTCCTTTTCTACTTAAGTACCACAGATTTGTCAAGATTTTGATCAGTTCTTCCCACCTCCGGGAACACTTAGGCAAACCCAACGCCTTGGGAAATAGCTCGTCCCTCACCAGGCACTCAGCAGGTAGTTCACCCTGCTGTAGATTACTATTCCATGTGTGTGCTCCTTTTCCAAGAAGATGGGACCCTCTGTTAGAGCAGGAGGAGCAAGCAGGAGCTGAATCCAGTCTCCCCACCCCATTTCACACCGCTGTTTGTCCCTTCATTAACCCTACTTACCATCATAGATGGCCTATGCTTACCACCTCTCAACTCAATGTTGGTGGTTGAAAATGAAGTACATAGCATCAAACTGATTATTGCCTATTTTATTTAGGTTATATATACACCTAAGTGTATTTATTTAAATGAGTGAAGAATTTTACCATACTCAGGGCTTCACTCTGAACACAAGCCTTCAAAGTAGTACAGAATCATCAGTTCTTTTGGTGTTATTTTCATTTTTTTATCAGAGAAAGCCCAAAGTACAAGAGATAACAGAGCCAAAGGGAGCAAGCCAGATCTTTTGTTTCATTATAGTAACTCAAATATTTCCTATCTCAGTCTTGGAGCCACATTTTACGGTATAAATGTGTAATGAAAGAATGAAGTTTCTGTCTGGAAATACATAGTTCTGAGATGAAGATTAATCTCAGGAAACAAACTGAGGGTTGCTGGAGGGGATGGGGCGGCTGGGTGATGGACACTAGGGAGGGTATGTGCTATGATGAACGCTGTGGATTGTGTAAGACTGATGATTCACAGACCGGTACCCCTGAAAAAATAGTACATTCTATGTTAATTTTTTAAAAAGTGAAAATTCATAGTTCTTAGTCATGGAGTAATATGGAGAGTGTTCAATCTGTAGTATTTATGCCAGGATGCACATAATTTAAGTACGTAAGACCTTGTCAACCTCACCAGTGGATACTATAAAACGTGTAGTATTCACAGAACAAGACAGTAAATGGAAACGTAATTCACAGGAGAGATCAAGGATATCACCATATCCTTGATATATATATCCATATATCTATATCTATCTATATATATAGATATACATATATCTATATCTATATCTTGGCTTTAACTGTCCTCCTTTTGTACTGTATATATAGATATAGATATACGTATATCTATATCTATATATCTATATATCTATATCTATATATCTATATATCTATATATATTTTTATATATATATATATATATCTATATATATTTTTGCAAGTGACTATCCAAGAAGGTGTCTCTTCCACATTCACATGGTTTGGTCATGGCCTACCAAGGGTAGAACCATGGGTGATATTCCCAAGATTAGCAATGCATATGGCATGAGCAATGACCAATCAGAACAGAGGCTATTCTACTGTCGTGGCTGTAAAGGAGTCAAGGAAGTGAACTGCAGTGTGAGGCATTACTTAGTAGGGAAATATCTAGAGTATTCCAGAAGTGAGGCCCTGATGGCTAGCTTGATGGACTCAGGGGGAGAGGGCACTCTGGCTAATGGCTATTTACCCGTTAGCATAAGACTACATCAGTGTTTAACACCTAGAACATGCGTGCTCATACTCACCAGCTGGTTACCAGCACTGGTTACAGTTCTTTGTCAAGCACAAAACGAAGATCCTATAGCACTAGAGGGAAAACATTTCTCTAAGTCAGAATTCCTGGCCCTGTCATTTATATCACCATCAGAATCATAAAGGCCTTATCTTTATCCCGAAGGAAACAAAGTCAGTGTCCAGATGAAACCATAGCCCTACATATAGGTTTTTTTGGTTTTGTTTTTAGAGAGAAAGAGAGAGAGTAAGCACAAGTGAGAGCCCATGAGAAGGCAGGAGGGGCAGAGGGAGAAGGAGAATCTTAAGTGGGCATAATATTCAGCACAGAGCCCGACTTGGGGCTCATTCTCATGAGATCATGACCTGAGCCCACATCAAGAATCAATCAGATGCTTAATCCCTAACTACTTCCTTCTCTGTGTCACAGCTAAAGTCCTCTGAATACCTAAAATGACAATAAATCTTGTCCCCAATTTCAAGCCTATTATCTACATTTATATAAACCTATCAGTCTGAAAGTCTGGAAACAGAATTGTTGGTTCCCTGCCCCCCATACCTCTTTGTTGCTGTTAAACTCATTTATCCCTCACTCTCACTCGTCTGCATAGATTGCACCGCTACTGACCCAGTCACTCAAGCCAAAAATCCAGGGGTCATTTTGATTCTGTTCTTGCATACTCCTGGGCCATTTACCAATACATCCAATCAAGTCTACCTTCAGCGCCTATATGAGAATCTAACCAACTCCATCAAGCTCCATAATTCCTATGTTAGTCCAAGTCACCACGACAGGTCACCTAGACCACCCCACAGTATCTATGATTGGTCTTCCTGCTTCCACTCGGACTAAACTCAGTCTATTCTCTGTCCAGCAGGCACAGTTTTTCTTCATAAAAACAACCAAATCACCTCCCTCTGCCAACCTTTGTTCTCCCTCAGCCTTCCACTGCACTTACAATGAAATCCAAATTCCTACTTTCCCAGCCCTGCTTCCTGTCTCTTCCTTTCCCTCAACTCAACGCAATGCCTTTAGCTCTTACTCAAAACCACAGAGCGCACTTTCACCTCGGGCGGTCTTCTAGGTTAAATTGCTGTGTCATCCCTGGCACACGGTTTCCCAGGTCTTCAGGTAGTTTCTCCCTTCTCTCAACCCCATCTCCCTTCAATAGTCACCTCCCCAGAGAAGCCTTCCTATTAAAACTAGACCCACCAACCCCCAGGGCTTTAGTCTCTACTCTCCAACCTCTTGCTCTCCTTTATTTTTCTTCATGGGACTCAGTGAACCTAAAATCATCCACACATCTATTTATTGTTACATTTCAGTATAAGCACCATGAAGGCAGAGGCTATGAATTATTCTCTTCTGAATCCCACATGTCTACAATAGCACCTGGCCCACAGTAAGCTCTTGGAGATTTGTAGAAGGAATCTTTTTTTTTTAACCTGTTAGAGCCTGTTCACTTGCTGAAATTTCTTGATATGCACACATTATTTTGACATTACATTGCCCTTCTGATGCTTTAATTCTTAGAATGCATTCTCTATGCTACTTAAGCAGAGGAGAAATATATAATCTCATGGTAAATCATTAAAGGGGTACAGGTACTTCTCATCATAGATTTCTAGAATTTCAGAGCTGACATTTTAGAGATCATCTATCACCACTCATTTTAGAGATCATCTATCACCATAGACTCATAACAACAAGAGTTCAGAGCTGTGCAATCCAATCCAGTAGCCACTAACTAAATGGGACACTGAACACTTAGAATGTGGGTCATCTGAATTAAGATGTGCTTGAATGTAAAAATATACATCAGATTTCATAGATATAATATGAAAAAATAGATCTCTTTTCTAAATAGTATTGATTACATGTTTAGTAATTATATGGACATTAAGTTAAATAGACTACATTATTAAAATCAATTTTGCCAGGTTCTTTTGTTTTTTTTTTTTTTAATTGTGACTACTTCAAAGTTTTATTTTTTTTATTTTTTTTTCCATTTTATTTATTTTTTCAGCGTAACAGTATTCATTCTTTTTGCACAACACCCAGTGCTCCATGCAAAACGTGCCCTCCCCATTACCCACCACCTGTTCCCCCAACCTCCCACCCCTGACCCTTCAAAACCGTCAGGTTGCGCCAACCTCCCACCCCTGACCCTTCAAAACCCTCAGGTTGTTTTTCAGAGTCCATAGTCTCTTATGGTTCGCCTCCCCTCCTCAATGTCCATAGCCTGCTCCCCTTTACTTCAAAGTTTTAAATTGCTTGTGTGGCTCACACTTCCAGCTAACATTCTATTTCCACTGGATAGCACTGGTTCAGTGAGATTAAAGGACTAATCCAAAGACACACTGCACTGTAATGGAAGGCACAGGAACACACACACACACACACACACACACACAGCAGGCCACTGCCTCCATTCAGACTTATTTCCAGTGCCCAATGCAGCCACGGATGCTCTATGGTGAATTCTTTCCCAAGGGCAGTAGGAAATAGTGGTAAGAGTAAGAAATTCCTAGAATCAAACTGCCTGGGTCAATCAAACCCCAGCCCCACACTTAGGGACTCTCGACAACTCATTTAATCTTTCTTTACCAGTTTCCTTATCAGGATGATGGAAAAAAGTTTATCGCATATCTCACTAACTTGCAAGGATGAAATCAACAAATAGATACGTAATACTGACTATATGCCAGATATAATTCTAAGGGGTTTGTAAGTTACTGCTATCATTACTAAAATGTTCTCCTACTCTAAAACAAATTGAAGGCTGGAAGGCTTCTCGCTTAGGACAAATAGTGTTAGTTTAGGAGTCATTTTTTATGTCAAAAGATATTGCTAACATCAGAAGCTCTGGTCAGATTACCAAAACAATACATTTCTGTTCCTGACAAACCTGTTCTAATACCCTGAGATTATCGCACACATAAAATCTCATGTTACATGAAAATTCAAACACAGAGAACAAAGGAATATGAAGAACTTTCTGCCACTTATCACCAAGGCAAACAGCAACCAGATACTTTCGTCAGTTGTGCTGGAGTTGCATGCAACAAACAGAACACACACACACACACACACACACACACACACAGTGTCTACCCTAAGTGATCAAGGTAACTAACACTTCCTCTATGATTGAAGAGTTACCATAGCAACTCAGACCTAGAAGAATTTATAGACTGCTCAATCCAGCCTTCTTCGCATTTTATGGATGAGGAGCCTCCATGATTTTGTGACTTGCCCAAGGTCACACTACAAATGAAAAGCCAAACTGGGATTCATAGCAAAGATTTTTGGCAACTCATCTACAAGGCTTTGACAACATCCAGCTTCTTCAGGTACTTAAAAGTTTGAAAGTATTAAGGGTGAAAGCAACTCATTAAACAGGCCATGCAGCAAGTCTCATAAGGAATAAAATTTTTGAATTCTGGAAAAAACACAAATTAGAAATACTTCTAATTATAGCCTGAGGAGATGTAAGACACTGAGTCTTCATCATCACCATAAGCACAAAACCCTTTGTGTCAGCCAACATGATTCTCCTGAAAGGAAGAGGACTTCAAACAGAAATTCAAATGCTCAAGAAGAACACTATTTTTTTAAATTTTTTTAAAGATTTATTTATTTATTTGACACAGCCAGAGAGGGAACACCAGCAGAGGGAGGGGGAGAGGGAGAAGCAGGCTTCCCACTGGGCAGGGAGCCTGATGTGGGGCTCAAGCACAGGACCCTGGGATCATGACCTGAGCCAAAGGCAGACACCTAACTGACTGAGCCACCCAGCTGCCCCAAGAAGAACACTTTGAGCAAATGAATATATTTTTCTGGGGTAACAACTTTTCTGGCCATTTTCTGGTTTGTACTAAGATACAACTCCCTTGTAGACAGAAGTGGTTTAATTCTAACAGCAAATTCAAATAGCTTTGTAAGTGTTAACTGATTTAAAATTATCTGGTATTGGTGATGGCCTGTGTGCATGTCTATCTCCACACACCTACACGCACAGGATGAATTTGTTCCATTGGGGCCATTCCTCATTGAGAGAGGTTACCTCAACTGTCTTTTCCTAAAGAGCTTATGTCAAGTAAACCTAAGCTTCCTCCTCATTTTCTCCACCTTTCCATCTCCTAATGCTGACACAAATGAGTAAGCCAGGGAGAAAAACTTCCTCATTACCTTAAATGAATGGTAATTTGAAAATGGTCAGGGAAAGTTCAAGCAGTTTTCTCATGCATGAGCTACCGCTACATAGTCCACAATTCCATAGCAACAAAGACAAAGAGAAGATATTAAAAGGAGGGATTCAATCAACCTTTAGACATTTTAGAAGCAACAGCATTTAAACCCAAATACTTGTTGTGAAGGTTGGTATGGAGTTTTTGGTAATTCACACTTTGTGATTAGGGCTTTGTATTTAATTCACTTCATTTCATCTTGTTTTTTCTTTATCTGTGTATTTATTTTTCAAGAAAGAGACAGCACGTGCATGAGCAGGTGAGGGCTGGGGGGAGGGGACGGGAGGGGGAGAGGGAGAATCCGGAGGCTCCATGCCCACTGCAGAGTCTGACTCAGGGCTCAATCTCATGATCCCAAAATCACGACCTGAGCGGAAAACAAGAGTCAGGCCCTTAATCAGTGGAGTCACCCAGGTGCCCCCATCTTGTTTTTAAAAAATCACTCTTAAATGGCTTCATGTTTCCATAGAAAGGGAAAAAATTGTGTAAACAGTATTGGATTCAGGTGTTCAAATTCAGCAAATCTGAAAGCAGAATACAGACAAGGCACGGAGAAATGACCTCATCTGTTTCATCACCTAAGTCTGTGATCTGAATTCTTCCTCTTTAAAGTTCAGGGACAGTGAAAGAAATGATAGTCTCAAGACAGAAGAGCTTAAAAAGTATAGAATCTCTTTAACATAAATTAGGTAGAGAAGAAACTAGTCGCCATTGCAGGTGGGAGGACGCACAGAATCCAGTGAGTTAAAATTAGGTAAGATTTTTTTTTTTAATAATAAAAAATGGAATAAAGGAGTAAGTGATGCTTTGGGTTGCAAATAAATAAATTAGTCTTTAGCTGGGTGTCCATGTGCCCAGATAAAACTTCTAGTATTACAGACGGAGGAAGAACAGATGTTCAGGAGACTGTGAGCAGTGTCTGCTACAAATATGCCACTTTTCAAGTTATTCACAAAAATTCAACACAGTAAATTTTAAAGATCTAGTTGGTTTTATTAACTGATCCATGAACAGCATCACATTTAGTAAATAAAAGGGAGCTCCAAATAAAAGGGCTATGTCAAAGAAAAGTTTGGTTTTTTTAAAAGATTTTATTTATTTATTTGACAGACAGAGATCACAAGTAGTCAGAGAGGCAGGCAGAGAGGAGGAAGCAGGCTCCCTGCTGAGCAGAGAGCCCGCTGTGGGGCTCGATCCCAGGACCCCAAGACCATGACCTGAGCTGAAGGCAGAGGCTTTAACCCACTGAGCCACCCAAGAGCCCCCAAAGAAAAGGTTTTTAATGGTAGAAAGGAAGTGGGGGGAAAGGAAATTATTAGCAAAGAATCTGTTGTTTTAGGCAAGGTTGCCCTCTTATGAGGAACGGAAGGGGTCTATCAGTGAATTTCTTAATGCTGACCAGGAAATTCCCGTGTTAACCAACATGGACTGGATAAAGGTTACATTTCTAGAGGGATTGAAACTGCAATTAAGTTAGGTATTAAGTCTTGATTTACTGACTCAGGGTCTTAACCTAAGTGACGTCATTTTGGGCCTGTGGTTTTCTTTTTAACAAAGTAAAAATAGTTTTAATATCACAAGTGTTTACTTCTGTGCATAAATCTGAAAGCTTAGAAAACAAATAAGACACATGCAATAAATCACTGGTTCCAGAACATCAGCCCACAGTTCAATGTCAATCCATAATGAAGTTCAGTTGTCTTAAAGTAGAAGTTTAAGAAGGACAAATAGTCTGATATGTATTCAATTAAAATGCTATATTCTATTAAGAATAAGCCTTTGACACTTCTTGAGGTTAAAATATCACTTCTTGGGGCACCTGGGTGGCTCAGCGGGTTAAAGCCTCTGCCTTCCACTCAGGTCATGACCTCAGGGTCCTGGGATCGAGCCCCGCATCCGGCTCTCTGCTCAGCAGGGAGCCTGCTTCCTCTTGTCTCTCTGCCTACTTGTGATCTCGCTCTGTCAAATAAATAAATAAAATCTTTTAAAAATAAAATAAAATATTACTTCCTTTACGTGATCTTGTTGGTACTACATGGCAATATATCTGTTTATTCATCAAATGTTTCTGGAACACCCAGACACTATACAAAATGCTAAGGAGTCCTGGCTTCCAATAGTCCCTACACTCAGCAAATAGAGAAACTAGAAGGGAAGACAGTAAATACCCAGGGAGAAATAGAGTTTCAACTAGGAGGAGCTCTGTTTTTAAAAAAAAGACACATAGGGGAGGTCAGGAAGATGGCAGGGTAGGAGGACCCCGAGCATACCTTGTCCCACAGACACACCGAGGTAACAGCAGCGCAGGCACAGCTAACTCTGAAAACAGCCTGAAGCCTGGCAGACCAGACCCTCCCCAGTTATGGGAGAGAGGAGGCCACCCTGAAAAGGGTAAGAGAGGCAGAGAACCTGTGGGGAACGGAACCCTGCTCAGACAGATTACAAATGGGAGAGACTCTGCAAGAAGCGAGAAATGAGAGATCAGGCCCACCCCAGGCACTCCATGCACAGGGGACCCTGGGAACACGAGTCCTCATAACATGTGGCTCTGAGAAATCAGTGGGGCATCACTTTGTAAGTTTTTTAAAAAATCAGTGGGGCTTCACTTCAGGTACTTTAAAAATCAGCGGGTTAAGCTCCAGGAGAGCCAGAAGGCATAGAAACTGGGTTCCTACCCTTCCAGAGCCAGCATAACAAATTACCCCGCTGGGACGCAGCACGGAAGCAGAAGGAGATTGATTCGTTAAGCTCAGAATGTGCCCTCAAGAGGCAGATATCTTCAGAAGAACCCTTTCTCTTCCCCTCCCCCAGTCCACCTAGCTAGGAACCCGCAGGGACCAGGGCCAACACTCCCCACCTCTCTTGCTAGGGCCATGTGCTGGGCCCCTGCATTTCCCCATGGACCCACCCGTTCCACCCATCCCACTTGGCAGGCTTTCCTCCAAAGCAGCTCCTGCCCCCACACGTCCAGCAAGCAGCCCCATTCTGGGACTAGCACCACTCCAAACTGCCCCCCACCCCGTCCTCAAGAGAAGGGCAGATAAATACACACCAGCACACCCACAGTTCCAGCAGCCCAGCCTTTCAGCTGACAGCTCAGGAAGTGCCCCCCTGTCAGATGCTACTCCAGCCCAGGTGAGTACCTGGTTTGACGGCCACGCTACCACCAAGGAAAGCCTCTGGTCGGGTGGGGAGGTACATACACAAAGTGTCCTACCATTCAGTGTGCACACAACTCTGACAGATTGAGGGCAGACAGGTATCCCAATTGCTGATACCCTCCCCACCCCTCACCTACAAGCCTCAAGTCACCTCAGACAGGCTCCTCAACAGCACAGGGACCCAAACTGCCCCATGCACACAGAGTAGGCAAAGAAAGTCACTGTAGCTGACTGAAGACAAACACTGCTTGGCGACAACAGTAGGACACATACAACTCACACAGCAGACACCCCTGGTGCCCCTGGTTCTGGTGACCAGGGGACTGAGCCACAGGGCACCACAGGACCTCTTTCTCATAAGGCCACTACTTTCAAGATCAGGAGATGTTGCTGGCCTTCCTAACACACAGAAACACAGAGACCCAAAATGAGGAGCCAGAGGAATAGGTCCTGAATGAAAGAAGAGGACAGAAGAAACCTAGTTAAAGAGCTAAATTAAACAGAAATAAACAATATGACTGACCAAAAAACAAAACAAAACAAAACAAAAAAACAAAAAACACCAAAATCAAAATCATGCTTATAAAGATACTTACTGGACTTAAGTGTGAAGGATCTCAGTGAGGTCATCAATGGAAAGTTTAAAAATATAAGAAAGAACCAGTCAGAGATGAACAAACTAGAGAAAATTAAGAGCACATTATAGGATACAGAAGAATGAACTGTCAATCTGGAAGACAGGGTAATGGAAAGCAACCAAGCAGAACAGCCAAAAAAAAAAAAAAAAAAATGAGAATAGGTTAACTTGGCAACATTAGGAAGCATAATAACATATGCATTACAGGGATCCCAGAGAGAGAGAGAGAGAGAGAACTTATTTGAAGAAATAATAGCCGAAAACTTATTTGAAGAAATAACAGCTGAAAACATCCATAGTTTTAGAGAACAAAACAGACATCCAGATCCAGGAAACACGGGAAGCCCCTAAGAAAATTAACACAAGCAGATGCACACCAATACATATAATAACTAAAAAGGCAAAAAGTAACAATAAAGAGAATTTGAAAAGCAGCCAAAGAAAATAGTTACATACATGGGAAACCCCTTAAGGCTCTCAGCTGATTGATCAGCAGAAACTTTGAATATTCCCTGTCACTCCCTTCTGGCCTGCAAAGTGCTGAAAGGGAAAGAAGAAAAAAAAAAAAAAAAAGCAACTAGGGATAATCTATGTGGCAAGGCTATCATTCAGAATAGAAGGAGACATAAAGAGTCTCCTAGTCAAACAAAAGTTAAAGTAGTTCATTACCACTAAACCAGACTTACAAGAAATTTTAGAGGGAACCCTTTAAGTGGAAAGGCAAGGCCATAACTGAAAGCAGGAAAATTATGAAAACAAAAAATTTTACAGGTAAATGCAAATATATAATAAAGGTAGTAGTTTAATTGCTTATAAAACCAGTATGGAGTTTAAAACACAGAAGCATTAAAAAATCAATTATATCTACAAAAATCAGTTGAGAGACTCACAAAATAAAAGGATGAAAAACAGGATAAATGTTTAAAATTGGGGGGCACCTGGGTGGCTCAGTGGGTTAAAGCCTCTGTCTTCGGCTCAGGTCATGATCCCAGGGTCCTGGGATCGAGCTCTGCGTCGGGCTCTCTGCTCTGCGTCGGGCTCTCTGCTCTGCAGGGAGCCTGCTTCCTCCTCTCTCTCTGCCTGTCTCTCTGCCTAGTTTTGATTTCTGTCAAATAAATAAAATATTTAAAAAAAATGTTTAAAATTGGGGGAGGAATAAAGATTTCAGTGCTTTTAGAATGTCTTCAAATTCAAGTGACCATCAACTTAATACAGACTGCTGTATGTGAAGATGTTGTATATGTACCTACCGGTAACTACAAGTCAAAGATCTGTAATAGACACAAAAGAATAAAGAGAAAGGAATCCAAACTTAACACTTATGTCACCATCAAAAAACAAAGGAAGAGAGCAAGAAAAGAAAAAAGGAATAGAACTGCAAAAATAACCACAAAACAAGTAACGAAAAAGCAATAAGTACAGGTTTATCAATAATGAATTTGAATGTAAATAGACTAAATGCTCTAATCAAAACATACAAGGTGATTGAATGGATAAAAAAAAAAAAGCACGACTTAGGTAAAGGCTACCCATAGGAAACTCACTTCAGACCTAGAGACATGCAGATTCAAAGTGAAGAGATGGAAAAACATTTACCATGCAAATGAAAACAAGAAAGCTCATAGCAATACTTGAATCAGACAAAAAGACTTTAAAACAAAGACTGTAGTGAGAATCGAGAAGGAAACTACAGAATGATAAAAGGAAAAACTCAACAAAAGGATATAACAATTTTAAATATCCACACACCCAACATGGAAGCACTTAAATATATAAAGCAACTATTAACAGACATAAAGGAAGCAATCAACGGTAATTCAGTAGTAGTAGGGGATTTTTTAATACCCAGCTTACGTCTATGATCATCCAGACAGAAAAATCAACAAGGAAACAGTAGTCTTGAATGACACATTAGACCAGATGGACATACCAGATCTACACACAACACTCCCTCCAAAAATAACAGAATACACATTCTTTTAAAGTGCACATGGCACATTCTCTAGGATAAATCAGGTTACGCCCCAAAACAAGTCTCAACAATTTCAAGAAGACTGAAATCCTATCATGCACCTTTTCTAACCACAAAGGTATGAAACTAGAAGTCCATTACAAGGAAATCTGGAAAGAACACAAATACTTGGAGGCTACCTACCATGCTACTAGGCAATGAAAGAGTCAACTAAGAAATCAAAGAGGAAATTAAAAAAAAAAAAAAAGACCCCAAGATGAATGAACATGAAAACACAACAATTCAAAATCTTTGGGATGCAGCAAAAGCACTTCTCAGAGGGAAGTTGATAGCAGTATAGGTCTACCTCAAGAAACAAGAAAAATCTCAAGTAAAAAATACAGAATGGGCTATGGAAGAATATTTTCGGGGAGTTAACTTGGATCACAGTCAGTGAAGGCTTCCAGGAGGAAGGGATATTTAAGAAGCATTCTGAAAAGAAGTAGCAGTTAGCTAGAAGACTATTAAGAGCTCGTGTTGGAGGTGGAGAAATGAGTGTGTGCAGAGCCCTAAGGAGGATGGCCCACTGAAGTTCCTAAAAGAAAACCCTACAGGCGGGAGTGAGTGATCACAGGGCATAATGGCACAGAATGTGGCAGGGCACAGATACAGTCTCTCACGTACCATGCACAGATTTTAGATTTGCACCCAAGGGCAATCAGAACACGGAAAGATTTTGAGCAGGAAAACAATAATCCAGTTTCCATTTCTACAAGGTCACTCTGGCTGCAGTGTGGAAAATAGACTCAGGGCGAGGGAGAGGTTGGGGATTTCAAACGAGATAGTGCGAAGAGAATCCCAAGAAATAGGCACAGTAGAGATCTGGCCTCTTGGAGTAGATTTTGTTGAGGTATTGGCTCTGGAAGATAGGAGCAGGACTATGATTAAGAACCAGGGCTCTGGAATCTGACGGCCTGGATTCAAACCCTGGCTCTGCCTTCACTGGTGAACCTTGCTTTAGGGCCTGAGTTTCCCCATCTGCAAAATGGAAAGGATCGTATTAATTATGATGCAAAGTATGGTGAGGAATAAACCAGATCACTCGTTTCAAGTGCCTAGAAGGAGGATTGTATGTATAAATGTTCGCTTTATCATTGGAATTCCCATTTCTAGTATTAGATGTAGCTGAAAAATCAAGGAAGACTCTTAGGATTCTGTCTCAAGCACCTGAGTGGTCAGTGGTACCATTTACTGAGATACTAATAGGTAGAATTAGATGAATCCAGGAAGGAAGAAGGGAAGACAATCCAGTTATGCTCAAGGACTTCCATTTTTGATATGTGAAAAAATGAGTTAACAGTGTTGAATGGCACTTTTTAAATGGCTTTTTAGATAAATATGGTACAATATTTTTAGCATTCTTACTTGGCCAGTTTTTTAAGTAGACAGTTCTATTTTGTTAACTCTCTTGATTTTTTTAAAACAAACTCAAAATCCTACAATCTTTAAGCCAGTGATTTAAATGATAATACCAATTACAAAGATTTATATCAACAAAAGCAATATGTTTATATGTGGAGCACATCAATCCTTGCCACTTCTAACATCCCCACTTAGAGCAGTATCAGAGGATTATTTCTGTTACCTGCATGCAACGAGGTCCATTTCCTGTGAATTTGCTCAGGCTAAGATATGGCTCCTAAGACACCAAACTAGGTCTTACACTTCAGAGGATTTAAGTCATTGGAATGACAGATTCTCTTTTCAGAGCCTCGAAATTTCTTGTTCATAAAATTAAGTGTGAAAGGCTCCTCTAAAATCAAGAGGCCTATATAAAATCCTTCATTTTTATATAGGTAGACCTACCACATATTTAGAAAAGTTACACAAAAACTATGAAGAGTTTGATTTTTTTCAAACTATTTCAGACCAAAGCAATAAAGAATAACAAATTTCTCAAGTATCGCTCCAGTTATGTATCGAAATCTTATGTACAGTTACTAGGAAAAAATCCTTCTGGAACTATAAGGAATTTATTTTACCAATATCATTTTATTATGTTCAGTTAGCCAATATATTATAGTACATCATCCGTCTTTGATGTAGTGTTCAACAATCCATTAGTTGGTATAACACCCAGTGCTCATCACAACATGTGCCCGCTTTAATAATTTTATTCCAGGATACAGGCTAAATTTTCATATTTTGACACCACTATTCTAGGCATAAACATTCAACCTGAGTAGGTAGCTAAGACAGTGGACATGTAAAAAAACCAAACCAAACAAAACAAAACATAAATAGTTCTGGAATTTTCTACTTCACTTTTCTTCAAAATCCAACCAATGCCAGGCTTCCTTTCCTGAATATTCCTCAAGTACCTCAAGCAATAGAGACCTCCAGCTACTATAAGTAAAATTCTTCATAGTACCCATTTTCTAGTTCATGGAAAGAGACATACATATTTATTCAACCAATATTCAAGCTAAGGTCCCTGCTCAGCACGGGGGCAAGGATAGAGGCAGGCAGTTGGTGAGTGATGAATAAAACATTCATGGATTTCAAGGTCTCATTAAGACTCTTCCCAGACTGAATCACTTGCCTGGATGACTCCACCATCTCTCAGTCACTGGAGCTCTCAGAACATTTGGTGCCTCTCATTTTTTTCATTAGCCTTCTTTACATCTAATAGCCCCCCAATCCAGGAAACAACATTTTTCGAGTTTTACTTGAAATAGAACCAGGGGGGATGATGGCAATACATAGAGGTTTCCCTTTTACTTTTAGCACTTAAACTGGTTTCCTGAATTCAGTTCTATTTCAGCAATTGGAGGACTTTGCTTTCTTTTAAATTTGTACTATCCGATTAAGGAAAAAACTCAATAGCCTTTAAATCCTTGATTCCAAGACTTATTGGCACACAAATGAACATTTTTATTTATTTTTTTAAAGATTTTATTTGACAGACAGAGATCACAAGTAGGTAGAGAGACAGGCGGCGGGGGGGGGGGGGGGAGAGCAGGCTCCCCACTGAGCAGAGAGCCTGATGCGGGGCTTTATCCCAGGACCCTGAGATCATGACCTGAGCCAAAGGCAGAGGCTTAACCCACTGAGTCACCCACGCGCCCCACAAATGAACATTTTTAAGGCCGAGATGCCTTTGCACCTATGTGTGCATTTATTATGGGGTTTCCTTTCCTCAAAAGCTGTTTTCAAATCAATGGCATGTCTTATAACCAATGTTGCCTTAGAAACTAAGAAATTCAACAAGAGGACTCAGATTGACTTAATGAAAAAAAAAAAAAAAGTTGGCAAGAAGATTGGACTCCTAGCCTTGGCTTACTGCCATTTAGTTACTAGTCACCGAGCCCTGTGACATCTGCTGAGTCCCTCCATGCCTCTGGACCTTTTCTTCTCCATTCATAAAATACAAGTTTACACTTCTGTTTCTCACACTCTGCGGTAAGAGAGGAGCTTAAGTTTTTCCAGTCAGTTGCAGACACGGATTTATGAAATACAACACTATGTAGATTACACAAGGATTCTGCCCATGACTGATCACCTTCATTTATTTGATATTCCTTAGGATTACAATTAGCTTGCATTTCCCCACTACATAGTCGCTGAGCACCAGAAACAAAAATTCAGGGAATGAGTCATGCAGAATGAAGGTGTTTGTCATTCATGGCAGATTCAAGAGAGCAGCAGTGTGGTGAATCCATCTGTGGGTCGCTGAAAATGGGCCAACAATCCAGAAGACACTCCCGGCAAAATAATAAAAGATACAGGTTCTCTTTTCCTAATATTCATTTTTTAAACATACAAAACATGAGAACTCATCAGTTACTTTGAAAAACGTGTTTAAGCAACTACAATATTACCCTGAGGGTTGGCAATACAAGCCAATGTTCCATGCGATTTTTCAAAGAGAAGACAGAAACACAGCAGCTCTTACTAGAACGTACTTCCTCTACACCACTTAGTCCATGATAGGAAGTCAGGAGTTAACGGCTCTTAGCCCTAAGGCCACTGTGGTTTATAAAAGCATGGCTTTTTGAGTAGTACATCAAAGTGTAAGGGTGCAAACAAATGCGAACTCTTGTTTTTAGAAGGACTCTTTTAAAACATTTATTTATTTATTTATTTATTTATTTATTTATTTATTTATTTGAGAGAGAGAGAGAGAGCATGAGGGAGGAGAAGGTCAGAGGGAGAAGCAGACTCCCCATGGAGCTGGGAGCTGCATGCGGGACTCGATCCTAGGTCTCCGGGACCATGACCTGAGCCAAAGGCAGTTGCCCAACCAACTGAGCCACTCAGGTGCCCTAGAAGGACTCTTAAGTGAGGTAAACATATGTATGTGCTTGCTCTTTGCCCACCTACCTGGCACGTGGGGACAAATGCTAAATAACCATACAAATTACCTAGCTCAGACTAGGTAGGTGCTCAGATTGAGCACCCTTCATCAAGTTGATGAGAGCTATTTATTCCACTTCAAGAAAGAAATCATCCCCTAGGCCAGTCAGTCTCAGGGGCTTCCTGGATATTTGCTGAAAAATCAGTGTATCCGCCTTAGAGCCTGGAGGTATAGACAGTCAGAGGCTGGCCAGCCCTGAGTGCCAGACCAATGCTCTAAGAGAGGTTCTCACACCTGAGTGTCCGTCAGGACCATCTGGAGGGCTTGGTAACAGACTGCTGGCCCCACTCCTGAACTTGATCCAGAGGGCCATGATGGAGACTGAGAGTTTGCATTTCTAACAAGGTTTCAGGAGGTGTTGATGCTCCTGGGAGCAGACTTTGAGAACCACTGATAGAAGATATTTGATGACAGAATTGGCAAGGTATCAGAGGTCACCTGAAATAAACCTTTCTCTGTCCTAGTGAGTACCTAGGGTTGAGAGAAGAATGTCATGGTTATATATCCAATACTCAGAGCTTTCTCCACCAAAAAAAAAAAAAAAAGAAAGAAAGAAAGCAACTCAGGTGACTCAAGACTTAACAGGCTGCTTATTTCCTGGTTTTAAGTTATGGCCATATATCAGGACCCTGCTCGAAGAGGCACAAGCAGAGCCTTCGTGCTGTTGACCCTCCTACCCATGTGTCCTTCCGAGAATATGTTAGTCTATCAGTGACCTCAAAATGGTAGGCAAGCGGCCTTAGACCACACAGGGTGTTGGCAGCCCAATGGGACCTACTCGCCTAGATTCTAAACCCAGAGAACAAGTCCCTACCACTACACCATGCTGCCTGTCCCCCAGCTCCCCAGCAGCTGAGCACAAAAAGATGGCCTGAGATTTTGCAAAGCGACACATAATATAGGAGATGGTCACAGATGACTTACAGCAGTGCTGTGGACCTAAGTGTCCAGGGCAGCCTCAAGTGCTGTGGGGGTGGAGTCCCTGGCTGTGTGCTTGGCAGTGTGGACGGATACCCATGTCAAAACTCCCTGGGATCATGCCCTTTCGGCTGAGCCTGCTCTCCAATTTCCAACGGTTCTGTGAACTTCCTGCTTCCCCTCCAATAAACTAGTCCTCTGCTTAAATGGTTTGCAACCAAGAACCCTGGCTGACATGAAAACCCATTAATTTACCCAGCAGCAGAGAACCAATGGATCCTAATCAAAATTAGGGCTCCCAAAAAGACCCCCACAGTGCCCTCCACCTTTATAGCTCTTGCATTTCTGTTGGTACATTTTGGTGTTGGCAGCAAGGGCTGCTTGACCCCCAGGGAGCCCCACCCCAGGCCATCTGTGCTCAGATGACAGAGAAAGTCTTGATTTACACCCCCTGGCCAGAACAATGGATCCATGGATCCTGGGATCATGACCTGAGCCAAAGGCACACACAACGACTGAGCCACCCAGGAACCCCACAAGAAAACTTATTAAATTCAGGTATCACTGGAAAAGAAAAAGGGTTTTATAAACCACAAGTTATCTTTGGTGAGAAAAAAAAAAAAAACAAAAAAAAAAAACCTTTGAGGGTTAAGGGTTTTTTTCCCCCCATTGTTTTTGTCTAACTCTACTGTCTGGTTTTCTCATCTGCTCACAGCATTACAACCTCAAGATGTTCATCTTCGAACTCCATGCCTTAAAGAATGTGGTTCCTTTAGGTACATCGAGACTGGTGAGGGATTTGAGTTGGGTACCTCCTCTCTTTGTTTCAATTGCCCTAAACATCTTAAAAGGTGCCATTTGCCACTAAAAGTCACCAAGGCCCTGTAGAGAAATGGCTGATTCCCCAGCTGGGAAGGGCAGTCTGCTGGAGCTCGAGGCTCATCCTTATGCCTGAGAGTAAGAAAGGGTTAAAAAACAAAAAACAAAAAAAACAAAAATGATGGGCCACGTTGTTATGATGCAAGCAGCAGCCTGAAGGGGATCTCATTACACAAACTGAGTACGATGCAAGTGCCCCAACGATTAAGTATAGGGATGAAGAAAAAACCAGTGAGGAATTCATTAACATGTACTGATAATAAATAGGCCAGAAAAGACATAAGCCACAAATTAAACAACAACAAAAAAAAATTCACATAGTCCCCCATTCTGAAGCACATTATGGAACCAAAAAATGAAGTTTTACATTAACATCTATTTTGTATTAACCACAATATTCACATAAAGGGCTAAGACGAAACATAAAAACAAAGAAATCTTGCCTTCAAGTACCGCTTCTAGCATCCCAGAGCCTCAGAACACCACTTACTGTCCTCAAAAGCTTCTCTTGGTAGATGGGAGAAGTTGGTGTGTGTCCTACATGAGCCCACATATGGACGGCCATAAACACCCTAACCTCCCCATTTCTTAAGGATCTACTCGAATGATTCCTCCTCCAGTGGACTCCCCTTCATGCACTGCCTGTACGAAGTTTTATTCTGTATTAAGCACTTATGACCATCCTCCTCCTAACAGTTACTTGTGAACACATACCTCCAATTTAGTACTTCACTTACAAATGATCCCAGGCACCGAGTAGTGCTTGGCACTTGGGAAAATGTTGGATTGAACCCAGTGAAGAGTAAAGAAACATGGGCATACTTAACCATTTCACTCCTTTTCCTCTTCACAGAGCTAGAAAATTCTGTCACTTTCTATGGAGAAAACCACCCTCCCTATGCAATTTCCTCTAATAGACTTCCAGGCTAGGAGCATGATGATTAGTATCCAAGGGAGATTCTGTTACAACCAATGCAATAATATTTTAAGGAACTCAGATTTTCACCTATTCTGGTGTAAATAGGGAGACTGAAATCAGCTTATGGCTCAGAAAATAAGGGAAACTGAAAGTAAAACATTAATGTTGGTGCATTACCAGGACATTTTAGACAAACTGCTATGCAACCCGTAACTGATCAACTAAAATAGAAAGTAACACCTCATTGGTGGTTCAAAATGCTCAAAAATGGAGTGAAGATAGCTGACACTTATCACTACCAGACAAACCCAAGAGAAACTACTCTGTGGTTTAAAAAAAAACAAACAAAAAAAACAAAAACAAAAAAAAGTACAGCTAGGGTTTCAGGGTTTGAACCCAGTCTAGCCTCAGAGCTTACATTTTTAACCCCTATGCCGGTGTAAGTTAAATACCAATTCCCCATTGTACATTCCTTCCAGACAGTTCCTACGTGAGGTCTGCATCCAAAATTAAGCCATCAGTTTCTGGAAACACTCAACTCTATTAACAACACTTCACTAAACCTCATTTAATATTAAAAATAAAAGATTCCATTTCTTCCCCCTGCCACCACCGTTTAATTGCTTTTATCCAGACACTTTCTTCCTGCACTGAATAGTACTCATCAGGGCTCTTTGCAGAACTACTCTCGCCCTACTCTTATCTGAGGAACTGATAAGGTATTTCTTTCTACCAAATTCAATCATCTTCTTTATCCATCCCCCTGAAAGCATCAAGTTGACATCTTGCAATTGCCAGCCCAAACCAGATAGCAGCTTTTATCTTCCCCTGCGGACACTGACCTATGCTTTTATTAAGTGTAAGCAGGATACTGCTCTACTGAATGCACTTTGGAAACTCACATCATTTTGTTGCAAAAGCATACTTCCTTGTCAAAGAGATGGTGGCTTTCCAGGTCATTCCACCTTCTGGACAGGATCCTCAACTCCCATTCACAAAGTGCCATTTTCACCAGAGCCATCTGAGCGGTGGATTATCTAATTCTGCCATTATAGACTCAGGTGGATTCTGCACCCACACTGCATCAGTGAGGACAAAACAGCATATGCCACGTCCTGATCCTTTATCTTTGAAGTCACTGCCTCCTCCTTCATCTTGGGGAGAAATGGAAGTGTGCCCTGCTCCCTGAAAAGAGGGAAGGAAACCCAAGTTTTTAAGCCCTTCTTTGGGGTTCCTGACAGCTCTAAATGACTGGGTAACTGTTTCTATTGGTTTTTAAGGAACACTGAGCCAGTATGCTACTCAATGAAAACAGGGATCTTAGGAGAGGAGACAGTGCCTGGAGGGTGCAGGAAGAGGGTTGGGGTAAAGGCCTGGGGAAGGCCAAGAAGACATTCTAGTCACCAGTATTAAACATGATCCAGGGCAAACATTTCTCCCCTACTTAGAGTGTAAATGCAAGCATTTTACTCCCCCCATCCCCCCCTCAAAAAAACAGGCCAGTTCACCAGTTTCGGATGGCTCAGTGCACAGCCAGTGTTTGTAAGCTCCTGGGGTGTTCCTGACACTGTACTTCACACACTGGCACAAATCAACAGCTTCACAATGAAAGAAGCCACAGGCTTCCCTTGAAAAGAACAATTATGCCACCAAAGCCAAGCCTGCCCCTATCATTCGTGGGCTCTGGGACAAGACTACAAATGAAGGCCCCAACACTTTAAGGTCATCAAGCTAGCCAACTGTCACAGAATCCCCCTTGACAAACGCAGGTTTCTAACCACCTGGAGGGCCAGGTACAATTTAGAGTTCGCAGGCCCCTGGGAGTTCTGGACCAGACACAGGTTGTTTCAACATCCCTGCTAGATGGACACAGTCTCTTCCCTCCCCCACCCAGGCTCCAGCTCTCCCCAAGGAAGGGCTCAGGGGCACACCTGTAGACCTTCAGCCTGTTATTTCCAAGCTCTTCCAACACCCCAGCACAGCTGCCCTTCGGCCATTCCTCAGGGAGGAGGTCTGCCTCCTCCCCACTGGCAGAGGCCATGGAAGCAGGCTTGGGGCCTTTGGGAAGGGAATTCCATGGAAATCTGGGGGTCGGGGCTGGGGTGCAATGTGTATTCTGGGTGGGCAGCCCACTCCACCTGCAGACACCTACCCCAGTGGGGAGGTGAAGGCCAGACACCCTCACATACACCTTCTAAACCCCGGGAAGCAGGGATGGGGGATGGGGGGGGTGGATAATAAAAAGGGTTCCTTGGCTCAGGCCTGAAGCCAATATGGAGTAAAAGCTTTCTCCATTTTATCCTAACTAGATCAACTTTTCTTTTTTTTTTTTAAAGATTTTATTTATTTATTTGACGGAGAGAGAGATCACAAGTAGGCAAAGAGGCAGGCAGAGAGAGAGGAGGAAGCAGGCTCCCTGTGGAGCAGAGAGCCCGATGCCGGGCTCGATCCCAGGACCCTGAGATCATGACCTGAGCCGAAGGCAGCGGCTTAATCCACTGAGCCACCCAGGCGCCCCCTAATAAAGCTGGTTTTTTTTTTTTTAAGATTTTATTTATTTGACAGATAGAGATCACAAGTAGGCAGAGAGGCAGACAGAGAGAGAGGAAAGGAAGCAGGCTCCCTGCTGAGCAGAGAGCCCTATGTGGGGCTCGATCCCAGCACCCTGGGATCATGACCTGAGCCGAAGGCAGAGGCTTTAACCCACTGAGCCACCCAGGCGCCCCTAGATCAACTTTTCTTAACTTGAAGCATTCTGGAAGGGTGAGTCCTTATATCCAACATTAATAAACTGTTGTGAGAGGATTCCTGTCTGGAACTGATCAAAGAGTTGAAACACTTCTAGCTATCTGCAAAGATCTAACAGCTAATATCCTGGTGTGAACGTAAATGTAAATATTCCTCAAACAGCAAATGGATTCAACAGGGTTCCAGAAAGTCAGAAAAGGTGGGATCCTTGCCCTAGGCCATAAGTGGGGAAACCTTAACATTTTCTATCTCTTTTGGAAACTTAAGAGCCGGATGAGTAAGTAGTCAAGGCGGTGGGGGCAGCCAAGTCCAAAGGCTAGGAAGGAGTATACGCGGAGTGTGGAGTGAGCAGGGGAGGTCTGGGCCTGCTGGTCAAAGGGGGTCACCAAAGACAGACGGTTGGGGTCACAGTGGGGTGAGCGGCTAGGGCTTGGACCTCAGCCCCACTAATGACCTAGTATCTGCTTTGTTTTTTCCCAAAGCAAGTTAACCAGTTTTCCGGACCTCCATTTTCAATTCTCCAAAATGGAGAGGTTACTACGTTTGCTCCTTACAGCCCAGCGATGCGGTGCTGACTAAGCACAGTCCACACTTGGTGAGCGCTCACTCAACCACACCTCTTAAACTGAGAGCACAGCGATTAGGGCTAGAGCTGCACCCAAAGATTTTCACCAGGCAGCTCCCCGCCACCTACCCCAACATCCAAGACGGGGCTCTGCAGAAGCTGAGGACAGAAGGATGGGGTTAAGGTTTTAGGGAGCGGAGCAAACAAAGCAGACACTGATCAAATGCTACGTCTCAGCCTGGTTTTGGGTAGGGAAAGGGTGCCTTAGAAAGTCGACCAACTGCAGGGTGCAAAGGACAGATGCGTAAGGCCCCCAAGCTGCCGGCCTCGGAGCCCACACCCCTCCCCACCCCGGCGAAAGGAAGAAGCCGAGCTACACCCCGCGGGCTCCAGGCCTGGAGGGGATCTGCGCGAGGGAAGGGGCCGGGACGGCGGAAAACGCCTGGCGGGCTGGGTTCGGGGGGGGGGGGGGGGGCACCGTCACTCACCCAGCAGCAGCAGCTTGAACTCGCGGCGCGCGTCCTTCTTGTCCCGGCGAAGCTGCCGCTCGATCTCCGCGCTGATGCGCTGCGACTCCTTCTCCTCCGCCGACAGGCAGCAGCAGCCGGCCATGGTGCGCGCTGCACCCGACGGCGCGACGCGGTCCCGAGGCGCCCGGGTTCTCCGCGGGCCGCTCGCCCGGCCGATCTGCGACAGGCACCCGCGTTCGGGAAAAAAACAAACAAAAACAAAAAAACAGACAAGGCCGCCTTGACTTTTAGAGAAGCCTGGCCTCCTGAGGCTCAGTCCAGTCCTCTAGGATGGACGCGGAGGCGGGGGCGAATTCGGCGCGCTAGGACAGCGGAGCGCTCTGCAAACCCCGCTCACCAGCCCCACAGCCCGTCCTGCGGAGGAGGAGGGCCCGCCAAGAGGATGGGAGCGCTGCCGGCGCCCGGAAGATGCACACGCCCCTTAGCACAGGAGCCGGACACCCAGTCGCGGGGCGCAGACCACGTGTAAATAGTTGGGGTGTCCGGGGCGGGAGGTGGTGGCGTGGAGAGCGGTATCTCCCGGTCCCAGAGGTGTCCCAAACGGGAGACGGGCTCGGCGTGGGTTGGAGGCAGAGGGCCTAGCTAGTCCTTCCCTGGAAAGTTCCGAAAGTGACTGCGGATTAAGACTGAGCGTAAGGGTTCCAGCTGGCGCTAGTGGCTTTAAGTGGCAGAAGGAGGCGGAGCGTCTCAGATCTGCAGCCCTGGCGTCTGCCCGGGTTGGCCTTCGGGGCGCGCCAGCCTGAGGGTGTCTGGGTGCGAAAGGGACCAGCCAGGAGTTGGAGCGCGGAGACCCTGGGGGCAGCCCCCACACGTGCCTCCCTGGCCGCGAAGTCCTTGCACCCGGAGTGCCGCGTGCCGAGGTGGCGCGCTCTGGCCTGGGGGCCCCGCTTGCTGCCCAGATACGGGTTCTGACAGGTGAGTGAGTTTTGTCAACTTCAGCCTCAACTCCTCCCAGCTGCGAGGAGAGTGGGACGGAGCCCAGCGTCCGCCCCCGAACGCGTCGCACCCGGGGCGAGGTGGACCCCTCCACCCCCGCCGAAGTGGAGGCTTGCACACCGGCGACACGACCACACACCCCTAGTTTCCTAGACGGGCTCCTTCCGCTTCCCGGCCGCCTGGGCCCAGCCCAGCCCGGGTTCGGCCTGAGCCCTTGGCCCGCTGGGCAGTCTGCCTGCAAGGTGCGGCTGAACTTGACTGCTGGCAGCTGCCACGGGGTTTCAATTAAATAGGAGAACGCCAGATCTGAGGGTAAATATCCTCCCGGCCCCTTCCTCGGGCACCTGGTGAGAAGGGCTGGGCTTGGGGAAAATGGAAAATGGCTGGCTACTTTGCATTTCATGGGGGGAATGAGTCCTGCTCTGTAAAGAGGGCTGACACGCTCCTGGCCCAGCCCTGAAACCCGACAGACAGTCGCCGCCTTTGCAAAGGTGCGCCCGCACCTCCACGGTGACCCCGCTCCTGGAACGTCGGGAGCCTGTCTGAGCCGCGTCATAGAAGCTTAAAAATTAAAAAGCAGCTCTTCGTACTGAAATGCTACAATAGCATGCATATGACAACTTCTGATTTTTGTCTCCCGTGGAAATAGGTTTTGAATCAGAGCACGGAGAGGTCTACGGGAAACGGAGAATGAGGAAGGCGGAGGGAGGGGATCCCGTCGTCCACAACAATGAATGTTTTTTCCTTCTTCTCAAGTTACTGGATGCCCGTAAACACTTTATGGCGTTAGGCAATTAGCTAATGCCTCCTCTGTTAAGAGAAGGCGTTAAGTGCCTTTTATATGAGTGACTTATAGCCCATCAGTTCAAACTGAGGAGCGTATTGAGTGGAGAGGGTGGTATTTGTCATTATAGAAGAAACTTGGCGTTGCAATGCTATCTGGCTTCAAGCTTTTATGATTTATTTTACGGTTTTGAGAATGAGAACGAAGCGGGCATTAAAAATGAATGTGCTTGCATTCTTCAAGGCGCTCTTCCTCCCTGCAGGCATAAACTGATACTAACAGTGACCCCTACAGGAAACCTGGACATTTCTCATCTGATCCTTGGCCATTGAATCACACTGGTCTCCCTTCGCTCTTACAGATAAATTTACAATTTGAGAATAAGACCTCTTAAGCCAAGAGCATCATCATTATTGATATTTTTAAATGATTACAATCATTTGTGTTTTAAATGATTAAAATGATGACGTGATTTAAGTGATGTAAAAGGGCTAATTTGAAGTCCAAGTTAGCTGGAATGACTGACCTGTTGGGCCCAATGTTGCTAAGTTTCCAAAAAAGATAATGAGACCTGTCGCTTCTGGCAAATCTGAAAAATGTTCCTGAGCTGGTCAGCTTGGCAGTATGCGTCAGAAGTCTTAAATGTGCCCACCCTCTTTGACCAGTTAGTAATTCTTTCCTTGAGAAATAATCAGAGGGAAGTCATAATTTATGCACAAAAGTTTACTTCCAATAACAATAACCCAAAACAACCTAAATGCCCAACAACAGGGCACGATATATACATACATAAGAGATAATATATACATACAATGAGATACTTTAACAATCATTAAATATTTGAATATGTAACATATATGAATACCAAGTAAAGGTTTGGAGGGAAACCTCATAATGAGTGACAAAGTCAAGATACAAATATATAAACAGTATGATACAAATTTGATTATGTAACAAATTTGTTATGGAAATAGGCATACACACTTTTAAGAGACCACAGCGGCATCACCAACAAGGTAATTTGCTCCAAGTCATGGCTTTTTGGCTGATTAATAATTCTCTGGTGTAAAATTGTTTGGGGGTAGCTCATGTAAAGTTATCAAGCCCCCCTCCTTTCTTCAACTGCAAAATGAGAGGATTGTACCAGAATAAGCTCAAAGGGTCTCCCAACTCTGACATTCAATTATTTCTTTGCTGATTTTCACACTTAGAAGATAGTATGAAAAATAATAATAAACTAAAATTTGTTATTGAGAAATAGTAACTAGTAAGAACTATAAAATGAGAATATCACAAGACAATTATTTTTATGTCTATTTTTATTAGTGTCTCTATTTTTGATCTTTAGGATCTGGGGGCCGGATGAGAATAAGTTACTGAATCATTTGCGACATCTTTCCAGGAAGGGGTAATTTGGGAAAGAGGCTTTAATAAAAGAGGATATTTGTTTTCCTGCATTATTCCCAAGGTACTGCAATTCCATTTCATCCCCGTTGAAGATGAGAGCACAGCGTGGACATGAGTTCCAGCTATCTGGCAAGTGCTGGGCACATAGATGAACTGTGTGTCTGGGAGTCCTCTGAATGTCCACTGATACCATGCCAGACCCTGGACCTGGGCCATTTCAGGTACAATTCCAGACTTCAGTTAGGCTATAAGTCTAGTAGAAGGGAGTTAAGACTGAGACCCTGAAATCAGAACCCAAACCTCCTTGCTCCCTCCCAGAGAGTGGACAGTGAAAGCATGGAGTCATTGGGGTGGCTGTCCGCGGCCCATGGATGTGCAGAGTGGGCTCCTCAGCTAACCTCCCACTTCAGCTAAGCCTCATTCACCTCCCATCACTCCAGACAAATGTAACTACGTGTTCTCCCCACCTCCATGCCCTGACGGCTGCAGTTCCCTCTTCTGGGAAGGCCAGCTCTCCTTCCAGGAAAAGTTTGGGACTTCCTCTCCTAAACACATTGCTTTGGAGAAACCATCTCCGCCTGTTGTCAGGTGGACCCTTCTTTCTCTCCTGCCTGAGAAACCTTCTATGTTCTTCTCTCCCAACTTCTCCCTTTATTACACCTGTTCGATTTTTCTCCCAATGCGTTACTCTGCAGGTAGAGAGCGTTTCTTATTCATCCTCTTATTTCTAGATGAGTAAGATTAGTCAATTGAATAAAGTTGAAATTAAAAAGAATTTGCCTGATATAAGAAAAAGAAACTAGAGAGAAAAGGAGGCTCTCGTAGTCAAAGACCGTGAAAAACTAATCAGCAAGTCTGTAAGAATCCATGTATCATTTAGGAAACACTTGTGTATTAGTAAAGTGACTCCAGCTTGCCTGCTTAGAGGAAATGACTGCCTGGTGTCTAATTCAGAACTTCAAGGAACTGTGCTAATAGAAGGCTGGAAAGGTGCCGTTCTCTTTGACAAATGCAGCAGCTTAGAATTTTAACAACCTGGAGTAAAAATATGACCTTGAGGTTCACAAAGCTAAAATAGCACTAATTCTAATGGACGTATGCTGCTTGATGCTCTTTGGCAGTGTTTTTCAAACTGCAGTTGTGACCCATCCCTGGTTTATGACCCACTTATTTTTTTAAGAAAATAGAACAGAAATAGAAAATATCAAAATATGTCGCTGTGTGTTATTGCATGATATTTTTATTTCAGTTGTATACATGAGTATTAACTTTTTAAAAAGATTTGATTTATTTATTTATGAGAGAGAGAGAGAGAGAGAGGAGGAGGGAGGAAGGGGCAGAGGGAGGGGGACAGAATCTCGAGAAGATTCCACACTGAATGCAGAGCCCAACGTGGGGCTCTCAATCTCAAGACCCTGAGATCATGACCTGAGCCAGATGGCTTAACCGAGTTACCCAGGTGCCCCTACATGAGTATTAACTCTTACGCAGACCAGTTATCAATGGGATTTGTCTATAACCCAGATGGGTAGGTCTAAATGATTCCCAATTTTCTGATTCATTTTTCAGAGTTCCTAATTTTTCATTCAATTTTCTGAGCCCACTGTGTTCTCTGTAATGTTTTAAGTGTTTCTCCCCACTCTCTACTTTTCCCCTACCCCCAACCCAACCACCTCTTCTTTCAGGTGAGTGTGATAGGTAAGAGTCAATGGAGTCATGATGATTATTTGGATGAATGGGTGATAATTACAGTGGGTGGATGGGTGTATTCAATATCTATGTTTCTAAGGCAGTCAACGTGTCCACACGTTACTCCAAAATATTCTCTGCCTGAAAACTAGAGACTGTTTATTATATGACTTCTTTTTTTAAAGATTTTTAATTTATTCATTTGAGAGAGAAAGTGAGCATGAACTGGGGGGAGACGCAGAGGACGAGGGAGAAGCAGACTCCCTGCTAAACAGGGAGCCCAACATGGGGCTAGAGCTCAGGACCCTGGGATCATGACCTGAGCCAAAGGCAGACGCTTAAATATCTGAGCCACTCAAGTGCCCCATTTATTATACAGCTTCTGTGGAAAGGCTAGAATCAGTAAAAAGGAAACCTGCCTTCAAACACTGAGAGTAGGCAGCAATCGCTACTGTTTGTTTTTGAACCTGACTTTTGGTATGGCAGTTAGGTATCTCAAAAATTTAAGGAGTAAAAAAAAATTCTTTAAAATGAGAAGTTCAGAGATTTATATTTTGCTTGTTTTCCTCTTTGCATAAATGCCTCTCTCCCCTTATATCACTCTCCTCCTGAATAAACCAATGTTAACAACCTAGTATGCTTTCTTCTCTATTTTTTATACTCTTGAAGTATTTTTTATACTCTTGAAGTTTTCCTTTTTATACTCCTTTTATACTCTTGAAGTATTTTTTTATACTCTTGAAGTACATCCTTACATAAGGATAAACACACTCATAAACATATATAAACTTTCACAGGAGTTTGGCATCATCAGTTTAAACATGAGCCTATGGACTCGATATTTTGCTTTTCTCATCCATCAGTACCTTGCTGGGAATCTGAGTAAACTGCTTACCCCCGATGCCGGTCATACATTCATATATTGTATTCCATCGTGTGAAAGGACCATATTTTTTTTTTTTTTGAGATTTATTTATTTGACAGAGAGAGATCACGAGTAAGCAGAGAGGCAGGCAGAGAGAGAGGAGGAAGCAGGATCCCCGCTGAGCAGAGAGCCCAATGTGGGGCTTGATCCCAGGACCCTGGGATCATGGCCTGAGCTGAAGGCAGAGGCTTAACCCACTGAGCCACCCAGGTGCCCTGAAAGGACCATATTTTATTCAGCTTTTCCCCTCTGAAGGGCACTGGTTTTTATGTCCGATCTTTGTCTACTAAAAAAGAATTCTGTAATAGCATCTTTGTATATAAATCCTTGTGCCCCGGGGCTTTTATTTCCCTGGGATAGATTCCCAAGGAAAAGACTGCCGAATTGAAGGGTATATGCATTTTTCATTTTTAATAGATGTAACCGGATTCCTTTCCAGAAAGACTAAAACAATTCACATGTCCGCCAAAAATAAGAATATTCGTGTCTCTACCAGCACTAAATATTATCACTCATTAATTTTTGGCAGCTTGAAGGAATTCAAATAATGATGAAGTGTTGCTTTCTTTGTGTTTCCCTGGCTACCCATAAATCTGTACATTTCTTCATAGTTTGTTACCATTTGTATTTGGTACTCCGTGAGTTTTCTGTTTATATCTTTTGCTCATTTTTTTAAATTGGGTCATTTGTCTTTTTCTTGACAATCTGAAAGATGATATATTTTCAATATTGCCTATCGACTTTTTGTCATCTGAATTACAAGTTTTCAAATGTATTATTTGCCCTTTATCATTTTAAATGGAATCTATTGCCATAGAAAAGATTTTATTTTTACATATGCAAATATTTCTTTTCTTGCATAGCTTCTGGAATTCTGGTCTTTGTAAAAAGTTCTCCTTATTTCTTTTCAAAAAAATTTTTAAAGATTTTAAAAAATTTATTTTTAAAGATTTTAAAAAATTTATTTGAAAGAGAGGTGAGAGTACTTGCAGGGAGGGGAGAGGCATAGGGAGAAGCCGACTCCCTGCTGAGCAGGGAGCCTGACAGGGGGCTCGATCTGGGGACCCGCAGATCATGACCTGAGTAGAAGGCAGTTGCTTAACAGACTGAACCATCCAGGTGCCCCTCCCTATTTCTAGATTGTACATGCACTATCTTAGAATTTTTTAAAAGCACTTTTCATTATTTTATTTTTAACGTCTTTGTATGACAGTCTCATGGTGACTGAAATTCATTTCTCTGAGTCTCTACTCCTCCAGTAAGCTATTTATTCCTATACTGAGGCCATCTTGATATGATGACAGGTGCTCTGAGGAGTATCTTGGTATCTGAGAGGACATAACACCCCAGCATTATCCAACTCCTCTGAGTTGTAGTCAGACATTTGTTTTTCTGTAAGAAGTTTAATGTCATTTGCCACTGGCTTCTCCCCTGAACTTCCTAGCTTAACCTTAACCTTCCTCTGCCTTCCTGATGCATTGGCGTGGGTATCTAATAGACATCCCCAAAATAATAAGTCCGAAACTAAATCCAGAATTTGTTTTCCAAAACTTATCTCCCTACTGTCTCAGCACTACCAAATATCCAACTGACTGCCTCTTTGCCCCACCTCCCATACCTTAATCTTAGCCACTAGAGACTCCTCCTTTAAACCACATTTCGAATTTATTTTGGAACTGTTGTATGCAACCATCAGTTTTCACACTGGGCAGCTCCTGGGATGTCACACGCACTAAATCTTGGTGAATGGGGCTCCCTGTTAGGTCACATGTGTCCCCCAGGTATGTTCATTTCTATTTTTGCTGCTACCACTTCTGTCCAAGCCAACAGGACTTCTCATGAACTAAAACAAGAACTTTGCCATTGGTCTTCTTGCTTCCATTCTTGACTCTCTGAGATCCACTTATCAAAGGATAAGACAGCCAGGATGAGCTTTTAGAATCCCAAAATGTGTCCCTTCATTCCCTAGATTAAAATCCTCCAATAGATTCTCACCAGAGTTTAAACTAAAATCTTGTTCTAGACCATGAGGACCTACACAATGGGGTCATTGCCGACCTCTCTAAATTTATATCCTAATATTCTCCCTCTTTTCAAATATACTCCAGTCATACCTGTACCTCAGGGCCTTTGCACTATCTGCTCTTTGCTGGATCATTCACTTGATATCATCATACTCTTGTCTCTTCCATGGTAGTGGCATTTGTCCCTACCTGATTTTTCCTGTTTCCTTTCTTCTTTATTTGTTTATCATCTTCTCCCAGGAAAATGAAAGTAAGCTCCCCAATAAGAGGGATAGTGACTGTGTTCTCCATCACTGTATCCCAGGGCCTAGATTAGGGGAAGATTTATAATCTTAAAACTGTCCCCCCCCCAAAAAAAAAAAACTGTACCACTGAACTCCTTTCAGATCCCATTCACAAGATTAAAGTTAAGGCTTGGAAAAGTCAGCAATATGGGACTTGGGATTTCTTTTGTTTTTTAATAGAGAGGAAGGTGGTGGGGGCAGAGGGAGAGGAGAGAATCTTAAGCAGGCTCCACACCCAATGCAGAGCCTGACACAGGCTGGATCTCACAACTCTGCGATCATGACTTAAGCCAAAATCAAGAGTCAGATGTTTAACCGACTGAACCACCCAGACACCCTGGGATTTGTGATTTTTGATTTACCTGTTTTATACTACATTATCTAATAGCAAGTCAAACAAAATACCCCTGAGGACGCTTGGTTGGTGGACAAAGGATTCTGCTTGTGTTTTCAAGGTTAATTGCAAGTCACAGAGACCCAATGTAAGTGGACAAGTTAAAACAGAATTTATTGGCTTTTAGGGTTGAGAAGTTCGGGGGTGATCTTGATTTTAAGCTCTGCGAAATCTCAGTGCTAAAGTGAAGTCCTATGGAAGCCATGTCGTGCTTCATAGGTATTTGTTGAATGAATGAATGAATGAATGAATGACACTACCTCACTGGATTGTTGTGAATATTAGAAGAGATAATACATACAAAGCCTTTGGCTCCTCGCCTGAAACTAGTAAGAACTCATCAGGAGTATGTAGTATTATTTTTTTTATTAATATCATCATTATCAAAGACTTCGTTTTCAACACAATAGATGCATTCATGATTATTCTCGTACTATGGGGAAAAGGAAGAGTGTGCACTTTGCACAGTCATTGGGAATGACTCGGACTGTCTAGGTGCACCAGCAGACGCAATCAGGTTACAAGGCTTCCCAGCAGAGGCAGAGAAGTGGATTAACCCTGCAGGGCTTCTCTGGTCCAGATGGGAATTCGGTGTTGAGTGCTTTTGAAAATACGTGTTGATTTTAAATATCTGAATCAAATACGCAGTTTTTTAAAGGCCATCATGAATGGAAAAAGCATCAGAAGGGGCTCCAAGTTCTTCTCTCCTAAATGTTATATGCATGTATTATTTTTCTTCCTGATTTTAAACTCTATAAACTTGGCCAATATCAGTTAGAAATACAGACTTGCAGAAAAGAAATATATAGTTGCCTTCTCTCTTCTTAAGTACCTGAGTCACTCCTTGATAAATGGAAAATAAATGGAAGTCCATCCACTCCCTTTTTAATGTCACTGTGGTGGGTTAAAAATGGCCAGGAATTTGGGGAAGCACTTTCCTTCAAGAAGTGAGACATTGGGGCGCCTGGGTGGCTCGGTGGGTTAAGCCTCTGCCTTTAGCTCAGGTCATGATCTCAGGGTCCTGGGATTGAGCCCCACATCAGGCTCTCTGCTCAGAGTGGAGCCTGCTTTCCCTCTCTCTCTCTGTCTGCCTCTCTGCCTACTTGCAATCTCTCTCTCTGTGTCAAATAAATAAAATCTTAAGAAAAAAAAAAGAAGTGAGACATAAATTCCCTCCTCTTAAAGCCAGACAAGCTATGTATGTGGTTGTTTGGACTGGTGCATTGTTGTAGAAATGACACTGTATCATTTTCCAAGCCCAGGCCATTAAGAGACTAGCAAATTCCATTTCCCATCTTGAATCACATTCCCTAAGCTGCCTCATAAAAATCTGAAGAGATCACCTGGAAAGACCCTGAGACTACATGGCTGAGCTCCTCCCTCCCGCCAAGGTGCTAGGGATAGGAGTCGAGGTGCCAAGGCTCTCCAGCCCAGCCCAGCTGGATACCCCTACTTGACCCCTGTCCGTACCACGTAGAGCAGAGAGCCAATAGCCAAGCCCGCCCTAATTGCTGGCCCACAGAGCTTGATAAAAAATAAAACGGTGGTTGTTTCAAGTGGTTAAGTTTTGAGGTAGTTTACTTAGCAGCCATAGGTAATCTGAACCCTCTAGCAATATTTGTATAGAGAGCAACAGTTAGTAACCTGATAAATCCAAGCTGATACGTGGCCAAGAGAGCTTCACACAACTAGCCACAGGAAGCTCCTCGAAGCAGGTTGGACCTCACAGATAGAGTGGTTTGGTGGCCAGGAAAAGCTGAATGACAACAGTTTCCACTTTGGGGAGAGTTTGTCTCTTTCTTCTGAGTACATAGCATATGCGGGAGCTACTGTGTTAGTGAGGGTGTGGGGGACCCAGCACGCACAAGCAATCCAAAGACATTTGACGCTCAGACTCCTACACCAGCCTTCTGAGCCTCTGCTGTGTATGAAGCCCTGGAATAATGATAACTGGGAGAAGCAAGACTTACCCTCCTGGAGCTCATCGTCTACCGGGAAAATATTCAGAATTATTTGCTAATGATATAGGAGGGCAGAGCTGCAGTGGGAAAGAAAGCCCACCTCATCCTAAAACTGTGCTCCTGAACCCTGTCCAGTCCCATTTCCATGATCAAGTGAAGTCTTCGCAAAATGAGCACATTGGAGTGCCTGGTATATAACCAGGTTTGTGATTTGGTATTTGTTTGTCCACACTACGTTATAGAATATCAAGGAAAACAAAATGCCCCTGAGGACCCTTCATTTGTGGAGACCGGACCCACCTGTGCCTGCCAGGACATGGTGATCACAAGCAGCAGAGGGCTGCTATGAGCTGACAAGGTAAACAGGGAACTGACCCACGCTTCAGATGCAGAAGTTCAGGGATCGTCTTGATTTTAGCCTTTGCTGAATCCAGATGCTCAAATGGGCCAAGAAAGCTGTCTCCTTCCATGTTTCTGGCTAGATTTTCCCCTACATTCTACTCCTAGCACGGTGGCGAGATGACTGCTAGAAACTCCATGCTTACCCATATTTCCTGGCAACCCCAGTAGAAAGAGAATGCCCTCTTCCTGATATTCCAGCAAAAATTCCAAGGTTGAGTGTGATTAACTGAGCTTGAGTCCATTGCTCCTCCCTGAATGGATTCAGTATGCCTCAGGCGAAGATCGTGTATACAACCTTTCAAGGGTAAAGTTAGTCACTCATTTTATTTAGCCCAGTATATTCAAAATATTATCATTTGTTCAATATTAAAATTACTAATGAATTTTCTATTCATATTAAACTAGAGTTTGCAAAATGCATTTTATGCTTACAGCTATCTCCATTTGGATCAGCCACATTTCAAGCATTGTTCAAGTATTGGGCCAGGCAATACTAAAGACTTATTTTTTATTTTTTAAAAATTTTATTTATTTATTGTGAAAGAAAGTGAGAGCACGAGCAGGGTGGAGGGGCGAGGAGAGGGAGAAGCAGACCCCCTTCTGAGCAGGGAGCCCGACACAGGACTCAATCCCAGGACCCCGGGATCATGACCTGAGCTGAAGGCAGATGCTTAACCAATTGAGCCACCCAGGAGCCCCAATTCTAAAGATTTATTGTGGTGTAAGAGGAATGGAATAGAATGGAATGGAATGGAATGGAATGGAATGGAATGGAATGGAACAGAACAGAAAAGAAAAGAAGAATAGGGGAAAAGGCAACTTGGAGCAAGTAAGGGAAGAAAAATCTGTCTTCCTGTGGTTCCGGAGCTCAATGGAAAAATATCTGGAACTTTGTGTGTCTTCTTAGGAGAGGTACAGCACGAGCCAATGGAGCAGGAGTGGCCTTGAGGCAGGGCTGAGGGGACCTAGCAGGGGACACCAGCATAGAACACAGGACTTCCAAGCAGAGAAAGGAATCTGGGCATCTCAGTAATGCTGAGATGAGACACCTTGTCCTGGGACTGTTGAGAGGAAGACACCAGGACAGAAGCTGGCTTGGACAAATGACAAGCTCAGACCAGACCACACTGTGACCACCACCCTGTTCCTCCCTTTGGCAGTTAGGGGAAATGAAAGACAGCTGATCGTGAATTGACTGAGAGCTGATTGCTTGAGCTTTCATTGCACTGACTAGTTTGTGGAGGGAGTTTCAAGAAAGAAATGAAGCTTGGGGCGCCTGGGTGGCTCAATGGGTTATGCCGCTGCCTTCGGCTCAGGTCATGATCTCGGGGTCCTGGGATCGAGTCCCGCATCGGGCTGTCTGCTCAGCAGGGAGCCTGCTTCCCTCTCTCTCTCTCTCTCTCTCTGCCTGCCTCTCTATCTACTTGTGATCTAAAAGCAAAGTAATATACCTTGGATATCTGAGATTATTGGCGTGGAAATATCATTCCTGAAGCAGTCTCCAAAACCCTGCGTGCTTGGCAATAGAGCCACAGCCCTTTGTCCCTTAAAGCAGGGGCTTTGGTGACCATTCTTTACTCGCCAGTGGATTTAGCCCTCACACACCCCAAGGGGATATTTGGCCATATGGGAAGACAGTGTTGGGTGCCACACCAGGGAGGAGATGGCTATTGTGGGCGGAGGTCAGGAATGCCACTAAATGTCCTACAATGGCCAGGTCAGCCCCCACAACAAAGGTTCACGCAGCCCCGACTGCCAGTAGTGACTACACTCGTGGTGAGCATTGAGTAACGTAAGGAATTGTCAAATCGATATGTTGTACCCTCAAAACTAATACAATATTGCATGTCAATGATGCCTCCATAATAATAGTAATATTAATAGTAACAAAATGCCAGTAGTGCCAAGGTTGAGGAACCCTGGATTCAGCCGGTTTGAGAAGCACAAGGAGAGAGGAAAAGGAAGTTCTTTTCTTCTGTGTTGGGGTGAACCCGTCATAAAAGAGAAGGCAGTCCTGGGGCTGCGTATAATGTAGTTTCTGTAACACGGAGGAAACGGAATCTTCTGTCAGGGTAGCAAGTCTGAGGACGAGCCACAGGGTGAGCCAGGCCCAGAGGCTGAGGCCCCAAAATGTCTTCCATTTTCCTTCTCCCCTCCCCCTCCTCCCTCTTCTCTCCCTCAACAGTCCCCTCAGAGGAAGGTTCCCCATGGCTGAGGTGGGGCTGAGGCAGGACGAAGTGAGGCAGCAGGCGGCTGCAGAACCCTGTCGTCCGTCCTTGTGTCCTCCCGGTGCAGGGGGAGGCAGAGGCCTGCTCTCCCGGGCCCCAATGTCTGGTTTCATTTCCGCGCAGCAGTGGGCGCCCGGGAGGCGGCTGTGGGGAATGAGCCAGACGGGATAGTTTTCTCACTCTGTGCCTTTGCTCACACTTGACTCCCCTCTGGAACAGAGCCTCTCCAGTGTTGTTGAAGAATCACCTGGAGAGCCGGTTAAAGCACAGACTCCTGGGCTAGCTGCCAGTGTCGGAATCAGCAGGGCTAAGGGCCGAGGTGTCCAACATGTCCCAGTGCGCCTGGGATTTTCCACATTAGCACTGGAAGCCCTGCCTCCCTGGCAAACCCGGATGACTGGCCACCCTGAGGTGGGGCCCAAGATTTTGCCTTTCTACCAGTCAGTCTCCCAAGTGACGCTGATGCCGCCCTCAGGGGACCCCACTCTGGGCTGCCATGCGGGTCCAGCGCACCAGGCCTAGAGCAAATGAAACCAGCTTCAGAAAGGGTTACCTATAATGCCTACTCCCTCCCCACCCCAGACCCCCTGACCCTGAGGCAATGCCGTTGTAAGGTGACAGAATGTACCTGGGGTATATTTCCTGCTGACATACTTCGCATTTCCCACAGGGAAGGAATCATAGTCTCGTAGCCTACCTATTGCCATGGGAATAAATCCAGGGGGATTCCAAACATATGGAAGATAATAAGTCAAGTTGTTCAGCAGACAAAGCTAAACATTTATTGAGTGCTTACCAGCCGCCAGGGACGGTGCTAACCATTTTATAGGGTTTAAGTCATGTCATTCAGTGTGCGGCTGCTATTCCCCCCATTTTACAGTTGAGGAAAGAAAGGCTTGGAAAATTGATAGGACATGTTCACAGAACCAGAAAGCCATAGAGCTGGAATTCTATCTCCACTGTGATATCAGAGCCCATCCTCTTTTCCATGATGCTCTGCTACCTACAGTGAACCAATAAATACATGTCTTTGTATAAACAGGTGTAGGGATGTTTAGTATTTACTTTTTTAAAAAAGATTTTATTTATTTATTTGACAGAGAGAGAGTGATCACAAGTAGGCAGAGAGGCAGGCAGAGAGAGAGGGGGAAGCAGGCTCCCCACTGAGCAGAGAACACAATGAGGGGCTTGATCCCTGAGATCATGACCTGAGCTGAAGGCAGAGGCTTAACCCACTGCCCATCCAGGTGCTCCAGGATGTTTAGTATCTATGTAGAATATATTTCACTTTTTCATGGGAGTCCACGTGCCTGAGCTGTTTGTGTGTTTGACACAGATTCACATCGTCTTTCTGGGAATAATGCAGGACTGTTTAATTTTAACTTTGAATCTGCACTGAACACTGATTCACCATCGTTTGTGGTGATTTTTCAGTCTGAGAAAGAGTGGGAGATATTCTGAGTGAAAGACATGTTTGCTCAGCACCCATCCACCATTCTGTGAAAATCCAGGGCCATCCATGTGGATTACAAGGGACTGATTCTGCTCTGGATCCATGGATGTGCACAGGACCCAGAACTGGTGCATCAGAGCACTCCATCTCCTTACCCATGGGGACTAGGGGAGAGGTGGGCACATGAGCCAAGCCTGGACACTGAGAACACTCCATCCTTTGACTCCAGAGACTGGTTCCTGGGATACTAAACAAAACCATTCCTGAAATTTCTCTAAGCCATCTGAAAGTCTGTGTTCCCCTTCCTCTGAGATAACAAGTTGGAAAATGTGAAATAACCTTGTGGCTTCTGGTAACCATCTTTGGAAAGATATGGAACATCTTTATATGGGTATAACACCACTATAGATAGAAAAAGAGCCATAAGATGAAGAAAAAGAGAATTCCGTCATGATTAGAAACCCTCAATCCAGATTCCCAGTTACTTGAGCCATTAAATTTCCTTGTTTGGAAATTTGGAAGGTAGCGTCGATTGGGTTTCCATCACTTGCAACCAAAAGAATTATGGCTAATACACCTGGCCCATGAGAAATGAACAGACAGGTCTTAGTGGGTGGGAAAAAACCAAATACCTTGGTTTCCAATAATGATTATTTTAAAGTGCCCTAACATTTTAATACCTACCTACCTTGTTACCTTCTGTAAAAAAGATTAACGGTAAATGGCCATCAGACTTCCTACCTTATCGTAAGAATAAGCTGAACATAGACCAGAGAGTAATTGATATAAATGAGCAAATTGGTCTTTTTAGATTTGGCCTGGGGAAGGGAATTTGGTTTGACTATTTGCCTTTCTTTTCTGATTGTGTCTTTAGTTACTAATTAAGGATCTGTGGTCAGATAGGTTTTTAAAAAATGCATTCCTTAGTTAATTTTTTACAGACTGCGAATTTATAAAATTTTCTGAATACATAGAAGCATATTTATCTGTTAAACTTTCTCTGAACCAGTTCTTAGAACAAACTTTCTCTCATATGTTGTCAGTTGATTTTTTTTTTTTTTTTTGTCAGTTGATTTTTAAAAGCCAACTTCTCAGCACAGGACATGTATCAGGACCACGGAGTTGAATCTGAAGAAATAAAAGGAATCAGGGTATTGCTCATAAGGCCGGTCATTCCAGCACTAACACAGTCGAATTCAGAGAGTAAAAGAATCTGGGTAAATGGTTATATAATCAAACTAAAAGACTTCTCTTCAATCTGAGTGTGTTTGTTTCTGTTTGGATGATTATTTAAGAGTGACATGGTTTCCCTCTGGCTACTGTCATTATTTTCTTTGGATCTTTATTCATTGTGTGCGCCATGTACTGCCTAGGACCCTGAAGTTGCTGAACGTCTTATAAGGAACCAGCTCCAAATGACCTGCTCGCCAGTGCAAACACGTCTGACAGGTTTAGTGACCCCGCTGTGCATACAAGTAGCTGAACCAGCCAAGCCCAGGCTCTTCCTTGATATACAACCAAGCCCAGGGTTATTTCTGGTTATTTCATCCTGAATTTTGCTTCCAGGCTCTTTTCTAAACTCCCCTAGCCAAGGCTATCAGTCAATTTATGCCCTCTTTCAGAAATGTTTATTGGGGTCTATGCCTGGGGTTCTAGAAATGAGTAAGTCTCTGTTTCTTTCTTGATGGAGTTTCTGGTCCTTTCAGGAAGACGGGTGTATCAGTGCATTTATAACATACCCTGAATGTGTACCATGGGCTCTGAGATCATGGAGGAGGGGAGTTCTTTGAGATAGATATTTTCTCTCTTATGTGTATTTTCTTGATGAGTATGCTAGTGTGCAACCCCTTCCTTGGAAATGGTCCTTTCTCAAAATGCTTCTAAATAAAAGAAAATATCAGTTCCTAGCTCTATATGCTGAATAACTATAATGCAACTACCAGTTTCCTTACTTTTGATTTGGAAATTTTTCAAATGTCCGGAAAATTCAGAAGAACAATATAATGAATGTCTAGTAACTCTTTACCTAGATTCTCTGTTAACATTTTCCCCATATTTGTTTTACCTTCTCTCTTAGTCTCTCCGTAGTTTGCTGAACTATTTGAAAGCTGCAGATATCAGCACTTCTGTCATAAAAAAAATCAACAAAATTTGCCCAAGAATAAGGACATCCTCTTACAACAACCCAATATGATAATCACATCTACAAAATTTAACAATTTCGTAACATAATGTACAATCCACATTCGGATCTACCCAGTTGTCTCAAAACTATCTTTTATAGCTGTTCATTTTTTTAAAATCCAGTATATAATTGAGGTTTTTACCTTCTTTGTCTCTAATCTGGAATAGTCCTTGCCTTTTGCTGTTTTTCATGCTATTCTGTGTTGGACAGGTTCAGTCCACTTGTAGAATATCCCAGAGATTCAATTTATTTGATGGTTTCTTTATTATTCATTTCCAGTTTAAAAATATTGGCAAGAGGGGGCCCCTGACTGACTTAATCGGTAGACCATGTGGCTCTTGATCTTGGGGTCATGAGTTCAAGCCCCACGTTGGGTGTAAAGATTAAATAAAAATATTGGCAAAAGAACCATGGGTCATTCGAATAGTTTTGTTTGTTTGTTTAAGATTTATTTGAGGGTTCCTGGGTGGCTCAGTGGGTGAAAGCCTCTGCCTTCAGCTCAGGTCATGATCCCAGAGTCCTGGGATCAAGTCCCGCATCGGGCTCTCTGCTTGGCAGGGAGCCTGCTTCCTCCTCTCTCTCTGCCTGCTTGTGATTTCTGTCTGTCAAATAAATAAAATCTTAAAAAAAAAGATTTATTTGAGAGAGAGAGAGACAAAGAGAGCAGGTGAGGGGGGAAAGAGAGAGAGTGTCTCAAGCAGACTCTGCACAGAGTGCAAAACTCCACAGAGCCCATTGCGGGGAATGAGCTCACGACCCTAAAATCGCAACCTGAGCCAAAACCAAGAGTTGCTCACCCAACCACCTGTGCCACCCTGGCGCCACTCATTTGTGTAGTTCTTACTTCATCTTCTTAGTAGGCATGTAGTGAAATATGATTAAAATTTTAAACTTATACATTAAAACAAATCCAAAACCAGAAAATAGTTGATTTCTTTTTTTTAAGATTTTATTTATAAGTAATCTCTACACTCAACGTGGGGCTCAAACTCACCGCCCAGAGATCAAGGGTCACGTGTTCTACCCCCTGGACCAGTGAAATGATTTGATTTCTAATCGACGGGAAGATCTGCAGACTGGAGACGTTACTATTCAAATTATGCTCAGCAGACCTAAAAAATTCAAAATCCCAGACCCCTCTGCAGATTTGTTGACTCACAATCTGTAGTTTAACAATACCCCAGGTGATTCATATGCACCTTAAATTTTAGGAAGTACGCGTTGGAGACACCGACTAGAGGACAAGCTTCTAGCATACTGGCCTTTCCAAATCAAAGAGCTATTTGTGGAGGATGCCCTTAGGACGTAATATCCATCTCCTCTTTTTCATGACCAACAGAACATTTTTTTACCTGGCTCAGAACTGCATTTTCTATCTCTCTTGAAGTTAGGAGTTGCCGTATGACACAGCTCTGGCCAAGGTGGGGTGGGCGGAGATTTCAGAAAAGGGCACGGGTTCACCCAGCACACATTTTGCCCTTTCGCTTTTCCTTCCCGATATGTGAACATGGAGGTGGTGGTGGAGATGCTGTTTGTGACAATGAGGCATCAAACCACATGCTGAGGGCGGCTGCCTGGAAAGAGCCCCCCGAGAGCTCTCTGAACTGCCTACCTCCACACCTCTTTGACGCAGGTCAAACCAAGCCTCTGGTTTAAATCGCGGTTTCATTAGGTTTCCTGTGATCTGTCAAACTCGCTCCCTGATACACACCATTCAAAGGACCTCATGACAGAGATTTGGGGGAACTGCTGGTATAGAGCCTTACATAGGGAGGGAGGCAGACGCTTTCTTGGTATTTTGTATCATTTAGGATTTTGCCCATTAAGAGAGAGTGAAATGTGAAATCTATTCCTTTCCCACTTAGGAAGGGGGATGGCTGGACCTCCTCCAGGGATTGTCATAAGGGAGAGAGATTCCTGCTGTAAGAGCATTTTCATTTAAATTCTCGAATCTGCAGAAGGCAGTAATGCACACATTATGCCTCATGCAAAGACTAGCTCCTATTAATGAAAAACGGGGAACAAAGACTCGCCCTATGTTGCAGATGTTTTTTTTCTTCTCACATGACAGCAATTCTAGTCTCCTTTGGTAGCTCGCTCTCTCTGTTAATTTCTTTACACTTCACCAACAAGTGGAAATGTGTGTATGCGCACATTAGGGCACATAGCTTTCTAAATTATTATGCATCTGGTTCTAAAAACAATTTGAGATACTTCTTATATCTCAGATTTTATCACATTCAAGACTTACCTTTGCACAGAAGAATTTTGGATCTCCAGTACTTGGCTTTCTCTCTGGGCATAATTTATTCTTGCTCCGATGTAATGAGTTCTCACTCATCTTTGAAACCCCCTGCTTACCCTATTATATATTGGTAAGTGCCTCATACTCAATAGAAGACATAAATATTTATTGAATAAATCTATCTGTTAAACTCCTATTAAGCACTCCTTTTACATACCGCAAGTGACCACAGGGGTTGGCAAACTTTTCTGGAAAGGGCCAAATAGTAATTACTCTGGGTGTTATGAGTGAAGAGGCAAAAATGGGTGTATTATGTGGACCCTTATATAACCATTAAAAATGTAACCGTTTAAAAAAATGTAGCAACTACCCTTACCTCACACCATATGCAAAAGTGAAGCCAAAATGAACCAAAGACTTAAATGTAAGAGCTAAAACCATAAAACTTTTAGAAGAAAACCTCGAAGTACCTCTTCATGGCCTTGGATTATGTGATGGCCTCTTATATGTAACACCAAAAGCAAGTGCAACAAAAGAAAAAATAAATGAATGGGGGGGGAAGGGAGAAAAGAAAAGGAAAAAAAAATAGACAAGTTAGATTTCACCAAACTGAAAACTTTAATGCATCAAAGGAAACTATTAAGAAAGTAAAATGGTGACCTACAGAATGGAAGAAAATATTTGCGCATCCTGTATCTGATAAGGGTTTAATAACTAGAATAAAGACCTCCTGCAAGTCAACAACAAAAAGAAATAATTCAAGTAGAATTTTGAAATGGTAAGGACTTGATTAAACTTTCTCTAAAGATACACACTTGGCCAATAAGTACGTGGAAAGATGCTCAACATCACTCGTGGTCAGGGAACTGCAAATTAAAACCGCCCTATCACTTCACATTTATGAAGAAGGTGTAATTAAAAAAAAAAAAAAAAAGGAAAATGGGTTTTGGTGAGGCTATGGAGAAAATAGAACCCTCGTGCATTGCTGGTGGGAACGTACAATGGTGCAACCGGCATGGAAGACAGGCTGCCAGTTCCTCCAAAAGTTAAACATAAAATTACCTTAAGACACAGCAGTTCCGGGGTGCCTGGGTGGTTCAGTGGGTTAAAGCCTCTGCCTTCGGCTCAGGTCATGATCTCAGGGGCCTGGGATCGAGCTCTGCATTGGGCTTTCTGCTCGGCGGGGAACCTGCTTCCTCCTCCTCCTCTCTCTCTGCCTACTTGTGATCTCTATCTGTCAAATAAATAAATAAAAAATCTTAAAAAAAAAAAAAAGACACAGCAGTTCCACCCCTGCAGCCCAGGAGGCATGACTGGCAGTGAGCATTGTTCAAAGTACTTGCAGTTTCAAATCTCCTTTTATTCTTACCGCACCTGAGGTTGGTGGCAGAGTGAGGACTGGAACCAGATCTCCTGCATCTCTCCTGGGCACCTTTTGGTCGTGGTGCCCAGCCTCATGGAGATGGCTGTTCCCTACAGCCCCAGGCTCTGCTGTAGGAACAAACATGTCAGCCCTTGGCCAAAGTCAAGGACATTCTCAATGCTGGAAGGAGTTTCTTCAGGATGCAGCCAAATGCTGAGGCCTGAATCCAGAGAAAATAAATGAACAAGGAAGGCTGTTATGCATTAATGTGATCAAACTGCATGATTTATTTGCTTAATGGTTGCAGCAAAAGAATGTGGCATTTAACCATTCCGTTCTTCTCAAATCTTGTGTCGATCCTTTTAAAATCAACCAGTGAGATAATGTAACAGAGAATCTTTTTGATTTCCATTTGTTGCAATTCATGTAAAATAAATTGGGGACAAGCCATGACACCAGTCACAAAAGACCACATACTGTATGATTCCATTTGTATGAAAGGCCCAGAATAGGAAAATCCAGAAAGACAAAGTAGCTTAGTACTTGCCAGGGACTGGAGAGAGGGAGAATGGGGAGTGAAAGCTAACAGGTACAGGTCTCTTTTGGAGATTATAAAATGTTCTAAAATGAGATTATGGTAATGATTGCACAACTATCTACTATCTGCAACTATCTACTATCTACTCTCTATTTAGTGGTAGTGATTGCACACTAAAACCCAGTGAATTGTGTATTTAAAACAATAGATTTTGTGCCTTGTAAATTATATCTCAGTAAAGCTGTTTTAAAAATCTCGTAAGTACCATTACTGTTCTGTCTCATAACTTCTGTACGGTTAATGGAAAACACAAATAACTTTTATTTCCTATCGACAATGTGTCAGTCACTGTGTTTTTTAATGATCTCAACAACTCTATTAGCTAAGCATTATTATTATCCTACAGTAGAGATAAAGAACCCAAGGCTTCAAGAAACAGTGTCTTGGGGCGCCTGGGTGACTCAGTCGGTTAAGCACCCAACTCTTGGTTTCAACTCAGGTCATGATCTCTGGGTCGTGAGATCGAGCCCCCCATTGGCCTCCACACTTGGGGTGGAGTCTGTTTGAGATTCTCACTTCCTCTGCCCTTCCCCACCCTGATCTCTCTCTCTCTCAAATAAATAAATCTTTTTAAAAAAGAGAGAGAGAGAGAGAGAGACGGTATCATTTGCTCAGTGTTGCCTAGCTACCTGGGAGGCTCCCCAGCTGGGAACCCAACCCATACTTAGGTGATTGCAAAGCTCTGGGCTTAAGGCTTTGGTTTACTCTTTGATTATGTGTTTTGTTGGTGGTGTTGTGGTACATAGGGTACAAATTGTCTACTGAAAACAGGCAGATGCTTCCTGATTTCTGAAATATCCTGCAACATATCCTGATGAAGTAGTTATCCACCCCGTCTCCTTTATCAAAGGCTCTGTTTGCAGTGGCTGGATCAGCTGGATCATTTCGTTAGAGACTAAGAGGGATGAAATGACCCAACCTTCCCTGCATCCACCAGTTTTTTTAAACAGTGAGTTCGGGTGTCAAGGGTTGTTACCAGAAAGCCCACCTGTGGCCTTGCGGGTCTGTCTGCGTGCAGCTCTGGGCACCCAGTTTGGATAACATCGTGTTCTCAAGGTCTTTTTGAGCCGAACACTTCTTCCAGCCTCTGTTTAGATTGAAAACCCGCAAGACCTTCCTGTATTTCTAAGATTGGCTGCTGTGGAAATCACCAGAGAGTTTCTCCTATGGTGTACATTTAAATGTACTCATTCTCTTTTTTCTCTCCACAAAATACAACTTGGATTTATAGAATGTAAGAGGTTCTACTTGGTGGAATGTAAAATCTGTCTTAAATCTCCCCATACTTGGCCAAGTGTGTTCTCTCTCTCTCTTTCCGCTTCAGCACATTTCCGATTGTACTTCAGAGATGGATTTCAGCTGGTCCTTTCCCCCTGTTTTATAGACTTGAGAATGGATATTTGGACTATATTTCTTTTTTTTTTTTAATTTTTAAAGGATTTTTTATTTATTTGACAAACAGAGATCACAAGTAGGCAGAGAGGCAGGCAGAGAGAATGGGGAAAGCAGGCTCGCTGCTGAGCAGAGAGCCCGATGCGGGGCTCGATCCCAGGCCCCTGAGATCATGACCTGAGCCGAAGGCAGAGACTTTAACCCACTGAGCCACCCAGGTGCCCCTGGACTATATTTCAAACCATTCTTCCTTGAACTTCAACCACCAAACACCGCTAAATGCACCGGAAACCCTACCTGTAATTCTTTGCCAGAGTTTAGAAATACCCCTTGACCCTTTCTAGCAGCAGCCATTCCACGCCCCCCGTCTTCAGATTTTTCAGACATTGAGAAGGTCCTTTCTTCCTGTGTATGCCTTGCATCTCTTTCACTGCCCCACTGAGGGCCAGTAATCCAGCTTGTCCTCTCACGGAGAGAGGGAGAAGCAGAGAGCAGGGGAACGGGGGGAAATGGCTTTGAACCCAGAAACTCAGGAGTTTGTTAAATTTTTAAAAAAATATTTATTTATTTAGTTATTTATTTGAGAGAGAGAGAGAGACCATGCACATGAGCAGGGGGAGGGGCAGAGGGAGAGAGAAAATCTACAGCAGACTCCCTGCCGAGCGTGGAGCCCTATGTGGGGTTCTATCTCAGGCCTCGGAGATCATGATCTGAGCAGAAATCAAGATTTGGAGTTACCCAGGCACCCCTCAGGAGCTTGGTTAAAAAAAGAAAGTTCAGGGGCGCCTGGGTGGCTCAGTGGGTTAAGCCGCTGCCTTCGGCTCAGGTCATGATCTCAGGGTCCTGGGATCGAGTCCCGCATCGGGCTCTCTGCTCAGCGGCGAGTCTGCTTCCCTCTCTCTCTCTGCCTGCCTCTCTGTCTACTTGTGATCTCTGTCTGTCAGATAAATAAATAAAATCTTTAAAAAAAAAAAAAAGAAAGAAAGTTCACCCTAATGAATGGGTCTCAACAAGAGACAGCTGGTGTCCACCAAGAGAGAAGCTTTTTTAGTTCTCTCTCTCTCTCTCTCTGTTTTATTTGAGAGAGAGAGAGCACAAAGAAAGAGGGACAGGGAGAAGCAGGCTCCCCCCTGAGCAGAGAGCCAGATGTGGGACTCGATCTCAGGCCCCTGGAATTACTACCTAAGTCCAAGGCAGATGCTTAACCAACTGAGCCACCCAGGTGCCCAAGGGAGAAGCTTTTTAAGTGGATGCCATCCAGTAGCTTCTGAATGAAGAATGCTCATTCCAGCACAAGCTGCTAAGCCATAGATGTGAGGGGCGGGGTGTGGTTGGGGGCTAAGACTGGTTTGATACATTTGTCACTGATGAGTAGGAGTGCCTCCCTCCACTATTGACAATCACCATCTATGATACCAAATGAATTTTCCAGCGAGACCATTCATGCTTCTATTTTTTTTTTTTAGTTCTTTTTTTTCCCTTTTTATTAATTTTTTCAGCGTAACAGTATTCATTCTTTTTGCACAACACCCAGTGCTCCATGCAAAACGTGCCCCCCATCACCCACCACCTGTTCCCCCAACCTCCCACCCCTGACCCTTCAAAACCCTCAGGTTGTTTTTCAGAGTCCATAGTCTCTTATGGTTCGCGTCCCCTCCCCAATGTCCATAGCCCGCTCCCCCTCTCCCAATCCCACCTCCCCCCAGCAACCCCCAGTTTGTTTTGTGAGATTAAGAGTCATTTATGGTTTGTCTCCCTCCCAATCCCATCTTGTTTCATTTATTCTTCTCCTATCCCCCTACCCCCCCATGTTGCTTCTCCATGTCCTCATATCAGGGAGATCATATGATAGTTGTCTTTCTCCGATTGACTTATTTCACTAAGCATGATACGCTCTAGTTCCATCCACGTCGTCGCAAATGGCAAGATTTCATTTCTTTTGATGGCTGCATAGTATTCCATTGTGTATATATACCACATCTTCTTGATCCATTCATCTGTTGATGGACATCTAGGTTCTTTCCATAGTCTGGCTATTGTAGACATTGCTGCTATAAACATTCGGGTACACGTGCCCCTTCGGATCACTATGTTTGTATCTTTAGGGTAAATACCCAGTAGTGCAATTGCTGGGTCATAGGGTAGTTCTATTTTCAACATTTTGAGGAACCTCCATGCTGTTTTCCAGAGTGGTTGCACCAGCTTGCATTCCCACCAACAGTGGAGGAGGGTTCCCCTTTCTCCACATCCTCGCCAGCATCTGTTGTTTCCTGACTTGTTAATTTTAGCCATTCTGACTGGTGTGAGGTGATATCTCATTGTGGTTTTGATTTGTATTTCCCTGATGCCGAGTGACGTGGAGCACTTTTTCATGTGTCTGTTGGCCATCTGGATGTCTTCTTTGCAGAAATGTCTGTTCATGTCCTCTGCCCATTTCTTGATTGGATTGTTTGTTCTTTGGGTGTTGAGTTTGCTAAGTTCCTTATAGATTTTGGATACTAGCCCTTTATCTGATATGTCGTTTGCAAATATCTTCTCCCATTCTGTCAGCTGTCTTTTGGTTTTGTTAACTGTTTCCTTTGCTGTGCAAAAGCTTTTGATCTTGATGAAATCCCAATAGTTCATTTTCGCCCTTGCTTCCCTTGCCTTTGCCGTTGTTCCTAGGAAGATGTTGCTGCGGCTGAGGTCGAAGAGGTTGCTGCCTGCGTTCTCCTCAAGGATTTTGATGGATTCCTTTCTCACATTGAGGTCCTTCATCCATTTGGAGTCTATTTTCATGTGTGGTGTAAGGAAGTGGTCCAATTTCATTTTTCTGCATGTGGCTGTCCAATTTTCCCAGCACCATTTATTGAAGAGGCTGTCTTTTTTCCATTGGACATTCTTTCCTGCTTTGTCGAAGATTAGTTGACCATAGAGTTGAGGGTCGATTTCTGGGCTCTCTATTCTGTTCCACTGGTCTATGTGTCTGTTTTTGTGCCAGTACCATGCTGTCTTGATGATGACAGCTTTGTAATAGAGCTTGAAGTCCGGAATTGTGATGCCACCAACTTTGGCTTTGTTCTTCAACATTCCTTTGGCTATTCGAGGTCTTTTCTGGTTCCATATAAATTTTAGGATTATTTGTTCCATTTCTTTGAAAAAAATGGATGGTATTTTGATAGGGATTGCATTAAATGTGTAGATTGCTTTAGGTAGCATAGACATTTTCACAATATTTATTCTTCCAATCCAGGAGCATGGAACATTTTTCCATTTTTTTGTGTCTTCCTCAATTTCTTTCATGAGTACTTTATAATTTTCTGTGTATAGATTCTTAGTCTCTTTGGTTAGGTTTATTCCTAGGTATCTTATAGTTTTGGGTACAATTGTGAATGGGATTGACTCCTTAATTTCTCTTTCTTCAGTCTTGTTGTTGGTGTACAGAAATGCAACTGATTTCTGTGCATTGATTTTATATCCTGACACTTTACTGAATTCCTGTACAAGTTCTAGCAGTTTTGGAGTGGAGTCTTTTGGGTTTTCCACATATAGTATCATATCATCTGCGAAGAGTGATAGTTTGACTTCTTCTTTACCAATTTGGATGCCTTTAATTTCTTTTTGTTGTCTGATTGCTGAGGCTAGGACTTCTAATACTATGTTGAATAGCAGTGGTGATAATGGACATCCCTGCCGTGTTCCTGACCTTAATGGAAAAGCTTTCAGTTTTTCTCCATTGAGAATGATATTTGCGGTGGGTTTTTCATAGATGGCTTTGATAATATTGAGGTATGTGCCCTCTATCCCTACACTTTGAAGAGGTTTGGTCAGGAAGGGATGCTGTACTTTGTCAAATGCTTTTTCAGCATCTATTGAGAGTATCATATGGTTCTTGTTCTTTCTTTTATTAATGTGTTCTATCACATTGATTGATTTGCGGATGTTGAACCAACCCTGCAGCCCTGGAATAAATCCCACTTGATCGTGGTGAATAATCCTTTTAATGTACTGTTGAATCCTATTGGCTAGTATTTTGGCGAGAATTTTTGCGTCTGTGTTCATCAAGGATATTGGTCTGTAGTTCTCTTTTTTGGTGGGATCCTTGTCTGGTTTTGGGATCAAGGTGATGCTGGCCTCATAGAATGAGTTTGGAAGTTTTCCTTCCATTTCTATTTTTTGGAACAGTTTCAGGAGAATAGGAATGAGTTCTTCTTTAAATGTTTGGTAGAATTCCCCTGGGAAGCCGTCTGGCCCTGGGCTTTTGTTTGTTTGGAGATTTTTGATGACTGTTTCAATCTCCTTACTGGTTATGGGCCTGTTCAGGTTTTCTATTTCTTCCTGGTTCAGTTGTGGTAGTTTATATGTCTCTAGGAATGCATCCATTTCTTCCAGATTGGCCAATTTGTTGGCGTAGAGTTGCTCATAGTATGTTCTTATAATTGTCTGTATTTCTTTGGTGTTAGTTGTGATCTCTCCTCTTTCATTCATGATTTTATTGATTTGGGTCCTTTCTCTTTTCTTTTTGATGAGTCTGGCCAGGGGTTTATCAATCCTATTGATTCTTTCAAAGAACCAGCTCCTAGTTTCATTGATTTTTTCTATTGTTTTTTTGGTTTCTATTTCATTGATTTCTGCTCTGATCTTTATGATTTCTCTTCTCCTGCTGGGTTTAGGGTTTCTTTCTTGTTCTTTCTCCAGCTCCTTTACGCGTAGGGTTAGGTTGTGTACTTGAGACCTTTCTTGTTTCTTGAGAAAGGCTTGTACCGCTATATATTTTCCTCTCAGGACTGCCTTTGCTGTGTCCCACAGATTTTGAACTGTTGTGTTTTCATTATCATTTGTTTCCATGAATTTTTTCAATTCTTCTTTAATTTCCTGGTTGACCCATTCATTCTTTAGAAGGATGCTGTTTAGTCTCCATGTATTTGGGTTCTTTCCAGCTTTCGTCTTGTGATTGAGTTCTAGCTTCAGAGCATTGTGGTCTGAAAATATGCAGGGAATAATCCTAATCTTTTGATACCAGTTGAGACCTGATTTGTGACCCAGGATGTGATCTATTCTGGAGAAGGTTCCATGTGCACTAGAGAAGAATGTGTATTCTGTTGCTTTGGGATGAAATGTTCTGAATAGATCTGTGATGTCCATCTGGTCCAGTGTGTCATTTAAGGCCTTTATTTCCTTGTTGATCTTTTGCTTGGATGATCTGTCCATTTCAGTGAGGGGAGTGTTAAAGTCCCCTACTATTATTGTATTATTATTGATGTGTTTCTTTGATTTTGTTATTAATTGGTTGATATAGTTGGCTGCTCCCACGTTAGGGGCATAGATATTTAAAATTGTTAGATCTTCTTGTTGGACAGACCCTTTGAGTAGGATATAGTGTCCTTCCTCATCTCTTATTATAGTCTTTGGCTTAAAATCTAATTGATCGGATATAAGGATTGCCACCCCAGCTTTCTTCTGATGCCCATTAGCATGGTAAATTGTTTTCATGCTTCTATTTGCTGTCCCTTATTCCCTTGCGTGTTTCCGTATGAGCATGACTTCTTAAAAACAGGGCAAGAGTGGGGTGCCTGGGTGGCTCAGCAGGTTAAGCCTCTGCCTTCACCTCAGGTCACGATCTCAGGGTCCTGGGATCAAGCCCCACCTGGGGCTCTCTGCTCAGCGGGGAGCCTGCTTCCTCCTCTCTCTCTGCCTGCTTCTCTGCCTACTTGTGATCTCTCTCTTAAAACACACACACACACACACACACACACACACACACACACACAAAACAGGGCGAGAGGTTTAACAGGCATCATGCTATTTAACCCTTGGGGTTACATTTTGCTGCCTTAAATGCAGGCTGTTTTTGATGTATATAAAGAGAAGAGCACAGACTCCTTTTTACTTCAGAGAGCGAAAGTCTTTTGCGAGCCAACAGTGGAGAGACTCTGAGAACGGAGTGTTTCAAACAGACTTCCCACACAGTTGCTATGCCATATATCTTCTCCTGGCACCGAGTAAACATTTTAAATTGCCGGTTATTCGCCGAGGTTGGCAAGAAATTCGAGCAGGAATATATTTAATATCCCTATAGAATTTTGGTGAAAGTGACTTTTGCTTCTCTGCTCTTCCTACAAAGCCAAGTAAAGTCGGTATTTTAATGTTATTTCCTTTCCTATCATAGAAACCAAAGTAATTGCCAAATGAAAGAGACCGGGGGAGAAACGTAGGAAAGCAATGGAATAGTACACAAAGAGGCAGAGAACTTTTATTTTAGAGATGAGGAAACAGAAGCCAAGAGGGGTAAAGTGACTTGACCAAGGTCACACAGATCAAGCCCGTGCATGGAGGGGGCATCAGAGTCACTGGACTGGGTAACTGATCACCGGATTCTCATACGGAGGTAACTTGTTCTCTCATGCCCTCTGAAGAAGAACGAGACTCAAACAAACAGATGCATGTGTCCGTGCAGGCCTCAGCTAATGAGGAGAGGAAGATGCATTAAATGCTCACAGGGAGAAGGGGAGAAGTGAGGAAGGAGGCCTGGCAGTCCCCCCAGAGTGGCGAGAAGGAATAGGGAGCAAGCCAGGTACACGGCAGCAAGGTCTCCTGGACCCCATACCCCATATCAGCCATCACTCAAAATATAGGATAAGAGAAAATGTCAAACAAAGAAGCCTTCATGTCAATGGCTTTCCACCTTGACTGCCCTTTAGAAAGACCCGGGCAGCTGTTCAAAACCGGAGACCCAGGCTGTACCCGAAACCAACTTAATGAATGTTTTCAAGGTGGTCCCAGTTACAGGCCAACTTGAGATCAGCTGCTCTAGAGAAATCTAGCTGAAGCCCTTTAAACAAATGACAGAACTCGCTGAGCCCCAAAGCCTTGAGGCGGACACCCTGCTTTGCTTTCTCAGGTTCCTCAGTGCTGCTGATAAAAACAACGTGTTATCCCCTTACACTGCTCTCGAGTCTAGAGATCTGTTGGGTGTGTGCTGAGTTTGAGTTACCCAAGTTTTGACTATCTTTATTTGAGTTCCAATTACCTCCTGCTATCTAAGAAATCACCTTAAATCAGCGTAATGGTTTAAAACAGCAATGCTTATTATTTCACAAAATTCTTTGGGGTTGGTAGGGTTCACTCGCACAATTCCATTCAGCCTGAGGACTGACTGGCCTGACAGACATAAGACAGATAGCCTCACGTCTACAGCTGGTGTTGGTTGGGGCACTTCGGCTCCTCATGTGGCTGTCCAGGTCAGCATTCTGAGAGAATGAAGGTGGAATGTCAAGGTCTCTTCAGGACAAGCCTTGGAAATCCCAGCACTTCACCTGAATTCTATTATTTTTTTTTAAGATTTTGTTTCTTTATTTTTTAAGTAAACTCAACACCCAACATAGGACTCGAACTCACAACCCCGAGATCAAGAGTTGCCTCCTCTGTGGACTAACCAGCCAGGCACCCCATTTCTCCTGCATCTCGTGGCAAGAGCAAGTATAGCGGCCGAGAGAATGTATCTCACAGACTGTTCCTGGGAGACACGAGACTCTTTCATCAACTTTGCCTCGAACATTCGCCAATGGCTTTGCCGGAACATCCTTAAACCCTTCTACCCAATCTTCTCTCCCCTTTCTTCTTCACTCAGGATCAGACTTGCCTCAAGGTCATTCTCTCCCTAAGAAGGTCAACTTTCTCTCCCTAATTTCTTTACCAAAGGGGCTTCGCTTCCCCTAATAAGGTCCTTGTGCATTACTTTTGCCATGTCTTCCTCTTCTCAGAGGACCTGGATTAACCCAGAAACTGCAATACCAACCCAGACTCAAGGGGAGGGGGGAATAGTCTCCACCCCTTGAGGACAGAAGCTGCAAAGTCACAGCTGAGGAAAGGAGTTGTCCCCACCATCCCTGAAGAACAATTTACCCTCATTTCCCCATGAGCACTGCCTGCTCCCTCTCTCTCTGCACAGGTGCTTGGGGAGGACTTGGTTTTGCTCCCAGCTCGGATGTGGCCACGTGGTACCAATGAGAGGATATTATTAGCAGGTGAGGCCTTTAGGAGGTAATTAGGTTCAGGTAAGTCACGAGGGTGGCGCCCCCAGCATAGGATTGGTGTCTTTATAAGGAAAGAAACTAGAGCTCCCTGCCCCCTCTCCCAGGGTAAAAACACTGAGGAGCTAGCTTTTACGGGACACCAGGCTGCAGCTCTACCGGCGCCTCGTCTTGGTCTTCCAAGCCTCCAGAACGGTGAGAAGTAAATTGTTGTTGTGTAAGCGGCCCCCTCCCCCGCGCTTTCTCTGGTCCATGGCTTTTTTGCTGTTTTGCCTGAGCTGCTGGAAACAGAAGGTAAAAATCTCTCTAAGTATTTGTATTTTGATTACATGTTGAGATACCTTGGATATATTGGTTTAGAAAAAAGTACAGTTATAAATTAACGTCAACCTATTTTAGTTTGCTTTGCTAACTAGAAACTACAAGGGTTCACAGTTGTGACCTGCTTGGTATTTCTACTGGAGAGCACAAAGTTTCTAAGATATTGAATCGCTATTTTTAAACAAAATATTTGTTTGGAAATCATTGTAGGTTCACGTGCAAGTGTAAGATTTAAAACAAGAGCTCTCTTGTACCCTTACTCAGTTTTCCCCAGTGATGACTTCTTATAAATTTGTAGTACAATATTATAAGCGGGATGTTGACAATGATATGGTGAAGACACAAAACATTCGCGTCACCAAGATCCCTTGTGTTGCTTTTCTGTAACTGTACCCACTGCCCTGCACCCGCCTCGCTTGATAATCCTTGGCAACCACAATACAGTTCACTTGTATAAATTAGTCATTTCGAGACCATTATATAAATAGATTTCTAGTGTATTATAACGTTTTGGGGTTGGCTTTTTTTCACTTAACGTAATTCCTCATGGTTCGTCCAAATTGTTGAGTGCATCAACAATTGTGTCCTTTTCATTGCTGAGTAGTTGTTGGGTGCCTGTCTCAGCCTGTCCACAGTGATGGTGTCCAATCGGCTAGAAACACCTGGCGGCACTCATGTGGGCCCTGGTGAGCTTCCACAGACGTTTCCATTTCCAAACCACCCTTAAGACTGGACAGACCTTCTGGTTGCTCTTATAACTGCAAGACCCCCTTTAGCAATAACCCTTAAGACACTTTGAAGAGAGAAAGAGTATGTTACTTACAAGCCCTGGCACAGGCAAGACCCACCAGGGTGGACACCTTGAAGCTGCTGGGAGAGGAAGTGTGCATGGACCTGGAGGTCTGCATTGATCGAGGTCCAGGGTAGGGACCTAGGGTTTCCCCAGTTCAGTCTTCATTGGTGAATGTAAAACATAAGAGTGCCAATTTGAAGCCTGCACAGAGAAAGATCAAGTCGACCAAGTGGTCCGTTTTGGAAATCAACCAAGATCTCAAAAACAAAGGAGCCTTGGGGTGCCTGGGTGGCTCAGTGGGTTAAAGCCTCTACCTTTGGCTCAGGTCACGATCCCGGGGTTCTGGGATCAAGCCCCGCATCGGGCTCTCTGCTTAGCAGGGAGCCTGCTTCCTCCTCTCTCTCTCTGCCTACCTCTCTGCCTACTTGTGATCTCTGTCTGTCAAATCAATAAATAAAATCTTTTAAAAAACAAACAAACAAACAAAAAAGACAAAGGAGCCTCCGTGGGGAAAGGTAGCCCGGTGTTTTTGAACTGGTTCAGCCACTGGCAGTATTTTGGTTCAAGATAGCAGGTCTTACAAAGGACGCCTCAACCAGGCACTTGGATTCCAAAACAAAAAGCCAACCGTCCGGGCTTGGACTACGATGGTATGCCATGGTATGGGTGCTGACCCACGGCATACCCATGGTGTTAGTTCTGACCATACCCATACCCATGGTGGTAGTTCTGACCGTTCATGAGAAAAGATATCTAGGTTGTTTCCAGTTTGGGGCTCTTCAAATAAAGCTGCTAGAAACATTCACGTCCTGGTATTTGTGTGAATCTAAGTTTTCACTTCTCGGGGCTAAATGCCCCGCAGTGCGATTTCTGGGTCGTTTGCTTGTGACACGTGAAGTTCCTTAGAAACTACCAAACTGTCTTCCACGGGGGCTGTACCATTTAACGTTTTCATCAACAATGTCAGGGGGATCCAGTTCCTCCGTATTTGCCCCAGCATCGTGTGTTATTACTGTGTTCTATTGTCGCCGTTCTGACAGGGGTCCAGTGACCTCTCCTCGTGGTTTTGCTTGGCATTTCCCTCACGGCTAATGATATTGAACACCTTTTCATGTGTTTATTTTCCACCTATCTTTTTGGTGAGCTATCTCTTCATGACTTTTACCTGTTTCTCTCATTAGATCGTTCGCTCTTTTAATTCTACCTATTCTAGATACCAGTGTTTAATTCTATCTGTTCTAGATACCAGTGTTTCATCAGGTATGTGATTTGCGAATAGTTTCTCTTGGTGTTTTCATCCTCAGAATAGGGTCTTTAAGAAAGCTAAAGTTTAGGGGCAACTGGGCGGCTCAGTTGTTAAGCGTCTGCCTTCGGCTCGGGTCATGATCTCAGGGTCCTGGGATCAAGCCCCACATCGGGCTGCCTGCTTGGTGGGAAGCCTGCTTCTCCCTCTCCCACTCCCCTGCTCGTGTCCTCTCTCACTGTGTCTCTCTCTGCTAAGTAAATATTTCTTTAAAAAGCCAAAGTTTAAAAATTTTTGACATTATTCAGTGTTTGGTTTTTGTTTGTTTGTTTTTTAGGGAAGTACAGTTGACACACAAGGTTGCCTTTTCCCAGGTGTACAATGTAGTGATTCTACAACTTTCTATGTTAGACTCACCACCTACCATGGGTCACCGTTCAACTGTATGACCATACCATTGACTGTGTTCCCAACACTGTACCTGTCCTCCCTGTGACTTACTCCATAACTGGAAACCTGTACCTCTCACTCGTCTTCAATTTTGCTCATCCCCACTCTGGCAATCATTAGTATATATGGGTTTGTTTTTGCTTTTGTTTGTTTGTTTTTAGATTCCACATGTAAGTGAAAGTCCATGGTACTTGGCATTCTCTGACTTACTTCACTTAGCATGACCTCTGGGTCCATCCACGTTACTGAAAATGGCAGGATCTCCTCCCTTCTTATGGCCGAAGTATATACCATAGTATATATACCACAGCTTTTTTATCCATTTGTTTATAGATGGACCCTTCATTAGCTGTTGTAAATAATGCTGCAATAAACATCGAGGTGAAGATACACTTTTGACTTAGTGTTTTTGGTTTGGAGAGGCAAATAACCAGTAGTGAAATTACTGGATAATACAGTATTTGTATTTTTTAAGATTTTTTGGAAATTCCATACTATTTTCCACAGTGGCTGCACCAATGTAGATTCCTCACCAACACTTATTTCTTACCTTTTGTATCCATTTTGAAAGGTATAAGTAAGGTGATATTGTTGTTTGATTTGCCTTTTTTTTTTTTTTTTTTTAGTGGTGTTGAGCACCTTTTCATGTATCTGCCGGCCCTCTGTATGTCTTCTTTGGAGAAATTTCTACTCAGGTCCTCTGCCCATTTTTAATTAGATTATCTGCTTTTTGTGCTTATATTACGGATATTAACCACTTATGGATATAATATTTATAAATATGTACACCTATTCAGTAGATTGCCTTTTCATTTTGTTGATGGTTTACTTTGCACAAGTGTAGTCCTAATACGTTATTTTGGTATAGTCCTAATCGGTTACTTTTGCTTTTGTTTCCCTTGCCAGAGGAGACCTATCTAGAAAATGTTGCCATGGTCAATGTCGAAGGAATTATTGCCTGTGTTTCTTTCTAGGCATTTTATGGCTTCAGGTCTCACATTTAGTTCTTGTTTCCCCGGAGTAAATGCCACCGGATCACGCTGCATGATCGTTTTTATGTATTACTGAATTCTGTGCTGTTTTATGTATTACTGAATTCTGTGCTGTTTTATGTATTACTGAATTCTGTGCTGTTTTATGTATTGCTGAATTGCGTTTTGTCAAGGAATTTTGCATCTGTATCCTTATGATTTAATGTTTGGGTTACCCCTCCTCAAAATCCTCTGTGGAAGCCCTAACCTCCATTGAGGTACTATTGGGAGATGGGACTTTGGGGGAGTAAGTAGAGTTCGACTAGGTCACGTGAGTGGGGATTTCCTGATGGCATTAGTGGCCTTAAAAGAAGGGGAGACCCCTTCTCTCTACTTTCGTCTCTTTTTCCACATGCACACACACAGAAAAAGCCATGTAAGGACGTAGCAAAAAAAAAAAGAAAAAAAAAAATCCTTATCTGCAAGCCAGGAAGAACGCGCTTTCACTAGACACCAAATTGGCTGACATTTTAATTTTGGACTTCTCAGTCTTCAGAACTATGAGAAATACATCTGTTGTTTAAACCACCCAGTCTATCGTATTTTGTTATGATGGCCTGATCAGGTTGAAACCTACATTCATGAGGGATTTGGTCTATAGTTTTCTATTTTGTGCTGTCTTTGATTTTAATCTTGAGGTAACATTCTTTCATCAAATGAACTGGGAAGTCTTCCTTCGTCTTCTGATTTCTTAAAGAGACTGTGTAGAATTGGGATAATTCTTTGGACATAAAAAATTGTCCAGTAAACACAACCTGTGCCTAGGAATTTCTTTTCAGGGTTCTTAAGATAAAATTTCAATTTCCTTAATAGTTAAAGAGCTATTAAAATTACCTATTTAATCTTCAGTGAGTTGTGGTAGTATGTGTTTTCTGAGAAAGTGATCCATTTGTCTAAAATGTCGATTTGATGTGCATAGCACTGTTAACAGTATTCCCTTAGTATATTTTGATATCGGTAAAGAGAGCCCTGCTTCCTTCCTGATCCTGGTAATCTGTATCTTCTCTCTTTTTTCTTTTTTGGTCTTGCAAGAAGCTTGTTGACGTTACTGCTGTTTTCAAAAAACACCAAAATATAGTTTGCTCAAAAAATTCAAAAAATAGTTTGTTTTATTGATTTTTTTTGTTTGTTTTATTTGATCTTTCAAAAAAATTATTTGTTTTCAAAAAAAACCAAAATCTTAGAATTCCACAATAAATTCAATTAATCATGTCCAAAAAAACCAAACCAAAATATAGGCATATATATATATATATTTTGTTGTTGTTCAAAAAGTTCAAACAATAGTTTGTTTTATTTTTTTTTCCTCCATTGGTTTTTTGGTTTGTTTCTAGTTTAATTTACTTCTGCTCTTATTTCCTTCCTTTCTGCTTCCTTTGTTTATTTTGACCCTTTTCCCCTTAGTTCTTGAGGTGAAGCTTAAATTAGTGACTTGGACCTTTCCTGTATACATTGTGTGTTAAGAATTTTGTTCTCTGAATCCAGTTTGATAGGTTACAGTTTCTTTTTCACTCGGTTTCATGTATTTTGAAATTTTGAGATTTTCTGTTTGACCTATGGGTCATTTAGAATGAAGCTGATTGATTTCCAAGTATGGGGTGAATTTTCTGTTTTCTTTCTGTTATTAATAGTTTAGTTTATGGTCAGAGAATGTGCTCTGTATGATTTCATTCTTTTAAATTTGTTCAGATTTATTTTTTGGCCCATGGTGTGTGTGTGTACACACACATATACGGGAAGCACACAAAAATGATGTATATTCTGGGGCTCTTGGGTGGAGTATTCAATCGATGGGAAGATACTATTGTTTGACGGTATTGACTTCTTCTATATTCTTGGTAGTCTTCTGCCTAGTTTTTCTTTTAATTATGAGAGAACTGTTGATGTCCCCAACTATAGCAGACTTGCCCTTTCTCCTCTCTCCAGTTTTTGCTTCACATATTTTGCAGCTCTGTTCCGTGCATGCGAATTGAGGACTGCTCTGTCTTCTTGGCAGATTGACCCTTCTATCATTCTGTGATGTCTTTGGTAATTCTCTAGCTTCGAAGTTTACTTTATCTCCTATTAGTATAGTTACTGCTTCCTTCCTGTGACTGAAGTCCTCATGATCTATCATTTTCCATCACTTGACTTTGAAGTTGTCTGTATGATGTTTCAAGTGAGTATCCAGCTGCGATGCCAGGAGGCCAGGTCCAAGGACCCAGAGGGGGTCCCGCAGCACCATCCAAGAGGGTCCGTGGCTGCGCATGGGATAGAAATCAAATGCAAACCAGCCGGGGGTGAAAGCAGAGCCTATTGATGGTCAAGGTGTGTAGTTTCAGACAGAATATCTGGGAGACTCAAAGGAAAGGAGAGAGTCTGTCTTTGCTCAGGGTCTAGAGTTTTTACTGAAGATTGTGGTTTTGTGTTGATGTCTTCTCAGGCATCCAGGAACCAGTTAGAACAAAGACATGGGCCTAGGTGTTATTCCTTAGAATCAAGGGGTCTTTTATCCAGATGTCTAGCTGGTCTGGAATATGCCCCAGATGGCTTCATCTGGTCATTCTTACCTAGTTCTTCCTTAGACATTATCTATTTGGAAGAAATCATCCACTCCTTGTCACTTACAAGAAAGACCTACACTGTTGGCATTCTGAGGCATGTGTAAAGTGGGGGTACAGTCCCAGCAAGAATAGAAGAAAGAAAAGGAGCAAAAAGTAGATATTTATAGGGTCCTTATAGTTTCCCTATCTTAACTGAGGCATGGTCTTAATCCATTCTGCTAACCTCTCTATTTTAATTGGTTTATTTAGACCACTTATATTTAAATGTAATTATTATGTTAGGGTATAAGTATGCCATCCTATATATTTTTTCTTTTATTTCTCTGGGGTTTTTTTCCTTTACATTTTTGTGGGTCACTGGAATATGTTTCAGAATTCCTCCATTTTGATCTGTCTGTAGTGGTTTTGGATGTATCCCTCTGAGCGGCTTTGTTAATGACTGGTCTAGGTGGTACATGATACATGTACATAATACTGTCAGGCTTCTCAGGCTTAAGATTCTCTCTCTCTCTCTCTGCCCCTGCTCCCCCCCAGTTCTGCTCTTTCTCTCTCTCAAAAAATAAATGTATAAATACATAACAAATTTCTAAAAAAAACACAACTTGAAGTGTAAAGGAAAAGCTATTGAGTTTATTCATACTTGTGACTACTATGTTCTTTCTTCCTGATGCTGCAAGTCTTCCTTTAAACTTTGTGTTTAACCTCCTTTGTGTTTAGAAAACTTCCTCTGTACGTTCTTTTTTTTTTAAAAAATACATTCTTTTAAGGATCTGCTCATGACAATTTTCTTAGTTTTCCTTCATGTGACAATTTCTTTCTTTGTTTCTTTTTTTTAAGTGGGCTCCACATTAGAGCCCAACACAGGGCTTCAACTCATGACCCTGTGATCCAAATCTGAGCTGAGATCCAGAGTCAGAACTTAACCAACTGAGCCACCTAGGCACCCCTCATGTGACAGTGTCTTGATTTCACCTTCATTTTTAAAGGATATTGTCACTGGATACAAGATTCTGAATTGGCATTTACTTCAACTTAAAAAATACTGTGTCAGTTATTTTTTGTCTCTATGGTTTCTGAAGAGAAATCTAGTGTCAGCTTAACTATTGATCTCCTATAGGTCAAGTGCTATTTTTCTTGGGTTGCTTTTGTGATTTTCTCTTTAGTTTTCAGAAGCTTAATTATGTGTCTTGGCTAGCATTTCCTTGGGTTTATCATAGTTGGGGTTTGCTGAACTCCTTGAATCTGTGCATTTGTTATGTATGCTGAGCTTTTTGAATCTGTAGGCTTCCAAATTGAGGAACTTACATTTTTAAAGATTTATTTATTTTAGAGAGAAGAGTGTGAGAACATGGCAGGGCGGGGCAGAGGCGGAGAGAGAGCTAGTCTCAAGCAGACTCTGGCTGAGCTCAGAGCCCGAGATCATGACCTGAACCAAAACCAAGAGTTGAATGCTAAACCGACTGAGCCACCCAGGTGCCAAATTGGGAAACTTCCAATCCGTAGTTCTTGGAGACTTTTTTAGTCCCACCCTCTTTTTTTTTTTAATCTCTCCTCTGGAATTTCAGTGACATGAATGTTAGATCTTTTGTTATATTCCCATAAATCCCTCAGGCTCTTTCCACCCCCCCCCCCCCCAGTTTACTTACTTTTTGTTACACAATTTTGTTATTGTCTATCCTTCAGTTGTTGGATTCCCCACCCACCCCCACTGTCCCCTTGATTTTGCTGTTGAGCTCATCCACTGAGTTTTTGTTTTTATTAACTAGTTTTTTTTTAAGCTTTTTATGGTAATCTCTACACCCAATGTAGAGTTTAAGCTCACAATGCTGAGATTGAGTCACATGCTTCTCCAACTAAGCCAACCATAAACTTCAAGATTTTTGAATCAATTTTAGTTTTTAGTTGTAAGTTTTTACTTCTTTATATTTTATATCTCTTTACCGTGGCTCTTTTTTTTTTTTTTTTTTTGAAACTTTATTCATCCTTTTCAAGTTTATAACGCTAATAAGAGCATTTCTCTTATGGCTGCTTTAACATTTTTGTCAGATAATTCTAATACTTTTTTCATCCTGATGTTGGTGTCTGTTGATGATCCTCTTTCATTCATTTGAATCTTAGTTAGCATGATGAGTGATTTTCACCCAAGACCTGGATGTTTTATATTACATTATGAAACTTAGGTTCAGCTGGAAGAGGTTTAAATAAGAGTCAGACACCACTCCCATATGGTGAGATGTAGATGGAAGTTCAGGTTCTCCACTAGTCCTACACTGACGCCAACGGATGGAGGGTCCTCCTCACTTTTGTGCAAAGATAGAAACTGTGGCTCCCCGTGTGGTTGTTACTGACACCTGGATGGTTGTAGCATCATTACTGCTGGGCAAAAATGAGAGTCCAAACTCTCCAGTATGCTTCTTCTGACACCACCTTAGCAGGGACAGGGAAGATCATTTTCCTAATGCTGAATGGAAGTGGAAGTCCAGGCCCTCCATGTGCTTTCCACTAGAGCCATTGGGGTTGGAGGGAGCTTATTATCAGCCAGTGGAGATGAGAGTCCTGCTGTCCTACTTAGGCTCTCTGATACCACCTTTACAGGGATGTTGGGGTGCCTCGTCACAGTTTCATGAGACTGGGAATCCAGATTCCTCACCTGACATTGGCTGGATCAGATGGGAGCAAGCCCACAGTTTGTGTGGGATGTTTGGTTGCAATAGAGCAGTGAGTGTCTGAAAGTTTTCTGTCTCATAGGCTGCCCCTTTGCTGGCTAGAAAGAGTAGACTGTTGGGGTGGAGTGTGCTGGGTTTTTTTCCCCCCTTTGGTCTGCACCTATTCGTGTTTCTGGGTTAACACTTTCTTCACCTCCAAATTTAGGATATATGAGGCAAAAAGAAAGCCAGGGAACTCACCATTGTGTCATTCTTCAAGTTCTGAAGTGTAGTCAACCTGCCTTTTCCCTCTCTACCTTTCAGGTTCTTCATTATTTTATAATGTAATGGTTTTTCAATTGAACTTGACAAGAAGAGTGCAAATGTTGATTCCACCTTTCCAAGAGCCAAACCTCAACAAAACTAATTTTGATCAAATTTCAAGTATGCGTTTAAAATTCTAGTTGGGTTTATTTGCTGATGACAGAAGTTTTGTCAATATATTCTTAACTTTTCTGTTATCATCAAACAATATCATGAAGGTCACTTAAGTTCTTTTTGAATACTCCTGATTCTTCTGATTATGGATTCCTTTGACCATGAGGTTGATTGGTTTTGCTCCAATATATCAATTATAATTGATATTCTAGAGCCCTTAAGCATAGTATAATCATAACAAAACCCTGTTCAGATTTTTATATATAAAGTCAAAGAGATTGAGAAGTCTGAGAATTCTTTAAAGAAAGCTTTATTTCTTTTGTGACCTCTTTTCTGGCTTCAGAGAGATCTTTCTCTTTCAAATTGAAGACTGCACTGAGTTTGCCAGAGATGTGACTTTTGCCTGTACATCGTGATGTGTGTTACAGGATTTGGACCAGCTTGGATGGTAGAGAAAAGTGATACATGCCCAAAGATCCCTGCCCAACACTCAAAAAAAGAGCCAAAAGGGTCTGTTTTGCTATGTGTGGACTGATGGTATCACAATACTCCCTAAAGTTCTCTAAATGCAGCAGAATTGATTATAAAAAGAAATTTTAACCACAGGTTCATTTAATCACCTTAAATTTTGCATTCACGGCAGAGAGGCTTATAACCTTGAAGATATAATCTGTGTGAAACAAATACGGGAAAGGATTTGTTTGGGACAGGAAACTTAAATCTTCATCCAGTTGCCAAATTCTCCATTAGTCTTTGTGCTCACAGCACTAAAAATCCTCTGGGCCATGGGGTCCTTTGTCCGTGGTGGCTGAATTCCATCAGAAAGAGAAGTTGGAAGGAAGAGTGGCCCTTTGCCATCATCATATATATTTCCATATTCCTGACTCCTCGTTTGTTCTAGTCTCCATATGCCCCCAGGATTATGCTCAGTTTGGGAAGTTGATATTTAAGTTGCATATGTTGAACACATGTTCAGTAAAAAATTTACAATAATAAAAGTCTGACTTCCTACTCAGTAGGAGGCTAACAGAAATATGAAGAAAGTTGGTTGATGAGGCTAAGATTTCTCAAAGAGCCAAATTGTCGGCTGTGTCAGCTGGGGGAATGGTCTAAGAATATTTTAATATTTTGTGTTCAAGATAACGAATTCCAATTCAAAACAGAATTGAAGCAATATGCCCAAGAGGGAAAGGTATTAATTGTTACTCACTTGAGTTTTATTTTTTAAAACTAATATGAGGAAAGAAGGAGTTGTAAGAGCAACTTAAGGGTTTAGCCAAGAGCAAGCCTCCATCACAGTGGGGCAGTGAGCCAGTAAGTCTGTGTGCACTTAGTCTGGTTGGTATTACATCATTTCTCAAATGCACTAATGCTTAAAGAATGTGCTTCACATAGTTTGCTTTCCATATCATTTCATTTTCTAAAAACCTGTCTCTTGGAGAGTCCGTGACTTCCAGCTTTTACTTTTAGAAAGTCTTGACCTGTTTACCAACCACAACTTCATCTGCAGAAAATTCAGGGTAAGGCACAATTCCTGCTCCCAAATGTCCTGACTGATAGTATGCCACATGTGACCTCAAGCACAGCAGTCCCTCTGGAGCCAGCCACCCCATTGCACACTCGTCTAGCCAGTCCAGGAGAAAGGAGGAGGATTCTCAGTACAGGGCTTGGAATGTATCACAAGGTCTTTTTTGCTTGTGAGCCTTTAGCTTGAAAAAACATCTGGCTGAAAAATATCAAGGTTAGGCAAGGTGAGCGAAGTGTGTGCTGATATCTCTGAACCTGGATGTTTTCTTAAACAGTCAAATCCTGGGACACCCTGGGTGGCTCAGTGGGTTAAGCCTCTGCTTTCCGCTCAGGTCATGATCCCAGGGTCCTGGGATTGAGCCCTGTGTCAGGCTCTCTACTCAGCAGAGAGCCTGTTACCCTCTCTCTCTCTGCCTGCCTCTCTGCCTACTTGTGATCTCTCTCTCAAATAAAAATTTTAAAAAATTAAAAAAAAAGTCAAATCCTGATTGACTCTCTTGCCACTGTAAACTCATCTAGAAGGCTCTAAGAGGTGCTTGCCATGTGCTACAACTTTCTGACCGATTGGTGCCATCTCTCTTCCGAGTGGTGTCTCACGAGTTATTTTGATCCTATAGCCAACAATGCTAATTGGGAAAAGGCATTTTGATCCTGTGTTAGTTTCCAGTTGGTGCTGTAACAAATTAGCACAAATTTAGTGGCTTTCAACTATGCAAAATTATTACCTTGTAATTCTGGAGACCAGAAGTCTGCCACATGTCCCACTGGGTTAAAACGTAAGTAGGGCTGCGTTCTTTTCTGGAGGTCGTAGGGCAAATGTGTGTTTTTGCCTTTTCTAGTTTCTAGAGTTAACTGTATTTTTTGGCTTGGGGTCCCTTCCCGCTTCCAAAGACTATAAGGATCAGTCAAGTTCTTCTTAAATCACTGCAACAACTGACTTTCTGTCTCCTACTTCCACTTTTAAGGATCCTTGTGAGAGAATTGGACTCACACAGATAATCCAGGAGAATCTCCCTATTTTAAGGTCATCTCATTAGCAACCTTAATTTTGCCTATAATCTTAATTCCTGTTGCACATTATATAACATAGTCATCAGTACTGGAGATAAGAATGTAGACCTCTTTGGGTAGCCATCTTGGCTCTTATAAAATGTCCCACAGACCCCCACTGCCTTTAGAGTTTCTTGTCCTCAAAATTTGAAGTCTTCAGTTGTGTTTCCATTTGTTGTCGTGGAGGCTCTAAGACCCCTTCTGAGGCACTCCTAGCAGTAGTGTGAGTTCCCAAAATATCCCTTTAACATCAGCAGGACCTTTTGTTTGACTTGCATTTTGGAAGGAATCTCTTCCAATACAATATACAGTTAGATCTGTGAGGCTTGACAAACTGGGCATAATGTATTGTACAGTTTCCTTTCCACCTCAGAAAGGAAGTTAGCACTGCTGAGAGAAGGGAATCAGAAAAGAGAAACTGAACATGTTTATGAAAGCCTCACGTTTATCTAAATGTGTACATTTATTTAGTCAACCAGCATTTTTTGAGTGCCTGCCATATGCCCAGATCTGTGCTCGATACTGGGAATGCACTGGTGAGCAAAAAAGGCCCAGTGTTAACATTCCTCGCAGTCTAGTGAGAGAGAAATATTAATCACACAGTCATGAAGCCAAATGTTAACCATTGCTATGATGAAGTATATGGCACTGAGAACCCATGAAACGCTACCCTGAGGATGGAAAATCTGAGATTTGAGTTCAAAGTGAGGAGTTACTTGTATCAGCAAATTAACTCTAAAGTAAGAGCTTCCTCAGGAGAAGGGTCTAGCATGTGCAAAAGTCCATAGCAGGAGAACATGGTAAGGATCAGGAATATAAAGAAGGTTGGTACAGCAAGAACACAGAGATACCAGATGAACTCGCTTCCACAGGAGTCTGGTCTTGCAGCCTATGTGAAGAGCTTTATTTTGAAGAAATCATCTACGAGTTTTAAGATGGGCTGGGGGTTGGGGAATGTTATGTGTGTATTGAAAATTCTCTGGTTGCTTTGAAGAAAAGAGATTTTAGAGGGCCACTGGATGGAGGTTAGGTCAACACAGACAAGTTAAGAGGTTATTGCCATAGTTCAGGTGATTAATCTTGGTATCTTGAACCAAAGTAATGGTGATAAATAGATGTGCCTTAAACATTGGGCAGGTAAAATCATGATGATACAGGTTGGATTAAATTTGGTTAATGTGGGAGAGGAATAAGGAATACCAGTCAGAAGAACAAGAGGAGATTTTGTATTTGTTGACTTGGAGCTGTCTTTGATCCACCAGTGTGTCATGCAGATAGTAATGAGAGTCTGGAGTCTGGAAAGAGACCTTAAATTTAGGAACTACTGGTACGTAGGTGGTCATTGAAATTTCTCTCCCAGAGAATTGAAAGAAGGGGTGCCCCCAGAGTTCTTCAACATTTGATGGTTTGGTGAACCTGAGAAGAGAACCAAAAGCTAAGGAAACAATAGAAGCAGAATTTTATAACAGAAGTGCTACAAGAATTTTTTTAAGAAGTGAAATGCAGGGGTGCCTGGGTGGCTCAGTGGGTTAAAGCTTCTGCCTCTGGCTCAGGTCATGATCCCAGGGTCCTGGGATCGAGCCCCGCATCAGGCTCTCTGCTCAGCGGGGAGCCTGATTCCTCCTCTCTCTCTGCCTGCCTCTCTGCCTACTTGTGATCTCTGTGTGTCAAATAAATAAATAAAATCTTAAACAAAAAGAAGTGAGATGCAGTCCTTGTTGTTGATACTTCTGAAATGTGAAATAAAGTCTGAAGAACGTGTTTTGGGAAATAATGATTATTGATGAGCTCAATGAGTGTTGTTGGAAAGCACTGATGGACTAGAGAAGCCACGCCAGAGGAGGATGAGGAGTGAGGACCAGCCTAGGAATAAAATAAAGGATATTAACAATTATCGAGTGATAGTTGTGAAAAGAAAAAGATAGGGTGGTGATTAGAAGAGAATGAGGGGTTAAATGTGAACTAGGTTAACTTGCTGATGGTGTCATGCAGCCTTCTATAGCCTTCACTTACTTTACTTCTTCTACCAGTTACTGAGAGAGGCTTTTTCAGCAAGAACACTTTTGTCTATTTTTTCAGTTCTGTCAGTTTCTACTTTGTGTATTTTGAAGCTCTGTTTTTAGGTACATATGTATTTAGGAGGATGTCTTCTGGATAAATGAACTTTGCCATTATAAAATGTTTTTCATATAAAAAGTTTTCAGGTTGACAGCAAAATTAAAAATATACAGACATTTCCTTATACCTCTTGTCCCCACATATGCACAGCCTTTCTATTTACCAACATCATCCACTAAAGGGGTATAGTTACTAAAATTGAGAAATCTGCATGAATACATTATTATTACTCAAAGTTGACAGCTCCCCTTAGGGTTCACTCTTGTTTTATATTCTGTGTGTTTTGATAAATGTATGATGATCCATATGTACCACTATAGTATCTATTGTACAGAATAGTCTCAATGCCCTAAAAATCCTCTGTGCCCTGCTTATTCATCTCTCCCTACTCTCTACCCCTGGTAATTACTGATCTTTTTCCTGTTCCTATAGTATTACCTTTGCCAGAATTATTTCAGTTGAAATCATACAGTATGTAGCCTTCTCAGATTGGCTGTTTTCACTTAGTAACATGAATATAAAATTACTCCATATTTTTGCATGACTTAGTCACTTCTTACAGTGCCCACTAATACTCCATTGGGTGGATATTCCACAGTTTATACATTCACTTACTGAAGGATATCCCGACTTTTTCCTGATTTTGGCTATTATGAAGAAGCTTCTATAAACATCTGTGTGCATGTTTTTGTGTGGACATAGGCTTTCAGTTCCTTTGGGTAAATCCCAAGGAGTATAGTTGTGGATCTTAAATAATAGTATGTTACATTTTGTAAGAAATTACCAAACCATCTCCCAAAGTGGCTATACCATTTTGCATTCCCACCAGCAATGACTAGCTGTTGCTGTTGCTGCATTTCTTTGTAAGAATTTGAAGTCCATGTTTTCGATTTTGGCCATCCAGACAGGTGTTGCCTGGCATCCTGTTTTTAATTCACATTTTCTTAATAACCTGTGATGTGGAGCATTTTTTCCTGTATTTATTTGCCATCTGTTTGTTTTCTTTAGCAAGGTGTTTGTTGACATCTTTGGCCCATTTTCTAACTGGGTTAGTTGTCTTACTGTTGAATTCAGACTTTTTAAAATTTATTTTAGATAACAGGTCTTTATTGGTTATGTCTTTTTGCAAATATTTCCTCCCAGCCTATGGCTACTCATTGTATTGGCAGTGTTTTGTTTGTTTGTTTTTCTCTTAAGTTCTTAAGTTGAATGAAGTTCAACTTTTCAATTATTTCTTTCATGGATCTTGCCTTTGGTGCTGTAACTAAAAAGCCCTCACCATAACCAAGATCATCTAGATTTTTTAAAAAAATGTTATTTTCAAGAAGCTTAATAGCTTCTCACTTTACATCTGGGTCTATGATCCATTTTAAGTTAATTTCTGGAAAGGGTATCAAGTCCGTATTTAGATTCAATTGTTTTGCCTATGGCTGTCTAGTTCTTCCAGCACAATTTGTTGAAATGACCATCTTTCTCCATTGTATTGCCTCTGCTCCTTTGTCAAAGATCTACTGGCTATATTTGTGTAGGTCTGTTTCTGGTCTCTGTATGCCATTCCATTGATCTTTTTGTCTATTGTTTCACCAAAACCACACTGTCTTGTAGCTTTTCAGTAGGTCTTGAAGTTAGGTAGGGTTGGACGTCCAACTTTGTTCTTTCCTTTCAATATTGTGTTGGCTCTTCTGGGTCTTTTGCCTCTCCACGTAAACTTCAGAATCCCTCTGTAGATAGCCACACAGTAACTTGCTGTGGTTTTAAGATTGCATTGAATCTATAGATCAAGTTGGGAAGAATTCACATGTTAACAAAATTGAGTATTCTATCCATGAAGGTGAAATATTTCTCTATTTAGCTCCTTAAAAAAATTCCTAATTCTCCCCTCCCATACCTTATATTGGTGCTGTCATTAATTTCACTTACACATAAGAATACATAAGCAAATATATACATACATACTTGAATTAGTTTTGCTATTTGAACTGTTACCTGTTAGGTCCATTAAAAATAACAAAACAAAAAAGATTTTACTTGACTTCATATTGTCCCCTCATGATTTTTCTCTATGTAGCTCTGAGTTTTTGAGATATGTAATTTTCTTCCTTTCTGAACTTTGTAAAAATCTCTTAAAGGTCATATCTACTGGCAACAAATTCCCCAAATGTTTATTTGTCTGAGAAAGTCTTTACTTTTCCTAGACTTTTAGAGGATAATTTCACAAGATACAGAATTCTACTTTGGTAATTTTTTCCCCTCTCAACACTTTAAATGTTTCATTGCATGCCCTCCTTGTTTGCATAGTTTCTGAAAATAAATTGGATGTAATTCTTTGCTTCTCTTTACGGTGTTTTTTCCCCTCTGTCTGCTTTCAAAAATTTTTTCATTATCTTTGATATTTTGCAATTTAAGTATATTGTGCTAGAGATAGTCTTTTGGGCATTGATCATGTTCTCCGAGTTTCTTGGATTGTGTTTTGATGGCTGACATTAGTTTGAAGAAGTTCATGGTCATTGTTTTGTTTAAACATTTCTTCTGTATTTGTATTCTTCTGATATTCCTATTATGTGTATGTTATACCATAGTTCTTCGATATTCTGTTAAATATTTTTCCCAGTATTTTTTCTCTTTGCTGTTTAGTTTTGGAAGTTTCTATTGAGGCATTATCAAAGTCAGCACTTCCTTCCTCCACTATGTCCATTCTACTAATCACAGGTATTTTTCATTTCTGTTACAGTATTTTTTTAATCTCCGCTTTTCTTGTTGGTTCTTACCTAGAATTTCCATCTCTTTGCTTGCATTGCCCATCTTGCATACTGTCTACTTACCCATAAATTCCCTTATCATGTTGATCATGGTTGATTTACATTTCCAGTCTGAAAATCACGATGTCCCTGCCATATACTAGTCTAGTTCTGGTGTTTGTTCTGTCTCTTCAAACTGTGTATGTCTTGTAATTTTTTGTTGAAAGCCAGATAGAATGTACTGACTGAAAGGAGTTCTGGTAAATAGGCCTTTAATAATGTGATGAGGGAGGGGACAAAATCTATAATCCTATGATTAGGACTTGGTCTTTTGGTGAGCTTCAGTCTTTGCCCCTCAACTGTGAACTTGACAAGGGATTTTCAGTTTTTTTCACTATCTTAGGTGGGACTGCAATTGGGTATTTCTTTTCCCCCAGGTCAGTTAGGCTCTCACAAACCCCCCATGGTATAGGTGCTAGTAAAAGAATTTCTCTTTAGGGCAAGCCTTAATAGAACAAAGTATTCCAGTTGCTTCTAATTCCTCTTCCTCTCCACTGCCTGAAGCCACAGGGATCTTTTCTGTAATCCTCTCGAATCTACAGAAATGACTAATTTCTGTGAGAATTTGGCAGAGCTCCAGTTAGTGCGGGGTCTCCCTCCCCAGAATTTTTAGCTCACAAATTTGTCCACATTGCACATCAAGTAATTCATTGATTACAGTTCAGGTTTTTCTATCTTGGTGCTGATTCCCATAGAGGCTACTGGTCACAGGTTTCTGTTCTAATAAGTTACGATTCTCTGCCACTCCAGTTTTAGGAATAACAATTTGCCCTGTGATCTCACTTCCCTGATGGATCTAAGATGAATTGGGATTTCAGTTTGTCCAGATTTTTACTTGTTTTTAGAATGGAGTGACAACTTCCTTACATATTGAACTAAAAACTAAAATTTCCTTTTCCTTGTACCATATACGTGTATTTAAATTTATAGTGTTTATTGTGAATGGCATGTGTTTAGTGTGGCATTTTTCATTCACCCTCATCATCTATCCCTTGGAGTATTACTCATTTATATTTAATGTAATTATTCACAGGGTTAGATTTAAATCTACCATCTTGATAGTTTTTAAATTAAAACTATCTTTATTACTTATCCCTCTTTTCTGCATTCCTTTGGATGAATAAAGTACTTTTATGATTTTTATTTAGTATTTTCTTGTAGCCTATTAATTATGCCTCTTTATTTTTTTGGTTGTTCTAGGGTCTACAACATCCATCTTAAACTTATCAAAGTCTACCTTCTTCTTTTTTTTGGGGGGGGGGATTTTTATTTATTTATTTGACAGACAGAGATCACAAGTAGGCAGAGAGGCAGGCAGAGAGAGGAAGAGGAGGAAGCAGGCTCCCTGCTGAGCAGAGAGCCCAATTCTGGCTCGATCCCAGGATCCTGAGATCATGACCTGAGCCAAAGACAGAGGCTTTAACCCACTGAGCCACCCAGGCGCCCCTAAAGTCTACCTTCTGATAATATAAACCACTTCACTTTTAAGAACCTTAAATATACTTCCATTTCTCTATCCTATCCTTTTGCCATTACTGTCCTACCTTTTAATTCTATATGTGTTATAAACTTCATAATGTATTATTTCTGCCTTCAACAGTTTATTATCTTTTAAAGAAACAAAAAAAAATCTTAGGTTTACATACATATTCACCACTCTGAGTTTTCTTCAGTCTGTGAGAGAGCAATCCGAGTGTTCATCTGGTAGATTGCTCTTGTCTGAAGAAATTGTGTTTATTTGTAGCACATTCTCTTGGCATTTTTTTCCTCCAAAAATGTATGTATCTTTAATTTTTGAAGGATTTATCCTTCTGCTAGATGTGGATATCTAGGCTGACTTCTTTTCCCCCTCAAGCCCTTTAAACACAGCATTCCATTGTCATAATAGTTTCAGATAAGATGTTCCTGTTAATTTTTATCTTGGTTCCTCTGGAGATACAGTGTGACTTATTTCTTTGGCTACTTTTAAGCTTTTCCCCTCTTGTTGGTTTCCAGTAACTTGATTATGATGGGACTTTATGTAGTTTTGTGTTTATCATTGTTAGGCTTTTTGAACTTTTAGATCTGTGGGTTTACAGTGTTCATAAAATCCCAAAGTGGTGGTTTTTTGTTTTGGGTGTTTGTTTTGTTGTGTTTATTTTTGTTTTTGTTTTTGTGTTGCTTTGCCACTACTTCTTATTTCTCTTTTCACACCTTCTCCTTTTCTCGGCAACCCCCTCTTCTGGGCATACACGTATATCAATTTATTTTAAATATCATCAGTGAATTTTTAATTTCAGGTGTTTTTGTCATAGTTTCATTTAATTCCTTTTCATGGCTTCATGTTTTCTTCATTGCTTCAGGTTTGTTTGTTTGTTTGTTTTTTAAAGATTTTATTTATTTATTTGACAGAGAGATCACAAGTAGATAGAGAGGCAGGCAGAGAGAGAGAGAGGGAAGCAGGCTCCCCGCTGAGCAGAGAGCCCGATGCGGGACTCGATCCCAGGACCCCGAGATCATGACCCGAGGCGAAGGCAGCGGCTTAACCCAATTGAGGTATAATTATACATGCAAAATTAAGTTTCAGGTATACAACATAATGATTCAATATTTGTATTATGAAATGATCACCACAAGTCTAGTTAACATCTATCAACATAAGTAACTACAGAATTTTTCCTCTTCTGATAACTTTTAAGAGCTGCTATTAGCAACTTTCAAATATGCAATATAGTCTTTTTTTTTTTTTTTTTCCCAGCACAGGCAGGCAGAGTGGCAGGCAGAGGCAGAGGGAGAAGCAGGCTCCCTGCCAAGCAAGGAGCCTGATGTGGGACTTGATCCCAGGACGCGATCATGACCTGAGCCGAAGGCAGATGCTTAACTGACTAAGCTACCCAGGTGTCCCAATATGCAATATTGTCTTATTAGCTATCACTGTCTTTATTAGCTACAGCTGTATGTTACATTCCTATGACTTTATAAGAGGAAATTTGTAACATTTGACTCCCTGAATCCCTATTGCCCACCCCAACCCCTACATTTAGCAATCACCAATCCATTTTCTTTTTTTTTTTTTAATATTTTATTTATTTGACAGAGAGAAATCACAACTAGGCAGAGAGGCAGGCAGAGAGAGAGGAGGAAGCAGGCTCCCTGCGGAGCAGAAAGCCAGATGCGGGGCTCGATCCCAGGACCCTGGGATCATGACCTGAGCCGGAGGCAGAGGCTTTAACCCACTGAGCCACTCAGGTGCCCCACCAATCCATTTTCTGAAGCTAGGAGTTGGTGGGGGCTTTTTGTTTGTTCGGTTTTTGGGTTTTTTTGTTTTTTTTGTTTTGTTTTTTTTTAAGATTTTTTTATTTGACAGAGAGCGCAAGTAGGCAGAGCGGCAGGGAGAGGGAGAAGCAGGCTTTCCCCTGAGCAGGACCCTGGGACATGGCGGAGGGGGTTTTCTTTTGGAGAGAGAGAGAGAGAGAGTGCACGCACACACACATGGTTCCTCCTTCTGTCTCTCTCTCTTCCCCCTTTCTTCCTCTCTCCCCCTTCCTCCTCCCCACCTTTTTTTTTTTTTCAATTCCACATAGAAATGAGATCATACAGTATTTCTCTGTCTGACTTATTTCACTTAGTATAAATGCCCTCAAGGTCTGTCCATGTTGTTGCAAAGGCAAGATGTTATTCTGTTTTTATAAGTGAGTAATAATCCAGTGTGTCGGGGCACCTGGGTGGCTCAGTTATTAACTGTCTGCCTTTGGCTCAGGTCATGATCCCAGGGTCCTGATACCGAGCCCCACATCGCACTGCCTGCTCGGCTGGAGGCCAGCTTCTCTCTCTCCCCCGACTTGTGTTCCCTCTCTGGCTTTCTCTCTTGCTGTCAAATGAATAAATAAAATCTTAACACAAAACTTACTTTTAAAAAATACAGTGTACATATGTGCAAATGTGTGTGTGTACCACAATTTCTTGATCCATTCATCAATGGATAGTCGAGGTTGTTTCCAAATCTTGGCTATTAAAAATAATGCTATGGTTATATATAGTATATATATATATATTTTTTACATTAGTATTTTCATTTTTTTCATATAAATACCCAGAAGTGGAACTGCTGAATCATATGGTAGTTTTACTTTAAACTTTTTGAGGAATGTCTCTACTGTTTTCCATTGTAGCTGTACCAATTCACATTCTCAGCAACTATGCACAAGGGTTATCTTCTCTCCACATCCTTGCCAATCCTTATAGTTTATTGTCTTTTTGATAATGGCCATTCTAACATGTATAAGGAGAAAATTCACTGTGGTCTTGATTTGTATTTCTCTGACAAATGACATTGACAATCTTTTTTTTGTGTACCTGTTGACCACCTATATGCCTTCTTTAGAAAAATGTCTATTTAGATCCTCTGTCCATTTTCTTTTTTAAGATTTATTTATTTTAGAAAGAGAGCATGAGTGGGATGGACATAAGGAGAGGGAGAGAGAATCTTTTTTCTTTTTTTTTTTTCCCATTTTATTTATTTTTTCAGCGTAACAGTATTCATTCTTTTTGCACAACACCCAGTGCTCCATGCAAAACGTGCCCTCCCCATTACCCACCACCTGTTCCCCCAACCTCCCACCCCTGACCCTTCAAAACCCTCAGGTTGCCCCAACCTCCCACCCCTGACCCTTCAAAACCCTCAGGTTGTTTTTCAGAGTCCATAGTCTCTTATGGTTCGCCTCCCCTCCCCAATGTCCATAGCCCGCTCCCCCTCTCCCAATCCCACCTCCCCCCAGCAACCCCCAGTCTGTTTTGTGAGATTAAGAGTCATTTATGGTTTGTCTCCCTCCCAATCCCATCTTGTTTCATTTATTCTTCTCCTATCCCCCTGCCCCCCCCCCCCATGTTGCTTGGGAGAGAGAATCTTAAGCAAACTCCATGCTGAACACATAGCCCAAGTCGGGACTCAACCTTACAACCCTGAGACCATGCCTGAACGAAACTAAGAATCAGTCGCCCAGGCGTCCCGATCCTCTGTCCATTTTTAAATCAAAATATTTTTCTGTTGAGTTGTGTGAATTCTTGACAGTAACACCTTATCAGACCCTCTTAGTAGACACTATCTTCCATTCAGTAGGTTGCCTTTTCATTTTGTTGAGTCCTTCACAGCTCAGACTTTTTTGTTGTTGTCCCACTTGTTTGTTTTTGCTTTTGTTGTCTTTGCTTTCAGTGTCAAATTAACGATTACTGAAACCAATGCTACCAAGCTGATAACCTTTTTTTCTTTCTAGGAGTCTTATAGTTTCACGTCTTCTTAATCCATTTTAGTTTCTATGTATGGTGTAAGATAGTGGTTCACTTTCATTTGTTTGCTTGTGGCTGTCTGGTTTTCCCAACACCATTTACCAAAGAAACTGTGCTTTCCTCATTGTATATCCTTGGCTCCTCTATTAATTAGTACACTATATATTCATCTCAGTTTGTTTCTGGGCTATTCTGTTCTGTTGACCTCTATATCTGTTTTTATGCCAATACCATAGAGTTTTGATTACTATAGCTTTGTAATATAGTTTGAAATCTGGGGCACCTGGGTGGCTCAGTTGGTTAAGCAACTGCCTTCGGCTCAGGTCATGATTCTGGAGTCCTGGGATCGAGTCCCACATCAGGCTCCCAGCTCCATGGGGAGTCTGCTTCTCCCTGTGACCTCCCCTCTCATGCTCTCTCACTCTCTCTCTCTCTCAAATAAATAAAATAAAAAATCTTTAAAAAAAAAAAAGGAAAGAAATCAGGGAGCATGGTACCTCCAACTGTATTCTTAAGCTTACACTTGCTATTCAGGGTCTTTTGTGGTTTCCTATAAATATTAGATTGTTAATCTTTTCTGTGAAAAAATGCCATTGGGATTTTGATAGGGATTGCATTGAATCTGTAGATTGCCCTGGGTAGTAAGAATATTTTAACAATATGAATACTTCCAGTTTATGATTTCAAAGTATCTTTATTTTTATTTTTGTTCTCAGTTCTTCTCATTAATAACTTAAAGTTGTTACTTCCTTGGTTAAATTTATTCCTGGGTTTGTTTTATTCACAAGTACATTCTTTTTGATGCCATTGTAAATGGGATTGTTTTCTTAATTTTTTGGACAGTTCATTATCAGTGTGTAGACATCCAACAAATTTCTACATATTTTTATATCCTGCAACTTCACTAAATTCATTTATTAGTTCTAATAGTTATAAGTGTATTTTTTATATATAATATCATATCATCAGCAAATAGAGTTTTACTTCCTTTCTGATTTGGATGCATTTTATTTCTTGGCTAACTCTGGCTCTGGCTAGGACTGGCTCTGGCTAGGACTTCTAATACCATGTTGAATACAAGTGGTGAGATGGGCATTCTTACCTTGTTTGTGGTCTCAAAGAAAAAGCTTTAAGCTTTTCACTGTTGAGTAAGATAGCTGTGGGCTTGTCTTATTTAATCTTTTATTATGTTACACTATTTCTTTCTATACACCCTTTTTGGAGGGTTTTTATCATAAATGGATGTTGAATATGGTCAAAAGCTGTTTCTGTATCTACTGAAGTGGTCATGTGATTTTAATTCATTTTCTTAGTTTGGTTTATCCCCTTTATTTGTAGATATTGAATGTTATACACCAACTTGGTCATGGTGTATGCCCCTTTAAGGTTTTGCTGAATTAAATTTGCTTATATTTTGGTGAAGATTTTAGCTCTTATGCTCATCAGAGATACTGTCCTGTAATTTTTTCTTCCTGCGGTGTCAGTGTTTGGCTTTGGTATCAGGGTAACGCTGACCAGGTAAAATGAGTTGGAAGCATTCCCTCCTCTTGTACTTTGGGGGAGAGTTTGAAAAGGATTGAGTTCTTTAAATGTTTGGTCAAACATACCAGTGAAGCTCTCTGGTCTTGGGCTTACGTTTATTTGAATCAGTAGTCAAAAACCTTCCATCTCCTTATCAGTAATCAGTATGTTCAGATTTTTTATTTCTTCATAGTTGAAAAAGAGAATGTTGCATGTCTCTAGGAATTGAGCCATTTCTCATGTCGTCCAGTTTGATGTAAATTTGTCATAGTAGTCTCCTATCGTCTTTTGTTTCTGGGCTATCGGGTGTAGTGTGCCTTCTTTTGCTTCTGATTTTTTGATTCTCTTCTTTATTATTTTTTTCATCAGTAAGCCTAGCTAAAGGGTTGCCAATTTTGTCTGTCTTTCAAAGAACCAGCTCTTGGTTTCATTGACCTTTTCTATTATTGTCATTTTATTCTTTTTTTTTCTTTCATTTATTTCTGCTCTGATCTTTGTTACTGTTCTGCTAACTTCGAGGTTTATCTGTTCCTTTTTTCTTGGCTTTCTTGAGGTGTAAAGTGAGGTTGTTTGAGATACCGTTATTTTTGGAGGTAGGTATTTTTTGCTATGAACTTCCTCTTAGAAATGTTTTGCAGCAACCCATAAGTTTTAGTATGTTGCATTTCTATTTTGATTTGTCCTGGGGTATTTTTAAAAATACTGGGTCACTAAAAGATGCTTGATATGGTTTTAGTATTCTTAATCTTAAGATCTGTTTTGTGGCCTAACATATGACCTAACCTGGTAAATTCTGTATTCACTTGAGAAAAAATGTGATTAAGTTTTTCTTTAAATCCTTGAGCATATAAATAATAGCTATGTAAAGTTCTTAGATGCTAATTCCATATCTATCACTTCTAAGTGTCTTTCCAGTGACTGATTTTCTTTTCCTTTCCCTTCTTGGTTCTGATTTTTTTTTTTCTTTCCTGGTTTCCTGCTTGTTTACCTGTACACACATTTTAAAAAAACATTTAACTTTTAAAGTAGGTTCCATGTCCACTGTGGGACTCAAACTCCCAACCCTGAGATCAAGAGTTGGGTGCTCTATTGACTGAGCCAGCCAGGCCCCCCACTGGTAAATTAATTTTTAATTGCATATTGGACATTATATATTTTGAGTGCTGGATTGATTGTATTTCTTTCAGGAGTGTTGGACTTCGCTCTAGCAGGCAGGTTATCTGAGGATCAACTTAACCCTTTCAAGGTTTATTTTTATTTTTATTTTTATTTTTTTGAAGTTTTTATTTTAATTCCAGGCAGTGATTGGTTTCAGGTGCACAGGTGGTGATTCAACAGTTCCGTGTATCACCCAGCGCTGACCGGATCCAGTACCCTCCTTTACCCCCATGACCTCTTCCACCCACCCCCCACCCACCTCTCCTCTGGTAACCATCAGTGTGTTTTTTTCTTCTCCCCCTCCTCCTCCTCCTTCCATTCAGTTAGCCACTGTAAAGGCTTATTTTAATATTTGCTCTGGTGGTTTTCAAGTGGCCCTTATTTTAGGCTTAACTTCTGTTTCTAAGACCTTCTGTTTCTAAGGTCTGTTGAGTGAGAATGCTCCTCTCGGGAGGGTTGGAGCTCCTGTATCTTCCCGCTCTTTGGAAACTCTGGGTATTGTTAAGCTTAAAGTTCTCGGTTCTTCTTTGTTTGGTATCCAGCACTTTCACTCTACACAGGCACGTTTTTGTACTGAGCAGCTGTCCCATGTTCCCAGGACCTTCATGCGTGTTTCTGGAGTTCTGTTGTTGGGCCACTCCCTTCACTCTGGTAATACGGATCACGAATTCCGGCTACCTCAGCCTTTCTGAACTTGAACCTTTGTGCTCTACTCACCGTTCCTTCACTATAGCTCATGAACGATTTCCAGGAGGGTCTCCTTTGTTTTCTTCCTGTCAGGGATCACGATTCTACACTGTCCGCTACTATCAGAAAACTTTACAGTTTTCCAGTTCCTTACACTGAGAAGGTAAATCTGGTCCCATTCACTCCATCATAGCCAGACTCACCTCTATTTTTCTGCTATATTTTCATCCTGGATAGGATTCTAGGTTGGTAGTTTTTTGTTTTTTTTTTTTTCCCCTAACATTTCAAAGATACCATTCCATGCCTTCTGCGTTTAATGGTTTCTATTGAAGACTCAGGTGTAAATTTGATGGATTTTTTTAAAGGTAATTGTTTTTATTTTTCCCATGAGCAGGTCTTACTGTCTTTCATTTCTGTCTTTTTTTTTTTTTTTTTTAGCATTTTACTATATGTCTACGCATATACTTCTTTTTGCTTATCTTTCTTGGTGATCATCAGACATCTTGAATTTATAGCTTGATGCATTATATCAGTTTGGATAAGTTCTCTACGTTTTGTCTTTAAAAATTGCTTCTTGACCATTCTCTCTCTGCTTCTATGGGAATGAATATATATATGTATATATAATATATATGTGTATATATATGTATATATAATATATATTTTTATTCTATACCTCTCTGAAATTTGCATGTTTCTTACCTTATCTTTTGTCCATTCTTTCTTTTCCTTTCCCCATTTTATCCTCATTATGTTCACATGATCCATTTTTACTTTCACTATTTTTCTTCTCAGCTATTGGTAATCTGCAAATAAATCACATCCTGGGCTCTTAATTTAGGTTTGTATATTTTTTTCTTGAGTGCTCATTAGTCCATTTCCATAGTCATCAAAGGTCTTCCAAAATTCACTATCTTTTTCTCTTACCTCATTTCAATGCACACTCATTTTGAAGCGAACTTCAGGGCTATACACTTCTGATCCATCCTTACTCTTTGGCTGTAGTTCTTTTTATTCCCATCCCAAGGTGAGGTGGTTTACCCAGACCACACTGCTTAGGAGTATGGTCTTCACACTAATACTTGTCTTTCTAAGTGTAAAAGGCTAACAAAAATGTCACGCTGCTTCTCAGCTTCTCCTCTTTCCTTTCTGGAACTGTTTTATTCTGCCAGAGGAAGAGTGGACCTAAACACTGGTCTCATTCTCCTGCGCTTTTGTCTTATTCTGAAACTTGGTCCAGTTATTATTCACTATCTTGTTAGTTTATCTCTGCATTTAGGAAACTGTTTTTAATATTTTTTTAAAGATTTTATTTATTTATTTGACAGAGATCACAAGTAGGCAGAGAGGCAGGCAGAGAGGCGGGGGAAGCAAGCTCCCTGCTGAGCAAGGAGCCCAATGTGGGGCTCGATCCCAGGACCCTGAGATCATGACCTGAGCCGAAGGCAGAGGCTTAACCCACTGAGCCACCCAGGTGCCCGTTTTTAATATTTAATCCAACTTTTCCATATGACCTTTTTGGGATAATTGGTCTGGATTATCTAGCCTGCTATAACAAGAAATTTATGGTGGAACTACTCTGCTCTGTTTGGTCCTTCTCTCCAGCTTCCTTTGGCTTCTGAGTGCTGCGTGGACAAGTCAGTTGGCTTCATGCATGCAATCAGTAAACATACTGGTTTGGGATAGCATAAGTGTGGAGTATTTGCAAATGTATTTAGTTCAGGGATATGAAATCTAAGCTAGATAAGGAGGAAAGTAAGGAGCATAGAAAGCTGGTGAACTGGGAGAAATAAGGTGAAGGAGAGTCTGAAGAAAATCTTTAGACTTCAGGAATAGAGGAGAAATCACTGAATGAAGTGTTAGGAAGGGAAGTTGCGCCCAGATCTTTGAGTTAGTGCTTTGGAGGGGGAGAAGTTAAAATGCAAAGAGTGATCACGGAAGTGGGTGCCTGGAGTGAAGTAGAGGATTGGATCACTGAAGATGAAGATGGGAAGATCCAAAGTCTAGGCTGCCAAATGGGTTTTCCATATAGCTCGCTGAAACCACCCAGGGTACTGTCAAGGAGGTTAATCGATGGTAGAAACCAGGAGAGAAGCGGGCATATTTGCTTTCCAGAGCATGGATCAGAGTTTAGTAAAGGCTTTATGAATTTCTTTATTCCCTTAAATGGTCTCACTCTACCATCTGATGTGGTTCACATTCCCCTGCTGAAAGACTTACGCATATTTAGTCCATGTTTTTAAAATTAATACGTACACTCATAGTGCAAGACCCTGAGTGTTTCAACTCCCATTTCTGATCTTCTCCTTAGTTGGCCTCTTTAGAGGGTTTGTCATAGGATACAGATCTGACCAATGCAGTGTGAGCAGAAATGTGTCATAGAGTAAGTGGAATAGTTCTTGCTTTCTTGACACAAGTACTCTTGCCTTCAGTCTTCCCTTGTGTGTAAGAGTGATGGTTGGAACTGCAACAGCCATCTTGTGACCATGAAGAAATGCCTTAAAACCTTAGAGAAATCAGCCGTTGCATAGTTAATTGATCATAAAGGAAGCAGTGCTTACTCCAGACTTCGTGATACATGAAGGGGGCTGGGGAGGTGTGGAAATCTGTGTAAGTCACTTTAGCAGACTACAGTCTCAAAAAAATCCTTAAAATACATAGTAAAGAGCAAAAGCAAACTCAAATATATGAGGTCATATGAATGAGTTGTTCTCTTCTGTTGGTCAAAATTGTGGCCCCAGTCCGCACCACACTGTTGAGCTCCCTGACTTCCCCCAAATCAAGCAAGAGTACAAACAGATTTCAGGTCAACAATGCCCAGAATTAAAACCATAGGAATTGATCACTTTCTCCTTAGTCTATCCCATGGATGGTAGCCTATGTTTGGAGGATTATGTGTAATAGAATCTATAGTGCTCACAATCGAATTTATCCCTAACTAGTATTTAACACCAGCAGATCACAAGTGCTTATTAGGGAAAAATCCCATTTGAAGTAAAAAATATAACTCTAAAGGGATGTCAAAAAGTGAACCAATGTTCCCATTCTTCAGTGATTCTGTGGGGATCCCCGGACCAGGCAATCCTGGAGGTTTTTGAGTTTATCTTGAAAAGGCTGATGTGTGATGATAAAATTGAAGAGTTAGAAGCTAGGGAAGGGGTCTCAAACTGCCATCTGAATAACTGAGATGGCGTGTTTTTAAAATGTATAAACAGTGAAGAAAAATGAGAGATTATACACATTTCTGTAGGCTACATGAAGTGTGACAAGTCAGTCTTGTTAGAGATTTTCCGGAATCAATCATATTTAGAACTGTTGGATTAGGCTTTTGGTGCCTAATTGCAAAAACACAATCTACTTCAACACTAAGTTTTTTCCTTCCGAGTTTGCTTAAATTTTAGCCCAAATTCCAGACATGTTGGCATATATTCTTATAGTAGATGTCTTTGAATATCTTTTTTTTCTTAAATGTTTTAAGCCATCACTGAATTTTGTTGTTGTTTATTTCTTTCTGGAAATACTTTATCACTCTTTATAGAATTATGGCCAGCAAAAGTGTTTAAATAAGATAGTTGGTCTTAAGAAATAATTTAGAATCCTCATCATGTCTTCTAAAAAGATAATAGCATTTGAGTGTGAACAGGGCTTTATTTAGCTATGGATCATCACAAAATATACAGGCATGTACCCCCTACTGAAAAACCGATTCCTCCACAAAGTAATAAGATAGCTAAATATAGTATGTACATCCCAACCTCTTAGAACAAATATTGAGGTATTATTACTAATGAAATTGTGGCCCAAGTTTTTGCATCTGCAGAGAGCCTCTCATTCTAAAGTCCTGTTTCATCATGATTTGAAATAGAGCTCTCTTAATTTTTTTCTAAGTATATACTTTGGCCAACTGTCAAATTAGAGACACTTAGTTTTTCAAAGAAGGAAGATACTCTTTCAGAACATGGCCTAGATAATGTTCCCTTACTTTCTGCTACTTTTCAATTAAATGTCACCATATGCACCAATTCTCTGATGGAATATTCTTTCCTCTCTGCCTGTGATTACGTCAGCACCATCCAGTGGGGCGGGAGGGGGCAGGGTGGGGAGCAGGACTGAAGTGCCTTTGTGTCTCTAAGGAGGCAGCCAACCTCACACATCTGGAATCAATTAGGGATGATGTGGGGAGCTTATCTTGGAGTCAGTGGCCGGAGCTGGGCAGGTGGAGGAAAGGAGTAGAGACATCCTCTAAACAGAATGAGGGTAAGATGGAAATGTCCGCATCACTTTTCTTCAATAATGGAAATGGATTATCTTTTGAAGATACTATAATGGTAGCTTCCAGTAATAGGTGGGATTTTTTTTCCATAACTATATTATTGCTAGATCTAGTCTCCCACTGTGGGGCCTGTGTAGCAACTTCAGTTCACACTGGAGTTCCAGGTGCTCATCTGGGACCTCGGTTGTCAGCTGCAGTTGTACTCAAGGCCAAGTACCGAAGGCCAAGTATCGAAGCCTTCGTTGTGATGGGTTTGGACAAGCCCCTGTGGCTGCTTCCCTGTATGTGAAGGTCATCCCTTGATGGTCTTAATGTCTTATCTGGGATTTCCCCCAAAGCAGACCATTGCAAAGGATTTTGGTAAAAGTTGTGTATGAGAAGACCCCAGAAAGCATCGTGAGAATTTGGAAGTAACCCCAGGGAAGGAGAACAGCCAGTAGAGGGTGTGTTAATGAGCAGGTTCTGTCGAGGAAGTGGGGCCTGCTGGGGCTGCTCTGGGAAAGTGTAGAATAAGCCTATAGTTCGCCCAGTGAGGGTTGCCAGCTGTAGTATGTGTCCACCAACCCTGTCCCTTGCTGCTTGAGCACCACTCCTGTAGCTTTGGCTTTTGGTTACTGGCTTATGGCCAGAGTAAACCTGGAAGGATGCAGGCAGCTCCTGACCTGAAAGAGAAGGATCTTCAGTTGCCCCCATGTGGAGCAGGGGACGTGGAAGTGTGGCCGCCCTTAGTCAGTGGGAGAACGTGACACGAAAGCGGTCCTCTGCCCCGTGGATCAGAGGCTGTGGTTCTGCACAGGTATGTGTGTGGCTCAGGCGTGGGGTCTGGGAAGTCATGATCCTTCATGGGAGGTGAGCAGTCTGCACAGAGAAGATTTAGCTCTAGAACAGAAATAGCAGTGATGGTGCGGCCAAATCGTGTGGTGCTGGCTTTTGTAACTTGGCTAAGACATCATCCAGCTTCCGTAACTTCATGGAAGCCCTTCCTTCCTGCTGCAGCTGAATAACCCATCCCCTTGTTGCTCAGACATGGAAGTACAAGCCGAGGTTCATCTGCCCTTTTAAAGAAATATTTATCATTGGTCATGAGGTGTGTTCTTGCTTGGATGGAGCAGAGCTCTTTTAAGATAACACCTGGAAAGATTGGCAAGAACAAATTTCTTACAGAAAATGTTAGCTGTGGATTTTATGGTCTTCTGTCTTGATCATGTCGAGGTGAAGAATGCTTTTCTGTGAGTTAAAGTGCTTCTCATAACCGAGTCGTGCATATGTATACAACTTCAAGGTCAAACCATGGTTAGTTTCTACGTGTGTATCCACATATGTTCAGAGATCAGTGTTCAAAAGATTGAGGATTAATCTGGGTCCCCAATGAACATGAACATTTGGACAAGCTTTTTTTTTCAGCATTGACTGAGCTGCTTGGAGATGCTGAGACATTTCTTCCATGCACACGTGCCCACACACTCATACTTACAAAGCGTTAGGTGAATCTGATGTCCAAATTCCTTTTGAGTTCAAAGTACTTGATATTTCTGGCTAAGATGCCATTTCTGAGGCCATCGTGAGCACAGAGCTCTTTGGTAATTATCTCCAGGTCACAAGGGGAGGGAACTCATACGCTGTGGGAGCAATAAGTCAGCTGGGTTTGTCCTGCCATTTTCCCAGGTTTACAGAGAGGCGTTGTCCAAAGGGGACTGAGGGTATGTGCAGGAACAGCTTGACAGAGACCATTGCTAGGACCTCTTCCCAACTAGATTCAGTGACCCCTCAAATCAGTAGCTTAAAATGGGACGTGGTGGGAATATTTATTGACACCATGGAAATGAGCACACATTACAGATCAGTACCACAATCCTGCCCCGCTTGTCCCCCACGTTAACCATGGACCCAGACCCTACTGGGGTTGGCCCTTGACTCTTCCACAGGCGGCAGCAGCAGGCCCTTTCTCTGAACACTGCTCTGATCCCAGGCATGTAATCACTGCTGCTCTAATCCTTGATGGAGGAGATCAAGGGGGCCCTAGCTCGTGCCATGACTGGACAGTGTATGGCAGGCAGTGTGGAGTTCCCAACTGGCATGGCATTCTAGGTGAGGCACACCCCAGAGCAGATGCAAACGTGGTCTTGTCAGCAATGAGAGCTTCTGGGCAGCTGGGCATACAGGGTAGAATTTCTACTTGCAGACTCGTACTGTTTGCCAAGTATCACCTGTCAGTATGTCTCGTACCAGCCCTCTTAGTTCCAAAGATACTCGAAATATCCACCATACCCATGTATTGGGTGAACTGCGGACCAGTGATAGTCCCAGGGGCCCTTACATAGTCCACCTGGATGGGACTGGCTCCCAGTCCGCTCAGCTGTAAAGCGACTCCCCAAACTGGGTTGTGGAAGGCCAGCACTGAGAGATTCCCGCCATCAGCTCTGTTACCCCTGGTTAAAAAGAGGTTACCCTCTTTTTTAAATATAATTTTTTATGTATTATTAGCCCCAGGTTTACACACTTCACAGCACTCACCATAGCACATCCCCACCCCAATGTCCATAACCCAATCACCCTCTCCCTCCTCCCCTCCCCCCAGTAACCCTCAGTTTGTTTTGTGAGATTAAGAGTCTCTTATAGTTTGTCTCCCTCCTGATCCCATCTTATTTCATTTTTTCCTTCCCTAACCCCCAGAGGGTAAGTTGCCTTATTTTACCCATCAACTTATGGGACAGGAAAATAGCATGGCCTCTGCCTTCTTGAAGAGAACAGGAAGAGAGAAAATCAACACAGGTCAGATTTCAAAGTCCTCACGGGTAAGAATTCAGAGAAAAGTCTGCAGAGCTCCCTGTGCTTCTTAGATTCTAAAGAGACCTGCATTTTATCACCAAGGCCTTGTCTTACAGGGACTTAGGGTGCGCCCTCAAAGTAGATGGGGTGAGTTCCTCATCCTAGCTGGATCCGTATTTTAATTAGCTATGGCAATGAAACAAAGGAATAACGGTAAGGCCTAGATAATTTAACAACCAGAAACCTACCCTTAACCACAGCCTTCCACTCTCCGACTGTGATCCCCATTTCAGTTAGGGCTTAAATATGGAGTAACTCATGAGCATGGTAAGAACTCAAGACTGGACAGCAAGAAAAGCAAGGCCCTAGCTAAGACCATCGGAAATTCTCTTGTTCCTCATCAGATGAACCTCTGTTCTGTAGCATTACTTCGCACCCCACCTTTCTGCAATAATTTAATTGGTTTCTCAAGGTGCAGCAGTCAGCCTCTCACAACCCACAAGTAAAATGGCAGCAGCAGTGGGGGTCGGGTGGGGGGATGGTAGAGGCGGGGAAGATGAGGAGAAAGACAGAAGTTTTTGGACCAAATGCTTTTATTGCTTCCAGAAGGTAGGACTGAAAACATCTGACTCATCAGGCTGGGTCTATGAGTCAAAGGGTCAAGTTAAAATACTTGGCTCAAATAAGGTACAGTGAGTTCATTTTTCCTGTGGGCTATGGGTCTTCAAGATGATGATGCAGATGGACACAGGTCCCAGAGGCACAGAGTGAAGGGCGCTGGGGACTCGCTGACACCCCATTTCCTCAGGGGGAAGGTTGTGGGAACTGATCCTTCCAGGTCTTGTACTAAATGACAGTCCCCCGTCACGCCAACCCTTAACAGGAAGGTCTAGAGAGGGGACACCATTTACTGGAAATGGTCCCTAAAGCATGTAAGAACAGGAAAGTCTTACCCAAAGGCTTTTAACTGACAATAACACTTGGTAAAGTATTTGGAAGGAACAGTATTTTGAAAAACACAAAAGTCCATAAGCAAAGGCCAGGCAGCTAGTTAGAAAGACGTGGTTAATAAGTAGCAGGAACAGATTTTGCTTTTGTTACGGTTCTTAAGTCCCTACCTAAAAGATTTTCTTAAGAGTTGATTTTCTAGAACAATTGGCCATCATCACCCTAACTTCATAACGCTGCTAGAGAGAGAAAAGCTAGTTTTTAGCTGATCTCAAAAGCTTTGGTGTTGGTTTCTAAAAGTCACAGCCCCAAAGGACATCTACAGCTCCTTTTCCCTGTGCAGAGAGACGGTTCACGATGGCTGCTGAAACAGGAAAAGTTCTGAGCCAAGCCCTTGCCTCTTTCAGCCAGTTAATCATTCCTTATTAGAAGATTGTCAGAGGTTAAAGAAAGGCAGCTCTCATTCTTTAGTGAGCAGCTATTAAAATTTGTATTTACAGTTGGCTAGATCACATTTAAAAAAATTGGAAAAAAATGCCATCAGTACAAATACCTCCACTGAAGACTAAAATCTGGTTATATACAGAAGGGCAAATTTTTTTTTTCATGTTTGCTTGGAGACTCCTAAACCTATCTACTTGGGCAATGCATGCAGTATAAAGTATTTTAGGAAAGAAAAAATTTACTCCGATAGTCCCTAGAATTAAAAAAAAAAAACATTCTAGAAGAGGCTGAGGCAACTTCAAGAAGCAAAACTCAAGAATGAAGAATACTGTAGTACAAAATTATGGCCAAAAATACTGTATTTTTAACCAGCAAGATCATTGGGGGCATTATTATACAACATTAGGTGTTTTTTGCAAAACTAGTTCCCATCCCCAAACAATAGACAATACATGCATTTGAATGACATTTTAAGAACAGTAAATATGATTCTTTTAAATACTGCAAGTTAAAAATGTTTTCTGACAAAACTCCCTAAATACATAGGTCTAGTAAGGGTTTCCAACATGATGACAGGTGAGGAATCCAGCAAGAAGTTGTATTTAGAGTTCTTTGAGGAAAAGAAATCTACCAAAAACATGTGTTTCGGTCCAAGTGACCTGAACGTTACACGGCAATTTGCCATCTTTCTTCCTAAACTTGAAAATATTCTAGAAAGAATATTTTCCTCCCTGTTTTTGTGTTTGTTTTTCCTATCTACCAAAGCGTATACGAAAGTTAACTGCTTTATCCAAGTAAGGTCCAATTTAGCCCAATAGATGTTTTCGTAACATGGAAAGGTCCTTTACTATTGGGTTGGAATCATATGGGGAAATGGAAGATACATGATCGATAGGGAGGTAAGAAGGAAATTAATATTTGAGCACCTACTATGTGCTAGGTGTATATGCATACTTTAAACAGATGATTCTAGAGGCAAGAGTATTACCGATGTGATGAGCACTGGGTGTTGCACGCAACTGATGAATTACTGAACACTACATCTGAAACTAACGATGTACTATATGTTGGCTAATTGAATTTAAATAATAAAAAGAGTATCCCATGAAATATTTGGGATGTATTTATATATTTAAAAAAAAAAGTCATTGGAAGTTGGGAAGACAGCAATGGATGGATAGCTACAAATGACAAGTTTAGACTCTGTACTAGGTGTCTACTAAACAGCAGGTGTCTGGCTCCAAAAATCTCCTAACTAATCATACACAGACAGCTAAGTCATTTCTTTTCCTAATTCGGTGGAACCAAAATGAAATGCCAAACACATCGTTACCAGGACAGACCTATTAACGCTACATATGCTGGAAATACGTGGAGATAGATAAACATACAATACTACAAGTCTTAATTTTTGTGTGTGTTTCTAACCAAAGAGAGATCTTTGGAAGAAAATAGTAATGTATACCAAGCACACCTTGTTTGTATCAACTGAGATGTTGTCAATTACCAATTAAGTGGTTTTACACCCTTATTTAATTTTAAGAAGAGCAGCAATATACATTACAATACTTGGGTACACTTTATTTTGATACGGGTTAACATTCTTCTATATTTCATTTCTTTTTTTTTTTTTTTTTAGAAACTGAAAACAAAGGGAAATTGAGGGTAATTTTGAAGGTTATTTCCAACCACTATCTGAGTCTTGCAGTATCTCATTATACAGCCCTTTCTTCCCATTATTATTATTATTTTTTGCAAATAAGTCATTTGACCCAAATCCAGCATAAATAGCTTTTACCAATGCCTAACTTAAGACAACTAAAATTTACAATCATGTGGCAGTATAAATTTTAAAATTACAGTTCATACACCTTGACAGTCAAGATAGTCTAAAGTACAAAAAGTAAATTGTCCTTTAGCTGAATTACCTTTTTTTTTTTTTTTAATAGTAGGTTTGCTAGTTAATCCACACACACACAAAAAATACAAGTTTCAGGTGTTCTTCGAATACCTTTTGTAGGTGTCATATGCTAGTAAACAACATATGCAGGTTCCTAAGATTTTTTTTTTCCCAGTCTATTCATGACATTCAACAGAGCTCTTTATATGAAAATGTCTTTAAAAACAAAACAAAACAAAAAAAAACTTCAAGGGAATTTATTGACTTTTGAATAGGTGTGTTATTTCCCTTTGTTTCAGATATGAGGCACAAACTTCTGAATTTAAGCTCTGTAAGGCATAGTACAAACCTCCAGTTTACAAGTGAGGAATTCTCTGTGGGTTTGGAACTGCCATGTCACGCGAAAGAGGGAAAATTATCTGTAAACTGGTACACTGCAATGTGTTGAATGAGTCATGAAATGGCTGCTTGCCTTGGTATACTGAAGAAAGGTTTTTGTGTTTGTGTTTTTCTTTTTGAATAAGACATGCCCAAGTCACCAAAAACTCGCCACGGGCCTCCATTACCTGGAGCATCAATGCGAGGAGTCCAGCGGCACACGCTTCTAACGCTTGCAATCACAATATAATAGAAAGCATGAGTAAACTTTGTTTTTATACAAAACTGAGAAGAATCCCTTCCCGCCCCTAGCCCCTTCAATAAAACCCCAAAGAAACAGAAAAGAAAATCCTTTAGCTTCGATTGACTAGTGTGGATACAATTGGGTTTCCATGCGTCACTGCAGCTAGGGTGATCAATTTCTTCCTTTCTCAACAGAAAGGGATCTTGTCATGCACCCTACAGCAAACAGTGAAGCCACAAACCTCAGTTCTGCAGAGCAATTCCATCCCAGTTTCATAAAGACAAATAGAACAATCTTTCCCTGTTTGCTCATCTTCTTCGAGCTTTGAGATCATGTTTAATCGACTACATCTACTATAGCTCTAGTAAATAGAATATCTTGATTCCCTAAAACTGTAACACTTAGGATCTTGTGATGAGGTTTTCTCTATACACACTGTAGGCCTTCAAATGTTATTGTTGACTTTTTTCTTTTCTTTTTTTGTTTTTTTTTCTTTTTTCGTTTTTTTCCCTTTTTTCTTTTTTTTTTCCTTTTCCTTTTTTTTCTTTTTTTTTTTTTTTTGTTTTTTTTTTTTTTTTTGTTTTTTTTTTTTTTTTTTTGCTGCACCAAATTTAAGATTGCCCTTTTGGGCAAGCAGTGGTCTCTAGCTGTTAAAACATTTCCTTAGTGGATCACAATAGCTTCTAAAACTGCCTTTCTAATAAAGGCCATCAGAGAGGTAATACTAAACTGTGCATTTGCCAAATAAGAATATGAATTGTATAAAAGCTCATATTCCAATCCTAGGTCAAATGGCAAAAGTTCTACAAAGTTGGTTTCCATGTTTGTATAAAAGCTCCGACTGATTTTATGTATTTTGCTATGAAATTACCTTTGGGTCTTACCAGTATACCTCTACTCAGGAATGTGCAAATGATTTTATACAGCACGATGCTAGTACCGCTCTGTATGATAGTAAGATTTTTTTTTTCTTTTCTAAATGGAAAAAAAAATATCCCTAGTCAGAAATAAACTGACAAATTTACATTCTCCTCTCTTAAAAAAGTAAATAAAATAACATTATTCAAAATGTGAATTAGCTATAAGACATACAATTACATAGATACATATCAATACAGCACATTCAATCTGCCAAAAAATTAATGATTACAAAGCCAGTATGGACGCTGCAATATCAGGAGATGTATGTACAATGATTAGAGCATTCAGAATTGCACTATACCTACAGGCAGTCTGGTTCTTCATTAAATTACAGGTGCTTTCTGAGCAGAGTGAAAAGGTAACCTGTGTTGTGTTGTTTGTGGCTGGGAAAGTAAAGAAGGAGAACGTTCTATCACGACTTAGGAACTCCTTGGACTCCTCTAATAAGCTATGCGTTTTCTCTCTTCCCTTTGTTGTCTCCCAAAGAGTGACTGATGGGGAAGTTTAGACTTGGGCCAAATAGTATGATACTTAAAGTAAGACCGGTGTCGTGGCCTACTTCCTACTCCCCAGCAGGTTTAAAACAATCTTGATTTATTTCCTTAAATCCTATTTCGACTCAAGCTCACCAATACATGTGCTGTGTTTTTTTTTCTTTGCATTTGTTGATAAATTGCATATAGAGAACTCCCAGCATCTCTCCTAGTAGGTTCAGTTACATAAATACATGTTCTATAGAACACTGACGAGCTACTCTTGAATCCACAAGTCTTCCTTAGGTTCAACTTAACCAGAGACCAGTTTAGAAAGATGCCAAAGGTGGCAAACCAGTAGGAAGTTAAGGTTTTGCAAATCAGAGGCATCAGAACACTCAACCAATGTTCTTGGCAGACCTACCTGACCTTAAAGAACATAAAGAGTAACACTGGCTTTAAGGGACGAGATAGCAGATTTCGTGTTCTATCACAAAGACACTGTTACATTGCCGATCTGGACACGCAACATGGAATGGACACTAAACAATGTGATCTCATGGCAAAGAAAAGAACGGACCATGCCAATCAAATTTACAGTTACCGATTGTTTCGGGGTTGTTCTCAGCCAGTTACTTTAGGACTCAGTCTTACTCTCGTCCATTTTAAGACACTGGCTTTTATCTTTTACATTTTCACCATTTTCTTTTTAGAAAAAGCCAGCTTTGGCAACACACACCCATAATAAATTCTGGCCCAAACACTAAGGGGGAAAAAAGGGAGGAAAAACCTGAACCAAGAGGGGGAGAAACCAAGAACAACCTAAGAAAAAGGTCCTGGGTAGCAGCCTTTGGGGTAATGTAGTGTCTGTTGGCATATACATATATATATATTTTTGGCATCTGCAATTTAAAGAGAGGGTTTAAAAAAAAGGGTGGGTGAAAGGACCATGGCACATGGCATTTAAAAAAACAAAAACTGTGTGTCTCTATTCTTGCCTTACGGACTTGTGCATCCCTCTCTCTGAGCGACCAAGCTATGGCTGAAGGTAGAAATCCAAAAGAAATGACACTTAACCGTAAGATGGGCATCCGTCCTCCTAGCCCAAAGTGAGGCAAGACAATATATTTATATAAAACAACTCTGTATGTGTACCCAGGGCCATACAGTGAAAACCACAGTATTAATATTTAGAATCCTTCAGCAAAACTACAAACATTGAAATTAAGCTCATGTCAATGGCTTAAATCAAATGATGCTGTCCTGACTGTATCATTTGGGAGAAAAACTTGACCAAGAATGGAACTAAGGTAAAGGCCATTGTAACCTGGGAAAAACCGGGGTCGGGGGGCAGCGGGTATGCGTGAGCAGAAGGGCAATCAGCTTTGTTTTGCTCAATAGAAAAGGAAAAAAGAAAAAAGAGAGAGAAAGAAACAACCCTTATCTGGGTGAGTGCATGACTGAGGATTGAAAATACATTGAGTCACAAGGTTTTGCCTTAAAAAAAAAAGAGAGGAAATGTGCTGGGACTGTACTTCAGCATCCTGTTTTTCCTCTGAATAGTTTAAATAAAATCATAATATTTACTACAAACTCTGTGGACACGTTCACACAGAGTCCGGGACGGCAATAAATTAGTATTATGCAAATTGTTTTCCACAGAAATACAGTCCCTCTTGTACAGCTTCAATAGCCCACCAGGGAAGGGAAGGGCGGTGTCGAGGAGGCACAATTAGACCAGGTTGTACTCCTTCAGGTTCAACTGGAGGATGGTGTCCTTGACGGCAGCAAAGACAAAGCGGATGTTCTCGGTGTCTGTGGCGCACGTGAAGTGGGAGTAGATAATTTTATCACTGTCTGGGTTCAGGTCCACGAACATCTTCAGGATGAATTCTCGAGCTGCCTGGGCATCTCTCTGGGGTCCTGTTGGCCAAGGGAGGAAAGGGAAGGTTCGTCAGCTGATGTGTTAGTGCCTTCGCTCAATAAGGGTTTACGGGGTCACTAAAGATGGTGTGGAGAGGACAGCTGCACGGCAGTGTGTCATATGGTTCCTCTCTGGCCCGTTCTCTGCCAGTCCCTCCGTCTAGCTTCTAGACGCCAGTGTTGCTGAGCACACCACACTGACGCAGTCTTCAATGTACTACGTGTGGTGATGAGAAAGACTGGTTTTAGATTTTCTTAGCTTTATTCAGGCTCTCTTCCAGGCCAAACACTGTCCTAGATGCCCTGAAATAGGACTGTGATCTATTGACCTACTGACTGTGATCTATTGAGGATACGTTAAAAACTTAGACTTAATTGCAAAATTATTAACTTACACCAGAATCACAGGCAGAAAAACTGGACCTCATCAAAACAAGAAAACTTCTGTGCATCAAAGTTGTGCATCGCTATCAAGACAGTGAAGAGACAACTTACAGAATGTGTAGAATACTGGCTAATCCCGTACCTCCTACGAGGGTAGTACTCAGAAACTAGAACTTCTCCAACTCAGCAACAGCAAGGGGCTCTGATTAAAAAATAGGCAAAGGGCTTGAAGACACATGTCTCCAAAGATCTACAATTGGCCCATAAGCACATCCAGAGAGGCTCAGCATCACGTGTCACTGGGAAATGCAAATCCAAACCACAATGAGATACCACTTCCAATCTACCAGAGGGGCTAACTCAGAAAAAGGTAGAAAATCAGTGTGGGCAAGGATGCAGAAAAATTGAAACCCTCATGCATTGTGGGTGGGAATGTACAGTGGTGCAGCCGCTGTGGAAAACAGGTGGATAGTTCCCCCAAAATCTCAATACAGTATTACCATACGACCCAGCCACTGTATTCCTAGGTATATATCCAAAGGAAGTGAAAGCAGGGACTCTAACAGTTACCTGGACAACGAGTTTCACTGCTGTAGTATTCACAACAGCTAACAAGGTGGAAACGACCCGAGGAACGGATAAACAAGAGGTTGGAGACACACAACAGAATAGTAGTGAGCCGCAGAAAAGTTGCCACAACATGCATGAACCTTGAAAACGTGATGCTAAGTAAAAGGAGCCAGACAAAAGAACAAATGTAGGACTGCACTGAGACGCGGCACCTAGGATAGGCCAATCAAAAGAGACAAACCACATTAGAGGTTACTGAGAGGTGGGGGCGGGGGAAATGAGGAGCTTTTGCTTAATGGTTAGAGAATTTGTTTGGGGAGATCAGAAGTCTCGGGAAGAGGGATGGTTGCATTAATGTCACTGAACTGCATGTTTTAAAAAACAGTTACAATGACAAACTTTGTTATGTATTTTACCATAATTTAAAATTTTACCAAAAGGCACTGAACTGTGTGCTTTAAATGGGTGAATTACATGGTTATGTGAGTCATAGGTCAGAGTTGTTTTAAAAACCTATTTAACAGATCCTGATGAATGTATTAATGTCATCCTGAAATTCATGTTAATTAGTAACATTGAAACACTGCCTCTATCAAGTAGTGAGCATCTGTGTTTTAGTCTTTGAGGCTCTATAGATGTTCACTGGCATTTTTTTCCATGACTTCTGTCCAAAGAAAGATGGCGGTCATGTTATATAACCTTCTCCCCCTCTACTTCCTTCTGTCTGACAAGACACTCTCAGGATCCACGGTTTCCATTTTTTTTCTATCAATATTCTTGTTATCTATTGTTCAGGATATTTGAACACTCAACTGAGGGCTTGACTATCACTTCTAACAAAAGGAATCATGATTTTTTGACAGCCAACTTGAAGACATCATGCCATCCTTACTGTAAGTTGGGGATTATCCCCATAAGCTTCTATCTAACTCTGCCAATAAGGAAGGAGGAAAGAGCCATAAAGACAGTTAACAAAGGTAATGTTTCAATTTTCGACTTCAGTGACCAGAATTGAAATCCTTGTTGACAATTAAGAAGGCAGCATCGTAATGAAAATACCATACAAATACCATGATAGTGTCTCATCTTTCTCGATGTGCTATTAATTCACTAATTTCACAGCAGTAATAATATTTAAAACCAGGACTAATAGGTTGCTGGGGTTGGAGCAGCTGCTTCTTTTCTTTTTTTTTTTTTTTTTTTTTTTTTAAGATTTTATTTGTCAGAGAGAGAGAGTACATACAAGCTGGCAGAGAGGCAGGCAGAGAGGAGGAAGCAGGCTCCCTGCTGCGCAAGGAGCCAGATGTGGGACTCGATCCCAGGACCCCAGGATCATGACCTGAGCCAAAGGCAGCGGCTTAACCCACTGAGCCACCCAGGCGTCCCAGCTTCTTATTTTCATAAAGGAACTCCATCTTCCTGGTTTGTGAACGAAGTGCCCTTTGATTTTAGTATTTACTCAGTTTGAGGGAAAAAGGGCTCTTTTTTTTTTTTTTTAAAGATTTTATTTATTTGAGAGAGAGACAGTGAGAGACAGCATGAAAGGGGAGAAAGTCAGAGGGAGAAGCAGACTCTCCAAGGAGCAGGGAGCCCGATGCGGGACTCGATCCCAGGACTCTGGGATCATGACCTGAGCTGAAGGCAGTCGCTTAACCAACTGAGCCACCCAGGCGCCCCGAAAGGGCTCTTTTTAAACCCTAAAGAATATCAGAGTTAGACCCAACCAAGTTCAGCGAAGAGCACTTGCAGTGTGTTCAGTTTTTAAGCATTTAAATTACATGATTTGAATAAACACAAACTACAAAGAAATCATTCTAGCCATCCTAGCAGGCACAGAATTCCGCAGCCTCTAGGAACAATTCTGCAATTCACGTCCATGTGGAAACGGTAATTTCTCTTCCTGAAGAGAAATACAGAAATGGCATTCATTATGATTAAGACCTTCTAAGTGCAGAAATGTGGAAGTGTGAAATTCATAATACTATAAACATGTTTGTTATAAAAACATCGCTGCAGAGTCGGCCTAGGATTTTTTTAGTTGTAGCTCATCTTACAAGGGCTTTGTATGAAATGACAGCTGTGTTTGCTTTGTGAATAAGTGTCTTTTTTTCTTTCTCCATGGTTATGTGCATGTTGGGGGAGATTAATAGTAAAAACCCCAAAACCCCCACATATGTTCAGTTTCAGACCTTTGCCGTGCACGCACATCTGGAGAAAGGAAAATGCTCACGGTGATGGGGAATCTGGGAAGTTTACCAGATGAAGGAGAGAAGGAAAGAGATTAGAAGGATGTGGCAAAAGGGAAAAAAACAAAAAACAAAAAACAAAAAAACCGCTAAACATCTATCACAGAGAATAAGTCTCGTGCTATAGAGAAGTCAAGCCCAGGGGTGGTGTGCTGTGGGTGCCATACTGAGTAGCTTGAGTCTCCGTGGCTTTGCTCTGTGGGGCAGGCAGTGCCATATTTAGCCCCTATTGTCTTGTATGCAAGCCCATTATGAAAACTTGCTGGTCTAGAGGGGGGGCCACAAACGGTGTGGGGCGTCATTTCCTATTTGTTGGTTCTCACGGGACTCTGAGATAAATGAACAGTCTAGAGGCGTAAGGCAAACGTGTGGTTACAGGTAAGCCAGATGTTTCATGCCCATCTTCTACAGGGCGATCTTGTGTTTAAAGACTGGCGCGTTGCTGTTGGAAACCAAGTTGGCCGCCCGCAAAGTTCCTTCTATAGTTTCCTCAAACAGTGAGGGACACAGTGTCTGGCATTGATAACTTAGCGGCAGACCAGTGGTCAATAAAAAAGCATAAAAATGAAAAGACTGTTTAGGCTAGGGAAGTAGTTGTTTTTGAAGGAAGAGCAAAGCACAAAGGAAAATGTCCTTGGATAGGGGGCGGGAGCACATCGCTAACAAACGATGGAGAGTACTGTTTCTTTTTTTTTTTTTTTTTTTTTTAAGATTTTATTTATTTATTTGACGGAGAGAGAGATCACAAGCAGGCAGAGAGAGAGGAGGAAGCAGGCTCCCCGTGGAGCAGAGAGCCTGATGCGGGGCTCGATCCCAGGACCCTGAGATCATGACCCGAGCCGAAGGCAGCGGCTTAATCCACTGAGCCACCCAGGCGCCCCGAGAGTACTGTTTCTAATACCCGATAGCATCCCCAAATGTTTCTATTTCCATCTAGCAACCTTTAGAACCTAGACATGTTTGAGAAGGGAAATTGAGTTCATGAAAGATGCAACCCTTCCCGTTCTGGGAGCCGGCATTATACCAGATGCATGTGGGATGAAAAGATGAGAAAAACTCCCTCCTTGAGGCGTTTGTATCTTCACAGCTATGACGCCGAACTGAATATTCGCTTCTTGAAGTAATCACCTTTCTGAGGGAGCTTTTAGAAGTACAGAAACCTCGAGCTGGTACACACTGCAGATCCTATGTGGACAATGTTGCATACGTACATCTTTAGAAGGGATACGTTGGGTTTGTGCTCTTCTCTGTGCCAGATCCCATGCTAGGGACTTCCATAGGATTCTACTCAATTCTTTTCTACTTAAGAAGAAACTGAAAAGTTGAATAGACTTGTCTAAGCCAACAATGCCCATAAGTGGCAGAGCTGGCACTTGGTGACATTCAAAGCTGTCCTCTTAACTACTGTTCATCTGCATCTGGGTTTGGCACACTTTGTAAAGGACCGGAGAGTTAGGTTGGTCCTGGGGCAACACGCGACACTGGAAGGCCCTAAACTCCCCTCCCCCAGGATACACCTGAGCCATACCTCCTGTTAGAGCAAATCCTCTTGAAGAACTGAGGGCTGACTGTACAGCTTCAGGCCAACAACACAGGGAGAGACCACATACAGAATGGCAAGAGAGAGGAAGACACGGGGATGAGGGGAACCCTACCCCTCATGCTACCAACTGTGGCAGAGAGGGACAGTACTGAGGGACTGTGAGCAGATTCGTCTGTCCCTGGGCACGGAAAAAATGCGGAGGGTTGCCAGGGCAACTAGAATGTAAGGGACCAGTCTTCAAACCTGCCAAAAGGCGGAGGAGGGAGCTGCTGGAACTCTCCCCTGGTCAGAGGGGCTGGTAGATGCTATAGTTGATGTACCCTTCCACCTTGATGGAAGTAGGTTGTGGGTGCCCTAGCTGGCCTGCTGCCTCAGGGAGCCCTGGGCCCCTAGCCCATATTACCTCCTCTGCCCTCCCACCAAGGTGGCCCCAGCACCATGCACACTGTGACCCCCAATCAATGCTCACTACAGCTTTAGCAATCCCACCAAGAGAACATGGGTGCAAAGCACACCAGAATGTTCCAGGCTCCTACCACGTTGGCTTTATAGCAGCCCTGCCAGGCCCCCCCCTGGGATGCCCTGAGATGTGTACCCCAACTCGGGCCCAGCTACCCTACATGGTGCCCCCTGTGTGGACTACCCTGGGACACCCTGGCTTGTACCCACTTGAACTTCAACTATCCTCCCAGAGCATCCTCTGAATAGAGAGCCCTGGGACCACCCCTTGTGGTTAGAGCCCTAGGACCCCTGGCTTGCATGTACTTCATCTTCAGTTGTTCTGCCTGGGATATGTTGGCTTGTGTCTCCTCCAGATTTAACTTCCTGCCAACACACCCTCAGCATGGAAAGCCCTGGGCTCCCCCCCTTGAACTCAATTCAGATCTCACGATTCTGCCAAGGTGCTACCTGTAGGAGCCCCAGGACTCAGGACTGCCCCAGTCCATGACCATTTCTGCTCCAGCCATCCCAGCAGGGCAACCCCAGCATGGAGCCCTCTGGGATTCCCCAGCCCATGCCAGCCACAGCTTTGGTCAAAGTGACCAGGCACACATGGTCTACACGGGGGACAACCATGCATGAGACTAGTCCATCAAGTTTAGGAGAAGGAGCCGTTCTGCCTACTTCATAGAAACAAATGCAGAAAGTCAAGCAAAATGAGCAGACAGAGGAATATGTTCCAAACAACAGAACAAGACAAACCTCAGAAGAAAACGAAAACAGATAAGTGATATGCCCGATAGAGTTTAATGGTCACGCAGATGCTCACTGGCTTGGAGAGAAGAGTGGAGGAATTCAGAACTTCAATAATGAGATAGAAAATGTATTTTTAAAAAGTCAGAATTGAAGAATACAATAACTGAAATGAAGAATACATTAGAGGGAATCAATAGTAAATATATGTATGCAGAAATGCAAAATAATGATAAGGAAGACGGGGTTGCTGGAAAGCACACAAGCTGAATGGTTAAGAAAAAATTTGTTTTTAAATGAGGATAAGTTAAAGGATCTCTTGGATAACCTCAAGCAAACATCTGCATTACAGGGCACCAGAAAGAGAACAGAAAGAGGCAGAAAACTTAGTCGAAGAAGTAACAGCTGAAAAGTTTCTCTATATAAGGAAAAAAACAGACGTTTAGGTGCAGAAAGCACAGACAGTCCTACTAAACTGGATGAGGCCCACAGACACAACAGGTAAAGAGAATTTTAAAAGCAGCAAGGGAGAAGCGAAAAATGATGTAAAAGGTAACCCCTTAAGTCTCTCTGCTGACTTCTCAGCGAAATACGGCAGGTCAGAAGAAAGGGGGATGCCAGCTCCACAGTGCTAAAAGGGAAAAAAAAAAAAAACAACCCTGCCATCAACAAGACTACTTGGTGAGGTTATCCTTCAGAATTGAAGGAGGGATACTGAGTTTCCCAGATAAAGGAATTCTTACAAGAAATGTTAGAGTGACTTCTTGAAGTGGAAAAGGCTAGAGTTGGAAGATAATTAGGAATAAAAAGATGTAAAATGGGATAACACATAATACATAAGTGGGAGTAAAAAAGTTCTTCTAGAACGTATTCAAACATCAACAACCGTCCGCTTGACAGACTGCTGTATACTCAGGATGTTATATACGAACATCATGGTAACTGCAAGCATAAAAACCTTTCATATGGATACACAAAAAAGAAGAAAGCCAAGCACAACATTACAGAAAGTCATGAATCACAGAGCAAAAGCAGAAGAAAGGAACAGAGAATGATGAAATTTAACAAAATGGGTGTAACTATGGAGCTGTCAACAATTATTTTAAATGCAGATGACCTAAATGATCCACCAAAAGACATAGGGAGGCAGAACAGATTAAAAAAACCAGGGCCCTCTAAATGCTGCCTACAAGAGACTCCCTTCAGACCTAAAGACACATGCACACTGCATGTGAAAGGACAGATAAAAATATCCCTTACAAATGAAAGTGAAAAAACGCTGGGCTACCAATACTTACATCGGACAAAATGACTTTAAAACAGACCGTAACAAGAGATGAGAGCATTACATAATGATGAAGGGGTTAATCCATCAAGAAGGTAAAACAACTGTAAATATTTATACCCAATACTGGAGCAGCTAAATACAGAAAGTAAATATTAATGATACAAGGAGAGAAACTGAGAGTAATACAATAATACTAAGGGACTTTGAAACCTACTTACATTAATCGATACATGATCCAGGCAGAAAATCAAGAAGGAAACCATGTTTTTGAATGATACCTTAGATCAGATGTATACAGAAATGTATGTATGTATAGATACATTCAGAAATTCTATCCAAAACATCAAAATACATGTTTTCAAATGCGCATGAGACATTCTCTAGGAGAGATCACAAAACAAGTTGCAATAAATTTAAGACCGGAATCATATCATGCATCTGACCATGATGATATAAAACTAGAGATCAGTAACAAGAAAAAAAAAATGGAAAAAAAAACATGTAGAGGCCAAACAACATGGTACTCAACAATCAATGGGTCAATAAAAAAATCCGAGAAGAAATGAAAAAATACATGAAGACAAATGAAAACACAAAGGGCCAGAATCTTTGATATGCAGCAGCAAAAGCGTTTCCCAGCAAAAGCAGGTAAATTAACAATGATACAGACCTACTGCAAGAACTGAAAATCTCAAACAATGTAACATTACAACTATGGGAACTAGAAAAAGAACAAAGCCCAAATTTAGTAGAAGGAAGGACATAATAAAGATCAGATCAGAAGTAAACAAAACAGACTAAAAAATAGAAAAGATTGGGGCGCCTGGGTGGCTCAGTGGATTAAGCCGCTGCCTTCGGCTCAGGTCATGATCTCAGGGTCCTGGGATCGAGCCCCGCATCAGGCTCTCTGCTCCGCAGGGACCCTGCTTCCTCCTCTCTCTCTCTCTGCCTGCCTCTCTGCCTACTTGTGATCTGTGTCAAATAAATAAAATCTTTAAAAAAAAAAAAAATAGAAAAGATCAATGAAACCAAGGGCAGGTTTTTTGAAAAGGTAAACAAAATTATAAACCTTTAGTCAAACTCCTCAAGAAAGAGAAGTAACAATCAACAATAGAAATACAAGGGATTGTAAGAGACTACTAAAAAAACATTATATGCTGACAAATTGGATAGCCTATAAGAAATGGATATATTTTCTAAAACTGAATCAGGAAGAAACAGAAAATCTGAACAGATCAATTACTAGTAACAGAATGGAATTGGTAATCAACTCCCAACAAACCAAAAGTCTAGTACCAAACGGCTACACAGGTGAATTCTACCAAACATTTAAAAAATATCTATTCCAAATTATCTGGATTAATCTATTATAAAAATAGAAGAGGGGCACCTGGGTGGCTCAGTTGGTTGGGTGATTGCCTTCAGCTCAGGTCATGATTCTGGAGTCCTGGGATCGAGTTCCACATCGGGCTCCCTGCTCAGTGGGGAGTCTGCTTCTCCCTCTGACCCTCTCCCCTCTCATGCTCTCTCTGTTACTCTCTCTCTCAAGTAAACAAATAAAATCTTTAAAAAAAAATAGGAGAAGGAAAGCTTACAATGCCAGCATTACCTTCCTACCCAAACCAAAGTCACTATAAAAAACCCCCTACAGGCCAACATCTCTGAACTTAGATGCAGAAATCAACAAAATTATTAGCAAATCACATTCAATAATACAGTATGAGGATCATTCACCATGGTCACATGAGATCCATTCAGATCCATAGGGGTTCAATATTCACAAATCAATGTGATACATCCCACTGATAAAATGAAAGATAAGAACCATATGACCATCTCAAAAGATGCAGCAAAACTATCTGACAAAATTCAACATCTGTTCACAATGAAAACCCTCAACAAAGTAGGCTTAGAGGGTATGTATCTCGACATAATAAAGGCCACACAGGAAAACCCCACAGCTAACCTCATACTCAATGGGATAAAACTCTTTCCCCAAGATCAGGATGTCCACTCTTACTACTTTTAGTCAATATATTACTGCAAGTGCAAGTAACCGCACTCAGACAAGAAAAGGGAATAAGAGACATGTCAATTAGTAAGGAAGAGGTTAAACTATTATTATTTGTCCAGTGCATTTCTTTTTTTTTAAAGATTTTATTTATTTGACAGAGACACAACGAGAGAGGAACAGAAGCAGAGGGAATGGGAGAGGGAGAAGCGGGCTTCCTGCTGAGCAGGGAGCCAGATCCGGGGCTCAATCCCCAGACCCTGGGATCACGACCTGAGCTGAAGGCAGATACTTAACGGCCAAGCCACCCAGGCGCCCCTGTCCAGTGCATTTCTTTCTTTCTTTCTTTTCAACCCACTGAGCCACCCAGGTGCCCTGTCCAGTGCATTTCTATACACAGAAAAACCCTACAGACTCCACCAAAACATTACTAGAAGTAATAAAGCTGCAGGATACAAGATGAGTACACACAAATTGGTTGCATTTTTTAAAAAAATTATTTATTTATTTGACAGAGAGAGAGGTCACAAGTAGGCAGAGAGGCAGGCAGAGAGAGAGGGGGAAGCAGGCTCCCCGCCTCGCAGAGAGCCCGATGTGGGGCTTGATCCCAGGACCCTGAGATCATGACCTGAGCCGAAGGCAGAGGCTTAAACCACTGAGCCACCCAGGTGCCCCTGGTTGCATTTCTATACAATAATAAAGAAGTAGTGGAATGAGAAATGAAGAAAACAATCCCATTGCAATTGCACCAAAAATAATAAAATACCTAGGAATACACTTAACGAAGAAGGTGAAAGATCTGTACTCTGACAACTACAAAACCCTGATGAGACAAACTGAAGATGACACAAATATTTTCCGTGCTCCTGGACTGGAAGGATCAGTCTCCTTAAAATGTCCATACTATCCAAAGCAATGGACAGATTCCATAAAATCCCTATCAAAGTGCCAAGAGCATATTTCACAGAGTACAACCAATCCTACAGTTTGTATGGAACCACGAAAGACCCCGAAGAGCCAAAAACAATCGTGAGAAAGAAGAACAAAGCCTCGGGTGGCACAATGCCAGATCTACAGCAAAACCGTATAATCACAACACTGAGGTACCAGTATAAAAACAGACACATAGATCAATGCAACAGGATTGAGAAATAAACTCACACTCACATGGTCCATTAATCTGTGACAAAGGAGGCAAGAATACACAATGGGGAGAAGACAGTCTCTTTGCAGCGCTGGGAAAACTGGACCGCTTTCTTGCACCATATGCAAAATAAACTCAAATACAAAAATAAACTCGGAGTGGATTAAAGACCTCAATTTGAGACCTGAAACCATAAAATCCTAGAAAAAAACAGAGTCAGTGATCTCTTTGCTACTGGCTTTACCAACATATTCCTAGCTATGTCCCCTGTGGCAATGGAAACCAAAGCAAAAATAACCCTATTAAAACTACAGTAACATAAAAAGCTTCTGCACAGTAAAGGAAACCTTCAGCAAAACAAACCTACCAATCACCATGTGTCCCCCATCATACTAAAATGTCATACCTCGGTCTAGTATAGCCTACAACTGCATGGGTTTGAGCCAAAAATCCTGAGAAATTAAGTGACTCGATAATGGTTCTATAGATGGAAAGTATCGAAACTGGGGTATGAACCTGCATAAAGTGATTTCAGAGCACGGGCTCTTGACACAAAACTGTTCTCTTTCCAGAGAGAGGCAAGAGCAGCCCGTGAACAAAATGGGACCTTAATGGCTGAAACACCGTTGTTCAAAGCTGTGGGACTGTTCCCTCCCATGATCCACTTATCTCCAAACATGTAGGTTGTTTTTTGTGTGTTTTTTTTGCCTTTGCTATCACTTTCAGCATTGTCAGGGGACTGAAACATTTGAGGTCCTCAAAGAGCGGGGCGAACAGTCATTTGTACTTCATCCATCACACAGGCAGGCTTTGCAGACAGCGGCAGCAACGACGGGCTGCACGGTGTCAGCTCTTGGACCGGCTGGGCAGCCAAACGTACCCCCAGCTACTGGGCTGGCTGAAGAGTGCCCACTTACCATCATACTCCGGGAAGTAGTCGACTAGGTGGGAATACATAATTTTCTCCTCTAGAAGATCTTTCTTGTTTAAGAATAGGATAACCGAGGAGTTCTGGAACCAGGGATAGGTGATAATTGTTCTAAAGAGTGCTTTGCTTTCCTCCATTCGGTTCTGGAAAAGAAGTCAGAAAAAAAAGGCATGAATTACATGATTACTCCATCCGTGTATTGTTTTGGAAGTGCAACCCATTTTTCGCAGGCATTCAAAATGTAGTTGTTTTTTATCAGGATTTGCTTGCAAAGGGTTCATGACACCCATCGGCTCTTTCATTAAGAAAGCTCTCAGACTGACACGGGTGACCAGCTCTTCCTCCGACAGACACACTCACCGCGAGATCATTCCCACCCGCAGGTCAAGAAAAGGCAGCAAATTTGGGGGAGTCCTCCTTTGCCCGGGGATACAAAAGCCTTGGTGCATGGGGACATTTCTTCCTGGCCACACGGATGATACTTTCCAGCCGCCTGATTTAGGGCTATGCATGATGACCAGGATTTCAGCAGCAAAAATGCCTGCCTGGGATTCAGTCCACTTCCACTGCTCCCAAGGGTGGTAGAAACCATAGCCTCCTACTCCCATGGCACCCAGCGCGATTCGGGCCCCGGGTCCAAATCCAGGCCCCACATCCCGTGGAACAACTTGTCTCTGGTTTATGGTCATTAGCTTAGCCAACCAGCTCATCTGATCCCATCCACCCCAGGACTGGGGCTGGGGATTCTGGAAGGAGAACCTTGATTTCATGCAGAATGTGGACAAGGACTCATACGGTTTTAGGACTTCTGGCAACGGTCTTGAAACAGAAAAAGATACTAGGTCCGGCTCACCTGCTTTTAACTACTTGGTCAAACTATGCCTGACCTTGGTTCTGCCTTTGGACTTTCAGCAATATCAGCCAATAAGAATCCTTTAGCTTTGACGCTAGTTTGAACTTTGTTTTTCTGTTTGTTATATAACATCCTTGCGATGGGGGATATATAGCTGAATACCTCCCCCCTCCCAAGCTTCCAAAAGGAGATGAATGAATAAATGATTTTCAGGGATGACCACAAAGACCAGGGATTGACGCTGTTAATGTTTTCTGCTCAGAGTTTGCCTTCCAGATGTAGAAGGATCCCGAAGCTTCATAGCACAGTATTACACAGGCCAAATTAACTCTCCTGCATAACCCTTTGACAGCAGTTCCAGGAAGTCTCCAGGAAACTCTGTTCACCAGGGAGAATTTTCTAGATCCGAAAGGTGTCTTGTTCTTTCCTTCTGTAAAGTGTGCCAATTCAAATCAGGTTGAAAAGACCCACTTGGCAAAAAGAGATTTTCCCAAGTTTTTTTTTTTTTTTTTTTTAAAGATTTTATTTATTTATTTGATAGAGAGAGATCACAAGGAGGCAGAGAGGCAGGCAGAGAGAGAGAGGGAAGCAGGCTCGCTGCTGAGCAGAGAGCCTGATGCGGGACTCGATCCCAGGACCCTGAGATTATGACCTGAGCCGAAGGCAGTGGCCTAACCCACTGCACCACCCAGGCGCCCTTCCCAAGTTTTATAAAGCAGGTGATCACCAGTCTCTTCAACCTTTAAACTTCCTGTCTATAACTGCTTGTTTAAATACTAAGCACAGTGGGAGTAAATCAGGGAAAGGTGACTTCATGGCTCAAGGGACAATGTTTATTTCACTGCATACATTTCTCTTTTGTATAAACGACACGCACAGCTTTTAAAAATATCTTGCTGTATGCCTTTTACTGGTTATCATCACCAGTGGCAAAATTTAACCCCCAGAAACAATATTCATTAAGAAATCATGTCTCGGAGTCTATGATTTTATAGGTTGGAAATTTCAGGACTGAAGAACAGCAAAGGCCCTAATAAGAACTAAAAGAACTTTAAAAGACTCTAAAGAAGGTTAAATTAAACAGTGACATCTTGGTGGGACAGTTAACTTTTTTTTTTTCCTTATGGCTAAAGAAATTCTAGAAAGGCAGACTGTGGTCTTCAAGGAAGACCTGTTTAGAAGGTGGATATAGACAGATGGGCATCAACCAGTGAGTTTCCATTAGAAACAGTTACTATAGGGGCGCCTGGGTGGCTCAGTGGGTTAAGCCTCTGCCTTCAGCTCGGGTCATGATCTCAGGGTCTCTGGGATCGAGCCCCGTATCGGGCTCTCTGCTTGGCAGGGAGCCTGCTTCCTCCCCTCTCTGGCTGCTGCTCTGCCTACTTGTAATCTCTCTCTCTCTCTCTCTCTCTCTCTCTCTATCTGTAAAAAAGAAAAAAAAAAATTAAAAAAAAAAAAAAAAAGAAACAGTTACTATAGTTAGCATTCTCCAGAAGGGATGTGACATGACCCCCAGGGACAGGGCTCTCTTTGGGCCTTTTCTGGGTGGAGTCCTTCAAAGGTAAGGGACTAGATGCTGACAGGAGACTGGAAAAGGGAGAGAGGTGCTGAGTTCACGGAAAAGGAGGTTCCCAAGGTCTAAGAGTTTCAAGACTGGACTGGATGGAACCCCCAAGCTCCAGGTGTAGTCTGCTGGGAGAGGACCTCATACCAGCCTGCAGGACGGTGGCCGGGAGAGTGGACTGAGCCCAGCACCATGTTCCAGGGATGACCTGCCCAGCCAGCTGTCCCTCTGTACCCAGTGTGGCTGCACTCAGGGCCACTCTGGAAGTAGGACCACTGACTGGACTGGTCCCACTGAAGCTTTGCCCATGCGTGCAGCTGGGGGCTGCTCTTTGCTATTGACCAGTGACCATAATGTGTGTGTGGACTGGGACTGAAGCTTCTGATTCAGGGACAAGCTAGAGAGCAGCCAAGTGGGCAGCTGACCAGCAGGATCTGTAGCACTGTCCCTTTGACTAGGTCTGCAAGCTCCAGCTGGGAACCCGGGAACCTGTGTTTTCACTCGGCCCTCTGGGACATTCTCATGCGGGTTCCGCTCTGTGAAGCACGAGGCTCCGGAAGGCCAACTCCAACTTGGTTATAACACCAACTGGGGGACCTTGTTAAGAGCTGGATTCGGATTCAGTGGGGGGCGGGGCCCAGGCTCTGCATTTCTAGCAAGTTCCCAGGTGGGGCAGCTGCTGCACAGGGCACACCGGGAGTCGGAAGGCGCGGAAAGCTTGCGGAGGCAGGACAAGGACAGACTCCATTTTTGCAAGAAGCAGTGCAGGTCCCCGGATGAAAGCCTAACCGTGCCTCCCTCTTTATTTTGCCCAATTAGGATCCTGACTTGGTGCTTTGAGTATTTACTCACAGTGAAGTCCTGATGGGCCATCCCCCCGTCCACCCCGTGCCGTGGGTGAATTTTATAAACCTGTATGCTACGCAAAGCCCCTGGACTCAATCCCAAATGAACGAATGAGGTTTTCATTTCACAAGGTGGCAGGGCATGTAGAGCCCGAGGCATAACCCACTTGGCTCAGGAAAACCGCAATCTGCAAGGGAACAAACAGTGTGTCCCGGGAGGCTGGGTGGCACTGCCAGGGCATGGGACGTCGCGGAGGAAAACGACACAGCGGGGCCAGGGACACGCAGAAGACTGATGAGAAGCAGTGAGGTTCTGTTCGTCTCTCACGATACACTTAAAGGCAGTCACGGGGATGGTGCTAATCACACCCACCTTCTACAGGGCTTTGAAGCAGCTGAGTTGAAAAGGAAACTGGTAACGGTTTCCCTCTCCCAGACACAGCTCCTCGTGAACGGAGAGGGCCCGGCCTCTGCCAAAGACCCGGTAAGACTTGACAAGTTGTCCCACCCCACCCCCAACACACACCCACACACCCACACACACACACACACACACACACACACCCACACCCCTCCCAAACTGCAAGCCGGTGTCTTTCCCAGTGAAAGGGGACCTGATAGAGGTGAACAGAGGAGGCAAAGACAGATGGAGTTGCCAGGTCCTGCCTGGTCTCCGCACCCCACAGGGATGGGAAGAGGACCAAAGAGGCTGCGAGGGACCACGGTGGTCAGTGGGTCTCCACGAGGTCGCCCTGCCCGAAGTAAATGTGGCCACAGAAAGGTCAGTCTTGCCCAGACCACACCTGATACAGACTGAATGTGTTTCTCCAAAATTTCATATGTTGAAATCCTACCCCTGATGTGATGGGTTTGGGAGGTGGGGCCTTTGGGGTTGATTAGGTCATGAGAATAGAACCCTCGAGAATGGGATTAGTGCCCTTAGAGAAGTGAAATCCTAACCCCAGTGTGATGATGTTAGGAGATGGAGCCCACAGGAGGTGATTAGGATCAGTGCCCCTATAAGATGCCTGAGAGCTCCTTCACCCACTCCTGCCATGTGAGGACACAGCGAGAAGCCAGTGCTCTATTATCCAGAAAGGAGGTCCTCACCAGGCATCGAAACTGCTCACACCTTAATCTTGGACTTCCCAGCCTCCAGAACTGTGAGAAACGTTTTGGGTTTATAAGCCATCCACCTGTGGTGTTTTGTTACAGGAACCCGAAAGGACTGTGACAATGCTATCAGGTAAGTTACTCCTCCCCAGGGCTGACACCGATCAGGGGGTAAAGCCCTAAATGGAAAAGCATCACTCCTCCCCGGGGCCCTGGGGGAAGGACCAGCTCCCTGCTCCCCACTCCATAATCACAGGCAGAACATGGTGACCATAGAGTGTCCTCCTCTGTTCAAACCACCAGTGAGGGGGTCTCACACACCTCACCTTCAAATATTTCATATGGGTTCTCAAGATCCCCCATCTCCGGCAAACACGGCTGTTCTGTGCAAACCCCCCCCCCTCCCCCCACAACCCCGGACCCATGACTCACATGGCCTCTGGGGAAAGGCCCTGAGCTCCTCATTCTGCCATTCACCACTCAGCACAGCCTGACCCCCACGTACGTCCTCAGCCTGAACTCCGACACAAATGTCCTCTTCTCCACAAAAACAGACTCTGTGTCTCTGTGTCACAGGCCCCTATCAACAGGACTTTCCTGAGAAATCCTTCCCTGGGCCTCACTTGGATTGGCCCCCGTCTGCCTCCTGCCCCTTCCCCCACCCCCGCCCCGCATACACTGACCTACTGTCCCTTGTCTGCCCATCATTCCTGGACACACACAGGGTTTTCTAGAAGCTGGGAGTGAAGGTTTGTTGGACAGTGTCCGGGAGGACGCGGACTAAGATGAGAGCCTTACCGTGAGTTTGTAACTCCACGTGTTGGCGGAAAGAATGGGAAACAGAAGAGGTTGGGGTCACATGAGAAGGAAAGGTGTGAAAGGGGAAGACTTAAAAACAAAGGTAGTTTTGACATGTCTCTCGATGAAGGAGAGATTGCAAGGAAGAAAATGAAAGGAAAGCCAAGGAGAATCTGAACCCACAACTGTGTAAGAGAGATTTGTGGGAATTCTGCAGAGAATAGTTCACGAGGGCTTCTGAGGGCTATAATTTGGGCATTAAGAAAATTCTCTGCATTGAGAATAGGAAGCATTTCCTCCTTGTTTGCATCTTAGGGTAGGGGCTGGAATGGCCCCAACATGCCAAGGTCTCCAAGCCTCCTCCATCACTCCCCTCACGTAAGCTGCCATGTCTGCACCCCTGCTTGTTTCCTGTGCTGGGAGGTAGTAAGCTCCCACAGGAAACCCCAACACACAGCTCACGTGCAGCTTAATGAGAGGCAACTCCTTGCCTAGAGCTAGGAGGCCACTGCTTTCCTTTCGGCTCTTGTGCAAACCTCCCTCCCATGGAGGAAGAGGCTGGAGCCCATGGACACAGCCCAAGAAACCAATGTATGCTGGCTGCCTTCAGGCTCTGTCCTGGCCCAGATCCCTGTAGGAAATACTCCCAGTGGGCCCAAAGGGACACTCTTCCATGTCTGTGGCCTTTGTGGCCCCGATGCCACAGAGAACTGACATTTGCTCAGAAGGCTATGGCCCCCTCCTTCCCTCCCACCGAGCTGGCATTTCCCTTTGGCAAAAGTTAGCATCAAACCAGAGACTGGAAAGTCCGTTTCTAGAACTTCTACAGCTCCTCACTATTTTGCCAGTACATCCATGCTCTTCTCACAAAACCCATTTTTCTTTCCCCCAAAATACAATTTAGACTAAGACCCTTAACTCTTCTTGTCCATGATACAAGCCTGCCTCTCCCTGTTGGCTATTTTCCCCTCTCACTAATGGGTTGATACACCACATTGATGCACATTCCCCGTGAGATTTAGAACGTGGCCTTTAAATGCAAAACTTTACACTGAAGACATAAACCCAGAGAAGAGTTCACTGAGCACTGATAGTCCTCTACTACCTGGATCCAGCTTTCCCCCCAGGACCTGTGTACCCCGGAGAAACTGGGGTGAAGCTTTCTAGGGCCCAGAGATGCCCTTAGGTATTGGGGATGCAGGCGAGCGGAGTGATCGCCAAAATACATTAGCGGACGCCAGAGAATGGCCAGGTGGCTAAGATTCTATGATCCCTGAGCCTTCTGCTGACAAGGCCAAAGCCATACACTCGACTGACATGAGTGAGGTACAGATACACAGAGCATAAACATGAGCGTGTCTGTGAAGTGACACGTAATGGTCGTGCTTTACGATATTTACGGTATTTTTGAACCCAGGTCTTCAGAGTTCCGGATTAAGACATCTGCTGGCCACACACCCACACTCCACCGCAATTTCAGGGAGCCCCTGGGGCTTCCATCTATTGGCTCATGATGGAGAATGTGCAGGCAAGGGACCCTACACTGGAGACGCTTTCATCGGTACCATTTCTCTTCTGCAACTGATCTGGAAAGGAGATAGATCATCACAATGTAGGATTTTATGCTTCAGGAATTCACACGACACTACATTTTCAATACCACTCTTCACTTTGAATAGCTCTGACCAGCTTCGTGAGCTTTTCTCCAATGTAACTCATTCAAGAGAACCTTATAAATCAACCTTATTCAGGGTCATTATTTTAAGCAAGCAAGCTAACTACTGGGTATTCACAAAGATAAAGATGTAGTGAAAAGAAGGGCCATCTGTACCCCAGTGTTCATAACAGCAACGTCCATAACAGCCAACCTGTGGAAAGAGCCAAGAGGCCCTTCAACAGAAAAATGGATACAGAAGATATGGTCCATATAGACAAGGGAATATTACGCCTCCATCAGAAAGGATGAATACCCAACTTTTGCGTCAACATGGATTGGGACTGCAGGGGATTATGCTGAGTGAGATAAGTCAAACAGAGACAGTCAATCATCATATGGTTTCACTTACTTGTGGAACATAAGGGATAACATGGAGGACATTAGGAGAAGGGGAGGAGAAGTGAGGGGGGGATGAACCATGAGAGACTGTGGACTCTGAGAAACAGAGGGTTTTAGAGGGGAGGGAGGTGGGGGGATTGGTGAGCCCAGTGATGGGTATTAAGGAGGGCACTGATTGCAAGGAGCACTGGGTGTTGTACATAAACAATGATTCTTAGAACACTGCATCAAACACTAATGATGTATAGTGACTAACATAACACAATAAAAAAAAATAAGCTAGTTTTAACGGAATGCCCCATGATAATGTAAAATTTGAATTAAAATGGTCATTTGTAGCTTATCAAACATTGAATCCTTTTTTAAAACCCTGAACATCTGTAAAAATTCACACCTTTAACAGGGAATTAGGAAACGTTCTCTTCGATATTTCACTGACATGTCAATGCAAAGACAGTAACGCCGAAGCCTTATGAAGAAACATTTGCAAGCTGGTCTTCTGCATATTTCTTTCCTCCCTCAATGGTTTAGGAAACAGCTTGGCGTGTTTGACTCTTTGTCCCTAGCAGGATCACACGGTTATCTATCTGATGTCAACGCTACGAGCGAATTCCAAACATGGTCTGTGCCAAGCTCCTGTGGTTGGTGGGTGGTGGGAGAGGGAAGGGCCAGCACTGTGGGCTGGGAACCTCAGCTTGAGAGATGGCTCTGCCTCAAATACTCCTATGACCTTGAGCAAGTGACTGGAATTCGGTTTCCTTACACCTCCCCAAAGTTTGGGAGGACAGAAAGAGACAATGCATGCAAAGTGTTTAGCTGTGTCCCCAGCACACGACAGCTTGTGATGACGGCCACTCTCCGAGATGGCAAGATGGCTGCAAAGGAACCTCTCGGGAAGGCAATTTGCTTACCTCAAATCCTTGGCCAAATTCTAAATCCAGTGGAATCTTTCTATTCCCAGGAACTGCACAAAGTTAATCTATCCATGCTTTCAAATCCAGATATATTTGATTTACAAGAAACCGGAAAATTATCCAGGTTTCCGCCAATTGCTCACTTACAGAAAGATTTCCTCCGTTTGTTCATTCGTCAAGGGGGAGTATCTTCAAAAGGCCTAAAAAATGTTCAATGCTCTCAACCCCAGAACAAACCAAGAAAACAGATACTTAAGGGGAGCAGCTGGAATGACAAATAATTAAACACAGCACCCTAGCCTTTCTACCTCTGCTATCCAAATCAGACGGTAGGAATAGAACTAATAAGGATACTACACACAGCTGGACAGACAGAACTTCCTCCTTCATTTTCGTAGTCTTTGCAAATCTTTGCAAGCAATTATTTGAGATTGATTTTGGCATACACTCCAGACCCGAAGACTGCTCCTGAAGGTTTTAATATTGTAATTTCTACCTACGAGTCAATGTATCGTGCTGTGCAGGATGTTTAGAGAAGCAAAGAAAGGGAACACATTTGCCTGTTACCTCCAGGTCTGAGGTTTCTAAGCAATGAGATGAGGTAAGAGACCAGGCCCTTGGGAAGTGAACTGATGCAAACCACAGTGGGTTGTAGGAGAAAAGTAGGGGGGAAGGGGGACAGAAAGAAAGCCTGGAGGGAGGTGGTCACATCCTCAGACTAGGCAAGAGAAAACCATGACAGATGTTTAACGCCTCTGATGTGGAAGCCCACGGTCCTAGAGACCTAGGGGAGATGGGACTATGTCCTTGAATGTTTTCTAGTGTTTTAGTTCCATCGAGTGATCAAGTAGCAGCCTCCTCGCAAACACTATTTTACAGCACACTAAGCTTTCTACTTACAGTTACCCTATGTTCCATTATCCTACTAATTTTATGCTACATGTCAGTGATCCAATGTCTATCCTTAACTTACACATATACATCCCTTCTCTTATACTACCCCTCACTTACTGAGCCAGGATTTCAATATTTAATGCCTTGAGCATTCACATCATTGACTTTTAAATTTGTTGACCTTCCTCCTATCTCTCCTGTACTCCATTCACACCCAGCAGCCGGGTCACCGTCTTGGGGCAGTTCCTCCACTGGCTCAGGAAAGATCACCACTTCCTTGCTTTGGACATGATGCCCTACGCCCAAAAGCAGCTGTCCTCCCACACCCCACCCATGCTTCTCAAAAATTGCTCCATTGTACCACAAACTTAACTCCCACATGCTGTCACTTTCATTGTGACTCCTCACCCTCCACTAAGTATCTAGGCACCAGATAATTTCCCTTAGCTGGTTCACTGGGCACTTCTTCCAGCCTAGCTCTCACGACCAGTAACTCCCATATTTCAAACTTGTTTAGGTTGACTATAGTTTGTTTTTACTGGAGCTAATTGGAGAAGACTTACACATTTTTGCATATTTAAGATACAGACCTACCTGCACCGTTTAGACAGAAGAATAACTTATTCAGCCTTCCAACCTGTCATTAACTCCTTGGGCTATGTCCCTATTCACATAACATATTTTAGCAACAAACAACTTGGGTGGCCAAGCATGGGGCCAGCCATCAAAAGCGTCAAGGAAACAACCAGACAGATCTACAGAACATGGCTGACTCTTGAGTGGCTGAGCACTAACTCTGGAACCCCAGTGGACCCATCAGCACGTGTCGAGAATTCAGAGGCACAACCAGGCTGAGTAAGCCTGTGTTCCCACTGCATCAAGGTCATAGCTTGTAGAAATGGCTCATCTACCAAGGTCTACTTGGTTATCTCTTTGCTAGATTCAGCCGGGACCAGATACAAATCAACTTAAAAGGGACAACAAAGAAGAAAACATGGATTATCTCCATAGACACTAGTGATTCTTTTCTTTGGGCATCAGGTGGGCATTTAATGTTGGCTCCAGGGCACAAGTTAAGGCTAAAAGACTCCATTTGTAACCCACCCGTGTGAATTGTGGAGAAGAGCAAACAGGAAATGGTGGTATGAGAATTCTGAATTATGCTGTGTGCAGACTTTTCCAAAGACCGAATACCAATTCCATGGTGCTCCACTCCCTAAAGACCTAAGTTTCTGAAATTCTGATCTCACCTGAATGTTAACAGCAGCAACATCTTTAGAGAGAAAATTTCTGTTGGCTTTCCCCAACACAATCCTTGTGTTCATTTTCTATACTTTTAAAAATTATTTAAAATAAAAAAAATTTTTAAAATAAAGCCTAGTGATTTTTTTTCCTTTATAAAATTAATACAGTCATGGTAGAAAATTAAAAAAACTAAGAGAGCAGGAAGAAGGAAAAAAAGTTCTCTGGGTGAATTGCCCACATAAAACTATTATTGGTTTTTTCCCCCAATTTTAGCTTTTCTTAGTCTTTGACCTATGTGGCTTTAGGGGTTATTTTGTATCGGCGTTGTCTAAGAGAACTTTCTGAGATAAAGGAAAGCCATTTTTGGACTGCCACGTCCACATCCAACTGAGAAGCCACCAGCACATTTGGCCACCAAGCACTTGAAGGGTGACTAATGCAACCGAGGAAATAACTTTGAAATTTTATTTAAACATTCATCCCATGGGACCTGTGGCTACCATATTAGTGCAGTTTGAAAGGACTGTGTTATTTTGCATATAAAATATATCCTATATTTTGTTTTCAACACTATATCTAAAGCACTTTTCTGTTTAATAATTCATAAATATTTGAATAACTTCATAGAGTTATAATGAACTTAAAATCCCTACTGTAAAATACTTTGCACTATTATAAATCATTATGATTTACCACTCTGTATATAGATTTGCATCATGAAGATTTTTTTTTTTAGAACTTTTAAAACATTATTACTATTTTTTAGAGAGAGAGAGAGAGAGAGCGTGCATGCACACAGGCTAGTGGGGGAAGGGCAGGGAGAGGGAGAGAGAGAATCTCAAGCAGGTCCACGCCCAGTGCAGAGCCCATCATAGGGCTTAATCTCATGACCCTGAGATCATGACCTGAGCTGAAATCAAGAGTCAGATGCTTAACCAACTGAGTCATCTAAGTGCCCCTCAAAACTTTCTTTATAACAGCTTACAAAGTACATGATACAATTTAAGGCTCCTGCTAACCGACTGTCAGACAGCTGGGTGAGAGAACTTAAGGCACCCCATATATATACTTGCTCATTTTACTGTTCCCTCGTAAGAAAAGAGTTCTAACCTTTCAAAATCTTTTTTGTATCAAATGACACATGGCATGAAAGGACAGATGAGGGGCTGGGTGGCTCAGTGGGTTAAGCCTCTGCCTTCAGCTCAGATCATGATCTCAGGGTCCTGGGATCGAGCCCCACATCGGGCTCTCTGCTCAGCGGGGAGCCTGCTTCCTCCTCTCTCTCTGCCTGCCTCTCTGCTTACTCGTGATCTCTCTCTGTCAAATAAATAAATCTTAAAAAAAAAGAAAGGACAGATGAGGTGACAGGACGAAAAATGATAGTTCGCTGTCCTGGTTTGAATTTCTTTGGTTATCCGTGAGCTGGAACACTTTCCAGTAGAATGTACTAACTGGTAGTATTTTCCCTTTTTGTGAATTGTCTGCTCATGCCTTTGCTAATGAAAACTGGACATGTTTGTTGCTCTTAATGTTTAGTTATGGGTTTGTATGAACTCTTGATATACTTTTGTAATTAACCATTTTAGTTTTTCTGAATTTTTGTCATTTTGAATGTTGAGTGTCTCAAAGAGGTATTCTGGAGCATGTTTGAAATCAGATTAAATAGCTCTGATATATTTTTTTTTAATTTTCTTTTTTTTATGGATTTTATTTATTTATTTGACAGAGAGAGATCACAAGTAGGCAGAGAGGCAGGCAGAGAGAGGAAGGGAAGCAGGCTCCCCGCTAAGCAGAGAGCCAGATGTGGGGCTTGATCCCAGGACCCTGAGATCATGACCTGAACTGAAGGCAGAGGCTTTAAGCCACTGACCACCCAGGCGCCCCAGGTCATTTTATATTTTTGAGCAGGAAAATGATTTGTTGTCTGATTACTAGTTTTTTTTTTTTTTGTCTGATTTTCAGGGATAATGTATCATGAAAGTTTTTCTGATATTTCTAACTTAAAAAAACAGTTTTACGTTGTCATAAATTCCCACTGGGGTCTCTTTTCTTTAAAGCCAACTCGGTTTTCTGTGCTAGCCAGCCTGGTGAACTTAAGCCCTGGCTCAACCCAGACTAGTATTTTGCCAACTGGACCAGAGCTATTGTCAAGAGCAAAGTGTGCCTGAATGTCAGCTTTTTTTCCCCCCCTGCTTGTCTGCTTTCTGATTCTGTGGTTGACTTGAGCAGTGACTTGACGAACTTGCTGGAGACCATGGATAAACAGAAATAGAGTTGGCTCTGGGGATGTTGTAGGGGTATGAGGGGTATGGGATTGGACAGGAAATAGGCTCAGATGATACAGCCAAGCTTGGAAATCCTGAAAGCCTGAAAAAGTCTAAGGAAGATCTGAAGCATTTAAACAAACCAGTTCCATCCAGATCAATGCACCAGACCGAATCTGGGCAAAATCCCTGGTGTTGTGTGAGTCAGGCCAGGAGAGTCCAAATCCAGGGAAAATGGGGATGACATAAATAATCGAAACCAATTTGTTTTCCTTTACAAAGTATTTTAAATACAAAGTATTTCCTTTAGTGCCTCAAAGTGGTTTTTAATCAAGGTGTTGGTCTGGCCCAGAAGCATGCGGTTGCCTCTGTTGGCAAATACAATAGGGTGACAATAGGGTGTGAGGGTAAGACTTCGGTTTGCTGTGTGTCCAGAGAGATTAGCTCAAAGGACTTGTATAGAGTGCATTTTTGGAGCCCTTTGCAATGGAGTACCACATGACCCGGTCTGTTTGTGATCATGTACATGCCAAAGTTTGTGTTCTACCCTTCTACCCTTCAGACTCTCCTTCTACCCTTCAGAGACTGCAGGTGTCTGGATAGAATTTCCAATGAGAAGGATCAGACAGTGGATAAAAATGGAGAATTCAGATAGGGAATCTGAGTAAGTAGGCACAGAAAGATAGCAGTGAGCAAATGAACGGGCCCAATGCCTACAAAATTAAGGAGAGAGGACGTGTGACCTGTTAGCATGGAAATTTTCCCAAAGGAATATACAAAATATTCTGAAAATAAGTCCCTTGTGAAAGGAGCTCCATGCATTATATTCCTAAGGTCATTTAACATTTTTTTTTAAAGATTTTATTTATTTATTTGACAGAGATCACATGCAGACAGAGGAGGAAGCTGGCTCCCTGCTGAACAGAGAGCCAGATGCGGGGCTCGATCCCAGGACCCTGAGATCATGACCCGAGCCAAAGGCAGAGGCTTCAACCCACTGAGCCACCCAGGCGCCCCAGGTCATTTTACATTTTTGAGCAGGAAAATGATTTGTTGTCTGATTATTGGTTTTTTTTTTTTTGTCTGATTTTCAGGGATAATGTATCATGAAAGTTTTCAGACTCTGTCAAGTATTTTTGGCTATAGGAGTAAAATTACATATTTTATATAAAATTTAATAATATTCATGATACAACTAACATTTGTTTAGTACAAATCTATGCCAGACACAGTCTTAAGCGCTTTAGAGTATAAAAGGGTTGGCAAGCTTTTCTGAAAGGGCTGGAGAGTCAGTATTTTAGGCCTTGTGGGCCACACAGTCTCAGATGTCATTGTTCGGTTCTGCCAACATAGCAGGAAAGCATTTATAGACAATACATACATGCAGGAGTGTGGCCGGGTGCCAACAAAACTTTGTTCTGGACACTGAAATGTGAATTCCGTAAAACTGTCATGTGCCCAGAAATATTATTCTTATCGTGATCTTTTTTTTCCAGCTCCTGAAAAATGTAAAAACCAATCTTTGTCTACAAGCTGTGCAGGAGAGATAGCGGGCTGGATCTGGCCTGTGGGCTGTTGCCTGCTGACCTTTGGGGTGGAGCAGCATTAAATTCTCACACCAGATCTGAGCTGGAGGGGTTGCCATGATTTCCTATTTCCTAGGTGAGAAGATGGATAAAAAGCTAACACACCTACTATGTTCTTAAATAACTATCAGAGCTACTTGATGTATTAACAACATTTCAATTTATGCACACACACACGAGCTGGCATGTATTTACTCACAGCTTATGTTCAGAGAATTGGTAATGGGTGATGGGAAACGCATATATGTGGGGAAAAAAGAAAAAATAAGGTTTCTCCCTGTGAATCTGTCACATCTTTGAGACTTAATTTTCCCAGCTCGTTTCCCTAATTCTTAAATATCGAGTTTCTAAATTTATTTTCTTTCTTTCTTTTTTTTTTTTTTTAAAGGAAAAAGCATTGCTTTCTTCCTTTCCATAGCACAGAGAAGGAAACATAAGGAAAAGAATCAAGGTCTTAATTCACTTGCTGAATTTTAGCGTGCAGGCTACTTCATTCTCAGTAGAGCTATTCACCCAGATGTTGCACACATGTAAAAATGCCTTTCCAGATGTGCAAATACCATACAGCTGGTATTGTAAACCAATAAAATTCTTGTGAAATAGCCCTCATTTGAAGATGAAGATCTATTTTTCATGGTACTTTAAAGGAGCTTAAAAAATAATTCTACAAACATTCTCAGTTAATAAGATGCTAATAATAACCTGTTTGTAGACTTCTCTGTTCTGGCTTTTATTCCTTATTTCTCCTGATGATCAATAAAGGACAGGGAGGACAGGAACAATGAACATGAAACACTCAAACCACTCAAACCACTGGGCTTTGGTTTCTGTATCTACTAAAAGGAATGATTATAAGATTTGGGGGTAAAAGTCTGTTGTTTGCATAATCTGCAGTCTGGAATGTTTAGTTGGTCCTTGGTCTCTTACCAGTGATTCTATTTACAGTACACCCTAGAACAAGGTCCTGGCACTTTTTATTTTATTATTTTTGTTTTATTTTATATTTTTTAAAGATTTTATTTATTTCTTTGAGAGAGAGAACATGAGAAGGGGGAGGATCAGAGGGAGAAGCAGACTCCCCACCGAGTAGGGATCCCGATGTGGGACCTGATCCCGGGACTCCAGGATCATGACCTGAGCCGAAGGCAGTTGCTTAACCAACTGAGCCACCCAGGCACCCTGTTCTGGCACTTTTTAAAAGTAATGTTTACTTCTGCTTAAAAAACCAGTATCCCCATCCTAAATGACTTACTGGTGGGCAGAAGATAGTCACCCTAATACAGGTGGGGTGACTCAAAAGATCCCTCCTTGGGAAATGATACAGTGTTCAATTATGTTTTGTATTAACAAGTTTGGAAAATAGTAGGCTTCCTCCACACCCCACTTTTAAAAATCCCAGCATTTTGTATAATGTACACATGCCAGTAATGGAGAAGGTGCATAGGGTTTTATAAAATTTACAAAGAGACTAAGTATCATCTTTTCAACAATAAAAAGCATCAACTACACCAGTGAAAACCTGCCTACTGACTCTAAAGTGTTCAGATGGAAAGCTTCAAGATTTTACTTCAAAGGAGAGTTTTCTTCTCTTTGCTCTTTATCTGATTAAAATTTGCTGAATGATTTGAAAACATTTTTAATGTTTTTATGAAATATTTGCGATGCGGCCTCAGTACTACATTAGGCAGGCAGACAAAAAAAAAAAAAAAAGGAAAGAAAGAAAGAAAAAGAAAATATTCATGTTCCACTATGTACAGAAAATCCCACTCTGGGTATCAGGAAGGAAGTAAAATAATTCTTCCAAAGCTAATGACCAACTGAGATCAGAGATATGTCCAACACAAACACCTGTAGATACAACCAAGTGAAACATTAAAATCCCACAAAACCAGGTTATTATATAGTGAAAGAAAGGAGGTGTCTGGGGTGCGAATAAGTCAGGTTTTATGAAGAAAGCAGAAACCTCTGACAGACCCGAGGAAAGAACTGAAAAGAGCAGCACATGAGCAAACACCTGTCATTCACGTGGGAAAATCCAGGCCTGTGGTCACAGACACACAATTGCTAGACTCTATCTCTGTGTTACCATGGAGACCCAGGCAGAGAGGCCGAAGGGTTGGCACACAGCCTTGCAAGCGAGCATCTGATTTCAAACCCTGGAGGTGAGGCAACTCTTCAGGTACCCAGACAATATAAACGTGTGAGGAAATTTATGAAATCCACGGGTACAAGTGTGCTGGAAACCGGGGAAGGGATTGGAACTGCTTTTCTTGTTGAAACGGACCAGCCAAGGGAAAAGGACACAGGTCTGGAAAGTGCCAGAGGCAGAGGGAGGCAAGAGTTCAACCATTAAGGAGGTACGCATGCCGCGATGGTGGAGGGTCGCTTTGGCGGACTGTCTTTTCTGGCTGCTTTGCAGCTGTCCATCCTTGTTAAATACTTAGTACCTTTGTCAGGTTTTGTAAGGTTATAAGCTGTAAGTTCTATTTGGCTCCTTATAAGGAGAGCGCCTGGAATTGGCCAATCCGTCCTCTTCACCACGCCCATTTGCATCCTGAACATTGAATATACAGTAAAGAACTGCTGCATCTCCTCGTCTAACTCTGAACGACCCCGGGGAAATTCAGAAACTGAGAGCAGAAGGAATTTCGGGTGACAAGGACCGGGTGCTCTTGATGACCGTGCTAACATTTAAAGATTTCCACTGACTGTAAAATGCAATTTCATAACAATTAGGATCAGAGTGCAAGGTGGAACTCACACATAGTCTAAATTACCCTAAGAAGTATCTTTCGAAGGTATCCACTGGTGGCCGCCATGTTGCCGCACTGGTGGCCGCCATGTTGCCGCACTGGTGGCCGCCATGTTGCCGCACTGTACGTCTGATTCAGACTGCTATTTCCCTTGTGGTAGGAAAGGTCATGGTTTCTTTGGGGAGCAACCGATGAAGTTGGTTTGGGCTTGTGTTCGCAGTAGGGGCCATGCTGAGCGAAGAGTTGGTATCACTAAACACCAGGCTCACATTCCACACCACACCACAACTAGGCGATGCATGCAGGAACTGACCAACCACAAGAACAATTGCATTTCTCTGTGCCGTCGCCGGGTAGGTAAAAGGTACCCCAGAGCCTTCTGCACAACTTATTTTCTCTTTCTCTTTCTCTTCTTCCTTTTCTCTTTTTTGGCTGGACATCTACAAGTACGTTTTTATGAATCCAGTTCTCATGTGACTCTACTGTGTAATCTGACAGCATCTATCTGTAAGGCGAAGCCGACCCTAAAAGATTTAGACAGTCCCAGAGATAGGATTTGGACCACTACATCCACTGCATTCTGAGGATGGTAAAAAGAGAGTTTCAAAATGCTCTGGGCTGCAAAAGAAGCTTTCTCATGATCGGAAGCTTTAAGGAGAGAAAATGGTAGCACCGAGCGGGTAACGGTGGAGAAAATCATAGAATCAAGGATAACGGGGTAATGCAAGGACTTGGAAGAATTACCATCATGTTCTACGCTTCGCAGGTGCTGCAAAATTGTTACATGCCTGACAGTAAAAACTGGAAAGGACTCAGAACTTCGGAAAAATACCAAGAGCAATGTGGCTTTGAGAGAGATTTTCGGAAACTTCCAGGAGAAGACGTCTTCACTTCATTCTGGTCCCTGAGACCCCGAAACAATGAAACCACAATAACAAAATCTAATGAAGAAACTGGGAAACAACTCCAACTGCGGATGTGGAAGCGAAGCTGCCAAATACGGGATCTGTGCCCCACCTCTGGAAGGATGCTGAGAGCATCTTTCAGTCAGGCTGCGATTGTGTGTGTGCAAATGTACGGTCCAGAGACATTCAAGTGATGACCTTTCACTCAGCACGTGGAAGACTGGAGGTGAGAACTGGCCCTTGGAGGGGGACAAGGGGAGCCTAGTGGAGGTCTCATTGCATACCTCATGGCTGTACATGGAAGCAGGAACAACGAGCAGAATAGCGGGTTACACCATCTTTATAACTCTCCAAAACCTGACTCCTAACCCAGAGAACAGCCCAGGCAGGAGGCAGAGAGTGGAAACTCTTTAGGGCCTCACTGCTATAAAATACCTAGGAACACTAAAACTTTGAAGAAAATTCCTGCATGAAGATACAGAGACCTAAGCAACAAATAAGAAGGGGTGGGGTGGAGAGAGAGAGAAAGAAAGAAAAGAAATCAGAGGAAAGAGATCAATGCAGAAATCTAAAAATACTTCAAAAAAAAAAATCCTCAGAAATACATTTGTGAAACAAAAACAGGATACTGACCTAAAAAAGGGAACATTTGGAGAATAAAAAGAGTTCTTAAGAGTTTGAAAAAAAAGGGGGGCGCCTGGGTGGCTCAGTGGGTTAAGCCGCTGCCTTCGGCTCAGGTCATGATCTCAGGGTCCTGGGATCGAGTCCCACATTGGGCTCTCTGCTCAGCAGGGAGCCTGCTTCCCTCTCTCTCTCTCTCTGCCTGCCTCTCTATCTACTTGTGATCTCTCTCTGTCAAATAAATAAATAAAATATTAAAAAAAAAAGAGTTTGAAAAAAAGGAAATTTATGAAAACCAAAAACCAAAGAAACAAAAAGATAGTTGGAAAGATAACTCTAGGAACTTTGTCAGGAAATAAAAAGAAATGGACAACTAGAGAAAAGTTCAGTAAAATGAAATCAGTCAAGGTCCTCCATTTCTCTTGCTAGAAAGAGATTACAGTAAGAGAAAATGAAGAGGAATTTTCAAATGAATAATAAATTAAAACTTGCTATAATTTAATCTTTAAATTAAGCAGCTCCAGAAAGGCAGGGGGAGGGATCTTCACTGAAACAGATCCTTCTTTAAATTTGAGAATATCTAGGATAAATAAAAGATTCTAAAACTTCCCATAGAAAAGAGGTCACAGGAGCTCCATATTTCTGAAAGGAAATATTGGCAGACAGTGGAATCATGTTTCTAGAATGATTGACATCTGAGAATTCTATACCCTGCCAAAATACCAGTCAACTTCGAGGACAGAATATGTACATTTTTAGACATGGATAGAATTTTAAAACTATCTCCCTTAGGCCCTTATTCAGAAAGCTGTGGGGGGTTATGCCCCAGTAAATTAAGGAAATAGGCCAAGAGAGAAGACAGGACTGGATCCAGAAATAGGAAATTCAACACAGAAAAGAAGTTAAATGAGTTCCTAGGGTGCCATGTGTGTAAGACGCAAAAGAATCAGCAGTGCTGTTTAGAAAAGGAAGACAAAGGAATTCTAGGAGGATGTCCTCAATTAAAAAAAGAAAGAAAAAAAGGAATTAATAGATTATCTGCTATAGTGACCATGTCTTGTAAGATTTCACAGCCTGTTGATGAGATGGAAGAAAAGAATCAGTTAGCGATACACATATACACACACCAAGAAAAGGGAAGAGAAAAGAAGGAAAAGAAAAAAGAAAAGAAGAGAAAGGAAAAGAAAACAAAAGAAAAATAAGGCAACTATGAACTCCAGGGGAAGAAAAGTTGACCAAAAAAACGACTGAAATCACAATTTACTACTTAGCTCATTGATGAACCACATTTATATTGTCCTATACTCTGAACACTGAATTATTAAAAAACTGTGACATAACCATGTTGAAAGGATGGGAGAAGAAATGGTTGGAAGTATTGAAAACATAATCTTTATTCGCCATAAAAGAAGAACAACACACCTGACCAATCAAGATAGAGGAGTATAAATGCAACATTTAGAGATACGAATAACAGAAAGCAAGAGGTAAGAGTTGAGGGTAGCATGTCTAGTAATAGGTCTGTGGTGAGGTGGCAGTTGAGAAAGTACTATTTAAAAAATTAAGGGTGCCTGCGTGGCTCAGTTGTTAAGTGTCTGCCTTTGGCTCAGGTCATGATCCTGGGGTTCTGGGATCGAGCCCCGCATCGGGTTCCCTGCTAAGCAGGGAGCCTGCTTCTCCCTCTTCCACTCCCCCTGCTTGTATTCCCTCCCTCGCTGTCTATCAAATAAATAAATAAAATCTTAAAAAAAAAATTATACAGTAGTCCCTCGCCCCATTTGGGGGGATAAGCTCCAAGACCCAGAGTAAATTCCTGAAACCGCGGATAGTACTGAACTGTACATATACTGTTTTTTCTATATATACATGTCTACAATAAAGTTTAATTTATAAATTAGGCACAGTAAGAGATTAACAGCAATAATTAATAATAAGGTAGAACAACTGTAACAATGTGCTACAGTAAGAGTTATGGGGCCTCTCTCAGAATATCTTACTGTACTGTACTCACTGTTCTTGTGAGGAAGGGAGATGATCACATGCCTGTGATGAGATGAAATGAATGACACTGTGACACAGTTTATGACTGACCTTCTGACCATATGTCAGAAGGAGGATTATCTGTTTCCAGACCACAGCTGATCGCGGGTAAATGAAACCATAGAAAGTGACATGACAGACGGGATAAGAGGGACCTGCTGTGAGTCTTTTCATTATTCGGCTTTTAGACCATTATTTGATTTAAAAAAATACAAATTACTTTTTAAACTTTATTTAAAAAAACTATACTGGTTTCATGTGCAAAAAATAAAGATCTGGGAAGAAACACAAAAAACTACTGGCAGTCGTCACCTAAATTTGGGGGATAGAGAAGGCAGAGTGAACACACGAAGGAACTTTGACTCTCTTCTGTAGCCTTCTATATATTTAGAATTTTTAATAATGAACATGTAGTATTACCTTGGTTATTAAAATGATAAAAATTGACTAATACATTTCAAGAACTTGACAAAACATTTACTTTATATTTAAAAAGTAATATAGGGGGTGTCTGGGTGGCTCAGTTGGTTAAGCATCTGCCTTTGGCTCAGGTCATGATCCCAGGGTCCTGGGATCGAGCCCCGCATCAGGCTCCCTGCTCAGCGGGGAGCTTGCTTCTCCATCTCCCTCTCCTATGTGTGTGTGCTCCCTCTCTCTCTCTCTCTCAAATAAATAAATCTTTTTTTAAAAAGTAACATAATAATCAAAAGACAAGACATCCAAGGGTAACACAAGTCCACTGCATGGTGCAGAGTTGATAAATGTCACAAAGAAAGTCAGAACCTTTTGACCTCCTTTGTTCTGTCAAGGAGAAGAACTTCCTATTGAAAAAAGCAAAGAGAAGATCACTAAGAAGTAAGACTGGTATGGAGATTATAAGAGTACCCTAATTGGTGCTCTGAGATCAAGTTTCCAGCTGGACATGACATGCTAAAGCAATAACAACCATCTCATTGTAAATACTACCCTTTTGGTGAACATTTATATAACTAGCCAGGCTGGCCGGGAATGGGTCCAAAGGCCTTGATTCAGACGGGGAGCAGGGATGGGACGGAATGGTACATGGAAGGAAGGCAGCTGCACAATGAATTTTCAGAAGACCTTCACAAAGGTCCAGGAACCCATCCATGCACAGTACCTCCCAGACAATGGCTGCTAAATAAGAAGGAATGAGAGACCAGCCTCCTTGAGGAATGGAGCTCTTGACTTCTACATGGGAACCTACTCACTGAGCATCTGGTCTGTGCACCTGGCCCCCGTGTTACCTCAATCCACTCACGCAGCCCTGGGAGATGACACATTCATTTTTCCCACGGTGCAGATGAAGAGATCGGAGGCTCCATTCTGAATTTCCCTGCCTACAAAGTCCCTGCTTCTTCTACTAAGCCATACTGGATGGTATCAACAAGACATGACTTTAAAAAATAAAAAAAAGTATCCTCATTCAAAGTGAGCAACACGTTTAGGATGTCCGTGAAGATTTCTCATGTTTTGGCCAAGCAAGACACTGTAGTACCGGGACGGGTGGCGAGGAGGGCTTAGTTCCCAGCCTCGTCCCAAGGCCACTTCTTGGGAAGTCCTTCCATCTCTCTAGGCTCCGGTTTCTTCCCCCAGAGGAAATGTGACATTTTAAGATGAAATAAAATTAGTGGAAGAAATATTAGTAGCATCGATATTTTTAGCTATTTTTTTAAAGGCTTATTTTGATAGTCACCTTTTCTTTTTCTTTTAAATCTACATTTCACTGCACTTCAAACAGCATCTTCTTTTAAAAACCTTGTCATTTCCATTGGGAGATGGAGAGGAGAAGGAAGTTGAGAGAAATTGGAAGGGGAGGCGAACCATAAGAGACTATGGACTCTGAAAAACAACCTGAGGGTTTTGAAGGGGCAGGGGTGGGAGGTTGGGGGAACAGGTGGTGGGTAATAGGGAGGGCACGTTTTGCATGGAGCACTGGGTGTTGTGCAAAAACAATGAATACTGTTACGCTGAAAAAATAAATAAATAAATAAACCAAACAAAAAACAAAACAAAACAAAAAAAACCTTGTCATTTCAAGGTGTGGAAAAGCTGAACCCCAGACAATGAAAATACAGTACACGACTGAGGCTCATTTAAAATACTCTGGAAAGATCCAAGGATTCGTTCCAGTTCTGGGAAAAGGAAGTAGATGTTCCTAAGCACTCACGCCTCCCGACACTCCTGATTAACTTTTAAGGACAAGCATAAAGCTCCGTGGAGTCTGAAGCCAGAAGCAGGCACTAGAGCAAACGTGCGGCATAAACTGCCTCCCCGCAAACAAGCGTGGTGAGGTTGACGGGAGCAGGCCGGTCTCAAACAACCGCCCAGCTCAGCAGTAAAATCCATGACGGTAGGCCTGGGGCAGCTTTGAAAGCACTGGGCAACAGGAAACGTTACTTACTGCTTCTTTGTTGAAATTCCCAACCCTCCCTCGTTCTAGAGATAAATGGCAACTGCTCTGGTCAGAAAGAATATGGAATCTATGGCACAGCACGCACGTGACAAATGTTTAGTAAGCTCCAAAGTAAATGTAATGACAAGTGTTTAAGGAGTGGGTTTCGGCTCACTGCGGGGGAGTCAAGTGCACCACGTGGCCCAAGTGCCACACCCTGGGTCAGTCCCAGCCTCCGTATCAGGACTGCTCCTGTTCCCACAGTCAGATTCCACCAGTTTCAAAAAGTTGAACCTGGGATAGAGTCATTCCTCAGGAAAGGCCAGGGGCAGGGTAAGAAGGAGATCTAAGAGGAGGGCATGTCTCCAGCATGGAGCCTGGCTTCTGACATCTCGAGGTTGGCCATCTCCAACATGCTAGCTTCTCCATTCTCTGCGTTCTCAGCCTCAGCATCTAGGAAGAACACGGGGCCTTCCCTTCCATTCTGTCCCCAGGCTCTCAACACTGTACGTGACCCTGACATTTTCTCAGTCTCCCTGGCCACCTGGGCTCCCTTCCTGCTTAGAGCCCTGTCAAGGTATCATGAGACTACTACCGGCCCCTCGTGGGGTAAGAGGCTGGACCCTGCAGAAGCCATGAGCTAATGCCAATGACACCTTCATAAAGTGAGGTCTTGGGCCTTCACCCTCAGGTACCCCTTCTTCCAACTCTCTTAAGCAAGTCACGGAGCATTTTCAAGGATAACAGGCTGAAAGCTTCACTATGCCAGCAGGCCCTTCTCATCACTCCTCTTTTCTTTGTCTATGAGTCTCTGGAATGTGTACATATGGGAAGAAGTTTCTGGTGAGAACAAAGGCAGTTTACAAATATTTATTTACATAAATCACATGCTATGCGTGGATCATTTTTCTCTAATCACTCATCCTGGTTCCTTCAGGCCAACAACTGTTCGTGTAATTCATTTATGGTGCACACAGCTGAAAGGAATAAATTGGCATTTCTCTGAAATAATGTTTTTCAAACTATTGATCACAACCCATGCAAAGCAATCCAGTAACCCACATCGCTGAAATTGAAGTTTCATGAAACAGCAACTTTCCTTATATTATGCAACGTACCCCATTCCACTCAACTGCCTATTTTCCCGAGGCTACTCTGGCCACTTAGAGTTTTAAAAAACACACTGAACAAGCCCCACTGGATTGATTTTATGACCCAGTAATAGGTCTTGGTGGATGTTCTGTATTTCTTCACTAATTTACACTGTCTTCTCCCCAACCATATTACAATCATGAATATTTTGCAAGATTGGGCTAAAATTCTCTGGAACCAAACAGATATACAGTTTTGAAATTCTGCAGAAGTCATGACTGGGAAAAGGGTATGTGATTAGCCACATCTACTGTATCTTCAAAAAAATGCTGTCTCCACTGAAAATCAGCTGAACGTGTATTTTCCTCCTATAAATGCCAAATTAATATTAAAGAAATCTCACAATTCCTTTCTACCAGTATGGAAAGATTCCTAATACATGGGCCAACAACTTCAACTATTCTGACCTTTGTATCTGGCATAGGGTTATCAAGAACACATGTTGGAGACGCTCAGTTTTTCCTAAATGCAAAATATGAAAAATGAGTAAGCGAGCAAACAAACTTGCCTCTTCCTACCTACCTAGTTATAATCCTAGTATAGTTTCCCTTAATTAGCAAATACAGATGGGGCCTTAAAAAGAATGTTTTGAGTGTAAGAAGGTTTTTGAGATAAGATAATCCCGTTAGTAATGATCAGGTTATTATTATCACGCAAGGAAGAAAAAAGAAAGTCTATGCATCAGGCAGGGTCATTTCCAAGATGGTGTACAGAGGCTGACCCCCAGCCCTCTATCCTCCAGCCAACTGGAGTGGCTCCCCCTTCCCTGAAGATGCCTGTATTTTTTTGGTTTACTGCTTTTTACTATTTCCACCATTCCCTGATTGGAATATCCTTAAACCTCATGCTCTTCTTTTGATAACTGGGCTATTTCAAGTCTCCATTTAAGAGCTGCCTCTTCCTTGAAGCCTCCCCAGTCATTTAGCTGAAAAAAAAAAAAAAAATCTCTGATATCACACATGGTTCACAATCATTTAGGACATGAACCCCCATTTGAGTTTACATTATATTCATGTACATGTTCTAGCAGCCCTGATAGGTGTGAGCTTCCTGGAGGGTCAAGGCTGTTTCTTACTTCTATCTCTAATCTCTCCCCAAACCCAAACGTCACCTTTTCATGGCAAGTGGTCAGGAAATACTTGTTGGGTGAGTGACTATTCTGAACAAGGATGAAGACGGGCATATATCTGAACCAGTGGGGGTAAGGCTACCCTAAAGTGATTTAAATACAGACCCACTCCTGAGAGGAGTAGATGGAGACCCAGTACTGCTTTGCCTTTCCAAGCTTCTCTCTTCTGATACATTTTTTCCTTTCCAAATCTTTCCCCCCTTCATAGTCTGAATGGTCTGTGACACGGGGAGTCACTGGAATCCCATTTAGCAACGACAGGGGATTAAGGGAGCTATCAGGCCTCTGTTTTCCACATCATTCCAGGCAAGGTGATCAGCCATCGCCTGGACTTGAAGACAGCACTTTAAGATAGTTGAGTGTCTTTCATAAAGACAGGGATAACTGTGGTTGGCCAGAAGTAGGGAGAATTTCGCAACGGGGGGAGTGGGTGGGAGTCGAGGGGTACGGGGAACAGGAACCTCACTCGAAACAATGCTGCCACCCTGTGGATACCAAGAGTCAGAATTTGTATCAGAGTCCATGGCACCCCCTTCTCCTTTGTAATAAACAAGGAAGACCTTTCACTTCCTGTAATTTCGATCTGATGGCTGTTGCCAGGACAACTAGGAAATGAGGCAAGGAACAGAGACACCTCCAAAAAGAGAGAGAGAGAGAGGAAAAAAAACCAGGTCACTGAAGTGAAGCTATTACATTAATTCTAACAGGAACTGGGGCTCTGCCAAGAGAAAGGCAAACAGGAATTTGAAGCCGGGTGCCACTGTCCTGAAACACGATGGTGCAGGTACGCCTGCCCAGGTCAGGCTGTGGGAGAGACTCATTTGTCAGAGCGTAAATGCTTCCCTTGGCCATGGATAACAGGACGCTTTCTCTAAGTCTTACCATGCACCCCGTGGGGAAGAAAACCTCATTTCCAAAAACCTGTAGTCACTTGGAAATGTGTCCCTTTGGCAAGTACTTCTGTTTGCAGCTGAACTGCCAACAGATAATAAAACAAAATAAACACGGCGTGAGCAAAATTGCAACTCTTGTACCTCAGCAAAAATGACAGAGCACTCAAAACTACTACAGAAACCTGAGAGAACTGAAGATGGAGAAAGCGTCCCAGTGGTTCATTTAGAACCTCGTCAGCAAGTGACTCCGGATGCTATCAAGGAGCGTCTCACCGGTGGCTTGCACCAGCCAGGTACAGTAGGTGCTCAATAAATGCTGGCTAAGTTGACAGCACTGCCAAGCTGCGAGAAGTTTCCATAGGACTGATGTGAAGAGTGCCTTACGCTCCCACTCAAGCAGTAGAGAATAAGCAGTGAGGCAACACGGCCTTCATCCAGACCCAATCTCCTGACGATGGCCGATCCAACCACAACCTGCAGAGATCGAAGAACTCGCTCCAAAACCCACAAGGCATTTCTGGTGACGCCAGGCGTACGCTCGAGTCTTCTCACCAAGCCTCTTTGTTTCCTTGCTCTGCTATCTGGAACCCTCTGCCTCTGCTGTTAAACCTTGTAACCCCGGAAGTACTTGTGCAAACCCGCTGGCTTTCTATAGGGGTTATTCTGCCTACAGATTTCTGTCTTACTTCCTACCAGGTGATTTTTAAATTGAGGGCAATTTCAAAATGAGCATTCGTAGAGATGGGAATTTCGTTCACTGAGGATTTGTTTTTCATGAACAGGTAGTAGAGAATTTTTTTCCCCCCAAAGATTATTTATTTATTTATTTAACAGAGGAGAGAGATCACAAGTAGGCAGAGAGACAGGTGGCAGGGGGGAAGCAGGCTCCCTGCTGAGCAGAGAGCCCAATGCAAGGCTCGATTCCAGGACCCTGAGATCATGACCTGAGCCAAAGGCAGCGGCTTAACCCACCGAGCCACCCAGGTGCCCTGGTAGTAGAGAATTTAAGTCCACTGGCGAAGTTACATTGCTCAGACATGTACGTGAGAGACAGTCTTCACTGTGATCGTTGGGAGGTGGCCCATGTTTTACTGACAGATGTATGTAAGCATGTCTATATCTCTGTCTAAAGGTAAATATGAGAAAGGTTTCAGGGTCAGAGGTGAAAGAGCTGAAGAAGGCACATCTTGCATTCACTCCTCCCAGAGTCTCACCTGTCCTCCTGGCTCTAAGATGAGAAGCGGTCCCTTTGTGAAAGTCACCCATGCTCATGTTGCCTACGGATGGCTCTGTGAGTATCACTGCTTACAGCAATGAGAAGGGCTATGATTAAAAGTCTGTCTTTAATTAGAAAGCAAATAAGCTTTCACAGATTAAAAGATGATGGCAATCAGATAGATTCTATTATAAAACCGTGTGGGAGGATTCTCAGGGATCTGGTGCTACGCTGGGCTTGGGTGCAGGGAGAGAAAGTCTGGTCTGAGAATTTACCAGGGCTCATGACGTACGTAAAACTACCTTTTCCCCTAGAGTGGTCTACAAATACCAATTTGGCGTGTATTTGATGACCTTATTTGTTATTCTTCAGCATACTCTTCCTAAGACTGCTATTGTATAATACAAATACTGGGAAAGGCAATGGGTTTTCTCCCTTGAAAAACCAATATATCTGAATTAATTAAAAAGCTCATGAGCCAGCGGGATATTTAACAATATTAAATTACTCTGTGTACTTACTGAATGCCCTTACTAAATTGTTGCTCAATTTCCTAATTTGAAACAGTAAAAGCCAAATCTCCCAGAACTCTCCGGTCATAATGGTATCCTTATCAAATCACTTTCCTTTCTTTGTGTGTAGGGACTGACCTCACAATGCCCAAGTCAAGGAAAACAATTTCTCTTGGAAGCAAAACCTCCGTCGTTTCCCCATAAGCCTCGAGGACTGGAGTCCTGGGAAGTAACGCTGGAGGAGGGGGGAGGCCAAAGGAAATTCTCAGAGAAACGGTCAGAAGCATTTGGTATCCCTGTGATCCAGCCTTGCAACGGATGGTGCCCCGGAGTCCCGCCGTGGGCAAACCCTATGTGTTATTAGGTGTCAGCCCAAGCAAGGCTTCCTCAGAACTGCATGCCTCCCAACCGGGGTAAAGCGCCTTTGGTCTCTGCTCCCCCAGCACGTCAACTTATGGCTATAGAAAAACTTTCTGCCTGTCTGCACTATTGACTGCCCGCTGACATCACTTCTCCTCCACTGGGATGGGGGCTTCTTAAGGGCCAGAGATAACATCTCAGAGACTAGAGCATCCTAAATATTTAGCACAGTTCCTGGAACACTCCGTAAATACCTCTTGGCAAAATAAATTGGCATTTTAATGTATTATCTCATTTAACATTCATAATAAGTTTCCAAATAGTCAATTTACTTTAATGATCCCAATATGGGGGGAGGGAAGCATTTACTGAGCTGCAGAATTCCCTTGTTCTGCCATAATATACTTCCAGCCCTGGATTTATTAAGAGGACCTTGATGGCAGATACAATATGGTCCCAAGTGATGGGCATCTTTCTCCTGGGTAAGAGATGCTTTTTGCTATACACATGTCCCACACAGAAGGTGGAGATCAACAGGACTCATTAACAGACCTGCCAGGTAAGCCAAAATCAGGAGACCTATGTCAAGGACATTTTACAACCTGGGTGGAAAAGAGGCAGTATGCTTGTAGATTTCTCAGAAGCCAAAACTGTGGGCAGTCAACTGACCAGGAGTCTAGCAGGGCCCCTTGTGGCCGCCGCAACCATTCACCATCCCAGTGGGTTTCTCCCTTTTTCCTATTACAGTGCAGCTGTAGCCAGAGAAATGACTTCCTGGCTAGACTCCATGGCCAAGCACATCTTGAAGTTGGATGTGACACTGTGGCTGAGTTCTTAGAAACCAACCACGAGGGAGAGAGGACGTGTGCCACTCTGGGGCGGGGCCTTCCAATAGCAGGTGAGGACCGCACCACGCCACCCTCCGCTTTCCGCTCGCTGACACCTGATGTGGCAATGACCCGGCGCAATGGCCCATGTGACAACTATGCCCTCGGGAAGGGTGGGATGGGGACCTGGAGGACCTGGGCTCCTGACGGGTCAAGAGGAGCAGCTCATCTCGGCGGCACTGGATTGCTTCCTTAAAAGGGGAGTGGAGGTCTCCATTCTCTAAACCACTCTCCTTGGGACTCTGTTGCAGCCGCTGAGCTAACCAACTCTCTACGGAGGAATGGGAATTCGGAGGAGGTAGATGGTGGCGGCCTCATTTTCCCTTCACATCTCCGAGCTTCAGCTTCCCTTATCTGTAAAACGAGCAGGGTCACTAAAATCCTTCCTGGCTCCGAGGTTCTGGGATTCATCGGGAGTCTCATTCCCCCGGGGCCCATCCCATCACACCCTGATAGAAGCACGCCCCCCCCTCAGGTTTGCTTTCACGGGGCCTTGTCGAAGGCTGCTCCCCAGCCTTCCTTCACCCCAATAACAGTTTGTTATCTCAACTTGGAGCTTGTGCCATTTACCGAGGATCAGAACCTTAATATTAAAGGATTGAGCTCATATTTGACAGCTCAGGTACCAACGACAGTTGATGACATTTTGGAAAGGTAAAGACTCTCCATGAAATCATGCCCGTGAAATGGAAACTTTGAGTTAAGCTCTGCTGGCATTAAAACATAAACATGCTGAAAATCTGTTGTAACTGTCTTCCAACAGACGGCAGTCTATTCCCCACAACCGCTACAAACAATGCCTCATTTATCTTTTTAAAACCATCCAAGGAACCATCCTCAAGGCCCTCTGACCATGTAGTAATGTCTCTCACTTCTGGCTACCTTAGTACTGACCCTTTACCAGGCCTGCAAATAATTATCAATTTTCTACCAGGTTAAAGATCTCTTTCCCATTTTCCCACAATTTCTCCCATATCCACTGGCATTTTTCTCTCCCTTTCTGCCTCCTCTCCAGCTCATAAATTCTTTCTATTAGAAAAAGAAAGTAGAGTAGAATGGCTTTCATATCTCTGTCTCCGAGAGCCCAGCATCTGCTCTAACGGCTCAGGTCCCCAATCTTCCCAGCAGAGAAATGGCTCACTATGCTATTTCCTCCCACTCCTACCAAGCTAAGGACCTATCACCACAAAGCTCTCACTAGGTCCTCAATACCAACTTGTATAAGGACCACACAAACCATAATTCAACTTCTGGCTTCTACTAGCTAATGATTCCATTAGCAACACAGATGTTCTCCAATTTCCCTAACCCCACAAGAACCGCCCACTGCCACAATCAATTGTTTTTGCCACTTCTACAGTCCAGCATCTGGCTCTGGGAACACTTGAAAACCCTTATTTAGTTTCTGCCAATCAACACTCAGCTTCCCAATATACACCTATCACACACACTTGAACGGCTCTGATGTTTTCTAAGCCTGCTAAATCCAACTCTGTCACTAAAACCTAAAAGCAAAATTCTAAAAGATGCAAATATTCATCACCCAACTATAGTATTTCTTGGTTCAATGCTGTCTAAAAATATTATATACATTTAAGCCAAGTCAGAGAAAAGTTTATCTGGAAAGCTTAAGGGAGTATTTCCCTCCAGCAGGTGGGAAGTGGAGGGGGGCATGGTTAAGTATTCATGTGCATTGCCACATAAGGACCTACCCTACATTTGCCTTCAGAATTTAATTTTTACCCATTTTAAAATACTTTTAAATTTTAAATTATTTTTAATTATTTTAAAATAATATTTTATATACATGTATATTTATATTATTTTTAAATTATTCTTTCCTCAAATGACCCTCATCTCTAATACAGCTTATATGTGTTCTTGATGTGGTTTTCCTTCAAGTTGACACAGGCATTAACATGTAGGGCTTCAAGCAATGATGAAATTAAAAGCCCTGAGCAACATTACAAACTCTTCAGAACACAATGTCAGGGAATACATTCAAGAAACCTTGAATAAGAAAGGTAGACTACATTCGGATGGCACGAACGACACATAACGGCATGTCTGTGTTTAAAGGGTTCCTAAATATCAAAGGGCTAATCCGTAAACTAAACTGCTAGTTGATGAAATGAAAATTACATATACGGGGTCAAAAAAATTTTAACATCAAAAATGCACAAAGAGAAACAGGAGGAGGTCCCTCCACCTGAGATCCAGGTGACTGCCCCATTTTCTCCTGGATCATTTCGGAAAAATGTTATGGACATACATATAATATGAATTTATGTATGACATTTAGGTAAATGGAAACAGACTTTATGCATTGTTGATGATTTCCCTTTTTTCTCTTAATATGCTTTTGAGACTATTTTATGTCAGCACATGTAAATCCAGCTTATATGTTCTTTTTTAAAGGGCTTGAATCATTTTCTGAATCATGCACTTAAGTTTTCGTACAGATATGCACGTAAACTGCTGAGGCAAAGGGCATGTGTATTTAAAATTTTGAACATAATCTAAATTGCTTTCAGAGGAGACTGATTGATGCATGATTAATTTAAAAAACAAATCATCTTGTTTGTAAAGCTAAAGACAGCCCATTAAAATAAACATACAGACAAAAATAAATGGACTCAACAGAGTGTCCTTAGGATATGAAATGATCCGGATATGTCCAAAACTTCTAAGACATATCTTCTTGGGAGAATTCCGTGGAATTCATAGAAATATGAAAATACGTATTTCAGATTTCGTAGAGCAATGCCAGCCATGTAAACTTGGCATCCGAAACAATCTCATGCAAATTTTATCAATATTGATCTGAACCTAATGCCATTATGTACAGAGCAAAAACTGTAATTTTCTAGCTCTCGAATATCTTCAAAAATTCTAGTGAGTCCTTATTTTTTGACTTTGCAATTCATCATCAGAAAATATCTGGATGTTGAATGAACATGACAAATCCAAAACTTTTTTTTTTTTAAAGATTTTATCCATTTGACAGAGAGAGATCACAAGTAGGCAGAGAGGCAGGCAGAGATAGAGGAGGAGGAAGCAGGCTCCCCGCCAAGCAGAGAGCCTGATGCGGGGCTCGATCCCAGGACCCTGAGATCATGACCTGAGCCGAAGGCAGAGGCTTTACCCACTGAGCCACCCAGGCGCCCCCCCCCCCTTTTTAAATGTTTCTGTTCAGTGCAATCCTAGCAAAAGTGAACTCTCTTCATTACGCACTTTTCAAAAAACGAAAATGGGATAGTCCCTAGCCAACTGATGAGATGGTATGCTCTTCTACTTGTACATCAAATATTTCAAAGCCTATGTCCAGTTCAGTGCCCCATGAACACTGGCGGGATGTGGCTACAGCCATTGCTCCCTCTCTTCCCAACTGTGAAGCAGGCCTGCAGACTCGTGCAGACGCTGGGCCAACTTCTGCTCCCGGCTTCAATCTATAACTCAGAAAGCCATGCCCTTAACCCCAAGATAACTTGTGAGAAGACCAGACAATGGCAGAGGTATCCTGTTAACACCTGGAACAGTAAAACCAAGGAAAAGGCTAATGATGGGGTACAGGAGCCGGTTAGAAAATTTTAAAAATGTATAACAAAGCTCAAGACTGCAACGCGTGTCTTGAATAAGGTAACTCATGAAAAGGGTGAAGGCTTTTTGCCTCCCTTGGCCTTCTAGAACTCTTGCACACTGTGATGATAATATTCTATGTGTAAAGCTGTTTAAAACTGTCTGCCCCACTCCCTGTTTTCTATGAGGCAATGATCCTGCCTTCTGTGATCTCATTAATTGATGTATTTTCCAGGAAGGTAATTCTGACTTTGGTGAGGGATTCTTGTAGGGTGACAGATCCCATGTGAAGACACCATTTATATTCATTATGAGGGTAAATAAAAACCGTTACTCTGAACATGACTGAGCGGTACAAACAGAATGTTCAAAATGTCCTGTCTGGTGGGATTATTCTGTAAACAGAGAGTGAAAAGCGAAGTATGTTGGTGATAGAGCAGCATGTTACTTAGGGAAGAGGCAGGTGAGAAACAGTGTGTGAAAATCTGTAAATGATTAGCAATCTTGAACATGGCAAGCTGCTCTGGGAGGCCCACATAAATGTTCCCCATCAAGGCTATTTTTTTTTTTAATATTTTTTTTAAAGATTTTTTGTTTACTTATTTGACAGAGAGAGATCACAAGTAGGCAGAGAGGCAGGCAGAGAGAGAGGGAAGCAGGCTCGCTGCCGAGCAGAGAGCCCGATGCGGGGCTCGATCCCAGGACCCTGAGATCATGACCTGAGCCGAAGGCAGTGGCTTTAACCACTGAGCCACCCAGGCGCCCCTCAAGGCTATTTTTGTACCCTCTGCAATACATTGCTATGAAATAGTCTTACTTCCTCAGTAGTTTCATTTAAATTGCGGGCTGATGTATTACTGGTAACGTCTAGAACCAACATTAGTCAAAGTGAAAGTTGCAGAAAGTTTAAATGCGGTTAGACAATTTCACCCAAAGCCGCAAGAAAAGGTAAATAGGAATTTCCTCAGTTGATGGTCAAAAAAGAAATAACAGAGCTAGGCTGTCAAACAAGAAGGTAAGTTTAATGAGCAAAGGGCGGAAGAAAAGGGAGAGAGAGGGGCAAACCAAGAAACAGAGTCTTAACTCTAGAGAACAAGCTGAAGGTTACCCCACGGGGGTGGGGGATGGGTTAAACAGGTGATGGGGATTAAGAAGGGCGCTTGTCCTGATGAGCACTGGGTGTTGGATGGAAGTGCTGAATCACTACATTGTACACCTGAAACTGATACTACACTGTATGTTAACTAACGGGAATTAAAAAAAAAAAAAAAAACAACTTAAAAAAAAGTAAGTTGAAGTTACAGAAATATCAGGCCTCCAGTCTGAGTTCCTGTCTCGGACTCGATTTTTTTTTTTTTTTGGATTTTTTGATATAACACAGAGTTTGAAATTCATCTGCATAGATTTAAAACCATCTCTTAATGCAACGGTAAGGGTACCAAGACTTGGATATTAAGTGGTTTCCCCAGGATTAATAGGTAAACTAGTGGAATTTTGTTTTCCTTATCTGTAGACCAAGCATCTTTCACAGAAGCAACACAGGACCCTGTTGGCATCTGTGGTTTCCTTTACTCCTGGAAGGAGCGCCACTAACCAGGGATTTGGCATACTGCAGGACACTCTGGAAGACTCCTGACCAGTCAGCAGGGGTGACATGGGGAATCGGCTGCAGCCCCAGATTGGGGGTTAAAGTCCTGCGGCCAAGCCCGGCTCCATCAGTAACCAGCAGGACCACCACGGGCACGTCATTTAAACTCACCCGATCCCTATTTTCTCATTTTACAGGGAGAAGATGGAAATAGATAAACTCTAACCTTCAGTGCTGGTATTTTACAAAGGTGATTAGTCCGTTCCAGGTCACATAAAGACCGTATTTTTGTGAAGCAACTCTTAGCCGGACACTTGGTAGATTCAGCTTTATTCTGCAGTTACAGCACCACCTAGTGGACATTTCCCTGCCATGACCAGGCGCGAGGAATCCAAATTCCAGTTCACACAAGCGTTAGAAAGAACTATTTATCTATTTAAAGGAACAGACAGACAGACGAACAACCAGATGACAGGAAGGACGTCTAAAGACCGCACTGCTCATTCTCTCCGACTTGAGGAAGGGTAAAAAATAACTATCATCGAAGAGGCTCTTTTCACTACTGAAGTGATTGAGTCCATTATTTGGTATGCTTGAAAAGTAAGGACTTCAAGCGATTGAGATCAATCACTCAAGGATTGGGAGAAAATGTTTGCAAATTATCTTACAAGGGTTTAATACCCAGACTATACAAATAGCTCAACAACAACAACAAACTTGATTCAAAGAGGGGCAAAGAAACTGAAAAGACCTTTCTCCATAGAAGATACATAAATGGCCAATAAGCACATGAAAACTAATTACCAGGGCAGTCAAAACCACAACGAGATATCACTTCATATCCATTAGGATGATTATTATAATATAAAACACACATGAAGAACCAGAAAATACTAAGTGTTGGGCAAGGATGCAGAGAAATTCAAACCCTTGTCTGCTGCTGAGGATGTAGAATGGTACAGCCACTATGAAAAACAGTAGGCAGTTCCTCCAAAAAATTAAAAATAGAATTAACCATATCATCCAGCTAGCCCACTTTGGGATGAAAGAAAGAATCAAAAGCAGGAACCCAAGAGAAGTGAAAGCAGGAATTTGAACTCTTATTTACATACCTATTTTCTTTCTTTCTTTCTTTTTTAAGATTTTATTTATTCGGGAGCATGTGCACATGAGCGTAAGCCAGGGTCGGGGGGCAGAGGAAGAAGCAGACTCCCCACTCAGCGGGGAGCCCAAAATGGGGCTTGATCCCGGGACCCTAAGATCATGACCTGAGCTGAAGGCAGCAGCTTAACCAACTGAGCCACCCAGATGCCCCACCATAGAGAGAAAGTAACTGTGGCACATGTTTCATGGATGAGCCCCGAAGGCACGTTAAGTACAAGAAGCCCATCATAAAAGGCCAAACACTGTATGATTCCACTCCTGTGAGGTACCTAGGAGGGTCAGGTTCATAGCGACAGAAAGTTGAATGGTGGCTGTCAGGAGCTGGGGGAAGGGCAGAGCGGGAATTACAGCTTAATGGGTTCAGAGTTTCAGTTTGCAAAGATGAAAAGAATTCTGCAGATGGACGGTGGTGATGGCTGTGTACCCACGTAGATGTTCTTTGCCCCACTCAATTGTGTGCTGAGAAACAGGAAGTTCCTTGTCTATTTCACTACAGTAAAAGACAAAACAAAACAAAACCCTAAAACAAAAAACTGGTCTCAGTGTGAAGTGAAGAACAAAGTCTCTTTGGGGGGAAGAAAAAAATCTTCATGTCCTTAGAACTTAAAAAAAAAAAAAAAAAAATTCTCCTTGGTTCTGATTTAGAGCTCGTACAAAATACATCAACTCCAACAACTCCACACTGGAAAGAGGGACTTGTTCTTGGTTAACGGTTGAAACGCTTTCCAAAGGAGTATGTGCACTTTCAAGAATCGAGGAGAGAGAAAATAAACACCGTCGTCTCTTGTGATTTTTGACTAATAAATAATGCAAACTGGACGAGACTTCTGGGTGTCTCTGATTTTGTTTTGAGCTTGATCCAGAAGGGAGAGGTGCTAAACTTGAAAATGTTCACTCCATTCCAGACTGGGCTCGGCGCCTGGGGGATCAGACGGCGGTGCTCAGATGCCTGGAGCGCCGGGCCTGCCGCTTTGCTCCACAGTCTGAGGCCCAAGAGCAGGCGTTGGCCAGTGACAGGGGAGCCGTCGTCGCGGGAGGGGACCGACACTCTGTAAAGAATGACCGGCTCTGAGCCGATGGCCTTTGCTCTTGTTTTCAACCATGTAGCTCTGTGGGGCTCCCCTGGGGGGCTACAAAAGGTCTGACTGCCCTGGGCAAAAAGAAATTAAGTTAATTTTAGGTTCTGTAAGCTCTTTCCGGTGACTTTCCCTTTGGAAATACATAGTGGGCAAAGGAAATTACCCTAATAGACAAGTGTCCAGGGAAGCCTCATGTATTGGCATCTTAACAGGGCTCGACACCAGACAAACAGATGATCCTCTACCTTCAGAATTCCCGACGGTCAATGAGTTGGCAAGGGCAAAAATGGAGGCTGGGGAAGGTAGGTAAGGTGGTCCTCTTCCTTGTGCGGGGCTGTCCTGGGCATTGCAGGATGTTCAGCAGTGCCCCAACCCCTCCCACTGGATGCCAGCAATACCCCTCCAATTGTGAGACCCCACCGTGGCTCCAAACATTGGTAAATGTTCCCTTGGGGGGAGGGGGAGGGACAAAAGCACCTCCCACCAGCTTTGTTGAGAACCACTTCTCTAAACATAACCATGTAGGTGGTCAGCTGCTCTGCCAATATGCATCACTAGCTATTCTTGCCAAGGAGCTTATAATCTCACTGAGGAATTCAGATCTACACTGAAACTATTAGCAAATGGTCCAAGCCAGGACAGAAGACCAAGAACTCGAAAGTGCAAACACTGACCGTAACTCTCATCAGATTTCCGTTAAGAAGCTTTCCAGTGCAATTTGAGAACATGGAAATATTAGTATCTAAAGAGAAGTCTCTCTTGCTTAAGATGACTGCTGGAAAGAGAAGGAACAGTAAGAGATCTCAAATCGGTATGTTTTCACAGGATTTCGTATGTGAAACTTTTGGCCTTCTTTCTCTCTCATCGGCCCATCCAGACATCGAATTAAGATTATTAAATCTTGAAGCCATGGTAGACCACCCCCCCCTTGCTCCTTCTGCAAAGAAACAAGCCCTAAAACATCTTCCAAATATAGGGAATTTATCGAGTTTTAGTATTTGGGGGTTATAGCTTTTATCCTCCGAACCCCAGGAAAAGAGCAAATTTCCAAATTGGAATTATTTTCAGAGATGATTAGGAATAATCATCACCATGATTGTAATACTCGCCTTCATAGCATTTTCTATGTGTCAGGGACTGTCCTAAATACTTTACATATGTGAAGTCCTGTTCTTATCCCTACCTCACAGCCAAACAGACTGAGGCCTTGAGACCGCTCACAGCCAGCCAGTGAGAAAGTAGTAAATCCGAGATCTCAATCCTCTTTTAAGTTCTAAGGTCTTTTTGCTGAAATTGCCAATGGAAACCCAAGTCTGAGTAACCTGGATATCCCAATCTCTTTAGCCTCAACTGTAAAGGCTACTGAGCCAAATGGTTTGTAGAGCTCCTTCCCATGCCTCACTCAGGAAGGATGGTCAATAAATATTTAGCCCTGGAAATTTCTGCCATGAGATATTCCCCTCCCTGTACGAGATGCCTCTTGGGTTCGGTTTCTCTGTGAGACGACAGACTGGTTGATGTTAATGGCCAAGTGCAAGAGCAGCACAAGTTTTTCCTTTGAGGCTTTCTTTTATCACAAGAAGTGTTTTTCTGAAGAAATCTCTCCGGACTTGTGGTCAAGAAATCCATTCTATAGGTTCTGATTTCACCTAGACCTACAGCTAAACCACTCGGGAGTCCAAACCCACCTGTGCACTCGGAAGCCTATGGGGACATCAGTTAAGTGGGCTCAGACTGGCTGCTGAAGAGGCCACAGGTCACTCCAAAGCCCTTGGCATGGGCATCAGAGAATTCCTCCCTCATCACATGGTGATGGTCTGCTAACGCTCTGAGTGGAGAGTCTGGTTCAGCAGCGAAATTCTGAGCAAACCCACTCTGAGGACAGCCAAGTGGAATGAGAGAGCGAACACAGAGAACCCCTGACCCTTGACTGTGACATGCTGGCCCTGGTAACACCAGGGCATGTGCTGCCCAGGAAGACAGAGAGTGAAATTCACCTCCGCTCCTTGAACCCCACTGGAGAAACACCCCGTATAAAACAGCGCAGTGACTGCTGCTCCGCACGAATCTGCTTAATGCCATAGGAAGGGGCACAGCGGCTGGAGAGAAGAAACAGGAAGGACAAACGTCCTTCAGCGTTCACACAGCTTTATATCCCAGGTGGGCAGACGGTTCGATCAGAATGCACAGGTTTCTTATCTCCTGAGACTGTGACACTCGTTCAAAAGAAGAATGGTAATAATTCCGACAAGAATTACCCTTCTTCCCGCAGTGTTATAGATAAAGAAATAAAATCTTCATGGGGACGGGGTACTTGGGTGATCAAAGAGCAAGAAGCATTACTTCTCCTCATGGTGCTGCGGACAGGTGAGCGGGACTGAATGAGGAGCAAAACGGCCCGCTGGAGAAATTTCAGGTCAGTTTTGGGAATTTAGCAGATGGCTCGGCATGCAAAGGATGCTGTGTTCAAGTGATATCCAGCATTCCCCAAGAGCAGGCTGACAATTTATCTTGACTTTTTCTAAAGGCACTCTGTGCATGAGAGCAGGAAGAGGAAGACATCTACTGATGAACACTCATTCATTGTCTGATAACGAACAGAATGATTTTCATCCACTTGCATGTTGGCTCCTTTGTGTGCCCTGGAGGACTTGTGGAAAGGCAGGTAAATACTTCAGTTCTCATCCCAAGACTTAAAAAAAACAAGATCTCAACTGAAACCAGAGACCAAGGCCCGCCAGACTTGAAAAAACAAAACAAAAAAAAAACGGAGCTTATTCTCAGTGTCAACAACAGGCCTTTGTCAAAAAAGGCCTCCTCCCACAGATGTTTTTTCATTACCATCTTTTCCCTAGGAAAGAGCTCGATTTCTGCGTGAGCGAGCCTCTGAAACCCCAGCCTGCGAATCATTTAGCCTGGATGGCTCAGACCACGCGGCAATGCAGCTTGAATGTCTTAGAAGCTCTTCCTCTGGGTTTGACAAGTCCCACAGCAAGACCTCTCTACTCAGGTGGGAGAGGACCTGAACACCATGGGGCCTCTGATGGTTTTAGCAGATCTGAATTAAGATGAAGCAAAACAAAAGATTATATATGTTTTGTATCTGTGCCAAAGGGACTCTGAGCGCTGGGCAATTTGCAAATGGAAGCAGAGAGCAACAATCAGAAAGATGAAACCGTTTTAAGATGTTTATTTTTCAGGGCATGAGAAATAAGACATATCCATAGTTTTTAATTAGCTGGGTAGCTTTGGGCAGAGGTTGGGGTGGAGGGGGGTGGGGGGGGGAGGTGAGGAGTGGGTCTAGCCATTAACTCCATTCAACGGACAACTCCCAAGATGAGACGGGAAGGACGTGCTGGCATGTGAACGCTGTGCGTTAGGAACTCAGTTGAATGAATACATAACCTAAGTGCAAGCTCTTTTAAATTCGACGCTGTCTCTTCCCTCTTAGTAAGCTGACAGCCTATTTAGGGGATGCGGGGGCAGTGAGGGGATGGGGAGAAATGGGGCATACATTAAACATAAGTCTGGGCTGCCACGGCTTCAATGATTAGTTTCTGACCGTCCTCACTGGGCATGTCAGCCTGGCGCTGTTGGGGAAGTGAGGCAGGAAATCAGCTGCTAATTACAGTATAGATTAACAAGCTGCAAATTAATCAGGAAGAGCACGTTCAGAGGCTTTTTTTTTTTTTTTTAAAGACAGTTAAGATGAAGAGGCATCGGGTGAGATGAAGTTTCACAAGGAACTTAAGATGTGAATTCCTCCTGTAGGTGTCACGTGTCCGGCAAGCACAAGGGAGATCTAAGAAGTCCACAGGTCTTTGGGCGCAGGCAAAAGGATTCTAACCACTGATCTCTCGGTTTAGTGGAAAGGACCGGCTACATAATTTGCAGGACCCCGTACAAAATGAAAACGCAAGGTCACGTTCAGAAATTAAGATGGAGACATCAGGGCATTAAGCCAAGCATGGGGCCCCATGTGATGGCACAGGGTTGCACACCTGTGCAGCTGACCCTGCTAATGAAAGAGACTTTGTATGTTAAACCATACAGACGGAATGGAATTTATGGCTGCAGCCATTTCTGATAACTACTTCTATCATAAACTGAGTCACAGAAGGAGGGAGGGAACTGCCCCTAGACTTCCAGACAAAACAAAAAAAACAAACAAAAAAACCCTCCAAAACAACTTTTAAAAACCCCAACCCTGATGACTGGGGGGTAAGAGGGTAACTATTTCCCGTCCCCAGCTGGTGCTATCCCATACTCCCTGTTCCTCTCAATGCCTAGGCTGGAACACAGAGTCAGAGCCCAGTACACATCAGTCTACCTTCCCACTGAGAGCAGTCATTTACCAGTGAAAGCACAATGCAGTGCAGACTGGGAGCCTTTGAAAATTGCAACGCACTTGAACAAATTCATTTTATGTTGTAGTTAGTCTAAACACACACACACAATGGAAACAAGAGTTTTATGAAACAAAAATTCTCCTATGATACCCTTTGATCTTTTCTATTCAATTTCATTTAAATCTATTTGAGGAGCGCCTGGGTGGCTCAGTGGGTTAAGGCTCTGCCTTCGGCTCAGGTCATGATCCCAGGGTCCTGGAATTGAGGCCCGCTTCAGGCTCCTTGCTCAGCAGGGAGCCTGCTCCCCGCCCCCCCCCCCCCCCCCGTCTCTAGCCTGCCTGTGATCTCTGTCTCTCTTTCAAATAAATAAATAAAATCTTTAATATATATATATATATTTTATTTAATTTTTTAAAGATGCTGCTCAGGACCCACCATATGGAATTCTCAACCCAATAATGGCTGTGATGTGTTGAAAACTGCAATCGGAAAATACTATCATAATGGCCACTGTTTTTCTCTGCCAGGTGTGTTCCCCTCCGTGCCCTCTAGTCTTCTGACAACAAAATCCGCCTCTGACCATGGGTCAACGTTAATTCACACCGAGACGGTCAGCACCCCACATCCCCCTCCCATGAAATTTTCAATTTTCTCATGAAGTGGGAGACTCTCTTTTTCTCTTGTGGTGCTGAGATGGGGAGATGTGATTTGGGGCTGTCTGACCAGAGGAAGAGATCCCCAGCCCCATCCCTGGTTCAAGGAGCCTCGAGGGCCTCTTCCTGGGTGCCTGAGCCCCTAAATGCTTGAGTTAGTCTGCAAGAATTTGTCTTTTTCAAGCACAAAGTCCTGACTACTGCGAACACTATGATAAATAAAACATGGAAGCAGAAACCAAACTTGTCATGAATAGCAGTAGCTGTATTTTAAAAGCCATATTGATTTCAGTTCCCTGTTTTGCATTTTAAAACCTTTTCCTCCTATTATTCTGAAAGGAATTTTCCCAAACAAAAGCTTCTTTGTTTTTTAGCATTTGCACAAATAACACTTTCCCCCCTATTTTTATCTTATTGAACAAATACTAGTTACGTCTATTTCTCTGGCTGTAAGGCATAAATGTCACATCAAAGAGTTCTCTCGAGGAAGACTGAATTAGCCACAGAGGACACTGTTTAGAAATGAAAGTTAGAACAGCGTTTCCTTCACCATTAAAATTGTTGATAATGTGAATGGTCACTTACACCATCTCCATGTGCCCCGTCCAGTAAGTTTAGATGGGACCTATTTTAATAACCCTCATGACACCTTGAGACAAATAATATCCTCACTGTGTACATCGGAAGGGAGGCAAGGCAGGGCAATGGTAACCTCTTCCAGATTATCCAGCCAGAAATGGGTGGAGCGGGATTCAAACCCGGGCAATCCCGCTCTTCGTTCTTCCCTACTGCCTTTCCAGGCACTGTCTCGAAGCTGTACATCACAGCTGTCCCTGTCCCCCTTTCAAAGAAATGTTCCCCCTTTAAAAGAAATCCCTGTTCTCTTATTCCTTTCCTAAAGTGGTGATTCCCATTACAGGAATTGATAACTTAAAAAAAAAAAAAATACAGCTTTCCTTCATTTCTTCATAGGCTCCTGTGTGAAAACATGCTGGAGATATCACTGTAGCAGATTCAACTGAGGCCACAGAAGGAACACAGAGACTGGCACTTATTTACGCCCTCGACTCTTACTCTAATCCCTCTGAAGACAATTTCATGTGATCCGGACCTCCTAGGAACTACTGAGCCTGGAGTTCCATCCCACGGGATGATTCTCTAGAGAGTAACATAGCCATCGACAATGATCTTAAGCTTTATAAAGTGCAGATTCGCCACAAAAAAGACAAAAAACTTTTTTCTTTTCCGGGGGTGGGGGGAGGGAGAATCAGGTGGTATTCAAGACCCCAGCTGTTTCAATCTGGCCCCCAAAGTGGTCCAGACTTCTCTGGCTTTGAGTTCACACCACTTATTTGACTGTGGCCAATGAAGAGCTTTCTATCCTCTGTGTTTGCTCCACCAAAGATGAACAAAAAAGTGTTGAGATAAATCCTGGCCTCGTAAAACTGTCTCCCTTATTTCAATGAACTCCTTAGTTTGTATTATTTCTAAAGGCTGTCTCAGTCTTCAAGATATTTTCGGCAAATTGACAGAAAATGGATGTTTTCTAATATAGTTAAGCTGCTTTGACTACTCATTGGTACCGATTTCCTTCCTCCCTTGTATCCCCATCTTAGCCTTCTGAAAGCAGTTAGAAAAAAAGAAAGCAGTCCAAGGTTTATTTTTACTTAACCAGATTTCAGTTGATAAACATTCTAAAAAAGATTTCTTAATTTGACTTTAAAAACATCTATCATTTCTGTAGTTCATACAGCATGTATGTTTATGAAAAACATTAGAAATGCAGATAAGACAAATGAAACATAAAAACAAAATGCCCTTAATCCAGCCGTTCGGAGATAATCCCTGCTAACGGTTGCATGTTAACTAACCTCCAGACGTTTCTGTATGTATCAGTAATAAATATCTGTTACATATCTTTAAAAATTAGACACAACCTGTCAATGGTATTTTGAAATCATTTCTTAACATCAATATACAAGGAGCCACTTTCTATATAATAATGATATAATATATGATCATTTTTAGTACCAAATGGCATTTGACTTTCTAGATATACAGGTTCCCCCGCTATCCAAAAGCTCACTTTATGCCACTTCGTTTTAATGGCAGACTACACCTATAACTGTTTTTGCTAATGGAAAGAAGTCCGAGAAGGATGTTTTGCCTTTATGAGACTGTAAATGCACCTCTGCTTTATGCCATTTTGGCTTCTGAAAAGTTGTAGGAAAGGGAAGGGTATTCTTTCAATGAATCGGGATGGTCTAGTGATGAATCTAAAATTGTGGCCCCTGAACCCAACCAATGGAAGCTTATTAGAGTCTCTGCCCTCATGCTCTTGGATCCCCAATTAGCCTTACACGATTTACTGGCCGAACCCGGGGCAGTATGGGCTACTGAAAATCCATCTTGTTGTTTCTACATTAATGCCTCTGGAGAGGCTCCAACAAGCCTCCTGGCTCCATAGTTCTAAGAACCCCACCGCTCAAACCATCAGGAACTCCATTAAGGGGTACCTGCCAAGTGTTACTTGGTTCTTGCCTTTCCTTGGGCCCTTAGTGGCCGTTTTTCTGCTGTTACTTTTTGGGTCTTGCCTGTTTGACTTACTTGTTGAATCTGTTTTTTTCTGCATTACAACAGCTCCGTTCCAAGTTGATGTTTGCACAGGGATTCAAACCCATACCGGTTGGGGAGCAGAGAGCGAGAGATTTCATTAACCTCCAATGATCGATAGGGTCTATGCCCCAAACAAGCAGAAAGCAGATACAGAAGATGAGCCCCAGCCTGCCATCCACGTTCCCCTTAAGAATAAGAAGGAAAAGGAGGGGCACCTGGGTGGCTCAGTGGGTTAAGCCTCTGCCTTCAGCTCAGGTCATGATCTCAGGGTCCTGGGATTGAGCACCACATCAGGCTCTCTGCTCAGCAGGAAGCCTGCTTCCACCTCTCTCTCTGCCTACTTGTGATCTGTCTGTCAAATAAATAAATAAAATCTTAAAAAAAAAAAAAGAATAAGAAGGATGAAAGGCGGTTGGGGGTCCACAGGAACAAACCCCAGACAAAAAAAAAATTGTGCATCCAGGGCACTGTCTGTTGGGGGCTATGGTTAAACTCCCTCTCTTGAGGAGCATAATCAAAATGCTGCTGGGATGTGGCCTCTACAAAAACTGGACTTAAAACGGAGAACTCCGGCTATGAAAAGCACCAATGAGCTGCCGGCGCTGCCTTCCAAGCAATCAGGACGAGGCCCCGCCCCAGTCGGGAGGAAACTTTCTGTCTATACTCAGGGCTAACCCCCTGTCCAGGGAGGCCAGCCTGACTTCACTGTGGTGCCGTGTCTCCCTTCAGCTCAAGTTACAGCCCCAACAGAGCCTTGCCTGTGCCTTTGCCTCTAGCTCTGGCCTCGCTTCTAGTGTTTCTGAGCCCAAGAATCCCACGCCAATGACTCCAGTGGTAGTTACATGGGAATGCTCTACTTCTGATCCTGGAGAAACCTGTACCCCGAGTGTTCTTTTTCTATCCAAGCTCCTACTATTGGATAGTTCAGTTGTTTTCAGTTATTCACAACCACACACAATGTTGTGATGGACCATTCTCTACATACCACTGGGACCCCTAACCAGTTAAGCAAGTAGCACAGATCCCCAGAAGCAGAACTGCTGGACCAGAGGGTACAGCCACCAGAAAGGATTTTTACGAAAAACATTCACTCTTGATAGGCAGAAGTCGACAGAAGGGTAAGAAAAAGAAAAGAAACCATGCTCCAACCAAACGCTGGCTACAAGAGACCCACTTTAGATTCAAAGGCAAAATGAACCGAATGTCCAAAGACAAAAAAAGGCACGTGCAAAAGTAACCAAAGGGAGGGCTGCAATGACTACATGGATATCAGACGAAATAAACCTTCTAACGGAAATTGTTACTAGACACAGAGAATGAAGATTCCATTCATCTTTAGGATGAAGAAGATTAAATCCGTCAAGAAAGGCTAACAGTTATAAACATATGCACTGACAACCAGAGGCCCCAAATACACAGAGCAAACCCCGTCAGAACTGAAGGGAGAAATAACCAATCGAACAGCTCAAGACGCTCCATAATGGATGAAGCAACCAGGCAGAACAGCAAGCAGAGAGATGTGCAAAACAGGGACGCCCAGGTGGCTCAGTCGGTTAAGTGTCTGCCTTTGGCTCAGTTCACGATCCCAGGGTCCTGGGATCAAGTCACGCATGGGGCTCCTTGCTTGGTGGGGAGCCTGCTTCTCCCTCTGCCCCTCCATTTGCTTGTATTCTTGCTCTCTGTCCCTGACAAATAAATAAATAAAATCTTAAAAAAAAAAAAAAAAGAGAAATATTTGAAAAACACTATAAGCCAACTAGACCTGACACCTACTAATAGACACTGACCCAAAAGTAGCAGAGCTCACATTCTTCTCAAGTGTTTAGATAACAATACTCCCCAAATTGATATATATTTTAAACATCATCCCTGTCAAATCCCAGATAGATTGTGTGTGTGTGTGTGTGTGTGTGTGTGTGTGTGTGTGTGTGGAGGGGGGAGTGTGCAAGAATAGATAGATAAATTTTAGAATAGATAAAATTTACATGGAAATAAATACAAGGGACCCGGAATAGCCAAAACCATCTTGAAAAGAACAAAGGGAAAGGACTCATACTTTCTTACTTCAAAACTCACTACAATCATCAAGACACAGTGATACTGGCTGAAAGACAGACATACACAGCAATGAAATAGAATCGAGAGTCTAGAAATAAATGCTTATGTTTATGGCCAACTGGTTTTTGAGGGTGCCAAGAAACTCAATGGAAAAGAAAGAATCTTTGAAGAAATGATGCGGGGCCAACTAACTTCCACATGCCAATAAATAAACAAAGTTGGGACTTTACCTTGTATTATATACAAAACTTAATTCAAAATAAGTCATAAACTAAAATCCAAGAGCCGAAAACCACAAAACTCGTAGAAGAAAACACAGGTGTAAATATTCATAGCCTTACATTAGGCACATTTCTTAGGCATGACACCTACAGCTTAAGCAACCAAAGAAAAAACAGATGACTTGGACTTACCAAAGTTAAAAACTTTTGTGTATTAAAAAAACACTTTTAAGACAGTGACAAGCCAATCCACACAATAGGAGAATATATATGGAAATCACATTCCTCATGAGTCTAGTATCGATTACATATGAAGAATTCTTGCAACTCAACAATAAAAAGAGAAATAAGTCCATTAACAATAACCTAGCGATTTTAATATGTATTTCTGAAAAGAGGATATACAAATGGCCAATAAAGCAAATGAAAACATTGTTAGTCAATTGAGAAATCAAAACCCCATTTTACAACCTTTAGGATGGCTAAAACAAAAAAGGTAGACAATAACAAATGTTGGTTAGGATATGGACAAAGTGGAACCCTAATATATTACTGGTAGGATTGTAAAATGGGGCAGTCACATTGAAAACGGTTCTACAGTTTCTCAAGATGTCATCGTCAAATTACCAAATGACTCAGAAGTTTTACTTCGAGGACAATCCAAAAGAAGGGAAAACATATGTCCATGGGAAAAAAAAACTGTCCGTGAATGTTCCCAGCAGTGTTATTTCTAATAGCCAAAAAAATCTGATTAACCCAAATGTCCATCAACTGATTAATGAATAAGTAAAATATGGTGTATCCATACAATGGAATATTATTTGGCAATAAAAAGGAAGTATTAAAACATGGTGCCACGTGGATGAACACAAAAGACCATATATTATATGGTTTCATTTATATGAATTGTCCAAAACAGGCAAATTCATAGAGATATAAAATAGATTAGTGTTTGCTGAAAGCCACGGTTGGGTGGCGGGTGGTGGTAGAAGGCCAGGAGAGTGACTGATAATGGGAACAGTGTTGAATTTGGGGTTTATAATAATAATGTCATCATATTAGAGAGTAGTGACTTCTTGTTTCCAGTCTGTCCTTCCGGGAGCTTGGAAGTCACCAGTGCATCCTAACAAGAAGTAAAATTGTGAACAAGATGAAAAATCTTCTTAAATCAGAAGTGAGGACATGGGCCATACTGTTATCCCACGAATTGGAGAGATAGACATGTGAATACAGAGAATCACAACTTACTGGCGCAGAAACCATGAGAAAAAAACTTCCACAGGGACCAGTGCGGGGGGAGGAAACCCTAAATTGTAACTGACAAATTGCCGGAGGGCCAGTCTGAGCACTAAAGACTCTGGGGGAACACAGTCATAAGGGGATGGAGAAGGAGCCATTATGAAATACACCAGAGCATTCTGTTCTTCCTAATAAGGGCTGGTCTCAAGGGAAATTATTTTACCAGAGTATAAACTATTGGGATCTTATCAGAGCCTAACTTCTGGCTGGGATAACTAAGAAAAAAAGACAGAACACTAATTATTAATATCAGAAACAAAAGAAGAGGTCACTACAGAGCTCATGGACATTAAAAGGATAAGAAAGGAATACTAGGGACAATTCTATACCCACAAATTTAATGACCTACATGAAATAGACCAATTCCTTGAAAGACAGAATCTGTCCAAACTCACAATTGGCTTTCATCTAGTAAAGAAACTGAATCAATAATTAACCATCTTCCAAATCAGAAAGCAGGCCCAGATGGGTTCACTAGTGAATTCTACCAAACATTTAAGGAAGAAATTACACCAATTATCTATAGTCTCTTCCAAATGACAGGTGCAGAGGGATACCTGCTAACTTATTCTGCGAGACAGCCTTGTCCTAACAGCAAAAGCAGACAAGGGGCACCTGGGTGGCTCAGAGGGTTAAGCCGCTGCCTTCGGCTCAGGTCATGATCTCAGGGTCCTGCGATCGAGTCCTGCATCTGGCTCTCTGCTCAGCGGGGGGGCCTGCTTCCCTCTCTCTCTCTGCCTGCCTCCCTGCCTACTTGTGATCTTTTTCTGTCAAGTAAATAAATAAAATCTTTAAAAAAAAAAAAAGCAGACAAAGCCATTACAAGAAAATAGGACTAGAGAATGAGAAGATAAGCTACAACTGGGAGAAACTACTTGCAAATGAAAGAACTGATAAAGGATTGTTATCCAAAATACCCAACTCTTAAAATTCAACAAGAAAACCAACTACCGGATTAAAAATGGACCAAATACCTGAACAGACCACTCACCAAAGAAGATATGCAAAATAACAAACATATGCAAAAATGTTCTAAGACATATGACATTACAGAAATGCCAATTAAACCAACAAAGAGATATCACTACACGTCTATCAGAACCACCAAACCCTAGAGCAGTGACCACGCCAAATGTGGGGCAGCATGGATTCGCACTCATTGCTGCTGGGAAGACAGCTGAACGGTGTCCTACAAAATAAAACATACTCTTAGACAATCCTGCAAACCTGGTTATGTACCCAAAGGAGATGAAAACTTTTGTCCACACAAAAACCTGCACATGGATGTTGTCAGCAGCTTTATTCAAAGTTGTCAAAACCTGGAAGCAGCGAAGCTGTCCTTCGGCAGGTGGAGAGAGGAACACACCGTGGTCCATCCCGACAACGAAATATTATTCATTACCAAAATGAAACAAACTACCAAGCTACAAAAAGCAAGATAAATCTAAGTGCATATCACGAAGTGAAGGAAGCCGAGGGAAAAGGCTACACACTGTAGGATTCCAACTCTATGACATTCTAGAAAAGGCAAAGCTCCGGAGACAGTAAAAAGATCAGTGATTGCCAGAGTGTGGGAGGGAGGGAGGGAGGAAGGAGGGACAAATAGGCAGAGAACAGAGGATTTCAGGGCAGTGAAACCATTCTGTCTACTAGAATGGTGAATACATGTTGTTACGTATTTGTCAAAATCTCTACAATGTACAACAATCCACAGAATGCGTGAACCCCAAAGGAAACCATGGACTTTGAGTGATCATCACATGTCCGTGTAGGGTACTCACTTACAACAAATGTATCAAGTGTAATGAACAAATGTAACAAGTCCCCAGTGGGGGAGGCTATGCCTGTATGGGGGAAGAGGACCTATGGGAAATCTTCCACTCAGTTTTGCTGTGAACCTGAAACTACTCTAGAAAATAAAGTATTTTGTATTAAAAAAAAAAACAAAAAAACCCAAAAACCCAAAAACCCAAACAATTAGATGGTGGTGGCATTTGTATATTCTATGAATATACTAAAATCCACTGAAGCATGTACTTCAAGAGGCCGAACTGCGTGGTAGAGAAGTTCTATCTCAATAAGCTGTTAATAAAAAACCCTCCATTTAATCTCTTCCACTCTCTCCACAGCTAGACCTTCTGTCACTCCAGACACGGCTCCCGAAATACTCCTGCGCTTCCAAGTTAGTAACAACCTGTTCGGCTTGCTTCCTGCGTGTATCGTCTGCCCTGTGTGGCCCTGGCTCTCTGCTGCTGCCACCGGCTGACTGCCTTCCTCCCGCTCCGTCCCCACCTCTTGTGAAAACACAGCCTCTTCTGTGACTCACCAGACCGAAAGGCAGGACACGGGCACTTCCGGTCTGGGTCTTGCATAACTGCTTTATTTCAGCAAAGAGCACTCGGACTTAAAAAAAAAACCAAAAAACAAAACCATCTTCTTGATGACAGAGAGAACAGTTCATCAGGAATCCATACAAATTGCAAACTTATTATGGACAGAATAATGAAATCTGCAAACACAAAAAATAGAAGTGTGGAATTAAAAAAGACAAGTTTACAACTCAAGTGGGAAGTTTAAAAATAACTAAGTCAGTGAGGGGGGGAAAACCCACACGCGGCTTTTCAGTTGGCTTTATTTTTTTTTCCCCCATAAAAGTCAGAGGACATTTTTTTCCTCTTTTTTTTCATTTCAGAGTTTCATTTCTGTATATTTTTATGAACCAAACAAGCTATAAAAATACTTTTATGACCAAATATTGGCAGGGTAAGTTGATATACAGTGTCTATAATTTTTATTTTACATATATTTTTATATTTATCTTATATTTATCTATACTATATTAAAACAAAAGTTTAATATATTTCCATTTTCTCCAGTGTTTCCAAAGTACATAAATGGGAAACTCCTACCCAAGTGATGGCTATGATCATGGAAAAATTATCTGCTAGTTGTTATTTATGTTTATAATGTTAAAATGATGGTGTTAATATTAGTATTTTATTTCTAAGTGTAATTAGAATTGACAATATAAAAAAGGTGAAATTACATAGGCAATATAATTCAAGATTCTTTAAGGAGGACACAAAAAGGATAGAGTTTAAAGGCTAATTAATTGGCCACATCAAAAGATATCATTTAAGGGGTACCTGGATGGTTTAGTCGGTTAACTGTCCAACTAATTCTTGGTTTGGGCACAGATCATGATCTCAGGGTAATGAGACTGAGCTGAGGGAAGGATTCTGTGCTCAACAGACAGTCTGCCTGAGATTCTCTCTCTCCCTCCTCCCCCCTGCTGGCATTCTCTCTTCTCTTCCTTTCTCTCCCTCTCTAAAATAAATAAAATCCTTTAAAAAAAAAAAAAAAAGATACCATTTGGGATGCCTGGATGGCTCAGTCATTAAGTGTCTGCCTTCAGCTCAGGCTGTGATCTCAGGGTCCTGGGATCGAGCCCCACATCTGGATCCTTGCTTGGCGGGAAGCCTGCTTCTCCCTCACCCACTCCCCCTGCTTCTGTTCCCTCTCTTGCTGTGTCTCTCTCTGTTAAATAAATAAAATCTTAAAAAAAAAATTTGAGGTGGTAAAAAAGCAAATCGTGGAGTGGCAGAAGTTATTTCCAATACAGATAACTTACAAAGGATTTGTATCAAGAATATATGAAGACCTCTAAATTAATGATATTTTTTAAATTTTTTTTTTTATTTCTTTGACAGAGAGAAATCACAACTAGGCAGAGAGAGAGGAGGAAGCAGGCTCCCTGCCAAGCAGAGAGCCCGATGCGGGGCTCGATCCCAGGACCCTGGGACCATGACCTGAGCTGAAGGCAGAGGCTTTAACCCACTGAGCCACCCAGGCGCCCCTAATGATATTTTTTAAAGCAGACCAACAGGGCGCGTGGGTAGCTCAGTGGGTTAAAGCCTCTGCCTTCGGCTCTGGTCATGGTCTCAGGGTCCTGGGATCGAGCCCCACATCCGGCTCTCTGCTCAGCGAGGAGCCTGCTTCCTCCTTTCTCTCTGCCTGCCTCTCTGCCTACTTGTGACCTCTGTCTGTCAAATAAATAAATGAAAAAATTAAGCAGACTAACAGAAAACTGATACTGGAATTAAATAAGCACTTCAAGAAGAGAATATCCAACGGTAAAGAAATATAAAGCATTCAATCTCATTGTAATCTGAAAAATGTAAATTCACACCAAAATGAGATGCCACCCAATGTAATGAGATGCCACCCAATATAATGACTGACACTTAAAGGTTGACCATATCTTTGTTGGTAAGAACCTGGACCAAGTAGAACACACATATACTGTGGGTGGAGGTGTAAACTCTTTCCAGAGTTCAAACTGGCAGCGTAGTGGGTTGAATGGTGACCCCCAAAAGGTCTGTCCACACCCTTTCATCCAGAACCTGTGAATTTGATCTTATGTGGAAAAAAAAATCTTTACAGACGTAATTAAGTTAAGGATCTTGAGATGAGATCATCCTGGAGTATTTGGGTGGGCCCAAAATCCAACAACTGTCCTCCTAAGAGAGCACAAGAGAAGACATGGACAGAGAGGAGAAGGCTAAGGGAAGACAGAGGAACACACCTGAGCTAGGTAGGCAACCATACGAAATGCCAACAGAAGCCGAAAAAGGAAGAGAAAGGGGAGATTCTCTTCCATAGCCTTCAGAAGGAGCACGGACCTGCTGATACCTTGATTTCAGATTTAGAGCCTCAGCCTTGGGCACTGTGAGAACAAATTTCTATTTTGTAACCCATCAAGCCTGTGATTTGTTACAGCAGCCCTAGAAAATGAACACGGGCAGGATCCACAACATACATTCACGGTGAATTATCAATTCTATTCCTATCGGACAGAACATCAGGTACATATAAGCCAAAAACTATGAAAAGGATATTCCTGGTGGCATTATTCACCACACTTGCAAAGAGAAAACTACTGAGATGTCCGTCAAAACTAGGATGGATACATTGTGGCATATTCATTTAATTGAATGATATAAAGTAATAAAAATGAAAAACTTTAGTGACATACAACATGAATTTATCTAACAAACACTATTTGAACACAAGCTGACACAAAAGACTGCATTTAATTTCATTTATATTTAGTTCAAAACAGGCAAAACTAATGCTGTTAGAAATCAAAGTAGTAGTTCCTGCTGGGGGAAGGGGGGGGTTGTGATTGGAAAGGGGCACAAGGGAGCTTCTGGGGTACAAATAATGTTTATCTCTCATGGTAGATGGTAATTACATGGATGTATTCACTCTGGGATAATTTCTCAAACTGAACACTTATCATTTATATGTTGCTCTATATATCCCTATGTCAATAAAATATTAAAAACAATAAAAATAACTCAGTAATTAATCAAATAGGTAAGAAATTAAGGAAGAATTTAGAAGATCTGAGTAACTCAATTCACTTTTGTTATAATACATATAATACAGGACCTTGTACCCAAAAATATGAAATCACAATTTCAAGCACCTGTGGAACAGTTATAAAAACTGACCACACACGATGACATAAGCAGTGTTTTAAATGACAAATGGTGAGCTATACCATGTCCTATTCATGGATGGTAAAATTCAATACCGCAAAGCTGAAAGACTTACCTCAAAGTTCTCTATGTATTTATTAAAATTCCAATCGTATTTGTTTTTTGGAATTTGATTAGATTAAATTAAAATTTACGAGAGAGAGAGAGTAAAGGACCAAGATTCGCTCAAAAAATTCTGAAGAACAACACAGGAAGATTTGATGATATCAAGATTATGACAAAACTAGTGACTTGATAACTATTATATTGGTAGAGGAGTAGTACACAGATCAACCAACTAGAAAACCCAGAGAAAGAACCACATATGTAGTAACACTTGACACATGTCACATGTATCATTAGTATCAAGGGAGGAGGACAAATAGCAGACATAATACAATAAAAAATACATGTGCAGGCGCCTGGGTGGCTCAGTGGGTTAAGCCGCTGCCTTTGGCTCAGGTCATGATCTCAGGGTCCTAGGATCGAGTCCCACATTGGGCTCTCTGCTCCGCAGGGAGCCTGCTTCCTCCTCTCTCTCTGCCTGCCTCTCTGCCTACTTGTGATCTCTCTCTGTCAAATAGATAAATAAAATCTTTAAAAAAATAAAAAATTAAAAAAAAAATACATGTGCTTAAGGGCGTCAGAGAGCTGAAAAGTAGGGAAGAAGTACCAGGGCAAGATCTGGAGAAGGAAAGGTCTAGAGAAGTGACCCCAGGATTTGGGGCCTCTTTTCCAGGGGTAGCTGCTGATTCTGGAGGAAGCAGCTGAGAGCCCGCGGGAGTGGGGCTCTAGTGAACTACCACCATTTTGCACCAGGAGTGAAGGTATGCCCAAAGAAACAGGTGCACGCAGGACCGGTAGCTCAGTCCGTGAGCAACCAGAAAAGCTAAAATGAAAAACAGTGGCAAATGACAGGAACTTTCAGACATAACTGGTGGGAATGTACACTGTAATGTTCAGTCTGGAAAGTACTTTTTGCCTTATCTACTAAAGTTGAAGATACGTATCCCCTATGGGCCTGAGATTCTACTCCTAGGTATATAACGGATAGAAACGTGTGCTTGTGTATACCAAGAGATATTTCTCTGAATATTCACAGAAACATTATTTGTCATAACCCCATACTGGAAACATATGAGAAGTCTATAAACAATAGAAGAGTGGTATTTTCATGCAACAGAATATTATACGGCAGTTAATGAATTATAAATGAATAAATTATATAAAATGTATAAACCTTACAAAACTACAATCTTGAGCAAAAGAAGCTAGACACAAAAGTTTATATACAAGTTCAAAACACGCCATCTGATTCCCTTTGTATAAAAGTTAAACATAAGTTAAAATATAACTATAGGGGGGCGTCTGGGTGGCTCAGTGGGTTATGCCACTGCCTTCGGCTCAGGTCATGATCTCGGGGTCCTGGGATCGAGTCTCACATCGGGCTCTCTGCTCAGCAGGGAGCCTGCTTCCCTCTCTCTCTCTCTCTCTGCCTGCCTCTCTATCTACTTGTGATCTCTCTCTGTCAAATAAATAAAATAAAAAATCTAAAAAAAAAAATATAACTATAGGGTTCAGGGATACATATTAAAGTATTAAAACTAAAGAGAACAGCAAAGAAGTAACACTCTTCAATAACAGCGGTACCTGCTGAGGGAGGGGCACCATGAGGGTTTCTGTGATCTTGGCACTGGTTCTTGACCAATGGTACTTGGTCACCACCTTGACCAGGGTGGACACGAGATGCCTTATGATAAATCAGTGTGCTATACATTTTGAATTTGTGTATTTTTCTTTATATGTATGTATATATATACATAATATATATATACATATATTATAAACACACACATACATATATTCCACAAGGAAAAGGTAAAAAAAAATACTCATCAGTAGAGATGGATGATGGATTTACTATCCAACAAATGGTACTGGGTCAGCTGAACAGATACATAGCAAGAAAATATGAAATCCTTACCCCCGTCATACTCAAAAATCAATTAAGGTGTATAGAAAAACTATGAAAGGGTGCCTTGGTGGCTCAATTGGTTAAACATCCATCCAACTCTTGATTTTTGGCTCAGGTCATGATCTCAGGGTTGTGAGATGGAGCCCCGCCTCTAGCTCACCACTGGGTACGGAGCCTGCTTGGGATTCTCTCTCTTCCCCTGAATCCCTTCACTCTCCTCCCCACCCCTCCCCCTGTTCTCTCCCTCTCTGAAAAAAAAGAAAAAAAAAATACCGGTAAAATACTTGTAACTTTAATAGAAAATAAGGGATATATCTTCATATTCCAGGGGACGAGAAAATGTTCCTGAAGAAAATACAATACAACCAATAAAGGAAACGAATGAACTGACTACATTAAGATTAAAGCTCTTCCATAAGCAACAAAGCAAAGAGAGAAGCCACGCGCTGGGTATAATGGGCAAATGGTATGTATGTGTATGTGCTAATTAAAAAAGGACACCACCACTGGGGGTTGGAGTGAGGGGAAGAACAGGCAAGGGTGGGAAAAGGTAACCCACACTGAAAACCATCTCTCTGGCGGAGAAGCGTGTGAAACACAGTACGGGACAGTCACACAATGGACTAGATGTCAGTCTAAATAAGTGAATTAAAGTCATGTGTACCAACGTTTAAAAAAAAAAAATCTCAACAACAATGCTGAGGGAAGGGAAAAAAAAACAATGAAAAATAAAATCTTCTAAATATAATTTACAATCATGGGTAACATTAAGCCTCCAATATTATATATTGTTTAATGACATATACCTACGGGGTATAGAAGTGAAAAAATACGCATGGTGCCAACTTGAAGCCAGTCACTTTTGGGGAGGGAGAGAAATGGATCCAAAGTTATGTAAGGTCTTTAACTGCATCTGTATCATTTTATTTCTGTGAAGATAAATATTTAAAGCAAGTAAGTTCTCTAGAATTTCATGCTCTCTTGTGTCACGGAAATAGTTTCTTTTTTTTTTTTTTCCTAAAGATTTTATTTATTTATTTGACAGAGAGAGATCACAAGTAGGCAGAGAGGCAGGCAGAGAGAGAGGAGGAAGCAGGCTCCCTGTGGAGCAGAGAGCCCGATGCGGGGCTCGATCCCAGGACCCTGAGATCATGACCTGAGCCGAAGGCAGCGGCTTAATCCACTGAGCCACCCAGGCGCCCCGCGGAAATAGTTTCTAAAAACAAAATCTACTTCCTTAGCTCTTCTCACTCTTTTTCTTACACGAAGCTGTGTTTAGACCCCTCGGTATTGGCTCATGATCAACGCTGATGCTATGGCACCAACTTACACTGAGAGGAGCTTAAGAGACAGCCCTATGAATTCTAGTATTTGGTTTCCTGGAGGGATATTATTGTGCATGGAGCTTCCTCCCACGACATCTCCTTGTGAAGGTGCAGGAGGAGCTCAGTACAAAGAGAAGCTAACTTGTTTTAAAGATAGATGAACCTTCTAATAGGCCATGATTACCTCCTTTTATTATTGCTAAGAGAAGCCTGACTACACTGGTGAACTACTGCTAGGACAGGTACCTGGTTCTGTCACTGGAATTTTAATTCTTAATCTTACCATCCAATCCCTACCGTCCTTTCATCCAGACTTTTCAGGTGATTTATTTTATCCAATCTTGTATGCATATTTGTAGACACATGTGTGCTAATATATAGCCACAAAGGGAAATTTTCATGAATTTTATTGTATAGAATTTACAACTTCTGGTCATCGAAAGACATGATTAATAATGGGCAAACTGCAAAGTAGATGTTTGCAGTGTATATGACGAAAAGCCCACATTCGAAGACTATAAGGAACTCATATAAATCAGTAAGAAAATGATAGATTATCCAAAAGAAAAATGGACAGAGATGGTAAGTGGCAGAACTAAAATTTATTTTTTTAAAAATTTTATTTATTTGAGAGAGAGAGAGAGAGCTCATAACTGAGGGTAGGGGCAAGGGAGAAGCAGACTCCTCACTGAGCACGGAGCCCAATGTGGGCTAATCCCAGGACACCTGGGTGGCTTGGTCCATTAAGTGTCCAACTCCTGATTTCAGCTCAGGTCATTATTTCAGGGTCAGGAGACTGAGCCCCATAGTGGGATTCTCCCTCCCGCTTCCTCTACCACTCTCCCCGTTCTCTCTTTCTTAAAAAAACAAAACAAAACAGGGGCGCCTGGGTGGCTCAGTGGGTTAAAGCCTCTGCCTTCAGCTCAGGACATGGTCCCAGGGTCCTGGGATCGAGCCCCGTATCGGGCTCTCTGCTCCGCGGGGAGCCTGCTTCCCCCTCTCTCTCTGCCTGCCTCTCTGCCTACTTGTGATTTCTCTCTGTCAAATAAATAAAATATTAAAACAAAACAAAACAAAACAAAACAAAAAAAGATTGTTACATAGATTATACCATATAGGTTTCCTGTAGGCTTTGGAGGATTTCTAATATGCAGGTACACGAGGAGTGTCCCTGTGTGCCCGCTGCCCCTCACCCTTGCCAGCACCGAGTGTAGGTCTTGGTTCTAACTCATAAATGGTAATCAGAAAACTTCTTCCTAGTTTCCTTCAAGCCATCGGAGCAGAGAGGAGGAAGAACATGATAATGAGGAAGCAGAAAGCCTAAAGGATGAAAGGGGAAGGGGCTTAAAAAGGGGTAGGTGGCTAAAAATGAACAAAGGAATGAGGAAATGGGGAAAAGAGTTAAAAATATATATATAAAAAAGTGGGACGTCTTTCAGGAAGATCCTTGGTAATCAGGCCATGAATCCAAGCCCAGCATGCCCAAGGCTGAGGAGCATGAGGAAGGTTCTGGTCTCATAATTTAAGATCAATACAGGACGTGAGGGCCAGTTCAACTGAGAGCGGATGTCATGAGCTCAGCTCTAGCTTTTAACTACTTCTAAGTCTCCTACAGATCTTCCCTCTGGGGCTGGAATTTTTTTCTCAATTTTTAGTCACTTCCTCACCAATGCTGAATTTTATATGAAGAAAATTCCCAAAACTCACTGGAAGTTTTTTAGAGCAGAACAAAGTACAGGTTTCACACTTTTTAAGGAAAATGTTCAGACTTTGGTTGTAGCCGAATAACTTCAAAATGGATTCATTCTTAAAACCCAGCAGAAGAGAAATATGTGAAGGAAATGCATATTTTAGACTATTTGTTTTAATACAGTTCAAAATCAAATGAGCAACACAGGAACTCTGAACCACCAGGAAAGGCTCTCTGGCTGGTCTACCGTCATCTGTGAGAATAATAAGGACTTAGAAGGAGGGCAGGGCATTTTAATTCCTTCTTGCCAGGGCAGGATTGTCATGTGACCTCCATGCTATTGGATGTGTTAATGGTTCCCTTTGTTTTTCCTCTGAATTTGTCTCTTACTTCTGAAAGACTCTGTGAAGGAGGGGAAACAAGCTGCTCTGAAAGGGCCTGGCTTCAGGCCCTGGGTGACCCTGCCCATGGGCCTTCATCTCTCCATTCTTCCACTTCACTGTTAGACGGTATTACCAACAAACCTGATCATCTCACCTCCCCGGCATGACAGCGGGCAAAATTCAGACGAGTGATGGTTTAAGATAAATTTGACCAGGCATAAAGTGCTGAGATATTACAAATGCCTATTCACTCCTTTGATTGATTGATTGATTTTTTAAATCAGCGGAGCCACTCCAAGAATCAGGATTCAAGAATACATGTTCATGGAAAGCCATGCTGGAGGAATGCTTGGGGTGTGGGAACCATCTTGATGTTTTATTAAAACTAAGCCATAATGGGTTTGTAACCATTTCTAAAGGATTAACTTAAGTTAGAAGTGCCCATTCAGAAAGGAAGTGGAGGAGAAAAGGCCTACCTAAGTCTGAGATTCTATAAAGAGCATAGTCTGTACGGCAGCCCCTGAGTCAAGGTCTGAGAAATTATTGTTGTATTAGTCCTCCGATATTCTTGTAACAGAAAATCAGAAAAATCAAGACTAAAAGACAGAGTGCGGAGAGAGGCTGATAAGCCTGAATCTGTTATGGGGCTGCCTCCCCTCCACCTGTGTTCCGGCTTTTAGAGGTGCCGAACAGTAACATAGGCACAGGTTAGAGGGGCACCGTGGGCTCCGGGCTAATGTATAACGTTATCACAGGGAAAATAACACAGCAAAGGGAATGCGCAAATTGACCCAGTTCGAAGATCCTGATCAAAGATCCTGATCAGTCTCACTCTATCTAATGATATATGTTCCTCTCTGGAGGAAAAAAAAAATTAAGAAATTCCTTCCCCAAACCCTAGAAAGGCTGAGAATCTAGAAAGACAAAAGCAGATCTACATAAAAACCTTGACGAGTAATACATAAAAGTTTTAGAGGTATGAAAAGCAAAAGCAATCATCCAAAGTCCTTCAGAGGGTTTTGCCTGGGGCCTGCATTTTCCAGAGTTCTCTGGGACAGGAAAGGCGGCCGTTGGCAGCCATGCCCAGGTGTTTTTCACAAGCATACACCATGGCAGGTACCACAAGTGATGACCATCAGATTCCAATACCAAGAACAAAAGGTTTCAAGAGTTTGTTTCAATTTTGTCTCACCCAAACCAGAAAATCTGGGGACGGTGGAATTCTCTTCAGTTCTGAATTTCCTTAATGTGTTAAGGAAATGGAGAGGCAATGGCATTTTCATCTATCAGTTCAAGTGAAAAAAAAAGAATGTGACTACAACCCAACATTAAAAAGTACTTTTGATGAAAAATGAAACAAGATGGGATTGGGATGGGAGGGAGACAAACCATAAGAGACTCTTAATCTCACAAAACAAACTGAGGGTTGCTGGGAGGAGAGGGGTAGGGAGAGGGTGGTTGGGCTATGGACACTGGGGAGAGTATGTGCTATGGTGAGTGCTGTGAAATGGGTAAGCCTGACGATTCATAGACGTGCACCCCTGGGGCGAATAATACATTATATGTTAATAAAAAAATACTTCTGACAGCGTTCCCTAATTACCAACAGTGATAGCTGTGGTCAACATGGGCGAAGTAATTAACGGGCAGCATTGGTCTTACTATGCTGAAGATCACCTACAATATTACCAAAAGTCTTGACTTAAGGTCTGAGAAAAGAGTACCACCAGACGACTTTTACCTCATAGAATTACAAGGGAGGCTTTGAAAATATTCACAAGGGACCTGGGAGTCCTAATGAAAAAGATAACAGATGATCTTAATTTGTGGCACAAATAACCACCAAAGAATCAATGAAACTGGCAAAATATTTTTAGATGCACATAATGCCTATATACTGAATGGCAAGTTACTGTGGAGACTTTAGTTATGACACCTGATCATCAAAACAATGTCATCTTAATCTTGTTAATATACAATACTTTTATACAAAAACCAGATATCCACGAGCAATGTTGGGTGAAAGGTGGGATACTGTGTGATGTCCAGGTAATTGAAGGACTGGGTTGATGTGGTAGAATTAGATGAAGGGCTACCCAGGGAACTCACTTCCTTTTCTGTTTTGTAAATTTTAAAGTAAATTAATGAGCACTGAATCACAATATATATGTCTTTATAGATATAATGTACTTGTTTTGTATAAAATGTGTATCAACACACACTTCTGTTTCTCCAGCTATAATGTAAACAGTGACATAAGAAATAAAACTATGTGTTCTTTTGAAAAATGTCTTACATTTTATTTTACTGGACAGCAAACTAAAGCAGAGAGATCATGACGTATCTAAGGCCTCCCTCTCCCCTGACTCTCTAACAAAAGGATCTATCTCTTAGGAGGTCCTTCTGGGCAAAGCTAATTTTAGGATTCATTTTTGAAATGAAACCTCTTCAGATACTCTGGTACCTAGCACATAGTAGAAAAGCCCTCAAAACATTCTGTATCTTGATTCAACTTCCGAAGATAGCAGAAACGTCTTATTCTGTTCCCCAGATACGCAAGATACTCAAAACACTACATTCAAGAATGACGAACAACAAATGAATATGGGTATAAAGACAGAAATGCATACAGACAGAGCATAGCTAAAATTCTGATGGTAACTGCTTAACTTAGATTTTGCTAACTGATTGCTACAGATTTTAGCTTGTAGGCAGGCAGTTTACATCATAACTATAGAGGGCAAATGGCTGATAAAACACTCTTATAAAGTTCTTTGATTCAAAAGCCCATATACTTGCACCCCTAGAAGGATTCTGACATGAATGAAGAGGTAACTTGCTTCTACGCAGGGTACCACTTCCCGGACTCTTTATCAACCCTGCATACAAAAGAAATTGCATATGTATTTTGATAGAGATATTAATACTTGCAGAAAAAAGAAAATATTTAAAAGGACCAGAAACCAGAATTCTTCTATATCAAAAAATGTATAGAATTTAAAGTACATTTGAATATGCCCAATTATATTTTGATGAGCTGTTGGAGATAGTTCATTTCCTTTTCTTGTTTTCTATCCCATTAAGACAGATATTTAATACATACTATTGGCATGTCTGTCTGCAATTTCTGCCTCTAACAGGTTATCAGGGATCTTTTCTATTCCTCCAACACACATGAGCTGAATTTCAGCTCAAAGCAAGTCTTCTACGCCCCTGTGTTACCATCCATAGTCAACTCTGATTCATCATCGAGACTCTACTGTCCTCAAAATCCGTATTTATACCTGCTAGGTTTTCAGGTAATGGGGAGAAGACGACAGTACTGAATCTGTTTCCCAGACAGGCCTATCAAGGATAATTTTTTCAATCACTCACTGTTCAGGAGAGACAAAATGATGCCAGAGCCTATGGGATTCTGTAAGAGCAGAACGGCCACGTCACCAAGACACTTCTTGGCTCCACAATGAACTGATCTAGAGCCCAGCTGCAAAGTCACTCACATTTGCCAAGAGAGGTTTTGAGTACTCTTTGGGGCCCACCCAACGCACAAACAATGATTTAAACAAAATGAAAACAAAACAAAACAGGCTGACTCACTCCAACACTCCCAGCTCCATCCTGTAGGAAGAGGGCTAGAAAATGACGTGAGGGTTAGCCTAGGGATTTCTGTGTTATTTTCATTTTCAGAGCGTCTCCACGGTGGTAAGAGTATCCAACAGGGTCTAATTAAACCTCAACACACAGACCTGCTCACACCGCTGACAAAGAGTTTACTGTTCTGATTATACCATGTGCTACCACAGGGTTATCTTTGCTACTGAAAAAAGTCCCCAACTCAGTAGTCGAAAAGCAATGGAATCAGTTTACCCCATGTTCCACACTCTACATCCTCTTATTTATTTGTGTCAGATATTGAAATGAGAATCTGTTGCCTGTCCAAAGAGCACTCACCTCATTGTCCGACTCCACGAGAACTTGGTCATATTCACTAAGCGCTACTAGAAACATGATAGAGGTGACATTTTCAAAGCAGTGTATCCATTTTCTTCTCTCTGACCTTTGGCCCCCTACATCGACCATTCTGCAAGGTTAACAATATTCATATTAATAGCATATAAAGAAAAAAGGATCAATATACACACAGCTTTACTTACACACTTAAGGAAAACATTCTCTAAAGAGAATGTCCATCCAAGTCAACTCAATTAATATTTCTGGTGAACATCTACTAACTTTCTGTTCCCTAACAATCTAAGTCAAGACATCCTGGGTAATTAGTAATTGTGGTTATAAGAATGTTATCTGATTAGTGAAAATGGTAACTTTGTAAAAAAAAAAAAAAATCCTGTGCCAGGTCAAGCAAAATGGTATTTTACTTCATTGTGCACAGAAAAATCAGAAACAAAATATGCTTTATTTGTGATAAGTTCTAATGGCAAGTACTAACGTCAGTTTCTTTTTCTGTAAAATGAGAATGAAGATCCTTGTATATTTCTCAAGGATGCCAGAAAGGACTGCAAACACATTTAAAAGATACACGATGCTACATATTTCAATATGGGTATGTGTGATGCTTCAACAAAATGCAAACAGAACTCCACTGATACGTTATCCATGGGGTACTCTGACTTGTTTTCTCCTTCCGATACTGGCAATAATTTGGGACAGGTCCAGTCACTGGACCCGGTATCATGGGGCAATTGGCCTCATGAAAATAAACTTTCTAACCTGCTAAGAAGCGAAGTGTGTGAAACATCAAGATGCTTCCAGAGGCCATCACTTGAACTCTTTCTAGGATTTGTTTTTAACATGTCAACGATGTGCTGACTTCCTGGTTAGGAACCAATGCTGACATCAATTAATGTGAGTGTCAACGTTGATATGAAAATATCAAGCCGCAGCTGGCACTGAAGCCAAGTTTCCTTAAAAGGTTCAATCCATATCTTGGCTAAAACGTGCACAGTGGTTGTAGGGCAAAATACTTTCAGAGAATGAAATTTTAGGTACAAAAGTCTGAGAGGAGGGCTCTCTGAGCATTTGCTGAAAACTGAAGTTATTCCTGGTCTTTCCTTGCCTTAAATGCAAACTAAGAAATCAAGGATCTTCTAGTGACTGCTTCTCAAAGTTCTCTAAGCACAGACTAAGGGGCAAAGCAATGGATTCAGGGAGACCTATGAACGATGGACATCTAAACTAGAACTCTTAAGTCTTCAGAAATATCAAATTCTAGCTCTTCCTTCATGCCAAGTAAAGAATTCATTACTTATTTATATGAAATCCTCATTCTATAAAATCCTGTCACCCTGAGCCCTATAAGATGCTTTCGATGATGGCAGGAAATTATTCTTCTGAGTCATTACTTTTACTGTAGTGGCAAAAAAGTGTCCTTTAAGCTAGTGAGCAAAATGTAGTAAAAACAAAATGTAAGAGTAACCTCGTTTCAGAATTCACTATTAATTGTAAAACAATAAAGTGATGAGAATCTCTATGAAATGCTCTATGTCTTCTGAAAATATTCTGCAGGACAGTTTTATAAGCGGTAGGAAATTTGGGTGTTCCAAATTGAAGATCTCCAAATGCTATGGACTCAAAGCTTATGTAATCCAGCATGCTGGAGCTACAAGGAACCTTGGTAATCATCTAATGCAACCATTTTAGAGATGGACAAAAAATGAGGTTCAGAAATATTTCTAAAATGCCACCTGCTTTCCAGATATATCCACTAGAGTGGCATACGGCAGCCATACCTGACTCCAGGGGTGGAGACTGATTAGAATAAATCCCACAGTGCTTGAGGGCCTGCTCATATGAACCACGTGGCAGTTACCCACTGGGAGTCACATGACTCCTATTTCCCATCCCTCTAGTGAACGTAATTGTCTTCAATGGGATAGGCTCCCCCAGAGAACTCAACTCTCTATGCTCAAAGACATATATTCACATGGCCTCACTTCTCAAAGCACAATGTGGTTTGTATTCTAGAAGTATAACTGAGTGTTTGTATAATAAGAGATTAAGTGAAAGCATATTGGTATTATTTATTTTTTCTCTTCTTAAAAAACATTAAAATACTTTTGAACAGCAGCAGAATTCTTCATTCTATTTTCCTATATAAATTTAGACTGGGCGCATCAATCCATTTTCAAAATTACCTATTTTGAAAAATTTTAAGCAAGTTATTTCAGGAATATAAAACATCCCATATCTTTCTTGCTACTGAAGAATTATGCATTAGTACCAGTAGACTCGAGGGCAACACCACGAAAGCTTTTGACAACATATATTTTCTGTTCTTAGTAGGGGCATAAGGTCATTCATATCTTAAGCAAATCTAAAGATATATCCATTGTCCTCACAATTAAAAAGTGACTCAAAGAACAGTCAGGACCAATTCTTAAAAAATAATAGTCAGGACAAAAGTTTAAGTGACTGATCTTGTTCAACTACCAGCAAATTTCAGATTTCACTGATTTCTTGGTGACTGAATTTGAAATGAGAAACCTGCCCATATATCTTCCCTCTGCTTCCTCTTTCTGGAACATATTACTTCATTTGCATATCTCCTGATAATAATTGGTCTGCAGATTGTTTTAAAGTCTACACATGATTTCAGTATTTGTAGAGTTCCCCAAATGTACTAGTCAGGGCACAGGAGCTGGGAGGTGGGTTTAAAGGACTCAGTTACTACCTGAAAATGACACTTTGTAAGTCAAAGGGGTATTCGATGATCCCTGTGGTGGGGACTCGAACTCTAAGCACATCTTGCTGCGTAGGCAGGTAGGCGGGGTCAGCAACGCGGTCCAAGTCATTAAGATAGCTGGAGGAGGGAAGACACAAGGAGAATGTTAGGACACCATCATGCCAAACCTGCCTCTGGACATGGAAGGGCAAAACTAAATCCTAAAAGAAAGGTGGAGAAGAGGAAGGGAAATATCAGAAAGGGATAGAGGAATCTGGAAAGTTGAGAGATAAAGTCAACTTTCCACTGGCCACAGCAAGGTAACCCATTTATGGATTACCTGGTTCACAGGCTTTCTCATTTCTTCTCTATCATTTGGAACCCATATCCAAAGTAGAGGGGGGAAGGAAAAGAAATAAAATGAGTCTTCTATTTTCTGCTTATTTAGCAGGTCTGGTGGGTAAAGCAGGAGTTCAAAGCAAACAGATTTTGAATTACTGACAGAACTTTTATTTATGTATTTGTATAAATAAACAGTTAACAGAGTGATACATAAGGTCAGAATCCTTTTTTTTTTTTTTTTTTTTTTTTTTTTTTTTTTTTTTTTGTCTTTTTACAGAATATCAGAGCGTTTTTCTCTGGAATGTATTTCCTTATTCCCCTAAGAGAGGTCAGCAGCATACCATGTCCTAAATTCTGTCCAAAGCTAAGTCATTTGTGATTAATGTGAAGCCACAATTTTTGAGGTTTCTGGTTACTGAGCTAACAATGTCTAAGGTCAGATATTCCCAGTGTTTAGAGTCACCACACCTACACTTCAAATTTATCTGCTTCTCTGATACTTCTCCATTCCTTTAAAAAAACAAACAATAAATCCTTTTCATTTTGAAATAATTTTTTACTTACAAGAAGTCACAAAATATTCCAGAGAATTCTCCTGTACCCTTCCCCCAGTCCACCCCCAATAATACCTTACATACATGATGTATTACCAAAACCAAGTATTGATCCAATACTACTGACTCAAATACAATCTATTTAGATTTCACTAGTTCTTATACACACACACACACATTTTTGGGGGGGTATATAGGTCTGTGAAATTTTATCCCATGTCGAGATTCATACAATACCCACCACAATCAGGATACAGAACTGTTCTGTCACCACGAAGAAAGTGTCCTGTGCATTGCCTCTCCTAAGCTTAACCCCTGGCAACCACATGTATGTTCTCCATCAGAGTAATTCTGTCATCTCAAAACCATTATATTCCATTTACTTTTCACTCTCTCAAATTGCAAACCAATATTTTGCAACTTTGAGAATGACCTGGTTTGACAGAATTAATGACAAACGGGTGAAAAGGACCGCTCTGCATGGCATCCTAATGATTCCAAAGGCTTGCTATGCTCCCTTTGGCCCTGGAGAGAATGCGGCCCAGGTATGGTTTCAAAGCATACAGCTACGAAGGGTATACACTAAGTAACGTATGCGTAAGACTTAAAGAAAAGGTGGCCCCATGAATAGGATCGGAGGGGATTAGAATCTCAACACCTTTATGCCCACAAAACAAGACAGTGAGTTCTGAGGTACATACAGGAAATGTCTAGTGTGGAGCGTGTTGCTAACTCAGCAAGAGTATAAATATTCAGTCAATGTGACCTACCTATGGGAAGGGTTTTTGTTTTGACCAGCATTATCTTTGCCTTAGAACCTGAAAGAGTGCCTGGAGGACAGTACTTAATGAATATTTGTTGGATGGGTAGATGGATTTCCTATGCTGGTATTTAGTCTTTGCATTATTTAAATACCATTGTTACCAGTGGCGTTTCCATATTACATATATTATTAAATTTGAAATTGGGTGTTGACAAGAAATATTGCATTAATTCTGTAAGATTCATAGATCATAAAATAGTAGAGCTAAGTGGTTTGAACAAAGACATAAAACTATTGCCTTTTTGGAGGTCTATCAAATTCTTTGAGACAAAAAAAGGATCACCTTGGAAATTCCTAATGCAAAGTAATGAATTAATTGGTATTCTCGTGGTCTTACCCCAAACACATCAATTATTCTCTAGCTGGCAATTAGCTCTCTACTGACTGATAGGAACCAGCCTGGTATCTTGAATTACTATAAAAATGGCTGGAGGATGAAGAGAGGGAGGCTGGGACAATACTGGTGTGAGAGGCAGGAAGAAAAATGGACTGGATCCAAAATTTTAGTCAATATCTTGGCATGGTCTTGGAGGTATCTGATGGGCTTAACAAGCCCTTGTTCTGGGAGCTGGTTTGTATTGTGTCTCATTCTACAGATAAACCAGCTCAACACAACATAAATACAAAATCAACTGGCAAGTCTGTAGCCATGGGGTTTTCTGATTTACCAATTCCCTGATTTGAAAAACTTGAAATGAATGTACATTTTGAAGCCCGCGAAACCACCATTTATTTACTCTATACAAAAATCAAGTCAGAGGAATGAAAGAACTTCTAGTTTCCATGGGCAAGCTGGCCCCCAAACACGCTGCCCAGTCAACCATGTCCACTCACATGCTCCAACTCATCCTGCACACAGGTGCTGTCATGTTCCTGCAGTAAAGAGAAATCATGGCTTTCTGGTACTCGAAGGTGAGCTCAACAGACTACTCCAAGCACGAATGTGTCTTTGCAGAGGAGAACTTAGAGAATCATCACAGGAAGTGGGAAATCACAACAGGGCCCATGACGGAACAAGAGAGAATCGGGGTGCTGTTTCTGTGACCAAAAGCACTTGGAAGGACTTACTGACTCCCCTAAAAATGTGACCTGTGTTGTCTCTCCATGACCCAAGTGCACTACTGCAATATCAGCTGAATATCCAGAGTGTTCAGACTTGCATACTTTTCCTTCTTCGCCTTTCCTTTACTCCTTTTCAACATCAGCACCATCCGCAAAGAGGAATGACAACCTCACAACAATGAACTCACTCGGAGCAGTGACATGCTACTTGCCATGCTCTGCTCTATCTGTTCACTGTACAAACTGTACAGCAAGGAAATGACTATCGAAGATGTTCCATGCATTTCTCCAGTTCTTGTTTGGCATTCTTTTTGCTTTGTCTCAGTGGGTGGTGGGGAGAGAAAGGCTCACTTTGATCTGGAGTATTAAAGTTGTATTAATCCAGCTCCCCGAAAGGAAAAAGCTAAAAGGAGCAGGACTGAGGTCCGCTAGTTATACCGCACGTCATCTAGAACCCAACCCAAGGCAAAGCCCAAACACCTCCAAAACAAGGCAAGAAGAACAAAACGAGAAAACACAACCAACCACCCAAAAGACATATAAGTGACTGTCTCCCAAAGGAAGGTCTGGGTGTCTCAGTAGCTGCACCAGGACTGGGTTGTGGATGATTTGTGGAGCCGATGAAATGTGGCTGCAATGGAGTCCTGCATTTTTTGCTCCAGGGAGCAGCCAGCGTGGAGAGCTCCTCCCCACCTAAGCCCCATCTATGTGGCCCCCTTGCTCTGGGCTCACCGCACCTTCTTCATTTGACACTGGCTTAGGGGAAACAGCCACACCTGTTCCTGTAGAAATGTGGCACAGAGCGGTAGGACCTGCACGTCCTCTCGTGTTGATTCTTGTCACATTCTAAGAAAAGGTAATAGAAGAGTCTCTGAATGGAACCGTGCTTCCCACTGAAGCATCTGATATTCTGAAGAGAAACTTGGATGGGCTATGGGGGGGGCTCACGGTGGATTATTCCATTCATTTAACCTTTTACAAAGAAACACCAAGGTCTGAACAAATTTATACTGCAGAGTAAATTCAGAGAGTTAATTATAGCTGTAATTTGTTTTGTAGGAATGATTCTGAGTGGCTGCTGAGGTCATTCTCAGGGTGTTGCTATGGTGACAGGCACAAGGTACATTTCCAAGGCGATGTATGTGTCACAAGCGGCCGGCAGTAGCTCTCTTCTGATGTCAGGGAGAGCAATCTCCCATGGTCTACATGGGACTTATTTAACTGTCTAGGAGACAAGGCATGTTTAAGAGTGTGCTAGAAAATGGGAGGTTTAGTTGATGAATCTGTACTCCAATCCACCCATGGGGACTGAATAACTTGCTGCTGCTTTGAGACATTTTGTAATTGATAACTTGGTAACTGATTAAAAAAAAAAAAACCCTCAGTATTTTCCCACATGTGTTTGCCCAGTCAGGACTCTCTCACACTTGGTGGAGTCAGGGACCGTGAGTACCTTTGTTCGTGTTTGGTCACGGACACTCAGCCGAGGGCCTAGAACACAGCAGGTGCTCAACACGTGACCCAAATTAAGATAATTTTGTAGAAAATGTGGTAGTGGTTATGACGGCAGGTTATAACTTCTAGAAGAAAATATAGGAGTAAGGGAGTTGTTAGCTACCTGCCTTTATGTAATTACCTCTCTGGGCTATTACTGGCCTGATTATGTAAGAACTAAATTCTGAATTTAAATGCTTCTGACGAATAGAGAGACAACACAGAGAGGAAAGGCATCTTTTAACTTCATTTAGCAGACATGCTTGCTGCTCTTCCTCAGGTCCTGGCCCCAGAATGAAATAATTTGTCTATCAGTTTCATGCTTGTCAATATCAAGCTTTCAGGCCGTGGAATTCCCTCTAGCCCTGGGCAAACGGAGGGAGTGGTACCTTACTGACAGGCAATTCTGACATGTTCTCTTTAATGGAAGAAACAGGTTTCTGATGGTTTTCAGTGAAAAGCAAGGCAATAGGAAAATCCATGTAGTAAGATTTCAATCATTGCCTTCCTATCACAAGAAAATTACAGGGTCATCTAGAACTCACGATACATTTTGACTACGACATTCTCATAGGTGTTAAGGCTATGGGCGAGATTCCTCATGATACAATCCCTGTCTGCAAAGGACTCTACCAACGTGTGGCAAATAAAGGGTTATATGAAAAGGAGCAATGGTAAAGTTCATTAGGGATAGAAAGAACATCTGTATATTTTGGACAGAGTCATTTTCTGGGAACTTGTTTGAAATGTCTCTAATCCTTGGTGATTATCCACAAAACATCCTTCTGTAGTATGAGTGATTTGATTAAGGAAATCGTGCTCATTAGTTTACAATTACACCTTGTACCTGCTAACTTCCTTATATATTTAACTTCAGGGTTGCCTCTGGCTATAGACAAAATAAGAAATTCAGAAATGGGATATAATTATTTTAAATGGTTAAAAATATATGAGAGAAGCTTAAATGTCACCAAAATAAAAACTCCAATCAAACGAATTATGTTATTTTCTCTCTTGAATATGCTTTTTAAAAAATCCAATTGAGGGCACCTGGGTGGCTTAGTTGGTTAAGCAACCAACTCTTGATTTCAGCTCAGGTCATGATCTCAGGGTGGTGAGATGGAGCCCAGTGTTGGGGTCAGAGCTCAGTGTGGAGGCTGCTTAGGACTTTTTCCTCCCCTTCGGCCTCTGCCCCTCCCCTTCCTGCCCCCCTCCCCCTTCCAAAAAATTCCAACTGCTCCTCTCTTTTGATAGTCGTTTGTCAGTAACAGTTTTAAATGCATCTTCCAATTTAATTTATGCTGCCGTCTGACATGTAACGAGAGCTTATTCTTGTTTGAAACATCTTTTTAAAATTAAAGAGAAGGGACGCCTGGGTGTCTCAGTTGGTTAAGCCTGCCAACTCTTGGTTTCTGCTCAGGTCATGATCTCAGAGTCCTGGGATCTAGTCACGTGTTGGCTCCCTGCTCAGATGGGAGTCTGCTTGTCTCCCTCTCCCTCTGCCTCTCCCCCTGCTCCCTCCCTCCCTCTCTCTCTCTCAAATCAATACATCTTTAAAAAATATTAAAGAGAAAAAAAATCCCACCACCTATGACTGGAAGGGTAACTGAAATCTACACCAAGAACAGCGCAGAAATTGGAAATACAGTGGGTTGTTTTTTTTTTCTTTTTTTTTTTTTTTGGATGAAAGAAACATGAATGAAATTCAGAGATGACTCAGCAGGTAAACTATATCACATTACAGCTGTGGTTAAAAAAAAAAAAGTTATAAGTTATAGGCATACAACCCTCAGCAATTACACCAAAAGGGGGAAAGTACCTGTGGGTGGTAAGTGAAAAAAGAAATCTCTGACATTTGGTATAAATCCAACCAAACAGAGTAAGAAAAAGGAATAGCGCCTTGGCGTAGTTAGCGGAGCTCGCTATGGGGCAGTGGTGCGGGTGCATGTGGCGCACTTCGACTCCTGCACAAGGGCCTCCTGTGGAGAAGCTGTACTTATGACAGATTTGCAGCCCAAGTCAGAGACTGAAATGAAGTTCTGGCACAGAAAATTCAGGGTAGAATTTCACATTTTTAATTATTGAAAAGAAGGTTAGAAAAACTAGGTCGGCTTCATTAAAAATCTTAAGGAGACCTCATTGTAAGAGGAACAGTCTTGGGGGAGATGAAAGCTAGATCACGCCGTGAGATCTTACTTGGCACGTGGAAGCTAAGGAGAAGCCAGAAACACACGGTTCCTGTACAGGAAACCCCGTGACCACAAGGATTCAAAGGCAAAAAGGAAAAGAAATTGTCAAAGTGGACCTTAAAAAAACAAAACAAAAAACACCAACCTCCACCTCCAAAAAACTGGAGGGAAGTACCCACTCTGTAAACCTGCCATTCTGAGGGGAGAGCCCTCCAAGTCCCTCCCTCCTTTGGCAGATCCTGTGGCTGAAAGGAGCCTGGTTGGTAATCTGGTTAGGCTGGTTAGCTGCGCCGGATTACTCAATACACAAACACTTCCATTCCCTGGAGAGCTCATGTTGTGGAGGGCCAACCTTGACTTTCCTCCTTCCTTTCTAACAAAACCATGATCAGAGCTCAAGAAAACACAGCATCTATTGCAGGGATTTGGGTCCTAAAACGTTATTTGTTTTCAATACAAAATTCCAGATTCAAAACAAAGATCACCCGGTGGCAGCAAGCAGGTGTCACTCTCACGGTTTGTGACAATGACTCATGGGAGACTATTCTGTGGGACAAAAGAGAAGTCTAAGGAATCCTGCATCAAAATGATCCTTTGCCAGAGAACTTAAACCAACCCAGAAAAGCAGATTTGTAAAAGTAAATTAAGTAGCTCATAAAAGGTCCTATCACTGCATTTGTTACAGATTTTCAGATTCTTAGGAATCTTGTATATGGATAGGTGATCTGAATGTTTCACATAAAGGGACTGCCAGTGTCAAATGGGGAACGGGCCAGGCAACGGTGTGTCTGCGAGACAGATGCGAGAGCCAGGGCCAGGCGTGGGTCCCAGAGACACTCTCAAGTCTGTTGCTTAAACAGATAAATTGACCTTATAATTAAAAACAAAAGCAAAACGAGACGAGAGAGAGACAGAGAGGAAGAGAGGAAGAAAAAGGAAGGAAGAGGCCTTTTTCAATTTGCTCATTTGGCTTTGCACTTTGCTAACTTACTTGTCTTTTATAGGATAACTTTCAAACCTGAGATTGATTTTGATGCAATTTTTACACTTCTCAAACATACCAAGAAACATCAGGAAACTGCTTCTTATCCCTGCCTGCCTGTCCTTAACACTGCCTGGCAGTGTTTAATTCAGTTAATTTACACAAATTTATTGCAAAGCTGTTATATGTGAAAGCTGATGCACTATGTGTGCTGGAGGGAGGGGGTTGGCACAGGGAGCTGGTACGAAATACTTAAAATATATATATTCTGTGCCTTGAGGGACATCAGGCTACCTGGGAAACAAAGATAGCACAGATGAATCAATTAAGAAATAATTAAGTGCAAAATTGTTAGCTGCTAACTATGAATGCAATAAGAAAAGAGAGATGATTATGAACTATAGTCACTAGAGAATAGTGTGGAGAATTGTGGGGGTGAGTTACGCCGTGCAGATGAAATGGGATTTGAACAGGTAGAAAGGGAGAGAGAAGATGGGGAGAAGTTAGGAAAGACACAGAATTTATTTACTTCCTCATTATTCACTCTTTCATTCAATTACATTCTCTAAAAGTCTACACTGAGAGCTAGGCACTTTGCAGACAACAGTCGGAACCATAAAATAAGGGAAAAAAGATGTGAGTCTTGTCCTCCAGGAGCTTGGACTCTGGCAGTGGAAATGAACATACTATAAATAACTATACTATAATGCAGACACGATGGAGGTCAGCAGAGAGGCTCCGGGGACTGGAGCCAAGCGTGAGCCGTGAGAAAGAAGGCTGCTGATTAAAGCAGGTGTCTCCATGTCATGTTCCCTTGACTTGAGTACTGGTTCCGTAGAATCAAAACTTTCATTCTGACAAGGATGATCGGGTCCGAGGAACTCCTCATGCTAAACTATGTGAACTCATTCCAGATCAAAATTCAGTTCATTACTTTATTTAAATCCAGATGCCATAGTGATAATGAAGAAACCCATCAGGGTCAGCCAGAGTCAAAAGACTGCCTGCAGGGAGTCAAAACAGAGGAACCCAAATGACCTGAAGGATTACATGTGGACAGCAAGGTTCCTGGGCTCACTTGTGACTGGAGGTAGGGTTGTCTTCCGGTCACGTGCACGTTCTCTTAGACCCCTTACAAAATCCTGTCAATCCTACTTGGTTCCGTTGGTGGTTCAACCCTATTACACTCTCCTTTACCAGCTGCATCACACACTACAACGAGGCAAAAGGCAAGACGTGTAAGACACGATCCTTGCTCTCAGAGCCAGATCAGCTCAACGAGTGCTTCTGGTCATCTATACCAGCTTTCATTGAGACATTGTTTGCGGGCACTTAGAGGCAGTGCCATGGAATATGAGATAGAGTTCTCTCGTGCTCGCTTCTATCAAGCTTTGTTGTGCAAAGCAATACTTAGGGAGTCCCACTGAAGGAATATAGGCCAATCATTCCCCGCATACTCTCAACTTCAGCTCTGGGTAACTCGGAGCCTTTGAACATTCAGTCTTCTTCTGTATGAGCGATTTGCCCTTTTTGGTGGTGGTGGTGGTGGTGGGAGGGAACAGACAGTAAATATTCTAGGCTTTGTGGGCCATTCAGTCTCTGTTGCAACTCTTCAACTCTACCATTGGGTGTAAAACCAGCCATAGACAATATGCAAACAAATGAGCAAGGCTGTATTCCAATAAAACTTTATTTATAAAAACAGGCAGCAGGCTGAATTTGGCCCGTGGGTTTGCCAATTCCTGTTCTGTAGTAACAGCAGCCCTGGTCTCAAGTGGGGACAATGCCATCCTGGGTAGACCCACCTAGAGAAGGCACAGATGCTCGGCCAAAACGTGAGCAGACAGCAAAGGGACAATGTGAAGCGTGTCACCCACAGCCACCAAGCCCTTCAGGTAGAGTGAATGAATGGAATGCCCTTTCCCTACTACATCTCATAATGAAGGTTAGAGTGTTAAAGCATATCTAAATCTTATCTTATTATCTTTAAAGCGTCAAGCTTTATTATATTAAATAATATTAATAAATAATTATAATTAATAAATAATATTAATATTATTATTTATTTATTATTCCGAAGAAGGAATAATAAAGGCTGGCATCCGAGAATCATCAGAGTTCACTGTGGAAGACAAATACGGGTTTTTTGTTTGTTTTGTTTGTTTTATTCTTGCAAAAGGTTATTAGGAGATACGGCTCATTAGATAACAAAACGGAACAAAAATAGAAGTAAATATGTCACTCAAGAGGAAAAAAATGACACCTATTGTCACTCCTTAAAAAAAACAAACACATTCAAGATCAATGCGGTCTTCTGAGCTGAAGATGGCATTTTTAGTCATTTACCCATGTAGAGAATAATGTCTTTGTTCATTTCATTTTCAGGTAAATTTCGGGGTGCCAGATTTTCATTGGACCGCATAGGATAATGGTTTCTCAGATAAGGACAGTCGACTGTACTAGAGGATTTCAGAATTTAAAAGAGAAATTAGAGATTATAGATTGCACACCAGAGTCTGATGCAAGTGAGATTTACTTAGTGAAAGGCCCAGAGGTGATGAGTGGTAGAGGGAATTCCATTAAAGCTTAGACCTTGAGTCAGTGTTCTCTTGACCAGACAATGGTCTTGTCTGCCTCCAAAAGTCTGCAGTAGGCTTTTGCTTCCTTTTTATCATCAGATAAAAAAGTCAGGATGGCTGTGAGAGTCAGAGGAAACACTAGACGTCCAATATTTGGCTCATCAAGTAGGGAACTTTTAGCAAGAAATCTCTTCAAGAAGAACTCAGCCCTAGATCAGGCACATAGGATAAATCTACCCCTGAAATTCCTTTTGCATTTCAAATTCAACAGTCAAATTCCTTGTGCATTTTTAAATTAAATTAAAAATTTAAGCATGAGGTTAAAAGTCAACTCCAATGGTGGCTTATGCCCCAAAGCCAACTTATATGTGTATTTTAGATTTATGGGATATGGAACATATGGAAATTTCAAGAAGGTGTCTGATCTGCTGAACTCCTTGGAGGGAATTTCAGGCAAGTGAGATTAGGGATTATTTGGTCTCTTAAGGTGAACACAGATAGAGCAGTCTTTGCCAAAAGCCTGCAGTGAGGACTTTTCTCACTATGTGCCAGTGTGATTGAGATTTGTGTTCTCTGGCTAATGTCAGGGAGCTTTCGGTACTGTAGGCAGTGAACTCATTTGACCTGATGTTTCAGTATATTAAAGCAGGTGGTGGACCCCAGAAAAAAAAAAAAAAGTAAACCTACAGCCATCTGTTTATTGTGTTCTTTATCTAAAGATATTCAGAGCCCTCAGGCTTTTTTTAATCAACAACAAAAAAATTAATAAAGGAATTTATAAAATTCTCCAGCATCTTAGCATGCTTTTTATTCTTTTAATAAATAATATTGGAAGACTATATCAAATTAAAGCCAATTGCAAACTTCTCCCAAACTGCTTCTGCATCGCCTGGACTTCTCCCATCTCCTTGCTTCTGTGCTGCCTGTCCTCTGAGCCATCTGATTGCTTATTATGATCAGTGAGTTGGCTAATCAAAGTAGAAAAAGGGAAGCTCAAATGATTTTGTTGTATCCTTCTTATTGGCTCCAGTTTGACTGCAGCAAAAAGTTAATGGATAGAGTATGGGGGAAAACGGATGAGATTATAGGCTAAAATAAAGAAATAATAATTCTGAATTATCTGTGATTTAGAACATCTTCCATGGTGTATGAATAACTTCCGTGCGGTTAAACAGGGCAAAGTTTCTGGATGTTAATCAAAACCCTGATAGGTTTGTTTTCCAATAATTCTTTTTTTTTTTTTTTAAAGATTTTACTTATTTATTTGACAGGTAGGGATCACAAGTAGGCAGAGAGGCAGGCAGAGAGAGAGAGGTTGAAGCAGGCTCCCTGCTGAGCAGAGAGTCCAATGCAGGGCTCGATCCCAGGACCCTGGAATCATGACCCGAGGTGAAGGCAGAGGCTTTAACACACTGAGCCGCCCAGGTGCCCCTGTTTGCCAATAATTCTATATAATTTTCCCTCTTGACCTTGTACATAGGGAGGTACCTATAGGCAACATTTATAAAGATTAATGAGTAATTTGCATCTTTCCTGGTAAGTGATTTACCTACTCACAGATATCTTTCTATTAGTCTATCATCTATTTATCTAACTACGGTCAATTTTCTACCTACCTATGTCTCACCCATCCATCCACCCTCTGTAAAGTATTTCACAGTGATTAAAAGCTTGGGCTCTAGAGACAGAAATCTGATTTCAACTCCTATTCCTATCACTTTCTAACTGTGTGACTTTAAACAAGTGACTCAACCTCTCTGAGAACTGGTTTCCTCTATTGTTGATGGGAATGATGGGAAATATCTACCACTTTAGGTCGCTTTGAGGATTAAATGAAATAATGCACATAGATGACTAAGTATAGAATCTAACATAAAGGAAGTGTTCAGCAAACAGGGGCTACAATGGTAACAGAACTTTCCAGAACCCAGACCTCCAAAAACAGCAGAAAAAAAAAAACAAAACCAAAAACAAACCTTGAATACTTTCAGCTCTGAAACTTCATAGTTCATCTAGAATGACACCTACATCAAGGTCACTGAAATCATGGAAAGTATCCATCTATTATTCAGGGAACAATCATTTGTGAAGGTCAAATGTGAGCAGTCCCTATCAGGTTTTGAGGGGAGAGACCCTTTAGCAGGGACTATCAGAGGCTTGCCCCCTGAATAGGGTCTTAAAGGATGAACAGGAGTTCAGCAGATAGAAAAGAAGAAGAGAGACATGCTTGGCCTTTGCCCTCAGCATCCCTGGCAAGTGGCCGGCACTGAGTCTCAGCATCAGCAGGGTCCTACAGAGAATAGCGACGGTGCTGCAAATTTGGAGCAGAAGTGCGTGACAGGCCCCACCTCTCACCCTGCTAATGATGACCAATGTCCATGTCCCCTGAATCCTAACTGAACGAATCACAAGTAGAGACAGCACTCAGAAAAGTCGGTCCTGAGTTCGGAAAGAGTTCTGTAAGGTGATGGCATAATATAAGAAATCAGTTCCAGGGTGCCTGGGTGGCTCAGTGGGTTAAGCCTCTGCCTTCAGCTCAGGTCATGATCTCAGGGTCCTGGGATCGAGTCCCACATCCGGCTCTCTGCTCAGCAGGGAGCCTGCTTCACTCTCTCTCTCTGTCTGCCTCTCTGCCTACTTGTGATCTCTCTTCCTCCCTCTGTCAACTAAATAAGTAAAATATTAAAAAAAAAAAAAAAGAAATCAGGTCCAGAGTATCAATGAAGTATTGTTGATTTTAATTATTCAGAGAGAACAACAAAGAAGACCTACCGGAAGTAGAGGAAGGAGCTAAAATGCTAAAGATACACCAGTGGGGCGCACGCAAAAAATCAGGAAAGAGGTAACAACTATCCTGACTACAGAGAAAAGAACGACTTGAGTCATGTGTATTTCATAGTTCCTCTTTGAAAATGAAGCCATTACAGGGACTCAGTGGTACTCAAGATGTGAGGCCCAGATCCTTCTCGGTGCTCTTCCTACAGTCCCCAGAGCGCCTGGCGGGGCGACACGAGAGAGAGAGAGAGAGAGAGAGAGAGAGAGAGAGAGAGATGGAATGCAGCAGCAGGTGGGTGAATCCAACATACCACAGGTCCAATCCTTGTGTTGGGAGGGTTTTCCTAACTAAGGAAAAGGAAAAGTGCCCTGACTAACTGGGGAAGACTAAGGGGTCTCTAATCCTCTGTGGGATTAAAGGCAGGCCAGCCGGGTGCTGGGCAGTGGTCTATAAAGAGAGCTAAAAACATCTTGGAAAGAGACCAGAAACACGAGGCCAGCTAACTCAGGTTCCTACATACAACTCCTTACATAACTGGTAGCAATATATTGGTTCTACTCCCCCCTTGAAGCAAACAGTCTTCTAGAGAAAATAAAGGGGGAGGGGAACCCCAAGCAAAAGACCAAACACCTCCCTACGTTCATGTGGCTAAAATGACCAAAGGTTCCTGCTCAGCCAAGATCAAAACATAGGACTTTCAGCAGAAAATTTATTAAAGGGTAATCAAATAGCACCAGCCGAGGGAAGAAACTTCTATTTCACCAAAGAATACCAATGTGGACCGACTGAGAAAAGTAGAAAAATCCCTCTTTTATAAACCCTAAGGGATTTATTAAATCACACAAGACATCAAATGGAAGTAAAACCATTAAGTAAGAGTTGATGGGGAGCCAGAGAATCACCCAGTGACAAGGTATCACCACACGGATGGCTTTTGGTGGCAGGAAGAAAAAAGTAGCTTTATCATGGAGGGCATCAGCGCCCTAATACCGTGGTGAGCCTTACTGTCACCAGCGATGAGCAAACAACATCACTTCGAGTGCATTCTCCTCACATTTAACTTGAATCTAATTTGAGTCTTTAAATGCAATTTCCAGCTTATAGTAAGTTCAGGAGACAAAGGAGCAAGTTAATTCACACTATATAAAGCCGCAATCAGGCTAATCTCTTCAAATGCAAACAGGACTCTCCCAATCACAAGAGCCCAAGGGACATAAAAACCAAACTATGTGCTGTCTTAAAACCAACCAACCCTAAAGGACATTTAGGAAGAATTTAGGAAGTATGACTATGAAACAGGTGTAATGAGAAAAAGGACCAATGATTAATTTGAGATATAATAGAGTATTATTTACTATGAGGGGAAACGTCCTTTTTTTTTTCCCCAAGAGATGGGTACTAAAATGTGGGCATCTAAGAATATGTAATAATTTTCTTTCTTGCTTCTGCACACAAATATGGTCAAAAAAAGAAGTAGGTACGTGTGCATACACATAGACCCACATATATATGTAGTTCAGAAAATCAACTTCTCCATATTCCCATCAGCGGAAAGTGAAACTGTTTAAAGAATAATCATTTGAAGGGATTGAGATGAGCCTGTCCCAGCTGCCCCCCACACCTCGGTCTGGCTCTAGCATCAGGGACGTACCCAACGGTATGGTTCTATGGCCGCCTATCCAACAGAATGCTAAGATGGCAGCTTTCCCGGAATCCCAATGCTAATGCAGGTCTGAACAAACGGTCTTGAAGAGCTCTTTCCCTAAAGCAGTAGACACTGCAAACATCCTATTCTTGTACTAACTCATGCGCACCACAAATCTCAACCAAGGACTGTCACCAGATATGGGAAGAGCCTTGTCTCAAGGACACAGGCACAGCAGCTCATACAGGTGTTGTTGGAATCTCTCCCAGGGTCCATCCCCAGAGCGGGAGGCAAAATCATTTCCTAAGGGGGAACCCTGACCCTGGTAAGAAGGTAATTATTAGACACTGGTGCTCTGAGGCCTCAAGACCTCTCTGTAGGTAGAAAAGTCACAGGTGAGAGGTAGAGACTAGAACAGCGAGGAAGGGGGAGAGACAGGATTAACCTCTTTCAGAGAGAGAGGTTAGATGGGATGAGAGCTTAGAGGATTTATTAGTTAGTATAACTTGATAATGGAGGATTTATTGCTTAGTAAGGTGCAGGAGAGGCATCCCCGGAGTACAGTGGGACATGCAGAGGAGGAAGAGGAGAACCGACGAGAAGGACAGATGAGGGTGGAGGGGGAAGCAAGCAGATAGGAGGAGACATACTGAGCAGGAACAGGGAACAAGAGATAAAACACAACAGCACCACCCGGAGATAGATGAAATGGGAAATGGCAAAGCAAACAGAAGGACAGAGGGGGCAGGAAGTAAGAGAAAGACAGCTGGTCAAAGGTTGAGGGGGCAGAATTTGGAAGAGACAAGAGCTGACTGCATCCCTCATGTGTGCACTCACAGAAACGCATACAGTAGGGGCTCCAGGGGGAGGGACGAGGCCCCAAGGCAGGCAGAGAGCAGAAGAGAAAGAATGGCAGAGCAGTGGCGTGGAGGTGTGGAGGAAGGAAAAGCAAAGTCGGGAATGAGGAAAGTGCACCTTCCACAGGCACACCAGGGGATTCGTACTAGTTAACATACGGCCGGCGATCCTGAGCCTTCTACTGCACATTCCAGAACTGTGGAATTGAAGTGTACCACAGGAGAACAAGAATGGTCTAGACCAGGCACCATTTCTGCAGCTGACCTGAATGATAACTTATCCTACACAAATGCCTAGAACGTGAGTAAGAACGTGACCCGTTATATCGAGAAAACAGAACTGAACAGCTCTTGGGTCTTCCAGGCACTCCGGGTGCGGCCAATCGGCCCAGGGGGCTCCTTATCTTCCCCACCGCTCTGCTCTCATCCAGTGGCTCATGCATCCTATGAACCGCCCTGAGGCTGCTGACGACTTTCCACCCATTCTTCTGTCCACCCAGAACCCACACAAGAGGCAAACGCTGGGTTAACGTGATTAATGTAGACAGAAACCTGGCTAAGTACTACAGAAAGTGCATTTTTTTCAGGCGCCTGATTATCTAGATTGCTGACTGCCCTGACTACATTAATTCAATGACTGCCAGAGCTTTGCTTTCTTTCTGTTAGGCGAGATTTAATCTAGAGAACTAACAAACCTCTCTAGGATGCAAATCTCTCCCAGGACCCACAATTTTGATTGACAGCTCACAGAATAATTTTGGAATGCATGCAAAATTAGGCTCACGCGATTTTCATGCAAAGGCAAACCTATCCATCAACATAATAGTGGCCCCCAGAAAGCAGTCAAGGTTCTGTGTCTGGAAACTGGAAACTGGGAAGTCTGACGTGTTAGAAGCCATAGTCAAGGGTATTTTTTTGTTTGGAGCTTTTAACATGTGTAGGTGCTTTCTAGCACATGACAAAAAGATCAGAAATTTGTATAAAAAATTATTATTCCAGGATTTCGATTCACAACGGAGTCTGTTTTTGAGAATTGCTGGTCTGCAGTTTGGTGGAAGAGATGAGCTGGTAAAAATCAGAGTCCTCGAGTCCTCAGTCTGTTTTTCAAACAGAGGACGGTAAAAGAAATACTCTCCCTGACTCATGATGCCAGTCCCTTAGAATATAATGTAAGTGTTTGAGGTTGGCACGAGTTTACACGCTAAACCTCATCCTAGCTGGAGCGGGAGGCCGATACTGCACGTGACACACAAGAATGCGGAAGCTGTCGGTGCAGAGCACACGGAGCTAGAGAAAGATCCATAGGGCCTCTCGGGTGAATACTCACTATTTGGTAGAGTCAGACAACTGATACTCTCGTCGTCGATCATAGCATTCCTGGATTCCAGGATCATTCCATAAACTCTTGATTGCATCTACGTACGGATTCTCAAAAGCAGACACCTTCTCCACGTCGACTTCTCGAACCAACTGTGCATGAGCCTGTTAAAAATAAAAACAGGAGTTTAATCTCTCTCCTTTCTGTCACTGAGAACTGCCTCTAGTTCATATACTGTACTGTGCACCACTGAGATCTTCCTTCATATGCTTTTTTCAGACTGGTTTATCGAAGTCTTGTTGCTGCTCCTGCTTTTTTTTTTCGCCCCCCTTAGAGAGAATCCAGTCTCAAATCTTTCCCTAGTAGAGTAAACCTTGAGGCTACTTGAAGTTGACTAGAGGAAGACAGGGAAGACAGCATTGGGCTCCCATCAGAACAGTGAGCATGTCATGTTACACATATGATCATTCCTGGTGATTATCAGAATCCTAAACCAATGTTATTAAAGAGAAAATGGACAGAAATAATTATTCCCTCTGTGTTTATAGTTTCTCATCATCAAATACATAATTTACCCAGCCCTTGAGTGTTTATGACTTAGCAGAGACTTAATCACACTCCTCAACTAATAGGGTTCAGTTTCTATCGTTCCTTTCCAAGATAGGATATAAAACCCCTAGAAGAACAATTAATATTAATGATGTGAAACACAGTAACCATTCCCCCCCTCCATTCCAATACACCCTTACTGCCTAAGTATTTATTTCATATCTGCCTTATTGACATTATCAGATTGAGAATTTTATTAAATTTTTTAATGAGGAAAAAGGACTTTGTTGTTTCCAGCATACAACATTCAGTAGGAAAGAGGTAAGGAGATTTAAAAAATTTTTTTCAGCAAGATTGATATCAAAATACTGTATGGTCAGCCCTGAAATTAACCAAATTATACCACTGCCTAAAATCCCAGTCAAAATAGGGTTCATGGAAGTAATAAATTACCTCCATAACTTACAATGACATATAGTACATTAACATAGTTACATAAAATATGTATGTGAATTATACCCACATGTAAATATGCAAATAAATATAACTACCTTGGAAATTGAAGGTAAGTAGCTGATAACATATTTATATACTCTTACTTGCAGAAATAAAAATTTTCAAACTAGGTTAGTGGATGGGCATCATGATCACATGATGACCTAATTATTCATTTCAAAGAGTTTTATGCAGATGGAATTTCAAGACATTTTTAAAATAAGTTTAATCTATGTTAGACCCTGTCTGCTTCCCAAACTTCACTTTTCTTCTCTTCCAAGTGGGAAGGGCCCCATATCATTAGACTAATCTTGACTTAAACAAGGTTTCTAGAAGCCCAACATGAGACTGAAGAAATCACCTTTCTTGTTAGTTCTGTTCTGACCTTGCACAATCTAGTAAGTGAGAAATTCTAGCTCTGCTCTGGACCCCAATCTTCGAAAAGGGATCCCTGTAGTTGCTTTCTGTACCTAATCACCATCCAGGCAAACTGGCTTGTTATCCCAGCAGCAAACTTGTCAGCCTGGAGTCCTCTTTCTGGGTCCCACTCCAGGTGGGCTTACCTTAGTCAAAGGTCCTGTCCAGCAGATATATGTCTCATACCTCTGCAGGTGTACCTAATGTCAAAGTTTCAAACCCCTGCCTTTCCGCCCCTCCTCACTGAAACTTCCAACTTAGTGTCCTGAGATAGGACAATGATCACATCCTTGGCATGATCCTAAATTAGAGTCCCTAGGGCTGTGTCTTCATTACAGGGTCCTCGAGAGGATTCTTGTGGTCTGGGGAAGCAGCTGGGTACAGGAGCAGGGGTCTACAAGTATGCCTTCCCACTGGATATACTCTAAAGACAAGGTTTCGAATCTGACTCTACTTCTGATAACCCCGGGTAAATTGCTTACTCTTTCCACATATTATTTCTGGTGGGGAACATACTGCCCCACCGGCCTCAGGCTGCTTTGTATTGTGTTACAATACAAAGTGTGGTCATTCTCGAAAGGTAGTGTTACACGGGAATTTGAGAGAAATGCACATCCTCTGATCCTCCAACCTGGAGCATCAGAAACTCTGGAAATAAGGCTCAGCAATCTGTTTCAAGATTCTGATGCGTGCAAAAGTCTGAGAACCAATGCAAACTACAAAGCACACAGGTGCTAGTTGTTCTGATCGTAATTAATTGCCTGGGAAAATTGTTATGGGAAGCTAAAGAGAAGAGGCTCAGAGAAGCAACAGCTACTCTAAAGCAGATGTCTTAAGAGATGGGAAGCTACGGAAATGACTAACATGGGCTGGATATAGGCAATAGGGAGTAATGGGGACTGCGGCATGTTATGAATACGTTCCCTAATTAAAGACCGCAGCTGCTGCATAGCTCCAATCAACTGCTGCCATTGGCAAGGTGGGCCCGTGTTGCCAGCTCTACCAATTTTTCAAGGAAGCCTAAATAAATAAATTAATTAAATAAAATAAAAATTCTAGGTTTTCCTGTGAATTAACCTTAATTTTAGATCTTGGCAACCCTATAAACGATAAAAGCTAGTTCAGGGGCCACTGATTTGCAACATGTTCTAAAAGATTCTTTTTTATTTGCTTCCCTGATAAACTTGACCAATAACACTGTCCCACACAAACTGGAAAACAGTAGCTGGCTATCGGTGAACACTGAGAAGGTGATTTTCAGTACTTTTCCACAAGAACACTTAGACAAATGATTATACGATCCATAGGAAGAAATGGTGGGAATCTCACTCTGAATAGTGGTAACACAGGTTAGTATAGGTACTATTTCTATAACACGTTTGATACTTACTACCCTGGGCCAGTCATAGCATTTGGAAGGAGTCCTCTTTCTGTGTCTAGAGAAACAGGCGTCTGCCAGAGAAAACAGCTTCAACATACCAGACACTTTTCACTATGATGATTAAATGTTTATTGGACCCGGATGAAATGCTAGGTAATACAGCAGTTAGAGAACTAGACAGCGTTCCTGCGGGGGGCTGGGTGGTGGGGACAGTTCATATGAATGGCAACCAAACAAAGCACAGGATTATGGGCTCCAGGAATAGGAACAAGACAGAATATTTGCATTTCCATCCTTAATTTCCATTGACTGTAAGGGCATTTTAATTGAGACAACACTGTCAACAGTGTATGGTTGTAACTTTCCACCAAGAGCCTGCTGCTGTAAAATGAGACTACTTCCAATTGCCAGAAAACTCCTGTAATTTCCTCTCCTGGTCTATCTCTGCTTGCTTTAACTTACAACTGGAATGCCTTCCCTCCTCCTTTCTGTACCTCCTTTAGCTTTTGCTCCAGAGCTATATTAGAGGCTACCTGCCACAGGAAGTTACTCCTGATTGTCTGCCCCTCCAAAAAACGAGTTATCTTTGCAGCCTTTGTACCATGGAACGTCTGTATTTTGCTTTATGTTAATAGTTACATCTTGACTTACTCCCCTTCTAGACTATACAGTGAGCAAAGGGCTGGAGGCTACAGACTCTAAGTTCGTTTGAGGGCCCATATAAGAAATACTTGCCTAATTTAATTGCACTTAAAAAGTACGCAAAAGCACAATGCCAAGTCCTACAAGTCAAAGTCAGTTTCTCAAGGAAATCTTCCACCCATTACTACTCCCGTATAACTACATAATCCTTAGCAGCACTTATCGGAGTAAATGGTGCACATCTATGTGTGTGATACCCGTTCGTGTCTTCCTCCACACTCACAGCAGAACGTCTAAGACAGGCTCAACGTGGCTCGGGACCTCGCAGCATGCCTGTCACTTGGGAGAGGCTCAACAAATATTTGTTGGATGCAGGATGCGAGGAAGGAAGAGTAGAAATTATTCTAACCTTGCAACCAGGACATCTAACTTCCAGTCCTGGCTTTACCCATGACACTAACTGGCCATGATCTTCACTTAGGGGACAGCACATTACTTTTTTAAAACTTCATTTTCCTTGTCCATAAGATGATGCAATTAGACCAAATCACTTAAGGACTTAGCTAGCCACGAGCAGGAGGATTGCAAACACAGAGGAAACGCATCTACAATGCAGAGAGCATCAGGGAGCGTGTCATACCATTTACTGAAACAAGAGCTCACTACTTCCAACCGGCGCCTGAGAAAACAGGCAGATAGAGTAAATCTGTACATGAGTAATGAATGCTACATGGGGAGTGAGCAAGCAGAATTCAGTACAAACAGAGAACAAACAGGGTGTCAGAGAGAAGGATTTAGCTGGCAGGTGGAGGTGAAGACCCAGGATGCTTCTAGGTGGGAAGGGTAGATGAACCAAGGCTTGGTGGACAAGATAAACATGGCACTTTCTGTTAACTGTGAAAAAACCAGTCTAGTGAGGAAGTTTCATGCTGACTCTTAATCCAAATTAACCTCCACAGGGAATGCGGCAGTGCTAGTCTCAGCTTCGAACCCTAACTCAGAAGGCAACCTCCGCCACCTTTGGAAGAAAATCGCTCTCAGAAAACACAGGTCACCGCTTGGGTTTCACCCGGGACAGAACTTGTAAGTCACTTCTCCTGCCTCTCGGGCTTCATTGTTTAATTCCATCCTTGCTGTTTTGGAAAATGACATCCAAATATAATCAACTGTAATTTGCATTTATATAAGAACGTTCTCTGAAGTTCCCTAAGTTATTTAAAAGTATGACAGCATTTTTACAAAATACACTTCGAATTTTAAAATTGCTTCTCCATTGGGGTTGCTGGGGGGAGGTGGGATTGGAAGATGGGGAGTGCTATCGTGAGTGCTGTGAAGTGTGTAAACCTGGCGATTCACAGACCTGTACCCCTGGGGATAAAAATACATTATATGTTTATTAAAAAAAAAAAATTTGGAAGGGGAGGCGAACCATAAGAGACTATGGACTCTGAAAAACAACCTGAGAGTTTTGAAGGGTCAGGGGTGGGAGGTTGGGGGAACAGGTGGTGGGTAATGGTGAGGGCACGTTTTGCATGGAGCACTGGGTGTTGTGCAAAAACAATGAATACTGTTACGCTGAAAAAATAAATAAAATGGAAAAAAAAATAAATAAAATTGCTTCTCCAAATGTCCCCAGTGAAAAGTAAATCCTCTCAATTTTTTTTGTAAAAAGTATTCGGTATGTGGAAAGAATATTTTGTTACATGTGAGAGTAGGAACTCTATTTGTTTTTTCCTTATTTGTCCAAATGTGCAGTGTAATTAATTGTGAAAATCACAAGAAATTATGCAAAATTACATAATTATTCATAAAAAAAGGCTAACTCTGATGAAAAGGAAAGAATTCATTTTTTTAAAGAGATTTTATTTATTTATCTGCCAGAGAGAGAGCAAGAGAGCACAAGCAGGGGGGAAGCAGAGGGAGAGGGCTTCCTGCTGAGTGAGGAGACCCAATTGGGGCTCGATTCCAGGACCCTGGGGTCATGACTTGAGCCAAAGGCCGACACTTAACTGACTGAGCTTCCTGGGTGCCCCAAGAATTCATTTCTGATAATACAAATAACAACTGCAGCTGACTGTTGGTTTTCTTTTGAACCCTGTACACAGAAAAGCAAAGTAGGTATGAGTTAGATAAACAGAATGTAAAGCACAATTCTATTTCATTTTAAGTTATAGTTGAATACACTGCATGGAATTACTTAATGATGAAAGCTCACTTTCAGAAATCTTAGCAAGCTGGAGCCAAGCCTTAGAGGAACACTGTGAAGACCAAGGAGCTACTCTTAGGCACTCTGGCAGAAGTCGAGGGAAAGACCGCACGGAAACCACAAGATGTGCCAATGTGGTAAAATGCCTTGTTTTCACGATCCGGTGGCCATAAAATTCAGGTAAATCTTGGACGTGTTGCTATTTCCATGGTCACTTCAGCAAAGGGGGAGGAATTGCATCCCCACCATGGTGGGTCTCACCCTGCCCACAAAAGGGCAAGCCTTCCAATGAGAAAAAAAAGAGGATCTTATAATCACTTTGGAAGGCTTTTTAAAAACTCATTAACAGCTTGGGGTGGCTTTCGGCTGGAATGTGACACCTAGTCCGGTTCCTACAGTCCCAAAGGAGAAAACCAAGCGGTGCCTTCCACATTTGTGGAAGCGTTCAGACACAAACATTCAGCAACTCGTTAGGGGCTGGCTGCTCTGCTGGCAAGGGTGCCCGACACACACAGAGGCCCTCTGACTTAGAGTCTAAACCACTGTGGAGTCTGTTTTAATTCCGAACCAAGGCTCACATCCTCTTATTCTTGTTTGTCCTTGGTGCTTTTTCCGTGTTCACATTTGACTCTTAAAAAACAGAACAGAACGAAAAAACAAAACAAACAAACCAAAAAAAACCACTGCAAACTCCTCAATAAATTGTGTGTTGGGGCGGCGGGGGGGAGGGGGATCCCATGCTTTTTGCTTTATTTTCTTCCGTTCTAAGGAAAGTACAGAGTAAAATAAGGGACTCTGGGATGGGATTTCTCTCTTGTAAACCACTTTCACACAGCAGGAAAAAAGGGGATTTTCTGGCAAGCTATTTAACATTTCTAAACCTCTAAGTCCCAATCTGTCAAATGAGGGTAGAAATAGCATTGACCTTAGGGGGATAAAGGACAGGAATGCACGGAAAACTCTTAAAGGCAGAGCCTAACGCCTAAAGCTACCAGTTACTGAAAAAGTGTAAGAAAAGATAAAACAGCACAGAAATCATAAACCACGGCGCACACACCAAGAGCTTCTGTGATGCTGGGCAAGTCACCCAAGCCTTAATTTGCTCACACGGGAAGTAACATTTCGCAGGTCACACTGAATGTTGGATCTCCTAGTCCTCAAACTGGCAAACACCCCTCGGCATACAATTTCCTACAGAAAACGTGGACGGGGACTATCATTTCCCAGACCGCTTCGCCTTCTCTGATTTCATCCCAACTTCAACAGCTGACCTTCATTAAGGTGCATTAGCCAGAGGGTGACAGTTGTTGTTGATACATCTTTTTATGACCGTTACTGCATCAATGACAGAGAGCAGCAATGTCACGCTGAGCTCCCGCTGGCTGGGTTCACGTGGCAAAGTGACTCAGTCCCACAGAAGAGCCTCTCCACGCTTAGGATTCAACGCATTGCTCAGCAAAATTACACATTACTACGTGACATAGGCTTCTGAAGTCCCTGACGAAGATTATAAAGCTTGTGTGTGGAATCTTCCAGAGCTAGGAATCTACAGGATCTCCTTTGCTAAAGTGCCCACTACATCCCTCTTCACCCGGGTTTGGAATGGGGACGACGGAAGCTTCACTGAGTACTCCAGAGAACCAGACGGGGAGGACGAAGGCCTGAACGATAGCTTGAGACCAAACCAGGCTTTGTTCCTGACTCTCACACACCACCCCAGTGTCTTCAGGCAGGTCACTCTAACTTCCTGAATCTGGGGACGCCTGAGTGGCTCAGTCGGTGAAGCCTCTGCCTGGCTCAGGTCATGATCCTGGGGCCTGGGATCGAACCCCGCATCCTGCTCCGCGGGGAACCTGCTTCTCCCTCTGCCTCTGCCCCTCCCCTGGCTTGTGCACACTCACTCAAATAAAGAAAATCTTCAACAAACAAACAAACAAACAAACAAACAAACAAACTTCCTGAAACTCAACGGCCTCATCTAGAAGATGGGGAAAAGAACTCACTGAAGGACTGGTGAAAAGAGGAAAATGCCTAAAACAAGCATTATAATCACGAGGAAATATTGTGGCCTCTCAAAATTACCATTAATGAATATTAATTATTTCAAAAAACATTTACCTGCCATGTGTCAGGCAATGCACTTGACACGGATAAAGCAGAAAATTTGTGTGAAATAAAAGACAAACCGTAAATGACTCTTAATCTCACAAAACAAACTGGGGGTTGCTGGGGGGAGGTGGGATTGGGAGAGGGGGAGCGGGCTATGGACATTGGGGAGGGGAGGCGAACCATAAGAGACTATGGACTCTGAAAAACAACCTGAGGGTTTTGAAGGGTCAGGGGTGGGAGGTTGGGGGAACAGGTGGTGGGTGATGGGGAGGGCACGTTTTGCATGGAGCACTGGGTGTTGTGCAAAAAGAATGAATACTGTTATGCTGAAAAAATTAATAAAATGGAAAAAAAAATGTTCTAATTCACGTATTACTCTGCTTTCATTAAGACTCTACAAATTGATTTATTATCCCATTATTAAACTTGTTCTTTTATCATTACATTTGTATTTTTAGTCTCCATTATGGTGTTCACCAACACAATCAAAGACTATAAGCCGTACCACCTTTTCCAAAACACAGCTGCTAGAAATCCTGTCCTCTCTCTGGTTTTGCTTCACTATCAGCGATACCTGCTTCTAAAATACAATGAATTTCTTCTTGGTGGAGGAAATCTCCTTCTTGTTGATTTTATTTTTTTTTAAGATTGTATTTATTTATTTGACACAGAGAGAGAGAGCACAAGCAGAGGAAGCAGTAGGCAGAGAGAGAAGCAGGCTTCCTGCTGAGCAGAGAACCTGATGTGGGACTTGAAGCCAGGACCCTGGGATCATGACCTGAGCCGAAGGTAGATGCTTAACCAACTGAGTCACTCAGGCGCCCCTTTAATTGTTTAAAATATTCTTTTTCTTGGGGTGACTGGATGGCATAGTCAGTTGCGCATCCAACTCTTGGTTTCGGCTCAGGTCATGATCTCAGGGCTGTGGGATTGAGCCTTGAGTCCCGCTCCACGCTCAGCGGGGAGTCTGCTTGAGATTCTCTCTCCCTCCCCCTCTGCCTCTCTCACTCATGCGCGTGCTCTCTCTCTCTCAAATCAATCAATCAATCTTAAAAAATATATATTATTTTTTTAAAGGACTCAGTATCTTTCTTGGCTCTATCACCAAAATCCCATGTAAATATTTTTGTGTTGTTTTCTGCTTATCATTGTCCTTTATCATGTCTTTCTGTCATGTCATGATCATCAGTATCAATGACGCTGTAGGTCAGATGCTTGAGGCAGCATGACGTAATATACATGAAGTAGCTCCAAAATGTACGTTGACTGATTAATTACATGGCTCCATTAAGAAGAATCTTGCTCTCAGCTCTGTAAAATCTTGGGATGCGATATAAAAATCATGCACAGCTGAAATGTCACAGTATGAATGTGTGTGCATATCCACACACACCTTATGAGTACCACAAAAAAAAAAAAAACACAAAAAACCAGCTTATTTCCCAAGACTTTATACAAAGTCACAGTGATAAAGAAGAAACTGGAAAGGGAGAGTCTTTTAAGGATATGCATATTTATCAAAATAATGAGGTATGCCTGTAAGGTTGCTTTCAAAGAATATTTAAGGAGCCTTAGTTACTCTAGATTTTAATGGCTGTTTATTTGAAAAATGGGTTCTACAATCAAAGTCACATTACTGCGGACAATGAGGGTTAAACCAAGTTAAACAGATATCTATACTACAGAACTCAGAAACTTTAATAAGGTAATGGTGCGGGCGCCTGGGTGGCTCAGTTGGTTAAGCATCTGCCTTCAGCTCAGGTCACCATCCCTGGGTCCTGGGATTCAGCCCCGCATCGGGCTCCTGCTCTCCCTCTCCAGCTCCACTGTGCTTGTATGCCCTCTCTTGCTCTCTCACTCAAATAAATAAATAAAATCTTAAAAAAAAAAATAAGGTAATGGTGCTCAGAATCCATGAGCACAGGCTAGGCTTGGAGATATTACTGTCCTTCCCAAACCTGCTTGACCGCAGTAGCTTCTTTCCCCTCAGGTCAGGTGATGGGACTGGTGCGCTCATGGATCACATTCTGCAAAACTGGGTAGACACTGAGGCTTGCACAAACAGACAGGGCTTGGTTTTATACAAGCCAAACAGCCACCGGACTGATTCTCCCCGATTCTGGAATAACAGGTAAATGCCTGCTTTAGAGATTCACATCCTCTTCATTTCTGAGATCACATTATGCCTGTGGCTCATTTCCTGACATTATGTCTCAGAAGAAACCTAATCATTTTAGCCCTCTGCAATGTCTGTGCTCCTACAATCTTATTAACCAGAGGACTATGCTGCTGCAGGGTTGGGACTTTGTTTTATCCAGGAGGAACAGATAAAGAAGATTCCCCTGCCGGGCTTGGTACTCTTGAACAAGGCTGAAAAAAAATTAAAAGAACAAGCTCTCTTAACGAAGCATTCCCAGATGCTCCTGGCAATTCCAGAATCCTGCCCTGGGGGGGTATAATCTTTCTGGGACATCCACTGTGAAACCTGCCCTCTGCACCTTCAGAATGTGTGCGCAGGAGAACTGAAAGGCTCACAGTCCCGGGATCTTGCAGACGGAAGAGATCCTTCTAGAACACTAGTTTCCATACCTTTAACTCAGCAAGAAACCGTTCCAGTAGTAAGAAGGTTAAAAGAAACTGCAGCAAGGCTGCCTGCTTGTTCAATGAAAGAAAGTAATGACACATTTAGAGCCTGAGTAGGAAGAAGGGAACGGAAATAAGAGAAGCCACATCTCATTAGGATTTGGGGGGGAAGGGCTTAATAGTAAGTTGTATAATTTGTCACTTTGAGTAAGAACCCAAATTTCAGGAAGATTATGGGTAAAAATCAACTGTAAAAAGCTACTTGGAGGGACACCTGGTTGGCTCAGTGGGCTAAAGCCTCTGCCAGGCTCTCCCAGGGTCCTGGGATCAAGTCCCGCATCCGGCTCTCTACTCAGCAGGGAGCCTGCTTCCACCTCCCTCTCTGCCTGCCTCTCTGCCTACTTGTGATCTCTGTCAAATAAATAAATAAAATCTTAAAAAAAAAAAAAAGCTACTTGGACAAGGGATGAGAAACTGGTAACCCTCTAGTGAGAATATGAGAGTTTATAGTCTACACGTGACACTTTGAATATGAAAACTGTTAATGTTAAATAGCTTTGAAATATTTATTTGTTGACCAACAAATCAGTTTTCTTATATTGGTATACTAAAATGTTTTCAAATATGAAACTCTTTCTAAAAAATAAAATCTTTATGTACCCACATAGATTAAAGTAAAAGAAAATGAGCAGAAGGATTTTTCTTGGTACATTCATGCATTTTAGTCATGTTCTTAGCCGTATCTGTTCTAACATCATGTCCCTGACATTTTTCAGAAGATTATATTTTTCAGTATGGATACATTATATAATAAACTATTTTATAAAACTGCCTGCAATACTTTCCAAAATTGCACTAGCTGTTTTAGGTTAATATATTTGAAATTGTTAACATATCCCAATTGGGTCCTTCTTTATAGACCTTGATTTTTTTTTTAGACCTTAATATTTTTAATTCAGAAATATTCTCCCTTTGGGGGGCCGAAATAGCTGGCATTCTCCTACATGGGAGGTACTCTTAATTCTATTTTTCAACTGAAAATAAGTAAATACTCAAGTTCAAATATTTCCACAGAACTCTCTTTTTGTATTAGTGTAGAATATTCCTCTACCACAAATACTTCAGGAGACAAAATTCATTATTGATAGATTATCACAGCTTGTTTTGGCACAAATATGACTTACTTGTATGTCATAACTAATTCCAAGCACATTCTCTCTATAGGTCTCTCAGTTTAATAAATGTTTTACTGTACTGTGCTCCATCAGAAACTATATTCATATTCTTATCACTAAATACTTTCACTCTAAACAATTTTTAAAGAAGCAAAAGTGTTTACCATAGTATTTCAAATAACAATAGATATTTCTCTTTATCAGAATGAACTTTCAAAAGTTCCACCTTGATTGCATGAATTAAAGGGGGGGATCAAACCATAATTGTTTGCAAAGATTTTCTTCTGCTAAGGGAGTTCACAGATTCATAGCTACTGCTTTTTTTTTGGTACATGCATAAGAAAACTTGGAATTAAAAAATGAGCTAAATTAACATGGATCACTTGATCTAAGTGAAAAGTCATGCTTCACAGAGTAATATAAAAATGCACTTTCTGCAGCTGCCCGTGCTAAAATGTTATTTTGGGTACAATATTCTGAAAATAACAGCTAATTTTGGAAGTAGACACTGATACTTCCTCAGCAGATCTGGGTCTTTTGAATTTCGTGTGGTTGCTGATGTCATTACGGTAAACATGATGGGTGCTAAATATTAAATGATTTTGTACAAGTTATACATTATTGTTAACTTCCTTGAGAATCAAAAATTCAACATTTAATTTTTTGTTAAACATATGCTTTCAGTTTTTGGTTTTTTTTTTAGATTTTATTTATTTGACAGAGAGAAATCACAAGAGAGGCAGGCAGAGAGAGAGGAAGGGAAGCAGGCTCTCCGCTGAGCAGAGAGCCCGAAGCGGGACTCGATCCCAGGATCCTGAGACCATGACCTGAGCCGAAGGCAGCAGCTTAACCCACTGAGCCACCCAGGCGCCCTCAGTTTTTTTTTTTAAAGCTTATTATGGCCAAAAAGATTTTTTGCAAAATAAAAGCATTCTCCAAACATTAAAACAAATAGTCAACAGATTGCCACCAAACAATAAATGACAAAACCATCGAAGCAAATGCTCCCAGACCACCACGGCAAGACAGCCTGACCTTGACTTTCCATATAGTTCAATTATATCTAACATAATTTCCCACTAACACTGCTCACTGAAGGTCTGGTATCTCAGTGGACCTCACAGCTTACAGACCAGCACGCAGCATAATTAGCCAGTAACAACCCACAGAGCAAACACACCACATCCTTCTCTAACACCCTACTGGCTGGAAAGAGTTGGCTATCCCGACTCACTCTTGCCCAAGCCTACACCATATTAGCACTGAGTGCCCACATGCTGCCTTTGAAAGGAGATGCAGTGACACTACATCTGGAAGGATTTGGGGAAAAGCTGGAACATCTTCCGGATTGCACCAAGTGTTGAAGTGAGAAGTCTGTTCAACTGCATGAACAGAATCTGGGAATACAAAGTGAAAACCCACCAAATCCATCCTGGTTTATTTTAATAAGAAGAATGCTTCCTTTTAAAAATGAGAAGATGGAACAAATACTAAACTGATGAGATACTGGGGCACCAGGTGCAACCTGCAAGCATCCCCAGCAAGCCGGGGCTTGGGATCAGCCTGCATATGGTGTAGATGCGGCCTGGGGGAACCAAGGAGACTAGCGGTAATAAATTGATGAAATGCAGACCTCCTTCTGGAGCACAGTTTTTTTTTAAAGGGGTCAACAGCTAAAATCAAGAGCCTTCCATGGAACAAAGAAGTACATTTCCTACCTCTCTTGAGACCCTGGAGGATATGGAACACTGAACCCATATTCCAAGAGGACAAGAGGCTACAGCCAGGCGGGCTACCATCTACCCCACACCATTGTCAATAAGAACAGGAGAGGACATAACTCTTTATGGAAGCAAAGAATATTTTATCTCCCATAATGCCGAAATTAATTCTGTTGTGACAGAATACCTGGGTGGCCCTGAAGTAATGTGACCTCACGCCCACCCCTCACCCCCTACAGGGCTCGTGTGATGCTCCTGCTGCATGTGGTGTTAAGAGGCTTCTGCACTCTGCATAAGAGGAAGCAAGAATTACACTGAATCCAACTCCTAGCAGGGGGCACTTACTCGGTTTCCTCACCACGATCTGTTAAAAATGTTGTGCACTGGGGCTCTTCCAATGTGTTTTCCCCTTAATGTATTCCCTAGAGCTGCAGAGATGCTGAACTTTGAATGCTCTGGTTGTGAGTTCCAGTCCACGCCGTTCGAATGGAGGGCACCAGGGCTTGCGTTAGGAACGGAATGGTACCACATGGTTTGGGTTTATTAGGGGCTGAAATGACTATTTCAACGTATCTCGCGCTGTGGCCAAGAGCCGGTGGCTTCGGAGGCAAACACTAAGTTTCTCCCATGCTCCCACTGACTTGCTTTAGGACCTCTCCAAGGCTCAATTTCCTTATCCCTAGAGTGGGGTTGTCATATAAGGTCATCACAACATTGTTATGAAGCTTAAATGTAATACTGTTCATAAAACAGCAGAGTAACATGCACACACTTCATTTGAACTTCAGGTCTGATCCAAGGGGAAGGATGATGGAATATCCTCACCTAGGTTTTTGTTTGTTTTTTTGTTTGTTTGTTTGTTTTTGTGTTTTTTTTTTTGTATGCAGTGAAACAAGTATTTTGGAGGTTTCAAATTTTGAGAATCTATTCCAAAAATTTCAAAATAACTTCTACAGTTCCTACCAACATGCTATATATGCCATTATCAGCTTTGTATCTTGTATCTTAAGGACATGCTGTTTTACACTCTTACTTAAATTATGGGTTATATACAATTAATTATAGTGACCACTGGGAATGAGTTACAATTGTTTTTCCAACTAAAGCATGTTGCCTCTAGTTAACATATTAGAAAAATGTCTTTATTCTCCAAAGGTAAAGCCCAAACTCATTATACTACATTCATCTCAAAGGGAGTTTTCAAAACATGCGAAGAGCACAACCTGACAAAAACCCCTTCTGATATACCCAAATAGATGTGCATGAAGATTTTACCAAATACAATATATCCAGATGCACTCTTCCCGTTAAATTCTGGTAAGTTTCCCATGAAAGGTTGGTGACGTAGCATGGGCCATGAAATAAAACCAAATCAAATCTATCTTAATATAACTCAAAAGGTCTTTGCAATTTGCATTGCTTTTTCAGGAAGATAAAAAATGCATATTGCTTCTTTTATGTGTTCTTAGCTATATATCTATTTTTGAAACGCTCTCATGTAATTTCTAAGTTTAGGGCCTACTTCCTCTTTACTGTGCCGTCTGGGCTACAGTCCGTCTCTGATAACATTTGGATCCTCACTCTGAGGAACCTTTATAGACTGACTCCCAGGAGGATAACCTTCCCCTAACCTCTTCTGTGCTTGTGAACAGTACAAAATGACCACTCTCTTCCCATCTAGAGCATCCACATAGATTTAAAATATTTAAAAATTCCCAGGACACCTGGGTGGCTTAGTTGGTTAAGCATCTGCCTTCAGCTCAGGTCATGATCCCAGGATCCTGGGATCAAGTCCCGCTTTGGGCTCCTTGCTCAGTGGGGAGCCTGCTTCTCCCTCTGCCTGCTGCTCCCCCTGCTTGTGCTCTCTTTTTCTCTCTGACAAATAAATAAGATCTTAAAATAAATATTTTCAAATTTCTTGACTTGGTGGTAGGAAAAAAGCAAGCTTTCTAGAGTTTCAGCCTCTTTGATTAAAACGATCTCTTGCTAGGCAAAGGAGGTAAGGGAAGAAATTCATTTCTTTTCGCCTAAGGCAGAACACTGTGGGGAGAGAAAACAAAAAGAAGAGGCAGTAGGAGCTGTTCGTGGAATAAGGTTAAAAACAGTGGTGCACCTACAGACACAAACTTTGAAATCATTTATCTGAGTTCGTGATCAGATTACTTTCTATTTTCCACTCATTAATATCAGATTTAAGAAGGATGGATTATAGAGAGATAAAAAAAAATTGGTAGGAAGGGGAAATCTTCAAGCAATATATTCAAAATTTCAAAGAGAAACAATCCAAGTGAAACAACATAGCACTGGAATCTGGGGTTTAGGAAGGAGCTCACAAGTCACCAGGAGAAGTTCTTAATTAATTACAAAGCTAACATACAGATCTGGTAAAGAAAGGATGTGTGGTGGGCCCTAGGTCTTCCAAGAATCCAATCCATCTTCTCATTTAAAACTTTCCTAATAATTACCTTCTCAGGACACTGAGGGACTTCCTGAGACATTCGGGGGACACTGAGCTGTATTACTTGCCGGACACTGCTTTTTCAATGTCTCACGTTTGTGCACCGAGAATTTCCAACAATGCTGTAAATGACCTGAGGGCAGGAACTGTCTACTCTTAACATTTTAGCATGATGCTAGGGTTACTTAATATGTATTTCTACAACTGAACTCAACTGCCTTCATTCTGATATATCTGTCTAGAAATAACATCTGATAAGACCGAGGGTAAGAAGAAATCATGACCAGTACTGGACACAGGAAGCAGTCCTGCCAATGTTGGGAGGTCTGGCTGGAGCTCTGGTAGTATCTTGGACTATTCTTTTAAGCTGTATAGGACTATTTTCTTAATCTTGACTTCTGTAGCTGAACTATTGGATGAGAGACTAATAAAGATGCCTTGCCCTTATGATTACACATTCAGACCAAATCTGGGCTGAAATTAAAATATTTGCCCAGTTGTATGGCCTGGGCACTGATCAAACAGAACAAAGCAGGGCTCATGTGTCACAACCACCTTTTAACTGATGGTGACAAAGGGGCCATAAATGTCCCCCCGGTAGGACCAGGGCTGCTGGGGTCACTCAAAGAACTTGGGGCAAGAGCTATAACATAATTGAAAAGATTTTACCACTGGTACAGTGTTAGCAAAGGGTAAGGTCTGAATACCAACTTGGCCTATAAGTAATATCTTTGAGTCATAAATATGTTAATTTTACTCAAAAGTTATTCTTATCTGATAGTGTAGGACTGCATACACAGCTGGCAGAAAAGAAAGAAAGAAATTTAAGAAAGGGAAAGGGGGGCACCTGGGCGGCTTAGTCATTAAGCATCTGCCTGGCTCATGTCATGATTCCAGGGTCCTGGGATCGAGCCCCACATCGGGCTTCCTGCTCGACAGGAAGTCTGCTTCCCTCTCTCCCTCTCCCCTTGCTTGTGTTCCCTGTCAATAAATAAATAAATCTTTAAAAAAAAAAAAAAAGAAAGAAAGAAAGGGAAAAGGAAAGGGAAAGAGAAGGGAAGGAAGAAAGAAAAAAAAAACCAGAAATTTCCACCAAAGCTATAATAAAATGTTTTTTTATTCCACTACTGATCATACTTCTAACTCAAAATTTTTGGGGGGAGTCATTCTTTTTTTTTCCCCCCTAAGGTTATATTTATTTGAGAAAGAGAGAGAGCTCGAGAGACTCCCAGAGGCAAAGGGAGAAGTGGGCTCCTGACTGAGCAAGGAGACCGATGTCGGGGGGGCTGGATCCCAGGACCCGGGGATCATGACCTGAGCCAAAGGCAGAGACACTCAATTGACTGAGCCGCCCAGGTGCCACTTCGGGAGTCATTCTATGTAAGTCCTGGCTTCTCCACAATAACTTCAGTTCATTTTGCAATGAAGAGCCCACATCATGCTATGTTCCCTGCTTTATTCAATAAATGAAGCATAAAGGCCAACAACAGACCAAACTACCGTCTTGGTTTTGCAGAGGAGGAGAGTGCTATTTTTTTGTTCACAGTGCGATTCCCTGTAACAGGCAATAGCAGTGACAATCCCACCTAGGAGCTTGAGGCCCTTCTGGACTCAGATGCGACTTGTGACATGCCACGTCCTGAAGAGCAGGACAGCAGGGAGAGCTGACATAATCCTCATGCTAAGTGTGAGTACTCAGCTGAACATCAGAATCACCTAGGGAACTTTAAAAAATGCTCAAGTCTACGTGCCACCCTTGGAGACTCTGACTTAATTGGCCTGGGAAGTGGCCAAGGTTTTTAAATCCGCCCCCCACACCCCCCACCAGTGGTCTAATATACAGCCCGAGTTGAGGAACACGGGTGGAAACCATGCTTTCCAGAGTAGGAGGCATATAACCATCCACAGGGGGCAGAAAGAAACTATCAAAACCTATGGGCTGCATCTTAAAACAAACAAACAAACAAGCTACTAAGTTTGACTGTATTTACTAGACGGAATCACGATGGCACGTGGACCTCTCAGAGGCCCCTGTGTGGTATCCAGGAGTCCTGCGGATCCCCTACCCCTCTGTTCACTCTCGGCGTGCTGCTATATATCTCCATTAATGTGTCTCTAGTTAGGTAATTTACAGATTCTATTATCTGAAAGATTAGAATCCTGACAACACTTCATAATGAGAAGGGGGATAATCAGGAAATATTTTGAGCCACCAGAGGCTTCCTAATTATGTGATGGCAAACTACTTAGAACACCGTCTAACTTAAGGATGAGCTGCACCTTTTTCTTGTACAAAACGACAAGTGTTCCACATACGCTGACCTTCCTTTTGTCAGGACAAGGGGCTGAAGGAGCAGCCTATTTGGCTGACACTTTTGTACAAATAAACATATTTAATCTGTCTCCTCAAGGCCAAAGAGCATTTTAACAGTGAATGAGAGTAAGTGCTAGGAAATGTGTGTTGTGCAAAGTGCATTTTGGAAAATGGGTATTTGGAAATGTTTTCAGTGTGATGGGATTCTGCTGTCAAAACCAATGTAAGGTGGGACACTAGAAAAAGACCATGTTATGTATACATTTTATAAAGCTGGGGAAAAGTATTTTGGAGAAAAGAGTTTCAATCACGTTTTTAAAGTCATTTGTTAAAAATGAATAATGTAACACAACAACTTTCCATTAATTTGAAAGAACAGCTGACTGATACCTATAAAGATGGGAATTTACTAGCAAAATTTCAATAAGAAATCTTTTCACAGGTGGTCAGTGGGACCGAAAATGAGCTATATGATTTAGAAGGCACAACCAATGATACAGTTCCATTTACAGCCACACAGCTTCTGTGGTATCTTTTTATTTATGAGACATTAAAATTAAGTCATGAATTAAGCCGAATTTAGAACCAGACTACCAAATCGCTGTCGCAGAATTAATCAAATTTTTAAAAAAATCATTAAATGTTTTATATCACTGAGGATTCAAAAGTTGTATCAAGCATGATGTCAATAAAAAACAAAATAATTTTTATCAATTGGGGCATGATCAAGAAAGTTTGGGCCATACTCTTGTTTGGTAAACGACCATTCAGTCAGTCATTCCAAAATCAGAGATGTGCAGTGTGGAGAGAAGCAGCTTGCACCGCCTGCCATAGACAATGGTTACCTTGGGTTGGTCATGTGCAAGAAGAAAGTGAAGGAAAAACTAGGAATTCTGTCTTGAGAGTGAGCTGTGAAGAAAATTCTGGAACTCTGCTAAGATTGGTTTGGAGATCAAACAGCCACGTATACATTTCACCAGTTCAATGAACCTAGGGAGCCTCATATTTTGATTGTCCCAGTGTCTTATACTATGGCTTTTTATGAGGATGCTTAAGAGATACTGTTAACAAAAACCAATCATTTCTTGGTTAAAAACAACTGTAACTTCTCAGTAATCTATCAGTAAGATCAACTTCCACTAATGCAACAAAAAAATCACCATTCTTCCAATTGATAGTATGTTCGGATACCAGATCTACAGTGGGCAGCCACTGGGAAGTGGAAAAATTATTAATTAGTAGCAGTGAATTATAAAAAGCCTCTGCTAAATATAGTGCACTGGGAAACTATGAGACAGTGTTCTGAAACCCAGAAGACACCCACTTTCAATGTGTTAGAATTGTCTGTTTCACATTCCATGTATTACTTGGTTAAGTTGCTAGAATCACCATCTTGACCCTAATATTATGGGGACTATAAAGATGCTCGTGTGATCTAAGGGAAACTTGTTATGTAGAAATCACTCTTACACGATCACAGAAACATTGTTTATGCTTTCGGGAAATCTTACCCTTAAAAAGCCAATCTTTAAGGAAACGGATTAGCTATTAGCAACAATTCTTCATGAACATTTCAATGTACTCATATACCCCCCCCCCCCCCCCCCGGCTTCCTTACAGTGTCAGGGTCTCATGTGACCTAAACTAGTTGTATGCAACTGCGGTCCCCAGCTCGCCTCTCAGAATGCATTAACCGGCAGAAGAGTCCTCCGCGGCTCAGGATCACGTGCTTCCCTTGCCTGAGGTGCCTCTGCTCTGGGTAACGGAGGATATAGCACATGTAGGTCAAAGACATCTTTTGCAGAAACTTAAACCCATCCCACACCCTAGGCAGCATTTAGAGCACTCCCCTCCCCACACACCCCTGCTTATTTTTTAGTATGGGACACAAAAATTTGAATTTTTAAAAAAGATGTATTTACTTACTTTTAGGGACAGAGAGCGCATGCGCGAGTAGGGGGGGGGCGGGACAAAGGGAGAAGACACCACAAGCAGACTCTGTGCTGGGCTCGGACCCCCAACGTGGGCATCGATTGATCGCAGGACCCGAGATCGTGATCTGAGCCAGAATCAAGAGCTGGTTGCTTAATCTGAGACACCCTGGCGCCCCACAAAAACTTGAACTTTAGAGGCACCTGGGTGGCTCAGTCGGTTAAGCGTCTGCCTCTGGCTCAGGTCGTGATCTCAGCATCCTGGGATGGAGCCCCACATCAGACTTTCTGCTCAGCTGGGAGTCTGCTTCTCCCTCTACCCCTCCCCCTGCTCCCTCAAATAAATAAATAAAATCTTGAAAAAAAAAAAAAAACCCTTGAACTTTAATAAGACAAAAATCTCATGCTTCTTAATGTTCTCCATGCAGTGCCCATTCCACACAACTGTCCTGCTCATTTTACTGAAAGTGTCTTTTGTTCCCTGCTTGCTAATTCAGGGTGCTGAGGAGCTGGAAAAGGAATTAAGTAAATCTAGGCTAGGGTTCACCTACCAAAACATCTTATTTTCCCTTAAATGCACATGTCCAAAAGCAAAGCCCTTGCACTCCAATTATTCAAAAGACTTATCTGGTTGAATGTTATGATACAGACTAGCTATGGAGCTCTGCAGAACTATGCACATTACCCTGGGTGCTGTGTGAGAGGTTGGGAAGAAGTGGATACAGTGCCCCTGTGAGAGGATTTGGCCCATGCTGCCTGGAGTCCAAGGACATGGTACCAACACGTGCTATCTGAGTAGGTGAGAAACCGCAGCATCCATAAAGTTAATGTGGAAATACATAATTAGAAAATCTCTGAACACATAATCCCGGTGTACCCAAGTCTAGGATAACAGGTATCACTTGTCCCTCTCCTTGTTAAGGTTAAAAGCATTCACACTGGGGCGCCTGGGTGGCTCAGGGGGTTAATTAAGCCTCTGCCTTCGGCTCAGGTCATGATCTCAGGGTCCTGGGATCGAGTCCCGCATCAGGATCCCTTCTCAGCAGGGAGCCTGCTTCCCCCCTCTCTCTCTCTGCCTGGCTCTCTGCCTACTTGTGATCTCTGTCTCTCTGTCAAATAAATAAACAAAATATTAAAATTTTAAAAAAAGCATTCACATTTCCCTACTTTCTCTACTATTCCTTCTCTGACATAGTCCCTCCCATCACGCACAAGTGTGAGGTGTGAAACAGTCTATTTAATATCTCATCGCCTACTTCGTGCACCGCACTGTGACAGGCACTCAGGAGGCACATAGAGGCTAATGTTAGAGAGACAATTATGAAGGCAAATAAGAAAAGGCAGGCACCTGGAGAGGAAGGGGGGCAAAGAAGGGTTCAATGAAAAGGGAGCTCCCAAATGTGCATGGCAGGAAAACATGCAGGGCTGGGCGGCATGTCCAACACAGAAGGACGCTGATGGAGCACAGTCATCTTGGACACTTGTCAGATTATTCAAGGCACAAGGCCCTAAGCCAACCGGGGCTACGGGAACTGATCCCCACCCCCAACGTGCTCCTGGCCAGGCACACAGTGTCCACGCTCAGGAAGGCATGGCTCGGACAGGGCAGGCCTGCAGGGAAGACACCAATTGTACCAGTCCATGATACTTCCCTTCTTTGCTTCTGAATAGCATTTACAGCCCAATGTAGCCACACATTTTAACAATTATATACTGTCTTGGGCAGTTGTTGCTTTATTTTATATTTTAAATATCATCTGCCTAGCTATAATTCCCCTGAGGGGTAGCCTGTGTCTCTCCCCTGGGTGGTTCAATTCCCTAAGGGGGCCCCCTTAGTCGGTTTGGAGTGTCTATGCTTCTGGTACCCATCTGAATCCGAGTATAAAGTAAATGACCAGTGGGCTGGTACCCAGCAACTTCAGGCTGACAATTCCCCAGGGTGTGTGGTACGAACTGCTCGTGGCCTTCTGGAGTTTTCTGGTTCATACCTTACTATGCGTGGCCACAAACAGACATGAAACCATTCCTGAAAAGATAAATGTATATACTGGGCTTCACGTTTAGTGTCTACTTCCTCAGATGCTCCTGCTGAAGAAAAACTGGACAGTGAGAAGTTTTCCTGATGTACCTATATGGTATATTCTATACAGTATAGAATTACATATCTTTGAGCAGACATCCACACTGGTTTTGGAGGGCAGGGAGGCACGAAACCCATGCCCTCTTTAGGCAGCGAGTTTGGTCAAATATGCACCCATTTTTAGTCCTGCATTCTATTACTAGGCAGGCAGTTTTCTCAACAAGGCAAACTGCAAACGTTTTCTGTAAATCCTACAGTTGCCGCTCTTTCTTTTGTAGAAAGAGGCTCTGTGCAAGGAGAGGCTGATCCAATAGTTAAAGTATGAAAGACTTGGCTGTTGTAGGAAAAATACTTTCTTCCAACATCGAGACAAAGACAGTTTCCAAAATTCCTAGAGTCTGATAAAATTAAAACCACATGGCAAGTGGTGTCGGGGTTTGTTTTTTTTCCCCTTAACATAGAAAGAAATATTTTAAAATATGTAATAATCTATTTAGAACTTTGGTAATGGTTATCAATGAATCATATCAGTTTTTTCTTTAAAAGATTTTATTTATTGATTTGACAGAGATCACAAGTAGGCAGAGAGGCAGGCAGAGAGAAAGGAGGAAGCAGGCTCCCTGCTGAGCAGAGAGCCTGATGGTGGGCACAATCCCAGGACCCTGGGATCATGACCTGAGTTGAAGGCAGAGGCTTGAACCCACTGAGCCACCCAGGCATCCCGAATCGTATCAGTTTTTGAAAGTGACTGTCAAAATTCTCACGGTGTTAAAACTGAAAATAAGTAATAATACTTGAATGAGGATGACCTAGGGTCACACCACAACCCTCCCTTTCTTGTACTGGTTCACTGCTGAACCAGTGAGACCAGTGTGAGGTCTTGTCTTGGGCTGTAAATGCATAGCAGGTGAGCTCTGATGGAGGGAGCTCAGGTCTATCGTTCCCCAGTTCTTCATCTTGGCTTCCCCGTAGTTTACCACCATTTCAGGACACACTGGCTATTGAGATATTATGACATAACTTATGAACTGTTAAATAAAAGTGGCATGTTGCTTTTCTATCCATTTGCTTATGGTTTGTGATTTTTCAGCACATACGATTTCATACCTTTAGGCCAACTACAATTAAGATTCCATAGCTGGGGTGATTTTTTTTTTAATTAAGAAAATTTAAAGAATTTTTTAAAAATTAGAACTGTTCTTCCAAGTACACTATGATTCTATCTACTTTTTTTTTTTTTCTCGAAACAGAACGTTGCGGAGACCTCTGTTATTAGCCCCATCTAATGCACCACATTCGGCAACTCTGGTTGATTTTAGAAAGAGTTGCAAACCTTACTCTGAGAATAAAGCCTGGTCCACATTTGTCAAAAATGTCCCGAGGCAACATGACTGCTGGCTTGAATGCATACAGGGCAAGGAGACAGCTCTGGGTCTTGAAAAAGTAGTGTCTTCTGAGATTTGGTACAGGAACAACTTTGGAATGGCCCAAAACCCATGCCCATCCTCCAATCTGCCTTTTTTTTTTTTTTTTTTTTTGGTAAATCCAGGAAGGGGATGGGAATAATGAAGATCTACTTTCAGGTCCTCAGACTGAGTTTTAAGAGAACAACACAGGCAATTTCTGTCACAGTACTGGTTACTGGAGTTTCCAACTTCTGAATGCTTAGAGAACACATTATTGGGTAATGCGATTCTTTTTGCCCTTGTGGAGTGAAGAGGAAACTCTACTGAAAACAAAAACAGACAACATATTTACACACTCGTTATTAAGTCTTCAGACTAGAAGCGGCTAGTGAGGAGATAAAAGTCTAATATTTTAAATCTAATGATTTTAAAATACTGGGATAGGAACAGAACTTTCACAGTGCCATTTTGAACTAAAGTAGAGGAAAATTTTTTATAGTATAGAATTACATAAAACCACAGAAAGGACGGGAAAATGGTCATTTCTGAGCACTTACTGTTGTGCTAGGCACGTAGAGTGTTAGACGGTTTATAATAAAGTACGCACTTGGTCATTACAACTGCAGAAGGTAAGTATTATTCTTAGCCGCATTTACTGGGGGCTGGAGGGGTGGGGACTGTCATTTAACTTGCCCAAAATCACTCAAGCTTGTAAGTGGCAGAGTCCAGATTCAACCTGGCAAGGGTCCAGAATGGCTGCATCACAACAATACACTACCAATGGAGACATGAGCCAAAGTTATGTCTAATAATTTAGATAAAGAAACTGCAGATAGTAATTCTAGGTTACTGGTATAGTGGGAATGTTTCCAAAAGTCAAAGCAAAGTAGGCTTCCTGAGAGGATGATTTTAAGGTATTAAGAAACAAAAGAAAGAAAGAAAGAAAAAAGCCACCCTGAGATATGAACATTCAGTATTGAAAATTCGTGGCCCCAATAACCAACCTAAGCTGGTACATTTGAGGAACTGTGATTGAAGACGAGGGATTAGATGGAATCCATCGGATGCACTAAGAATCAGACCTGGAAACCTTTCTTAATTTTCCCTTTAGTTACTCATTTCATGACTTGCATGATCGGAGGTTCCCTTGGTCTGTCAAAACTGTGAATCCCAAGAAAATCCAAGACCCTTTCAGGTGGGTCCATGACTACACTACTTTGTCAAATGCTTGAAATTAGGGGGGTAAGAAAGTGGCAGTCTTTTTTTCTTTTTTCTTTTTTTTTAAGATTTTATTTATTGAGAGAGAGAGAGAGAACAAGCAGGGGGAGCAGCAGAGGGACAGGGAGAAGCAGACTCTCCGCTGAGCAGGGAGCCAGACTCTGGGCTCAATCCCAGGACTCTGGGATCACGATCTGACCCTAAGGCAGACGTTGAACTGCCTGAGCCACCGAAGCGCCCCAGGGTTTCTTTTTTCTTAACAGTGAGTTTCTGTGTCTAAAAATGTGGATATGCTCAGGAAGATTCCTTAGGGCAGACACCACTGTTTAGGCAAGGTTGGTCTGTCTGAAACAATGTTTCATTTCTTTTTTTTAAATTGTACACCAAACTTATAGGCAGAAAATTCAAGCCAGGTTCAATGGGGGGAAAAATCGTTTTGTTCTCTTTTCCATAATAATTAGTAATGGCAGAAGGTCCTAGAGTGATGTCTCTCAAGTAAGGCCGGAACTCAACAGAGGTTCTCAACCTATAAGACAGCAAGGATGAGAGTACCCATCAAGCCATCTTGAAATACTAAAGACAAACTATAAGAGGTTTAAATTCAGTCAACTTGAGAAAAGAACTAGTGATAAGTCCTATATCTATTCAGCCTACAACTAAAATCACAAGTGGAATTTATGTTTATAGGACAGACTGTGGACAGTATTTACCTTAACAATGTAAAAATAATACTATAACATATCACATATTGAAAGGTAGGTGGAGGGGTAGGATATAAATGTGTTCTAATTTCCTAAAATCTTTGATGGCCATGAGCAAATAGATGAGGACTATATTAAACATACAGTTTTTAAAACTCAAATGAATTCAAAATTATGTTTTCTATAATCTTCTACTTTTTAACTGTATGAGGAGCCATTAGGAACTAATTTCTCTAGTGAAGAAATATGACCTGAAAATTGTTACTTCTTTTCAGTGTCTTCTTAAATTCTTTCTCCTAGTTCTTAAAGTAAAATTAAGTTAAATAGTTATATTTATAATATATTATTTATAATATTTATATATAAAGACATAGAAAGTTCATCAGTGTTTCTCTGTATCCAGTTGGAATGGTGTTCACCAGATGCTGACAACTGTTTCTCAGGGATGGGATACTGAATGACTTTGTGAAGTTGTTTCTTCATAATGACTGACTGAAAGGAAAAAAGGCAGTATTTCATTCTTTCAAAAAAATAAATAAAACTGATGTTCTACAAAAAGCATCAAAAGAGGGGCGCCTGGGTGGCTCAGTGGGTTAAAGCCTCTGCCTTTGGCTCAGGTCATGATCCCAGAGTCCTGGGATCGAGCCCCCCATCAGGCTCTCTGCTCAGCAGGGGGCCTGCCTCCCTCTCTCTCTCTCTCTCTGCCTGCGTCTCTGCCTACTTGTGATCTCTGTCAAATAAATAAATGAAGTCTTTAAAAAAAAAAAAAGCATCAAAATGATATCTAAATGTATTAATCAGCAGAAGAAGATGCCAGAAATATGTACTGGAATTAAAAGGGAGACTGGAAAATAGTAAAATAGCATTTTTATTTTAAAAATCTCTATGCACAAAATAAATCCCCAAAAGAAATAGAGCAAAATATTAAGGGTGATTATACCCAGGGAACAGTGGGTGACTTTAATTTTTAAATTGACGTTTAGCAGCATTTTCTGATTTGTCTACAAAGAACAGCACTGCTTAGGCAATTTAATATAAATAAATGTACACATTCAAAATAGAACCCTGACAATTTTTACTGGGGTACAGCTGAGATTTTTTAATGGAAATTCTGAAGAAAAGATGATTTCTGGACAGCATTTGTGACTCTAAGGAGAAAAAAATCCAACTGTGAAAGAATGCTTTAATTTCCCAGAGCTCTTGGTGGGCTGCGGGCTAAACTTCAATGGCACCCGCTTTGGGGTTCATACTGGCTGGGTCAGATACTGCTCTTTTCCTTCCCTTGTTTTTCTAGAACTTCCATTTCTGGTTCTCAGGCTCTTTCTCCATCCTCATTTCCCCAGGCCTCGTGCTGGACAGCACTATGTTATTAACAGGTGAATAATCAAAGTTCTCTCCAAACCTTGTTACCCCCAACTAGAAGTCAGACCTGATTCATCAAGACTGTATCAAAGGACCTTATCAAAGTCTTGATTTTTTACAGTAAGATGAGAAGAAGAGCATTCAAATATTGGCTGACTACAGACAATCCCTTCATCGGGGGTTAAAATAATTAACAGATTAATAGGATCATGTCTGAGGGGACTGAAATCTACCCTCTGTAAATCATTATACCCCTCAACTTTATCCATTAGGACCAGGAGTTACCAGGTATCTGAAGTCCTGACCAAGCGTACTGGAGAAAGAAGGGTGAAGAATCCGACAGTTCCAAATTATAGCCTTCACACTCAGGCAGGCCAAACTGCGCTCAGGACTTCTCATCTGATTTTATTTGAAATACAGGTTTCCCAGGGTGCCTGGGTGGTTCAGTCAGTTAAGGATCTGCCTTTGTTTGGCTCAGGTCATGATCTCAGGCTCCTGGGATGGAGCCCCATGTCGGGCTCTCTGCCCAGCGGGGGGCCTGCTACTCCCTCTCCCTTTGCCCCTGTCCCCTGCAGGTCGTGCTGCCTCTCTTTTTCTCCCTCTCCCTCTCTAGTAAATAAATAAAATCTTAAAAAAAAAAAACCAAAAACAACAAAAAACAAAACAAAACAAAAAAACCATAAATACAGGTTTCCCAGAAAAGGTCATCCCGAATTTTCCAGCATGTGCTGTCATATATTTGTTGAAATCATCCCAGGACCATCAGAGACAGCAGGGGACTCCCATGACACCTCGCTGGGAACATCACTTGTCCCACAGCCTCAGTGCGGCTCCCTGAACTGGAGAGATCCAGAAGGGCAGGGACGTACTGTTTGGATGGTGAGAGCGGCCTGTGCTTGACTTGGAAGAAACATCTGATGAAGATTCGGTGTGGCAAACTTTCCTACTCAAAAAACCACCTTACTTAGTGGGTTAAAAGCCCGAGTGTTATCCTCCCCTTTGTGATGAGGTGAGCGTGCCGACAAAGACACCAGAACTATGTATTTAATTAGAACATGAACCAAAAGATGCCTTCCCTGATACATTAGCATTCCTGTGCTCAGTTCATGATGACAGAGGGCTTTGTTTTTTCACACTGCTGAGATTTCTGAGAGGGCCAAGTTCAACTTTTGACCGTCTGTTTTATTTTCTTCACCGGCAACTGTAGAGTATAACCTTTCCAAATGACTCTGTGACTCATCTTTAATTCATTTTTCCTGTCTGGGAACCTGGAAGTTTTTCTCAGCAAATGCCCCAGAAGCACATGTTTCATTTTTTAAAGAAAATGTTACAGTTCTTCCTCTACTGCTTTGGATGCCTAGTACACTCAGTAAATAGCTGACTGAATAATGATTTTAAAAAGAGTACACAGTCTGCTGAATATAACAGAATCCATGTACGTCTAAACAGAGCATTTCCGTCCTCTTTTAAAAAGTGACTGGACCGGGGTGCCTGGGTGGCTCAGTGGGTTAAGTCTCTGCCTTCGGCTCAGGTCATGATCTCAGGGTCCTGGGATCGAGCCCCACATCAGGCTCTCTGCTCAGCAGGAAGCCTGCTTTCCTTCCTTTCCCTCTCTGCCTGCCTCTGCTCTGCGTACTTGTGATCTCTGCCTGTGAAATAAATAAAGTGTTAAAAAAAAAAAAAAGTGACTGGATTAGCATGTCAGGAGGTACCAGTTATCATCGGTTCTCATTCTTGGGTTGGGTGCTTGGTGCACGGGTGTGTGTTTTATCACGTTTTATAACGTATATGTTATGGAGTCTTATGTCTGAATTGAGTACTTTAAACACAACAACCCCAAAATGAAGGGGTGAATAATCAGCCTTCCATCATTAATGTCAGAGCCTAGGTCATGTCCATGGGCCAGTCTTGGTAGGGGGCGGGGTTGGTGAGAGAGAGATGCTTTGCTCAAGATCCTTGAGTCGGCAGTGGCAGATCTTGTATGTCTGAACCTAAGGTCACAACTCAGACTCTTTCCTTCCCTTCAGGGACAGCCCTGGAGAGAGAGGGGGGAGCTAGGTGGCAGGCAGAGAAAGCAGGTGGATATGGCTGCTTTTGAGCACTACCAAAGGAGTATCCTCTGTACTCTGGGGATCGTACATGGGCGGAAGGACTGTCACTCCGTCTGCAGTCAGCGCTGAGCCCCATCCCGTTGCTCCGGCACTCCCAGACATTATGCCTCATGCACTCATGTTTTTAAAAAACGCAGCCTTGCCTAAATGGGTCGAAGCGCGCACGCACACACACACACACACATAAAGAATTTTCAATATTTTCTGCCCCCATGGGAGTTTATGCTGACCCACAGAAGAAAAAAATCTTTATAAGCATAATACATATATTCGAGAACCTTTCTTAACTGCTTTGTGAGGGATTGGCATTAAAAATAGACATTGGAAGCATTTAAATAAAAAATCATCCAGCACCTCACACGGGAGTCAAATTTTGCATTGACATTTCCTGCAAGGGCAAATGGGAGGGAAAAAGCCCAAAGCTTTCAGCATATATTTAAAACAGCATGGCCACAGAGAAATGATTGGCAATGGAACAATCATCATTCTGCAATTTTTACATAATAAATTGGGCAAAATCACTGCAATTTGGTATAAATGTTCCTGTCAGGTATATCTCTTAGAGTCAGCATTACATTTTATTCTAATGTTCTTTTTCCCTCCTTGCCTCTGCCTTAGTTGCATTCTAGAATTTTTACTTAAAAGGAGTCTATGATAATCATTATATGTTGTTTGTTTTAGGTTTACCAAAGGCTGTACCCAATCATTAATAATTCATTAAACACATAAATAAGATGAGTAAGTAAAGCCAACCATATATAAATAATGCCAGCTTTTTAAAAGCTACAGTTGGACACTGAAAAAGTCCCCTGACACAAGACCTTCATTACAGGAGTGACTGACTAGGGCACTGCCCTTACAGGCTGATTTTATTTAAAAAAAAAAAAAAAAAAAAAAGAAGAAGAAGAAACTGAGTCAAGGAATTCTACTCTTATTTAAGGTTGGTTAGTGCCCACTATTGCCCCAAACCATGACTTCACAGTTACGTTATTCAGGAAGCTCTGCAAGATATATACAAAATCCTTAAAAATGAGAATAGCCCTTTTACTCATCATCAGGTGTGTAGCATAGAAATCATTTACTATTTGACCTGGGAGTTTTATCTTCAATAAATCAAACTCCACTAAGGGAACTTCTATCCACGAGAAATGATAATAAGCTGAACTCCTTGACTATCTTTCCACCCCCTCCCCCTGACAGATGTCACTGCAATTCAACAAGGAGCTCTACAACCCCAGCCCCTTCCTGGCTTCCCTCAGTTCAAACCTCAACTGTACTTAGGGAGGCATGGTAGTACCTTCTGCTAACCTTGAACTGGGGCAGGAGCTACAATTCAGACTCCAGTGCTCTAAACATGGCAAGCAAAGCTGGACTGAAACAGCAAATGACCTCCCTCTGTCTGGCCTGATCAATCCTGACATCAGAGTGTGAGCAGAAGGGCACAAACTCAACAAACAACATTCCTCGGCTCAGCAAATGGATCCGTTTTTCATCTAAACCAGTTTAGACATGCTATTGGGTGGAATGTAGGAAGACGTTCAATTAATATTTGGGGACAGAAAACAATCTTGTTTTGAGAAAAGAGATTTTTCTTAATGGTGACTTCTATTTGCTACGTTTGGGTGGTGTTTTGTTGAAGACTGCTTATAGAGAGAGTAAAGTTGAATGATCTACACAATCATGCTTGCAGCAGGCTTTCTCAGGCTGGGAATGCTGGCATACTGAGATATTTGCTGGGTTCTCCACATGCTGGTGACCCTGAGGCCTTGGGATTTTCTCAGTCTTGGCAGGACAGCCCCGATGCTGCCGAGGGGACCGCTAGGTGTATGGCCTAACCAAGCAGAGTTGGCCTTCATGCTCCTGGGATACTCTAACGAGTACATGCATGTTTTGCAAGGCTCCTACAGACATGTATACCCTCTGCCAGGCTCCTAGAAGTCTACAGGTATCTCAATGAAAAGATATCCACTATTAGAGGCACCACTGGCCCATGACACCAATAATAGCAATGCCAAAAGCATGAAAGAGAATACCAATTTCAGGTTCCTGGGACACTTTGTTCTCTAGCAGGCAATTGTGTACAACTGGCCTCCTTAAGCCTTCATCTGGCAGAACACAATGAAAAGCACCAGGGGCTTCACCTCTAAAACAATGACTCCAGGGAAGCGTGGGTAGCTCAGTCTGTTAAGTATCTGACTCTTGATTTTGACTCAGGTCATGATCTCAGGGTCCTGAGATCAAGTCCCCCATGTCGGGCTCCCCAGTAGGTTCTAGGCATGGAGCCTGCCGGCTTAAGATTCTCTCTCTCCCTCTTCCTAGCCTTGCTCGCATGAGTGCATGCTCTCTTGCTCTAAAATAAATAAACAAAACAAAAAAAATTAAACTAAATTAGTGACTCCACTCCTGGACAAGAGGATAAGACCAAGGCACACTGTAAGAGGTAATGAAGGGGTGCCTCTCATCTTCCTCCACCCGCCATGTGCTCATCCCCCATTAAGATAAAGTCCAGGCCAAGAAAAAAAAAAAAATCCATTCAACTGACTGAAGGGATAGTTATATTATTCTTTATCTTATTTTCCCGGGATATATGTGTTTTAACCAGAGACAAATACTTATTAGGAATTATACAAGCCATCAGAATCAATTCCAATGGGAAAATCTCAGGCTTCAGCTGCTGAAGTGTAGGGTGCATCCCTAATATTCTGAAAATCACAAAATGTAGGAAGACAGTAAAAACAGAAGGTAAGAGTTTGGATTTTCAATATACCACCTGCTTTCCAGGTGCCCGCAAGCAAGCCTTTTAATACCCCCGAATCTGCCTCTTTTTGATATACAGAATAAAATTAGAAATTTTTTTTAAAAACTCTTTGACCCACCTCATCATGAAACTACAGGGACTGAGATGCTATATAGCAGAGAGTTTCCAAACTGCGAAGTGTTACTCTAAATGCAATTGTTTTTTTAGCATTTCAAGACTGACTGGTTGGGAATCAGAAACTCAAAAATCTAAAGATTTTTAAATAATTCATTTTTGCACTGGTTCTGGGTTCTGCTTGTCGGAAAATCCAGAATGCATTTCCCTTTCCCCTAGTCATGTCTACCTCTTCTTACAAGAAGCCAGTGGCGCATGTCAGAAACAGTTGTGGAATCTAGGCTGAAGCCAGGCCTTCCTTTTTTAAACAACATTCTCTGGTGGTGAGCTTTTTCAGTGTATTATTTCATTATAAACTTGAGAAGGAATCATGGAAATTCCTTACAATCCATCTGGCCTCAAGAAGAGATGTAGGTCAAATTGGTAAATACACAGAAAACATCAGAAACCTACTGAGTTTCTTTGTGGACATTATTGTACAAAGTTGTTTCCTCTGAGCAGAGTTGTGTGTCCTCACATGAACCCCTCCTCCCCAAAGTCACTGAAGGAAAATAATTCCAAGATCACCGCATAATTACAGCTCGTGTCAGTCCTTCCCTCCAGCCCCTTTATAATCAGAAAGAGGATCTATTTGTCCAGAAACACTGAAGGAAGCAAATAAGCTTAACTGCTCACAGGTTTTAAGCAATCTGTAATGGATCAACAGTGAAAGATGTGAGAGGTCACCCTACTTGAAGAGTAGTCCCTTGGAGGGTCTGACACAGGGGGATCTGAGAGCGTAAGGGTCTAGAAGCTACTGTCAACAAGAAGATACCAAAGGAAAGTGACCCACCATCCACCGCAGTGGGAGCTCTGTTCCAGCAGATCAAAGAGAAATGCGGCTCAGTGGAACTGTGGACGGGCAGAGGCAAGAAAGGAAGCCCATACACAGGCTGAACACTGGGACGATGTATGTTATCTTTGGGGCAATGAGGCACACATCACATGTGCTCAGAGAGCAGGAATTCGCCACTGAAACACAGCTTGCGGGTATGCTGTCTGTCCACACTCCGTTGAGCTGCCTACCGTTACTAAAAACATAGTAGAGTACCTTCCAACATTAAAAATGGGAAAATGTCACAGAAAACTCCTAATTTCTGCCTTCTCTTGAAAAATCAGATGTGTGGCAAGTCAGGGCCTGCAACCCCACAAAGCAGGAGCTGCCTCAAGCGGGCGTGAACCCACCGCCTTCCGACTTGCCAGTGGACGTGGATGTGTGCTCGCCAGCTGCTGCCATCTTGTCACCGTCGCGCCCCCTCCCCTGCCCACGGGCTCCATCCACTTAATTCACCTGCCGAAGTGCAGGAATTGGAGTTGTTTTTGCCCATTTGGGGGAAAAAAGCTGGTTGAGAGAAAGTGGACTATGACAAAGCGGTAAAAAATGGAAGCAGGGTTCCTTATAGGTGTGCAATGGCTCCAAAGGGACTCTGGCGACCCTGGGCGGCCCTAAAAGAGCTCTTCCAAAGGATGAGGCCAGTCAGAGATGACGTCGTTAAAAGGGTAAATAAAGTCATCTAAGGTGCAGGGAGATGCTTGAACCATTTATCACCTCATTTTCTCCTTCAGGGGAGGAGAAATGCAGCAGAGTAAAGCACACGTCTCTTTTAACCTAAATACAAGGAAGAGGCTCTCGCCTTGGTGAATTCTCCCGTGGACAACAGGATCCTTAGAGCCTAATATAAATAACATTTTTATAATGCTTCACCGTGAGCAAAGCACTTTCACATACGTTTTCTTTCACGTGCTCCTCGACCACAATTTGGTGAGTAAGTCAGGGCAAAGAGTAGGAGCAGCGTATAGTACAGAGAAGACGGAGGCCCAGGAACTTGGCTGGGACGGGGATCTGGGCGCGGCTTCTCTTACCCGCAGCCAGGGCTCCGCCCCCCCTTGGCAAGGACCCGCCTCTGACTGCAAGGAACCCTGGACTACTTCAACCTGCCTGAACTGTGGTGGCTGAGACACCACCAAGGCTGCCTAGGGACTGAGGCGGTTTTTCCCTTACTAGGATAATCCTTCCCTGAGCAAATCCATGCCCTGAAACTCAGACTGCCAGGAGTCACCTCAGCCTGCAAGGCGGTGGGTCAGTCATGTCTAGAAACATCCCTTATTTGTTCACGAAAGTCCTGCAAATATTTTGGCAAATAAATTCAGAAAGCCGGAAACGCTAATTATCAGGCAGAGACAAACCCAGAGTAATAACATCAACAACAAAGTGCCTTTTCAACGCTGCTATTCAATGCGCCTTCCTGTTGCCAGTGCCACGAAAAACACGCAGGGAACAGCCTGGAGGAGATGGAAGAGGAAATGACTCCTTTAGAGACCACGTCCTGTGGGCAGACTGTGGCCCTACCATTTGCTACAGCAGATATCAGAAAGGAAGGGTGGGCAGTATAATTTTCAGCAAGGAAAAAAAATGTTTTAAAAAATGGAGTTCCTTAAGAACATTGTGAAGGTGGGGCCCTTACAAGTCTCTAGCGGACGAACTTTTTCGTTTACGGGTTGGGAATGAAGCGAGCGGGAGTTGGGGATTTGGGGCCGCTGGTTGCAAAGGTCTGGGACTAGCGGGTCCTTTGTGGAGGCGGACGCCCGTCTCAGTCCTCCGAGGACCGTTGTGCGTTGTGCACCTTGCGCAGAGGGGCACGCCGTGGGGTCGGCCTGGGGCCTGAGATCCCGCCGGCCTTGTGCTCACCCAGCTGCGCGCCTCGGTCAGCCAGGGGGAAGCGCCTTTCTGCAACTGGATGCCTGTTTGCCTTGGCGCCGAGGTGCTGCACGTGCCAGCAGGTGCCCTGAGCCCAGATAAAGGTCTGCCCAGGGCCGGGGCTGGCCCTCCTAACCCACGCCGTTTTACACAATATGACGTCCTGGATCAGAGCACCCGCCACGCAGGGCCGCACGCAAACTCCCTGTGGGCCTTACTGCTCCACTTTCTCCAGTGGGGGCCGTGAGGGGAGCCACATCTGCCTCTGTGTCCTCGGGCCGCTGTGAAGCCAGCCAGAATCTCTTCAGACCTGGTGCTTCAGCGTGTCCAGAAAGCCTGCCACCGAGCGTTCCTTCTGTGACCACAGTCTTCCTCTTCGTTCAGGTTCACAGTCAAGGAAGGAATCGATACTCTGAGGGCACCTAGGTGCTCAGGGAGAAAGGACCACAGGCCCGCTTTAGCAGGACAGCCTCCATTCCCCAAGCAGATCACACACTCCTGTGCGCCTCAGTCCCAACCCCCGGGGCACACCTTCGGGTCACTTCGCCGCAGCATTGTTGGGCAACTGTCTTGAGTGGACCCACTGCTGGTTTCTCTGAGGCAGCAAACCAAACCCCAGATAGGCTGCTGGGATACGGATTCCTGGCCAACCGCAGAAGAGCTGGCAGCTCGATACCTCTCCCAGAGTCAGCTGGGCCAGGGCAAGGCCAGGACGATCCGTCTCACGGCCCTTTGGAGTTGACAGTTAATTGGTGTGTGGGAACAAGTGGCAGCCTGTCCGGGGAGCAGAGCCTCTGCCCTCCTGAGGGCTTTGGTGCTGGCCCTTCGGCAGGGCCAGTGTCTGCATCAGGAGCTGCACCGGGAAGGCTTTTACCCCCTCTTCCCCTTAAGGCAGTGGAGAGGGGCACCGGGGCCAGAAGGCCTTGCAAAGACGTCTTTGTTGGGGAAGAAGAAAGAGGAAAGAATACTGGTAACATTAAAACATCCAACCCAGAACCAGAGAGGAATATCCAGCAGCGAAATGCAGTGATATGTTAGAGAACACGCCATTCTAGAGCTAATAAAGGGAAAAAAGGACAAATGTTTCATTGAGAAGTGCCTCAGAGCGTGGCATGAAGAAAAATGTGTGGTGACAGGAATCCGGTCCCATTGAGGAAAATTTGCGCTCAGTGACAACATCCTCAGCAGGCTTTATCAGGCACTCGTACCAAGCGCGTTGCTCAACATGCTGTGAATGAGAACGCATGAGTCACAGGGTAGCACCCCCTGACTCGAGCTGACAGCAAAGGACATCGCTTATTTAACTGCAGGAGAAGATGACTGATGACTCCCAAGGGCTTTCCAGAAAGGAACGTAATATCTCATGCAGGGATGGGTGAATTAAAACCTGACTCCCAAAACAAACATCCTGAAACTATTTAAAACAAAACAAAACAAAAAACAATCATTTAGAAATAACGGATCATTTTTTATGGAAGATTTTTACATGCTTCTTAGAATACCATGATTCCCAAGTTGCAGGCAAAACCTTGATACTGGGGTGGGAGTTCAATTAGCAGCCAGGGGGAGGCTAAAATAAACTTTAGTTTAACGGGGACCCCATGGCTTCCCTACCTGCCAGTTCTTTCTGTTTCCTCTCCCGGGCACACTGAATTACAATGGTCCTCCTCATTGGCTTTTCAACCCGCTCCCCCCGGCCCCTCCATTCCCACCCTCTTAGGATTTACCTCCACTGAGGCTGTGCTGGTCGAGCTATCGAATCCACTGGGCTCTTTTCAGGTCTTCTCGTGTTTTTTGTTTGTTTGTTTTTTTCCAGTATGTGCTCCTACTTACAACTCTTTCTGAAACTGTGTTCTTCTGTAGTTTTCTGATACTATTTTCTCCCTTTTTATAATGCCAGTAGCTCCTAACTGGCAGTGAAGCTTGTCACCTGAGTGAGGCCCAGGTCAGTACTTCCAAATGCCTACTGGACACTCTACCTGATGTCTGCAGGCACGTTCCATCCCAGAATATTCCGGACACACCCCTCATCTGCTTTCCCCAAACCCCAAAGGTGGTCTTCCTCTTGACTGTCTGTCTGAATTAATGGTGCCCCAGTTACCGAGTCACCTCAGCCAGAAACTGGACAACTCGACCCCTCCCTGCCTCCTGCATTCCCTACTTCTAATTAGTCACGAAGTATTACTCAGTCTACGCTTATCCATCTGTCCAAGTGTTTCCTTCCTCCCCAGTCTCCACTTCCACTGTCTTGGGTCCAGAGCTCATTCTCGGCTACTTGGACCATAGCAACAGCTTCTAAACCCATCTTCCTGTATTTAGGAAGCACTCTTCTGAATCTGTTTCCCCAAACTGCTATCACAACACAAACCCAGTCACTCTGCTCACCTGCTTAAAATCCCCAGTGGCCTCCCACTTTCTACAGGACAAAGGATTTACAATATGAACCCCATAGAACTTCCTGGTCTCTTCCCCTCCCACTCTGTGCCTTAATCTTGGCCAAGAGGGCCCGCCTTTGAGCTCCCCAAGACTGCACAGCCTAATACACCATGCTTTCTCTCCCTCTCTCCAGGTTCTCTCTGCCTTGTATGCCACTGGCCCATTCTTCAAAACTGTGACTTCTCCTTCACAATCCAACTCTAAGGCCTCCTTTACTCTGAGGACTTTTCTGACCCTCTTCCTGGCCATTTCTAAGCAGTGGGTCCTGCCTCTTTACCCTTGGATCAAATGTGCATCTCCATCCCCTTGTCTGTGGCACACAGGGTCTAGATGTGCCCCGGAAACAGAGATTACCACCTTTCCCTTCTGGACCTCCCCACTCGCCCCATCACTCCCAAGGAAAGTGCTTGGCATCTTGTAATGATCAATGAACGTTCACTAGAAAGAAACAGAAGATGTCACTTTTTCCCAGACCTTCACAGGTGTGTGTCACTTCACAGCCTTCCATTCCATGCAAACCAGTGTGGGGGGTGTTTGGGAATCACACGTACACATTTATTTCGCCCAACAAGGGCATTTCTAAGATGGGGAAAGGGGGAGCAAAGTTGTACAGCTTGCCTAAAATCTGAGAGGTAAAGGTTCAGAGACTCAGGTTTTCAGATATCAGACCTGTTTTTCCCTCAGTGATGAATAAAAAGTTTCTATAATAAAACCTCCCTCAAAACAGGATGCATATTGTGTAGGTCATGGCCCTTCCCCCCACCCATAATTATAATTGTTCAATGATAAGTCTTCTGATGTGCATCATTAATTGAGTACGCTGGGTCTTTCTGTAGGGGGAGCCAAGATCTGTGGTTCCCTAAGAAAGTGGACTGGACTTAGGTCATTCTTATCCTTACAGGGTCACTGTAAAAAACCCAAATTTGGTGGGACAGGTAGAGGACATCAAGTCAATTAATATCATTGTTCTGACTGTTCTGTTTTTGTTTTTGACCTCCAAGCGTTATGGACCTCCTGCTGTGGTAACTATGTTCCTGTGTGTTCTCTACTGTCAGTCACCAACTTGACAACCATGTTTACAGTCCCGGCCCACCCAGGAGGTCAGTAGAAATGCTAGTAGGAGCATCTCGAGGGAGCCTGCCCTGCCTACGTTAATCGTGGCCCTACTTCTGCTCGCTCTACTTACTCTCCACTCTGGGACTCTTCCACTCCACGCAATGCATGCCCCTCTAACTCCACTGGCTTCTCCCCTTCAACGTATTGTTTCAGGGGAAGGTTATTTTTTTTGGCTTCAGAGGCCTTCTTCTCTTTAGCTCTGGGTGAAAATCAGCAAAGATTCCTGTTCTTATCAACCGAGTGCTTAAGTAAACAGAGCAGGTGCCAGAGTCAATAGGATATGGAAAATGCGATTTTGCTGAAGATTACTTGTAATGGGGCCCCACTGCCGACCTAGAAGCAGGCGTTCATGCTGTGGAAGGAGAAAGGGCCAGAACTCTAACAAGGGGACGGGGCTGGTTTGCCTGCTCCACAGTGGTCAGGCACGGCCCATGTTTTTGTGTCACTGGACAGTGGCCTCCTCTCGTGGGAAGAATGCTCGTTTGTGTGTGTCTACCCTGTCCCGCCCTTCCAGCCACGGATCCCCAGGGTCCACTGTGCCCCCACACCACTGCGTCCATGGAAGGCAGGGCCTCCTGTTCCTGAACTAGGCTCGAGGCACAAGTGCTTTGGCAGAGAGGCCAGGAGAGGGGACGGAGAGCCCCGGCAGCTGTGGTTTGCCAATCCTCCTGCCCCTCGAGGCCCGGGAGCCCCACGCCCACTGAACGACACGCACTGCTCTGGGCCCTCACCCCGTCCACCACCCGCAGGAGTCCCATGATTGCTTCTTCTGGCCCTCGCTGCAATGTGAACCTATGCCCCCTTTCCGGGGGTGCATGTGTCCTCGCACGGGAGCTGTGAGAAGGCTCCTTGAGCTGGGCTCTTCCACTTTTCCTCTACTTTTTTTTAAAGGGAGAGAGAAATGGGCGGGAGGGGCTGAGGGAGAGAGAGAATCTTAAGCAGGCTCCATGCCCAGCACAGAGCCCAAGGCCAGGGCTCCATATCTTGACCCTGACATCATGACCTGAGCTGAAATCACGAGTCAGACGCTTCACCGCCTGAGCCTCCCCGGCGACCCACCCCTCCCGGTTCTTTGTCCTTCCAAACACCGCCCTGCGGCTCAGGCAGCTCAGTATCTGAGGAGGAGACCTCGGTTTCATGTTTTCAATCATATTCCTGGCCTTGTCTTGACGACTTATACCATCCCTAAGGCGGAAACACGGGGATTCAGACTCTCATTAGTACTTTGATGGCAAGGCAGAGGCCTTCTTCATTCTCCCAGTGGGAAAGTGACAGGAAAGGCTGAGCAGCTAATACTGTGGCCGTAAGGGCTGAGGCTCTGGAAACAGCGGCTTTTGGAGCCCCCCACCTTCCAGCAGGCACAGAGGTCAAACGACCTGCCAGCAGGCTGGATATTTTCCCGTTTCTCTTTCTCTAGACACTGATGAGGTTTTAATAAAGGAAAAGAGGGACGTGAAAGCGTGTGAGAATTGTTAACAATCAAACTATGCCGAAAGAAAGAAAACGTCTAGAAGAGTACAGTACATGTCGTTTTCCCACTTCGTGGCGTTTCCACCCAGAAAGAGAAAATTTGTCGGTAGCCGTGAGATCGCAGATGTGAGCTGGGGTTACACTTCTGTGTGGCTGTTGGAGCATATCTGAAACTTCGTAGCTCCTTCTCTGAAAATAAGGGCAGAGCAGTTCTCGCAAAGGGATGCTGTGAGTGTTACAGGAAATAATGGACATAAACGGTATGAACAGGGCCCAGCACAGGCAGATGGTTAACAAGGTTTGTTGTTGTGTTGTTTATAGCACTGGACGCACAGCAGATCCTGACTTTGGTAACTGTGCGCATGACATTTCATGTACAGAACCATTTGCCACGAGAGCTAGCCATGGAAACCAGTCTCTTGACCAAGAACCTGAGTCTTTCTGACAGTACAGACGGACCCCTAGAGCCACAGTAAGTCTAGGTTTTGCATGAAGCCCGAGGAAATCCTGGTCAAGTGGCCGTTTGAAAAACGGACCCATGACACGCACGACCATCAGTCACAGACACAGACATGCTGGGTATAATCCAGAGCAGCGCACGGCAGCCACTCCTGAGTGCCCTAGTATTCCATTAAATTTCAATTTAAGATCTTTGTGAAATTACGACCAAAAAACCAAAGGCACTCCTTCATTAGAAAAAAGCAATTACCTTATATCCACCCTGTCCCATTTCTAAGACTCCACTATTACATAAACCACCTTAATGAATTCTGGAGTGCCTCCAGGCAAGAGGACAGAGTTGCTAAAAATCTGTTGATAGGATAATGACAAGTCATTGCTATAGGAAAAAAAAAATGAGTTAGGGGTTCAAATGACTTCTGAACCTAAATTAGAAGAATCTCTTTCTGACTTTCATCCTGCAACCCAAATACAGGGTCACTATTTCATACGGGCCACACGTATCCCTTGCATCATGTATATATTTATTACTCTAAAATGGAGACCTGTAAGTACCCAGTATAGGGGATTATTGAGTTAGCATCTGGTATTCAGCTAGGTTTTTTAGTCCAGAGATTCATGTATTTAAAGGACTATTAGAGGGGCGCCTGGGTGGCTCAGTGGATTAAGCCGCTGCCTTCGGCTCAGGTCATGATCTCAGGGTCCTGGGATCGAGCCCCGCATCAGGCTCTCTGCTCCGCAGGGACCCTGCTTCCTCCTCTCTCTCTCTGCCTGCCTCTCTGCCTACTTGTGATCTCTCTGTGTCAAATAAATAAATAAAATCTTTAAAAAAAAAAGGACTATTAGAGAATATGCTTAAACAGCACTGTCTCTTGAGAAATAAGAATGGATCAACCTTGAAGTTAGACGCCATGCAAATGATGGCCCCCACTTACTGTAGGAATTACAAGTCTCATCAGCTTCAACGCTTGCTATGGAAACTGCCAGGAAACGTTCAAAAGAAACATAATCAGGGAGGCTTGGTCATTGGGCCAGACTGAACAGGCTGAGGTGTCAGTGATGTCCGTGATCGGGGAGTGATCTGTGTGATCACTGCTTCGGCTTTGCTTTGTTCACCCTTACTCTTTCCTCCTATGTGGACCCTGAAGCCAGAAAAAAATAAGCAAGAAGGAAAACATCTGATTTTTCTCTGCCCTGGATGGTCCGACTCATTCATGAACAAATGTCTGAATGCCTTTTAAGGAGATGAAGCCAAGGCAAGAACGCTTCCCCTCTATCTATACTAGACCGTAAAATCATACGATCTGAGTTCTTTTGGAGCAGTGTGCATAATCCAACCTGCAGGGACACATTTCTAGGCTGGCAGGTATGCAGGTCATGGATGGATCCTGCTTTTCTGTTAGGACCGTGTTAATTATAATAGGTAAGATTTGCTCACTTAGAAATTTAGTATTCTGTGTGGAACAGATAAGCTTAACAAAAATCTTCTTTATATGTATATTTTTAAAGCCCTATATTTTCAAAGAACGAATAACCAGCCTTTCTGGGAAATAGACACCTCGAAAATAGGAAACTAGAATGTTCGATAAAGCTCTGCAAACAGTTTACTGGTTACCATCTCTGGCCTAGAAATGACTTCAATGACGTAGTATGAAAGGACGATTGTACCCCTGTCCCAGCCCAAAAGAAATGACACAGACTTGTATCCCAAGAATAGTCAGATGGCATCTTAGTGAAGAAATTCATCTGAAAACGTAAATGGAAATACAGAAGGGAAATAAGAAGAGATATGAAAACTGATATAACGGGAGGGGGAGGAAATATTAAGCTTAAGAAAGCAAAAGTAATTATGGAAGGTACAAATAAAAGCATAGAGAACCTTGTTAAAGGCTAATGAACAGTTTTTTTGGTTAAAAAAAAACAAAACTCCCTTTCATAAAATATAAAAATCAATAAAACTGAACCAAAGCATCTGTAACCTTCTAGCTGAGATATAATAAGCTAACTTTTAAAGATTTTATTTATTGACAGACAAAGATCACAAGCACTCAGAGAGGTGCGGCGGGGGGGGGGTTGGGGTGGGAGGGGAAGCAGGCTCCCGCTGAGCAGAGAGCCCGATGCGAGGCTCGATCCCAGGACCCTGAAATCATGACCTGGGCCAAAGGCAGAGGCTTTAACCCACTGAGCCACCCAGGCGCCCCATAAGCTAACTTTTAAATTACAGCCAAAGGGTGACTTTCCAGGCTTATATTTTGACGATGCTGGTATACCCATAAAAGACTAGCTCATCATCTTACCTTTTGTGTCCCCTTTTTGGGTGAAATGGAGTCTATTTTGTATGCAAACATAGAATGTGTCTATCATTAGAATAAAAATCCCACAATTAAACATGCAGGGAAAAAATCTGATTACCCATAGCAAGAAAACAAATCCCATCCCTGGTAATGTTGATCTACTGAAACATTTAAGAGCAAAGATACTGAGATTTAATTTCCTAGGGAAAGTCAGTTCTACTACCTACTAATAAAAATGCAATAAAGTGAACTCTGAAGAGAAGTCTTCCATCATTTGCTATAAATGTCATGACTGGCTAAGACGGAAGAACTAAAAATAAGAAAAAAAATGTGAAGCAATCAGGAGCATCTATTGATATTTTATAATTTATTAAACACGCAAAAACATTTAATTCAGTTCTTATATTTAACACACGCTTTGGTCCGAATATGCATAAGTAAACCTTCTTGTCAAAGGAATGAGAAAAATAACACAAGCTATCACTAAATTCTGGCATAGGTCCTGGCTCATGAGTTTTGCTTACCAAATATTTGTTGAATGAATAAATAATCTAAATATGATTTGTATTTGCTTTGTATTTTGGCATGAGTTGTGCCAGCTTTTCAATGAAAGGCATTTCTGGGCCTACTCAAGTATTTTCATTCTTGGAGTGGTGTGGGCAGAAGCTGGGATTTACAAATGCAGTTTACCCTATAGCCGAACGTCCAGCGGTGGAGGAATGGAAGGGCTGTCTACATCCTTAGTTTTGTGACTTCGGGCTCAGCTTCTCTCTACCAACACTGACCAAGTGCTCTAGCCCAGAGGAGGGGAGATGAACATTTTATATGCAGATGACTGGCACACTGCATACAGAAAGAACTGGAGGATTTACAAACACATATATTTTCGTAGGAAGGAATGTGTTTGTGTGTGTGTATGTGTGTGCATAAACCACTACTAACAAATAATTAACCGGATTAGCACAATCTTTCAACAAACTGGAAACCAGGATTTCTTCTAGATTAAGTGAATACTATCAGTCTTCCATACACAAATAATTTACAGTTGGCGGCATGTGACATATAAGTGATTATTTTCTGACGGAGGACACCTTAACCCTAGACTGCAACTTCGATGATATCCTAAGATCAGAAATACAAATTAAACCCCTTCAACATGATTATGGCAGAGAAAGGAAAGGACAAAGAAAGACGATCAAAATTAAGATGACTATTGCACTACTGGGTATTTACCCTAAAGATACAAACGCAGTGATCCAAAGGGGCACGTGCACCCGAATGTTTATAGCAGCAATGTCCACAGTAGCCAAACTATGGAAAGAACCTAGATGTCCATCAACAGATGAATGGATAAAGAAGAGGTGGTATATATACACAATGGAATACTATGCAGCCATCAAAAGAAATGAAATCTTGCCATTTGCGACGACGCGGATGGAACTAGAGGGTATTATGCTTAGTGAAATAAGTCAATCGGAGAAAGACAACTATCATATGATCTCCTTGATATGAGGACATGGAGATGCAACATGGGGGGTTAGGGGGATAGAGAAGAATAAATGAAACAAGATGGGATCGGGAGGGTGACAAACAATAAGAGACTCTTAATCTCACAAAACAGACTGAGGGTTCCTGGGGGGAGGGGGAGGGAGAGGATGGTGGGGTTATGGACATTGGGGAGGGTATGTACTATGGTGAGTGCTGTGAAGTGTGTAAACCTGGCGATTCACAGACCTGTACCCCTGGGGCTAATAATACATTATATGTTTATAAAAAAGTTTTTAAAAATTATATAATAAAAAATAAAGTAAGGTGATTTTATTTTATTTTATTATTATTTTTTTTTTATTTGACAGACAGAGATCACAGGCAGGCAGAGAGGCAGCCAGAGAGAGAGGAAGGGAAGCAGGCTCCCTGCCGAGCAGAGAGCCCGACGCGGGGCTCGATCCCAGGACCCCAAGACCATGACCCGAGCTGAAGGCAGAGGCTTTAACCCACTGAGCCACCCAGGCGCCCCTAAAGTAATGTGATTTTAAAAAAAAAAAAAATTCAATGACTTCTTTGCATAAGCACTTTAAAATCATTTTTATGATATACACTCTGTACTTTCTAAATGGGTCCACTCAGCAGGCAATTAAAATTATTCCTGGAATAGTCAGACTATATAGCAATTAAACTTTTGTTATGTTTTCATTATTTTACCTTGAAAACCAATAACATGGAATAAACAAGGGATTTAAACAAGGCCTCTTAGGCAACAGCTCTTTGACGTATTTGTTTAGGTTAAAAGGTCATTTTGCGAAGAGGGTGGAAATAATCTGCCATCAAGAAGTGTCAGTACCGTCTTGGTGGTCCACACCTCTTCCAAGTTCCCTCAGACTTATGCCCTCCCCTCCACCACCAGGCGACACCGAGCGCCCGCCTTCTTGGTGATGTGATCGCCGCCACTTCCAAAACCACAGAAAAGCTGAGGCGTTGAGCAGGGCAGCTAGACAAGGCAGAAATATGGAAGTTCCGACTCTTCCAGGTTCAAGTGGGGTGGAAAACCCAAACATGGAATCGGCTGGGTTCTCTTCATCGCTGTGGGCGCTTTTCTTTACCAAAAATGGAATTCTCTGTTGTGAAATTCAATCACTTTCAATAGGCATCTAGAACTTGACCTGTATCTCTTAGCTTCATGAGATTAGTGGCATACAGTTCCCTGAAATAACCTTTTTTTTTTTTTTTTTCCACAATATCACACTGCCTATCTGGATCTTCGTTTAACCTGCGGGGATCCCGATGCTAGGTGGTACACACTGTGTTCCAATCCAAAGGGCTGGGAGTAAAGAAGCGAGGGAAGGGCCTGTCTAAATTCCTGTCCTGGACATTAGTAATGATAATGGTAATGATAAAAGGAAACACCTCTATGCCTTTTTTTAAAAGGTCATTTTATTTTCTGATGTTTAACTTAATGAAAAAAGATTTTATAGGTAAAGCATGTTGAAAAGGCAATAAAGCTTTCTTTTTTTTTTTTTGAATTTTGAATCTCGGTGACATGTTTCACATGGCATTAGACTTTTTTATTTCCTTACATACTCCCCCAAAGCTTTTTTAAACAGAGCTGTCAGCTCTGTTTGTTCCACTGTCTGATTTACAAAGAGCCCACGGATGAGAACAAGTACCAAGTCGGGAAAGTTGTTGCTGCATTTCCATGAAAATCCTACTTTTGAATGGCTGAGCAGGAATCTACCCTTCCTGCTCTCTGTTCACCCCGATTCTGGCAATAGGCACACGGGAGCAACTGAGATGTTGGGGGGAGGGACAGTTTTCAGCTCTGGTCCACTCACCGGGCTCAGCCCCTGGGCCCTCGGGTTGTGCGGGGTCTGTGTATCATTACTCCAGCACTGGGAATCTCCTTCCCATGTGACCTGGGAGGCCTTTGCCACACCATATGCAGCCTACCCCGCCTGAAGACCATTGCTCCAAGTCCGTAGGAATGGAGGGAGGAAAGAAGCAAGGCTGTCGCCTCAGCCAGGTGGAGTGACTGTTTCTGCCTTCTTTTCACCACCAAACCAAAGGCTGGTGTCCCTGCTTCTCATCATTCCCTACTCCCCCTCTCTCAGTCTCTTAGTGGGCAGGCAGCATGGCTCTCCGAGAGATCTCCACAGGCCTACCTGTGAGCTTGTCTCAGTCTCCACCCTCCTCTCTAGTATCTGACACCACTAGTCACCACTTCCTTTCCGGAACTTCTGGCTGGCTCTCTGCCAACCCCTCTAGGCATGCCTTCTCTCCCTGCGTGGCCTCCACTTTGGCTGACCCTGATGGATGATCATTCTCCCAGAACCCTATGTCCAGCCCAGTGTTGTTCTTCCCACCCATGACCATCTTGGCCAATTCTGAACTGAGCTATCATGTGAATGGAGGTTAAAGCAGGACTCTCACTTCCCCAGCCCATTCCCTCTGCCGAAGTCCGGAGCCAACCCTGTAACGGTGAGGGCTGGGAGGACCTCAAGTCCATTAACTTGGCTTCCCGATTTTCCTGTTTCTGATACTACCATCCCGTTTTTATGCTTGGGTACCCTCACAACACCAGCTATCAATCTCAGCTTCTTGGAACTGTTCCTCCTCCTTTCCCCTACACACCAAGCACAGGAGCAGAGCTCTGCCTGTTCCTTCCCAAACAGTTTGTGTGTGTGGACACCCCTGGCTTCACATCGCCTGGGTGAGTGCCCTCACCTGCTTAAATACCAACTCTTAGAAGACATTTTCTCCAATCCCCTCTTGAACACCAGGCCTGTCTACTCACCACGACTATTCTGTAACAGAACCGTGACATTTCACATATTCCTGATGCATAATAACACAACGAAATCGAGAAACTAGAGCTAATGAGGGTATAAACAATCCATTCAGGAGAGTTAAACTAATCACTTCCTTAATACGTGTTTGTTTTGCTCTCCCTACAGAAGGTAGATGTGAATTAACAATAAATTCAATAATTTCATTAAGTCAATCCCACAGTTTGATCCACTCATGTGCTTGGCTACGTTGTATATAATAAAAAGCAAATGAAGTTCACTAAGCCATTAGAATGCAACCTGAAAACATGATTTCAAAATCACCCCCACTGCTATCATTCAAAATCTTTGCTTTAAAGAAGCAAGGGTTGCCTTATAACCTCACCTCGAAGCCTTGGTGACCAGAAGTTCCACAGTTAGAACAACATTCGAAAAGTTCAAGAAAATTAACTCCATTCAGGATATTCATGTGTTTACAGATTTACTTTTCCAATGGAAGGCAAGGTTTTTAAATGATATTTTAAAGGCCCATCAGGCAGGCACCAGTCATACAGACACAATGAAGTATGAGGCCTTCTGGGTAGGACGAACAGTGACCACACAAACCTACCCAGCAGTTGTTCTGGGTCTTTAAAGAGTGAGGCTCTTGTGGGTCCTTGGCAAGCCACTAGTGAGCTAGCAAAATTATAACTTTTTATGCTGGATTTACTGAAGTATGGAGCAGTAGGAAAAAAAGAAAAAGAAAAAGAAAAAAATCCCTAATTCAATGCACAGACAGCTGTTAATTCATCCTCTCTATTAGGAGAGTTGGAAGAGGAATGATTCAGTTAAGTGTGGTTGCATGCAAAAAAATTCGGAAGAGGCTAACTTGCTATTCTTCCATAATTAACAGAAGCCATAACACATTCCTAGACTGAGGTTTCATATCCTGGCCGGCCAGGGGCAGAATCGGCATCTTCAGGAGCACAGACCACAGCCCCCCAGTGCCCGCAGGCCAGTTGTGGGAGGGTTAGTCCAGGCAAACGGGTGATTAGGGAGTGAAGGGAACTCGGCTGGTCTGGAGTTTCCAAGTGCTCTCTCAATCCCCTTGTTCTGACAGCCCATCTCTTTGGCTGGTTTCTCTGTCAGTGGATGAAGGAGGCAGCTCACGTAGGTTATCACCAATGTGGCCAATGACCTAGAGAAGCAGGTATTACTCTGCCCGATTTACATACAAGGAAACAAGTTTGGGAGAAGGCAAGTAATGTGGCCAACATCAGGGAGGTTGGTTCGACTCTAGAGACTACCTTGTCACTGCCAGTGGAGACACTATGCTGACTGTCCCCCAGGAGTACAGTCTGGTTGCTGCAGTGACTGCGGGATGCAACTGGCATCAAGTGGATGCCAGACCGGAACTGACTCGTGTTCTGTGACATGCTGGACAGTCCTCACCCCAGGAAGAACTGGTTTGCCCCACAGGCAACAGCGCCCCTTCAAGAACACCACACCATGGTGCTCCTGGAGTCTGAGGCCAAGAGTGTCGTCAACAGTATGAGGTGGCATGCAGGTGGCCGGAATCTTCCAGCAACACTGGTGCCTAAGTGAACGTACATGACTCTTTTCCTAATAAACACTATGTAGCCAACAAAAGGTGAACCCATTTAAAGACTTCACTAAAGGGGCGCCTGGGTGGCTCAGTGATTAAGCCACTGCCTTCAGCTCAGGTCATGATCTCAGGGTCCTGGGATCGAGCCCCGCATCGGGCTCTCTGCTCCGCAGGGAGCCTGCTTCCTCCTCCTCTCTCTCTCTCTGCCTGCCTCTCTGCCTACTTGTGATCTCTCTCTCTGTCAAATAAATAAATAAAATCTTTAAAAAAAAAAAGACTTCACTAAATACTTAAGGATAAGAGGGAAATAAACACTGGTTGAAATATGAAACTCAAACGTATAGCTTCTCCAATCCCAGTTTCTGGATTTGACGGGCTCCTCACTGGCACGACAGCTCAGAAACACCCAGGAAATCAGCGCTCAGGAAACTGTCGTTCCCGTGTGGGAAAGCTTCAGTGTGCCCCTCGTGGCCACTCCCTTGTCCCTTTTCCCCTGCTCTCTACACACATCACATCACAGCAACCACGTCCCTGTGCCCCCCTTTCAGCAGGTCCAGCCAAAGGGGGCTGGTGGGAGACATCCGCGTGAAGTTACCACAGGCGAGACGGACTCCAAACTGAAGTCCGTGGCTCTGCTGAAGGTAACAAACGTTATGACGTCTGCAGACGTCTGTGAGGCAGAAGAATGGCCCCCAAAGACAGCCACGTCCTATTCCCCAGACCCTGTGATTATGTCACCACATATGGCAAAAGGAAGGTTGACCATAAACGAGGGAGATTATCCTGGATTATGTGGGTGGGCCTACTGCAATTCCAAGTGTCCTGAAAAGTGGAAGAGGGAGACGGAGGAGGTGTCCCTGAGAAGGACCTAAGTCACTGCTGCTGCCTGTGAAGGTAGAGGAAGGGGCTATAAGCCAAGAAATGCTACAAGCCAAGAAATGCCAGGTGGCCTCCGGAAGCTGGAAAGGGCGAGAAAACAGATTCCCCCCAAAGCCTCCAGAAAGGAAAGAAGCCCTGTTGGCACATGAGACTGATCTGTCAGTCGGTGGGTTGATTTGGGCCCATCAGATGTATATCACACTTCTGACCTCCAGAAGTCTTACACTGATGTAAGCCAGTGGGTTCACGGTACGTCGTCAGAGCGGCAGTTGGAAACAAATGCGCTCTTTTCAGGTTCTGGTAACTCTGCATTCTTCTCGTGGGCACAGATCGCTGAACTTCCTCGGTGCCTCCTACCTATCCCTTTGTAGACAGCCTTGTCAGTCACACAACTCCCCCCATTTTGCCTGTGCCCTTCTTAGAACCCCAGAGTCATCTACCATGCCTTTTCTTCTGCTAAAAGAAAATGAATCCTTTTTCACTCATAGCTCCAAATGGGGCCACATTTACTGAAACCCGGAACTCGTCTACATCCGTCGATCATCTGTTCAGTTATTTCTTTTAACAAACAGCGCACTTCGCTATTCTCCATTTCTTTCTCTACCTCAAAGGCCACTAGGCCAACTAGCAAGTCAAGAGTCAGTCCAAACTGACACCTGGCACACCCTTTTTTAGAATATTATTTCAAGAAACTGCCTATAATTTATAATATTATAAGAATAATACAGTCCTTCTCCTGTTCTTACCTATGCAGCATTTTTTGTGAAGCTACTAAACTTTATACATAAGAAAGCTATTTGCTTCATATAATCTGTGGCCTTAAACTTCAGAAACTTTCCGGCCACATCAGATGTCAGCCTTGGTTAGAAAAGTGTTATTTCAGGGTAACCCAATTAGACACTGTAAATACTAAGCAGCTAAGTCCTTGGAGCTGTATGTGTAGAAGGCAGCATTGCCAACCATGTAGAACAGGGAAGATGGGAGGGTCAATGGGCAGGGGGAGAGGGTGCCATGGGAACAGAGCCCGACCACAAGGCACCCAGAGTTCTAAGCCTAGCTCTGCCAGTCACCGGCTCTGTGTCCTTTGGCAAGTCAACTTTTCCTCTGGACCTCAACTTTTTCCTATCCATAGTAAAGGAAACTAGATCACTTTTAATAACCCTCCAGCCCTCATGTTCTGTGGGTCTATAAAATACCGAGTTGGAAAGTGCTACAACATGCTAATCAAAAGTTAGGGAAGGATGGGCACCTGGGTGGCTCAGTGGGTTAAGCCTCAGCCTTCAGCTCAGGTCATGATCCCAGGGTCCTGGGATCAAGTCCCGCATCGGGTTCTCTGCTCAGCAGGGAGCCTGCCTCCCCCTCTCTCTCTGCCTACTTGTGATCTCATTCCCTGTCCAAAAAAACCCAAAAAGTTAGAGAAGGATAATTGTAACTAGCCTTGGCAATGGTCACTCATTAATTCTTTCAGTCAATAGTTACTGAAGACAACTCTGGGCCCGGTACTATTTTTGGTGCTGGGAATAAAATGACGATTAAGATACCTATCCTTTCCCTTGAAGGACTTAATTATTTTGAAGAGAAACAGATATTAAATTGTTAAAGCTGGTATATTAGAAGTTAACATGGGCTTCACTGGGGACAGAGACATGAGTGTTTGATTCTAATACTCCTGGAAAGAGAGGCAATAATCAGGCTTGATAAATTCTGCTTTACAATAATTATTTACCCATAGCCCATAAAACAAAGTAGGACAGTTGGTTAAAAACAAAAACAAAGGCAAATCATCACAGCCAAAATGATTAGGGGTGATATCCGTCTTTACTGATTTTCTGGCTAAGCAAATTATCAAATTATCAGCTGTATATATTAACTGCATCTATGGACAAAATAATCCAACCAGGAGTGCTTCTCCAGAAATTTCACACAGTAGCTTCTTGGTTGTGTACAGCAAAGGAGTTATAAATGGAATATAGGAATAAAAAGTGAGTGTTCTAAAATGTAAATTAAGCATCACTCTTTTAAGAATGAATTTAAGCTCAGAAATTAAAGGATACAAAATATAGTCAATATTTTGTCTATATTAAAAAAAAACTTTTAAAATAGAGGCATATAAGGTTGTCTTTTTTATTAAAAGATAGTGCTGGTCCAGAATTTATTATTTTTCTAAAGTAAATGAATATAGGATCTTTGACGAAATCTATTCCTGCTTTGCATCTCAAACTGAGAATTAAATGACTTCACATTAGATTTTAAAACAGGAATGTACCAGTTGGAAACGGAGCTCCTTTGGTAAGACAGAGTGTGCCCTGAACATCCTTTCTCTACCTCTCGGCTGCGTAGCCATCAACCTTTATCTTCATGTCCAGACCCCATTTCAAGGCCCACCCAGCCCCAAACCCACCTTTTCTGTGAAACCTTGTCTGAGCATCCCAGCTCCCCAGGACCCAGACACTCAGACAGCAGTGACTGTCTCTGCCACTCATGTGGGCCTCTCAATAAGTAAGGGCTTTTTGTGTTGCTGGTTAAGCTACTCATTTGTATTCCTTCAACGAAACTGAAAATTTCTGAGATGCCAACACGAGATTCCAAAATTCTTTGCATCATAAATAGTGTTGCCTTTTTCTAAACTACTTCCAATTTATGTTATTTTGCTCCTTGTAAACCATGTATAATCCTCCTTGAATCAAGGCCAAGTACAAATAAAGAAATAAAGAAACCCTGATAAGGACTGGGAATGTGAAACAGGGTCTTAAAACATTATTAGTTAAATGACTGAGTTAAAATGTTGCAATCAAATCATCATATATTATGATTATTCACTCATCTGAAACAAACCCCAAAGTGTGTGAGTGGAGAAAAGTCGAGCAGAAGAAGGGCATTGTTGGACTCAAACTCATGGTGCAAGTTCACTTCCAGGTGGCCCTCAGGAGGACAAAGGCAGTTTTCCTTTGTGAATGTGAGGAAAAGCTACAACACCTGGGTGTGGAAGCATCACATACAAGAGCATGCACGGAGGTCGTTAATCGTAATTCCAAACTGCAGTCTTCTTTATGAGTTGAAGTTGTATGCCTTTGAGAACTGGCTCATCCAGTCTGTATTATTCCTAAACATGGTCTTACGGGAGATAACCAGAGACAGATCTGAGAGAATATTCAGGAATAAATAAAGCCTTTCCAATGTTCTATCATCATTAAGCCCCCGTAGAAGGACTTAAGTAGGCGATGAACACAAATCACAAATTATCCATGGGAGCTGTAATTTAGTTTTGTGATGCCAATCTACGTAAAATCTTCCAGCCCTCAAGCACAAAATCAGTCCTCTCAGACCTGGATACCAGCAATTTTGCTTCAGGGTAGTCAACAGCCATACTCTGACACAGATGCAATACGGAGAAACATTAGTGTATCTTATTATATACCTCTGTCTTTGCAAATATATATCAGAGCATATACGAACCTATCATACCTATGTATATTACCTAATAATAAAAACAGTAGCAAATTATAGGACTAAACCAATTTAATCTCAGGACTGTTCTATGGTCACAGTTTTTTTTTTTTTAAGATTTTATTTATTTATTTGACAGAGATCACAAGTAGGGAGAGACGCAGGCAGAGAGAGAGAGAGGAGGAAGCAGGCTCCCTGCCAAGCAGAGAGCTCGATGCGGGGCTCGATCCCAGGACCCTGGGATCATGACCTGAGTGAAAGGCAGAGGCTTTAACCCACTGAGCCACCCAGGTGCCCCTATGGTTACAGTTTTCAAAGTAACTCCAAAATCCATCCAAAGCCAATGTTTCTAATGCTCATGGGTCACCTTTTTTTTCCATCTGCAATCATGTTTTTCAAACAAAAAAAATCAACCCTCATTGGAATAAATCAAGCTTAATGAATTACAAATCAGATTACTGATTTATAGCAGTTTGATCAAAAGATTTACTTTTAATAAGGAAACAGTTTCTTCTTACATGATGACATCTCCCCAAATCAGCTTTAAGAATACAGTTTAACTCTTGAGAAATATGAATGCTAAATCTCAGGAGACAAGCTGTATTTATTGACCTAGCCCATATATTTCACATTATAAAACAGTATTATTTCCAACTGTCTCCTACTGCCTGTCAGTATTTGACATAAAATTTTATTTCTAAATAAACTAATCATGGAAGCATTCATTCTATCATCATCCTGATAGAAAAAAACACAAAGAACTGACATTCGGGAGAGGAAATTCAGCTGTATAATTTGTAGGACAAGCCTGATTAAATGAAGTCAGAAAATTGTATTTTCTACTCTTCAATGTTAAGCCATTTTCTTTCACAGTGGAAAGAATGGGCCCCAACCCTAAGTGCTTCAGGGATAAACACTGGAGGACAAATGATAAAATTAACAGGTCACAGTTGCCTGTGTTTATCATAGCATTTCAGGGACATATAAAATATGTATAAAAGATGATCTGATATATAGGAGTATAATCATTTGGGTCAAGAAGGCTAAATAAGCATAATCAACTTATGGGGAATTTTGCATTATTCCCTCTTGGAATTCCAATTTAGTTACCTGAACTGTTAAACAACCATATTTCCTACATATGAATGTAGAGAATAGGATGGGAATTAAGGCTTACTAAATACTACTTTACGGACATTACTACCTTACTGAAAAATTCGTAACTTCTCCCAAATTCTTCTAGGATAAGATCCAAACTTCACTATGCAGATGATAAAATGCTCCTTACTTTGGCTGCTTCCTACCTATGTAATTTTATGAACCTCTACCCCTGCACAGGCCCAGCATTCACCCTCTCCTGAATGGATCTTACTTTCCCGTCTACGCTCAAACCCACTGCCCCCCTTCCTGGAATGCCCTCCCTACATCCCAACACTCATGGGCTGACCTGAAGTCACCCCCTTTGCCACCAGGGTCTTCTGACCACTCAAGCCACAGAAAACACTGAGAATATTTAGAATTTCTATTTAGATAGCCCAAAAAATGTATTTTAAATATTTCTATGTATGTAAAGATAGATCCTCTTGTGAGTAGAGCCCTGGTAGGAGAGACTTTGTCTCTGAGATCTCTGAATCACCCGAAGTCATAGCTAGAACAGGTTAACTGCTCCCCTTCAACACTTGGTTCTTTTCCATAACTTCTGAAGGTAACGTGCTGATATGACAGCTTCTAGGGGCAGGAAAAAAAATGATCTTCTGGGTCAAGAAGACTGTGAGAGCTTAATCAGCTAATGGAGCATTTTTGAACAGTATCCTTTGGGGATAGTTTAGTTATGTGATATTGGCAAACACATATGCTACATAAAAATGGGGTTAGAGGAAGCAATTTGAAATGTATGTGTAGAACATCGGAGAAAGTCTGATTCCTTCTTTAGGTGCTACATTTCTACCTACCAAAGGCATAGGCTTTACCCAGTCTTAGCATCTCAAGCTGCACACTTCAAATGGGCACATTTTATTGAATGTAAATTGTATCTCAAAGTCAAGTTTTAAGAGAATTTTTTTTAAAGCTTAGTTTTGACCCTCCCTACAACATTAGACTATAGGTTATATATGGTACCTAAGGAGCTAAAAAGTAGTAGTCTGATAATTCCGTTTTCTTTTCTCTTGTGATACCATTCTATTTTCTTAAGGCATGACCTGTGGGTTCCCCAGAAGAGGATGACAGCCCCTTACCCCGAACTAGACTCTTCCTAAATTGTAACCATGACTCGCTATTGGGATGATGCTTAGGAACCAGAGATGAGAACAGCCAGCCCAGTGGCCTGCTAGAACATGGGTTAAATGCAGAGATCAGGAAAGTTATTCTCAAAACAATGAGACTGGTTCAAATTTCTCCTTGCTTTCTTCATAAATAGGGCTTTTGGGGGTGGGGTGCACCTGGGTGGCTCAGTCGGTTAAGTGGACAACACTTGATTTTGGCTAAGTTTGTGATCTGTGATGAGATCGAGAGCCGGGTCGGGCTCCACACTGAACGTGGAGCCTGCTTGGGATTCTCTCTCTCCCTCTCCCTCTGCTCCGAACCCCATCTTACACTCTCACTCTCTCTAAAACGAACAAACAGATGAATGAATGCATAGGACTTTGGGGGTTTTCTCTGGTGGGGGTGGTATTCTTGGGGAGGGGAGGACTTGTCATGAAATGTGCTGCGTTATGCTGATCCCTTCTGTCTTCTTCAAAGGCAAGGTATGGGAATACTACTTCTTGGTGGCTTCCTCTCTCCGTTGCCTCACCTTGCTTTGCTCCCAGGTTTTGAGGCCATGATCAGTCCCCCAGATGGAGTGATAAAGACGTGTCAGTTGTCCAGAGTTTGTTACAGAAGTATCATTCGTTTCTGATCTAATAATAGAACTGCAGAGTTTTGCTATCTTTGTGGACGAATGTGAAACCTATGGTCCTTTAACATCAGAAACCAGAAGTTGTAAGAGAAAAAATACTCATACAGGACAATTTGAGATTTTGTGATTATTTGAACCAACAGTGAACTTCCCCACGGTGCATGTGTGTGTGTGTGTGTGTGTGTGTGTGTGTCTGTGTGTGAACACACAGGGGCATATGCAAGGGGCAAGACTGAAAGGGAGATCCCTATCCAAAAGTTTGGATAAAACACAGCTATGCCCTAAATTACTATCTCATGTAGGCCAAATTTAAAGTTTTTTTTATTCCAGGACTAATAAGAAATGGATTTTAGTAGCTCCTCCAAAGCAAATAATAGCATAGTATCCAAAATTTTCTGAAGGGCAAATTATTACTTATTTATCAAATTCTTGTAACTTCTGGCTGTATTATATCTCACTCAATATTTCTTGAGCATCCACTCAGCCCTCGCTAAGCAATCAGAAACTATATGAAATACAGTACAAATGTACTATGTTTTAGTTATAAAGTCTGCACTGATAGTAAAAATCACATGGTCAAAGCTACCTGTGCAAATTCCTAAAGTCACTGTCAAATTACCTTTAAGTTACTAGGGTTTGAGTTCTTAGAAGCTTTTAAAAGTCAAAAAATAATTTCATTTCTTTTCATTTATTTATTTATTTGACAGAGAGAGATCACAAGTAGGCAGAGAGGCAGGCAGAGAGAAGGGGGGAAGCAGGCTCCCTACTAAGCAGAGAGCCCAATGCGGGGCCTGATCCCAGGACCCTGAGATCATGACCTGAGCTGAAGGCAGATGCTTAACCTACTGAGCCACCCAGGTGCCCCTCTATTATCATTTCTGCTGTGGCTTTCTCTTCTGGAGCAAGAGCAGCGAAGGCTTGGGTTCAGAGGAGGCACCACGTCTAAGCTTGATCCCCTATATACTCAATGTGCGTGTGATACAATGTGCTCTTCCTTTTAAGAAACTGTTTCTGACTGCCGAAAACTCATACCACATACATATATTTCATATGAGCTACAGATTATAAAGCACATTTTAACATACTTTAGCAAATTAAGTTCTTGATCACAAAGTTGTATGACTGGCGTAGAAGAAATTATCCTTCATCTCACAGATGGGGACACTGAAGGCCAGAGAAAGGGATACCCAGTTCAAGGTCGCACACTTAAGTACTGTCTGAATTTCTGACTCCTGGTCCTATGCTTTCTGCGGTGCACCAGTCTCTGTATATGTGAAAGGGGTTTCTATGCGCATTGAAAACAACGCAATCCATGTAAAGGTCATGCACGCTGACAGCTCTCTTCCAGGGGTAAGGACTAATGAGAAAAGAAGAACAGAAAATCCAAGGTGGAATCTGGCAGAAGAAAGATCTGGCTTAGAGGAAAGTAAGAGGATAATTCCAGGTCATGAGAATGAACCCACAAAGGCATCAGAGGGAGGGAACAGTAAGCAAAATTGCTTTGTTGAAAGAAAGAACGTACTGGAAAGTGTGGTAGAATACGGTTTTGTATTCCTCCCTTGGGGTCGAATCCTGAGGATGTTACAACACTCAAACACCCAGCTCAGCTGAAGCTTAGCTGAAGAAGAGAAACAGAATTGCAGTAACAGGGGTTAGCAGATGTTTGCCGGCACAATGCAATGTCTGTATCCCTTTTCACACGCAAGGTACAACAGCTGATACCACTCATGCTTGGGTACAAAGAGGAAATGAGCCTTATTGTATTTCTTATCCTCTTCTGAGACTTGACTTTACCTCCAAGGGAAATAAATGCTTATGTACTCTCTGACAGGGCTGATGGCAGAGATGCCCGTTTATTTTATATGCATTTGCAGCGCTCTCAAGAATTGAAATGTTCCTCCCAAATGAAAGCGTATATAGGAACCAAATCACCAAGCGGCTCTTCTCTCGCTGCACATAATGCATTTAGGAGTTTCCTGGCAGGTGTTTTTGTGTCGGTGGCATTTCCTGAGACAGAAGAAGGAAGGGGTGAGAAGGGCCAGGAGGAGGGAGCTGGGGAAGATGAAATGATGTCTGGAGGGAGACAATGAAAGGCAGCTACACACACTGCTTCTGGGCCCAGGTGGTAAAGGGATGTGAGAGATGTCCAAAAAAGCAGCTGTGTGCCTAGGCGTGAAACAAATTAAGGACATAAAACATCTCTCGCGTTTGTGTTCAGATTTCATGACCATGGGTGGTTCTCACCAGTGTACGTACTGAAACCTTCCATCCTTCCTTTTTCTTTGGTACACAGAAAACAGCCAGGCTGCGAGAGGCACTCCACACAGTGTATTAGGCACAGACTTGCTCGGGCATGTCCATAAAGATTAAGTGAATCTGTCTTTACAGTCCCACTTCCCGTCTCTGGAACTTTCTACTGTATCCGGCCTAGGCATGAACTCAGAGCAGTGACCCTGCCTCCAAAGTATTCTACTCTCCATTCCATCTCCCTTCTATCACCAATCTCATCTTGATCTATTCCACCTTAACCCACTAGCATAGGGATTTGCAGATAAAACCAGATCCCAGGAACTTCAACGGAAACGAACTGGTCATTTCAAGGAGTCTGGAGAGAGCCTTGGGGGCAGAGGGTTTTCCCCAGACCCCTCCAAGCCCCTTGAACTTCGGGAACCACCGGTTCCACTTACACTCAGGGGTGGCTAAGAGAAGCAACCCATCTATAGTTTAAAGTTCAGTGTGATTTATCTGACCCACGAAGATTACTGAAAACCAAATTCTCTGGTTAGGCTTGAGTAAATAGCAAAGTGGAGAAAACGAGACAATTTCATCCTTGCTTCAGATAGCTAATGCCAGTCATACTCCCCAAACCTGAAAAAGGTCAGCTGGCTACCCGACATTCTAGAACTACTTCCATTTGTGTTAGAAATTAAATTCCTCTGCACAGTCAACATGAATGTCCTCAGTCAACAGGGCAAGGGGTTACATTAGCCCACAACTTGCTGTGAAAGTAAGTATAAATGCAAGCATAATGTAACTTTTTACCAGGCTCAGAAACAATCAGCTGTGCTAACTATCCCCAAAGAGGCAGGAGCCACCAGCCAGGCAGACAGGCTATTAGGCTGAGAGCCTGAGTATTCGCTGGGGCAGGTCCATCCATTCATCGGCTAATTACTTTATGGATATACTTCCCGCAAACATGATCTCCATGGAGCTCTCGGGGATGGGGAAATGCCTTGGAAATTGTCCACTTTCACAAATCAGAGCCAAGTTTAATGCCAATAAAGAGCCTCAGAAGATGAGCTCATAAACCAGTGACCCTTTTCCTGATAATTAGGAGGAGAATCACAGAAGCCACAATGCTGAAGGCATCACTTTACACTTCGATCATGCAGACAATGGGAACCTCTCACAGTGGGTGACAGAACACAAAGACCAGGCTAGATAGAGAGCCAAGCTCATGGGAGCCAAATAACATCAAATAAGAACCTCAACCCCCATCTACCCACCCACTGTCCACACCACAATCAGACCAACTCGCTTAACTCACCATTGCTATTGTTCCTGTGTATGTTGTGGGGGAGGGGTGCGGTGAAGAGGAGGAGGGGGTGGCTGAAAAAAGGGACAAGAGAGAAACCTACATATGGGGAGGTGGAAGATATGCAGCAGAGCTTCCCACAGCCCAGTCACCACATACCACCTGCACACTTTCCCACCATATCTGCCTCCCACCAGGATTATTATTCATTTATTTTTTAAAAGACACCTTATCCATGAAAAACAAATATCACATTCCAGATGTATTTTCTAATAAACATAGAGCAGAACTACTGACTTTCTTTCAATAGCCCCCCCCCCCCCCACCAAGTCCAAAGAAGATGGGCTCCAGGCCCCAGACAGTAGAGGCTCAGGGGGCAGAGTATGGTCCCCTCCCCAGGCGACACTGGGACAGGATCCAGAGCTCGTGTTCCTAAGGGCAGTCTCGTGAACGACCCGGTGCAGAAGCAGCTTTTCAGACAGGCTCAGGTGAACTTCCAAGCACCGACCACAGGACTGTCTGGGTGACCTGAGGCGAGTTACTTAATCACTGTGCTCTGGAGTGGCCACAAACCTCCTTTTCACAGTGGTTGTAGAGAGCAAATGAAATAACATGCCAGAGCACTTAGCTCTCCTGCTCAATAAAACATACCTTAGAGTTGTTGCCGCTGCTGTTTTGTTTTAACTCTAAAATGACGATAAGCAAACACAGTTCCTATTAAGGATTGCCTGAACCCCACTGTTTTCAGCTAATGATTATTAAGGGATTTGCTTACTAGGTGCCAGGCATTATGCTAAGCCCTGGACGTTAATTCTCATTTGATCCTTATCTCTTCCAAACCTTCCAATAACCCTATACTGTGAGTATTATTAGTATCCTTATGTTACAGAGGGAAAAAAGTGGGACTTGGCCCGGGTCATTCGGTAATCAATCAGTGAGCTGGCTTCCACTCCAGCGTCTGTGAAAGCATTAAAACTTGGAAGACATGAAGGAGTATGAGCTACCTATGAGGGCAGCACCCTCAACTTGACTTTCATGACCCCTCAACCACAAAAGTTGACCTGTAAAAGGCTAAACCTGAGGAAAAATCAATTCAAGTAGATTTTCCTATTGTATTATTAAATTAAATGTAATAAGTGCTTTCGACTAAATTCGTTTCCAAGATACTAGCCAAAAAACTCACACTTGGAGGCACTCGAGACTAGCCATTTGTTATAGCAACACTCCCACGAACGATGAGGAAGTCCTGAAAAAGGACAGACAGGTAGCTGCAGTGACCCCGAAACACTTTTCTCTCGAATACTTCTTCTAACTCTTGCCTTGCAGACCAGCTCTCTCCAAAGAATATTCTCTGGTAGCGATCTAAGTACTCTGTACTGTCACAGAATTGCTTTATATTCCCTATACCATTTCATAGAAGCTGCCATTATGAGGGTTATTAGTCTCACCATTCTTTCATGAAATCTGTTTTAGCACCATGAATACCAAGTATGACGATCTCAGTGACAGAGCTCCTGCAATGTCCGGTGTGATGGTGAGTGTTGCTTAAAAACCCACCAGTTCTTTTCAAGGGACACCTGAAATCTGGAGTTGAACAGCTATCTGACAGGTGAATACATTTTCAAGTATGGATTCTGTAGATTTGTTGGGACTGCCGTACTGTTTTTTAAATTATGGGACTCTGCCAAGTGGGGAAAAACACAGTGGATAAGACATGTCTGTTCTCCTCAAATGAGGCTTGTTTGAGGACAGGTATGATACAATAAAGTAGCCTGCCTTACTGAAACATTTTCACATAAAGCTTTCATGGTCCCATTTTGCACACTTATAAAGCAGATGGGAATAACACATTGTCCTTGGGAGATGAGGCGGGAGAAATGGGCTCAAACCACCCCCTTTAAACAACACAGCCCCTTCTGCAAGGAGCACTTCCCTTTGTCAGCGAAATTCTTATTTACTGCCCTGTAGTTCCTGTCCTATGACCTTCGGTAAATGAGCTCCGGTCACTCCGTCCCTGAATGCCTACCAGGGTTTCAGTCTGTTCTACTGAGGAAAGCTTAACTTTTGAACCCTCTCCCACGCACCAGTGCTTCCCCATTGGACCTGGACACCACACGTGTAATGGACATGATCCTTGCTGCCATGAGCCTGGGTGCTCCCTGAGCACATACACCGAGAAGGTCTCATTCTTCCCCTCACCTCAGCACCCAGCCTGTTTTTCGAACACGGTGCTGTGATTAAGGTGTATTTATTGAATGAATGACTGCTTTTGTTTCTTCTCTACCTGGTTTGCCAGTTCCCAGGTTCCCAGGAGTAGGATGTGGATAAAATTCTGACTCTCTGGTGGGAATTACGGAAAGCAGTGGAAGAATTATTATTACTTTTTTTTTTTTTTTTTAAGAAGCCTTTCCAAGTATTAAAAACCACAATTTGGAGCATCTGGGTGGCTCAGTTGGTTAAGTGTCTGATCTTGATCTCAGCTCAGGTCTTGATCTCTGCGTTGTGAGTTCAAGCCCAGCATGGGGTCTGTGCTGGGCGTGGTGCCTACTTAACAAAAAACAAAAAAAAACCCTACAGTTTACCTCACAATGTTTAAATTCTATCTAGAGAAAACTGGCAGGGTAATGGCAGAACCAGGAGGAGAAAGAGAGGATAGGAAAACTATAAGCTTTGAACTCAGAATAGGTGAGGTCTGGAGGCCACTTTTATGCCTCACAGGCCCTGTGGCTTGGGCACTGCAACCTTCATGGGCTGGGCTCTTGGACTCTCCAATGAGGATCTTAATGTCTTCCATGTATGATTTGAGGGGATGCGGTTTAAAAAGATTTATTTATTTTAGAGAGAGAATGTGTGTGTGATAGGGAAGAAGGGCAGAGGGAGAGAGAAAACCCCATGCAGACTCCCCGTTGAGCACAAAGCCCAACATGGGGCTGGATCCCAGGACCCCAAGATCATGATCTGAGCTAAAACCAAGAGTCAGGTGCTCACCTGATGGAGCCACCCAGGCATCCGGATTTGGGGGATTTAAATGCATGCCACACTTCCTGGGCTATAAAATGGACTAAGTATGTTGGCTTCCTTGCTTTTCCCAGGGCCACTTTTCAGCTTCTAATTATCTGATTTAGAGGAATTGTGATAATCAAGCTCCTGGGTTGGGGCAGGGGGGAATGTAAAAATTAAGATCTATGACACTGCTATAAAGCTAAACATTTGAGATGGAAATTTTAATGTTTATAAGAGATCGAGTAATCTTTTAATTTGAGATGAACAAAATGAGGAGTCTGAAAAGTAATCACAATTGAAGAGCATTTGAGAAATAAGGATAAGATCATAGATTCAAATGTAATTCTAAAATGCCTAGTTTTCCTTTTTTCTGTGGCAAATCATTTTTACCTTTATATTTATTTATATATTCATTTTTTTTTAAAGATTTTATTTATTTATTTGACAGACAGATCAGAAGTAGGCAGAGGCAGGCAGAGAGGGGAGGGTGAGAAGCAGGCTCTCCGCTGAGCAGAGAGCCCGATGTGGGACTCGATCCCAGGACCCTGGGATCATGACCTGAGCTGAAGGCAGTGGCTTAACCAACTGAGCCACCCAGGCACCCTATATATTCATTTTCTGAGAGAGAGGGTGAGAAAGCTGGGGGGGGGGGTGCCAGGACAGAGGGAGAGAGATAATTTTTTTTTTAAAGATTTTATTTATTTGACAGAGAGAGACAGTGAGAGAAGGAACACAAGCAGGGGGAGTGGGAGAGGAAGAAGCAGGCTTCCCACCGAGCAGGGAGCCCGATGTGGGGCTCCATCCCAGGACTCTGGGATCATGACCTGAGCTGAAGGCAGAGGCTTAACCGACTGAGACTGCCAGGAGCTCTGGGACAAAGAGAATCTTAAGCAGACTCCACACCCAGTGCAGAGCTCAACAGGGGGCTCAGTCTCAAAATCCTGAGATCATCACCCGAGCTGAAATCAAGAGTTGGATGCTAAACCGATTAAGCCAGCAGGTGCCCCTGTGGCAGGTCATTCTTATGCTGTTCTTACTGAGTGCTGGATTGTTCTTACTAGACATATGCCTCTGAGTAACACCTGCTCAGATGAAGGGAAGGGCAAATTCCAGCACTGATGATTATTTTCTTGACAACCACTCAGTATCTAATAGATATTTGTGGACAAGGCCTAAAATATTAAACTGACACATCCTGCCTTCATTGACTTAAAAAACAAAAAATGTATCTTGCAAAGTAGCCAGGAAGAGGCAGATCTGATAGTGAGATTTAACAGAAAGATTTAGGTTGTCTACAAACACATCAGACCAGAACTGAAAAATCTCATCTAACCAGTTCACTGAGGCTGCGCTCAAATTCTGCATTTCAGGTTGGCTAAATCCTGCTGGTCTTGAAAGATTACAGTTAGATGTACTCTCTCGGCCTCGTCCGGTTGTTGTGATAGGTGCACTGCATTTTCCTCCAAGGACAGCACACAGTTCTGTACCTTGTGCAGTGTCCAAGCACGCCCCTCGCACATTAATGAGCAGAAAATTGATTACCACCTCAAGGAAAGGTGAGAAGAAATTGCCTCATAATTGACGGTATTTAAAAATGTTTTTATCAGTCAGTCCCTCTAATGAACAAGGAAGCTTGGTGGAAGCACATTGGCCCAGGAAGAGCCCTCCCCCCACTATCTCCCTGCCTGCCCTGCCCACCGCCTGGTGGAGACTGAGCACAGGTCCCGGACCAGGCGGTGGCTAGCCCTCACTAGTTCGTACCAGCTTGTCCCCGAACTGAGAGCTGAGAAGGATGTCCTGGCTGATCCTTTAGTATCTGGGGATTTATACTAATTGTTACAGTTTCACCGAACTCCAAATGGAATTATTTATACTTTTTCTCACATAGTTTCGATTACCACTGAACCATATTTCCATATTAGAAAGTCTACTCCATTGATTTCATGGTATCCTAAATTCTACTTAGCTGACTATGAAAAAGAACTGGCATTCATCACGGAGAGTTTTTTGTTACTTCTGGAACCAATTCATTTTCCCTTAATTTTACCCCAACTGACCCAGGTATACATCCAATGTGTTTTGTACTTTTTGTTGCATGAAAAGTACATACTTCCCAGGGTCTGCCTCTGCACGACAGCCCAGCAGCCAAAGACAGTGCTCTAGAGGACCATGAATGAGGTAGGAATGGGGGGAGCTAACATCTTCTAGGGGGGGTGTGTGTGTGGGTATGCAACTGCTCTCTTCAATTCCTGGTACGTCCCTGCCAGGCCTGGGTCAGTGTGCTGGATCCCTCCCTCCCGCACATATCTTGGCCTGTCTATCAGCATGTCAGTGAGGTTAACATCTTCCTTTATTCGGCACCACATGTCCTACCCCATCTTACACCATTCTGTTCCCATAACTTCGGTCATCTTCTAACATACTAGGTAAACTACTGCATTATTTTCTTCCTCTGCCACACACACACCTACAGAGCTACATGCTACAATGTCAGCTGTGCAACGTGGGGGGAAGGGGTCCAACTGGCTTTCACTGAGGTATCCCAAGCACCCAGGACACCCAGGGCACGTGGGAGGGGCTTAAAAGCTCTTTGGTGAAAAATAGTGTCCCTTTGGCTGGTTTTTTCTTTGCCAGATGGTTGACCCTCCCATTCACAGCCTATTTTCTGCCCAATTACTGTCTTTCATCAAGTTTTTCCGGACATGAACCAAGGCTGTGCACAGGACCCAAACTCTGAGAATGGCTGCTGACTCAATCAGCTACCCCAAATTACTGTCAACAGTATTACGGACATACTGCCGTGTCTTTACACATAGTTCCGTGAAAATCAGACCCTGCTAAGACAGGAGTCGATCTGAGGTTGTTTTCCCTTTCCCAAAGTGCTACACAAAGTGGAAAAGTGATATACAAAATGGGAAAGGAGAAATCCTGTTTGAGATCTAGCCTTTCAGTGATCTAAACTGAACCCAGAATCTTAGAAAAATGAGCCATCCTGGAGAGCACTGTGGCAAAATTCTGACCGAGCAAATCAACACGGCCATGCATTCATCTAAAGGTTACAGTCAAGCAAGAGTAAAAAGTTTTCAGAAATTTCATCACAGCATTGCTTCTACCAGTGAACAACTAAACAACAGTCAAACGTCTGACAATCTGAGTGGATCACGCGGCCGTTTCTAGCTATGCAATGGGAAGCTGCACGACCACGAGCCCTGGGCCACAAAAGATGGTCAGATGACATGGAGAGGCATTCACAAGGAGGTTACTGGAAATGACGTACTGAGATCCAGCGCTTCAGAAGAGAAAGGAAGAGGAAAAGCATATGAAAGAAAGACGGGGATCTACTCCACGAGGATTCATGATAAGCACACTGGGAAGTGACACTTGATGGAAATGTTCCCTTTTTCTCACTTGTATTTTCCAACCATTTTTGTAATAAAGAAAAACCATTTTTAAAGTGCCCGTGTGCCGATGAGATGCGTAAGAACAGGATACTGATTCAGAGCGAAACTATGCATCTATCTTGCCGACATTCACTGGGCTGAGTCTCCTGTTCGGAGCGTACATGGGTGTCAGAGGCATGCTTCACGGGGTTCGCACCCTCCTGAGGAAAAAGCAAATTCTTCAATCCAAAGGCAAACATTTCAGTTCACAGCTTATTAACCCAAGAAACTATCTTATGAGAGAACAGAAGTGATTAGTAAAATCAATTAAGAGGTGCAGGTGACTAGGAAAACACAGCAGCTGGGACCAGAAGGGGACGTGGTTTTCTCATCTGAATTCCAGCCGTTTACAGAGACACAATTAACACCCCCACCGACCCAACTCCCAGTATAAAACAACTCAGTCTTTACTCTGTCTCCACAGCGAGCCTCCAGCCTCTGCCCGTGGCCGGGAGTGAAACCGAGCTACATGGGGGAGCCTCTGGACCATTCCAGCAGCATCTAAACAGCCAGGACACGTCAGTCTCGTTGCCTGGTTCACAGAGAAGCAGTGAGGAGTCCGGCAGGGAACTCTTCTGGTAGGCTGAGGAAAGCAGATCCTTGCCACAGAGAGAAAGAAGGTGCTGGATCTTTTCAGTGCTCGGGTTTTAAAGGGCTTGCTTCTGCCTAGCATCTCTGGATCACCCGGGAACCTGGGTATGAAGAGCCCTCAGTCTCCGAGGAAAATCCACGCCCTTCCACACTGTCATGCTCACACCTCTGTTTTCTCAGCTCACTCTAATCCCAAACTGTTCAAATTCCTGTTCCCTGACTACCCTCCACCAAAATAATTGCGAACGTTTCCCAAGTAGAAACTACCAGGTTTAACGTTGTCATGGGGCTCTCAAATTCTCCTCAGGACTCCGGCGTCTCAGGAAAATGGGTTTAGGTGAAGAAAACGGGGATGCCTTTGATCTACCAACACGCTCTCAGACAGACGTGGAGGAAGACTTCCCTGACAACAGATACACTCTCTGAATGGACGGCTGCTCTGGGTGAGCAGCGAGTTGTGCGGCACTGCTGACAGACAGAGAGCTCGAGAACGAGCTCCAGGTTACTAACACCTCTGTAGCTTCACAAACACTCTCCGGGTAGAATTGGGGGAGGAAAAAAATATATATTTATATATATATATGTATATGTGTGTGTATCCCCCTGTTAAGTTGTGTAGGTGATTCCTCTTAGCACTTGCTTCTGGCAAGTTCCTCCGTGGGTGGGAAGCCTTCTCCATCTGCCTGGAGAGTGCGCAGCCTCTCGTCAGCGTGCGGGCCATTTTGCTCAGTGTCTCCATTCTGCTGGATCTCAGAGGAAGAGTAACGGCAAGCGATCAGGAAACCAAAAGGGGCTTTTTGAAGTGGGGGGTCAGGCCCAGGGTGAAGGGGGATATAAAGCCGGATAGAAAACAATGGATGAAGCAAGCTCCAGTGAAAGTGAGACTCTCCGTCCACAATGCTGAACAAGAAGGTCGGAATCTCCATTCCGGCTGCAGACTAGAGCTGCGTGGAGCGCATGTGCTCAGCCCCATCCCACTGTCAAGCCCAGCTGAAGCCCCAGCTCCCATCTGCTCCCCATGTGGCCCATCTGAGCTCTTGGGAAAGCTGCACCTTGCCCGCTGAGGGCAAGCTGGCACGCCTAGTGGTCTCCAGCTCAGACGTCCATTTTTGTCAGCCCACCCTGAAGTGTGAACATCTCCTTTAACCAGCGAAGGGCCACTGGCCCCAGGGCACCACGAGTTAAGAAGCTTTTCAGAAATCAGCCATCCCTAGCAGGGGCCAGGGGCCAGGGTTCAGGGTGCAGATAGGGAAATTTTGAAGAGAAAGGGCTGTTCTCTTGAAACTTGGCACTCTGGTTTTGTTCTTGAATAAACAGAACAATGATGGCGAAGATGCTTCCAAAAGAAAGCCAGAAACATTCACGGTGGTGTAACAGCAACGACCATTTAGGCTCTGACCTCGGTTCTGCTTTCTTTAAGGGCAAAAGATCACACAGTTCATTTCTGTTTTCTAAGCTGTTCAGGGAGCAAAAATCCTGGCAGCTGCTTCCAGGGAGAAAGTTTTGTAAATGGGAGGAATTCAATAGACCCATCTGTCCAGTTTCTCACTCTTGAATCAGCCATGGGAAGGAAGTCCACGTTCATACAGCACTGAAGTGGACCTTGTCTTGGAGGACGGGCAGGTGTGTTAGGATCAGGGTGTTCGTTTACAACAATAAGACGCTGTGAGATCAACAGCAGAAGATAAAAGCAACATTTCCCAAAGCCCAACTTTGAAGATTTGGCCTTTTACCCATGCTCTCGTCATGGAGGTAACCACACTGCTGAGAGAAGGGAGCCCCCCCGCCTCATTCTCAAGTGTCGTGGCTCTGGACTCTGAGCCTACACTGGAATCACCTGATGGGCTCATTTAAATACAGATTCCTGGGCCCCAACCCCAATGTTCCTGAATCAGTCCCACCCAGGATGGGGCCTGAGAATTCGCATTTGTAACAAGTTCCCAAGTGATACTAATGCTGATGGTCCTCGGAAACCATAATTCCGGAGCCGCTAGTCTGGTGCAATTTTAAAAAAACAGTGGGCCCGGGGCACCTGGGTGGCTCATTCGGTTGAGCCTCCAGTTCTCGGTTTCAGCTCAGGTCATGAACTCAGGGTCGTGAGATTGGGCCCCACATCAGGCTTCACGCTGAGCGTGGAGCCTGCTTAAGTTTCTCTCTCTCTCTCTTCCTCTGTCCCTCAAGGGCTCGCTTGCTCACTCTCTCTAAATAAATAAATGAAAATAATTTTAAAACACTGGGTCCATTTAACTTACCCACATGCCATCAAAGCGGTCCTGGCAAAAAAATACACTCGAGCACCTGCTCCTTATTCTGTCCAGAGATGCATTTGGTCGCTGACTTCCCATACCCACCATTAGGTCAAGCTTCCTTATTGTCCATCACGGCCTTCCCACCTGCAAGCTCTGAGCCAGAAGCACACAGATGTTTTAGGGGCAGCTACAGCCCCAAATCACAAAAGCTGATGAGAGGAAAAGGTCTCTCCCACTCCTGGTCCTCTTTCCCCAACCAAATCTTCATAGCTAGCAACCGTCAGGGACACAGAGGAGTAAAAGCTTCATCACAGACAGATTTTGATTCTGATCCTTCCTTACCACTCCCCAGTGGCTGTTTCTTGGATAGGTGTATTACTCTGAGCTTCAATTTCTGTATCCATAACACAGAACTAATAACACTTACATCTCAGGACTCTGTGCGAAGTACCTAGTACTCATCTTGGCACACAGCAGGCCCACAATGACGATGGTGGCCACTGGACTTTTCCTTCTTGTGGAAGCATCAGGCATGGAGACAATCATGGACTGAAATGGAACTGACGCTCTAGTAACTCATTAGCCATCTGATTGTGGGAAAATCTAATTCTCAAGAGAGAAAGAATTTCTCAAAGCCTTATAAATGAAGAAAACAGTGGTACCTACCTGCTGGATTACTAAAGACATAAAAGACTACAGAGATTCCTGGCCCATAACAAGCTATCCAAAGTAGGGATTGTTACTGCTACAGTAAGAGAAGAGTTGGCATGGTTCTTAGAGATATCACAGTTCCACATCTTTATTTGGTAACTAAGAAAACTGGAACTCCGGGGAGTGGGACTGATGTGCCCAAGGTCTTGGCCTTTTCGAACCTTCCAGTGCTCACGCGCATGAGCACATGGACAGAAGTCCATTCTGCTCATTCTCAAGAAGTTCGCAAACTCCCGAAGGCAGGAATGTCAAACAAGCCAGGTAGAGGGCAAAAGAGAGACAAAGAGGAAAACAAAATCCCAAGAATAAACTGGAATTCCAAGGGAGCATTCCTGAAGAGTAAAGACTCAGTCTGTTTTAATAAACTATTTTCTTAGGGGGAAGGAAGAGAAAACAAACAAGCAAACAGCAACAGGGTCTTCCCCCCCCAACCACATCGCTTAACTTTCCGGAGGGTTAAACTGGGTTTTAGTAACTGAGTTTGAAAAGAGAGAAGAAAACACAAAAAGTGTAAATTAGATTTTTTAATTTTCCCAGGAGCTATGGTATTCTACATTCGCAACCAATACAAACTGTGCCTTGCCTTTATGATACTGAAAACACCAGTCCTCCGATGTAAGCTTACTCTCTCACTAGGGATAGAAGAGAAATACCTTGTTTTCAATCTCACTAAAATCATTCATGATTTCGGACAACTTCCATTCCCCTAAAATTAATCTTTTAAAATGAGAGTGAAAAGAGAACATTCAGGAAGAGGGAGAAAAGAAAAGAAGAGGATTGTAGTATTGTGATTTATAAATAAGAAATCACACGTGGCCCTCATATCCATTCTTGGCATAGGACTCCTAAAACTTTTGGAACTTCCTAAATGATAAGGACAGTAAAGGTGAAAAGGAGAGGCTTTCATTATTCATGACAAGCCCCCTCCAAGCACACCAGAGCTAATGTGAATGAGTGACTTTTGGAAAGGCCCCAGATAATCACAGGATGCGGGCTGGTTGCTAAGGAACCAACCATATGTTTAGAGGACTGGAACTTCCAGAGCCCCAACTTAATCAATCACCAATAGTTCTGTACTATAATCAATCATGCCTACATAATGAGAAGCCTCCATAAAAATCCCTAAAGTATGGGGTTTAAGAGCTTCCCGACCGGTGAGCACGGAGGAGCTAGGAGGGCGGCGTTCCTGGGCTGAGCACAGAAGCACCGTGTGCTTTTCCACAGCCCTGCCATACCCATCGCTTCTACCTGGCTTTCCCTGAGTTACAGCCCTTTAAAATGAACCAGTGATCTTGGAAGTAAACTCTTTTCTGCATTCCGTGAGTCACTCTAGCAAAACGTCAAATGAGAGGAGAGGCCTGTGAAAGCCTCTGGTTTACAGCCAGTGGGACAGAAGCCCACAAACTTGGATTTGTGACTGGCATCCGAAATGGGGGGTTGAGGGCCAGTCTTGTGGGACTGAACCCTTAAACTGTGTGGGCTGGACACTAACTACAGGTAGATGAGTGTCATAATTAAACTAGATTGTAGGACGTCCAGACGGTGTCACAGAATTGCTCGGTGGAGGGGAAACCCCTCCACCCCATGTTTGGTGGCCAGAAGCACTGAGCAGAATATAAAGAAGAGAAATAGGAGCTTTTCCTCTAAGGATGAAAAAAAAAAAGTGATATTATCTTGACAATATGTCTTTTGTTGAAACTAGATTCAAATTCAATAAACCTTGATATTAAAAGAACATAAAAATCTTCCCCTCAAGGTTTAAACTTTTAATATGATTTAGTGACCTACTAAAATGCTGTAATATACCATCCTCGGTACTTAAAAGGAAAGGCAATGCTATCTTTTCTTATTTGTAAAATTAAATAAATCTGGAGAAACCTGCCATAAAATATATTTACACAACTTAATTAAACTTTTTAGCAGTGACTACGTTCTTCAGGAAAAAAAAGAAGTACCTTAGCTGCTAATTTCTAATATTCCAACCATTTTTCTCAGAAAGTCAGAGCATTAGGAATTGCTACAATGCAGGAAAGAGCCCCAGAGACTCCTGGAATGAATTTTGAGATCTTTTTAGAAATGGATTCTGTTGGCTTAAAGCAGAGGGAGTTGGCGGGTTATACTGGGAAAGATTTGGGTGGGTGAGGCATTCCAGTTTTTATCCTGATATTAGGGTCTTTACAAGACAAATGAAAAGAGCAAAGGATGTAAAATAAACTTCGCTGAGACATGAATATTGTGTGAGGCTGTACAGTCTATCACAGTGAGGAAGGTGCTGTAGAGACCTACTTGCCAGTGAACCTGGGGTCTCCCTGCCCGTAGCCACGGATAAAGCTTAGCAAGGCAACTACTCCCACTGTCCAAAGAGAGAAGCAGCTGCAGAGAAAAGCTGAGTGGTGTCTCCAGCCTCAAACTTGCTTTGACTGATGACAGAAGAAATAAGTGAGTCCCCATTCCTGAGTACTAGCAGACACATGCCGTGTTCCTAAAAACCAAAGACACATTTCCTACATTCCCACAGAAAGATCTTAAAGCAAATTCGCTTAGTCTTTCAGTCTAAAATTTTAAACCAAAATGGATTTAATACTTTTTTTTTTTTTGCCTTTTTCAAAGAAAGTAAAGAAATAGTTTTTAGGACTTGACCACAGACTCATTACTAGGCTTGAAATACATCATCCGATTGTTTATTATTTGCTTGCTTCGCTCCCTAAACTTCTATCTCCTCGGAAGACGAGTTTTGCAACCCTATATGCAGTTTGGGGCTCATGCACACAGATAAGGAAGGCCAGCTACACTGGGGACACCTGCTGAGGTGCACTGCTAGTCTGTTCAAGCCATCACAGCTAGAGAGTCAGAGTATCTCTGAATATATATAATCCTCCCAGAGGATGTACAATTCTTGTATTCTTCTCAATATTATATATACTTTTTCTCAGTAATATATATAACATTAATATGATATACACGATACATGTTATATTAGCATATAACAGAGTTAACAATATATTACATTTAATCATATACAGTGGATCCTTAAATAACATGAAGGATGGGGCACTGGTACTCAGCACAGTAGAAAATCTACATATAATTTCTGACTCCCCAAAACTTAACTACCAATAGCCTACTGTTGATCAGGAGTCTTACTGATAATTAACAGTTGATTAAAACATATTTTGTATGTTGTATGTACTATCTACTATATTCACACAATAAAGTTAGCTAGAGAAAAGAAAATGGTGCTAAGAAAATCATCAGGAAGAGAAAACACATTTAGAGCACTGTGCCCTATTTATGGGAAAAACCTGCATGGAAGCGGATGGCTGTAATTCACACTCCTGCTGTTTAAGGGTTAACGGCACTCCAGATCGGAACTTCTCAAAGCGTCATCTGGGCCCCCCTGGGAATGGCTCTACCCTTGCAGAAGGTCAGGGGGACGTAACTCCATTCATGATAACGGTTGGGCTCGTTGTGCCCTTTCTGCTCCCACTCCCCCATGACTGTGCAGTGGAGGTTTTCAGAGGCTACAAGGGATATCTGGCGCCATCAGTCTGACAGCTGATGGAACATGAGCTTCTATATGCCTGTGTTCTGACAGTGGCTTAATCTTGGATTCTAGTAAGGTAAATATCCACGGACCTAGCCCATACAAACAAAAGCCACGCTACAGTCCACAATAATTTTTAAGAAAGTGAAGAGTCACTGAGACTAGTAAGTTTGAGAATATCCATTCTAGACAGCAAGCAATAATTCCTCCTGCTGAATACAGATTTCGAAATACTGATTCTTGGGTGACGTCTGCAACGCTTACCCTTCAAAATTAGTGTTCCCAGAGAAGAGATCTCATTAAGACCGGACAGCAATAATAGCTCAGCTCAACAACTGTGCTAGGAGCGGTGGGCAGAGGCAGGAAGGAGACACATGGTTAGCGCCAAGAGTGGAAACAGTTTAAATGTCTATTAAATGTCACCAGTCCCCTAATGCTTCAGTATAAGATGACTCTTTATCATTTAAACCTAAAAATGCTTCTTTGGGGTTATCTCGTGGTTGGGGTTCTGCCTGCCTTATTAAAAAGAGTTCCTCAATCTAAAAAAAAAAAAAAAACAAAACCAAAAACTGACATGGAGTCTGTTTATTCTGTGCATGGGACAGAAGAATGCCAGCTTTGGGGAAGAAGTCTTTGGCGTGGGTTTATGAGAAAGATGAGGAAAATAAGGATCCCTGCAAGTCAGAACAGCAAAGTGGGAGCCTCCAGGTTATTCGCTATTCGCCCAGCAAAGTCCCTAAAGAGTCTGACCCGTCTGAGCACTGAAGCCACCCGCTCCCTCTGAGAGAAGACCACAGAGAATGAAGAGTTGTTTTCAGCATCAAATTTGAAAACGCGAAAAACTTGCTATTCTACCCCGAAGCCTCAACCCCTCTTTGTCACTCTGCGTTCTTTTTGTTCAGAGTTTTCTTTTAAGTACCATCAACCCTTCAACCCTTCAACCAAATGCCTCAAAACAACTTCTGATTCCTTCCACTCTACTCGGTCAAAGTATACCGAAATGACACATTTCAAAATGTACTTAAACCTATCTAAGCTTGTATAAGGCCGTTTACTCATTTCTGATGTTTCTAGCATCTTGCCTTTGTCTGTAAAGATGGCATTCCACACATCTTCAGAATATTTTCAAAGATGGGCTATTATCCCATGCTTACTGACAGAATGTTGGCCCTTCCGTTCCCATGTCCCACCACAAGTTCATTTCTACTTTGTTGTCTACGCTAGACCCCTGACACTAGGCAGAAATGGTCCTTGCTTATTTTCTCTTCCCCTTATTATCAGAGTCTCTAACAAGTTCTGCTTGCGGCATTGAATCAGTTTGCTCTTCTTTGTCAAAATAAATCCACTTACTTCTCATCCAGTGCCTGCTATCTGTAGATCTACTCTTTTGTTATTTTTTTCCCAGAATCATCAGTTACCCATAGCCTACAAATTTTAATAAACTGCCATCTCATCCCATTTTGGAATTTTTGTCTTGCTCTTTACGATAACTTTCTATTTATGAGATAATGTTTCTGTCAAAGTCAATTTGTATTAATTTTACATGCAGAAATCATGTAAAACCAAATCACCCATACTGAACTAAAACAAGCAAGACTACAAATCAGTTGTTCCTTTTCTCTGCTCACTCACAGAACACCTAAAAAAAAAAAACGAATCCTCCTCCAGACAGACATTTGTTCATGTGTTTGACATGTTTCATACTTTACTCTTTAGTTTTTTGCTAAAATTTTTACCCAAAAGGTTTTTTTCTCTCCAACGTGTACAATACTGTCATGGAAAAAATGGATCTTACTCTGTTTTTTGCACATATCTTTGCACTGGTTATTTGGGTGGGTGGGCAGAACATCATTCTCCTGCTAGAGTCCCCCACAGTCCCCTGGCCAGACCCGTGGGAAACCTACGACTGACTGGGACAACTTCATACACTTGGCCAAGCCATCCGGCATTACCTATGCTGTGCCTCAGAAAGCTTTAGCACCAGTCATTTCCCAAAGCCTCTTATTACATCCTGAAAAGAGAGGGGGCAGAAAAGTACGTGAATTCGGAAAGTGTCATGAAACAGCACTGCACTAGAAATAAAAATTCTGACAATGACAAGAATGCATTGAGGAAAGGTTGATGTGGGAAGCAAAGGCAAAGGAAAAATTAAATTTCCTTACTACTTACAACCCATTGATAAGTCCTTGGAACAGGCAGAGTGACCTTCCTTTAGGGGCTCAGTGGCCTGGACGTTAATACTTTGCTAAGGGAAAAGGCGATCTTAGCTTAACATTATCCTGAATCCCCCTTACAGGATCCTGGAAGTCTTCTTTAACATATAAAAATTCCTCCAGAGACCTCCTTTATCTCTGTTGGCAATCGTCCCCCAGGCACATGACCCACCCACACACATCTGAAGGGTTTGATGACTGAGGTTTTATTAGACAGTAATAAATGGCCTTTTACTAACAACAGCTAGCCCGTCAGGGTCCTGCAAACCTTCCTTCCAAAGGACTTCATGCTTAGAGACTCAGGCTCTTCCTAACCCCCTCCCAACTTCAAAGTATATAATGGGTCACCAGTCACAACCGCAGTTTGGCTCCTTCTGCCCACAGGTCCTGTCCCCATGCTTTAATAAAACCACGTTTTAGCACCGAAAACATCTCAAGAATTCTTTCTTGACCACTGGCTCCGGACCCCAACATTGCCTACATCAAGGTGACCAGGAACCTTGCACTCCATTTTCAAAAGACCCAATATCTCTGTGCTTAGGCTCTTCTACCCAGAGGCGGAAGGGATGAGAATATCTCACTCAGCAGTCATGAGAAAAGAAGACAATGCTTTCATTTCCGTCATCTGTCTTCTTTACTTGTCCTTGTTTCAGATTCTCTTTCTAATGCATTAACATAATGTTCAAAGATAAATTGCATTTAAGTTAGCATTTCAGCAAAAACGAGCAGGTTTAATTCTCCTTATTTTGATTTTTTTTTTAAATGGTAACCACTTGTCATCTTTTCCTTAATCCTCATGCATATTCTTAACTAAGTTACTCTAATCTTGCCTAACCTCACTGGCTCAACCCATCACACATTTTCTCGCGCTCTCTCGCTCTCTCTCTCTCTCTCTCTCTCTCGCTGTCTTTCTCACTATCTTTTGTACCAGCAGTTCTTATCTTTTCTCTGAAAGTTTAAATAGATTCTGTATATTTTTGTTGGATTCCTTCCCTTGCCCAAAATAGGTTTTTGGTTTGGTTTGGTTTTAGGGGGGAGGAAAGCAAGTAGGAGATAGGGAAATGGTTATTTTACTTGATTTTATTTTTTTTTTAAGATTTTATTTATTTATCTGAGGGAGTGTGAGGGAGAGAGAGCACTAACAGGGGTAGTGGCAGGGAAGAGAGAAAAGCAGGCTCCCGCTGAGCAGAGAACCTGACATGGGGCTCGATCCCAGGACTCTGTGATCACGACCTGCGCTGAAGGTAGATCCTTAACTGACTGGGCCATACAGGCAGGCGCCCCGGAAATGGTTATTTTAACTTTAAATCTTAAAACTCGAGCACTGGACTCACCTGGCGGCCAGTACATTTTGGAGAAAAGCCGGGAGGAGCGTGTTCCCTAGCTCTGCGCGGCCCACCCCTGCTCTTTTTATGGGAATGGTGTCTGCAAGCCATCGTCCAGTCTCCAGACTCGGGGCCCTGCCTTGGCTGTTTCCATGAGGCCCACTCAACAGCCCCAAGAAAAGGGAAAGAGGGTCATTCTCCTTCCACTTGCCCTCTTGGATATGTGAGGACACAGCTCTGAAGAGGACAGCGTTTCTTACGACAGGGGCCTGCGCACCTGTGAGACGGCCCCACCGCGGTGCTCAGCTCTTCCAGCGTGGTCTGGTTAGCGCATGCACCAAATCCCCTTCCCTCTGGTTTGTGACTGGTTTCTCTCCCCCTCTTTGAGTGCATTCAGAATCCTTGTGGACAAACCCCTTTGATCTAGAGCTCTGAAGCCAGGTCGTCACCACAGGCATGAAAATAGATGAGAAATAAGCCTTTACTTACTAATTTCACCAAACTCTGCCTTTTCTCAGAAGCCAAGATTCTGTCCCCAAAAAGCTCTCCTCCCCTTTTGTTTGCTTTCTAATAGGTCTGGAAGCACTGAATTTGTAATTTCAAAACTTACTGGATTCTAGTTTCGTTTGTCCTTCTTTGGCATCTACAGAATCTTACTTCCAGCCGCGGGAATAGATGCCAAGTCTGCAGAGTCCTCTAAGACGTGCTGTCCCACTCGAGACCTCCATCCTCCCCCTCGTTTTCACAGCCAGGCCTCCCGGCCTCTGGGCAGTCCCCCACCCTCCTCTCTCTCCCCAGCCCCTCTGCAACCCTCTGCCCGGCACACACACCTTCTACTGCCCTGCCGGCCCTGTAAATACGGAATCTTCTCATACCCACTATAACTGATCATCAAGTACAAAAGGAACAGAAAGAAGTCTTCGATTCACAGGCGCAATGCTGGTTTCCATTACGTCCATGCTGGTTTCTTCTAGATCAATGCCCCTTTTCATGGCGAGCGTGCAGAGAGATACGATGTTTTATCTTTCAAGAGTGAATTTTGTAATCACAGCCCATTCAGTCATATGAAGTCTCCTGGCGTTGCAAAGAGTGCTTTTCAACAATAGTCACGAACAATGTTTTGTTAAAAACCAAAGCTCAAAACCATTACTGAATATCAACATGACCTGGGCTTTATTCTGTAGCATTAGTGGTGTGGAAATCAGACACATGTTAGCCATTCTTACTTGGATAATGCTTCATTTATGGGGCATGGATAAGAATCTCTAAGGGGATTACAAACACAGAATGATCCCTCTTATAAATAATAGTTATTTAGTTAATAATACAAATTTTGAAAAGAAGGAAAATCTCTTCTCATTTGTAAAGTTTTCCTGAACCTCCCAAATAGGAGAAAAATCATGGAGAGGTGGACAGGATGTCGACATATTGGATGTAGCTACAAGGGAATTCCCCTGGAATGCTCGTCTGACTGTTCCATCCAGTTCTTAGTCATCTGAGCGCGAACTGCCCATTTTAAGGATAACCTATGAGGCATGAAGTAAGATGTAAACGACGAGGTCACACAAGTACTTGAGAGTACAAAGTACCTGTCTGTTTGGTACCTTGAGAAGAAGTCAAGGCAATCAGGTCCTGGCATTTGAGCCATTAGATTTCATCGTCCTGGCCAGCGTGTGGCAGAGGTTAAGTGTGGTCTCCCTGTTCCCAGCCTGTCTGTCACCTTCTCCTGCCCCCTCTCCCCACGGTGCACCGTGCGAAACCACCATAACCTCTGACACGTCCATGAGTGAGGGCTTTGTGGCTCTCCTAACCTTCATCACGGCCCGGCTAAGCAGGTATCTTATTTTCCCATCTCAAAGTTGAGGACAGTGTGGCCCAGGGAAATTCTCTAACAGTAAGGAACAAAGCTAGCATTCCAACCCAGGCGTGTCCCATCTCTTCACTCTTGTTCTTTCCAGAATGCCACACCATTCATGCTGTTTCTCTCTATTAACTGTACCACACAGCTAAGGGTGTTACTAAATCCTTAAAATATCAACTACATTTTAAAGGTTTCATTGCAAAACAAACAGCAAAAAGCAGTATTGCTAGTAACACATTGGTTAAATGGAATTACCCGGAATGGATCCGCCTGTAACTTGTGATAAGATGAGGAGAATAAACAACAATTACTTTTTCCATTGATCATAAGCATGATTTTCCAGAAACGTTTATTTATATAATAAACTTAAGAAGAATGGGGAAGCTGGGTGGCTCAGGCAGTTTAAGTGTCTGACTCTTCATTTCGGCTCAGGTCATGATCTCCGGGTCATGAGTTGGATCCCTGTGTCAGGCTCTGTGCTCAGCATAGAGTCTGCTTGGGATTCTCTCTCCCTCTTCCTCTATCTCTCCATCACCGCCCCCCAAATCAGTCTTAAAAAAATGAAGAAGAATGTTAAACATGTTTATGACTACTTGCTCTGCGCAAGGCATTCTGGTCACTGCCTTCCATGTATTATTTAATTTAATTCAATTTAATCTTCACCCCATGCATTAGCTATTCATCACCATTATTCACCTTTAACAGAGGAGGAAACTGAAGCACAGGGAAGGTGGGCCCAAGACCACAGCTAGTAAGTGGCAGTGCTGGTTTGCACGTTTTGGTGACGGGGAATCCAACCAGTGGACCACCCTGCCAGGACCTGACTCAGGAAAGTGACTCTGGTTACGCGGACCACAGGAAGATGAGCTGAAAGGTGGAGACACCCCCGAGGAAGGGTGGGCTCGGAGTCCCAGGCCCTCGGAAGAGTGGGGACAAGCCAGCACAACCATCTGGCAGGAGCAGAGCTCTTGACACCCTCCCTTCCTCCTTATGAGAGACGGCAAGGACCAGAGAGGACTGGGCAAAGCATATATAGAAAATTCCTAGGTTAGACAATACCTGAGTTTGGGGAATTCTTTCCAGAATGGTAGGAGGTACGAGGAGAAGTGAAGCATGCTGAATAGAAACCTGTTCACAGCTTTACATACAAAAAAGTGGGTGGGGGGGGGGAAATGGGAGGAGTTATTATCATTTACCTAGTTAATCCATTATCCCTATTTTATCGTTCCAATTTTAGTATATGCGCTGCCAAAGCAAGCACCATTATTCTCATTTTAAAACACCAGAAATTACAACCAAAGAAGCTGATTTTGAACATTTGCAAGTTACTTAAAAAAAAAACCTCAGTAGCTATTTCCTTTAAAGAACTTAAGAGCTCAGTCAACTTAAAATAACCACTACAAAAAAATTTCAAACATACCTAAAAGTCCGGAAAACTGTAAGATGTATTCCTATAAACCCCTCAATGATCATCATGATTTTGCCATATGTTTTACTTATTCCAGCCTTTAACATTTTTCTGCTCAAGTATGGTCAGAGCAAGTCCCACTTGTCCTAAAGATGCCCTTTACCCTTATGAGCTTTATTTTTTTTTCTTTTAAGGATTTTATTTATTTATTTGTCAGAGAAAAGAGAGCGAGAGCGCACAAGCAGGCAGAGTGGCAGGCAGAGGCGGAAAGAGAAGCAGGCTCCCTGCCAAGCAAGGAGCCCGATGCACACGACTCAATCCCAGGACCCTAGGATCATGACCCGAGCCCAAGGAAGCAGCCTAACCGACTGAGCCACCCAGGCATCCTCCCTTATGAGCTTTAACATGCATCTCTAAAACACGGGCATTTTCGCATCAACGGTGTGTTACTAACAAGCCCGACAAAACTAAAAGTAATTTCTTGGTACCGTACCCAGTCCATATTGAGACATCACAGCTTATCCAAAACTTGTCTTTTTCTTTTTTTCACTTGTTTTGTTCAAAACAGGATCCAAACAATCAACACGCATTGCATTTCTTCTCTTTAGTTCCTTGCCATCTACATCAGCCCCTCGTCAACTTTTCCTTTTATTGTGCCATCAACTTAAGAAACTAGCTCAAGTAGAAGCATTTTTACTGCTTGCATGCCCCCAATTATTTGCTATCCACATCAGGCTGGACCTGATAGCTGCTAGCCTCAGCGTAGGTTTCTCAGTTCCTCCCTCTTCCATCCTCCAGAAGGAAAACAGCTACATATGACACATCATACAGGCAGCTGTGTTTTGTCTTCCAGAAGTTATCTACATTAGGAAGGACTAAACATGCCTGTTATCACAATGATACTTAATTACAATGGGAAGCACACTAACGTCCTACTTGAGAGACGGGTAGGAACCCAGCCAGCCCACCCCTTTGCACCATCACAAAGGAGGCACCAGCGCCCAACCTAGGTAATTCGCTCGAGCACAGAGCTGCCCATTGTTAATTACGGAGCTGGGGGAATGAGGAGGCCAACAGATGACTGAGATGCGGGGAAAAATCAGTTTGCTGCATCACAGAATGCGCTCCACTCATTCTCTTTGTCGGGGGTTTTTAATTATTTATGATGAAGCTCTGTTGCATGTTTTGTAATAATAATGAAGCCTTCGTAACGTGAAACCTCAGTGCAGCAGGGCATGGCTAGTAAATCTTTGCTGAAAGCTGGGGAAGGGAGCCAGGGCCTCTTACCAGCTTTTTGCAACTGGTTAATGACGGTTAGGTCTATAGACCAAAAGCAAGGGGGAAAAGTGGCCAACTCTGAATGGCACATACAATTTTGTCGGTAAAGTCACCAAGGGGAAAGCAACACCAGGGCTGGACCCTCCGCCTGCCTCGGCCGCAGCTCTTCCTGCCGGCGCTTGGCCTGCTCTTCAGCACTGGGCTCGTGCCAAAGGTTGATGAGCCCTGACTGCTGCCCAGAGCGAAGCTTCCTGTGGGTATGTCCCCTGGGAGTCTCATTAAGATCGCCTCCTTTTGACATTCCTGCTTTATGGTCTATGAACTGAAACATCCAAACTGGTGTGTGTGAAGGAAGTGAGGCCACTCGGATCCAGGCCGTGGATGTCACTGTCCCTGACTGCGGGGTCCACCAGAGGAGGCTGGAAGGTCCTGGGGCCTGCTCCCTCTGGTTCTCTAGCACCCCAGAGTTACTCACTCAAACCCATTATTTTATTTCAAAGATAACCAGGATTCCATGATAAATTAGTAGACAATTTAAAAGACTTTCTTTGGGGGAGGAAAAAAAAAGCAATCCAAGGGGCGCCTGGGTGGCTCAGTCCAACTCTTGGTTTTGGCTCAGGTCATGATCTCAGGGTTGTGGGATGGAGCCCCTAGTTGGGCTCTGCACTCAGTAGAGAGTCGCCAGGGATTCTCTCCCTCTCCCTCTGCTCCTCCCCCTGCTCTCTAATAAATAAATAAAATCTTAAAAGAAAAGAAAAAGCAATCCAAGACATGCTTCATTTGGAATAAAGCAAATGAATGGTAAGAAGGGACAAGAAAGTGGGATGGGAAAAAAGTATTTAAAATTATCAAGTACTCTAAATCTATGAGAAAGTGACATCTTTAGAAGGAATAAAATGCAGCCACCATGAATTACCTAGAGGCTAACTAATTCTATCACTGATAATCCAGGCCATTCTCCCTCTTTCTAACTGGAGGTTATTGTCTGGCACACTGGGCATTTTGTTTTGCAGTGTTGATAAAAGGCACCATATGTTACACCCTTGCTGTCACCCCCTCCAACAGCTTCCGGGCTCCTGGAGGGCAGGGAATGTGGGAGTATCAGCCCGCAGGCTTGCATATAGTAGGCCCTCAATAAATAACAGCTTCAGCAAACAAGTCTTAGGGAGCTTCTCTGTCCCCGTTCCTCATCCAGGCCATTGCCTATTCAAGGGTATAGTGTAGCTTCCCCCACCACAACACTCACGGCACTACGGAGGGACTTGGCCATGTACTTGCCTGTGTCCCCAGCGAGCAGTTCAGTCACTCTAAAGTTGCTTACTTGTTAGTTACATACAGATCTTCTCCACTGACAACAGGATTATGTCCTGACCGAGTGGCTGACTGGGATCTGCGGCCACTGGCCTGCTCAGAGCCACGAGAGAGGATCGTATCGCATACTGCTGGCCCAGGAAAAGATCAAAATTCAAAATCTGATTTTTATAGTTTCTACTGGATGCGTACTGCTTCCACACCATCACCAAGTTGAAAAATCGTAAGTCAAATCATCCTAAATTAGGGACTGTCTGTATATAATGCCTAGTATAGTGCCTGGCGAATTAATTACTTTGAATAAAGGAATAAATGAAGAAGACAATGAAATCTATAGCCCAAAGCTACATTTTTTTCAAATAAATTACATGCAAAAAAAAAAAACCTGTGTTGCTTTCATAGCTCAAAAATAAACCTATTGAGATTATGTATCCATCTAATATTTTTTTCTATTTACTTACAATATATACATTTTACGGGTTTTGGGTTTTTTTTAAATATTCTATCTATTTGACAGAGAGAAATCACAACTAGGCAGAGATGCAAGCAGAGAGAGAGGAGGAAGCAGGCTCCTCGCGGAGCAGAGAGTCCAATGCGGGGCTCGATCCCAGGACCCTGAGATCATGACCTGAGCCGAAGGCAGAGGCCTTAACCCACTGAGCCACCCAGGCGCCCCCATTTTGCGGATTTTATTTCTTTCTTTCATTGTTCTTAAAAAAAACAGGGTTACATTACACATAATAGTCTGCAAACTGCTTTTTTTTTTTTTTAAAGATTTTATTTATTTATTTGCCACAGAGAGAGCACACGTAGGTAGAGCAGCAGACAGAGGAAGAGGGAGAAGCACGCCCACACTGAGCAGGGAGCCCGATCTGGGGCTCGACTCCAGTACCCTGGGATCATGACCTGAGCTGAAGGCAGACGTCTATCCAACTGAGCCACCTAGGTGCCCCTGTAACCTGCCTTTTAAAAAACCTAATAATGAACGTATCTACCATACATGATTTGCCGGATTATACCGTTTTCCTTCACTGTTTCATTCCAGCCTCATAGAATTCCAAAGAGCATAGCTCTTTGTTAAAAGAAATTTAACAATTTCTTTATGGATAGATACTTGAGTCATTTCCAAGTTTTCACTACTATAAACAATGCTGTACAAACCTCATTCACTATGCGTGTGTGCATGTGCAGGCACGTGCTGAATTGTACTGATACTGCTAGCGAGGCCCCAGGGATACCCCAGTGAGCAGCTACCACCGTGCTCTCAGGAAGATCAGAGCTTGGTGAGAAAGGTGAGTATTATTTAAAAAAATCACACTAACAGAGATATAATCACCAAATGGGAACAATGCTCAGAAAGAGAGAAAACAGTCATAAGAAAGCATCTTGTAAGAGAACCCGGAAGAACGAGGAGGTGGGCAGCAGGAACTACGGCTCGGTACAGGACGGACCACGGCAGAAGTGAAAGAAGGTCCTGCTGGACCTCAGAGAACACCGGCGGGGAGCGGTGTGTTTGCACACTCTTAGGAGTGTGCACAGAGCACAGAGCACATCTGCACAGAGCACACGGCCCATGCACGGGACTCTGCCAGGAGCTACACACCCAACAGGAGCAAAACAGATACGGTCCCTGCGCTCACAGAGCTTTCATTCCAGCAAATACTTTGCAAAGAGAAACTGCTAGCCGAGTGAGAGTAGGTAGCTTAAGCTTTGTTACATGCTGCCGAACTGCCCACTTTGAGGTCTGGTCAGCCCTTCCAGAAGCCACTTGTGCAACGGACAAGCAGACTCCTCGGAGCTCCTTCTTGACCAAATCAGGTTCCTTGGCTCAACAACATTCTTTACTAAGTCAGTTACGGAAGCTGGGGTCGTGGGGCTGTCTCGGGCCAGAGGGATGCCACATTCTGACAGAACCCAAATACAAACACGACCGCTGCGGACACTCTGTCAGGGACATGAAGATATCTTACTGCAAAAGTGGCTGATGGTTAAATGAGATTTGGGCCCTCTCCGGAGACAGAAATTATTCATGTTATACTTATTCTCTTCTCATGGAAAACTGAGTGACGGCTGTGTGGAATCTTGCTACCCACTAGGGGCGCGCTGATAACATCCTCCCGTGGCTAGATATGGGGCACGCAGCCCTGCTTGGCAATCGGCAGCATCCATCTCGGGTTTGTTCATTCACTAATTCCCAGTTATCAGCACCCCAATTTCCCCCACAATCCTGACCCCCACTTCACTCCCTTGCCTCTCTCTCAGATGATCCTGCAGACCAGTTCTGATGATATTGATAAGCCTGTCTGGTAAAAGCCACCTTCTTCCCTGCCAGGAAACCTTGAACTTTGCTGATTTCTCTTTCCGTTTCCAACATTTCAAAGCGATGGGCAACCTGCTTCTCCAGAACTTTGTGTTACCTTATGTTGTCCATAGTGTCAACGATTTCTTGTCTTACCAGCAAATTTCCACTGACCTACACACACATTCAGATCTCTTCTTAAGTTAAGAAAACAAAACAAAACAAAACAAAAAAACGAGTAAAGATACTGGTTTGACTCCTGCTGCTGGCTCCCCTCAAGCTGCCTTTTCTCCCCACATCCATCCCCTCAGTCCTGGTTGTGCTGTTCACCACCTCCTTTCCAGGTGTCCCTCCTGCTTCCAGAGAGCACCACCTGTCGCACTCTGGCCTCCCCTGTTCTCTGAACACAGACTCCCATTGCCTTCTTCTCCCACCCCCAGCTCTGGGCCACTGGAATCCATCTTGCAAAAGCAGATTTTGAGGCAATTGACAATCTTTCCCCTGCACCTTTCTGCCTGACCTCCCCTCACAAAACCTGCTGCTCACCTTACTGTTTTAGTCTCTCACATGAGTCAACTTTCCCCCACAATGACCCAGTGCTTTCTTTTTTTTTTTTTTTTAATTTTATTTATTCATCTGAGAGAGAGAGAGAGAAAGAGAGAGCACAAGCAGGGGGAGAGGCAGAGGAAGGGGAAGAAGCAGACTCCCTGCTGAGCAAGGAGCTGTATTCAGGACTCAATCCCAGGATCCCAGGATCATGACCCAAGCCGAAGGCAGCCCCTTAACCATCTGAGCCACCCAGGCGCCCTGGCCTGGTACTTTCTGATGCTGCGTGTTGACCACCACATTCCCTGACTCCCACTCACCTGTCAGAACCCTCCCATCGCTCAGGACCCAGTGCAGACATCACCTGGCCAAGCCATTCTGCTCTCCGCCTCCCCGGGTAGAGCTACCCTTCCTCCTCACTCCCTCAGAATGTCTGTGTTCCTCCCTGAACGGTACCTGCTAGAGGCAGAAACGTATCCCTGACTCACCCCTGCATTCCTCACACAGCTGGCCTGGAAACCCTGGCTTGGAATACATTTTCCCTAAACTCTTGCATTTAAGCCTACTTACTTAGCTTTTCGGAACTCAGTTTCTTTATCAGTAAGTAGGGCAGGTAACACCACCTATAACTCATTGAGTAAAGCAAAATGAAACATTCTCTCAGAACCTTCTTATATGTAAAGCGGGCTGCAAATACAGAGAAAATATCTTTCAGGAGAGTTTGCTTTCTACTTGTCACTGCAGTTAATGCCCAAATGACGTACCTCGCCCCGATGAAAACTGCCTGTTTTTCATACCTGTGGACCATATCTAAGTTTCACCGAGCATGCCTTATAATCACATTACTTTGGCTATTGGCATTAGCATCCTCCTTAATTCAAATCTCTTCTTTGTTGCATTCTTTCCTGATAAAAACTCTTCCGTGCAAACAAAGTTGCAGGGAATGCCTTAACAGGTTATGGTATGAACAGAGGAGATAATTCCTCTGACGTGGCCGATCAGCTCAATGTTTACCTTTTTCTGTTGTTGCCCTTCAGTGTTTACTTTTAAGTGGCAAGAAAAAGGAAAGTGAGAATGTTAAAAAGAATAAAGGAGATCTAAATTGTTTTTTTTTTTTTAAAGCCCAGTAATCCACAAAATGTCATCAATGATGTATTCTATCTCAGACTGAAGAACAGAGGTTACAAACCCTGCACTAGAGGAGAAAGATGAATACCAGTTTGTGTCGGGATGAAACAGGACAGACTGGAAGGGAGACTAGACAATTTCACCCATGACTGCCCGGGGTGGCCCTCGATGGTGGTCAAAGGCTTCCCAATTCACCCGCCCTACTTCCTTGACCACGAGCCACAGTAACCAACATGAACTTAGTCAAACCTTCTTTGCTTTGCTGATCAGCTCAACACGCAATCGTCATTTTGCAATTTGGCCCAGACCTTAGTATCATGCATAGCTCAGAACCACAGGAGGAAGTAAAATTTGAGGCCCGTCACCAAATTCTGGGAAGCCTCACAGACTGGTAGGTGGAGACGTGAGCGAGGCCAGAAAGGAGTCACCTCTATCTCAGCGAGTCAGAGGAGGGCTGGCAGGGACTGTGAGCAACCGGTCCGAGGTCATCAGGACAGAGGTCAACTCAGGGTGGTAGATCAGCACGTATAGATGAGAGCCAGGCAGCCGGGGACTAAGATGCTACAGAACCACCTGGCAACCCTGAATTTTATCTCACCTCGCAAGCCTCAGCTTCCTTGTTTACAGAAGGAAAGGGACAGTCGCAGGGAGTGTGAGATACAAATGGGACATTTAGAAGAAATGCCTAGAACATCTGATACCTAGTGGGGACAAGCAGCTCAAGTAGGGGGAAGCTCTCATTAAGTGCTAATTCCTTTCCCTTTTCCCTGCTGCGGCGAAGGGTGACTCTCCCACTCCAGCTCTGTCTGGTTAACAGGTGGGCAGGTGCTCCATCCTGGGAGAAGATGGGAGTGAAGATGGTAGGAAGCAATGGAATTTTGGGCCCAAACATCTCATGAAAGCACAAGTGAATATAACTGATTTTTAAAGGAGAGAGAAAAAAAAATATCCCATGGTGAACCGTCATTTTTCTAAATGCAGCTCCACGTTGCTTGGCCATCTAGAAGGCACCTCCAGATCTGTGCCTCTGTTTCCTGACATCTGACAGCCGGGCAACGTGTGTGTGTGTGTGTGTGTGTGTGTGAAACACTAAAACAAAACAAAAAACTCTGTCAAACCATTTTCCAATCAAAGGAAAATGCTGTTATAAGGACAGTGATGGGAAGACACAGACTTTCCATATCCACTTGGATGGACAGTCTGGCAAGCCACTTGCTGAAGAGGCTCACAGAAGATGGACAGTGTATTTTGCTTCCACTGGGACGAAAAACCTAGTTTCTCGCATCACGTTTTGGCCCTTTCAGTTTAGTAATAGCTGACTGCAGAGACCATACATAATCCGTTTCCAGAATACGAAGGGACCCAGGTGATGAAGGTGATGAAAGTTTATACTCGCTTATGTTTTAAGAAACAAGGTTCACAAGATAATTAGTGTTTACGTCAAATAATGAGGATTTTGGAGTGACCCGAATTAAAGCTGATGGAGATGAACGTTGTTTTATGTTTGACCCCAGAATGTTGACTCCATCAGTGTGTTTGAAAACGATGCAAGAATGTTCTGCTTTCTATGTCCACAACAGCCAAAATGTGGAAAGAGCCAAGATGTCCTTCAACGGACAAATGGATAAGGAAGATGTGGTCCATATATACGATGGAATATTACGCCTCCATCAGAAAGGATGAATACACAACTTTTGTATCAACATGGATGGGACTGGAGGAGATTATGCTGAGTGAAATAAGTCAAGCAGAGAAAGTCAATTACCATATGGTTTCATTTACTTGTGAAGCATAAGGAGTAGCATGGAAGACATTAGGAGAAGGGAAAAATGAAGGGGGGATAAATCAGAGTGGGAGACGAACCATAAGAGACTATGGACTCTGGGAAACCAACAGAGGGTTTCAGAAGCGAGCAGGTGAGGGGACGGGTGAGTCCAGTGATGCGTATTAAGGAGGGCACGGATTGCATGCAGCACTGGGTGTTATACACAAACAATGAATCATGGGACACTACCTCAAAAACTAATGATGTACTGTATGGTGACTAACATAACACAATAAAAAAAAATAAAAGAATATTCTGCTTTCTTACATCAACAGTTCAGAATGATGTTTAAAATCGGATCTCTAGGGGCACCTGGGTGGCTCAGTGGGTTAAGCCTTTGCTTTCGGCTCAGGTCATGATCTCAGGGTCCTGGGATCAAGTCCCGCATAGGGCTCTTCGCTCAGCGGGAGCCTGCTTCCCCCCTCTCTCTCTGCCCGCCTCTCTGCCTACTTGTGATCTCTCTCTGTCAAATAAATAAATAAAATCAGATCTCTAAGGAAGCAGCTAGATTCTATAAGACTTATTTCAAAATAGACACACAAAGACAGACACACACAAACCGTAAGAAAATGGAATGCAAATTATAAGAAAACACAGAGGGGCGCCTGGGTGCTTCAGTTGGTTAAGCATCTGCCTTTGGCTCAGGTCATGATCCCAGAGTCCTGGGATGGAGCCCCACATGTGACTCCTTGCTCAGCGCAGAGCCTGCTTCTCCTTCTCCCTCTGCCTGCCACTCCCCCTGCTTGTTCTATTTCTCCCTCTCTGTCAAATAAAACAAGAAATATTTAATAATAACAAAACATAGGATAGTGAGATAGTGTCAGTAGGAAACTTTCTAGGCTGCCTGTAGTATTCCATTGCTTGACTGAAGAAAACTTATCTCCTTCCCAAAGTGATTTCGTTATCATAAAAAAATGCACATATTTGTCTTCATAATGTTCAAAAGTTATGAATGTCCCTTATTTCAAGTACTCATTCTCTATTACCAAGAAACAAAATTTGACCAGATGTTAGGGATGATGAATCCAAAAGTTCCTCTTTCATTTAATGGGAAACACTAATATTGAGTTATCTGATATCTTTAAAACATTCGTAACAGTACTGTTAGTAAGAATTTTATGATTATCTGTATTGCTGTTTTAATAACAGTACCTGCATTTACACATAAAAAAATCACTTTTATGATTTTTCTAATTGTATAATAATCTCATTAAATCACAGCTGGGCTACCTGTCTCCAGGCAGTCCAAAACCAGCTGGATGGGATTCTCTGGTGGCTACGCTCCGGTCTCTGCCTGGTAATTAAGCTCCCCAGGGTGATTCCAGATCTTACCGACATCTGAGAACCACTGCCTCAGGCTTAGGGGAAGGAGATCTTTTTAGACACTACAGAATGAAAGGATGAGACATCAAAATTCCCCTTTCAGAACAAGCAGTGTGGCCATATTATTTTACATTTGTCCTAAGACTCTATGGGATAACTGCACGGGATCACTGGGGACAGACTTGCTTATTCTCACCTGCAGCGTAATGACACAATTCTAGACATTTCCAACCAAACCCTTCAGATGAGAATGGTCTTCGGTACCCCTTTTGTACTCGGGAAATTTCTATCCAAACGATTCTTGCAGGAGTCCTCACTGTATGCATACCAGGTTCATCCATGCTACGGGAACCAAGGGGACACTATGATGAGCCATATCCAACAGGGAGCGCAAGACACTGGCCAGGGATTAAATACACATCTGGCCGAACGTCTGCAGCCACCTACAGAGGCATTTGTACTTCCTTGCAATTCACTTCTGAAACAAAATAACCAATGCCAGTGATGACACCTGACACAGATTACCATCTCCAAAAACACGGCAAGACAGAACCTCAATTTAATGATCTGAAAATCTTATAATCTCTGAAATGAATCTAGAAGTATGACACTTATAAAAAGAACTACATCATTAGCATTAAAAATGTAAACCACTATATCACTTTTTACCTATTAGATCCGAAAGACTTAAAACATTAATAAAGCTCAAGATTGGCAAGTACGTGGTAAAAACAGGCATTCTTGGACCCTACGATGAAATCTGGTGTGGTTTTTCAGGACAGCAATTTAGCAATCTTTATTGAAAAGCCCTAAAAGTATGCATATGTGTTGACCCAACAATTCCATTTCTAGCAATTTATCATTCAAAGATGTTCATCAGGGGAAAAAGTGAGAAAGCAAGTCAGGGAAAAAAGGGCTTGTGGTATGTACCCAATAAAAACAATCAGTATTTATATACAGGGCCACACTCCCTTATCTATAATCTGAAGTCTTAAAAGTTCCAACAACTGAAAAATGTTTTTGTAATTCACTGATGGGAAAACATGACCTGCTGGCAGGCTATGCACAGTCCTTATTTCACTAAATGCAAACAATGAATATGTTTTGCTGCTGAAATGATAATATCTATGATTGTAGGGAGCTATATACCACAATGGGGATTTTGTAAAAATCCATAGTATATCTCTTATATTATGTTTATAAAATCTAGAAAGAAAAAACGTTGGGATTGCAAAATAATCTGGCCTAGTGAGTTTTGGATACGGGATGGTGAACCTACATTTATTTATATGCACATGGTGAAATCACTGAATGTCTGCATGTCATCATGTTTGTAGTAGCTTTGTCACATGGTCAAATTACAAATGATTTTTTTACTTTCTCCCTTTGCTTTTATGTGTTCTGCATTTTCTTTTCATAATGGACGCATTTGTCTATTAATAAAAACCAATTTATTTCCAGTTAGGAAAAAGGAAATAAAAAAAAAGAATCTAGTCCATATGAAAACACGTAACCAGATTTCTTAATTTCATGTATAGCTCTATCCACATATTATAGCTATGTGTTTTATAATTCACAGTCCAGTATCCTTTTCTGGTGGATAAGCTTTCCAATCACTTTCTGATTTGTGGCTCAGTTTATCACGGAGCTGTACCATTAGGTAAGGTATGGAGATCCAGAGCAAGACCCACCAGCCGCCTAGGAGTACGGCAGCAGCCCAGACAACTTCCGGGCTCTCAGGCTCCCAGCAAAGTCCTCTTTATGGGCTGTGAGCAGAGCAGCCTTGCCTCAGGCCCTGGCTGGCGGGGTCCTAGAGAATGCCACCGGCTCTTTCTCAGAAGGAAATTCATTATGTGTCCTGGTACCAAACGTGTTTATTGTGTCAACTACATGGGTTGGCTTTTTGGAATCATTAAGCCCAACTCTGGTTTTAAAGTCTAGCCCCATAAACTTACAAAGTGCGTGATTTAGGGACGCTCATTATAAATATTTTTCACCTGTGTAATTAGACTACTACTATCCACATCTCACGCTTTTTATAACACCTGACACTGTCACACATAGAAGCACTTGGCAAGTTATTTCTCTTTTTCTTTCCTTTCCCTCTCCTTCCTTTTTCCTCATTGGACTGGCAGCCCTCTTACTTAAAACACCCTGGAGTCAAGATAGTAAGATACCTTGTCTTGCTCCTTGATCTCAGCAGTCACAACATCCGTAAACCCCTGCAGGGTCCCCCCATCCCTGTCATTTACATTCTAGACCAGCTATCTGAGGTCCTGTCACAGACCAGGCCACTGTTTCCTGTAAACCACTGATGCACTAGATCACGGGAACCTATGTCTCAGTCTTGGGCCATCTTCTTCCCTATCTTCAAACTATCAGCAATTTCCCTTCACACGTCCTGGGCTTTACCCAAAGGTTCCTACATGTCTCCTTCCCTGGGACATTCTGGGAAGAATTCAACAAAGGCCCTTCAGGGGATATGTACTGAACTGATGTTAACGTCTAAACATTTCACCTATATTCTCTCATTGGTGCCCACACTGATTATGCAAGATGGGTGCCATGATCAACCTCGCTCCTCAGATGAGGAAGGCACACCACAAGAAGTATAAGCAACTGCTGAATGTCCTCTCTCCAAAGGTTAGCCCGCTAGTGAGTTCATATTTTTTCTGGCGGTGGAGAGTCGGTTATTTCAAAGATGACTCTATCTCAGGCAACTTCAACATCACCTGGGAACTTGTTAGGAAAGCCAAGTCTCGGGTCTACCCAGGACCCACTGAGACACAATGTGCATCTTATAACAAGATCCCCATGTGATCTGTACATACATGACATGTTTGAGAAACACTGCTCTACAATGTAAAAATCACTCTTTTCAACCTCAGATTCAGTTAGATGACCCAAAGTAGACACTGGACTATCTGGCACCTTTTTATGCGAATTAGGAAAGGCATCCCATCCGAGTAGAGCATTTGGCAAAAAGATGGTGTCATTGTACAGAAAGAGGCAACTCTCCCTTGGGGCCACCATTCTACCCCATGGCCAGGCACAAACGCACACCATTATACAGACTATCCACAGAGTATATGGTACTGACCATTTTTATGCCATGAGCATATTCTCTGAAGTGGAAAAGTATCTTTGTATTGATATTGCACTTGGCCCCACTAGGGCCTAAATTCTTAAAACTTCTGACAACAATTGCTAACACTAAATTTTCTACTGCGATATGGAATGCAGGATCAAGGGCCACTGAAGAATAGTAGAATTCAGAAGCATTATAACATCCAATTTCCGTGAGAGTTTGGTTGCTGTGTCCTATAAAGGAACAGCTACAGAGACTCATCCCTTTGCCATGAACAAACTGCTTTGTCCTGCTTTGAACTGCTGTTCAAAGGCAGTAAAATGGCTACAAAAGGTCAGTAGAGTGAAAATGAGAACCCACTACCTTCGAGAATACAAAAAGGAAACAATTTCCCGCACAGCCGAACTCTCACCCTAGAATCACTGACTGTAAGGTCTGGTCACTCTCTCTCAGACATGTTAGTACCTACCACAATCAGTGCAGCTTTTTCAGCTTGAAACCATTGTTGTTGTTGTTGTTGTTGTTGTTTTTTTTAAACCACAGAGGATGATGCATGAACACGAAGGAAAGCAGACAGCCTGCCAACCAATCTAATTATTCTTGTGTATCTCAGCAGTGATACCAACTTGATATATTCCGGTAATGCCACTTCCCTATGTCATTTTTCATTTTGAACAAATAATACAAGATTGCAAGAGAACTGCATAATCATCTTACAAAAAGTGGGGGCAACAATGTAAAAGTATCTTCGTAGCAAATTCACTTTAAGAAACATAGACTCAGGAAAGTAAGTGTGTTCCAAATACAAGTTTACAATGTATCAAACTCAAATTAGTCATCACAGCTTTTAATGAAGGACTTTTTTTTAATCCCTTGGAAGGAAATATCATATAACATGACATGATCTTTTAAAGTACATTTCCTTATTTGGATACATGTGCATGTACTCATGAAAATCTTTTGTATATTAACAATATACTATTAATTGTGTAGCAAGTGTAAGTGATTTAGGGTAAAACAATATCGGAGAGAATGAGAGAATAGAGCTTCTTAAAAACAAGATTTTACCCTCTGATACACATGGCTTTGATAAGCAAAACCGTTGCTTTGTGAAATACTAAGCAGGCCCTACCCTAAATTTCTACAATACCAAAAAGTAAGCCCAGGACTGAAATTACTTCTTCAGTGAGGTGAAAATGTGAAAGAAAAGTGCTAGCATTTCTCATTCTCCCCCCACCCCCCAGATCCCTTCAGATTTCTTTAGGCATTCACTTTCCTTGGTTCCAAAAAATACATTCGGCCTCTCTAATTGAAAATAGATGCATTGTTTTAACATTAAAGGGGAAAATCACGCATTACTTGGTTTAAAAGAACAGGGAAAGTATTTATGTGATGCTTTGCCAGGAGTTAAGTAGGAACAGCCAAATGACCAGATTCACAACTTCCTACTAAAATGTGTTAAACTGTGCCACATGTATTTTATATGGTGGCTGTCAGTCCCTGGGCGTCCAAGGTCTGAGCAGATGAAAGGGGTTTTAGAGGAGGATTGCTCTTTCGGGTTTGGACGGATCAGATCTGTAATACACCTCCCAGCGCTCACTGTTTCCTTTTTCAAAAACAGCCAAAGTGGTTTCTGTTGATGAGCACATAGGAGGTACTTAGTAAGGATCTACCAAATGACCATCTCCATTTAACGATGGACAACTTTTCAACTTTTCATAGACCATTATCATTTAATCCTTGCAATACACTGTGAAGTAGGGATTATAATCACCGTAATTTTGCAAATAAGGAGACTGGAACTCAGAGAGATTAATTGGCTCAATGTCACACAGCAATTCTGTTCCAGAGCTGGATCTCAAGCCTTGTCATGTTGGACCCCAGCGATAGCACAGGATACCACCCTGCTCAGAAAAGCCCATCGTCACACAGCAAAAATTGTTCACTTGTTCATTCGTTCAACAGAACAGAACCGTAGGCCGAATACGTTTAAATAATTCAAGCCCTATCTCTGCTCTCCAGTGTGAATTTTCTTCCTTTCACCCAATTTTAAACAATGTGGATTAGATGAAGACAGACATGGGAGACGAGTTACTTCCAGATGAGATGGGCATTGGTAAGCTGAGGAAACATTATCTAAAGACAGTCATTAGGGGTGCCTGGGTGGGTTAGTGGGTTAAGCCTCTGCCTTTGGCTCAGGTCATGATCTCAGGGTCCTAGGCTCCAGCCCCGCATCAGGCTCTCTGCTCTACAGGGAGCCTGCTTCCCCCTCTCTCTCTGCCTGCCTCTCTGCCTACTTGTGATTTGTCAAACTAAATAAATAAAGTCTTAAAAAAAAAAATGAAGACAGTCATTATATAGGTACGATATGGAAAGGAAAGAGGTATTTTATCAGTGTTATCCCCACATATTTAAATATGTGGAAATTTCCAAAGGTAATTTCGGATGCCTAAGACATCAATTATCCATGAGTGTGCACATACATATGCGTGCGTGGATATGTGCCTACAGTTCTGACCACCCTTCAGTCTCTGCTTCACCAAAATCAGATGCCTCCCAGTATCTTCATTAAGGCATAAGTGAAAAAAAAATTATACATAATAGGATTAAAATACTATGGTTAACAAAGGGCTAAACCAGCTCGCATTACCTTCCTACCAAGCTACACCTCTTACACGGAGCCCCAAAAGAGAGTCAATTTCCACAACAGCTGGAGACCACACAACAACAAAAAAGAAAACCCAGGTAAGCCTATTCAGTCCTCCCAACCGGCTACGGATCGTGAAGACAGGAAATAAGAAGGGATTCTGGTGCCAAATGTACATGGTACAGAGCAGTGCTGCCTAAAAAGGGATTCATGGAAGGGAGCTTGGTCAAACCCCACTGCCTTCACAGTGTGGCACCGATCTGGTTAAAGGAAATGCTCCAGTGAGAAAGAACGTGACCCTGCTAAGTAACGCAAAACCACGTACAGCAGCTCGGCCACCCTTCGCAAGTGAGCTGCTTGATAATAAAAATGTCACATTATTAATCCAGGAAAAATAGATGTCCTTCTACTGAGCTATGCAGCCAATACACGTGAAATAAGAAAATGAGAGGTCTCAAGGAAGGGGAAGCCACGTATACTACAGAGAACAATCAAAACATTCAGATTCGGGGCGCCTGGGTGGCTCAGTGGGTTGGGCCACTGCCTTCGGCTCGGGTCGTGGTCTCGGGGTCCTGGGATCGAGTCCCGCGTCGGGCTCTCTGCTCGGCGGGGAGCCTGCTTCCCTTCCTCTCTCTCTGCCTGCCTCTCTTGTGATCTCTCTCTGTCAAATAAATAAATCTTTAAAAAAAAAAAAAATTCAGATTCATCCCAGGAAATCTACCACCAGTTAAGGAAATGTTCCTCCGAAAGGCACCTTTAATTACAAGCAAATACATCTAGCACCTGTACGATCTTGAGAATAAAACCAAAGCTGAATGACTCACACTCTCTGATGTTAAAGTCAATGCAGGGGAGCCCGGGTGGCTCAGCTGGTTAAGTGCCTGACTCTTGATTTCGGCTCAGGTCATGATCTTCGGGTTGTAAGACTGGGTGGTCTGTCAGGTTCACGTTCCATGTGGAGTCTAAGATTCTCTCTCTGCCCCTCCCCCTACCAGGGTGCTAGCTTGCTCTCTCTCTCAAAATGAATAAAATCTTTTTAAAAAATTTTATCAATGCAAAGGTTAGCCTTTAATACAGTACCAACATAAAGATACACAAAATAGACCAATGAGTCAGAAAAGACCATTCAGCCACAAACACGTAAAATTTGACCCCTTGCCTCACATCACACTTTACAATGCATCTGAATGGATTTTAGAGCTAAATGTAAAAAGCAAAAAAATCCAGCAATTTAGAAGACAAACCAGTATATTATCTACAAGACCTTAAAAAAGGCAAAAGTTACTTTAAAAGGATACAAAAGCACTAGTCAGAAGGGGGTAAATGATAAGAATGTCTTTCCACTGAAGGAACCAAGAAAATTTAAAGCAAGCCACAAAGTGGAGAACATATTTTCAATACATTTACTCAACAGAAATGTGTATCTTTAATATATAAAAGACCCCTACAAAACAATAAGAAATCAGACAACCAGCAGGAAAAAAGAGTAAAACGTGGTTTTCTTAAAGAACCAAAGCCAACGAACATATGAGAGTGCTCAATATCCCTAGTTGTCAAAGAAATGCAAATTAAAACAAAATGTGATACCACTATCCAGCTACTGGATTAGCGAAAATAAAAAGACTAATAATCCCAAGAGCTGGCAAGGATATGGAGCAACCAGAACTCTCATCAGTATCTGGGAGAAGTGTAAATTAGTACAGTCATTCTGGGAAATCTTTGGTAGTATCTACTGAAACTAAACAGACCCATCACTTCTGATTCAGCAATTCCAAATTCCAGGTACATAATCTGAAGAAATGCATGGTTATGTTCATCAAAAGACAGGTATGGGAATGTTTATAATGGCATTATTTGTAATAGCTAGAAACACCCAAACTTGTATTAACAATGGGATATACAATGTGTCATATTGATAAAACGGATTATACAACAGTGTTGTCCGATACAGAGCCACTAGTCACATGTAAGTTTTAATGTAAATTCATAAGATAAAATAAAAATAAAAATTCAGTTCCTCAGTCAGACTAGCCACACTTCACAGGCTCAATGGCCACATGTGGCTGGTGCCTACCAGACTGTACAGCACAGACATGAAGCATTCTGATAAAGTTCTACAGGGCATTGCTATTATACATACAGAAATGAGAAAAAGTGAATTACAATGACAAGTAATGGGTCACAGGGTGAATGCCACAAATGTAATGTTGAGCGGAATAACCCAGACAGAAAGGAGTATACACTATACGCTTCCATTCATACAAAGTTCACACACTAACACAAGTAATCATGGTATGAGAAGTCAGGAGGTGGTTGCCCTGTGGGAGCTGGGGGCATTGACTGGAAGGCAGCACGAGGAGGCTTCTGAGCTTTTGGTCACACTGATCCAGATCGGCAGATGTGGATCCAAGTGTGTTCACAATGGAAGAGCACATGTGACTTAATACTGATGCTGTGTACACTCTTCCATACGTAACCAAAAAATAAATCAACGGTCAGCCTCATTCTACTGCTGAAGTCCTTCTTTGCTTCAGAGCCCTCCTCTGATAAAAGTGAACTTGAAATGCTCACCCAGAGGGCACCTGGGTGGCTCAGCTGGTTAAGTGTCTGACTCCTGGTTTCCACTCAGGTGATCTCAGGGTTGTTGTGGGATCGAGCCTTGTGACATGCTTTGCCTCACTGTGGAGTCTGCTTGGGATTCTCTCCCTTTCCCTCTACCCTTCTCCCAACTCACAAACGAGTAGGCACTCACTCACTCTCCCAAATAAAATGAAATAAAATAAATCTTTTTTAAAAAAAAACAAAACACACACAAAAAGATGCCCACTCTGGATAAATGCTATGGCCTGCCTTAGGATTATTTTAGCCAAGAGAAAGGGATTTTTAACAAATCTTACATTCTTCTATTTTTACATGGCCATCAGGTTTTATAAAATGAATAAAGAACTGCAGGGAAACAAAGACAGAGTGAGGAGACAAAAATGTGGCTACAGTATTTGCCAGATACTAAAAGAGAAAAGAAAGCGTGTGAAGAAATTCTGAAAGCTGACAAAGCTACAGGAGAATCAGTGGTGATTCAACTCCTAACCAGAGCCCTAGAGATGGGGCGCCTGGGTGGCTCAGTGGGCTAAAGCCTCAGGTCATGATCCCAAGGTCCTGGGATCAAGCCCTGCGTCGGGCTCCCTGCACTTCCTCCTCTCTCTCTGCCTGTCTCTCAGCCTACTTGTGATCTCTGTCAAATAAATAAATAAAATCTTAAAAAAAAAAAAGTCCTAGAGAGAAGGGAGGAGGTTATAAACCAACCTCAGATCAACTTGGTCGGGAAAAGTCTCGAGATCCCCTTAGACTCTTTATTAAAAAGAAAACTCAGAGTCAGAGAAGCAGGAGTACCAAGTGTTCCTAGAAGGTGCAGACTACCTTCGGTGGCCAATAGTCAACAACCCAACTGACATGCTATCACTGACAACCTCCTCAAAACCTGCATCTGATGTTGACCTTTATTCTGTTTTGTCTTTCATTTTTTAAAATTTTGACCTTCGAACACCATTTAAAAGGGACATAAATATTATAATCACTCACGGGATTTAAATACAAAGAAAGGTCTCCATTGGGCTAGAGATCACTGTCACTTATAAGCTCTTGCTTTGGGACATCTGGGCAGCTCAGTCAGTTACCCGGTTACCCCTCTGCCTTTGGCTCAGGTCATGATCCCCGCCCCCTGGTTGGGGTCCCGGGGGAGGAGCCGAGTTGGGCTCCTTGCTCAGCAGGAAGTCTGTTTCTCCCTCTCCCTCTGCCTGCCACTCCCCCTGCTTGTGCTCACTCCCTCTCTGTGAAATAAATAAACAAAATATTTTTTTAAATAAACTATCAAAGAAAATCTCTTGTTTCTTGTATTTGGTTTTAATTTTCGTTAAGTGCTCTAGAACAAAGTTCCAGAAGGGAAGAGATTTAAATTATAACAAAGTGACAATAGCTTTCTTAGAGTTTTGGAACCACAGAATCAGCATGAGGGAAAACCGTGCTAGCGACGGTTTCAGAGGATGTCCAGTCCATCCCTTGTCTTATTTTAGCAAAACGCCTTCAAGAATTTCACGTGTTAAAAATACATTCTATTTTTGAACACATCCAGATAGGGAGATTTCTGTACCTCCCTTGGTGTCCCATTTCAATGACTGTCACTCGGAGGAAAGTTTCCTTCAGATACCTCCTATATCTGGTCGTGCTATTTAAATGACTTTCTGTTTGTCTTATTCTTAATAAATACAGAACATTAGCAGTGTTCAACACCTCCACAGTAACTCATCTTATAACAAGTGGCAACCTCTTATTTATTTATCATCTACAAGACATTTTCATACTTGAAATAACCCTATTATTATCTGTCCCATTTTACAGATGGGGACGCTCAGCCTTAGAGAGAAAGGAAATTGAGGCTTAGGGAAAAAATATGGCAATGCCAAGGTTACTCAGCTATCTGGGGCTTGGGCTCAAATTCAGCTACTTCCTTCATATGTAAGTGTTACTAAACCACTAACCCCTCAACCTCTCCACACCCCCATTCTGCAGAAGCCCAGAACAGGAAGCTGTACTTTCAGACAGGCTTAGCAAGTGTGGAACAAAACTGGACGGCCTTCCTCCATAAAGCATCCAGAGGTCGTTTTATTCTCTAAACTGACAGCATGATTAAGCAGTGAGTAGTTGTGATCCGTGGCAGCATCATTCCTGTCTTCTCGTCACTGCACCCTGATTTCCCTCAGGAACTGTCAATCCAATCGCCCAGCCTTGCCCGAAGAGCAAGCACAGAATCCAGGCTGGACTTCTCAGGCATGTTTCCCCAAGAATCTGAATTTTGAATGGAGTGACAGAAGAATGAAAATGGTCAGAGTTCAGCCACCTCACAGATGAGTTCGCCAGACCTGCTCTGGTTTCCAGGGACTCATCCTTCCGCTTCTCCAGACTTGCCCAGGTTCCCTCACATTCTCGTTAGGCCCTTGTTCTGCTAAGTTAGCCAGGGTTGGCTTCTGTTGCTTGCAAACACAGAACAGAGACTGATACAACTCTCAGGAGGAACAGATTAAAATACATTCTTATTAGTAAGTTCTACTTTTATTATGTCCTTATTCTGTAGGTGAGAAATATTAAAAGGAAATAAGTCTCTCAGCATTTTGTAAACTAAGAAAATTCCTTCATGTTGGAAAACGTAGTACAGCCATTTCTTGTGCAACTGATCAAAGGCAGGAAAAAACTGGCAAGTTCTCCAGAATCCTGGGTATGTTCTCTTCCAAAACACGGCTTCTGGGATCTTAGACTTCTCGGGAAGTACAGAAAATTCAGAAAGCTGTGAAAGTGTTTCAAGAGGTATTCTCCCGGTGCAAGCCCTTTCTCAGAGAACTCAGGGAGGACAGAGGTACCGCAGCAACGTGCTCTCAGCCACTTACCCACCAGGACAAAGGGTACAGGTGTCACCCCTGGAAACTCCTGGCTGGATAAAGGCAACTGCAGCCTTTGGTGCAAAGGGAGCCCCAGTCATCCAGACTTCCAAGTCTAAAAGCAGCAAGCAGAAGAAAAGGTAACATTGTCTATTCAATGTTAGCAAGTAGCTGAGTTCTACTCAGTAACCTTCCTGAGTTCACTGCATGAAGAAGCAGCTGGGACTTTTTCCTCTTTTCTCTTTTCTTTTCTCTTGCTGGGATTGGACAAAGCAGCAAAAACTTGTCAATACTTTGAAACTGCCCCAAGAATAGCCCGATTTCAGAGTTCACAGAAACTATAAGCCAACGGGAAAGGGATATGAGGATATGCTAATCTGGGGTAATCTCCAAAAAGCAGCAGCACGTGCGGCCTGTCGTGGGGACAATGAAATACAAAACAAGAAGCGCACTCACCAGAACGTACTGTGCCGTCTGAGAAAATAAGGCACCTGCCCAGGAATGATCAACAGGCGAGGCAGGAAGAAGGCCAACCGCCAGCCACAGCTAACAAGTACATGAAAATCAGGCATCAATGCCTCGTCGTCTGCTTCCTCCCCCCTCTGTAATCCAGGACAATTCTTAGCCATGTGGGCCCCGAAATTTTTTATCTCTTCCTTTTCATAAAGAGCTGATTTCAGCACCCAAACAACCAATAATCAGAAGAACAGGTCTGCGTAAGATGGGAGACCATAAAATAAGGGTGATGAAAATTCTCCCTTTTGGAGAGTAAAAAATGACAGAGGAATGTCACAGTCAAATGCCTTCTACCCAGTGGAGCATTAAATGTATCTTTTGATTTGACTAAGCGACAAACATTTCATCCCTTTTAACTTCAGCTATCAACAGTTGTGTTTAAGGAAATGGCGAAGTAATATTTAGGAGAAAACCAACCCTCGCTCACAGTATATTCAGAAGAAGTCTCCAGATATATTCTCTCACTTGGGCAGAGTCCAGGCAGCTCACCTATAAACATTACTAGCTTGCCAAAGAAAATTCAAGAACGCGATAGTGGATACTCACCCAGGGGAAATTTGATCTTTCTTTTGGTAAAAGTTTGGAATTTATCCCAAACTATTCCTGAGCTAGCCAATCCCTGGAACACTGAATAAAGTCTACAAAAAAGGCAGGGGATGCCACACCACCATCTAGGGTAGAGACAGAGGCCTGGACTCCCTCCTGACCACAACACCAGCCCCCCAGCTAACCAGTGGGACTCTCAATTCAATGCAGTAACACTAAGCAGGAGCCAAAAAATTCCAATATTCAGGTGTGGTATTCCCACTGCTAGAAAAAATTTCACCACAAACAAAACTGTGAACAATTTCCCAGTTAAGAACAGGCCATACCATTTTTAATCTACATTTTGCTCTGTAAAATACATGAACTCAGAAGCAAGTACAAAGTCAGGGGGAAAATATTAGAACGTGTTTGTTTTTATTTATGCTACTACCATATAGTATGACCAGTGTGGCTGTAGACGCAAAGAAGCTTTTATCAAAACTACATTTTTTACATCTTTAGTGTCACAGGGCACTGCTTTCAAGTAATTGCTAATAAAATGCACACCAAATTTCTTAAACTATTTATAGAGAGCATATTATAACCAAAAACTTTCATAGAAAATTCTAACTGAAACAAAAAATATTATTACTAAATGGGTCTCATAAAGACAAGAAAATAAAACTCAAACTTCTTAGCCTGGATTCAAAACCTTTCAGAAACAAATTCTAAACCATTTTTAAATTTTATTTTCTAGTTCTCCTCTATAAGAATTCTGCTCAAAGTAAGTTGGCCAACACAGTCACACCCCTTTTTCTTAACATCTACTCCTGCCATTCCTCCACCCCAAAGTGCCCCAACGTTACCAATGCCCTTGGCTTCTTCTGGATTGTCAATTTCTGCCCAGTCCTCATGAAACTTCTCTGCACCTCTGACACCACACTACACTGATTTCCTTACACACATAAAATCATTTCAACAGTGATCTGTTGATCTGAATAAACATTTCAACAACTTCGGGGCAGAAGAGGAGACTTCCAGTTGTCTACGGGGATGAATGACTTACCCGTTCATAAAACAGTATTTTTGGAGCCTCTACTATGTACAAGGTATGATGCTGGGAACCTGAAAAATGCTGACGAGCAAGTGACATCATCTATTTTCAAGAAGCTTTGAGTCTACCTGGGAAAACAAGACCAACTTCCACAAGTCATCATAACGAATGTAAGTTTGGCAATTATAAACACTCCACTATGGCTTCTGCTACAGGAGGGTGGGATTACTTAGTGCAATGGGGTGGGGGAGGGGGAGGAGTTGTGCAGAGAATTCTAGCAGGAAGTGGCAGTTCAATGGAAGAGAAAGAAGACATTATGTCCTTAATAAGGGTTAAGGAAAGCAAGGAGTGGGCAGAGCTTAGGAAGTTAATGGATGAAGCAAGGAGTGATGTTTCAGAATATGTGTATGTTAGAAAGAAAATGGAACAAACGGGAAAGTAATTTATATTATAAATTAAAGGGGATTAAACCTACTGAGAAACTCAGAGGTTAGCACACACTCGTGTCCCTATATTAGGCAGTGTATTAAGCAACCAAGAGATGTGGGAAGATTCCACAGGATAATTATGATATTGGAGAAAAATCACATTATTGTAACTTTTTATGATGCTGATTTTTAACTGAATGGTATTCATCACAGTAACATCTACTTAATTATAACTGATACAAAGAGCTCAAGTAACACATGTCGTTACATATTCTTCAGTGTGTTACATGAAGAAGGCGTAAGTTCCACTCCAGCTTCCACATCTGTGTAATGGTACAATCAATGGGCCTCATGTGAGAAGCTAATATCGAAGCAAGATCCTGAACTATTCTTCTGAACATCCCAGAAAGATTATTTCTGTGCATGATTAAGGGAGATTGCCCTGTATTATAAAGTGTTAACTGACAATATATGTCTTATAGGTACCTATAAAACATATTGCCAATTACACACACACACACACACACTCACACAGCTGACCCTTGAAAAACACAGGTTTGAACCCTGCAGGTGCACTGATACATGGGTTTTTTGGACAAATATAGCACGGTACTGTAAATGTATTTTCTCTTCCTTATGATTTCCTTAATAACATTTTCTTTTCTCTAGCTTGCTTTCTTTTAACAATATGTGTATAATACGTATAACACACAAAATACATGTTAATTGACTATTTATGTTATTGGTAAGGCTTCAGGTCAACAGTAGGCTATTAGCTAAGTCTTGGAGGAGTCAAAAGTTACCCGTAGATTTGTGCCTGCACAGGGGGTTGGCACCCCTAATCCCCACATTGTGCAAGGGTCAACTGTATATTGTACCACCCATGTGGTTAATTCAGCCAGAACCCATCAGATCATGATATTATCAAATAACTGTACACCAGCACAAGTTGCTGGCCTTAAAAAACAGTTCCCTCCACAGAATCTTCTCCCAACTGCAATGAAACAAGCGTGCCACTATTTCAGAAACTCATTACACTGAGATTTCTTGGAGGGGGTGGGGCAGGGGGTGGGAGACAACCCTGATCCTTCTAAATTTAGACTGTTCGCTCTCCAGGCAGCCTCAGCTGGTTCAGGCACCACATTCCCAGGCTCGTGAACCTGCCCAGATCATTCTCACTCTTGTGGATACAAACAGGAAAGCTTCTTTGTGGAGAGTCTCTCTGTTCTTGGTGGGAGACACTCTCCCATCACTATTGGAAAACTAATGCCAGCGTATCAGTTAGATAAGAAAGAGCCAGGCGATTTCAAGGAAACATCCAGGAAAAATAAATGCCTGACTTTAAGATGATCTGTACATTTAGAAGCTTCTAGATGGTACGAGAAGGGGAGATACACAGCATTGCTTTATTTTACCCATGATTCACTTTGAGTTAACTCTCAGATTATGAGTCACAGTGAGCATGCCAGCTTCTTGCTGTCACATACTGACCTGGTATATGGAAACATTTTTAAGAATAAATTATCAAGAGCACTGACTGGAAGACTTGAAGGGAGGCTCTCAAAGCAGTGTAGGTGCAAATGCAGTGTTCTGTCAACAAAAGGTGAGGTTTACCCGATTACTAGAAGGTCAACACCTACATGCCCTGAAAAGATTTCGATTTTTTTTTCTTCTCCTCACTTCTCCTTCCTTCTCAAGTGATTTTAGAAGTTTGCATGACTGTCACCCAACTACAGGGAAACATGTTTGAAAGGTTATTGGAAGTGACAGATGGACCTATTCTGAAATAAAATTAAGCCTGTGGTACTACTGACAGGAAGTCACGAAATCCAAAATTAAAACGGACAGAATGCTCTTAAGCTGTTTTTGTTCTTTTTTTTTTTTTTTTTTTCTTCAAGGAAGCACAAAGAATGGGAGGGAAACAAGGCCACTGCCTCTTCTTTGAATTCCCTAAACTCAGTCAATGTGTCCTGAACTTACAACCGGTCTTCTGAATGTAATGGGGCACCCCCCAGAATTCTAAACCTCCGTATATTTACTGTCAAACATCCAAGTATGCCTTCCACCGATATCACTACGAACACAACTCTAATTATACAGAGATGGCACTTTAAAGATTTAAGGGGAAAAAAACGATAAAGAACACACTGAACCATTAAATGTCCAACTTAGGATGAGACGAAAAATGTATGCTTCGAAAACCCACTGTCCCACCCAGCCGTGTGAAGACCGCATCCACACCAATGCATGGCTTTGCCCACGGTTCCCAGGAGGAGCCAGGCCTACCTTATTATGCTCGTACTTGTAAGGGATCTTGAGCGTGTCCATGGCTCTGATCATAGCCTGCATGGCCGTGAAGATGTTCTGATACACCAGCTTGGTGAAGCCCCTTTTGTCTTCATCAGAGTAGCCCGACCCGTGGATGATTCTCATCTGCTTGATAAACGTACTCTTGCCGCTCTCTCCCGTCCCTGCAAGATGGACCACAGCAAAAGAGGTCATCAGACCGTGACACCTTCTCACAGTCGCCCAGACAGCTAAGCTAGACACGGCGGCATGGACGTCGCACCCTCGCACGGATGGCTGGAGGAGCATCACAGGACGGCACCCTCCCTGGTGGGGGCAATGCCACCTGCAGAGAACACGCAGCCACACTGGAGGACGAGAATGCATTTGGGAGGCGAATGGAGCTTAAGCATGTGTACTGCGCGCGCGTACATACACACAGACACACAACCTGTCCCCTCTTTGGAAGCCACTCAGCACAGAATTTGGATAGTGATTTGTAACCACGTATCTTAGAAGAAACGATGCAATCCGCATCTTTTGAAGTGCACACACACTTGAGAAAGCTCTCCTCCCGGGAGAATATCTGAAAGCCTTCCAGGAGGCTGGGCTGGGAGGCAGGATTTGGATCTGGAAACGACAATGCACTCACACAAAGGCTGTGCAGAGCCGTAAGACAAAAACGCCCCGAAATTTCTCGACATTTTCTTTCACTTCAAAATGGTATGTAGACATGGAGAGCAGAGCACCCAGGTAAGAAGCAGGAGTTTGGGGGACAGCAGTATCCAATGTATGTGGCTGAGTTATTTCAAGGATCGCCTAATTCAGAGAAGTCATAGTGACGCTCCTTCCTTCTGCCCATTCTTGACCAATAGCATGATATACAATTTACTGTGACTGGATTTTTCTCTTCCACACTCTTATTTTTCCCCTTTCCAACACCCCTTTTTCTGTTACCCTAAGCCAGAGGTCAATCCCTAACAAAGCTACCAATGGCCATGGAGTAAGAAAAGACAAAGATGGGATCCTATCACTGAATGACAACCCATTTCTTCCACAACAGATCTAAAACTACTAATGTAAAAACTTGATTTTTCCAAATGGAGGTGGCTTCTTCTGTATGTCACTTCATTTCTGAACATTTTTTGCTCACTTTCAGGCTTCCTTGAGATTTCCAAAAACAATAACTATCTCTGTTATCAATAAACCTAACAGTGTAGAAAATGGTTATCCATAACCCTAACAGTGTAGAAAAACACTGACAGTACCTATTTGGATATTAAACAGGGAAGCATAAAAGACACAGGCGGCCAGCGTACCCTTACTGCCACTTCCAACCTACAAGGTGCTTAAGAAACAAAAGGAAGGGAAAACTGAAAGCTAGGAATACAGCATCTGTCCTAACTTCATTTTGTTTTTCTGGGGATTAGATTTCATTTTCATCTTTATAAACCATCGCGGAGGATTCAAATAAGTATTACGGTTTTCACAGAAGCAAGCTTAAATGACTACAGATGTCCGGGTAAACACAGAAGCCTTGCCCAGTGACAGAGGAAGAGGCTTCCTAGCTCCGCAGTCCTGGGTCAGCAGCTCCGTTATCATTTTCATATGACTTTTAATAAGTGATCTGGAGTCCTTGAACTATAAAGTTAACAGCGCCATGTGAATGCCATCAGCCCATTTTAACGAGCTGCATCCCAAGAGTTTAAAAAAAAACTATTTGATAATCCCAACCATGAATAAAGGAGGAAAAAAAAAGAAAAAACAACAAAACCCAAAGTATCTAAAAAGTAGCACCTCTGGTAGAAACACAGTTATGAAACTGATTCTCATTGCTGATCCAGAATTTATAGAAAACAACAGGTCTCTTTACTCTCCCAAGCATTTCAGAGTATGCAGGGGAAAAAGAAATCCAGATTGCTTCTTTATTATCCCTATCCCAGGGGCAATGGTCTGCTCGGAGGGTCCCACCATAGACACAATCATCAAATCAGAATCCCTGCTAGGTTTTTCCACAACAAAAACCAGAAGACATCTTCATATGTGAGGTTAATGGCACGAGAAGCAAAGGAAAGAGAAGCAGGCATTACAGCCTCTTCCTCGTGGCTGGCAGAGCAGCTTTTATGTCCTCATTTGGGTGAGTATAAAATCTAAAACATAAATATTATGTTTTTATGGCTTATGTATCACTGCAGTCCTGCCAGGCAACAGCAGTCAATGCTTGGTATCTCTTTGGATCTAGTCACCTGGGCATCACGCTAATGATGAACGAATGACTAGTGAATGAAGAGGAGCAAGGAAAGGGGAAAGAAAAACGAATCCAAACATCATCTCCAAAGTAAGATTTGTTCCTATTGCCCCAGACACACCAAGGGATCCTCCCTCTCCATTCTCTTGCCTTGCTCAGTGCCCCAGGAGGCTGGTCTCTAAGGTGTTGACATCGACAGCTCCCTTGTCCTCATCTTTGTCTTGGGTTTAGAGCATAGAAGACATGAGGAGGAGACCAGAGAGCAGGAAAATGAGGAAGAGTCATTCTCCACACGGCTCACTCCCTAGAGAGACACTGTATCCCCTTTAGAGGTCACAGCTCCCACTGGGTGCCCCCCGCCCCATACAGCTACCCTCCCTGGGTTCCTGTGACTGTTCTCTCCCCTTGCCAGGCTAGGGCCAGCAGCTAGTGACCTCGTCCCCTTCTAGAACTCCCCTCCGCCACCCAGCTGGAATGTGCCACAGGTTTCCCACTGGGACTCTGACTGGTACAAATGCCACAAGGGAAGCAGGGGAAGCTCAATAACATGACAGAAGCCCTTTCTGTATAAACCTTATTTATGAAGTGCTTGCTAGTCCCTTAAGAGCTTGCTGGTCACCAGCTCACTGTCCTGACACCCTCCCAGAGGCCAACTGAGATGAAGAAATGACAGAGCCTGATTCTCCCCCAAAGTCTGAGTAAATACAGTACTAGCCACCCATCCCCAGAATGTGCACACACACACACACACACACACACATACATACCCCAAGACCAGTCTCTAACACCAACAGGAGAAACTATGGTCTCCACCTCCTGAATGTCCTCTCTTATCAAGGAAATCAAAAGAAATCTGTGTGCAACCCTTTACGCTTTGCCAAGAAGTTAGAAACATATTGTCATTTCATCCTTTCAAAAACCTGTGAGATAGAGGTCTTAATCCTCATTTCACCTAGAGGAAAAGGCCTTGGAGGGGTGAGGCCTCAGGCAAAGATGCTACGGCCAGTAATGGGCAAGGCAAGGGTTCAGCCCAGCCCTCAGCTACCCAGTTTGGGCTTGTCACTATTTTCTTTGTCACGACTGCCCTAAATCCAGGGGAATTACCTTCTACTGCCCACTGGCTAAAAATATCTTATGATGGCTTTGACTTCACCCAACTTTTATCCATTTAATCTAATTCTGAGTTTCTGAATACTGCTTCGATTAGTGGGGACCCATTTTGAAACTCTGTGCCATCTTCCAATTGACTGGCCATCCCTCCCAGGTAAGTTTCACCCATGAACTTAATGTTCACCCTGTAATGTTACTATATAAATACAGCCAAGTCACAGCGAAGGCAGAGCTCCATATAAGAAAATGTCTGTGTCAGTCAAATACTGTACGTAGAAGATAAAAGTAGTCAACTGACTTGTGATTCTGTACTAACGATGGATTTAGCCCCCCAACAAGAAGTATATGGACTGAAAACCTCTACTGAGCAAAAAATTCAGCTTCTTTGTTCCACTCAAAAAGTTCTATCGTGGAGACAAATGAACCATTCTTAATAAATGTGCAAGCCAAATATCATGTTGTTCTCCTATTTTTATAGAGCTATACAACATTCTCAGGATTTGAAACGGACATTTTAACAATCTACTCACAATGAATATGAAAAAAAAATCTGGTACAAAGAAAAAAAAAAGCTGTTCTCGAATTCTGTAAAATGGTGGTTTCCTAAGGCCACAAGAAGAGTCTGAAAGACTTCACAATTCTATATATCTGAATGAGAGAAAGCCGACTTTTCTGCTAGTACATTCTCTGTAAACCCAGTTGGCTAACCTCTTTTCACAGCACAGGGCATAAATAACTCTTTTTAAAAATTACATCCATTTTATTTTTTTTTAATTAACATATAATGTACTATTTGCTTCAGGGGTACAGGTCTGTGCATCATCAGCCTTACGCAATTCCCAGCACTCACCATAGCCCATCCCCTCCCCAGCGTCCAACACCCAACCACCCCATTCCTCCCACACACACCCCACTCGAGCAACCCTCAGTTTGTTTCCTGAGATTAAGAGTCTCTTATGGTTTGTCTCCCTCTCTGGTTTTATCTTGTTTCATTTTTCCCTCCCTTCCTGACCTAGATCTAGCAGCGAGCCCTTCCAGGAAAGTGGGGGAGGTGCTCCTTTTTGCTAATTTGAACATATCTCCAGTCAAGTCACTTAACAACTTCAACAAGCATGTCTACACACACAAGGATATGCACCCCCACAACACTGTATTTTCTCTTTGAATGGTCTCTGTAAAAATGGGTAAAAATTTTCCCCAGAAGAGTTGGTTCTATCTTTCAGTAAGTATTCTGCCTTTTCTTGGCCTAGCTCATCAAAACGCCCAGAAATGAGACTCTGCAATAATCGTGCTATTAAAAGGGCACACATGGGGTGTCTGACTGGCCCAGTCGGTAGAGCGTGCAACTGCTGATCTTGGGTTGTGCGTTCAAGCCCCAAACTGGGTGTAGAGATTACTTAAAAATAAAATCTTTTTAAAAAGGGGGGGGGGCTATAACCCAGCATGCATATCTGGCTTTGAAGGATACTTGGGGTTTTTTTCTTCTCTACCCACCAGATCAGGATAAAGCAGAGAGAGCCATCCCTGCATCGCTTCACATGCCTTTCCATCAGAACAAAATCAAATATGAATTTCATATCCCATTGCGGAGGGCATCACTTCGTAAGTTAGGATAGAATGTGTGAGCCATATACACAGTCGCACACACGACCATCTGATGCTTCCATTTTAGGCTTTTACAAGATCTTTTCAACACAAGAGGATTTCCACACACGGCTTCTGCCACATCTACTCTCCCGTCCTACTCACCCAAAGCATCTACCGGACGACACTGATTATCCTCCCCGTTTGCACAATGGAAGCCAGAAACAGTTCTGTCCAATTCACCTCTAAAGGTAGGACAGTGCTTATCATCCCATATCCCCCACCCTCCTGAAACGGCAGAGTCTTAAATCCAGTAATTCATTCACTTCTTAATGGCAGTGGATTATGGATTCACTGGTGTCTTCCCTCACACTTAAGTTAGCTTCTTGGATTACACTTTTATCAACAGAGCTCCGGAGCGCAATCCACGTATATACAAGACTTGCTCAGTGCCCTCAACATGTCGGTGACTTGCTCAGTGCCCTCAAAGTGTCGGTGACTGCCGTCACTGCTCTGAAAGGCATGAGTGTCCCCGACTTCCACACACTAGCCCTGGAAAACAGTCAATGGACACTACACTATCGGTCACTTGAAGAATCCTCCTGCTTCATTTCCTTCACTGGAAAAAAAGGCAGAAAATATGCCTTCTCGGGGCCTCTTACAAGCTGAGGGAGACCCACAGCACTGCCACTTTTTTTTTTTTTTTTAGGCTCCCAGGAAAAAGAAGAAATGCCAAAACTGAGTTATAAAAACTGTGGTATTTAAAGTTATACAATGAATATATTCGTTTCGTCCTGCCAGTGCCTTTCATGACTGTATTTGGAGATATTGTCAAACCATCAGAAATCTACATCTGAAGCCTTTAATTAATGTGAAGGCTTGGGCCAAATGCCCCTGTCCTGCCCTCTTGATTGGCCAGCAACCAGAAAGAGAAAGGCTAAGAACAGACCCAAGCCTCATGGAGCTCAATTATAACTCAAGGAACTGTACTTAATAAGGCCTGCTGGTTTAGGCCAAGAGTCTAAGACATGGAATCTTAGCACCATCAAAGCTGAACTTGGACTACTTCCACCTAATCTTGGATAAAGCAGAACCAGAAATTTCAGGGAGGAATTTTCTACCCACAAGCACATCATCAAGCCACACCTGCAAAGAATTAATAGCACTGAGATTAAAGTGATTGAAAAACACTGAAACCAAACTCAATCCATGTGCTGTCCACATCTCGGGCTGTCTACTTTACGATACGTGCATTCTGCCTTCTGCATATTTTCCTCCCCTTAAATTGGGACCCTGCACTTGAAAGGACCATCTCTGACACAAGAGTCACCGTAACTTCCTCTCCTTAAAAGACTGTCCTTTGAGGCCAAGAGTGAATGACTTCACTCTTTATCCCCGACAGGGTCTGGCAGAAGGTACTACGACAGTTTAAAAAATGCAGCACAGAGGGGCGCCTGGGTGGCTCAGTGGGTTAAAACCTCTGCCTTCAGCTCAGGTCATGATCTCAGGGTCCTGGGATCAAGCCCAGTATTGGGCTCTCTGCTCAGCAGGGAGCCTGCTTCCCTTCCTCTCTCTCTGCCTGCCTCTCTGACTACCTGTAATCTCTGTCTGTCAAATAAATAAATAAAATCTTAAAAAAAAAAGCACAGAAATGAAATGAATTTAGTTATCATCACCCACTGTGAATGGAAACAGAAAAGATGGGTAAACTTGTGGTAACCAGGACTATTAATAATAACTCATCCAGGTAAGTTGGTTTTAAAGGAAAGATGGGCAAAATACACTGAAAATGCAATCTGTTAAAAATACCTAGAATTTCATCTAGTCCTGGGCTTCTCGATGTGGTAAAAACCTCCCAGGAAAGGGACCTGCCGTGCCGTCGAGGTCACTCAAAAGGTATAATTTCCTGGAGAGTCAATTTTACCACAGAGCATCCATGGTAAACATCCATGTACTAAAAGCTAGCATCCATTGATGGCACAAGCTTCTGAATGTAGTGAAAACCATTAGAATGTATACTTTTAAACGTTGGATATCATGGTATATAAATTATATCTCAATTTTTTTTAATTTCATAAACTAGTAACAGTATAGTTTGGAGGTGAAGGGGAAGTTTACATGAATTTTCACACTAAAATTTGTTCAGGAGGTTACCTTTTGCCTGTTTGCTTTTACTTTTCTTTTTTTTTTTTAAAGCAAACTCTGCACCCAACATGGGGCTTGAACTCGTGACCCCAAGTTCAAGAGTCACGTGCTCCACCAATTAAGCCAGCCAGGTGCCCCCAGGAGGTAACTTCGAGATTACCTCCCCCTTCTTTTCTCCTTCAGGAGTGCACTTTAGGAGAGCACGTTCACACTCTTCTGCCTCTGAGTGTGATCAGAGGAAAAGTCTGAGAAGCTCTGACCTCACTTGGTTTGCAAAGGAGGGGAAGGGACTCACTCAAGGATTCTGCTGGTTGACAACAAAATAGAAGGAAATGAACTAGAACCTACAGAGATCCCGTCTGTCCAGGGGCTCCCAACCTTACATCCTCATGAACTTTCCTTTCAGAAAACATTTTTTCCAAATTTATAAAACCTGTAAGTATTTGCTAAAGAAAATTCAGAAAACTGGAAGAGTTTTCAAAATTGTTGAAATTTTAACATTTTGGTATCTTTCTTTCCTGTCTCCTTTTCTAGGCAAACGAACTTTCTGTCCTTGTTCTAAAATAAACTTGGAATAATACTGTATTGTTGTTTTTCACATAAAATATTGTGGTAATCATTCCAAGATGCTAATTATGCTTCAGAAAGAGCGATTAATGACTGTCTGAAGGGCCATCATGAGGATGTGTGATAATTTAACAATTCCCTTGTCGTAACACATTTTGAGTATTTCCAATTTTTCACTTTTATAAATAATGTTGTGATAAATATCCCTGAAGAAAACCCTTCGCCTCAATCTTTACTTCCTTAGGAGAATATGATAGAAACACAGTTGGGGGGAAGGGCTGCCTCATAGTTATTTGGTCCCTCAACAGTTTTACCAGTTGGTATGCCCATCAGACCCTTCTCTACCCCACTTTTCATTAACCAACACCATGCTCCTTCAACAGTTACAATCTGAGAAACAAAATTAAATCTCTATCTTAATTTACATCTTTACTTATGAGAACTTATTTCATACTTTGTCATTTGTATCCCTTCTATGAACTTGCATTTTCTTTTGAGGACCTGTTACTGGGGGGAGGGGGTGGATTTCTTAGAACAATTAAGTTGTTTTTTTTTAAAAGGTTTTATTTATTTATTTGACAGACAGAGATCACAAGCAGGCTTGGGGGGGGGGAGCAGTGAGCCTCCAAGGCACCCCAGAACAATTTAGTTTTTAATAGAAAATTAAGGGGCGCCTGGGTGGTTCAGTCATTAAGCATCTGCCTTCAGCTCAGGTCATGATCCTGGGGTCCTGGGATGGAGCCCCACATCCAACTCCCTGCTCAGCAGGGAGCCTGCTTCTCCCTCTCCCTCTACCTGCTATTCTGCTGGCTTGTGCTATGTGTGTGTGTGTGTGTGTGTGTGTGTGTGTGTGTGTGTGTGAAATCTATCAGTCAGTCAATCTTTTTTAAAAAAAAGAAAAGAAAATTAAACTTTGGTTATAAATATTTCCTCAACCTGTCCTTTCCATTTGATGACAAAATCTGATATATCAACTTAAAATTCTGTACTTAATTAATTCATCTGATTTCCTCTGTGATTTAGGCTTATAAAACATAAGCCTAACATAATGGAGCTTAAGAGTTCCAAACATACACTTTATTTTGGCTTTCTTGGCTTTATGTTTTACACTTAACTAATCCATCTATACTTCATTCTGATATGCAGTAACTTTTTTTTCTTAAATAAATCAAAAACCCTTCCCTAAAATCATTCTAGGCTTTAAAAGTTACATTGTCATAGGAGTATTTCTCCATATAATCAAATATTTGATCCAAATAGGGGAGTTTTCTCATGTCTCCTCATGTACTCCCAATGACAATCAAGAAGACACACAGAGCCCAGCGACTCTCCTCAAGCATACGACACATTCTTTGAGTTCCCTCTTCTTCCCCTTCCCCACCCAAGTAGCCCATCCACCGTCCCTCCCTAAGCCTTAGATTCTTGTTCAGTGTATTCCTTTAAAGGCCTCTCAAGAACAGTGGAGTAACTGCCAGGATATTCAAGGTCTTACTCTTCTTCCACTTTATGAGTCTATTTCTACCCACATGGTACGTTCTGCACAGGCTGTCTATCCTGTGCCACCACCCCCGCCCCCCATGGCTCTGTGACCCAGGGAAGTCACCCGGCCTCTCCAACTTTTTCCTCATCTCAACACCACTACCTACTTCACAGCTCCACTGTGAATTTTCGGTGAGTTGATCTAACAGTGACTGGGACATCGGAGGTACTCAACAAATACTAGATTTAATTTAGAATGCAAAATCCAATGTGAAAATGAGAGAACAGTCTGATCCGGGGCTAGATGGGGAGAGGCAAAAACTGAGTAAATAAGAGAAAGAATATCTTGATGCAGTGTTTTTTCAAAATCAAGATGAATGCCAAAAGCCCATGATGGGCAATATAATCAAACAACAACAACAAATATATATATATATATATATATATATATATATATATATATATATATATATATTTTTTTTTTTTTTTTTTTTAAATAAAGACAGGATCAGTGACAGTGCTGTCCTGTGCCACACTGGCACCTGACATGCTTCCTTAAATTCTATAGCCAAAGTGACTACCTCACTCACCGTACCCTAGGCTCAGATGTGATTCTAATTTTCTATTCCTCAAAATAACTGAGATAATCATCCCCAATGTCTCAGTATTTGAAGCCATAGTGTAAGGGCACCCGGGTGGCTCAGTTGGTTAAGCGTCTGCCTTCAGCTCAGTTCATGATCCCGGGGTCCTGGGATCGAGCCCCGCATCAGGCTCCCTGGTCGCAAGAGAGCCTGCTTCTCCGTCTGCCTCTGCTCATGTGCTGTATCTCTCTTGCTCACTCTATCTCTCAAATAAATAAAATCTTTAAAAAAATAATATTGTATGCACGGATTGTTCGTAATTTTATTATGTGTATATTTCATGCCAGCTATTAGCCTAGTAATCGACGATACAGGACAGAGTCCCTTTTCTCACACAGGCACCATGCAAGTGTGAGTGGCAGATGACACACACAGGTGACATACAGAATGACCTAGCAGCTACTTTAATTTGGGAAAAGCCGAGAAAAGACTTTCTAAGAAGGTGCACTTAAGCTGATATCTGAATATCTAGGATCCATCCACAAGAAAATTAGGAAGAGAGAGCATTCCAAGCAGTGAACCAGCTGACACAGAGGTCAAGGTGGGAACAGGCTTGGCTGGCATGTTAGGGGGACGACCAGAGGGGGCAGTGCGGCCCAGGCATGGTGACTGGAGCGGTGAGGGAGAGGCAGGAGGTAACAGAGAAGCTAGCTCTGCTGGCTACAGAGGCAGAGGCTAATCACATGGGGGTACTGCGTTTCAGGAAACGTGTCTGGATTTTATTTTAGGCACACTGGACAGCTTTGAAGAATTTCAACTAGGGAAGTCATACGGTTTGATTACTCCTAAGTGAAGAGTGGACTGTAAGGGTAGGCCAGGAGGGTGTTTCAGTAATCCAAGCAGAAGATAATGGCCGGTGACGTGATGGAGAGAAGATGAGTGATTCTGGGTCTAGTCTGGGTGGAGATGGATGAGAAGTAGGTAGGAAGGGGAGGAGAGGAAGGAGAGATGACTCCTGGCATTGGGGCTTGGGTGACGTAGATGGACAGAAGTTCTAGATTCTCAGAGAGGCCTGAAGAGGAAAAGGTTTGAGTATAGAGAGGCACATTCAGTTTGAAGTGTTTATTTGTTCCAATGGAATCAGTCTGTGTGCACCTACGCCAAAAAAAAAAAAAAAAAAGAAAAGAAAAAGAAAAAGGTCCACTGAATTCATGTGGAGGATACCCACGGGAAAGATGCCATTTGTGTCCTACATCCTCTGGGCCTCCAGCAAAGGCAAGGACACAGCCATGACTGAGGTCCTCAGTCCTGAGGACTAATGAGGCTAATGGATGACTCAGAGCAGACTGCAAAACCAGGGTTATAATCTCATTTCCTATGAGACAAAGTTCCTCACGTAAAAAGAAAGGAAACTTTCAAGCCTCTAAGTTACACACACACACACACACACACACACACACACACACACACACACACAGATTCATAAGGTGGCAAACTGCTGTGTGGACACTTCTTTAGAGAAAACTGGGACTTCACTGTCACTATTTGGAATACATGAATATCATAAAAGTACCAAGTTGTAATAAAAATATCTGCAGAGGTAGGAACCCTTAGGATAAAGAGCCACCCACAGATTTTTAAAAGTTATTTCAGATAAGAACAAACGGGCAGGTAAGTGGTCCAGGTTTTTGGGCTCCACACATACTTTGAAATCGTGGTGGGTGGAAAATGACCAGGTACACCTGGGAATCTCTCTGAAGGCCTCAGGACAGGAAGGCTCACGTGGCCTCCGTCGGGGACAGCAATGAATTAAATCTGTTGTGGGGGAAAGGCCCAGGACAGATCTGAAGTGACATTTTCCACCTCACGTCATATCATGGGGAGACAATCCACAGCAGGTGGGGAGCCTGCAAAGAGCATCCGTGAGAGTCGGGGGCCCTCTGGATGGAGCCAGCTGCATCGAGCGACACTGGGACAGGGATCAATACACGGTCACTTGGCCCCTGAGAGCTGATGACAAGGGAACTGGCCTGGATGACCTCAAAGGTTCCCTCCAGCTTTCCGATTTTATGATTATTTTTCTTCTCTGTTGTACAGCATTAAAAATCATTCATTTGATTTCCCATGGGGCGGGGGGGGGGGGGAGAAACCTATTGACGATGTATTCCGATATTAATTCAAATGTAGTAGTCTTCTTTCAAGGTTAATATGTCAAGACTTTTTTTTTTCTTTTGCTCATGTGGCTCTCACTTAGAGCCTCTAAAAATAATTATCTTTTGAGGTAGGGGAATTAAGGTACGGGAGGGAGCGAGCAGTGCTCCAATTAAGGGCAGCAGTGGTCTGGCTGCCTCGTGGAACGCATGGCTGTTCAACAGAATGCAGAACGCCGCAAGCTTCTGGGTGAATATCACCCCAGCATTTCCAATAATGACACCAGGAATACTAAGAAGGACTGTCTGTTCCAAGTCTGCCTCGTAAGCACGAACGCATGAAAGGATCTTCGAGAGAGAACATTTTATGGACAGCAAGGGTTAGTGACTCTGCTCACATGGGCCTATTATCAGGCTGGTGGGGACTTGGAGGAGGCCGCCATTTGCGGTGGCATTTGAGATTTAATTACCACAAAAACTCAACGGAGAGAAATGTTTCCTTTTTTTTTTTAAAGGAAGAGAAAGAACACAGTTCAAACACACACAAGGAAGCCAAACCTAGGCATTGTTCACATTTTTAAAAAATTCTCTCCTTGGGTGAAATGTGGCTATGAATCGAAAACGATAGTACCCATTGGGGGTGTCATCATGAGCGTGAACACCACCCCACAAAGGCTCGTGAAAGCCATCATTTCCGAATGGCTACTACGGGAGGTCACCCCAACTATCCCATCGAGAGATGCATGAAGAAATCGCTTCAGTTCTCACTTCCCCTAGAAACACACATAAAAATAATTCTTAAGATTCAGCCTTTTTAAAAAAGTTGAAATATGAACCACTGGAGGGAGGAAGTGGCCCCTTTCTAGTCGACGCTCAGGGAACTCTGAAGATAGAGACACGACGTGCCCCTGCTCTTTTAGATCTGAACCAGGCCCAGGCATCCCAGCCACGCACCTTGGGCATTCAGGTGAGCTGTCCAAAGAGAGAGAGGTTTATCTTAGAGCCACACAGAGACGGCAAGACAATTTCCCCAGAAATCATCATTGAAGAGTCGCCCTGCGGTTTGTTTCATTAATTTAAATTGTGTCCCATAATTTATTTTGCCTAATGGCCATATGTTTCCCCCATGTTCAGGGCCAGGAATTATAACAGACATGGAAGAGAACAGTGATAGAGCAGGGCTCCCCTTTCCGCTTTTACGCCGGCTCATTTTTTTTCAGAAATAACACCGGTCGACTTCAGTTCAAATAAACAAGAAGTGCCTATTTCCTTATTCTCAAGTAAGTTGCACTTGGAAATATGCCTTCACCTGAAAAAGAGAATAGAGCAACTCCTTTCTCAGAAGGGTCGCACCTACAGACGTATAGGCACTGGGCAGGAAATGAGAAAGGACGGTCTTAAAACCGGATCTGCTTCTTGAGGAAGCAAAATTAGGGAAAAGCACATTGGTGCACTTTATTAATGTTTAGTAAGGCTTACACATATGATGACTTGCTGCCATTTGACTGTTTTTTTAAAAAAGGAAGGGAAACTAATTACCCTTTTATAATTTAAAATGAGCCTCTGCTCTTAGCTCACAATCCATGGAACTGTTCCAAAAAGCAGAAACCACAGTTAAAGAGGAAGAGACCCAGAATCCCAGATAATGCTCGGCTCTCAGAATGAGCCTCGGTTTTAGGCCACAGGACCCAACAAATGCTGCCCAGTTAAGTCAGTATACATTCAGATGTGATTTCTCACAAACTGACCTAATAATGCACTAATAATAACATTTGAGGCTAGGCAGTAACAGTAATTTGAGTAAAATCAAAACAACCAGAAACCAGCCCTCTCACATGCAACCTTTTCCCTGAAATACTTCATCACAAAAAAGGGAAAAAGGGTCACTAGTGCATTTAATGAAAACTTACATCACCTAGGCAGTGCTTGCTTACTTGAACTAATAAATAAGTTGGCAGAAACTAGATCAACTGAATGCAAAATAGTAAAACAAAAATTTTTTTTTTCTTTAGAAAGGAAATCTTGAATCAGTAGGTCCTGCTGAGCGGAATGGCATTTTCAGTTTGCAAACACTCTTTCCCTCCCCCCCCAACACACACACAGAGTTGGAGAGGGCTTTAAAAGCCAAATGCCTTCGCCTAATGGTGACGCTAGAGTAACGACTTGCTTATCGTGTTCTCTATGTATGGCTTTCCTAAGTACACTCATCAATGACTTGACCTTTTTAAAAAAAAAAAAAAAAAAAAAGACTGTTAACACTGTACATATTGAACAGAATGACTATTGCACAATGTTCTAGATATACCACACACACAGGTTTAGGAATATAAGTGAGCAAATGTCTCCTGATCATATAATTTTTTTTAATTTAATTTTTTTTCAGTGTTCCAAGATTCATTGTTTATGCACCACACCCAGTGCTCCATACAATATGTGCCCTCCTTAATACCCACCACCAGGCCCTCCCAATCCCCACCTCACTCCCCTGCAAAACCCTCAGTTTATCTCTCAGAGTCCACAGTCTCTCATGGCTCACCTCCCCCTCTGATTTCCCCCAACTCACTTCTCCTCTCCATCTCCCAATGTCCTCCATGTTATTCCTTATGTTCCACAAGTAAGCGAAACCATATGATAATTGACTCTCTCTGCTTGACTTATTTCACTCAGCATAATCTCTTCCAGTCCCGTCCATGTTGATACAAAAGTTGGGTATTCATCCTTTCTGATGGCTGAGTAATATCCCATTGTATATATGGTCCTTATCTTCTTTATCCATTCATCTGTTGAAGGGCATCTTGGTTCTTTCCACAGTTTCATCACTGTGGCCACTGTTTCTATGAACATTGGGGTACAGATGCCCCTTCTTTTCACTACATCTGTATCTTCGGAGTAAATACCCAGTAGTGCAATAGCAGGGTCATAGGGTAACGCTATTTTTTTAATTTCTTAAGGAATCTCCAAATTTTCCAAAGTGGCTGCACCAACTTGCATTTCCACCAACCATGTAAGAGGGTTCCCCTTTTCTCCACATCCTCTCCAACACACGTTGTTTCCTGTCTTGTTGATTGATCATGTAATCTTCTTAATAAATAGTATCCTTAAGGTCATTGGGTCATCCCTTATTGTTCGTACTGTACTGCAACAGGTGTCACAGGAATTGTACAAACTATGGGTAACGAACTTTTTAAATAACAGCTTTATTGGGACATAACTCCCATATCCCACAATTCATTCAACCAGAGTATACAATTCAGTGGTTTTTAGTATATTCGCAGACATGTCCAAGCATCACCACAATCAATCCTAGAACATTTTTATCTGAGGTAATGAAACTTTATTGAGTTACTAAGCATCTAACTAGCCAAAGTACCAGACCCCTGAGAAAAGCTTGCAGCTAAAAGCATTCCCTCACCTGCAAAGTATACATTTATATTTGGGCTTTGTTGTACTTGCTTTGTTCTTTTTTCCACTTAACACATGCTACAGAGTCTGGATTTGATTCAAAAGCTTAGGAGGAGCTGTTGAAAAATTCTGAGGAGGCATGAACTCCATCACTGGAAGCCGTTAAGAAGACAGAGGCATGGCACGCCTCAGAGTTCACAGATGAGAAGCTCGGCGGAGAAATGGGACCAAAGCAGATTACTACAGAAGTCCAGGCAGGAGGTACAGGCCTAAATTTGTGAGGTGAAAAGGAGCAAGAAGGAACGACTGGAACAATCCTGAGAAGCCAGCACCGGCAGCTGTGGCTCTGGTCCGCGGTAGGGTGAGAGGAGGAGGAGTCACAGAAGACACCCTGGGTCATACACGGAGCCTGGGGACATGCGGGTGCCGTCAGCACAAGGAGAATCCAGAAGGAAAAACAGACTTGAAGGTGAAGCTCACACGTAACTTAAATGTGTCACGTTGACAAATTCATGTCCAGGGCATGTAGAGGCCTGCCGGGCCGGAAAAGAAATGATGCCAGGTGTGCACAGCCGAATGTTCGAGACAGGGGACAAAAGCACTCGGGACAGTGGCTGACGCAAGAGGGCTTTGGATGCGGTGGAAAGAGCAGCAGGAACCAGGAAGACAAACTAAGATGGGCCACTGTCCCTCTGCAGGCAAATGTCTACATGAAGAAAGAAGGATAGCCTAGCGGAGGACCAAGGATGAGATCCGGTCCACGTGACTCTAGGAGAGACAGGAGCAAATGGAGCCCCTCATGTCCTGGGGGGTCTGGTCTCTCCTGCTGCTGCTCCAGTATGAGGCGTGCCCCTACGCCTTCTGAATATCGCAAGGTAAGAAAGGTTCTAGAAATGCTAAATACATACATTTAAGGCTGTTTATGATGATGACCATTGGAGGCCACCTCAGAAACCTCACTGGGCCAGAATTAAATTTCCAAATTCTATGAATGCATACAAAAGCTAAGTCTAAGCCACAGATCTTCAGTTTGCCCGGAAACTGAAAACTGAAAATCTTCAGTTTGCCCGGAAAACCATGTTTATGTTCATCATCATGAACATTAAGATCTGAACATGCTTCTTCAAGTCTCCCCAGGAACATTCCAGTCACCTTACTGAAAGTTCCTTTATTTTGAATCAAAGAGACTAAAAACTCTGAAAACTCTGAAAAGAAACCGATGTGCCAAACTACTGAGAAACCGCTCAGTGCAATGTCTTATAAATTTTACTTCTTTGGGGTGGTAGGAAATATAAGAAATTCCAAAATAGTACATCCCTCTTTTCTCTCACAACTCATCCCCAGAAACCAATAATCTAAACCACTGAGAGAAAGCAAAGAAGTAAAATTTTAAAATCCGAACTTCAAATGATTAGCCGTCGCACTCAAAGGGGAGGAACAGTGATTCAGGAACTTGACTTTCAACCTAATTTCAAAGTGAATAATTATTCTGTCCCACTAGAATTAGTAAGGTCTCAGAATCAAAAATATAATGACACAAAAAGAATATTTTATAACCATAATATCCTGGGCCTTTCGAAACATGGCTATTACCCTCTTTTTGCACATTAAAAACACAATGCCATGGGGCAAGGCTAATTACTTCCTTAAACCAAATCGGAAAAGTAATTGGTTGAATTACCTCAATTTTACGTACCAAATGATGTCCTGATATTTGAAGATACAGTGACCACATAATTTACCATCCTAAATGAGTAACTTTTGAGAATGAAGGGGGGGATGTTAAAAATTACATCAGGACAATATGTGTAAACCATGCCAGTCCTAGGTGAATGGAGACAGATGGCGGTCCCACTAACGGTACTCTGGATGGGCACGTGGCGGCACAGTTGGTTCAGAGGATTATAACACAGTATCAGAAAAACTCAAGAGGGACCCTGGGAGGCTCAGTCAGTTAAGCATCTGCCTTCGGCTTGCATCATGACCCCAGGGTCCTGGAATTGAGTCCTGTTTCAGGCTCCCTGCTCAGTGAAGAGCCTGTTTCTCCCTCTGCCTGCTACTCTCTTTGCTTGTGCATGCGCTCTCTCTCTCTCTCTCTCTCTGACAACGAAATAAATAAAAATCTTAAAAAAAAACAACAACTGAAGACTGAAAAAATCTAAAAACAAACAAACAAAAAACCAAAAACAAAACAAAACCCCAAAAACTATGAAGGGAAAGAATCCAGGACCTGGAATAAAAATGAGCATCGGAGCTTGCACACAAGTCCTACTATCACTCCGGGTGCGTATTACAGAGTCAAGAGTTAGAGACACGACACCCCTCACAGACTGGGACCTTCACTTTCTTACATTAGAGACAAGGTCAGGGTAGCCTGTGCCTGCAGAGAGAGAGAGAGAGAGAGAGAGAGAGAGAGAGAGAGAGAGAGTGTGTGTGTGTGTGTTGTTGTTGTTTTTGTTTTTGTTTTAAGTAATCTTATTAGGGGATCACAAAAGAAAATGAGAAGACTAACTCCAAGCTGAATGACAGATCAGGTCATTTTATAAATTAAATTGGCAAAGACTGTTTTTAAATGATCATATTCAGGACTCGGAAATCTAAGGGGGAACTGGCATTCCATACATCTACCGGGAAATAGAACAGCCACAGCTTTTCAGAGAAATTCTGCAGTAATGATCACATCCCTCAATGGCACATAGCCGCTTGAGCCAGTGACTCCATTATTAGGGACTTTTTCCCAGGGAAATAATTGTGAATTTTGTAAATATATATTCACTATAAGATATGTACCTTGTAATTGGTTAAAAACATCAAAAAACTAAAATTCAAACTTGCAGCAACAGGGGACAGGTAAAATAAATTAGGAGATCACTCAGCCTCGAAAAATATTTTGTTACATTATGTATAAAAACATTCATGATAAACAAACATGGAAAGGGGAAAAGCGATTACAAATCCATGTGTACATACCATGCGAGTTCTTTTAAATTTACTCACACAAAGACACACACACACACACATCTACATAGCAGAGAAAGGTAAGGTGGGAAGATTTACAATAAAGTGTTAAAAGTAATTAACTCTGTGTGCTGGGATGAAGAACTTTTTTCCTTCTTCTTGCTAATTTACATTTTCTTCATTGAACAAACTGAACAGGTATCGCTCTGTAAAAAGAAAATAGTCAAAAAGTGGAGGAAGTCTACTCTTCCACCTGCCAGAGGACCTTCCGTCACAGGTGGAGCTCAATTAGGGATAGAGCTGACGTAACACTGGTCTCTGAGTCAGAAGAAGGAGAAAATGGGATGGGGCTCTACCCTGGACTCCCCCTAAGAACCAGCCTTGTAAGGATAAAAATGAGATGAAATGCACAAGAACATCTTTTTTTTTTTTTAAGATTTTATTTATTTATTTGACAGAGATCACAAGCAGGCAGAGAGGCAGGCAGAAAGAGTGAGAGGGAAGCAGGCTCCCTGCGGAGCAGAGAGCCCAATGCGGGACTCGATCCCAGGACCCCGAGATCATGACCTGAGCCGAAGGCAGCGGCTTAAACCACTCAGCCACCCAGGCGCCCGCACAAGAACATCTTAAAGGGTGGTCAAGTGTTAGATACAAAAGTGATTCTATTTAGATGGCCTGCCATTACCAGAACACGTTACTTCGGGGTGGGTGGTTTTTCTTCCTTCTGCAGGAATTCATCACTCTGCTTTAGGCGTATCATGATGCATTCGCAAAATGGCTGGCTAGACCGAGCACAAAGCGAAGTGGCATGCTAGATGAAAACCATACCCCGCACCTCATTTCACCCTTTTCTAATCAAAGGAAAAGTAATAGGACATTTCCAATCAGGTTCCTGGGAAAGTCACCAAAAAATAAGAATTGAATCGATTTCTGCTAAATACATTACTAATAGTTCATGATCTCAGGACTTTGAACATATCATAGAGATTCAAAGGAAAAGGCTGATGCATAGTTATTTTGCCAAAAAAAGAATCCATGCATACAACATTTTCAAGAATAAACACTGAAATTTACCAAAATGTTAACAATAGCTGTGCTTAGTTTGTGAAAATATGTCATTTTCTATCTTGTAAAATTCTAATGAGTGATTATTAAATTAAATTTTAATCAGTCTTTGCAAATCCCAAGAATCTACTTCACTTGGACCCAATGACTAACCAACTGGTTATGTGACTGTGAGCAAGTCCATTTACCTATCTGGGCTTTAGACTCTTCAAGTTTATTAAGGTCAGGGGAGGAATACATGTGATTGCTGACTAAAGACACCAAAAGTGTCCAGCAGAATAGTTGAGAATTCTTTAAAAGTGATAACTTTTTAATGGGGAGGAACAATATCTACGAACAAAATATTATTTGTAACGTTCCATTCATTCCAATCAGCACATAAGGCTGATGACCTCAAACAGCAGATACTTGGCATTATACAATCCATTTCTGACTTCCTACTCTCAAGCCAACATAGATTTGAAGATTAATCTTATAAAACCAAAGAAAGGGCTCCCCTTAGGGGTTTTGGTTCATGGGCCAAATTTGAGCCTCAAAATCACTTTAAAGCCAACCTAGAAACCACAAAAGAAACCCAGAGATGTTAACTACAGTATACGCTGAAACACGTTCAATATGTCTCAAAAAAAGGAAAGTATATTTGTCAAGTGTGCTACGATAGAGCGGGCAAAGAACACTATTCAGAATGCTAATCCCTTTACCGTCATTAAAATATCTAACTCTGAGCAGTCACTATTAAATAACATGGGCCATAATTCCCATATATACTCAATAGGACAGGAGACTGGGTAAACTCAAAAGTGCCTCCTATCTCTACTATGGCATAAATTTCTAGTACCTACAGTCATACAGGGCTACCCTTAATTAAAACTCAGTTTTCCCCACAATGCAAATGAGGGGGGGGAATCAAGTACTTTTGTCATGAGAGTGACTAAGGTCTTATTTTAAGATCGTCCACATCACTTTAGGCAACTACTATCAAAGGAATGCTTTAGAAAAATGGCTAATAGCGACAGAACATGTTCATCATATATTAACCATGGGCAATATATACATGATACCTGTTTGGAATCTATCAATGCATTGAGAATAGACACATATTAACAACAAAGTATCAGTGTGGTGGTAGTGTTCATGATTTACCTTAAGTCTTTTCTCTATTTTTTTTTTAAGATTTTATTTATTTGACAGAGATCACAAGTAGGCAGAGAGGCAGGCAGGGAGAGAGAGAGAGGAGGAAGCTCCCTGCTAAGCAGAGAGCCCAATGTGGGGCTCAATCCCAGGACCCTGGGATCATGACCTGAGCCAAAGGCAGAGGCTTTAAAGCACTGAGCCACCCACACACCCCTGTATTTCTGAATTCAGTACACTTGAACATGTATTTTTTTTAAGATTTTTTTTTTTTTTTTTTAAATTTGAGAGAGTGAGAGAGAGCATGAGAGGGGAGAAGGTCAGAGGGAGAAGGAGACTCCCTGTGGAGCTGGGAGCCCGATGCGGGACTCAATCCTGGGACTTTGTGATCATGACCTGAGCTGAAGGCAGTGGCTTAACCAACTGAGCCACCCAGGCACCCGAACATGTAATATTTTTATAATCCAAAACAGGTAACAGCATTTTACAATGATTCTAATAGGGCTTACAAATTTTCAGTTGTTCAGGGTGTTCTGGGCTTCATTCCTCTTCTTTTCAAGCTCATTCAGAGGCTGAATAAACCACTGACAGAGGCTATTTTATAAAGCTTTGTATAAGATGCAGGTTGTCTCCCTTCTCCCACAGCCCCCAGTCATCTCTGTGCCATCGAGTTACCTCACCCCACCTACCCTCATGAGCTCAGACACCAAACCATTCCTCTTCCTTCCACCATTAAACTTAACCATATACGACCGCATTCTAAGGCCCCCTCTGCTCAAGACATTGGGAAAGATGTTTGGAGGCAAATGGCATTTCATGGGACCCTCATATTAACCCTTGTACACTGCTATCTCTTCTGTGGAGGTATTACCACGCTGACCTTTGCCACTCATTGTAATACCAGGACAGCCCTGGTCTGCCATCTTGACGCCGACTTAGCTTATCCAGAGCTGGAATAACTGTGTGAAGTGCAATCAAATAATCAAATGAGCATACTATGACCCAGTGCTTCTTCAGAACAGGTGTGATCCCAGAATCACCTGCCAGCATGGGAGTGCCAAGAACACCTGAATACTTCAACATCTAAATATTCCAGGATGCACCCGGTTTCTCGGAGGCCACACATAAAAAAGATGACATGGGAAAAGAGAGAGACCCTTGAAGCTTGGAAGGGGTGTTCCCTCCCAGAACACGAAGGGTCTTGGCCCACGACAGAGAGAATTAAGCAAAGCAGCTGAGGAAGGATAAAGGTCTGTCAGCTTTCCACTTCCTTCTGAGTCTGTCTCACAGTGGGACTTCCTTATTTGTTCGAAGTATTATAAATTCCCAGAATATCAGGCACACCCATACTCAAACGTTAAGTACAAAAACACACCACTGAAGCCAAATACAAATGGTTCCTGGGCTATTAATTGGAGGCCACACATCAGATAAGAGTGATTTTCTTTGACAGGTTTAACATGGCACCTTCACAAAAGAGATAAGGACACTAATGAAAATCTACTTGCCAGCTTTGGAAAGTTCGCCCTCAAAACAGATACCAAGTGACTGTAAAGCTGCTTTACACAAGCAGTAGGAAATCGGTAGTAAACAGAAAACAGATTTTCTGAAATTCCACTCGGCTTTGTTAACACTACACGAAATTTACTGCCTTAGGTCATGTTTGTCTGGGCTGTGATTACAGGCCAAACCGAGGCCAAAACTGCGCTCCATAGTTTACGCATGTGGCTTTTCAAGAAAGTATAAAATGATCTTTATGTTTACTCCGAAGACAAAAAGAGGTTTTTCCTGTTTTAGAAAAATGCTTAATTACCTAGGTTAGAGGTAAGGTGCATGCTCAGAAATGAAAAATACATCCACTTAGGGAGAAAAAAAAAGGGTTGTCCTAATTATACATGGATGATCTAATTAAACTGTCATTCACAATTCATTAAAGCTATTAATAAGTTGTAAATGGGGAAAAATGGGTATTATAGTTAAATTTATGGGAGTGTTAAAACCTATAAAGACAGCCAAGGACTGGTAGTGAAATTTCGTAAGAAGTACATGACCCGTGGACCTCCCTTAGGATCCTTGGCGACCTCTTCTACAGGCTCTCGACCCTCCTCGTTTATAAATGAGGAAACTGGGGTCGACTGAAGCTCAGCGAATTGCCCAAGTTACATCCTCTAACTCATTTTCCCACCACTTATAAGTTGCCACATTTCCTGAATTGCACGCGGAGCATGCTTCCAAACAGAAAATGCTAGTACGTCTCGCTGCAGTCCAGTGCAGAGGAGGGTTAGAAATCCTGGACCAGTTCACAGAACAAAATACCTCTGGTGGGCTCAGTCGGTGGAGATGCGACTCCTGCTCTTAAACGGTTGTGAGTCCAAGCCCCACGTCAGGTGTAGAGGTTAATTAAAAATAAAGTCTTAAAAACAACAACAACAATAATTAGATGGGAGGTTAACTGATGGCAGAGAAGGGAAAAACAGAGTAACAACCATGTAGCCACCTGGCAGTGCTCAAAGGGAGAAGCAGCAGAAACTCAAGGAAACAAAATCTGTATTAAAGAGCCTGATGGGTCCAAAACACCAGAGTTCTTAGAAATTTCAAGGTGAGTCAAATATCCCTTATTACTAATCTACCTACTGAGAGAAGACATTTTTAAATTAAGACAAAACAGTATCACACCCCCAACCGAAACAGTCATCGCTGAGAACCATCACTATGTTGGTGAAGGATGTAGGAGAAGCAGAACCAACTTCCTTCCCACCTCTAGGAATCATGCGTTTTCTTCTTCTGATGATTCCACATTTTAAGGAGGCCCCCAAATTACCTAGGCAGAGAAGCCCTCATCAAAGACAGGTCATGCTGCACTGTTGTTAAGAGCCTGAACCCCAAACCCTTGTATTCCGACCCTGGGCCTAGGAAGCCACGGGCTCCCCATCAAAGGGCGGCTGGAAAACCAGTCCCTTGAAATGACTCTGGGTCGAAGGAAAAATTAAAATGTGTTCTGCACTGGTGTTAACTGCATTCGTTTTACACATTAGCAACATATTTACGTTGGCTTTTAAAGTACTTGCTAGGGCGCCCGGGGGGCTCAGTCGTTAAGTGTCTGCCTTTGGCTCAGGTCATGATCCTAGGGTCCTGGGATCGAATCCTGAGTCAGGCTCCTTGCTTGGTGGGGAGCCAGCTTTGGCCTCTCCCTCTGCTGCTCTCCCGCTTGTGCTCTCTCGTTTTCTGTCAAATCAATAAAATCTTTTAAAAGATAAAATAAATTTAAAATAATAACAATAGAGTACTTGCTAAATAGACTGCTGGTCCCACACTGGGAAGCAGAATGAGTCAAAGCCGGGGTTCTCGGGACAGACCCATGCAGGCACCAGAACCACCGGTACGCCTCAGGGCAAGTTACCTTCAGCTGACACTTTCATCAGCTGCACAGTGAAGATGTGGTAACGATGACTGTCTCTAAGGGCATTTGTGCTGATGAAATGCCTGCAAAGCCCTGAACAGACTGGCTGCCTCACAGAAAAATTCCGTAACGGTAACTAAAGCCTTAAAGCCATTCACTCACTTTGCAGCCTCAGCTGCATCTTGGCCCACAGGCCAGCCAAGCTCCAGGCTCCCCCCACCTCCCCCCTCCCCAGGAACGAGCGATGTCCTTTTGGGTCTCCAGGTTTTTCACCTGCCTGTCCTTTCCTGCCCCCTTGCATGCCCTCCTGGCTGGACCCCAACATCAGCACCACTCCAGACCTTCCAGAACACTCCGGTTCTCTGCCTGGCAAAAATCTCCCTCATTCTTGTCCTTCAAGTTGGCCAACTCCCCTGAGGCCGGTTGGCTGCTTCTTCTGTATCTATTATGTGATTACATTTGGATTATAATTACTTATGTAACAAGGAAGAAATTTATTTACTGGAATTGGGGGGAAGGGAGAAGACCGGCCTGTGGGGACTTCTGTGCAGCAGGGGGCCCCGGGCAGGGAGCACAAGCTTTGGGGAGCATCTCGCCGTGAAAGAAGAAACAACGTGCAAAAAGCTGCAGGCCTGAGATGTGACGCTGTCCTCTGCCAGGGCTGTCCCTCTGTCTTCTCCAAAGTTACTAACCCTCACAAGAAGTCAAGGGTGAGTGGACGTGTGTGAGAGGAGAAGGAGAAAAAGACAAGAGACGCAAGTGTGTGAACATCGTGATTACCTGGCCGCAGAGTAATGGCTGTAAACCTGGAGTCTGGAAGTGAATGCCTTCCAGGGAAGGGAACAGGTCAGGATAGCTTCATCCAGGCTTGGGGGGCGAGGGGGGCTGAAGGGTGAGACAGAAACAAGAAAGAGAAAAGCAGCGTGAGGGGCTCAGAGCCTAGAGAGGAGTGTGGTGGGTGGTCATGGCAGTATCCCACAGTGGGAACCAGACTGAATTCAAATTCTGAAACTCTAGGCAAAGACACAGGCTTAGAGTCTCCTGGGCTGGGGATGAATAGGGGCTCCCAGCAGGGTACAAGAGCCCGATGTCAGGATGGACCACACCCCAGGTCAGCAGCAATGCGGGCCTCTCACTATCTGAGGAAAAGAGGGGATGACGGGAGCTGGGGCAGGGCCAGCACCAATCTCTTGGCCCAGGCCACAGCACTGGGGAAGCGGGTTTAGGAGACCAACTGGAGGGAAGGCTGCTGCTCCAACCATAGGGAACGCGTAGGGCTAAAACCACCAGGGCCCACGGAGCTGGAGCATCACTTTCTTTTTAAAGATAAACACTAAGAGAGTCACAGGCCAATTCTCCTGGTAGTCAGGAAACTTTTGCCGAGTTCCTCTATCTTTGTTCATATTCAAACCCAAAGAAAGTTCCGCCTTGGTTCAGAATCCTGTTTTCCAATTCCCTCTTAGATTCCCCACAATCTGGTTTTTGTCCTGGACTCTAGGAAGAAACTAGCCTCCAGCCTCCTGTGGGCACGTCTCACCCCATCTGGTGTAAAACCATCCTCTCCCCGTCACTTCTTCCTTATTTCTTACAGATGGGCCTTCCTCCTGACCCTGGCTCAACCTCATCGTATCTGGTGTAAACTACATAATGTAATCCTCTCACCAGGTTCCCATCCTGAAACAATGCTCCTCCGCAGACAAGAATAAACGATTCCATTAAGCTCATATCCATGTGTTGGTCAGCTCTCAACTCGTCACCAAATTCCCAGTTCCTTACAAGAGGAATTTCCCATTTCGGGGAACTACATCATTCCTTGTCTGCAGTAGGATAAGCTTGCTCACACTTTCTCTGTGCTGATGTGCTCCTGATTTGTGTCCATGCCTCCACACTTGATGGCTTTCCCAACACGATCCAGGAAAACATGACAACATATTTAAATTCCATCTTTCAAATCCACACCAGCAGCCACTGGCTCTGGCATGCATGCCCCATGAGGCACCCAGCTACACTCCCGGGCTACTTCTCCATCCTCCTGCCCATCCATTCCACATCTTGGGTTATTTCAATGTCTTCCTTCTCACGCAATAAAAACAAAAAACGTTTGTACAGATACATGAGAAAATGTTTAGAAGTGATTATCTCTAGGGAGGAGATGGGGAAAGGAAAGGCAGGCTTTTCCTCTCATTTTATGCATCGTACTATTTGAAATTTTCTACCATGTGCTTACCCTGCACTTATTTTTCACTAAATAAATATAATTTTTTTTTTAAATAAAAGAACCAGTTAACTAGTATCAAAAGATGTATGTACAGGGGCATCTGGGTGCCTCAGTTCGTTAAGCATCTGACTTCATTCAGCTCAGGTCATAATCTCAGGGAGTCTGCTTCGTCTTCTGCCCGGCTCCACCCCGGCTCAGGCCCTCTCTGTCTCTCAAACACACGAAATCTTTAAAAAAAATTTTTTTTTTTTTTTTAAGATGTATGTACAGGGATAGTCAATGCAATGTTCTTTCCCTGGCTGGGAAAAAAAGTAAAGTTAGAACATAACTGGTAGAAACTGGAAATACCTAAACCAATCAATATGGAGGGTCTCAGTGCAAAATATCAGATCTCATCCATAAAACAGAATAATGGGCAGCTACGAAAACTGCTCTGTTGTCGCTGGAAGCACCTGTAATATGTTAAAAGCAGGCTATAAAACAACTCTTTTCACTTGGGAAAAAAATCTGCATTCTTTGGATAAGATGAAAAGCACTGTTGAGGGCAAGATTCATATCCTCTGTCTTCACTGCAGTGTACTTTATTTAAGGAACATGTACAAAATATAAAAGCTGAATATAGTCAACCATGACTACAGTCAACTAGAATCATCTCCATTCGTTTATTTTCATCCATTGGCCATTGCTGACGACACGCTTACACTCATATTTCACAAATAACCTTCACAGTCATTTTACAACTTATACATGACAGAGTATCTCTTGCTATACAGTTTATTTATGTAAGATGTTCTCATGTAGATGGTCAATTTCTCTATGGAAAGCTCCGTCTATTCACAATCCCTCACCCAGACACCAGAGAAAGGGCTCCTTCAAGAGGGTGGGCTGTAAAGATGAGCTCCAAGAACCTTTCCACCGCCCGCCCTCGTGATTCCCCACATTCGATTCATGGCGAAGACTATGAAGGGGCTTGCCTCCACGAGTCACCAAATCCAAGAGTTCTGAGTGATCTCAAAGAAGTGGTCTTATAGCTTCCTAAATAAGCTCTTTGAGCATTCATTCTTCCCAAAGGATCAATTTGACACAAAGCAGGTCTGCTGGTCCAGGCTAAGCTGGAGGGCATTCATTGCAGGCTGATCTCTGGTCCTCACATTACAAAGAAGCTCTGCTCCTCACCCCTACTCCTTCTAGCTACCTGCCCAAAGGCCTTGGATGATCATGAGGTTAATCAGTGATCAGAGATAGTGAGCAATAAGACAAAACATAAATATGCCCAAAACCCTATTTGTTAAAAAGTCTCTTGGAGAGGCTGAAATTAGGTAGTATCCGGATTCTGCATTCCTCTACCCCACTTAATAAAGCAGAAATATATGCCTACAGGTGGGTTGCATCTAAGCAGGAAATAGACTCATCTTTATGTCTTTATGTCTTTAGAATTCTTAAGAAGAAGGTATTGCTGTTGTTGTTCTAAAAGTTACTCTGGGATAGAATGCGACCTAACATTTCTAGAAAACAGTGAAGAAAATGAAGAAACCTCGTAAGATGCATTTCAAAGAACTTTTCCTGCATGTCAGGTCCAAAATGAAAATAAAAACAGCACAGCAGAAGATATTTGTTTTCTAAAAGATTCTCTTCCCTTCTCCCAACTTTATATGACAGAGGCATATAAATAGTGAAACAGAAAACAGGTATATTAGCAATTTACAAATGTTGTACCTTTATTCCAAAGGGCTCTTAACATTTTCAAATGACTGACTTAAAACAGGGAATGAAAATTAAGATTACAGAAAAAAACTAAATTAATTTTTATCTTTTACACAGCTATTCTCGAAGTTATTTATCAAATTTCAATACAAAATACCCACTAATGACATATGTACTGCAATTACGTAATGTCTTCCAAAGTCAGTTTACCATGCTAAATCAGAAAGGTGTCCCTGGACTAGGATCAACTCGACATGTGTTTCACTCCAGGGATTATTGCTTAATAATTCACAGGTTAGTGTCTAAGAATTGTCTATCAATAAGTAATGGCCAAAAACAAAATATGAGATGTCACGCTAGTGACCCAAACCAAAAGACAAAATTGAGAACGGGAGATCATGAAAAACACTTCCAAGAGGGCGAGGAGAGAAATATTAAGTGCATTTTTAAGAGCCCTATCAAAGTGAGCAATTCCCTGTAATTCACTAGAGAGGGGTTTTAATAAACATGAGAAAAATATTGTTAACATCGGTTAGGGACAAAATCACATATGCCAACAACAGCTGCAAGATCATGGCCGCTCATCCTAGCAGCTGGACATCACTGCTAATGACATGGCAGGAGGTCGAGTGAGGGAGGGCAGGCATGGCAGGGCCCTCCCCCACTGCTGCTCAGGGATCTGCCCTCACCCCAGCCTGGGGAAGTGTGCGCACAGCCGGGCTCAGCCCTGGAGGGTGTGGGGCCAAGTGTATTTTGGCAAGTTCTTGAGATGCCTCTGATGTGTGTCCAAGTGCCAGAACCCCCAATTATTCCGTGCTGCCTCTCAACAAAATCACCTCTGGGTGTTTTTTGTTATTTCCATCTTTATGATATGAAAAAAAAAAAAAAAGAATCTGTATGCTTTGAAAATAGTTCATTGTTTTTACGGCAGGGTCCAGAAGTCAGTGTCAATGAGACTAAAAACCTGCACGGTGGAGAGGCCTGTCTCCCCTCTGCCCCTTCTCCCAGTGCGACCTAACGCAGGCGAGCCCTGCCTTTCCGATTCCGAACTGCTTCCCCGGCCAGCGGCCCCAGCCTCCCTACCCCTCCGTATACCCTCGCACACCTCCACCCAGCGGCAGGCCTTCTTTTCTTCTCTTAAAACAAAAACAAAACATGAGCAGAGAGTTCATGTGTGACTGCTTTGTTTAGGAAAGTAATCCTCTTACAGAACTTAATCTGCCTGTGTTTGCACAGACAATAAATGTTGCAGCTATCAACGAAGGAAGTCGATGGCTACAGCTGGCCGGCCGGGGACAGAAACAAGCAGACAACGGTCGTGACAATGGCAGCGGCGGGGCTTGGGACCCTCAGTGACACGGCCCCTTCCTCAAAACCCCGCTTGGCCCCTGCTGTCACTGCTCCCCCAGCTCGATGGCCCAGTCGACTGTCACTATCCCTCGGTGTCACAAACATTCAATTCTCCCTTCTCATCAAACTAAAAAATCTGGTCACAAGCTTTTGTGTCCTACTTAACTGAGTGGCACAAGACATTATGCTTTCCTCCAGGAGAAGGTTTAAGACGTCTTGGAAACAACATAATGAAAACGGTTCCATGTCCTCGTCACCTGGGCTGATCGTGCGATTTGGAAAGTCTGCTTTTATCCTTTGCTCGCCTTTGATACCAGCCAATGGTAACATCATGGAGACAGTTCTGCTGGCTTTTGTTGAAAGAGCCACTATAACTCCATTCCCATCCTCTTGAGAATTATTTTTTCCTAATTCATTCAGCTCAGCCACACGCCAGATGCTTTTAGAGAATTCTGGTTAACGGGAAGTCATGGTCCTCTCATTCGGGAAATGTCCAAGGAAAGGGAGGTGTTTCTAATGCACTGGCAACGTGGCCGCCATGCCGTCCCAGGAGCGTGTACGGAACAGAACTGAGGGCACGAGGATTTTCACACCGTGTTCCAGAAGCATCCCGATGCTTGGGACAACCGGAGAGTGATAGCAAGAGTCGGGTTCACTAATGCTGTTACCAGCTGTGTGACTTCCCCCAGGTCTCAGAATTTCCTGGACGCTAACATCAAATCCTAATGAACTCACACCAGCGCTCAGGAAAGCGAGTCATACTCCACAGAAATAACAGGAACAAAATTTTATACTCTGGAGCTCCAAAAGGCCTTCCGGACCCTCCACCTCAAATGCTTCATTTACTACAGATATAGAACCTGGAGCCCAGAGCTATCAAGAGACCAGCCTAAATCCAGAGCCCACTGATGGCAAAACCAGGCCGGGCAACAAGGCCTCGATTCTTGCCACAGTGGGATGAGGCTGACAAAATGCCCTTGGTCCTTCCCGGGCTAACCACCAACACAGTAACAAGGCCGTTCTAAGGGCAGTGTCCAGAGAAAACTGCCATTAGCACTCTGGGTTACCATGCTCGATTTCCGTGAAATTCGGTCCTGACCAAGGCACGATGTCTGCTCAACCATCAGGTCCCTCCTGCAGAACCACGGTGAGAGCCGGCAAGAGAGAAAGGCTGAAAGAGTTTAAGACACTGGCATGGCATACTTTCCACAAGCAACACTGAAAATGTTCAAAATCCACAGTCACTGCTCCAAGGTAAGCGCACCCAGGAGATACACGGAGATTTTCTGCAGTCTTTACTGCTCCCCCCCCTCCCCCCAGTGAGCAGAGAAAAACAGTTGTTGTGCTCCGTTTCTATTCAGATGCAAAGCAAATGAGAGTAACTGGAAATGGCAAATTCTATTAATGCAAAGTTTGGTAAACCATTTAAGAATTTTGCTAGATACTTCGGGAAAAGAAAAATTCTCAAAAAATCTCACCAGAAGTTTGATTAGAGAAAATATGAAACAATAAAAACAGGTATTTAATTTGCTTCCCTCAAATCACTTAGAAGAATTTTATGGATTAGGTTCCTTTTATGGGAATTATAAACCTTTAGATTTACAGGGTCATTAAATCTAATCCTTTAGAATTATAGGACATAAAGGAAGTACTGAGTAGTAGTAACTTTGCCTAAATTATTCAGTAGACTCTTTGGTTTGGATTTGCTGTTTGACAAACTGAGGGCAGCGATCAGTTTGTACTCCAAGCCAAGAAGTGAAGTTTCTCTTCTGATGATGATGATTCCTGAGCTACTACCGTCAGCGGGTCCACGAATAAGCCACATCCAGGATAAATAAAGTCCTTCATGTGAAATGTTTTTAATTCCCCCTTTTTTTTTAACCCAAGGTTACCATTTTTTCACTCTTACATACTAATAACAACAGGAGTCAGTACATTGTAATAACTTTGGTGACAGACGATAACGAGACTTACGGCGGCCATTATCTTGTAATGTATATAAACCTCAAATCACTACATTGTACACCTGAAACTATGACAATGCTGGATGTCAACTGCACTTCAATGAAAAATACAAATTAAAAAAGAACACACACGTAAGACAGTAACAAGAGTAATATGTGTATTGGCACAATGTTTCCCGGGCTTTGTTCTAAAGTGCTTTTCCTACGTTAACTCTTTCCACCCTCCCAACAATCTGATAAAAACTAGGTAATATTACTGTTTTAGACTGAAAGCCAGCGCCATTGCATCTAAAACCTATGAGACCCAAACCTGAAGGAGAAATATATAGTCCTCAAAGACAGGGAGTCTGAAGGTAACCACTAGAAAGAAGTTGTTGATTCTCTGTTGAAAGTCAGAGCCCCAGCATCCCGCTATGACCCTGTCGTGATCTGTTACAGATGACCAACACCCAGCTTCCTCTCTCACATCCTTGGAATGCAGGAAGAGCTGAGAAAATGGTTTCAAACTCCAGAAGATTAATGTTTTCCTTTTAGGATGAGGATTCCTTACTTTGAAAGCCTTCCTTCCTATGAGAAGATCAATTTCCAGAGCAGGCACTGTAACCCTCTCAGACCAGCGCCGCTCCAGTTGCGGAGGCTTTTCTCAGAATTTTAAGTTCTGGTTTTCAACCTCTCTCAACCCGCAATGAGAACAGACCCATGAAAGGTGCGAAAGGAAAACACACTGTCCCTCAGCTCCCAGCCAGGGAAAGAGAATGTGCGCGAACATCGGTGTATGGAGGCACAGGGGGCCGTCTCTCCCCAACACAAGATGCGCTCGAGTGTATTCAACATATCCCGAGAGTCCTTCCATGTGCACCGCTGGACACCAGGGACACAAGGACAAGGAGAGCAGGTGAGGCAGCTGTGAGACAACTGAATCACACCTCAAGAGCTGGAGGAAATGGGAGTGATACAGTCACACAGGGAGGGAACATGTATTCTGGCTTTTGACACAGGCACAGACATTTCTGGGGTGGCCTCGCTGGACAGGCCCAGGGAAGAGCATAGGTGTCACTCATACCCATGCACGAGAACGTTCAGACACAGGGCTGTGAATGAGGACGACGTGACAGTCCATATACTAACCGCATTTGAGAGTACAGCTATGGACAGGATGAAATAAATGCTGGTGGTGTGAAACTAATAATCACCATTCTATCCATGACGGATAAGGACCCTGTCCCTGTCCCTGGAAGCATGCATCATGTAGCCATTGCATTGCACACAGGAAGGGGCAGAGTCACTCTTGCATGGGAAGCAATTAACGAGAAGTGAACGCTCCGATGGCAGGGAGAGCATGGGGAATTTGCTTGTTCTTTTCCAACTAGGTCAGATTCACAGAAGCCACGGGATTTCATGAGTAAGTTGAATGAAAGAAAGGTCAGCTATCTGCAAGCTAAAGAGGTAAGGAAGGAGGAGGCTGCAGGCAGCAGGGACAGCAGCTTACTTCATAGAGTCAGGCCGCCCCGCCATCACAAGATAAAGGAGGCACCGTGCACATGAGCTCCTGCTGCAGGGAGCAAACTGCAGGAGCCCAGGGACAAAGTCCACGCAGAAGAGAGAGGGCAGAACCTGCTTAAAGTCGTTCCCGGTGCCCCGACGCATCTCTGCTGACTGCACTGCCTCGGTGACAGATCAGTCACACGGCATCTTACATGGGCAGTATCCTGTAGAAAAGCCGCATCTTCAATGGCAAGCGTGTTCTTACAAGATCGAACCCTGTATTATGAGGCTACGGTTAACTTCACAGAGGGGTCTCCCGAATGACCAATCTTGCCTTTATGAAGGCGACGTGGACAAATTACCTAATACTTCTGAGTATCCATTGCCTCATGTTTATAACGGGAACAGTAGTGCAGCTACCAACTGATAAGCTAATCAGGAGGTGAAAAGTGCCAACAACTGTATTAGCTCAGTATCCGGAGCATTGTAAATTTTCAGTAAATGCTGCTGCGACTTCTTCCTCACTGTTTCTCAAATTCCTCTGAGGGCCAAAATTTACAGCTCTTGTGTACTGATCTACCCTTCCCACAATCAGTTATGGGTTGTGTCTCCATCATACTGCCAATACAAAGAGAATAAAGTTTCGCATTAATCTTTAATAAGAATTAATTAATAATAGCTCACCAAGGAAAATGTAACGACAAAAGTGTAGCTATAGCTCCAAGGCGTAAAGTACACAGCTGAAACAATGAATGTGCAAAACTGTGGATGACTCTGGCCTGTTCACTAAGCTGGAAAAATTTAGAGCTTCCTCCAGAGGTTATGGAACTGACCCAATGTGAGAATGATTGATTATATGAAAGACTGATAAATATTTTTAAGGAACCAACTTGGGTTAAATTATTTGCTAGGGTTAGGGATTATTTTTTTTAATTGGGCCATTATTTCTTGGCTACGATGACTGCCACCCAAGTTCCCCTAGGGTCATTGGCAATCTAATACTATTAACAAATGGTTAGGTGAGGGACATACAGGAAGCCATGGGGGCAGGGAGGGACTGTGGGGGCAGTGGGGATTGTAGCCTAACAGATGGTTTAGCCTGTCTAAAGGCAAGCAATCAAATGCAAAAGAGGGTGGGAGAGGGTCGAGGAGAATGCCAAGTAAAATACACCTGCAGACTGATTTCAACCCACAAACTAGTGGTTCGCGACCCCTGATAAACTCCTCAGTTCCTTGATGATTTCCCTTTTTCCCAGCTCAAAAGTACTCCAAATACAGTCACTGAAAAGAAAAAAAAGAAAGAAACAAATGATAACTTCGTTATGCATGCAACAGAAGCCTGAGGGTCACTGGTTTTCAAAGGGGTGGGGTATAAATAGGGGCATCAGAATTATGCAGGAACAGGGTCCCAGGAAGTTCAGTATTTCCTAATCATCCCAAGTGATTCTTAACACATTAAAGAGAAGTCTCTTCTCTCTGTAATCATCAACTTACTTTGTAAAATGTTTCTGTCCTATTTACATCGTTAGCTGGGCTCTATCCTTCTGAAGTGTCTTGCCTAAGTTTTCTAATCTTCTACAATAAAATATTGTATGTTCCTCTGGGGTATTCTATTCAAAGAACCATCTATTTTATCTCACTTTCTATGGACAATTTTTATTCTTCATACTTTGAGAAAATGTGTCATTTTTCGGTCTTAAATGTGTGGTATTCAAAATCTCCATAAAATACAAATAAATCTGTGCCACAGAAACTGCCATCACAAGCCAGGATTTTATAGAAATAGTTCTGCAGGTCAATTTTTATAATGCCACTTGCAAATCGCAATCTGCCAGAAAGCGTGCCTTTGAGGAACTAGTGCGCGTCGGTTTTGAGTGTTTATCCAAACATTAGAGCGCGGCCGAGAACCAGCATCCAGTGAGCACCCTTCGCTGGCTGCGCTCTCCTCCACCTATTTAATTAACTAAGAACTGCTGACTTTTGCTTTCCCGCTACTCCCTACCATATCCAGTGTTTCACAATTATAAAAATGCAAGTATAAAGAACTCAGGGAAAGCTCTCCTTTCCAAACGACTGCCGACAGATCTAATGATACGCTAATCAATTTTTTTTACAACAAAATTCGTGGAAACTAAGGATGTCTAGATTCAGACCCAAACCAAAGGTGGCACCACAGTGCCAGGAGTCCAGTAAGTGCGGTGTGGGCCGGGGGCCCCAAGGGCTGTGGAACTCGCCGCGTGCGCGCTGCGTGCGATCGAGGGACGGGGTCCCCGGCAAGCGCAGGGGCAAAGGCAGACCAACGCGTTCCTCGCCTCTTCGAGTCGACTCCACCTACTTTCTGTTTTACTCCTGTAGAAATAACATGACTTAAATGTGATAATTATCTTTAGTCTTCTGGGTATTAGAGGAGAGAATGGGTGCGACCCTTGGTTTTGTTTATTACTGGGGATAAGGAAGCTTTAATTTTGCTTGAAATGCCCTAATCCAAATATCCTGCCCTTTCTTTGCAAATCTTCCTATTCCTTTATTTGCTCTGCCCCCTTCATCTCCTGTCACTAGTCGGTTAGGAAAGGCATCTTCCTTTCCCTACTTCAAGCCCTATACACTTTAGTACCTTTGGCTTGGTTATTCTAAAAAAAAAAAAAAAAAAAAAAAAGATGAATTTCAATACTTTCAAATGTCATTTTCAAATACGTTTAAAATATACCAGGGATTTTTTATCTACACAGGTATGGCGAGACCAAAAAAGTTCAGGAAAGCATTACCACTGAGAAGAGAGTTGGTCACTCCCAGTCGGAAAGGAGAGGGGCGTGCCCCACCCTGCAGGGCCACACAGGGAAGCGCCAGGTCAGTCAGGAGGCAGAAGGCATGAGGAGGAGCAGGGCACGGAGCCTTTATCATGATTTTCAAAGGAAGGAGAGGGCAACACAGGACACGCGGGTGGGATCTGTTAGTTGGAATGATCTCACGGCATGCTGGGGTGTAGAGACTATTCACCTGGTGCCTGGCTCCGGGGTGGTACTAGGGCAAGGAGAGAGCGCCCCGCCAGTGTTGGCCACAAAGCTGGCAGGCCACAGGTATGGGCTTTGGACTGGTTGGTTTGCATATGAAAAGCATGCTCTCAGGAGAGTCATTTTCTGTCTCTAGAAATGAGCCAGCGGTAGGAGGTGCCATCTCTCCAGGATCAGCAAGGTCTCAGGTGCCAGAACATCAAGAAAATACAGTTAACACAAAATACGATATATAAGAGATGGGATGACTGAACTAAAGTCAAGTCAATCCAAGCTGTTGTTTACATCAACTCTCCCTTCACTCTACTACTAGGACAAGTAGAAAAAGAAGAAACTTAAGAGCTCACTGTCTTTCCCTCATTTTTTCATGCCTCTTTCTTTAATGCAGTACTAATGAGTGTAGAAAGCCTGGAAATCATTTCGTACAAGCAACCATTTCATACAGAAGTATGAGATCATTCTTTGTATGAGGTATCTTTAACACATTTCATTATTTGAAACACATAGTTCAGGACCCAATGAATAAAACCGTTTAAAATACTCTTTCCCTTTCACATACACCTAACAATAACAACAACAAAAATACCATTTCCATTTAAAAGTGGCATCTGGTAATACTTTTATATATAAGATGAAAATAACAAAAGCAAATGCTTTCAGAACCTAATTGATTATAGCAAAGTCTGAATATATACTCACCACTAAAAACAAATAACAGGAAATAATTAGATGATCAAATAAAATATACACAAAAAAATTGTTTTAAGACCTAGAATAACAGGCGACACAGAAACACAAGATAAATCCTAAGACCGCCTCCAGATAACTGCCTGAAAGCAGCTTCTACACAACAACATGGAGGACAAAGATGGGCACTCAGGGAAGCTAAGAAGGTTAACATGTGCACGACCAAACCCTGGAGTGAGAGAGCTGCATGGACAGAAAAAGCTCAGGAGGTGTGAAGAGGGGCATCCCTGGAACCGTGACTCAGTAATGATGTATAAATGAGTAGGATGTCCCTCCAAGAGTCTTGGGAAAGAAACACTGGAAAGCAAAGTCCAAACAATTCCTGAGGTTCACACATGTTGATGTTCCCACCAGTAAGAAAGGATGGTATGTGGGTCACTGAGTCATCAGAAGTGAAGTTTAAGTAACCACAGAATAAAGGCTGCTCTAAACTTGCCCTAACAAAGCTTAAAAGTCTACAAGTTATCAAACTAATTCCAAGTGAATCAGCTGCATGATAGAACAAAAAACACCATGACAAAGGAATCCAAAAAATCCAGCGACCAATAATGTGAAGATTCACAACGTCTGGCATCTAACCCAAAACTACTAGGCAAATAAAGAAACAGAAAAACATGACCTAAGAACTAGGGAAAAACATTAAAATATGATCTAGGAAAGATAAGGTTTTTGGTATTAGCAGACAAGGCTATTCTTTTTTTAAAGATTTATTTATTTGAGGGAGAGAAAGAGGGAAAGAGTGTGCAAGTCAGGGTTAGGGAGGTAGGAGAAGGGGAGAGAAAGTCTTAAGCAGACTCCATGCTGAGCACAGAGTCAGACTGGGGGCCAGAACCCACGATGGCGAGATCACGACCTGCAGCAAAACTAAGAGTTGGACACCCAACTAACTGTGCCACCCAGGTACCCCAGGGGACAAGGTTATTTTTTAAAACCTGTATTATGTTTCAATATATTGTCCACTTAAGAATGTAGAAGAAAGGTGTGCCTGGGTGGCTCAGTGGGTTAAAGCCTCTGCCTTCAGCTCCCGTCATGATCCCAGGGTCCTGGGATCAAGCCCTGCATCCGGCTCTCTGCTCAGCAGGGAGCCTGCTTCCCCCCCCCCCCCCACCCTGCCTGCCTCTCTGCCTACTTGTGATCTCTGTCAAATAAATAAATAGAATCTTAAAAAAAAATGTAGAAGAAAATATAAACTTGATGAAGAGAGAAAGGAATATAGAAAAAAGATCCATATGGAACTTCTAGTGATTAAAACTACAATATCTAAAATGAAAAAATGCAACAGATTGAGAAAAAAACAGCAGATGAAAAACTGAAAAGAAAACAGAAGTAAATCTGAAGACACAGCAATAGAAATTATCAAAAACAAAGCACAGAGAGAGAAAAGACTGGAAAAAATGAACAGCCTCAGCAATGTGTGGGACAATATTAGTACCTAAGTAACTTAGAATATGAATCCTAGGAGAGGAAAAAGTGGAGACATAAAAAATATATACATTTTAAGGAACAAAAGGAGAAAGACAGATTTCATAAACACTTCAAATATAAAGATAAAAATGGTTTATAAGTAGAAGGATGAGAAAAGATACAATATGCTACCGCTAATGAAAAGAAAACTACAGTGGTATATTAATATAAGACACAACAGATTTTAAAGATTAGTTAATACTTAAATAATATTAAGAATAAAAAAGGTTGCATAACGATAAAAATGTTGGTTTATCAAAAGGACATAACAATCCCAAATGTTTATGTGCCTAATAACAGAGTTTCAAAATTTCAGAAGCAAGAAGAGAATTAATTGCAAGAGGACACCCGGATGGGTCAGTCGGTTAAGCATCCAACTCTTAATTTCAACTCAGGTCAGATCTCAGGGTGGTGAGATCAAGCCCCTTGTCGGGCTCCACGACGCACGTGGAACCTGCTTAAGATTCTCTCTCTCCTGCTGCCGCACCTACCCCCACTCTCTCCCTCTTTCCGTCAAGAAAGCAAGCAAGAAAGAAAACTACCAAGAGAAATAGACAAGCCCAAAATTATACTTAGATTTCAATACCCCTTTCTCAAAATGAATACAAGTAAACAGAAAGCACAAAAGATAAAGAACATCTGAACACGACTACCCAATTTACATTTACAGAACACTTCTCCCCAAAACAATGAAATAAACATTGTTTTCAAGTGCACACAAAACATTTATCAAGCTAGAACATATTCTAGGCTATAAAACCAGTCTCAATAAAGTTTAAAAGATTCATTCAAAATATGTTCTCTGACTAAAATGGAATTAAATATCAACATCAAAGGTAACTAGAAAAATCCCCCTCTATATTTGCAACTAAAAGTATACTTCTAAATAACATGTGAGAAAAATCAAAAGGGAAATTAGAAAGTATTAGGAATGGAATGATAATAAAAACACATCTTAAATGTGAAATGCCACTAAAGCAGTATTCAAGAGAAATTAAGAGCACCAAATACCTATTGGGCAGGGTGGTCTTAAATCAAATTTCTCAGATTCTACCTTTAAAAAATAAGGAGCAGGAGCACCTGGGTAGCTCAGCTAGTCAGGTACCTGCCTTTGGCTCAGGTCATGACCTCAGGGTCCTGGGATTGAGCCTCACATCAAACTTCTTGCTCAGCAGGTAGTCTCCTTCTCCCTCTCCCTCTGCCTGCTGTTCCCTCTGCTTGTGCTTGCTCTCTCCCTCTCTCTCTGTGTCAAATAAAATCTTAAAAATGAATAAATAAAGATAAATAAAAATAAGGAGCAAATTAAACCCAAATGCACAGAAGAAAGGAAATTTAAAGATCAGAGTAGATATCAGTAGTTTGCCACCTAACAAGGTAATAAAGATAAAAACAAAATCATTTCAATACACACAGAAGTATCTGAAAAAAATCCCACATCTATTCCTCTTAAAGTCTTAGCAAACTGGAAAAAGAAGGGAAATTCCTCCACGTGATAAACAATCTATAAGAAACCTACAGCTAACATCACATTTACTGGGAAAGACTGACCACATTCACCTCAAGATCAGCAGTAAGACAAGTGTCCTCTCTTACCACTTCTAATCACAATGTACTAGAAATTCTAGCCAATGCAATAAAGCAAGAAAAAGAAATAAAAGGTATCCAAACTGGAAAGGAAGAAAGCTTTGTTCACAGATAACATGGTCTAAGATCAATATTCAAAAGTCAATTCTATTTCTCTCCACTAGCAACAAACAAATGATTATTAAATTTGTAAAAATACCATTTACCATGGCATAAAACTATGAAATACTTAGGGATAAAATAACCTGTAATAAAGACCTGTATAGAACACATTGCTGAAGGAAACTTTCAAAACCTTCATAAGGGGCTCTTGGCTGGCTCAGTCAGTAGAGCGTGTGACTCTTGACCTCAATGTTGTGGGTTCGAGCCCCACACAAGGTGTAGAGATTACTTTAAAAACAAAAAATCTTCAAAAAAATAAAACTAAAAAATAAAACCTTCATAAGCAGAAAAAAATAATGTACTCATGAGCTGAAAGACAAAAAATTATTAAGATGTCAATTCTCCCTATATAGACCCAGTTAATTTAATCCTTACCAAAATCCCAGAGGGCTCTTTTATAGAAACTGACAAGCTGATATAAAATTCATACAAAAATACAAGGACGTGGGGCACCTCAGTGTCTCACTCCATCAATCTCAGGGTCACAGGATCAAGCCCCACATTGGGCTCTGTGCTCAGCAAAGAGTCGGCTTAAGATTCTCTCTCTTACTTCTACCTTCCCCCCAGCTCACATACTGTCTCTATCTCTCGCTCTAAAATAAATAAATAAATAAGAAAATACAAGGATGTGGAAAAGCCAAAAAGAGCTTTTAAAAAGGACAAAGTTGGAAAGTTAATATCTGATTTTAAGACGTCATTAAAAAATTATACTAATCCAGGCTATGGTATTGGTATCAAGATAAACAAATAGATGAAAAGGATAGAGAGCCAAAAACAGATACACACTCACACAACTGATTACTGATAATGGTGCAAAGGCAATTCAAAGGGGAAAAAATAAATTGCAACAAAGGGTGCTAGAATCACTGGACATCCATATGGGTAAATAATAAACCTTGACCTATACATCACACCATCTACAAAAAAATGAACTCAAAAGATTTTCTCCTATTTTTTAGAAATTTTATAGGTAACAAATTTTGCATTAGATCTAGAAGGAAGCATAAGAGAAAATTTGTGACCTTGGGTTAGGCAAAGATCTCTTACATATGACACCAACTGCAGAGTCTGTAAAAGAAAAACAAAATTGACAGAATGATTTCATCAAAATCAAAAACTTCAAAAGACACTGTTAGAAGAATAAAAATACAGTCCACAAAGAGAAAATATTTACAAAGCATATATCTTAATTTGTATCCAGAAAATATTAAAAATTCTCTAAACTCCATAAGAAAACAAGAAATCCAAGGGGAAATTTTAAAAATAAATAAATAAATAAACCAAAAAATAGGCAAAAGGCATGCATACTTTACTAAAGAAGCTATACAAATGGCAAATAAGCAAATAGAAAACTACATCAGTCATTAGGGAAATACAATGTAAAACCATGATGAGATAGTGCTTCACACCTACTGAAACTACAAGAATTAAAAGGACTGACCATAGCAAGTGCTGGCAGGGATATGGAGCAACAGGAACTCACACACTGCTGACTGGGTGTCAAATGTGACAACCACTCTGAAAACAGCTTGATGGTTTCTCAAAGTTAAACATACACTACCGTGTGTTCCAGACATTCTACCCTTAGGTATTTACTCAAGAGGAAAAAGAAAGCGTAAGTCTACACAAAGACCTACATGTGAATGTTCATACACACTTTATTTGTCATAGCCCCAAACTGGAAAGAATCCAAATATCCATCTATATAGCTGAATGGTGGTATATCCACCCAACAGAATATGCCTCAGGAAAAGAGGGGGCAAACTACTGATACATGCAACATGAATCCCCAACTAATTTTATTGAGTGGAAAAGAAAAAGACAGACAAAAGTGCACATACTGAATAATTCCATATCTGTAACACTCTAGTCTGTAGGGACACGAATCAGATCAGTTGTTGCTCCAGGGTAACAGGGGCTGAAAGAGTGGGAAACAGGCAATTTTTGGGTTTGATGAGGATATTCATTGCAGCAATGATGTAATATGTCAGAATTTATCAAATTTTCCATGTTAAATATATGCAGCTAAATGTATATCAATTATATCTCAAAAAACAAGTTATACAACATGGATGGAACTAAAGGGTATTATGCTGAGCCAAGTAAGTCAATCAGAGAAAGACAAGTATCATAGGATCTCCCTGATATGAGAAATGTGAAAGGCAGGGCAGGGGTCCTAGTGGGTAGGGAAGGAAAAAATGAAACAAGATGTTGTCAGGAGGGACACAAACCATAAGAGACTCTTAATCTCAGGAAACAAACTGAGGGTTGCTGGGGGGCAGAGGAGTAGGGAGGGGATGGTTGGGTTGCGGACATTGGGGAGGGTATGTGCTATGGTGAGTGCTGTGAAATGTGTAAGCGTGATGACTCACAGACCTGTACCTCTGGGGCAAATAATTCATTATAAGTTAATTTTTAAAAAGTTATAAATGTTATTATAACAAAGTAGAAGACCCTCACTAAATTACATTTTACTGGGATCTCATTACATGCAAGCAGAATATTTTGCTATATATATATTTTTTCTTCGTAATAGGATTTTGCTAAGTTGCAAAGCACAGTTTAGATTTTTTTTTAATGTAATTACAGTTCCCCAATGGAATAAAATTCACTCTTCTTAGGTTTGGTTTACTACGGCAATGCCTCACAACAGCAGAGACACTGAATCTTATTACTAGCCAAAACTTCACCCCAGGGAGAGTAAATCGGGCATTAATAAACATTAAAACAAAGTTTATTCATCATTAAGTCAGGAAATTCAAAGCTGAGATAACCATGAGGGGAAAGAGGCAATGAATTTGTGGAGAAGAATGATATTCAGTCTGTGGCTATAAAACTGCCTCTTGAAACGTGTGTGTTCCCTTCCTCACCCCTGGCACCAGCAATGACCTGCAGACCCCAGTGTCCTCCTGACCCCTGTGCTCTTCCTCAGTGTCCGCGGTCCTTCCTCAGCAGCCCAGGGCCTCGCCTGCTGCCCTGTTCCCTGCGTGGCCCCTGTCTCTGCCCCAGGGCTCACAGATCCCCGCCCCAGGTCCTTCTGCGGCCTGGCTCTGCTCAGTCCAACAGCGCCACATCCTCCCTCTAGCCGATCTCATTCTTTATCACTGTCCCTATGGGCTTTTCTTTCACCGGTGTAGGTTTGTGGGGTTTTGTTTTGTTTTGTTTTGCTTTTGTTTTCCATCTGCTCTTCAAAAATTTTACCTTCATGGGAAATCTGAAGTAAAGACAAGCAACCTTTTTTTTTTTTTTAATCTCTAAGAGCCTCCCGCAAAGAGGATACAACACGGGAGCTATGGGGCAGGAAGCGGCTGGGTTCCCAGGTATAGTGACACATGCGAACAGACTTTCTCTCTGAAGAAAGGCAGAAACAAAGACCCTGAGGATGTTGCTTGCTTGCTTAGGGCCGCCTCCAATAAAATCAAGTCCCTACGGGCTAAATAAACCACTGAATTCAAGAAGGTGAATTATTTTCCCTCTGTTCTCTGCAGAAGAATCAAAGAGTAAAAATTTCCTGTAAGCTCTTTCTAACTCTTCTACCAATGATCGTGAATGGATCGGAATGCCTAGTGTTCATGTACCATGTTTTGTCCGTCTTGACTCTGAAGTCTGTCTGGAGTGAACTAATGCAACAACAAAGGAAAAAGTCATTTAAAGGAGGCTATTAGACAAGGAGGCAGTGACATTCGATGCATTTGCCGTATTTCCCAGACACTATTTCAAATGCTTTCCATTCCCCAATCAACAACACTGCTCTGCTTTAATAGACCTTGCCATCAGATTGTAATTGGCCTTCAATTACAGTTCATTCCAAATTAATCTTCATAAGTGACCGGAACCAAAGGAAACACAATGCTGTTTGCCAGAGGAGAGACGCTACTATGCCGTCCCTCTTAAGGAGAACTCAGGGAGAAAACCAGAGGTGGAGTGGACCGAGTCATTCCTGAGTGCTGGGATCTTCTGGGCCGTCACCTCCTCCGGGCAAGTTCCTTCCATGCTCCCAGAGCCCGGGGGCAGTGATGCCACCAGCGAGTGCCTCTGCCAGAGTATGGCATTGCTCTCTCCAGCGATGCAGGATCTCAGGCTATAAGAGTCTGCGCCCAGTAAAAACATTTTGGACAGACCACAAGAGCACAGCACCTCTCCTTGAAGAAATTAAAGTATATTTACTTTGGGAAGCTCACCCTGGGGTGCATAGACTATACACTGCCCAGGCCTGGTTATTTCTAAGTGCTGGGACATACAGGAATGCCTTCCTAAGGCACTCAAGCAGCCAATCAGTTTTATTCAACCCCCCAAATGTTCCCTTTGGCCTTGCCACCTGCAGGTGGGAATACGCTGTGGCTCTCTTAATGATTTCACACTCCCGTGATTCCCTGTAATTTCTTAACACACCCGAATTACCATCCAGGGCCCTAAAGCAGCAATTTAAGAATTTCTGCTGGCCTGAGAGTTAATGCAACCATCAAAGTTTCCAATTTAAACTCAGGAATTAACTTGTTTACTGCCCAAGATCTTGCCTCCCTATACAATTAGTCTGATACACTGGTTTAACTCTGCCTGATACCGCAGAATAAAATTAAGGCCAACTTGTAAACAGAAAAGTCATAAAACATAAATGTCCACAGGAGGCAATAAATTACTGAGATGTCCAATACTCATTCCAGTGAAGGAGAAAAGATACACATGCACACACACACAATATATATGCCCTGAGTTTTACAACTACATTAAACATCACATGACAAAATGTTTTCCAATCGCTTCAACAGCGCTGGAAAACATCCCAGCTTCCTTTCTAGCCACATCCACAGTTCAATCCCACGCACTGTCCAGGAGCCCTGAGGCAGTTCTGTGTTTAAATACACGGTGGCATCACATTTACGTATTGAGCACCTGCTGAACGGCAGGCAAACGAAGTTGTGTTTTCTCCAGGAGGCTGCCAACCTGCCCCAAGTCTGCTCAGCACGGGCTTTCTTCCCCAGTTTTATTCACTGTGCTGCTACCAAGAGGCCCAGGTGCACAGACCCGTGAGAGAAGCACTGGTGGTTCCCCAGGACAGCACTTGCAGACCACAGTCAAAACCGAGGCTATGGGCATCTTCACCCATCCTACATACACTAGGGGAAAAAAACCACATGACCTTCACTTTTGTTCCTGGGAAAAGGAAAAAGAGGAGGTATGTACTTGTTCTGATACTCCCTCCTGAGATACATACAAATTGACAGTGAATCTATTTCTTAGAACATCTGTATCCCAATCCCAGCAGAGTTCATAACAGGTGATCAATACTTCATTTGTAAACTTTGGACCCACCAGGTTTGTCGCAGTTCTTTCCTTCTTTGAGAGAAAGTGGGGGGAGGGGCAGAAGGACGGGGGAGAGAACCTTCCAAGCAGAGTCCATGCTGAGTGTGGAACCCAACGTGGGGCTCGAGATCACATCCCTGAGATCATGACCTGAGCCGAAACCAAGAGTCAGGCACTCAACTGACTAAGCCACCCAGGCGCCCCGTCCCATTTCTTAACAAGCAGGTTTTCAGTGCTATCTTTCCAAAGCTAGAGCGTGAGAATCTATTAAATGTGGTAGAATTAAACTTAAAAAAAAAAAAAAAGTTGTTATCTACACATTTAATGCAATCCCTATCAAAATACCAGTGGTATTTCTCACAGAGCTGGAGAAAACAATCCTACAATTTGTATAGGACAACAAAAGACCCCAAATAGCCAAAACAACTTTGAAAAAGAAAAGCAAAGCTAGAGGCATCACAATCCCGGGCTTCAAGCTATCTTACAACACTGAAATCATCAAAACAGTATTGTACTGACACAAAAACAGACACACAGATCAATAGAACAGAATAGAAAATCCAGAAATAAACCCACAACTACATGGTCAATTAATCTTTAACAAACAATGAAAGAAAATACAATAGGAAAAAGAAAGTCTCTTCAACAAATGGTGTTGGGAAAACTGGACATCAACATGCAAAAGAATGAACCTGGACCACTTTCTTACACCACACAGAAAAATAAATTCAAAATGGATTAAAGACATAATGTGAGATCTGAAACAATAAAAATCCTAGAAAAGAGCCCAGGTAGTAATGTCTCTTTCACTGGCCTTGGCAACTGCTTTCCAGACATGTCTCCTAAGGCAAGGGCAACAAAAGCAAAAATAAACTATTGGGATTTCATCAAAAGATAAGCTTCTGTACAGTGAAGGAAACAATCAACAAAACTAAAAGGCAGCCTACAGAATGGGAAAAGATATTTGCAAATGACATATCCAATAAAGGGGTTAGTATCCAAAATATATAAAGAACTTCTAAAACTCAATAGCCAAAAAATGAATAATCTAGGCAAAAACGGGCAGAATACATGAAAAGATACTTTTCCAAAGAAGACATATAGATAGCCAATAGACACATGAAAATATGCTCAACATCACTTATTATCAGAGAAATACAAACCAAAACTACAATGAGACATCACCTCACACCTGTCAGAGTGGCTAAAATCAACAACACAAGAAACAACAGGTGTCGGTGAGGATGTGGAGAAAGGGGAACTCTTACACTGTCGGTGGGAATGCAAGCTGGTGCAGCCACTCTGGAAAACAGTATGGAGGTTCCTCAAAAAGTTAAAACCAGAACTACCATATGACCCAGCCACTTTACTACTAAGTATTTACCCAAAGAATACAAAAATAGTAATTCAAAGGATACATACACCCCATGTTTATAGCAGCATTATCTACAATAGCCTAATTATGAAGACAGCCCAAGCATCCCCTGGTTGATACTGAAAGGATAAAGACGATGTGGTATAGATACACAATGGAATATTACTCAGCCATAAAAACGAATGAAAACTTGCTATTTGAAGCAACGCGGATGGAGCTACAGAGTATTATGCTAAGGGAAATAAGTCAGAGAAAGACAACTATATGATTTCACTCATGGCTGGAATCCAAGAAACAAACAAAGGGAAAAAGAGAGAGAAAGAAGCAAACGAAGAAACAGACTCTTAACTCTAGAGAACAAACTGACAGTTACCAGAAGGGAGGTAGGTGGGAGGATGCTTGAAACCGGCAAGGGGGCTAAGGGGGCCACTTGCTGTGATGAGCAGAGTGTTGTACGGAAGTTTATACCGTACACCTAAAGCTAACACTACACTGCCAACTGTAACTTAACTACAATCCACTGTCAACTGGAATTTAAATAAAAACTTTTTAAAAAGCTCTCTATTCATGATTTCTCTGATTTCAGTGATTCCATGTTTGTCAAACAGAACTTTGTACAACGATGCAAATGTTCTCTCTCTAGTCTTTATCTATGTTCTTTAGCAGTGACTACTCACATGTGCCTACTGAGCATTTGAATTACAGTGAAGTCGAGGGACTGAATTTTAAATTTGTATCTAATTTTAATTAATTTAAATTTAAATAGTCACATGTGGCTAATGACAATCGTGTTTAGTTGGGGCTTAGACAGGGCCTCTGAAACAGGAATGAGCATCACAGAAACAGACTGGATTTGGTCCAAATCCAAGCTCTGCCACTTACTATCTAACAACCTTGAACAAGCTATTTAAACATATTTCCCCAGTGTAAAACAGCATATTGTTGGGAGAAATGTCATGAAATTAAATATGGCAAAGTAACCAAAACCCCATTTCAGGCCGCGTTAGCTTCCTTGTTGTCTATAGTCAGAAGATACTTGCCCTCCAATTTATACTCCAGAAAACCACCAAGCAACCAAAGCCTGGAATGGCAGATGCCCAATTGCAAATGGTGACTGTTTCTGGAAAGTGGGGTTGAAAATTTCCATTTGTGTTTTATATACTTTCATATTCCCTAAGTTTTTTTTTTCTTATATAACAAATTTTACTTTGATCAAAACAAAAACAAAAGTGCTATTCCGAAGTTCGGGGTTTTCTTCTGGTATTCCCAAGGCAGGGAGGGTGGCAAGGCGGACACAAGAAAAGTTGGTTCACAGCCCTTGAGCAGGTGAAAGGGACAGAAATTGGAACTGGCAGGGCTTCCATAAGTCTCAGAGGCCTGGCTTGCTACCAGTACCATGTGTACCCTGAATGCCCCAGGCTGCTAAGTACAATGCAATTAATTAGATTAGCCAGGTTACTATCAATGCCTGCCAGGATACAGGTTTTTCTCATCCATTCCAGGGAGATGGGCCCTCCTGTGGCCACAGGCTAAACGATCGTCGGGTAATTTTCTTTTATAAATTTATCTGTGATAGTTAAAGGTAAAGGACACCCTCACACACTATAAATTGAACATTTCTGGAAGGCAGTTGGATAAAATGTGTACTTAAAAATACTCACTACCTTTTGATCAGTAATTACATTTGTTGGACTTTGCCACGAGGAGAGGAAAAAAAAATAGATAATTAAGCAAAGATGTCCATACAGGAATGACTGCTCAACATTTCATGTAGTTGTTCATTAATAGAGAACTAGCTTAAATAAACTAAGACATATTTACATCAAGAAATACTATGCAACCCATGAAAATGATACTGATTAGTTCTGATGTAGAAAGACGTTCAAAATATTACAAAATAACATGCAGAATAACGTCTGTTAAAATAATCTATGTAATTTATGTATATTTGTGTGTGTTTACCCATAGGAAAAGGTTTAGAAGAAAATAAACCAAAAAGTTTTAAGTGCTTTACACTGGAGAGTAGCAATTCAAGTGACTGGTCTACTTACTGGCCATCTGTTATATTCTAATTTTTTTTTTAAGATTTTATTTATTTACTAGACAGAGATCACAAGTATGCAGAGAGGCAGGCAGAGAGAAAGAGGGGAAGCAGGCTCCCCACTGAGCAGAGAGCCCAACATGGGGCTTGATCCCAAGACCCTGGGATCATGACCCGAGCTGAAGGCAGAGGCTTTAACCCACTGAGCCACCCAGGCGCCCCATCTAATTTTTTTAATTATTTAATAGACACACTGTATTAAATAAGAAAGAAAGATGAAATAAAAGGCTGCCACTGATCTTAATTTTACAGATGAGTTCTGCCAAACCTTTAAGGATCAGGTAATTCCCACATGACTTCTATTTTATCACAGCACAGAAAAAAAAAAAAAAAGAAATTATTTTTAATCCTATCAAGTTAACACAATAAAAAACACAAAAGAAAAATCTAGTTTATGAATACAGGCATAAAATCATAAGAAAAAAATAGTAAATTAGATTTGGTAATATATTACTAGACTAACAGGGATTATTCTAATTATTCAAGAATACTGTACTATAGCATAATATAGAGAAATAAGTTATCACAGAAGTTAAAGTTGGACAATCAAATAATCATCTCAATATATATGTACTAACTCTATTCCTGATTTAGAACAAAGTATCTCTAGCAAACCAAGAATAAAGTAACTATAATAAAAAAAAAATCTTTCTCAAATTCTAATAGTAAAACACCTAAACATATTCCATGAAATTCAGGACCAAAATAAGGATGCCTACTATAGTGAGTATCACTGACCACCATACTGCAAGTTCTAGCCAAAATACAAGATGAGAATTAAAATGGAATTAAAGTCCTAGGTTCATCCTAGCTATGACCAGAAAGACAAGAAATAACAAGTGTTGGTGAGGATGTGGAGAAAAAGGAACCATCAGGTGCTGGTGGTAAGAATGCAAATTAGTGCAGTCATTCTGGAAAACAGTGTGGAGGCTGCTTAAAAACTAAAAATGGAACTACCCTGTGATCCAGTACTCACACTATGGGGTATTTATCCAAAGAAAACAAAAATGCTAATTCACAAAAACATATGCACCCCACGTCCACTGCAGCACTACGATAGCCAAGATATGGAAACATCCCAAGTGTCCATCGATGGATGAACGGAAAAAGACAGTATGAGAAACATATACACACAGTGGAATATTATTCATCCATTAAAAAAAGGAAGAAGAAGAAATGAAATCCTGCCATTTGCAACAACGGGGATGGATCTGAAGTCAGCCAGCCAGAGAAAGACCCCACGTATGGAATTTAAACAACCACAACGACAAACCCAAGCTCACAGACACAGAGAACGGCTTGGTGGCTGCTGGAGGCTGGGAGCCAAAGGGGGGCAGTTGGGGAAACTGGGTGAAAGGAGCCAAAAGGTTTAAAAAAAAAAAAAAGAATTAAAATGAAAGAACGAAAAAAATTCTAGAAACAAGACAAAAATTGTTATGATTCTGATACGATATAATTGCCATTCTCAAAAAAGACAAGACAGGGGCACCTGGGTGGCTCTGCTCAGCAGGGAGCCTGCTTCTCTTCCTCTCTCCCTGCCTGCCTCTCTGCCTACTTTTGATCTCTGTCTATCAAATAAATAAATAAAATCTTCTTAAAAAAACAAACAAGACAAACTACTGAAAAATTATTACTGAATTGAGAAAATGAAATATTCCACACATGTCCACCAAGTGCGTACTGTGGTAAATCCTGAAGTAGGTGCCAGGGATGCCACAGCAAACGAACAGAGAGACCCAGGCTGACAGAGTATAAAACAAAAATCTATGTGCCTCAGACTTTTTTGTCCTGTGCTCGTGAACAGAACAAATGCAGGCGACATCAGTTCCCATTTTTCGGCAATTCAGTAAACGAGCTTTTAAGCTCACTTATAAATGTACAAAAATTAACAGTTCTTCTATAATCAGCAAACACCAGTTACAGGATATAATTTAAGAACAGTCTGTTCATTATTGCAATCAGAAACAAAATATCAAATATCTAGAAATAAACACAGGAAAAGTGTAGGACCTATATAAATAAATGTACAAAATTTCACTACTGAGGTAAGAAAGAGGAGGGAGGAAGGAAGGAAAGGTGTTTAAGAAAGCAGAGGAGGGAAAGCCTACCGTGTTCCCAGACTGTGACAGTGTACATTTCTCCCAAATTACTCTATATATTTAGTGCAATCACATTCAAAACACCAACGAGCTGTTTTTTTAATAAGTTGACAAAATAATTATAAATTTCATTTGAAGAGTAATTGTGTGAGAATGGCCAAGAATTTTCCTTTAAGGAAAATGAAAACGAACCGCTCCAAGAGAGAAGTCATGATATCATGCACGCATTTTGAGACTCAAGTGGGCTGAGAGCCTGGCCCCGCGCCAAGATCGCCTGCCCTGTCCTGTATGTGCCGCACCAGGGGCCGGCGTGGATTCCTATCTGTGGCCAGTGTACGTGTCTGTCTCTCTACAGCCCCTTGTGACTGAGCAAGCCCCCAGGAAGGAGGCCTCAGAAGCCAGATGTGTACGGCAGCTGCACGGATGGGCGTGAGAGCTGGCTCCCGGCAGGAAGAACGGGACTTCGTCAGGAAGGGGTCAAGAGCACACACCCTGAGACTCAAGTCACTTCTCTGATGGGAAAGAGGGGAACCTGGAGAAACACAGAAGCTGAGCAATCAATGAAAGTGTTTACTGGCTACTGTAGGGTGATACAGTAAAATTTAACGATGTCAAAAGATGAATTCTATGTAAATTCCTATGAAAGCCTGAAATCAAACCGATCATATTTAGTAGTGACATTTACAATCCCTTTCCTTTTTCATATCGCTCTAAGACTCTAACCCACTGCCCGCCCTATTTCTCAACCATTACCTGCTCCCAGTGCATTGTGAGCGGATGAAAATTCAACCCAGGAAGGAGAGAAAAGTTAAGCATCTTTTACAGACATAGATGAGGGGCTTCAGGGGCCTGATGAACTTGCCACGTGTCACAGAGCGAGTGGCCCGCGGCTGAGGTGGGAGCCTCGCTTCCAACTTCTGGGTCTGAAACAGGAGCCCCCCACCCCTGTAAACCCTCCCCCACCCCACCCTGTGTTTCCATAGTCATGGAGCTAATGAGGTCCAGAGTGCCAGAGAGCTGTGAGCTTCCATCCCCTCACGCACAGTCAGCTGTGTTCCCTTCGGAAACTACAGGCCGCACGCCCGAGCCTGACCAGACAGCAGTCTTGAAAAATTAAATATTGATTGTTCCAAGAGGGAAGGATGATAATAACTAACACATGCCGTGCTTGCTCTTTGCCAGACACTGTTCTAAGGACTTCAAAGATACTGAGTCCTGTCATCTTTACAGCACGCCTCATGCAGCAGACACGAGTACAATCATACCCCCATTCACCGATGATAAAACAGAGACACAGCAAGGCCACCTAACTTCCCCGGGGCCACGGGGCCACTAAGGGTAGAGTAGGGGTCCTAAGTTCTGGCACCAGGCTTGCATTTCCCGTCGGGGGTGCCTAGCCGGGCCTGTCACACAGATCTCCATCTCCCTGTGGACCTCAAGACCAGCAGCTAAGAGTGCTCCCTGTAACCTAAAGTATGCATATGACGGCCCAGCCTAAATTACCCATGATAACGTTTAATTAATACAAATTGCCAAGCATGGCTAATTGCTGCCGGTGTGCTCTCTCCCGTAATGATTCATATAAAAATATGGAGGTAAATCCCCACTGTACTTTGTTACGTGACTGGAAATATTCTTGTTCGGTGTTTGGAATGATTCAAACTACAGAAATCTAACCTGAAAATACTAAAGTTGACCATCAGTCTGTGAAAGCTTATTCTGGTAAGGCTGGCACAGATCACTGTGCCAAGCTGTCTCCGAATGGCCACAGCCATGCTGGGATGACCCCTTGGTCCATCCTGACTTGAACCCTTCCTGCATATTTATCTTGTTAACCAAAATACAAGTCCCTTGAGACCAGGGGCCATCCCCCTGAACCCTGCAAAAAACACTCTGTACATAGGTACTCGACATATTTCTCGTGACCAGGAATTAAGTGGAATAAAATATTTTATTATCGGAAACAAAAACATTTTAAGTCCTGTAAATAAATCCCAGACAGGCACACCGAATCATTTTGACAATTAAGTCCCGCTGCTAATTCATCAAATCTAGGAATGCTGATTCGATACCAGGAACTGCAATGAGAGCTTCCTTTGAACTAAATCAGTTAAGCCACACGGTGCCTTAGGAAAATGATCCTATCACATAATCATGCCCATTTCATAGATGGGAAAATTGAGGTTTAAGAAAATAAAGAAACTTAACCCAGGTTCTACCACTAGTAAGGGATGGGACTAGGATTTAAGCCCAGCCCTTTGCTTCCAGAGATGAACTCTTACCTCCTTATCTCCCAAACTATCCCATCTTCTCTGGCCACCCCACTCCCCACCCACTGCACGTAGACCACCAGGAGACTTCTACCTGCAGCTCAGCCATCCTCATTCTCTCACTTCCCAAACTACACATTAGGGTACATGGTATCAGCCTTTTAATACAGGACAATAGAAAAAGAACAAGTCCTATAAAACCCACGCTGCCATGAGGGCCTTGCCTCTTATGATTCACTGTGTTCCTTTGAAGACCGTTTAGGAAGTAGCCTCTGATCTTGGCATCAACCTCTGTTACATAGTTTGTTTAAAGGACATCACCAACTGTCCAGGTGATAAGGCTTCTGGCTTCCGTGTTGAGCAAGCTGCTAGGAAGTTCCAGGCCCCACATGAGATCCCCTGACGCGCTCAGAGACGCATACAAACAATTTCATTCTGGTTCCACTTTTCATCCTATGATGGTTTTGACATGTTCACCTACTTCTAATGTACATTATCGTATATAAACAAGAGCATCTTTAAAATGCTGTGGGGACAAGACGGACTATAAATGAAGTGCCCAGTAGCCGTTCAGCTCATTTTCAACACTCAAGGCAGAAAGAACATTCGAGAGGCAAGGGTTAGAGTCCTAACCAGAGGAGAGAACTGGCAGTTCTCAGACTTTACCCACCCAATAAAAATTGTTTTCAAAGTCTAGGCAATAGTCTTAAAAATTTTTAATTATTTGGCAACATTTAAAATACAAGAGATTTCACTCATAAACCCAGACTCCTTGTTTTTCTTGAAAAATGGGAAGCTCTGTCAACCCCTACGCCTGCTCTCCATACATGGCAACATTCAAAGCTGAACAACAACTTCAATGAGCCATGAGATTTTAGTTTGCCAAAGTCCCCACCCAGACGGTGCCACTCATTTAAAACCACCACTTCAATCTTGGTGGCGGCAGGCGTACCAGCCCCAGCCTAAATCAATAGCAGCTCAACTCCCGAAAGGGAAATGTGCAGGTGCGATTAGTAGACAAGGTTTTCCAGCTACTGGAGGAACCTCAGAACAGACCCCTTGGAGGTCCTGTTTCTCAAAAGATGGGATTACTTAGAAACTTGGCTGGAGAAAGGCAAAGAGGGACACACTGGATAGAGGCATCTATTTAAACAAAGTCCTAAGCCCGGGTGCATCCTTGAGCTACTGGCAGGACCTCCCAAGAAAGTTCCTTCCCCAGTCTCACCCTGGAGTCCCCACGCAAAAGCTGGTACTGAACGGCTGTCCCGGGCCCACACAGCCCAGGGCTAAAAGGGAAAATGGCAGAAGCAAGTAAGTCATCATCATGGTTCTCCAGGAGCTCCTACCCCCAAACCCAACAATGCCCTTCCTTGACTGCCCACCTGGAGGCGCCATGAACACAACAAACCACACTTCTCAAGGTCAAAACAAAACCAAGTCCCTTGGAAAACAACTGCTCTCTCTGGCCATTGTTTGGCCCACAGGCGCTCGGAGTGTTCAAGCAGAAAAGCCGAAATTTCCCCTCGCAGGAAGTTCCTGGAAGGAAGTCGGTGCCCTGACGCTCAGCCACTCCTCAGACCGGAGAAAACAAAGGCAGTGCAGACCTCTCTGCTGCAGAGGGCCACAGCATCCCACCCGAGGAAGCAGGGTGTTCATGGGGAGGGCTGCTAAGCTTTCCCGGGAGGGAGGGTCTGCAGAGCTGCAGGAGCCTTTTCCTTTGCACGTTTGGGGAAAGGTGGTCGTTTTCTGCCACATATTGATCAGGATCCAAACATGAAACCAGCCGAAGACTTAAGTGAGACGGTGGGTGTACGCTGTTTGCCACCCACCCCAACCTACCACCATCCAGATTCCTGGGGAACTTGAGGCCTCTGCCGCTAGCAACAGCAGTCCCTGGTGGCTTGGCAACAGCAGCGACAGATGAGTCTCTGTGGAAAGGTATTCTTGGGACTGGGCATCCACAACTGTCATATTCTTTTTTTTTTTTTTTCCTCAAATTACCTTAAAAGTGATGCATATGCAATTAATTTTTTCCAAACAGAACCAGGTGATAATAAGTGGTAAGGAAGCGTCCCTGAGTCCATAGTCCCCATTCCCACTCCTTCCCATTATTACTGTTTTTACAATCCTGGTGGTTATCAGCCGAACCAAGTAATAGGCTTGTATCACTTCTTGATTTGTCAACCTTAGACAGAATCTATTGACTGGCCGCCTGCCTCCCTCATATCTAACCCATTCACACTTCCTTCACCTCTAATTCTTCCCTAGTTTTCTTGATTATGCTATTTTTAGCTCTTCAATTGGTTAGCTCTGTTTCTTGTTTCAACAGCCTTACACAGTGTATCTTGACATCCCACCCTGTAGGAGAAGGAAATCGGAGTCCCGACGTGTCCCTCTCTGGCCTCTCATTCCCTCCTGCTGCCTAGCCGTGGACTTCTGTCCACTCTTTCCCTCTTCCCAGATTGGGGAGGTTTCTAAGCCTTGGTCAGTTTTTTGGTTTTTTTTTTTTTTCTTTCCTGTAGTTATGTCTTGTCTTGGGTGGAGATTAACCAATAAACTATGTAGCTACATTTACAACATTCTGACTACGCAAACATTACTTCCTGCAGGACCAACAGCACGTCTCAGTTCCTGGAGAAGTAAATACAATCCTATGTCAGTGAACCTAGCTACACCTCAAGGTCAAATGGTTCTCTTTTCTTACACTGCACTAAACACTCAAAATTATATGATACCGCATCTTAGATGGCTTTTATTTTTACATTTAAAAAAAAAAAGGAAATGATTCTTTGATTATCCACCTGTCCTGGTTGATATCTGAGCCCATGTGGTGTTTGTTTTTTTTTTTTTAATCAAAACTACATTCGTACAGCCTCAATACAATCTGATATTCACCCCTTTCTAATAAAGAAGTGTACAACTGCAAAAGCCCAGGGAGCAGTTACTGAGCTAAACAATTAAGCCGAGAACAAGCACCCCTGAGGCCCAAATGCTCCAAGGCAATTGCCCGAGGGAGGGGCTGGCTCCCGGTGGAAGAGATGACTCCCTAGACCCGGCTACTCTTTCTTTTTTTTTTTTTTCCTGTGTGTAGGCTGGCTAAGTGACTTAGCTTCTTAACTACCTGATTTTTGAGCAAATAAACAGTAATAACAAACAAAAGAGCGACATGTTGACAATTAAAAACGTACACAGTGTATGGGCGCCTGGGTGGCCCAGTCCGTTAAGTGTCTGGCTTTGGCTCAGGCCCTGATCCCATGATTATTAGGGTTAGAGCTGAAGTTAGGGTTTGGTGGCCTCCCTGCTCAGCAGGGAGTTTGCTTCTCCCCCTCCCTCTGCCGCTTCCCCCACTCCTGCTCTCCTTTTCTCTCTCCAACAGATAAATAAAATCTTTTAAATAAATAAATAAAATAAAAACATACACAGTCTTAAATTATGTCCTTGGCAATGTTATGAAACAGAAAATAGGTCATAACACCTAGCAGAGAGAAAATTGCTATTTCCGGGAGATAAATTAATTTCTGAAACAGGCGAAGTTACAGGAAAAGCGATGTAGCACAGTCAAAAGAGCCCCGGTCTGGGGATAAAACGAAGCTGAGTTTAAATCCCGGGTAAGGGTAAGCTCCTTTCCTTGCAGTCTGACTGTGTGCCTTGGAAGACACACCAAGGCTCTGCGAACCTGTTTCCCAATCTGCAAGCAGGCAAAATACCAGCTCTTTCACACAGCGGTACCGTGAGGACAAAATAAGACAGTCACCATAACACAGTCCTGGTGCTTATAAATCAGTGCTGGTAACACAAGATCCTACACGTCCAGGGTCAAGCTCCTCTCTGATGAGCTACAGTAAGTGAAGACCACGTGTCACGCTGTATTTCTCTAGGTCCTAGAATAGCAGAGGGGAATGGCGGGAAAGGATTATTAAGGATCTTGGGGCTCCTGGGTGGCTCAGTTGGTTAAGCCGCAGCCTTTGGCTCCAGTCATGATCCCAAGGTTCCTGGGATTGAGCCCCACATCGGGCTCCCTCTCAGCAAGAAGCCTGCTTCTCCTTCTCCCTCTGCTGTTCCCCCTGCTTCTGCTCTCTCAGTCAAATAAATAAAATGCTTTAAAAAAAAAAAAAAAAAGAGGGGCGCCTGGGTGGCTCAGTGGGTTAAGGCCTCTGCCTTCAGCTCAGGTCATGGTCCCAGGGTCCTGGGATCGAGCCCCGCATCGGGCTCTCTGCTTGGCGGGGAGCCTGCTTCCTCCTCTCTCTCTGCCTGCCTCTCTGCCTAGTTGTGATTTCTCTCTGTCAAAGAAATAAAAAATTAAAAAAAAAAAAAAAAGAATCTAATCATAAAACTAATTAGACTCACTGGAAAAAAAATTATAAGTCCCTTCTTTAATTGTAGTTCTGAACTTTACCTTATATTAAGATAGAGTAAGATTTTTTTTTTAGAGAGACTTTATGTATTTGAGAGAGAAAGAGAGAACACAAGGGGGGGAGGGGCAAAGGGAGAGGGAAAGCAGACTCCCCACTGAGCAGCGAGCCCCTGGGATCATGACCTGAGCTGAAAGCAGCAGCTTAACTCACAGAGACACCAAGACACCCCAGGATATAATAAGATATTTTGACCAGGAAGATATACCTTACCATGGGCAATTAAGAAGTCATTCCAAAAGATACCACTTTACTAGTTAAAAGAAAAAAAAAAAAAAATCCTTAATTCACAATTTACTCAAATGTATGGTTTAAAAAAAAAAAAAAGAAAAAGATGTTGTATGAATCACTCTATAAGCTGGTTACAAAATTGTGAATTCTAGAATTCTGGACAATGACTACTCCCACATGTGTTGTGTGTGTGTGTGTGTGTACATATATATGTATACATATGTGTGTGTGTGTGTAAGAATCATGGACAGAAAACATGGTGTCACTAAAACATCTTCCCCCAAACCACGGCAATATTCCAAGCACCACCTCTTATGATACAAAGAATTCACTCTCTGGAATCTAAACATTCTCTTCTTTAATTTCCTTGCATCTGCTTAATCCATCCGCATCAATGATGTAAACTTAAAATGATTTCTAGCCAAAATGATATTACTGGACTCCTACATGCTTACAAAAATAGCTTCTCTTTGAAAGTGAGTGGTGAAGTGTTAGGATCTAGACCACCATCTAAATGCATGAAAATTTTCCATATTTATTTAATTACACCAGTATGCAACATTATTAGTAAGCCTTTTCTCGCATCATTTTAGTGGTCTTCCACTGTTCCTCCATAAGGTTCATGTTAAACCTGCTTTGCATTTCTTCTCACTGCCAATACTGTGCCATCTAACAGTATTTCTTTAATTTGGTCAAGACAGGGAAAACAATGGGGAGTGCTTTAAATGTTCTTACTTTTAACCATCAAAAGAAGGGAAGGGAGAAAGAAAATGAAATCAGTCCTTTTGTTTATGAAGGTGATATTTTCAATTACTTTGGAAATTCACTGCAACATACACACCTTCTGAGCATTTCCTTTGCAGGAGGCAATTGACAAAATCCTGTCTTGCAAAAAGGCACAGCCAGGGAGCCTTGATGGCAGGAGGGAAGGACAGCTACAGCCCCCCAGAGCAGACTGAAGCAGGTGTAAATGCAGAGGCACAAAAATCACATTCACCATGAATCAGGTAAATTCATGGCGGGTCATCCACTCCCAGCTGTATGTTCTGTTGTACAGCCCAAGTGAAAGTCCAGGGGGCTGTAATGGTTTTAAAATACTCATCCTTTTTGCCAATCTCATCTTAAATCTCATTTCTCTCATATTTCCTGGTTATTTCTTGCATCCCCAGTCTTAAGGAGAAGCCATTAGGCCCTTCTCAAGAACAAATTAGCCAAGTATTCATCCCCGGTCCAGGTCCCTTTTTCCCATAGCACAGAAGCCAAAAACGCTGCTGAGTTTCTACTCTGCTGTTCAATTCTACCTTGATTATAACTCTACATCACTTCCATATGGCTAGTTAGCTGCCTAACCACCCATAAGAGCGAGTATCAATTATGGAATTATAAATCTAACAATTAACTGACTCGATGGGTCTGAGGAGAGTGCTGGCTTCTGTGTTTAGCCTCCTGAGGTAGAGAAGTCTCTCAGTATTTGATTCGGGTTCCTTCCCTGAGGCTGAGTCACATCCAAACCACCCCAGGCCGACACCTCACAAACCTGATATTCACTCCTGGCACTGAAAGGTCACATGACCTCTGCCAAGTGTGGCTTCCACGACTGGTTCTGTCTCATACACACTCATCATGTCTGCATGCTTCTGGAAAGTCTCTGCTCCAGAACATTTTTAGCAAAGCATTATCACTATTCTCAGAAAGAGTTTTATGACAAGGAAATGATTCTGGTCTTCATAAGGAGGCCTGGGTTTAAATTCTACTTCTGAAACACATTATTTTTAAAAAAGGGGGGGGCATTTAACTGCTGATGTTGTCAAAATGAAAAAAAAAAAAAAGTGAAACTTATTTAAGAAGTGAGCAGGTTAAAGACCGATCAGTTAGGGTAACGGCATCATGAGCTATTGAAACCTCACAGGAATTTTTCATACGAAAACTTTACACCTTTCTGTTGGGTTGGCTGAATGTAAGAGACCAACACATCCAATTCAGGGGAAGGGAGACTAGAGCCATGCCTTTTCACTGATGTTAGACAAACATTAGCCTTTTCTGACAAATGTGATGTGAACTTACTGAAAAGCTTTTTCAGAGGTATTTACAGCACCTTAGTGTTTCAAGGCCGAAAAAAAAATGCCATTAAATATTCATTGCACAGCAGTGAAAAATGCATTTTCATTCAAGAATCCTTCCCCGGGATTAAGTGTTTGATTCTGCGTCTGAAAAACTAAAAGCCAAGGGACACTGGCTCAGGTCATGATCTCAGAGTCCAGGGACAGAGCCCCACATCCAGGATCCACACTCAGCGGGGGAGTCTGCTTGTCCCTCTCCCCTCCCCCAACACTGGTGTTCTCCTCTCATAAATAAAATCTTTTAAAAAAAATAAATAAAGATAAGAAGTGAAAAACCAAAAGCCAAAACCAATAAAAAATGTTAACAAGATAAATGTCTTTAGAAGCATCATCAAGGAAATGGGTAGTAGCTGGGTCTTTAATTAGTACCCGATGCCTGAATTCTTCAAATACTTGAACTACCCTGCCCTCTGCCATCCTGTGGGATGAAACACCCAAGAAACCGTGCCAGCACTTCCTTCAGAGGGACAGGCATTTTGTTTTTACCTCAGCAGCCAATTCTATGTAATGGCACGAACTCGCATATGGTAGTAACACTTAGTATATATTTATAGAGAGCCGAACATCAGCGTCATACTTCCACAGAAAGCAACGGCATTGTTTTGGTTTTTTTTTTTTAAGGATTTTCTATAAAGGGGCCTACTTACGAGTAGCCAGTTCGAGGAGCTGCGAGAAATCTAAGGAAATGGGCAGGTGCGGCTCTGCTTGCTCACATCCAGGTTCCTCTGTCAGGGGAGCCTCAGGGCATCTCCATGGCCTTTCTAGAAGTTCTCAGCCTGCCTGGGGACTCCTCCTCACACCCTCCACGCCCTCCTCTCCCTTCTCCTGTGGCCCCTGGGACACTAGTGCGGCCTTCGGCCTCTTCAAAGAGCTGTTTGCCTCCCTCCTCACAGCTGGTCGCTATGCCCTTAGCTTCTCTCAAGGCTCTCCTGCCTGTGGCTCAGGGTTTGGCCGATTTAGGAACGGTTAGTCCAAGATCATTTTCTCACACTTCATGGAAACCCAGCAGATATACTAGTGACCTAGACATGTAAAATCAGCATCCAACCAACATGTCTGGTCCTGGCTTTGGTATCCTCGGTAGAAGGCTTTGGTGACTCAAATGACCATTCGCTCTGTCCCACTCTCTTAAGGAGATTGTTCCCTGGGAACTAACAGCCTGAACCTAACGTAATGAACAGCAGGCTTGACCGGGACCTGCTGCGCGTTGCTCACTGTGCACAGCATCGGGGGATACAGAAAACAAAGACTGAACTTCTATCCCTTCATCCCTCAAAAGTCATCCTAGATCACTGTCTGTTATGCAGAGAAACAACAGCTGGACCAAGCGGTCAGGCAGCCAAGGAGGCACCGACAGGAAGTTGCTGAATCGCAGGTGGACTTCCGGGATGACTGTGATTACCGTGAGGTGCCTTACAGACCTCGTGACATCCTCAGCCCCGTCCTGGAGAAACAGACGATTCCTGAAAGGATAACTTCATTTTATTTTTATTTTTTATTTTCTTTAGAACTCGTTCACAAATTAATACGCCCTGTCCTAAAATATCTTTTTCTAATCATCCTGAAAAAAAAAATCCCCGCCATGTAACATCACATCCCTATGAGCTGGCCCATGGAGAACAGATAGGTAAATTGCCAGTCTATTCTGAAAGTAAATTGGGCAAAGCTGGGGGGAAAAAAAGAAAAAGGCAGCTATGAGTAACCTTTCAGGTAAGTATAGGCTAGAGCCCTGAGAGAGAGAGCCCTGCTCTCTGCCATCACAGAATTATCACAATAACATGTCAACGCGTGGGGTGAAGTCATGATACTTAGGTCGTCCCAAGGACCCGCAGGCACGGAGCCGCCATGCTCATTCCCATCTGGATCCTTGAGTTTTCCAGGCAGGGGCCCTCCCAGGAACCTGCAGGTTTAGCAGAAGCCTTGCAGCAGATTCTGGTACAGGTGCTCTGATGCAGGGTTCCTTCTGTATTTTGAGCAGAGCCGGGGAGGAAAAAACTCCCTGAGGGACTACTGAAGTCAGCAAAGGGAACAAGTTTCCAAGGCCGCCGTGGCACAATCCTCAGGCATGTACGCAGGCACGGAGGAGCTGAGGGGAGATGACGGAGACTTCCAAAACTGAGTGGGCTACCATGTGCGGCTCCCAACACACCACGGCAGAGAAATGGCAATTCTATGGCACGGGCAGACACCGCTTGCTCCAAAATGGTTTTCAAAAGAATTCATGGAGGTTTGGTTTGGTTTGGCTCTTCCTCCTATGGAAACCCATAGCACTTTATTCTTCTTTGGAAGAAGCCGAAGGAATTACTTGCGAGCAGTCATTTTTGCCGAAACCCATCCTCTGCACAGTAAAGAACGGCTGTCTGCCACTTTGAATCCGACACACTGCTCACAGGTACAGGGGGATTAACCTTGACAGCCCTGGAAGCAACTGGGCGTGGCCGGAGGAGAGCAAGCAGAGTCTTTAAAAACCAGCATCTTTCAATCCAAGCTTAAACCAACTTTTTTTTTTAAGATTTTATTTATTTATTTGACAGAGAGAGATCACAAGTAGACAGAGAGGCAGGCAGAGAGAGAGAGAGAGAGAGAGAGAGAAGCAGGCTCTCTGCTTAGCCGAGAGCCCGATGCGGGACTCGATCCCAGGACCCTGAGATCATGACCCGAGCCTAAGGCAGCGCCTTAACCCACTGAGCCACCCAGGTGCCCTTAAACCAACTTTGATCTTCTCGATTCAGCATGAAGTCTCTTCTCCTATTTTTGTTTTTTTCACCCGGAACGGTCTGACTTTATACAGCCTCACCGTTGGAAACCCCAAGACACCCTAACCCAAACAGCAGAATCCAGCCCTACTGCTGCGGCTCCCTCCCAGATTCCCGTACCGCAGCTGCCAGTCCCGTTAGGGTTGGCTTCCTCTTCCGCGGTGCATTGCACCGCCGCCACCCCTCCCCCGCACAGAGCTGCGGCCCAGGTATGCTGGCCACACGTGCTGTTTGCACACTTACACACTCCACGCAACAGAACCCTGTCACTCTGAGCAACCCAGTCAGCCTGTTATCAACTGCCACTAGAACCTCTGAATCTTAAGTAAGTTCCCAATATTGTGTTCCCTGTGACAGAGATCTGGACGTGACCTTTGAGGCTCACTGTGGCTATTGCTAGGAATGCTACAAAAACCGGCTCCGAAGCAGGACTCTCACACCTACTCAAAGGTTAAGTTTGAGTTTCTAGAAGACACCCGCCCTGGCCCCTCCCACCGCTGACTGCCTCTCAACACTGCCTATTTTTTTTTTCTTTTTTATCCCCTGCCAGAGTTTTGATCACGGGTTTCTATTTATTTATGTGGGTCCTGGTTAAATGTCTGCCTTCCGTACTCACTTGGAAGCTCCATGAGGGTAGGGATCTTACTCTGTTATTTATCACTGTATCCCTACCTCTTAACACAGTAGCTGGCATATGGTCAAAGAAATGTTTTTTTTTTTTAAAAATTTTTCTTAAAGACTTTATTTATTTGTCTGACAGAGATCACAAGGAGGCAGAGAGGCAGGCAGAGAGAGAAGGAAGCAGGCTCCCTGCTGAGCAGAGAGCCCGATGTGGGGCTTGATCCCAGGACCCTGGGATCATGACCTGAGCTGAAGGCAGAGGCTTTAACCCACTGAGTCACCCAGGCCCCCTAAAGATCTAATTTTTAAATTAAATTTTAAATTTAGGGGCTCCTGGGTGGCTCAGTCATTAAGCGTCTGCCTTGGGCTGAGGTCGTGATTCTAGGGTCCTGGGATGGAACCCCACATCAGGCTCCGTGCTCAGCAAGAACGCTGCTTCTCCCTCCCCCTCTGCCCCTGCTTGTGTTCCCTCTCTCACGTCTCTCTCTGTCAAATAAACAAAGAAGAATCTTTAAAAATTTTTTTTTAATTTAAAAGATTTTAATTTTTTTAAGTAAACCCAAGGTGGGGCTCAAACTTACAACCCCAAGATCAAGAGTTGCATGCTCTACTGTCTGAGCCAGCCAGGTGCCCCAGAAATATTTATTAAATGATGGAAACTCCTCAAGATCCCAAAGGTGCAAAGGTCTAATCCCTCGAAGCTGGTTACCACCACTGCGATATGCATCTTCTGTCTGGTCTGGAATGGAAGATCACCTGTTCTCCTTCCCTGCTGGATGTACACACGGGGTAGTCTGACCTAGTTTTCTTTCTTCACCAGCCATCATGCTGTTGGGATAGCAAAACAAATACTAATTCTATATGAAGCTCTGCCTTCATTTGGCTTATCCTCGACAAGCAGCACCATGCAAACTACATAAGGGTCAATATTATCTTGAGTGTTTCTTTGGGTCTGCAGAGTCACTGGCACATGGAAGCTTCTGGGTGACTACCTTTAAGACTTCTGAAATGCTTAAAGTCAACTAGGCTGCAAAATTTCTCTTGCAGTTGAGAAGTCTATCCAGGTTCCATGTTTTAAGGAATGCCGGAGTAAAATATGCAGAACAAAACCAGACACTCTAATTCACTCTTGCTGAGGGAGGAGGGCAGGACACCCGTCACCTGACAGAAGTGTGGAAAGAAGGTCTGCCAATGACGTAATGCCACGCTCCTGTGAATCTCTCTCGGGGGTCCACAGCCACGGCTGTCATCTCACTCACCTGGCCAACAGTACTTACTAATAAGCCTCTCTTGTGTCGAGTACCATTCTTGGCACATGGGTCTAGCAAAACACCAAAAAGACTAAACCTCTCGTAGAGCTTCTAGTAGGGGGGAGACAGACATCAGGCCCATCAATATACAGGATGTAAAATAGCAAAAACTTGTATCAACAGGTTAGAGTTGCCATGGGGAGTGGCTGGGGGCAGGGGGGGTAGTCCTCAGTGTAACGACTCAAGTCGAGACTTGCAACAGAGGAGGGAACACGCCAGACTGCTTTGAGAGGGGGAGCGGTCCAGGATGGACATACCTCAAAGGCAAAGTCCTAAAAAACAGAAAGGAAGTTGATGTGTTCCAGAAAACTATGGTGGATGGAAGAAAGAGCAGAGTTAAGGAAGAGAAGAGTAGAAGGAGACCATGTCAGGGTGCCGAGGGAGGCAGGGACAGAGAAGGCAGAGGACCAGGAGGTCCTCGGCAATTCTAGCTTCTACTCCAAGAGGAACCCCCTGGATGGCTCTCAGCAGAGGATTCATCAAGCTGCCTTTTGCTTGCATAGCATAACTGGCTGCTTTGGGAAGAATTAACTGGGAGGGAGACAGGGAAGAGAACTTCCTTTAATACCTGCGACACCAGAAATACTATAGCTTGTGTTTAGCGCAACGACGGAAAGGCATGCTGGCACGCACCGAGCCAGCCCAAGGACTGGATCCAGCACCTTTCCATCAACAGGGGCCAGAATCACCACTTAACTCGTGTTTCTTCTTTTGAAGAGCAATGATATATTGCAAAAATGGGTATCAGGATGGGACGGACCTGGTTTCCATGCCCATCTGCTCCACCTGGAGGATGGGAGCATGGGCCAAGCATGTCTGCGCCTTAAAAAAAAAAAAAGGTGAATTTACTACTTCCTGGGCATGGGGCCTGGCTGAACAGGCAGGGACTGAATAGAAGAGCTGGTACCATTATCATTTTAGTGACAAGGATCAGAGACTCCCAAGGCTTTGTCAAAAACCCAAAAGCTGCTCGATGAAGACATATAGTATCTTTCTCACTAATCTCATGGCCAAACCCTCCTTCGAGTACAATATTAGGGGCTTTTTCCAAAGCTGGTCCAGTCTAAATACTCATATTTCGTCAGGACTTTACTTCATGAGAATCAAGCATGCCAGTCGCTGTCCCAAACTGATCGAAGATGTGTATCAGCTACAGACTTCCAACTCCTTCACTCTTGGTGACAAAGATAAAATGTTGTTCAACCTTAGCCCTGTGCCAGAGGCTGTAATTGCTCTATTCAGGAAATTTTTAAAAATAAATTCTTATTTTTTAGCAGAATGTCCCTTTTCTTTATAAAAATAGAGTTATTCACAAAATAATAATTTTAACCCACAAAACCAAAGGTTTCATTTGATAGACATGTTTTATAGTGTTTTTTTTAAAATCAATTCTTTCCCATCATTTTCTGTTTCCATCATTTTCCATCATTTGCCAGACACCTCTGGTTGCCAACCTACCATCCATTTCCATTTCCCCCTTAACCCTTGTTAGCAAAGCCCCGAAGCTATCGTGGCACCCATCCCTCTGTCACACGCTTCAAGGAATGGCGGGCGACCCAGCCCTCAGTTCACATGTGAATCCTGAAAGGGACCATCATCACTGCATCCAAGGTCTGGTTCCCCTTCCTGTGGGCTGACCCTTTAGGCAGGTCTGACTCTCAGACTCAAAAAAACGACTGGATACTGCCGCCGGTGGTGGCCTCATGGTGGAGAGACCTCAGGAAAGTCTGCCTTGCTCCCAAAAAGGAAATGCCAAGGAGAAAAAGACCTTTCTGTCTCTGGTTTTGCCGCATTTGAATAAGGATGCTGGAAGCCCTCACCAGAGCTGCTATGAGCCTAAAGCAGAGGAATCTCACAGAAGCCAAAGCCCCAGCCAGAGGCCCGGGCCCGCAACATCTGGAGGCTTCCCTAACTCTGCACTGCTTGTTACATGAAAGAATTTCCTCCCTGCTGAAGCCAATTAGAATTGGGTGTTTTGCTACCAACAGCCTGGTCAAACATTGTTTTAATACATTATTACTTTTGATCCAGTATTATTGCTGAAAGTTTATTTTGAGAAATGACATCACATTTGTACAAAAATGAAGAGATGCATTTTCCCCTCTTATTCCTGTTTATCATAAGGGTAATGTACATTTCCCTTCCAAAAATCATTTCTAATTCTCATAAATGACTTGAAATAAAGTTTCAGTTTCTCCTACAATGTGTCTTTATTTTTAGGAAACTTCCACGTATCCTTATTTATGAAAGCTAATGGAAACTCTGTGCCCACATATGTTCACAGTATTTTGATAACTAGAAGGTTGGAAAGATTTCCGACAACCTCTGAGTTGGGCTTTCATTCTGTAGGTATCCAGTGCCTCGGGGGCTTACAGGATTTCCGTGGAAAATCAGTTTCTTTTGAGCTTTTTCCTGAGTCCTCCCCAAAGGCTTCAGGCTTTTCATACTTTGCCCTGAGTGTCTGAAGAATGTTGTGGAGCGTATGCGTGAGTGCACACACGCCAGCATAAATGTGTGTAAATGTAACGTTACCCGAAGTTCTGTCCTTGGAGATAGCAACTGAAGTATACCCGACGACAGCCTTCCTGCAAAATGGATTCACAAAAGTTGAGTGTAGTTATGGTATGCCAATAAACAGCGCTCCCTCCCTTTCAGCACACAAAGAGAAGATGTTTATTTGCTTGCTTTCTTAGACACACATGACCTAAGAATGCATTCCTCGCATACCTCCATGTTGACCTTTTTTATATGGACAAAAGTGAATTGCTACTGGAGTCAGTTATCTCAATGCCAAATGAACTTCCTTCAAAACGCATTTAACAGAGAGTACTATTAACTTCAGATTTCAAGGCGACTTAGATACCCAAACTACAGAAACAATTTCAGGTTCTCCACAGTAGAAGCTGCACAAAGTGAAATGGAAAATTTTGGCAACAGCGCTGCTTCTCCACTAGTTTGAGAATATTTGCCATTTATAGTTGACATACGACTGTTCACCACCTACAGCTGAACAGCCCTGGCTCAGTCAGGGAATCTTTCACAGAAAAGCGGGTGCTTGTAGGTGGCACTGGGACACTCTGGTGACCTACAGGACTAACCAGACTACATCAATCACTTCAAGAAATATACACCAAAAGTTTATCTGTTTCCATGTTTCTATCAGTGATATTTCTCACCGTAGCAGAAAGAACTTATTAAAGGTTAGAAACCACTGTGGAATGGAAATGATATTCCTCGAATATCAGAAAAGGCCTAAAGCTAGACATATTCAACTTCCAATAAATATGACAGTTCTTGATGAGGACCAGCACAGCAACCCACAGCAGGAGATAAGATCACCGTAAGAATCAACTCTTCAGTTTTCTGTCTTCACTGACCTACCTGTTAACTTCTTTGCTCCTTTCTGAATTCCCTTCCCTCCTGGTCTACTTTTTTCCTATCACTTTTTTCCTCCTCACTTTTTTCCTACCACTGTCCTCTGTAAAGTTGAACCATGCAAGAAACCCTTAAAACTGACAAGTCAATTAATTTTTATAAGCACACGAATGTTTTCTATGGGCCTTCTGGCATTTATGTCTTTTACAAATTAGTCCATGATTGGAAAGACTCAGGTCACCAAATACTATACTGCCTTATAGGCCTGAGTTCTATTCTGAAAATGACAAATTAGAAACACTGAAATACGTTACTTATTTTTCTTAAGCCTCTCAGACTTTTGAGTGACAGAGAACAGTGGTCTGGCCAAAGGCCCAGAAGTGGAAGAACAATAAATAACAAATAAAGATGAAAAATTCTTGACCCATGTAATCTCTATAAAAGGTATGGAAATAATTTATTTTGTTTCTGTAACTTTTCAAAAGCCAGGAGATTTAAAACAAAATAAAGAAGGTGTAGATTTAGTAATAGATTTACTGTAATAGTAAAACATCCCTTACCTTCTATAAAGCACATTCTAATACTGTTAATTTAAAAAAATATCTGGCTACCTTAATGGCAACCTCACATATAAAACATGGCGCCTTCATTTGGATTAGAAGCTCATTACAGTCAATGCAAGTCAACTTAACTTAGCTCTACATATGCTCTAAAAGTCAAAACCACAAAATTTATGGTTTGCCTTCTAATGGAGAAATATGCTTCGCTACCCAATTTTTTAAAGTAAGATGTCAGAAAATCTATCTAACAGTTGATATATAAGTAGACTATATCAGATATTTCAGATTTGTCTTTAGTATAAGCACAGCTAAGCAAATAACAAAGGAATATAAACATACATGATTTATGTACCTATTGATCTAATAGGGAAAAAACGTATATAAAAGTGCAGTTAAATTTAAAATTTATTATGAAGTATTCACATTTATAATATCGCTTGAAATCCTCTTTCAATGGAAAAAATATTTGAAGATTAGTTTAGCTATAAGTCATCATTTTGAAATGATTTATCTAGAATTAAGTTCATAAATTCATACTCAGAAGCTAATAAAGTATGGGGAAAAAAAACTACAGTAAAATCCCTATGAAGTGAGGAAATACTTCTAATTTTCCCTAGTGAAGCTGCTCTGTAAACTCAAATATGCTGAGTTTGTTTTAGACAACGTATATCTATAGTTATTTCTAGACACCAGGAACACATTAATACTCTTTAATGACTTAATTAGCCTTATTATTCCACTTGCTTTCTCTTTATGATGAAAAGCCTATGAACCCGTTACTGTCCCTTCAGGACTACGTGAGACATTTCATCCATCTTCCCTAATGGGCTGCGATCACCTCAGATTCATCTATTTGGTGATGGGCTACTGGTTTCCAGCACCCGTCTTAATTTCACTGTTACCAGATCCTGCTTCTACAGCCACTTACAACATATGTCAATCACTAACGACGCTCCAAACTCAAAAGGGCCCTTTCTCCCTGCACTCAGCATGGACCACAGTTTTCTACTCTCATCTAGACTGAACTATTTCTTTGTTTTCCTGCATCCAAGCTTACTTTTACTTTCTTCCCCCATTCCAAATCATTAACTTCTCTCCTATAAGGACTTTTATACAACTCTTAGGCATTCCCTTATTATATGTATAACTTTATTAGCAGCTTCTTGGTGCTAGGCCTAAATATGGACCATATATGATTAACCCTAGGATTAGCTGAAATGTCTCCTCTTTCAAGGTAGATACTCTAGCATTTGAATATTTTTACTAATAGCAAGTGCCACCTGGCTTGATAGGTCCCCACCAGTCAAGAAAACCCATTTTAGACTTCAAAGAAGTGAGGAAATCTTCTACTAAATCAAGCCACTGATCTATGCAGTATGTCTGTTACAGCAGCTCATAGTGCCCTATTATGATGCTCTAAAGAAAAGTTAATGGTTACATAGCGCTTACTATGTGTCAAATGTAAGTACTCTCTACACTTCTGAACTCATGATAGATGAGAAAATACTATTAATACCCCCATTTTCAGCTGAAATACACCGAGGACAGAGTGAAACCTTCTAGCCTGTCCAAGCTGATTCGGCTTTTAAGTAAGTGGCAGATCCTGATGCAAACTCCGGTGCTGGGGCTCCGCAGGCCACGCTCTTAACACCATGCAGTGGTGCTTCTCCAAGCTTTTATCAGTCAAAGGAATATAAATATAACCAGTGCGGGTCCCACTGTGATGGAAAATGAAGGTGGGGAAAGTTCGGGGTCTCAAGGTGGGAAGGCAGAAGCGTAAGGATGATCGCTGACACAATACTTAAACTTGTCATGCCATAAAGACTCCTCATTTCCAGATTCCATTAGAGACTTGGGTTCCATAAAATGACAAGAATTTGTTTTCATTTGAAAAATACATGGTTTAATACATTTAACTCCTTAGAAGTAAAAAACTAAGACTCTAAGGCATCTACGGGACTAGTCTTTGCCACACTTCGGATCTGCAGACAGAAAGTGGACTAAAGTTCTATTCATATCTATAACTATTCCACTAAAGTTCTATTCCTATCTATAACTATTCAACTAAAGTTCTATTCATAAGGGAAGGACCACCTTCCCTATAGATTTCCCTGTCCGCCTGCACGCAGGACTCTACATAAAACGGCACCCTTTGGAGGAGTGAAGTCCAGCATGGGGCCCGGCAGGCTTGAAGTGGTCAGGACACAAGAGCCCTTACACATGCATCATAAAGACTTTACTGTCCCCAGGCCCAATTCCTACCAGCTTCTCTTGGTGGCAGAGGGCTTGATTTTACTTTTTGATAATGGAAAATGCACCGATTTTCAATGCAAACATGACAACAGCCACAAACACCATCACTGAAATCATTTGTATCCGGCTACTGGACATAAACAATAGTCCCCCCGCCCCAAATCAGTATTTTAAGGGGTGTCTGGCTGGCTCAGTGGATGCAGAGTGTGACCTGATCTCAGGGTTGTGAGTTCGAGTCCCATGTTGGGTGTAGAGATTACTTTAAAAATAAAACAAAATAATAAAAGGTTTTAAGATGCCTTTTCTTTGCTTACACACGTAAAACTTAATTTTGTAACCCTCGTATGTCACAAAAAGCATCCAGACTCAAGGATATGCTTTTTTCCGATCTCAATAACTAAGAAATAGCTGTGTTTTTGTTTTTGTTTTACAATTGTTAATTGTTCCTTCCTTCCACCTATGTAAGTCAGACAACAGCTGTGTAGGGATAACAACAGCTAACTTTTATTGAGTATTTACTACTTCTGGGCCTTATACAAAATATTTAACACATATTCTCTTACTGATTCTTTACAACAATTGCTGTGATTTACCCCCTATTTTATAGATGAGGCTCATGAGACCTGGAAAGATAGTGGCCTTCATCTTTTACCACCCAGACAGTGTGGGAGTCAGGATTCGAATCCTGGCCAGGTGATGCTGGAGCCCAGACCCACAGCCACCACGCTTCCCTCAACCTCAAACATGGCTTGTGAGTTGCCTCAGAAAAACAGGTAACAGTTATATTAAGGGAACCTGTTTGGGTGCCCCACGCAACCATGGCCCCAGATTAGTTATTCTTCCTCCATAAAATGTCATCTGAAAGGGCTGAAGCTCCCCTCCCTCGGGCATGCCCATCTCAGCCTCTCTCATCTCCAGAGAGATTCCTGAGGGCTCGTTGCTCTGAGACCTCCAGCTCCAATTTCCCGCCGCCCCTGGTTTCTTGGTTTCTGGGCTGCCTCTTGCCCTCAGCCTATGCTCTATCCCCACCAGGACCCGGTGGGCTCAGCTCCCCTGAGCCCCGAGAGCTCAGCACAAGAGCCCCGCCAGCCTGACTCCCTGAGTGAAGGCCTCCAGCAAGAGGGTGTGGGACCCAATCAATAAAGGCCTGACCTGACTGAGACAGTGGGAGGCTGCGGCTGGCCTACATCCTCACTCGAGACCCAGATTCCCACTGTAATCGTGCCAAGCTATTAGTCACGGGCTCCCTGTGGGCAGGGGCGGTCCCCAGGCACCACTGCATCCCATCCCAAAGGGCATCTCAGAAGGGGAGTTTGAAAGGGTTCAGGTAAATGATCACGATACTACAAATAAATATGGCGGGTGACTTCTTAGGATGCCCATTAGGTGACTTACATCAAGGAACTCGCTGAAAGGAAGAACTGTGGCATTTCCCCAACTGAAGGCGTTCACGGGCTTGCAGAATCAAAGAATCAGTCTCTGTCTGTCTGTCCTGTCTCTCTCTTTCATACACAAACACACACACAGAACCAGAACACCAAGCCCTCCCTCCAGGGCCTGTGTAAGAACTAGTGGCCATTTACTAAGCAGGAAGGGCAGGGTCAAGCCACTTGGCTTCCTGCTGAAGGCTGCCCCAGGCGTTCCCACTAACTGATAATGAGAACACACTCGCTGCTCACTCCTCGTGGCGGCTGCCCAAGGAAGAAAAAGGGCTCTGGCAGGGTTCGAGTGGCCTTATTTTTAAATAAGTTTTACACAGCACCTTCTTTCAAAAAAGTCCCCAACCATGAACTGCATAAACCATTGCCTTATGCTGAATGTCACTTTACAATTCTTAGTAAGTCTATGCTCTAGTTGACATCCCAGAGAAAAGGGACAACAAGATCCCTGTTCTCCTCATTCCCTTCACTTCCCACGTCTGGACTGTCACTGTAACCAATTCCCTGTGGCAGGCACCCAGAGCACTGGGCCTGAACCTGTTTAGCTAACACACACATGCCACTACCTCTACGGAAATGTCTTCAAATTCTCTGATTATGTAGTTACTTCCAAATTACATTCCGCTACCTCAACGTAAACAAACAGAAAGAATACACCACATAAAATAAATCAAAACGTTAATGGTTTGATAAATAAAATTATCTATATTATTTTGTACTGTATGAAATCAAAAACAAAAGTGCCCACTAACTGTATTTAAGAACCACTGCAATAAGGCTTGAGAACAGTGTCTCTATAACAGAGAACCATGGATCTGGCTTGCGTGTAGACGACCTGTAGAAGTCTAGAATTACCCCCTCCTAAAATGCAAACAGAACCAGCAAGTGAGTAATTATGGCTTAGAGATTCAATTCCAATTATTTAGCAAAAGAACTTACTCCATCCGGGAAGTGATGGCCAGTACAGAGAGCTTAAAGGATCTCAAATAGAAAGCAAATTTTTCTGATTTAAATACTCCTTTTCTCTTCCGCTAAACAATCTCTTTAGGCTTGAAAGACAAATGTTTCTGCGTTTTTCTAAACCCAAACTCAGTGCTTCAACAGCTGATAGAGAAATTCATTCACCCAGAAGAGTCTGCTATCACAGAAAATGTTCTCCAATAGTAGAAAAATTACATAATGCCAATCTGCACAAGAACGAAGGAATTAGGCCTCGGAAGATAAAATCGGTGTAAAGACCTCATTTTCTTGCCAGGTGACTGAACAAAAGAAAGACTTGAGCAAGCCTTTGGGGAGTTATTTATTTCAACAAATATTTATTGTCTATTCTGGGCCTAGTGTTGTGCTAACAGCTGAGAATACACAGATGAAAAGGAATAACAAAGAAATGATTTATTCTGATTGAAGCTCTAAGCCAACTCTAAAATCAAATTTCATACACTACCCTACCAAAAATCACCAAATATGGAAAATGTGAAGTCAATACGAATAATGAAAGAACAGTCTCCCATAAGTGGGTTAGTTCCCTAGTTGGAAAACAAAATAATGTTATTAAAGCTCTAATATAAGGTAACACTTAATAAATGAGTATCTAGGCTTCCTCGAGTTAAAACAGATTAATCCCTCATCAGTTTTAGATTATAACTTAAGAAAAGTTAATATGGTTAGGAAGTACTAAAAGCACATGTTAACGAATAAATTTGCTTGTAGAACAAGACATTTTTGTTTTAGAAAACCACCTAACAAAGGTTCAAATATTAGAAAACATCAACTATTCGTAGCCAAAATCTAGGATATCACCTTAAGTTGCAACTGAGAGCAGTAAAAAGGGAGTAACATCAAAGATTCATTTGTTTTCCTGGACTGAAAACTATGGGATCATTTATAGGGAAAATCTAATGTAGATCAACGAAAAACAGGCCCACATATCTATGCCAGTGGAATCAGAGAAACACATCAGTCCACTGGTAAATCTAATGATCCAACACTTCAGACAGAGAAACCAAAGGAGCTTTGAAGGTGTCTACAAACACATCATTAGAAAAGATTATGTAGCCGATGCCATGTCACATTTCAACCTCAGGAAAGACCATGTGGCCCAGAGATAAGGGAAGGTTTTTGTGTCAATTCAAGTGAAAGTGGTTGCCACTAAAATAACCATAACTGCAATAAAGAAAGCTTGTTTGATGATACATGTAAAAGACAAAGAGTAAGCGAAAATGAATACATAATTACAGTGTGTCACCTCACTGACACGGAGTACACCAACAAGCATAATAATTTGCTGAGATTACAGATGGATAATTAGCCTTCCAGTGTGGGACTGATAATACACAGTTCCATTAGCATTCACTTAAGGTTATTTTAGAAAATAATTATGAATGCTTGCTCAGAAAGAGTCATAAACAGGAAACCAGCAGATTCTTAACTATTCATCTTTTAATTTGGTAGAATTTACTAAAATAACCTTCTCTTAAAAGACATATCCTAAAGCTCTACAAAGAAAAAAAATGTGTAAGAGCATTTAATCCCCAGGGAGATTCAACATACTTAATGACCAAACAGTATACACCTACCAATCAGAACTGACACACTGTCAGAACAGATACACCTACCAATCAAAACAGGCACACCTTCCAATCGGTACGCAGACGCCAACCAATCAGAATAGGCACGCCAACCAATAAGAATAAACACAGGGCTAAAAACAAAAACAAAAAACAAATAATGCCGCAGTAATGTTGGGACTAGATGAGTTTCAGATAACCATGTAATTCTGTCAGAGTACCGTAAAGAAATAAAGAAACAAAGGCATTTATGTGTTCACAATTATTTCTGTAAAATAAGGGACTAAGACTTCTGAGTTAGGGCAAGAACAGAAATATCCCCAAACAGTGGATTCCTAGAATGCACTCAGCAGAAGTGCTATCAATAGTCATGAGCTAGCATCAGTCGGTTAAATTATAAAAAGAAATATTATTTTGAATTGTCATACCACTTTACACTTTTTTTTTCCCCCCAAGAAGCCATGAATTGAATTGAAAGGCCTAAGTTTTCCTCCAGCCCCGGCTTCTATGAACTGGAAAGTGAGAGGAGAGGTGAAAGAAACACTGACTGAGAGGCGCTCCCGTGTTTGATTTCACCGTCTTCTCACCTTGCCACGACAACCCATAGAAGATATTATTATCCTTAGCTTAAAGACAAAGAAGCTGTGGCTGTGAGGCCTTAAGAACTTCACCAATGCTGTAAGACTAGTAAGTAGTGGGACTAATTTTCAGGACTCTGCTCCACAAGGTCATGTAACTACTCCACGCCATTCACAGTGGGGACCATGTATGTTTATTCCATCATAATTTTCTATGTTTCCAATGAAATCACGCAAGTGGAAGGGCCTCACAAAGTAGAATGGTTGTATATGTATTCAGAAGACAAGGATTTGTCAACATGGAAAAACTTCGTATCATTTTTCTGTGATTTTCTTTTTTTCTTTGTATTCTTTTTACTTTACCAGTCAACTATTCCATTCAATATTATTCAACAAGTGATGAGAATGAATCAAAGGAAAACATGTTTCCTCCCCAAATGACTATCTAACTGAGAAACAAGTTTATCACTCACTGCTTGCTCTAAATCACCCCACAGAAAGGATCTATGGAAAGAAATTATACCAGCTTTGAAAGGCCAGAAAGGATCAAAGTGGTCAGGATTATGAAATGAATATTTAAAATATTTATGGACTTCAAGAGAGGAACTAAAAAGAAAAACACAAGAAAGACATGCCAAAAAGAATCAAGAATCCTGATTCAGTTGCTGGTTTTACTGGAAGACAGAGGCGTCTTCCCCCACGTTAGGACCCAACTGAACACCAAACCAGACCTTGGGTACTGGAGCACACAATGGCTGTGATGTCCCTGATCTCCTTGCAGTCTTTTCAACACTGACCTACTTCTCCAGGATAAGCTTGAATACCACACATTTTCTGTGATATTCCCTAATCATGCCACCACACAATCCTGCCTTTAGGTAAATTCCTGTATCTACAGGATCATATATTTTCCAGTGGGAATTTGAACTCCCAATTTATAAAACCTGACAAGAGGAAATATATGAAATCGGGACTGAATGGGGGGGAAAATCAGATATCCAGTTGTCACTGGATAGCCTTAAACACTTAAAAATGGTTTTCCATCATTTCCATATTATCTCACATCCCCACCTAAATAACTGAGGGCCAAGAGAAAGTCTCATATTTCTTTTCAATCAACCAGAATGCTAGATACATAGGAGCTCATCAATAAATACTTAGTGGTTATTTCATATAACACATCAGAAAAGTTGTGTATCGTAGAGAGTTTTTTAAATGCTAGAGTTTAGGAGTTAAAGGAAAAATGAAATTTAGGGAAAGATACTCAAATGAAAAAAGGTTTTAACAATTTAGAGGAAATTTAGCAACCAGGTTCAATGATTCATTTTAACCTTTATGATTAGAAAACCAAATTTTTGTTCTTCATAAAGGAAAATCGATCAAACATGAAAAAATATGTAAAACAAAGAACAGAAATCCCTGAAGGAATGAATAGAAAAGTGCCTTCAGCCAGCACCTGGCAGGCTCAGTCGATAGAGCATGTGACTCTTGATTATCAGGGTCATGAGCTCAAGCCTCACATTGGGCACAGAGATTACTTAATTAAAAAGAAAAAAATTTTAAGTGCCTTCAAGAGGGAAAATTAGATGAGGTAGCAATAGCTACTCCAAAACTTTCTCAACAGAATTCTTCTTCTGAGCCGTTTTCCAGTTTTCCCCTTAAAATAGTGTTACAAATCCTTGAAGGAGTGGTTTCTGCTTCCTTCCAGAGCACTCTCCTCTCTCGTACCTGTGAACTCCAGCCCCCAAGGACCAGGCCACAGTTCCCTTCAGAGATGCAGACCTAGAAAGAAGGCTCTTTCCAGCGGACCTGCATCTTAGACCTTGAGACTGGGGATAACCAAATGGAGTCCGTCAGTGATCTTTATCATAAACCTCACGTGCAGTATTTTCCCGAAGTGGAGAGCAGCCGCAATCCACTCCTTGCGCATATACAAAAGCATGTGCTGGATGCTGCTTGGGAAGGTTTATCACAGATCCTCCCTTCAGGGATCTGGTAGTCTGGCACAGAGGAAGAGAAGTGTATTGATGGCCATAATTACAAGATCCAGCCCACTATGTCTGAAGCCCCCAAAGCGGACTTCCAAACTGCAGGTATCCGCACCTCTCTGCCTGAGCGCTGCGCCACTGGACAGGCCAACGGTGGCAAGACAGCCCCCACCTAATAAGCCCCCCAAGTGGGTATGTGAATGCCCCAGCCTCCTCACCCTTCAGGAGGGACAACTTTATAGCTTTAGCGTTCTCCAAAATGTGGTCTGCAAACCACACGCCAGCAGAGTCACCGGCACCCAGGAGCTTGGGACAAAGGCACACGCCCAGGCCTCCGCATTTTAACAAAGTCCCCAGGTGAGTCTCATGCATGTGAATGTTTGGGAAGCCCTGCCGGACACCACCAACCACAGCCTCCCCCGCAAGCTTGAGGCTCCCGCTGCCCACCGCCGGGGCTGCCTTCCCTGAACTATCTCCTGCCTCCGCTCTCCCATCGATGCTTCCCGCACGTACCCAGTAAACACAGACACACGACGGAGATAAGACGTCCTGGGCACTGAAGGAGACTCCAACCAATACACAGATCAGAGCTGCTCAGAACAGGTAGCTCTGCACAGACAGCGATGGTGGGAGGAAAAGGCAGCTGACGGGTGGATGGGGGCGGGCGACGGGGGGAGGAAGGACAGCAGTGAAGATGTGAAGGCAGGAGAGGGAAGGAAAGGTATCTGGCCTTTATTTTGCAACTCATGGGAGGAAATTCATGGTTTGAACAGAAGAGAATCATAATCAATCTAGTTTATGAGAAGTCACGTGAGAGCACTGTGAACCGTGTAGGGAGCGTGGGGAGTGCGTGTCCCCACTGTGCCCCATCGTCTGTCCCGCCCGTAGGCGCAGCACACTGGAGCAGTGGGGGTTTGCCATCCAGTTTGGAGGAATAAGCTAAGACCTCCTGAAGGGTAAATAACTGAGTGTTCTATGCATAAATGATCATGTCCCACTCACGGCAGTCACCAAAACATATTATGGAATAAGAAAAGTAATCATACTACCACTGTGCCTTCATTTCGTTTGAGTTGGTGCTTTCAAGGAAGTTACAGGAACATCATCATCCCAAGCTCCACCCACACCCCCGCGCAGCCTCTGGTGACAGGCCCAGAGCACTACACGTGACCACGTTCGAGACCTTCAGAAGTTGATGATGATGGGGTCTGCCCCAGGGGTCCCCAAGACCACTTACTCCCAGGCCCAATGGTTCACCTGGGAGACTCCCGGGACTCAGCTCACAGTTGCACTCAGGCTCAGATTTATTACAGCAAAGCAGAATCAGCAATGGGAAAAGCCTCAGGGGGTGAGTCTGGAAGAAACCAGGCACAGGCTTCCAAGGGCCCTTTCCCAGGGGGCTCCCAACAGATCCACTTAATTCCACCGGCAACAAGCTGTGGCGATGCACGTGAAATGCTGTCTTCCAGGGAAGCTCACCTGAGTCTAGGAGTGCAGGGTTTCTAAGCCCCGGGCGGGGGGGGGGGGGTGTCAGTCAAGTAGGCACCGTCTGCCTAGCACCTGCCAAACTTCCAGACTCCCAAAAGGAAAGCAGGTGCTCAACATAAACCACGTTGTTTGTATAGTTTAGGCCACCGTGAGCCACTCTAATCAGTCCTGAGAGTGGTGGGAACTCTCTAGAAATCCAACTTCCCAGACACCAACCAAGGGTCCATCCTGCAAGCAAGGCCTTCCCAAGGAGAGCAGTCAGACCTGCTGTGTTAACTCTTTCCTGCACAGGGTCACAACATACTCTTGGAGCTTGAGTTCTAATCACATTATTGGTTAAAGTTCTGCCTACTTAACCAGAGGCAAACTGCCATAAATGGGTATTCTAGGGAGGTGGGGTACGTTACAGACAAGGATGTAGGTACATACGCCAGTTCTACTTGGAAAAATTTGTTCTAACCTGTCGGCTAATTTCAGGAAGTAGTAAGATATAAAACAAATCCATTATGTATGTATAATAAGAAATGTAATTACACATTTCCATCTGGCTGCAATTATGTCAATAAAAAAAGAAATATGCAGCTCCTGTCCCACAAGATCCCAATTCATTAGGGCTGTCTCCTTACACTGAGATATGGAACCAACCAAAAAAAAAAAAAGTTGCCTTTTTCCCCCCACCTCCCCTCCCCCCTCCCCCTCCCCAAGAAAGAGTTGGCTGCTTTTTTTTTTCAGATATTGTTTATTTTATTTGAGAGAGAGCATGTGCACACAAACAGGGGGAGGGGCAGAAGGAGAGGGAGAGAGAGAACCTCAAGCAGACTCTGCACGAAGCGTGGAGCCCCAAGCAGGGACCGATCTCACCACCCTGAGATTGGGACCTGAGCCAAAATCAAGAGTCGGATCTGGGTAACCCAGGCACCCCAAAAAAGTTAGCTTTTAAACACAAAAAATCAGCAGGAAAAAAACCCATGACCCAATAAGGAATAAACCTACTATTGCTTTTCCCCCTGTTCTCAGCATGTATCTAATTAGTACTACCAAAAAAATAAATCACCTAAAACCCCGAGACTAAAACATTTCTAAAGCATCTTTCAAACAGAGACAGTGCTTCTCCCCTTTCATTTTATCATGCTTTCAGAAACAACACTTATCTGAAGGTCTCCTGAACCTGCCTTTTGTAAACTTACCGCAAACTTATGAAGGAAGTTGAGATGTCTACCTGTTTGTGGGAACTTAAAACTACCTACAGCAAAGAAGTCAGGTTTCAGACTTCCCTTCTAAGTCAGGAGAAGATTTTGCAACGTAATGCACAATTTTCTTAATCTCAGAGAGAGCGCCTGGGCTGCACCGCGAAAAGATCACATGAGGTGATCCTGTGCATTTCTTGGCCAGCCAGGAAGAAATTTCAGTTCTTTGCTACTGAGGTTCAACCCTGTGTGTGCTGTTACTCCTCACGAAAGTGAGAGAGGAGCCCAGCACTCTTTGCAGCCTCGACCGGTGGGCTTTGCACAAGTCCTAAGCCAGTGCAGATTTCCCCTGCTGTGCAGTAGGGGATCTTACTTACTGGGGCTGCCCAGACGGCATTCTGGCCTACAAAGCACTGGTACAATCACTAAGTCTTTCTGGTTTCGAGATAAGTGAAGTTTGCCTCTAACTTATTCATCTCCCAGGGAGTATGAGGAAAGGAACAATCACAAGGGAAAACACTTGCCAATGAAAGAATAAGTACTAATATTTGTCCCTTATCTTCCATTTTCAGCTGGAAAAGAACACTTGAAAGCACAGCAAAGAGCAATCTAAAAGATGATTTTTCTTCTGCAAACAAAGGACACTTAAGAAAATGAAAGCCTTCAGACCAAAATACTTAATTTTTAATAAAAGAAATAAACTTGTACAAATACAGATTCTGATGTTGATACATTTTTTCACTGCATTCCCTTGCTCAAGCCAGCCACCCACTGGAAAACAGAGAAGACGGGGGGCGGGGGGGGGGGGTGTGGATCAAACAGCCTCTGCACCATCTGATTTACCATGAGTTCTAAAAATTTATATGCAAGAACACACAAAGAGGGTCGGGAAAAGCACTCATGTATTATTAACATCAGTTTCAACAGACATGAACTATGCTTCATTTGTTCAAAGCAAATGTCAGCACAAACACATTTTTTTCTTAAAAGGAATATTGACCACTGAGATGACACAAAACACACACTTACAATGAAGGCGGCTCTTAAAACAGCACTGTGGTAAATCGGGGATACTCTCGTCACCTTGCGAGATTCCAACATCTCGGAACATGGCCATAATTTATCCCTACGCAGTCAGCACATTTTTTTAAAACTCAGTTTGGCTTCCAAGGCTGAAATTTCCAGAAAGGCATATAATATCTTGTTCGCCATAACTGGATTTAGGACAGTGTGCCACGTTCCAAATCCAGGTAGAGAACCATTTTAAAACATTCGTGTAAAGGCCAAAAATTGTTTTAGAATAATTCTCATGGGTAAGAGAGGAGGAAACAAAAATGCCCTCAGGCATTTCGACAAGGTATAATAATTGGGGCTGGAATAGAAGTCATTCTAGTACATTACCAAATTAATGAGGAAACAAACTTACTCCTGACAATACCGCTTACAAGCAATGTGCTCGTCTTTCCAACAAGGTGAGGCTCAAAACAATGACATTAAGATGTGTTTGAGCAGCCTGAAGGGTCACCACACATATCCAAGGACAGGGAGAATGACCTCCCCTCTAAAGGGGACATGCTTCGCAAAATCACCTTTTTGGCGAAAAGTTCTAGAAAAAAGGCAACATCCTGGGCTGACCACTGTCCTGAAATCAGCATCCTCCCACTGTGACACAGAGCCTTTTACCCATGGTGACACCCACACGGGCACAAGCCAAGAAGCTGGGGCAATGGAGAGCAAGAACCCATGTCAATTCTTTGTCCAAGAAACAGAATTATTTGCTACCAACTCCCATCCCATCATGACCACCACCATCCAGCTGGGAGAACTGAGCTTATCTCATACAAAATAATCAGATAGATAGATAGATTTTAAAAAAACAAAAAACCTCCGTTCCACTATTCAAGTTCCTAAATGAAAAAAATTAATATGATTGCTAAAAATGTGAGCATCATGCCCAACTCTGTAAAATAAAGTATATAGAATTGTAAGTTGGCTTTCTCACTTTAAGAACCATTCACCTTATGAAAATAAAAAGAGAGATTAAACCAGTTTGGCTAAAAAACAAAGAGGTACCAAATGCCATTTGCTTCTCCAAAAATAGTCCCTTAGTTCTACATGGAAATTTGAACTCACAGAGGACAAGGAACGAAAAAATGTTCCCTCCTTCCTTAGTGATCATGGTTGCAACCCAAACTTCAGGATGTGTAACAAGGAGTGATTAAAACGGACCATCCACAATGTGCAACGCCTGGAGTGCAACCACCCACACCTCCCCTTTTCCCAAAATGCGGTGATGAGTGAGAGCCCCACGCAGGCAGGCCAACCTGATGCCCTTCTGTGACGGGAGACCAGGCCACAGCTGAGGAAGGAAGAATAGATGTACCTTCTCTTGATTTCTGTATTCTCTTTTACTCCAACACAAATTAAAAATGAAGTCAAATTCAAGAAGTGTATTTTTGGCTTTACTATATCTTTTAGAAAGGTAAACAACAAAGTTATAGACTTGGAATCAACCGGATGGTCATACTGAATGACAGACTGTTGCGATCTGTCCTGAAATCTAATACCTCCCACATCTCTACTGACAGTATTAATAAAAAATACTTCTTCCTGATGCAATTCTTTTTTTTTTTAATTTTAATTTTTTTTTAATTTGAGAGAGAGAATTAGACAGAGAGAGCACAAGAAGGGGGGAGGGTCAGAGGGAGAAGTAGACTCCCTGCCGAGCAGGGAGCCCCATGCGGGACTCGATCCCAGGACTCCAGGATCATGACCTGAGCCGAAGGCAGATGCTTAACCAACTGAACCACCCAGGTGCCCAACCAACTGAACCACCCAGATGCCCCCTGATGCAATTCTTTATGAATCATATTGTAATAGGTTTATCTACTTTCCTCTGAGAATTAACTGGGTAGGATTACAAGTGCTAGAAGTTGGGAGGGGGAGAGTTAAATGATCTTGACCGTGGAAGGATGTTCTCACAGAATAAAGATGAAATTCAATAGGAATATGTACTCCCAGCACTTGCGGGGCGGGGCGGGGGAGGAATCCATGCAAAAACATGATAGAGGGAAATGCAAAAACGCAGGAGACTGTATGCAGATCAAAGACAACCATATGTTAAAACAGGGCTAGCCATGTCATATTAACATATTGGGGAAAAAAAGAACAAACACGGCGCTGGTAGAAAAACAGTTACAGAAGCCCTCTGCACTCAAAATTGCTCTATTTCTTGGAATGATCTATTTAGACAAAAGACAAAGATATTTGGACTCACATCTCAGTTCGAGAGAAGGTGCCCAAATACCATCTACTTTGACTTCATAACCACACCGCAAGCGCTGGGCTCCATTACTGGTATTTGTTGTTTACAGAAGAAAACAACTAGGATGATACAGGACAAGGTTTCATTCCTGCCTTTTGAGAAATGATGGAAAGAACCCATCACGTTTCACAAAAAGAAGAAAGCAAGGCCTAAGAGCATCATGAGGCCAACCTCAATCAGTTGGAAAAGTAGATTATATTCCACTGGGTTCCAGAGTCCCAGTGTCCCCAAAGGATGGAACCTGAAATGAGTTTCAGGACAGATTATAGCCCAATATCTGAAAAGTTCCTAACAAAGAGAGATGACCAAAGAATTAATTCCTCTCAAGGGATGATGTTCCCACCACTCAGTACAGAGGGCAATCAGCGAACGATAAATCGCGGGACGTTAGGGAGATGACTCGAGTGTGGGGTGCAAGCTTGGACCTTAAAGCCCATTCTTAATGGGATTCTACAATTAAAACTCTCCTTGAAAAACTTCACATGTGTTAATTATAGTCAGCAGACTTCCTGGAAAGAAAGCGAAGGGCTCTAAAAAAACAACAACAATAACTTCCTGTCCACCCCTCACAATGTACAAAAAAAAAGAAGAAGAGCAGAGAGAAAAACCTCATCCATGTGAATAACAGCAAAACACTTATCGATCAGAAGCAGTAGAGAGGGAGCAAGCAGAGCGCGCTCTCCAGGGACACGCACGGCGCTCCTGGCTCGTCCAGCAGTCCAGGGCGGAGGGCTGCTTGGACAGGGAAGGTCCGGACAGGGAAGGGGAAGGAAGGGTGAGGAACGCCTGGCTGAAACTCGCCTTGCGACCCACGCCAGCTGTGGAGGAGTGCAAGATGAAGCCGCGGCAAAGCTTGCAGACCGAACCTGTGGCTGTCATAGAGCCTTCTGGCCCCCCGTCCTCTGGCAAGCGGGGGGCTGAACACACAACATTGACCGGCATCTTTCAGTCCTGCAGCTCAAGTGCTATGGGAAGGACATCGACAGACCCAAGACAAATAGGGAAGGAAGTCAATGAGATTCCACCCACACCATTTTTGGACAAAGAGTAGGGCCAGGCAAAACTGGGAAAACTCCAAAGAGAAACTGAAGACAACGCACGCACAGAACATGCAACAAGGAAAATGAAGACCACACTCTGGAAGATTCACTCTAGGAAACAAGAAGAAGAAGAAGAAGAAGAAGAAGAAGAAGACAAAGAAGAAGAAGAAGAAGAAGAAGACGACGACGAAGAAGACGAAGAAGACGAAGAAGAAGAAGACGAAGACGAAGAAGACGAAGAAGAAGACGACGAAGAAGAAGACGAAGAAGACGACGACGACGAAGAAGAAGAAGAAGAAAGAAGAAGAAGAAACAACAAAACAACATATAACCATTCTGTACTATTAAGAAATGTTGGGGCACCTGGGTGGCTCAGTGGGTTGAGCTTCTGCCTTCGGCTCAGGTCATGGTCTCAGGGTCCTGGGATCGAGTCCCGCATCAGGCTCTCTGCTCAGCGGGGAGCCTGCTTCCCCCTCTCTCTCTGCCTGCCTCTCTGCCTACTTGTGATCTCTCTCTCTGTTAAATAAATAAAATATTAATAAAAAAAAGAAAATGTGAACTGTTTTGAAATAGGATATTAAAAAATGGAATAAGATAGAATGTGTCAGAGCTAGGAAATGACATAAGGAGGGGGAAAATGATACTGCAGAACTTAAAAATGAAGTTGGAGAATGAGAACTGTACAGTAAAACATTCCGTGATTCCAAACCTACTTCCTAGCGCGTGCCAGTTAGATGCCAACGACGGTCCCATCGGTGTTGCAGGGAAGCAATGTGAGCAAATCCCACAAGGAAAAGAATGGAGAAAGGAAGCAGTCAGAGGTAAGTTGACAGCTTTGGTAGAGAAAACAACAGAAGTCCAATATATGAAGCACTGGCATGCCGAAAGCAGCAAAACGTTCCTGTGGAGAGAGAAGATAGTCAGGGATCCGCTGGGAAAACCCCCGAAATGAAAGGACAAAGATATAGATGGAAAGGGGTCAGAGTGCTTCAGCATAAATAATGAAGGTCATCAAACACTGAAGCAAAGCCTGGTGAAGTTAACTAAACTTCTGTGTTAGGGAAAAAAGGGGCATCCAGTGAGAAAAGCAAAGCACAAAGGAAAAACCATCCAGCTGCTGCAGCCTTCTCCTCAAATGTAGATGTCAGGAAACAACGGAGCAGTAGTGACCCAATGGCAAGCGATGTGGGTGGAAAAGATGCGTCCTCCGAGAACACCAGCCCCGTGCCTGCCGCCATTAGCACATGAACTCCATGGAGACGCATTCTCAAATACACAAGAACACCAATAAATATATTCTCCATGGACCCTTGATGGAAAGTCTATCTGAAAGTGTAATCCAGCCAACTCAGAAGTAAATGAAAATAAATAAAAGCATACAATTAAAGAAAATGAGAGAAGAAATATCTGGTAATGAGCATTTATTTCAATAATGCAAACAAGTAATTTTTAATTACAGACACGAATATATATAAAGACTAAAATCTACGCATGAAAACTGAATAATAAGCAATACATAGCAAAATACTTCGATGGGTTTCTTTAGGCTTAACTAGAAATGATTCCCTTGATCATCCCAGGTACTAGATATGAAATAAAAAATGCAGAGTTTTAGAAAGTGTGAAAATAAAGAGTATGAACTTTTCAAAAACTACAGAATCATTTGGGAAATGTTAATGTTCACAAAGACCTGCAAGGTCAAACGTCAACTTTATTTCAGGGGAGATGAAGAAGGAAGGTAAGAAGGAAGAGGACAAGCAGAAGGTACACAAACCATTTCAGGATAACAGAGCAGACAGACTGAATCTGAAGAGTCAGAAAGTTGTAATCTGGGGAAGAGCAGAATACAGAGAATGTGGATTACAAATTACAAAAGGAGTGTGGGGGGCAAGTGGGGGAGGGGGTGCCCCGGGGTGGCTCAATGAGTTGGGTGGCTTGCCTTCAGCTCAGGTCATGATCCCAGGGTCCTGGGATCAAGCCCTGGGTTGGGCTCCCTGTGGGGAGTCTGTTTCTGCCTCTGTGCCCCCCCAACTCATTCTCTCTCTCTCTCAAATAAAGCTTTAAAAAAAAAAAAAAAAAAAAAAGAGCGGGGCGCCTGCTGGCTTAATGGGCTGAGCAGCTGACCCCTGATTTCAGCTCAGCTTATGATGATCTCAGGATCCTGATACTGAACCCCACACTGGGCTCCTATCGAAGAGTCTGCTTGTCCCTCTCTCTCTCCCCCTTTGCCCTTCCGTGGATGCCCTTTCACTCTCTCTCTCAAATAAACAAACGAATAACAACTTAAAAAAAAAAGAAAAAGAGCATGGACACTATCTTGAATACCATACCCTCTCATGCCAACTGACACAAATATCCTTTTTACATTCAAACTAAGAAAACTTCCATTTTCTGTACGTTTAGCCCTTCACTGACCATCAATAAAATTACAGGGACAGACCTGAATTTTCAGAAAAATGTCCTTAGCCACTAGACAAGTTTATGTTGTTCTTATAAGAGTTTTATCATTTCATACATTCAGTGTTGTCTCTGGGAAGACAGAAAAAATAAAATACATATATACAACAAAATGTGTTAATTATATTAGTAACCATTAAGATTTAGAGAACCATTATAATCCTGATAGCACTAACTTGTCTATCAGAGGAATAAGAAAAATTCAGAAAATGCAAATTAGGTACCAGGGAAGCAAAGAATGGAAGTAATATAGATCAGAGGTTAGTAAATTAAATCTACAGTGTCAAATCTGGCTTGCTGCTTATTTTTGTAAATAAAGTTTTACTGGAACATAGCCATACCCATTCACTAATAAAGTCTGTGGCATAGCTGAATAGTTGGAACAGAGATCATATGGCCCACACAGCCAAAAATATTTACTGTCTCACACTTTGTATTAATAAAGTTTCCCAACCCCAGGTTGCCTGGGTGGTTCAGTTGGTTAAGTGTCTGGTTCTTGATCTCAACTCAGGTCTTGAACTCAGGGTCATGAGTTCAAGCCCTATGTTGGGCTTCACACTGGGCCTGAAGACTATATTTTAAAAAAAAGTTTCTCAACGCCTGGTAATAGGTGAACAAATTTCTCCATTACATGGGCAGGTGGGGTCCAGGAAGTGGAGGTGTGGATTGGGGGAACGATAAATACTATTCCATCTCTGAAGCTGATAAATTGAGAAACATAACCTGAAGAATACCATTAGGAGCTACAGAGACTACCAACAGTAAAACTAAAAGCAGACTGGACGTTTCAAATTATTAGAGGTGGAAAACACAAAAAGAGACCTAATATAAACCAAACGGCAAAGGAAGGAGAGAGGGAAGGAGGAAGAAATGGAAAGAGGAAGAGAACTACCAGACATCAATGAAAGGATCAGAAGACAGAAATCAGCAAAAAAACTCAATCACATCTATGCTATCAACATATTTAAGTAGAATGAACTCACCTATTTAAGGAAAGATACTCTAAACTGAGGGTAAACAAAAACAAAACAAAACCTCTGCGAGGAGCAATAAGATATTAAGAATAGTTGAAAACAGATGGAGAAATAGGCCAAGCAAATGAAAATAATGGAAGTAAAAGATCCATATTAACATCCAACAAAGTTGAATTCCAGATAAAACAGAACTGACTTATGTAAAAAGGCAATGTTATAAGATAAAAGTTTAATTCTTATGGACATTTTTAAGGTACATGAAAACAGAATACTTTTATATAGAGAAGAAAAATCTTTGGAGATAGAAATTGCCATAAACACCAGAGTTTTAGAAGGCTTCAGCTCAATCCTCAGGACTTGGCAGACTCACAATATAAATAAGGAGATTCAACAAAAATATAAGCAATAAAATTAAATAACACTCATAAATTTCTATTTTATTACATATATATACTTTATGTATTCATAGAACAAAAATTGACTACATACTAGGCTACAATACACTCCAAAAAGTAAAAACAGTACAGACCACATTCTCCTTTCAAATTGACGTTAAGAGTAGGAATAAACAACAAAAATCACGCTTTGAAAATTTTAAGTTATCCTAAACAACCCTGGTTCAAAGATAAAAACTGAAACCATAATTTTAGAATATCTGTAGAGGAATGATATAAACACTACATAGAAGTAGGAAATTTCAAAGCTTTAAACACTTCTAACTCGAATTCAGAATATGCTAAAATAAACAACCAATTTTAATTCAAGAAAATAGGAAAAGGACAACCAAATAAACCTACAGAAATTGCAAGAAAGAATAAAAGCAAGAATAAATAACACCGGTCCCAAGACCATACAATGAGGAAAGAATTTATCTTTTCAGGATGCCTGGGTGGCTCAGTCAGTTGAGCATCTGCCTTCAGCTCAGGTCATGATCCCAGGGTCCTGCTCGGCGGGGAGCCTGCTTCTCCCTCTGCCTACCTGTCCCCCGCTTGCGATCATCCTCTCTCAGACAAATAAATAAAATAAATAAGTAATAAAATATATAAATAATTAAATAAATAAATAAAAATAAAATCTTTTAAAAAAAGAATTTATCTTTTCAATAAATGGTACTTAGAACAACTAGATTATCACTTGTTAAAAAAAAAAAAGAAGAAAGTCAGAACCCTACCTCACATCATATACAAAAATCGTCTTGAAGACCTACATCTAAGACCTAAATCTATAAACTTCTTAGAAGAAAATGTGAAGGTAAATATGACACCAAAATTATAAGAAACAGCAGAAAAAATAAATTGGACTTTGTCGTAATTAAAAACTTCGTGTTTCAGTATAATTTTGTACATGGCCAAACCTGTCATATAACGTTTTCAGTTCTGTTTTCTTTTTCCCCTGGAGACATTCATCCTAGAGCACTCCATCCTTCTGCAGATAAATACTCAATTTCCTAGAAACAGCTAAGACAATAAAGCTGAAGTTAAAAGTGTTTAAACAAAAAAAAGTACAGAAAAGAAAATAAAGACTGTATAATAGAAATTAATCCAATAAAATGCAAATGATTTTTTTAACCCATCAAGTGACAGTCACTAATGTAAACTAGAGGTGGCAAAGTAAACTAATACAACCTTTCTGAAAGATAAGGTGGTGACGTGTTTCAAAATTTAAGCCTGTGACTTGGCTGATGACCTAACCCCAAGGGACTTACCTACTGAAGGGATCAACTGTACAGGTATACATAATGGATCCCCTACAATATTCACTGTAGCATTAATTATAACATTTTATAATGGAATAAAACTATCCATCAATAAGGGTCAGGTATAGACAATAGTGTGTTGGTGAACATTTTAACAGTAACCTCCCAGTGGAGGAGTAAGCCCTGATTTGCAGCATTTGCCAATTTCCATGGTGTAAATACTCCCCATGATGGCTGAGTTCAAGCTGTCAAAGTGAAGTCACCCAACAGAGAATTTAGAAGAAATGTGTACAACTAGCTTTCATGTGTAGACACGAGCTAAAAACAGCACACCACTGTATGAATAAAAATACACTGCAACTACAAAATCTGCAACTCTACAATTGCACTCTACATTGCAACTCTAACAACCCATATATATGAGGCTAAAGATTTATATTAACATAGCAAGATATCCATTACGTATTATTGGATGAGAAAAGCCAATTACATACAGAACAACTTTTGTTGCATAATTTGTAACAGTATGAACTTATGTGTATTTCGTTGTCATTTTAGAAGAAAAAGAATCATACAACAGTGATTCATAAACACTATGTTCGAACTACTTTTGCCTATAGCAACAGAAGTATATCTAACTTTCATGTAGTCCCTAAACCAAATTAAGACCTTCATTTTAAAACAGAATAGTAGAAGATCAACAGAGTTGGCCTCGAAATAATTAAAAGCTTCTGTATTAAAGAGTACAAAACAAAGAGAAAAACAAAAGACTGGGTCTAAGTTATTTACAATAAATATGAAAAAGGCTAATTTCATATGTATGTTCAGAACTCATAAATAGACAAAGGAAATAAAGAGACAACTTACAAAATAGGAGGTCCAACTAGAAACAAACACATGGGCTAATGATCATTCTCACTAGTGATCAAATAAATGCAAATTCGCAAATTACATATGATTTCTTTGCTTGGTAACTTATTGATACCCTCATAATATTGTTCCTGATGTTGCAAATCGCGTACAATCACTTTAAGACATGTTTTAGGTGTGTGCAATCAAATCATAGAATTTTTCATATCCTCAGACCTACAATTAACATTTTTATTAATCTATTCTAATAAAGCGTGTGTGTTTAAAAAATACTAACTCCAGGGGCACCTGGGTGGCTCAGTCAGATAAGCATCTGCGTCCAACTTGGGTCATGATCCCAGGATCCTGAGATCAGGCTCCCAGCTGATCAGGAGTCTGCTCCCCCTGCTTATGATCTCTCTCTCTCTCCTTCTCTGTCAAATAAATAAATAAAACCTTAAAAAAATAAAATAAATAAAAATTAAAAATGCTAACTCCACCAAGAATTTCATCACAGCATAATTTTTAAAATGGTTACATTGGGGAGGCACCTGGATGGCTTAGTCAGTTAAGCACCGTATGATTATACCTTTGCAAGAAACAAAAAAATAAAATAGACAACAAAGGATCACACACAAAAAATGATGTTTCTTAGGTTAGTACACTTTGGATAAATTTATGAATAAATTTTAAGTTTTTCAAACTTGCTGTAAAAAACGGTTTCCATTATTTTATAATATTTCAAAAATCAATGAAAAATCACACATAAAAAACATTATTGTACACCTGACACTATTGTAACATTTTGTGTCAACATGATACTTCAAAAAAAGTTAATATCCTTTAAAAACAGTTATTAACATAGAACAGATTGTCATTCTTTTGAAGGCCAACATCAAAACAATATAATGTATTTCTTAGGAATGTAAGAAAATTCTTAAGTGGAAGAAAATAAACACATCTTGATTCAAACTCTATTAAACACAATGGTTTTTTCTCATCATTAAACTTTACTATTTTAGGAAACAATCGTACCACCAAAGGATAGCTATCTGAAGTGCTCTTATTTCGTTCCCAAAAGAGAATAAAATACAATATAAATTCAGTTGGTAGCATACAGTTTGAAGATACATTATATAAAGGATGAATATATTTAATAGAAAAAATAAATCATTGTGTGATTCTATGATTCAATACACTGGGATGCACAATGCATTAATTAATTCTGGGAAGGACAGATCATAATTTGAGTAGCAATTCACAGACTCTAGGGATTTAGAAAAACCCTAGACAAGATTCTCTGTTCCCATAATAAGCATGGCCTGGAGTGGAAAGCCCTACAGCAAATGTGTTTCTCAAAGGACACAGCTGGGGATTTTGATGAAAATATATTTGGAGTCAAGATTTCCTAAGAAATACTATTAATGAAGTCCTCCTATGATTTCCTCCATTAAAATGCAACCTTTTGCCAAGATTTGTATGGATAGGAAAATACAAATTACTAGAAACTAATCAAGCAAGATATAGGTATCTTCTCTCAGGGAACATGGGAAACTTTGGGAACTCATCATTACAAAAGATGCGTATGTGCCCAACATTTTTTAGTTATTTCTAATGTGCTCTGTGTAACATCTCAGATGGTGACCCAATGCATCACGGGAGAAACTAGCATATTCATACCATTTCTTAGTCCTTGAACACATCATGGCCCTTCCATCTCTAGACTCTGTGTCCCCACTAAGCTTGGCTCCAAGAGGATCCAGTATTATGCCAATTTATTCGTTCTTGACCCATCAGGAATTGGTTGGTAATAAAAATAGAGGTTAATTTCAAGTATCCTTTGTTTCAGCACTCCCTTGCTCTGCTTTCAAATTATTCAAAATTATTCAAATTATTCAAAATATATTTGCCTACATTTCCAGTCAAGAAATCCTCATAAGTCGATTTCTATCTTGGACAAAAGCAGCCCATTCTGAATGTTGGTCATAAATGGAAATAGGCTTGAGGGCCCATTGGATAACATGCCCCCTGGGCTTGGATGTGACAGCCCAGACGGTGAACAGCTCCAAAGAGAATGCGAACAGCACCCACTGATAGGTGCCTTTCTCAGCTAAAACTGCAAGGTGACTTCTACATTCTGGGCCTCCACCTGAGTGTGAATCCACTTGGCAAGCACAGCTCAGGCTACTACTTCTCTATTTACTGCCTTGGGCAGCTGGCAGGTGCTCTATTGTAGGAGAAGGAAGCCAGGTGAAGCAGATTTCCTGGACAACCATCTCTCCAGAGACATTCTAATAACCCATCGCCAGATTAGCAGAGTTCTCAATACGCTAAGAGATGCATTTCCATCACCTTCAACAGCTGCCAGATACGAAGAAAGAGAGCAAGAGAGAGAAAGGAGCCACATTGTCAGTTTCCTTTATAATGTGTGCACGGTTTTTCTCGGGACACTGTTTGACACAGGAGTTCTGGGCTCCATCTACATAACTCCCTGGGGGACCGAAAGCTCAGGAGAGAACGCACACAACCCGAACTCCTTCCAAACAACCCAGACTGCTTCACTTGCTCATCTCGCACCCGGGATCTGGGAGAGGAGGACACAAGGGGAGTGCCCATGAGGAGGAAAGGCGGCAGGGCAGCGGGGCAGGCAAGAGAAGCTGCGGTGGCCCAGCTCTTTCTGAGCAAAGACACCAGGCCGCAGAGCAGCGCACTGCTTTGCTCTCCAGGCTCTGGCAGCCCCACCACAGACAACTGCCCAGCCAAGCCCCGCTAGACCCCCATTACTCTCCTTCACCTGTGACTGTTCCCCTTTCCCCCTGCACCAGTCCAGCTTCAAATCTGCGATCCAGCGGAAAAGATCGTGAGGAAAGCCGGCGTCAGTAGGAAAGCAGGGGTGGGTAAAAGCCCAACACCCACCTGGCACGCCCAACACCCACCAGGAACGCCCAAGGGAATCGGGTGCTTCTGAAGACCCAGGCCAAGAATCTAGCTGTTCCTTCATGGAGCCCTTTCTCCAGAATGCAGACAGGAGACACAGGAAGCCGCCTTCTTGAAGGTTCTCTGACAGGGCCATGACAATTGAGGGCAGCTCAGAAAAACAGCCCACTACCTGTTTTTCTGGTTTCAGTGAAAGCCCCTTGGTGGGGGCGGGGAAAATGGGCACAGTCGAGGAAGAAGAAATGGACAGAAACGGCCCGTTCCTGGGTTCATTCGAAATCTTTCCTGGAAGGCCCTAGAAAAGGGACCCACCGGCTCCCAGTACAAAGCGATCCCCTAAGCGTGCTCCACCGAGTGTGCAAGGGCTCCGGGGTCCCAGGCTCAAAGCGCCAACCTGCGCTCACTGAAAACTGCACAAATGGACTCGGCAGCAGAGATTCTGTGCAAGCACGGGAAAAAGCATCGCTAAAAAGCCAATGATGGGGAAAAAATCGTAGCAGTAAGTCGAAGGTAGTGGCCTGAGGGTCCCTAAGAAAGCACGGAGGCCTGAACCGGACAGCGCGGGGTCACTGCGCCTGCCCCTCCGGCTCCACCCCCGCGCCTGCCAGGCTATCGCCCTTCCTGCAGGAAGCAAGAGACCCATGCTGATATGACAGGGGGCTTCTGATACCATTCCCTGTGAAGGCGACGAAACTATCAGCAGCAGGCCAGGCAGCAGGAGGGGCAGCTCCCGACAGCCTCGCTCACGCCTCCTCACTCCTCCCTGGAGCTGCGGGAGCCGCCGGCAGGGCGCTGAGTCTCTTCGGAGGGGAAGCTAGGGCAGTGAGGGCAGCCAGGAGTCCAGCGGACCTGCCAACGCCTCCTGGAGAGCCTGTGGCTGCTGGAGGGCTGGGGCTCCGGCTGCCCTCCTCCAGGGAGGCAGCTGGGCGGAAAGCGGCCGAGATGCCAGGGCTGCAGAGAAAGTTGGGAAGCAGCCCTCAGATCTGGTCCCAGCTCTTCACTCCACAGGTTTCTACTGAAACAGTAAAGGACCAAACCAAAGAAACACCTTCAGGTTAGTTCAAGGAGATAGGTTGGAAGTCCCTGACTTCCCTTCCGTTACACCAAATAACTCCACCAAGATGCAGGGCCACGGGGTAGGTATGTAGCCGAAGTCTCACGAGGCCAGTAAGCCACAGTAAGCCACCGCTTTTGCGTGATGTACCCATTTTCAAAACTCTATCACGAGTCTTCCTTAGAAAGACAAGAGTTAAACACTTAACAAGTACCCTGGCATTCTTTTAAGGGCAAACTAGGAACGAGAATTAAAGTCATCCTGTATTATTAGAACAAGTCACAGGAAATGGGTCAGCTCTTTAGGACAGAAGGAAAACTGCATGTGCCATCTGCAGAAAGAGCATATAGTATAACAGAACAGCTCTGAAAAGCCTAGGTCCTAAAATATCAACTCACGTGACCAGACAGTAGCACTGCATCTTTGCCTTAAAAAACATAAAATAAAAACAGAAAACAAACAAAAAATAACAACAACAACAAAAACACCAAAACCTACTCAAGCTGCCTGGGTGTAACAAAAGCAAAGGCCTAGGCTAATGCTATCCCCTATCTATCTGTACAGAAATACAAGTAGAAAGAGAGATTTGAAGGCTCTCCAGCGATTGAGATGAGAATGTTCAAGTCATGAGAAAGATTCGCGATTACTCAACGCAAGCCTACAGCACCTTCCTCCTTTCTAGCAAATGCATTGCATCCTATTTTGAAACCTAGTGGAGCATGAGAGCTAGCCCAGCACCAGCTCACTCACTCCCTGCTGGTAATCATGAACCAATCTCAAGTCCCTGCCCTCTGGAAAAGGAAGGAGAATGGTGCATTTTGTTCAATTAACAACATATTCTGTTTCGCCAGACTAAACGGTTGCTAAAGAAAGTTAATCATCTCCTAAAACCACACTCACAAGTGTCCTTTTAATGTATTAAAGCACCCAACTTCCCCTCACCAGCTCACAGCCACGTTTGAAAGAAGCACCAACTTGGAAGTTCCTGAAATCAGAAGGAAATGCGCATGTCAGGGAGTCGAAGGCACCCCTCCTTGCGAGGAAAGCCCTGTCATGAAACAGCGAATGGGTGGGTGGTATCTGCACGGAAGGGCTATTTGGGGGGCCTCTGCCCAACAGCTGGAATGGGGGGAGGGAGACACTGAAGCACTTGTCTTTAGAAGCAACTTGTCAGTTGCAGCCACCAGGAAATATATGGAGGGTGCTACCCATCACCCTTCTTGCTCCCACAGCAAAAGGAAAAGCAGGAAAGAAACAGGAAAAATGAAGAACTTTATTTTTTAAGTTTTGAAAATAGAAAAAAGCAGCAGAAGAAAAACTCTTCCGATTTTTTTCACAAGGGATGGTGAACAAAGAACAGCGACAACAACAACAAAGTCAGATTCTGGGAAGAGGCAATAAATTCATCACTTCAGTTCTCTAAAGGGAAAAAAAAAATTCAAGGCTATCTCTTAGAAATATGCAGGAACAGGTTTCTGAACATCACTCTTCAGTTCCTCCAAGACAGCCAAAGAGTCTCACTCTAGCTCTTTTTAATTTGTGGATCAATTATTGTTCCCTCTGTGAGGTTCCAGAATATAATGGCATTAATAACACTCGTGTTCCCAACTGCCCCACAATCCATTACACACTTCCTCGAAACAACTACTTTGTTTCCAAAGCAGTCAAACCGATCACTGTCCAAAATGAATCCTGTAATAAAGGTGTATGGAATTCTTAAATTTCAAAGGACCTGTGTGTGTAACAGTTTTCCATTCAAACTGCTACAAAAACTGCCATTGGCTTTTCAACCCTGAAACAATATAAGAATGCTCAACTGAATCATTCTCGCTAGACAATGAATGAGAAGCAGGCAAGGAGACAAAGACTATTCCAGTCCTCAAACAGAATTCCTTTTACGGTGCTCCGGGTGGCCCCCAAAACAGCAAAGAGCTGTGGCAAATGGAGAACATATGGATGGTACCCTCAGACGAAAGCAAAAAGCTTGACCTTCACATCCTCCAACTGCTCTTTCTTGGGGGGAAATCCAGCTGCCCACCCTGCCCAAATCCTCCTCTGTCCACGAGCCCCCGGGGTTCCTGACAAAAACAGAACCAGGGTAAATTGAGCAAGGATTTGTGTTACATCGAGACACAAACCCACAGGAGCCTCTATCTTTGCCTTCATGGAGCTTCCAATCCAGCTGGAGCTCAGGGCAAGTGGTCAGTAATCATTTCTTACAGTTAAAGGCAAAAAAAAAACGATACACTCCAAGGAAATAATTCTCAAGATCATCTGCTTTCTCCAGTTGTGTAATCCCCAGAAAGCTTCTACAATGGCCTTCAGATTATTTTTTTTTTCTTTGTATTAAGAGCCAATAAAAAAAAAGCCAACGCCAGGAAGGATAAAACTTAGAAGGACAAGTCTGTCCGAGGGCATCAACTGGGAAACAATAAAACTGTGAAAAAGTGCTACAACTGTGTTTCCCGCTGACAAATAAGAAATGAGGAGTGTCTTGTCCAGCACATTCTTCTACATATATTAGATCTTTACTGTCAGTTCATTTGACCAGCATTCTGTACGCAACTGTTCTTTCATAAGATATGTCTGTTTAAATCAATAAATTGGAGGAAAAGTTTATTTTCCAGTAACTGGCAAGTATTTGCAGAATAAATGAATTTGAAATATGTTCATAACTTCATTTTTAAATACCACTCATTTTGTTCTTAAAAATTCAACCATGAAGGTTTTTAACAAAATATCCTGCACTGATCTCAGAAATGATGGCTAGGTATAAAGGTCAACCGCAGAGCTATAAGGTGAATGCAAATTCTGGTGCTCAGCATCAAAATACAGGTATTTATTTTTGCGTATATAAAGTCCAGATCCATGACAACCTAGGATTTATGAACTCATCTCCGATAGTATGGTTAGGTCCTTTTCTTCCTTTTACTGCCTGTTAGATGAGAAATCAGACAGATTTTTACATATCAGTAACATAACAAATCAAAGGTGATTGTCGAACAACTTCCTATAATTTTATTAGTAACAGCTGTTCACACAAAATCGTGTTTGGGTCTGAGAATAGCTCTGTCTTTAATGTTACTCCATTCGGCAGAACAAGAGAAAACATTCACTGTTTACTGTAGTCAGTTACTGCCACAGCTTTAATTACCAACAATCACACATTTTACCTTCTATTGCTACTTCACACTTGCCGAGGATTAATTCTGCAAAAATCTTAACATTGCTGAAAAGCCCATTATAAAAGTTTCCTTTTCAAAAATGTCATTGCCCTCCCTGTTTCAACCAAGAAACTAGACTTTAAATTTGTTGCTACAAATACTTGTATTTCCCTCAACCCAAAACAGAGAGTCTGGAGGAAAGAGACTCTCTTCCTCCACCTTCTTAAGAAGAAAGCAATCCTAACCTTCTTAAAATGGCTTCTCTTTCCCAAGATGTACCATTTGAGCTCCCTATTCTTCTTCTACAACACCCAATCAACATTTCCATTAATATCAACAGAACTAATGACCTCCTGCTAAAGAAAAATTAATAGAATGCTGGAATCAAAATCATCCTTGGAAAATCTAGTTCATTTCTTCTCAAGTGTAAGTTTGCCTGGATCATGAAGAAAAATCTGTTCCTTTTTTCTGCTAAGTTTAGCATAGCACGCAGCCTCACAACTGTGAAAGCTGTTTCAGGTCCTTAAAAATTCATCTGTAATAAAAATCATAACTATATTGAATAGGAACCTCTGAAAACTGAATATACACCATCTCTTATTAAGGGGAACTGGGTTGTGGTTTTGCTGTTGTTTTTAATGAAAAGAAGGCTATCAAATTTACTTGTAATAAACAAAATGACCACTAAATTACTCTTTTGGTCCTCCTTCCTACATTTACGTAAAAATATATGTATTGATATACAGGGGATAACTTCACGGCATTTAGTATGATTTTATTGTGTGCCGAAGTTCGCATAGGAAGAAATAACATGTAAACAGAGCCACGAGTTACATGGCAGATCCAGACAATAAATCTACACGGCTTGACGCAAAAATCTTACTCTGAAAGCTTTGCTATAGAGTCAGAGCTACAATTCTGATTTTCATGAGGGATGCCCCCATTTCACCCTCCAGATATAAACTGTAAGTACTTTGTTTTAAAGAAACAAACAGAAAAAAGCAGAAAGAAAAAGACGAGATGCATCTAAATAAATCCTGACATTTAGAAACATATTTGACACTTGGAAGCTGAAAGAATAGCAAAAATAAAACTCGCTGGTTTTAAAGCAGCCGCATCGACACTGTATTTTGGCATTTCCAGGGAGATGCTGTTATTGGGGCTGTTTATAGGGATCCCTGCCTTCTGCTGTTCTGAGTGGCCATCCTAGAAGGTCACTAACTTCTGGGTTGATTCAGACCATCAACCCCCATCCCTCTCCAGTGAACTCTACTGCGGGGTGGTGGGCCAGGCGCTTTCATCCAGACCCACGTGAATGAACCCTCCCTCCTGTCTGAATCCGCCAGAGCACTCCCAGCCGGCCAAGTGCTCTCCTGCTCTACAACTGTCCAGTTTTCAGGACAACTGTATACCTCGCAACTCAAAAGAGTCCATGTGCAACTCTTAAACCTCTATTTAATCACTGTGCTTCTCATCTGACCGTACAGATGAATCACAAAAACCCCTGCAGTTGCCACCTATGCTCTGGAGAAACCTGGAACTCACTCCCTCCAGCACGGCGTGGAGAAAGTGTATGGCCCAAAGATGACAGGGTTAAACCAGCTTCTACGCAATAAGTAGCCAAGATAGGTAATGGTTTATCTTTTTTTTTCTTTTCAACTCTCATACTTTAAGCATCGCTGTCACCATTCCCAAACACATGCAGCACAGAACGTAACACACAGGCACAGTACGCGAGGTCACATATCACGTTAACACTTCTGATTCTGGAACGCGCATATATGCAATTGCCTCAAAGAGTTAGTTTTTTAAAGATCGTGATTTTTATCTGCCACAGATTAAAAAACGTTATGTATCCCTGTGTCTCCACAATTTATTCATTATTTCATGGTCCCAATTTCTATCAGGAGGGTCAGAAATAAAGGTACTCACTCATTCAAGAAGTACTTAAGGGAGGGCATGCTATGAGTTAGGGATCTACTGAGCTGGAAGTTGGGGTTTAATAGTGAGCACTACAGACACACTCCCTACTTTCCTAAGCTGCTGGTCTAGAATAGGACAAAAATCCACAATCACGCATGTAATTCAGTTAGAAGGCCAAGAACATATATTCTTCCAGCTAAGACCGGCCTAAACAGCCTGTTTTCAATAGGTGGAACCCAGTCCATTACAAAGGCTTGCTAATCTTCCTGTTTGATGATTAAGATATAAAGAGTTGAGATTTTAAAAACATGTAAAATAAGAACAGGTTAACAGGAAATATATAAATATATATCTTCAAGGAACTGATAAAAATTTCAGCACGAATATCTGTGACTAAAAGCAGGAATTCAAAGCTACTTTTTGTATACAGCCTTAACGACACATTAATATTAAATACTGTGACCTATGTACTACAAATACAAACATTTAGTTAATATTCATAAATGTTAATCAGTTAAAGTAAATGTAATGTACTATATACACACAAAGCGTTGAAAACTTAAAACCAAGTTAAAGTAAATTATTCGCTCACATATAGATGCAGGATACAAAGTTTTCTTTGAGGTGTCAAGGAAAAACACATATGTAAGTAAATTCAGAGAACAAATATGGTAAAGAAAACAAGAATTCATTATTAAATATGGTTATTTTACAGTGGTAAGTTTCTGGGTTCATTTAAAAAAAAGAATAAAAATCAAAACATATTAGTACTATATTATTTGGAATACACCAGCATAATTGCTGTATGTGTATCAAAACAGCCCACATTTCACTGCTATACTTTCATCTAGGCAGGTACTATTTTCTCTCTCTTGTTTCTTCATATTAGTAATATATAAAATAAACGGTGAACATATGCAAAGGTCCCCCACCAAGTAAATCCATTTCCACTAACATGACGTCACTCCTTGAACTAAAATTCAGTTTGAAAATAATTTCATACTGAATGTCATTTAAATATAAAAGTGACCCCTCCATTTAAATAAGGTAGTTAAAAATATTGATAAATCTTGACACTGTGAAAGGATAAATCCTAGAACCTCCTTTGGACAGGTGGGAACAGGAAGATGCAGTGAACTCATCCAAGCAGCTGGTGGGAGAGCAGTTCTTCAAAGAGAAGTCCTCCCCAACACCTTTCCTGGTTCAAATCAACCATCATTTTTCTCCTGGATTCAAAACACTGTGAAATCCCATGCGCACACACACACCTGTACCCATCTACATTTAGTAGAGAACATTGACTGTAGAGGTAGTATAGGTATCAAACTCATTATGCTACAAAAGCAACATCTCTAGGAAAGGAAACTGTAACAAATCTTACCTGATGCCTAGGGGTAGTGTTTCTAACAAAGAGCTGTTCACATTTTTAAAATGTTACTAATGAAGGTAGGTGCTAAATTAATGCCATATTTTCCCACCACTCCTAATGGGCTTTATTTGGGGACTGGGGTGAGGCTTATTAAACCCCACTCAAATATCTAATAAGAGAAAAAGTTCTGTGTTACTACCACTTCAGCAGGAAAACTGTTTCACTTTTTTGCTCATAAAATCATCTCCCCGAGTGCATTTTTAAAGCACTGTATGTTACTGAAATATACAGTATGTAATTAAACGTTCATTTATGTGTATTTGCCTAAAAATGTTCCACCTAGATAGACATTCAGACTGAGGTCTTCAAACAGACAAACCCCCGGGGTTCTAACTCCTAGCTCCTGGGAACCTCGAGCTGTCACATTTCAGACAACAGGGATGGCTTGAGATCTCAAACGCTGTATTCACAGCTAACCATAAACAAAGACTGTAAACAGGGCAGAAGAGAACCTATTCTTAAGTCTCTCTAAAACACATCCTTTTCCTTTATCTGTACTTAGACACTGTATGCCTATTTCTCTTCCCCTCTATTTTTTTCTCAATCTTGAGAATTCACAACATATTCAATTACACATGATTCAGCCGTTAGAAGTAGTCCAAAATGAGAATAAAAACATTTTTTTAAAAATATTCGTTTTCCAATGGCAGTTTTCCCCTCCCCTGGCTTCATTCCCTAAAGCCCACCTCTTTCATCCAGAGCTTTGCCTTCTGTTCCTCATAAGCATGTGCACATTTATCTAAGCTGGTTTCAAGATGAAGACATAAAGCATGGCATGCGAGTTAACCATTTGTAACTATTTGTGATCATTATATTTTGTTCCCTCTTGTAAATGATCCGGTAGATAAGCAGTTCAGTCCCAAAGGCCACTGGTTCCTTAAACCAGGAGATGAAATGCTCAAGAAAGAAACTGCATGCTTCTTAAATCTGAATTGACAATACAGTATTTCTTTCTTTCAGACATGTCTGTGAAACATATTTATTATACACACAAATATCTTGAACACAAGTGCAGACATTTTTCAGGCCTGTTACTGCAAAGCTGTTTGCTCTCCCTACCACCATAGCTCAGAGTTATGTCACGCTGGCTCCTATGTGCACCCTGATCCTTGATTCTGAACATTCTCTCAAAGATAATTATCGATAGAATTCCTATTTGAGAAATGGCATTTTCTTGATAACTTAGTATGAAGGCAGAATGTTGGGTTGTTTTTTTTAAGAGATTAAAGGAAAATTTTTGCTATACACTTCCCGTTTTCCTTCCAGTCCAGATCCCAAAGATACTAAAATGCTGTCCGTTTTAAACAAAAGGTTTCTATTTGTTGCCGTGAGAGTAATTGAGAGGCTGCACTGGTTTTCAGTAGTAACTATTGTGAATTCAGGCCTACATCTGGGTTGCCTCATTAAACAAAAGAAACCGGTCCCTGTCAACAACCACACAGCACAACCCTCCCGTATCCCTCCTATCTGGAAGGAATGGTGCAGACGAGAAACAAGCCTGCCACCATCCACTGGTAAAGAAACTCTTCTGGGTCCCTCCTTTCAGTGGTCTGGTGGCTAGAGAAAGCACTTATGTGACACATTTGAGCTTGCCTGCCTGCCACCTGAATACATAACCCCCCTTTCTTTGGAGGGCCAAACACTCGACTCCCTCATCATCACTCCTTGGAGAATCCAGTCGCGAGTCTGCCCACCCCACCACCATTCCCTCCTGACCCCAGAAAGAACTGACAGTGGATTCACACGGGCCACCCCACCGCACGCCGTCCCCCAACGTGCCCCGGCACGGCTCGTCACCCTCGGACCACAGACACAGACACACACACACAGCTCCCCTCTCCAACACGGGGCGCCATGGCCAAGACACTGGAAGTTCAACACCGCTGCCCACCTTCCCACCCCCGCGCCTCTCCCTCGAAGTGATTTGCCATTTAGCAGATGCACAGCACAGAAACGCACTCCCCGAAGGCACAGCCCTCGGGGATACCAAAAGGCACTAGCCGAGGCCCGGGGCAAGGCAGCCGCGACCCCTCTGCGCGTGTATGTGTGCGCGCGTATATGCGCGCACGCGCCTGTGTGTGTTACGCGCCCGCGCACCCGCGCGGGTGCAGGTAGTGACCGGGGGCGCGCCCGCCGAGGGTCGGGGCGAGCCGCGGGCGCCCGGGGGCGGGGGCCGCGGAGGGCCCGCGGCCCCGGGGTCCCGGGGGCGACGGGCGGGGGCCGCAAGGGCCCGGCGGGAGGGCCCACGGCGGCCGGCCCCGGGCTGTACTCACCAAGCAGCAGCAGCTTGAGCTCCCGGCGGGCGTCCCGCTTGTCCCTGCGGAGCTGCCGCTCGATCTCGTCGTTGATCCGCCGAGCTTCCTTGGCCTCCTCGCTCAGGCAGCACGCCATGATGGACTCCAGAGTCATTCTTCCAAAGTGCCTCCGCTGCAGCCCCGCCGGCACCCCCTGCTCACACGCGCGCACACACACCCTCCCGCCCTCGCTCCCCCGAGGCAGCGGTGGCCGCCGAGCCCCCGCCGCCCGGGCGCGCGTCCGGGACGAGCTCGGGGAACGGCCGCGGGGGCCGCGGCCAGGGCCGGGGCCACCAGGTGGGCCGGGGGTGCGGCGGGAGCGGGAGGCTCGGGCCGCCGGGAGGAGCGAGGCGGGCGCGGGAGGCGGCCGCGGGCGCTGGCTCGGGGGGCGCGCGAGGGAAGGCCGCCGCGCCCGGCCTCGCTCAGACGCCCGCGCCTCCTTCCCTGGGAACGGGCGGCCCGCCTCGCCCCCCGCGCCGCCGCCGCCGCCGCCGCCGCCGAGGTTCCCCTAAGCCCTGCGCCCGGCGGCGAGAGCACATCCACCGGGGCGTCCCCTCAGCGAGCGGCCGCCGACGGTTCCCCGCGCCCGGCGCGCCCGCTCCTCGCCGCCGCCTGACACGGCTCCTGGGCGCCCTGGGCCCTGCCCGCGCCCACCGCCCGGCTCGCGCGCAAACCCCGCTCGCCGGCCCGCCCGCCGCGCGCTCCGCCGCCTCCGCCTCCGCTCCGCCTCCGCCAGACGCCCACCCCCGGCCCCGATTGCCAGGCGCGGAGCCGCTGCTCAGTGCGCGCCCTCCCCCTCGCCACACACACACATTTTCTTCTTTCCCTGAACTGGAGCACAGATCCGGGAGGGAGGCGGCGGCGGCGGCGGCGGCGGGAGGAGGGGGGAGGCGGAGGGAGGGAGGGAGGGGAGCGGGAGGCGGTACCGCCCGGCCCCTCCTGGAAGGCTTTCCTGGGCTCGCAGCCGCCGCGGCGCGCCTCCCTGTGCGGCTCTCGCCTCGCCCGCCGCTCCCTGGCTGGGCCGGCCCCTCGGGCTCTGCGGGCGCCTCCCGCTCCCGCGCCCTGGCGGGGGCCCCCGGGCGCAGCGGGCGCAGCGGTCACAGCCGCCCCCGGCGAGGGGTTGGCCCGGGGCCGCCGCCAACCTGCCGCTGCCCGCCGGCCGCCCGGGCGTGGTGGAGCAGGAATATGGCGGCCTCGGCGGAGTCGCGGGATGCGGCCCGACCGGCCCCCAGCCCCGGCCGGTTCCGCGAACCCTCGGGGCGCCTGGCGGCCGGCGGCCACCGCGCTCGCGCCCCTCGCTCCCGGGCCGCGCAGGTTGGCGCCCTGGGACCGCCTCTCGGCCACTTCGGTGTTCCCGTCCCTGTTTCTAAAACGCCATTCGGTTAGAAAAGTTATCTCGCGTCACCCCTGACCCCAGTTCGGTTTTGGAACACAGGATAGACTCAGTCGTGCAGTGAGACTGAGGAAGAGGAGGATCTGTCACCGGTTCCCAGAGGGACGGGAGGGTGGGGGGTGTTAATAGGCGAAACTGTCCACAAAGTTACGGGAGATAGAAATCTAAATCCTGAGCTGCAAAATGAAGCTGTCCAAGTTTCCAGGAGCCTCCTGATGGCTTCCAGTTTTTCATGCCATTTTCATGCCACCTCTGTTTTGTTACAAGCTCCTCTCTGGTCTTTGAAAAGGCACACGATGTTTAACAGCCAAGTAATCAAATTTACCCTTCTGGCCCGAAATTGAATTATGGTCGACTTACGGGAAAATGCAAAATAATGTGGAAGAAGGAAAGTATAAAATAGGGGGAATTGGGGAAAAAAAGATTGCCCCGGCAAAATCCCCTTCTAGAGTCCACTTTCAATTGAGGCACTTTAGTTTAAAATGTGTGCTTATTTTGTTGTCCTACTCGACTGATAAATGGCCACAAAAATCTCCTTGCACAATCAGGTTTTAGTCGGTCTCATAACTGCAAGAGGTGAAACTCAGATTGCCTCCTGCTTTAATGAAAACTGCGACCTTGAGAGTAAACTGTATTTGTGAAAGGAATCCCTTTTCCACATTTTCTGCTTTCTGAGGTGTTTCTGGAGCAACCTGGTCACCCGAGTGTAAAGTAAGGTCATGACTACTGTGGCTACAGGTCAAGAATGTACGTGGGCTCCTTGGATGACAGGTGTGTGACTGCCTTCTTTCATGACACACACACACACACACACACACACACACACACACACACCAGGACTTAGATCACACAAGTCTTGGAGATGTTAGATCTATACTTTAGGCTCCCTTTTTAAAAGAATATCTGGCCTTAAAAAATGATTACGTTTCGGGGCACCTGGGTGGCTCAGTGGGTTAAGCCTCTGCCTTCGGCTCAGGTCTTGATCTCAGGGTCCTGGGATTGAGTCCCACATCCGGCTCTCTGCTCAGTGGGGAGCCTGCTTCATCCTCTCTCTGCCTGCCTCTCTGCCTAGTTGTGATCTCTCTCTGTCAAATAAATAAAATCTTAAAAAAAAAAAATGATTACGTTTCACATAGGCCAGGAAAGCAGAGAAAACAAATCTCACCACCTTTCTATGAACCCCTACATAAAGCCACTAGACTTTCTGTGACATTAAAATTTAAAGTTAAGTGACTAATGAAATTAAAGATGGAAATTCAATATGCAGAAATTTTGATGGCTTCAGGGGAAACATTTAATCATAAGTATATATATGTGTGTGTGTGTGCGCACATGTATATATCAGAGAGATATTAAACACTAAAAAAATCAAATGACAGAAAGCTTCAAGTGTCTGGTTCCCTAGCCAAGGACTCTGGGATTTTTGAAAATGCCTCTCAAACTGTGCTATCAAGCTATCGGGTAATCCATTTTGACTGAATTGACATAACTTTTGATGAAAGGAATTACACTGTTTGAACACTTTGTAGGTACAATCAAAATCTGTTTTGTTACCCCTGAATCCCCGGAATCAGAGATACACCTTGGCACTTAGTAGATATTTGAATGGCTAAAACAAATCAATAGGAGGATATTTCTTCAAATATTGGAAAGAAATCCAGAAGTAAGGCAAGACTCGACAGTGACGAAGCCATATATAGATGACAAGAAGGAAACAGGAAAAGAAAATTCAAAGTCGGAGCCCAGATCTATCCAGAAACCTTTGCATATTTATCTGGAAAGCATTTGCCAAGCAAATATTCATACAACCTAAGTCAAGCAAACAAAATCCATGTAGAAACTCCTGAAGTTATTGCCATATATTGGAAGTAAATACTCTAAAATATGTAACTAAACTTGGATCATATTACAAAGTCCCAGCTCATTAAATTATCATGTATTCACTGCCTACTATGTGTAAATAAGGAGAAAGTGCAGGAAGTAAGAGATCCGAAGGTGAACTCAATATGGTCCTTGCCTTCCACAGGCTTACAGTTTTAAGGCATGAGGCTTTGAGCAGCCATAATAAAAGACAAAATGAAACCAATTTGTATTAAAATTGGGACAGACATAACAGTAACAAAAGTATAAAAAGGCAGGAATAATTCATTCTGTTAGAACTGGAGGACATTCACACGAAAGGGATGTATCTTACAGAATGAACAGGTTTTCAGTTAATACGTACCTACATCACTTAAAGTAAATCAGCATTTCCAAATCACTCCCAGACAGTGAGAAGATAAACCATTTGGAGAATTCAAGGGCAGTTACTAGATGGCTGGGGGAATAAATAATAATAAAAAATAAAAATAAAAACAAAACACAACCCTAGGGGCATGGAATGTCAGAGGAAGATGTGACAACTGTCACCTTTTTCATGGTATCCTGACATGGATACCTGCCCCATGTTCCGGCCCCCCTCTTCTGTGGGGACTGGAAAAGAAAAGCAGTCGAAGGCATAGTTCCGTCTCCAGGAGTGATCCTAGAAGAACAGAGTGAAAGGCTGAGCTCTTGTAAAGGGAGCTCATGGGGAGGGAAAAGCCTGCACTGCTCCTGTTCCCAGAGTCACTTAGTGTCCCTAGTAATGGTCTCGTTCTCTCTTGCGCATGTGCATGCACACTCTTTCTCTCCCCACGTTAGAGCTACTTGAGAGCAGGGATCTTGTCTTTCATAACTGTTTTCAGGGCACCCAAAAGAGCCCAGCCTGGGGTGCTGGGTGGCTCAGTTGCTTAAGCAACTGCCTTCGGCTCAGGTCATGATCCTAGAGCCCCAGAATAGAGTCCCTCATCAAGCTCCCAGCTCCACCTTCTCTCCTCTCATGCTCTCTCTCACTGTCTCCTTCTCAAATAAATAAATTAAAAAAAATAAATAATCTTTGGGGGAGGGAAAAAAAGAGTGCCCAGTCTGGAACAGATACCCAGATACCCAGTAAGTGATGAATAAACAAAAGAAAACCAGCACCTACCTCAACAACAAACACACTAGAGGACTACTTGTCCCAGGCAGTGCGTTATGCCAGATGCCCCAGGCATACAAAGCTTTTCAAGGCTTAATAATCTGTTTGGGCAGACAGTCCACATGCACAAAAGAATAAATAAGAGTGCAATATGAGAAGCACTCATTGCTAACCTACAGCATAGAGAATGGACTGCTACAGGAGTTCAGAAGGAGCATGGGTAGGCACATGACGGTCACCTGGAAGACCCATTAGAAGTCAGCGTGAAGCGCTGCAGATCATATAAGAGCTGGGAAAGAGCTGTTCCGTGCAGAGTTTGCTGGCACCGCAGTCTAGCCAAGGAATAAAGTAGCCTTGCTAGTTAGTGGGAAGGCTGGCAAGCGGGCCCAGGGAAACTCAGAGAGCTGCAAATGGCGCCACCTAGGGGAAAGTTCTCATAACGGCAGAAAGATTAGGATTCTTTGTTGCCAGAAAGATGGTTTCAGGGCCAACATGCTGAAGATGGAAAACCAGACATGAAACAGAATATCTTCTCCTGAAAGAAAAAATACCCAAACTTCAGAGCCACCAAACAGACACTCTAGATGAAGCCGACTACCTCGGAGATATCTTGCCGTCACCACGCTTTCTGATGCACCCAAGTGATCCTCCTACTATTCAAATGTTACCGATTTTGTGCTTTCCCACAGTTAGCATTATCAGGGGAAACACTGTACCTTGCAGTATAAAGGCCACCGAGTCCCACGAGACTGGAAGGTCCTAAAAGGCTGACCAGATGGGAGCTGTGTTTAAGCTGAGCACGCCAGAGGAGCCGTTTACAAATGTTTGATGACTGAGTGAATGAGACCAAGTAGTGAGACCTTAAATCACAATCCCAGTATTTCTGGCACCCAAACGGTCAAGGATGACTTCGCTAGTATAGGTGTTTCCCTCCTGCTTTGGAGTTACTACAAGTTGGAGCCACCTGTCTCCCAAGGGCCTCTGCTTTTGCGAACCCCCCACCTAAGACCAACAGTGCAAACTGGTGGTCTTTGGCCTGAAGAAGTGTTGTTTTTGACATAACGCAGCTATTGAAAAATTTAAATTAGCTTCCAGAACTTAAACGTCAAGAGATTCACACAGATACCTGGATTTCAGTTCCTGGTCAAGATCAGACAATCCCAGGCCTCTATTCCTAGAGGACGACCATTCCCATCAGTTGATTTACTCTCCATTTCTGTATAACCTGGACCTGTTTCTACTCCCTGTTTAGTAGCACGCTGTACCCATGGGCATGCCAGGTGGGTTCTCTGAGGCAATTAGCAGGAGGATATTGGATTTTGAACCAAATTAGAAAGTTGATCTAGGCAACTGGTTTCTTTCCCACTCTTTGTTTCTGTGTTTCTAAATCAAATAATCATGTATTCTATTACATTTATCTCCTTCGACTATTTCTCATGTAAAGTTCCAAAAGGGAAGGGATTTCGTGTGTCTTGTTTATTCCAGATCCAGCACTCAGCATAGTGCCGAGGATATACTAAATGCTCAATAAATGTTCATTCCGTGAATGAAAAAGAAATCCTCCAATCAAAGAGGCCACAGATTGCCCACATGGCAGCCTGCCTCTTTTCTTGTCTTTATGTTTTTCTTAGCCAGATGGTACCCACCAAAGCTTGGCTCCCTCTGTAAAACATTCCTTGGCCCCGTGCATCAAAATCTTGCCTCAAGTGAGTTCACCAAGAAAAATTAGCCATCACAAGGATTTCAAGAAAACTGGAGAGGCAACATTTTTGTTCAAAAACCAGATGGAAATATGTATTAATCCCCCCAGTCAACCTTGTAGGAAAGTTGATATTCCTGGCACAAAATCATTTCAAGTACTGTGCGTGTTATATACTGAAGACCGTGACACAATATACAGAGTTGTTAATTGCTCAATGTGTGATAAATTAATGAAATACAGCACATGCTGATGAAAAATACATAAGTAATTAAAGTGTCTGTTGTGCTGATTTCTCAATGGCTCAAATGGACTTAATATTAATTACTATTATTATTTAATATTTGTTACTATCCTTATCAATTTTTAGATACCATTATGAATTTTATCAAGGTATAAGAAGGCTAACAGTTTTTCAATCTTGAGTAGGAACATAAAATATTTCTTCCTAACCACAAAATTAGAAATAACCACAAAATTAGAATTAGAAATATCACTCTCATTTTAATTTTTTCTTTCCTTTCCTAACTCTTAAACCTATCAAGATCTATTTGAGCCACAAAAATTTCCAAAGGCCCCTTCCAAATTTGTCAATGTACATCCATCAAATTCTTAAGCCCCAGATTTGGGGTGGTAACTCATGGGGTTTTTGGTTTTGTTTGCTTTTGTTTTTTTGTTTTTTTGGAGATTGCATTTATTTATTTGAGAGAGAGTAAGTGAGAGAGAGAGAGCACAAGCTGGGGCAGGTGGGGGGAAGCTGGGGGAGAAGCAGACTCCCCACTAAGCAGGCTGACTCCAGGACCCTGGGATTATGACCTGAGCCAAAGGCAGATGCTTAATGGACTGAGCTACCTAGGCGGGCCTGCGATGAGCACTTCGGACAATATGGAAAGAGGTCTGGAATAGGGTAAGATGAGTTAGCACTATTTTTTTTTTTTTTTTGCCTTAGGCTTTAATATGGCTCAGCACAGACTTGTTAACAATCCTCCCTTTATATAAAATTCTGATAATTTGTTCATCATGGATTTTTGCATTAATTTTTTAAAATACTGTCTTAAAATATCATCTATCTTGATTACTGAGATTTTTGCTGCTCTCTTAAATTTTGCACCCAAAGCAAATGCGGCACTTTTTTCACCCCTTCCTGGCCCTGATGTGGAGGTTGTACCAACATTGGCAAACACATGGAGAAAAACTGAGCTGCAGAGGATTATCTATTCCTTTTTTTTTTTTTTTTAAAGATTTACTTATTTGTTTGAGAGAGAGAACTGGGGGACAGACAGAGGGAGAGAAAATCTCCAAGCAGACTCTCTGCTGAGTGCGGAACCCAACATGCAGCTCCTTCCCAGGACCCTGAGATCATGACTGGAGCCAAATTCAAGAGTTGGCCACTTAACCAACTGAGCCATCCAGGCACCCCGGATTATCCATTCTTTACATCTTAAAAATACTCATGACTTCTGCTTATGGAACTGGAACCAAAGACCTGGGTTGAAAGCCACTGACTGTCCAGATGAAAGCAGTAGAAACGTCCATAACCTCTTCAAATACAACATGTATCAGGATAGTGAAGCTTCCAAAAATGATAAGAAAAATGAAGAAAATATGACATATTTTAGGTTTGCTCTCTGGCTCACATTAAGTAGCAAAGACCACAGAATAAAGACATCTAACAGGTCATGTGATCCAGGGAATTTCTTTTAAGTGCAGCAATCATTCCTTAAAACTAAAGCGTCGGAGTAAAGTAATCTACAAAAGGGCAAAGGTGCAGGTGTCGTCGTGTCCCCGGAGAAGGGGTGACACTGAATGCCGACACTTCCGCTTTCCTCTTCCCTCAGACTATTTTCACAGCCTCTGAGCTAACCCAGTTGCCTCCTTTTACAGCAGGGTCATACCTATTGGGTCTACGCATTGACCCAGGTTCTGCATGTAGGAGGAGACGAAAGCAGAACTCGAATCTGGGATTTCGCACTCTCTTTTCCCTAGACCCTTCCCCTTACACTGAATATAACATCCTGGGGGATGTTATATTTGGGGTCCAGCTTTCCTGGTCTCAGAATTGGTCCTCAATGTTTTATGAAAGATCAGTGGTTCATTTTATTTGGTTTTTTGTTTTTTAAGATTTTATTTAATTGGTGCCGGGGTGGCTCAGTTGTTAAGCGTCTGCCTTCAGCTCAGGTCATGATCCCAGGGTCCTGGGACTGAGCCCCACACTGGGCTCCCTGCTCAGCAGGAAGCCTGCTTCTCCCTCTCACACTCCCCTGCTCATGTTCTCTCTCTTGCTGTCTCTGTCAAATACATAAATAAATCTTGCAAAACATTTTTTAATTTATGTATTTGACAGAGAGCGAGAGAAAGAAAGAGAGCACAAGCAGGGGGAGTGGCTAGAAGAAGGAGAAGCAGACTCCCCACTGAGCAGGGCACTGAGGCGGGACTTAATCCAAAGACCCTGAGCCCAAGGCAGACACTGAACCGACTGAGCCACCCAGGCGTCCCCAGTGGTTCATTTTATATTTTACCTATTCTCAGGAAGCCCCATAACGTACTGGTAATAAATCACAGCACCCTTGTAGGAGTCTGTATTTACAACCAGACCAGAGCTCCAGGTTAAAGCACGGTTCCTGCCTTGGGCTGCACATTAGAATCATCTGGGGAGACTTTGAATCCTAGATGCCAGATTCTCACCCCAGATATTTGGATTTGATTGGTTTGGGGTGGGGCTTGATATATTTTTAGCACCTTTTAATCTCCCCCCCGCCCAGGTATTCCAATATGCAGGCAAGATTGTGAACAACTGAGTTATAGCAATAAAACTAATTACCTATGTGCAGGCCTCAGCCAACAGGTGGATAATGCAGCCGTAATTACCTACTCTAGCTGGGAAGGCCAGTGCCTCCCCACACAGGGCCGGCAGCTACAGACCAGGCTCAGTGCTCAAGGGAGCCAAGCTGGCCCCTTCCCTCCCACCTCACTATCCCATTAGATCTGTAGACACTTTTCCTTGCCTTTTCCCCATCACTATTTTTTTAAATTTATATCAATGTCAGTTGTCCTGGGGGTGGTGAGAAGCTCAGAAAATACAGGCTAACACAAGAAGAAAATGAACATGATCATAATCCTACCACCCAACGATTACTCTTGTTTACATTTTTTTTTGTTTGTTTGGATTTGAGTCTTTTCTATTCAAGTGGATAGACATGAAATTACTCACAAATTAAAATTGCAATTTGTGGGGCACCTGGGTGGCTCAGTGGGTTAAGCCGCTGCCTTTGGCTCAGGTCATGATCCCAGGATCCTGGGATCGAGTCCCGCATGGCCTCCTTGCTCGGCAGGGAGCCTGCTTCTCTCTCCACCTCTGCCTGCCTCTCTGCCTGCCTGTGTGCTCTCTCTCTCTCTCTCCTTCTCTCTGACAAATAAATAAATAAAAATATTTTTAAAATGCAATTTATGTACTGGTATTTCTTTAGTTTTTCAGGCATACAAGTATAGGGGAAAATGCTCAAATAGAAGAAAATTTCACACCGGTCAGTCTCCCTCCCACTCTCACTCCACCTCTCACCTCCCTAGAGGCAATCAGTGTTACTAACTTTTGGGCAGACTTCCAGAAATATCTATGTGTGTACACAGAGATAGATATACATCTTTTAGTTACAAAACCAGTTGCCTACTGTTTAACCTGTGACTTGCTTTTCCTACTCATAATGTATCTCAGAGATGGGTCCATATCACCACTTTTTTTCTTTAACATTACAGTTTTCTATTGCAGATTCCCCACAATTTCTTACCCTGTCCATTATTGGTGGGTATTTGCTTTCAGTGTTGTGCTACTTTTATAATCCATATTTATGTATTTAGTTCTTTGCTCTTCCCATGATCTTGTTTTTCCTTTAGTAAACATGCTTCAAAATTATGTGGGTAGCATCTTGGTGCTCCATGGTATGAATTTATAATAATCTCTTCAAATAATACTGAATTGTTAGGCATTTACGTTTTTCCCAATTCTTTATCATTTATGAATAAAGCTACAGTAAACAATCCTTATATATAAATCTGTGTGTATCTTGGCTTCCCAGGAATACATTCCACAGAATAGAATTATTGGTCCAAAGGGCACACACTTATATAGATACTGCTAAACTGTTCTCCAAAAAGTTAGTAGCAATTTATACTCCTACCAGCAATCATGAAAAGTCTCACTCCTCGATCTTTGAAAACCACAAATACTGATTTAAAAATTAAGGATTGGTTTGGGGTCAAATACTTGGGAGATTTTTTCAAACTGTGATCTTTCTTCATCATTATGAACTACTGAGGTTTTAATTACTTCAGACATTTTTATAAACCTAAGCATCTATCTCCAAATCATCATGAACACTCTTTGTACTGAATAATAAGCCATATAGTTACAGCTAAGTTTTTAAATTTCAAATTCATTTTACTTTAGGAAGTTCTAGTAACAGCCATTATTCGGTGGAACAGTCTACTCAGTAGTACATCCAAGAGATTCGGGGCTTGCTTTGATCACAAATCCACAGATCTGGATTTGGGATACATCTTGAGTTTGCTCTATATATATTTCTAGAACCTCATACCGAGGAAGTCAAACACCCTTTTAACTCTTTGCATCTAGGGGTAGAGCTTGCTCTAAGCAAATGAGAATTCTACTGGCTCTGGCTTCCTTTCGTTCACAGGGAATCTAAGGGAAGAATCCAGCTTCATGAGGACTAGGCTCCCATCAGCGACATTTTGCAGGATCAGGGAAAGGATGTTACTAGTTATTACTCAGGGGGAAAAAATTGTTCCCCAGTTAGATAGAAAGTAGTATTTACTATCTACCTCATCAAGCCATAGGCTACACGCCTCTCTTTTGCTACAGTATTTATAGGGAAAACCTCCAAATACAGTACATTTCAACTGATTTTAAAAAACCAAGAGCCAGATTAAGTAAGGGTAAAGCAATTTCACAGGAACGCTTTCAGACCATTCATGCTTAAATCTTTTTAAGGTCATCACACACCACGTCTCTTGGACTCTGTGTCCTGCCACGTGATCAATATCTGAAGGTCTGGAATCTCTCAAATGCACCTAACTTACAGTGACGATTTACCTAAAGCACACGCCTTGCCAGACTTTTTTCGCTGGACCTGCCTGGAGAGCTTTGAAACAGGTGGTGGAATGTCAATGAGACGGCGGATTGCTCCAATGCCTGTCGTTGGCTCTGAAATGTCACCTGAGCCTTGTCATTGTGCCACAGGTATTTATTTTGGTGTGCGTCTTTCCGTGGGGACGGATGCCAGGCTGCCAGTTTCACTAACAACCATTCTGGGATTACACATTCTAAACTTCTTCAAGGCAGGAATAGAAAAAGAAAGGTTATCTGAGGATTCCAGAACCATTCTCTTCTTTTCTCCGTGGGGAATAACACATCGATGCCAGGTTGGTCCATGGGGGATTGGTGCCCTGACTTATACGGAAGGTGGAACGCTGGTAAAACGGCAGGAAAATAATCTGCATCTCCTTGGTGCATCACATCCAAATTAATTATTTAATTTAATAAAATTAAGATGCTTTTAATTTTATGTGGGCTCAGGCCACATGTGTCAACTAACAAAGCGGACATGCCCTACGAAGGCTGCAGTTATGTCAGTAAATGATTTTGCCCAAACTCTTTGACCTGACTATGGGGACGATGCCTGGCACGTGTGAGGGGTGGATTGGCAGGCACAGTATTAGGGTCATAGGACGAGGGTTGCGGGAAGAGGGGAGGGTCACGCTAGTTCGCCGCCTCGGGCCTGACAAGATGGACTCTGCTGTAAGCTCTGTCCCAGGCAGTTCAGTATTACGCAGCGTTCAAGGATTACGGTCACATAAGCTCACAGTTCAAATAATGCCATCCACACATCTTGTCATAGTCATCCGCCTTCCAGTGTGCAGCAAGGCAGGGCACAGGACGAGGTGTGATGGGAAGAACTGGAGTCACCATGACGAAAGCTGGCCGCAAGGCCAGAAGATGGGGACCTGGCCCTAATTCCTGGGATGGGCCAAGTGCCCTGGGGAATTGGGTTCAAGGGAGGTTAGCAGAGCAGAACTCAGGGTCAGGGACCAAATCGGCCTCCAATCAGCACACAGCTTCAAAGGGAAATTTGTCACAGAGTGACCTGATGCTGGGCTCCAAAAAGTCAGGCTTGACAGCAAGTCCTGGATTAGTCCTAAGACCTGGAAATGGGCTGTTCTGAGCTGGACACTGAATGGTCCCAAGTGCTGTTGGGAGGAAGTGGGCAAAAGCATCCGTACTTGACAAGTTCTTTTCTTTTCCTTCTGAGCAGGCTCTGCCTAATGATTTCCAGTTCTGGATTTAGTCAAAACCAGTTTCCAACAACTTCAGATTTCTGCAAAGTTAATAATTCATCATTTTTCTTGTCTATTCCTCAAATAAAGGCTTTTCTGGGCTTAAAAAAATAATAATCCAAATGGATGTATTATTCCAAAGCTTTATTTGTTGGCAAGTTGTTGTGGAAAATAACCATGAAATTTCAAAATTATTCATATTTCTCCCAGGGGTATATAATACACATTCCCAGATAAGCACTTCTGAAACCCTCCATATTGTGTTCTGTATGGTAATGGTTAGTACTTGGAAATTTTGTTAAATCTTTTTGTGACAAACCGAGCAAGACCAAAGCAAGAACGGAACCCATTATGACATCTGAGGGAACTCGACTCAACAAAAGGACAAGGAATAAATAGTCATCTTGGGCTGTCAGTGGGACGGTGTAGACCATGTCCCAAGCAGAAGCCATGCTTTTATCATGTTTTGTAACATTATTTTTTATTAGGAAAGAGCTCATGCTTATTATTGAAATTTGGGAAATATAGAAAGTATAAAGGAGGAAAGCAAAATCAGTCTGCAGCCCAAAATGGCAAATATTTTGCTATATCATTTGTATATTTTCTATACAAACATAAATATGAATTTCTGAATATAGTTAGAATTAGGTAGCCCATCCCATTTTGAATTACTGCTCTTTTTACTTAGTGATCTGTTACTTTTTTTCCTCATCCTAACATATTTTATGTGTTATTTCATCATATGAGCATTTAATAATTTATATTCACCTTTCTCCTACTGATACTCCTAATACTCAAGTATTGATGTTTTCTCTCCACTATTTTAAACAGCACTCTCACAAACATCCTTGCCTTAAATCTTTACAAGAATCCCCGTGTCGCCACCCCATTCAGAAATTTAATGTCTGGGATAGAGGATTCAAGTTCTTTATAGATGATTTTTATGGTTATTTCAAAACTAGAGTACTATCAAAACATAGGGAAGAAAGAATCCTATTTCTTCATCTTAAACACACTCCCTAATTCTTACCACCTGCCAGCCCCTGCTCTGTTAGTTTTCGTGGCTCATTCCTCCCATCTGGCCACTACTGGTCCCACAGTGTTTATTCTGGAAGGAAGGGTACCTGAGAGCACAGGGCAAACAGAGCACAGGGTGCCGAGACCCAGGTCTGGAGCCACTGGAGGGCCTTTAGTATGCACTACAGAAGCTGCTCCAGCTTAGGATTGACAGAAAAGGCCCAGTTGTAGACCATACAGAGCATCCAGGGAACCCAGCAGGATCTGGCCGTTCTGGGCTATGAAAGAATGTCCTAGCAAAGGGAAGGGTCCAGCAGTGTGGATCTAGACTAAGGGCTCCCAAGGGATGAGGCAGGAAAGGGTTATGCAAAATATCTGTCCATAGGTTAGCGGGCACTCTAGTTCAGAAGCAAGGATCTGGTCTGCGAGATCAGGAAGCAGGAGGAGTTAGACAAGGAAGCAGGTAAACAAAGCGCAGCCCAGAGGAAGCAGGTCCAGGGTCGGGACCACACTTGCAGAGCGAGAAAATGTTCCAACTTGGGGTCAGATAAATGAACAAATAATCTGGAGCACAAATTCCATTTAGGGGAAAGTGTGTCTGTTAAATTGGGCTATGATATGCTGCAGTAACAAACATGCCCTAAACCTAAAGGATTTAAAACTCATATTGCGGGGGCGCCTGGGTGGCTCAGTGGATTAAGCCGCTGCCTTCGGCTCCGGTCATGATCTCAGGGTCCTGGGATCGAGCCCCACATCGGGCTCTCTGCTCCGCAGGGAGCCTGCTTCCTCCTCTCTCTCTGCCTGCCTCTCTGCCTACTTGTGATCTCTCTCTCTGTCAAATAAATAAATAAAATCTTTAAAAAAAAAAAAAAAACCTCATATTGCGTCCTTATGCTATATGTCCACTGCCCGCAGTGGGAGGGCTCCAATCTACCTCTTCCTCACTCCGGAAGCCCAGGTTAGTGATCAGCATCACCCATAGCTGTGGCAGGGGGGAAAGAGGACGGATAGTCCAGCGCCTGTCGTTAAAGGCTTCCACCCCCATTTCCTTGGCCAGAGCAGGTCTCATGGGTTCGTGCCTGGAAACAGGGGTGCACTGGGAATCTTGCTGAGCACTGACAGTGTCTGTCAGACAAAACCACAGATAAGTGCTAAAGAGGAGACCCTACAAAGGGAGGGAAAAAATGCAAGATATTTAACCACCGCCTACCTGAAATCCTAACTTCTCCTTTATCTGGAACCTGCGGTGGGACGTAGGTTTCAGCCACCCAGGAGTCCTAGTCCATCTGACCTTGAGAAGGAGGAGCAGATACTTAGTCAGCACAGACTCTAGGAGATGGTGGTTAAGGGAAACCCCACAACAGCTTCACCTTGAGCTCATTGAAGAGGACAGATCCCAGGATGTCCAGGTGACCAGCATTACCACCCCTCCTATCCATCAGATTTGTACTCTTAGAGAGTCTGCAGCAAACGGATACCTTCCCTCCCAGCAGGATTGTATGATTTGGCCTCTCCTGGGGGGAAAACAAAAGCATCTGTGCTCAATTGGATAGGTCGCAGTAAATGCCAAACAGCTGAATGACATTGTGAGCCAGGTTGATCTCAGACATATCTGAGACACTGATTTAAGGCAAGTGAAACTTCAGCCCAGCATGTCATTCTGCTGAAGATGACAACATGATGGAGGAGCTTCCTAGACTCTTTCCAAACCTTCAGTCGTTCGAGAACCCTGCTGCGCTGTTGGAGTAGTTCAGGGTGCAGCTCCTGACCTTCAGCAATTACACCAGCCAGACAAACAGGAGAAAGCTGGTGCTCGCTCGCTATTCATTTCAAGCACAGTTCAAGTGTTGGAGGAGCTTATGAAAAATGCTAATTTCACATTCAAGTTAACGAGAAAGAAGCTTGTGGGTTTTTTTCTTCATAATAAGCTTTTCAAAAGGAAGCGATTTCTAACTTAGATGTAGTTCACCCAATCTAAAGTAGGGGGGAGAGGAATAATCAAGTACATTCTGTAGAAATCATTTCTTTATAAATGCATCGCACCATGCAAATTTCATGTCAATGAAAACAGAAAGTGTGAGATATAAACATTCTCCAGCATGGGATGTATTTTTGCTAGTTAACGGTACACAGCCTTCAAGTGACACTTCCTAATTGATTTGCAAAAGGTCAAGTTTCTCAAAACTGGCTTCATAGTCAATACCACGCTTAATTCTTGTATGTATTCTGGTGAAGCGCGTGACCCAAATAAGCATGTGGTTCAATTTCTGTCTGCAAGAGACCATTTACATAGCTGTGTGCCAAGTAATAATGCTTGCACATTTTCACAGTGTGTGACAATATAGATCTGTAGAACATCACCTAGATGGCTTGCAAGGTTTCATTCCCTTTGCAAAAATTAAAAGTTCAGCTATAACTACATCATAAATTATTGCCTCTTTAAAAAGTACATCTATGATAGTTTGACATTTATAGAAAATTTAAAACATTAAAGAAAAATTTTCTTCCCAGGAAAACTTTTGTGATTGATTTCTTGCAAATCTTTGGAAGTCTCTGAAATAGAAGAGAAAAAAAGACCTCAGAGGCAGTGTTCTATTGTTGGTGGTCAATTCAATTAATTTCAATAAACGTAGGAAGTCTTGTAACTTATAACTGACTTCAGTGATTTATCCAAACTTCATGTAATAAATAACATTCATACTAGAAAAAATAACCCCGCTTGTCATTTAAGAAGGCTCATGCAGGCACTGAAAATGATGATGCAGCCATCTCATAATGACTATTGCAAAACAGAAGACCGTAAAGTCCTGTCCTATGTATGAACATGCCCTTATGCTCGAATCATTGAGAATGTGATTGTGGCAGAATTGACATGTCACATGCCTTGGTACTTAAATGGTTTTGGAAGAAAAAAATACAATTTAAAACAATGAAAATTTGAAATACAGTTTTTCTAGACATGAAATTCACATTTGTGCACTTTTTTAAAAGACTAATGCAATAAGGCTTTCCTTTAAAATATGTTATCATTTAATGGAGATGGTCCTTGTTTCTCAAATTTGAGCTTAGCTCTTAAATTTCTTCCAGTTTTGGTGTTTTAGAAGGTGACTATTTTAATTTTGATTTTCAAGTTGCTGAATATGGCCCCTCCTTCTATTTTCTCATCTTGCAAACTGCATTGATACATTTTCTTTGGTGGAGATTTCTTTTTCTTTCTTAAATAATTGTCAAGCATTGGTGACAGTGTGACAAAATGGGCATGCTCTTATCTTATAAATTGTCTTCACTTTTCTGGAGAGCAATTTGGTGCCAGTAAATACTTATGTACATCTGTACATACACGAAAATTATGTACATCTTTTTAACTTCGTAATGACATTTCTAGAAATCAACGTATGAGTCAAATTTTAGGGAACTGGCTAAACACATTACATTATATCCATATGATAGAATGTGAAGTAATAATGAATAATCATGCTATATAAAATATACCTAATAATAGTAGAAAACGAAATGTTAAATAAAATACATTGTTAAATTTTAAAAAGCAAGTTATCAAACAATGTGAACAGAATGATCCTAATTGCATTTTTCAGCATGTTCTACATACAGCATGGGAATTGTGTATGTGCATGTGTGTGTCTGGAAGGCTGTGTACCGAAACATCAACAGCTGTATCTCCAGGAAGGGGAATTGTGGGTGATTTTTACTTTATGCTTTCTGTTCCTCTGTATTTTTAAAGTTTCAAAGTAAACCTGTTTCACTTTTGAAATGTAAAATATGTATTTAAAAATACATTTAGGGGGACCTGGGTGGCACAGTTGGTTGAGGGACTGACTTGATTTCTGCTCAGGCAGGTCATGAGATTGAGCCCCACCTAAAGCTCCGCCCTCAGCGGGGAGTCTGCTTGGGATTCTCTCCCTCTCCCTCTCTCCCTCCTGCTCACTTGGGAGCAGGCACTTTCTCTCTCAAGCTAAAAAAATATATATGTTTATTAGATGCACAACAACGTGAATGGACTTTACGCTTACAAATGGTTAAAATGGCAACTTCTATGTTAAGGACATATACCACAATAAAAGGATACATTTATTAGAAAATCAACGTATGTCTTAGCATTTAGTGATGACTTTTTATTTCTTTATTTTTAAAGATTTCATTTATTTATTTATTTGACAGACAGAGATCACAAGTAGGCAGAGAGGCAGGCAGAGAGAGAGAGAGGAGGAAGCAGGCTCCCCGATGAGCAGAGAGCCCGATGCGGGGCTCGATCCCAGGACCCTGAGATCATGACCTGAGCCGAAGGCAGAGGCTTTAACCCACTGAGCCAGCCAGGCGCCCCAGTGATGACTTTTTAGATACAGCACCAAAAAGTATGATCCATGGAAGAAAAAGTTGGACTTAAAAACTTCTTTGCGAAAACCTCTGTTAAAAGAATGAAAAGACAAGAGACATATGGGGAGAAAATATTTACAAAATGCATAGCTGATGAAAGCTGGTATCAAAAATACAGAAAGAACTCCTAAAATTTAACAAAAGAAATCAGCACAACTTACAAACGGGCAAGAGATCTGAACAGACACCTCCTAAAGAAGATAGATAGATGGCGAGTATGCATATAAAAAGATGCTCAACATCATATGTCATTAGAGAATTACAGATTTGAGACAGCAATGAGATACAGCCACCTGTCTATTGGAATGGCTAAAATCCAAACCACTGACAGTGTCAAATTCTAGCAAAGACGTGGAACAACAGAAATTCTCATGCATTTGCTGGTGGGGGTACAAAATGGCAGAGTCACTTTGGAAGACAGTTTGGCAGTTTCTTATAAAACTAAACATAATCTTAACATACGATCCAACAATTGCATTTCCTTGGTATTTGCCCAAAGGAGTTGAAAACTTATACATTCAAAAACCTGCACCCAGATGTTTATAGCAGCCTTCCTCAAAATTGCCAAAACTTGGAAGCAACCAAGAAGTCTTTTAGTGGGTGAATGGGTGCATAAACTGTTACATCCAGACAATGGAAAGAAATGAGCCATCAAATCACAAAAAGACATGAGGGAAATTGAAATGCATATTGTTAAGTGAAAGAAGCCAATCTGAAAAGGCTACATACTTTCTGATTCCAACTCTGCGACATTCTGGAAAGACAAAACTCTGGAGACAGTAAAAAGATCGGTGGTTGCCAGGTTTTCAGGAGAGGGAGAGAGGGATGAATACTGGAGCACAGGGGATTTTTAAGGCAGTGAAATGATCCTGTGTTATACTGTAATGGTGGGAAAACATCACCATGCATTTGTCAAAAGTCAAAGAATATATAACACAAAGAATGAATCCTTATGAAAACTATGGACTTCGGTTAATAATAATGTACCAATATAGTCTCATAAAAACAAACAAAAACATTACATAAAATATTATTTATCTTTAAAAAATACACTTATTTACCAAAGTAAAGGCCACTGTTTCCAGTCACAATTCTGCTTTTAAAATATTCATTTCCATAACTACCCCTGGTTATTTAATGTTGTATGGTATAATTTATGGTTTCTGACAGTGACCTCTAGAAATTTTCAAGCAGATAATTTTCATATTATGTAACAGTGATTTGATCACTGATTCGGTAAGAGTCCCAAGCCTCCTTGTTTTTACATTTTGATTAAATAATCTCACTATCTTGCATAAATAATCCATGGGCAGTTTGGCAATCTAATTTCTCAAGATTCCAATAAATGTTGCAATTGAAGCTAGGGGCAAAACTCTCACATGCATAAACCTTAAGAGTTCTGTCATTTCTGATGATAATACAGCATTAGAAAGAATAAATACCAATAGTATTCATTTAACATAAATACATTTATTCTTCTCTGTGAAGACACACAAAGAAGTAATTTTTACAACATGGATGGGTCAGCTTGGAACCATATCGGGTCTTCAGTGCTGGGACTGGGATTGAGAAAGACTTCGACCCAATTAGAGAGACAAATAGTATGAATGAGAGTGTGGCTAATTCAGTCCTGACTCAGATTTGCTTATGCCAAGGGGTCTTCTCAAGTGGGTAGAAGACAACCAAAGGGGCCTCATGGCACCACCATTATTCAAAGATAGATGGGCTTGTGAGGCTTCTGAGCTTTAATAGAACACTATCCATCGGGTAGAAATATGAGCTTTGTAGCTAGCTACCTTTTGAGATGAGTAAGCTGGACAGATCTGGGCACTGTGGGTCCAACCCAGCCACATGGTGTGGAACACAGCCTAGATCTGAGCCTCTCTGAAAACCTGCAATGGACTCAGGTAACCAAAATAGAAAGTCAGCTCTTTCCTTTTTTTTTTTTTTTTTAAAGATTTATTTATTTGAGAGAGAGAGAGAGCGTGCACAGGGGGAGAGGCAGAAGTAGAGAAGCTCAAGTAGAGCCCCATGCAGAGCTCGATCCCACGACCTTGAGATCATGACCTGAGCTGAAATCAAGAGTCAGACGCTTAACCAAAGGAGTCACCCAGGAACCCCAGAAAGCCAATTCTTTCTGTAGAGCAAGCCCAGTAGCTCAGGATCCTGCTACTGATATGAATGGGATTGTAGTGAGTGCAGGGCTATGGCCCATAATGACTTAGAAATTGCCCGGGGCTTGGCTGTCTGAGCCTTGACAACTCTACGGAGCCAGGGAGTAACACTACTGTTAACTATATTTTCATGCATCTCTCTTTGTCATTAAAATACCAATCTAGTCCATAGAGTAAAACATAGTAGACAGGCTTGCACACTGTCATGAGAACAATGACTCCCATTAGACCTCAGGATTCAGCCTTGCCCAGAGCTATGCATTTTGAAATGTCAGGTACTTTCTCATATAAGTTGGCAAGTCATCTAGCTTGCTGTTTGATGTTGCAATTGGGTAACTGATGCTATAGATCAGTAGATACTCAAATCTATACCTTCGGGTTGTGCTGACATTGGCATGAAACAGCTTGCATAGTGCACATTTGGCTTGCTGAACAAGTACTAGGCACGGGGAAGATGCGTCACGTCTTCAAATTATAGAAGAGTTGAGCCAAAAGACATGCAAAACATCTAAGCTTGCACCCTCGTTTCACATGTATTCCCCTAAGCACCGTAAAATCCTAGAAAGGAGAGACAATGTCTTATTTATTCCCACTTAATCAACAGGACCTGCTGCTTTATACTTGGCATGCTAAATAATTTAGATTATTTATATGAGAACCTCTCCAAGAAGGTTCATTCTTCCTGTTCATTGCAAGCATGTACTCCCTGAGTTCCTCATGCTAAGGCCAAGGCCCCCAGGGGTGTGATGCTTACTATGTCTAAGGGGTCAATCTTGCTTACGATTGCCCTGAAAAGTAGAGAGGGAAAAGTAGCCATTTCCCTGATGGGTTCTTCATTGCCCCATACAGTCAATATGGAGCTGGAGGTGGAGTGGGTTTAGTGCAAGGTTGTGTTTATCAGACTGGCCTTCACTGGCCCTCCACAGAGGCTGGGATTCAGGGGACAGCTGGAGCTCCTAATGTTAATGCCCCTTTAGGGACACTTTTTACACACTGAAAGATTCCTCTCCACTCCCCGCCTCAAGATGTTTCCAAAGTGTTCTAGTAGTAGCTCAATGTGTGCCTGAAAACAGCTTCGACCAATTCCCTCTATTTCTAGCCTTATGATGATTTTTTATTTTTTTTAAAGATTTTATTTATTTATCTTTTGACAGAGATCGAAAGTAGGCAGAGAGGCAGGCAGAGAGAGAGGGAAGCAGGTTCCCTGCTGAGCAGAGAGCCTGATGTGGGGCTCGATCCCAGGACCTTGGGATCATGACTCGAGGCGAAAGCAGAGGCTTTAACCCACTGAGCCACCCAGCGCCTCAATTTTTTATTTTTATTTATTTTTTTCTTTTTTATTATTTTTATCAACATATAATGTATTATTTGCCCCAGGGGTGCGGGTCTGTGAATCATCAGGCTTACCCATTTCACAGCACTCACCATATCACATACCCTCCCCAATGTCCATAACCCAATTTTACTTATTTACTTATTTTATATCAGGGGGCGTTTTTGTCTCTCCATGCACCTTGCCTTGGTTAGGACCATTCTAGTTCGTCCAACAATGCTTTAGTAATTCCAAACTTCCAAGAGAATAAGTCTGTCTCCCATTCCCCCTTTCCCTGGAGGAGTCTTGGTTTTAAGAAAATCTGCCCACCAGGGCGCATGGGTGGAACAGTTGGTAGGCATCCAACTCTTGGGTTTCGGATTAGGTCTGATCTTGAGGTGGTAAGATCAAGCCCCGGGTCAGGCTGTGTACTCAGCATGGAGTCTGCTTGAGTTTCTCTCTCCCTCTCTCTCTGCCCCTGCCTCAAATAAATAAATGTTTTTTTAAAAAATTTAAATTCAGTTAATTAGCACATAGTATATTATTTGTTTCAGAAGTAGAGTTCAGTGATTCATCGGTCTTATGTAACACCCAGTGCTCATTACATCCTGTGCCCTCTTTAATGTCCAGCACCCAGTTACCCCATCCCCTCACCCCTTTTCCAGCAACCCTCAGATTGTTTCCTGTGATTAAGAGTCTCTTATGCTTTGTCTCCCTCTCTGATTTTGTCTTGTTCAATAAATAAATCTTGAAAAGAAAATCTGCCTACCTCTTAGGCTATTTGTTGTAGAAGCATTATTTGCACATAGTCCTCTGTTCCTTCCTTTGCTATGCGTGGTGTGGAGTATCATCCCTTCCCCAGGGATGTAGAATTTGGCCATGTGACTTGTTTTGGCCCGTGGAACAGAAGTAACAGCAATAGTTTCAGCTCTGAGCTGTGGTCTCACAGTTCACACCAGCCCTGTTGTACCTCTGCCGTCCCCCTGAAGAAAGAGCGTGTCCTATCTAGCTGTTGCTTTTACCTGGCTTTTAAGCTAGGTTCTAGAATAAAAGGCCAGTGGAATGGACCTAAAATAGAGCTGTGGCCTGGAGCCAAGCCCCACTGAACCCAGTTAGAGTCAACAGCTCCAGCAGATGCTAACCAACCTACAGAAAGTTGGGCAAGAAATAAATGTTTGCTGTTACATGTCACAGAGATTTGGGGGGGGGGGGTTGTTTGTCATTCAGCATCAATGCAGGGAGAGCTGACTAACACACTTCATATACCAGTGAGTGTGGGAGAAAGGAAACAAGGTATCTGATGGAGCTCAGTGTGCAGAAGGCTTACTAGAGTCTCCTAAGGAGCAAGACTTGCTTGGGAGGAAAGGAGGCGGGACCGGGCACAGGAAAAGTTGAGCTGAAACGCCAGCCTGACCACAGCCTCGGCTGCCGCTGTGGGAGATCTGGTGGTAAAATGGACCATAAGTGATGTTCTGCCTTGGGCCAAATGATCAGGCCTTTCCCCATGTGAGTTTTGGTTTTGAGGGGACTGACAGAACGCCATCTGACAGGGTGCTCTCAGCAGCAGGGCGGGTCTGTCCTTGAAAGCGTCCTCATGACCTCTGCCACAGGTCCCTCTACCTCCCGAGTTTCACCTGGGGGCCCTTGCTGTGGCAGAACATTTCTGGATTATTCCTTCCTTCAGGGGAGTGAATGGGCACCTCCATCTACATAAGCTCATTCCGGTGACTTTCCCTGTACAAATCCAAAGCTGGTGAAATTTGTCTCACCTTACAACTTGGACTGAATTCCTCTTAGAGAGAAGACAGCCTTGGAGACAGTCCTATAACAATGTGGTTGGGGTGAATGATGAGATTCTGGAGGGGTGGGGGGCGAGGCACAGAGCGGGTGGCAAAACTGCAGAGTGGGAAGAAAGGAGAGAAATTTGCTTTTCCTCCTGAGGTAGAGAGAGAAGACAGGGGAGCTCAAAGAGTGGAGGCAACCAGGTGGCAGAAAGTGGGCATTTCTGGAGACAAAGGGATAATGAGACGGCCTGCTCCCTGACTCTGTTGTTCACAAAATCACCTCCATGGTGACTTGAGGTTCCCATTGCACGAAGCATAGATTTGAAAAATCTATGTCAACGTACCCAAAGCAAACAAGTATAAGGAATCATTTTAAATATTGTGTCTGATCACAATCCAGAATTAACAGCTCTCAGTTTCTAGCCAGATTTGCTTCTGATCTTTTCACTTTCTGGTAAATATATTTGTACAGAGGGAGTGGAAGCTTAAAACTACTCTTTCCTTAGCCCATTTCTCCCCCTCATCCATGGGAACCACTAAGCCAAACTTAGTGTCTCCTCTCCCTGTCCATATCTGTCTACTTTTACTACAAATGCAGGATTTCAGTTCTGTGTTTTGACACTGATACAGTATTACACTGTAGGTGTTATTCCGAAATTGTTTTTTTCTTTCAACTTTATATTTTCAAGATACAGTCATGGTCATATTTTTACCACCTGTATGATATTCCGCTTCCTGATTAAACCTGTTGGTCCTGTCCTAGAATGGTAAGTAATGAGACTGTTTTAACATTTTTCCTTCACAACTAATTCTGCGGGGAACATCCTGGGAGAGTTTTCCTTGGGCAGACAACTTGACGTGAAATTGCTGGGTTCGTGGGACATTACTTCTTCAGTTTTTTAATCTACGAGATTAAAATGGCAGCTTCCTAGCTTAAACCGTTTGAGCACCACCTCCCTGGACCCTCCAGTGGATTTCTCTGCCGAGCTTCTCCCATGGAGGCTGACAGAGAGTAGCGACATAATAAATGTCTATTGAGCGCATTGGTTACAGAGGAAGAAATGGGGCCCAGGGAGAAAAGGTGGCCATCATAGTCCTATGTCTAGTAACAAGGCCATCTCTAGAACCCACACTGTCTGGGCTCTGGGATGCCCCTGGAAGGCCCAATTAGAAGTAAGGATGATGTTCAAGTTCAACTCCAATCCCAACTGAAAACTGCAAGAGTATCATTAGAAGACCGGTTGTCCCTCTTTTAAGTATTTGCATTTGCTCCCACAAAATGTTTTGAGAGGTTACAAGTTATGGACATTTCTGGTTAAGTAATAAGAATGAGAATGAATAGGGGTGCCTGACTGCCTCAGGCAGGGGAGCGCACGACTCTTGATCTCAGGGTTGTGAGTTCGAGCGCCATGCTGGGTGTAGAGATTACTAAAAAAGAAAAAATAAACTTTTAAAAAAAGGATGAGAATGAATAAATTTTCTTCTCCAGGACAGACTTTCATGAGGTCCTTTTAGGCCAATAGCTATCATCTCCATGTGAGCTTGTGGTGTATTTAATTCTCCTCTATTTTATTTTATTTTATTATTTACTTATTTGACAGAGAGAGACACAGTGAGAGAGGAACAGAAGCAGGGGGAGTGGGAGAGGGAGAAGCAGGCTTGCCGCTTGCTGCGGCGCTTCTCCCAGGACCATGGGATCATGACCTGAGACTAAGGCAGATGCTTAATGACTGAGCCACCCCGGCGCCCCTATTTATCCTTTATTTTAGAATGCAATCCTGGAATTAAGAAATAAGTACACGGTAATGGAGGATGCAACAATTTGAGCTACAAAATAAGAAACACTGTATTCCTGAGTCTACGCTTATATAAATGATGTTAGAATAAATAAATAGGGGATAACCAAATTTGTGCAGGAGAATTCTAAGTGACTTATGTAGATGCTAATCCTACTCCTTTAGTGTAGGCTGTGCATCGTGATTTCCTCCAAAAAGTACAATAAGGAAGGAGGAAAAAGAGTAATGTTACAGTTGGAAAACCTAACCACACCAGCCATATAAGTAAGTTTTATGTCATCAGTGATAAGTCATGTTAATAGTGTATAACCTTGATGTGACATAACAAGGATGGTACATTACCTCTATGGTCTCCCGCCCCCAAAACCCTAACCTTCTTCTAACCACGAGAAAAACATCGCATAAACCAAATACGGGGGGTGCCTGGGTGGCTCAGTGGGTTGAGCCGCTGCCTTAGGCTCAGGTCATGATCTCAGGGTCCTGGGATCGAGCCCCGAATTGGGCTCTCTGCTCAGTGGGAAGCCTGCTCCCCTCACCCCACCTTGCCTGACTCTCTGCCTACTTGTGATCTCTATTTGTCAAATAAATAAATAAAATCTTAAAAAGAAAAAAAGTAGAGGGACATTCTACATAACACTTGACCACTACTCCTTTAGATTGTCAAGGTCATCAAAAACATGGAAAGTCTGTAGAACTGTCTTGAGGACTCCAAGGAAGTGTGACAACTAAATGTAATGTATCTTTGGTGGGATCCTGGGATAGACAAGGAACATAGGAATTCTTTTTCACACAGTAAGCTATTTTAAGAACAAACAAAGGCTACGGAAGTCTGAATAAAATATATATGGACTTTAGTAAATACTTATAGTGTATTAATACTGCTTCACTAGTTGTGATGAACTTGTCATCCTAACATAAGATGTTAAGAAGGGAAACTGAGGGCAGAGGACATGGGAAGTTTCTACTGTTTTGCCACCTTTTTTATAAATCTGAAACCATTCTAAAACCAAAAGTTTATTTAAAAAGAACTAGGACTTAGAAAATTAGTGATCAGCTTTTTAAAAAATATTATTTATATTTTCTATTAGGTTAAAAAAAAAGTAACTTGTCATGCACTCCTGATTTATAAGATTGGTCTCCCCAGTAAAAGGGTACCTGTATACAGCCAGATGGAGGATTTGTAAGTTCCCTAGGTATAAAGTTACTGATTTTCTCTACCAGCGCTGCCTTCTCTGGTTCTTTAGCATTGAGCTGCCTTTGGCCAGTGACTTGGCTGCCTTCCTGAGTATGACAGATTGCTACCTCTCCCAGGCCAATTCACAGCCTAAAGATCTTAGCTAAATGGAGGAAAAATGTTGATGGTATTCTTGCCAGTCACTGTTTCATGTCCCATTGGTGCTTCTGAAAAATTAAAGGGGCAGGACCTAGTTGTAGGAGTCTTTCATTCACATTTTTGAGCACGTCCCCCTTCACAGTGATTTCTACTTCTCTGAGTAGATCTTCTCTTTCCCATTCATTCTCTTTGTCATTTTCAGAGTAGGTGGCCTTGTGTCCCTGGCCACTGCTGATTTGATGGATCACTCCTAGACACAGTGGACCGATCAGGATTCCTTCCTGAGGATTTAGAATTAGGGCTAAGATTTCTATCTTAGCATTGAACTAGCCTCTTGAGTTGGGGCCTTCATCACAACTTAGATACATCTTTCAGACATAAATAGCATGGCCATCAAATATATTGGAAGCATGTGAGTTTTACCTTTCTCATTCTAAACCATTTCTGGAATATTTATTGTTATGGGCATGTTGGCTCCCCAGAATCCATTCATCAATCTTTTGGTACCCAAATCCCTGCTTTGCTTTGAGGGAAAACAATTTAATCACGCTTAACCATGATCTACCCCCAGAGTTTTCAGTTGTATGAATGAACCAATGAAAATTCCTTTTACTGAAGCCAGCCAGAGCTGGATTCTTGCCACCTGCAATAGAAAGAATCCTGTTTAGAGTGTACTTACTAAAAACACATGTCCCTGTTATCAATGGGCTCACTTACTTCTTCCATGAACTCTTTGGATCTGCTCTAAGGCTTCCTGTTACCCCACTCTCAACTCCCCCATTTGAAACTAGCCCCCCACCTCTGTGTGGGTGTGTGCATGTATGTGCATGTCCATCATCAGCAGGGTCTTGATTTAAAAGCACACTTAATCAGGGCACCTAGGTGGCTCAGTCAGTGATCTCGGCTCAAGGTCATGATCTCAGGGTCCTGGGATCGAGGCCCACATCAGGGTCCCTATTGAGCGGGGACTCTGCTTCTCCCTCTGCCCTTCTATTCCCCTCCCCACCCCCGCTCTCTGTTCTCTCTCATGCTCTCTCCAAAAAATAAATAAATAAATAAGTAAATAAAATCTTTTAAAAATAAAGAAAAATAGATAAAAACACACATAATCTGGGGTGCCTGTGTGGCACAGTAGGTTGAGTGTCTAACTCTTGGTTTCAGCTTGGGTCATGATCTCAAGGTTTTGGGATCCAACCCCATTTGGGGCTCTGCACTCAGCGCAGAGTCTGCTTGAGATCCTCTCCCCCTCTCCCTCCTGCTTCTCTTTCTCTCTCTCTCTCAAATAAATAAATAAATGTTTAAAAAATACACACACAGGATCTAGTAGATACTGTGACTGATCAGTTTTCAGGCTTGGTTAACAAAAGATGTTTTGGGTACTTATTTGAAAAGCCTTCATTTCAATTGCTAAATCTCACTCTCCTTGGAGTAGAAAGTACTGTCAAAGATGGGTCAGGGCATGAATCTTGGCATGCAATCAAAATGATAACCTAATTGTCTTTCTCTAATTGACTTATTTCGCATAGCATAATATCCTCTAGTTACATCCATGTCACTGCAAATGGCGAGATTTTAATTTTTTGGATGGCTACGTAATATTTCATTGTATAAATATACCACATCTTTCTTTATTCATCTGTCAATGAACATCTGGGCTCTTTTCATAGTTGGGCTATCGTGGACATTGCTGCTATAAACACTGGGGTGCAGGTGCCACTTCTGATCACTACATTTGTATCTTTGGGGTAAATACCCAATAGTGCAATTGCTGGGTTGTAGGGTAGCTCTATTTTCAACTTTTTTTTTTTTTTAAGATTTTATTTATTTGACAGAGAGAGATCACAAGTAGAGAGGCAGGCAGAGAGAGAGAGAGGGAAGCAGGCCCCTGCTGAGCAGAGAGCCCGATGCGGGACTCGATCCCAGGACCCCGAGATCATGACCTGAGCCGAAGGCAGTGGCTTAACCCACTGAGCCACCCAGGCGCCCCCTATTTTCAACTTTTTGAGGAACCTCCATACTGTTTTCCAGAGTGGTTGCACCAGCTTGCATTCCCACCGACAGTGTAGGAGATTATCATATGATCTCACTGATACGTGGAATTTAAGAAACAAGGCAGAGGATCATAGGGGAAGAGAGGGAAAAAATGAAACAAGATAAAACCAGAGAGGAAGATGAATCAAAGAAGACTCTTAATTTCAGGAAACAAACTGAGGGTTGTTGGAGGGGCGGGGGGGCGGGGGCGGGGGGATGGGTGACTGGGTTTGGACATTGGGGAGGGTATGTGTTGTGGTGAGAGCTGTGTATTGTGTAAGACTGATGAATCAAAGACCTGTACCCTGAAACAAATAATACATTATATATTAATAATAATAAAAAATTAGACATTCGACATAACAGTGCAAAACTCATAGGAAAAGAAAAATGGAAAAACGTGGAATTAAGAAACAGTATATAAGAGAAGTAAGAAAAACAATCTGGAAAAATACAGAATGAAAATAGTATTGAATGGGGCTTAATAACAGACTTATTTTTTTTTAAAGATTTTATTTATTCATTTGACAGAGCTCACAAGTAGGCAGAGAGGCAGGCAGAGAGAGAGGAGGAAGCAGGCTCCCGGCTGAGGAGAGAGCCCGGTGCGGGGCTCGATCCCAGGACCCTGAGATCATGACCTCTGCCTCTGCCTTTAACCCACTGAGCCACCCAAGCACCCCAATAACAGACTTTTTAAAAGCACCAGGCACAAACTGTATGGTTCATTTATAAGGAAAGTCACTTCTGAATTTAGTTTGGCTCTGTAATTGAAACTGATAGCCAAGAGATTTGAGCTTCATTTTGTTCTGTTTTTCTCTATGCAAAATAACAGTTAATTTTGAGTGGAGGAGTTTAATATAATTTTTTAAAAATGTTTAACTGTTAAAGTATTAATTAAAACAATTTGTCTTTAAATTCTAACTTGAAGTTTTAAGCTACTGCTTTAAATTGTAGATTTCTAAAAGGTCAGGTGTCCATGTTATCCAAATTGTTAGTGTGGGACTGTATCCATGCAAAGAGTAGTCATATACTACTAATAAAAAACATCTCTCTCATGCTTTTTAAATAATTTTAAAAAACCCAAAATGATAACCTAAATCGTCAGCAAAAATATAAGTTATGGTGCACATTCACCTGTATATTATTTCATGTAACCCTAACATGTTAAGGAGGTGTTGCCTTGGGGTGCCTGGTGGCTCAGTTGGTTAAGCAACTGCCTTCGGCTCAGGTCATGATCCTGGAGTCTTGGGACTGAGTGCCTTGTCAGGCTCCCTGCTCAGTGGGGAACCTGCTTCTCCCTCTGACCCTCCCCCATCTCATGGTCTTTCTCTCTCAAATAAATAAGTAAAATCTTTAAAAAGAAAAAAAAAAAAGGAAGTGTTACCTTCATCACTCTGATGAGAAAACAGACTCAAAGAAGTTTGGGGGCTCACCTGTGGGTCTATAACAATAATGGCTAAGAGTTACATAGGAGAGTACTTTCAACACATCAAACAACTTTTGTGTTTTACCCCACTGTTGGAGGGATTACATTACATTTGCATTTTATAAATATAGAAAGAGACAAAAATGTCAGAGAACACGCCCCAGGTCATATCACAGGCATATGCTATCCCATATCTGCTTGTCAGCAAAACCAGGGTTTGAATTCTTCTGATCAGGTCAAATGACTTTTGTACAGTATCACTAAATATAGCAAAGTGGCTATATTTATATATATATATCAAATATATATATATATCAAATATATATATATATATCAAATATATATATATATCAAAACCATTCATGAAAACAAGAATGAAGTTGACCACATGGAGAGATGATCAAACGAGAATCTGAAAACATTATTTTTTTCTTAGCACTTTAATAATGCTTCCTAAGGACTTATGTATTTTGCATTAGAAGTGTACTGTTTTAACTAACTGAAAGTAAAATAATTCACAGAATGGCACATAGTATTGAAGTGTTTTGGAATTTTCAGATGTAGTATCCCACTCTATTCCCCAGTTCTTAAAAAGCAATAAATATAGTGTATCACCCAGTTCTGCCCTCTGTAAACTGAACTTTAAATCATTTTGCATTTTAAATTTTTATTGAGCTTACCTTTGGAGGAATAATAATCATGAATGACACATGACATATGTAGAGATAATAAAAAATACAGTAGTATATTTCAAAGATATAAAACATATTCTTGAAAAGGTTAACTGGACCACAGATGTGTGTTTGCGTATATGTATATGCAACTGGTCAGCTTTAAATTTTACTGATCAGCGATGGCTCTTAAGATGGGGATCAGAGTTTTTAGTGATTTTTGGTACGAATATAAATGATAACCACCAATTAGAGCAATTTGACTTATAGAATCAACAACTCCAAAGAATTATTTGTTGTCTTCAATGAAGTTTTTTACTTTTTGTGACATATCTCCATTTTCCTATTTATGAAATGAAGATATACTGATTATACTGATTTTTACACATTTACATAAGAAAGTGAATTTGTGGGGTGCCTGGGTGGCTCAGTGGGTTAAAGCCTTTGCCTTCTGCTCAGGTACTCAGGTCATGAACTCAGGGTCCTGGGATTGAGCCCCACATCGGGCTCTCTGCTCAGCAGAGAACCTGCTTCCTCTTCTCTCTCTGCCTACTTGCAATCTCTGTCTGTCAAATAAATAAACAAAATATTTTTTAAAAATTAATTAATTTTTTAAAAAGTGAATTTGTCATAAAAATCTCTGTAGTAGGGGCATGTGGGTGGCTCAGTTGGTTAAGCATCTGTCTTTGATTCAGGTCATAATCCCGGGGTCCTGGGATGGAGCTCCAAACTGGGATCCCTGTTCAGCGGGGAGTCTGCTTCTCCCTCTCCCTCTGCCTCTCCCCCACCTTTGCTTTCCCTCTTGTGTTCTCACTCTCAAATAAATAAAATAATTTTTAAAATATATAAGATACATTAAATTTTAAATATTAAAATATATTAAATTTTAAATATTAAAATTTATTAAACTTAAATTTAAAATATAAAAATACATTAAATTTAAAAATTTAAAATATAAGTTTAATATATAAAAATATTTTATATTTTAAAAGCATAAAATTAAAACATTTTTAAATCTCTGTGGTAGTCTTTTTTTTTTTTTAAGAGAGGAGGGAGGGGCAAAAGGAGGGAGAGAATCTCAAGCAGGCTACACATACCTAGTACAGAGCCAGACCTGGGACTCAGTCTGACAACCCCGAAATCATGACCTGAGCTGAAATCAAGAGTGGGGTGCTTAACCGACTGAGCCACCTAGGAGCCACTCTGTGGTAGTCTTAACGTGGGAGGGAATTCCATCATCCCAGAAAGGAAAGACTGATGTACTGTGTCAGGTTGGACTTGGTGCTTTCCAACTCTTCGTAGAGGCCAGGGTGCAGGGAGATCCAATGCCCAAGGCTAAGCCTTAAATCAGGACAGATGGAGAGAAAGGTGAATCCAATAAACTGAGCGAAGAAATACAAGCAAGTAGGAGACAAAATTGGAGGAGCGAGGACACCAGAACTGAATGAACATATTTCAGATGGCTGCCGCAAGGCTCAACTGTCAGGAAGGAAGAGGCTTCCCGGGGGGGCAGAGTCCTTCGGGGCTTTTCTTAGGAAAAGGAGAAGTTAGTACAGAATGTGGGTTGTGGCATTGTTCTACAGTGGAATTCTGCTTGCGTACAGACAAGGATTCTTTGTTTCTCATTAACTGAAAGCATTTTAGTTTGGCAAATTTTAGACACAACGACAATAGAGAGAGGAGAATGATAAATCCCTGTGTACCATCACTCCACTTCGACAACCGCCACAATTTTGCCCGTCTTCTCTCACTTCTCCCTCCCCACGCTTATTCATTTATTATTCTTGCCCGCACATTTTATAGCACATCCCAGACACGAGGCCTTTCATACTCTTCATTATGCATCTCAAACTGGTACTTCATGAAGAAGTAGATTGAAAAAGTATACGGAAAAATTAACGCGTCTTCAAAGTTATTTATACCAAGTTTATATTAAAATTCCTCGATTGTCTCGAAGGTAATTGATTTGGATCAGGATCCAAACAAGATTCCCACATTGCTTTCGATTGTTTTGTCCTGAGTTTCTTTTAATTCTATTCCTTGCCAGCTGCCCCTTTCCTATGTCTTTGATTTATTGGAAACTGGGGCATTTGCCCTGGAAGAGTAATGTCCCATATTTTGGATCATGTCCCTTAATTGGTCCCTCCATCTCTCTTATTTCTCTGGAACTGTAATATGGGTAGAGATAGCTGATTGAATTTAGATTAATTTTTGAGGCAAGACTATATCATGGGAGATGCTACAAAAAATTATTTACAACCCATGGACTACATCTGATCTATAGACACGGTTTTATCTGGTCCATACAGTTTTTTATGCTTTACTTGGCCCATATAATGACAAAAGAAAAAGTTGCATCTGTTTCTGAATCAATCTGGCTTTGGCTGGGAAACAGATGGGACCCACACACAAACTCCTCCTAAGGGGATGGACAGAGTTCGGGAAATAACAAAGAATGGCAAGCCATTCTGGGGTTTGTAACTAAGGGAACTGTCACATCCCCTACCTGGAAGGGCTTCTGGACAGGGGCCTTTGATAGAGGCTAATAGCCATGGACAGCCCGACCCCACCTAACCCGATATCATGTAGATAGGGAGATGGAGAAGGAACACACTTACCTCGGTGATCACTGGCTGGTGACCCCCACTGGCTGAGCAGGACAGGAAGCCAGAGAGCAAAGAAGTCCACTGATACTGTCCCTACAGGCCAGCCTCCCCATGGAGTCACGAAGGGTAGGAGTGAATTCAGATGGGAAACACTTGCCAATATTGACAAATTAGAAGACTGTTATAGAAGATTCTGGATTTTCAGCCTCTGTTGTCATACGAGATGTTCCGGCAGCCCTGAGTTGTGCCCCTGACTGTGGCTAGAACTGAGCAGTGGTTGCCTAGGGCAGGACCTAGGGGTGGTGATGTGGATCTCAGATCATCGCCAGGAAGGAAAGGAGGCCCGAGAGCAGGGAAGCCTGAAAAGGGACTGATTACTCACCTAGAAGAAATTGAGGTCTTAATCCAGATGGTGCTGAGTTTACTTTGAATTAGCTAGATTACGTTTCTTTGCTATGAGAAGTAATGGAGGTTCGTACGAATTCAGCTCTGTTTAATTAGAGAAAAGCCAAGAAACATTTTTGCCAACTTGAGTACTGCAATAATATGAAATACTATTATCGTCCTAGTAACAGGAAAAAGAATACAGAAAAGAGAATCCTCATGTAGTTACAGGTGTGCCGAAATATACATTTTGGCTGACTACCAAGTGTTAAGAAGAATATTCTGCTGAAAACAACGATCATGTTTCAGGATGAACTTCTAGCCTACAAGAATCAATCTGAAAATATTTACTTAAAAGTAATTATTATGAAAATGTTATTTTAAAAAATCTTAGTAAACAAACTAAAACTTTTGATGTTACAGCAGGGGAATGATCATTCCTCCACACGGCCAGCTCCCACACGGTTACCAGGACCGCTGTTCGGTACACTCCTGACACTGACTGTACAGGCCCGCCATGCACAGCACTTCAGGACACACACTGCACAATATGAGGTAATGCCATTCACTATGTGGGTCTGTAAATAGGAATTTTCTATTATGTTCTCCTCTTCTTTATATTATTTATTATTTCTACATCAAATTGATCAAATTAATCAAATTGATTAATCATGCATGTCATTATAGGTCACTTAACATTATTCTTTTTGTGTGAAGTATTGAAATGTAAAGTCAGTGTTCTGCTTTCCTATATTATGAGAAGAACTCATAAATGAGAATTTTCCTTTATATACTCACAGCCCTTGGGGCTCCTGGGAGGCTCAGTCTGTTAAGCGTCTGACTCTTGATTCTGGCTCAGGTCATGATCTCAGGACAGACTCTGCACTCAGCCCAAGTCGGCTTGGGATTCTTTTTCTCCCTCTCCCTCTGCCCCTCCCTGAGCTCTCCCTCTCTCTGTCTCCCTCTGTCAAAATAAAATAAATGCATAAAATCTTACATACTCATAGCCCAGATGGAAATAGGTAAGATTCAATACAATTCGTAATATTTAAGAATGTAGTCAATGTTATTTTATGTAAACTTACAAATAAAGGTTTATTAATATTATAGATGTTAAAATTATGGTATTATCTAATTTTGAATATTCTGCCTTATATTATTTAAAATTTTATAGGACTTGTTGACTTAAAAATGATACAATAACTTCCTAAATGTTTCCAGCTAGTACACTCTCCTAATATTCTAATTAAGTATCAATCTATTTTCCTACTCATCTAATTATTTTAAAATTCCCATGTGCTGGGCGCCTGGGTGGCTCAGTCAGTTAAAGGTCTGACTTCATCTCAGGTCATGATCCCAGGGTCCTGGGACCGAGCGCCATATGGGGCTCCCTCCTCAGCAGGGAGTCTGCCTCTCCCTCTCCCTCTGCCCCTCCCTCCACTTGTGCATGCTAGTGCTCTCTCTCTCAAATAAATAAATAAATTCCTTAATAAATAAATAAAATGAATTCTTATGTGCTCCTGTAAATACTTGGAGTAACTTTAAAAGTCACCATTTATAGGGGCGCCCGGGTGGCTCAGTCGTTAAGTGCTGGCCTTCAGCTCAGGTCATGATCCCAGGGTCCTGGGATCGAGCCCCGCATCGGGCTCCCTGCTCGGCAAGAAGCCTGCTTCTCCCTCTCCCACTCCCCCTGCTCAGCACCTCTCTCTTGCTGTGTCTCTCTCTGTCAAATGAATAAATAAAATCTTTAAAAAAATAATAAAAATAAAAGTCACCATTTATTATCATTACATGTCAGGGCGCCTGGCTGGCTGGCTCAGTCCGAGAAGTATGAGACTCCTGATCTCGGGGTTATGAGGCCAACCACCATGTTGGGCATAGAGATTACCTAAAAAAAAAAAAAAGAAAAAAAAAGAAAAGAAAAAAATTAATTACCATTACATGTCAGCTTATGGCAATAAATATGCATGTATGTCAACTGACTACTAGAATTTCAATATACAAAGCACAAATACGGCTGTGTTTCACTTTAAATTACTGGTAGAACGAAAGCAAATATTTAGCTAGTCACGGAGAATTTGAGTGACGGGTCTTACTGGCATAGCTAAATTGTTATGCTGATTATGTGGGATGGTAACCTACCTGAACACACAGTCATTGGTCATGGTCACGTTTAGGAATATGAGAAATGAGAGTAAGAAGAGCAATCAGATCTTCAGCCTTGCAATAGCAAAGACTGGAACCAGATGAGCCAAAGAGTAGATTTTGGCAGAATATCAAGGCAAAAGGCAACATAGATGTAGCTCTAGCAGTTATCTGAAAATATTCTTCGGCATACACTAAACAATAAATGGATCACTCTGTAAAAAATCCTAGACATCAGGACAGAAGGAGCACCTAACACGCATTGAGAACTTACTATCTGGTTGGTCATTCTACCAAAAACTTTACCTCCATCACACAGTTTAATCTCCTGATGACCAGGAGGTCAATATCATTATTATACCCCCAGCTCATCGATGGGGAACTGAGAAAGAACTTTATGAAAATTACTTTCATTGTGGGAGATTCACACAGAATCCAGTTTAGTTTAACATCTGTGAAGGTCAGGTCAAGAACTTACCATGCTGGCTTCTGTGAACTTGCTTGCATAGAGAAGAAGGGAGAGAAAGGAGAATGTGTGTGTATCCAGACATCAGAGTATCCCAGGGACTCCTTGCTGACCCGCAGTTCCCAAATGATGGGCAGCTTGAAGGCCTGGAGAATGTGGGTCAAAAGCACAGAGTCAGAATAATAAGACTAGAGAGCAGGAGACATTGCTCCTGCCCTGGGTCCTGTTCTCCTCATCTCTCTCCCTCTCTCTCTTCAGGACAATTGTAGCAGACTGGAGATGAGAATCAAACTGGTGCTAAAGGACAGAGACAGTGCATAAAGCCAAGGTCTCATACAGTCACAATGACTCAAACATTTTCCACAAAGCACAGCGTATATGGTTTTGCGTATACAGCCTAACTCAATTCATGCACATCAAAGTTTGAGAACCAGTGTGCTAATGCAAAAAAGGGAAGGAAAAGAAGTTCAATTTTCTGGGCAGTCAAACCAGGCTTTTTTAGGATGACTATCAATTCCCTTGTGTTGATGGTACATGGGTGGGGAATGACAAAAGTGTTTACTAGATTTTGTCAATATTCAGCTTCTGTAACTTTAACTTTGACTTTAATGTGTGCTAACAGACTTTCCTTGCCAGTTGTTGTAAGAATTTAAGGAGTCACATTCCACAACGGGATTCAGTTTCAAAGTCTGAGTGTAAATCAAGCTAAAGTTATAGTATCTCAACTACCCTACATTTTCTTTCCAGAATGCAAATCTGATCCTGCCATATTCTCATAAAATCCTTCCGTAGACTGAGTTGCTGCTCTTTGATTTCATTCCCAGTGATTACAGGGAAAATAGGTATACTGAGAAGCAACACTTATCCCCAGTGGAAAGACCTTCTAGGGGCCATCTCCCCCCCCCCCCCCCACAAGCATGTGACCCATGGGGACACATACAGGTCAGAGTGTGAGGTTTCTTGCTAAACGTTGGTTCACCATTTTTTAAAAGATTTTTATTTATTTATTTGACAGACAGATATCACAAATAGGCAGAGAGGCAGGCAGAGGGAGAGGGGGAAGCAGGCTCCCTGCTGAGCAGAGAGCCCCATGCGGAGCTCGATCCCAGCACCCTGAGATCATGACCTGAGCCAAGGGCAGAGGCTTAACCCACTAAGCCACCCAGGAGCTCCTGGTTCACCATTTAATTGGTCTGGTTAAGCCACATGGGCAGAGTCACTGAATGGCTGAAACCTCAGTCACCGTAGATGGCAAGATCCAAAGCCACTCAGACATCAGAAGCAGCATATGGATTTCCACCAGTCTGAAACAAGGGTGTGCTATTCAAGTCTTTGTACCCTTAGGAGGGAAGTGAGAGGTGTTCACATTCAGGACCTGCTCAGGTGTCAGGCACAAGACTTTTGAAAATGCAGCCCCTGTCAGTGTTCCAGCCACGTCCTCTGCCACTACCACTGGGAACTCCTTCTTCTCACTCTGACTGACCTGTGCCCTATATAATACCTCGTTCTTCTGTACACTCAGACTTCCTGTCTGCAGTTCTCTTCCTCAGTCCTGCTTTCTAGAGCTTCTCTGCAAATTGTTCTTTCCTGATGTATTATCCCTCCCTGAAGTACGGTTCATCTTCTTGGGACACCTCACTTAAGTCAACTGTCGCTTTTCTTAACTGTAATGTAATTAATGATTGACAGAAAGAAAGGAAAAAGAGGGAAGGAGGGAGGGAGGGAGGGGGAGATAGTTTAGGATGGAGGGTAAAAACGATTTTAAATGTACTATGTGAGAGAGGTTTCTCTCAAATGAGTAGGGTCAGAATGTCAAAAATATTATTTCCCCACACAGACTTCCAGTTATGGAATAAATTAGCCACAGGGATGAAAGGCACAGGACAAGGATTACAGTCAGTGGTACTGCGACGAGCTGTACGGCGAGAGACGGTAACTCACTTGCGTGAACACAGGATAACATACAGATGTGTTGAATCACTACGTTGCACACCTGCAACTAACGTCAACGTGTGTGTCCACTACACTTCCACTAATAAATAGAGATATTCTGGGGCAACTGAAGAAAGTTGAATATGGATTTTGTATTATTTAATCTGTACGATTCGGAGTGTGAGCCACTGACCAGCAGCGGCAGCAGCCCTCTGGGGCTTGTTAAAACGCAGTTCCAGGCCCCACCCTGGGTGGTTGGTGTGCTCACTAACATACAAAGAGAAGCGCTGTGTTAGACAAAAAAAAAAAAAAAAAAAAAATTGTTACTATTTAAGACCCCACAAATCTCTTCTAGAACGTCTAAAATCACATACACCTCCCTTCTCAGTTTACTTCCAACTTGTTCCCACGCCCATTCAGGTTCACCTGACAAATTCATCTTTCCCTTATAATCGCCACTCTTCTGTGAATTCCTCCTCTGGCCTTACCATGGTGAGAGATTTCAACTCCATCCTGCACTGAGTTAATGCATAAAGCATCCTATGTTCATTTGATTATGAAGGTCACCATGCTCTTTCCTCTTCATCTTCACAAGTGGGCAACGAGAGGGTTTCTTTGGCAGAGCAAATGAATATTTGCTTATTTATTATTACACTTACCACTCCCCCACGTCCACCCCTCATCCACTCACTCACTCAGCAAACATTTGCTGAGCGGTGTTAACGCAAGGTGCTTGCCAGGGGCTACATAATCTACTTAGACGAGAGATACGAATCATTCTTTGAATCTTCCTTTTCAAGACTTGTCTTCTGTACTCTTCCTCTCGAAAACCCACAGCACTGTTCTTATCTTATTTCCTGTGCAGGTCTCTAATTCTTTTGCAAAAAATTTTTATTAAAAAAAAAAAAGCAATAATCCTACAGCAACTGTCAAGCAATAGGCAGTCATGGCAGTTCTAGAAGCATCTACGTGGTGCTGAATTTACTTCTCAACCAAAAATTTTGCTAAGAAGCCCTTCTCTCTCTCTCTTAAGATTTTTTGTTTATTTGTGTGTGTGTGTGTGAGAGAGATAGACAGCACAAGCAGGAGGAGGGCAAAGGGAGAAGCAGAATCCCCGCTGAGCAGGGAGCCCGGTTCTAGGACTTGATCCCAGGACCCTGAGTCATGACCTGAGCTGAAGGCAGACACTTAACCAACTAGCCACCTAGGTGCCCAAGAAGCCCTTCGCTTGTCCAGTTTCCTTAGGAACACTTTGCCTCACCCATCTGGCTGGGGTGCTTTAGTCTCAGGTTTCTGTGTCAGGTTTTGTCCCCCAGAGAAAGCCTTGACATGAGTGTGAGCTCACAGAGTCTGTCTGAGGTGGCTTCCACGAAGTAGCCAGGAGTGTGGACCCTGAGAGGAGGCTGGGCTTTACTGTAAGCTGGTTTGGGAGCAGAGGGGAAACCATCACCTCATCCTGATACACACCACGGGAGGGAAGGAAGTTTACTCCTGATATCCACCTGCGGTAAACTTATATTACCTTCTTCGACTTTCAGTTATTTTTTAAATGAACGCAATTCAAAAATTTAAATATTAGCCAGAAGTGGTTCAAGAAGTAGTTCTTTCAGTGGCAGTCTTTCGGATTTCTACTTCTTAAATCAGAAAAATGGAAAGGCATCATTGTGTTCCTTTTACACTTACAAGCTCTTGCTTGCATAAGACAGTGATCTAGGCTGTGCTTTGAAGCATGCCAGGCTCCTTCTAGGGGCCCTGGGGTTTCTGAAAGGGTGGGGATGCCTGGTTCCAAATCAAGCTCTACTTTCCCAATTTCATGTTATTCCCATTCTGTCCATGTGCTGCTGAAATCCGTACACTATTATTTTTCAAGTGGAAATATATGGGTTCTTTTCAATTTTTATAGCTTTTCTAGGTCTATAAAAGAATATTGACTATAGAAAACCCAAAAAGGCCAAAGAGAATAAAATAAAAATATTCTATCACTTAGAGATAATCGCTTTGAACATTTTGGTGTCTATCTTACCTATTTATATGTGAAAATTATGTGCATTGTTTTTACAAAGTTAACACCACGTTATACATTTAATGTGTAACTTTGTTTAAATGCCTATTAGGTGTAAAACGTTTCACTTAGGCACGGATTTTTAAAGATTTCAGTTTATACACTGTAAAAGGTTTTATTTTTTATTTATTTTTTATTTTTTTAATTTTTTATTTTTTCCATTTTATTTATTTTTTCAGCGTAACAGTATTCATTCTTTTTGCACAACACCCAGTGCTCCATGCAAAACATGCCCTCCCCATTACCCACCACCTGTTCCCCCAACCTCCCACCCCTGACCCTTCAAAACCCTCAGGTTGCCCCAACCTCCCACCCCTGACCCTAAGAGACTATGGACTCTGTAAAAGGTTTTAAATGCTGTTTGATATCTACAAATAAAACTTTCATAAAACAAACAAAAAAACTTTCATAAAACAGTGAAACATTCACTTGCCTTTCTTAAATGGGTATACTCACAGGTAAACCCACCGGTTGGTATTTTCTGGTCATTAAAAATGCTCTCTAGCTTAAGAACTAGAAAGTAGTATTTTCCAAAAAACAAGAATTTCTCAGTAGTTTTGTCTGAAGATTGGCCTTTATAGGATATGGACATTTTAGGATTTGATTCATAAGAACATTTACATTGACCTTTTGCTCAGTTTGCTTTGAGAAAGTACAAGATGTGGTGGATTTTAAGCGTTAGTAAATGCTTTTAATAAAAAACAAATTCCATTTACCCTGGGAACAAGAGGTCATATTCTTTATTTGAACAATGTTAGGTAGCTATAAGTGAAAAGAAAATCACAGAGAAATTACTGATTGAAAAGAACTTAAATTCTCTTCCCCTTAGAAAATTACCAGTTTACATTCAGAGACCTCTCCTTCTCCAAGGGAAGGCCCGTCCTGAGTCACAATGCATTCTCCGTTGAAAATTACTCGCTTTGTGCAGTGATATGCATCTTGAAACACACTGCCAAAGATAGCAACATCCTGAATTCTCTCTCTTTTTTAAGATTTAATTTTTAAGTAATCTCTACACCCAGTGTGGGGCTTAAACTCAAAGCCCCAAGACCAAGAGTTGCCTGCTCTACCGACTGAGCCAGCCAGGCACCCTAACAACTTCTCAACTTCTCATCAAAAGCCTGTGAGTTGGGCAGTCCAGAGTGACTATTCCATTCCATAGAGGAGTTTTGGTACACCAGCTGCTGTGGTGGCCCTCAAGGACCCTACCCGGTACTCATACCCTTATATCACACTTACCCCTTGAGTGTGGGCTGGACCTGGTGACTTGCTCTTATATCAACAGAATCCAGCAAAGGTGAGGGGATGCCCCTCTGTGCCCAGGTTAGAAAAACCTGTAATTTCTGTCTTATGAGCAGATTCTTTATTGTTTCTCAGCTTGCTTACTTGGATGAAGCAAGCTGTCAGACTGGAGAGGCTTACACGACTAGGAACTGTACCCGCCAATAATCACGTGAGCTTGAAAATGGATCCTTCCCCAGGTAAGCCTTGAGATGATGAGAGTCCAGACAATTCCCTGATTGCAGCTTAGAGGAAACTCTGAAGTACAGAAGCCAGCTCAGCCACGCCTTGATGCCTAACCCACAGGAACCATGGACTAATATATGCACATTGCTTTAAGCTGCTTTGCAGCAATTTGTTACCCAGCAACAGTCAACTAATACCAGGGGTAAACTGAGACTGAATGCAACCTGTCTATGGAAATAGTAAAATATGGCCCCCAGTTGTTGCACACTCCTGCCATCCAGAGGGAAGTTCTGTGGCCCCTCTACTTGCATCTGGGCAGGCTTGTGATTTCTTCCAACCGCAGAGCACGCTGAAAGTGGCACGATGGGACTTCTCAGGCTGAGCTGGAAAAGGCCATGCAGCTTCTGATCTGATGAATGAAATCCTGGGCTGCTGTGGAAGAAGCCCCACTAGCCCGAGGCCGCCACCTTATGAGGAAGCCCAAGCCACATGGGGAGGCCTCACTTGGGCACTCCAGACCACAATCACTGCTGGCCCTGCTCATCCCAGCCCAGACGCCAGACAGGTAAGATGCTTCCAGATGCTTTCTGCCCCAGCCACTCAAGTCTTCCCACCATGGTCCCCAAATGCCGCGAAGCAAAAACAAGTCCTTCCAGCAATGCACTTTTGGATTTCCTGACCCTGGAGTTTCTGAGAATAAGGAAATGATCAGGAATGTGGCTTCACGCTCCTGATTTGTGGGGTCGTTTGTTACTCTGCGCTAGGCAGCTGGAACACTGCCGGATGTCACACAGCTTCTAAGCAGTAGAGTTAAAACTTAGATCCTACTTTTCCAGTTCCGACTTCGGCATTCTTTCCACTACTCCAGATGTTGCCTTTTTATCTAGGTCTGTCTTTGGGTTTCTTTTTCACTTGTGGTGAAAAAATCTATACTGCAGCGCTGTCAATGTGGGTTGCCCATTGGAATCACGAGGGAAGCATTTAAAATACTGTTATCTGGGTCTTGTTCCCAAAAATGCTGACTATTTGGTCTGGGGTGCAGCCTAAGCAGCAGGAGCTTTACAAAACTTCCCAGGTGGTTCTCATATGCAGCCACACTGGAAACCCACTACTGCATACCACATGCTGATGAATGCAAAAAAAAAAAAAAAAAAAAAAAAATCACACCTGGTAACGATCAAATCAATTCTCAATGATCCATCCTGATGGCATGAAGCAGAGGCACAGAGAATCCAAAAGAGCAGATGATTTTAAAAATCGTAATTCCGTTATAGAAAGATGATGCCGGAGTCTGTGTATGTGTGTGAATGTGTATGTGAGGACCACTGTGTGTGTGTATTTAAGGGACCAGCATTTTGCTTCCCAACAGTATATGCAGATAGTGTGCTAAGCATCAGAACTTAACAATAATATGGGGCGCCTGGGTGGCTCAGTTGGTTGAGCATCTGACTTTGGATTTCTGCTCAGGTCATGATCTCAGGGTCCTGGTGTTGAGCCCCACGTTGGGCTCCCTGCTCAGCAGGGAGTTGGCTTGTCCCCCTCTCCCTCTGCCCCTCCCCATGCTCCCTCTCTCTCTTTTAAATAAATAAAGAACTTAAAATTATTCTAAAACCTGATATGTCTTCACTAAAGGAACCTACCCTCCAGTAACAAAAGAAAGGAGAGAAGAGCCTTGCAATCTCAGATGCCCTAGGTTTTGGAAGTATTAATACCTCAGGACTCACCACACGGGGCAATCTTTGTAGCTGAAGAACCATGGTCATGGTGAAACCTAAGAGCGGAGCACAGGCCAATCTCACTTACTAGCAAAATGACTGGATCTTGGATGCCAGCTTCACAGCTCTCAAAAATCAAAACTGGGTGTGTGTCCGATAAAAATGACAAATATTTACAGGTCACAGGCCTTCAGGGTTATTTGCAAATCTTTAGAGACATTAAAGTTAAAATTAAAAGGATTAACTGAATCCTTTAAACTATAGTTCAACAAGGACAGAAACAGTGTATAGAAGCCTAGAAGAGATCATTGCTTTTTTGAGATTTTTTTTTAAACAAGGTTTAAGAAACTTGATTTGAAGGAGGGATTATGTAGGATGTGTGTTTTAGAGTACTTGCACGTATACAGAATTACTCTACATACAAGCTACATCATAAAGACCTATAAAGTTATAGACAAAAATATTGTATCCTAATCATCAGATTTGCTACCAGTCTAGATCTTAATTATTCCCCACACACAAAAAAAGAAACCATGATGATGCGTCGTGACAGCGGTGCTATTACTACAGTGACGATCATGTTACAATATATAAATGTACCAGCATATTGTCCCCCTTAAATCTATACAATGTTTCATGCGTCAAAGATATTTTAACTAAAAATTGCAATTAAAAAATTTTCAAGCTGTAAAATTGTTTTTTGCCATGATGAAAGAAAAACATTAAAATTATATACCCAAATAAGGTAAGTTGTCAAACAATGGAAGAAAATTACTTACAAAAATATGAAACTAATAGTTGAATAAACACGTTTTAAGGAGTGAAAGGTGTTAATATCATGGCAACACCATCTCGATTTGATTAAATCACACAAGGGGTATGTGAGTGCTTGTGTATGTGTACGAGCATGCACGTATTTCTAAGATTTTATATATTATGTACCAGAAAGAAATATGAAGAGGGATCAAAACTGGAGAAAGTAATACTGCATTAGCTGAGACATGTCTGAATCAAATAATGGTTCTAGTTGTAAGCGTATGCTGTTCACGGAAACATGCCCTGAGATAAACAGCAGGTTCTCCTTTTAGTGGACACCCCCTGTGTGTGTGTGCCAGCAGAATACCTTAATTCTATCTTCATCCTCCAGTTGTAACTCTGCCTGTCTGTGTGTTACTTCCGCTGGTGATCCATTAAATCAGAATTTGTCATTTGCAACATGCTTTTGCTAGGTGTTAGCCTTCAGTTGTGTCCAAGAATCGTCCTACTTGGTCGAGCTTGAACTTGCGTTTCTTCTTTACTCATATAAGGAAAACACTATGCTTCTTCTCATTTCCCACTTCAGAGGGACTCTCCAAGTTCACACTGGAGAAATAACACCATAAGTTTCACTGTATTTCTTGGGCAAATCTTCATAGAAAAGGTCCTTTTTTGAGCTGGTCCTGAGAGAAGTCTGTTTGAAACTGTCAGACGTTTCTAAAACACACACATTACAAAGCCTTGAGAATGTTTATGTCATAGTTAGGGAGTTAAAAAATGTAAAAGTAAAAATTGGGGAAAATTAAATTGCATTACAAGACAACAAGATATATCCAAGACATGCCTAAATAGTTGGCAAGTGCTTGGTATGGGTAACTCAGGCTACGAGATTAGAAAAGGAGGATGCCTCCATGAGATGGGGTAGGCTTCAGCAGAATGTTGAATTCTGAGGACATTACAGCAGTAGAAGTAAAGAAGAAACAACATGGAAGAGGGCAATGATCGGGGCTCTCTTGCAGAGTGAGAGGAATCATTCAAAAAATGTGTTGATCAAAAAAAAAAATGTGTTGATCACTTGGTATCATCACCTTGGAGGAGAGGTGCTTAATTTAGTAATTTGTAAATTGGTGTTCCATAAACAACTACTCCAATGTTGACTGTAATCTTCTCTTTTCAGTGGCTGCTGCTCTCATTTCTATTCATCAGTTCCTCTTCTGTGGGCTTGCTGTCTATTTGGAGTTCTGCAAGACAGGGGGGGCTCTTAGGGTCTTGGGGTGCTGCCTGGGTGGCTCAGTCGGGCAAGCGTCGGACTCTTGGTTTCAGCTCAAGTCATGATCTCGGGTTGTGAGATCAAGCCCTACATCGGGCTCCTCATTCAGCAGGAGTCTATTTGAGATTCTCTCTTCCCCTTTCCCTTTGCCCCTCCCCCTGCTTGCTCTCTCTCTCAAATAAATAAATAGAATTTTAAAAACAAAATCAAATAAAGACAGGTGGACTCTTTGGCTAGCGGGCAGGTAGAGCAAAGACGAAGGGAATTGGTTGGATTTTCCCACAAAGGAGTCATTATCTTGCTGTTAAGCAGAGAAATGTTAGGATCTGTTGATGGCTTTCAGCTTTCTATCCATGCTAAGTTCTTTTTCTGTTTTCTAGGTAGTTTCTCTGACAGCTCTACAGCAATCAAATTAAGGGAGACATCACTGTGATAATCAAAAGCTTTTTGGCTCTTACTGCTTGGTACCGCAGCTATACCATGGCAACTTACCATGCAGAAGGTGGGGTGCTCTGGAATCTGGAATTATCCTGCTCTCAGTGATAGACAAGAACAAGCTGCATATTTGTATACATCAAAAATCGCTTGTGAATAAGCAAAGCCTAGATACACATAAACCACAGAGAATTAAAGACATGGGAAATCTGGAAAAGGTGTTGGGGAACAGGATAAAGCAACTATCTGATTTTCTTTTAAGTTTACGGGAACCTTAATTTCAAAGAATTTTTTTCTCCCTTGCAGGTCCTGCTGACATGTTCTCAGAGTTTGAAAAAGAAATGCATACGTGGGTAGAGTCCACAGGCATTTGGTAAGGGCTGTTTCGGATAACCTGCTCTGTGCCCTCCCAAGATCCTTCGGTGATCATACATCACCTTGATGTGTTGTTGATGAATAAAAGAAAGAAGTAGAAGAATTAGTATATAAGAACATAAAAAATAAAGATGAGAAAGAAAGCTGTGGGTATGAATGGATGGATCTGTCTATCCCTCTTTCTTTCTTTCTTTATTTAAAGATTTTATTTATTTGAGAGAGAAAGAACACAAGTAGGAGGAGGGGCAGAAGGACAAGAAGACTCCCTGCTGAGCAGGCAGCCCAGTGCTGGGCTTCAGGCAGGGCTGGATCCCAGGACTCTGAGATCATGACCTGAGCTGAAGTCAGGCGCTTTACTGACTGAGCCACCCAGGCGTCCCTATCTATCCACCTTTCTGTCATTTATCTACCTACCCATGCATAGAACAAATCTGGAAGAATATGCACCTAATTGTAAATAGTGGTTAATTCAGGAGAGAGAACTTGCTAGGGATGGAGCAGGGGTGACAAAGAAAGATGACACATATTACATATCTTTGTGCTTCTGAATTGCCTGCAATTAATTACTTCTGAATTTTAAATATGCCACACAAAGAAAGGAGAGTAAGTAAATAAATCACCAGCTGGGATCTAAAATACAAAAGCAAGTTGCTTAAAATGATAGCATAATGATTTTTTTTGCAACGATAAATTAACTGCTTTGATCTCACCATGATGTGTTTATAAAAGCTTACGAGAAAAAATAACAAATGTGCTCAGTTGTAACAATGCCTTCAATGGCAAATATCTTGTTGCCTGGAAATAACTTGGAAAGAAAAGAAGATAAACTACCAAGATGGCGCTGCAGAATAGAAAGACCTGGGATCAAGCTGTAACATCATTGTAAACATGCATCCGGGGGGGGACAGAAACCAAACAGAACAAGAGAAAAAAAAGACCCCTACATGTTTGAGAGGATACTGATTATGTAATTCTTTTTTTTTTGATTACGTAATTCTTAAATGTCAATTTAGACTAGTAGACGTTTGTGATGATTATCCAGTGTTATGGACTGAATTGGGGCCCCTCTAAATCCCCGTGTTGAAGCCCTAACGTCCAGCGTGCCTGCATTTGGAGATGGGCGTTTGATGAGGAAATTAAGGTTCAATGAGGTCATAAGGCCAGGGTGGTAATCCAATAGGACTGAGGTCCTTCTAAGAAAAGAAAGAGACACCAGGAGGCTACGTGCTCAGAAGGAAAGCCATCTGCAAGCCAGGAGGAAAGGTCTCAGAAGCCAACCCTGCTGGCAACTCCATCGGGGATGTCCAGCCTCCAGAACTGCGAGAAAACACACTTCAGCTGTTGAAGCCACTAGTCTGTAATACTCTGTGAGGTAGCCAGAGCCAACTAATACATCCACCACGTCGCTTTCCGATGGGGGGAGGGGTTACAGACAGGAACAAGGCAAGGACTCTGCCTTCTAGAAGTGAAGCACAGTAGTGCGTGATTAAGAACACGACTCGGGAGCTACATTGTACTGTGTGACCTTGAGCAAGTTACTGAACCTCTCTGAGGGACAGTATCAGTATGCAGGGATGTTATAAGGCTCATAAGGATTGATTATAAAGAAACTAGAACACATATCTGGCACACAATAAACAGAATTTAAGTAACAAATAGATGAGAATGTTGTCCACTGGAAAAGAGAATACGATGAATAAGTGGAGTCTGGGCGGCTCAGTCAGTTCAGCATCTGACTCTTGGTTTCGGCTCAGGTCACGATCTCGAGGTCCTGGGATCAAGCTCCGTGTGGGGCTCTGTGCTCAGCATGGAGTCTGCTTGTCCCTCTCTTTCTGCTCCTCCCACTCCTCTCTTTCTCTCTCTCTTGAATGAATAAAATCTTTAAAAAATATGAATAACTTTAAACAATAATGATTTGCTTATAATTTTCATTTAACACTCCAGAGAAATGTATGTATTCCCTAAAATTATTATGGGAGTACCTCTCATAATGTAAATCCAAACCATAATGCTAAAGAGAAAATTAATAATGTTTAAGTATTTGTTTATTAATTGTGACAAATATATCATACTCCTGTACGATATTACTAATAAGAGAAATTTGGCATGGGGTATATGCGAACTCTCTGTGCTATTGTTGCAATAATTCTGTAAATCTAAAACTATTCTAAAATAAAAATTTGTTTTTAAAAAGGAAGATAAATCAAGGGATAATTATTTGCTGAAATATGGACCATTAAATGATAAAATCTAGGAGCTAAGTTATAGTAACCTTTGACTTACTCCGTCTACTTTACAGAGGAGAGTTGATTTAAATCAACCTTTACACATACCTGATTTTCAAGGTCCAATTCATATAGGAAGCAAAAGGGGGCAGAAAAAGAAGAGCATTAATCTAGTCGATAGGAGGCACCACATTGAATTCTAGTTCTGCCCGCAACTGGAGTGTGACCTTGACATGTCAGTGACAGTTCTGCGCCTTCCATTCTCCATTGGTCACTCTGGGCTCTAACATTCTGGACTGCCAACTTCACGTGCATCTATTTCACAAAGCGAGGCAGCCCCAGGGAGCAGACTCTAACCTGATACTCTCTCCAAGACTTTAGAAAAAGAATGGTGTGCAGTTTATGTCCTGATTTTTGAGTGTGTGTGAGTGGATTGTGAATCAACTAGACAAATACATTTTTTTAAAAGACTCAACATTCTGGGCTAGGTTTTCAGAGTATACACCATCCAACTAATCATTCAGATTTGGGCAGGAGTAACTGTGGACCAACTGTGACACTGAAATACTGACAGAAAGCTTGCAAGGGAAAGATGACATGCTAAGTAAGTACATGCTCTGACATGTTTTTAACAGATAAAATCTGATGCAGAGGAAGAGGGGCCTGGAATGTTTCTACAATGGTAACTGAACAAACAAGATTAGGAGCTAAGGCAAAATGTTTTCAAGCCAAAAAGAAGAATGCTTTTAAAGATTTACAAGTAGCGGAGCCGGAAGCCAACTAATGTTGCTGAAATGCAGTCACCGGTAATACATGGACTGGTTCTGAGAGCCACATGTTGAGGACGCTGAAGAACAATGATGGCTATTCAGTCAACAAATTCAGGAAGAAATTCATTTGCCCCAAAGCCCTTTTCAACTCCACCACTAGCTGTCATGAACAAACTGCCGTTCATATTGTAATGTCTACTATAAAAGTCATAAGATTTTCCTTTTGTGAGATACTATCAAAACACGTATTCAGTAGTAACATATATATGAAAAGTCAATGATTCATGGGCTATGATTTCTTTTCCACATAAGTAAGTCATATTCTCATGTTAGCAAACTATCATTATTTTTATTTATTTATTTATTTATTTTAAGAGAGCAAGCGAGCGAGAGAGAGTGCAAGCAGGGTGGTGGGCGGGGAGAGGCAGAGGGAGAGAGAGACTCTTAAGCTGGCTCCACCCCAGCAAGATCTTAGGATACTGAGATCATGACCTCAGCCAAAATCAAGTCCAAAGCTTAACCGACTGAACCACCCAGGCGCCCCTCTTAGCAAGTTATTAAATGCATAAAAGTCCCATATCCTTCATGCCCTACATATTGTCATTTGATTTAATGTGATTGCATATTGATATGCAATGAAGTTTATTTTATTTTTCTTTTAACCATTTTTAACATCATTGATTGAGACAAAAGTTCAAGGAAATGAGCAGCCCCTGCATTGGTTCTGAGCTCGATATTATTTACAAGATCTGTTCTGGAAATACCAAAACCTAAGGGCAGCCCTAATTGGTTTCTTAATACCATCAAATAGCCATTTCAGGAGTCAATCCCTTGGAGCACATAGTTGTGGGCATAGTATTTATATTCTGAAAGACAATGATGCATTCTAGGTAAAGGAAAGGGGATTCTCTTCTGCTTACTTTCTACCTAGAAATATATTTCATCAAGCAGAAGAAGGCTGGATGTTGTTAGTTTTTTTCATTTTTTGTTTTTTTAAGTCAGAAGAAAACTACTGATATGAGGACTGAAGCATGACAACAACTTATGTGAGAATCCTTCCTTCTAGAGCTCTCATGAGGTAAGACACTGCTGTCAACAACCAATAACATGCCTGAAGCTGCAAATACTTAGCATGTTTGACCAATATCTATAAGCAATTAGCTAAATAACATTTATTTATTTACTTATTGTTATTATCTCTTCAATTGGACCAATTTCTAATGACTTTATTCTAGTTCAGGACTGCTGAACTACACTGCACAACTTCAGGGGCACTATTCACATTTCATTCAATTTTAACTCATGGTAGGTAACGGGCGTGATGCCCTCTGAATTGTACAGCATTTTGTCCCTAGTACAATTCACAAAAACACACAATGGAAAATGTATATCAATAAATCGAAGTTATTGACATTTTTTGCTTTTGGTAAAATCAGATTCTAAAAGGCCATGGCATTTTGGAAAGAGACATCCTGCCTTGGATGTTCTCCTTCAGTTTGGTTCCTTTTCCTTCCCAGCATTCCTTTCTCTGAGGCAAAGGCTCTTCCCCTACTCTGAACTATATGAGTGATGCTGTCAATCACCAGCCATTACAGCAGCGGGCCTGGGAGTCAGGCCTAACCAGTCATGACCCCGCATTACCCAGATGATAGCGACTGGTCCAGGGGTAAGCACGTGACACTAGCAGGGCCAATCAGAGTTCTTCCATAAGATTTGGTATGTGAGGATGTAGAGCTGTGAAAATGTAATCGGGGGCCACGCTATTTGCCCACGGGAGGGAAATTCCAAAATGTAAAATCTGAAAGATTAAAGCTCTGGAGAGAAAGAAGAGTGTTCAGTAGAGAAAAAGTTTTCCCATAACATCTACTTGAGTCTCTTGATTTACCTCTGATCTCCCAGTTATGTGTGCAAATAACAACCATTTATTCCTCAGTATACTATGAACTGAGCTTGTCCCTCACATTCAAAGGAGCCTGTTTACCAGAACCACAACTGCAAGTTTTTTATTCCTCTCAGGACACTTCTCCAATTGAGTCAATTTAGAGCCATATAGTTCTACATCCTCTCTCAGAAACAGAAAAAGAAAAGTTTTAAACACCAGATCTCTTGGGTGCTAGTAACTCACTTGACCCATGATATTCAGGCAATGTTTCCAGGTCACACTCCGGATAAGTAAAAACATATAGCAAATAAATAAGCAGAATTTTAAAAATATCTTCACTAGGAAGATATTTCATAATGTGCTTTCAGAGCACAGTTACTGAGGATGTCATGAGCGACCCTGGTTTCGCTACCACCGAGCGTTACCGAATCTTCCCACCTGGCCCCATGAAGCAAGTGGAATTCATCACACCTTTTACCGGGGTATAAATTCTTTCTCACATCAAGTGCATGGCTAGAGAAAAAGTTAAGATGTGAACCTTAGTTCTAATACTAGTTCAGTCAATAACTTATTGGGTGAACATGGACAAACTGTGAAACATCTCCAAGCTTCAGTTTCCTAATTGTCAAAATGGAGACATTAAAAAAAATCTGCCTGTTTAGATTTGCTATTTCTTGCATTTGACTGTTTTCTCATCCATCATGTATTCTGATGCCTCACACAACACCTGGCACAGAATAGATATTTAATAAATAATTGTTAGGAGACCCAGATGAACTAATGAACACATGTTCACCACATGGGTTGTCATAAAGAATATATAAGATAACCCAAAAGTCAACATTTCTTTTTTTTTTTTAAAGATTTTATTTATTTGTTTGAGAGAGAAACAGTGAGAGAGAGCATGAGAGGCAAGAAGGTCAGGGGAAGAAGCAGACTCCCCATGGAGCTGGGAGCCCGATGCGGGACTTGATCCTGAGACTCCGAGACCATGACCTGAGCCGAAGGCAGTTGCTTAACCAACTGAGCCACCCAGGTGCTCCAAAAGTCAACATTTCATACCTAGCAAATCATAGTTGCTCAAAAACACTAATTCTCTTCTTCCCTTCCTTCATCATCCTGGTGTTGAGACACAAACCATTTCGTGTGTCTGATGCTTTGCTCACCATCTTTCACACTAAACCCTCTTTATTCAAAACCTTCTGGAATTCACCATAAGACATCATTAATGATAAATCCACAAGCTTGAAATCAGCTTCACTGTGTGTGCCAGGCTCCAGAGAACCTTGCTCTACTGGGCATGTCCCTATGTGTTTCTTCATATTTGCTTGTCCTCTCTCTTGGTAAGTCCCATTTCCTACAGTGTCTAATACAGTATGTGTACAAAATGGGATAATAGAGATTTTCTGTCTTCAACAAAATTGATTAGTTTGGAGCTAATTGGAGTCCTTCCTTCCTTATGTTACTTTACCTAAACTAACTTAAAATATAGGCCCCCTTTTTTTGGATTGGCTTTCTTTAGCCCATGGAGAGCTAATTCTGAACTCCCTGTTTCACTTGGAGATAAACCACTTTTTTTTTTTAAGATTTTATTTATTTATTTGACAGACAGAGATCACAAGCAGGCAGAGAGGCAGGCAGAGAGAGAGAGAGAGAGGAGAATTCAGGCTCCCTGCCGAGCAGAGAGCCTGATGCAGGACTCGATCCTAGGACCCTGAGATCATGACCTGAGCCCAAGGCAGAGGCTTAACCTACTGAGCCACACAGGCGCCCTGGGATAAACCACTTCTTAAACAAGAATAATAATTGCTTAGAATACCATCCAAATTTACAGCTTGGAATGGCCTTTCACACAGATTATTTCACTTGGCCTTCACAACATATTTGTTTAGCATGGCTTTTGGAGTTCAACTGACTTAGTTTGGAATCTTGACTGTCAATAGCTTGTGATTTAGTTTACTTACTCTCTGACCCTCAGTTTCTTCGAAGAAAACAAAATTATGTTTCTTAGAATGATTGTGGGAGTCTAATGATGTATATAGATCATGTACCATGGTCAAAATTTAGTCAATGGGATAGAAGCTGTCTAGTAAATGGTAGTTAGGATTATTATCTTATAAACAAGAAAACCAAGGCAACAGAGTGCAAAGGAAGCAGTCAGAGGCTCTGTGTAAAGAGGAATTTTGATACTAAATGCCATGTTCCAATCTATTTCTCTCCCCTTCCTGCAAAGCAGCCTGCAAAAAGCCTTCTTCACACTTTCCTTAATTTGATTGTTGTAACAACCCTAAGAGGTTTATGCAGAAAATTACCCTTTAGCTCTCTGGGGAAGAGAATTTTAATGGACGAGATTTAATAGCTGTTCAAGCTAAATTGGAAAGGGTGGCTACCATCATAACCCCAACAAAGAGAGAAGTGGAGTAGAAATGCAAAAGAACAATGCCTACGTGAACCAAGATGATTTGGTCTAGAGAAGATGAGGCTAATGGCCCTGACTCAGGACAGGAGCGTCTAACAGTGACTCACAGAAACTGAAATCGAAACTCACCCTCACCTGATACTCAAAAGCAGTTTCTTTACTTTTTAATTTTAGTTAATTGTCCGAAAGTAGGGGGGGGGGCTAGAAAGAAGCAAAGAAAAATTTTTTCTTACTCCCTCGATCTTCTTTGTCCTCAGGAGGTCAAGTCGCTATTATGATTTTAGAAATGATAATATTTAATACAATAGTAGGATTCTCTGTGTGCCTAATTTGTGCTAAACACTGTGGAAGGTATTTTAGCTCTACTTCTTTCAACCATCTTACAGTGTATTTACGAGTGGGTAGAAAAGACTCTCTGGCTCACCCAGTTGGAATCCTTGCCTTCTCTCCCCTCTTCTCTTCTCAGCCAGAGGCATTCATTCATTCGTTTGTTGGTTTGTTTGTTTATTTATTTAGCACTGCTCTGGAACGAGACAGGTACAGAATGACCAAGAGTTGTGCCTCGAAGTGTGATCATCATCTGAACTGATGTGTGTGTTCTTATCCAAACAGAATGGCCTCCGTTTCTCCAAGCATCCCAGGCAACTCTTGGTTACACCCAAAGCCTTCCCCTGACTAATGGCCGTATCTCCTCCCTTCTCTGATTCGGGGGAGTGCTTCCCAGGGCCACGTGGTCCCATTTCCCTCTGAACTGCTGCTCTGGCCTCCCCTCCATGGCCCCCGCTGACTTCTGAGCAGCTCTTAGTTTCCCATGACTTTCACTCACTCTCCTTCATGCCCTGAGGCACCCTTATCATAATGCTCTCGTGTGCTTCAAATTTTACTAAGGTTAGGGATAAAGGAGGTGACTTATACCTCAGAAAAAGAAACAAAAATTGAGAGCAGATATCACTTGTCTTAAAATATTTTCCCTTCTCTGCTCTACAGAAGCTATTTCAGGCAGATACTCTTCACAGTCCTGTCAACCACTGTGCTGGTATGTGGTAGAACCTGTCATTCCTATGTAGACCTTTGCCCCAATTATTTCTCTCAAAGCACCAGAGAAGCCAGCCCCCCAAAAATCACTATTACCTTATCATGCAGAGGAACTGGGCCCCCATTTTACTCAGTATCTTCCATCCCTGCCAGCCTGGTCCCTCTCTTCCATCACCAGGAGACACATTGAGGTATCTTCCTAAAGGAAAGACAAAATCTTCTCTGAGGTGGTTTCTGTTTTGAGCACCAGAGAGTATAAGCTGCTATCAATTTTCCTCTTTTCTTAATTGCATCTTGTTGTTCCTGCTATAGTTACATGATCTCTTAAACATAAAGACCAGAAGTCTCATTCCATCATAAAAACTCACACTGAAATGACTGAACAGGAAGAAAATATCACAGAGTATGTTCCCTGAAGGTAGGGACTATGACGGTCCTGACCTATCTTCATGAGTTGTCATTAATATTCAGGCAGCTGGGGGCCCCTGGATGGCTCAGGGTGTTAAAAAGCTGACTCTTGATTTTGGTTCAGATCATGATCTTAGGGTTGTGAGACTGAGTCCCTGTCAGGCTCTGCACTGGGTGTGGAGTTGACTTGAGATTTTCTGTCTTTCCCTCTCCCTCCACCTTCTCTCTCTCTCCTCCCCCTCAAATAAATAAATAAATAAAATCTTAAAAAAAAAGATTCTCTTTTTCCTTCTCCCTATGCCCTTCTCAGCTCCCTCTAGAAATACACATTTAGGCAGTTTCAAGGCACTCATGTTGGTTAGCTGTGAAGGAAAAGACAAAACTGGGAAATTGAGGTGAGTTTATCTTCCAACCTGAAATCTCTATCAATTTATAATCTCCATCATCATCCCTGAGTAGGCACACATCATTTATTTAACAAATATTTACTGAACAGATATGAAAATGTCACAGGCACCATTAAGTATCATTAACCTAATGGTCAACAAAGGATTAAAAGCCTTTGTAATGGCTGAAATTACACAGTTCTATCCTCAGGGGGCTACGGGAAGATGAAAGAGAGAAGCTCCCAGCTCTGGCCCAAGAGTTCAATGAAACGTTCAATGTCACATCATCAAATTGCTTCCTTTTATTTATCCCATTGTTTTGCCCCAGATGATTAAACTATACTACAGTCTGAGAGATACATCAACTAGACTTGCAATTCACATGCATTCGTGCTCTGGGCCATATAGTTTTTGGGGAGAGGAGAAGGAAAGGTGCTCTCAAGAGCTGGGTAGCATGGTGGCTCCAGGATTCTGCCCCAGGGGCATTACTTACATCCTCTATTTTCTATAGAAAGTTGGAGTCAATGACCAAATGCTGTGGAAGAGACTATGTTCGCATAGTGGAAAGATTCCAATATTAACCCTCCAGAGAGCTGGATTTCATAATTCCCAACTCATTCACCAACTGGATAACAACAGTGAATTTTTCAAAAGTTTTATTATCAGTGAAGTAAGAGATAAAGTGATTAGATGATGCTGAAGCTCTATTTCAGATAGAAATATTACATTTAACTACTTGTGATGTCTACATAAAGAATGAGCCAGTTTCAATTATCTGATGATTCATTCATTTAATTATTCATTTATCCCTCAAATAGTATAGTTAAGATCATGAATTTTTTGGTCAGTTTTTTGTCGTTTCATGGTCAAGCAGACTTTGATTCAAGACTTGGTGTTCTCTACTTACTAGATAAATAACCTTGGACAGTTAACTGATTGACTTCTTTGTGGTTCCATTTCCTCATTTCTAAATGAAAATACTACCTTCATCATAAGGCTATTGGAAAGTATATTAGTGTTCTCCAGAGAAACAGGACCAGAGGACCAGTAGGACAAGCACATGTGCACACGCATGCACCTGTGTGTGTGTGTGTGTGTGTGTGTGTGTGTGTAGAGAGGCGTGGGGGAGAGATTTTATTGAATGGACTTACATGATTATAGAATAGAGGTTGGTGAGTCCAAAGTCTGCCAGGGAGGCCAGCTGGCAAAACCTAGGGGAAAGTTGATGCTGCAGTTTGAGTCCAACAGCAGTCTGCTGACAGAATGCTGTCTTTCTGAGGAATGTGTCAAGTCTTTTTTCTTAATGTCTTCAACTGATCGGATGAGGCCCACCAACACTATAGAGGGTAATCTGCTTAACTTGAAGTCTAATGATTTAAGTGTTAATCTTATCTAAAAAATATTTTCACAGGAACATCCAGACATGTTTAACCAAATATCTGGATGCTCTGGCCTAGTCAAAATGACATACAAAATTAACCATCACAGAAGAAATACTGATCATGCAAGGAACAAATTTAGTGCAATGTCTAACACACAAAAAAACAATAACAATAAAACAAAGCTATTATTATTACTGCTGTTGTTATTATTCTTTATTGAACACCTACTTTTTTTTTCTTAGCTGGGTACTAGGTTAGGTTCTGGAGATGTAACAACTCACAACATCCTAATCTTCGTCCTCAAGGAATTTACAGTCTATACACGGATCCTAATAAACTACCTGACAATTAGAATACAGTGTTCTGAATACCAGAAGAGCAAAAGACTATGTTGAGAAATACGGGTATGGTAAGAATACACAAAAGGGCCTTGACTCGAAATGGGCTGAGGGGCAGGGATAATGTAGCAAAGATCTAATGGATGAATACTCCCTAGTCAGGTAAATGGACATGAGTAGGGGGGAAGATAGGCAAAGGCACGTGAAGGAAATAAGTGCAAGGAACTAGAAAGGAGAAAAAATACAGTCTATTCATAGAACTGCAAGTAGTTTATCATTTGTTGCATCAGAGGATGAAAGAAGGCAATGAAGACAAAAAGGCAAAAAGATAAATAAATAAATAAATTCTTTTTAAAAGGGTGGGCGGGGGGGGGCGCCCAGGTGGCTCAGTGGGTTAAAGCCTCTGCCTTTGGCTCAGGTCATGATCCCAGGGTCCTGGAATCAAGCCCTGCAGGGGAGCCTGCTTCCCCCTCTCTCTCTGCCTGCCTCTCTGCCTACTTGTGATCTCTCTCTCTGTCAAATAAATAAATAAAATATTCAAAAAGGCAAAAAGATCACAAGGTTAAGCCTGCAAAAGGGCTCTTAACCAAGCTAAACAGTTTGGACTGTATCCTCAAAGCAATGAAGACCTAAAATATGGTAGTACTGTTAGAAATGGAGAGAAGAGACAAATTTGGGAGGTCCCAATAGGTAAAATGGATAAAGCCCCTTGATGGATTAAATGTTTGATGCAGGGGAGAAGGGACAGAAAGCTGAGATTCAGGAATGAGCTAGGTCATGTTTAGACAATGCTAATAACTCTCATAATTCCACTAAAGGGTATTTTGAAGAACGCTGAAGTCATCTGCATTCTCTGTTCTTCATTTTCCACAGTTGTGAAATGAAGATACTGGACTCAATGCTCTTTGAAAGCTGTTGTCTTACTCTAAAATTCTACCATCCTGTGACTACTTTGTATACAAATGCATTTGCCAGAGAGGGCAGGGGAATGCTTTTTGTACTACTAAGTCAATAAACTGAAAAGCAATCAATAGTATCACCAGACTGGTATTTAACTATGATTTTGCAATTATTACAGGATGTTAGGACGAGAAAGATCAGGAAATTAGATAACGCATGCTAGTATCTTTTATGTTCTGTTTGAGTTGTCAGAAAAATAAGGGCGGTTGACACTACAGATCTACAAAGATTAGACGGATTGTTCTAACTAGAATCAAAGTTGATAAGCAAATTTCTATGAATAGTGAAACAGACCAAAAAGCTGATTGGTAGGGAAAAAAAAAATGCATGGGAGAGAGAAACAAGCACACTCTTTTCCCCCCTATTGTGTGTTTGCAAAAAAAAAAAAAAAAATTATTGATTGCTCTGGTTTCAAGCACTTGATTTATTTTTTATGACACTGAAACCCAGTGTTTGCTCTACAGCTTAAAGTTTATTTGGTGAGCTAACAAAGGCCCTGCAGAATTCTAAAGGAGAGGATGAAATCAAATGGGGATTTGAACTGAAAACCAGTCCAGATGGTCATTGTGTCCCTCCTCAAGTCGAACTTGAACCATTATTTAGAAGTCTTTTTGAGCAAGAACTGAATGGGGAGAAGATTTTCAGACATAATCTGGTATGAGCCATTCGGAACCTCATGGACGAGTTAGTGGAGTTCTTCTGACCTGAAAAACAAGGAGGTGAACATGAAGCTATGATTCGACTCTCCAATTTTCTGGTAGAGCCTTGGGAGCTAATATCTTGTATCACAAATATCGTATTTGGAGTTAGTTATCATTGTCTGGCTGGATCCCCACACAAAAACATTAGAAGACATTTTATCAAAAATTCAGAATATACATTAACTTAGTTAACTCAAGGGGCATGTGGGGATGGTGCACCTATAACTTGGTAGGTGGCATCTTAAAAATAATGGGCAAATTTAGTTTTTTCTCACTTTATTGCACCTCAGTAATCATTACAGACCATATCACTAGCTCCCATGTTCTTGGGAGAAGGAGGAGAATCTATTCTCAAGCCTCACTTTGACAAACTCTGTCATGTAATATTACTGAGTTCCATTCTAAGGGCTGTGGGATTTATCTAAGGGCTAGATGCCGATAAATTTCCTGTTCCCACAATACTAATCATAAATGATATTATCTCAATCTCTTCACTGAATTAGTAATTGAAAGCTGACTCACATTCTTCCTGATTTAAATCCAAACCTGAAAATTATCTCTTCCTGAAATATATTCTCAAATAATCCTTTCTGTTATACACCTAACCTTTTTAAATGTGTTTGAATTACAGACCAATTTTCCTAACAAATGCTACCACGATGCAAATTTACTTAAATATGTAAGTAATTTTAGATATTTTATTCCAAGGCAATAAATAAATTTAGATAACCCTAGCATTCGTGAACCAAATTAGACTTAACATGAATAATAATGCTTTACATAATTTTGTTAACATCATACTCAGTGTATCTTGTCTCTGTGTTATTATAATCCTCTAAGGACAAGAACAGTGCTTGTTTTTCAAAATGTACTTCAAATTGTCACGGGAATTTTCAGTCTCTTGATGTTGGGACCCACATCAAGAAAAGTCAGTCGGCGAAGGGAGGCATCCATCCAGGTTCGTTCATGCCAGCATTTGGGGTCTGGGATAGGGGAACAAACTAGAATTAAAGAAGCTTCCTGAATTTACAAGAAAGGGTTGAACAAGAAGTATGAGTCCAAACTCAGGTCATTCAAGGACATAGAGGGGCAAGTCAGGGAAACTGAGGCAAGTGAGCAAGTGCCAAGGGTGAGAACAAGAAAGAAGAGAAAGAAGAGAGGCAGCTCACGGGTCAGAAGCTGTGTTGAACTGGAACCAAGTGGGAGCAGAGGCAGGATCTGGAACATCTGTGGTTGTTGTGACCACAGCTCCCTATGCAAGGTGTCTCTGTCCTTACAGACTCTTAAGCTAGGATGGACTACGCATGAGCCACAGGACTTGTTCCTCCCTGCAAGTCCTCAGCTGCTTGTAGGCCCAGCTCTGATGCTTGTGTTGCCTTCAAAGATGGGGACACCTCCTTTTAAGCAGAAGAAGGAGGTAAGGAGGAGGAGGTAAGGGGCCAGTTCATGAGAAAAAAAGAACACGAAACACTCCCAAAGAGGCCCAAGCAGGCTTCTGTCTCACTTCTATTTTATTTATAGCTCCTCTCCTCCTCGCATCAGAACTCTGCTCCTTAGTACGGTAGCTTGAATTTATACTTGGTGTCCATTTTGTTGGCATCCTATACCTGACATCTCCCCTTCACGGGGGGGAAGTGGTAAGGGAAGACACAGAGGTTTGAGTGTTCCCCAGGGGTTTGCACATGAGGTCACTATTCCCCTCCATGTCCAGCTTTCCTGGATTAACCCAGCTGCACGATAGACAACCAGAGCTGACATGATTGCTACCTCTCCACCCCCCAAAGGAATACCAGCAAAACTGGAGAGGAGAACAGCTTTCTAATCCATATATGATCAGTCATCTTATTGGGACCAATGACATGGATAGCTGAGACCGCCTGTCCATATGTGAATGATGCTTTCATGGAGCTGCAGAATTATCTAAAATGAGACACAACCTCCCTTTAAATCACATTATGCACTATACAAAGGAAGTTCCCCTAATCTCTTCCTAATCTACTGCTACCAAAAAAAAAAAAAAGCAAAAAAATACCACCTTGTATGATTAGATTTTACAGCAACATTTAGATAATAACATATTATATTTTTAAAATTTGACATTACAGTATTAGGTAGCTCAGTCTCTGTCTCCGTCTCTCTCTCTCTCTCTCAGACACACACACATGCCTCATTATCAATTCAATCCCTTTATATCACTAAAAAATCCAGAGGGATCCCATGAAGTTGCCCAATTCTCTTCTTTAAACAGCTATAGTGAAGTATTCTTTCATTAGAATCAAGCAGATTTTCAGAATCTCCTAAGTTAGAGAATTCTAATTTAAAGTCTCCCAGGTTAAAAAAAAAAAAATGAAGATTGAAGTTTCTCAGGTGTATCATGAACTTATTAACTGAACATATAAAATGTCACAGCCATGGGGTGCCTGGGTGGCTCATTCGGTTAAAGTATCTGACTCTTGATTTCAGCTCAGATCATGATCTCAGGGTCGTGAGATCAAGCCCCACATTGGGCTCCGAGTTCAGCGGGGAGTCTGCTTGAGATTCTTTCCCTCTACCCCTCCCCCAACTCACATATACACACACTCTATCTCTAAAATAAATTAAAAAACAAACAAATTAATTAATTAATTAATCTTTTTTTTTTTAAGTCACAGCCACAGACCAACACCCATATCTATACAATTTAAACAAGACAATAAGATTGACCACTGAGAACAAATTTTTTCCAAAAATGCTACAGAAATTAAGAAGTTGCTTAGTTAGCAAGGATGGGGACAACGGGCACTAAACTAAAACTAAAACTAAAGCAGCTTCATTTTTAAAAAGTATTTTTGGGGCACTTGGGTAGCTCAGGTCATGATCTCAGGGTCCTGCGGTCTAGTCCTGCATCAGGCTCCCTGCTCAGTGAGGAGTCTACTTCTCCATCTCCCTCTGTGATTTCTCTCATTCTTTCTCTCTCTCAAATAAATAAATAAAATCTTTTTTTTAAAGTAATTTTTTTATATACTGGGGCTTCTCAGAATATTTCATTTGAAAAATAGGTTCTGCTCTCTCTGCAAAATTTTAAGAACTGTTGCCCTGATAAAATAGTGTTTTCCAAGCTGAAGTAGTGTTCTCAGACTCCAATAAATGTCTCATAACCTAGAATCACATTGCTTTTAAAACTGCTGACCTTGATGAGATTGAAGGGGAGTGAGACTGATGAGGAACAGGCAGAGAACACCAAAGAAGAAGAGAAAGAAAAGCTTCGTGGTTTCTATTCACCAAGGGCAATCAGTCCCTCTATGCTAGCTGCCCAGTGACCTTCACCTGTCAACTTGAAACTCAAGTGGCTATCTAGCAGGGTCACTCCTACATACCTGAGGGAAGAGAAAAACTGAGTCCGCGGAAAGCCTTGTACGGGAATGTTCACATCAAATTCATTTATCATGTCCCCAACATGGAATCAGCGCAAATGTCCACCCGCAGGACAAAGGGTGGTATGTCCATGCGATGCAAATACCCAGCGGTAACAGTGGAGGGACTCCTGAAACGTGCAGCATGAATAAATCTCACGATGATCGTGCTGAATGAAAGAAGTTAGGCCAGACACAGAAGAGTCTATATTGGATGAGTTCATTCATATGAACGTCTAAAATAGGCAAATCTAATCCATGGTGGAAAAAAAAAACCAATCAGAAGAGTGGTGGTGTCAGGGAAGGGATGTGAGGTGACTGGGAGGAGATACAAGGGAAGTTTATAGTCATGAACATGACTACATTTTGATTGAGGTATGGATCACATGAGTGTATTTGTCAAAACCAATCAAACCATATGCTTATGAGTTGTGTGCTTCGTTATATGAAAGTTTTATCAACTTAATGTGTGCGGAAAATATTCAACTAAAGAACTAGATATGTCCAACATTGAGAAAGTCTAGAAAAGTATTTTTATGAGCCGAGAGTAGAAAATAATTTCTTAAACAAGATACACAACACTCTACATAGAAAATACTGATACATATCTTTTTTTAAAATATTTTATTTATTTATTTGACAGACAGATCACAAGTAGGCAGAGAGGCAGGCAGAGAGAGAGGGAGGAGGAAGCAGGCTCCCTGCTGAGCAGAGAGCCCAATGCGGGACTCGATCCCAGGACCCTGGGATCATGACCTGAGCCGAAGGCAGAGGCTTTAGCCCACTCAGCCACCCAGGCGCCCACTGATACATACCTTTATCAAAACTTAAAATTCATGTCAAGAGGAGACATAGAGAAAAGGCCAGTTCAGAAATGATTGATAAACGTTGTAAGGGAAGCTGACAGATAGTAGCTATGCTGTGCTCACCATACCTTTAAGGTTCTTGACTTACTATGTTATACAACTAAAACTCGTGTGTCATTCATGTTTCAATTAAAAAAAAAACACCATAAAAATAAATGAAAGGATTCCTGACTTCACAAGTAATCAGGTTAATGCAAATTTTTTTAAAGGGGTTTGGGGAGCACACAATTTGTTTTTAAAGATTTTATTTATTTATTTGACTGAGAAAAAGACAGCGAGAGAGGAAACACAAGCGGTGGGGTGGGGGTGGGGTGTGGAAGAGGGAGAGGCAGGCTTCCCACCAAGCAGGAAGCCCCATGCAGGGCTGGATCCCAGGACCCTGAGATCATGACCTGAGTCAAAGGCAGACCTATAACGACTGAGCCACCCAGGTGCCCCTGACTGCAAATTTTTTTAAAGAAACCATTTCGTATCTGCCAGATTGTCAACAGTTTCAGAGACCTGTGACTTGGTGAAGCTGTGAAATTTTAAATCATACCGTGCTGTGATCGGTGCAGTGAATTCAGCCATTTTAGTAACAAAGCATACATTCTAACACCTAAAAATTGAATTTCTTTTATATACCCTAGAGAAACTCTTACATGGACACAAAGGATGTAAGCAAGGATGGTTACTGTAGCAGTGTTCATACTAGTGAAAAGCTGGATTCCATTGCAATGTCTATTAATATAGAGATGGATACTTAAACTTTAAAAAACTAACTCTATTGGATAACATTTTCATACAATAAAATGCACTTATTTAAAATGTACAATTGGATGAGTTTTAACAAATGTATAGTCCCATGTATAAGCATCACTGTGTTTGAGATGTAGAGCATTTCCATCATCCAAAACATGCCCTTTGCAGCCAATCTCCACCCCAGGAAACCACTGTTCTCCTTTTTACTACAGATTAGTCTTGCCTTTTCTAGAATTTCATGTAAGTGGAAATACACATTATTACACTTTTGTGTCTGACTTTCTTGCTCAGTCAATTTTTTTAAAGATTTATTTATTTATTTGAGAAAGAGAGAGAATGAGAGAGTGCAGGAGGAGGGGCAGAGGGAGAGAGAAACCCCAAGCTGACTCCGCACTGAGCACAGAGCCTGATGTGGGACTCAATCTCATGACCCAGAGATCACGACCTGAGCTAAAACCAAGAGTCAGATGCTTAACTGACTGCACCATGCAGGCAATCCCCAAATTTTTGAAATTCATCCATTTTATTGCACATGTTAGCAGTTCACTCCTTTTTATCGCTGAATAGTATTCCAGACTATTTTTTAATGTAAGGACAGCTTTCCCACCTCTGGATAGAGCTAGGCCAGAGATAACAAGTTTAAGTGCCTAGAGAAGCCACCCAAATAACATGAGAAAAAGGGGCTAGTATAAGAAAATTTATTTTTGGGGCACCTGGGTGGCTCATCGTTGAGCAGCTGCCTTGGGCTCAAGTCACGATCCCAGGGTCCTGGGATGGAGTCCCACATCAGGCTCCTTGCTCAGTGGGATCAAGCCCCACATCAGGCTCCTTGCTCAGGAAGCCTGCTTCTCCCTCTCCCACTCCCCCTGCTTCTGTTCCCTCTCTTGCTATGTTTCTCTCTGTCAAATAAATAAAATCTAAAAAGAAAATTTATTTTCAGAACACCAAAACCCCTCTTGTTATATCTTTATTTTCCAAAAAATAGTTCATTGAGGAAAAGATAAGTGTAATTATGATGATAAATTTCAATGGACCCTTGGCTTCGATTTTTCGGGGGTAAAGAAGGAAGGAGACGTGGCAATTTACAGAGCCCAAGCCTACCTGAGGGAAAGCACCTTGGCTATGTGGGAATGCAGGATCAGGTTTCAAATCTTCTTACTATCCTAGAGAAGCAGGAAGCCTGAGTTGTAAACATTGGACATAAATTTAAATGTTATCAAAACAACAACAATAATAAGACCTGAGGGCCAGATGAGGACTGGGAGGCCCCATGCTGTGTCCTTTGAGGGGGACAGAATAAAAGCTGATCCAAGCACTCACCCCAGGGCTGCATTCTGTAGAACCGCCCTGGTCCTGTTAGGACCGTGCCATCTACAAGGAGTCCCAGGGTTGGCTCACTTCATTGGCTGCATGGGAGAAAAGAGCCAAAAGAGAGGCAAAAATTATTCTAAGGTTCTAAAAAGAACAGACGAAATATTTGCTACAGGCCAGCTGACTTTCTTTTTCTCCCATTCTGCAGCAGACTAGATACACTGGAATCACCTGGAGTGGGAAAATGCAGATTCTCAGGCCCCTCTCAGTGTACTTAATCAGAATCTCCGGTGGCTGGGCCTGCTGTAGATTTCCGTCTTAACAAGCCCCTTGGGCAATTCTTATCCTCACTGAAGTCTGACATCCACTACAGTCACTGCATTTTCCCACCTTTCCATAGAGGACTCGGTTGCCATTGGGTCTATTTTGTCCTGCATCTAAATTTGAGGTCTCCTGTGGGAAGAGCAGGAGCGGGAAAGAAGGGAAGGCTTTGAGCGCCCCCTAGGGGTTAACTTGTACAGTGACCAGCTTTATAAGTGATTTTTTGGAGGCGTTAGGAATAGAAACAATAGGTAGTATTTTTGAGCCCTTATTGGCGTTGAGCATTGTGATTGGTCATTCACATAAATTATCTGATTTAAGCCAATGAGGCAGGCATTGGCAAGGCAATGAGGACGGAAATTCCCCAGTAAATTCAGCGGCATGGTTGATGCTTCCCTCTTCCTCGATATATTTTCTTTGCTTGGCATCCAGAACACCATACTCTCTTTCATTTGCCTCCTGGCTCACTGGTTATTCCTTCTCAGTCTTCGTGTTAGTTTCTCCTCTTCTCTTACTAGTTTTGGAGTACCCCAGGATTGGTCCTTGGTTTTTGTTTTTCTTTTTCTTTTTTTCTTTCCCTGCACCAACTTTTTTCAAAATTGAAGTATAATTAACATACAGTGTTACATTAATTTCAGGTATACAATGATTCCACAATTCTATACATTGCCCAGTGCTCATCACATGATGAGTGCCCTCGTAATCCCTTCTATCTCTTTCGCCCCTCCCCTTACTCACCTGCCCTCTGGCAACCACCAGTTTGTTCCCTGTTATTTGAGAGTCTGGGTTTTGTCTGTCTCTTTTTTTCTTTGTTCATTTGTTTTTTACATTCTACATACAAGTGAGATCATATGGTATTTATCTTTCTATGACTTATTTCACTTAGCATTATTCTCTCTAGGTCCAACCATGTTATTGCACATGGCAAGATTTTATTCTTTTTTATGGCTGAGTAATATTCCAGTGTATATGTATTAACCACATTTCTCTATCCATTCATCTTTCAATGGATAGATGATAGACTTAGGTTGCTTCCGTATCTTGGCTATTGTAAATAATGCTGCAATAAACATTGAGGTGCATATATCATTTCAAATTAGTATTTTTGTTTTCTTTGGGTAAATGCCCAGTAGTGGAATTATTGGATTATATGGTAAGTTTATTTTTAATTTTTTGAGGAACCTCCATACTGTTTTCCACATTGGCTGCACGAGTTTGCATTCCCACTGGCAGTGCACGAGAGTTCCTTTTTCTCCACATCCTTGCCAACACTTGTTATTCCCTGTGTTTTTTATTTTAGTCATTCTGACAGGTGTGAAGTAATATCTCATTGTGGTTTTGATTTGTATCTCCCTGATGATTAGTCATGCCCAGCATCTTTTCAGGTGTCTATTGGCCATCTATATGTTTTCTTTGGAAAAAAGTTTATTCAGGTCCTCTGTCAATTTCTTAAACAGATTAATGTGGATTTTGGTGTTGAGCTGTAAAAGCATCAACTTTCTTTTTTTTTTTTTTTTTAAAGATTTTATTTATTTATTTGACGGAGAGAGAGATCACAAGCAGGCAGAGAGAGAGGAGGAAGCAGGCTCCCTGTGGAGCAGAGAGCCCGATGCGGGGCTCGATCCCAGGACCCTGAGATCATGACCCGAGCCGAAGGCAGCGGCTTAATCCACTGAGCCATCCAGGCGCCCCAAAAGCATCAACTTTCTTAATGAACTCCTTTATTGATATGACAATGACTCCCACAGTTCTATCTTGTGACTATTCTTTTCAACTTAGACTCATACATGTGGTTGCCAACTTGACATCTCCACTTGGATGCCTCACAGACATCTCAAATTTAACATGTCTGAAAATGAAGTTCTTGGCTTCTACCACAAACCTCTTCTGTGAGAGGCTTTTCCCATTTCAGTTGATGACAACTCCATCCTTTCAGTTATTCATACAAAACCTGGGGATCACTGTTGACCACATCCCTCCATCCCTAAGTCAAGACTCCAGTTTCAGTCATCAGCTCTCACTTGGATTATTGCTACAGCCTCCTCTTTGGTCTTCTTGTTCCCAACTTGCCTTTTTTTTTTTTTTAAGATTTTATTTATTTGTCTCAGAGAGAGAGAAAGAGAGAGAGAGAGCGCGCGCACAAGTAGGCAGAGAGGCAGGCAGACGAGAGGGAGAAGCAGGCTCTCCGCTGAGCAGGGAGCCTGATGTGGGGCTCGATCCCAGGACCCTGAGATTGACCTGAGCTGAAGGCAGCCACTTAACCAACAGAGCCACCCAGGCGCCCCTCCAACTTGCCTTTTAAGAGACTTTCCAACAAAGAAATCAGAATGATCTTCCTAATATGTAATTCAGATCATACAATTCTTCTGCCTAAAATCCTCCTGGGGCTTCCCATTTCACTCAAAATGCCAAAGTCCTTAGAATGGCCAACAGGGCCCTTTACAAGTGGGCCCTTTACAAGTCTCCTCTCTGTCCTCATCTCCTGTTACTGCTCCAGACACACTGGTCTCCATGCTATTCCTTACCTAGCATTCCTGGCTTTTTAAGATTTTATTTTATTTATTTATTTGACACAGAGAGATCACCAGTAGGCAGAGAGATAGGCAGAGAAAGAGGCAGAAGCATCCTGCTGAGCAGAGAGCCCGATGCAGGGCTCGATCCCAGGACCCCGAGACCATGAGCCAAGTCAAAGGCAGAGGTTTAACCCACTGAATCATCCAGGTGCCCCCACTTTCCTGGTTTGACTCTGCTCTGGCTCTTTAAACTGCCTGAAGCATACTTCCCTCAGAAATCCAACTGGCTAACTACTTTACCTTCTCCAAATCTTCCCTCAACTGTCACCTTCTCCATGAGACCTACCCTGACTCCTCCACTGAAAACTGCAACCTGTGTTCCTCCCTGCATGCCCAAACCTCTTATCATGTTCTGCTTTTTCCCACAGCATTATGGCTTTGCAACATATTCTATAACTTAGCTATTTAATATGCTTTTAGTTATTTATTCCCTCCCCCCACCAGAATGTGAGCTCCAAGAAAGCAGGGATTTTTGGTCCGTTTTGTTTACATATGTATCTCAGACACAGAGGTCAGTGCCTGAAATTTAATAGAAATATCTGTTGAATGAACAAGACAAGAAAAGGTTACATACCTAGTCCTAAGTATTTCAGTATCCCATTTGGTCAGTCAACCTGAATAATAAACAATTGTTTTCTCCTTACAGAGAAGCAGACGCTAGCTCCATGCATCTTCTATGGGGAGGAGTGCTAAGTGCCAGCACCCATAGTTCCCCTTTAAGAGACAACATGCAGCAATGGGCTGTGGGTATCATTCACCCCTTCACCACTCATGACACCCACATGCTGGGCATTGTCTTCTTTACCCAATTTATCTGGGGAATATAATGCTGAGTAACAGGTAGTATTTTTTCTTACAATGAGAAGCAATACATAGTCTGTGGGGTACATTTTTTTTTTTTTACACTCTACAGGTTTAAAGTTGAGTTGCAACTTACAAAAAGAAGCAATGTAAAAAGGCTGCGAAATTAATTTTTGTTAGCTCGGTTACCGAGTAAGGCTGGCTTGCCGCCAGTTGTATCTTTTTTTTTTTTTTAAAGATTTTATTTATTTATTTGACAGACAAAGATCACAAGTAGGCAGAGAGGCAGGCAGAGAGAGAGGAGGAAGCAGGCTCCCCACGGAGCAGAGAGCCCGATGCAGGGCTCGATCTCAGGACCCTGAGATCATGACCTGAGCCGAAGGCAGCGGCTTAATCCACTGAGCCACCCAGGCGCCCCACGCCAGTTGTATCTTGATAAGGGATACAACCAATGGCTCTGCTCAGTGCATCCAGAATTCTCTGTAATTCTCACAAGAGAAGCAGTTGACAGCTTCCTGTAGTAAGTACTTCAGGGAGCTGGGGTACCTGAGGTTGTGTTGAAAAACTAGAGGTTTCCAAGGCTCAATATCAGAAAATAAAGGGGGGATGCCAAGAACACATATTCCCAGCAGTCTGACCACACATATAACTCCAACCCTCAAAATTAGACAATTTGCTTCAAAGATAAAAGTCAGCTAGACAGAATGCTCAAAGATGAAAGAAAAGATTCTAGTCTATGTCAATGATTAAATTGTGTCAGTGGTATGGTTTTTTGGTTGCAACAGTAAAATCAGCTCAAAAGTGTGTGTGTGTGTGTGTGTGTGTGTGTGTGTGTCTGTGTGTCTGTGTGAAATTTCAGTCAAGGTAACTGTCTTTTCCTGTGGGGATAATTTACCCATAAGGAACCACTTCACGATTGGGCATTTTCCATGGTAGGCAGTATCTCCTCCTTCACAGAGGATGCCTGGTGGTAACTATTATGACAAGGTGGCTTCCTAGCAAGTGCATCAGAATGCATTAAAATACTTGCTTCCCTTGACGTCCAGGCCCCCACACTCTCTAGGTTTTCCTTTCACCTCCCTGATCACTTCCCAGTCTCTTGTCTGGTCCCTCTCCCACCCTGACTTCTAACCCCCCACTGACTGCCACAGCATCAGGCACTGAACTTCTTCTCTACTTCATTCTCTCCAGTGATGATCTTGGCCAGGCTTTGCGAAGCCATCTACATGTTGTTAACTCCTGCCTTTCTACCTCCAGCCCAGAATTCTCTGCTGCATTCTAGACTCCTCTAAAAGAAAGGCTTGACTGACATCTCTATTTGGATCCCTAACAGGCATATCAAGTCCAACACTCCCCCAAACAGCCTATATCCTACCTAAGTTTTTGCCATCTCAGTAAATGGTAATTCCATTCAACTAAAACCTGGACTCTTTTCTTTCTTTCCTAATGCTCCAGATTCATTGCTTCAACAAATCCCATTGATCTATATCCAAATTCTACCCAGAATCTAATCTCTTCGCACCACTCTTTCGCTACCACCTAGATGAACTGAAGCCATCATCATCCTTTTTTTTCTGGGTTACTGCAAATAGGCCCCTTGCTGGCTCTCCTGCCTCAACTATTCTGTCCCCTACAAACTATTTTGTTCACCAGTAGTCCTCAGAGTATGCTCCTAGACCAACAGCATTGGCATCACCGAAGAACTTGCTAGAAATGCAAATTCTCCTGCATCACACCAGACCTACTCAGTCAGAAACTCTGGGGATGGACGTGGCAACTGTGTTGTAACAAGCCCTTGGGGGTGACTGACGCATATTCAGGTTTGAGAACCACGGCTCTACTGAAGTGGTTAGCCAGAACGATCCTTAAAAATGTAAATCAGGGGCGCCTGGGTGGCTCAGTGGGTTAAGCCGCTGCCTTCGGCTCAGGTCATGATCTCAGGGTCCTGGGATCGAGTCCTGCATCGGGCTCTCTGCTCAGCAGCGAGCCTGCTTCCCTCTCTCTCTCTCTGCCTGCCTCTCTGTCTACTTGTGATCTCTCTCTGTCAAATAAATAAATAAAATCTTAAAAAAAATGTAAATCAGATCACGGTCACCTCTCCCCTCACAGTCCTCCAGTGGCTTTCCAGCTCATTTGAGTAGGAACCCAAGTCCTCATGAAGGCCTGCAGTGATCATTGCGATCCCTTTCCCATTCCCACCATGTGTGTAACCACCTCTCGATTCTCCTCTTCGCTGTGCCAAGCCAGTCTGGCCTCTTTGCTTTGCCTTTGTGCCTGCTATTTCCTCTGCCCGAAACACTGTCTCTACTCCCTTCTCTCCATTATCCCCTCCATAATCATGTGAGCCTCTCCCACCTCTCCTTCCAGACTCTCCTCACATGTCAGCTCATCAGAAGGACTTTTTCCAGCCACCATATTTAAACTTTAAAAACCTTTCCACTCCCACTTCTGTGCTCCTTTTCCCTCCCTTGTTCTACACTACTTTTCTCCATAGTGCCCATCACTTTCTGGGTATTTAGGGTATTTTGTACTTGCTTATTTGTTAAATAGTCATTGCACCCAATAAATATATGCTCCGTGAGGCAGGAATCTGTGTATGTTCTGTTCATTGCTGTATCATCAGAGCCGGTAAAAATGCTGGCATATGGTCGGAGCTCTGTAAGTATTTGTTAACTGAGTGAATATCTAAGTGATGGCCAAAACATCCTCTAAAGAGATGATACATTTATTCCAAGGATACTGTCAGTGTTCAAAATATTTTTAGGGAAAATAGGACATAGGGAAACCATTTAGGAGGACACTACCTGCAACAATCCTGGAGAAAGACGACAATGGCTTCGATTTGAACAGACAGTCACATAGGAAGTGGTCGGAAGTGACTGGCTTCTGGATATAATTTGGATATGGAGTTGATGGGTTGAGGTCAATTTACAGGTCACATATGGAAACCGATCTCAATATTTAAGAGAGATCCCTCCTTTAAAAAAAGTAAAAAAATACAGTTGCTCAACTTAATTACACACATTATTTACTAGTCCCAGAATCATACGACATTTGGCTTTATTGCAGAAATCAGATTTTCCCTTGAACAGTGAAACACAGAACCACTGAAAACAATCACCAACTGTGAATGCAGTTTCCTACATGATGAAAGAATACTTTGGGTTTTCACTGGGCATAATTTTACATATGTGTGCTTTAATCACCACAGCAATCCTTTGAGATCCTTGTTATTTTTCAGGTGAGGGAAATAAGGCTCAGGGCAGAGGATTTCCATCCAGGCCGGGTCATACATTTTCGTGATAAGGAAGGGTAATGCGTTGGGAACAAATGTGCACGGTATCTAGAAGAGAACATTTCAGTATGCCTGATTTGCCTTTCTTGACTTCAGACTCACATCTCATAAGGACAACTTCTCCAAAGGCTCAGAGCCCTATAGCAAATAAAGGCATAGCCAGGACATAGGGGCCAGTTCTGTTTTTAAACCTACTGTTTAGGATGGGAATGAGTTTCCTTTCAACGGCCAGAGCCCTGGGTCAGGTGCTCTGGTTCCTCCAGACACTGTTTCCAGTATCCCTAGGAGAAACTGTTGCCATCACCATGGGGATTTGATGCTTTCCAGGGCTATGTAGACAGCATTGTCTTGGGACAAGGAAGTATTGTTTGGGTAGAAATAGAGGGTGTTTCTCACTGGGGATTTGGACTTGAATACGGATCCACATTTCAATAATGCCTCCTTTTGTAAAAATGGTGGGTTGTTTTTTTTTTAGGTTTATGTGATTTTTTTCAGACTCAGATCACAGTATCTAATGACTGTTTCTCCTACAACGTTTCTTAAGAATGTTAGGTATGTGTTCCTGCATGTTATGGACTCCGGGAGTAAAAATCACTTTGCATATTAACTTGAAGGCTCCTTACTATCTTGAGCAGACTCTGGGATTCCCTGTCATGGCAGAAAGGCAGAGGGCAGGACGGAATGGGCTCATGGTGGGAACTGGCACTCACCGAGAGCAGCATCTAATGAGTAGAGACTTCAGATCTATGATTCCAGTTAATCCTCACAATCACGGAGCAGATATTATTCAAATTTTCCAAATGAGAAATGTAATTAGGTAACTGGAGCAAAATCACACAGCTGGTGAGATTAGAATCTGGGAGCAGTTCCCAGATCTCACTCCCAAACTGTTCCCTTTCCATTTCCTGTTCCAGGCTTCTTTGCTGACCTTTTTAAGCTTCAGTTTTCTCAGATGAGACACCTGGCGGGAAGAGTATGTGAGATGGTGCTCACAAACGCCTCCCTCATAGGGCACGTCACATGAGAGGTACTCATAAAAACCCCACCAAATTTCTCCTCTCTGTCTTCCTTGTTCATCATCTTACCTTCCCTTCCGAATATTTCTTTTTCTTCCTTCTCCTGTTCTTTCACCGCCTGCTTTCTTTTCATTCTCATACTCTTTTTTCTGCAGAAACCCAAAATCTAAAAAGCCCATTCCCAGTGGCAACATAAGCTTTAAAAACAATCTTCTAGGAATAAACCAAAAGAACAATGCAAGATGCACGTGAAGAAAACTATAAAATTTTATGGAAGATAAAATTGATGGATGGAAAGCTATACATGTTTCTGAATGAAAGAGTTGATATTATAAAGATGTCACCTTTCCAAATTAATCCATAAATTCAATGAAATCCTAATAAAAATCCCAACAGGAGATTTACTGAACTTGATAAGCTGATTTTAGAGTTCATGTGGAAGAAAAAATGCACAAGAACAAGCAATAAAATTTGGGGGAAAAAAAAAAGAACAAGAAGGAAGGACCTGACTTTTCAGTTATCACAATATACTAGGCTCACGTTAAATAATGTTGTACTGGTTCAGAATAAAGACATGAACAAATTGAACTGAAAAAGGAAATTCAAAAACAAAGGAACATGCATTTCAAATCAGAACAAAAAGGACAGACTATTCAAAAATTATATTGAGAGGGTTGGAAAACCGGAAAAAGATTTAATTTGGATTCCAGTATCACATCATACACACAAAATCCAAATGGATTAAATTCTAAATACCAATTAAAAAAAAACAAATCAGGAAGGAACTACAGTAAATTTTAGTACATCAGCTTTTATAATGTTAGGGGAGATGGTAACAAAGGCTTCTTAAGAAAGACATAAATTACAGGAGCCATTAATAAAAACGTCTTACTTTGAACAAACTGAGAGGTCTGTATGACAAAAGATCCCAAAATTAAAAGTCCCACTGAAAGTTTTTGCAAAATATATAAAATATAAGATGCAAAATCTATTAAAATCTCCTAAAATTATTGAAAAGGATAAAATGTAAAACTGGTTAAAAGAAATAAAGAGACAGTTCACACACAAAAAAAGAATGAGAAAATTTAAAAAGTTGCTTAGTGTCAAAACTAATAAAGGAAATGCAAGATAAGCAATGAGGTACACTTTATAACCAATCAGGTTGTGAAGAACAGATTGACACCAGTATTTTCAGGTGAAAATGGGTGATTTCCATACAGTTTGTAATAGGATACATTAATACAAACTTTTGTGATGGCAACTTAGAAATAGCTATTAAAATTTAAAATAAGCATATCCTTGGAATTCTGAATTCCATTTCTAAGAATCTATTCTTTTGAAACATTCATTCATGTTCAAAAATAAACAGTCACTGCAGCTTTATTTATAATAAAGAACAATTGGAAAAGGGCAGAAATTTGCTTCAATTAGGAAATGGTTAAATGAATTTTGTGCATTTGTATTTTAGAATACTGTATGATGATTGAAAAAAAATGAGGTAGATTTATATTTACTACGTGAGAGTTCCAAGACATATGGTCAAGTGAGAAAAGCAAGATACCAAGTGCTGTGGGCGAAGAGGACTTGTTTTTTTTCACTCTAACATTTCATATTACTTGTATTATCTGTAGTTACTAGCACAGTTTGCTTATATAAATATGAACAAAAGGAATCTTACTTAATATGATCCAAGGAACCACAGCAGTACTATTACTACTGTCGCATTTCCAGTAATTCAGTGGGGCCCACATACTGCAAGAAGTCTTGGGCTATGCCCTCCCAGGTCAGGAGTTGATTGGTTGATAAAGGGCAAGAGGCTGGGGGTCCAAGAGAACAAGGCTGAAATAATGTTGAACTAGCACAAGAGGGGAAGGCACCTTCTCGATTCCCAGCTTACTGTTCTAGCTACCAGAAGACTGACTTACTCACCTCCCTCTTCAGCTTTAGACTTCAGCGGAACTCCTTTTGGCAGTGGGAACAAGGTGGCATCCATCTGCCATTACTTGGTAAAATCTCTCCTGTCACAGGAGGAAAAAAACAGCACTAGGTCTCTCTCCTCTTTCCCATTTACAAACCCTTCTTGTTTAGCTGAAACATTTAGGGGGAAAAAAACTTCTTAAAAATATTTTTGGTAATATAAACATACATGCATATACAAAGACCATATATTAGACTTTGCATCAAGAATCATTTTTTCCTGGAAAAATTCCTTTAGCATATTAAAAAGAAATGTATCATCATTCAAAACAAAGCCATTATTATACAGGTTTGTGCACATGTATTTCTTCTAACTATTTTGTATCATATTCTCAGAATATTTCTTTTTCAATTGGGTTTTTCACCTTCTAAATATTTTGCACTGTTTTCATATTCTTTCAGATGAGTATATTGGTTAACTTAAGGCTCACATTATAGCAAGCTAGAATCAAAACTACAAGTGATCAGAAAAATAAAGCAGAAGGAACAATTCAGCACTTATCACTTGAAAACCAAACAACGTACTTGAGTATTTAGAGAAGAATGAACTCTGGTGTGAAAATCAAGAGCCTTCAACTCTATGGCTCTGCACCAGTCATTCCATGACACGCTGGACAAGTGCATAGCCTCTTAGATATGTCACAGATAGATGAGTTTCCTTCTCTGTAAGTTGATAAGTTTCATGAGCTCTTTTTTTTTTTTTTAAGATTTCATTTATTCATTTGACAGAGAAAGACACAGCAAGAGAGGGAACACAAGCAGGGGGAGTAGGAGAGGAGAAGCAGGCTCCCCACTGAGCAGGGAGCTGGATGTGGGGCTGGATCCCAGGACCCTGGGACCCCGGGACCCCAGGATCACGACCTGAGCTGAAGGCAGATGCTTAACGACTGAGCCACCCGGTGCCCCAGTTTCATGAGCTCCTATTGTGTGCCGAGAACTAGGCTCTACACTTTATGTATATTATTTTGTTTGATTCTTATAACAGCCATTTGAAATAGAGATTATTCCCTCTAATCTTTAGATGAAGAATCCAAGTCTCAGAGAGAGTAAATAACTTACCCGAGGACTTACAACTAAAAGCGGGGAGTCTGGATTTGAATCCAGGTCTAATTCTGAAGTTTGTAATTTTAAGCTAAGAGCTAACCATAACCTTTGGTATATGTTATTTTAAGGCTACCTTTGTATTATACCATTGCTTCTGCTGGGTTGGGGGAGAAGGAGGAGAAGCAGTTTGCAATAAGAGGACTTTAAGACTCTCTTGCTGTTTCAGACAGTGAATATAACAAAGCTTCTTCCATATCTAGCATGTTCAGATGGGGACGGGGCAAAGAATTTCCATACCAGGCTGGAAATTTATAGCCACAAGGGCATCCTGAAAATTTCCACTAAGACGACAAATGATTTAAGCGGCTGAAGACAGACAAATCTCCCAGCTGAACCTTAGAAAAGACACTTCCAGGTCAGATTTGCTGGCTAGCCTGGATGCCTATGATTTACTTATTGTGTGATGAAGTGGCAGGCTTATGTTTCCAGCATTAATGATTCAAAAGCTTTCTGTGGTATTAAACTGAGACACATAAAGAAACAAAAGGCAATTAGAAGCAATCAAAGCATTCAGAAACTAAGATTCAATTCTGCATTTGCTAAACTCCTCATCAAGGAAATCAGTAAATTCTTTTTAAAACCATCAATACGATACACAGAGAATTAGAAAGGCAATCAGTTTTAAAATGTACATGTGCTTCCTAGAATGCTGAGGGTATGGAGGACTGAGCCATTTTTTCACTTGTCTTACCCGCATTTATTTAGACATGTGTCCATGAACACTTTCTTGAGTAATATTTCTATGTCGGTTGACAAATGAATGGGTATGTAACTCTTTGAGTGCCAGAAAAATCCTTATGACCACCAAAGAATAAAAACCACACTGAACTATTTATATAAGTGCTTCCAGCACAATGCAGTGGGCAGGATTCTCTTATCTGGGTTTTGGTATACAAGATGTCTGAGAATCTCTGAAGTCACATTTAACCAGTGGATCTTAAGGCTTGTGAGGGCACTATCATACTCAGTCTCTAGGAACCTTCTAAGTGACAAGAAGACAGGATTAGAAATTATTTTCTTTCATTCAAGCAACTCTTTGGCTTGAGTAATACTTGCATTTTTCTCAGGGCCACATTCAGTACTTCTAGAAGAAGAAGTAAAACATTTTACCTTTCAAGTTTCCCCCCTTCCTTTAGTTATTCATGTATTTTGCTTTTCTTCATATGGCTCAGTTTCTCTATTTCATCAAAGTTTTTCCTGCCTGTCTGAAATACCCCCATGTCTCCTTTCCCTTTTCCAGCCGGCCCATGTTTAAAGTTTTAGCTTAAATATCAGAAGGGAGAGTTCCTTCTTACTAACCAATAAAGCATGTCCCTCTATCGATGCAGGGGTAGCTCAGTATTCACAAATCAATCAATGTGATACATCACATCAATAAGAGAAAGGATAAAAACCAAAAGATCATTCCAATACATGCAGAATAAGCACTTTACAAAGTACAACCTCTACTCATGATAAAAGCCCTCAACAAAATAGGTCTGGAGGAGTCATACCTCAACATAATCAAGGCCATTTATGAAAAACCCATACCTAACATACTCAAAACTAAGAGTTTTCCCCCTAAGGATTAGGGACACAACAGGGATGTGTATTCTCACCACATATATTCAACATAGTACTGGAAGTCCTAGCCACAGCAATCAAAAGACAGAAAGAAATAGAAGGCACCCAAATTGGAAAAAAAGAAGCAGAACTTTCACTATTTGAAGATGACATGATTCGTATATAGAATACCTGAAAACTCCACCAAAAAACTGCTAGACTGGATAAATGAATTCAGTAAGGTTGCAAGATAAAAAAAAATCAATATACAGAAATACATTGCATTTTACACACAAATAATTAAGTAACAGAAAGAGAAACTAAGAAAATAATCTCATTGACAATTGCACCAAAACAATAAAACACCTAGGAATAAATTTAACCAAAGGGGTGAAAGATCTATGTTCTGCAAATTACAAAATACTGATGAAAGAATTTGAGAATGACATAAACAGATGAAAAGATATTCCCTGCTCATGGATTAGAAGAAGAAATATTGTTAAAATATCCACACTACCCAAAGCAATCTACAGATTTAATGTAATCCCTGTCAAAACACCAACAGCATTCTTCACAGAACTAGAACAAACAATCCTAAAATTTGCATGGAACCACAAAAGACCCCCAATAGCCAAAGCAATCTTGAAAAAGAAAATCAAAACTAGAGGTATCACAATTCCAGACTTCAAGTTATATTACAAAGCTATAGTAATTAAAACAGTATGGTACTGGCATAAAAATTGACACATAGATCAATGGAACAGAACAGAAACCCCTGAAATAAACCCACAATTATATAGTCAATTAATCTTCAACAAAAGAAACAAGAATATGCAATGGGAAGAAATCTCTTCAACAAATGGTGTTGGGAAAACTGGACAGCTACATGCAAAAGAATGAAATTGGACTGCTTCCTTACACCATAGACAAAAATAAACTCAAAATGGAGTAAGGACCTAAATGTGAGAACTGAAACTATAAAAATCCTAGAAGAGAACATAGGCAGCAATTTCTCTGCATCAGCCATAGCAAAATCTTTCTAGAAATAACTCCTAAGGCAAGGATAACAAAAGTAAAAACAAACTGTTGGGACCATATCAAAATAAAAAGCTTCTGCACAGCAAAGGAAAGAGTCAACAAAGCTAAAAGACAATCGACTGGATGGCAGAAGATATCTGCAAATGACATATCCAATAAGGAGTTAGTATTCAAAATATATAAAGAAGTTATACAACTCAACACCAAGAAAACAAATAATCCAATCAAAAAATGGTCAGAAAAAGACAAAATACCATATAATCTCAGTCATGTGTGGAATTTAAGAAACAAAAATAAAGTATAAAACAAAACAAACAGAAAAACCAGACTCTTTTAACTACAGAAAACAAACCGGTGGTTACCAGAAGGGAGGAGGTGGGGGGATGGATGAACTAGGTGAAGGGGATTAAAAGTACACTTACCATGATGAGCACTGAGTAATGCATAAAATTGCTGAATCAATATACTGTACACCTGAAACAAATATAACACTCTGTTAATTATACTGGAATTAATTTTTTTTAAATGTTCACCTACCACCCTCCATTTGGTTCCATAACTTTAAACAATCACATAACATCATCTCTTTATTTATTTATTTTAAAGCAACCACAATTATAATAGTATATCTAAAATAACATTTATTTTCGTTTAGTATTTCTGACTTTTCCAACAGGACAGGACTGTAAACTCCATGAGAGTAGAGAATGTAGTGAACGTTCTTCACTGTTGTATTTGTGATCTTAAGGCACACACATACAGTATTGTTTCCAAGTCAAAAAGTGATACACATATAAAGACAGTATAAGAAAACTATAGACCAATGTCCCTCATGAACATAGAAGGAAAATCCTTAACAAAATATCAAACGGGTCTTAGCAGCATATAAAAGCTGGGTGGCTCAGTGGGTTAAAGCCTCTGCCTTTTGCTCAGGTCATGATCCCAGGGTCCTGGGATCGAGCCCCGCATCGGGTTCTCTGCTTGGCAGGGAGCCTGCTTCCTCCTCTCTCTCTCTCTGCCTGCCTCTCTCCCTACTTGTGATCTCTATCTGTCAAATAAATAAATAACATCTTTAAAAAAAAAAAAGCAATTATACACCATGACGGAGTGGAATTTAATTCAGAAATATAAGGTTAGTTCAACACCTGAAAATCAGTTAATATAATGCACTACATTAATATAGTGATGGAAAAAAAGAAACAGGTTACCATCTCAACAGATGCAGAAAAAACACTTGGCCAAATTCAATAGCTATTTATGGTTTAAAAAAAATACTGTCAACAAACTTTCCCCAACTTGGTAAATGACATCTCTGAAAACCTACAATTAATATCACCCATAGAAGTGAAAGACTGTATTCTGTCCTCAACCCTCAATCAGGAGTAAGACAAGGATGTCCATTCTCATCACTTCTATCCAAGATTATAGTGGAGATTCTGCCCAGTACAACAAAAAAATAAAGATATCAGAGGCACATAGATTGGAAAGGAAAAAGTAAAACTGTCTTTGTTTGTGATGACGGAGTCATGTATGTAAAAGGAATATTTTTTTAAAAACCCAAATAACTAGAACTAACAATCTAGGTTAACAAGATCAGAGTATACAAGATCAGAGTACACAAAATCAATACAGAAAAGCCCATTTTATTTCTGAAAGCTAACAATGAACAACCCAGAAATGAAATTAAGGCAATAATTTCATTCACAATATCAAAAGATCAAAATACTTAGGAACATATTTAACAAAATAAATGCAAGTAATTAAAAATAGAGCTACCCTATGACCCTGTAATTGTACTACTGGGTATTTATCCCAAAGATACAGATGTAGTGAAAAGAAGGGCCATCTGTACCCCAATGTTCATAGCAGCAATGGCCACAACAGCTGAACTGTGGAAAGAGCCAAGATGCCCTTCAACAGACAAATGGATAAAGAAGATATGGCCCATATATACAATTGAATATTACGCCTCCATCAGAAAGGATGAATACCCAACTTTTGCATCAACATGGATGGGACTGGAGATTATGCTGAGTGAAATAAGTCAAGCAGAGAGAGTCAATTATCATTTGGTTTCAATTACTTGTGGAGCATAAGGAATAACATGGAGGACATTAGGAGAAGGAAAGGAAAAGTGAGTAGGGGGAAATCAGAGGGGGAGATGAAGCATGATATTTTTGGTATAGTCTCCAGGGTAATCCAAAAAGAGAAGAATAATCTTTTAAACAAATGAAATGGTGCTGGAAAAGCTGCAGATCTACATGCAAAAAAATAAACCTAGCCTTCTTCCTTATACCATGTATGAAAACTTACTCGGGACAGATTGTAGACCTAAATATAAGAACTAAAACCACAAAGATGAAAGTCTTTGCATTCTTGGGCTGAGCCAAAATGTCTTAGATATGCCACCAAAAGGATACTCCAAAAAAGAAAATGGCAAATTGGAGTCATCAAAACTGAAAACATTTGCTCTTCAAAAGGCAACTTTAAGAAAATGAACTGACAAGCCATAAACTGGGAGAAAACATTTGCAAAACATAAACCTGATAAAGGGTTTGTACCCAAGATACATATTAGAAAAAACTTTTAGGGGCGCCTGGGTGGCTCAGTACGTTAAGCATCCAACCCTTGATTTTTGGCTCAGATCTTGATCTCAGGCACATGAGTTTAAGCCCTGCACTGGGCTCCATGCTGGGTGTGGAGCCTACTTAAAAAAGAAATAAAAGATAGGAAAAAGAAAAAAACTTATAATTCAATACTAAAACCAAGAGCCCAATAAAAAATGGCCAAAATATTTTAATAGACACCTCACCAAAGAAAATAAATGACTTGAAAATAAGCACATGAAGAGACGTTCAATATTAGTAATCACTACAGAAATACAAATTAAAACCCTAATAAGACACCACTGCACACCCACTGGAAAGGCTAAAATCAAAAGGCTGATGATACCAAGCATTGGCAAAGCTGTAGAAAGGATGTTGTTTTTGAGGGTATTCATGTGAGAGGAAGATAAATGAGAGCTATGGGAACAATCAAACCTCGTGGAGGTTATGTGTCTTATCCTTTTTTGATTGGGCAAATCTCAAATGGTTCTGCTAGGCTACAGGTTCTCAATTCAAAGATGAGAGAACTATATTACAGGGGCCATACAACTCCTCCCTCTAAAATGGGAATGGGTAAGGGGCACCTGGGTGGTTCAGTTGGTTAAGCCAAAATCTTGATTTCAGCTTAGGTCTTGATCTCAGGGCCGTCAGTTCAAGCCCTGTACCAGGCTCCACACCTAGTGTGGAGCCTCCTGAAAACAAACAAACAAAAAACCCCAAAAAGCACACAAGACAGCTAAGTTAGTCAGCTTTGGGGGCACCTGGGTGGCTCAGTCAGTTAAGTCTGACTCTTGATTTCGGCTCAGGTCATGATTTCTGGGTCACGAGATCAAGCCCCAAGTTGAGCTCTGTGTTCTGCATGGAGTCTGCTTGAGATTCTCTCTCTCCCTCTCCTTCTGTGCCCCTCCTGTTCATGCTAAATAAATAAATAAATATATAAAATCCTTAAAAAATAAAATAGGAATAGGTGGAAGGGAAAGGAAATGTTACAGCAGGCTAGGCAAATACATACATGAAGCTCTAAGTGGTTATGCTAAGCGTGTGTGTGACAAGGAGTCCCCAGTGTGACCAGGGATAGGCTGCAGGGAGATGAGCTTTGAGAAGCAAATCTAGAGAGAGTAACATCAGACTCTGGTTGTCCTTGAAACCTTGGCTCTGGAAAACTGGTTTGAAAAGAATATGGGAGCAATATAAAATATAGAAAAAAAAAGTATTTTTTTATTCTTACAGTAAACTGCTTTCTTCCCTCTGTTTGAGTGAAAATTTCCTAGTGATTTAATTCTCTAGTCAACCTCACTGCACATCTTTAATACAAATTATGAAAGCAATTATCAAAGAGGAAGTCTTTACGTCCAGCCTCCTTCCAGTGTCTTGGTTTTTCTCTGAACTTCTCATACTGTGTTTAAAATGAAAATAAGATTTTATATAACTATAAGTAAAAAAATGAGTCATTAATACACATCAAAGTTTGAATTTGACATGCCTGAGTATGTTTATCATACTTCATGAATTATTTGGAGTGTTCTTTGTACTTAGAAAATGTTACTTACCCAGCCATGGTGCACATTCTTATGAGGCATGGCTAGCTTTAAGGTACAGGAAAGATTCAGAGGAAATCTGTGTAAGAAATACATTCCCCCAGAAAAGTATGTTAATAATTTGTTTTTTCCTAATACAACCTGGTAACAATTCAGAATATCAATCATCTGATTCAAATTTTGGCAGAACTATCATCTTCCTTTTTTCCTCTGACTGGGCTGTCTGACACAGGAAAGCACACGTTATCATTTAAATTGTCCCTTTATGCCACAGAAACTTTATATAATATTGAATTCATGAGGCAGTAATGGTTACACCATCCCACTTCACAAATGTAACTCTAACATGTGATCATCTAGTCACCATCTGTAAGGATCCTGTAAGAGGAAAAGTACTGCTTCCCAAGGCAATAATTTTCATTGTTAGATAATACTTTCATTTTCAGGTGTACAAATGCCCAATACACAATTTTTAAATTAAGAAAATTGGGTATTAACACTATTTTTCTACTTATGAGCATTGTGGTTTCCAAAAATGCATAGATATGTTAGATTTTGATGCTCAAGGGAAATTAATAGTCAATCACCCCTATTATTTGAATGATCAATCGGGGCAGCAGGCGAAGAATGGGGTGGGCATTTGTTTGTACAGGGTAGAGCATTTGATTCTACTGTGGTCAAGAGTACTGTATGCTCAAGCAGGATGGTTCAGTGGTTTACTTAGGCTTGTTTTGATTCCCATTGGTACTATAATTTATAATACTACGTGGTCTTTAACCTCTCGGAGAAAAAGGAGGAAAACACAGTACATCAAGTTATTAACACTACAAGGAAAGAAAGCTCCTGCCTACAGTATAAAATGAAATATGATAGTACAAATTGAAGAAGGCCAAAGAGAGTAAGGTGTCCTTTTGGCTTCCATAGGTTTCAACAGGGCAAATAATGTTCAATGCTAAAGAAAAGATTGCAAGGACTCCTGAATCTGATGTAGGTGCTACCATATTATGTCTCTCAACCATCTCTTGAGGCTTGGAAATACTGCATGGAAAGACACAAAGAAATTTCTGAGCCATCTCTTTTCTTAGAGTATTTGTTAAGTCTTCAGAGACTTGAAAGTCATCAAAGAGAAAGCAAATGAAGGGCTGGTAACCAGCATGCAAAGAACTGTGATTCAGGAGAAGTTGCAGAAAATTCAAGGCAGTGAAGATAGACCATGAAGACAGACTAGTTTTGTAGCTTTATTCCACATGAAGAGATGGCATCTGTCCACATCCACCCTGGAGAACTTCAGAGTCTCATCGTCAAAGGAGGCAGCTCTCCTTAGAGATGAGTCTTGTTTGCAAGTGAATGGTCTCTAGCAGTTCAGTTACACAGGAGAGAAAAAGAATCTCTTCCAGAGCAAATACCTAAATATCCCCTGCACAGTTTGTGTCATATCGGTATACCCCTTTGTATAATTTTTATTTATTTATTTGTTTAAGATTTTATTTATTTATTTGAAAGAAAGAGAGAGAGAGCACAAGCTGGGGGAGGGTCAGAGGAGGAAGGAGAAGCAGACTTCTTGCTGAGTAGGAAGCTCAACATGGGGCTTGATCCCAGGGCCCCGGGATCATGACCTAATAAACTGAAGGCAGATGCTTAACTGACTGAGCCACCCAGGTATAATTTGTTCATTGATTAATTTTTTTCAGATTATAATCTATTTTTTCAGACTATATTTACTTAAAGTGGAAAAAACATACGACTATATCACAAATGAAAATCCAGGATTTAAAAAGAAGGCAACAATTAAAATAAATATAAATTCATTTTTTTTTCAGTCCTTAGTTAAGTATTGTACCTTGCTGAAAGTTCTGGCAAGGTGTCAGAGATGTAAAACCACAAGACTAAGCCTTTCATCTTGACTACTGAGAAGAGTTAAAAGAAAAGTAAAAGGGGCAAAATCCATATATCAGAGGGAACCATCTCTCACACCATCGTTTGTATGATCTGGTAGGTATATAGGTCAGATAGGTTGTTTTCAATGTTCTGAACAAGCTGTAGTCAATAATTTAAAAAATCTTTACTGTTTTCTTAACTTTCATTCTATGTGGGTATTCCCTTTCTCTTAGACTAAAATTCAAGCAGCTCCCTTGATTTTGCTGGTCACTCTGATAGTAAAAATCCAAAGACCATATTCAGTGACAAACACATGATCACTTTTAAAATTGTCTTCTCTCTGCTACTGAAGCTGGCTATAGCCAAGGCATGAGAGTCTTACTGCAAGGTTTTCTTTACGTTAAGCCAAAATCTAGTTTCTGGTCTCCCCATGCCTAGATCCTACCTTTGCTCTTCAGGGACATTCTGAATAAGCTCCACCCTTTTCCTCTGAGATAGTTGAGGAAACACATATAATTGAACACAGTCATTTGGGCTTTTCTTTCATTCTTCATTTAAGCCCCAGTTACTCTCCTCTCAGTGGTTTCTCAAGATAAAATTTCCTTTTTAAAATTTTCCAACCTAGGCACCTGGGTGGCTCAGTGGGTTAAAGCCTCTGCCTTTGGCTCAGGTCATGATCTCAGGGTCCTGGGATCGAGTCCTGCATCGGGCTCTCTGCTCAGCAAGGAGCCTGCTTCCTCCTCTCACTCTTTCTGCCTGCCTTTCTGCCTATTTGTGATCTCTGTCAAATAAATAAATAAATTCTTTAAAATTTTCCAACCTATAGAAAAGTTGAAAGACGAATATAACAGGTATACCTATATATCCTTTACCTAGATTTTACTTATGCAAAATTCTTATTTTCTGAGTTTTTTGAAAGAAAATTGGAAATATGCTATTTCACACTAAACTATTTTAGCATGACAATGTGTATCTCCTAAGAACAAGGGCATTGTCTTCAAAACCACATCATCATTATCTCACTTTAGAAAATTATCGGCGAGGGGCGCCTGGCTGGCTCAGTCAGTGGAATGTGCGATTCTTGATCTGGGGGGTTGTAGGTTCGAGTCCCAAGTTGACTGTAGAGATTGCTTAAAAATAAAATCTTTTTTTAGAAAAGAAAATGAATAGTAATTTAATACATTTAATAATGTTATACACAGACCATAAAACTTCCCTATGATAAAAATAATGCCCTTTGGGGGTACCTGGGTGACTCAGTGGGTTAAGCCTCTGCCTTCAGCTCAGGTCATGATCTCAGGGTCCTGGGATCGAACCCCACATCGGGCTCTCTGCTCAGTAGGGAGCCTGCTTCCCTCTCTCTCTCTCTGCCTGCCTCTCTACCTACTTGTGATCTCTGTCTGTCAAATAAATAAAATCTTTAAAAAATATATAATGCTTTTTAGCAGTTTTCCAATCTAGGATCATATAAAGGAGCTCACATTGCATTTGGTTTTCATGATACTTCAGTTTTGTTTTGTTTTGTTTTGTTTTTAACATAGAATAGTCCCTCTCACTTTGTGTGAATTTCATGACATTGCTGAAGTTAAAATTTTAATCCAGCCATCCTGACTGACCTCAATCTGACAAGTCGTGGCCCAAAACCCTCTCCAGATGTAGTTAGGCAAAAATAATTTAGAGGAAGATTAATATCTCCTTTCCTTTGATAACTTTTTTAGTAGTGCAATAGACAGTTGGTTCCCATGGTCAAATAGACCATACCCTAGGCCCAATTTTTTTTTTTTTTTTTTTTTAATGAACACAGTCATCCTGGATCTGCCCCATCTTGGGTTCTTGTGATTCCATTTTCGACCTTGCTGCTAAAACCTTCCCGGTGGATTCTTCCCTCTTGGTTTGGATCACTCATGAAAAATAGTTGAGATTGATGTAGGAAACAAAGACAGAAGAAAAACTGTTAAATTTCCTTACTACCTACAACTCATTGACAAGTCCTTGAAACAGGCAGAGTGGTGTTCTTTTAGGGACACAACTGCTTTGATGTTAATACTTTGCTAAGGCCAACAGGTAATCTTAGCCCAACCCCCAGGATCTGGAAAGCCTACTTTAACATATAAAAATTCCTTCAGAAACTTCCTTTTTCTCTAACTCCCAAAATACATGTTGGCAATCAGCCCCCAAGCATATGGCCCACGATATACATCTAAAGAGTCTCATGACTTGGGTTTTATTAGATGGTAATAAGTGATCTTTTCCCAACAATAGCTAGCCCCCTCAAGGTCCTGGAAACCTTGCTTCCAAAATGGCTTAGAAGCTTACGCTATCCCTAACCCCCTCCCAACTTGAAAATATATGATGGGCCACTCCTCGTGACCCCAGTACAGCTCTTTCTGCCCATGGGTCCTGTCCCTGTGATTTAATAAAATCACCTTTTTGCACCAACGATGTCTCGAGAAATCTTTCTTGGTCCCCAGCTTCAAAACCTAATGTCTTTTCCTACATTGGATCATTTTTTTAAAAAGATTTTATTTATTTATTTGATAGAGTGAGATCACAAGTAGGCACAGAGGCAGGCAGAGAGAGAGAGAGAGGAGGAAGCGGGCTCCCTGCCAAGCAGAGAGCCCGATGTGGGACTCGATCCCAGGACCCTGGGATCATGACCTGAGCCAAAGGCAGAGGCTTAACCCACTGAGCCACCCAGGTGCCCCATTGGATCATTTTAAAAGTTGAATCTCCCCTTCTTTCAAAGAGTCACCCTGATTTGTGACATGCCCACACATGATGAGCACAGCTTTGCAGCAGGAGAGAAGAGCTGAGCGCAAGAGTCAGTCACTCAGGGAGGACCAGAGGAGGCAGACTGAAGGAGCTTGATACAAATGAAGGGCCTCAGGTTGGCAAACAAAGAAAGATGACCCAGGATCCCAAGAATCCCTGTTTTATTCCAGGCAAAGGGCCAGCAAGGATGGAAAGGTGATGATTCCAAGATGGTACTGATGTCTTCCTAAGTGAGCAATGAACCTAGAATGGAGTCTGATGTGCAACACTCTGAACCCAGTAGATGGGCAGATAGCGGGAAGGAAATCTGGTGCCTGGGCCAAGAGGGTCCTTGCCCACAGGCAAAGTTTCAGGCATATTTCTTGTCCCCAGAAAGGTTGCTGCATAAAGCAAAGCAAGTTCTCAATGGAGAACTTATTTAAATAGAAGGTTAGAACTGACTTTTATAATGGAGACAGAGACTGTGTGAACAGCAGAGCACTACCATTTCTGGATTCTACATTCAAAAGACTCTTTCCCTGGGGCGTCTGGGTAGCTCAGGTCATGATCCCAGGGTCCTGGGTTCAAGCCCCATGTTGGGCTCCCTGCTCAGGGTGGGGTCTGCTTCTCCCTCTCCCTCTGCTTCTTCCCTCAACTCATGCTCTCTCTCTCAAAGAAATAAAATCTCTAAAAAAATTTCCTTGTTAAAAAAAAAAAAAAGACTCTATGCCCAAACAGTGGTGGTTCCAGGGAATATGTGTTCATTTGTCATCATCTGCTCTTCCTCCTCAAATAAGTCAGCCTAATCCTCACTTTACCCTTTGGCTCAGGACCTAGCTGAAAAGCAAAACAAAACAAAATCTCAAAATCCCCTCAAACCCTCTTCATTAATGCAACCTGTTTTCTCAGACATCATCAGCCCATTGTGTTTTCGGTTGAAGTAAAAATTAATAATACACTTTGTATTCCAGGGGATTTCTTAGGTTCTGCTTTCTCCAGACAGTTCTCACATTTATCTTGGCCCTAGGCTTCTGGCAGATTGCCCTGGGTCTTCCTTCAATGCTTTTCCAGTGCCGTCCTCTGGAGCTTGCAGCTTGTCCTTGGTGACCAGATATGCTCTAGTCTCATACCCAGCGCTATTGACCTTGCAGGTTGTAAGAGGAAAGAAAAGCCAGGCCGTGCTGCAGTAACAAAGGGCCTCCCACATCACCATGGCTAACACGAAGACTTATTGTTTCTCATCACACTTCATGTTCATGATGAACCAGTAAGCTTTGCTCATACTGTTTTTACGCCAGGACATGGAGAGAAGAGCCTCCATCTGGAACATGGCCAGTCTCATCGCCGAGTAAAAGGAGAAATGGCAAACCACACACTGGGTCTAAAAGTGACTGTCTGGAAATGACACATGCCACTTCTGCTGACACTTCGTCGGCCAAAGGATATTTCATGGACTGGCCTGACCTCAGTGCTATAGGGAAGTATAATCCTCCCCTGGGGCACAGTTTACCATATATGTTGTTGCTGTTAGGGTATATGTTGCTATCGGGGCTCATGTGCCTATCAGGATCGATCTCTTTCTCTATCAGGGTATATGTGACATTGCAAAGGGACAAGAAGCTTCTGGGTCATTGGCTATAACTGAGTTTCTGGCTGGGGTATTGACCCCCTAGTTCCTCCTGAGGCCAGTTTCCCAGCATTTCTTCTCCTCCTCCTCCCATCCATCGTGGGTTCCCGGTCTGCTCAGGGACCAGGCTTATGTCAGAATCGATAAGAAAGAAACAAGCATGGAATGGATGCCTCCTTTTCCTCTCTTACTAAGAGCTGGGTTACAGGCCTATCCTGAGCTTCTTCCTTTTTGGCTCATACAGCTTCTTCCTGAAAGACTGTTTTTGTTTTATTTTGTTATTATTATATATTTTTTTATCCTGGCCAACCATCTCAAAACACACTGCCAGCAGATTCAATTTTTCTTGTGTTTCTGGAGTGATTTTTTTCTTTAGCGCTTTTTTTGGTTTGTTTGTTTGTTTGTTTTAAAGATTTTATTTATTTATTTGACAGATAGAGATCACAAGTAGGCAGAGAGGCAGGCAGAGAGAGAGAGAGGAGGAAATGGGCTTCCCGTTGAGCAGAGAGCCAGACGTGGGGCTCGATCCCAGGACACTGGGATCATGACCTGAGCCGAAGGCAGAGGCTTTAACCCACTGAGCCACCCAGGCGCCCCTTTCTTTAGCACTTTTTAAAGCCCCAGTTCATTCTGGGTTTTGGCCTGCCTGGCACTTTTGTCACAAGTTTCTGTCATCCTTTTGGATTTATTTCTCTGTAACTCAAATTTCTACTCAAGGCTGAGTACAAATGAGATCACATTTATAGTAATAACTCAAATTTCCCTGACTCATCTTGCCCCTTTGCTCCTGATCTCACCAAAGGTCTTTCCAGTTATTTCTGGGTGTGCCAGGAGTGAGAGCTGGGGTCAGGAATCCGACCACGTTCCTCTGTCTAGGCCCCACCCCACAAATATCCATTGTTGGTGGACCCAACTTGACACTTGGGTTATTTAGGACTCTGGTTGCAAGTCATAGAATCCAGCTTGAGCTAACCTAGTCAAAATGGAGAGTCTATGATAATACCAGGCCATCTCTCAGAATACATGAAATACAGCTGGGCCTCAAGAAAGTTCCATTAGACTAGAAAAAGGAAATCTTTAACAATTTTCCCCTACCTCTTTTACCTGCTCATTTCTGGGTATCTGGCCTATCAGCTGGCCTTTGCAGACTGGCCCTATCTGCCCTGTGAGCCCACATTGGAGAGGTCCCCAAGTTCTCCCCAAATCTCAGACCCAATTTCTGCAAAGAGGATGGCATTCCCTTGGGTTTGATCAGGAGTCCAGGTCTGGACTTTAAGTTAAAAATGAGAGTTGCTTAGCACAAAAAAAGAGAGGAGTCTGAGGTTCACTCAATGATTTGACAGAATCAGGTGGGAATGGGGGTGGGGAAAGAAAGATTTTTCTTGAGTTTGCCAGACCTTCAATAACAAAGTACCACAGACAGGTGGCTTAAACAACAGAAATTTATTTTCTCATAGTTCTGCAGGCCAGAAGTCCAAGAACAGGGTGTCAGCAGGCCTGGTTTCTTTTGACGTTTCTTTCCTTGGCTTGCAAATGATCTCCTCCTCCTTGCTGTGTCCTCTTATGGTCTTTCCTCCATGTCTGCACATCCCTGATGGCTCTCTGTGTGTCCTAATCCCTTCTTTTTTATAAGGACACCAACTGGATTAGATTAGGGCCCATTTAATGGCCTCATTTTAATTTATTTACCTGTAAAAGTCCCATCTTGAAATACAGTCACATTCTGAGGTATAGAGGCTTCAGCATATAAATTTGGGGGGAACACAGTTCTGAATACAGATCACCTGTTGCCTAACAACTCACCCAAACTTTAGGGTATAAAACAAAAAAAAATTTTTTTTAATTTAGTTTTTTATTAACATATAATGTGTTATTTGTTTCAGAGGTACAGGTCTATGATTCATCAGCCTTACATAATTCACAGTGCTCACCATAGCACATACCCTCCCCCATGTCTATACTCCAGCTACCCCATCCCTCCCTCCCCGCTCCACTCCAGCAACCCTCAGTTTGTTTCCTAAGATTATAAGTCTCTTACGGTTTGTCTTCCTCTCCGCTTTCTTCTTGTTTCATTTGAGAAAAAGGCAGCAGATCATAGGGGAAGAGAGGAAAAAATGAAACAAGAAAAAAAAATTTTTTTTTAAGTAAACTCTATGCCCAATGTGAGGCTTGAATTCATGACCCCAAGATCAAGAGTCACATGCTCTACCAACTGAGCTGGCCAGGCACCCCTGTAAAACAAAAATTTTTACGAACTCATGGATTATGCAGGCCAGAAATTCAGAAAGGGCATAGTGGAGATGGCTCTTCTCTGCTCCATGATGTCTGGGCCCTCAGCTGGGAGTGACGCAAATGCCTGGGTGCTGGTCAACCGCTGAGCCAGAGGACTGACTTCCGAGATGGCTTCTTCACTCACGTTGTTTTGTGCTGGGGCTAAAGGGCTATATACTCTCAGATGGTACTGTCGACCACAACGGCATGTGGCCTCTCCGCGTGACCTGCGCTTCCCGGTCAGACAGCAGCCTCGAGGAAGATGGACTTCCTACATGCCCAATGAGGGCTCCAAGAATGAGTGTTCCAGTGATCAAAAAACAGTGTTACTTCTACTGTACGATACTGACTGAAGCAGTCACAAGCACAGATAAAACGAGTGCCAGAGAATTTGTGGCCAAGTTATGAAACTGCCACAACAGGCATGTCCAAACTAGCTATTACGTCACTGTCCCTTGAACCCTCTGTGAAAGGACTCATTTAATTCTCTCTCCAGACTGTTGGTTCCTGATGTCCTCTGAAGTTTGTTAAGGCTTTTTTACTTTTTTTTAAGTTTATGTATTTCTTTTAGTAATCTGTACACCCAACCGTGGGGCTCGAATTCATGACCCTGAGATCAAGAATCATATGCTCTTCCAGCTGGGCCAGCCGGGCGCCTCTGGTAAGCTTTTTATCTGATTAATTCCTCTCAGCACTGATGTGTCAATGGCCACACTTGAGTTATTTTCTCGTCACGCATCTTCAGTTTGCAGTATTTCAAGGCTTTTTCAGTATTATCCTCTCTCACAATTTGCTTGTGGATACTTAGGGCTTTCACTCTAGGGAAAAGGTCACACTTTTAGTTTCCTTTTCCTAAGCCATTTTGTTCAGTTGAAAGGAATTAAGGGGGTGTCGAACTTTATTTTTATCGAGATACAATGAGCATAAAATGTTATAGTAGTTTCAGGTGTACAACATAATGATTCAATATTTGTATACATTGTGAAATGATCACCGTGATAAGTCCAGATAACATCTGTCACCTTATGTAGTGACAATTTTTTTCATGTGGTGAGAACTGTTAAGATCTATTCTCTTAGCAACTTTCAAAAATGCAATATAGTCACCATGCTCTACAGTTCATCCCCAGGACTTATTTGTATCTCCTGACCACCTTTCACTCATGTCACTCACCACCACCCCCCAACTCTGGCAACACCAAGCTGTTCTCCATATCTGTGAGGTTTTGAAAACTTCACATATAAGTGAGATCATATGGGATTTGTCTTCCTCTGTCTGCCTTATTTCTTTTTTTTTTAAAAGATTTTATTTATTTATTTATTTGAGAGAGCAAGAGAGACAGAGAGAGGGCACAAGTTGGGGGAGGGGGAGGGAGAGGCAGAGGGAGAGGAAGAAGCTGGCTCCCCACTGAGCAAGGAGCCTGAGGTCAGGACCTGAGCAGAAAGCAGACATTTCACTGACTGAGCTGCCAAGGTGCCCCCCGTCTGATTTATTTCACTTAGCATAATTCCCTCAAGGACCTCCATGTTGTTGTATATGTCAAGAATTCTTTTTCTTAAGGCTGAATAATATTCCATTATATGTTTACATATTTGTTTATTTATATATTATAATGAATATTTATATTTATATGAATGAATGAATATATTTATATGCATGAATTAATGAATATTTATATAGTCAGTCTTTTTCTTAAGGCTGAATTATATATATCTCACATATCATATACATATATGCACATATACATATATACATCTCTCACATTTTCTTTATCCATTCATCTATCTGTGGACACCTACATGGCTCTCATGTCTTAGCTACTTTAAGTAATGCGCAGTGAATATGCGGGCACAGATATCTTTTCACATCAGTGTTTTTGTTTTCTACAGATAAATAGCCAAAAGCAGGGGTGCTGGATCATATGGTAGTTTTATTTTTAGTTTTTTGAGGCTCCTCCACAGTGGCTGTACCAGTTACATTTCTATCAACAGTGCACAAGGGTTCCCTCTTCTCCAAATGCTTGCCAACACTTGTTATGTCTTGCATTTTGATTTTAGCCATTGTGAGAGGTGTGAGGTGATATTCTCATTGTGGTTTTGATTTTTACTTTCTGACAATTAGTGGAGTTGAGCACCATTCATGTATCTGTTGGCCATCTGTATGTCCTTGGAAAAATGTCTATTCAGATCCTCTGCCCATTTTTAATCTGATTTATTTATTTGTTAAGCTACTGAATTGTATGAGTTCCTTACACATTTTGGATATCAACCCTTTATCTGATATATGATTTGCAAAAATTCACTCCCATTTGGTAAACTGATTTTTTATTTTGTGGGTTTCCTTTGCTGTGCATAAGCTTTTTAGTTTGAGGTAATCCTACTTGTTTATTTTTGCTTTTGTTGCCTTTGTTTGTAGGCTCAAATCCAAAAAATCATAAGCAAGACCAATGTCAAGGAGCTTATTGCCTGTTTCCTTCTAGGAATTTATGGTTTCAGGGCTTATCTTCAAGTCTTTAATCCATTTTGAGTTCATTTTTGTATATGCCATAATATAGTGGTCCCATTTTATTCTTTTGCATGTGGTTGTCCAGTTTTCCCAACACTACTTATTGAAGAGACTGTCCTTTCCATATTCTTGGCTCCTTTGTCATAAACTAATTAACCATATATGCATGGGTTTGTTTCTGGGCTCTCCATTCTGTTCCATTGATATATGTGCCTGTTTTTATGCCAATACCATACTATTTTCATTACTATAGCTTTGTAACATTATTTGAAATCAGAAAGAATGATCCCTCAGGTTTGTTCTTCTTTCCCAAGACTGCTTTGTCTATCTGGGATCTTTTGTGGTTCCAAACAAATTTTAGGATTATTTCTCCTATTTCTGTAAAAAACTGCCATTGGAGGGGCACCTGGGTGGCTCAGTGGGTTAAAGCCTCTGCCTTCGGCTCAGGTCATGATCCCAGGAGCCTGCTTCCTCCTCTTTCTCTGCCTGCCTCTCTGCCTACTTGTGATCTCCACCTGTCAAATAGATAAATAAAATCTTAAAAAAAAAAAAACCCTGCCATTGGAGTTTTTAATAGGGATTGCACTGAATTTGTGGATTGCTCTGGGTAGGATGAACACTTTAACAATATTAATTCTTCCAATTCATTAACACAGAGTATCTTCCCATTTATTTATATCTTCAGTTACTTTCACCAATGTTTTATGGTTTTCAGTGTGTAGTTCTTTCACCTCCCTGAATAATTTTATTCCCAGGTATTTTATTCTTATTGATGCAATCGTAAATGGAATTGCTTTCTTAATTTCTCTTTCTGATAGTTCACTATCAGTGTATAAAAATGCGACAGACTTTTATATTTTGATTTTGTATTCTGAAACTTTACTGAATTTGTTTATCAGTTGTAACAGTTTTTTGGTGAAGTCTTTAGGATTTTCTATATATAATATGTCATATACAAATAGTGACAGTTTTAGTTCTTCCTTTACAATTTGGATGGCTTTTATTTCTTTTTCTGCCTAATTGCTCTGGCTAGGACTTCAAATACTATATTGATTGAAGTGTCAAAAGTGGACATCATTGTCTTTGTTCCCTAGTAATTTTTTATTAGATACTGGATCTTGTGAATGTTACATTATTTGGGAATGAATATGGTATTCCTTAAAAAATGTTAAACATTTTCTGATCAGTAGATAAGTTACTGGCAGGTTAGTTTGATCCTTTTAAGATTATTGAAAAGTCTTTTTTTTTTTTTTTTTTTTTTTAGAAGGGGTTTAAATTCCAGGAACCACCTTCTTTTTTTTTTTTTTAAAGATTTTATTTTATTTATTTATTTTTTTATTTATTTGACAGAGAGAGAGATCACAAGTAGGCAGAGAGGCAGGCAGAGAGAGAGGAGGAAGCAGGCTCCCTGCGGAGCAGGGAGCCCGACGTGGGGCTCGATCCCAGGACCCTGAGATCATGACCTGAGCCGAAGGCAGCGGCTTAATCCACTGAGCCACCCAGGCGCCCCATTGAAAAGTCTTTTATGGGTGAGTCTAGAAAAGCTTTTTTCTGGAGCTTATTTAGTCTCATTTCTAAGGTATATCCCTTATGGAATCTCTACCAAATGTCCTTTGTGTTCAGTGAAGTCTCTCTAGTTTGGATGGAAGAAACTCTACTAATGAATGTGTGGGCATGTGGACTATTCACCTTATAGCTCCCCAGCAGTGTTCCTACCTTGGAAGCTGCTCTTTTCCAGCTTCATGGGATCTCATCATATTTCATTACAGATTGGTATTTTGTCCAATCATGAGGGAACTCGTGCAAATTTCTGAAGTTGTTTCTCTGTGTAGCTCTATCCTCTCTTGTCCTATAAATTCTAATTCCCTGAAATCTAATGTCTGTCGCCTTAATCCCAGAACATTGTCAAACTCCTTCTGTGTCATAGTCTAAGAATTATCCGAGGATGGAAAACCTAGGCAATGGGAGGGGGGCTCACTTCTTTTATCTTTTCTCAGGGATAATGTCATAGTTGCCTTATATCTAATATCTAAAAATAGATGTTTCCTATATTTTGCCCACTTTTCTAGTTGTGTACAGTGGGAGGGTAATTCCAGATTCTTACTCTCTCCTGGCTAAAAAAAAAAGAAAAAAGAAAAAGAAAGAAAAAGGCAGGACATTTAAATAACTGCTCAAAACATTCAAGTTAAGCAGCTTAGCTACTAATCTATGTCCAAGCTTCCTGGAATTCAACGATTATAAGGGCAATAACTTCTGTACCTGTTCTTTAAGAACATAAACTCACAACTGGCAGTGGACATCACCAAATACATTGAAGAACTTTCTTCTGCATTAGAAACATTCCCAGTCAAAAGCAAAGAATTTTATTTATAGAATCCCCTTCTCCCTGGCCACTTAATTGTCTTCCTTTCTGTGTTTTCTTAAAACTGCTTTCTTATAGTCTGGAGTATATGTATGATTACTTCTTAGCTTTCCATTCCCCCATTCTGACACTCAGAATGAAACTCAGAATTCTATCATTTCCCACTGTAATTTCTTCATTTTTCTTTAGAATTTGATCCAAGTTTGTAATTTCCACCACCTGCTTCTAGGGAAAGTGATTATAAGGGCAGAATTTACCAATGCTCTGTTTTTAGAAGACTGAGACTTCGCACAGACATCTGTCTGTTCAGGAGAAGTTCCCCCATCCTTATTATATCTTGTCTCCAGGCCAATCTTATAATCTGCACGAGGAAAGCATTCCTGAGGCAGTTCTCCTATTACATTCACCCCATCTATTCTTCTCTTTGTTTAATTTCAGCCAAATGGCTTCTGAATCCATTTTACTGATGGGGAGGGTGTACACAATTGATTTTAGTATAGAATATGGCTTCTTCTAGATAACAGTGTCTCATAGTTAAATGATGATTACTTGTTATTTTTCCCAGGTCTTTTGCCCTCTATTATTTTGCATAGCAAGCGTAACAGCAAGCACAGGCAACACTGTCAACAGCAGTCAAACCCCTAGGTTAGGAGGAAGGAGTATCAGGCTCAAGGAAAGATGGGTTGGTAATGTCAGCAGAGAGGTGGAGGAGTGGAAGCAGCTGCATCTACTTCTGTTTTGTTTTTGGTTTTGTTTTTAAGATTTTGTTTATTTATTTGACAGACAGAGATCACGAGTATGCAGAGAGACAGGCAGAGACAGAGGAAGGGAAGCAGGCTCCCCACTGAGTGGAGAGCCTGATGCTGATGTGGGGCTCCATCCCAGGACCCTGAGATCACGACCTGAGCCAAAGGCAGAGGCTTAACCCATTGAGCCACCCAGGCACCCCATTTTTTGTTTTTTTTTTTTGGTGGTGGTTTGGTAAATATAAATAGGGCCTATGCCTTTTTTTTTTCTTTTGCTGAGTAGAATTTCACAAGGTTTAATGATTTTTGAAAACTACAGTATATTTTCCATGACCATAATTTACTATCATACATATACTGGCTCCTCTGAGATTTATAGTAAAGGAATGTGCACATCCAAATTAAAAAAAAAAAAATAGCTGGCTCTGTGTGTCTTGAATTTCAAATGTGAAAGGACCAGGTACTGATAAGCTGATTAGAGTATTAATATAAACAAAAAGCAGCCCAAGCAGGAAACAAAAGTAATACAGAGTTTTCTAAAGTATCTAAGTCCAATAGTATTTATACCCCTTGCCAGACATAATTGATAATAAGATAAAAGATCAGTTTTTTCCTAATGCTAAATGAAGTTCATTTTCTCTTCAAATATTGTGAACATTATTTCCATAAAATCATAAGATAAATGTGTGATGATTGGTTCTGCCTATATTCAAATGGTTCAGTAGCATTTCCCAGAACCATGATGTGTACATCACACACATATGCACACACACATGGTTGGGTGAGGGAGACACACAGAGAGAGAAAGAGGCTAGAGACAAGACAATTGTATACTTGAAATAAGAGTGAATTACGTGACTATCATCCTAGTGTTCAAAAAGTAGTGACATTTTATCTTGGAAAAACACTTAAAAATAATACATAAAAGACGGGGTGCCTGGGTTGCTCATTCGGTTGACCATTCAACTCTTGATTTCAGCTCAGGTCATGATCTCAGTGTCATAAGATGGAGCCCTGCATTGGGCTCCACACTGAACGTCGAGCCTGCTTAAGATTATCTCTCTCCCTCTTCTCCTGCCCCTCCACCTAGTCTCTCTCTCTCTAAATAATAATAATAATAATAATAATACATAAAAGAATAGGACAGTAAATTGTATTCTTCAATATGACCAACTATGTAAACTAAAAGCAGGTAAGATACTAGATGTAACTTCTGGTTAAACATTATAGACTGAACGCAAGTATTTCTCTGTTGCCTCCTGAAACCACAACTAAATGATGACAAAATAATTGGTTAAAAAAATAAACTAACAAAGAGAATACACCCAAAAGGTAAAAGAAAATGCCATTAGACATTCCAGTGGATGAGAGACATTACTTACATGTTTTAATCCTGATGCGGATATGCAAGTGTGAACTGACTTAGAAAGCCGGAGAAAGCTGAAGAAGTAAGGCATAAACAAAAAAGGAAGCCAAACCCTATGACCCAGCAATTGCACTACTGGGTACTTACCCTAAAGATACAAACATAGTGATCCAAAGGGGCACGTGCACCCGAATGTCTATAGCAGCAATGTCCACAGTAGCCAAACTATGGGAAGAACCTAGATGGCCATCAACAGATGAATGGATAAAGAAGATGTGGTACACACACACACACACACACACACACACACACACACACACACACGAATACTATGCAGCCATAAAAAGATGAAATCTTGCCATTTGCGACGACGTGGATGGAACTAGAGTGTATCATGCTTAGCGAAATAAGTCAGTCAGAGAAAGACAACTATCATATGATCTCCCTGATATGAGGAAGTGGAGATGCAATGTGGGGGGTTTGGGGGGCAGGAAAAGAATAAATGAAACAAGATGGGAGACAAACCATAAGAGACTCTTATCTCACAAAACAAACTGAGGGTTGACAGGGGGAGGGGGGTCAGGAGAGGGTGGTGGGGTTATGGACATTGGGGAGGGTATGTGCTATGGTGAGTGCTGTGAAGTGTGTAAACCTGGCAATTCAAAGACTTGTACCCCTGGGACTAATAATACATTATATGTTTATTAAAAACATTTTTTTAAATTATAAATTTACAAAAAAGGAAGCCAATTCATGCTCCCCCTACCCATGAAAGGTTCAGGAATTTGTGAAGTTGATTATATTTGATAGTTACCAATCAGCTTTTAAGGCCCTCACTCAACATGTTTAGAAAATGAAGGATCAATAAGCATTTGGAGACAACCCCTAACAGTAAGCATAAGGACCAGAACAGATGGGAAATAAGAGGAAACCCCAAGGTGGGATGCCTGGTGGCTCAGTGGGTTAAGCTGCTGCCTTTGGCTCAGGTCATGCTCCCGGGGTCCTGGGAAGAGTTCCTTCCTCAGCAGGGAGCCTGCTTCTCTCTCTGCCGCTGCCTGCCACTCTGCCTGTTTGTGCGCTCTCTCTCTCTCACAAATAAATAAAATCTTAAAAAAAAAAAAAAAAAGGAAACCCCAAAGAAAACCAGTAAATACCTAGATCAGAAGAAGACTTCAAATCATTATCATCCACAGAGATTTGGGAGCATTATTACAGCCAAAAGAGGGTCAGATTGCTATACTTAAATTATAAATATAATAGCTGATGTATAAAAATCAATAGAATGGTTGGAGAATAAAGTGGAGATATCTTCTAGAAATTAGAACAGAAAGACAATTTGAGATGGAAAACTGGATAGAAAGAAGAAAATGAGAGGATCAGACAGGAGACTTAGACATTCTAGAAAGAAATTAAAGAGGAAAAGTTATTAAAGACTTAATGAGAAATATTTCCAGAAATAAAGAATGAAAATTTATGGTGGAAGGGGCTATTGAGTGTGAAGTGTAATGGATAAAAAATATGTTCCAGGGACGCCTGGGTGGCTCAGTGGGTTAAAGCCTCTGCCTTCAGCTTGGGTCATGACCCCAGGGTCCTGGGATCGAGCCCCACATCGGGCTCTCTGCTCACCAGGGAGCCTGCTTCCTCCTCTCTGTCTGACTGCCTCTCTGCCTACTTGTGATCTCTGTCTGTCAAATAAATAAATAAAATCTTTAAAAAAAATATGTTCCATACCAACGAAGAACATCATAAAGTTTTGGATCACAAGGGATAGAACTACACTTCTGAAAGCTTTCAGAGAGAGGAAAACAGGTGCATACGTAGAAATGGGAATTAGAAAACAACAACAAAAAAGCCTTTAAGATTCTTAAAATCCTTATCAATTTGAATGTCTGTTTTTAAAGGTTTTATTTATTTATTTGAGAGAGAGAGAGAATGCATGCACAAGCTGTAAGGAGAGGGAGAGCGAGAGAGAATTTGAGCGCAAAGTCCAACATGGGGCTCGTTCCCACAACCACGAGATCATGACCTGAGCTGAAACCAAGAGTTGGACACTTAACCCACTGAGCCACCTAAGCACCCCAGGATGCCTTGTATATCTTTTTGTAACATGACTGCTGTGGCCAGGACTTCCAGTATTATGTTGAATAAAAACACAATATATATAAAGTATATAATATATAATATAAATATAATGAATATAATGTATATAACAGATTCACCATTCTTTTTTCAAACCACCAAAACAACATAAATATGGAAAGAAATTATTTACAATTAGCCAAACACACTCCTCTTGCACCTAGCTTGGATCTCTACTAAAACTTTCAAAAGCATTCTCATCTTTCAAAACACTGTTAAGATTACGTAAATGTAAGATGAAAATAAATAGCACCTAATCAACTTTGAGATCACCATATTTACCTCCACTGTCTTGTGCCAATGCATAAACTCACCATTTGACTGAGTCATATTCTGTGTACACCTGTGTAATCTGGCCAAGCTGTTCCCTAGAAGGTGCACTGCTCAATACGGGACTGGTGCAAGGTGAAAGGGGTCAGGAGAGAAGGCTGGCAAAAATGGTCTGATTCCATGAGATTTCCTTTTCCTCATCTGCAAAATAAGCCCAGTAAATCCTCCCTTAAAGTAGTAAAAGAAATGATATATTTAAATCATCTGCCAAAGTGCCTGACTTACACTTAGCATGTAGTAGATATTTTTCCTTCCTCCATGATACTTTCATATTTTTAAAAGCACCTACAACAGTGCTTTGTATATGATAGATGTATACCACTATCTGTGGTATAAAAATGTCATACTTTCAAAGTAAGTTATTAACCTGATTGCTAGCTTTCTTTTCTTTAGGCTAAGAAATCTTAGCTTATTATGAAGGTTTTTGTAAAGGACTTTAGTTTGAATATATTTTTCTCTGGACTTTCTCCAATTCTCTACTGTGGCAGATAATCCTCGTTGCTTAGTCCACAGCCATGTGCTCATAGTGCCTCTTAGTGGAAAGAGACTCCTTTCTTTCCACTACATACTGAAGAAATCGGATATTCAGTTTCCTAGCATCCCTTGCTGCCGGAATGGGTAAGCAAGTCAACTGGGCCAATGGGACCTGAGAGGAATGCACTGAGAAAATTTTGAAAAGATTTCCTTCTTTAATAAAATAGAAACTTTCTTCTTCCTGCTTTTGTTAATGGACAGCATGATATTTGGAACTATAGCAGCCATATTGTGACCATGAGGTGAGGCCAAAAGAATCACAAAGAAGTTAAACCTAGAGCTATGTACAAATTTTAGTTATGAAGGAAAAATAGACCTCTATTATCTAAGCTATTTTTACTCAGATGTTCTATTTCTTGAACCCATTTAGTATCTTTTAAGTACATCCATGATAAGTTTAAATTGTGCAGCCTTTTAATGAATCCAGAATTTTAATAACCAATGCTGGTAAATAGGCACATTAATAGCTGTTTTTCTGTTTTGTTTTTACTTTCTGTATAATCAAGAAATTTCCTTTTTTTTTAAAAAAAGATTTTATTTATTTGACAGAGAGAGAGAGATCACAAGTAGGCAGAGAGGCAGGAGGCAGGGGGTGGGGAGCAAGCTCCCTGCTGAGCAGAGAGCCCAATGTGGGGCTCAATCCTAGGACTCTGAGATCATGACTGAGCCAAAGGCAAGGGCTTAACCCACTGAGCCACCCAGGTGCCCCAGAAATTTTCTCTTTAGCTAGGTTAAATCAGCATATTATGTACTCTCTGCATGGAGTGGTAGTGGTTGCCGTGAGACTGCTTTACTTGTCTGGTTCTAAACTAAAACTTTTTACTGTTGAAAAATAAAAAGACATACAATTCAGAAAGGTACGAAAAAAGAAGTAAAAAATCATTCTTAATTCTACTCCTTAGATAAAACCATAATTGCCATTTTGCTGTGTTTTTTCAAATGCACCCACTTTAGTTATTTTAGTTTGTTGCCATTTACTTATTTTATAATGGAATCAAATTATTCGAGAGAGCAAACTGGTTGTGCTAGGTGGGCATCAGAATCCTGAAGTGCTTCTCCTGACACAGCCAGAGGAGCCATAGCTTGTTAGCATACCTGGAAACCCAAATCTGTGATCAGACATGGAATGAGCCCAGCCTTTGGAGAGGTAATCTGGCTTTTACTAGATGGACTGTTTTTTTTTTCTTTCCCTACTCCAGCTAAATCTATTCTCCACACCCAGATGTTCAATGGGGCGAACGTTCCCATTGATTTAATGTATTAACAGTTTAGAGTTGGCTGGTGAGGAAAGCTACTTTGTAATATACACAGAGCCAGATTGGTAAACCACAAAGGGTGGAAGTCAGAATTGTAGCATTGGGGGAAATGGTCTCAGACTGTAGGAAAGAGCAGAGAGAGTAAGGATGCCTGGAAGACAGCCACAAGAAATTGTTAAAGGGGTCATGGCCTGGGACAAATGGCTTTTAACCACTTGGTCCAAATCTATAAGCTCCTTCTCCATCATCTAAAGTGGTTGTATTTCCAAATGGTATACTGATGGCTATGGTATTTTTAAAACTCTTTTAATTAAATTTTGTTTGAAAACATATACATCGATTGCTGGGGCAGGTGGTAGTGACAGTTGGGACAGGGAGGGGAGAGTGAGGTAAAGCTAGATGAACCCACCCCCACCACCCGCACCTGCCTTCAGAGAGTCCAGGAAGGATCTGCTGTGAACCAAGGGGAATGAAGGAGCCTGGCAGGGTTGTCCCCTTCCCTATCCACCTGCATGGCCATCTATCTCATGTTAGTCTCTAAATACTTTGAGCCTAGGTACTCCTGAAGTAACTGAAGCCTTGGCTTTCTAGGAGTAACAGACATCTCTCAGACCTTAACCTCCAGAATAATGGTGTATTCATTTTCCAGGGCTGTTGTAATGAAGTACCAAAAACTGGTGGCTTAAGGAATGGCATGATAAGTTTTTTAAGATTTTATTTATTTATTTGACAGAGAGAGAGATCACAAGTAGGCAGAGAGGCTGGCAGAGAGAGAGGGAGGAAACAGGCTCCCTGCTGAGCAGAGAGCCCGATGCGGGCCTCGATCCCAGGACCCTGGGACCATGACCTGAGCCGAAGGCAGAGGCTTTAACCCACTGAGCCACCCAGGCGCCCTGGCATGATAAATTTAAGGTGCTGAAAGGGAAAAATCTGCAGCCCAGAATAGTCTACCCAGCAAGGCTGTCATTCAGAACAGAGGGAGAGATATAGAGTTTCTCAGACAAACCAAAACTAAAGGAGTTTAGTTTCATTTACCACTAAACCAATCCTACATGAAATGTTAAAGGGGACTCTTTGAGTGGAAAGGAAAGATGATAAGTAAATGTATGAAAAGGGGGAAATGCAAAAGCAGTAAAAATAAGTAGATCAGTATAAATCAGTCATGTGATTCACCAAAAAAAAGCATGTAAAATATCACACCGTATACCTAAACTTATGGGGGAGCGGCATGAAGAATGCGTTCGAAATTACATGATCATTGACTTAATATTGACTGCTACATATAGAAGATGTTATTTACAAACCTAATGGTAACCACAAATCAAAGTAATATATATGTAAAGAAATATATGTAAAAATATATATATATATAAAGAAAAAAGAGAAAGAAATCCTAATATAGGGGTGCCTGGGTGGCTCAGTTGGTTGGGTGACTGCCTTCAGCTCAGGTAATGGTCCTGGAGTCCTGGGATTGAATCCCACATTGGGTGCCCTGTTCAGTGGGGAATCTGCTTCTCCCTCTCACCCTCCCCTCCTCTCATGCTCTCTCACTCTCCTTCTCTCTCTCAAATAAAATCTTCAAAAAAAAAAAAAAAAAAAGAAAAGAAATCCAAATATATCATTAAAGAAAGGCAACAAACCATCAAAGACAGCAAGAGAACATCAGAGAAACATTACAAAAACAATCACAAAACAAGTAACAAAATGGCAATAAATACATATCTATCAATAATTACTTTGAATGTAAATGGACTAAAACTCCAATCAAGAGACACAGGGTGGGCGCCTGGGTGGCTCAGTGGGTTAAGCCGCTGCCTTCGGCTCAGGTCATGATCTCAGGGTCCTGGGATCGAGTCCCGCATCGGGCTCTCTGCTTGTCAGGGAGCCTGCTTCCCTCTCTCTCTCTCTGCCTGCCTCTCTGTCTACTTGTGGTCTCTCTCTGTCAAATAAATAAATAAAATCTTTAAAAAAAAAAAAGTGATCTTCCTATGGTCATAAAAAAAAAAAAAAAGAGACACAGGGTGACAGAATGGATTAAAAAAAAAAAAAAAGGACCCAGTTATATGCTGCCTACAGGACACTTGTTTCAGACCTAAAGTTGCCTACAGATTGAAAGTGAGGTGATAGAAAAACATTTATCATGCAACTGGATGTCAAAAGAAAGCCAGGGTAGCCATACTTATAACACACAAAATAGACTATAACAAGAGACAAAGAAGGACAATGTATAATAATAAGGGGATAATTCAACCAGAAGATATAATTGTAAATAACTGTATATCCAACAGGAGAGCACCCAAATAGATAAGAGAGTTAATAGCAAACATAAAGATAAGGTGAGTGCTGTGAAATGTGTAAGTCTAACAATTCACAGACCTGCACCCCTGGGGCAAATAAGACATTGCATGTTAATAAAAATAATTACTAAAAAACAAACAAACAAACAAACAAACATAAAGTAACTAACTGATAGTAATATGATAATAGTAGGGGACTTTAACACTCCCCCACCCCTTATATCAATAGATCATCCAAACAGAAAATCAACAAGGAAATGGTGGCTTTCAATGACACACTGGACTTGATGGATTTAATAGATATATTTAGAATATTCTATCCTAAAGTGGCACAATACACAGAACATTCTCCAGAACAGATCAGGTATTAGACCACAAAACAATTCTCAAAAAATTCAAAAGGACAGAAGTCATACCATGCATCTTCTCTGACCACAATGCTATGAAACTAGAAAACCACCACAAGAAAATATCTGGAAAGAGCATAAATACACATAGGTTAAATAACAAGCAATTAAACAATGAATGGGTCAAATAAGAAATCAAAGAAAAAGTAAAAAATGGCATGGAGACAAATGAAAATGATAGCACAACAGTCCAAAATATTTAGGATGCAGCAAAAGGATCTGAGTTCTAAGATGGAAGTCTATAGCAATACAGGCCTACCTCAGGAAGCATCAGAAATCTCAAATAAGCTACCTAACCTTAAACCTAAAGAAGCTAGAAAAAGAAGAACAAAACTCACCACGTGCAGGAAAGAAATAACAAGGATTAGAGCAGAAATAAATGATATAGAAACTGAAAAACAAACAATAGAATAGATGGATGAAACCAGGAGCTGTTTCTCTGGAAAAAAAAAAATAAAATTGATAAACCTTTAGCCAGATTCATCCAAAGAGAAGTAGAGAAAGAGAGAGAGAGAGAGAAAGTAAGGACTCAAACAAAATCACAAATTAAAGAGAAGTAATAGCCAACACCACAGAAATAATAACAATTGTAATAGAATATCATCAAAAATTATATTTCAAAAAATTGGACAACCTAGAGGAAGTGGATAAATTCCTAGAAACATATAACCTACCAAAACTGAAGCCAGAGGAAGTAGAACATTTGAATGGACCAATTACCAGCAATGATAATGAATTCCAAATAAAAATACTTCCAACAGGATGGCGGAGGAGTAGCAGACTGAAATGATATCAGATTCCAGAAGTTCAGCTAGATAGTTATAAAACCATTCTGAACACCTACAAACTCAACAGGAGAGAGAGAAGAGCAGTAATTCTAGGAAGGGAAAATCAAACACTTTCTTAAAGGTAGGACGTGTGGAGAAGTGAATCTGAAACAATTGGAAGATAGACTGCCACTCCGGGCAAGCAGTGGAGAAGGGAAGCACAAAATCAGAACTTTTAGAAATCTGCTCCACTGAGGGGCATCACTCCACAGACTAAGTGGGGGTGTCCCCTTGTGGGGACAGTGTGGTCTCAGGCCCCGCAGGGTCACAGAAAGATTGGGGGTGTTTGAGTGTGGCAGAGCTCCCAGGTATTGGAGTGGGGAAGCTGGCTATAGAGATGGAGCCAAAGGGTGAGCTCTCAACTCGAGGTTACCTTAAACCATGATCCAAGGCGCAGTCAGGCCACTGCTCTTCGAGCAGGGATTCAAGTGGCAGATCCGGAAAGACCCCTCCTTCCTTCTCCAGGAGGAGCGGTGCCGGAATGCGCGGCAGGAATCTGCTCCATTTGGAGACTCCAAATGGGGCCATGCACCAGATAGAAACATCTGGTCACAGGCCAGGTGAGCACAGAGCACGGCTGGTGACCAGGGAGACAGGAGTGATTGAATGCTTTTCTATGAGGGCACACTGAGGAGTGGGGTCCTGAGTGCTCAGCAACTGTGGGCTGGAGATTGGGAGGCTGCTATTTTCATTCCCGTCCTCCAAAGCAGTACGAAAAGCAATCAGGGAACAAAAGCTCCCAAGAGCGAACCGGAGCAGATTGCTTAGCCTGGTCCCTGGCAAGAGTGGTGCAATTCCGCCTCAGGCATAGACATTTGAGAATCACTGCAACAGGCTCCAGCCCCAGAAGATTGACAAGAACATCCAAGGAAGACCAAGCTCACCAGTCAAGAACAGCAGAACTCCGGAGCAAGGCAAAAGCAATGCATAGAATTCATGACTATTCCCCACAATCCTTTAATCTTGCAAAGTTAAATATTTTTTAACTTTTTTTTCTATTCTATTTTTTACCTTTTCCTCTTTCCTCTTTTAATGTTTTTTACTAGTTTATCTTAACAATACCTTTCTTTAAAAAAATCTTTAACCTTCATTGTTATACTCCTATTTTATCCCTTTGTATTTAACCCTATTTTTTTATATACGTATACTGTTTTTTTCTTTAAAATTTTGGGATACAATTTTTTCTAAGAGATCAAAATATACCCTAAATCTAGCATATGGCTTTGTTCTAGTCTCCAGCCTGAGCACATTCTCTCTCTTTTTTTTCTTTTTCCAACCAACTTATCAATTCCTTTTTTAGAATTTTTTAAAAAATTTTTCATCTTTACAGTCATATTCCATCCCTTCATTGTGTTTACCCTTATTTTTGTATATATATGTTTTTCCTTCTTTAAAATTTTGGGAAGTATGTTCTTCTAAGAGACCAAAATATACCCCAAATCAAGTGGGTGGCTCTGTTTTATTCACCAGTCTAACATATATATATATATATATATATATATATATATATATATATATATATATTGTATTTCATTTTTATTTCTTTTTTCTCCCTTTCTTCTCCTTCTTGTTTTAGGTCTCTTCTGACTTGGTTAGCATACATTTTTCTGGGGTCTTTACCACGCTTTTAGTATTTTATTCTCTTGTTCATTTATTCTTATCTGGATAACATGACAAGGTGGAAAAAATCACAACAACAAAAAAAGAACAAGAGGCAGTACCAATGGCTAGGGACCTAATCAATACAGACATTGGTAATATGTCAGATCTAGAGTTCAGAATGATGATTCTTAAGGTGCTGGCTGGGCTCGAAAAAGGAATGGAAGATATGAGAGAAACCCTTTCTGGAGAAATAAAATCCCTTTCTGGAGAAATAGAAGAACTAAAATCTAACCAAGTTGAAATTTAAAAAGCTATTAATGAGGTGCAATCAGAATGGAGGCTCTTACTGCTAGGATAAATGAAGCAGAAGAGAGAATGAGTGATATAGAAGACCAAGTAATGGGGAATAAAGAAGCTGAGTAGAAGAGAGACAAACAACTACTGGACCACAAGGGGAGAATTAAAGAGATAAGTGACACCATAAGATGAAACAATATTAGAATAATTCGGATTCCAGAAGAAGAACAAAGAGAGACAGGGGCAGAAGGTATATTGGAGCAAATTATAATAGCAAATTTCCCTAATATGGCAAAGGGAAAAAGCATCAAAATTCAGAAGGCACAGAGAATCCCCCTCATAATCAATAAAAATAAGTCCACACCCTGTCATCTAATAGTAAAACTTACTAGTCTTAGTGACACAGAGAAAATCTTGAAAGCAGCTCAGGAGAAGAAGTCCTGTAACATACAATGGTATAAATATTAGATTGGCAGCAGACTTATCCACAGAGACCTGGCAGGCCAGAAAGGACTGGCATGATATATTCAGAACACTAAATGAGAAAAATAAGCAGCCAAGAATACTATATCCAGCTAGGCTATCATTGAAAATAGAAGGGGAGATAAGAAGCTGCCAGGACAAACAAAAATTAAAGAATCAGCCCTACAGGAAAAAAAAAACAAAAAACAAAACCCAGCCCTACAGGAAATATACAGGAAAGGGGTCCTCTAAGCAAAGAAAGAGCCTAAAAGTAGTAGACCAGAAAGGAACAGAAGCAATATACAGTAACAGTCACTCCAGAGGCAATACAATGGCACTAAATTCATATCTTTTAATAGTTACCCTGAATGTAAATGGGATAAATGCCCGAATTAAAAGACACAGGGTATCAGAATGGATAAAAAAACAAGACCCATCAATATGCTGTCTACAAGAAACTCATTGTAGACCCAAAGACACCTCCAGATTTAAAATGAGGGAATGGAAAACAATTTACCATGCTAATGGACATCAAAAGAAAGCTGGGGTGGCAATCCTCATATCATATAAATTAGATTTCAAGCCAAAGACTATAATAAGAGATGAGGAAGGACACTATATCATGCTCAAAGGATCTGTCCAACAAGAAGATCTAACAATTATAAATATCTATGCCCCTAACATGGCAGCAGCCAAATATATAAACTCAATTAATAACAAACTCAAGGAAACACATTGATAATAATACAATAATAGTAGGGGGCTTTAACACCCCCTCGCTGAAATGGACAGATCACCCAAGCAAAGGATCAACAAAGAAATAAAGAACTTAAATATTCAGAACATTCCATCCCAAAGCAAGAGACTACACATTCTTCTCTACTGCACATGGAACGTTCTCCAGAAAAGATCACATTGTGGGGCACAAATCAGGTCTCAACCAGCACCAAAAGACTGGGGTCATTCCCTGCATATTTTCAAACCATAATGCTCTGAAGCTAGAACTCAATCACAAGAGGTAAAAAGGTGGAAAGAACTCAAACTCATGGAGGCTAAAGAGCAACCTACTAAAGAATGAATGGGTCAACCAGGAAATTAAAGAAGAATTGAAAAAATTCATGGAAACAAATGAAAATGAAAACACAACTGTTCAAAATCTGTGGGACACAGCAAAGGCAGTCCTGAGAGGAAAGAATTTAGCCATACAAGCCTTTCTCAAGAAATAAGAAAGGTCTCAAGTACACAACCTAACACTACACCTAAAAAAAGCTGGAGAAAGAACAACAAAGAAAGCTTAAACCAAGAGAAGAAGAGAAATAATACAGATGAGAGCAGAAACCAATGAAATAGAAACCAAAAGAACACTACAACAAATCAACAAAACTAGGAGCTGGTTCTTGAAAGAATTAATAAGATTGATAAACCACTGGCCAGACTTATCAAAAAGAAAAGGACCCAAATAAATAAATAAAATCATGAATTATGGGGGAGAGATCACAACCTACACCAAAGAAATACAAACAATTATAAGAACATATTATGAGCAACTACATGCCAGTAAATTTGACAATCTGGAAGAAATGGATGCATTCCAAGAGACATATAAAATGCCAAAACCGAACCAGGAAGAAATAGAAAACCTGAACAGACCCATAACCAGTAAGGAGATTGAAACAGTCATCAAAAATCTCCCAAAAACAAGAGCCCATGACCAGATGGCTTCCCAGGGGAATTCTACCAAACATTTAAAGAAGAATTAATACCTATTCTCCCAAAACTGTTCCAAATAATACAAATGGAAGGAAAACTTCCAAACTCATTTTATGAGGCCAGCACTACCTTGATCCCCAAACTAGACAAAGACCCCATCAAAAAGGAGAATTACAGATCAATACCCTTGATGAACACAGATGCGAAAATTCTCACCAAAATAGACATTCTTTCCTGCTTTGTTGAAGATTAGTTGACCATAGAGTTGAGGGTCGATTTCTGGGCTCTCTATTCTGTTCCACTGATCTATGTGTCTGTTTTTGTGGGAGGTTGGGGGAACAGGTGGTGGGTAATAGGGAGGGCACGTTTTGCATGGAGCACTGGGTGTTGTGCAAAAACAATGAATACTGTTACGCTGAAAAAAATAAATAAAATGAAAAAAAATTTACAAAAAAAATAAATAAATAAAATCTTAAAAAAAAAAAAAAAGAAATGGTGTTGGGAAAACTAAATGGCTACATGCAAAAGAATGAAACTGGACTGCTTCCTTACACCATACACAAAAATAAACCCAAAATGGATTAAGACCTAAATTAACAACTCGAGAGACAACAAGTGGAGGAAAAGGAACCCTCATGCACTGTTGGTGGGAATGCAATCTGGTACAGCCTCTATGGAAGATAGTATGGAGATTCCTCAAGAAGTTAAAAATAGAACTACACTATGATCCAGCCATAGCACTACTGGGTACTTATCCAAAGAATATAAAAACATTAATTCAAAGCGACACATGCATCCCTATTTTAATAGCAGCATTATTTACAACAGGCAAGATATAGAACCTGCCCAAGTGTCCATCAGTTGATGAACAAATAAAGAAGGTGTGGTATATGTATATAATAGAATATTATTGAGCCATAAAAAATGAAACCTTGCTATTTGCAACAACATGGATGGAGCTAGAGTATTACGCTAAGTGAAATAAGTCAGAGAAAGACAAATACCATCCGATTTCACTCCTATGTGGAATTTAAGAAGCAAAACAAACAAACAAAGGAAAGAGAGAGACAAACCAAGAAACAGACTCTCAGCTGTAGAGAATAAACTGATGTTTACCGGAGGGGAGGTTGACGGGGGGATGGGTGAAACAGGTAATGGGGGCACCTGGGTGGCTCAGTCAGTTAAGCATCTGCCTTTGGCTCAGGTCATGATCCCAGAGTCCTGGGATAAAGTTCCGTGTCAGGCTCCCTGCTCAGCGGGGAACCTCTTCTCCTTCTGCCTTCTCCCCTGCTTGTGCTGTCCCCGCCCTCTCTCCCTCTTTGTGTCAAATAGATAAATAAAATCTTTAAAAAAAAGAGAAACAGGCAGTGGGGATTAAGGAGTGCACTTACTATGATAAACACTGAGTAATGTATGGGATTGTTGAATCACTATATTGTAGACCTGAAACTAATATAATACTGTATGTTAAATGTACTGGAATTAAAATTAAAAACTTAATTTTTAAAAACCTGGTGGCAGGGCACCTGGGTGGCTCAGTAGGTTAATGTCTGCCTTCAGCTCAGATCATGATCCCCGGGTCCTGGGATTGAGCCCCGAGTCCGGCTCTCTGCTCAGCGGGAGCACAGAGACAGCTTGCCCCTCTGCCCCTCCCCCCGCTTATGCTCTCTCTCTAATTAAAAAAAAAAAAAATTTAACCTGGCATCTTAAAACAACAGAAGTTAACTTCACAGTTCTTAAGGCTAGAAATCTGAAATCAAGATGTCAGCGGGGCTACACTATTCAAGGCTCCAGGCAAGAAGGCTTTATTCTTCTTCTAGCTCTTGGGGTTTGCCAGCATCCTTTGCATTCTTTGGCTTTTGGATGCATCACTCTGATCTTTGCCTCTGTTGTCATATGGCTTTCTTATCCCTGCTTGTCTTCAGGTAGTCTTCACTGCCATCTTCTTAAAAGGACACCAGTCACATTGGATTAGGGGTCCACCCTACTTCAGTGTGACCTCATCTTAACTAATTACATCTGTAAAACACTGTTTTCAAATAAGACACATTCTAAGGTATTGGAGGTGAAAACCTTAATATATCTTTTTCTTGGGGTGGGGGGTACATCATGCAACCTATACAAATGTCAAGAAAGAGAGGCTGGTTACAAGTTTTGAATATCCTTGTTTTGTTTTGTTTTGTTTTTTTATAACAGAATTTTTAAAAATATTTTATTTATTTGACAGAGAAATCACAACTAGGCAGAGAGGCAGGCAGAGAGAGAGGAGGAAGCAGGCTCCCTGCGGAGCAGAGAGCCCGATGTGGGGCTCGATCCCAGGACCCTGGGATCATGACCTGAGCCGAAGGCAGAGGCTTTAAGCCACTGAGCCACCCAGGCGCCCCGTTTTTGTTTTTTTTTTTATGGAATACAGTCCTCCAAAAATTTCCTAGGATTCCTTGGCAATAGATACACTTGTGAAGGACCCTAGAAATACTGCTATGTTAGTATTTGAATTCTGATTTTGGAAGATTTTCCAAAACAGAGTCCTCTATTATTAATACCAGCACAATGGTCAGCACAAGAGATATGGAATTAAAGAATGACAGCAAGGAGGAAGATCACTACACACAAATCAGGGCAGAAATATGGAGGCAAGGAAAGAAGCACAGCCAGGAACTGAACTCGAACAGGAGAGTCACCAGGTACAGAGAGAGCTACTTGCCCTTTCTCCTCACTGTCATGAGGTCATTCGTTTCTGCTTCTCATTGTACCTGCTTCCCCCCCCCCCCTCTTTCTCTACATACTGTTTCTCTGTTCCATCTGCTCAAAGCTTCCTTTTCATCACATCACATTCCCCTTATTTCCCAACCCTATTTTCCGGAAAAGAAAATGTAATTAGATTGGAGGCATAGGAAGCATGATTAAATACATGGGACTGCTCCTTTTGTATGGCTTGAGTTGGCAGTGAGAACAAAGATGATGAATATTCTAGAAAGATCTTGAAAAGGTAAATACTGCAAAACTTGGTATTATATGAAGGGTAATGGAGAAGGAGAAGTCAAAGATAATACCCGATACTGACTTTGCAAGTAGGTAGATAATGTCTTAGAATAGGCTAGATTATGTCACTGTTAACAAATGACCCCCTGCTATGAAGTGAATTGTGTCCCTCCAAAATTCCTAAGTCAAAGCCCTAACACCCAATGTCATTGTATTTGAAGTAAAGAAATAATTAAGGTTAAATAAGGTCATAAGGATATGGTCTTGATCCAATATGACTAAAGTCCTTAGAAGAGCAGATACCAGAGAGCTCACTTGTACTCTCCACCATGTGAGGTCATCTGCAGGCCAGAAAGAGATGCCTTACCAGGAATCAAATCAACTAGCACCTTGATCTTGGACTTCCCAGCCTCCAGAACTGTGAGAAATAAATCTCTGCTAAGTCCCCTGGTCTGAGGTCTTTTGTTACGGCAGCCTGAGCAGACTAAAACAAACCATCCCTCACCTCCCTCTCCACCCGCAAATATCCGTGAATTGCAACACTGAGCCATACAACAACATAAGTACATGCTATAGACACATGGAGCAATAATGCCCCAGATGTGGTGCTAGGAATTTGGGTTAATGGTGGCCCCATTCTCTATCCCAAGGTCCTTAGACTTAGAGAAATTGCAGATAAATCAAAAGGTGGGTGCCTGGGTGGCTCAATCAGTTAAGCATCTGCCTTCAGCTCAGGTCATGATGCCAGGGGCCTGGGATCAAGCTCCATATCGTGCTCCCTGCTCAGCAGAGTCTGCTTCTCCCTCCATCCCTCCTCACTGCTTGTGCATGCTCTCTCTCGTTCTCTCAGTCTCTCTTGCAAAAATAAATAAATAAAATCTTTAAGAAAAAAATCAAAAGGTAAAGTAGGATGTGGAGATATTTGCTGTATGAAATTCAGCTTGTTGGGATCCTAGTGTAAAGGTGTGGGAAGATGGAGCTCAGCAGGAATCGGGTCACACAAGATAAAGCACAAAGAAGTATGAAGAAGTGTTACAGTAACCCATATAAAATTCACATTGTGCATAAACATATAAAAAGCTCTGGGGGTGCCTGGGTGGCTCAGTGGGTTAGAGCCTCTGCCTTCAGCTCAGGTCATGATCCCGGGGTCCTGGGATCGAGCCCCACATCAGGCTCTCTGCTCAGCAGGGAGCCTGCTTCCCTTCCTCTCTCTCTGCCTGCCTCTCTGCCTGCTTGTGATCTCTGTCTGTCAGATAAATAAATAAAATCTTTTAAAAAATGTAAATAAATAAAAAGCTCTGAGAAGTCCCACAGTTAAGATTTTATGAAACATATCTTTCCAGATAGTAGCCCTCCCCTCTTTTTCCTATTAATTCCAGAGTTCCAAAGAAACTTTGGAAAACATTCCTGTTGACACAGTGAAAAATGTGAATTCAGTGAAGTCCATTGTAACATCTTCCATCTATACTTGTAACCATGGAATTTTGAGAACTAGCTGGGCACAAAGAAACAGTCTAGTGAAGAGATTTCCAAACTGTGTTATTTCAAACTAAATATTACAGAGAACCCTAGTACACAAAATTGAGAGAAGCAGAGCTGTTCTGGTTTTATCAGACCCGAGAAGACTAGAGCTTCACCTCTGTTAGCACTCTGTACAGCCTCTCCCATCCTTTCCCCTGAGAAACCTTCATGAACCCTTGGGAACTGGAGAGACGTTGGCTAAAAAAGTCATAATCTCAGACAAGTCCTTCATTCTCAGATCAGAAGACCCCAGCATATGTACACAGCTAGTGCCCCAACTCTGTCGGTAGTAAAGGTCTCTAGCACCACTAGGCAGAGCGTATTTTCAACTGCATTAAGCTGCCTTATATCTTTGTCCCTCTACCACTTGTGGATCTCCCTGTGATTACTCTGTTGATTCCTAATATCACAGCATCAGTGAACATAATGAACTCTACTCTTCTTAAGAATCTCCCTGGGCATAGGCATTACACTGAGAATAATTTGGCCCATTACTGGTGCACTAAATAACAGCATCCTAATGGCATGAACCAGTTAATGTTACTACTCAAGTATCAAACATTTGATAGAAAGTGACTTGGCCACACGCCAGACTCTGTCTCAAATTTAATAGCCTTTTTGAAAACTTCCTGAATAATGGTTTATCCCAACCTCAGCACAAAAACAAAGTGGTTTTGTGAACAAAATTCTCAGATTCAAGATTCTAAAGATCTGGATATGAATGTTCTTGAAAGCTTTCAGGAAAATTCATATAGGTGTTAAGGAAGGAGTAAGAACTTTCAAGCTTGTGCACATGTCTTTGCTAAGGCCTCATCTTCTTATCACTGTGTCCTTGGGGAATGGTATTACTACAAAAGCCAAACTTGCATATTAGATTTTTGTGAAAAATGGAAAACAAGTAAATGGGACAGCAGTGCCAACGGCAGAAAGAACATTGCTCACAGCTTCCTGAAAGCTCCCGTTTTGTAATGCGGGAATTACCTTAATAAGTGGACCCACTTACTATCAATAAATGTGTCCATTTTACATGCACTTATAAGGACTAGCTTGCTTACAAGGGGCAGGATTATTCTGTTTTTATAAATAGGAGATTACACTATCCTTATTCTAAGACGGGATTTTTTTCATTTAAAAATATTAGAGACTTTGGGGGGCCTTTGGTTTCAGTCAGGTCATGATCTCTGGGTTATGGATCAAGCTGCCCCATCAGGCTTGTGCTGAGCACAGAGTCAGCTTGAGATTCTTTCTCTATCTTCCCCTGTGCCTCCCTCCACTCGTGTGCTGTCTCTCTCTCTCTCTAAAATAAATAAATAAATAAAATCTTTTTAAAAATATTAAAAATATATATATATGAGACTTCCTTCCAAATACATAGATACCCTCTTAGTAATTGCATATTTTATAGCACAAACCTACTCCAGTTTATTCATCAATTTCCCTTTTTATAGGTAGTAAGTCTTCTCTTTTTCTGTGGTAGAATCAGATGTTTACAATCTTTGTTGGTACGAGGAAAAATACCTTGTTGTTTTAATTGGAATTTCCCTGATCAACAGCAAGTCTGAACTGATTTTGTCTGTTTCTTGGCCAATTAGAATTTTCTCTTTTCTAAATTGGTTTGCAAATGTTTGTCCATATTTTGATTGCATTGTGTAGTTTTCTTAGCAATGAGTAGGAACAGTTTGTATATTAGTTTAGCCACAGGCCTATCTTCTCTTTTAAATGTTTCTATTTTCCTTTATCATTGAGTAGTTTCAAAGTTTAGTGTTGTCAACATTTTCAATCTTTTCGTTCATGATTTGTTTCTGTGTCTCATTTTTTTATTTGAAGTTCTAATTGACTTTACTCAGTGATTCATAAATCAGACAGTGTCCCATCCAGCAATTAGAAAGGAGTAGCTGTACAAAATCCTGAAATCCCTTCAGTTTTTTCCTTAAAAGTCTGTTTTTTTAAGGATTTTATTTATTTATTTTTATGAGAGAGAGAGAGAAAGAGCGTGCACAAGCATGGGGGAGGGATAGAGGGAGAAGCAGACACCCTGCCAAGCAGGGAGCCTGATGTGGGATTAAATCCCTGGACCCTGGGATTATGACCAGAGCTGAAGGCGGACAGATGCTTCACCAACTGAGTCACCCAGGCAACCCTCCTAAAAGTTTTTGAAGCTTTGTTTTATCACATTTATATCTTTGATCCACTGGCATTGATATTTATGGATGGTGTAAGGTAAGGATCTGGTATCATTTCTTCTCACGTGGAAAGTTAATTTTCCTTCAATGTTGATTCTCTTCCATCCCTAAGAAATTGTCTTCAAATGGATAGTCAAAGCTGGGTTGTTGCAGGTCCATATTACAGCTCACAGGAAGGGGGAAGGGAATAACTAGGGGCAAGAGATTTTCTTTTTAGCGAGGCCAACACTACATATACCAATTTTTACTCCAATTCCAAAAGCCAGAACTTAGCCATGAGCCCACATGTGGCAATAAGGGAAGCTAGTAAACTAGCCTTTGGCTAAATGGTCATGTGCTAAGAAACAAAGTGAGAATGGATTTGAGTCAACATCCAGAAATTCTCAATACACATTTCTCCCATCTTCCTGAACAGAAAAAAGTACTTTTTAGGAGAGCAATAGTTTCAACTAAAATAAAAAACTTGGGTCTTCTGGCTGGCTCAGTCGGAAAATCATGGGACTCTTGATCTCTGATCCATGAGTTTAAGCCCCACATGGGGTGTAGAGATTACTTAAATAAATAAAACTTAAAAACAAAAGCACCTCTCTTGATGCTTGCTACAGTCATGTGACTATATGTAGAAATTCATGTATAAGATTTCTGGGACAGACCCTTCAAATAAGGACAAATGGCTTGGTACAATTTTTTATCCTCTCACCTCCTTTCTTCCTATTGCCTGGAATATAGACTAACTGTTAGATTTCAAGGAAGCACCTTGGAACACAGAGGAATGCTAAGACTGAAAATCAAGCACTCAGGATGGCAAAACGCAAAGTCAGAAGATATCTTGGTGGTGGATGATTTCACAGAACTGCCGTACCAGCCCTGGATGACACATCTCTGAATTCCTTTTACATGAGAGAAAAATAACATCCTATCTTATTCAAAGTGATTATTTAAAAATTTCTGTTACACACACAGCCAAACCTCTTATTAATTTACTTTCAATTCTTATTCCTCTTACTCTGTTTATCTTATTGCATAGGCCCTTTCTGTGTAATTATGACAGACTGATAAAATTTGATACCCTGTCTCATGCCTGATTTTAAGGAGGACTCATCTACATTTTCCCTATTAAAACTGATGTTTGGAGGTGCCTGTTTGGCTCAGTCAGTAAAGCACATGACTCTTGATCTAGGGGTTTTAAGTTCAAGCCCCAAATTGGAGTAGAGATTACTTAAAAATAAAATCTTTAAAAAGAAAAAGACTGTGTGTAAACCTGGAGCTTCACAGACCTGAACCCCTGGGGCTAATAATATATATACTAATAAAAAATTTTAAAAAATTAAAAAAAAAGAAAAAGACTAATGTTTGCTCTGATACTTTGGGACATACCTTTGTCCATTAAGTATAAGGAAATTCCCTTCTCTTCTTAGTGTGCAAAGAGTTTTTAACTATGAGTGGAAATTGGATTTCAATGAATAATTTTTTCCCTGTATCATATAAAGATGGTCATATGGTTCTTTTTTCTTTAATCAGTTAAAATGTTGTTTGCCTTAGAAAGACTTCTGAATTTTTCTACAACGTGCTAAATGCTGTAAAGCCTATCCCAAACTCTTCCCTGATGTCCAGACTTATTTATCCGACTATATCCTTCAGATTTCTTTTGAATATCTGATAGGTATCTTAACATCAGAATGTTCAATACCTAATTTTTAAAAAAAAAAATGCATTCATTTATTTTAGAGAGGAAGACAGCATGAGTGCGGGTACAGGTAGAGCCAAAACCAGGAGTCGGACACTCAAATGACTAAGCAACCCAGAGACCCCAAAATGTCCAATACCTAATTCTTAGATAGAGTCCACACACTCTTCTCTCCCTGTGATTCTCCTACTTGATAAATGGCACCTCCATTTACTTAATTTCTCAGCCTCATATTTGGAACCTACCTTATCTATTCCCCTTCCCTCACATCCTACAACAAATCCATTGGGGAATCATACTGCCACTGCTTTAAATATATAGCTAAAATTCTTCACACTTTTTTAAAAGATTTTTTAAAAATTTATTTATTTGACAGAGATCACAAGTAGGCAGACAGACAGGCAGAGAGAGAGGGGGAAGCAGGCTCCCTGCTGAGCAGAGAACCCGATGTGGGGCTCGATCCCAAGAACCTGAGACCATGACCTAAGCCGAAGGCAGAGGCTTAACCCTCTGAGCCACCCAGGCGCCCCTAAAATTCTTCACTCTTCAACACCTCTCTTTCTTTTATACTGGCCTATGTGGCCTGAGTTAAGTTCCTTGGGAACTGATTCTGAGGTGGAAATTTGCATGCAGAAAATTTACTAGGGAATTCTTTGGGGATAAAAAATAGTAAAGGATAAAAGGAAGTAGAGTTTGGAGAAGACGAACTGATTTGAAATGCAGTTGCAACAAAGGTCTTGGGAGTTCTGGAACTAGGAACTAGTTCTGGAACTTACCTCAGGCCTGGACACAAGGGGACTAGACTTTGGATCTCAGCATTGATTGCTGTGGTTGTCACTGGAAGCAAGCTGCCCTTGGGGAGTGGTGTTATATTGATCCCAGCAGGCTTTCTTTGACAGATGGCAATTTCTAGAGAGGATCCAAATGAGAGTCATCATGTACCAACATTCACAGTTTCTGGGAGAATACATTCTACAATACTCACGGGGGTGTCTTGGTGGCACACCACAGCAACCACTATGCCGTCTTCCTGTCAATACTTCCAGTCCTACTGCAATAGTCTTTTACTAATCTCCTGGTATCCCTGCTCCATCCGATATCACGACTTATTATAAAATTACAGTAACAAAAAGAGAGTGTGGCATACAAATAGAAAGAACAGAACAGAAAGTCATGAAACAGACCCACACAAATATGGTCACGTGATTTATGACAAAAGGTAGACTTTTCAATAGTGAGGAGCCAAAATACATGTGAAAAACAAATCTTGGCCACTATATCATATGAAAAATTAATTCTAAATGAAGACCTAGATCTCAAAAGTAAAATTATAATTTAAAAAAAATACAGCTTCATAAGCATAAGGTTGGGTAAAAATTAGTTTATAAATGAAAACACTGATTATTGGATCATTCTAAAATTAAGAAAAGTAGAAAGGCAAAATATTTCCTCTACTTACTTTTAGGATTTTCAATTTATCACTGGTCCTCAGCAATTTGACTATCACGTGCCTTGATGTAATTTACTTCATGTTTATCCTGCTTGAGGTTCATCAAACTTTTGGGGTATATATTGAGTATATATTTGGACATATATTATTCAACCATTATTTCTTCAAAGTTTTTTTCCACATCTTCTTTCCTTTGGGACTCTACTTACACATATCTTAGACTACTTATATTTTCCCACAAGTCACAGAGGTTCTGTTAATTTACCTTTTACCTCTTCTTTTCTCTCTGTATGCTATATTTTGGATAGTGTATATTGCCAAGTGTATATTGCCAAGTCTTCCATTTCACTGATTATTTTCATTTGCAGTATCCAATATGTCAGTCAGTAATTTTTTAGTTTCTTATCCTGGTTTTCAGTTCTAGAACTTTCTGTTGTTTTTTTTTAATAAACCATTTGTTTTCATTTCTCTTGCTTTCTGTATTTATCCCCTCATTATGTTTTCCTTTAAAACCTTAACATTGTTTCTCAGAGAAGCTATACAGATGACCAACAGACAAAGGAGAAGATGCTCATCACCACTTACCATCAGGGAAATGCAAATCAAAACTACAATGAGGGGCACCTGGTTGGCTCAGTGGGTTAATGCCTCTGCCTTCGGCTCGGGTCATGATCTCAGGGTCTTGGGATCGAGCCCCACATCCAGCTCTCTGCTCAGCGGGGAGCCTGCTTCCCCCTCTCTCTCTGCCTGCCTCTCTGCCTACTTGTGATCTCTGTCTTTCAAATAAATAAATAATAATAAAAAAAACTGCAATGAGATATCACCACACACCTGTCAAAATGGCTAAAATTAACAACACAAGGAACAAGAGGTGTTGGTGAGGATGTGGAGGAAAAAGAATGCATGTGCGCTGTTGGTGGGAAAGCAAACTAGTGCAGCCACTCTGAAAAAAAAGTATGGAGTTTCCTCATAAAGTTAAAAATAGAACCACCCTACAACCCAGCAATTGCTCTGCCAGGTATTTACCCAAAGAATACAAAAGCACTAATTCAAAGGGATACATGCACTCCTATGTTTATAGCAGCATTCTCTACAATAGCCAAGATATGGAATCAGCCCAAGCATTCACTGACTGACGAGCACATAAAGAAGATGGGATACATATATATAATGGAATATTACTCAACCATTGAAAAGAATGAAATCTTACCATTTGTAACATGGATAGAGCCAGAAAGTATAATGCTAAGTGAAATCAGTCAGAGAAAGACAAATACTGTATCATTTCACTCACATGTGGAACTTCAGAAACAAAAGAAAAGAGTAAAAGGGAAAAAAGAGAGGGAGGCAAACAAAAGAACAGACACTTAACTACAGAGTTGTTACCAGAGGGGAGGTGGGCAGAGGGATGGGTGAAATCAGTGATGGGGATTAAGGAGTGCACTTGCTGGGATGAGCACTGGGTGTTGTATGGAAGTGTGAATCACCCTATTGTATACCTGAAACTAGTATTACACTATATGTTAATTGGAATTTAAATAAAAGCAAACAAACAAACAAAAAACCCACCCTGAATCTTGTTTTAAATCTTGGCTGTTCATTCTATCATCTCTGTGATTTCTAGATATTCTTCATTGATTGGTATTTGTCCTCATTATAAGTCAAACTTTCCTACCTCTTCACATGTCTAGAAGTTTTTTATGCTAGGCATATGCTAATTTCTTGAGTACCTGGATTCTGTTGTTTCCTTAATAGAGCACTGAGCTTTGTTCTGGAAGGCAGGTAATTTACTTAAGGATTAGCTTAATCTCTCCCAGTGTTCCCTCTAAGATTTGCTTGGGGGAGTCTAAAGTTGCTTTTTCTCCCTCTGGTGCGAGATTAGCCGTGTTCCTAAATTGTGTCCTTTCTCAGGTCTCTATTGCATGCTCTGGGTATACCAAAAATTCTCTCTCCTCAGTGTGGCCAGTACTCAAATGTCTTCTACTTCTGAGCCACCCAAAGATGTTTATCTCACAGCATTCTGGTCGTTGTTCTTTTCCTAGTGGTGGTTCCTTCCTGGCCTTGTGAAGTCTAACACCCCTCATGAACAGCTTAGCATCTGGTCGATATTTAAGGGTCTGCAGCGCAGATTTCTGGATCTTCTTCTGCACATAGCTGCCTTCCCCACATTAGCCTTTCAGACACATTTCAGCTACTATCAGGTTTGTGGATTCTGATCTCTGTCTCTTCACCTCATTGAGACTGCTGTGCTCTACTTAAGTTCTCTCTCCTTTCACCATCATGCAGAAGATGTGTCTCTGCAGAAAGCCAGGATGCTTATGGATTTCATTTTTGTTTCCATTCTCTCAGGGATCAGTCGTGATATGTCTACTGGATGTTGTCTAAAAATCCAGTTATTTACATATATAATAACAGATATATGTATTATGCATATATCACAAGAGCTATTACCTCATCCTAGCTAGAAATGACTTAGATTTTACTGCTCAGTCAAGATATCTCCATCCAATGTTTGAACAAAATCAGAGTTCTAATAAGAGTTTTGAAAGAAAGCCAGTGGTTTGTGGACTGAGAAAGATATTTGTTGAGAAGGAGGACACTGTATTTTTCATTATAAATAATTCCATTTTACTCTCTGATCAAGGTTTTCCCCTTTTGTTTTCCCTTTCACTATAATGTGTCTCTGAGGAATTACTTCTGTTTATCCAGCTCAAGATTTATTGTTTTTCTCTCCTGTGAGAATTGATATGTTTCATCAATTTTTGAAAATTATCCATCATTAAATAAGTAAATATTTCCATTCACCCATCATTCTCTTTATTCTCTTCCTTTGGAGAACTTGGATGTGAATTGGACCTTTCATTCCATCTTTCAGGCTATTACTCTTTGATATTTCTTTTATTTCACACTGGATTTTTCAAGATTCCTCAGATCTATCCTCCTCTATTTTACTGTCATTTCAGTTTGGTCTAATCTGCTGTTTAATCTGTTCAATAAGTTTGTAAGGTCAATAGTTACATTTTTCATTTCTAGAAAATTATTTGACTGTGTTCAAACATGCTTGTTCTTGTTCTTTTTTTTTTTTTTTTTTTAAATAGTATCCTCTTTTTCCCAGTATAATTTATCAATTGCTTTATTCTGGGCTATAAATAATAAAAGACTAACGGCAAATCATTAAAACTATGAGAAGTTTATCCCACAACATAGAAAATTCAGAGATAAGGCAGTTCCAGAAGTCCAATTTAGTGGATCAGGCATATTAAGGACGTAGGGCCTTTCCAACTTTCTACTCTCGATCTTAAGTATTTGGCTTTTGTCCTCAACCTCTTCTGGTTATGAGATGAGTGCAGCAGCTCCAAGGACCTCATCTTTCTGTAGATTGTCCCGGAGCAGAAAGGAAGATACCTCTTCAAACATCCCTTTGTATGATCAAAGACGACTTTGCCAAAAGCTTATAGCAATTTTTTTCCTCGTGTATTATTGGCCAGAATTTTTCCATATCGTTCGTAAATTAGAAGGTGTTGGAATTACCATAGCTGACTTATACCAATTATAATTTGCCTCCTAAGTCTGGGAAGGAGCCCATTCTCTTCTGAGGTACATGGCTGCTTACAATCCAAACAAAAGTAGCACCTACTACAAGAAATTGGAAGAAAGAGCTGTTTGGTACACAATCAAGAATATGAGCTACTGTATCTATTCCTTTAGAAAAATCTATGTAAATATTAATAAATATTTACTTAGAAGAATTGTTCAGGTCATTTTATTACTTAGTTTTTAGGGTCATGATACTCCTGATTATCTGCTGGCTGTCTCAGTTGATCACTTCCTTATGTGACTTGTAATTATCTTATAATGAGCAAACATTCGTTAGGAATTTTTTTCCCTGATGAGAATTTTATAAATTCTCATATACACTGTATAAACACAGTGTTGTAAAACTGATCTGTGCTTTTATTACCCGTTTGTTTAAATGTTTGCTTCATCTGGGATTCCCAAGAATTTTGACTAATCTAAGAACTGTTTTTTTGGTTTTTTGCTTTTTAAAGACCCGTTTTTATATTAATATTGCAGTGTGGCAAATGCCACGCTAAATGTATAATACAAATTTTTATTCCACCTATGCAGAGTTCAGATGTGAGACTTTGATGTCTTATGGAAGGCATGTTTGATTTCTATTTTGAGGCTTATAATGCCAAGCTCCTTTTTTGGCTTCCCAGGACCAATGAGCATAGTTTTTTCAGTTTTCCTTTTTCAGAAGTGGCAGCTCTTCCAGAGACCTGGTTTTATCCAAAATTTATCTTTTTCAAGGAGAATGTTTTGTTGCGCGCCTCCACAGAATACGCTTCACACCGGAACTGTCTTTATGGCTGTCACTGACATTGTGCTTTATTTCCTCTCAGCCTGTAGGGGGTCAATTTCAAGCTCATAGCCCTGAGAGGCTATGTTTCATCTGAGTTCTCCCCTCTGGGGAATGTCCTTTTTTGTTTTGAGCTCTGTTAAGTATTGAATTTTTTTTTTTCACTTAGTATTGAATATTTTTTATCCATATTTTATCCAGCAGTTCAATGTGTTTGTGGTTGAGGGTGAGGGATCTATGTTAGTTTTGTTTAACAAGTTAGCAAAACATATTATTTATAAACATTTATTATCTGCTTAATGCTTTATTTTTTTCAGAAGGTATTTGGAAGAGTGGATGTTTAGAAAAGCTAATAATTCCTATTCTGTTGATCTGATATTCTGCAAATCTTGTAGAACAAATATTTGGGTTTTATTTTCTGTTGTTGATTTTCTTGCATTTTCTCTGTATGTAGTCATACTGCCTGCAAATAATAGTTTTGTCTCTTACGTTCCAATATGTAACCCTCTTACCAGTTTCTTTTCCCTGTGTTATTGAACTCTCCATGATATGCTGTGATGAATAGTAGCTGTATCAGCAATCACCTTGCCTAACTTTACTAGAGACAACTCTAAGTCACAATTTTTTAAAATCAGGTTGTGGTGGGCATGGAGGTGAACCACCTAAATCCCCTTTCAAGAGGGAACTTGCTGCCACAGCTCATAGTTCCTCAGCTACAGAAAGCTGCCTCAACCAGTGACTGATCACGGCAGGGCTATAAAGTCCACCCCCACAGATCTAAAGCAGGACTCCACTGATGGGTTTCTGTCTTTGCCCAATCCTGCTGTCTCCTCCCTTATACATGGATTGATGCCTATCCTGTACACTGAACTCTGTATTTCTGTCTGTATTCTTGGCCACATCCTGTTGAGAGTATGTGGACTTATTATAATCATTTATTTCCAGTTAATTTGTAATTCTAGCTTTTAAAAATCTCTAACCCAAGATTCACATAGAAAACTTTAATTCCAGTTGTTTGTGTGACTTAAATACACACACACATATAGCTTCCTTTTAATATGAATTTTTAGATTTTTTTTATTATGGTCAAAGAGTATAACCTAATATATTTCTCTAGAATCTGTGGCCTAATGTTTAGTCCAATGCTATATACGTTTTATAACTATTAGAAAAGACATGATTCTCTGTTCACTGGGAACATTGTTAACAATATATCTATTAAATCATTCTTACTAATTAGGTATTCAAGTTTTCAAAGTCTTATATTAATTTAAATTTTGAACATTTGACACATCAATTCTGACAGGATTCTGTTAGTCTAACACTATCGTCATTCATTTTTTTTATCATCATGCATTTTTCATTTTCTCAGCATTTCTAGAAGTATTTCCTTTATGTATGTCCTATGTTACATGGGGCATAAAGATTTATAACTCCTTTATCTCCCTGGAGGTTTCCACCATCTTTCAAAAACCTTTTTAATTCTGGTATATTTAACTAAATATTGTCGTATGCTTCATTTTTGTGAGACTTCACTTAACTTTGCCCTTCCTTTTATTTTAACCCTTCTGTTTTGTTTCATTTTCAAGGGATATTTTTAACCTTTCTTGAAAAGCAGTGTCTTCAATATGGATATTTTACTCCCCCTGTATGTGAAATCCTTTTTAGATCTACACAACTTGACCTGGAAAAGCAAGGAAATTGAAAAAGATAATGTAGGAATAATTGACATAAGTAAGAGTTTGTCCTTTCACAAGAAATCAGAAAAGTTTTAAGTGTTCATTTGCTTGTGTTTCAAAAGGGTTGCTAAGTCAGTGTGTAGTTCAGACAACCGGCCGGAAACGAAGACATCCTGAAATGAGACCTAATCTAAGAGTTTTCAGAGAGCAGTCCTCAGAAGGTGTGCTCTTCTAGCTGAGGGAAGTAGCTTGAACTGCCTCAAAAAATTCTCTCCCTTCTGTTTCCAAGGCCAGAAACTAGAAGTGAAAATCATTGAGTTAAAAAAATATATGTTTGTAGAATGTGGTCAGAGCCTGAAGTTAAAGTAAAAATAGAAAGGAGGACAAGAAAAGAAGAGGCATAAACAAAAACAAGCCCCCCAAATTATTTTAAGACAGCTGCAATAGTATTAGTACCTTTTAGGACTCTCCCCAGGTTCCAAAAGCCATATTGCGACTGTTGAAGGCTTGCATAAAAAATGCTAAAGTTAACCAGCTTGTTAGAAATGCTTACTTTCCTTTATACTATTTATATTTCTTGCTCCATACTCTCCAGTTTCAGATTGACAAAAGGCTGCTAGGAGTAACACATAAAAAAAATAGGCTAGGCCTATTTTGTTTTGTTTTGTTTTCACACTGACAAAAAAAAAAAAAAAAAAAAAAAAGGCTGCTGAGTACAGATTCAAATACCTCTCTATGGGTGAGTGCTTTTTAATGTTCATGGGTGCCTGAGGCCTGTTTATTTTGGGAAGCATATTGGTATTCATTTCCACTAGAACACAGCAGAAGGAAGCCAGATCATTTCATTCCCACAAAAGGGGAGCAATAAATATTTTAAAAAAATATTTAGGAAAGAAGATCAGTGATAAGCAGGAAGATGTCAAAGAATATTGCATATTCTGTTTTAGGAACTTTCAAAGTGCTCAGTGCCTGAGAAATCAGAAAAGCTGCTTTTGTTGTAAGGAAATGGCAGTTTGAAAGTAATCTATTTCTAAATCTCAGGAGTAGTATTGTAAGCCTATCCAAGGGTCTGAGGTCTAAGTACAAAGGAAAGAGGAAATGAAAAATACGGAACAAGAAGAACTCAATTTAAAAAGAGATAGCCTATTCCACTGTAGAAACACTGGACACAGATCTTGTACTAGGCCAAAGACATTTTCATGCAGGGTTGTTTGAATTACCATAGATTCCCAAGTGGAAGATCAGTTGAGTTGAGTCACACAGAGCAATAGATTTGAAAAAATAAGGTATCCCCAATTTGGGGGATACTGGAGGGGATTGGCCTATTAATTCTTTCTGTGTTTTTAATTTTATATAACTGCTCTTATTTTTTTTTTTAGAGATTTTATTTATTTATTTATTTGACACAGAGAGAGAGATCACAAGTAGGCACAGAGACAGACAGAGAGAGAGAGAGGGGAAAGCAGGCTCCCCGCCGAGCAGAGAGACCAATGCGGGGCTCGATCCCAGGACCCTGAGACCATGACCCAAGCCGAAGGCAGAGGCTTAACCCACTGAGCCACCCAGGTGTCCCTATAACTGCTCTTCTAAGGAGAAAAAAATCCATGGCTCTAAGAGGACTTCATTATTAAGCGTGTCTTCAACACTCTTACCTGAGTGGCTATTAAAATAAACTTGCAGGCAAACCATAAGAGAGTATGGACTCTGAAAAACAACCTGAGGGTTTTGAAGGGTCAGGGGTGGGAGGTTGGGGGAACAGGTGGTGGGTAATTGGGAGGGCACGTTTTGCATGGAGCACTGGGTGTTGTGCAAAAACAATGAATACTGTTACGCTGAAAAAATAAATAAAATGGGAAAAAAAATAAACTTGCTTAGGAAAGACAATGTTCTCAGCTACAAGGAGCTAGAACCTCAGACCAAAAAAAGCTAACTGAACCTCTAACCAAAAGTAGGACAGACATATGATTCGTATAGCTCATTTGATTTCCTGCTATAAACAACTGTTACCTGGTCTCTGGAACAGAGGGATTATAGTAGTTAATCTCGAAACAGCCTGGGACTGTAGTAGTAAATCTCTTGAGACCCAGATGCATGGAGAATGATAAATTCCCTTCTATGCCAGGTGTCAATCTATTTAATTAAACTGATACAGCAATTCCTTTTTGAGTAACCTGTTCTATGAAAATAAAAGTACTAAGCTTTATGCCCGGAGATGTCTATTGTAGCAATGTTTATAGTGGTAACAGCACTGGGAGCAAGTAAAGGCCATCATTAAGAATGGTCAAATGAAAGGAACTTAGCAAACTCAACACCCAAAGAACAAACAATCCAATCAAGAAATGGGCAGAGGACATGAACAGACATTTCTGCAAAGAAGACATCCAGATGGCCAACAGACACATGAAAAAGTGCTCCACGTCACTCGGCATCAGGGAAATACAAATCAAAACCACAATGAGATATCACCTCACACCAGTCAGAATGGCTAAAATTAACAAGTCAGGAAATGACAGATGCTGGCGAGGATGTGGAGAAAGGGGAACCCTCCTACACTGTTGGTGGGAATGCAAGCTGGTGCAACCACTCTGGAAAACAGCATGGACGTTCCTCAAAATGTTGAAAATAGAACTACCCTATGACCCAGCAATTGCACTACTGGGTATTTACCCTAAAGATACAAACATAGTGATCCGAAGGGGCACGTGTACCCGAATGTTTATAGCAGCAATGTCTACAATAGCCAAACTATGGAAAGAACTTAGATGTCCATCAACAGATGAATGGATAAAGAAGATGTGGTATATATACACAATGGAATACTATGCAGCCATCAAAAGAAACGAAATCTTGCCATTTGCGACGATGTGGATGGAACTAGAGGGTATCATGCTTAGTGAAATAAGTCAATTGGAGAAAGACAACTATCATATGATCTCCCTGATATGAGGACATGGAGAAGCAACATGGGGGGTTAGGGGGGCAGGAGAAGAATAAATGAAACAAGATGGGATTGGGAGGAAGACAAACCATAAATGACTCTTAATCTCACAAAACAAACTGGGGGTTGCTGGGGGGAGGTGGGGTTGAGAGAGGGGGAGGGGGTTATGGACATTGGGGAGGGTATATGCTATCGTGAGTGCTGTGAAGTGTGTAAACCTGGCAATTCACGGACCTGTACCCCTGGGGATAAAAATACATTATATGTTTATTAAAAAAAAAATTGGAAGGGGAGGCGAACCATAAGAGACTATGGACTCTGAAAAACAACCTGAGGGTTTTGAAGGGTCAGGGGTGGGAGGTTGGGGGAACAGGTGGTGGGTAATAGGGAGGGCACGTTTTGCATGGAGCACTGGGTGTTGTGCAAAAACAATGAATACTGTTATGCTGAAAAAATAAATAAATTAAAAAAGAAAAGATAAAAAAATAGAATGGTCAAATGAATTTTGGTACTTCCGTTCTATGGACTATTATATAGCTATTTAAAAATGAGTCACCAGGGCACCTAGGTAACACAGTCTGTTGGGTGACCAGCTCTTGGTTTCAGCTCAGGTCACAATCTTAGGGTTGTGGGATCAAGCCCTATACTCAGCGCATGGAGTCTGCTTGAGACTTGCTCTCCATCTCCCTCTGTCCCTCCCCCCTCTCTAAAATAAATAAATAAATATTTAAAAACAGTAAAACAAAAATTAGTTAGGCCCCATCTGTTAATGGCAGATATAGTAGCTGACGTTTTTAGAATGTTTACAATGCAACAGCTTTGTGCTGTACACTTTATGATATTATAAAATGAGAACAATTATTTTTCCACTTTATCTTATGGATAAGGAAACTCTGCACAAAAATGGTTAAGTGATTTACCAAAGATAGTACAGCTAGTTCGCAAGGAGCCAGGATGCAAGCCTAATCTGTTTGACATGAGATCTGTTTAAAAAAAAAAGAGAGAGAGAGAATCTGTTTTTATCCATACACTAGTTTACAAATCGCTCAGAGATGGAAGGTAAGATGATATTTGAATAAAAACAAACTAGCTAATAAAACTGCATAATGAATTTATGTATTTCAATTTGTACGGACATGAAAAAAAGAGGTGGATTATTAACACAGATTACCTTGGGGAGTCAGGTATGGGTGGAGATAAAAGGAGTGAGAGAGCTTATTAACTCCTTATTTATAATCTTTGCATTGCTTTCCAGGTTAGAGACAGCATGTGTCTAATAGTTGTATCTCTAGTCTAGTTGATAAGGTTCTTTGTGCATCAACAATCTATCCCAGAATTTATTCATTCACCCAAAAAACATTTACTGAGTTTCTGCTATGAAGCAAGCATTAAGCAGGAATAGGAGTACATAAATTAAAGATATCTAGGGGAGGCTCACCCAAGTTCAGGAGACAGACAAGTAGAGCATGGGATACAACATGTAACAGTGTTACAATAGCAGCAGTCGTAATAATAATAGTAATAATAGGGACAGTTAACATGGGCAGGTGCAGGTCTGAGGGGGGTGGTGGGAAGAATGGTAATCCTGAAATTCTTCCCCCAAAAAAGCAGCACTAGATAGCCTCAGCTTAGCAATCACCTATGATCCTGACTTACTATTACATCCTCCTTTTCTTTCCTTTTGTTTTTTTTTTTTGAAATTATTTTTTTTAATTTATTTATTTTTTCAGCGTAACAGTATTCATTGTTTTTGCACAACACCCAGTGCTCCATGCAAAACGTGCCCTCCCTATTACCCACCACCTGTTCCCCCAACCTCCCACCCCTGACCCTTCAAAACCCTCAGGTTGTTTTTCAGAGTCCATAGTCTCTTATGGTTAGCCTCCCATTCCAATTTTTTTTTTTTATAAACATGTAATGTATTTTTATCCCCAGGGGTACAGGTCTGTGAATCGCCAGGTTTACACACTTCACAGCACTCACGATAGCACATACCCTCCCCAATGTCCATAACCCCCTCCCCCTCTCTCAACCCCACCTCCCCCCAGCAACCCCCAGTTTGTTTTGTGAGATTAAGAGTTATTTATGGTTTGTCTCCCTCCCAATCCCTTTGGAATCTGGCAAAACTGGGTTTGAAATTTTAATTTGTAATACACTAGTTGTAAAACCTTAGGGAAGGCATGCCTAATTTCTCTGAACTTCAGTTCCTTCATCTGCCAAGGGCTGATAAAAATAACTATTTTCAGTCCAGGGTGAATGTCATGGGCATCTACTACTGCATTAAAAACCTTCCAGGGGTGCCTGGGTGGCTCAGTTGTTAGTTGGCTGCCTTGGCTCAGGTCATGACCCCAGGGTCCTGGGAATTGAGGTCTGTGTCTGGCTTCCTGCTTGGTGGGAAGCCCACTTCTCCCTCTCCCCCTGCTTGCGTTCCCACTCTTGCTGTGTCTCTCTCTGTCAAATAAATAAATAAATAATCTTAAAAAAATTTTCCAAAAATTGAACAAGAAGGATATAACAATTTTAACTATCTATGCACCCAACATTGGAACACCAAAATTCATAAAGCAAATATCGACAGACATAGAGGGAGAAATTGACAATGACACAAAAATAGTAGGGACTTTAACACCCAACTTCCATCAATGGATAGATCATCCAGGCAGAAAATCAGTAAGGAAACAGTATCTTTGAATGATACATTAGACCAGATGGACTTAACAGATAAATATAGAACATTCCATTCAAAAACAAGAGAATACACATCTTTTTTTCAAGTGCACATGGAACATTCTCCAGGATAGATCACATGTGAAGCCATAAAACAAGTCTCAAAAAGTTTAAGAAAATTAAAATCGTATCATGCATCTTTTCTAGCTACAACAATATGAAACTAGAAATCAATGATAAGAAAAAACTTTAAAAACCACAAACACATGGAGGCTAAACAACATGCTATTAAACGGCCCATGGGTAAACAAAGAAATCAAAGAGGAAATTTTAAAAATACATAGAAACAAACAAACAAACAAACAAAACATGGAGACTAATGAAAATGAAACCAGAAAGTTCCAAATTCTTTGGAATAGTTCTCAGCAATTTATAGTGATACAGGCCTACCTCGAGAAGCAAGAAAAAAATCTCAAAAAAAAAAAAAAAATCTAATCTTACACCTAAAGGAACTAGAAAAAGAATAACAAAGGCCAATGTTAGTAGAAGGAAGTATACAATAAAGATCAGAGCAGAAATAAATGAAATAGAGACCAAAAAAGAACGGCATACAATAGAAAAGATTAATGAAACCAAGACCTGGTTCTTTGAAAAGATAAACAAAACTGATAAAACTGTAGCCAGACTCATTAAGAAAAAAGAGAGACCCTAAATAAATAAAATCAGAAATAAAAGAGGGGAAGTAACAACGAACACCAAAGAAATACAAAGAATTATCAGAGACTACTACAAAAATTAAATGCCATCAAACTGGACAACCTAGAAGAAATGGATAAATCCTTAGAAACAGTCTTCCAAAACTGAATCAAGAAGAAACAGAAAATCTGAACAGACCTATTCCTAGCAACAAAATTGAATTAGTAATCCAAAAATTCCCAACAAACAAAAGTCCAGGACTAGATGGATTCACAGATGAATTCTACCAAACATTTAAAGAAGAATTAATACCTGTTCTTCTCAAAAACCTTAAAAAAAAAAAAAACTATTCCAAAATATAGAAGAGAAAGCAAAGCTTCCAAAAATATTCTTTGAGGTCAGAATTACTCTGATACCAAAAATCAAAGACATTAAGGAAAAAAAAACAAGCAGAACAGAACAAAACAAAAAACCCATAGGTTAAAATCTCTGATGAACATAGATGTAAAAGTCCTCAACAAAATATTAGCAAACTGAATTAAAAAATACATTTAAAAGGATCATTCAGCATAATCAAATGGGATTTATTCTAAGGATGTAAGTATGATTTAACACAAATCAATGTGATACACCAAAATTATGAAAGATATATAGTAACAATACATTAACAATAACAGAAAGCATAAAAATTATATAATAGTCATATCAATAGATGCAGAAAAAGCATTTGACAAGATTCAACATCCGCTCATGCTAAAAATTCTCAACAAAGTAAGTTTACAGGGAACATACCCCCACCTAATAACCATATATGAATAATCCACAGCTAACATCACATGCAATGGTGAAAAACTGAGAGCTTTTCTCCTAAGAGAAGAAAAAGACAAGGATGTCCACACTCATCATTTTTATTCAACACAGTACTGAAGTCCTAGCCACAGTAATCAGGCAACAAAAAGAAACAAAAGACACCCATATTGGAAGGGAAGAAGTAAAACTGTCAATATTTACACAATGTATTTCTATACATAGAAAACCCTAAAAATTCCACCAAAATCTATTAGAAGTAATAAATTAATTCAATAAAGTTGCAGGATACAAAAATAATACACAGAAATGGGTTGCATTTCTATACACTAATAATGAAGTAGCAGAAAGAGAAATTAAGAAAAAAATTCCATTTACAATTGCACTGAAAAGAATAAAATGTCTCAAAGTAAATTAAACCAAATAGGTGAAGGACCTATACCCTGGAAACTATAAAACATTAAAGAAAGAAATTAAAGATGGCAAAAACAAATGGAAAGGCATTCCATGCTCATGAATTAGAAGAATTCATATTCTTTTTTTTTTTAAGATTTTATTTATTTATTTGATAGAGAGAGAGAGATCACAAGTAGGCAGAGAGGCAGGCAGAGACAGAGGGGAAGCAGGCTCCCTGCTGAGCAGAGAGCCCGATGCGGGGCTCGATCCCAGGACCCTGAGATCATGACCTGGGCTGAAGGCAGAGGCTTAACCCACTGAGCCACACAGGCGCCCCAAGAATTCATATTCTTAAAATGCCCATATTACCCAAAGCAATCTAAAGATTAATGCAATCCCTACCAAAATACCAACAGCATTTTCATAGAACTAGAACAAATAATGCTAAAATCTGTATGGTACCACAAAAGACCCTAGATAATGACAGTTATTCTTGAGAAAGAACAAAACTGGAGGTATACAATCCCAGATTTCAAGATCTACTACAAACTATAGTAATCAAAACAGTATGGTACTGGTACAAAAACAGACAACACAGATCAGTGGAACAGAATAGAGACCCCAGAAAAACCCACACTTACAAGGTCAGTTAATTTTGCCAAAGTAGGCAAGAATATACAATGGGGAGAACAGTCTCTTCAATAAATGGTGTTGGGAAAACTGAGTAGTTACATGTGAATGAATGGAACTGGACCACTTTCTCACAGCATACAAAAAATAAACTTAAGATAGATTAAAGACCTAAATGTGAGACCTGAAACCACAAAATTCCTAGAAGAAAACATATGGAGTGATCTCTTTGACATCAGTCTTAGCAACATTTTTCTCGATATGTCTCTGCAGGGAAGGAAAACAAAAACAAAATCAAACTATTGAAACTACACTAAAATAAAAGCTTTTGCACAAAAAAGAAAACCATATGCATAATAAAGAGGAAATCTATTGAATGGGAAAAGATATTTACATATGTTATGTTTGATAAAGGGTTAATATCCAAATACATAAAGAATTTACACAACTCAACAATGAAAAAACAAATAATCCAATTAAGAAATTTGCAAAAGACATGAATAGACATTTTTCTAAAGATGATATCCAGATGGCCAGCAGACACGTAAAAAGAGACTCAGCATCACTGGTCATCAGGGGAATGCAAACCAAAACCACTGTGCGCTCTCACCTCACATCTGTCAGAATGACTAGAATCAGAAAGGCAACAAGTAAGTGCCGACAAGGGTATAGAGGAAAAGGAAACCTCATGCAGCTGTTGGTGGGAATGTAAACTGGTGTCGCCACTGTGGAAAACAGTATGGGTGTTCCTCAAAAAAATTAAAAAAGAAATACTAGGTACTCCTGGGTGGCTGAGCTGGTTGGGCATCTGACTCTTGATTTCAGCTCAGGTCATGATCTCAGGGTCGTGAGATGGAGCCCCATGTCAGGCTCACCCTCAGAGTCTGCTTGGGATTCTCTCTCTCCCTCTGACCCTCCCACTGCTTGTACTTTCTCTCTCTAAAACAATTAAATAAATCTTTAAAAAAATAGAAATACCATATAATCCAGTAATTCCATTACTGGGCATTTGCCCTCTCCCCCCAAAAAACACTAATTCAAAAACACATAGGCAACCCTATGTTTACAGCAGCATTGTTTACACAGCCAAGATATGGAAGCAAACCAAGTGTGTCCATACATAAATTAATGGATAAAGAAGAGGCAGTGTGTGTGTATGTGTGTGTACATGTATAGATATATATACATGTACACATATACACACACACACATAATGGAATATTGTGCAGCCATAAAAAGAATGAGATCTTGCCATTTGCAATGTCATGGATAGATCTAGAGAGGATTTTGCTAAGCAAAATAAATCAGAGAAAGGCAAATACCATATAATTTCACTTATATGTGGATTCTAAAAAAAAACAAAACAAATGAACAAACAAAAAACAGACTCTTAAATAAAGAAAACTGGTAGTTGCCAGTGAGCAGGAAGGTGGGGGAATGAGTGAAATAGATAAAGAGTATTAAGAGGTACAAACACCCAGTAGTAAAATGAGTAAGTCAGGAGATAAAGATTACAGCATAGAGAATAGCATCATTAACATTATAATAACATTGGATGGTGATGGGTGGTGACTACACTTATCATGGTTAGCACTGGGTAATTATTAGAATTGTTAAATAAATATGTTGTGCCTCTGACACTAATATGATATTGTATGTTAATTATATTTCATTTTTTTAAAAAACCCCAAATTAAGAGATTTAAAACAACTATGTAGCTCATTTTGCTTGTGAATCTGAAATACAGGCACTTGGTGGAGAGAGTTCAGTCTTGCTCCACACAGTTGGGATGACATGACTAAGGCTGGAAGATCTGCTTCCTGGTTCACTGTCATGGCTAGGTACTGCAAACTGGCACTGGGCCCTCTCCATATCGGTCTCTCCATGAGGCTCTTTGGACTTCCTCCTAGCATGCAGCCTAGGTTCTAAGATGAAATGTTCTAAGAGGTGAAGAGGTGCAAGCTGGCAATCTCTTTAGGCTCAGGTCTTAAGCCTGTTACAGTCTATTGGTCAAATCAGTCACAGAGCCCTCCCAGATTCAAGAGAAGGATTGTGTTAGGATACTTTAAGAGATATAAGTCTATACAACTTATGGCCAGAGAAATTCCTGAGGCAAAGAAATGCAGCTTCTGGCAGTGGGAAGGTGGATGATGTGAACTGAGGAGATAAGGTGGAGGGGGCATGGCCGGGACTCCTACCTGATCCACCAAAGGTCGTACGCCCCTTGAGTATTTATAAGAAATTTGCTTGCAGAAACAAATATGTACTCGATGAATGATTATAGAATGAATGAATGAATGAATGAATGAACACAAGAAAATTGGCCCTAAATGTAAACGGGGGAAAAATCTAGAATCTGGCATAATAAAGCAGACTATACCCAGTAAGCCAAATTCAGTCTACCATAGGTTTTTATGAATAAAATCTCACTGGAACACAGTTGTACATATTTGCTTATGTGTTGTCTATGGCTCCCTTCTCACTACGATGGCAGAGTCGAGTCACTGGGACAAAATCTATGGCCCACAAAGATAAAATATTTACTATACGTTTCCTTACAGAAAACATCTGTAGGCCTCTGTCACTGAGTACGGCAATCTGAACAGTCCACATCCATACTTCTTATCAGTTCTCCCTTATTTCCCTTCCTTTCCTTTATTATTTTTCATCCATCACTATGTAGCAAGAGTTAAGACTTAATTATAACTTAAGGGGAAAGTTGGGATTTAATCTTAAAATCCAGAAAAAAATGGCTTGACTTGTACCATCCCTATTTTAACAGATGCAGCTACATGAATGGAGGTAGGAGGGAAGAGGCAAGGTTAGAGCAGAGAATCGAAAAAGTAAAATATGGCTGTTATTAAACAATTCACTTAACTGCCCTTTTTCTATGATAGGGTCTAACTATGTGATATTTATTCCACATTTGGCTGCCATCTTGCCAAGGAGGCTCCGCTGGGTACCAACAAGAATGCTCAGCAGCAAATAACAGAACCAAATTCTGGCTAATTTGCTCAGGAAAAACTGAATTAAATCATATAAATAGCTCATTTCATATGCAGGAAGGCTAAAGAACCAGGTCTAGAGGCAACATAACAAGGAACAACATCCAAAATCTATGGAAGTGGTCCCCTGAAGGTCACACTGCTCTGCTGCTGGACAAGAAAACTCCTTATGCTATTCCACCACCCATTCTGGCCAGCGGACCTGGCTACGGGAAATACCACTACTGCCTCTAGAAACTGGAGAGTGCTACCCAGGACGCCACTATCCTCATAACTGATCACGCACAGAGTCATTGTGTCACTAGTCTCTGAGTCTCAGTCTGCCACAGGGGCATCTGGTGAGTTCTAAGTCATAGGCTTGTGTTTTAGCATCAGAGCAGTCAGAGAAAGTGAGAGTCCGGCTTCCATATTAGAAGTAATCTGTCTGCAACCCTAAGGATCCTCAACTTTGAAATTTTCTTGAATTTCTTTAATGTTCCTATGTTCAAGTTTCCACTTGAACATTCACCTGTAACAATACTTACTAAGGGTGAGCTGCATGAAAGCAATAATGCATGCTTTGATTATGGGCACATTACCTCATCTAGGTCTCAGTGTGGACCTCACTTACCAATGGAACACTCACTGGCTGTGCTAAATTTGCCATTTCTCAACTCTCAAAAAATCTTCAATATTAAATAGAGAACAGGGATGTGGGAGAAAGGGAAAAACTTTTTAAAAATGATTTTTAATGTTAAACTACAGTTTGAAGTATGAACATGTCTTCCTACTGATAGGAAAGAGTCTGGACAGAGGGAAAGGTTAAAGATACACTGATAGGGGACAACAGGTGGAAAGAGGCAGCATTTTCATGATATGATGATGGTATTATAGCCCAGAAACGAGGAATGTCCAAATCATGACTCGATATTCATCACTCTTCCCTACAGAATTCCCAATGGAGGGAAACCAATGTGAAGAATAATGGGCAAAAAGGAAATACATTATTGCCTTCTAAACCATTAGACAAGATAAGCAAGGCCAGACTGTTTCATTAAGTCTGTGTTTTAAAAACTCAGCTAAGACCTGCAGACAGAAGTAAGGCATCCTGCTGCCCCACATGTCAGCAACACACTCAGTTGTGCTTGCAGACCCTGGTCTACTCACGTATATAACTTCACGGAAGAAGAAAGTAAGCACAGTGTTTTACGGTCTGGGCGCTCCTGAAATTTTAGAGGAGATAATTCTTCGTGCACAAAGGGAGTGTTAATCTGTGCATCACTTGATGTTCAGCAGCATCTCCTGACCTCTATCCACTAAATGCCAATAACACACACACACTTCCAGTTACGACAAACAACATTGTCTCCAGACACTGACAAATGTTCCTGGGAGGCAAAACTCCCCCTGCATTGAGAACCAATGGAGAAGAGAACGGCTGGCCTGTCTCTGGGAAGCAGATTCTGCTTTGTGCAGAAGGAGGAGCAAGAGCATAAGCCCTACATGGATGTTGACTTTTCAAATGCAGTAACCTCACCCAGAAGTAAAAGCAAGCAAAAAACAAAAACAAACAAACAAAAAACACCCAGTGAATGTCCAGGGCTCTTACTATGTTGATTAACAACTCTGTCCTCCTGAGGGAACAGTATACAGATGGGCAGAGTGAAGAGAAGTTGTCGCTTCCATTTTCATATTTGATTGCCTCATCCCCATGGATTGCAGAGATTAAGGTCCACTGATGGTGGGCTATCCTCCAGCCATACAGGGTGTAATGGTTAATTTTGTGCATCAACTTGACTGGGCTAAGGGGTGTCCAGATAGCTGGTGAAACATTATTTTGGGGTCATTCTGTGAAGGTGTTTCTGAAAGAGAAAAGCATTTGAATAGACTGAGTAAAAAAAGACTGTCCTCACCAAGGTGGGTAGGCTTCCAATCACAGAGGCCTGGACAGAACAAAAAGGTGGAGGAAGAGCAAATCTGCTCTCTTGCTTAAGTTGGGGCATCCATCTTCTTCTACCTTGGGATGTAGGCTCTTCTTGGCTCTCAGGCTTTCAGATTTGGACTGAGATGTATACCATTGGCTCCCCTGGTTCTTAGGTGCTGGGACTGGAATTACAGCAACAGCTTTCCTGGGTCTTCAGCTTGCAGAGGGCAGACTACAGGCTTAGCCTCCAAAATTGTGTGAACCAATCTCTCACAATACGTCTCTCTCTTTCTCTCCCTCTCTCTCCATTCATCCATCCATCCATCCATCCATCCATCCATCCATCCATCCTTCAATCCATCCATTCTTCCTCCCTTCCTATTGGTTCTATTGCAGGAGAACCCTGACTAATAAACAGGAATAGGGGAGGCTTTCTGGCACACTTAAAACTAAGAAAGCTCCAGGCCTATCAGGACAAGTTGGTTACCCCATCAGAGCCCAACAATATTTTAAAGTAGTGGAGCTTCCTTCAGACTTGGAAAAGTTCCCCCAATACCAATCACTTCATTAATTTTCCTTAGAACAATCAAGAATCTGTTTAGTTTAGCTGTTGTCCCCAAAAGTCTCTGAAAGAGCCACAAAAGTGTATTAACTTAAACATCACAGGTTACGTAAAGCAAGAAATTCACCATCTATTCTTTTTCCATCCCCTATGTGTAATCATGATGTTCAGACTGACTCACCAGAATTTATACTGCAAGCCTAAAGAAGATAAAGAATGACACAAAACTAAGAAACATTAATTTTCTCCCACTTAATTCACTAGAGTAAAATGGAAGTCCTAAATAAAATCCTCCTGCTTCTGGTGAAACTAAAATCTAAAAGAACTTAGATTCCATTTTTCTTGCCATCCTCATTTCTTATTTTGTTCACTCCCAGTTGGAGTTGGTTCACTCACATGGAGTAGCAATTGATTTGTTCACAGCTGTGGCCTGGAACATCTTGCACTGAGATGGGTGAAGCTCTCTCAAACCCCCTCTAAAACTGGGTTAATCCAAAATGACTTGTCTCACTGCTCTGGTTTTCTCAAGCTCATAACGATCAGCAGAACATGTAAGAACATCAGCAGATCCTACACCCACCAAACACAAACTAATACCACGTCATGATAGCAGCTTCTTTCCAAGCAAAATTATTTCTCTAGATCCCAGTATATGGTATAATCCAGACCACATTTGTGTTGGCAGTCGAAGAACAGAGCCGACTTAATATTTTCTTGGGAAAGGTGGGTGGGCAAAGAAAACAGCAGAAAGAAAACCAATTTTCTTCCTTTTCTAACTATAAGACTAACACCTATTTCATGAGATGATCACATTCCTTTCCAAGTTTTGAAGCAAACTTGAGTCCTGAAGGCATAGTATTTGGGTGCAAGTTTTTACATTTCCTTTTCAGTCCTTAGATTTTAATAATATTGAATTTGTTTCTTTGTTCTCTACATCAACGTAAGGATGTCCATTTCTTTAAACATTTGCTTAAAACAAAATCATCCTCCATGCCAGCCCCTACCCTGACCCCACCACAGTTGAATTCCCAAGCTTGACTCACATCTGTAATTTGAGCTTATGAAATGGACAAGTCAGAACCAGAACAGGAAGGCATGTGCTGGTAGAGACCAGATGGTGAGGGACCGGGGTCATGAATTCCAGGAGCTGAGGACAAGCCACATGAATCGAATGTTGAATGAGACAGTGATTTTCTTTTCCTTGCACCTTCTTCGAAATAAGGAGACACCAGATTTGTAACTACAATTCTAGCGCCACCTACCCACGCCAAGAGCTAAGAATTTAAATCCCAAATGTTTCACACATCAGTGTTCCCTAGTGCTCAGGAACTAAATGGCTTTTACACTTTAAAATACAGGCCCACAACTCTGCCTTCGGCTCAGGTCATGATCCCAGGGTCCTGGGATGGAGCCTCACGTCGGGCTCTCTGCTCAGCAGGAGGCCTGCTTCCTCCTCTCTCTCTGCCTGACTCTCTGCCTGCTTGTGATCTCTGTCTGTCAAATAAATAAATAAATCTTTAAAATAAATAAATAAATAAAATAAAATACGGGCCCACAAAAAAATTAAAAATTAAATAAATAAACAAAATTTTAAAAAATACCGGCCCACAATTGTGACTGAACAATACAATGAAGGGAAAAACAAGTTCTGGTGAAATAAAAAAAATTCTGTACTTATCAGTACCTAAAACATTTGTATACTGAAGCCCTGCCTATCTTGAGATGACCATCTTCTGATTCCCCAAAAGTATCTTTTTCTAACAATCTAATATTAACTCAAGTGACAATGTCAATTATCATAGGTGCATTGAGATTCAGTTTCCCTAAATGGTACTTTGGCCCAAATACTAGTTCATACGTTCATATCCACACTGGATGTCAATATGTACCTGTTTGGTGAAAAGGTTATATGCTCTTATGATCTTAACAATCCTGCCCTGATTGTTTACCATTTACTGCTTCTCCTTATGGGATTTCACACCAAATAGGTGCAAGAAACAATAACCAAGTGGAAAACAAAATAGCTCTTTATTGATAGCAAAAACCATATACAACAATAAACCCACAATGGTGTACAGCAAGCCTGAAGGTATGCCACCATAGTTCAAAACAGTTTGGGTTTTTCTGGAAAAGAAAAAACTGATGGCAAAACCCAACAGAGCCGAACAATTCTCAATTTCCTATGAGGAAAAAGGAGAATATTGCAAGGGGAACCCTGAAATATGCCCAGCTTAGAAATTTTTTGAGTTAAAGGAAATACTTGCTCATGGAAAAATTAATTAAACTCAACAAACAGAACTAGTCCTCAGAGAAGCAGAGTCAATATAGGGAACAGAAGAAGAAAATAGTTGGTAACATGAGAGAGATTTGATAGGATATTTTACTAAGGGGGCAGGAAAAGGCTGCTGTGAAAAATAAGCATTCAGGAATTTGGGAAATTAAAAACATAATTCCTGAAACACAAAACTAAACTCAGTGGAAAGCTAAATAGCAGGATGAATCCTACTGAAGACAGAATTAGTGAGCTGAAGTATCAGTTACCTTATTTTGCAGAGAACATACAAAAGAAAAAAAAAAGAAGAAACGATAAGAGGCACAGGGCCTCTAAGATCTTAGCTTCAGGACAATGGAATAAAGAAAATCGAAGAATGGAAATATCTCCCCGTGTTGAAAAAAGCCTTGAGCATCCATTTTAGAAGAATCTGCCTTATCAAATGGAGAGAAAGAAAAACGCTTATTAAAATACCGACAAAAGTCCTAGTAAAGTTTCAAGTATAATATGAATATACTAAATTACCCACAGAATAAAAAAATACAGTAGGGCAAGAATCAGATTGACTTCAAATTTCTCATTTGAAATATGGGATGTCAGAGGGTGAAACAATATGTCTTTCCAGGGCACCTGGTGGCTCAGTGGTTGAGGCCTCTGCCTTCAGCTCAGCTCATGATCCCGGGGTCCTGGGATCGAGCCCTGCGTCGGGCTCTCTGCTCTGTGGGGAGCCTGCTTCCTCCTCTCTCTCTGGCTGCCTCTCTGCCTATTTGTGATAGAGATCTGTCAAATAAATAAATAAAATCTTTAAAAAATATAATAATGGGGTGCCAGGGTGGCTCAGTGGGTTGGGCCGCTGCCTTCGGCTCAGGTCATGATCTCGGGGTCCTGGGATCGAGTCCCGCATCAGGCTCTCTGCTCAGCAGCAAGCCTGCTTCCCTCTCTCTCTCTGCCTGCCTCTCTACTTGTGATCTCTCTCTGTCAAATAAATAAATAAAATCTTTAAAAATATATATATATAATAATATCTTTCCATTTCAGCAGGAAAGCCTCACCCAGAATTCGTTATCACTCTAAACCAGTATTTAAGGCTGATGGCAAAAGAAATGTTTTCCATGAAACATATCACCCATAAAGCCTTTTATATAGAATTAAGCAAGAATGTATTCCAGAAAGAATAAAGTATAACCCAATGAGAAGGAATATACCAAATAAAAAAAGCAATTATCATATGATCTCTCTCACATAAAGAATTTGAGAGGCAGGGCAGGGGATCATAGTGCGTAGGGAGGGATAAAAATGAAACAAGATGGGACCAAGGAGAGAGACAAACCTTAAGAGACTCTTCATTTCAGGAAACAAACTGAGGGTTGCTGAGGAATGAGGGGGAGGGAGGGAGAGGGAGGTTGGGTTATGGACATTGGGGAGGGCATGTGCTATGGTGAATGCTGTGAATTGAGTAAGACTGATGAATCACAGACCTGTACCCCTGAAGCAAATAATACATAATATGTTAATTTTTTTAAAAAAGCAATAGTGAATAAAAATACATCTGAAAATTGATATTAAAGCTGAGCAGCATAATACAAATGTTTTGATGCCATCAATGAGAATAGAAGCATAATAATAGAAGCATAATACAATTTGATAGAATTTGGTAAATCTTTTATATAAAATAGATGTGTAGATTATTTCAGAAAAACATGGAAGTTCTCAGAAGCAGTGCAGGAAGGGGCACCAGGCTGGCTCAGTTGGTTAAATATCTGACCCTTGACTTCGGCTCAGGTCACGATCTCAGGGTCATGAGATTGAGCCCTGAGTCAGGCTCTGCCCTGGGTGTGGAGCCTGTTTAAGATTCTCCTCTCTTTCTCCCTCTCTAATTCTCCCCCTCCGACACCACCACCACCTGTCCTGTGTTCTTTTGCATTCTCTCTCCCGGTGTGAGGGATGGTGGAAGGAAGCAGTGTGGGGAGATTTTGAGGGCTGGGGGTCACAATGGGAGGATCAGAGAGAGGTGAGGGGTCCTGAAGAGTTTTGATGCTGACAGAAGAAAGTAAGCTAACAGTGTCATTACAGATGGATCATTTAGCACCTTTCTATGAAAAATTCTTAAGCCTGGAACACATTTACCCAAAAAGGTTTCCAATAAGAGATTGTGGACCTAGTAGTCATTCAATACAAGCCATGGCAGAGAGCAAGTTCTCACAGTATGTAAGTGCTGTGTTCTGGATACTATTGCAATGTGCTAACACAATAGAGTTCTGAAATGGAACAAGAAGAATCTACACTCAAAAGGAAAAACAAGAACCTGTATTGATGAAAAGATCAAGTAGATTGGTATTTCTCAAAATGCAGTGTGGGGCCCACGTGCAGCAGATACTCTGAAATGCCTCGTACAGATTCTGGGACCACATGCAAATGTTCTGAGGAGGTTTCTGTGGGTGCAGCCCTGGAATCGGATGTTCGTCTTCTTTAGAACTCCAGAAGTTCCTCAGGTAGTTCTCTCATGTCATTTACGTCTCTCTGCTTTCAGCTCTGGGGATGTACTCACCTCCTCACCAGCAGAAGATTCAAAGGTTCTGGCAGAGACCATCCTTGAACACCCTGCAGTGCACAGAATCTGCCTTTCACCGAGATATGCACGGACAGGCTCCATTGTGTTTATGTTTCTCCACAACATTGTTACCTGCCAGAGTGTAAGAGGAGTTGATTTGCTCAAACAGAACCCTGTGCAAAAGATTATTCTAATAAATGTTTAAGAATGAAACCATTTTGTGCTCTTTTTGTTTAAAAAGAGAGAGAGAGAGAAAGATTATGGAAAACATTTCCTCATCATGATCCTTCTTCATTAAACTGGACTCGTTTAAATGTACGCATCGATAAATGTAATGCATCATTACAACAAAAATAAATAGAGGGTGCATAATACATAGGGTACTTAAAAATTTTTTAAAAAGCAGGAAATCATTCTCTGTAAGAAACCCCGTATGTTGGCCTCACTATCATCGTCAGTTCTTGCAGTTAAGGCCCACAGCAGAGAGGGTATTTCTGGAGAACTCTCTCAGGTCCCAGACCCAAGACAAGATGAAGGTAAAGAGAGAGGTAAAGAACTCTTTAACTACAAAGCGTCACATACTAATCTACCCCTGCACCCTGTGTCTCTAGGTGTTTCACCAAAGGTGTTGAATATGAAAAGGGCTGACCTCCTATCAAATGGTAAGGAATTACATAAGATACTACAAAAAGCATATCATAAAAATACAATTTTCTTCATTATAGAGGGAGATGTTAAAATGCACATAAACAAATACATTTTATTATTTGTTTTGAACGTTAACTTTCACTTAGTACTAATGTAAGTTTCCTTTACTGTTACATCTGGTAAAACAAGGCTCTGAGGTGCCAGTCTGGTTTGTGTCCTTCTGAGGAAAGAGTTCACGAACAGTGTTACAGCATATTCTCCCATAAAAATAGCCCTGAGAATGTTTACGATTAGGCCTCTTGGAATAGATAATTTCCACTTCTATTCTTAACACTTATTCCTAAAATATCAAGGGTAGGGGGCAGTTGGTACATAAACCATCTCTACGCTTATGCTATTGATTTTGGAACTTTGAATGAGATGGTTTTCAAAGTCATATCTCCACCTGTGATCCGAAGACACAGAGGATAAGCTAATAAGTATGGTACCTGAATTACAATTCCCAATACCATGAAGAGGAGAGGCCACATCAAGGAGATAGAGCACAGAAAGGAAAACAGTCTCATGGGAGTGATTCTGAGACTCCTTAATGTACCTTATTAATGTACCTTATCATTGATTCTGCAATAGAACAGCAGGAGTCGTCCTAGCCCTCACTGGGAAGCAAATAATTATTCACCGGGAAAGGTAATTCAAATATAGCTCTTATAGAAAGCACATTTGCATATGTAAATCATACTAGCAGATTAAAAAAAATAGCCTGGGAACAAGGAAAATAAAGAAAGGGTAGAATAAAATAATCTCAGCTCTAGCGAGGTAAATGTCTCTATTTCCCTCTGCTAGTTTTCAGCTCTGATTCCTAAATTACCCTTAAACCAAAAAAAAGGAAGTGACAAGCATCATGAATCAAAAATAATAAAAAATGAAGCCCTGTTCATGTTTGCAACTACATAAAATACATTGTATTACAAAGAATACCAATAATACTGAAATACAGTCGTTAAAATACTAATATGCTTTAGTAATTAATGTTCTGCTTTATTAATAAATAACAATATCTAGCAGCTAGCCTGCTAGCTACCATGATTTTATAGTAAATTTTATTACAAGATCTCTGCAACAACTATAATAGGAGGTACACAGAAGATTCATCGTCCCATCAAAACCAAAATGAGATATCACCTTTTAGAAGAGCTGTTACCAAAAGAGACAATAAATAAGAAGTGTTGGCAGGAATGTGGAGAAAAGGGAACCTTCATGCACTGTTGCTAGTAATGCAAAATGGTGCAGACACTATGGAAAACAGCACGGAGGCTCCTAAAAAAAATCAAAATAGAACTACCATACAATCCAGCAATGCTACTTCTAGATATCTGTCCAAAGAGAAAACACTAATTTGATAAGATACATGTACCCCCATATTCATTGTAGCATTATTTACAATAGCCAAGATATGGAAACAATCTGGATGTCCACTGATAGAAGAATGGCTAAATCATATAAATATATAAATATAAATATATAATATAAATATATATATATTTAAGTATATATATAAATATATAAATATATAATGAATACTAGTCAGCCATAAAAAAGAATGAGATCTTGTCATTTGCAACAACATGGATGGAGGTAGAGGGTATAATGCAAAGTGAAATAAGTCAGAGAAAGACACATACCATATGATTTAACTTATATGTGAAATCTAAAAAACAAGACAGACAAATATGTAAAACAAAATGGAAAGGGACTCACATACAGAGAAAAGTCTGTTGGTTGCCAGAGGAGGAGGGGGATGGGGAAATGAGTAAAGTAGGGGAAGGGGATTAAAAGGTATAAACTTCCAGTTATAAAATAAATAAAGAGCTCCTGCCTGGCTCAGTCAGAAGAGCATGTGATCATGGCTTTAAGCCCCACAATGGGTGTAGAGATTACTAAAAATAAATAAACTTTTCAAAAAATTAAAATTTTTTTAAAATAAAAAAATAAAATAAATAAGACACAGGGGTGAAGGGGCACCTGGGTGGCTCAGTGGGTTAGGCCTCTGCCTTCAGCTCGGGTCATGGTCTCAGGATCCTGGGATCGAGCCCTACATCCGGCTCTCTGCTCAGCGGGGAGCCTGCTTCCCCCTCTCTCTCTGCCTTCCTCTCTGCCTACTTGTGATCTCTGTCAAATAAGTAAATAAAATCTTTAAAAAAAAAAAGACAGGGGGTGCAATGTACAGCACAGAGAATATAGTTAATAATATTGTAACAAGATAGAAAGTTGACAGAGGATAGCTAGATTTACCATGGCGATTATAAGTATCATAGTCCATATAAATGCTAAATCACTGTTACACACCTGAAATTAACATGTCAACTACACTTCAATAATAATAATAAACAATTTCCATCCTGACTCCCCTGACCCATTTCTTCCAACATCAGTATAAGGACTATCACATCTGTTTCTGATGTGTGAGAAGCATTGAAAAGGCCCCTGACCTTTTCAGTCCTTTCATCCAGGGTGTCTAAGGATGGGGACAAGTTGTTGTGATTATGGAGATTTCAAGGGTGACAACCTTGAGACCTCTCATAAAATCAACCTCAAGACTCGCAATCCCTTTTCCAAGGTTCAGTGCCAACCTAAAGGTTGCCACTGAATTTAAACACCCTGGTAACTTGAACTAGTGAACACTGGGAGGCTGGTGCCTGGACCTGCACAGTGATTTTACCTATAATTCTCAACACACAGAAAGCAAACTGGAGTCTCCTATGCAGCCTCGTGAGAGCGTGGGACTGGAGGAATGGGGGAGAGGTGAGGCTCCCCCTGTAAAAGTACCCCTGTCCTGACATATTTGCTTGCTGGAGATAGGATTTCAAGTCACCAGGGCATGCCTGTATCACTTCCAGGGACTTGGGTCCGCCTTGAGCCTGGAATTTTTTTTTTTTTTTTTTTTTTTTAAGATTTACTAATTTGAAAGGTCGGGGGGGGCATGGAGGGGCAGAAAATTCCAAGTTGATTCTATGCCGAGCATAGAGCCCAATGCCGGGCTCCATCTCACAGCCCCAAGATCACAAACTGAGCTGAAAACAAGAGTCAGAGGCTAAATCTACTGAGCCACCTAGGTGTCCCTGTGCCTGGAGTCTTAGCTCTATTATTAGGTCTTCCTCTTGGAGCACTGCTGCCATGTCTTCTTTTCTTCCTCAGCCCTGATTAGCTCTCCCTAATCACAGGAATTCAGACAACTTCAGGGGTTTGTGGTAAAATCTAATAATTCCAGCATATAATCTTCTCCCATTCAGATCTAATCTTATTTCAAGCTGGGCTCCCCTATTCTTCATCATGAATGGCCAGTTGTAGACATCCCTCCAGCATGAGCTAGTAATTAGATTTTTCCCTTTCATGTTGATGCCCAGTTGTGATAACAACTGATTCCTGGTGCATTCCATGACGCACTGTGCAAGGCCAACCAACGGAGAATACAAAAGAACACAGAGAGCAAATCCATGGCAGGTGGCTGGAGCCGAGGCTCTCAACCCCTGCTGCATGTTACAATCACCTAAGAAGCCTTTGAAAACTGCTGAGTCCAGAAGACACCCCATACCAAACAGATCAGAATATCTGGCATAGGACTCAGGCATCAATTACATTATTATCAAAACTATGAAAAAAAAATGAAGACAATTAAATAAAATGATTATCTCACTACCTCTTTGGGCGGTAGGACTATGTATTACTATTTTTCTATTTTCTAATTTTCTTTGCAATTTTAGCTTTTTGTCATCACTATGTATGGTTTTTATGCTCTGTAAATGATTAATCCACTTTTGCTTTAATAAACATTCAAATAATGTTCCATGCTCATGGATTGGAAGAACAGATATTGTGAAAATGTCTATGCTACCTAAAGCAATCTACACATTTAAGGCAAGCCCTATCAAAATGCCACCCCTTTTTTTTTTCAAAGAAATGGAACAAATAACCCTAAAACTTATATGGAACCAGAAAAGACCTCGAATAATCAGAAAAGGAATACTGAAAAAGAAAGCCAAAGTTGGCGGAATCACAATTCCAGACTTCAAGCTCTATTACAAAGCTGTCATCATCAAGACAGTATGGTACCAGCACAAAAACAGACACATAGATCAATGGAACAGAATACAGAGCCCTGAAATAGACCCTCAACTCTATGGTCAACTAATCTTTGAAAAAGCAGGAAAGAAAGTCCAATGGAAAAAAGACAGCCTCTTCAACAAATGGTGTTGGGAAAACTGGACAGCCACCTGCAGAAAAATGAAATTGGACCATTTCCTTACACCACACACGAAATAGACTCAAAATGGATGAAGGACCTCAATGTGAGAAAGGACTCCATCAAAATTCTTGAGGAGAACACAGGCAGCAACCTCTTTGACCTCAGCCACAGCAACTTCTTCATAGGAACATCGCCAAAGGCAAGGGAAGCAAGGGCAAAAATGAACTATTGGAACTTCATCAAAATCAAAAGGTTTTGCACAGCAAAGGAAACAGTTAACAAAACCAAAAGACAAATGACAGAATGAGAGAAGATATTTGAAACCCACATATCAGATAAAGGGCTAGTATCCAAAATCTATAAAGAGCTTAGCAAACTCAACACCCAAAGAACAAATAATCCAATCAAGAAATTGGCGGAGGACATGAACAGGTATTTCTGCAAAGAAGACATCCAGATGGCCAACAGACACATGAAAAAGTGCTCCACATCACTTGGCATCAGGGAAATACAAATCAAAATCACAATGAGATACCACCTCACACCAGTCAGAATGGCTAAAATTAACAAGTCAAGAAATGACAGATGCTGGCGAGGATGTGGAGAAAGGGGAACCCTCCTCCACTGTTGGTGGGAATGCAAGCTGGTGCAGCCACTCTGGAAAACAGCATGGAGGTGCCTCAAAAAGTTGAAAATAGAGCTACCCTATGACCCAGCAATTGCACTACTGGGTATTTACCCTAAAGATACAAACATAGTGATCCAAAGGGGCACGTGCACCGGAATGTTTATAGCGGCAATGTCCATAATAGCCAAACTATGGAAAGAACCTAGATGCCCATCAACAGATGAATGGATAAAGAAGATGTGGTATATATACACAATGGAATACTATGCAGTCATCAAAAGAAATGAAATCTTGCCATTTGCGATGACGTGGATGGAACTAGAGGGTATTATGCTTAGCAAAATAAGTCAATCAGAGAAAGACAACTATCATATGATCTCCCTGATATGAGGACGTGGAGATGCAACATGGGAGGTTTGGGGGGTAGGAAAAGAATAAATGAAACAAGATGGGATTGGGAGGGAGACAAACCATAAATGATTCTTAATCTCACAAAACAAACTGAGGGTTGCCGGGGGCGGGGGGAGGCTAGGGAGAAGGTAGTGGGGTTATGGACATTGGGGAGGGTATGTGCTTTTGTGAGTGCTGTAAGTGTGTAAACCTGGCGATTCACAGACCTGTACCCCTGGGGGAAAAATACATTACATGTTTATAAAAAAAATTAAAGAATTATTTTTAAAAAAGAAAAAAATAAACATTCAAATAGTAATGGACAGGCCTTAAATCTTGTAGAAAGAAAAAAAAAATCCCTCTTGCTCTGAGAAGCGTGGGGAAAGATGGTGAGTAGAGGGAGTGGGAGAAACCCAAACAAACTTCTTTTCCTATTACTTCTGGGGAAAATTTGAGCTTTTCAGGAAAGCACATGAGATGACAACACTCCAGTTCTCAATCTGGATTTCATGGAGTTTGCGAATTTTGGTCACTCCTGCAACCTCCTGAACTGTGTGAAAGTTCTGGGTGTCTATCAATATTTTCCCAGTAAAAGACTTGATTGAATGAAGCAAATTCTCAAGGAGATTCACAACGGCACTGCTTCAGAATCTCACTATGTGGAAGTGTGATTTGAGAATCACCTGCATGGGAAACACCATGGGTATTTGTTAAAATGCAGGTTCCAACTTCCACTCCTGGTCTGCTGATTAAGAAATTTTCAGATGGGGCGCCTGGGTGGCTCAGTGGGTTAAAGCCTCTGCCTTCGGCTCGGGTCATGACCCCAGGGTCCTGGGATCCAGCCCCGCATCGGGCTCCCTGCTCAAGCGGGGAGCCTGCTTCCCCCTCTTTCTCTGCCTGCCTCTCTGCCTACTTGTGATCTCTATCAAATAAACAAATAAAATCTTTTTTAAAAAAAGAAAACATATAAAAAAGAAAAAAAAAAGAAATTTTCAGATAAACAATAGATTTTTTTTTATTATAAGTGAGACCCAATTATTCCAATGGTCATACTTACACTAAGAAAAAAAAAATTCCATCAGTGTTCACATCATGCTACATGAAAGAAGCCAGACACAAAAGGCTATGTATTATACGATTCCACTTACACTGTGTTAGAGGTAAGCTTACAAAGACAGAAATCTGATCAGTGGTTGCCAGGGGTGGAGGGAAATTGAAAGAGTGACTAAAAGGGGGCATAGAGGAACTTTTGGGGGTGAGGAAACTATTCTAGATGTTGAGTGTGGTAGGAGTTACATGATGTATATGTTTGTAAAAATATACAGAACCATATACCTAAAAAGGATGAATTTCATCAAATGTAAATTATACTTCAGTAAACCTGACTTTTTAAAAAAAAATCACTATTCATCTGAAATTCACATTTAACTGGTTTCCCTGAATTTTTATTTTCTAAATCTGGCAACCCTATCTGGCATCAGAGTGAAATCAATTCCTTTTTTAAAAGGCACCTACACACACCATCCACAGACGTTTCTTGACCACAATGCTAGAGCTCTTTTGTGAACTTAATACTATACCAGCAGTCACTGGACAGTGAGATTATATCACTTGTTTACTAGGGCCTGGGATAGCTCTGGTCCCTGCCTACCGTGGATTTTTACAGTTACTGGAAACAACCATGTGCTTGATGTCACTGACTGCCTGATTTTGCAATGGACAGTGGCAACGAGGAAGAAATTTTGGTTTTGATGATTCCAGCCTAGCAATTTTGACAGTGTTAGTGCCCCTTTGTGGGCTAAAACCAGGAAACCTGGTTGAGAAGTTGCTAATGAAGAGGAAGTAAGGCGGCGTTTTCCTTTCTGTTTCAGAAAAAGACCTGCAGACTCTAACCACCCTTTTGGTAAGGGAACATTGCCACCTAGCAAGAGAATCAAGGCTCCAAACAAAGTTTTGACTCCGGCTGCACATTTTCAAGTGCACAGATTTGCAAGTTGGAGCTTTGATTACTTTCCACTTATCATTCAGGGTCTGTAAGCCTTCCATGGAATGCAGGGACAAAAAGTCATTTACCAGCAGAGTCCAGGTTTGTGAAAAGTGAAAAGGATCTCTTGAAAAGGACAGTAATATAAATAAGAATGGATTCTCTTTAGTATGCACTGGTAAATATGAGAATAAAACAAAACTAGACTCTGTTTAAAGAAACTTCTTTCTGCCTAAGGCTATGTAGATGAAATTCATATTTATTTTGCAGTTCATAAAATGTCCAAGTCCCTGACACATACAAAAGACTAAATAAAAATTACCAGAATAGAATCTCACATATAAAAACAGCATGGCTTGGAAGCATTAAGTTTGGCTCCCACTTGAAATTCCAGTGCTCCTCCCCAATCTAGCAATCCTATAGTCTTTAAACTCATCCCAGCAAAATTTACAAAGTCTCATGCCATGTGTATTTCTCATAGGATAAATCTTGCCATCAGAAAAGAGAAACTATTTAGTTAGAATTTCCCAAGCATTTGATGTAGGCTTCTCTCTCTCTCTCTCTCTCTCTATTTTTTTTTTTTTTTTTTTTTTGGTAAGGAGGTTACAGCCAGTTAGAAAAAGAAAACTCCTTTCAGTTTGTCAATTTTATAGTCTCTCCTGGCTTAGTGCCACCAATCTTAAATATGTCCTTATGAGTTGTAGCAACAAAGACTATATTGCTTTAATAAGTATTTACTGTCTGTTATCTGATCTGAAGAAGGTGATTTCAAAGTATTGTAGTCTTACAGTTGGGTACAAAGTATAGATACACTCTACAAATCTGTCTGTCTAACCTCCACCAACAAGATTATTTTACATAGAAAAAAATTTTAAACATTGTAACTTTCCATGGAAACAGCTCCAAGCTTACATAAAGGAGGTGGATATCATTATGCCCATTTTAAAGATGTGGGCACTATAGATGTGGCACATAGATGTGGGCAGAATTTAAGTAATTTGGCTCAGATCACGCAACTAGTAAGCATCAGAGCTACCCTTCAATGCCACTGGCTGAACTCCAGAGGATAGAAGAAATGCCTCACAAGAAAAGTCAGTAATAAAAACTTTAAGCACGTGGCTACATTTTACTTAAGCCAGCCTGAAACCGATAGTATCTATATACCTAGTCAACCTGCTTCATCTGTGTCCTGAAGAATGATGAACCCCAAACAAACCCACAGCCAGATCCCAAGGCCATCTTCTCATTACAGAGGGTTATCCTAGCACAGAAGACTCAGATGTCTCAGGTAGGGCAGTGGACATTGGGTGGCGTTCCAGTAATCAAATGCTGTGTAACAAACCATCGTAAAACTTAATGGATTAATAAACAAACAACAAAAACAACAACAAAAAAAAAGCTTAAGGGATTAAAATACCAACTACATTTATTTCATTCATGAATCTGCAATTTTCACAGGGATCAGTAGAGACAGTTCATCGGTATCAAGTAGCACCCCTCAAAAGCTGGAATTAGATTCATCTGACAGCCTTTCAGGTACATGACTGGTGATTCTATGATTAGAATCTTAGCTGGGGCTGTCAGCCAGAACACTCAAATGTGGCCTCTTCTTGTGTCTGGGGCTTCCTCAGAAGACACCAGAAAATGGTGGCTGGGTTCCAAAGGTGAGTATCCTTAGAGAGAAAGATCCAGACAGAAGCTGGATTGCCTCTTATGACTTAAACTTATAAATCCCTTAACCTCACTCTTGTGGATTGAACTGTGTCTCCTTAAAAGACATGTTCAAGTTGTAACCCCCACTACCTGTTTATGTGACCTTATTTAAAAATTGGGCCTTGGGGGGGCCTGGGTGGCTTCGCTGGCTAAGCATGCAACTCTTGATTCAGCTCAGGTCTTAATCTCAGGACTGTGAGTTCAAGCCTCACACTGGGCTCTATGTTGGGTGTAGCACCTACTTAAAAAAAGCGGGAGAGGGTCTTAATTAATTAAGATAGGGCCATATTGGATTAGGGTGGGCCCTAATCCAATGACTGCCGTCCTTAAAAGAAGAGGGAATTTGGATATGGGACACACACAAGGAACAATGCCATGTGACAATGGAAGCAGAGATTGGAACAATGACTCTGCAAACCAAGGATGGCAAGGTTTCCTGGCAATCGACAGAAGCTAGGAAAGAGGCTTAGAACTGACTTTCCCTCAGAGTTCTCCAAAAGAATCAATCTTGATGATGCCTTGGTTTCATAATTCTACCGTTGAGAAATTTAAGAGAATATATTCCTGTTGTTTAATTCATACAGATACTTTGTTATCTGTTATCTGCCCTAAGGAACACACGCCTGTCTGCTGCATTCTATTTATCGATATGGCCAGAAGTCTGACCCAACTTGAAGGGAAAGATAGACTCCAACTTTTGATAGAGGCTAGCAAAGCTCTGGAAGGGAATGTGGGACTTGAAATACTGCTGTGGTCATTTTTTGAGAAATACGATCTGCTATAATTAGAAAACCCTAATCTACAGGACTTGAATATCTTTGGACAGTTGTATATCCTGGGTTATATAAAGTTTTCAGTATGTTCTTCAACAGATGTTGTAAAGATATTGGAATTAGAATTTCCTTCTTACCAGATTACATGCTGGGGTTAGTTTCAGAAGTGGGGATTTATTCTGGGAATACACACACACACACATACACACAGATATTTGCACACCTGTATAAACATACATGTATTTTTTAAGATAACAAGAACAGAAAATATTTTCTGCTTTCATTTATTCCCAGAAAGAGAGCTTTGAATGGACTTCAGTATATGCTTTGACATAAAACGAGTGACGACCTAGAACATTCATCCACGTGCCCATGCTAATTTAAAGAACATTGCGAGAGCTAGCCTCTGTGAATGTTCCATGTTCTTCATTCCTCAGGGTCAGCCAATTCATGCACTGTGGCTGCCCGGACAGGAGATGTGGGGTGTGAGATATGGTGGTATATACCTCCCTTGTGCGTAATGTCAGGACACCTGCTAAGGAACAACTCTTTGTGCTTTCTGTCCAACTCTGAACAAAATGAATGACGGCCCCTAGTTACACCACATGTGAGCCCTGGGAGCGGGCACAAAGCAGTTGAAAATGATTCCTGGTATGAGTGCCCTTATCTCTCTGTCAATGAACTGTCAAAAGCTCTCTGTCAATGAGCTTTTCCTGCCTTTATGTTTTCCCACACAGGCGAGAGTAGAGAAGGGGAGGGAAACAGTGCTGAAGCAGAGCAAGACTGAGGCATCTTCCCTAGACAATTTCCCCCTCTCCATTTGGGACTCCTCATACTAGCCCTCTTGGCGTAGAAACCTGTCTGATTGTTTCATCAACTATGTGTGTACAGAAATATCCAAAGAAATAGGATTCCAGGAACGACTTTCTATGTAACAAAGACCAGTCTCTGAGCTCTTTCCAAGCACGAACTCTCCTTTGGTGAGAAGTTCCTGAGGCCCAAGTGCATGAGAGAGATCCCTGGCATTAGAGGCTCATCTCCCCCATCTTTTAGTTCTGCCTTTTCTACTTAATGGATACACTGAAAATCTTGGCACTTCAAGTTGGAAAACTCAAACACAATGATAGTGTGCAGTATTATTCAATAGACTGTTAAATAAATTAAATTTCTCAGACTCTAGGATTTACTTGTTCTCTAAGTCTGTCCCATGTGACAGGAGCTAAAGGTTGTTTTTCTAGGACTAGAATCCAGAACCCAGGGCAGGTGAAGAGCCTGGAGGAGCCGGGGGAGCCATACTGCCCCTGAATTTTCAACTCTTCTAGGAGTAAAGGACAATATTGGTAGAAAGGGTGGCTCCAGTGGCTTATTTCATCATACATTCATGGGGGAACCTCCACATCTCCTTTGCCTTTTCCTTTGTGGTCTCACCCTCTTTGGAGTCTGTGAGACGTATTTTTCCACTCAGCCCTTGAAGAAGGCTGTGTCCCATGTGACCTAAGTTTAATGTAAAGAAGTCTACTTTAGAACAACACTCTGAGGGACTCAGGGAAAGGGACCATGATCTATGCATCTTACTGTCAAATGTTCAGGAAACATATTAATACAGAGACAGAGTAATGGGAGGACATTTTTAAAAACACAGGAATTCATACAACTTTTTTAAAGTTTGCGATTATTTCCAAACACAATGCCTTAATGCCCACAAAGTACCAGATGACTTATTAGAGATGCCAAATAAGAAATAATGGGGAATGAAGAAGGCTAAAAACAAGGCATTGGTTATAGCTCTGACTAGTTAGATCCCCTCCCCTTCCTTGGTTTCTGCCCATCACTGAACAACCGAATTTGTTTCCTTCTACCTCCTCCCCATCCTTGTACCCTGCTTCAAGGAGAGTGTAGGGTTGGTGATGAATCACTGGAGAAGTGGAACTGAACAGCCTCTGAGCTCAGAGATCCAAGTAAAGCAGAGTGTGGGGGTGAGGTGCAGGGACTGCCCGAAAGCCCTTTCAGGATGGGAGTTTCCCTCTTACCACACACCTCAAGCACCCACCATTGCTTCGAACCCTCCAGAAGACAGTTACAGAAACCAAGGCAGGAGATCAGTGGGCCTTGCTTACGAAAATTTTAAATTCCAGAGAAAAGCCCTCCAGATACATATATTTGAGTGTCCAATTCCAGAAACAAGCTTTCCCCACAACTCACTCTGGAGTCAAAGACACATTTGTGCACGGAGTCTCCCCATATACTTAAGGTCTTATTTCTAAAGATGGGCAGAAATCCAAAGTTCACTGTACACTTAAGAAAAACCTAAATCATATCCTGGTAGATATGTCAACATTAAAATGAGAGGGGAAAACAAAAGGATAATTTAGCACACAGGAAATGAGGTCCCCAAATAAGAGTGCATGGAATGGAAGCCCCTGAGTGGCAACTGTGTAGCGGTTTCAAAAAAACAAGTAGTCTATGTCGAATAAGGGGATGGAGGACTCTCTTCTCAGGAATAAAGGCAATGATTACTTGATGGTCTTGAGCACAATGCAAATGGGCATGAAATTTAGGATACACAGGGAATGTGGTGAATTAAAAACAATATGTGTAAATTTAAAATATATTCCCTGCATGAAGAACAAAATATTTTCCCAAAAAATATTAACACAGAGTATACTACTGGAGACAATAGTCAACAATATTTATCTGATCACGTGTATTCATGTAAAGAATGTAATTAACTGAATATTATAAACACTGAATATGTTTGTAATATACAACAAGGCCTAGTCCTTACTCACTTCGGTACTCCAGCCAGGGGTGCCTTCATGAGCAGTCCCCCAGGGTCCCACACTTAGAAGAACTCCTATCTTGGTTTAATATTCGACTCTCATCTGTCTCGAAATTCTTTATTGTATCTGTCAGCTTGTGTTTTCTTTTTTCTTTTTTGGATTTTATTTATTTTACCGAGAGAGAGAGACAGCGAGAACAGCAAAACAAGCAAGTGGAGTGGGAGAGGGAAAAGCAGGCTTCCTGCAGAGCAGGGAGCCTGATGTGGGTCTCACTTTGAGGACCCTGGGATCATGGCCCAGGCTGAAGGCAGACATCAACCACTGAGCCACCCAGGCACCCCTCAGCTTGTGTTTTCTAAGTGAAGTCTATGGGAGGAGGGCACATGCCTGTAAGGAGAGGAGCCCATGTAGTAGCATGCCTACCGTTCTTGCTGCCCCATTCATACACAGCAGTTGCCATGCTCCATGTGCACAGCATTCAGATGGACCAGCAGCAGGGCCAGACACACCCCGTGTTACCTAAATGTCTGAGTGAACAGAAGGACTGACAGCCTCTGGAGGCTGTGCTTTTACATTCTCATCACAATCCTTCAGACACAGGGAAGGCAATGGAGTTCTGAGAAACATGAAAGATCAAGGAACCCATCATAAACTTCCTTACTCATTCACTGCCCTGTGTTAGCCAATTGCTTACCCTGGAAATGATGACATAGAAGGAAAGAGAGGGCAACCAGGGGCTCTTTTTCCTTTCAGTCCTTAGTCACATAACACCGAGCAGAAGGTAGGAATCAGGGGAGAAAGTGTACATGTTGGAAAGTAAAATTAAAACAATTGAATTAGTTTTGTGCAGCATTTCCATGGCATAGATAAGAAAGAAATACATATGCATATACAATCTATGAAGGATAAATTGTGTAATTTGTAATCCTGCACTTAAGTGAAAAGCTCTTACATATGCACTTAAAATTCACATTGCACAAGAATAAAGATGAGTGAAAAAAAATTCATGCTGATCATGCCAAATTTTAGTTTTTCTTTACTTCAAACAATAGTCAGTAGGAAGTAAAAAATATCCTAACAAGTTGAGAGAGAGAGACTCTGGAAAAAAGGAAAAGCTTTTATGTTTTAGTATGGCTACAATCACTTTTTTTCTGCTTTTCAAACAAAGGACCCCACATTCTCATTTTGCCCTGGGCCCTGTCAGTTATGGAGCTGTAGCTGGACACATTTTCTGATTAATTTAAAGCTATGGAGGGTGACAAGTTTGAGGTGAGGAGGTCATACACCTCATCCTCTAATAGACACCATCTGTTTTTATGGTTTTTAATTACACAAGTGACTGAGATTGAGTCCCCAGAAGCAGACTCAGAGGGGAAACTGTTCTAAGACAATCCAGGGAAGCTTGAACTGGAAGGAGGCCAGAAAGAAAGTGCAGTTTCAAGTAAAGTCCCTTGAAGCCAGTGAAGTCATTTAGGGTGAATCACTGGGGAGCTGTACAGAATCAAAATGCACCCTTTGAGTTACCCAATCAAGGGCGAGGCTGCAGGAGTCCGTTTACTCCTTCTGTCAGTTATTTGTTAAAAGCTGGATGGGGACAGGTACGTGAATGACCAGTCACGTCTGGCTCCCCAGAGCCAGCTGTTTCTGGCTATTTCTGGTAGCCTGAAGTCACCCTAGCAACAAAGAGATACAGGCGCTGACTGCTGGAGGGCCAAGCACCTTACATGCCAGAAAGCATAAGACATTAAATACATTCTAATAAAACTGCTTGGATCATCAGAAATGTGGTAAACAAAAAATGCTCCTCCAGAGAAGGATTACCCTGATAACAACGTGATGTGTGTTTTTCCAGGTCATTTTCTGTGCTCTAACATTCAGTCCACAAAGATTTACAAGTGCCTGCTTGTCCACTAGACACTGCAGATGTGTAAGCCGGACTTGGTCTCTGCTCTCACCTATCTTGCCTACCAGTGGGCATAGTATTTGTCTGACTGTATTGTTTCTCGCCTGTTTCACTTTACGATGTATCATGGATACCTTGCTACATCAACTCATGCAAATTTGCTAAATATTTTATTGGCCACATAGAATTCCACAAAATGGATATGGGCATAGATCATCTAACCACTTCCCTTATTGATTAAGCAGCGATTCCTAAAGGGAAATACAGCAAATACCTTCTTCAGATCTGCGTGTTGGTATATTCTGAGGCTGACTGGGAGAGGATCACTATTGTAGATAATGATGTGTAGGGATAAGTAGAGCAATCTACCTTAAGTTAAATCTAAGAGAATATTTCAGGAATATTTTTCCCTGGTAAGAATGAGCAGAGGTCTGGAAGTCAAGCCAACCTGACCATGAAGGCCATGGTAATGCGAGGAAATTGTACAGATGTTGCCATTATAAATCATTATGAAGGATGCCTGGGTGGCTCAGTCAGTTAGACGTCTGACTCTTGATTTCAGATAAGGTTGTGATCTCAGGGTCTTGGGGTCAAGCCCTGTCTTGGGCTCCAGGCTCAGTACAGAGTCAGCTTGAGGTTCTCTCTCTCTCTCTCTCAAATAAATAAATAAAATCTTAGGTTAAAAAGAAAGAAAGAATCCATTATAAGTCTTGGAGGAATTCAAGTCCTTTTACAATAGGTATATATTGTATGATTTCCAGTTATTAGTTTGCCATGCAATCCTCTGATGCATACTAATAATACGGATGGGGAAAATAAAGACCAAGGTCACATGGCCAGCGAACGGTGAAACCTGGATATGAACTTTAGTCTAACTCTTCAACCTATATTTTTTCCAAAAACAAGACTGCATGCACTTTTGCTAAACTGTCAGCTTTTAAGTGGTAGACTATAAATTGGGTATTTATTTTACTGCCTGGTTCGGGAGAGGTGGGAGATCATGGTTAGGGACAATAAAAGCTATTTATCAGCAGAATGAGCCTGTAGGGTAGAAAACTAACTATTTTTATGTAAATGTTAAACTAGAAATATAACATACATTCAGAAAAAGTGCACAAATCAGAAGCATCAAGGAGTCTTTATAAAGAACACCTGTGAGAGATGGAGAAGCAAGATGGCGGAGGAGTAGCAGTGAAATGACATCAGGTTGCAGGAGTTCAGCTAAATAGGTATCAAAACATTCTGAACACCTACAAACTCAACAGGAGATAGAAGAAAAGAAGAGCAGCAATTTTAGAAATGGAAAATCAACCACTTTCTGAAAGGTAGAACGTGCGGGGAAGTGAATCCGAAGCAACAGGAAGATAGACTGCGGGGGGGAAGGTCCGGCTCCTGGCAAGTGGCGGAGCAGTGGAGCACAAAATCAGAACTTTTAGAAGTCTGCTCCACTGAGGGACATTGCTCCAGAGGCTAAGTGCGGGTGGAGCCCTCGCAGGGACAATGTGGTATCAGTACCCACGGGGTCACTGAAGATCAGGGGTGTCTGAGTGTGGCAGAGCTCCCAGATATCGGAGCGGGGAAGCCGGCAGCAGAGACAGAGCTGAGGAGGGGGCTCTCAGCTCGGGGTTACCTTAAACCATGATCCACGGCACAGTCGGGCCACTGCTCTTTCAGCAGGGACTCCACAACTGGCAGATCCAAGGAGACTCACCTTCCTCCTGTGGAGGCAGGAATCTTCTGAGTTTGGAGACTCTAAATGGGGCCGTGCGCCAGAAACAGAAATGCTCGGTCACAGGCTGGGTGAAACCAGAGCATGGTCGGAGACCAGGAAGATGGGAGTGATTGACCCCTTTTCTTTCTCAAGACCGCACTGAGGAGTGAGGCCCCAAGCTCTTGGCTCCTCCTGGCTGGAGATTGGGAGGTCACCATTTTCATTCCAGTCCTCCATAGAGCTACGGAAAGCGTTCAGGAACAAAAACTCCTGAGAGGGAACTCCAGCAGATTTCTTAGCCTGGCCCCTAGCAAGGGCGGTGCAATTCCACCTCGGGCAAAGACATTTGAGAATCACTACAACAGACCGCTCCCCCAGAAGATCAGCAAGAACATCCAGCCAAGACCAAGCTCTCTGATCAAAGAGAAGAGCAGGGGGCGCCTGGGTGGCTCAGTGGGTTAAAGCCTCTGCCTTCGGCTCGGGTCATGATCCCAGGGTCCTGGGATTGAGCCCCACATCGGGCTCTCAGCTCCGCGAGGAGCCTGCTTCCTCCTCTCTCTCTCTGCCTGCCTCTCTGCCTACTTGTGATCTCTGTCTGTCAAATAAATAAATAAAAATATTTAAAAAAAAAAAAAAGAGAGAAGAGCGGAACTCCAGAGCTAGGGGAAAGCAATGCATGGAATTCATAGCTTTCTCCTCATAATCTTTTAGTCTTGCAAAGTAAAACTGAATTTTTAAATTTTTTTCTTATTCTAATTTTTTTGACTTTTACTCTTTCAACATTTTTAACTAGTTATCTTAACAATACCTTTCTTAAAAAAATCATTTTAAACCTTCATTATTATAGTCATATTTTATCCTTCATTGTATTTAACCTTATTTTTTGTATATATATAGGGTATTTTTTTCTAAAAAATTTTGGGATACAGTTTCTTCTAATAGATAAAAATATACCCTAAATCTAGCACAGGGCTTTGTTCTAGTCTCCAGCCTGACCACATTCTCTCCCCACCTTTTTTTTCCTTCTTCCTTTTTCCAACCAACTTATCTTATCAATTCCTTTTTTAGATTTTTAAAAAAAATTTTCATCTTCACATTCATATTCCATCCCTTCATCATGTTTACTCTTATTTTTGTATATATGTAAGTTTGTCTTTCTTTAAAATTTTGGGAGGTAGTTTCTTCTAAGAGACCGAAATACACCCAAAATTAAGTGGGTGGCTCTGTCCTATTCACCATCTAATATATATTTTTTTTTCTTAATTTCTTTTTATACCCTTTATTCTCCCCCCAGTTAGCAGTCTCTTCTGATTTGGTTAGTGTACATTTTTCTGGGGTCTTTTCACCCTTTTAGTATTTTATTCTCTCATTCATTTATTCTTTTTTTAAAAATAATTTAATTATTTGACAGACAGAGATCACAAGTAGGCAGAGAGGCAGGCAGAGAGAGAGACGGGGAAGCGGGCTCCCTGCCAAGCAGATAGTCTGATGTGGGGCTCCATCCCAGGACCCTGGGATCATGACCTGAGCTGAAGGCAGAGGCTTTAACCCACTGAGCCTGCTTCCCTTCCTCTCTCTCTCTGCCTGCCTCTCTGCCTACTTGTGATCTCTGTCTGTCAAATAAATAAATAAAATCTTTTTTAAAAGTGGGGGGCTGTCCAATAAGAAGATCTAACAATTTTAAATATCTATGCCCCAAACATGGGAGCAGCCAACTATACAAACCAATTGATAACAAAATCAAAGAAACACAACAACAATAATTCAATAATTATTGAACACCCCCTTACTGAAATGGACAGATCATCCAAGCAAAAGATCAACAAGGAAATAAAGGCCTTAAATGACACACTAGACCAAATGGACATCACAGATATATTCAGAACATTCCATCCCAAAGCAACAGAATACACATTCTTCTCTACTGCACATGGAACATTCTCCAGAATAGATCACATCCTGGCTCACAAATCAGGTCTCAACTGGTACCAAAAGATTGGGTTCATTCCCTGCATATTTTCAGACCACAATGCTCTAAAGCTAGACTCAATCACATGAGGAAAATTGGAAAGAACTCAAACACATGGAGGCTAAAGAGTATCCTACTAAAGAATGAATGGATTAGGGGTGCCTGGGTGGCTCAGTGGGTTAAAGCCTCTGCCTTCGGCTCGGGTCATGGTCCCAGCGTCCTGGGATCGAACCCCGCATCGGGCTCTCTGTTTAGCAGGGAGCCTGCTTCCCTTCCTCTCTCTCTGCCTGCCTCTCTACCTACTTGCGATCTCTGTCTGTCAAATAAATAAATGAAATCTTAAAAAAAAAAAAAAGAATGAATGGATCAACCAGCAAATTAAAGAGGAATTGAAAAAATTCATAGAAACAAATGAAAATGAAAACACAACTCTTCAAAATCTGTGGGACACAGCAAAGGCGGTCCTGAGAGGAAAGTATATAGCCATACAAGCCTTTCTCAAGAAACAAGAAAGGTCTCAAGTACACAGTCTAACCCTACACATAAAAGAGCTACAGAAAGAACAGCAAAGAAAGCCTAAACCCAACAGGAGAAGAGAAATAATAAAGATCAGAACAGAAAGCAATGAAATAGAAACCAAAAGAACACTACAACAAATCAACAAAACTAGGAGCTGGTTCTTCGAAAAGAATTCGAAAAGAATTAACAAGAATAACCACTGGCCAGACTTATCAAAAAGAAAAAGGACCCAAATAAATAAATAAAATAATGAATTATGGGGGAGAGATCACAACCTACACCAAAGAAATACAAACAATTATAAGAACATATTATGAGCAACTACATGCCAGTAAATTTGACAATCTGGAAGAAATGGATGCATTCCAAGAGACATATAAAATGCCAAAACTGAACCAGGAAGAAATAGAAAACCTGAACAGACCCATAACCAGTAAGGAGTTTGAAGCTGTCATCAAAAATCTCCCAAACACAAGAGCCCAGAGCCAGACGGCTTCCCAGGGGAATTCTACCAAACATTTAAAGAAGAATTAATACCTATTCTCCCAAAACTGTTCCAAAAAATAGAAACGGAAGGAAAACTTCCAAACTCATTCTATGAGGCCAGCATTACCTTGATCCCAAAACTAGACAAAGACCCCATCAAAAAGGAGAATTACAGACCAATACCCTTGATGAACACAGATGCGAAAATTCTCACTAAAATACTAGCCAACAGGATCCAACAGTACATTAAAAGGATTATTTACCATGACTAAAAGGGATTTATTCCCAGGCTGCAAGCTTGGTTCAACATCCACAAATCAATCAATGTGATAGAATACATTAATAAAAGAAAGAACAAGAACCATATGATACTCTCAATAGATGCTGAAAAAGCTTTTGACAAAGTACAGCATCCTTTCTTGATCAAAACCCTTCATAATGTAGGGATAGAGGGTACATACACCAATACCATTAAAGCCATCTATGAAAATCCCACAGCGAGTATCATTCTCAATGGGGAAAAACTGAGAGCTTTTCTGCTAAGATCAGGAACACAGCAGGGATGTCCACTATCACCACTGCTATTCAGCATAGTACTAGAAGTCCTAGCCTCAGCAATCAGACAAAAAAAGAAATTAAAGGCATCCGAATCGGCAAAGAAGAAGTCAAACTCTCACTCTTTGCAGATGATATGATACTTTATGTGAAAAACCCAAAAGACTCCACTTTAGAACTGCTAGAACTTATACAGGAATTCAGTAAAGTGTCAAGATATAAAATCAATGCACAGAAATCAGTTGCATTTCTATACACCAACAACAAGACAGAAGAAAGAGAAATTAAGGAGTCAATCCCATTTACCATTGCACCCAAAACCATAAGATACCTAGGAATAAACCTAACCGAAGAGGCAAAGAATTTGTACTGAGAAAACTATAAAGTACTAATGAAAGAAATTGAAAAGAAAAAAAAAGAAATGGAAAAACTTTCCACGCTCATGGATTAGAAGAACAAATATTGTGAAAATGTCTATGCTACCTAAAGCAATCTATACATTTAATGCACGCCCTATCAAAATACCATCCATTTTTTTCAAAGAAATGGAACAAATAATTCTAAAATTTTTAAAAGATTTTATTTATTTATTTTACAGAGAGAGAGACCACAAGTAGGCAGAGAGTCAGGCAGAAAGACAGGGGGAAGCAGGCTCCCTGCTGAGCAGAGAGCCCGATGCGGGGCTCAATCCCAGGACCCTGAGATCATGACCTGAGCCGAAGGCAGTGGCTTAATCCACTGAGCCACCCAGGTGCCCCAATAATCCTAAAATTTATATGGAACCTGAAAATACCCTAAATAGCCAGAGGAGTGTTGAAAAAGAAAGCCAAATTTGGTGGGTGGCATCACAATTCCAGACTTCAAGCTCTATTACAAAGCTGTCATCATCAAGACAGTATGGTACTGGCACAAAAAGAGACACATAGATCAATGGAACAGAATAGAGAGCCCAGAAATAAACCCTCCACTCCATGGTCAACTCATCTTTGACAAAGCCAGGAAAGAATGTCGAATGGAAAAAAGATAGTCTCTTCAGCAAAATGGTGTTGAGAAAATTGGACAGCCACATGCAGAAGAATGAAATGGACCATTTTCTTACACAACACACAAAAATAGACTCAAAATGGATGAAAGACCTCAATGTGAGACAGGAATCCATCCAAATCCTTGAGGAGAACACAGGCAGCAACCTCTTCGACCTCAGCCGCAGCAACTTCTTCCTAGAAACATCTCCAAAGGCAAGGGAAGCAAGAGCAAAAATGAACTATTGGGACTTCATCAAGATCAAAAGCTTTTGCACAGTAAAGGAAACAGTCAACAAAACCAAAAGACAACTGACAGAATGGGAGAATATATTCACAAATGACATATCAGATAAAGGGCTAGTATCCAAAATCTGTAAAGAGCTTAGCAAACTCAACACCCAAAGAACAAATAATCTAATCAAGAAATTGGCAGAGGACATGAACAGACATTTCTGCAAAGAAGACATCTAAATGGCCAACAGACACATGAAAAAGTGCTTGCTCCATATCACTCCACCTCAGGGAAATACAAATCAAAACCACAATGAGATATCACCTCACACCAGTCAGAATGGCTAAAATTAACAAGTCAGGAAATGACAGATGCTGGCAAGAATGCAGAGAAAGGGGAGCCCTCCTACCCTGTTGGTGGGAATGCAAGCTGGTGCAGCCACTGTGGAAAACAGCATGGAGGTTCCTCAAAAAGTTGAAAATAGAGCTACCCTATGACCCAGCAATCACACTACTGGGTATCTACCCTAAAGATACAAACGTAGTGATCCAAAGGAGCACGTGCACCCGAATGTTTATAGCAGCAATGTCCACAGCAGTCAAACTATGGAAAGAACCTTGATGCCCATCAACAGATCAATGGATAAAGAAGTGTGTGTACCCACACACACACACACACACACACACACACACACACACACACACAATGGAATACTATGCAGCCATCAAAAGATGAAATCTTGCCATTTGCAACGATGTGGATGGAACTAGAGGGTATTATGCAGAGCGAAATAAGTCAGTCAGAGAAAGAAATTATCATATGATCTCCCTGATATGAGGAATTTGAGAGTGGGGGAGTTTGGGGGGTAGGGAAGGAAAAAGTGAAACAAGATGGGATAGGGAGGGAGACAAACCATAAGAGACTATTAATCTTACAAAACAAACTGAAGGTTGCTGGGGGGAAGGGGGGATGGAGAGAGTGGTTGGGTTATGGACATTGGGGAGGGTATGTGCTATCGTGAGTACTGTGAAATGTGTAAGCCTGATGATCCACAGACCTGTACCCCTGGGGCTAATCATACATTATATGTTAATAAAAATAATTAATAATTTTACAAAAAGAACATCTGTGGAACCAGTGCTTCGCATTCTTACATTATCAGCAACGCGAAGCTTCATCAGGATTCACAATTCTGATTCCTGTCATCATGGATTTTTTTCACCTGTTTCAGAACTCCAAAAATGGAATCACATCAGGTAGTAGTAGGCAGCTTCAAAATGAGTTCCAATGACCTCTGCATCCTGGTATTGATGTCCTCATGTCATCCTCTCCACTTGAGTATACGCTGGAAGGCATGACTTACTTATAATAATAGAATGTTGCAAAAGTGAGAGATGGGACTTCCACGATTAGGGGACAAATCTCCTACCTTGTTCTCCCTCTTCCTCCCCCTGATAGAAGACAGCTGCCATTTCATGAAACGCACCATCAGAGACCCCACGGCAAGGAGGTCACAGCCCCCAGCCAGTGGACAGTTGAGGCCTTAAGTCCAATCACTTACAAAGAAGGAATCCCATCCAGAGCCAAATAAGCACACTTGGAGGCAGATCCTCCCTCAGTTCAGTTTTCAAACGAGCTGACAGTTCCCACTGACAACCTAAATTACAGCACTGAGGCAGAGGCACTGGCTAAGCCACACCTGGGATCCCAAACCACAGAATCTGAAATAAATAAATGAATGTTTTAAGCAGCTAAATATCGTGATAATTGGTTATGGAGCAACAGATAACTAATACATGGTATGTACTCATTCGCATCTGGCTTCTTTCACTCAACACGAAATTTGTGATTCAGCCATGTTTTTGCTTGGATCAAGAGTTCATTCACTTTCATTGTATTCTATTGCATGAAGTTATAATTTATTTATTCTGCTCTTGATAGAGCATAATTTGGGTTATTTCTAGTTTGGGGCCATATAATTAGTGCTTCTGTGAACACTCTTATGCAGGCCTCTTGGGGCATATATGTGCACCCATGTGCTGAGTATATACTAGGTGTACACTTGCCAGGTCCTAGGCTACACATACCTTCACTCTCACACTACTGATTTACTCTCCCACCAGCAGTGCGTGGGAGTTCCGGCAGCTCCACATTTTCATCAGCTCTCTTCATCTTGGCCATTATAGTGCACATATAGTGGTATCCCATTGTGGTTTTCATTTTCCTGATTAATTTGTGTTTTAAATGTTTAACTAAATTTCTTTTCTTTTCCCTTATGAAGATGAGTACCTTGTCATGGTTTTTTTGAGTCATTTTGGATATTCTATTCTGTGAAGTGGCTGTTCAAACTTTGCTTATTTTTCTGTTGGGTTGTCTGTCCTTTTCCTGGAATCTAGCACTTTTTTGGGCACCAAGTTCTTGTCAGAAATAAATATTGAAAAGTCCTTCTATTACTCTTTGGTTTACTTTCTCATTCTTCAATGATCATTTTGCTGATCACTTAGATCAACAATCCAACTGGAACTGACTTTTGTATATGGCGTGACATAAGGATCAATATTAATTTTTTTTCCATTTTTGACATATAAGCATTTATTGAAAAAAATTCCTTTATCTATTGTATTGTCAACATTCTCATAAACGAAGTGACTTCATGTATTTACGTAGGGGCCAAACCTGTTGTTCTATTCCATAGCTCTATTTCTATTCTTTTGGCTGTACCACATTGTTCTAATTATCATACCTTAATCAGTCACGTCGTCTGATATATAGTCCTCCAACTGTGTACTTTTTCATGTCTTACTATGACTGCCCTTAAGAATTTCCATGTAAATTTTAGATTCAACTTGTCAATTTACGGACAGACAGACATATACAGACAGACAGACAGACACACACACACAGACACACACACACACGAGAGATATTGACTCTTACTGCATTGAATCTGTAAAGTTTGGAGATTATTGATTTACAACATTGAATCATGAAATCAATGACCAATGATATCCATTTATTTAAATCTGATTTACCTCAAAGAGTTTAAGTTTTCTGTATTGAGTTTTCATAATCTTTTTGTTATATTTATTCCTAGGTGTTTGATTTTTTAAAACATTTTTGTTATAAAATACGTTATAGAGTCAGGAAACCACAAAAGGCAAATATATAGCTTAATGATATTTGAAGACAAATACTCCTGTAATCATCATACAATTAAAGAAACAGAACTTTGCCTGAAGCCCCTCCTGGTGTCCTGATCCAATTACAATTTTCTTCTTCCAAAAAGTAATCATTTCCCTCACTTTTATAATTGACTCATCCTTAAATTTCTTATAAATTTATCATTCAAGTTTGTAACCCTAGACAGCATGGTTTAGTTTTGCTGTTTTAAATAATGACTTTTTCTCTTTTACTCTGTAAGTCACCTTTCCATCCTTTTACTGACCTTCAATGAATCTGTTGAAGAATACATTGACCTGTAGAGTTTGACCTTGACTGTAGAGTTCCCCACAATGTGGATTTTGCTGAGTACATGTTCATGGTGCAGCTAAATATGTTCCTCTGTCCTCTGTATTTCCTGGAAAATAAGAAACTGGTCAATCCTTTCAGGAAGACTATAGACTGTGGTGTACTATTTGTTAGGAAGCAGATAATGTCTGGTGATCGCTCTCTATGTGATGTCAGCAGCCATTGATACTCAGTGCATACACAAATCTTTTGTTCAATCACTAGAACCCACATTTCTTCTAAGTTAATCTTGCATTTCCAAATTCTACCAGGTCCCAGCATAAATTCATCATGGATTGCAAAATTGAGATATTCTAACTTAATCACTTCTTTTCCACTTATTGGCAGGAATACTTTTATGAAGAGATCTACCCCCTCATCTACAATTTGGTTGCACAGTGATACAGTTCACAACAGAAAGGCAGGATAAAAGCTTGGTTATTCTCTCACCCCACCCCATTCTACCTCTACCATTCTAAAAATCAGGTTTGATCATAATGAATTTTTCCCCAATGATCCTTATAAGGTGACCTTTTTTTTTTTGGTATCCATAGAAACCCATGGATTTAAACATAGTTGATGGATTTTAATTCATTGTAATTATTATACCTACTGAAGTTCAAACTGTTCTATTGTCCATGGAAAGCCTCCTCACATTTGGCCCCCGAGTCCTCCTGAAATGGCCCAATGCTCTTTGATGACTTCCCTGTTATTTGGTATCACAAAACTTTCCAAGTATATTTCATACAAATGCACCACAGATCTTAAATCAGCCATTTCAAGATCATAATCTGAGCCCTATGGATCTCTGTTCCTACTGGGTTGGTCATTGGTTCTAGTCCTACTCAATAGACAGAGATAGCGTGTGTGTGTGTGTGTGTGTGTGTGTGTGTGTGTGTGTGTGTGCTTGACACATTTTCATATATAATTATATACAGAGTATATAGTTATATATAAATTTATAGATATAGACATAGACCTAAATACCTTTATCTATATAAATATGGTTAAAAATGCCATGCCTGAGTGACTCAGTTGGTTAAGGATCTGCCTTCAGCTCAGGTCATGATCTCAGGTTCCTGGAATCGAGCCCTAGGTCAGGCTCCCTGCTCAGTGTGGAGTCTGTTTGTCCTTCTCCCTCTGCCTCTCCCCTACTTGTGTGCATGCATGCTCTCTCTCTCACTCAAATAAATAAAGACTTTAAAAAATATATATATATATATATAGCTAAAATGACTTATGAATTACAGACAGATAATTCTAACTCAGCACTGCAGTTTTTAATAAACATCTTCTATATTACCTCTGTATTCATTTCCTCCATCCTGAGAACCCAAGTTCCCTAGCTCACAGATGTTGTAACTAGAACACTTCAGGGATGCCTGGGTTGCTCAGTCAGTTAAGCATTGAACTCTTGATTTTGGCTCAGGTCATGATCTCAGGGTTGTGAGACTGAACCCTGTACTGGGCTCACACTGAGTGCAGAGTCTGCTTGTCTCTCTTCCTCTGCGCTTCCCCCCATGCATGCACATTTTCTCTTTCTCCCAAATAAATAAAATCTTTTTTAAAAAAATAGAATACTCCATAATTTGTTATGTTGATTGTATGATGATTACATAATGGAACAAATCCTCATTTGTTCCATTCCATATTACTCACAGGACAGACTCAGAATTGCAATTTCAATATACAGTGCTTGAAAACAGTTTTAACTTCATTTGGTGTTTGTTCATTGTTTCTCTGTCACTTACAGGACTGATACCTACATTGCCAGAGCTTACAGCTATTGCATACGATAGTCTTTCCTGTTTAACCCTCATTTACTTCTCATTCTACAAGCAGTACTACACTTAATGCTCATCAGCCATACTTATATTGGTTATCTCCAGTCATTTTGGCTGTGTAATACTCTTTCTTTAATAGTTTCCTTCATAAGGGTTCAGGGAATTCAGATAACCTGACCTCTTGCATGTTGGTTAGTAGTTGGTCCGTGTCTTGGGGCGCCTGAGTGGCTCAGTGGGTTAAAGCCTCTGCTTTCGGCTCAGGTCATGATCCCGGGGTCCTGGGATCGAGCCCCACATCAGGCTCTCTGCTCAGCAGGGAGCCTGCTTCCCTTCCTCTCTCTCTGCCTGCCTCTCTGCCTACTTGTGATCTCTGTCTGTCAAATAAATAAATGAAATCTTTAAAAAAAAAATAGTTGGTCCGTGTCCTTTATAGTTAAAAGCTAGTTTTGTTAGGATTAATATTTTAGGTCTAGGGGCGCCTGAGTGGCTCAGTGGGTTGATCCTCTGCCTTCGGCTCAGGTCATGATCCCAGGGTCCTGGGATCGTGCCCCACATCGGGCTCTCTGCTTAGCAGGGAGCCTGCTTCCCCCTCTTTCTCTCTCTGCCTGTCTCTCTGCCTACTTGCAATCTCTCTCTCTGTCAAATAAATAAATAAAATCTTTAAAAAATATATATATATTTTAGGTCTAAAATTTCTCTAGAATACATCTTGGTATTGATCATTCTGACTTACTATTCTCAGGTATGTAATATACTTGTTCAAAATGCAGTTTCTATTAGTGTTATTTTTACTATTACTATTATTTTAGAAAATTTCTTAAATTATACTGTTAGTATTTGTTCTGTTTCCTTGCTTTTATTCTTTAGGTGCTCCTATCATTTGTATATTTGATTTTTTTTTTGCCTATATTCAGTATTTGTCACTTTCTCTTGAATCTTTTTCAACTGCTTTTTGTATTTAAAAATTTTAGAATATTCAGTAATTTATGGAGTATTTTTCATCTATTTATTCATAAGGCATTATCTGTTGTGCTTATCATTCTTGTGTTTCTCCTGATTGATTTTTTTTATTGACTTCTTTCTTACATGAATTATTTCCATTTGAGTTTATTCCTGAGATCTATTTTATGTTTGGACAGTAAGCTGAATACCAGAATAAAACCAATTCAGTTGGGATGTATTATAGTTTTACATACCATGGATACTATTTGTGCTTTTGTTTACAATTTTTTGCATGCATGTTCAGAAGAGAAATTGGCCTGTGATTCCATTCTTGTAATATTCTTTTCAGCTTTGGTCTGAAGCTTATGATGGCCTCATTAAAAAAAAAGATTTGAGTAGTGTATTCTGTTATTTCTATTTCCTGGAAATTTTTAAAGATTGCTATTTCTTCCCTAAATATTTGGAAGAATTTACCAAGAAAGTCACTTATCCCTGGAAATTGTTTTCCGTAAATGTACTTAACTAGGGTTATTAGATACTCTTTTCTTTCGTGGGTTATTTTTAGGCTGAATTTTTTTAAGAAATTGTAATCTTGGATGAGTTTCCAAATTTCTAAGCATAAAATTTATCATAATTTTAACAGCTTTGGGAAATAATTTACACTACATAATTTACCATCATTTCACCCATTAATGTAAGCGATTCAGTGCAATCCACAGAGTTGTACAACCATCACCAAAACCCAATTTTAGAAGATTTTTGTTCCCCGACAAAAAAGTCATGACACTTCAGTAGTCTTTTGCCATTGTCTTCAACCCTTCAGCCCTAGCTACCGCTCACCTACTTTCTGTCTCTACAGACTTGCCTATTCCGGGCATTTTATAATAAGTGGAATTATACAATGTATGGTCTTTTGTGAGTGGTTTTTTTTCACTTTGCATAATGTTTTCATGATTCATCAATGTTGTAACATGTATCAATAATTCATTCCTTTTTATAGCTGAAAAATATTTCATTGTATGAATATTACATTTTTATTGACATTTGGGTTATTTCCACTTTTTGATATTATTAATATGCTTCTATGAACATTCACGTGAAAGTTTTTGTGTGGACCTAAGTTTCTACTTCTGCTGAGTATATATCTTGTAGCAGAAAGTGCAGGATCACAGAATAACTCTTATGCTCAACATTCTGAGAACCTGTCAGACCATTTTGTAAAATGACAGCAGTATTTACATTCCCACCTACAGTGTGTGTGGGTTTCAATCTCATCTTTTGGCCTAGAACATGATCTACCATGGAGAGTGTTTCATATGTACTTGAGAAGATGATGGATTTAAGTTTTGTTGGATTGAGCGTTTTACAGATCTTTGTTAGGTCTAGTCAACTTATGGTGTGGTTCAAGTCTTCTATCTAGCTGTCAATCTTCTGCCTACTTCATCTATCCATTACCCACTCGGAGGTATAGAAGACTTCAATTAATATTGTTGAATTCTCTATTTCTCCCTTCAATTCTTCATGTATTTTGCTGTTTTCTTCTCACTTTTTGGTGTTCTCTTACAAGTTGCACATATTAACAATTTTTATGTCTTCCGATGGATTGACCCTTTTTTTCTTTTCTTTTTTAAAGGTTTTATTTATTTGACAGAGAGAGACACAGCGAGAGAGGGAACACAACAGGGGGAATGGTAAAGGGAGGAGGAGACTTCCTGCTGAGCAGGGAGCCAGATGTGGGGCTAGGATCATGACCCTAGGATCATGACCTGACCCGAAGTTAGAGGCTTAACAACTGAGCCACCCAGGCACCCCAGTTTGGGCCCTTTTTGCATCATGAAATCTCCCTCTTATATCTAGCAACTCCTTTTCGTTGTTGTTTTAAGGTCTATTTTGTCCAGTGTTTGTCTAGCCACTACAGCATTCTTCTGGTTGCTATTTGCATGATGTACACATTTTCATCTTTTATTTTGAATATTTTTGTATCTTTAAACCTAAGGAGTACCTCCTGTCCACACATTTTTTGTTTTTTATCCAGTTTGATAATCCTGCCTTTTGATTGGATTGTTTCATTAATTCACATCTAATTTTATTATTGATGTGGTAGGGTCTATGTTATTTTACCTTTTGTTTTCTACATGTCTCATGTTTGGAGGTTTTGTTGTTGTTGTTGCTCTTCTGTTCTACTTTGTAGAATATATTTATATATATTAAATGGATATTTTCTAGTGTAACATTTAACTCCATTTATTATTATCAATTTTTTTTAGTTAATGGCTGTTCTAAAGCTTACAATCTATATCTTATAGAATCTACTTCAATTTAAACTAACTTCATTCCAGTCAGATATAGAAACTTTACTCCTCCCTCATCCCTTTTTGGTTTTATTACATTTATATATGTCAAATATTCAACAATACATTGTTATAAGTATGACTGTAAATAATCTTACCCCTTTTAGGGTAGCTGAGAGAAGAAATGAGAGCAAATAAATATTAATGGAGTTTGTTAGGTCAATCTGTTTATTTACCATTTCTTTTTTAAAAAATTTTATTATTTTTATTATTTTTTATTTTATTTTATTTTTTATTTTGTTTATTTACTCATTTCTTCCTATGGATTCAGGTTATGCTCTAGTGTCATTCTCACTCTAACACAGCTTTGTTCTCACTGCCTCCTTTGTCTGAATTGTCAGATATACTACAGTTCTATCTGTTATGTGCACAATCATCTAAATATAAATATAACATTTATGTACTTTTAAAATCAGTCAAGAGGGGCGCCTGGGTGGCTCAGTGGGTTAAAGCCTCTGCCTTCGGCTCAGGTCATGATCCCAGGGTCCTGGGATCGAGCCCCACGTCGGGCTCTCTGCTCAGCAGGGAGCCTGCTTCCCCGTCTCTCTCTGCCTGCCTCTCTGCCTGCTTGTCATCTCTGTCAAATAAATAAGTGGAATCTTAAAAAAAAAAAAAAAATCAGTCAAGAAAGAAGAAATGTGAATTTATTTTATCTTTTTCATCTGAATTCTTTGTCTTGTTTTTTGTCTTTGTGGATTTGAGTCTGAAACCATCCGAAGAACTTCCATTAGTATTTCTTGTGAAGTAGGTATGCTAAGCAATGGGTTGCTTCAGTTTCTGTTTCTGTTTATCTGTTAGGTACCACACTGATAATACGTGGTGGAATGGTGGGGAAAACTAAAACGAGATGTGCTATATTATGTATGTTTTACTTAAGTGGCTTTGGGAAACTGTAATGTGATAGAAATCACAAAAGCTACCATTTCAGTTCCTCAGGAATGTTCCATTGACTGTCAATGTTAGTAAGGAAGATGTGAATCTCAAATCTTTCATTTGTGCTCACCTTATCATCACCAATTCTCCCAGCAATGTAGTAACAATAGTTGAGTTTGGGGATGAGTTTTGGTCAGTGTAATGTGAGCAGATATGATGCCAGCAGAGGTCTTAAATGGGCTTAAGTGGGCTCACCTCTTGTGTTTCAGTGGCCACAGTAAAAAGAGTGTGCCCTGGAGGCAGCTACCCCACAGTTGGGCCCTGGAGTCAGGTATGTGGGACAGACCTCAAATGGATCCAACCATGGAGGAAAACCAGCCACCTGGAGGTCACCTGAAACAGTCACTACAGCTAGTCCATAGATCAAAACCCCCCAAATTCTTGCTGATGTCACTAAAGTTTTAGGATGATTTGTTCCACATTACTATAGCATGAGTGGACTAACACAGTATCTTCCAAATTATTGTTATATAGATGGCTGCCACTGTACCTATACATGAGGCAACTGTGTGCGAATTTTGAGAATTCTTGAACTCTTGATGCCTCTCCAACACATTTCACATGGTTAAAATTTCCCCAAACAAGTTTGGTAATGTGCCATAAAGACCTCTCCCTAAACTTTACGAAAAATAAATAGAGTTCTATTTATTTTATGCTTGTATGTAGTTAAAATACATTTTATGAATATAAAAGGGTGAAAAATTGTACAGGAACATCTTTGGATAGCTGTTATTCATAAGGGAAAATTATAATCAAAATAGGCATTTCGCTGAATGTAGAGCACTGATGCCCCCAGTGTCTCTAAAGGCCAAGTGAACAAAGGCATTTAATAAGTATGGAATCCTGCTCTTCATTTGAGAGGGAACAAGCTGTTCTAAAGTGGCAGAGGGATGCTCTTAGCAGCTATTTGCAACACTCTGTGAGCTTGGTTATTATGTTGCTATGAAGCAGCCTATTGTCCAAATGTAACTAACTACAGAACCTTGAAAAGTAGAAAAAGACAGAAAGAGCGAGAGAAGTAATTTTATTCAACATTTGTTCATTCATTCACCAAATATTCACTGACTAGGTTGACTATGTGTATAACAGCAATGCTGAGAACTGCACAGAACACAGAGATGTATCCCTGCTCTCAAAGAGTTTAGATAAGATAAGATAAGATAAGATGTAAATGCATTATGGCAGTGCCAGATATGTCCTATTAAACTGTTCCCAAGTTCAGAGGAGAGAAGGGATCCATATCTTGCTTGGATCATCCGAGAAGCTTTCCCAGAGGAGACAAAAGGGTGGTGACTAAAAGAGTTTTTGACACAATACATAGAGCTGGAAGGAAGCAAAGATGTAGAGATAATTAGACCCATAGATTAAAAACAAGCCTGGTAAGTGAAATTAAAGCCAAACTGTGTAAAGTTTTAGATGTCATTCTTAAAAGTTTGGGTATTGTTGTGTTGGCAACAGATGTCATGGAAGGTTTGGGCAGGGCAACAGGATGACCCATGAACCTTGGGAAGCTTTATAAATGATATAAGGAGAGCCTGAAGCAATCATCACAATCCACATTGTGATTTAAGATAATAAATTTAAGATAATTAAGATAATAAATTTAAGATAATAAATGGTGAATAATGGCAATGCAAATAGAAGAAAGGAGTACAAGAGATGCTATAAAGGAAAAACTGCCAGGGCTTGATGGTTGATTAGGTACATTCATTTGTTCGTTTAAGAAGTGTTTTAACTAGTGCTACAGGTACATGTAGCATGTAGTAACTGTGCTAGTCCCTGGAGATGCAAAACAGACATGATCTCTTCCTCATGGACTATATGGTGATCTCTGTTTCTATCTTAAACGGGCTGTGAAATGTGATGAAGTCTATGAATGAAAGAGACATGGTGTTATGAGAGCTTAGGATGGGGGGACTTGATGAGCAGAGTAGGTAAGGGAATGTTTCCTTGGCAATGTGACACATGACCTGAGAAGGATGAGAAGGCATTAACCGGGCACAGATGGAAGGGAATATTCATGTAGAGGGGAAAGCATGGATAATGAACCACAAGTATGTAGGTCTGAGAGGAGTCCTTTGTGGGCTAGACTCCTGAAAAATGAAAGGGAGGGGGGTGCAAGAAGAGGGTGCAGAGCTCATGCCTCCATCACATCCAGTGGATGCAGTGCCCTGTAGATCAGACACTCAAAGTGCCAGTGGACAGTGAGATAAGGAGCTTGCTCTAGAATGTACCAATACACTGCTACCATCATCAAGAGAATCTCATCTGCTGAAATGAACAGGATGGTGAGTGCATTTACATTCTGAAGCAAGCTCCTCATCTTATAGAACAGTAACCATTCTCAACTGCAGCCAGTCTGTGAGTCCACATTGAGGAGCTATATCTTAAACAATTGTGAGGAGGATTGCCTTTATCCTAAGAGAAATGGGAAGTCATGGAAGGATTCAAACAGGAAGCAGGGGCTGCATTACGAAGCATGGATTAGAAGGCAGCCAGAGTTCATGGAAAGAAGATGAAGAAGTCTGTGCCTGAAAACTTACTTTCCTGGTGAAATAAGAGGTATCTTCTTCAGGTCAGAGAGCAGGGACACAGTATCTAATGGTGACATGAAAAGAATAGAGGAAGTCTAGAAGAGCCATTGCGAATTGTTTTCAGTAAAGGAGTGGAAAAAAGAAATGAGAATGACTTGGCAGTTAAAATAAAGACAGCCTATGTTGTTGACCAGGTTGACAGAGGTCTGTGACTGGATCCAATAAACTCGTTGCTCTGAAACCAGGTCCAGAGAAGATCAGGATTAGAGATGAGCAGAAGGCATCAGCACTGAGGCTCCATGGGAAAGTAAGCTGGGTTGGAAGTCTGGGCATAATGTCAGGATGGATCAGTGAAATGCAGTGAATGAGGTAAAATGATCCCACTTAATCAGTGGATGGTGTCAAAAAAACTCCACATATTGAATAAAACAAAACAGAAAGATGAGCTTATTTCAAGGCTTTTGACCTCCAACTTCTGGGAGCAATCAATTCCGAGTCTCTCACAGGCTAAGGGATTTTTATGGGGTAATGCAGAAGTTATTTGGTTTTTTCCAGCTGACTGGTTGCCTAGTCGTATTCTATCTTATTTGGATCAGGGTAGCTGAGTCAAGGGAACAAGGAAGTCCAGAGAAGGTGAGATCAGAGTTGGCATTCAGGGACTGGCTGGTGTCCTTTGCTGATTTCTAAGCAGAGCTGTATATTCCTGTAATTATTTAAGTTTCCTTTATGTGTGGCAAGTGACCATCTTCATTTTGTCCCTGACGTAAGTGACTCCATTTTAGTTTGGCTCTATAGTGGAAGAGGAATGCTGTAAACATAACACCTAAAATTATCACCGTTCTAGAAACTGTATACAAATGCAGGTTCAGAAGCCCATTATCTGAGTTCTACCTACTTAGTGGATATACAATCATATATTCCTTATGGAGTTGTTAAGAAAATTAAATTATTTCATACTTAAACAGTGCTTAAAATAATGCCTGGGAGGGTGGGCCTGGGTAACTCACGTGGGTTAAGCAACCGACTTCAATTCATGTCATGATCTCAGGGCCCTCTAATTGAGCCCTGCCTGGAGCTCCCTGTGCAGTGGGGAGTGCTCTTCTCCTTCTCCCTCTGCCCCCCCCCCTCGTCCCCACTTGTGCTCTCCCTTTCTCTCTCAAATAAATAAATAAAAATCTTTGAGAAAAAAATAATGCCTTGGGCGTGCAGGGTGGGTCCGGCCATCCGGCCCTAAGCAAGTGGGGTGGGTGCCTTTTTATGATAATCACTTGCAAGAGGGGTGCCTGGGTGGCTCAGTCGGTTAAGCATCTGCCTTCCACACAGGCCATGACCCCAAGGTCCTGGGATGGAGACCCAGGTTGGGCTCCTGCTGAGCAGGTAGTCCGTTTCTCCCTTCGCCTCTCCCCGCTGGCTTGTGCGCGCTCTCTCTCCGTCAAACAGATAAATAAAATCTTTTTAAAAAGGTGGGGGAGGATAATCAACCAGACCCTAAAAAGGAAGTAAGCCATTGAGGGTGTTATGGATAGTCCTTGCTCAGTGGGGATAGCAATAGAAATGTTAAAAGCATTTAAGTTCCCTGGTTAGCTTTCATCAACCCTAAAGGCAACCCTGTCGGGACCCCCTCTCACTCTAGAGCTTTTTCTGTATCTTCATTTAATAAACTTCTATCGTTTTACTCAAAAAAAAAAAAAAAAGCTAGAAGACAGAATACTAGTTATGAGAGAGTTAAATGTCAACACAAAAAGCGATTACTAGTAATCGCAATAACGTCCTGAATTTATGGAACTCATTAAATATGCCAACAGCCGTGTGAGGTAAGTCGAAACTACAGAAGTGAAGAGTTACTTGTAGGAATTAACACAGCAAAGATTTAATGGGCAGCAGTGGACATCCACTAAATCGTTCGCACATCCCTTATTAAGGGTCTTCTCTCCTGGCGGGTGCAAACAAGACACCCGTCAGAACTTTAGACCACTTTTTAACTGTGCTGCAACATCCATTTCTCACTGTTATTCGACCAGAAAAACCTCTCCGCAAACCTCAAATCCCGAAAACCGCCTACCTTCCGCACCTCCCTCGCCTCGGAGGTCCCGCCTCCTGTTCTCACGCCGCGTCCCCACGGGAGGCGGGGCTCCCCCTGCGTGCTGGCGCTCAGCGAGCGTGCTGACGTCTCCGCGCTCCGCCCCTGCAGGCTCCGCCCGCCGGCTTGAATCCCGGTCCCGCGCGGCGGAGGGCGGAGGGGCGGGAGCCAACGGCCGGCGGCGGGGGAGGGGGGCGGTGCGGGAGCGCGGTGTCGAGGGGCTGGCCTGGCTGTGGCCGCGGACCCTGCGTCTTCCGGCTGAGACGCCAGTGCTCCGTAGCCGCGGGGTCGCAGCTGCCCGGCCGTGAGCGACCCGGCACTCCCGGGCGCCAGCGGGCATTGTCTCCGCCGCCGGCGTCCCTGGAGGCCAACGCCTGGCCATGATCGACTCGGTGAAGCTGCGCCGCGACACTGCGGCCGACTTCTTCTCGCACTACGAATACCTGTGCGCGCTGCAGGACTCGGTACCGCTGCCCTCGGTGCGCGCTTGCCTGCGGGAGGGCGTGCTGGACTTCAATGCCGACCGCCTGCGCCTCGTGGACTGGGCGCCGCTCCTGAGCACCCTCAAGATTAATAAAGATCTGCCCCTAGTCTCTATCAAGAGCTTCTTCCAGCCGTGGCTTGGCGAAACAGGTTTGTAGTTCCCGCTTCGGGGGCCCTGGTGACGGTGCGGCGAAGCGGGATTTTAGACGGTGCCGGGTGGAGGCTGAGCACCTGCCGGGGTGGCCAGTCCCGCGGTCTGGGTGCAGCACCCCTGGGACTCACCGGCTCAGTGGCCCGGAGTGAGTCAGTTACGGCCCTGTAGGTCTCAGCGTTCCCATTCGTGATGTGGGCCAATAGGACGCGCTTTACGTGGTGATTGCGAAGATGCACGGAGTTACTACTTGTAGAGCACTTAGCGCGGTCTTGGGCATCATTAAGCGTTCGACAGATCTTGCCTGGTTTTCTGAATGAGTTAGCGTGACAGAGAACAAAGCGATTTGGAAAACTGCTACAGCCCAGCCTTTTGCTTCGTTTCGGTTTGAATAAGACATAGTTTTTAGGAAAAATAAAAACAAAAGTTGTTTTTGTTTTTGTATTATTTTTAGTGACGTCTTATAGTGGATAGACTCTGTGGCCTGAGCGAATTACTGAACTACAATCCCCACACTTGTAAAGTGGCATTAAGACTATTCTTTCCATCTCTCTTAGAATCAACAGGTTGTTTAAAAGTACACTTAACTGGTGAACACTGAGTAACGTACAAAATCATTTATTTATTTATTTATTTTTAAAGATTTTATTTATTTGACAGAGAGAGATCACAAATAGGCAGGGAGGCAGGCAGAGAGAGAGGGGGAAGCAGGCTCCCCACTGAGCAGAGATCCAGGACCCTGAGACTATGACCAGGCCCCTGAGACTATGACCTGAGTGGAAGGCAGAGGCTTAACCCACTGAGACACCCAGGCGGCCCTGTACGGAATTATTGAATCACTGTATGGTACACTTGAAACTAATATAACACTGTATGTTAACTACACTGGAATTTTTAAAAATAAATTTGGCCAAAAAAAAAAAAAGAATTGCATAAGTTGTATAAAGTTCCTGGGCACTCAGATGAGCTCAGCCAGCACCAAGCACTGTTGAAGGCAAGGCTCCTGGCCTAGAGGATCTCCTCTTCTACTGGGGGAGGCAGCAAGTAAACACCAGCACAGTAGTCAGTGTTCTGGAAGAAATGATCTCTGGTGCTGCAAAGCAGAGAACAATGAAAGGAATGTTCAGGGAAGACTTCTTGGAGGAGGTGCCTCCTTTCTGAGGATGTTAGAAGCTATTCAATTGGCAGAAGAGAGCTGCATGTGTGAAAGTTTGAGAAATATAAAAATATGACAAAACTAAAGTACAGGACAAGAACTTAGGGTTCTAGAAGTGAGACCCGAGACTGGAAACCAACCTGGCAGGGTCCACACAGGGAGGGGCCTTGTTTGTCCTATCAAATAATTGGTGTTTATCCCGATGGTTGTGGGAGACACAAGGATGATGAGATGGATTTTTTTTTTTTAAGATTTTATTTATTTACTTGACAGACAGATCAAAAGTAGGCAGAGACAGGCAGAGAGAGAGAAGGGAGGAAGCAGGCTCCCTGCTGAGCAGAGAGCCCGATGCGGGGCTCATCCCAGGACCCTGGGATCATGACCTGAGCTGAAGGCAGAGGCTTTAACCCACTGAGCCACCCAGGTGCCCCATGAGATGGATTTTTTATTTAGAAGCTTGCTGTACCCTCCATATGGAAGGCAGTTGATTGGGAGGAGGACAAATAGTAATCTGAGAGCCCAAATTAAGGTATAGAAAGGGAGGACTGGATTTCAGAGATCAAAGAGATAGAATGGACGGGGCCTGATGACCAGTTGGGGGGGGAGGGCAGCAAGCTTGGGTGACAGTTTATAGCAGCATCTTTCTGTGAGACACAGAGCACAGTAGGAGGGGATTTGGGTTGGGAGGGAAATCTAACTTCATCGTTAATGCTTTAGGAGGGCCAGGCGGGGCATCGCAACATGTCTGCTAGACATCTCGGGGCTGCAGGTGCAGCTCTGGAGTTTATGGGGGAATGTTTGAGATGTGGGAGAAACTGAGGTAACCCACAAAGAAGATCTAGAAAATCCTAACCTGAAGGTTGTTTTTTAAAATGGACCCACTTGGTCAGAGACACCTGGGTGGCTCAGTGGGTTAAAGCCTCTGCCTTCGGCTCAGGTCGTGAACCCAGGGTCCTGGGATTGAGCCCCACATAGGGCTCTCTGCTCAGCAGGGAGCCTCCTTCCCGCCCCCTCCCCCACCCCCTGCCTGCCTCTCTGCCTGCTTGTGATCTCTGTCCGTCAAATAAATAAATAAAATCTTAAAAAATGGATCCACTTGGGGTGCTTGGGTAGCTAAGTAGTGAAGTGTCTGCTTTTCGATCAGGTCATGATCCCAGGATCCTGGGATCGAGCACCACGTCGGGCTCCCTGCTCAGCAGGGAGCCTTCTTCTCCCTCTACTACTCCCCCTGATTGTATTCCTTCTCTTGCTGTCTCTCTCTCTGTGTCAAATAAATAAATAAATAAATATCCTTAAATTAAAAAAAAATAAATAGAAAAAAAATGGACCCACTTGAGTATGTGTATAAGCTGAGACAAAGTAGCTAGGACACAGGATGTGAAGATCCAGGAGAGAAGGTGACTATGGATCTATTTTTTAAAGACCTGAATGCTTGGGACACCTGGGTGGCTCAGCTGGTTAAGCGTCTGCCTTCAGCTCAGGTCATGATCCCAGGATCCTAGGATCAAGTGCCCCATTGGGCTCCTTGCTCAGCAGGGAGCCTGCTTCTCTCTCTCTCCCTCTCTCTCTTTCTGACTGATAAGTAACAAAATCTTTAAAGCCAAAACCAAAAAAATCTGAACAGTTGTCATGTGCCTGGCCCTTTTCTAGGCTCTGGGTTTCACATCATCTGTTATCTCTTCTGCAAGGACATTTCAGTTTATCCCCTGGTGAAGAGAAGTCACATTATTCTCTCATCTCATGCAGGTGTAGTAACCGTTCCATACCTCTGAAGGGACTTGATGTATCCAAAGTAATCAGAAGCAGTTACAGTGGGAAGAGACCTTAAAGTCAAGGCCACTGTACTTAATCTTGCCTAATCTTTCCCACTGAATGTAAGAAAAATGTGTCATAGAGATCACTCTCTTCAGAATTCTTTCCCTGAACCTTTGTTTTCTCTTGCATCCAGTGGCTCCAGGCTGTAGATTTCAACCTACTAGGTTTGCTTCTTTATTTTCACCAGCATTGCTTTGCTTTTCTCTTTTTTCTTTTCTTTCCTTTCCTTTCCCTTCCTTCCTTCCTTTGATTTTATTTATTTTAGAGCAAGAGCATGAGCAGCGGGAGGGACAGAGGGAGAGAAAGAATCTCAAGCGACTCTGTGCTGAGCTCAACACTGGGCTCAGTCTCACAACCCTGAGATGAAGATCTGAGCTGAAATCAAGACTGGGTCGTCTAATAAACTGCGCCTCCCAGGCGCTTCACCTCGCCAGCTTCTAGCTAGTGTTGCTGCCTCTGAGTTCAGTTTCTCTCAGTTCATCTGCTTACTGGGCTTCAGTGATGTTTTTCTTTATTTGAGAGAGAGAAGGAGAGAGCCAGGGGCTGGGGGGGGGGGGGGGATGCGGAAACAGAGGGAGAGGGACAGGCAGACTCCACTCCCAGCATGGAGTCCCATCACGAGGCTCAATCCCAGGATCCTGAGATCATGACCTGAACCAGAACCAAGAATCGCCACTTTAACCGACTGAGCCCACCAGGCGCCCCTTCAGTGATCTTCTAAAATGAAAATACATGTTTAAAATAATGCTTGTAAGGACTCACCAGCACAGGATTATTTTGTATGGGCTGCGAGGTTTGTGCTCTGCACAGAAGCTTGAAATCTGAGCTGTGCTCTGCCAAGCCCCAGGGGGCTAATTGGCCCAGAGGAAGAGGTGCTTTTTCTAATCTGTCTGATTTAGGTACGTTTTTCTAACCTGCAGAGGCATCTTTACTGTGCCAGTGGTAGCCTCTGTCTTCATCAGCTTCTGGGTAAAAGCCATAGGCTTTTTTTTTTTTTTTTAATTTATTTATTTGACAGAGAGAGAGATCACAAGTAGGCAGAGAGGCAGGCAGAGAGAGAGGAGGAAGCAGGCTCCCTGCGGAGCAGAGAGCCCGATGCGGGGCTCGATCCCAGGACCCTGAGATCATGACCTGAGCCGAAGGCAGCGGCTTAATCCACTGAGTATCCGAGGCTTGCTTTGGCTAACCTCCGTATTGTAATTTCGGTCTCCTCCCCCTTGTGCCCTGGCCTTTAGTCGTCCCCACCTGCAGTATTTCCCATGGCCAGCAGGTGTCAGGCTTTGCACAGGTGCTCTCTCTCTGCAGTTAAGCACCTCCCACCCAGACTATGCGGTCATTCCCTTTCCAGATTCAACTTCAGGGTTATCCTGAAGCCATCACTTAGACATAGAAGCCTTTCATAGGAACCTCTGTACACATAGTTTATATTTCTATCTCGTGTGGTTGATGTTTTGAGCTTACATGTGTCCCTCAAAGAGGGCTTTAAGAACACAGAGCAGATGCTTTCTCACGTTGATAATACATATTTTGCAATAATTTTGCTTTAGGTTCTGACAGAAGTAAAGTTTGCAGAAGTCGTGTTCCTGCGATAAGAAACAAAGATGTGACCTTCCAGTTATGTAAAGCTCTCAAGTGCTGTTTAAGTATATCAAGTGCATTAAAGAACCTGGAGCTGAACGGACTAGTGCTGCGAGAGAGAGATTTGACTGCTTTGACAAAGGTAAGGCTTCTCCAGTGTGTCCTGCAAACATTGGATATTTGCTTTAGGAGGAAACTCAACCCATAAAAATTTTAACTTTTTCTTCCCATTAAAGGGATTGAATAAATCCACCTCTCTGGTGCACCTGTCTCTTGCAAACTGCCCAATTGGAGATGGAGGTTTAGAAAGTAAGTTTCAGTGGTTTTTAAGTCTCCTTCAACCAAACTGATCTCAAGTCTCCCTGCTTGCATGTTAATTGCTGTCTGTACCTTTTCTGCCTGGATTGTCTCCCATGCCTGATCAAACCGTGGTCTTGTCTCACCTGTACACTGAAAGTTTGTCATGCTGGATACTCTCCGAACCATTTCACTTAGATTATGTTAAGCCACAAGCCACACAAGTATATATTATATTGTTCGTATATATGTAGTATAATACTATATATATGCTGTATGATATATACTATATTATTTCATTCATCTTTTTATTATCAAGAAATAATTATGGGAAGGGACATAGCAAAATGTAAAGACAAAAGAATCATTATCCTTAAATAGTTAAAACATCTGTATGCAATCATAATGACAAAATGCACTGTGTTATGTACTAAAATAGGAAATACATGCAAAGTGCTACGGGAGTATATAAAAGGGCAGCAAATTCAGTGGTGTTGGTGGGGGGGTATCATAGAAGTAATCACAGAGAAAGTAATTGTTGATTGGGGTCCTGAAGAATTAGTGTGTTCACTGTATCCACTAGTGGTCTGGGGTGGTAAGGAAGGCTGCACTTTAATTTGAGGGGATTAAGACTTTGACATGTTCTGTCTTACATTGCTCTAGTATATTGCATAGCACCTAGTAAAACTCTGGGTTTAGAGTTGACATTTAAATTGACGGATAACTGATAAATGAGTTTGGGTTCTATCATTGGGAATAGGAATATATAGGAAGAGTCTTGGGCTTTTTAGGTTTTTCTTTTTCTTTCTTATATCTCAAAAGGTATAGAGTACTTTACTGACTAGTTGGGCATAAAGTTTGCCAGGTTCAGAATATTCAATTCTAGCATCTAGATAAAATTAAACTGTTGCTGTAAACTAGAATAACCCTTTATTACTGACATATTTTTAGAATGCACCAGTCCATCCGTTGCCTGGGAAGATTGTAGATAGTGATTTTAAGACTACAGCTATAAACCTCTGGTAGATTCAGGGAAAGCAATTAAGTAGAATTGACCAGACTGTATGGGCTCTTCATCTTATCGTGTGTGTGTGTGTTTTTTTTTTTTTCTTTTAGTTATTTGTCAAGGTATAAAGAACTCTATCACTCTTAAGACAGTAAACTTCACGGGGTGTAATCTGACATGGCAGGGAGCAGATCACATGGCCAAGATCTTAAAGGTGATTTTCTGTTTAAACTTTCATGAAAACATATTCTGTGATTAAAGCACATTAATATTCTGATACAAGATGGCACATCTTTTCTTGTCTTTTGATATACATTATTACAGTTTTGTTGAAAGATTATTACCAGTTTTCAGTTTGGGGTTCTACCACTAAGGAAAAGTAATCCATTTAACCGTAGGAATAAAAGATCTAGTGTATAATACATTATAAATAATACTTTCATGTATTTTTAGTTCTTGGAAACAGCCCATCACTGGGTGTTACAGTGTTTCTAAAACGTAGCCAGGCCCATTCGCTGACTTAGTGACTGTGGCTGTTTTCGTGCTACAGCAGAGTTAAGTATTTGCAATGGAAACCTTATGGGCCACAAAGCTGAAAGATTTACATTTGTGCCTGTGCAGAGCAAGTCCATTGACCTGACCCCAGATACAGAAAAAAGTCAGCAGCATGGATTCTGAAACCAAATATCCCAGTTTCAGATTCTAGCTCACCAGTTTCATAGCTTCTGACCATGGACACATTACTTAGCCTCTCTGCTTAATTAGGAGGACTAAATGAACTAGTTTGTATAAAATAGTGCCTGGCACATTATAAGCACCGTGAAGGTGTTTTGCTGTGATTTCTACTTTTTGCTTTTATAAGTTATTGTTCATAGAAAAACGGCACCAATGATTTTCCATTTAGACTGGCTTAGGAACTTTGAGTCTTTTGTTGTTTGAGCATGTAGTAAGTTTTCTTTCTTTTAAAGTCAGTGTTCCCTGTTACCAAAATTTGTCTTATGAATACAGAGAATTGAATATGTCTTTACGACTCTATCTGTGGTTAAAAATCAAACCATCAATTTCCTGAGGGAGGTCAAACTGGCTTTGCATACTGGAGGCCTCTAAAGTTGGTGTGCAAACTCTAAAATAGTAAGATCCATTGAGTCAGGGAAAGAAAATACTGGAACCTCTATATTCCTCTTGTAGTATTTAAAAAATAACCGTGTGGTTTATAATGTAGGTGAAGTGTATGTGCAGAACTGAACGTGTAACTTCGCGTATATAATTTATCAGTAAATAGATCCATGTTACAGAAAGTTTACTGCAGGATGCCCAGTCAAGTGTCTGGAAAACACGAGAGGACAGAATGATAGAACTTAGAGCCTCAGCAATAACAGAATTTAGAACCAATTCCCTGACTTGGCAGATAAAGAAAATAAAATGTATAGAATGTAATTTGATTATCAAAGTTTATGTGACTAATCAGCCACAGGTCACTCAGTGCTAGAATCTAATCACTGGCAAATTAGAATCTGGATCCCTGAGACTCTTGAGCTAGAATCGACTATTGAGCCTCTCGGGGTGACTCTCTTGGCTTATATGCTTGGTATGTGTGTGTAAATGTCTGACATGATAAGCCATCCTCAGTAGGCATACCCTGCTTCCTTATCCAGATGTCTTAATTTCATCCTGTTAAATCTTTGAAGTATCAGACCATGAGAAGGCACGAGGAAATCTGGGCCGAGAGTCTTCGTTACAGGAGGCCTGATCTGGACTGTATGGCTGGTCTGAGGCGCATCACCTTGAACTGCAACACACTCATTGGTGACCTTGGTGCGTGTGCTTTTGCAGAATCTCTCAGTGAGGATTTATGGCTTAGAGGTAAATCCTAGAATTTTTTAAATGTTAAGTATGTTTAGCTTTTGGCTTGATACCATTGTCATGGGATTTTTTTTTAGCCTTATTTTTTCCAATACCTTTTACTGTGCTTTTAAGCTTCTCTAAGAGTTGCATATACTCTGTAGGAAATACAGAGTAACTAAACAAAATTACTCATAATCTTAATACACATTTTAGCGTACCTTCAGTGTTTTGTTTTTCTATAAACATGTTCATACACTTCAGAGACTAGAAGAGTGGACTCATGGTTCAGTTACTCTTTCATGCTCTTCTCTTACTTAATGATGCATCATATAGTCCCCCATTATGTTGATGTACACTAGTTTAATCCTTTGCGATTAGATTTAAACACTTTGTACTTTGCTCTGTCAGGAACAGTGTGTAGTGAACCCATCTCTGTGACCATTGCATTAGCTCTATAGATTAAGTTACTAAAGGTGGAAAGACCTCATAATGTGACATATTTTTATGACTTACTGCACATTGCCGAATTCCCATCCAGAAATCCTGTGCCAATTTATAATCCGCCTTAACAGTGCACGTGAGGCCTCTCCCCTCACAAATGCTGGCTTGTGTCACTAGTAAAAAAAACCGTAATGCTATAAAAGTGATAACCCTTCCTTTTTAATTTTTTATTTTATTTTTATTTTTTTAACCCCTCCTTTTTTATGCAGGTGGGATTACTCCAAACTTTATAGATTTTTAAATTTAATATGGTATGAATATCTCAAGAAGTCCATACATTTATATTTCCCACATCATTTTTAGTGACTTGCCATTATACGAATATGCCGTGGTCCATTTTGCTTATTTATTGCTAGATATATGAGCTCTTGGCAGGTTTTCACTGTTAAAAACAGTACTCTGATACATATCCTTGCCTATGTCTCTTACTTCCTTTGGTTAAATTCTTAGTTGCTAGGTCAGAACGGCATGTACATTTTCAAGGTTTTTGTTACGTGATCTTGACCTACTCTGATGGAAAAATCTCGTTTTATTGTTTTAATTTGTATTCAGTTTATATGCTCGTGACATGTAGTGGCTATTTTTATTAATTTGGCTAGTTGGTTAATTATATCCTTTGTCCATTTTGTGGTAAGAGTTTGCGAGGATTGCATTGTGTTGTTTCCATATGTCTGGCTTATTTCTGTGTGTCATGGGGTTTTAAAAGACCTCAGTTACTTTAGTGTAATGGTTTATACAACACTTTTAAAAAAGGGCTCATAACGGGGCGCCTGGGTGGCTCAGTGGGTTGAGCCTCTGCCTTCGGCTCAAGTCATGATCCCAGGGTCCTGGGATCAAGCCCCACATCGGGCTCTCTGCTCAGCGGGGAGCCTACTTCCCCCTCTCTCTGTCTCTGCCTGCTTCTCTGCCTACTTGCGATCTCTGTCTGTTAAATAAATAAATAAAATCTTTAAAAAAAAGGGGGGGCTCATATGATAGTTTCCTCCTAGGTAGTGTTTTTTATACTTGTGCTTTTGTGTTGATCCCTTTGGTTTAAATGAGTATGTTGTTCAGCCTCAGAACTACTAGTATTATGATCATTTGTTCTGTTCTTTGACCTTTTCAAGACAGTGTTCTTGACTGTCATTCTTTCATGGTAGGTTCTTAGCATATGTTCCCTATTCACACATTCTTCGGATTTGTTATTATTTACACCCTCTTTGACGTCTTTCTTCGCTTTTCTTTTCTAAAACTAACAATTACTACATATCTGCTATTTGGCTTTTTCCTTTTAACTAGTTTTAAGAGTGATTTGGAACTCAAGATCGTATCGAAAGAATGCAGCGTGTTCTCTGAGCTCCACCCAGCTTTTGCCTGTGCAGTTTACTCTGCCACTAGCATCTGTTTTTTAACACATTTGTTTTTTAAGATTTTATTTATTTATTTGACAGACAAGAGATCACAAGCAGGCAGGGAGGCAGGCAGAGAGAGGGGGAGGCAGGCTCCCCACTGAGCAGAGAGCCCAATGCAAGGCTCAATCCCAGGACCCCGGGATCATGACCTGAGCCGAAGGTAGAGGCTTTAACCCACTGAGCCACCCAGGCACCCTCTGAGACCCCTTTTGTGAGGTTTTTCACTCACAGACTAGAGTTATTCTTCACCTCTGTAATTACAAAATATGTTGGCTCATTTATTGGTACTAAGAGCAGGCTAGTCATGGCTCATCCAAGAATTTTTTATTGGATTTTGTATTATATGTGTCTGTATGCACTTTTCTATTTTTCCTTCTTCAACACCCAAGATTAAAAACCTGCCATGACTTCTTGTACAGAAATCTTACATGAGCTTTTACATGAATACGCAAGAGTTTTATGTGTGTCAAATCTGTGTAGAGTTGGCAAGTGACCTTTTGTCTTTCTTCAAAAGCACTTGACCTGCAGCAGTGTGGCCTCACCAGTGAAGGAGCAAAGGCTTTACTAAAGGCCCTCGAAACCAACAGAACTCTGGTCGTTCTGGATATAAGGAAAAATCCACTCGTTGGTATGTCACTCCCTTTTTTTTTTTTTTTTTTTTTTAAAGATTTTATTTATTTGACAGAGAGAAATCACAAGAGAGGCAGGCAGAGAGAGAGGAAGGGAAGCAGGCTCTCCGCTGAGCAGAGAGCCCGATGCAGGACTCGATCCCAGGACCCTGAGATCATGACCTGAGCCGAAGGCAGCGGCTTAACCTACTGAGCCACCCAGGCGCCCCGTCACTCCTTTTTTAATTGATGAACAAATAACAAAACAGAAGGAATGTGTTCGTGTGTTGACAGTTTTTAAAACCTAATGTGTTTGCTTTCCTAATGCTATACTTTCCTAATCTTGTACTTCCCTTGTGTTTTAGCAGATAATTTACTAACTAACATGAGTTATACGTGTAAATTGCTCTTGGCTGCCACTCTGAACAAGGCGAGCCTAGATTATAAGCTAGCTTCCACCAGGAGAATTAGCGCCTCTGCATTGCTGCAAAGAGCATTTCATTCATTTCTCAGTGTAGCAAGTAATTTTTTAATCCTTTCTGTGTTCCAGACACAGGCTTTAGGCACTAGGAATGTAGCAGTGAACGGGGTCAACCAAAGTCTTACCTTCTTGGAGCTTATGTTCTAGTGGAAGAATTCAAGTAGAAATGAATAGGCAGATAAGTAGTGTGATTTTAGATGGTGGGAAGTACCAAAACAGCCTGAGGTAAAGACCCTGAAGGGGGCAGTAGGGCTGTATTCCATTTGGTGAGGGACAGGTTTACTGGAGAAACGGCTTTTCAGGGGAAAGCTGAATGAAAAGAGTGACTGGCCATTGGGAGACCTGGAGGCAATGTGTACACAGGTGACAGGGTGGGTGGAGTATTTAAGGAAAACATGGAGGCCACCATGGTCGGAACTCTGAGTGAAGGAGAGCAAGGTATGCAGGGAGGTCGCAGAACTGGCCAGGGGTGTGATCTTACAAGGTCTTGAAGGCCAGAGTAAGGATATGGACTATTCTAAATGAGTGGAGCGTTTTGAGCTGGAAAAGGCTTGATTGTGTTTCAATAAGATGACTCTGCTGTAGAGAATAGACCTGGGGGTGGGGGAGAGATAAAAAAGGAAAATGGGGAGACCAGTCAGGAGACTATGACTCCCCTCAGGAGTCCAGATAAGGGCTGTTTATGGTTTGCCTTAGGGTGGAAGGTTGGGGCTGGTGAAGCAGTTCAGTTCAGTTGTGTTTTAGGGGGTAGCTAATAAGACAGATCAGGTGTGGGTATGAAGGAAATAGTAATAAAGAAGCAAAGAAGTGCTGGATGATAACGGGTGCAACCAGTTGGTACCACTCACTGAGAAAGGGGGTCTGATGAGAGGAGCAGCTTTGAGAGAATATCAGGACTTTGGGTTTGGTGGACTAGATGCCCTTTAGGAATCTAAGCATCTGGGCAGTGCCCAGACTTTTGCTTTCTATCCAAAGCCACGTTAGACACAAAGTGGTCAGATTTCATCTTTGCTGCTGCCAAAAGAATAGTCACTGTGGGCAATATGGGAGGGGGCATACTTTCGTGTTAGGTTTCTGAGGAAGAAATTAGAATACTAAAAAGGGAGAAATAGGTATATAATCACATAATGTGTGTTTTATATTTAGTTTAATGTGAAAAGCAGTAATTAGTTTGTTTTTTTTGTAGTTTGTTTGTTTTTAAATGGGAATAACCGCTCATTGGGAAGCAATTACTATAATTTCGATTTATTTTACTTTAGATCATTCTGTGATGAAAGCAGTTATCAAAAAAGTTCTCCAGAATGGAAGGAGCGCCAAGTCAGAGGTAACATGTTGTAGTTCTCTGGGAAGAATTTTTCTTTAATTGCATGTTTTTCTTTTTTTCCCCCCTCATAAAACTATCAAGGCATTTTTCTGCCATCTTAAATCAATTAAGTCAAATCAAATGGCTTTTCTGTTTTGAAAACATTGTGTGATTCTTTAATTTGAGGTCCCAGAAATGCAGATTGCAAACCTTTTGTTAACTCAAAATAGCTTAATTTCCAATTGAGATCAAACCCTTATAAATAACCTGTAACTGAAATAAGTGTTTTTTATTTCTCTTCCAGTACCAGTGGATAACTTCTCCATCAGTGAAGGAACCATTCAAAACTGCTAGACAGAAAAAGAGAACTATAATTCTGGGAAATGGTCGGAAGGGGAAAGCTACTATTAGAATCGGTAACTCCTTGCATTTTTAACACGGCTAGAACTTATGCTATATATGTGTTCCAATGGCTAAAATTAGAATCTCTTCCCATTGTGTGATACTGTGGGTAACAACCAGGATTAACCACACTGCATATAGGAAAGACTGTAAATGTTCTGATACAGATCATGAAAATTTATGGAATTAGAAACAATTTTTAAAAGAGATGCTAATATTTCCATTTTTTTAATTAACCAGCGATGTGTTCTTAAAAAGTTCATTATTTTGAATATATTTCTTTTTTTTTTTTTTAAAGATTTTATTTATTTATTTGACGGAGAGAGAGATCACAAGCAGGCAGAGAGGCAGGCAGAGAGAGAGGAGGAAGCAGGCTCCCTGTGGAGCAGAGAGCCTGATGCGGGGCTCGATCCCAGGACCCTGAGATCATGACCCGAGCCGAAAGCAGCGGCTTAATCCACTGAGCCACCCAGGCGCCCCTTGAATATATTTCTTGGTTAAGATTTTCGTTTTCTCTTCCTGTAGTCTATTAACATAGACAATGGAGGTACTCAGGTGACAAGGTGGAAGGAATATTGATGTGATTCCACAGATCTCGAATAAAATTTGCCATTTTTCTTCTTTCACTTCATTTTAAATTGAATTAAAATTCTATATGATTTCATAGTTAATATTTTTTTATGTATTCACAAGGTTTCATTGAGTTCAGTCTATTTTTTAAATTAGTGAAAGATTTGGGGTGCCTGGCTGGCTCAGTCGGTAGAGCACATGACTCTCGATCTTGGAGTCATGGGTTTGAGCCCCATGTCAGGTGTGGAGCCCACTTTAAATAAATAAATAAATAGTGGAAAATTCAAAATAACCTAAATATTATATAATTTTTTAATAGTATTGTAAACATTTCCATAAATACAACTTTTTTTTTTAACTATTAAAAGGTATGTTTTTTGATTCTCCATTAATCTCCTTGTTTGGTCAATAAAATATTGAGTAGGAGTTATTAAATCAAAAGAAAGCTTAACAATTCTTCTACCAAATTTTATTTTAAAATATATTTTAGTACTCAAATAGTATATGCAAGAAGCTGAGATTTGTAATGTTACAGTAATTAGATATTATTATTAAAAGTTTGCATCATGTGTAAAACATTCTTAAAAGTGTCTGAACTGGTATTTTGATATAATATTATTGTTTTTTAAAGATTGTATTTATTTATTGGAGAAAGGGAGACACAGAAATAGTGAAAGTGGACAGGAGGAGGGAGGAGAGGGTTAAGCACGCTACTTGCTGAGCAGGGAGCCCGATGTAGGACTCGATCCCAGGACTCCAGGATCATGACCTGAGCTGAAGGCAGTCGCCCAACCAACTGAGTCACCCAGGTGCCCTTGATATAATATTAGAAATAGAATTATATATAGGTAAAAAATACATATGTTATATTAGGATTTCTGTAATTTTAGTATCTGGTGGTATATAATAGGACTTCATGGAATGAGAATAAAAAATTTAAAATCTTTTTTTTTTCCTTAGCATGATTAAACAAAGTGGAAATGTGACTGAAGTTTACAGGCTCACTGAGCTATTTTAAGAGTAATTTTATTTCTTGGGCTTTTTTTGTATTTGCCTCAGTTATATGGAGACATAGAGGTAAGCCACAGCAATGTCTGGCTATGTAGTTAGATCCAGGTGAGTATAGGGTTAAATGTGTGAGTTGTGTCACATTCACATTGTAATCATGTGGGCAGAAAGAAGATAGGAACTTTAATGGGAACTATATCTCCTAACAAGATACATGCCAATTATTTTGGATTTAATTACAAATGGTATTTGCACTAATTTCTGAAAGTCAGGGGAGAAGTGTACACATACAAACCACAAATATACGAACATTTTTCCTTGAGAGTAATTAAGTTAGAAACAAAAAATAGCACAAAGTGAGTGGAACTTTTATATATTTTAACAGGTGTATAAATTTATCCAGAAAAATCACACAGGGTCATGTAGAGATTATCAATAAGCTACACTCTATGAAATATTTGCCCTCTGTTGCTACATATGCTTTACTTCTCATGCCGCCCTAATGCTGCTAAAGTAGTATAGTAAAATAGGTTTGAGGAATAAATATAATAAACCTATGTTACTTGTTTTGAGTAACAAAAAATATTTAAATGTCAATTTTAATATATGGTTTATTCTAAATAAAGTATTGGCATGTAGCTGTAGTTGTTGCTACTAACCATTTCATATAAGGATACTTGACTTTCTAATGCTGAAATTGGGCCAAGTCTCCATATTTTGCTCTATTATCCATTGGGTCTTACTTTTTTGTTTTCTATATGAAATCAAATGAGCATTGAAGGTGACAGACTTAGAGCGGGTAGCGTTGACTTACCTGCCACTTAGCAGCTTTCAGTCCTATTCCTTTGTTTTCACATAGGAAAACTAAACTTACGTTGAAATTTTGGTCCAATGCAGATTCTCTTTGGCAGGAATCAGGGATGTATCAGTGTTTCTCTATCTTTGAGATTCAGAAATACCAAAGATATTCTGAGATTCAATAAAATGAATGTTTCTGCATGATACATAAGGTGTATCGTGCATGTTTCATTTTTTGGGATGTATTTTTTTATTTACTTCTGCATGTTATGTGCATCTCATATATTTTAGTTAAAATGATAACTTGTTACTCTGTGAGAACTTATATTTGTAAACATTGCTAGTCTATGTAAAAGCATTTTTACAGAACAATCCTGTTATTAATGGCCTCGCATCATTGGCAGGTGCCTGTTTTATAAAGTGTGAACATGTGATGATTGCTGTGTCACCATTTAGTACATCTTGATTTTGTCCTTTAATGCTTTTGCAAACAGGATTGGCCACGAAGAAACCTGTAAGCAACGGAAGAAAACACTCCCTTGGTAAAGAGTGTTACGCTCCTCAACCTCTACCTCCTGGCGTGTCTGGTTTCCTGCCGTGGCGCACAGCGGAACGTGCAAAAAGGAGCAGGTAGAATATATATCTTCCTAACTTAAGTTGTTCAGAAATTTTCATTTTGGAGCTTCTATTATGTGGGTGGTCTCTAGTGGTTTCTCTAGAGGACAAAACGATAACACAAACCTGCAGCTTCTGCCTAATGAGTCCTTGAAGGAAGAAAAACAAAACAAAAACAGTTATAATTGGGAGTTGCAGGCTATTTCTGTGTCACAACAAATGCAACCCTGTGGGAGTCAAGAAGAGATAACATTCTCCGCACTGGTACAGGTAAGTAAAGGTTTCATTAAAGGTGGATATAATTGGGCAGGGCCCTACAGTGCAGGAGGAGGAAGTTGGATATTTAAGGAATGGGGAAAAAAGACATTTCCAGCCTGGAGAATAGTTTAATGCAGAATGGATGAGGAGAAGGGATTAGACTTAATCTAACTCATTCAACTGGCTTAAATCATTTTAGTGAATCAGATTTAGTAAATCAAATTAGATTTAACTAGTTTTAGCTGATTACTTACCCAGAGGATAACAGTGCCTAGCGATTTTTATCCTGGAAGTATAAAAGTCTCTTTAAATGGTCAAACTGTAATTTTAGGCCTGCTGAGTGAATTAATTTGCTATAGATTATTTTTAAATAACTTACAGGGTACTTTTCAAGAAATTGGGGATTAACAATTGCTTAAGAAAACAAAGACTTGGGGCGCCTGGGTGGCTCAATCATTAAGTGTCTACCTTCCTCTCAGGTCATGATCCCAGGGTCCTGGGATCGAGTCCCACATCAGGTTCCCTGCTTGGCAGGAAGCCTGATTCTCCCTCTCCCTCTGCTTCTGTTCCGTCTCTCACTGTGTCAAATAAATAAATAAATAAATAAATAAAATCTTTAAAAAAAAAAGAAAAAAGGAAACAAAGACTTGATTTTAAATAAGACTTGAGGTAGGTACTTCCTAAAATAATTGATGCTTACATTATATTGATGAATGTACTCTCCATTGCAAATGGTGATATGAATTATTATTGCATAAACTCTAGTTCCCAGGCTCCAGTCTTTACACTTCAGTTTTATGACTTTGTGATTTTATATCATCTTTTTATGATACTTCTTAATCTCAAGAGCATTCTGATCACAAGGAGTTGTCAATTGGAGAATGATTATTAGTCAAAGAAGTTAGATTGGAAATCTAAACCAGCCTGAACGTAGAAAGTGAAGACATCCCTCACCAGTTCAGGGAGTTATGACAAGCCAGTCTGCTAAATCCTGTTCAGTTTTCTCCATAGCAGAGCCTCCTGACTCCTTATTTTGAGCTTATTTTTTTATACAAAATTCACATGTACTATTAGTAGTAGTATTGTACATAACTCTAGCAAATTTTATGAACTGGCATTAACTGATGATGTTTACATCAATGTTTAACTTAATTTGTTGATATCTCTTTAGGGGTTTTCCAGTAATCAAAACTCGTGATGTATATAATCATTTGCAGGTACGTAATTCTCATATTTACCGTATATAGAAGATTAAGTGAGAACGGTGGAAGGTCATTCATTCTCTTTGTGTTTTAGACTAAACAGAGCCTTACATGGAACATTCCCTCTCTGAAATAAATCCATTTGCAACTTGTCAGGTTGCTCTCCCAATGACACTATGTAGTTCTGTGACTATGACACACACTGGGCATCTTGTGGGTCCATCTGTAAACAGGGAAGCCATTTCTCCAGCCCACAGGTCACCTGTAAGCCCAGTGAAAGGAATTTGACCGCTCTTCCTGACCCAACACACGGAGTTGTCATTTTCAAGAATGTTTTTATGTTTTCGAGAAATGTTATTTGAGGGCTTTTTTTTTTTTTTAAAGATTTTATTTATTTATTTGACAGATAGATCACAAGTAGGGAGAGAGGCAGGCATAGAGAGAGAGGAGGAAGCAGGCTCCCTGCCAAGCAGAGAGCCCGATGTGGGGCTCGATCCCAGGACCCCGGGACCATGACCCGAGCCGAAGGCAGAGGCCTTAACCCACTGAGCCACCCAGGCGCCCCTATTTGAGGGCTTTATGTAAAAGTTCCAGATCCTAAAGGCAAAATAAAGAAGTCAGAGTCTCTTGTCTCTCAGAGCACTTCCTCTGCCACCGAAGCCACACACATTCCCTGTCCTGCTGCCTCATGGTCTTAGAACCAGCCATTCCTGTCAGAGTGTCAGGTTCTTCTTCCCCCTTGTGCTGGGAGACTGCAGAGTTGCTTGGAGTAGGGCAACACTGCTGGATGGGGAGAAGAGCACCCCAGGTGTGAGCCCTGCCCCTTGCATGTCCAGAAGAAAGGGTGCACACCTCATTCTACCATTGGAACTTTCCTGTACTCTGGGATTTGTTGCCTGTGGTTAAAATGGCACCCCAGTGACTTGTCTTCTGTGCAGTTATGCAATCCCAGTGCTCCTCTTTTTGATCTGTAGACTTTTTATGGGGTCATGATCAGGTCAGTTTTCAAGTGTTTGGAAACAACATACTGAACTGCATTCCAGTGGCAGTGAAACTTGAGAGGAGAATTGTGTTACCGTTACAGTAGTTCTGGCTTACGGTGGCTGAAGGATGATACATGAGATTTTTGATGGGCCCGTTTTAGTTGTGTATGTTTAAGTGATTTACTTTTTAAATTTTTTTTCACTAGATATGTTGACTTTCTAATTATTCTTCTAATTCTTACCACTCCCCTATTGATGGATTTTCCTCCAAAAACTACATTTTCTTCCAGACTTTTTGTACAGTGGAGAGTAAATGTCTCATCTTCAGTGTAAAGTTGGTCTGAGAAAAATGTTCACCCTGGCTCCTCACTTGGCTTAGGTGAAAGAAAATTAAAAATAATATGGATGATTCCAAATATTAACCTTAACAGAATTCCATACGTTAACAGCAAAAATAAGTCATTGTTATTTTACTTTGTCATTGCTTGTTTTAGACTAAGTAGTAGAAGATATTTATAGATAATGACACGATACCTTAGATCAGTTTTGTTAAATGTCCTATAATATTTGGTATCTGATTTTTGTTATCTCTTCTACAACCTTGTCTTCTTTCTCTAAGCAATCAGATTTTCCTGTGACTGTGACAGTAGAGAGTCCTTCCTCCTCAGAAATTGAAGAGGTCGACGATTCATCCGAAAGTGTTCAAGAGGAGCCTGAGAAAACCAGTTTAAAACAAGAAGCATTAGAGGTACAAAGTTACCACTTTAAAGATCCAGAGATAGTTTTTTAAACCATAGCAGTTATTGGGCAGGCAGAAGCCTGATCAGGACACCGGAAGAGCTTGTACGTGGCTTTTGTCTTTCCCTCACCGGTTCCTTGGCTTAGGCCAATGTGGAAGGTAGAAATTTGAATTCAGAGAAAAACCAAAAAGGAATTTTTCCATTCCTAACCAACTGAGCCACCTAGGCGCCCCTTTTACTATTTGGTTTTTTAAAAAAGAAAGCCAGATTTTTATTTTCCTAATAAAAATTAATGACAGTAACATAGGGAAATTCTAAGCTAAGTACCTGGAAAATTATGAAATGTTAGAGTGGGATGAATCTGGAATTGATGTCAAATTATTCCTTATATCTTCTAAACGAACACCTATAATTTGTAGCCCTTAAAGTGCTTTGTTACTAAGTTGCACGGTAGAGACAAGACCCCAGACCGTCTAATTTGCGGTCATGGTCATTTTAGATGTGTTCATTTCCTGCACCCAGGCACTAGGGAGATTGTACTTCTAAAAGCAGCAGTAGGCACCGGGGAAGACCAAGGTCAGGAACTGTCACCAGGGATTACCTGATTCAGGATGTGCTGAGGACCCTCTCGGCTCTTCTCCATTTTGATAAGAAATTAAAGTGCTCGTATCAAAATTTTTAAGAATTTATCCACAACAATCAAGAGAAGGGATTTTTCAACATTTTTTACAAAGACAGAAGACAAGTGGGAGGGTGGGAAGCTGTGAACAGAGGAACACCACAACCTAGAATTGCACAGGGACTGGCTTCCGCCGAGGGGAATCTGATCCCCCTGGCAGAAATAGCTCCATCCTCAGATGCGCAGGGAGGAGACAGTGGAATTAGTAAAAATGTGACTGAAATACAGAGAGCAGGTGTGGGAGGTTTTTATTTGGGAGAGTTGACTCCCATCCCCACCCTCATTCTCCTGAAATGAGATAATTTTACTTTGGAAAAAACTGGGGAGTTAGATGTAAGTGATGAATCCCTAAATTCTACTGAAACCACTGTTACACCATATGGTAACTAACTAGAATTTGAATAAAAATTTGAGGGAAAAAATGGGAGAACTAGGGCACCTAGTGCAGTTGTACACCCTAGAAAAGAGTATTTGGGAGGTTCCTTATTATAACTGACTACCCACCTCTTCGCAGTCAACTGTGAGCTTCCGGGGAGCTTTCTGCTCTCATTCCTAAGTAGAAAATAACCGGTTCGCCTGAGAGTTGAGTAAAGCATACAACATGACGGGGTGGGAGGTGGGGGGGTTGGAAAAAAAGGAATAAAACAGGTACCTGGTAGGACCAGGGACTATTTGCTGTTAGCATCTCAACAGAAAACAGAACAAAATGTAAATATCAGCTTTGACAACAGAAAAGATAGATTTGGAAGGTAAACAAGAGGTGGAAAGAAGGGAAAAAGGCATGAATGTCCAATTCCCAAAGTGGGGCTTTGGGAGAGTTTATGGTCAATTAACAATACAGTTTTTTTAAGGTTTTATTTATTTTTTTTTTTAAAGATTTTATTTATTTGACAGACGAAGATCACAAGTAGTCAGAGAGAGGAGGAAGCAGGCTCCCTGTTGAGCAGAGAGCCAATGCGGGGCTCGATCCCAGGACCCTGGGATCATGACCTGAGCCGAAGGCAGACGCTTTAACCCACTGAGCCACCCAGGCGCCCCTAAGGTTTTATTTCTTTATTTGTCTCGGAGAGAGAGAGCACACACAAGCCAGGGGAGTGGTGGGCAGAGGGAGAAGAAGAAGCAGGCTCCCCACTGAGCAGGGAAGCCCCCAATGCAGGGCCAAAGGCAGACCCTTAACCAACTGAGCTACCTAGGTGCTCAGTTGGTTAAATCCATAAAAATATGGATTTTTAAGGATATCACTGCAAGTGAAAGGGTTCATGACCAGTGGAAAAACTAATGGGGACGTGACTTCAGTGAGAGAAATGGACTAGGAAAAGAGTGTAAATGAATTAACGTCTTTTTTAGTAAAGTAGGAAGTTAATAATGTCTAAAACTTAATCATGACATGGTCATATAAGTTTGTTACTTGGAAATAGAGAAGAATTGAAAATAAGAATGACTAAAGGCTCATTAAGAAAGGAAATCCAGGTGGGGCGCCTGGGTGGCTGGGGATCTGGGATCTGGGGTCCTGGGATCGAGCCCCGCATCGGGCTCTCTGCTTGGCGGGGAGCCTACCTCTCTCCCTACTTGTGATCTCTGTCAAAAAAATAAAATTAAATTAAAAAAAAAAAAAAAGAAAGGAAATCCAGGGATGGGGCAACGATGATGCTCAGTCGTTAAGCACCTGCCTTCAGCTTGGGTCATGATCCCAGAGTCCTGGGATCTAGCCCCACATCAGGCTCCCTGCTCAGCGGGAAGCCTGCTTTTCCCTCTCCCCCTCCCCCTGCTTGTGTTCCCTCTCTCGCTGTGTCTCTGTCAAATAAATAAAATCTTTAAAAAAAAAAAAAGGAAAGAAAGAAAGGAAATCCAGATGGCTAATAAACATAGAAAAGTGTCCAGTATGAAAGGCCAAACACTCCAATCCCATTAACAAAAAATGTCTGATAATTATGGGTTTCCTAGACCTGGAGTATAATAGGAATCCCACACCTTGCTTATATAGGCATATAAATCTACATAGCTACTTTGGAAAGCATTCAGCGTTGTTCATTGCCTGAAGTTGTGTTACTACTCTACAGCCCAACCAGTTTCCCTCTTCCCTGCCCAGCTGGTGTATGTACTAGACTAACTGCTGCAACAGGACGTGTGTGTGATTTGCACTAGCACCAACTGGAAAACAGCCCAAATGTCCCATAAGAGTCAAAAATTAAATTGTGTGTATTCATTTAGTGGGAAACTATAAAGCAATAAAGTTTAACGAACTAGAGCTATCGGCAACAACGTAGATGAATTTTTAAAAACAATTTGACAGGAAGGCTGGATATGCTGTGATTCTCTTTTAGTGAAGTTAAGAATTGAGAAAACCAAAGGGAATTTTTAGGGATGCATGCATGTAAAGACGCATTTTTTAGTATGTATATCATATTTTACAATTAAAACCTGCCCAGAGGGCTACCTGACTGGCTCAGTCTATAAAGCATGCCGCTCTTGATCTCGGAAATGTGAATTCAAACCCCACGTTGGGTGTAAAGACTAATTAAAAAAATTAAAACCTACTTAAGAAAAGTTTGCCTCAAGGGGGCTGGATGTGTGAGTGAGTTGAGACTATTTGATTTTAAGTCCTTTGCTACTATTTGCGTTCACATATATTCGCTAGCATTAATTGAACATACCCTCCGTACCAAGCACTCTTCTGAGTTTTATGTGTGTGTGAACTCATGTAATCCTCCCAAGAACTGTGTCGTGTGCGGAACCTATCTTCACGTTAGAGATGAGGAAATTGAGGCCTAGAGTTCCTGAGCTTGCCCAAAGTTATACTGCTAAGGGGTAGGGCCAGCTTTTAGCCAGAGATTCTGAATTTTTAAAAATACAATCTGAAAGAGAAATTTAACTTTTTTGTTGTTGTTGTTTTAATATTTTATTTATTTGACAGAGAGAGAGATCACAAGTAGGCAGAGAGGCAGGCAGAGAGAGAGGGGGAAGCAGGCTCCCTGCTGAGCAGAGAGCCCCGATTCGGGGCTCGATCCCTGGACTCTGAGATCATGACCTGAGCTAAAGGCAGAGGCTTTAACCCCGGTGCCCCAGAAGTGTAACTGTTAATTATACACATAGATCTCATATTGGCACGGGTTTATCTCATTCAGCAATTACTTATCGCGGACTTTAAACTTGGCACATGTTCTGGGATAAGATACATCCCCTTCCCTTAAATTTCTTGCACTTTAAAGTGAGGAAACAAGCCAACAGTTACAGTAGAAGTTATATACCAAGTGATACATTGCTGAAAGCAGTCTAAAATCTTAGGAATCTTTTGAAGATCATTATTACAGAACCTTAAACATGCTCATTTGCTTTGATCTTAAACTCATTTTTATTGGCTTATTGCAAGAAAATTATTCTGCATATGGAAAAAGGCCTTCATGTGTAAAAATAGTTATTTTGTTTTATAATATTGGAAGGTTAGAAAGAATTTAAATGCTTAATGGAGGAATGCTTATAGAACCAAGAGACATGCTCAGTGGAATATTTGATAGCCCATTAAAAAAAGTCAAGTTTAAAAAAAAAAAAAAAGTCAAGTTTAGGGGTGGCTCAGTTGGTTAAGTGACTGACTCTTGATTTCAGCTCAGGTCATGAGATCAAGCCTCAAGTTGGGCTGCTTGCTCAGTAGGGAGTCTGTCTGAGATTCTTTCTCACTCTCTCTCTCCCCTCTCCCCTGCCAGCTCACAGGTGTGCCCACTCTCTTAAAAATAAATCTTTTTAAAAAATCAAGGCTATGAATCCCTTAATTATATAAAAAATGATTGGTCTAATGTACAACGGAAAAAAGTTGAACATAAAATTAGAGATAGAGTATGATGGGAGCTTTGTTTCAGAAAAAGAATCAAACTAGCCAGTGTACAGAAGGGGAAGGAGAGCAGATAACAAGAAGGATCATTAGTCTAATTTACATAACCGAATGTCATGTAATTTTCTTTTTAAGATATTATTTATTTGTCTGACAGAGAGAGACACAGCAGGAGAGGGAGTACAAGCAGGGGGAGTGGGAAAGGGAGAAGCAGGCTTTCCGCTGAGGAGAAAGCCAGGTGCAGGGCTCCATCCCAGTACCCTGGGATCATGACCTGAGTCAAAGGCAGACACTCAGGCGCCCCACGTAATTTTATTATCTAATCTTTTGGTACCATATTTTTTTTAAATGTAGACATTGAGCTTTTGAAAAACTTTTTATTTAAATTCAATCAATTAACATAATGCATTATTATTTTCAGAGGTAGAATTCAGTGATTCATCAGTCTTACATAATACCCAGCGCTCGTGACATCTCGTGTCCCCCTAATGTCCATCACCCGGTTACGCCATCATGCCAACCCCCCATCCCCCTTCCCTCCAGCAACCCTTAGTTTGTTTCCTATGATTACGAGTCTCATATGGTTTCATATTTTTTAAAGAGCATGAATTACTTAAAACTTTGGAGGAGGAAGGTACACTTTCTCATGAAAAGCCAACGTGATGTTCTAACTCCCTCCACTAGAGGGAGAAGCCATGTCATGTAATTGCACAATGTGCTGTTCATCTTTAGAGCCAGTTGAGAATGGAGCATTTCAGTCTGTACTTCCCTGATTGTGGTGAGACTTTGTTTACTTATTTGTTTAGAATTTCTGTGAACTAAGTTTTAACTATCAAAACCATTATATAAGTAAGTAGAGGAATTTTGCAATTTTTTTTCTTTGTCCCCATTTAAAATGTGGCTGGCTTCAAGTGTATAATGAAACATTAAAGAATTTGAAGTTATTAGATTATTTTTAAATTTTTAAACATAAGTTCTGAGTATAAAGTGTGTGTTCATTGAGCAAAATTTTAAAAACAATGAAAAACTTACTGAAAAAACAAAAGCCACCTCTATATGTACACACATCCAATCTACCCTTTTGCCATAAAAAAATACCAAAAATATTTTGTCCTTTCACTAAATACTCTTACATACCAGAGAATCTTAGATTAAGTTTATGTACTATCTTCCCTGAAAAAACACACAGAATATAGAACTCCTGAGGCCCATTCATTAATTCTGGTTAAGACCTCTTATTGTCAGTGTTTTTTAGTGGCTTCACAGAGCATTTCTTCAAATGGGTATGCTGTTTTTATTTAAACTAACCCACTTTGGAAGCTTGTAGCTTACTTCTAGGATTTAGTTCTAAAACAGTCCTGTGTAACATGTCGGTAGATAAATCTTTGCTGCATCTCTGGTGATTTCCTTAGGGTAAATTCCTAGGTGTAAGATCGTTGGTATGTACTCACTGTCCAGAAGCTGGTCCTAGTTTCCTCTTTCAGTGACAGAATATAATAGAGTTCCTCCCCTCAACCCACATGCACCAAGGACAAGCTGAATTTTAAGTTGAAATTCTTTGTTTATGTGATTGTTCAAAAGCCTTTAAAATGTATAAATATACCTCCTTGTTTTAATAAATAGAGGTATTTTATTTATTTATTGCTGCATAAGACACCAGCCCCAAAACAGTGGCTTAAAACAGTAACATTTATTTTGTTCATGAACCTGAGGATTGAGTAGTATATTAATTTTCTGTTGCTGTGAACTTAGTGGCTTGAAACAACACCTGCTGACGAGCTCCCAGTTCTGTAGGTCAGCAGTCCAAGTATGGCACGACTGGGCTCTCTGCTCGTCTCATAAAGATGAGCTCAGGATGTCAGTCAGGCTGTGTTCCCATCATGAGACTCTGGGAAAGAACCTACTCCCAACGACACAGCTCATTGGCCTAATTCAGTTCCTGGAGTTGTAGGACACAGATCCTCCTTTCCGTGTTGGCTGGATGTCAGGGGCCAGTCTCAGTTCCTAGAGGCCTCCCTCCTGCCTGCCTTGCCACCATATCACACTTGACATGTTCCAAGCCAGCCACAGAGAATCTCCCCTTTGTCCCTTTTTTACTTTAGATCTTAAGGAAGACCCCAGTCCCTTTCAGTGGGCCACCTGATTAGGTCACATCCACCAGAATAATCTCTTAAGATCAATTAAAGATTTGAGGAACCTTAATTACATCTACAAAATCCCTTCACTGCAGCACCTAGACTAGGATTTGATTAACTGGGAGGATTAATAGTTTAGCAGGTAGGAATCTTGGGGCGTGGTGGGGGGAGCTCTCTTAGAATTCTGCCAACCACTGCAAGGACTTTAAATGTCTTGTTCTTGGAAATTAAAAGGGGGGTTACCAATGTGCATTCTATTTTACTGATGTTGGTGAATGGGGAAATGACCACTTCTGTGAACAGGCATGTAACCCAACTTCCTGAGTTCAGAATGTGGTTCTATAACAATGTGACGTGGTCTTGGGTGTCCTACTCTACTTATCTCTGCCTCTGTTTTCTCACCTGCAAAAAGACATGGAGTTAATAATTGTTCTTTCCTTGTAGGTCTTTGATGATTAAATTAATATCCTGGAAATTCCTACTAAGGGCTTGGCACGTAATGAAGTTCTTTAAAAGTGTTTACTGTTTAAAAAATGCATTTGAGGGGTGCCTGAGTGGCTCAGTGGATTAAGCCTCTGCCTTCAGCTCCCGTCATGATCTCAGGGTCCTGGGATCGAGCCCCGCATCGGGCTCTCTGCTCAGCAGGGAGCCTGTTTCCCCACCCCCCCAGCCCTGCGCCTCTCTGCCTACTTGTGATCTCTTTCTCTCTGTCAAATAAATTTAAAAAAATAAATAAATAAAAATTTTAAAAATGCATTTGAATCTGAAATAACATAATTTGGGTGGATTAACTGTGTTAATAAGATTTCTAGTTATAAAGGGACCTATTAATAAAAGTAGAATTTTCCCTTCTCGGCCTTAGTTTTTTATTTATTTCAGACTTAACTATATTATACACATATGCCTTTTATGGTGAGCTGCCACATATTTATCTTGAAAAGTATTGGATTCAAATAAATTTTTAATATGCTAATTTGATATTTTTGGTAATTAATTTCACCAGCATGGTATGATATGATCATAAGTAGTAGATTATAATCCTGAAGTCTGGGCACCTGGGTGACTCAGTTTTTAAGTGTCTGCCTTTGGCTTAGGTCATGATTCCAGGGTCCTGGGATTGAGCCCCACATCCGGCTCCCTGCTGGACAGGGAGCCTTCTTCTCCCTCTCCCACTCCCCCTGCTTGTATTCCCTCTCTCGCTGTGTCTCTCTCAAATAAATTAAAAAAAAAAAAAAAAATCCTGAAGTCTGAGTTTACTTGTGGCTCTGTGCCTATATCCTTGGTGAGATCTATAACTGGAAAGGCTTTTGGATATGATACTATGAATTGTTTATAATACTTACTCTATTTTTTCACACTAGGAGAAACTGGAAGAGTGCCTAAAGCAGTTAAAGGAAGAAAGAGTAATAAGGTTTAAGGCTGATAAACGAGTCAGTGAGGTAAACAAGTTTTTTCTTACTTTTGAAAGTGTTTTGGTTTTATTTTTATTTGATCTTAAGGCATACACATGCAGTTTATAAATTCTTAAACTAATATATTATGAATTGGTTGTACCATATGAACCTTTGTATTTACTTATATTTAGGGGTCATATGATCTCTATTCCAAAAAATATGTTTTTAAAATGGAAAAATCTTAGGGATACCTGGGTGGCTCAGTCAGTTAGCCATCGACTCTTGATCTCAGCTTAGGTCCTGATCTCAGCGTTGTGAATTCAAGCCCTGCACTGAGGCCCACCTGTTTTGGGCATGGGGCAAATTAAAAATAAATAAATAAAATCTTAGCGGTTTTCTTGGTGCGTGTCTGTTTTTATGATGTTAACTTATTTTCTGTTTATGACGCTTCAGTTCAAGAAAGCACTTATGCTTGGGGGCGCCTGGGTGGCTCAGTGGGTTGAGCCTCTGCCTTCAGCTCAGGTCATGATCTCAGGGTCCTGGGATCAAGCCGCACATTGGGCTCTCTGCTCAGCGGGGAGCCCGCTTCGCCCTCTCTCTCTGCCTGCCTCTCTGCCTACTTGTGATATCTATCTCTCTCTGTCAAATAAATAAAATCTTTTAAGAAAAAAGAAAAGAAAGCATTTATGCTTATAAAGCTTATATAGTAACATAAAAGACATGATGAAACTATTTACTGACAGTGAATAATTTAAATAAATATGTATAAAATATTGGAAAACTAAGAATGCAATGAAAAATAAAAATATATACTATGAGAATTACATTAGGCTACTGTGCATGGAAGCAGGACATAAGCTCAGAAGTTGTATGTAAATGTAATTGATTACTATAAGGTGAGTTTGGGGAGGAACTTTTCCAAGTGCTACATGGGATTGATGAACACTTACTCATTCAGTAAAGGTTGAGCACCTTTAAGGTAAAAGCTCTGTCATGAACAAAAGAGCCTCTCTGAGAAATACTAGTCAGGTTTACCTGTGGCTTTAGATGAATAGGTGGTGAGGGGGAGGGGTCACATGAGGGAGGAAACATTTTCAAGAAGCCAAGGAAGATATTAGTCATTGTACAATTAAGAAGCTGGATACGATTTAGGACTTTTAAACTTAGCCATTTAATATTTTGCTCAGTGAAGTTAATCCTTAATGTCCAGCAAAGTTCGAACATGCTTTGCTCAAATCAGACTATTTCACTTTCTAATTTAAACTGATAAGAACAGATATTACACTTGATCTTAGCCAAAAGGCAGAGAAGTGATTCACTTTCTAATTTAAAGGGAACCTTAAGCAACTAATTTTTCTAATGTAAATGAGGGTCTGTTATGAATATAACCAGTTCGAAAAGTGATCTTTTGAAAGATCGTTAATAAAACAGTTACTTTGGTTTATTTATATACCACCTAAGTGTTGTATAGGAAACTTTGTTGGGTATTTTTGGGTTTTGATTCCTTTTTTTTTTTTTTAAGGTTTTATTTATTTATTTGAAAGAGAGAGTGTGACAGCGCGCACAAATAGGGAGGAGAGGGAGAAGCAGACTCCCTGCTGAGCAGAAAGCCCCACGTAGGGCTCAATCCCAGGACCCTAAAATCGGACCCGAGTCAAATGCAGAGCATATCCGACTGAGCAACCCAGGAGCCCCTCCACTTATGCCATTTTTTTTTTTAAGATTTTATTTATTTATTTGACAGAGATCACAAGTAGGCAGAGAGGCAGGTGGGAGGGGGGGTGGGGGGCCACCGTTGGGGGGAAGCAGGCTTCCTGCTGAGCAGAGAGCCCGATTCGGGGCTGGATCCCAGGACCCTGGGATTATGACCTGAGCCGAAGGCAGAGCAAAGGCAGAGGCTTTAACTCACTGAGCGACCCAGATGGCCCCTTTGGGTTTTGATTCTTCAGTGATGTAGTCTCTTTCTTTATAGGCAGAAATAGTAATTACAAATTAATTACATTTGAAATGTTTTGTTTTAGTTTTATTGCTTAAAAACTTTTTTTTTAGGACAATGGAAGAAAATCATGTCAGACATTTTCAATTTTCTTTTGTAGCTGGAACATGAAAATGCCCAGTTAAGAAATATAAACTTCTCTTTGTCTGAAGCCCTGCATGCACAGTCCTTGACAGGCATGATCCTGGATGATGAAGGTGTTTTGGGCAGCATTGAGAATTCTTTTCAGAAGTTCCATGCTTTCTTGGACCTCCTTAAAGATGCCGGGTTAGTTCATTTCTCTCCGTGGCATGATTCTCTTTGCATCTGTAATGATGGTTTACTGAGGAATGTGAGCAGTTTTCATTGTTTCCATAGTTGTCTTTAGCGTATAATATAGGGTATTTTTTAAGTGAGGAATTAAAAGAAATGCAAAATGGTAAACCTGCTTTGGTAGAGGAGAGAGCCCATTATAAAAGAATAACCTGTTGATAAGATAATTTGTAGGTATGGTTTTGGGGAAAGACTACATGAAGATAATTTTACTTGAAAGTATTCCAGAATGCATCGGAATTTCCTTCCCTTTTATTTATCTTCCTTGTAAAATATGTTTGAATTACAGTGGTTTTTGTCCTACACACAAAAATTATTATTAATCTGCAGGGCACATATAGATACAGATCAGTCATTCTCAACCAGGAACAATTTTGCTAAAGGAAGATACTGAAAGAACTGGAGATTGAAATTGATGGAGTGATGTTTTGTGGGTGAAGGGGTTGATGTTGAGAAGGAAGGAATGAACACATTTTTGGAAACTGGAGGAAAGGTGGTCAGGAAGTGGGGGTGAGGTGAGAGGTGATGCACTGGCTGCTTACTAGAAGCTGAAGCACTGAAATGGAGTAAGAAGTCGGCTGATGGTTGAGATGTTGCTGGGAGAAGAGGGAGTGCTGCAAAGGCTGTGTGAGCTGATGTGGTCCCAGAGCATGAATCTGGAAGGGCTCAGAATTTGGGAGAGAATAGGGGCTTGTATCTGGAGTAGGGTATTTCATGATTATAGGTACAGGGAAATTGAAGCTGCTCGCATGGAATTATAATAACTTTTGCTTTCTCTTCCTTCCCTCCTCCTGTCCAGGCTGGGGCAGTTTGCCACAATGGCTGGTATAGATCAGTCAGATTTTCATTTACTGGGTCGTCCCCAGATGAATTCTACTCTTAGTAGTCTGCCTAAGGAAGAAAAGAAGGCACTTGAAGAAGAAAAACCAGAATCAAACCAGAATCCCCTAGGACAGATGCAAAATATCCAAGTAAGTGGACAGAAAAGAACATAGTGATTCTAAGGGTGATTAGCCAAAAGGGAATTACCAAGTCAGAGAGAAAATAATGATGCTCTGTCCCTATTTAACTCACATACTTGGGAGGAGCCTTTTTGGGGTGCTTTCCAGATGTGAAATTAGTAAGTTTGGAGCCATTTCATAATACCGTGTAGTTACAAATAAGAAAGGTCTTTTGCAAATGTGTGATATAAAGCAAACTATCCTCAGTGAAGAAAGAAATGAAACATTAGAGAAAACATTCCAAATTTTAAATTGTGTAAATGTCTATTCTATTCATATTTCATCTAGGTTTCTATTTGTATGCAGTCAGCTTACAATGAAGGAACACTAATGAAGGTACAAGTACTGATACAGATAATGTTCTTAACTAAGTAATCCAGACATAACTAATAGACAGTATATTATAGAGAGCCTCCCAGTTATGGAAGCGAGAGGGGATAACCCATCTGCTTTTCTCCTGGCTCTCCTTGGAGCCTTCCCTTCATCTCCCGTCTCAGCCAACCTTAGATAGTCTTGGGAACTGACAGCTTGAGGACAGTCTCATCACAAATTAGATACTGCTTACATGTTCCTGGAGGATAGAAAAGAAACTAATTTTCTTAGGGAATAGGGCTTTATTATTATTATTTTTTAAGATTTTATTTATTTGATAGAGAGACCGCAAGTAGGCAGAGAGGCAAGGGGGGGGGTCAGGGAAGAAGCAGACTCCCTGCTGAGCAGAGAGCCCGATGCGGGGCTTGATCCCAGGACTGTGGGATCATGACCTGAGCCGAAGGCAGAGGCTTAACCCACTGAGCCACCCAGGCCCCCGGACATTATTATTTTTAATGAGGGAAAGGGAAGTGCACAATAATCATCCCAGACACAAAGTCTGAAAATGTAGTAGTCGTTGCCTTGGATATAGCAAAGTTAAGTTGGGAATCAACTGGCAAGATAGAATTAGAAAAAAGCTGGGTCTAAAATCTTCTGACTAATCGACTATCTTTTTTTTTTTTTTAAGATTTTTATTTATTTATTTGACAGAGATCACAAGTAGGCAAAGAGGCAGGCAGAATTTGCGACGACATGGATGGAACTAGAGGGTATCATGCTTAGTGAAATAAGTCAATCAGAGAAAGACAACTATCATATGATCTCCCTGATATGAGGAAGTGGACATGCAACATGGGGGGTTAGGGGGATAGGAGAAGAATAAATGAAACAATATGGGATTGGGAGGGAGACAAACCATAAGTGACTCGTAATCTCACAAAACAAACTGAGGGTTGCTGGGGGGAGTGGGGGTTGGGAGAGGGGGAGTGGGGTTATGAACATTGGGGAGGGTATGTGCTATGGTGAGTGCTGTGAAGGGTGTAAACCTGGCGATTCACAGACCTGTACCCCTGGGGATAAAAATACATTATATATTTATTAAAAAAAAAGATAAAAAATTAAAAAAAAAAAAAAAGAGGCAGGCAGAGAGAGAGGGGGAAGCAGGCTTCTTGCTGAGCAGAGAGCCCGATATAGGGCTTGATCCTAGAACCCTGGGATCACGACCTGAGCCAAAGGCAGAGGCTTTAACCCACTGAGCCACCCAGGCGCCCCCAATCAATGACTATCTTAATAATACGATCACAGAGTAGCATTGTGGTCCTGGACTCAACTTTTTAATGGTTGGCTTTGTTCACTGAATTTTTGTTTTGTCGTCTTTTGTTTTTCCCTTCAGTTTCAGAAAATTACAGGTGATGCTAGAATTCCTTTGCCTCTCGACTCCTTCCGTGTCCCCGTTTCCACGCAGGAGCCCTTAGAAACTTCTAGAGACAACCTGGAAGTCCCAGTCAATGAACAGCAGCAGGACTCTATCAAAGAATTCATTGCTAGAACATGTTCTCCTTCAGCAGATGTGATGTCTGGAACTGGAAGCCAAAGAAAAGAAGATGAATTGTCTAGAAATAACAGATCTTCTTCAGAGAAAATGAACAAAACAGGTGAATATACGAAAAAATGTGCTAAAAAACAGCCCAGAAAGGAACTGCATTCTTGCTCTGACTCACCTGTAAATCGGAATAGTAAAGGAATCGGACAAAATGATTCTTTGGTTAATGAACCAGTTAAAAGTGAGTCTTTGAAAAAACACGTTTCTGGCAAGAAAGAAAGTAGAATAGTGACTGTTTCATCCAAGACGACTAAAAGTAAACTCAATCTGTTAGAACACTCTGAAAGTGATACTCTTGGATCTGATTTTGAATTTCAAGAAAGCATCCATACTGTATCACACCTGACATAGATCTAAATCTTTTAAAATTATGTTTTTGCCTTCAAATTTTAATAAATTACTTATGTTTTCATTGTGGCATATGTTATTTTAAAATATAGTACTGGAAGACGTTAGACCTGTTAAAGAATGGAAAGATTCATTCTTTTTATTGCAATGAAACTTTTGGATATGTTTTCTGACACTCTCCAACTTTCATTCAACAAGTATTTCCTGTGAGCCTAATGTGTATGATACTATTCCAGGTGCTATTGCTTTCAGCAATGAACAAAAAAAACCCTTTACATTCATGGAATTCATATTCTGTGGAGAGAGGGGAAAAAAATATGGAAGCAGGATAAGGGCCTTAGAAAAGACAGGGTAATAAATTGGGGAGTTTTTTTTTTTTTTTTTAAATTGGGGAGTTTTAACATTTGGGTAAAAGTGGAAATACTATAAATCATGGGCCAGAAGCCATTAGCATATCCTAATTCATAATAACCAGCGCAGCAAACATTTACCAAAGTACTTAGCCCTATTTCTTGATTACAGCAACTGTATAAAGCAAGGAACCATTATTGGGCCCATTTTATAGATGTGGAGGCTGAGGAGACAGATTGTGTAAGTTTCCCAAAATTACAGAGCTTTAAATAAGTGGTAGAGCTAGGATTTGAACCAGAACCCATGTTGAGCTCTTAATCCCTTTGTTGTCCTGTGACCTTATTAAGAGAGGAAGGGCTTGGGGCGCCTGGGTGGCTCAGTGAGTTAAGTCTCTGCCTTCGACTCGGGTCATGATCTCGGGGTCTTGGGATCAAGCCCCAGATTGGACTCTCTGTTCAGCAGAGAGCCTGCTTCCCTCTCTCTCTCTGCCTACTTGTGATCTCTGTCTGTCAAATAAATAAATAAAATCTTTAAAAAAAAAAAAAAGAGAGAAGAAGGGCTTGAGGAAGCCATGGCGAGAAAAGCCAGTGAGCATTGCAAGTGCAGAGCAGGGCTATCAAAAAGTATGCCTGACCCTCCCCCATCAGGGTCAGCTACTTAAAGGCAGAATATGTGAAGAGCATATGAATGTGCATCTCAGGACCAAATTATGCCTCCCTATGTAGAACGTGCATAGATAAGTCCCGGAGTTCAACCAGACTGTGACTTGACAAGTAAAATCAGAGAAAAGCTGGTGTGTCAGATTTCTTCTAGAAGGCCCTGCCTGATTGTTATCAAAGGACCACTGCAGTACTGTTGAGTTCATGGATCATGGATTGAGTGCTGTGAGAGTAAAACAATAAAGATAATAGCCCTTAACCAGCAGGTAGCATGAGAGTAGGAGACGCACAAGCAGAGATCACATCCTCTAATGGGACCACTTAGGGAATGTAGCCCGTGTTTGGGGAAGAAGAGAGAACTGGGGCCAAGAAAGGTCATTTAAAGAGCTCACATCTAAGCTAAGTGTTGAAGGACTAGTTGGAAACCGGTAAATAAGGGGAGGAAGGGAAAGAATCCTCAAGTTGGAGGGAACAGCATAAGCGGAAGTATAGAGTCAAAGGTGTGAGAGGGATGTGTTTGGGGAAGGCCGGATACAGATTTCAGAGTTGGTGGGATGTCATCAGACAGTGGTAGCAAGGAGACTGCAAGCAGGCCTTATAAGCCATGTTGCACGGAGCTGGTTCTTTCTCCTCAGAAAATAGCTAATAAAAGGGTTGAAGAATGGAAATGACGTGTGGAGGATTGCATGTTAGATCATGAATGATCAGAGATGATGCCACACTCTTCTGAGGACCGCTGTTTTTTAATTTTCAAATAAAAATTAAAGACTTAATTGAAGTCTTTAATTCTTAATTTAAGTCTTTAATTGAAGTCCTTACTGAAAGGGTTCCATGGACAAAAGTAAGAGAGACCCTGACTTAAATAAAGTTAAGTGGGTTTCTTTATTGTATGACTTCTCAGGGCTACTGCAAGCTAATGGTCATTCTGAATTTCTAAGACAGGCATAGGGTACACAGCCCTTCTCAAATATATTTGATTATAGAATCTTTTTTCATTTTTTTTTTTTTTAATTCAGAGAGTGTGCGTGCACAGATGGGGGTGGTGAGGGACAGAAGGAGAGAGCATCTCAAGCAGACTCTGCGCTGAGCACTGGGTCGGACACAGGGCTTGATCTCACAACCCTGAGATCATGACCTGAGCTGAAATCAAGAGTTGGACACTTAACTGACTGAGCCATCCAAGCGCCCCTAGAATCCTTTTTTAAAAGGAGTGTCCAATAACTAGATCCACCAAACAAGAGTTTGGTAACTTCTGAATTAGGCAATAACAAGAGGAAAAGGGGTCTGAAATAAGATATCAAGGGAAGAAATAAGTTTGAATTTTATTTAGGAAATAAAATAAGCAAGACTTGCTTGTGGGAAGTAAGGAGATGGTAGGAGGCAGAGGCTGGACTCCCATTTGTGTGGCTGAGGTCGGGGATGGTATCACGGAGGTTGGATAGAGGGAGTAAGAACTGTATTGGCGGGGGGGTGGGTGGGTGGGTGGAACCTGGGTAACTAGGTTGGTTGTGTGTGCATTCAGCTTAGGTCATGATCCCAGGATCCTGGAATCAAGTTCTGTGTCAGGTTCCCTGCTTGGCGGGGAGCCTACTTCTCCCTCTGCCTCTCCGCCACTCATTCTTTCTCTGTCTCTTGCCCTCAAATAAATAAATTCTTTAAAAAAAAGAAAACTGCACTAGGTAGAAGAGTTGAGGTTCGGATGGGTTGAATTTTAAAGCATCTTCAGGAGTGCCTGGGTGGCTCAGTGGGATAAGCCACTGCCTTCGGCTCAGGTCATGATCTCAGGGTCCTTGGATCGAACCCCACATCAGACTCTCTGCTCAGCGGGGAGCCTGCTTCCCCCACCCCCGCCTGCCTCTCAGCCTACTTGTGATCTCTCTCTCTGTCAAATAAATAAACAAAATCTTAAAAAATTTAAAAAAAAAAAGCATCTTCAGAATTCAGGAGATGAGTGGGACTTCCTTAGTATAGTGGTTATCACGTTTGCCTAACAGAATTCAGGAGATGATGGGTCGATCACTGGATGCGCATGTGAAGGCATGGAAAGATAAAAATGTGAATGGTGTGAGCACGTGTAAGCGGATGAAATCATGAAGATGGTTGAGATCAAAGAGAACTGTGGGGTCTTAAAAAAAGTTTAAGTCAGGGGTGCCTAGGTGGCTCAGTGGGTTAAAGCCTCTGCCTTCGGCTCGGGTCATGATCTCAGGGTCCTGGGATCGAGCCCCACATCGGGCGCTCTGCTTAGCAGGAAGCCTGCTTCCTCGCCTCCCTCTCTCTGCCTGCCTCTCTGCCTACTTGTGATCTGTCTGTCAAATAAATAAATAAAATCTTTAAAAAAAAAGTTTAAGTCAGAAGCAGAGAAAGGATTTTGAGGAGAGCAGTAATAGCATTTCAAGAAGGAGGAAATAGGTAACAGTGTCATGCTGCAGAGAATGTGTTTGGCTTTGGCAGTTAGGTTCCTGGTGACTTTGGAGGGAGTCATTCAGTGAAGTGGTAGACAAGTAGCCAGACTGAGACAAGTTGAGGGGACAGGGCCACCCTGAGGGGACACTGAAGAGTGGGTATAGACTACTCTTTGAAGGAGTCTGGATGAAAAGAGGAAGCAATGAGTTCGAAAGAATTTTTTTAGACTGAGAGTGACTTAAGTGTTTATAGATTGAAAGGAATGAACTTGACAAAGATAGTGAAGATGCTGAGGAGTGAGAGCCTCACCTGGGGAGCAGGATCCAGGGAGGTGGGAGCATGAGATGCGTTAATGCTGTTAGGACTGGAAGAAAGAGATGTGAACAGGTGTGGATGTAGATTACTTGATTGCTCAGTGAATTTGAGGTGGCTCACCTCCATGCATGCAGTGCGTAATGGTGAGATAAGTAACTTAGGGAACTGGGAAAAAAGGGAAATACGGTAAGGAAAAAACAGGGATACGGTTCACATTGCAAAATATGTAAGAATGACTTGTACTCTTCAACTGGGATGAATCCTGGCAAGTTTGGGGTGAAACAGCATTGGGAAGAAGTAGAAGTTAAGTGAGTTTATGCTGATAACCTCAGTTTTCTTTTACCACGGAGTTTTTTAAAGACATACAGGTACAAAATTACAGTTTTAAAATTGTTGCATCATTTATGTGACTTTTTAAAAAATCATTTGAAATGATTTCATTAAGAATCATCGGGGTGCCTGGGTGGCTCAGTCAGATAAGTGTCTGCCTTCAGCTCAGGTCATGATCTCAAGGTCCTGGGATGAGTCCCCTGTCAGGCTCCCTCCTCAGCAGGGAGTCAGCTTGTCTGTCTGCCCCTCCCCCTGCTTATGCACCTGCACAGGTACTTGCTCTCTCTCTCAAATAAATAAATCTTAAAAAAAAAAAAAAATGAATCATCAATGTGGATATTTTGTCGTTTAATGTGAGGATTTTAGAAGTTTGGTGTTAAACTTCTAATACTACACCTGAAGCAATGTCACTTCACTGAAATACAGTATTTTCATCTGGATTAGAGGAAGTTACAAGCCTATACGTTTACTAAGAAGTTACTGTGTACCTTTGCTGAGTGATTACCAGAGTATGTGCAGCCTATGCAAAGAGGACTTTTTTGAAGTTTTTTAAAACAGTGTCAGATGTGATACTGTAGCAAGGAGTTTGTACTCCTGCCTTAAATCCACACATAATTTACAAAGGGTCAATTACTATTGCAATAATTACTTTTCCATTCTTGTCCAGTACTGTGTCCAGGAAGAAGTCTTATTTCAAATGGATAATCCCTAATCTCAAGATTTTCAGAGGATTAGCAAGATAGGCAATGATAATTTTATTTAAAGATTCTGATTATAAACTATATGCTGGAGCCTATCACTTAACAGAGACGACTGAACACATTCTTTTACTCGTCCAGAATCTCACTGAAATGACTAGGGAAATATTAAAAATAGATTAATAGCAGAGTTGGAAAACCAGAAAATGAACAGTGGAATTATTAGAAGATAAAAAACAAATTATCGAAGGATTAGTTAATTAAAGAGTGAAACAGGTCAGCTATTCCTCGCACCTCTGAAGCACCTAAGTCTGGACTTTAACACCAGGCTAAGGCTCAGAAAGCAGCTCTTTTTTTTTTTTAACTTTTTTTTTAATATTTTATTTATTTATTTGACAGACAGAGATCACAAGTAGAGGCAGGCAGAGAGAGAGAGGCTCCCTGCTGAGCAGAGAGCCCAATGCGGGGCTCTATCCCAGGACCCTGGGATCATGACCTGAGCCAAAGGCAGAGGCTCAACCCACTGAGCCACCCAGGTGCCCCAGAAAGCAGCTCTTTGAGGTAGGAGTTCTAATGCAGAACACACTGGGATCAGAGAAGAAGGGTGTTATCCAGGTGACTCCAAGGAGGAACTGAAGATGTGCTGCCACCCATTCACTCTGACTGTGGGGACCCATTCATGCTGGCTGTGGGGACCAGCCACTCCCTTTCTAATCACCAGAGGTGCCATGATCAGCATTTGTGTTTACTGAAAGTGAAACAATTATTTGGCTGAGGAAAAGCACTTCAAACTATAATCTTAGGTCCTCATCTATAAATATGCCAAGAATCAGGAAGAAAACCAGTATTGTAAAGGGAAAGAGCAAATTAAAACAAATTAACCTGTTAATTTAATTAACTCAGATGTATAGTAATTACAAAAGTAGTAAGTAATTGGCATATAATAAGTACACAAATACTTGGGGAAATAATGAGAAAACACAAGATTTCAGTATTAGACTTACTAAGCAAACTGAACAGTGAATCTGTGATAAGATTTTATTTTATTTTTTAAAGATTTTATTTATTTGACAGAGATCACAAGTATGCAGAGACGTAGGCAGAGACAGAGAGGAGGAAGCAGGCTCCCTGCTGAGCAGATAGCCCGATGTGCGGCTCGATCCCAGGACCCTGAGATCATGACCTGAGCCGAAGGCAGAGGCTTAACCCTCTGAGCCACCCAGGCACCCCCGTGATAAGATTTTAAATCAAAGCAACTGATGATGCCATGGGACCTGCTGTTCCCCTCTGCATGAGATGTCTATAATCAGAAAAAGTCTGAATATTATTGCCTATGGGAAAATAAAGTGAGCTCCATATCACCCTTAACCTGGGAGGCAGCTGATGAAGCATCACTATTTAGAATGTTGCTGGTTGTTAATACCCAAGGAAAAAGAGAGTGAGGCAACATTCACTGACTTACAGCTTCTGCACACATGCCACTTCTCACACTTCATTAGCCAAAGAGCATCACATGGCCGTGCCTGAGTTCAGAGCAGGGAAGCAGAGTGCAGACTTAGTGTGTGCCAAGACAAGGAGAGAGAAGCGAATACATGTCAACAACTTTCATAGCTACCAACTACCAGGAATGGGGAGTGGAATTTAAAAAGAGAAGTCAAGAAAGAGAAAAGAAACTTAAGTTATATAGGGGGGAAAAAAAGGAGGACCAAATGCTTTTTATTCACACAATAAGTGTGAATAGGTTAAATACTCAGATTCCTTAGGCTTGAATAAAAACAAAATCCAACTATGCACTATTTACAAAAAGCAAATCTAAATTATCATGGATTATAAAGAAACAGACAAAGGTATGCCACGTAGATGCTAACAAAAGTGGATGTGGCTTTGTTAACTTCTGGCTAACCAGAATAAATAGAATCCAAAATGAAAACCATTAAAGGAGACAAAGAGGGGCGCCTGGGTGGCTCAGTGGGTTAAAGCCTCTGCCTTCGGCTCAGGTCATGATCCCAGAGTCCTGGGATCGAGCCCCGCATCGGGCTCTCTGCTCTGCAGGGAGCCTGCTTCCTCCTCTCTCTCTGCCTACTTGTGATCTCTGTCTGTCAAATAAATAAATAAAATCTTTAAAAAAAAAAATAAAATAAAGGAGACAAAGAAAAAAGCATTTCTCTTTCTTTCTTTTTTTTTTTTTTTTTAGATTTTATTTATTTATTTGACACAGACAGCAAGAGAGGGAGCACAAGCAAGGGGAGTGGGAGAGAGAGAAGCAGGCTCCCTGCCAAGCAGGGAGCCCGACATGGGACTTGATCCCAGGACTCCGGGATCGTGACCTGAGCTGAAGGCAGATGCCTAACGAATGAGCCACTCAGGTGCCCAAAGCATTTCTTTTTGACTAATAAAAAGTATAGTTTGCTGAAAGATTTTTCTTAACATTATTTTTTTAAAAAGATTTTAGATTGAGAGTACAAGCAGGGTGGAGGGGCAGAGGGAGACAGAGAAGCAGACTCCCTGATGAGCAGGGACCCCGATGTGAAGCTTGAAGCTTGATCCCAGGAACCCCGGACCATGACCCAGGCCAAAGGCATCTTAGATGCTTAACCAACTGAGTCACTCAGGCACTCCTTGCTGAAAGATTTTTTAAAATACATCTGCAACCTAAATCTCAGTTTCAAAATTTACAGAGTGAAAACTTTAGAAATGTAAGGAAAAATTAACAAACCAGCTATGAGAGATGATTTAACACATCTCTCCAAAATCAGTAGGTCTTCTACTACACACTTATCAGAATGGCTAAAATAAAAAAAAATACATGGTACAAGGATGCAGAGCAATGGGGATTCTCATAGATTGCTGGTAGAAATGCAAAATAATGTGGCCACTCAAATCAGATTGGCAGTCTCTCTAAACATTAAACATACCATATGACCCCACCATCACTCCTAGGTGTTCACTCTAAATAGATGAAAACTCGCGTTCACACAGAAACCTGTACATGAATGTTTATAGTAGCTCCATTCATAATCACCAAAATGTCTTCCAACAGGTGAGTGAATAAGCAAATGATAGTGTATCCATATATGCAATAAAAAGGAATGAATTACCTATGTAACCACTTGGATGGAACCCAAAGTCCTATGCTAAGAAAAAGAAGCCCCAAAGTTACATACTCCATGATTTCATGTATTTGACATTCTTGAAAAAGCAAAACTATAATGATAGAGGATAGATCTGTGGTTGTCAGGTTTGGGGAAAGGGGGGGTGATTTGATTACAAAGAGGCTGTGCAGAGGTGTACCCTTCAGTGATGAACTTCTGGATTATGATTGTGATTATGATTGTGGTGGTGGTAATACGAACCCATACATAGGTCAAAAATCATGAAACTGGGGGCGCCTGGGTGGCTCAGTGGATTGGGCCTCTGCTTTCAGCTCAGGTCATGATCTTGGGGTCCTGGGATGGAGCCCCAAATCGGGCTCTCTACTCAGCAGGCAGCCTGCTTCCCCTTCTCACTCTGCCTACTGCTCTGCCAACTTGTGATTTCTCTCTGTCAAATAAATAAAATTTTTTTTAAAAATCATAGAACTACACCCCCTCCCATGTCATTTGTACTGTATAATAATGTTAAAGAAAAAAACTCAGGTCCCACCCCCTGCCATCAATAGGTGAAGATAGGGAAGGTATTATCTCCTAAGTATCTTGTATCCACCATGAATACAATACATGTTCTTTTGGAAGATCTATGAAATAAAATGGTTGATATGAGGGGGAAAACTTGTAAAATGCAAAGATTCTACAGATCGTATTCTTTGCAAAATGTAATAAAACTAGTAATAAAATTAGTCCACTTGGAAATGTTTTAATTACCTTTTATACCTTTCATTAAGTCATTGATGGGGGAACTCAAAACAAATTATAGACAATTTAGAATGAATAAAAGTTACTTCTCAAAACCTGAGAGATTCTGCTAAATAACATGTTAGGGGCAAATTTATAGGTTTGACTTATTTTTTAAGAAATAAAATTGAAAATAGGGCACATGGGTGGCTCAGTCAGTGAAACATGTGACTTGATCTCCGGGTTGTGAGTTTGAGCCCCACACTGGGTGTGGAGATTACTTAGGAATAAAATCTTTTAAAAAAGGAGGAAAGGAAGGGAGGGAGGGGAGAAGTCAGAAAATGAGTGAAATAAAACTTAACTTTAGAAACCAGAAAACAAGATAAGTTGAAAGAAGGAATTTAAAAAGTTAAAAGCAGAAATTAATAAAATAGAAAACACATTTTGATCAATAAAATTAAAATGTTCTAAAATAAAAACCACTAAAAGGCAAACCTTTGAAAAATATAAAAATAGCAAGAAGTAATGAACAAAAATATATAATGAGAATAATTTTTAGAAAGATAATGTGCATATAGAGACTTTTTTAATTAGAAGCGAGTACTTTTACACTTTACTCCTAATGTGACTATATAGCTTCATTCTAATAAATTTGAAAGAACTAGATGAAATGTGAGGACTTTTTTTAAAAAACATAGAACTAAAAATACATAAGAAGTAGAAAATGTAAATAGATCAAGTAATTAAGGAGAAACCGAAAAGGTAGTATGAGAACTTCTTTTAAAAAGGTAAATACTAGGGGCACCTGGGTGGCTCAGTGGGTTAAAGCCTCTGCCTTCAGCTCAGGTCATGATCCCAGGGTCCTGGGATTGAGCCCCGCATCGGGCTCTCTGCTCAGCAGGGAGCCTGCTTCCTCCTCTCTCTCTCTCTCTGCCTGTTTCTCTGCCTACTTGTGATCTCTGTCTGTCAAATAAATAAAATCTTTCTTAAAAAAATAAAATAAAAAATAAAAAGGTAAATACTGGGATGCCTGGGTTGCTCAGCTGGTTAAGCATTCGATTCTTGATTTCGTCTCAGTTCATTATATGAGGGTCGTGAAATCACACTCTGAGTCAAGGCTCCACAGAGAGTCTGAGATTTCTGCTCCTCTGCCCAAAAATAGTACTAAAGAGTATACACAACACAAAGTAAGACAGTTGTCATCATAAGTAAATGTTTTTGGACAAAAAGGAAACTAATGATCATCTACTGGCATAGTATTATAATTTACAAGAAGCTTAGTAAGCAGTCAGGGCACAACCAATACCAAAAACTTCTTTATACACCAGCAATAACCAGTTAGGAAATGTATGGAGGAAAAGATCCCATTCATGTAGAAATAAGGTTAACAGAGAAATGTGAAGGTGCCTATGAATAATAATAAAATAATCTATGCTGAAGGATGTTTAAAAAGACTCACTCCAGGGGCACCTGAGTGGCTCAGTGGGTTAAAACCTCTGCCTTCTGCTCAGGTCATGATCCCAGGGTCCTGGGATCAAGTCCCGCATCAGGCTCTTTGCTCGGCAGGGAGCCCGCTTCCCTCTCTCTCTCTCTGCCTACTTGTGATCTCTGTCTCTCAAATAAATAAATAAAATCTTTAAAAAAAAAAAAAAAAGACTCACCCCAAATGGAGAGGCATGCCACAGTTCTAAGAGGAAGACCCAACACAGTTAATGTGTCCATTCCACCAAATAAACTTGTAAATTCAAAGCAATCTCATATAACCAAAATAAGGTTTTTAAGTGGATAGGACAACCTGATCACAATTCTCATCTGGAAGACCATGCACAAAACAATATCGAAATCAAAGCAGTCCAGGGAGCCAAAGTTAATAAAATAGTGTGGAACCAGCATAGGAATAATCAAGTGGGTTAAAGGTACAGAACAGAGAATCCAGGAACAGAGATATGTATACACAGGAATTTAGTACTTGAAAAATGGCATTACAAATAGGTAAGGAAGAGTTGAACTATTCAGTAAATGATGTTCTGGTTAGTCATTACTTGGAAAACATTTTCTTCTTTCATACCATGGAAAAGAAATAAAATCCAGATGAGTTAAACACTGAAATACAAAAATAACTAGAAATATCGGAAAACGACTTTTAATAAATGGGGTGAAGAAGGCCCTCTTAAGCAAGACACAAAACCCAGTCTCCACAAAAGAAAAACTGATAGATTTGTCCACACTAAAAAAAAAAATGTTAAAATTCTGGGGCGCCTGGGTGGTGCAGTGGGTTAAGCGTCCCACCCTTGGTTTCAGCTCAGGTCCTGACCTCAGTGTCCTGAGATCAGGCTCCAAGCTCAGCACTAGTCTACTTCAGATTCTCTCTCCTCATCCCACTTGTGTGTGTTTCCCTTCATGCTCTCTCTGTCTCTCTCCCTCTCTCTTAAATAAATCTTAAAAAAAAAAAAAAAAGTCAAACTTCTGTACACAAATAGACAAAAGGTTGGGAAAATAGGTAAAACCTAACAAGTTAAGCATAGCTAATAAAAGCACCTACAAGCCAGAGAAAAAATGGACAAAGGATATAAAAATATTTTTATAAAGAAAAACAAAAACATTCAACTTCATAAGAAATCAGAAATTAAAGTGGAATAGTATTTCTTGAAGTGGCAGATACAGCGGCATGTTGAAGTGGCAGATGCAGAATGACTGACGAAAGCTAGTGCTGGAGATGATGTGGGCAAAGAGCACTCTCGTTGCTGAAGGAAGGTTAAGTCCATACGGTTTTTGGGGTGGACTATTTGGCAGTGTATATCAATATTTAAAATGTGTCTAGCCTCTGGTTTAATAGCCATGATTCTAAGCATCCAGCCTAAAGAAATATTCACACAAATGTCCTAAGAGTCAGTAATAAGAATGTGTATTGAAGCATTTTTTGAAATAATAAAAAAGAAATGATATAATTGTATGTAAATGTGGAAATTATTGAATTAGGACTTATCAGTTCCTACCATGCAGTACTCTGCAGCAGATAAAAAAAGCAGCTCTGTAGTATGGCCATGGAAATATTTTTAAGATGTACTGATTTGGGGCATGTCACTGGCTCAGTCAGTAAAGCATGCAACTCGATATCAGTGTTGAGTTCGAGCCCCACAGTGAGTGTACAGATTACCTAAAAAATAAGATAAAAAGAACATACTGATATGAAAAACAAGTTCTGCCATAATACTTATTGCACACTTTTTACATTTATATGGTTAAAAACCTGTTTACACACATATGGTATAAATTTGGGTCTGTGTGTGCCTAGAAAATACTCTAGTGCCTGGGTGGCTCAGTGGGTTGAGCCGCTGCCTTCGGCTCGGGTCATGATCTCGGGAGTCCTGGGATTGAGTCCCACGTCCGTCGGGCTCTCTGCTCAGCGGGGAGCCTGCTTCCCTCTCTCTCTCTCTGCCTGCCTCTCTGTCTACTTGTGATCTCTCTCTGTCAAATAAATAAATAAAATCTTTAAAAAAAATAATACATATCAAGCCGTTGACGGTGACTCTGCAGAAGGTAGTAGTACTGTGTGGAGGGACAAACGGGGGCTTTTCATATTTTACTCCACTTACTTTAGGTTATTTGGGTTTTTTTTTCAATGTAGACTCCATGCCCAGTGTGGAGCCCAATGTAGGACTTGAACTCATGACCCTGAGTTCTTTTCATCACAGTCATCACAGAGACCTTGGAAAATACAAACATATGATCTGTCATTTTTATGTCCTGTGTCCATTTATTTTTTAAAATGTCTGTCCTAGTATCCAAGTGGAAAATGAGCTTTACTATGTAACCTCTCAGAGCTTTTGTACCTCTGACGGCTTCCTACATAGTATATTCAAACTGCTTTTTATTTTTAACCCACAGTAAAAATTATACTTTATGCAAAGGAAAAGGTGACTGTCCTGACCCACAACTGCCTTGTGTGCACACGTAGTGAGTGGAAAATTTCATCAAACAGTTCTTACTGTATTTCTAGTGACACTCTAGTATGTTCTGTTCTGTTTTATTCCTTTAAAGAAAATTCTGTTTGCAACCCACTAAGTAGGTTTCACAATCCACAACTGGGTCATGACCTATGGTATGAAAACACTGGGGAGAATGCTTTAGACATTCGTTCTGCCCACTCTTGACCAAACTGCAGCGGGTGTAAAATGCAAGGCTTTCCCACCTTTGCTTCGTTCCTCTATGGGGCAAAGTCCTTCTCCATTTGTGTATTCCCTGCAAAGCTCAGCTTTCTTGAGCTGGTAATTTATGTGAGGTAATTTATGTGAGATTCCCCTCTAAAAACAAAAACAAAACAAAAAACCCTTTTGTTACAGTAAAAGCCCAAGTTTTCAAACTGATGCATCCATGCAGAATCTTAAAAATGTAATTTGGTCAAAGAATTAAAAAAAAAAAAAGGCAAATGTCTATGATTTAAGGCCTCACTTGGTGCTGCTCTCAAGGCACATAATGTACTTACTGTAAGGGTTGAAAGGGCTCAATCCCTCTTAGTACAGTTTGTAAATTTTAAACTAGTGTGAATTTTATAGCAAAAAAACAGAAAAGCAACCAAGCAGTTTAGAATTAGATAAGGACACTTCCTATAGATTAGATAATCATTAACTTTGTTCCTGAGTGACCAGTGGGGATTACTCGGTTTATTTTAAGGTCTCCAAAAGACAGTCCTCAACGTTCTTGGTTGTGGAAGAGGCTTTTATCTCTATGCCAGAAAAACCCAAAACAAAACTTTACAAAGATCTTAAAACTGGATAATCCCAGGTCATTTTATCTTATATGATAAAATTTGGCCATGGTGTGAAAACACAAAAGTTGGGAGAGAGGATAGGAGAAGTGTTGTGTAAGGCTACAAACTTATAACAAGTACTAAGTAAGTCCTACAGATGTAATCACAGTGTGGTAAATAAATGCAACAATACTGTATTATAATCATCAAGCTTGCGAAGAGACTAGCTCTTAATTACTCCAACCACTAAAAAGAAATGATAGCTATGTGATGCGGTACAGGTACTGACTACTGCTACAATGACAATCATACAAATGTATCAAATCAATGAGTTGTACACCTTAAATTAACAAAATGTTTTATGTCAAAATATTTCAATTAAAAAAGAACCTAAAATCAACTTAGTAAATAGCTCTAATTTCTTTACACCAAAGTCCAACTAAATCTTTCTTAAGAACCTACTACTACATTGGGGCACCTGGGTGGCTCAGTTAAGCTCTTCACTATTGATCTCAGCTCAGGTCATGATCTGAGTCATGGGGTTGAGCCCCCGTTGGGCTCTGCACTCAGTGGGGAGACGGCTTGAGATTTTCTCTCTCCTCTCCCTCTGACGCGCTGCGTGCATGCTCTCTCTCTCTCAAATAAATAAATAAGTAAAATATTAAAAAAAAAAAAAAAAGAAAGCAGGAAAGAATCTAGTGCCTTACTGTATATCAGGTAGGAGACATTTTCACATATCATTCCAAGACTTGAAAACCTATGAGGAGTCAAAGGTATTATCTTCATACCCTTTCTATCAGTGAACAACTGGCTGTTTTTTGGGTTGATTGGCAAGAAAGGCAAATTTGAAGCTATGGAACATGGTTTTCTTGGTTTCCCGTTCTTTATGGATGATTAGGCTTATATTATTTTCTATAGTTGCTCTCTTCTCCAATGTAGTTAATGTAATAATCTTGTAACTAAATAATAAGTTTAAACTGGCTAATGCCTCAAAATTTTTGGTATAGATTTCCATTCATTTTTTATTTAAAAAAAAAAGTAAATATTCGAATTTTTAAAAAATTACATAACGCTTCCCAGGGGCACCTGGCTCAGTTGGTTAAGCGTTGGACTCTTTGTTTCGGCTCAGGTCTTGATCTCAGGGTCGTGACGCCTACTTAAAAATAAATAATAATAACTTTTTGCAGAAATCACTCATCTTATACAGAGTGAAGTGCATAGTCTTCAAGGCCTGGGTTTTGAATACAACTGATAAGGTGAAGTTTGGTGTTTTCTTTCACTGACAGGAGCAGATTTACCCTGAACCTTTTACTGGGGCTTAAGATTTTAGTGTTTTAGGTTAAAATAAAGCTTCAGGCCTACAACCCTCAGTTGTCCATGATTTTGCCATACCTTTAAGGTACTTCCTTTTGTCCCAATTTTAATAAATGTGCTGCCAAAGCAAGCACTCCGGTATCTCCTTTTATAAACAGGACCAGCATCGAACTTTCCACTCACGGGAGCTAACTCTGTTCCACAATTTACAGAGAGACTGTAATCACTTAGGGTTTGTCCCTGTCACTCTTCTCTACAACAAAAAGATGCCTCTCCGCCCATGTCTCCATCTCCCCTGTTCTCCCCTGAAGGAGAGTCAATGCCTCGCGCCTTGGCTGAGAAATGCGCCTTGCAGGCCGGCGGCCGTCTGACTAACACTTAACATTGCGGCTTCAGCCCTTGCCGGTGACTTCGGTGGAATCAGCAACAGCTTCCTCTCCTCAGGGACTTCAAAGGCCCGTGAGGAAGAGGCAGGGTGCCTGCCAGAATGAGGCGAGTCTTACCTCCCAGCAGGCCGAGATACCTCCCTGAGGTGGGTTTTGAGGAGAAGCCGCTTCTGAGGCGAGCTCCCGCCCCAGCACAGGGGCCTCGGGCCGGCCTTGGCCTTCTACAAACCGTGGGGAGGGCTTCGTGGCGGCAGGACCGACCCCGCCAATGTGGGCCTCTCCCAGCTGAGTTTCCAGACAAACGGCGCAGGAAGCGACCTCCTGGAGAACCGGAAGCCGAGACTGTGCTGCCGCGGAGGCGGCTGTGGAAAGAATTCGACTCTCCCGCGGCCTCTGAACGACCCCCTCGGACTGACCCCGAACCGAAGGGAAAGTGGGCAGGAAATAATTGTGGATTTTTAATTTCTGTAGAGCTCAACCTTCAAGAGAAAGGATATTAATTTTTTTTTTTTTAGACTTTAATTCCTCCCTGAGAATTTAATAATGTGAGGCATTTCATACAGTTCAAATCAGGGCATTTTAATATAGCCGGCATTTATTCTTTGAAGTGGATTTATGCCTCATTTGAATTCATTGCATAATCTCCAGCAAGCTCTAGCGAATGAATGCCTTACCTGGGAAAATCCAACATGGAAGACAGACTGCGGAGTGCATTTTGAGGCCAGAGCATTGGGTTGGGCTTGAGGGAATTTAATCCGTGCTCCACTGAGACCCACTTCAGAGCCTTCGGGGTCCCATGGCTGACCTCAGGAGGACTCACAAGGGGACGCTGATGAGGCCGGGGAGCACTCAACACTCAACGTTTTCCTAGGAAGAACAGCTGCCCTCACGCAGGGCTGAGCTGTGTGTGTTAAGAAACCCAAATGTAAGGGGCGCCTGGGTGGCTCAGTGGTTTAAGCCTCTGCCTTTGGCTCAGGTCATGATCTCAGGGTCTTGGGATCGAGCCCCGCATCGGGCTCTCTGCTCAGTGGGGAGCCTGTTTCTCCCTCTCTCTCTGCCTGCCTCTCTGCCTACTTGTGACCTCTCTCTCTGTCAAATAAATAAATAAAATATTAAAAAAAAAAAAAAAAAAGAAACCCAAATGTAAGTAAGACGTTTTCCCCCTCCCTTCTTGGGTCAGCTGAAGTCTGTAAAGGTGAGTGTCTGCTTTCTCAGAACTTCTAGGCTCTCAGAGTCCATTCTCCTTGTCAGGTGCCCTTCCTTCTCCCAGGATGAAGGAGGGCCTTATTCGGCCTGTTTGAGGTCAGCAGGGGGTTGTTCATCACACAGACTCAGCCTTCTCCTTCTGGATGTCTTCTGGATCCTGCCTGTCCCCATTGCCTGCCACTGCCTGGTAAGTCCATTCCATCCCGTGAAGGAAGAGGAGAGATAGTTTGGACTTGGCCCTCCTTCCTAGGCTGCAGTTCCCCTTGCAAAGTACTGAGGTGGCTACTTTAATCCCCTTTAGGGCCAATTGGGATTTCGTGAATAGGTTTCAGCTGGGTTCAGAACTTGGAAGAAAGTAGGATTAATCAGCATCCCCGAAACAACACAGGCTGTGTTTCTTCACGTGTCAAGAAAATATAATAATTAACTCTGGAGCCCCACCACCATGGCTTCTGTCCTTGGAGAGAATGACCATCTTCCTCAGTTCCAGTTAGAAATCCTAGTGAAACCACCTCACACCCATTAGGATGGCTACTCTAACAAACCAGCAAACTCCAGAAAGTACCAACGGTTGGTCAGGACGTGGAGAAAGAGGAAGTCTTGTGCCCTCTTGGTGGTTATGTGAAATGGTGCAGCCACTACCAAAACCAGTATGGAGTTCCCCCCAGAATTACAAATAGAACGATTATATGACCCAGCAACTCTGCTTCTGAATATATACCCCAAAGAACTGAAAGCTGAGCCTGAAATATGTACTTGCACAGCCATGTTCATGGCAGCATTAGTCACAGTAGCCAAAATGTGGAAGGCACCCAAGCATCCACTGATGGATTAATGGATAAACAGAATGTGGTATATACATATGTGAGGTAATAGAAAATAGATATATTGGGGGCGCCTGGGTGGCTCAGTGGGTTAAGCCGCTGCCTTCGGCTCAGGTCATGATCTCAGGGTCCTGGGATCGAGTCCCACATCCGGCTCTCTGCTCGGCGGGGAACCTGCTTCCCTCTCTCTCTCTCTCTCTCTTTCTGCCTGCCTCTCTGCCTACTTGTGATCTCTCTCTCTTGCTGTCAAATAAATAAATAAAATCTTTAAAAAAAAAAAGAAAATAGATATGTTGGTCTCTAAAATACATATATTTAAAATCTCTATATATGGGCTCCTGAATGCTGGCACTGGGCTCCTAAAACCCTTGCTATTTCCCAAGTGATAAGAGCACTAGAAGCATCTCTTGTTCTGATGAGGTGACTCTGGGTGGGCTTCCAGATGGCTCCTGGATGGGGGCTGGTCACTAAAGAAACAAGACATAATTACCAGCTTAAAGTTTTTAGCTCCGCTCCTCCTTCTCTAAAGAGAAGAGAGGGGCTGGAAATAGAGTTAATAATTGATCATGCCTACGTGAGAAAGCCTTAAAATAAATTCCAGTAGTATAGGCTTCTGAGAGCTTCCAGGTTGGTGAACACAACCATGTACCAGAAGGGTGGCGTGTGCCATGCAGGGGACAGGATCTCCTGCCCTCAGAACCCTCCCAGATCTCGCCCTATGTATTTTTTTTTAATCTGGCTGTTCTTCCATATCCTTTGTTGTATCCTGGGAGATATAAGTAAGTGTCCCTGAGTTCTGTGAGCTGTTCCAGCAAATAATTGAATCCAACGGGGGAGAAGTTCATGCGAACCTCTGGCTGTAGCCAAGTCAGACAGAAGACGTGGGTAACCTGGGGACCTACTCTTTGCTATTGGCATCGAAAGTCTTGAGGGACTGAGCCCTTGTCCTATGGGACCTGACGCTCACATGAGGCAGAGAGGTCAGAGGCAAGTTAAATTGTAGGACCCTCTGCTAGTGTGGCAGAATTGCTTGGTGGGGGAAAGCGCTCACGCCTCCTGTGTCAGAAGTGTGGTGAGCGTGGTAGTCCTGTGGGAGTAAATGCTGTTTTTTTTCTTATGCGATGTATAAGAGAGTAGTCACATGCACAGAGACAGGAAGTAGAATGACAGCAGCCAGGGCTGGGAGGAGGGGAAGTTGTTTAACGGGGTAAAGAGTTGCAGTTTTGCAAGCTGGACGCCTTTTGGTGGTTGGTTGCACAACAATATGAATGTACTTACAACTACTGAACTCTACATATAAAAATGAGTAAGATGGTAGAGTTTTTGGTTATTTGTATTTTACCACAATGTTTTTTAAATCCCGGGGGAGATTGTGATGAACTCCCCTTGGATCGGAGGCTCACTCTCGAAGCCATCAATTGTGGACAGTGGGCAAGGTCAGCTCAGCCCACTCCTATGAAGAAAGGAGCCCTGAGTGTCTGCTGCTGCTGCCGGCCTTCATATAATTTGAGACTAGTGAGATTGCTGGAAAGCTCTGGAATCCTGTGGCTGAAAAATATCTGTGGCAAAGAAAATCATAAATGAAACTGAAGAGTCATTGGAATTTTTGCAGAAGAAACAATTCTGTATTTTTTTTTAACCAGTTAAAGGAAGGAGTGAAGTATTTCTTCTCTCTGAGTTGTCTAAACCGAGAAGAATGAAATTAATAAATCTCAGAAGTTCAATCTGAGATGCCAGGACAGGAAGGGCAAGAGAGACAGAGTCTTTTTTTTTCTTTTTTTGCTGAAGCCCTAGGATACAGTGTTCTTACACGATCAGTATTTCCCAATGATATATGATCTTCTGAGTTCATTTAAGGTCATGTGCAATTTGCAGCAATAAGGAATTAGTGATTTTAAAATAAAAATGTCTTTCTTTTGTAATGTCACCTAGCACTTTGGTTCAGGATAAAAATGTTAATCATTGATTTTCTGTTGAAACTTGGTTTTCCACTGGGCCAATACCTCATACTGAGTAGTCTTATCCGCATGGGTGATGAACTGGAATGTCTGACAGACAGTGTACATCAGCAAAACAGCTCAGAATTCTGATTATTGACAGAATTTGAGATGAGGTCATCAAGCCAAACTATGCAAAGGAGGGGAAGGAGAGGGGATATATAGTTTTTGCTTTCCCAGCCCTCTGCCTTTCCTCTGTGAAGACCACCCCACTGTGGGATTAAGCTGATCCCACCTCACTTCAGTATTGGGGTGCTGCCAGTCCTACTGCTCCACACCCCTGGGTGCAGGAGTAGGTGTGTGACCCAAAGGCCCCAGAGTCCTTTCAAGGTGATTTTGAACTAGAAGCAAGGGAAGACAGTCCCGCCTCTTATGGCAAAGATGGGACAGTCCCCGGCCATGGTTTCAGGCCTGAGGAGAAAGCCAGTCTGAGAGAACAAAATGATGTGAAAAGAAAAACAAAAATGGGGGAGAAAGACATGTGCAAAAACACAGCTTACCGTGTGTGGGGGTTTTGTCCAGGTTGTCCATGAAGCAAAGTCTCCCCCTTGTCCACCGCCTTGAGGTTTGGCTCCCAGTTCCATGAATGGATTCATTTCCCCTCTGCCTAAGCTGGTCAGAGTTGAGTTTCTGTCATTTTCAGTGGAAAGAATCCAGGGATGCAGCCTAGTGCATATCCGCATGGGCCGCCCAGCACCAAAGGACGAGGAGAGTCCCTCGAAGATAAACCAGTGCAGGATTAGGCTACAGCCTTCCCTTCCTGAGGAAACAAGGAGTAGCAGGAAGTAGGCTTGAACACTGGATTCTGCCTTCTGCTCCATCCCTAACTGTGCCATCTTAGATGAGTTATCTTCTAGAATTCCATAAAACGAGGGGGCTAGACAATGCCATCCGAAAGGCATTTCAGCTTATATTCTTTCAACTATCGAAATGTCAGTTTAATTTATGCTACTGAGTCTTCTCTTGGTTTTGACTCCCAACTCTGCCTTTAATTCTTTTTCTGAGTCTAGCTCATTTTTTTTTTAAAAGATTTTATTTATTTATTTGTCAGAGAGAGAGAGAGCACACAAGAAGGCAGAGAGGCAGGCAGAGGCGAGAGAGAAGCAGGCTCCCTGCCGAGCAAGGAGCCTGATACGGGACTCAATCGCAGGACCCTGGGATTATAACCTGAGCCAAAGGCAGCGGCTTAACCCACTGAGCCACCCAGGCGTCCCAAGTCTTGCTCATTTTAACAGGGTTTAAATGTTAGTCCTTCCTGTGTTGGCTAGAGGGAGTAAGACAGGAAGAGATGGTGTACCCTGTATCTCCCCAGCTGAGATCTCAGATATTTAATAAAGAGAGGATACCTGTTAATGACAGCATAGGGCATAAAAAGAAGGCAGAAGAAAGAAGAATCACCAACTGTCCTTGGCATTTTCTGCTCCTGAGGCTGAATGCTACCATGCATTCAGCTGATGTTTTGTTGCAGGACAGAAGTGGTCGAAAATGCAGGGGATATGCAGACAGAGTTGAGTTCTGCTGTTTGGGCAGTGGTTGGAGTTGCTACTTTGGAAGACTTGGAAAAACTCCCTGTGTAGGTGTGATTTCCCCCAACCTAACTATGTAAGAGCCTCTCAACAGCCTGGGATTGTTGTTCTTAAACGAAACACTTTGGGGTTTCTCTGTTCTTTTCAGGAAATATCTTGTCTATGTTGTGAGGAAGGGGAGTAGTGTCGTGTCTCTTGAATAGGATAAGTCCCTCTGAAAAATATGCTTGCTTGTTCCTTTGAAGTGTGTGTGTGTGTGTGTGTGTGTGTGTGTGCGCGCGTACGCAAAAAGTTAAAGATTATCATTGGTTGACCCATGAACTTTTAGTTTTTGTTTGTGCTGGGAGAAATTAAAAAATGGGCCAGGGGCACCTGGGTGGCTCAGTGGGTTAATGCCTCTGCCTTCAGCTCAGGTCATGATCCCAGGGTCCTGGGATCAAGCCCCGCATCGGGCTCTCTGCTCCTCAGGGAGCCTGCTTCCTCCTCTCTCTCTGCCTGCCTCTCTGCCTAGTTGTGATTTCTCTCTGTCAAAAAAAAAAAAAAAAAAAAAGGGCCAGAGGATTCCTTACAATAATTCTGCTTTCAGAGAGTTGGCTGAACTTCACAGCAAAAAGCCTTTGTTGGCTGCCTGCTAAGGAGTGAGCTTTACCAGTTTGGGGCCCTGAGGCTATCTGGACTGTGGGGAAGTCATATTCTCAGAGAGATGAGGGAGGTCTGTATTTATATTGACACTGTATTTAAAATAAAGAATAAAGAAGAAGAAGCCCATTCTCTAGTTTCTCTCTCTCTTGGTGTGCTCTAATTTTCATTTCCTGGTGATAGAAAGAATCAAAGGGTATAATGGTTCCAGAGAGACATCCACAAATTTGGTTCTCCCTAAAGTAGCTGGATCTCACAGTTTCTTCTAAACAAGCAAGACAGGAACCTGAGTAGTTCTGGCCCCTCCATGGGCTCACCTGCTCCCACCTTCTGCTACGACCCATCAAACAGAATCTTCTCGTCAGATCTTATCCCTGATTTGTTTCTTCCTCCGGCCCATGGAGAGGAGTAAATTGAACAATCATCAGCTGAATTTATCTTGCTTAGTTATACAAAAGAAAGAAAGGGAGAACAAAAGTGTGTGTGTGTGTGCGTGTGTGCATGCCCGGGCACACACACAGATCTGTGTGTATGCATGTGTGTATATATGCATATGGCTTTTCTGTTTTTTTTTACATTCTGAATCAAAATTTGCTTATTATATCTATTATGTAGAATAAAAAAGCAAGATGTGAAACAGTGCTTATGTTACCTTATGTGTAATAGGGAGAGAGGGAATAATTATATATTTATATTTGCCTGTATTTCTTGAAGAAACTTGGAAAGACACGAAAGGAAATGACAAAAGTATCTACTAGTGGAGTTGAGATAGGAGCTAGCTGGGTGGAGAATAAGGAAACGTTCACCGTACATCTTTTATATGTTTGATTTTTAAACCATTTGAATGTATTACCAATTAAAAAAATAGGGGTGCCTGGGTGGCTCAGTGGGTTAAAGCCTCTACCTTCAGCTCGGGTCGTGATCCCAGGGTCCTGGGATTGAGCCCTACATGGGGCTTTCTGCTCTGCGGGGAGCCTGCTTCCTCCTCTCTCTCTACCTGCCTCTCTGCTTACTTGTGATCTCTGTCTGTCAAATAAATAAATAAAGTCTTAAAAAAAAATAGACTCAGTACCTAAACTAAAAGTGTCTCAAAGTTGGACATTCTCTGCCTATCATCTGAATTTCTATAATGTTTGAATATTTTATTTTATTTTTTATTTTTTTTAAAGATTTTTATTTATTTATTTCACAGAGAGAGAGAGAGATCGATCACAGGTAGGCAGATAGGCAGGCAGAGAGAGAAGGAAACAGGCTCCCCACTGAGCAGAGAGCCCGATGCCGATGCGGGGCTCCATCCCAGGACCCTGAGATCATGACCTGAACTGAAGGCAGAGGCTTAATCCACTGAGCCACCCAGGCGCCCTTATTTTTATTTTTAAAAATATTTTTTTATTTGAAAGAAACAGAGAGAGCATGAGCAGGGGTAGGGGCAGAGGAAGAAGCAGGCTCCTTGCTGGGCAGGGAGCCCAACAGGGGGCTCAATCCCAGGATCCTGGGATCCTGACCTGAGCGTAAGGCAGATGCTTAACTGATTGAGCCACTCAGGCACCCATGTTTGAACATTTTAAAAGCAATCATGTTTAAATATGCCTTGGGAAAACTTCACTTCACAACTTCACAATGCTGTTAACATTTTTCCTAGGTACAGAGATCCAAGAAGACAAAGGCAAAGTGCCAGATATTTCCCCGAGGACCCAAGACTGTGTTTAAATGCACCGAGTTCAAAAAGTAGGGAAGAAGAGGGACTCTTCCAACCACTGGGTTTCTAACACAATCGTCTCTAAACATAGATCACCGGTGCTTCTCCTCTGAGTCACCCTCTGCCACCCTGCTCCTCTACTCAGCAATTCCAGAAGGACTGACGACCAGCCTAACAGCAGCGGCTAACTTGCTGGTAAGTGGATGAAATCAGGTGATAGAGCTTGGGATGGAAAGGGACCACAGATCTACAGAAAAAAATGGGGGAAGTGTAACCAAGGCTGTTGGGGACACCTTGGATCAGTTCCAGGGCTGGCAGAGCAGGGGAGCAATGCGTATCAAAAGGCACGGGAACACTCTATGAAGTTCTTGCCTGCACTTTGGAGAGGTTGCAGCATTTTCCTGGAGGAGCAGAGGTGGGGCTAAGTGGGGCGAGTGCAACTCCCTCCCCAGCCCATGCCCTTCCCTTTCTAGATCTCAGATGGCCCAGGGTTCAGTTTGTATTTCTCTGAGCTTGCGCTCTTCTGGGAGAATTTAAATAATCTTGCTGACACCTCGAAGTCATTTTTATTTATTTATTTTTAATTTTAATTTTTTAAAATTTAACTTCAACTAATTATCATATAATGTATTCTTTCAAGAGTACAGGTCTGTGATTCATCACTCTTCTATAATACCCAGTGCTCATTACAACACATACCCTCCTCAATATCCTCATTGAGGACATTGCTCATTACAACACATACCTTCCTCAATGTCCATCACCCAGTATTTTTAAAGTTTTTATTTATTTGAGAGAGAGGGAGAGAGCGCACAAACAGGTGCAGCAACAGGCAGAGGCAGAGGGAGAAGCAGACTCCCTGCTGAACAGGGAGCCCAAAGGGGGGCTCGATCCCAGGACCCTGAGATCATGACCTGAACTGAAGTCAGACGCTTCACCAACTGAGCCACCCAAGTGCCTCTGAAGTCATTTTTGAAAGCAAGGAAGTGTGTATAAGACAAAGGGTATGTTTTCGGGACTCAGAACGCAATGGTTTGGTATCTTCTTGGCTCGATTGACCAGATTCTTGGTGACCCTAGACAAATCCTTGATCTGGGTTTCGGTTTTCCTTCTGCCAGGTGGACCAGGTGTTAGTCCTCAGCAAGAGGTAGCAGCCGTGGAGCCACAGAGGGCAGGACCGGCCCTAACTGTCCCTTTTCCTCGTCAGAAGTTGGAGGAGTTGCAGCAAATGCCTGAGATCTACGATGTGAATGCTGTTAGACAGATGTTAGATGTTAGACGCACCAGAAATAGTTCAGTTTAATACCTGAAAAGCATCCCATGATATTTAAAAGAGGACAGGTGCTTTTCATTTTATTCTTCAGAAGCACACTTGGTCATTTTCTTCCATCTGTAACCTTGGCACCTGGGTTCCAAATGGTCAGTGTACCTGGTTAGTGATGCAAGGAAGTTTAGTCATGCTTAGAGATTTGAGACTCAGGGGGCCAGCCTGGCACCAGGTCATCCTGTGTAACGTGAGGATTTTTGGCGATATGAGTTACAGGGATGCCAGGACCGACATTGTCAATATAAAGATGGCTATCAATTAAAAAGTCTTCAATCTTTCATCCCCTTCTGCAGTTCTGTAAACCTCCACCCCAGTCCTCAGGCAGTCAAAGGGGAGGGACTTCATGGGATTATAGGGGGAAGTCATTTTCCTCCCTGCTGCCCCAGGACAATGCTTGGAGAGGCTGGCTCTGAGAATGTGTGGGTGGATGATTCCAGATGACATTCCAAGATTCCTTGAGGCTCTGCAGGTACTCTGTCTCCACCCCCTGCCCCCCTGCTCCTCTATCCACCCCTTCTTCCCCGACAAAATGCATCGCTTCCACAACCTGCAACTCACCGAGGGCTGCCGTGAACCCTGGGGGTTGCGCCAGGTCAGGGCAGCACGGACAGGTCCAGTGCAGTGAGAGGTTTGCTGAACTCCCCCCTGCAGCCTCCCTTACCAGTGAAAACACTTGCCTAGAATTCTAATTGCATGGCGACATGTTCATACTCGATGCAAAAGGAAGCCTTCCAGTCTTGGCACATGCCCTGGGCAGGCGGGGCCCCAGCAGTCCCCATGTGGCAAAGTGGTAGGCCAAGATCACCAGACTTTCTCATGGTTGAATGCCTGCCCCCACCTACTCTTTAAAAATAGTCAACTTAAAAAAAATTAATTTATCTATTTGAGAGAGAGAGCGCGCACACATGAGCATGCAGGAGGGGTGGGAGGAGGGGCAGAGGCCAAAGAGACTCCCCACTGAGCAAGGAGCCCGATGTAGGACTTGATCCCAGGACCCTGAGATCACGATCTGAGCCAAAGGCAGATGCTTAACCAACTGAGCCACCCAGATGCCCCTAAAAATAACCGACTTTTAAAAAATGATTATTGTTTTTAATATTCACTATAGAAAATTCTGGAGCATTAGGAGATGCAAGTTCTTTTTCCTAGCAACAAAGACTGTCAACCTTGTTAATTCCTTCTTCCTGCTCTGGACATTGGCTCAAAAAGTATCACCAAGCACATACTGTGCTGATGCTGGGGGGACGGTGTGAATAGGGCAGGTGTGGTCTCAGTTCTCAGAGCACGTGTGTTCTAGTGAGAGGGTGGACAGTGACTAAGTATACGAGTATTTCAGACTGGCAAGTTCTGAGAGAAATAACCTAGGAAATATGGTAAGGAGCCGAAGGGTCTGCTGGGGCCACTGTGGCTGAGGTGGCCAGGCAAGACGTGGGAGGTGGTGTGAACTGCAGACTGTGGGATGGGCAGAGCCAGCCATGGAGAGGCCAGAGAATGCCAGGGAGGAAAAGAGCTTGAGAGGCTTCCAGGACTGACGGAGTAAAAGGGAGCTAAGAGGGGGACCAAGGACCAGGCCAGGTATTATCTTGTGGGCCTGTTAGGAGTTTGGTTGTTTTTCTAAAGGTAATGGCACGCTGTTAAAGGCTTTAAGCAGGGCAGTTATAAGATCTACTTCATGTGTGGTTTAAACTGTTGCTCTGTTTGAAGAATGGATTCTAAGAGGGCAAAGTGAATGCAAGGGGGCCAAGTTCTAGGAGTCTGGAAGAGAGAGACCATGGGAGCTTGGCTAGGGAAGCAGAGACAGAGAGAAGTGATGGGGTGGAGAAAAGTTCTGAGGTTCAACAGACTTGCTAAGAGATTGAATAGTATGGTGAGAGAAGGTGTACCCTCCTCTGAAACCTTGCAGAATGGGGTAGGGAATCGTTTATTACTAAAGGCAAGCAGCAGGGCACCTATGTGGTTCAGTCATTCGAGTGTCTGACTCTTGATTTCAGCTCAGGTCATGATCTCAGGGTCATGAGATCGAGTCTTTCATCAAGCTCCGCTCTCAGGGGGAGTCGGCTTGAGATTCTCCCACTCCCTCTGCCCCTCCCCCATGCTTGTACACCTGGGCACGGGCTCTGTCTCTCAAATAAATAAATAAACCTTAAAATAAAAATAAAGGCAAGCAGCTTTCTGTCCCTAAAGGAAGAGAGTACAACTTTGGCACAGACCTCTTTGTTTTAGGAAAATTATCATAGTAGATCTAGTATTTATTTATTAAAAGATTTTTATTTATTTATTTGAGAGACAGAGTGTGAGAGAGAGCATAAGAGGAGAGAAGGTCAGAGGGAGAAACAGACTCCCCGTGGAGCTGGGAGCCCAATGCAGGATTCGATCCCGGGACTCCCGGATCATGATCTGAGCCGAAGGTAATTGTTTAACCAACTGAGCCACCCAGGCGCCCAGATCTAGTATTTATAATCTCAATCTTTCTCATTCAACGAATCCTTGTGAGCTTACCCTGGACTAGACATTCATCTAGGTGTACCAGCAAATCCACAGACTCTGAATTCTACCACACAGGCTGTAGGTGGAGGGGCCAAGGACAGGCTTCCCTGAAATGTTCCACTTTGGATATTGATTATTAAAAATAAACGTTTCTTGTGCAAGAAGGACACTCAGCCCCTCCCCCATCCCCCTGAAAGCAGGAAATAACACTCCCCCGTGAAAAGTCCCCTCCCTCTACCAGGCCGTAAAGAGACATCCTTTTCACAAGTGATGGAAAATTTAGAGCAGAGAAGCCTGAATAAACAACCCGTGCTACTTCTTACTAATCTAATTTACTACCCTAGCCCAAACTCAGCTGAGAATTCCTTTCTAAGTGAAGCTCCCAGTTAACTTCTCTTTGTCCTGTCAATTTCTCACAGGTTTATTGTCTCTTTGTCTAAGAAGTATGAAATCTGCCTGCTTTGATCATTTCTTTAGGTCCCCATTTCATTACTGGGCCTCTATGAGCATGTAATAAAACTCTGCTTTTTCCTCTTAGGAATGGGTCTCATGTCAATTTAATTCTTAGTCCAGGGAAGACCCTGAAGGATAGAGAAGAATTTCTCCTTCCCTTCATACACACGAATAAATAATAAATGGAGGAATTCTATTGCATGTGAGAGGTGATTCATGCTTTGGAAAAAAGAGAAATGTTAGCAGGGTAAGAGTAATCAGGAGCCCCAGGTGTGGAGGGCGAGGTTTTGATATTATCAAGGTGATCATGGCAGGCCTCATTGAGCTGATGACATCTGCAAAATAGGAAAAGATTCTCTATAAACGTATCAAACCGCAGAAGCTGTGGGAGGGCAAGGACCATGCTTGAATTCTTTGAGGTACATGGTAGGAATGCAGTATTGTGGAATGAATAAATGGGACTGAATGCATTTGTTAATGTTCTGGTTTGGGACTATAAATTGTTGCCTAAGTGTAAGTAGGAACTGTGACACCAAGGAGGAGGCCTTTTTTATTTAAGTGGCTGAATCACTGTTATGTTTGCAGAATGGAGCTGGTTCATGGTTGCAGAGATGGAAAGCAGCTTTTGTTTTCATTTGATTTTTTCATACTGAACATATTCCTGTGTCATTAAAAGTCTTCATAGGAGGGCGCTGGACGGTTCTCTTGGTTGAGAATTTGACTCTTGATTTGGCTCGGGTCCTGATCCTAAGGTCCTGGGATCGAATCCTGCGTCTGGCTCCATGCTCAGCAGGGAGTCTGCTAGAGATTCTCTCTCCTTCTGGCTCTCCTGCTCATGTTCTCCCTCTGTCTCTAGTAAATAAATCTTAAAAAATAATAAAGGTCTCCATACGCATCATGAATAGGTATGTATTCATCGTGTGCTGAACAGTGGTACAGCAGTTCAGGACGTGCATAAATTATTATGTATTGAGCTGGTCTCTCCATGCTTCTCAGTCACTGCCCTCCAGCCACACTCCCCACCCTGCCTTTCCTCCATTTCTTCTCTAGGATTACAGAAATGGCTCTCATTTGCAGCCCTGAATTCTTGCTATTTTTTATTAATCTTTGCTGCCTTTCTGTACCAAATGTAAGCTAGTCAATCAATTAGATAAAACCACCATCTGTTTCTGAAGCAGTGTGTGTTGGAGTTGGGATTTAGTTTGGGGGATGAGAAAAAGAAGGATCAGGAACAGGAAGTTCTGAGTCCTACATGGGCTCTGCCCCCATTACCCTGGCTTTGCTCTATCTCCTTCCTTTGTCTGGTATTTGCTCTGGCCCCCAGAAAGAAAATAAAAGGAGAGGCACCCACCTGGTTCAGTGGGTAGAGTGCATAACTCTTGATCTCAGGGCTGGGAGTTCGAGCCCCATGCTGGATGTAGAGATTACTTAAAAATAAAATCCTAAAAACAAGTAAATAAATAAAAGGAAAAAACAAAATCACTACCACATCACTAACATTCTGAGACAAGTCATTCTGAGACTTGATGATTTCTATAATAGGTACACGTAGACTTTGGGTTTTTTGTTTTTTAAAATTTATTTGATATAATGAGAGAGAGAAAGCGCACAAGCAGGAGGAGTGGCAGAGGGAGAAGCAGGCTTCCTGCTGAACAGGGAGCCTGATTCGGGGCTTGATCCCAGGACCCTGAGATCATGACTTGAGCTGAAGGCAGACACTTAATCCACTGAGCCGCCCAGGCACTCTGACATATATGGACCTAGACAGGTGATTAAACAAGTGCTCTGCGGCCATTTTCATGCCTCCATGTGGAACCCTGGCATGAGGTAGCCCAGGTGAAGAATGCTGATCCAAAATGCACCTGTGAGCCCGGCTGGGCGTGGCGAACACCATGTCTACACACCAGATGGATGGTGGCAAGGAGTTTTGCTCCTTTCCTTAAAAAAAAGTACTGAAATAAGTACATTCTCAGGTTAAAAAAAAAAATCCTAATGCCTTTTCCATACCAGAATCTTTTTAGGCTGTTGAGAGATACAAGCGATGTGCAGTCCCCTGTGTAATTTTGCCCACTGGTCCACAGACAGCATTTCTCTTAAAAGGATTCCCTTAGAGCTTTTACTCGTGCAAAGCTTGCAGTAGAATGCTCTCTATACTGATCACTTAAAAAGGGAGACAGAGGACGCCTGGGTGGCTCAGTCAGTTAAGCATCTGCCTTCAGCTCAGGTCACGATCCTGGGATCTTGGGATAGAGCCCCACATTGGGCTCCCTGCTCAGCAAGGATCCTGCTTCTTCCTCTGCCTGCCACTCCCCCTGCTTATGTGAGCACGCTCTCTCTCTGACAAATAAATAAATAAAATCTTTTAAAAAAGGGGAGGGCACCTCATTGGCTCAGTTGGTAAAACATGTGACTCCTGATCTTGGGGATGTGAGTCTGAGCCCCACATTGGGTGTAAAGATTACTTTAAAACATTTTTTAAAAAGGGAGGGGTGTCCGTGTGGCACAGTTGGTTGAACATCCAACCCTTGGTTTCAGCTCAGATCAGGATCTCAGGGCAGTGAGATCGAACCCAGTGTCAGGTTCCGCACTCAGTGCAGAACCTTGGGAGTCTCTCTCCCTCTCCCTCTGCCTGTCCCACTCATGCTCACTCTCTCTTTCTCAAATAAATAAATTAAAAAAAAAAGAGGGGAGACAGAGGGATGAATGGGCAGAGCACTGCACTACTCTATATGATACAATGATGGTGGATATACATCATTATATATTTGTCCAAACCCACAGTAGGTGTGACAACAACATCGATCCCTAATGTAAACTCTGGTCTTTGGGTAATAATGACGTGTCAATATAGGTTCACTGATCTGTAACAAATGTACCACTCGGGTGAGGGATATTGATAATCAGGGAAGCTATCTAAGTGTGTGTAGGGGCAGGGGGTAGATGAGAAATCTCTGTAATTTCCTCTCAATTTTCCTCTGCACCTAAAACTGCTCTAAAAATAAAGTCTCCTAAAAGAAGTTTAAAAAATAGAGCAAAATGGATGCACCTTGAGGACATTGTGCTAAGTGACAGAAGTGACATAAGCCAGTCACAGAAGACAAATTCTGTATGTTCCACTTACAGAAGATACTCAGAGCCATCGAATGCATAGGGACAGAAAGCAGAATGTGGTTTATAGGGGTTGGGGGAAGGGGAGTGGGGACTTACTGTTCAATAGGTACAGTCAGAGTTTCAGTGGGGAAGAGGAAAAAGTCTGGAGGTGGAGGGTGGCAATGGTTGCCCAACACTGAACTACCATTAAAAATGGTTAAAATGGTAAATTTCATGTTATGTATATTTTATCACAATTTTTTTAAAAGATTTTATTTATTTATTTGACAGAGAGAGATCACAAGTAGGCAGAGAGGCAGGCAGAGAGAGTGAGAGGGAAGCAGGCTCCCTTCAGAGCAGAGAGCCGGACATGGGACTCGATCCCAGGACCCTGAGATCATGACCTGAGCCGAAGGCAGCGGCTTAAACCACTGAGCCACCCAGGCGCCCCTTTTATCACAATTTTTAAAAATGAAGCAAAGTAGGGGACAGAAATAAACTGAGGTAAGCAACATGGTTGCCCAACACTGAACTACCATTAAAAATGGTTAAAATGGTAAATTTCATGTTATGTATATTTTATCACAATTTTTAAAAATGAAGCAAAGTAGGGGACAGAAATAAACTGAGGTAAGCAACATGAGTAGGATGAGTAACTTTTAATGTCTTTTGGGGTCAGAATGAAGAATGTTATAGGATTTTGACTTTTTGTTTCTTTTTTGCTACTTAAACTACAATGACTCCCTTGTCCATCTCTCATTTCCTCTGGGAATAATGAATGATACAGAAAAAGGATCTCAGCTCCAGCTACAAAAAGGGCAACAGAAATCATCTCACCTCATTCCAAATGGGGTTCCTTCTCTCTTCAGTTGTCTACTCTCCTTGTGCCTCTGGAAATGGGATTGCCAATCTGACTGGAAATGGCAGCATTTTCACGTGTGTATAAGGGCCCAATAAATAATACTTCTGGAAGTTAACATTTACAACAAATGTCTTTCATTTGTCACCTTCTTTTTACCTACTCAACACAGCCCACTAAAAGGGGATAGGGACCTTCCTGAATGCGGGAATTCCCCGGGCTGCCCTTGTACATCCGTATTGCAAAATCGGCAGGGGAGCCTTATAACCAGTTACCAAAGGTATTTGTGCACTGAGTGTGAGGAAGAAACAAAAAGAAGTGGATTCTCTCTAGGACGAAAAAGAGGCTCCCTTGGGCTGGGAGGAAGAGAGAGATTGAGGCAGAGGTCTGCAAGTCTGTAGAGGGCAAAATGGAGTCTCTCATGTCACGCAGGAGCCTGTGTCAAGCAAGGGCCCATGCTCAGCAAAGACGCAAGCAGTTAAGGTACTGCAGCTAGGAGATATCACCAGGACTGACGTCAGCGGACACCCCAGAACTGAGAAGAAGGACCAGAGGAGGTCTGCAGAGACTCAAAACTGACTAAATCCCTTTGAAAAGGGGAGGACTTGGGAGTAAACTGTCAGAATCTTCAGAATTGACCCCTCTATGTCTGACCACTTAAAAAGGCAATTGCTGCGAAGGCTCTGCCCGACTGATCTCCGAACAGAACTGAGATCCTTCCCTGCTCGAACATCAGAAGCAATAAGTGCTGAGAGCTGACCCACACCAGACAGTGGCCTTGTCTCAGCTTCGCCCCCACAGACTGACTTTGCATTTTGGTTCATTAACTTCCTGCTCCCTTCTGTTATCCTGTTTATTGTGTGGTTTGTCTTCTGTCCTGCTCTGTGCACTGTGTAAGAAGCCAAGTTTAATCACATGGTGAACTGTCACTGAGTTTGGAATCCTGAACCCACCTTCTTTTTTTTTTTTTTAAGATTTTATTTATTTATCAGAGAGAGAGTACACACAAGCAGGCAAAGAGGCAGGCAGTGATAGAGGATGAAGCAGGCTCCCCGCCGAGCAAGGAGCCCGATGTGGGACTCGATCCCAGGACCCCAGGATCACGACCTGAGCCGAAGGCAGTGGCTTAACCAACTGAGCCACCCAGGCATCCCTCCTGAACCCACCTTCTAATTGTGATTTAACTCTGCTTTATGTTGAATAAATCCGACATTGTGGAAAGACACAAGTTGTGTGTGCACCTTTATAGCAAGCACGCTCACGACGATGTCCCTGAGTTGAGGGTCTGTGCGCCTCACTTCCCTGAAATATCATCTCAGAAACTGTAAGGCCCTAGATGGAATGACTGAATGTGACAAGTGTTGGCAGGTGGGATGATAGCCTACCCCCCCCCCAAATTTCCTATGTCTCTTTGATGAGGGAAACAAAGGCAAGAGAAATCCAGCCTGAATTGAATCTCCTTATCGCTGACAGCCCACTGATGGATACCTGAGACATGCAGAGCCTAACCTTCCTCAAGGAACTCATGGCTGCCTTGGTGCCTTAATGTTTATGTTTTATGAAAGACTGAAAGTAGCCTTATCTTTTTTTTTTTTAAAGATTTTATTTATTTGACAGAGAGAGATCACAAGTAGGCAGAGAGGCAAGCAGAGAGAGTGAGAGGGAAGCAGGCTCCCTGCCGAGCAGAGAGCCCGATGCGGGACTCGATCCTACGACCCTGAGATCATGACCCGAGCCGAAGGCAGTGGCCTAAACCACTGAGCCACCCAGGCGCCCCAAAGTAGCCTTATCTTAATGGCACTGAGCCCCTCAAGGACCAGAAAGCCTTGTTTCCACATTCCTTGGAGACATACACTATCCCTAAACCCCGCTCATTAAAAAGTGTGTGTGTGTGTGTGTATATATATATATATAAAATCTCCTCACAATCCCGGTATAACTCTTTCTACCCGTGGGTTCTGTCTCTGTGCTATAATACAATCACCTTTTTGGACCCCCAAAAATTCATTCTTCACTCATAAACCCAAAAACATTCACATTTAATCACCTTGTGAGACATAGAAGTGGTAGAGAGCTAATTGGCTGAATCTGCCATATAAACCTGGATGGCGGACACAACTCAGCCATATTTTCTGGGAATGGAGGACTAAATTAATGCCTGCTTTCCCCTCCATCCCAAACCTTAGGACCATGTAAATCCCCGTGGTTAGGGACTCCAGGAAGGAGGAAGGCCAGCTCTCCCAATCGACTTCCCCAGGGGACTAGCTAGAGCTAGGACTAGCTGTAGAGCTAGGTCTCTACAGATAAGTCATGATATAAAATAATGGATAAGTGATGATTCTTGCACATCTTAGTTTTTGGACTGAGATTCATATCCTCTACTCAGTTTTGCAATTTTTTTTTAACAGAAGCTGCTATGGAAAGCAGTGATCTTGTTCACTTCAGCTTTTTCTAAAAACTGCCTTCCAGCTCACAAGTCCAAAGCAGTACCTCTGCCCCCTGCCCTATCCGACACACATACCACAAAAAAAACCAAACCAAAACAAACAAAAAAACAAGCAAAAGCCCCAAACCCTGCTAGTTTACAAGCCTTTTCACACTGGGGTAATCGCGCTGTGGATGGTGTTAAAAAAGTCCCAGGATGGGCACTGCTTATATTCCTGGAACATCAATTTTGCTCAAAGATTTGGTACAATATTTTTATGTTCAAAGAAACTAGGTTAAATGAGGGAGTAGAAGGCAAACTTTGTAGTTTAAAAAATGATGAAATTCCGGACTTCAAAGAAATGTCTTTCCTGTAGGGAGGGGGCCTCCTTATTTCAGAGCCCCATGGGGGTTCTTTTGAGAGGGGTGCATCTGTGTAAAAGTTTGAGCAGCTCTGGCCCTGCGCCGGGCTTGGCTCAGGGCCTCTCCCCAGGCTTGCGCTGAGTCCCTAGGGACATCGTATTGCAGTTAATACCTCCTCACGTTTCTAAACTCACAGCTTGTCGGCGGTGGCGCAAACTGAGAGCTAAAGTCAGTTCTAGCTCGCTCTTTTCACAGGAGTAAACGGAGAATCAGCAACCTACAAGGACTCCCAGGGCGGGGGACTGCAATCCAGGTGTCCCAGGCTAGTGCCCCTCCCAGAGTCCTTGGCTGCCTCCATCCTTTCGTCCTGCTGGAACTCCTGGCCGCCGTGCAAGTGCGGAGAACCTCATTCCCCACCCACCCACTCCCGGCCCATCCTTCACCCGCCAGTTCCTTTCTTGGGAGCCCTGCCTCTCCACTGGAGTATCTGGGGTCCGCGGGGGAGCTCAGAAAAGCTTGGTGAATTAATAACTGCTGGCTCTGAAATATGCATCAGAACCCAGACCTGGGGTTGGTGAAGGAGAGGTGGTTGGATTGGGGAGCGATTTCCTCCACATCTTCCGGTGCGACCGAGAGAGAGGGGCTGGGGTCAAGGTTGGAGGGCGGAAACGGATTTGATCCAGGATGCAGAAGCACTAACTCACGTTGGCAGGGGCAGCCTTCTCCCGCCGCCCACGATGCTAGGGCGGGCACTCTGCGGAGTCCGATGGCTGGTGCAATCTCCCGCGCGCCTTGCATTCATCAGAAAAGAGTTGAAACAGTACACGAGAGGAGGAGCAACTGCTCCTGGGACTTGGCCGTTGAGCACGACCAATGGGGATGTGAGCCCCGTAGCGCGAACCAATTAGCGCAGGGCCTGCGACTGCGCGGCCCAATGGTGGCGCCGGCTGGGCGCTGGAAGAAGACAGATGGTCTGCGCCCGGAGCAGACTCGCGCCGCGCACGCTTCTCTCCGTTGTCCTCGTCGCCTGCGCTGCCGCACCATGAGCGCCCCGACGCAGGTGGTCAACTTCGGGCCCGGGCCTGCCAAGTTACCGCGCTCGGTAAGTCCCCACGGGCGCGCGCCGGGGGTGTGGTCCGAGCGGGAGCCCGCGCTCGGGTGGCTGTGCATCTCTGCGCCGGGTCTTAGTATCCCCTCTCCCCGCCCGGAGCCCTCCGAACCCTCTGCACCAGCGTGCACGCCCAGTTCGGGACCCCTAGCAAGTGGGCTTCTGGAAGAATGCACTTGGGAGAAGGAAACTGGGTAACATGATTGTGCAGCTGCCCCCGGCGCCGACTGCCGGTGAGCGGCTTTCACGACGTGGCTCGCCGGCGCAGCGCACCTGCAGACTCCCGGGCTGTGCCTTCTCCAGTCCTGGACCCGGGCGCGGCGGAAAGCAAAAAGCCCTCATCGCTGGGTTCGCCTTGCAGGGCACTGCTGCGAGCCTGGCAGTATTGAGTGCATCCGTGAATGGACACTGAGTGAATGGTGAATGGGGATCGCGTTAAACTGGAGGGGATTGCAGACTGGAGTCCCGCGCCTGACCCCTTGTACGGAGTGTTTGGTTTAGCCAGCACTCGGGAACATTGCTTTTCAGAAATATAAATTTGAAAGCCTTCAGCCCTGGCTTTCCTCCCTTGTTTCCCAAGAGAACCTTCCCTTCCCCCGCCTTTTTCAGCCGTACTTTTTTTTTTTTTTAATTTTAACTGGCTTGACTCGTAAGGCATTCGAGTGTTCAAATTCTGGTAGGCAGTGGGCTGCCAGCCCAGTTTGCTTCACTTTGTTTTGGAGGAAATGGAATGATTGAATTCTCCCCGGGGCCACAACCAGACTTTTCAAGTGCAAGTGGAACTCACTCCCTTGCCTCCCTAGGCCCCTAGCCAGGTTTCAGCTCCTCCCCACAAACGCCCATTCTCCTTCCCACATCATCTTCAGTCGCCCCCCCAGCTGTGAAGAAGGCAGTTTGTGGTGTGCCTTGATTGACAAGCTGCTATCTCTGCTGTTATATTTTTATTTTTCTAACCACATTGACTCTGATACTATGTTGTAGCAACATGGGGCTTAGCCAAGTGCTTTACAATTATCTATTGTTGAACAGAGTAGAAATCTCCCTGGGATAGAGCCTCTTCTGTGTTTTAAGAACAGAGAATCTTAACAATTTTAGAAGGGAAAGGACTCAGTGCTTTCCTAGGGGCAGAGCTCATAGTAGTGGAAAGAGCAAGGCTTGGTTTTTCCCACTTCCTGCAGCCTGTTTTAGGTGAAATTCCTTCCCTGCTTAGAGCTGTGCAAGTGTTTCTTGTACCCTCCTCACCTTTCTCTTGTCTCCATGGTTTGGAGCCTTCTGAGTATTTGTTCCCTGTGCAATTTCTTTTCTTTCTTTCTTTTTTTTTTTTTTTTTTCTTTTTCTTTAAAAGTACTTTCTCCCCTTTGGGGCTCGAACTCAGGACCCGGAGACCAAGAATCTCAACTGAGCCAGCCAGGTGTCCCTCCCTGTGCAATTTCTTATGCTTTTCTTATAATGGAAGTTGTCATCAGTAATACAGTTATTTCTTATTTTCTTGGGAGGATTTTTCTCCTCAGATGCCTTCTGTGAGGGGTGAGGGGGTGGGAGGAAGTGGCAGATGTTACTTTTTAATTTTTGATTTGATTTGATTGTAGGGATTAGAGAAGCTTTTCAAATTTTATTGCTGACCGTGACCACAATGAGAAATATAATTTTACAAAATGATGAAGTATATGTATATAATGATAACTAAAACCTTACGAAATATTTAGCCTAAATAACGATGACATCCATACTTTTTGTACTCTGTTCCACGGTAGTCTGTTCTATTTAAAAAAATGTGTTGTGACCCATAAGAGTGATTGCATTCTGCAGTTTGAAAAAAAAAAAAACTCCACTGGAGTAGAGGGGCATGCTTTTTGGGTAGAAGTCTTTAAAACTCTTTGTAATGATTTGGATCAGAAACTCATTTCAAGGGATACTGCCCGTAAGAGAAATCCCATCGTAAACGGGTTCAAAGATGCCTTTACTATCTCTTTATGTTCACCAAAGAAAGGATTCATTGAATGTGTTTAATCGGCCAGTGCTAATAATAATAATCATCCCATAGTTTGCAAAACCAGTGACAAATACTTTTTTTAAATGCTAGCTTTTTATTATTATTATTATTATTGTTTTTAAAGATTTTGTTTATTTATTTGAGAGAGAGAGAGCATGAGAGGGATGAGGGTCAAAGGGAGAAGCAGACTCCCTGCTGAGCAGGGAGACCCATGCAGGACTCCATCCTGGGATGCCAGGATCATGACCTGCGCCAAAGGCAGTCGCTTAAATAACTGAGCCACCCAGGTGCCCTATTATTATTTTTAATTAATTTCTACACCCAAGATGGGGCTTGAACTCACTACCCCAAGATCAAGAGTCACATGCTCCACAGACTGAGCTAGCCAGATGCCCCAACAATGACAAATTCTTAAACTAGCCTCCCTTGCCGGGAAATCTTTTGTCTAATTCTTTAGTGTTAAATGTTGTATTTCAGACAAGTTGCCATCCAGTTAGATTGTTTTGTGACATCTGATTTAGTCTCTGTCTTTCAAGGAAATTTGGTGGCAGGTTGCTTCTACAGAGAGCTTGTCTCACCTGTTTCGTGTACATTTTTAGAGCTTTCCCCCTCCTCTTTGCATGTTATGACAGTTCTCACAGACACAAAGGTAGGCAGGGGAATCCATGCATGCATCTCTGAGGATTTTAACTTGCAGCACCTATCTACACCCTCTTTCTCCCTACCTGCTCCTGGATTCTTTTTTTTTTTTTTTGGAGGGAGAGGGAGAACCCTGAGGTCATGACCTGAGCCTAGGGCAGATGCTTAGTTGACTGTGCCACCCAGGTGCCCCTGGATTATTTTAAAGCCAATCCCAGGTATCATGTCATTTCACAAAAACACTTCAGCATTCATCTCTGATAGGACTTTCTATCTGTCTTCTTTTAAAAACATAAATAAATAAAGGATTGGTTTTTTTTTTTTTCTCATTGTGTAGTTACTTGCATTCTACGCACTTTGGGGGAGAAAACAGCCATGGGGCTCCTTCCAGGTCAGCTGTGTTTTTCAAGGGGTGGTGAGCCGTGACCCTGTTTCCTGACTCTTTGGGATTGCCAGTGCACTAGGTCCCGCCTGCCCATGTGTCCCTGTAAGACAGAACGTGATTAAGGGGCTGCAGTCATTTTAGTAGAGGGGTCAAGAGACTGGCTAGGTGTCTACCCTTCAGAGCCTCTGCTGATCTCTTTCTTCTGCAAATTGGGGACAGGAATATCACCCGCATAGCTCTGTTGGCAAGAGGGATCAGTATGTCATTATTCCTGGATTGATCTTATTCAAGGCCAAGCTTCCTAATTTCTGTACACCCAACCTGTCCCAATTGAGCACCTTAGACTGGCAAGATGGGAAATTGATTTACCTGTTTAATTTCAGCCCAATTAATCTTTTTGTTGTTCCCTGAACCCAGGACTCAATGCATTTTGTTGTACTTTTGCTTTCAGAGAGTGGTAAGTGTAATTGTGGAGCAGACTTTTTTCTGGGGAATCTGGTTTTTCCCAAAGGTCTTATCTTGATAGTTAAGGGTTGTCATCAGAAAAATTCTCTATTTGAACTTTTTTTTTTTAATCTAGGTGAATTTTTTTATCTAAGTAAATTCGTTTTGGGAAAATTATATTTTAATATCAATCACATGACATAATTTCACACTTAACTTGTGTGTAAGTTGCATCATCAGGGCTCTGTGGACTGGTTAAGGAAGGGGATTGGCCGTGGGCGGTACAGAAGTTTCCAGACCTCACAGGCTCTGTGGGTAGACTCCCTCCCTGGTCTGATGTCCAGAGGCAGAGCACTGGGCCGAATATTCAAATCATTTTATTTTCTCTTATTTCTTCTAGGTATTGTTAGAGATCCAAAATGAAACATTAGACTACAAAGGAATTGGGATTAGTGTTCTTGGTAAGATTCACTTTTTGACTCTGAATATCCAGGTTCCAAAGAGAACTGATGAAAATGCATCAAACCTTGACTTTTCACCTCTGTCTCCTTTAGGCCTTTGTAAATATATTTTTAAATATTAGTAACTTTGGTGGCATGTTTGATAGAAACTTTTAAAAATTTTTTTCTAAAGAGTTTATTTATTTATTTGAGTGAGAGAGAGCATGAGGGTGGGGGGAGCAGAAGAGGGAGAGAGAGAAGCAGACTCTCCCCTGAGCTTAGCAGGGAGGCTGACTTGGGGCTTGATCCCAGGACACCAGGATCACGACCTGAGCTGAAGGCAGATGCTCAACTGACTGAGCCACCCGTGTTCTCCTAGAAGCAGTTTTGAAATCAGCATACATGCTGGTGAGGGGTTCTTGCGTGTCCGTTTACCACTTCATGATTACTTTTGCTATTTATAGCATCTGAGATCAGAGGATGCTGGACATATGCATCCCAGGGCTCCAGCCCTCTTTTACTGAACTTGAAAATGAACTTAGTAAAAGTTTAAAAGTCTATAAGCCTCTGCTCAGATCTTGCACCTTAATAATTGCATTAAGTTTCTACTTTATCATTGAGGAAGGGGCCCTTTGAATTTAAAAAATTTTAAATTTTAATTTCCTTTTTTTTTTTTTTTTTTGGTAACTCCCAAGGCTGCACAATATGGAGAGATTATAGGGTTAACTGTAGGATCACTGCTATTAAATTTTGTTCCTGTGGGTTTGGAACGCATGCTGGGGTTTCTGCGCAGTGAAAGCCACAGAGTGGAATTTTGTGCTGTTGTTTCTATGGGGCAGTCCTTGCACACGGATTCATATTTGTGAGAAGGATGTTGAGAAATCACAGGGATGGAAGGATGAATTAGTAAATGGCTCATTCAATGAGTATGTCGCTTGAAAATCATTCTTCTGTGACTAGAAGGCTCCAATGTTTGCAATTTGAAAATTAGTTTGGATTTTCCCCCTAAACGAAGTGAGCCTTGGCCCACAATTTGAGTGCAAAATAACTGAGTTTTCCGTTTATCATCTTATTTGCAAACTGTGTAGCTACTTTTTTTTTTTTTTTAAGATTTTATTTATTTATTTGACAGAGATCACAAGGAGGCAGAGAGGCAGGCAGAGAGAGAGGAGGAAGCAGGCTCCATGCTGAGCAAAGAGCCCAATGTGGGGATGGATCCTAAGACCCTGGGATCATGACCTGAGCCGAAGACAGAGGCTTTAACCCACTGAGCCACTGAGACACCCTGTGTAGCTACTTCTAACGTTACTTCTGTGTGATTGGTTTTAAACAGGAACTTTTTTTCTTGTTATTTATCTTTCCTTCCACAGAAATGAGTCACAGGTCGTCGGATTTTGCCAAGATTATTAACAAAGCAGAGAATCTTCTGCGGGAATTGTTGTAAGTTTAAAATTTTAAACAGAGTCGTTACTCTTGGTCGATAATCTATGTATGTGAGTATCTGTTAACATATTTACTTGGCTGTGTGTTAAGAATATTTTGTAGTTGAAAAGAATCTTTTGAAGAGTTTTCCCAATTTCACTAAATTAGTATATAATGGTTTTTACTTGTTTGCCATCCTACCTTTGTGTTTTTATTTTCATTTGTTTATTTATTTATTTATTTTTAGAGGGAGAGAGGGGGAGGGAGAATCCTAAGCAGGCTCCATGCCCAGTGCAGAGCCCCACTTGGGGCTCGATCCTACAACCCTGAGATCATGACCTGAGTGGAAATCAAGAGACAGATGCTTAACTGACTGAGCCACCCAGGCACCCCTGTGTGTTTTTATTTTAAGTGGTGTTTCCAATGATTTGAAATCATCATATCTAAGATTTTTCAGGCTTAAAAGGGATTTAAATAACAGAGAAATGGTCATCTTGGTCAGTGTACTGGTTCTTAAAGCAAGGGCCTCATAGTACCTGTTCAGTCACCTGTCTGTGGGCAGGTATTAAAAAATTCAAGTACAGGGCCCACCATGCCCAGCTGAATCAGAATCTCCGTAGAAACTTCAACTTTAACAGACTCTTTGGGTAATTTTAAGAGCTCTTCACTCCAGGAACTTCTCAAATGATCCCTCTTAGCTTATCTGCACTACTCTCCTTACCCAGAGGAAACCTTACTCTTAAATAGATTGCTGTTTAAGGGATAGATTTACATACTATCTAAGTATAGTCACATAAACGTTACAAATACGATAAGCTTAAACAAACAAACAAACAAACAAACAGGGGTGCCTGGGTGGCTTAGTGGGTTAAAGCCTCTGCCTTCAGCTCTGCCTGGGATCCAGCCCCGCATCAGGCTCTCTGCTTGGCGGGGAGCCTGCTTCCTCCTCTCTCTCTCTGCCTGCCTCTCTGCCTGCTTGTGATCTCTGTCTGTCAAATAAATAAATAAAATCTTAAAAACAACAACAACAACAACACGTTTTCTGCTCATAAAACTAGTGTATATTCATGGTAGAAAGTTTAGGAAAAACTGAATGTCACAAATTAAACTGAAATTTTCCATAACCCCATCTGTCAGAAGTAATTACTGTTAACATTTTAAGGGTGCAAGTTTGCATGATTTCATTAACACGATTGGTATTGTACTGACTATTACTTTCCTTTTGAACTGCCTTGATAAAAGTCTTCAGGTGGGGCAGGTTGGTGCCTTTTTTTTTTTTTTTTTTAGATTTTATTTATTTGACAGAGAGATCACAAGTAGGCAGAGAGGCAGGCAGAGGGAGAGAAGGAAGCAGGCTCCCCACAGAGCAGAGAGCCCTATGCGGGGCTTGAACCAAGACCCTGAGATCATGACCTGAGCTGAAGGCAGAGGCTTAACCCACTGAGCCACCCAGGCGCCCTGGCTGGTGCTATTTTTGTGAGGAGCACTAGAGCCCATTGCATTGTGGGTGGCCAGAACCGGTCATCATTTGCTTGGCCCCTCACATGGGGTGTGCCTGTTGGGTTCCATGTCATGTTCACAGCACAAGTCCATCCTTCATGGGACAGGTATTTGGAGCCCCGGCCCAGAAGATGTGGCATTTGACCCGTACGGCTGCAAGCCTCTTGGGACCGGATTCCCCGTTCAATTTCTGGCTATCCTTTATTTTCCTAACCAAGTGCCTACCTTGTGTCCCTCCCTGTACCTGGGCCTCTGTCTCCTGTCCTTCCATCCAGGTGCTGGCCTTCTTATCTATCTGGCATCTGAATAACATAAACTTGGAACCATGCCAGTCCTCCCAGCTGCCAAGAACCTTGAGAACCTCCTGTTTAGAGTCTCCCAGTGCGAGCTGCCTGCTAGCCTGCATGATCGCGGGCAGATGGGTTTCAGGAACAGACACTTATTTGCACACCAGCCATTCAACCCTCTCACATTGCCCTGCCCTTTGGTACTCAGGCCTCTGGACCCCAGCCATCTGCCTTCTGTATACCTGTTCCCAAGTTCTGAGCTTCCTCAAAGGCTGGGGTCCAGTTTCCATGGCCTAGTTCCTCTGGGGCTGGCCTTCTACTGCCTGCAGCCATTCCAGCAAACATCTTAATTTTGTACGTTGGAGTAAAAAAATTTTCACTGGTAATCTCGATGTTTATCAATATGTGATGACGTGCTTAAGCCTTTGCTAGGGTCCACTTGGTTCCTGGAATGGACCAGCACATGTCTATTTTTAGGACTTCTGGTTGCAGGTGATGGAAGCCCAACTCTCAGCAGAAGAGGAAATGTATTTCCTCGTGTAACTAGACAGTGCAGGAGCGATTGAGGAGGAGCTCAGGTGATGTCCAGGAAGGTCTTTTACTCCATCTCCTGGCTTTGCTTTTGGATGTGTTGGCCCCACCAGATGGCCACCAGTGGTTGCAGGATTAGCTAGTTTATTCGTTCCCTCAATAGAGACCATTCGTCTTTTCCAGATGTTTGAGCAAAGGTCTCAGAACTGAACTCCACTGGCCAGCTTGGCTTGTGGGCTCATCCTCTGGAGTCAGGGTTGGCCACCCTAGATCCGTGTGGACTGAGAGTGAGAGCAAGGTGATTCCCTAAAGGAACAGCAGAGTGTGACTGGCTTCCCTCCAAAAAGTACCCATAGGCTTCTTCAGGAAGCCCAAGGAAGGGCTTTGGGGAAGGCAAAGCAGGGGTGGGACTTTACCACATTTCTTGTAGTAGATCCACCCAAAGTAAAGTGCTGAGAGCCTCGCTCATTCTTTCTTTGACCTTGTGTGTCTCTGTTTACTGTTTCTCACCTTCTGCCCAGAGCCATTCCAGATAACTACAAGGTGATTTTTGTGCAAGGAGGTGGGTCTGGCCAGTTCAGTGCTGTCCCCTTAAACCTGATTGGCCGGAAAGCAGGAAGGTGTGCTGACTATGTGGTAACGGGCTCTTGGTCAGCTAAGGCCGCAGAAGAAGCCAAGAAGTTCGGGACTGTGAATATGGTCCACCCCAAACTTGGGAGTTACACGAGTAAGTGCTGGGATCTGAGCTGTACTGTGATAATGGAATGTGGATAAATGCTGCCTGGTGGGTGGTCCCTTTTCAGATACCTGGTTATCCCTTCCCCGGGCAACCTGCAGTTTTTAATTCCTTCTGCTTGGTAGCTGATTTGATACCATTTAGAGTGGATAGTCTCCCTTGTTAAGATTACTAACTGGCTGCTACAGAAAGAATATTCTTTGATTTACTCAGCTGGAAAGCCTATGGCTGATTTGGCTTTAGGTATGGCTTGATCAAGGGCCCCAACAATGTCTGCAGGTCCTGATGCTTCTCCCGGTCTCCTCTGTGTGGCTCCACAGTCCCTTCCCTTTTAGAGTATGCTCCTGACCTTATATTCTCCCAAGTTTCAACGACTTTGTTCAAGCATTCCCAGTCACAGCCTCACATGTCCTGTGTCCCATTCCCATTCAGTCATGTGGCTGTGGGTGAAACTGACTACATCGGAACTACATGGGCTGAGTTGGGGAGGCTGGAGCCCCAAGAAGGAACTCAGTGGACATAGGGTGGATGGATACTGGGTAATAGGAAAAATTTCCACCATACCATCCTTGAAGATTAGTTGCCCCCAACAACCATCAAGAGGATGGGATGGATCATCCTTTTAGGTTGTTGATGGGGATTATAATATAAAATGGATAGGGTGATTTCCCTTGGGAGGACTTTGGAATCAGCCTTTCACAGCTAGGGGAGGGCTGTCCTTCTTGGCCATTCCCATCTACATGAGCAAAGAGGAATGAAAGCACAGACTCTCCACCTGTTCTTCTGTGATAGAAATCCCAGATCCAAGCACCTGGAGCCTCAGCCCCGACGCCTCCTATGTGTATTACTGCGCCAATGAGACCGTGCATGGAGTGGAGTTTGACTTCATCCCTGATGTCAAGGGGGCAGTGCTGGTTTGCGACATGTCCTCAAACTTCCTCTCCAAGCCGGTGGATATTTCCAAGGTAGAGTGTAAAGGAGTCTGGCGGGGGAACCCCTGTGTCTTGGATTTCGTGAGGGCATTTTAAGAAATACGAGAACAAGGAAAGGCCCAGAATGTCTTGGGCCAACAGAGACTGTGAAGCCAAGACAACTCACGATGCCCAGGCAGAAAGTTGCTTATTTATAGTGGATTATCGGGACATGTGAGTCTTGATGGGTTCCACCCTGTGTTAATGATGGCCTCACAGAGTCACACAGAATCCTTGTGGCTTTCATCTGCCTTTGAGGGTGCCTCTTAGGAACTGTTTTGGTCAATACATTGGGAATAGCTCGCTGATTTCTGGGGAAGCTGCAGATGATCCAAGCTCGGGGGATCTGGGAAGGGGCTCCACCTTACCTTGAGCCCCCCTCAACTCCAAGAGCATCAACAGCACACGTGGGCTTTCCAGGCGGCACGTCAAGGCGGGCAGGGGAGCAGTGCACTCAGGTGCGTGCCGCGAGGGCGCATAATAACTGTAAAGCATTTAGGAAAAAACACACTAAATGATAGCCTGCCTTTCAAAAAAAATATTGTGGTACAATACATATAACATAAAATTTACCGTTTTAACCATTTTTGCATGTACAGTTCAGGGGAGTTAGATACATGAACACTGCCGTGCAAACATCACCTCCATCCGTCTCCAGAACTGTTTGTCTTCCCAAACTGGGACTCTGCCCCTGAAACAGTAAGTCCTCAGGCCTCCCCCAGGCCCCGGGAGCCTCCATTCTCCACATTGGACTTCTCTGGCTCCCTCATAAAACGGGACTCATGCAGTATTTGTTTTTCCGTGTCAAGTTCATTTCACTTAGAGTAATGGCTCAGGGATCAGCCATGCGGTGGCTGGTGTCAGACGTCATTCCTTTTTAAGGCTGAATAATATCCCATGGGGTGGTTCTCCCACGTTCTCTTTGTAGCTTGCTTTTTATTACCAGATCTGTGCATTGGCGATTCTCAACAATGCTAACTGTGACATACTCCCTAGCGGGCCAGACCCTCTTCCCTCGGACTTGGGATGCCATTCGCTGTTTAGAAGGGTTTCATGGGAGGAGATGGGAGAGGGCTGTGTGTCTCATATGACAACGTTTTCTGAAGTTCCTTTAAGCTAAAGGTTCATTTAGCTTAATTTCTGTTTGCTAAAATTTCTTCTCAGGTAGCTTGTCTATTATTTCTCAGCATCTTCTGACTGTCCTTTTACACAAACATGAATGCGTTAAGAATGGTGTCTTTTGGTTACGAGGAACAGTTAGCAGCCTCATTTTACTTTATTTTAAATTTTTAAAAAAGATTTTATTTGTTTATTTGAGTGAGAGAGAGCCAGCAAGTATGCACACACTAGCAGGGGGAGGGCCAGAGGCAGAGGGAGAAGCAGGCTCCCTGATGTGCAGGGAGCCCCATGTGGACTCGATCCCAGGACGCAAGGATCATGACCTGAGTCGAAGGCAGACGCTTCACTGACGGAGCCACCCAGGTGCCCCAGCAGCCTCATTTTAAATACTGGTTTGGGTGTAGAAAGGAGGTATACAGAGTGAAGGTGAATATGTATAAGAGCTTTATAGAGATGCTCAGACTAGCCTCTTGCTGGTGAGAAGGACCAGGCACAGACTTAACCCGCAGGCCCCAGACCTGGGGAGGACTGATGTGCTGTCCCAGATGGAGATGCCAGTAGAGAACGGAATGCACTTTGAGCAGCACTGGAATAAAATCGGCTCCTCGTGCTTTGGAAAGAGACCAGGAAATGGGGCTACATGTGTGAAAAATGGCCGTGGCATCTACAATAGCGTGTCTTCTCTTGCTCAGTTCGGCGTGATTTTTGCCGGTGCGCAGAAGAACGTGGGCTCTGCTGGGGTCACCGTAGTGATCGTCCGCGAGGACCTGCTGGGGTTCGCGCTTCGAGAGTGCCCCTCGATCCTGGAATACAAAGTACAGGCTGGAAACGGCTCCTTATACAACACGCCCCCGTGCTTCAGGTGAACTCTGGTGGGGGGTTGGGGGGCGGCAGGGGGCAGGGGACTGATGGAAGGCGTCTCCCCGTTTCCCATCAAAGCGAAGACAGATAGCTGTTTAAGGTAGAGAGTGTTTTCATGAACCAGTGACCTCGTAGTTCAGACATCCTATCAGGCTTCTCTGCCCAGCCCGCCTCTCTCTCTCTGTTAACCTTCTGTGCACTGTCAGATCAGTTTTTCTTGCCCTTTCTCTTTGGGGGTGGTGTTTTGTTTGATCTCCATAGCGTTAGTGGTTCACCATTAACCCAGACGCTCTCTGCAGATGAAGTGGCAGGCTTGTCTCTCAAACAACCGGTGAAGCTTTGGAAAAGGACTTTGAAAGGCCAGGCCTCCCCCACTTTCTTTTCTTGCCCTCCTGGGCCTGCCTGAAGCTGGCTGCCGTGGCAACGAACATACTGGCTTGGAAAAAATACCATTCTGGTTTTTCACCCAGTCTGCAGGTGCCCTGTAAGGAAGCTTGGCTTCCCATTAGCCAAGGGAGAAAAGGGTGTTGAAACACATTCAGGAAGAGCAAGGCTTCCCTCCCACGCCACCCATGATCTTTGAACAGCTGGCCTCGGGTTTTTTGTGAAAATCTTGTGACACCTAGGATTTAACAGTTGCCTGGGGGATTGTAGTGCTCACTGGCTGTGTGACCTTGGGCAAGTCACTTAACCTCTCTGTGCAGCCATTTCCTCCAGGAGTAGTAACAGTACCGACCACGGCCGACTGGGTTGCTGTGAGGAGAGAACATATACAAAAAGCACTTCGTGGGGCGCCTGGGTGGCTCAGCGGGTTAAAGCCTCTGCCTTCAGCTCAGGTCATGATCCCAGGGTCCTGGGATCGAGCCCCGCATCAGGCTCTCTGCTTAGCGCAGAACCTGCTTCCTCCTCTCTCTCTGCCTGCCTCTCTGCCTACTTGTAATCTCTATCTGTCAAATAAATAAATCTTTAAAAAAAAAAAAAAAAAAAAAAAAAAAAAAAAAAAGCACTTCGTGGTTGTCACTGGTGATTATGCATGCTACCTGCTGTATTATTATTATTGCTGTTTTTCTCGGTGTTAGTTCCCAGAGCCTTAGCAGGGGAGGGGAGAGGCGCAGTTTATGGATTTATCTTTCAGGGCAGATAATGGTGTAGAATGCCGACACTTTATGTGGGTGACCCTTTTCATCCTCCCAAGCACCCTAGGAAGTAGCATCCATTTTGCAAGCAAAGAAGCAGAGGCCATACTTGGAAGACACGGCAGAGCTGGGATTTGAACCCAGGTAGCCCGGCTCCAGATCCGGGGCCTGTATACCCTGTACCTTCATGCTCGCCACAAGAGCAGTTATCAGTGTGCATTTATTTGTGTCTGAAGGATTCCGTGTTAGGAGACTAGGTCACTGTTAGAGTCTGGCTCTTTCACTCACGGATTTTTCTGTGGCAGGTGGAAGGGTGGGTTCGGGCTGGGTCAGGCAGTGGTTCCGTCCAGGTTGGGATTTTGTAGAAAAATATCCCACCTACTTGGCTATAGAAAAGAAAGGTGTTGTTTTTCAAAGTTAGATTTCCAATGGAACTTTCTGCTGGATTTCTGCACAGCAGACGAGGACGCACAGCCGCTCATTTGTGTCTCCTGCTTTCCTCAGGGAATGGGGTGTTCTGGTGCTTACTCTCTCAGTCAGCTGTAAACCCCACTCTGTTTCACCATGGTTGAAAGGGTTTCTGAAATGCCTATTAAGGGTGGGGAAGGGGCGCCTGGGTGGCTCAGTGGGTTAAAGCCTCTGCCTTCGGCTCAGGTCATGATCTCAGGGTCCTGGGATCGAGCCCTGCATCGTGCTTTCTGTTCAGCGGGGAGCCTGCTTCCTCCTCTCTCTGCCTGCCTCTCTGCCTACTTGTGATCTCTGTCCGTCAAATAAATAAAATCTTTTTTTTAAAAAGGGGGGTGGGGCAGTAGGGCTGAATCTCACTCTCATCTGTCCTGTCTGGGGGTTCCTGCCAGTGAAACAACCAGGGATCACTGGCCTAGTTGGACACGGGAACTGGTTGTGCTGAGCAGTGAAGACACGGGTGCAGGGACCCTGGGGATGGGGCTTAGATGCCAGGTTGCACAGTGACAGGGGGTGTTTGTCCCCACCCTGGGGCCAGGCCCTGGCTCGCAGTTAGGCGAGTCCTTCAGGACAAGGCAGGGGCCACCATGGGCTCCATGAGGAGGCAAGGAGAATGTTGTCCCTGAAATGTGGCTTGAAAGCTAGCAAGTTCAAGTCGGAGGAATGCCCAGAGGAGTCGGGGGGGTGAGGGGGGGAGGGCACACCCTCTGCTACCTTCTCTCCTAACTACGAGTTGCTGGGAAGCAAATTCTGAAAAAGGCATTGAATATGTTAAAATGCTGTTTGTTAATATTAGGGTGAAAAGTCAGTGAGAAAGCAGGTCAGTCTGTCTAATAAATATGACAATGATAAGAGATAACAGGGTCTGGAGTCAGACCTAGACAGGCAGAGAGAAAGGGCTCCTTTCAGTGGCTCTCACATAAGGGCACTGCCTTTCCAGCCCCTCGCAGGCATCAGCCTCAGGCCTGTACCAGTCGGGTCAGCGGGTCGCCTGGGGGAGGGTGGTGTGGTGGGCGGTAGGGAAGGGCAGACACTGCCTCCCCAGGGCTTTCCTGCCTGAGGGGGGTTGCTGAGCCAGAAACAAGGGCAGAAAAGGGGCAAACTTTTTCCCTTAGGCGGATCAGAATAGTGTTAACAGACCACCCCAGGGCAGGATTGTTAATGTTGATTAGAATGGTCGAAATGGAGCAGGTGAAAGAGTCTGCGTTAAATGTGTGCTGACCGAGACCCCCACTGAGTGTCGCTTTGCTTTCTTTCACCCTGAAAGAAAAATAAAAGTGTGTACAATTGAGCAATTACCCTAAATCTATGATTCGAAAAACTTCGGATTCGTGGTATGTAAACACTCAAGATTAGAAAATTACAGCTTGTCCAATGAGAATAAGCTCCAAGTTAGGGGAAGATTCGTGCCAAATCCTCTCCCTGAGTCCTTGACGGTGAGCTGATAAGGCAGCCTGAAGGCTTCCGAACTTTGTGTCACACAGAAGTCCTTGAAAAGGCCCCATATTTGAAAAGAAGCCTTTATTTACTTATGTATTTTCTTTTAAAACCAGAGCTGAATGACCACAGGCTCCAGGGATTTTGTGTGAACTAGGCTGGGTAAACGAGCCTTCATGGAGTGGGCCGTAGCCCTGAGCAGTGAACTGGGGTGGAAGAAAGGATCACGTGGTCATTCTGTTTTCACCCTTTAGTAGGTCACGCTGGAGCCCACGAATGAACAGGCAATAAGATGCCTAAGCTTCCCTTCTGTCCCCACAAAACAGTTATTTACCACAACTAAACTTGTATTAATTTGTTTTTGCTCTAAATAAAGTAACCAAGAAGAAACAAAATAAGCCCATCCTCTATCAAGCCCACGTTTCTCAGCAGAGTAGGATTGTGGGGCTGCCTCAGGGCCTTAGCCTCACTCACCATGAACCCCAGAGGCAGATAGCCTCTGCGGTTAGATTCTTCAGAACAAACAGTTAGGGAGAGTTTTCTCAAGGACTTCCTGGTGTGCTTTTCTTTCTTTCTTTTCTTTTTAAGATTTATTTGTTTGAGAGAGAGAGAGAGCGTGCAGTGCACACTTATGGGAGTGTGTGTGAGCGCGGAAGGGGCAGATGGAGTGGGGAAGCAGACTCCCCGCTGAGCATGGAACCCCACCTGGGTCTTAGTCTCATAACCCCACGATCATGACCATGAGTCCGATGCTTAACCGACTGAGCCCCCTGGGCGCCCCTCTGGTCTGCTTCTGTAAGCCTCAGCACACAGAATACATTGTATTACTTAAAAAAATTCACATGTGTTCTTAGCAAAGGTTTCTGGAGTGAACAGAAACTGCTGGGGTAGCCGCTGTTAACTGCTGTGTGTCCTGGGCCTATGGAAGTACCCAGAGCCCTATATTCTGCGAGTGGAAATTTACCATATGGACGGTTCTGTAGATTTCTTTTTTTCTCCCCAGCAATATGCCATGTGCACTATACTCTTAACACTCTTACACAGCTTAAATATCTGCCTTTTTTCTTTCTTCCCCTTTGAGGCGCTGTATGGTATTCTGCAGAGGGGATCTCCTGTGGTTTATTGAGTTACTTATCAATAGGCGGCTTTGGATGGTGAACTTGCTGCCCTGTGATGCCGGTGGCGTTTTAGAAGGAAAGGCAGAAATCAGGCACGTTCCACTGATGTGTGGGGAGAGCTGAGATGAAGTTGCAAAGCTGCATAAGCATCGAGGTCCCCTGTGTTTTGAAGAGTTTGGATTGTGTGGGGGTAGCAATCTGAGTTAATCATGAATGAGAAGCCCCAGGGAGAACCTGCTTCCTTCTGAGGGGTCAGCTTCAGGCTGAGGCCTCACAGAAGGCTCGGGGCTCTGGGCAGCCAGTGTGTGAGGCAGGGCAGGGAGGGGTGGGGGGTGCTTTCTTCTCATCGGCTGCTCAGATCACATTAAGATCAGCAGGGTGCATGGGTGTGAGTCTGAGCTCAACAGCCACAGAGAGGGAGGTGTGTTGGGGCTGAGGACTGGCTGGGTTTGGGGGCCTGCCCTGGGCCTTGCTGCAGCCTTGGACTTGAGTAGCGAGAAAGCAGTAAGGGAACTCCAGGGTCACAGGGCTATGGGTAGAAGCACAATGTGGCCTCTGAAGAGTAGTGAACGGGCACCCGTGGCTCTGCTTGGATCATGGGGCAGAGTTTGTGGGGAAGTGAGCAGTTTGGGGTTAGATGGGAATTCCAGAGCATCTTCCTGAACAGAGGGGTGGGCGGGCAGCATCCTGTCTGGAACACACATGCACACGTGTGTGCCGTGAAACTGTTGTAGCCCCTGCACTTGGCAGCTGTGTCTGGGAGGTTTGGTGCCAGCCGGGCTGCCCTAGGAGTAGGGGAGATAGTGGTGGGGGTTCCCGGAGCCCCTCCTGAACCAGGTGCCTTGGTTACTGTGGAAGGAGCTTGGGCTTTGGAGTCAGAGCAACCCGGTTGTAATCTTGGCTTTATCAGCCACTTAATGGGTCACGTTGGCCAAATTCAGCTCCCCAAAGCTCAGTTTCCTTATCTGTAAAACAGGCTGATGATAGCTTTGACCTCAGGATTATTGTGATGAGTTAAAGGGAGAACAGCTAGCAGGGCACCTGGCCCCATAACAGATGTTAGGAAATACTCTGGCCTCTTTCTTCTTTGTCTTTGTCTCTCTGATTCTCAGTCTTGATCCAGAGAGCTACAGCTCTAAATTACTCAGGGACTGTTCTCTGCTTTCTTCTTTCCTTTTCTGCCACTAGCTACTGTTTCTCATTCCTCAAGCAGGGAAGCCTCAGGAAAGCCTTTTACATGGTTTTGGGTGCCCATTGCCTACCGAGCAGCCTGGCATTGACTTCTGCCAACTTCTGGAAACACCTGGATCATCTACCTACCAGGTTGAGACAGTGAATGAGCTGGCCAGAGCCTCAGGCTTCCCCTGGCACCAGCTTCTGGCTGGTAGAGCGTTTTCCAGATCCAGTGATCTCCTGCTTCAACCTGTCATGGTGGAAAGAGACCCGCAGTGTTAATAAACAAGGTAGCTCTTGTCCAGAGGTTAGCATCCTGGATCATCACTGGGCATTGACTCCTGGCAACTCAGTTTGCACAGATTCCCATGGGGGACCTTTATCCCACCCCTGGAGAGTGCCTAGCTGAGAGCTGGTCTTCAAATTCCCAGCTCAAGAGGATGGAGTCTCTTCGCTTGGACACCTGTGCTCCTGCCCCCACAGACTTTCAGGGAGGAGGTGCACATGGAGTCCTCCGCACCTTTTTAAGAGATGGGCTTTCAGAAGACCACCACGCTTCAGCACTGTGTGTGTTTGGTTTAGTTTTGGGAGGCTTCGTAATGAAGATGCCACTGTCTATACTTGTGTGACCTAGCTACCAGGTGCTGGACCCTGCACTAAGCACTTTCCCCAACCTATCTCCTAGTCTCTCTTCTCTAGTCCTCTTGGGCCCCGAGTTCTTACAGCTGGCAGAGTTGACATTCTGGCTCAGAAAGGAACCCTCCCAAGTTCCATGAGCAGCCGAGGGGCCGTGGCTTCTGGAACCAGGGACCCAGATTCCCCCCCGCCCCCCTGCCATCTGCTGTTTCTGATCATTGTTTCTTCTGCTGGAATATTGACTTCATTTTTTCACATGAGTCTCCTTCAGAGACTCACACTGTCACCAACACACAGGTCTGCCTCTCTGTCCTCACTCCCAAGTCAGAAAGTCCCAGGGAGGGCTCTGATTGTCCCAGTTAGGTCCCCAGCCCTGCTGTGAGACCAGGAGACAAGGGACCCAGCTGAGTCTGCCTATTGGGTGGGGGTGGGTTTAGGAGGATCAGGGCAGCTAAAATGCCAGGTGTCCCCCATAGGGTGGTAGGCCTCCCTCTTTCCAGGTGGGAAAGCCAAGGTTTGGATTCCCAAGGTGAATAACCCAGAGTGGTCTTCTTAGTGGCAGCAGCCGTGGGACTAGAGTCAGGACTGACTCAGAGCCTGGGCTCCTAGCGTCTTGCCACACTGCCTCCCGCTAAGTAGAGGGCCACATGGGAGGGCTCGGGGGCAGAAAAGGTGAACGCTGCTTCAGTTCTTCCACAGCCATGGAGTCCAAGTCACGGGCACAGAGAAATAGAAAGTAAGGGAGTGAATGGTACAAACTATGGGATGGACAGGCAGAGGGCTCTGTGAGTGTAGGAGTGAAGGGGTTAACTGGGTGGGGGTGGGGAGTCAGGGTCCTGAGGACGCCTGGTGCAATGAGAGAGGAGAGTTTACATTAGGGCTGGAGCTGGACAGGTGAGGATTGGTGTGAGCTCGAGGGGAGTCTATAATTAAACCTTTTTTCTGAATGTCTTTGCCCTTTCGCAAAGCAGAACTAAATGGATTTTTAATCTTTGTTTCAGCATCTACGTCATGGGCTTGGTCCTGGAGTGGATTAAGAACAACGGCGGTGCAGCAGCCATGGAGAAGCTCAGTGCCGTCAAATCGCAGATGATTTATGATATTATTGATAATTCTCAAGGATTCTATGTGTAAGTTGATGCACTTTCATCTCACAATGTGCCTCTTGTGTATTTAAAAATGTGTATATGTCATGTGCCTTTGAGCGGTGTACGTAGGACTGGGAAGTCCAGGGCCCCAGGATTACGGGGCAGGTGAGTTCTTCCCTTGTGCATCCCCACCCGGGGAACCCCAGGGGTGGTGATGTTTCTCACACCAAAGATCTCACCTTCCTCCCAGCGCTGACCCCTTCTCCCACTGTCTGCTTCCTCTGTATGTCTCCTGGGAAGAAACACGTGTACTTGCTAGAAACTCTCAGCATCACTCAGGGACTCTCTGCTGGAGAACCTTGGTATAAATACCCATTCCGGGTCCCCTCAGCTGGGTCACTTACCTTTTTCTTTAAATTTTCTTTGTTTGAGAGAGGGAGAGAATCTAAAGCAGACTCCACTTTGAGCTCAGAGCCTGACCCGGGGCTCGATCCCACAACCCCAGGATCACAACCCGAGCTGAAATCAAGAGTTGGACACTCAAGCAACTGAGCCGCCCAGGCGCCCCTAGGTCACTCACCTTTTCTAGGAAAGTCCACTGCTCCCCTTCTAGGACGGATGTTACCATTCCAGACCTGCCATCTGAGAATGGAACTGGCTATGGTATGAGGAGACTTCTAGTTAAACATTGTCGTGACTAGATGATTCATGAATGTCTGTTGACTGCTGGACGAGAGTGTATGGGTCTTGCATTAGCCTCCTAGGACTGCTGGAACAAAGATGCAGGAAACTTGGTGGCTTAAAACAACAGAAATCTGTTCACACTCCTCTGGAGGCCGTGCTCCCTTCTGGGCTCTAGGGAGCTCAGGTAGCTCTTGGCTCGTGGTGTTGTCAGCCTGGTCTCTGGCTTCGCCTTTGTTGGGTGTCTTCACTTCTGGTTGTTGGATTTAGGGCCTCCCCAGATAATCCAGGATGATTAATCACAATTAGAGACCTGTAATTTAATGACATCTGCAAAGACCCTTTTTCCAAATAGGTCACATCCACAAGTTCTGGGGGTTGTCCAGTCCTTTACCAGAGACCTCTCACCAAAATGCTGGGTGTGAAACACCCAGTACAGTGCCTGGCACACGGGGAGCTTGATAGATGGCTCCTTTCATTAGCGTTTCCCTGCCTTCAAAGTGGCAAACGTATGAGGCTTTATGCTGTGTGTGTGTGTACGTGCGTGCTACACATAGGTGTTTGTACACATTTGCACGCATATACATAAACACATACTCATTTTCCAAGCCTGGGACCTCCTCCTCAGGGACCACTACCATTTTGGGTTCAATGATAGTAACTGACCAATAGTAACAGGAGAGTGTACACTCTTCTTTAAGAATTCAAGTGCCACACGGGATGGACAAAATGGTGCTTTAAGCCTAACTTCTAATATGTCCTCGTGACCACCCAAGGGTAGGGGTTGGGGGGGGTTATTTTCGGAGCAGATAGGATAAAGCAGCATGTTTCTGCTATGTCTGCCCTTAAAATGCTTGTTGCCTGTTCCCCTGAGTTCTTGGCGTGCAGTGACCCTCCAGCCATAGGCCCTGGGGGAGTTGAGTTTGGCTGGATGTCTTAGCCTCTAGGCTCCTCTCCCGGCTGGGGGAAGGGGTGCACGCTGTGCTTTCTGCCTGCTCTGGGTCTGTGCCACAGAGCCAAGTGCAGACTGGGGGCTTGGCAGATGGTCCAAGAAGTTGCCAGCCAAGGGCTAAATAGTAGTTAGAAGCTTGGAGCAGTAAGATGATACGACTTTGCCTGTAGGGGTGTAGGCTTGTTGTTGTTGGTTTCTTGTTTTTTGTTTTTGGTTTCTTTTTGTGTGTGTGTGAATGAGTTTGAGTAAAGTTAGTCAGAGGAGGGCAAAACTACTGTTAGAGATTTTTTGGAAGGCAGAGAATGATCCCTGCCAAGGTACTGAGGGAAGAAAGGATATTGTGCTTGGGGAGCAAAGACTGGGTTTTCTGGAGGTGATGGTTATGGTGACTTAGAAGGAAGATGGGGAAAGGTCTGAAGACATGTTTCGTCCACCTGTTCAGTCCTCTGTTCACCTATCTACCTATCTACCCACCATCCACATTTCTATCCGTCATCTATCCAGCCACCCATGATATCGCCCATCTCTCCGGCAACCACCCACACCCCTGTTCATCCATCCATCCACCCACCCGTCTACCCACGCGCTTACCCACACATCTGTCGTCCACTCACACATCCATCCGTCCGTTCATCCATCCACCATCCAACCATCCAGCCCATGTTCCTGAGCACCTACTCTGGGCTAACTGTTCTAGGCCCTGGGATGCCCGGGAGAACAGGCATCTCTCCTGATTCCCCAAAAGTGCTCAGAACTTGAACATGAGTAAAAGCACTTGGTTATTGTGGAAGCCAAATTTTCTAATAGCTTTTGATTCCATTTATTTCTCAGGAGATGTGTAGGAACAAAATGGGGAGACAGAAAGAATAATGATGCCTCTGGAAAAATCCAGGAATTAGAAACAAAACAGAACATAGGAGGAAGCCCGGGAATCCCTGGAATTCCTTTTCCCCCAAGCTTCTTAAACTCCAAGCACCCAATCCGGCATTTCTCGGAAGGTAGCCTGCTGTAGCCAGCACGGCGGGTGGGTTGTCTCCTGGGCAATTAGGTCACCTTCCCTCCCATTCCCCCAAACGTCTCATTTACTTATGTACAGCCTTGACCCAGAATTTTCATCTTCTTCAGAGTAAACCTCTTTCTGGGAACTTCCATTCGCCCTGGGCTGCCTGCCCAGAAAATGTCAGCCTGGTGCCTGAGTTCACGCGGGTCGCCGTTAGTGGAGTCCGCAGGCCTTCGCTTGCTCCCTCCTCCGCGTTCCCTGTGGAGTGCTTGATAGCTGTTCCTGGGATCACTTGGATTTTCAGGAAATGCTCCACTTTTCTTTCGAACTATAGAAATATGGCGCCAAAAGGGAGGTGAACAGTTTTTTTTGAAGATTTTATTTATTTGAGAGAGAGAGGGAGCACACAAGCAGGGGGAGCAGCAGGCAGAGGGAGAGGGAGAAGGATGCTCCCCGATGAGCAAGGAGACCGATGTCCGGCTGGATCCCAGGACCCTGGGGTCATGACCTGAGCCGAAGGCAGAGGCTTAACCCACTGAGCCACCCAGGTGCTCCCTGACCAGGACACTTCTTTTTAAGAGTTTTCTAGCAGGTCTCTCCACCTTTTGTTGTTCCCACACTCCATTCTCTCCTCTGTGTGCTAGTGTTCCTTTCCTAAAATTCACATTTCATATGGTGGCAACCTGATTGCTCCTCATGGCTCAAGGACCCAGTCTAGTTCCCCTCGGTATCTGCAGGGCCCCCCACCGTCCGGGCCCAGCCCCTGGCCAGGAAGCCCAACACTGCAGTTCCTAGAGTTCTTGCTGGGGGTCCCCCAGGCCTTTGTAGATGCAGTTTTGCCAGAATGGCCTTCCTTCTGGCTCACCCATCCTAACCTTGCCATGTCGCTCTGAAACATTTCAGCTTTCTCTTGGGCAGAATTCCTTGCTCACCTCTGTGCTTCTTGCTCTCACAGACTTCTCCCGTGGCATGTTAATTCCCTACACAGCCATTTCACTAGATCGGGAGCAGTGAATCCCCTAGAATCTTTGTTTCCCTCCCTGATCCTTCTCCCAGAGACCGTCTTGGGCGCCATGTGAATAATTTGTTGTGTGCCGACTCATGGTTCCCGTGATACTATCCACTTTCATGATAGGACGGGTCCATTTGGGGTGGGGCTGAACTGTAAATAAGCCTTCCTCCTTTCAGTTTTTTTCCCCTTAAATTAGACATGCTCTTTACCATGGCATCTCTATAATTAGACCTTCCTGTGGGGAGCCGGAGGCAGCAGAATATCAGGAGGGTAGCCAGTGAATTTTTAATTTAATGTCAGCCATGAAACCTACCACCTCGCGGAATTCAGGCTCAAAGCCCATTCCAGATACTTGGTTTCCCTGCTTGGCGTCTCTTTTGCCTGTAGGTGCGCACTTGACTCCTATTAACTTTAGCAGGAATTATGTATGTGCCCTTAGGGGAGAGCGTGACTTTCCACGGGGGCTTCCTCACACTGCTTTTATTTGCTGTTTAATTTTAATGAATCACATCCTGTACAAGTGTAAAAATAAAACAGGGTGAGCTTGAAAATGGAGAAGGGGTGATTACATATTCTCCTCCTACTTTTATTCTGGAGTGGATGCCCGTTCCTCCATTTGTCTCCTTTGATTGTCAATGGACCATAATTTTGGCTGCTGATTTTTCAAATCGGAAACTGAAGTCAAAATACTAACCTCTCCTAGATAAAAATTCACACATCTTTCATTTTTGAGAGTTTAGAGAAGTCTTCTGCAAAATGCTGGGACCAAAAAGATGAATTTGTTGAATTTAACTGATACTTAGCTTGTTTTACTATGTTCCAGACCCTGTTTTATTTTTATTTTTATTTAAAAAAATGTTTAAAACATTTTATTTATTCATTTGACAGAGAGAGAACACAAGCAGGGGGAGCAGCATAGGGAGAGGAAGAAGCAGACTCCCCCGCTGAGCAGGGAGCCCGAAGCGGGGCTCCATCCCAGGACCCTGAGATCATAACCTGAACCGAAAACAGATGCTTAACTGACTAAGCCACCCAGGCACCCCCTCAGACACTGTTTTAAACTGTATCAGTTATCCATTTTTGCATCACAGAACACACAAGACAGTTGTTGTTAAAGCAACAACTTAGTAATTTTTTTTGCTCTTGACTTTGGGTCAGCAGGCTGGGCTGGGCTTCGCTCGGTGGCTCTTCGGCCATTCTCACCTGGAATGTGTATTCAGAGTCCATGGTAATTCACCTGCAGCCAGCCGTCTACAGTGACTCACTCACATGTCTGGGAGTTGGTGCTGGCTGTTGCTGGTCTCCTGTTTCCAGCAGGCTAGCTCAGGCTTGCCCACATGGCAGCCTTGTTTTAAGAGGGCAGATATAGAGGCTGTATTCCCCTTGAGGCTTGGGCTTGGAGGTTGCATAGCAACCCTGATGGTGCAGTTTCTTGGTTAAAGCAAGTCACTAGGCCAGCTGGATTCAAAAGGTGTGGAGAGGAGCGCCTGGGTTTCTTAGTCAGTTAAGCAGCTGCCTTTGGCTCAGATCATGATCTCAGGGTCCTGGGATCAGCAGGGAGTCTGCTTTTCTTTCTCTCTTTGCCCCTCTCCCTGCTCATACTCACTCTCTCTAATCAACCAGCCAATCAATCAATCTTTAAAAAAAAAAGGTGTGAAGAAATAGACCCCACTTCTTGCCTGGAAGGCTGTAGTGGATTTGTGGCCACTTAGAAGCCACAAACTTCCCCTATAAATACTGGCTCACTTAAACCTTACATCAACCTTAGTAAGTAGGTTCCATTAATCTTCCCAGTATTCATGAGGAAAGTGAGACACAACAGAGAGGTTTAGTAAGTTGCTCGGGGTCACACAGCTTGGGGCAGTGCGGTGTGACAGGGGCTTTGAAAGCTGTTAATGGCTGAATCCCTCAGCCACTCTTAGCATATATATGTATTTTTTTCCTCTAGCCTTGTAGAGAGAGGGTCACTCACATCGCTGTGTGGTTGCCATGTATTGAAAGCTTCCTATATGTTGTGCCTCTGAGCTCTCACAGCTGGTTTGAAATGAAGGTATTATTTCCATTATTCAGGTGAGGGAACTGAGGCTCCCTGAAATTAAGTACAAGTCATACAAGAGAATGCTAACTCACTGTTCCATATGCCAGAGAGGTCTCCTTTAAAATTACCACTGTTGGGGCACCTGAGTGGCTCAGTGGGTTAAGCCGCTGCCTTCGGCTCAGGTCATGATCTCAGGGTCCTGGGATCAAGCCCCACGTCGGGCTCTCTGCTCAGCAGGGAGCCTGCTTCCCTCTCTCTCTCTCTCTGCCTGCCTCTCTATCTACTTGTGATCTCTCTCTCTATCAAATAAATAAATAAAATATTAAAAAAAAAATTACCAATGTCCTGGGGCAGATTTTTTTTTTTTAAACTTCTGTTTGTATTGACAAAATGTTTAAAGCAGTGTTTCTGTTGATTTATTAGTGGCTGTTGCACATTTCAGAAAAGTAGCTGGAACAATCATGTTTTTCAGATGTCCAGTGGAGCCCAAATATAGAAGCAAGATGAATATTCCATTCCGCATTGGCAATGCCAAAGGAGACGATGCTTTAGAAAAAAGATTTCTCGATAAAGCTCTTGAACTCAATATGATCTCCTTGAAAGGACATAGGTGAGTACACATCAATCCAAAAACTTACCAGAGAATTGGTTTAGTGTTTTTTTTCTTTTTCTTTAACTTTTTTTTTTTTGAGAGATAGAACACCCACATAAGTGGGAGCGGGAGTGGGTGGAGGGAGGGAGGGAGAGAGAGAGAATCTCAAGCTCCACTCCCAGCATGGAGCCCGAGGTGGGGCTCGATCTCTGACCCTGAGATCATGATCTGAGCAGGAATCAGGGGTTGGATGCTTAAGTGACTGAGCCACCCAGGCGCCCCATAGTTTTTCAAATGTAGAACAAAACCTCTCTACCCATCTAGGAGTCTCCTGTCTTGGAGTAGCAGCTGTTGTAACTGTTGGAAAGACCAGTTGTCACAGGATAATCCTCCTTTTTTTTTTTTTTTTTTAAAAGATCTTATTATTTATTTATTAGAGAGAGAGAATATGTGAGTGAGAATGGGCATAAGGGGAGAAGGAGAGGGAGAGAGAGAGACTCTTAAGCTGGCTCCACGCCGAGAACAGAGCCCAACATGGGGCTTGATCTCATGATCCTGGGATCATAACATGATCCCTGAATGAGCTGAAATCAAGAGTTGGATTCTCTAACAATGGAGCTACCCAGGCGCCCCTTGGATTTTATTTTTAAGTGATCTCCACATCCAACATGGGGCTTGAACTTACAACCCCGAGACCGGGAGTCACATGCTCTACCAGCTGATCCAGGCAGGGGCCCTTCTCCTTTGGCCTGTGGAACCCTTAGCATGATTCCCTGGCTGGGTGCGCGGTGGGGCCACCTCTGCAGGCTTTTGTCATAATTCCCTTCGACAAATCTCTGAAATGGCTTTTACGGCCCTGGCTTCCATCCCGTGTCTGGAGAAAACAGATCACTGTTGCTCTGGCTTAACATCAAATAGTTAATCCTGCATGCTGTATGAAAAGTGTGTGTCCTTACCACAGAGGAGGCGGGACACCGGCCGCCAGTGGTTGCCTGCTCCCGCCTTCCTCCCAGGCAGGCCCATCAGATACCTGACTGAGTTAATCCAGGTTACGTGTGGGCGTGATAGTCTGCCGCTACATTAGGGAGAATTTTCTTATGATGAGAACGTTTGAACCTGCTGGCCACCTGGGGGCTTTCAGGTGACAGGTTGGACATGATGGCCTCAGGTGCTGTCTCTCTCTCAGGAGTGGGTGACTGGACAGACCGTCGTCTCAATGCTCAGTTAGATGCTTTTGTTCTCACTGACTGCATCTTTGGTCGCTCTAGGTCTGTGGGAGGCATCCGGGCCTCTCTGTATAATGCTGTCACGATTGAGGATGTTCAAAAGCTGGCGGCCTTCATGAAGAACTTTCTGGAGATGCATCAGCTATGAACACATCTTGACCAGTATATACTCTGCCCTTGAACAGTGTATAAAATCTAAAGTAACTTGGGAATGAGGACAGAAACCTAGCAAACACGGTATTTTTCTCGAGTGAACGTGCTTATTACAGATCTCAGTTTTGTTTTTTTTTTAAAGAACGATAGCAAAACATCCACAGCTCCGCAAAGCTGGTGGGTCTTAACAGCCCCCACCTTAATTCTGACGTGAACTGGAAGCATTTTTTTAAAAAAATCTCCCTTTAGCTTTTCTAGCGAATTCCAGCTAACTTTGTCTTTGCTGCTACTTTTTCTAGCCAGATCTCAGTATTCAAACCTGCCTGTGGACTTAATTATGCAAATTGAAGTTACTGATTTCTGGAGACACTCAGACAGGGCACAGAGGCTCAGTGGGGACCGGGATTCAACAGGTGCTGAATCTTGATCCTTTACAAGATGACATGATGGAGTCTCCTGGGTTCTGCTCCTGGTAATTCGGGTCCACATTGCCTGTGTGGTGATGTTCAGGGGTTCCAGGCTCAAGGGCAAGCTGGGGGATCTTTCTTTATCCTGTTACTCTCATTAAAGAGATAAAAGTGACATACTGTATGTTAACATAGCAAAGTCTGTTTTTAATACCAAATAGTTTATATCTCTATGCAGTCTTTTTCTAATAATACGGTTCTTGGTGATGCACGTAGAGACTTAAGAGAATTTGTTAGAATCCTTGACCTCACGTATTATGGGTTAACGCTTGCAACGGTGTGTCCCTTCCCTTCCTCTTCCCTCTCCCAAAAACCTGCTTCACAGGATTTAGAAGTTCTCTGATTTCCTTTAATGTTCCTTTTAGTGGGTAGAAGAGAAGGTTGGTTGGTTGCTATGTTTTTTATTTTTCGGTTAGGCTGTTAAATTAAAATTCTGTTAAGCTCCCTTCTCGTTGGTTCACTTGACAGTTTTTTATAATGTTTGACCAGTGATGCTGTGAGTTCTGGAGAACCTTTGCTGAAGAGTTTTTCCCTGTTGTTTGTCCATTGTCAGTATTTTCTCTTGACTGTGTGGGAGACACGAAAGTCCTAAAACATCTAAATGTTTGTCAATAAATTTCTTTACCTGCTATGTATTAATGTATGTGTGTATGTTAAGAAACCTCTACAGCCAGTGTGGGGCTTGAACTTACAACCTGGAGAGATGAAGAGTCATGTGCTCTATTGACTGAGCTAGCCAGGCACCCCACTTCACCTGCTTTTAAACAGATTATTCTGTTAAAAACTTTGTGATGGAAAAACTTGAGTCTGAAAGTAGCATCTGATAAGGGTAATTTAGTTCCACCAAAGGTGTAAGTCTTGAGTCCTGGGCATCCATTTTTTTTAACAACTCAGTATACCATGGTGGCTTTCCATTGGCTCTTGGAATGGACATTATCGAGAAACCACCTTCCAGCACAGCTCATGGTGTAAAGGTCTTTGAACTCTGTCCCACAAAGGCCAGAAACATGCCCATAGGACACTTCTGAGCTATCTCTCTATTTTGTTGGATTATGTAACAAGGACTGTGCTGATCTCTTATTCCAGCTCAGCATCAATTAATTGGGTTATTTGCATTCCCCTGGTCAGGGCTACGCTTCCCTTGTCTTCGTTCTCATCTGTAAAAAGGATTGAAGTAACTTCCCCACTTGTCCCAGAGATGTTTAAGGGCTTCAAACAAGGAGTCAAGGCAGGATATGAATAATAACTACAATAAATATTTATATAGCAGATCCAGCCGGTCCATGGAATCCTCCTCAGTGTTTACATGAAACAGTGCTCAGAGTCGACCTCACTTTTCTCATCCTTTCCTGGTGGTTGCAAGACCCTGTGTTTTGTACCGACCCCAAGTCTCAAACTTCCACTTACTTCCATTCCTGTCTCCAGGGTCTGCTCTGATGTCTACCCTCGGCAGATTATTTCTGCAGCCTGGTCTCCCCCGACCCCGCTCCCTTGCACAGCTAGTGGACATGGAGTTCCTGCCTTATTTGTGTCTCCATCGGAATGGTGTTTTTTGTTTTTTTAGTTTTTTTTTTTTTCTTAAGATCTTATATGACAGACAGAGATCACAAGTAGGCAAAGAAGCAGGCAGAGAGAGGAGGAAGCAGTCTCCCTGCTGAGCAGAGACCCTGATGCAGGGCTCCATCCCAGGACCCTGGGACCATGACCCGAGCCAAAGGCAGAGTCTTTAACCCACTGAGCCACCCAGGTGCCCCCGGAATTATGTTCTTACAGGTTGACCCTTTTGCCCCTCACAGGCCTGCATTCCCTACCAAGGTATCTGCTTCTCTGCCCCTCCCCTTAGAGCATCATGGAAGGAGCCTTGTTTCGCCACTTCTGGTACCTGGCATCCTTGCCCTTCAAGGGTACTCAATAGTTATCTGTTCAAGGAATGAGAAGTCTAATGCAGTTTGTATTGGTCTTCCTGCGTTTCACAAACTGAACCTGGAATAGAGGCAGACCTATAATCTTAACAGATATGGATTTTTTAAAAAATTTTTAAAACCTGAGTATACGATACAATTTCAGTTTCCACTACAATGGTCAACTAGGACTCTGTGGTTGTGGTTGAACAGGGTTATTTAAAGTCTTGGAGAGCTCCTGACTCATCATTACAAATCTGTGAAAATGGTCAGTGGACGGTGTCCGTACAAGTACAAAGGGTAGTCACTTGTTGGGACACAGATTGCTGGAAGATGCTTGGCAAGTGAAAACCTTGGCCTTTGTGTGTCGCAGGTGAATGAACTGATGCCAGTCTGCTGACCACAGGGAGAGAAGTGTGAGGGACGATAAGGATGCAGACTCCCGGGTCAGCAGGCTGCGAGAGCCAGAACCAGCCAGCCTTCCCTTGAAGATAAGCAGAGCAGACAAAATCAGTGTCTTTCAGGCCTTGGGGAGTCTGTAAGGCACAACGGCCTCACATTCCTCCAGATACTCCCAAATTCTACTCCCCCGCTAACCCCCCGCAAACTGAATTTGAGGTTTTATTTTTCTCCTTCAAAATTCTTCCCAGTACATAGTCATTCTAATGCTGCTTGAGTGAGAAAAAACAAAATTGTTTCCATATTCCTTCCTTTTTTTTTTTTTTTGAGATTTTATTTATTTGTTTGACAGAGAGAGATCACAAGTAGGCAGAGAGGCAGGCAGAGAGAGAGGAGGAAGCAGGTTCCCCGCCAAGCAGAGAGCCCGATGCAGGACTCGATCCCAGGACCCTGAGATCATGACCTGAGCCGAAGGCAGCGCCTTAACCCACTGAGCCACCCAGGTGCCCCCATATTCCTTATGTTTACCTCCACACACTACTTGGTCTCCCAACACAGTGGTTCTGTTCTTTGCACAAGAAACAAATTGTGTTCTGTCCCCAAGTCTTCATTCCCCCTGGTCTGTGTTTATCTGTCCAATGAGCCTTCATCACCATTTAGCCAATGCTGGAAGGTTTGACAAGCCCTTTGGTGAACTAGGTGATGTAACAAATAATTATTCCTTTTCCCCCAGTTGGGAGCTGAAGGAACCACTAAGACCCATACAATGGACAAGAACCACTGAGAGATTAGATGTTCATTTCCGCTGAAGGCATTAGCAGGTCTGGCCTTGTATCACTTCGTGATTAATGTTTGTTGTAACGTGGTCTTTGGAAGGAAAATAAAATGAGGAAGAATTTTCTCACATTTGATCAGAATGAACATAATTAAAAAGTGAAATGCTACTGGGTTTGGGAAGAAATCAATCACTGTAATTGGAAAGAAGATTCCTTGCCTCCGTCGGTAATTGGACTCTTGGTAATTTAGATTCGGAATTCATGGCAGTTTGTGATAAATTGGCTCCTGTTGGGCTAAAGAAGGTAAGAAGTTCTAATTACCCCTGGATTATTCCAGAGTGGATGGAAAAGCTTAATCACAGAAGGAGGTGCTGGGGAAGAGACAGAAAAGCCAACGGCGAGCAAAGATTTATTGAATTTCTTTTTAAGAAGGGTAAAGAATAAAATGGTTCATTTGATGTGACAAAAACAAGAGCATGGTATTTGTGGTATCTGGCACCCTGGGGATGTAAATTGGATTTTCTAGGAAAGTAGGGAACTGGGCATAATAGAAAAAGTTTATGTATACAGAAGTTCTACAATTGGATTATACCAAGTAGCCTTGCTTACTTGTTAGGGCGCGAGAACATTGACAACCTTGGGCCTCACTGGGGGGGAAGAGTATGGAATTTGTATTTTGAGTGTTTAAGCGTGTAAGTCATCAGTACTAAGTTTAAGGAAGTCTGATACGTTTTATTCAAGTGAAACATAATTTAAGCTAGTAGAAATGTAGACAGACTAATTAGCCTGCTGACCTGGTCACCGTAGGTTATCCTAGCCTTGTTTCGTTACAGATTGCTTGAGAACACCCGAGGAATAGGCTGGATTTTAGGTTGATGCCCTGGGTAATGAATGCATTTTGAATTTATGTGGTTTATTTTATTTATCTATCTAGTTGTCGATGTATAGATGTAGAGAGATCTGATTTCAAACTTACAGGGAAGTTGCAAGATTAGTACAAAGAGCTCTTGTATTTGCTTGATCTACATTCATCAATTATTAACATTTAGCTTCATATGCTATGGTAGGCACTCCTTTATCTATACTTTTTTTTCCCCCAGAACCATTTAAGGATAAGCTGGAGACACTATGCTCTTTACCTCCAAATAGTGACAATTTCCAGAGAATAAGGGCAATTTCCTGTGTAACCACAGCGATGATCTAAATCAGAAATGTAATGTTGATACCGTTGACTCATCTGCAGTCCATATTCAGATTTGCCAATTATTATAGTAACATCCTTCAGAGCTATTTATTTTAGTCCAAGAACCAGTCTACAAGCATGTATGGTACTTAGTTCTTATGTCTCCTTTTTAAAAAATTTTAGTTATTTGAGAGAGAGAGAGAGAGCATGGGCAGGGGGAGGCTCAGAGGGAGAAGCAGACTCCCTGATGAGCAGGGAACCCGATGTGGAACTTGATCCTGGGACTCTGGGATCATGACCTGAGCTGAAAGCAGACATTTAATTGACTGCGCCACCCATGCCCCTGGCTCTCATGTCTCCTTAAGTTAAATATGAAGCAGTTCTTCAAACTTTTTGTCTTTCATGTCATTGACCATGGCAGAACGCAGGCTGCTTGTCGTAGAAAATCATGGAGTGGGTTTGAGTTCGTCCTGTTTCCTGTTTTGGCAGGGGTACCACAGAAGGGATGTCCTTCTCTGTGCACCCTGACAGGAGGCACCTGATGTCCGTTTGTCTTACTGGTGTCTTAAGGTGGTGTCCGTGAGGATTCTCCACTGTCAAGTTATTTGTCCCTTTGTAGTTAAAGTATTTTATGGAGAGAGATTTCAAGGTTCTGACTATTCTGTTCTTCATCATGAGAAGGTAAAGTGATTTATGGCTAATTTTCCACCAATATTTCTACAACCTGCTCCTCTCTCTCCCAGAGGGAAAAGAAACCTTAAAATATAAGCAAAGGTGTGTAAAAAAAACAAAACAAAACATTGGGACGTCAAAAGTCAACAGTTGAGATTATAGATCCCAGGAGCCCTGAGAGTAACAAATGTGTTTTGAGAACATGAATATTATGGGCAAGTGTGCTTTTTGGTGAAACAGGAAAGAAGGAAAAGAATCTTCTGATCAGGATATAGGGACCAACTTGTAGAATTTTCCCTCCCTGTCCAGTCAGGTTTCTTTAATTCTCAATATTTTTAGAAGAACATCCCTTTGGCAACACAGACCCTTAATCTAATAGCCGGATTGTGAACCACACAGATGTCCTATAAAAACATAAAGTTAAGGTTGCTTCTGATATTTCTAGCCTAGCAGAATAGCCCCCAAGAGAAAAATAAAATCTTGGCTTCCACCTAGCCAGGTAAAAAGCTGAAAGCATCTTAAATGCCTGAGAAATAAAACTTGAAGTTGAAATGTAAGAAACATAAGAGGTTATAGGGCATTCTGGGGGGAAAAATAATGATCTTACCCAGCAGAGTAAAAGTTTTCCTGCTGGCTCAGTATTCTTTCCTGCTCCCTTCCCCCACTTTAAAACCATATTTTCTTTAGGGTGAAAGTCCAGGTGTTGAAGCAAAAATCCTCAGAAGTTGTTAGGAAATGACAGGTGAGCAGGTTAATAACCTTAGGTAGCAAGCATTGTGCTATAAAATATACACTGAGGGAAACATTTCTGAATTTTTGATGCATTTAAATCTTGGGTAATCTTACAGGTTCTAAAGAAATACACTCAAATTAACGCTCCAACTGGCTTTCACCCAGTCATTTCCTCCATTAAGCCATTTCTGATCTCCCAGTAGCACATTGTTCAGCGGATATTTTATTTATTTGAGACAGAGAGTGTGCACGCAAGTGCAAGGGAAGGGACCGAAGGAGAAGGAGGAACAGACTCTGACTGACCGGGGAGCCCCACTCCTGAGAGCATGACCTGAGCTGAAGGCAGATACTTAATCAACTGAGCCACTCAGGCATCCCTGTTTAGCAGATTTTTAATTCAGTGTCTTCCACGAGCAAGGTTCTTGTTGCCACAGGGGCAAGCAAAGTGACCAAAGCAAAATCCTGTCACTTAGGATTTTGTTAGTCATAGTAGATAGAAAACTTGATCTGAACTGACTAAAGCAAAAACATGCCAACAAAAGCAGAGAAAGGAATCTATTGGCTGATAGAACTGACAATTCAAAGTAGTTCCGGCCCAGGTCTGGTTTGCCCCAGAGGCCCAAGGCATGTGGCCTTTGGGTTCACCTTTCTAGGACCTTTTGCCCTTCATCCCTGGCTGCACAATAACCGTGGAGGCAGCAGTCGACCAGACACTGGCTCTGAGTCCTTCGGTTGACCATGGGATGACAAGAGGTCTGTACTTGTGCCTCCCCAATGAGAGTTCCAGGCTCGCTCTGCTTGGGCTGCCCTAGTCAGGTTCTTTCTCCTGAACCAAATATTAGGGCTTGGAAGAGGGGATATGCTTGGTAGCTACAATACATCAGAGCTCGTCCTTGGGGCTGGGTGGGCAGCCAACCCCACCAATACCCTATGGAAGCCTACACGGCTTGCCAAATAAATTCTGCTTTCTGTTGTCCTCATAGAGCTCACAGCCTACTGAGGGGAGGCAGACAGTAAATAAATTAGATCCAAGATAGGAAGTAAAGGAACAGACCGTGAGACTGCCGGGGGCTGCAGTCCGGACTGGGAAGTGGGAAGTGATGTTTTAGTTGATATCTGAATGGTAGAACAGGAGTTAATCAGGAAAAGAGATTAGGGAGAGACAAGAGAAATTTGGGCATCTGGGGGGACAATTATCATTTTATTTTCTCTTTGAAGAATTGGTCTGTGGTGCCACAGTTTGTACAAATGGCCACAGGAGGGCAACTGCAGGAAAGGGCCACCTGGCCACATGTGGCCACAACCACAGGGGGTGAGGTGAGCACCCAGCATTGGCCATTGCGGTGCGTGGGGCCCTCTCCTTCCTGCAGGGATCTGAGGGCCAGCAGGGCTGGAGTTTGGATGGGGTCAATTAACCAAGTAGGTTGGATGTAGATAAATAGGTAAACAGCTGGTAGGGCTACAGAGGTGTGTACCACTGGATTTCAGCCCTGAGTGTATCTTGTTCTTCTCAGCCTCTTCCCACAGCCCGAGGACCACCAAACCTTCTGTAGGTGATATCCAGTAAATGTTGACCAAGCATATCGACGACTATGTTGATAGCCATGGGAAAAAAATCTATGTTCATATTGATTGATATTGGTAAGATTTCACCCCGGAACAAATTAGCAAATGTTTTCTTATATTCTCTGAAGCGTCTGAGGCATTGATTCTCTACTAGAGGCTTCTGGAAGTTGGGATCAACATCTGCCAGAACTTTGCCGAGTGAGGGGATCTCCGCCTGGAGATACACGTTGATTCTGTTGTGCAGTTTTGGAAGCCCATACCGAGTGATCAGTTCAGTTGTGTTTTGGTTGAACCATCTACTACTTATTATTAAATTAATGACCATATTAAAAGATCATGAGATGAAGGCTTAGTATCTTGATTCTTGTCTTTTCTTAAAGGGGTAGAACATTTGGGCCTGCATTCCGCTATGGTGACATATGTCAGGAACCAATAGGTGCTGCTCTTTAGACGGTGAGAAAGGCTCTAACTTGCCTTTTTCCACCTCGCCCACTTTTTTTTTTTTTTTTTAAGATTTTATTCATGAGAGAGAGCGCCAGCATGAGTGGAGGGAAGGGCAGAGAGAGAAGCAGACTCCCCACTGCTCAGGGAACCTGATGACATGGGGCTCAACTCCAGGATCTTGAGATCATGACCTGAACTGAAGGCAGACACTTTACTGACTGAGCCACCCAGGTGCCCCCGACCTTGCCCACTTTTTTGGTCATACTTTTTACCTACCTGACCCTTGGGTACTGGGTCTGCAAAGAGCAAAATCTGAGCATTCTATTAGAAAATGATCCCAAGGCAAAAAGTGTAAGATGTTTTATCTTTGGTACCATCTTTCCGGCCTCTTCTGTCATTTTCAGCTCTGCAGAAGCACAGACAAGCTTTATAGCTGGGCCATGGACTCTTAGAACAGAGCCGGGCAAGTCATTCATCCATCCACCCAAGGCACTCACACTTACCTATTCATTTAATGAAACAGGGAACAGCATTGACAAGATCATTATCCCGAAAGGATTGGAGTCTGGTAGGGAAATGAAAATCTGAACACGCAATTGTCATACTCTGAGACAAGTCAACCAGGTCAACGCTGCCAGATAAAACACAAGCTGTCCAGTTAAACTTGCATGGTTTATTTGTTAAATCTGGTAACCCCACCACCTGCGGAAGGGTCAGGCCCAAGGGAACACACACACAGGGGGATGGGGCAAGCCTTCCTAGGAGAATTCCCATGGAGACCCACGCGACAGGGATAAGGAGGGAGAAGATTGAGGCGGCAGGTGGGGGGAGTGTTCCACGAAGAACGTGCTATTCTGCACACGTAAAGACCAGGAGTTAAGCTGCCCCCAGGGAACTCAAGGGCAAACATGAAGTTCAGGATGTGGGTGGAGGAGTTTTGTCACCACAAGAAGACGAAGAGGCAGCCAAGTCCTGCCTTGGCATCTGGACTTGATCCTAAGCACAGTGGGTAGCCGCTGTAGGACATGAAGCAGCAGATGTGCTTTTGAGAGGAGTCCTGGCAGGGGTGCAGTGGCTGACCAGAGAGGGGGAGTCTGGAGACAGGAGACAGTGAGTGATGGCGGTGGCTGTGGGGAGGAGAGGGGGATGGATGAGCTCCTTACAGGGTGAATGACTAGATGTGGGAGGTGAGGGGAAGGGAAAGGTCAAGTGTGGTGCAAGTGATGAGTGAGAGATGCTTCAAGTCAATGGGGTCAGGGACACAGGGAGACATGGGTACTGTGCTGACATTTGCCCGTTTGCTACCGCCTTTCCATGGCTCTGCCCCTGCAACCCCTGTTGCTCTGATTTCCTTGCCAACTCTTGTCCCGGTAGGCTCAGCCAGTGGGAAGCATTGGCAGGAGTTTGGAGAGTGGGTGGAAGGTCGAAGCCAGGTTTATCTCCTGCCTCCCTCTCGTTTCGCTTCAGGCACCTGCGGCTGGGCCTCTGAGTTCCCGTCCCAACCAGGCAGGCTTTCCCAGCTCGGGCCTGGCAGCCTGGCCCTGGCCATGGCAACGTCATCCCTTTCTCAGTCCCTCCAGTCGCCCCATGGCTTCTGCTGCTGTGACTCTCTGGGCAGTCTTGCCATCCTGTCCTGACTTTTAGATTTCTGTCGCCATATGAAATTTGCTGTATGGAACTGCCTGTCTTGGGGTATTTTCCTGAGTGGGCCTTGAGTAATATGGACGTGTTGAGTTTGTGGTGCCTGTATGAGACATTGGAATGAGGGTGTTCAACAGGCAGTCACGTGCATAGGTGGAAAGCCACAGTGAGTGGTGTTGGGTGGAGACGGGGGCGTGGGTGAGATCCTCTGAGAGACAGCAGAGGGGAAGGAGAGCAGAGATGGTCCAAAGACAAAGTCTCAGAAAGAGACCGACTGGCAAGAGAGAACGACTTTGGGAGGATTGGCCAGCACAGAAACTGAAGACAGAAGATACTGTCGCATTAGAAACTGTGTGAGTTGGTGACTTTGCTTAGAAGTCACATAGATGAGGGGGAGTCTGGGTGGCTCCGATGGTTAAGTGTGGGACTCTCCAGGGTTGTGATTTCGAGCCCCACGTTGGGCTTGGGCATGAGTCTTCTTTAAATGAATGAATGAGTGAATGAATGAATGAATGGATGAGGCTTGAGAAGCACTTCTTTGAACTCATCAGCAGAGAAAGCCCTGGGGCATCAAGGAGAGTGCTTTCGTGAGGGTCGTGGGGGCAGAAACCAGCTCCGGTGGATATTTGCTTGAAAAACGCAAAAGGACATCAGCGCCGGGATGGCCCAATTGGTTGAATGTCTGCTGTCACTGCAGGTCCTGATCCCAGAGTCATGGGATCAAGTCCCATTGTGGGTTTCCTGCTCAGTCAGGAGTCGGCTTCTCCTCCTTTGCCCCTTCCCCTAGCTTGTGCTCTCTTCCTCTCAAATAAACAAATAAATAAATACAACATTTAAAAAAAAATACAAAAGGAGAGACACTTTGCAAGGACAAGGCTCCAAGCCCTGAGGCTTCCTGAGAGGACTGAGGGCAGACTCACACTCCCATTTCCCTCTCTCTCTGGCTGGGCGTTCGTGGAGTGCAGTGGGAGGTATAATCACCCACACGGTTTAAAGGATCCTGTTTTCCCCCTTTGGTATTCAGAACGGTTTTAATGGAATTTATATAAAATATAATATGTAAATTAACAGTGTCCTCAGGATCCCCCCTCCCTTTGTTGCCACCCACCCCCATCAGAAGGGGAGTTCACTGAATGCTGCTTCTTCCTCCCCACCTGGTCCTTGTCGACAACCTGTTTCCTCTCCTGACTCCTGGTGGCCTCACTCCTCCCAGCAGCTCTTGGGTCCCCAAGCTGGTTCACTGTGGGAGGGAACTGCCATTCACACTGGTGGGCAGAGGTGAGGAGGCCACCGTGTGAGCCAAGCCTGAGGCTAGCGCCGAGGGATGGGGATCCAGGGGACGGGGAGAGATCGCAGGTCCGGAGGCTCCGGTTCCGAGACATGCGCCCTCCGATCCACAGATCACTGCACACCTGAACTTGCCTTTCCTGTTTTCCCTTTTGACCCCATCCAGCTTCCTGCCATCCTTGTCCCTGAGGGGAAGGAGGTCGGTACCAGCCTAGGGCTCGTCCCCAGATGCTTCCTATTTCCAAGCCCTAATTAGACTTGTGAATCTATCTCCCCCTTGTGTTGCCCTGGCGCTCACCGTAAGGTGGAGAGCGGTTTCTGCCGTGGGCTCTCTTTTCTGGTATCTTTCTTCGTTCTTATTGATAACGTTGGCAGAGGTCATTGAGAGGTCCTGTCCCCCAGTTGACCTGCAAGCTGGATCTGGGCAAGTGGGGGCTCCCCACTCCCTCTTGCCTGCCGTTCCCATAGCGGGAGCTGCTTTCAAGGACACAGCCCTGGCAGAGCAGTGGGTCGTTGGGATTGTCTGAAACTGTTTAGGGCTCTGTACGAACTCTGAAGATTCTCAAGGGTGCAGAGGCGCTCTGTCTTCACGTCCACCCAAGACAAGCCTGGTAAGTTCCCTGGCTTAACACTGCTGCCTGCCCCTTTGCAGGGCCTGCCTCTCTCTGCCCTCTTCCCCGGCCCTCCGGCAGCCGCCAGTTTGCAAACCCATAGAAAATCTTAATGCTTGTTTTCCTTCTAAGCCTGTACAATCCGATAATGCTTCGGTAATCCGAACAATAGAAGAACCAAACATACACTTTCCATTAGGCCCTTGAGGCCTAGTAGGCGTCACACCGATGTGTTTCCTTACCCTCCTTGTTCTTTGAACCGTTTTCTCACCCGAGTCTGTTTTCCCTCGGACGATTGTCTGCTCATTTATAAACATCTTCAGTGAATTTGGGTATGCTAATATATTTTCCTTTCAGTTTCAGTGTGCCTTCTTTACTCTGCATAGTCACTGACTGCAGGGGTGTTTTCAAGATGGCCGTGCAGGGATTCACCACTGCAGCAAAATGCTTTTGAAAAGTAGTATCTTACGTATGCGGAGCACTTTATACAGCCTACTATATGCTGGTTCTTCTTCCTCAAAACCCAGTTTATCACAGTGGGTCAGCTCAGGGCCAGCTGTCCGCGGGGTGGGGGCCGCAGGTTGGTCATCCCCCCCCACCACCCCGCTCCGGCCACCAGAGAGCCAGGGCTTCTCCTCACGGTGGTGACAGGGTTCCTGGAGGGAAGGGTAGACGCTGTGTCTTGAGGCCTGACTCCAAAGTGGGACACCGTCATCCCTGCTCCATTCCACTGGCTGAGGCCTGTTAAACGGTGAACCCAGATTCCAGGGTGGGGAAACTGAGTCTGCCTCTCTGTGGGAGAGGCTGTGAAAGTCACCTCACCAAGGGTGAGGTTACAAGGAGCTTATGTGGAAGACAACTTTCTTGCCATTTTGGAAGACAACAAAGAGGTCTTCCAGAACCTTCATTTTTCAAACGTCTCAGATTCCTGTAATTCTCCATCTCTGGTTTGGTGGTCTCTAGAAATTCCCAGTGACTTTTGGTGAGGAGCCATTTTGGGACCGGTGCTGTCATTCCAAATGAGGAGTTCTAGGATTGACAGTCTATGGCTTCTCATACATATTTATAAGGTTTCTTCTATGCATGTGCAATTATATTTCTGTGTATATTTTGAGAAATAAATTGTACAGGCCTCTTTTCTTTCACACCCCCTAGAGATGTTATAGAGGTAGTAAAAGTGTCCAAATTTGTGAGAAATTGGAATAATCAAGAGTTACCTGTATGGAATGCTATTAACGATAGCAATTCACGCTAGAGTACCTTTCATCTGAGACACTCAGGGTCTGTTAACAGATTAAAAGTAGTAAAAGACACCGAACTAGAGAATTTTCATTATCTTGTGCTCTGAAAACTCAGATTTTCATTGGTTTGAATGGGCCTGAAAATACATTTTTATTACTAGGGGCATAGAAGCCTCTAGCAGTGTTCTTAATAAAGCAAGGTGACTTATAAGCAATCATCTGATGAAGGGTAAATGTACCATACTCCATTTTAAGAAAAACACAATATAAAAGTCTTACCATGGAAGAAAATCTTTATATGGTCTTTCAGGAAAACTTCAAGAAAAATAAAGACATGACACTATATTAAATTTAAAGCCGGTGACTTATAAGCAAAGAAAAGCAAAGACGGTCTGATTAAGGCTATTGTATTGTTCTGCCATTTTTTATGTCTCCCCCATTTCTGTGGCCTTTTTAGATCATAAGCTTTTAGGGCAGTAAGAACAACTCCATTTTGATGTAGTGCTGAGCAAATGCACTGAGAGGTTCTCAATAAATAGGCATTAAATTCTAAGTCCGGAAGGGGCCTGGAGACACCCTCTCTTTACTCCCTGGTAATACTGTTTTAACCAGCCCAGAAAAAGACTTTTTCTTCTCTAAATCTCAAAAGTCAGAGACTCCACAAAAAGAAGTCATGTCTCACCTTTGCTCTGTGCTCTGCCGAGGATCTCCTTAACCCACAGCTTGGGCTGCTGTGCTAAGGCACTGTGTGGAGGGGCTCTTCTGATGGGGGCTCTGGGCTCCAGTGGGCCTTCTTCACCCTGGGTGCTTAACCACTCTGACCCTCAGGATCATTGCAGGCCTGGGAAGGATGCAATGAGCTTGTGCTATATCCGGGTGACTGAGGCAGAGTAGGCGTGGAAGGCGTGGAATGAATCTTTGCTTCTTTTTCATTAGTTGCAGAGAAGAACTTGGACCTAGGGCTGGGATACTTGGACTCCAGCTTCATGCTTCTCAAACTTTGAGATGTATATGACTCTCCTGTAGATCTTATTAGAACGGGGGACCTGATCGTTCTTCTGTGGGTCTGCATCTGTTTCCAGTGAGCTCCCAGGTGGTGGTCGTGGGCCGCTCTTGAAATACCCAGGCTGTAGCTCTTGCCTTTGCAACTGCCTCCTGGGAGGGCTAGATGTCTTCTGCTGAAGAAGAAAACTTCTGTAACGGGAATTCTATAACCCACCTCCCTCGCAAGCCTGTACCACCAGGTCAAGGGGAGCGGAGGTAACCTGTAGACTGTGGGTCTGGTTCCCCACACTTGGAATTGGAGGCACGTAGTCTGGGTTTAAAAACTGGCTCTCTTGCCCACTGGCTGTTTGCTCTCGGGTAAGTTATTTAAACTTCTGTGTCTGTTTCTCCATCATCATAATCTCTCAGGGCCCGTTATGGGGATTGAATGAGATAAATAGCCCAGGTACATAGTAACCCTTCAGTCTGTGTTACCTTAGCTCTGATTTCTACCAGGAGACAAGTATTGTTAGAAGATAAGGTGTCAACAGAACTAAGTATTCTCTAGAACAAAATCTCCTACAGCATGTGAGCCTTCTTCTAGGGGGAGTAAATAAGCCCACAGAGAGGTGCCCCTTGCCTCCAGCCACCAGGCTCAAAGGATTGCTTTCAGGGTCAGAATGTCACTCCCCAGGATGCCTGGGTGGCTCAGTCAAGTTAAGCATCTGACTTTGGCTCTGGTCATGGTCCCGGGGCTCTGGGATCAAGCCCCAAGTCGGGCTCCCTGCACAGAGGAGAGAGCCTGCGTTTCCCTCTTCCTCTGCTGCTCCCCCTGCTTGGTCTCTCTCTCTCTCTCTTTCTCTCTCAAATAAAAAAGGGGTGCCTGGGTGACTCAGATGGTTCAGAATCTGCCTTTGACTCAGGTCATGATCCCAGGGATCAACCCCCGCACTGGGCTCCCTGCTCTGTGGAGAGCCTGCTTCTCCCTCTTCCTCTGTCTGGTGCTCTCCTTGCTTGTGCTCTCGCTGTCAAACAAATAAATAAAATCTTTAAAATAAATAAGTAAATAAATAAATAAAACATTAAAAAAAAAAAAAAAGAATGTCAGCCCACGTCATTCCTATTCTTTCTTGCACTTCTTCCTTCCCCTGATCCCCAATGGGTGGATTCACCTTTTATTACAAGACGAGAAAAGGAACATACATTAAAGCAAATGCATATTTACTTGGAAACTTCTCCACTTTTTTAAATGGAGAAAACTCCTGACCAAGAGAAAGGAGCAGATTTAGGATAGACTTTAATTGGCTATTAGTGTGTGTACTGGGCGGTGGAAATTGCCTGGCCTTTGGCTCCAGACCGTGCAGGGCACCCATGGCAGGCATTAATAGCCCATTAACGCACACCCTGTCACTGCTTTATTTCCTAATTAATACTTCCTGCTTTAGGGATAGGGGAACACAGCTCTAAAATTGTTTTATCTATCGCTTCAGCAATGAGGGAGAAAAAGGATTATTAGCGCCTCATGCCTGTCACGTTAATGGCTGGACTAGAAAATCAGAAGGATTAGTATAGGTTTTATTTTCTTCATCTTTACCTCAGGGTGGAGAAAGGTCAGTCCCAAATCCAGCCCCGAGCTTAGGTCAGGAAGCAAGGATTTTGACAGGATAGTCAGCCCTCAGATTCCTTGTGGTATCTCAGAGTCTAGGAAGTGGAGAAGAATGATCAAGAGTATGGCAGATTAGTCTCATTCTCCTGAGAATGACTTGAGAGGGAGAGAAGGAGGATTGCCATGGGCATTTGGGCAGGTTGTGCACTATACAATATCATAGATGTAGAACATTTGCATATATTGCTATGAAAGCTTTCTAATAGATGGAAGTAAGTGTCTTGAGGAAGTATCTTTTTCTGTTTCTCTTCAAGGATAGAAAATTCTTCTCAGTGGGGGTGATTTTGTCCCTTAGGAGATCTTTGGCAATGTCTTGAGACATTTTTGGTGGTCACAAGTGGGTGGTGTGCTACTGGGATCTAGTTGGTAGGGAACAGGGGTGCTTATAAACACCCGATAGTGTACATGACAACTGTCCCCTCTCCCCCACCCACTCCAGCTCAACAAATAAAGATCTAGCTCCAACCATCCCTAGAGCCAGGGCTGAGAAACTCTGGTCTGGAGGATGAAGGCAATCCTCCCTGCCTCTCAGTCTGGCATCTTGTCCCTGCTTGTTCTGGAGAAAGAGCTGCCCGAGAGGGAATGAGCCATTTCTGACTCCACATCTTGTGCCTGTTAGGGCCAGTGTGCCTGAAGGAAGCCAGGGTTCAAGGCCGTATCCCTGCAGGGCTGTGGATTGGGATGACAGCCATTGTGAGGAAAACCTCTTGGCCCTCAGCTGACCAGGCCCACGTATCTCCTTCCATCCCATGGGGCTTCTAGAGGAACCAACTTTCCTTGTCTCTCCAAAGCTTTCCAAGTGGGGGTTCCTTGCCTCTCAAGAGAGGGGCACAGTATCCTCAGATTTGCCTTCTTTGCTGCCTCCTAAACCAGTCTTGGAAGGTATTTGGATTTTCTGGAAGGTTTTGTAGATGGTCAGTTGGGGGATACAGGCAGGAATTTGAGGAAAAACAGAACTCCCAGGCCGGTAACTGGGTTCAAATTCCAGTGTTTCCACATACCAGATGTATCGCCTTAGGCAATTCACCGAGCCTCTCTGTGCCTCAGTTTCCACATCTGTAAAATGGGGATGAGAATGATGGTGCCCCCTGCACCACACATGTGTTCAGAATAGTGCTTGTCACGTGCCAGATGTTCCAGACTTTCTTCCACGTTCAATTTGGGGCACTGTATTGGTTTGCTAGGGTTACCATAACAAAACACCGCAGTCCGGGGTAGTATAAACAACACATTTATTTTCTCTCAGTTCTGGAGGCTGGAAGTCCAAGATGAAGGTGTCAGCGGGGTTGGTTTCTTCTGATGGCTGTAAGAAGGAACTTTCCAGACCTCCCACCTTGGCTATCAGACAACTACCTTCCCCCATGTCCTCACAGGGCCTTTCATCTGTGGGCATCTGTGGTTTCTCTGGGTCCTGATCTCCTCTTCTTAGAGAGACACTAGTCAGATTGGAGCAGGACCCACCCTAGTGGCCGAATTTTAACTTAATTACCACCTTAAAGTCCCTAACTCTGAATACAGTTCCATTCTGAGGTACCAGGGTTTAGGGCTTAGTATGAATTTTGGGGAGATACGGTTCAGCCCCCCACACCTGACAAGGGCCTGGTAATAACCCGAACATGGTTCTGAAATGTTTGACTGTGAAACCAACTGAAAAAGCCAGGATGGACCTTGAGAGCATGATGCTAAGTGAAATAACCCAGAGAAAGAAAAAGTCTATGTGTTTTCACTTAAATGCAGAATCTCAAAAAACAGAACTGCTCTATACAGAGAACAGACTGGTGGTTGTCAGAGGTGTGTGTGTGTGTGTGTGGGTGGGTGTGTGGGTGGGTCCACTTATAAAACAAGTCCCAGGGATGTAACGTACATCATGATAGCTGTAATTAATACTGTATTGTGTCTTTGAAATTTGTTAAGAGAATAGATCTTAAAAGTTCTCATCCCAAGAAAAGAAAATTGCAGCAATGCGAGGTGATGGATTTTTTTTTAAGTTAATTAATTTATTTAAGCAATCTCTACACCCAGTGTGGGGCTTGACCTCCTCACTTCAAGATCAAGAGCAGCAAACTCCTCCAGCTGAGCCACCCAGGGGCCCTGAGGTGATGGGTATTAACTAGACTTAGTGTGGTGGTCACTTCACAAATATACAAATATCAAGTTGTTATGCTGTATAACTCAAACTAATGCTATGCATTGGTTGTATCTTAACACTGGGAAAAAAGCCAGCAGCTCAGGGATGAAGTCTCTTCCCTTCTCCCCCTTATGTTTCAGGTAAGATCTCAGACCTAGGTTTTATGCCTGCTTTAAAGATATTCCTGAGTTGGGGGGCACCTGGGTGGCTCAGTGGGTTAAAGCCTCTGCCTTCGGCTCAGGTCATGATCCCAGGGTCCTGGGATGGAGCCCCGCATCAGGCTCTCTGCTCAGCAGGGAGCCTGCTTCCTCCTCTCTCTCTGCCTGCCTCTCTGCCTACTTGTGATCTCTGTCTGTCAAATAAATAAAAAATAAAATCTTTCAAAAAAAAAAATTCCTGAGTTGGGGCCCCTGGGGTGGCACATTGGATTCTCTGTTTCGGCTCAGGTCATGATCTCAGGGTCGTGAGACTGAGCCCCACAGAGGGCTCCACACTCAGTGTTCAGTCTGCTGGTGATTCTCTTTCTCTCTCCCTCTCCCCCTCCTGCTCATGCTCTCTTTCTCTCTCAAATAAATCTTAAAAAAAAGATATTCCTATGTCAGTAAGGGCAGGTGCTTCCCTCCCACATCTTTTTTTTTTTTTTATATTTTATTTATTTGACAGAGAAATCACAACTAGGCAGAGAGGCAGGCAGAGAGAGAGGAGGAAGCAGGCTCCCCACGGAGCAGAGAGCCCGATGTGGGGCTCGATCCCAGGACCCTGGGATCATGACCTGAGCCGAAGGCAGAGGCTTTAACCAACTGAGCCACCCAGGCGCCCCCCACATCTTCTTTTGGCAGCCTTTCGGGGTTACGTTAGAGCCTCGCGATTAGAGTGATCACGTATCTTAGATTTTTCTGGAGGTTGATGATTTCAAAAGTTCCGTCTTCTTGACCCTCTAAGAACACTTGTATATTCCACACAACAGTTTCCAAAATTTGGTTCAGGAATTATGGCCATTGTGCCTACCGTGCCAAGATGGCAGCTTGGAGGTTGAGGAGGGAGGGGCTGATGACAGGGGGGCAAGGTGAGCCGAAGGGGGAGAGAGAAAAAGAGCCAGAAAATCCATAACCCTAAAACCAATCCCCAAATAATAATGCTTTTCTATGGCCTCAAGTATTAGCCTCTAGTTTATTCCTTAAATACTGTACTAGTAGGAACGTTTAAGACAAAATTTCCTGGCTAAAGTGGAAATAGAAATACTTGCTTGTTTGAAGGTTATTTCAAGGAGTAATGCTAATATCAATAAATCCCTTCAAAAATGAACAAAAGGAACTTGGAAAATATTCCTTTTCCTCTCAGTCACTCTTCATAGCTCACCGAGCAACGGTTCTATTTGTACTGACTGCTGGAAGTATGTCTGAATCCTGGGTCTGTTGCAATGGTCGTCTTCCTACCCGTGCAATATTCATGCACGATGCAGGCAAATGATGATGGCTCAGCTCTTGGGCCTCATCCAAGAGCTGCTGCAGGAGGGAATCCAATCGATATACATTAGGGCATCCTCAAGCGTCTTTGGCAAGGGCCTATAGATTATTTTGCTGAAGGCATTTGTTAATTTGACAGCAGACCTGGAGTGGCAAGAACAATGCACTTGTCAGTCAGGAAAAAGCCCCTGCAAAAATCAGCACCTCCAAGCAAGGCGATCTCAGTGTGAAGGCTGATGAGAACATGGCTTGTATTTTGGACAATAAACTCTATTTATGCTGGGCTCCCGATCGTTAAGTGTCTCTGCTCTAAGAGAAAACAGGGGCTATTAAGTCCTCCAGATAGAACCAGGGGGAAGAGAGATCATTTCTTTTATAAGCAGAAGGGAAGGTTCTGCTCAATAAAGATCAATTAAACATCTCTGTTAAAAGGTTGCTCGGGAGCCGGTGCCAATAGATATTCCACTGTATTAAGCCACACGCCCTCATTCCCTTCTCCTCTCCCACCTCTGTGTCTTGCACTAGGGAGACTCTTAAGAGGACATTGGCTGTTGGAAGTGGGATGAGGGGACAGTGGCTCTCACCCTCGTGGCTGAATGATCTGTGATGTTGAGTGGCTTTTCATGCCTGTAGGCAGGGGCATCCCAGAGGACTCCAGACAAATCAAATGCTCCTTTAGACTGAGCTGAGCATCAGTCATTCTGATGGAAGAGTAAAAATAAATAAATAAATAAAAATAAAGGCTGTAACCACAGGTGCCCTGAAAGATTATGTGGTGGTCAGAGCTACTAAATCCCAGGATGCAGGAAGAGATTTGGGGGGTCCTTGGGGTCCGTTACGGGAAGAACATAATCTAAAGCCCACCCCCACCACCGGTCCCCTTTACACTTACAACCAGCTTCTACTTCTTTAAAATACTGTGCACTTCTGTTCTGTGGCTCAGACAGTGGCCTCCCATGTAAATTCCATTTTTTTGGGATCAGAATTAACTGTCCTGCTTTCTAAATGTCTGTAATTGAGTCTAAATAAATAGATTTCGATTATAACGCCTGCCTGATGTCACCCAGGTGACATCAAGGCAGGATGTAAACTCCTTATTTACCTTTTCACCCCCTATCACCCATCTACCGCCCAATATCTGATTTGATGCTTTGCATGGGACAGGTGTGTTGAAATAAGCCTGCAAGCTGATCTTGGATAAACACCATTGCAGGAGACATCTTTAACTACGTTCCTTTTTCTTTTTTAAAAGATTTTATTTATTTATTTATTTATTTATCAGAGAGAGAGAGAGAGAGCACACAAGCACGGGGAGGAGTAGGCAGAGGGAGAAGCAGGCTCTTCAGTGAACAAGGAGCTTGATGTGGGACTCAAACCCAGGATCCTGGGACCACAACCCAAGCCAAAGGCAGATGCTTAGCCAACTGAACCACCCAGGTGGCCCTAACTATATTTCTGAAAGGTGGGCAGTGCACACAGGCCTGAGTCACAGGAGGATCTGGGCACAATGAATGAATGTGGCTGTAAAAAGACACCTCCACCTACGTTTAAATCCAGAAATGTTTGGACTTAAAAATCTCCAGCAGCAGTGGAGACATGAAAGCCCTGGACCTCTCTAGAAGAGGTTTCTACTGCTGTGTAACAAATGACCCCGAACTCAGCAGCTTGCTGTGCCTCCGTTAATTCTCTTGTAGTTTCTGTAGGTTGCAAGCCCGGCCGGGCAGGACACGGCTGGATCTCCGCTCCGCTGGAGTCTCACCCAGGGGATGTCAAGGTGTTGGCCAGGGCTCGGTGCTCATTTGGGGATCAGTGTCCTCTGCCAAGCTCATGAGTCATTGGAAGAATTTATTTCCTTGAGGACCCCTTTCCTGGCTGGCTGTCAGGCAGGTACTCTCAGCTTCTAGAGGTCACCCACTGATCCTGCCTCGTGGCTCTCTCTCTACCAACAATGGAGACTCTTCCCTCAAGCTGTTTCTTCCTCTCGGTTGATTCTGACTCCTCTGTGACTTCTGGACTCAGGTTTAAAGAGCTTCATTGATTTGCTCAGGCCCACTAGGATGATGTCCCTATCCCAAGGTCACCTGATTTGGTGCCTTAAATACTTCTGCAAAATCCCTGCAGAGTGGCCCTGGAATGCGTGCGTGATTGGATAATTGGAAGAAGGGGTGAATCCACAGGGGCTGGAAAACTTGGAGCCCATTTAGAACTCTGCCTACCACACATCCCACTAGGCGGAAGCGAAAGCTTTGCTTATGGGTCTGGGCCTGACCCCTGAATGTCCTCCCCTACTGTCATGAGTCGTGTCGACAGAGTTAGTCGCTAACCCACCTCCAACATTAAAAGTACAGCTACCTGAAGAGGGAAAGAAGACCCAGCCTTGTCTTCATCCCTTGCCGTAGGTGATGTGTCATGGTGTTGGGGAGATTTCCATTGGATCAGCTGCCATTTGAGAAACAACCTTAGTAAGGTGACAGATAGCAAGCATTCATGTGTCTTTTTAATGGTATTATGAAGGGTCTACGTTAGGCGACAGCAAACTAGAGCCAGCCATCTTCTTTGGGCAAATAAAATATTGCACCCCAGCCATGCCCATCATTGATGACATTTCTCTGGTTACGTTGGTTACTGTGACAGAACCAAAGTGTTGCGACAGAGACCATGGGTTCATCAGAACCAGAAATACTCTCTCGCCCTCTACCTTGCTGACCCCTGGTCTAAGGCCACTCCCATAGTTCTCTGAGGATAAGAATCACCTGGCTCATTTGTTCAAAGCACAATTTCTAGGCTGAACACAGACTTCCTGAGTCAGAATCTCTAGGGTAGGGAGTTTGGGGAGGAATAGAAAACAAGCTTCCCAGGTGATTGATATCCCTGGAGAAATACTGGTCTCAGGTATGCCTTCCTGCCACGTCAGAGCTTTTATTTATTTATTTATTTTTTTAAATATTTTATTTATTTGACAGAGAGAAATCACAACTAGGCAGAGAGGCAGGCAGAGAGAGAGGAGGAAGCAGACTCCCCGCGGAGCGGAGAGCCCAATGTGGGGCTCGATCCCACAATCCTGGGATCATGACCTGAGCCGAAGGCAGAGGCTTTAACCCACTGAGCCACCCAGGCGCCCCCACGTCAGAGCTTTTAAAAGGCCGTAGGTGTTGCCCTCGAGAGCTTCCGTCGACTGGCGTTGTGGCTCTGCCTCTCGACCCTAACCTGCCACCTCAGGTAAGTTCCTTTACTTATTTATTTATTTATAAAAAGATTTTATTTATTTATTTGAGAGAGAGAGAGCCTGAGAAGGGGGAGGGTCAGAGGGAGAAGCACACTCCCTGCTGAGTGGGGAGCCTGATGCAGGACTCGATCCCTGGACTCCAGGATCATGAGTAGAGCTGAAGGCAGTCGCTTAACCACCTGAGTCACCCACGCGCGCCGGTAAGTTCCTTTATATTCTATTTCCTAACCCGAGAAACAAAGATAATCATAACTCGTCGTATATATGCACAGTGCCTAACACAACGCTCGCTAGTGGTCCCCCTCCTGGGAGGAGCACCTCTGTATGAGTACCAGACGACCCCATTGCGGATACAGCTCATCATTAAGTGGAGGAGGGGGCGGCAGCAGCAGAAACTTCTAGTAGTCCATGGTCTACGGGCATCTTCCCCAGAAAGAAAAACTCCCTTAAACGAATCTGCCATTATGTTTTGGAAAGTATGAGGCCCTTTACAAATTCAGGCTTCCCTGTATATCACTGAATATCTCAAGTGGTCGTAATTGATTATTTTAGGATATAATGGAGTTTGCAAAAGAATTAATTCATTACTGAGATTTCTGGTACTCAGCAGGAAACTTGAATCTTTTTTACCCCCTAGTTGTGAGGTTAATGCTTTTAAAAATCATTGACTGGTGAGATCATGCAAATTCAGCCATCAGTAGAGCTGTTGAAAGAATGCTATGCCTTTGCCACGTAAATTCTTGCAAGATACTGGACTCCAGTAATACGTTGGGTTACCAGGGAGTTTTGTATTTTCCTAAAAGGGGGAGAAAAATCAATCCTGAACCTTTTAGTCCAGTGATCAAGGAGTCTCTGCATCGATTTTGTTCAATGACTCAGGTAGTGTGCCATTTATCCTAATTTGATCTGATTTAAAGGTTATTTTTTCTGGGAAGTATTAATCTGAGTGTTCTGTGGGTAACACTGTAATACCCCACTTTCTTTAAATACACTTTACACTGCTTATGTAAACATCCCGGGGTAGAGTTTCCTTCTAAGTTTTCTGAAATACTGAATTTGAATTGGCGGCATGTTATTTCTGTTCTCAACTGAAGAGGGAGGCAAAGACTTGGCTAAACACCTTACCTAAACCCTAGGCCAGAGAGAAATGAATCCATTTTCTTAGAGTAGGTCAACAAGAACAGGATGAATTCTGCCAGGGATGACAGAGCCTCTGCGGAAGAATAAAAAAACATAAACAATTAGCAAGCCAGAGTGTTTTTTCAGTTTCTTAATTTTGTTTTTGTTGTTGTTGACTTCAGTTTGAAAAGATAGTACCAGTTGGGAACCCAGAAAAACAAATCCTCAGAGGGCAAGGCAAGGGATGGACTTCAGTTTTATCAAAGGCAGTGTTGAGCTCTTCAGTACTCCAAAATGCAGCAGGAAGGACAGCATGGTTCAGCATCCGCCTGAAACCACTCCCTTATCAAACGTACAGGTAGACAGGCCACCTGGCTAAGCTTCTAGGTTAGTGGCTACTGGTGTTATATTATCCCTTTTGCTCATTTTGAGGAGAAAAGTAACAACTGCTGACCCCAGTAGCAGCATGCATTCCTGTTAGCTTTTTCTTTTTTTTTTTTTTTTTTTAAGATTTTGTTTATTTGACAGAGATCACAAGTAGGCAGAGAGGCAGGCAGAGAGAGAGGAGGAAGCAGGCTCCCTGCTGAGCAGAGAGCCTGATGCTGGGCTCAATCCCAGGACCCTGAGGTCATGACCCGAATGGAAGGCAGAGGCTTTAACCCACTGAGCCACCCAGGCACCCCTGTTAGCTTTTTCTAAGTCCGAAATTTCTCTTAGGTTCATGTCTTCTGTGCAGATGCACCCCTCCCCCGGGCTTCCAGAGTGTTTCTATGGCTCACACCTGGTGCCAACCAGCAGCCACAGATCTGCCTGAAGGCCCTCGTGGAAGGCGGCTCTAATAGAGAACTCAGGGGCTATGCGGGGGGGTGGGGGGGGGCGGCGGCCATCTTGGCGGGAGGGTGCCTTGGTCTCCGGTGGGCTTCTGCCTGCTGTGGTTTGGAGGGGGGAAAGGAGGGACGCACAGCCTTATTTGATGGAAGACAAGAGTATTTGCTTTAGGTTCACTTCAGAGGTTCATATTTCTTTGATGGAAGAACAATACCAATTTGTGTGTGTGCTTGGTATCATGGAAACACTAGGGGGATGGGAAATCGTTGGAATGAGTCAGCTGAACTGGGTTGAATTTACCGCCACTTGAGCAGTCTGACCCTGGATTGGTGTCTTAACCTTTCTAGTCTTGCATCTATAGAATGGGAATTCTCACGCCTATCTTGTTTTCCTCCAAGATTGTTGTGAAGAATCAGTGAAATATGTATTGAAAATACTTTTGAAAATGACAGCCTCCTCTGTATGTAGTGTGTGGCAGATGGCATCCAGCTTGAACTGAGATTCAGAACTAGGAGCGTGAACTAGAAAAGAGGCGAGCAGGGCCAGGACAGGGGTGAAGCAAGAGGGGGGACAAGGGTGCTAAATTTAAGTAAGCCATCCCTCACAGGGGCGTTTGCCAGCTCTGAGCTGGCAAGACCCCGAGAGCCAGTGTTTCCTTAAATTCTGCACCCTACCTGCCTCGCCCAAGTTCCCGTCCCAAGTATGAATAAAAGACACGTCTGTTAAAGACATAAATAAAATATATACTCATTGTAACAAAGTACACTAGTACCTCATCTAACTTTGCAGAGGTAACCACTGGCACAATTTCTGGGATGTCTTTCCTCGATGTTTTCTTTCACCTGTAGCCTTCAACTAGGCTTTTTTTTTTTTTTAAAGATTTTATTTATTTATTTGACAGATCACAAGTAGGCAGAGAGGCAGGCAGAGAGAGAGAGGAAGGGAACAGGCTCTCTGCTCAGCAGAGGCTCAATCCCAGGACCCTGGGATCATGACCTGAGCTGAAGGCAGGGCTTTAACCCACTGAGCCACCCAGGTGCCTTTCAACTAGGCTTCTTATCTTCCTCTCATAGGTAGCACAGAAACATGCAAAAGAAAGCAATCTGATTTCCAAACCTCAGTGGTGTTCTAGATCTTGGTCAAGGGTTTATTGGCAGACTCTGTGGTTGGGTCATACGGCACATGACCAAGCAGTAGATGGTTAAATGTGACTTCAGCCAGATTTCTCTACCACGGTCCAGGTCTTAAGCAATTGAAGACAATTGGGCCAACTGAGGACTCTAGCACTTGTCTGTATTTGTCTCCCAAATAAGTTCGAGATGGGTCGGGGTGGTAAGAAACCACTTTTCTTTAGGTGGGGCTGGGGGGGGAAACGGTTGTCAGTACTGTAACAGACTTTGTTCCTGACATATAATATCCATGTGTAACACTCTCCCTGCCACACCCCCCTCCCTCCATTTGAAATGGGGTCATGCTATACCTAATGCCTTCTGATGGTGGAACCAAGCCCATGTTCTTCCACCTGTTCAGCAAAAGCCAGTCACTGAGACAGGAATAGGAAACAAAGACAGGGTTTATTGCAGAGGCGGCCAAAGGAGGAGATGGAGGGGCAAGCCTCAGATCTCCCTCTGGGAAGGGGGAGATTCTGGGATCTTTAAAGGCAGTGGAAAAGGGTCTGGGTAAAGGGGGCAGAGGTTATGTGACTCAAACTCAGACAAACAAAGTTAATGAGTTGGGGAGGGTTTCTTTCATTTGTTGTGCTAGAGAGATGGTCAAGGGTCCTGACCGGTGCTGGCCAGCTTCTTGATGAAACCTCGAGTCTCTGCAAAACAACTAAATTAATACTTGGTTATCAGGGTGCCAGCAAGAATATTAGAGAAATATGGTGGCAGACCACACTCACAGAATGAGCAAATTTAGGTAAAACGATTGTGGCTGTGCCCACCTGCCCTATTAACTCTTTGGTTACCGGTTTCAATTGCCTTGTTTCATTTAATACGGCTTGAATCTTCCAGAGCGGTACTTAGAAGCCAACCTCATTGTTTTTAACAGCTCCTCATCTCCTTCCCTAGGACTGGGTAATTAATTTAACCCTTTCTGTGCCAGATGTTTGGGTGCTTTTCACTCGCACAGTTAGAAGTTTAATTTGGGTCAAGGAGGGATGGACATTTTGACAGCAGATTACAGGAGACAACGATGAGCACAGAATGGGATCTGTCCCTGGTATTTTTTCTTCCTGACCCACCACCACCGGGTTCACGTTCAAATACAGTTTTCATTTCTAGTTTAGGAGCTTTAAGTGAAACCTGGAAGCACTCCTTTTGTTCAAGACCAAATTCCTTGGTAAAATAGTGTGTGGCACAAATACGCCTGCTTTGGGCATGGTAGTTCAAAAGAGGAGTGTGCAGCGTTTTCCCCTGTTCTGTATCAACCATCCTGCACCCTTGGTCTAGCTGGGGCCGGAGGCATGGGGCACAGAAAGAAGCCGGAGAGGGAGCTGCGCAGACGCAGCGCCACCCAGTGGCTGTCTGGGGAGAATGAACCTGTTTGCCGGCACAGGAGCAAAATCCCTGGACACTACTAGAAAAGTGTGAGGGGCGTTTTATTTTACGTTTTGAGGGGCATTTTAATGGAGGCTGAGGTACTGCATGAGCAGGGAGATTGGTGCCATTGACATTGGGGTTGTTGTCCAAGTGACTCCATGTGCAGCCACAGGCTGGTGCCTGGGGGCAATTCTGGTTACTGTTGCTTTTGAATGAATTTGCATTTTATGTCTCCCCATTTATTAGAACCAGATAGTGGCAATGTTCCGGGAGCAAGTCATTTTCTAGGCAGTGCTTATTGGACTTCGGGGACCTCTGCCATAACTCTGTGGCCCGTAAGTTGAGAACCACTGAGACGGGATATTGAAAAGCTGAGTGCAAATGAGTTCCCCAACTCCGTGTCAAGGGGCACGTGTTCTTTAACGCAATCTTGGGGTGAGTTCTCTCCTTACTATTGGAACACCCTGTTACTCCTCCTCAAAGATCCTAAAATGATTCCCTGATGTTACAAATCAACTTCTCAGGCAGCCTGTTAACCCTTTCCTCTATTACAAGCTGCTCCCCTATAATGAGCCTGTTTCCCTGCAGCTGTGGTCAGGGCAAGGGTTGTCCTAGCTCTCAGCAAAACAGGATGCTTGTTTCTGCTGCTAAAGGTTTGCTTGTGGTGTTCTACCTCCAAGTCGTTAGTAATCTCCAGTCTACCATCATGCCATGTCCTCAGTGAGCCCTGTTTCTTGTCCTCTCCGTCAAACCTGGTCCTGGAGTGCCTTTCTCTTCTGTAAACTCTTGAAGCTTTAAAGCTGGGATCCTATTTTTTTTTTTTAAAGATTTTATTTATTTATCTGACAGAGAGAGAGATCACAAGCAGGCAGAGAGGCAGGCAGAGAGAGAGGAGGAAGCAGGGTCTCTGCTGAGCAGAGAGCCCGATGTGGGGCTCGATCCTAGAACCCCGGGATCATGACCTGAGCCGAAGGCAGAGGCTTTAACCCACTGAGCCACCCAGGCGCCCCTGGGATCCTATATTTGATGTGACCTTCGTTTCGGGCATGTCCCTTCCTCGTAGCTAGATTGTCAGTTCTGATGTTGAATGTCTTATAGCTTCTTGAAGATGTTAGACCCCCAAATAGTGTAATGTTTAAGTAGCCTGTTACATGATAGAAAAAAAAAAGCCAAGTTTTTTTTTTTTCCAAACTTGTTATTGTATGTTGGATCTGCTTCAGATAGATTTTAAATATCCATGCATCCATCCGTTCAGTCGTGTGCGTGAACACATAGAGCCAGATACATGTCTGGCAATCCCTCTTCGGCAGAGAGTGGAGAAAACACTTTGATTTTCTGGAATAGTGATAAATGGGGCTGCCCATGCTCTAAGGACAAGACCCTCGTGACTTACTACCACGACTCTGAAGATGCCTGTTTCGCAGTTGTGGGGATAAGGTGGTTCTCCGATTCTTACCTGCCCTTTTGTAGACATGAAACGCTTACGAGGCATCGTCTTCCACTAGATTGGACATGTATGCCTGTTGAAAGCATGCTTGCCAATGTGGGAAATCAAGCCATTTGCTCCTGAAAATGAAGTTAATCTCCTTGGATCAGGGATCGAGACCCCAGACCACCTCCATCCTGTATCCCTGCATTCCTGGGCCTGCTGTGCACTCAGGAAACACTTCTTGGATGAGCGGTGTTCATACTTTGGTTGGCTTCATCTCTGCTTCCTCTTGCTCTGCTCTGTGTTGACTTTTTCTGTGTGCGCATGGCTTGCTGTCCTCTAGGGTAAGACAGTTCAGTGTCACAGAGGCCAATAGGCAACTGCTCACTGGTAGAGGTTCAGGGGGTCTAAAATCTTGGGAGGATTCATCCCAATTATGTAACCGCCCCAATCGCGTTCCGTCATATGAGCTTTATAGTACGATGAGCCAGGTTTCACATTTATCCCAAGAAGACAGACTTATCCAGATCATCTATATTTTAGCAGGGAGTACACAACTTCAGGCCTCAGAAATGCACTTTAAATAATTCTTGCTGTGCCATATATTTTAAATATCATTAAAAAGCCATCTTCTTTTAAAAATATGTGCGTGATATATTTTATGAAACCTATAACAAGTCTATGAAAAATTGATTATTTTTTTCCACAGGGATACATTCAAATGATTTTCATTCTGCTCACGGAATGTGAAATCCAGTGCTCGTTATGTCCTTTATCTTATTTATTCCCTCGTGTGAGGATAATCGCCGTGTTCCCAAACAAAGAGAAATGGGTTACTCTGGATGAGTAACCAAATAACTTCCCGCTGTGGGCCAGAGAGTTGGTGCAGATCTAAAGCTTGGATTTTCCTTCCAGGGGCCTTGCTTTCCTGATCTATGCCTCCTTCCGGTCAGCTCCATGTAACCTGGGTCCCAATATAACCTGAGAGCTGAGCTAAGTTTCAGGTACAGGTGCGATGCACGTGTGCGAGAAGTAGGTCACTTGAGGACCTAAGGAAGATGCCAAGAATGTCGCAAAGATGATAATGGTTCTTTTAGTTAGGTGGGGTTTGTTTGTTTGTTTAATGAAAAAGATGTGCCGATGCCCTCACTCACGTTGGTGCTGGAGTTCTTTGGTTTTCATTGCTCTGAGCTTATGGCCGAGGCTGCCTTGCCCCCATACACTCCTTCCCTGATCCTTAGGCTCAGAACCATGCTGTGCAGGGGTCCGGGGGATAGGGGAGGTTGGGGTGTCATTAACGCTTCTCTGTGCTGGAGTCTCTTCTGAGCTGGTCCCTCTACCGTTCCCTCTGGGAGTCCTGGGCTCTTGTAACGACCCCAGCACAGGCAGAGGCTGGGGAAACTGAGCACCTGCAGGAGTGTCCGTGGCCCAGAGGTAGAGCCCCACTTGCCGCTAAGGTGGGGGTAGAAGGAGCCTTCCCTGCTGGGCTGGTGGATGAGCACGTAGCGTTTGTTTTAGCCGCCAAGAGGCTGGCGTCGTAGGCCCTTGCCCTCCTGCGTCAGGCAGCAACCCTTCTGCTTCTCGGATGGAGCTTCCAGGTAAGATGTCCTTCTTTTATACTTTGGTAAAAACACGTAACATTTACCCTCTCAATCACTTGAGAGCAGACGGCTCCGTAGCATAAAGTGTGTTGACGTGGTTATGAAACACATCTCTAGAACTTTCTCCTCTTGCAAAACTGGAACTGTAACCCCTTTCGAAGACAATCGTCCCCTCCTCCGCACCCCCTCAAGCCCTTAGGGGCCACCCCTGCACTTCCTGTTTCTGTGGATTTGGCTAGCTCGGGAGGAGTTCTTTTAAGAACACAGTGAGGTACCTGAGGAGGTGGGAAGTCTACTGATCCCTCTTTCCTCACTCTACCCGACCTGGGCCTCCCCCCTGACAGGAAAAGGGGATTCTGGAGGCCCCGGGAGGCTGATGTAGCCACAGTGATGAAGCCAGGCGCCCAGATACTTAAGCCAGATTGCCTGGTTCAAATTCTGGTTCTGACCCAAACTGGGTATGTGAAATTGGACGGTTCATTGAACTCACTGCCTCAGTTTTCCAGTCTGTTAAAGGGACGTGATAGTGATAGTGTCTGCTTTACAACCCATTTTGAAGACGAAGTGAGGTGATTTACACGAAGCCCTTGAATAAAGTCTGGCACTTGTGTACGTGTCTGCTATTATTAATGTTAAGGGACTTCCTAGCACGACACAGCTCCTCCTGAAGAGAGCTGTGACTTGGAGCCTCCCACCAGCATCTTCGGTACGTGTCTCTCGAGAGTTTCCACTTAAGACTAAATAGATAGCTTTGGCTCACATGCTTTCCTCCTCCACATCCCTATTTCTCATCAGGGCATGCCATTGATTTTGAAGGAAGCTCCATCAATATCGTAATCGTCCAGGGGAGAGGGATGCAGGACATAACCTACAGCACAAGGACCGTCATCTTGTGACATCAGTTCAACCCACGCTTTGGATGTGGACACACTGGGTTAGGTGTCCCCCACACTGGGGGCCACCGAATGAGCCAACCAGGTGGAAATCCCTGCTTTCATGGAGCTTTGTTCTCGTGGGGCAGGCCTTTACCACGCAGCCCATGCCATCAGTGTTTTCCCTGGGCTTCTCAAGCCTAGGCAGAGGAAAAGTTTGCATAAAAGTGCTCGAGTTGGGAAATGAACGCTCCAAACTTCTGGCTAGTGGTGACCTTTGAAAAATGGCAGTAAAAATAAGTACTAAAAATGGTGCAGAAAGACTGGCATTCTCAGGCTGAGAAGATTTTTCAGAAAGTTTCCAGATCCATTGATCTCAAGCTCTTACTCAAGGGTTGTGCGTACAGTACAGTCCATCATACTTAGAACGTGGACAGCATAAGGCTTATTGCACTGGTGCTTCGATCAGGCATCAGGAGAAATGGGGAGTTCCATCTGCCTGCGCCTCTCCGGAGCTTTATCCTTTCCTCCTCAGTGTGAGCCCCTGACATTCAGACACCGAGGAAGCGGAAGTAGTGACTGGGGTTGAGCCTAGACTTGTTGGGGAAGAAAATAGGAATTGCCGTCAGAGTAGGGCACATTGAGGCTCACCTGTCATAGGCTGGGGACTGTCTAGTTAGGAAGAAAACACTTGTGATGCGGACACTCGGGTTGCTGGCTACTTGCCCCCAGCCATGGGCCTCACAGCTTCTGACAGAAAATACAGTTGACCATTGAACTATTTGGGGGGGGGGACTAGGGGTACTAACTCCTGACCCCCTGCACAGTTGGAAATCTGTATATAACTTTTTTTTTTAAGGTTATTTATTTGAGAGAAAGGGTGAGGAGGGGTGGGGGATGGGCAGGGAAAGGGAGAGAAATTCTTCAGCAGCACATGCGTGAGCAGGGGTGGGGCAGAGGGAGAAGAAAGAATCCACAGGCAGACTCTCTGCTGAGTTGGGAGGCTAATGCCCAGTCTGATCCCAGGACCCTGAAATCCTGACCTCAGCAGAAACCGAGATTCAGATGCTCAGCTGACTGAGCGCCCCCAGGTGCCTCAGCATATAACTTTTGACTCTCCAAAAACTTAACTAATAAATAGCCCACTGTTGATCAAGAGTCTTCCCGAGAACCTAAACAATCAGTTAACACATCTAGTATGTTCTTAAAGTAAGCTAGAAAACAATGTTGAGAATCAGAAGAGAAAAGACATTTGCAGTATGGCACTATATTTGTCAAAAATCGGCATAGAGTGGACCTAGCAGTTAAAATTTGTGGTATGCAAGGGTCAACTCGACAGCATTTTTTTTTTTTTTAAACACAATTCCAGCTCCTTCAGCGAAGTGTTAATTTCAGGTATACAATTTAGTGATTCATCACTTAGGTACAATGTCCCATGCTCAATACAACAAGTCCCCTCCTTAATCCCATCATCTGTCCCCCCCCCACCCTACTATAAACCATCAGCTTGTTCTCTATAAGTAAGACTCTATTTCTTGGTTTCTTGTTTTGTTTTTTTTCCGTCTATGATCATTTGTTTCTCAATTCCATATATGAGTAAAATTATATGGTATTTGTCTTTCTCTGACTTATTTCACTTAGCATAATGATTTCTAGCTGCACTGACGTTGTTGCAAATGGCAAGATTTCATTCTTCATAGCATTTCTTTTTCTTTAAGATTTTATTCGAGAGAGCATGGGGAGGGAGTGGGGAAGGGCAGAGGGAGAAGCAGAAGCACACTCCCTGTTGAGCAGGGAGCCCAACCCAGGCTGATCCCAGGCCCTGGAGATTGCCTGACTAAGGAGAGGGGTGATCCCGGGAGCCTGAGATCACAACCGCTGCTGAAGGCAGACACTCAGGTGCCTTCTTCCCAGCATTTCTTTCGTGGGATCCTAAGTGCTCCGTTTGTAGGCTCTTACCAACGACACAGCACTGGCGGGCTGCCCTTGGCAGGCAGGCAGGTGTGGTGGGTCATAGCCATTTTATGTACCAGGGACGTCTGTGACTTATGGTGGCCTTAAAGCCATAATCACTGGGGCGCCTGGGTGGCTCAGTGGGTTAAAGCCTCTGCCTTTCACTCAGGTCATGATCCCAGGGTCCTGGGATCGAGCCCCGTATCGGGCTCTCTGCTTGGCAGGGAGCCTGCTTCCTCCTCCTCTCTCTGCCTGCCTCTCTCCCTACTTGTGATCTCTATCTGTCAAATAAATAAATAAAATCTTAAAAAAAAAAGCCATAATCACTGGCAGCCATGGCTAACTGTTTATTGCCTAAGCAACTGCCATTACCCTCCCTCCCTTCTGGTAGTCTGGAGATCCCGTGATGTTAGGAAACCAGAGATCTCTCCTCCCATCCTGAGAGAAGGGACCTGGAGGTCTCAGCCAGTTGTAATCCATTCTTTTTGCCAACTTCCTTGCAACTCTAACTGGTCACATGGCCCTGATCAATGGTGGTGGTTTCTAGGAGAAATTTTTTTTTTAAACTTCCCAAATAAAAAGTCTTATGGGGGAGAAAACTTCCCTTCCTACCTCTTCTTTCCAGTATGGAACACTGCTGTGATTTCACAATGTCTGGAACAGTAGGAGCCAATTGACAACTCTGAGTTAAACATTTAAGAAAGAGGAAAAAAGAAAAACAGAAATTAGCTGAAGCCCAGCTATTGGAAGGCTGTCACCAAAACTGGACTGCCTGTTCCTAGATCCCCTATTGGGAGAAGATGAAGTGTTTGTGTCATTGGCCTATGTCAGTCTGGTGGGCTGTTGCTGGGGACTGGAAGGATTTCAGCTGATAGAGCAGTTTTAGTCCTCATTTTTGAGACCAGACGTCCACATTGCGTATGGGTTTGTGTGATTGTTATTGTTAGGTTGCAAGAGGTCACATGACCTAAGTGCACTGAATCCTCTATGCTTTTTTTTTTTTTTTAAATCTTATTTATTTATTTGTCAGAGAGAGCACAAGCAGGCAGAGTGTCAGGCAGAGGCAGAGAGATACAGGCTTCCCACTGAGCAAGGATCCTGAGGTGGGACTTGATCCCAGGACCCTGGGATCATGACCTGAGCTGAAAGCAGCGGCTTAACTGAGCCACCCAGGCACCCCCTGCTTTTTTAAAGACTTATTTGAGAGAGCACAAGAGAGAGCACGAGAAGGAGAGAGAAACTCAAGCAGATTCCATGCTAAGTGTGGTGCCCAATGTGGGGCTTGATCTCACAACACCGAGATCAGGGCCTGAGCTATTTCTTCAAGTAAGATGAAGACTAAGAAGTGACCCTTGGATTTCGCCATGGAGGTGCTCAGAATTTAGCTACTCCATAGCAGCCTTACGTCCTTGTCCATTTTGTTTAGCCGAATGGCTTACAGGACCTGAAAGGGACACCAGCCCCCCATGCAAACACAGGGCCTGGATAATAGCCTGTGGAGTTATGAGAACCTAGAAGTTCCTGATAGGGACCCCCCCAATAGCTTTTGTGATCAGTGGTCTTCCTTGCCTCCCAGGGCCTTCCCCTCGTGTTCCCCTTAGATAAGACCCCTCCCTGGGGAGCTTACCTGAACTCAACTCTTTTGGTTTGAATTGAGCAATCCAGTCATAGCCCAGGAACCCCAAAGCATTCCACCCAGAGACCCTAATAAAGGCACATGCCCTAAGTCCTGCCTCACGGTCCACACTCTGCCTTGACTTCCAGTGTGACCCCTCGCAGTGTGCCATACACCTCTTCCAGGATCTGTGAGTAATAAACCTGATCTAAATTTCTCTTCTGGTCTGTTGAACAGCACTTCACCAAGGGGCACCCTTGGGTTCCACTTAACAAGTGGTAATTTAATGAAGTCCTTACAAGAGGTCCTCAGCGAGGGTGACAGGTTAGTTCTGGTGGAGTGGTGGGTGTGAAAGTCAGAGTGGGACCGGGAGGAAGAGAGACAGAATATACTTCAAGTCTAAGAAGGAGTTTTGCTGTAAGAGGGGAAGAGAAATGGGGGGGAGGGGTCAAAGGAAGAAAGAATATTTTGTCAAGCCGAAAACTATCCTCGACAAAGCTAAATAGACAAGGACGATTTTATTCAAGATTATTGCACTAGAGGAGAGATGCGCGATTTGTGGTTCATGTTGACGGTCTGAAGCAGGGGGTTGTAGGGATTTTGAGGGCTGTGGTGAAAAAGATAAAGACCAACCGTTTGCTAATTGACTTTACTCAAAGGAATGTTTAACTTCGCATATTTTTATGACAGGAAGTAGTTTTAGGACTTTAGGCAAGGAGCCTGCAGGGGTTTGGGCTCCTATGCTCCTGTAGAAACTGGGTGCTTCAGGTAGTATCAACTTTGATTGCATTTTTAAAAAGATTTTATTTATTTATTTGATGGAGAGAGATCACAAGTAGGCAGAGAGAGAGAGGGAAGCAGGCTCCCTGCTGAGCAGAGAGCCCAATGCAGGGCTCAATCCCAGGATCCTGGGGTCATGACCTGAGCTGAAGGCAGAGGCTTTAACCCACTGAACCACCCAGGCGCCCTTTGATTGCATTTCAAGAGCTGGTACCCAGGCCCTTGAGAAAGACTGACCTGGGCCTGTAAACTCCCAAGAGGCTTTTAACAAGATTTATGTACATTTCAAAGGGGGCAGAGAAAGAATTTACGAGTTTTCTTAAGAAAATGCTCTAAGAAAAGCGAGGTTTGGTGCCGAGGAAGCCGTTTAGTCAAGCTGAGTCAAGCTGAGGGAAGTTTTGAGGCCATCTTGTTTGAGTTCTAAAACAGGTACATCAGGTGTCTGAAATGTCTGAGGTGTATGGGATAACCCAGACTTTTCCCAAAGTCTGTCTCTAGAGCCTCATCTGTAGTGGTCTTGACTTTTTCTGAAGCCTACTGATGCCGCCCTGCCCCCCTACAACCTCCGGCTTTTTTGGCTGTGCTTAGATCATTCTACAAAGAGCGCTGCAGTCTTACCTTGTGCTGGCTGTTCCCTCCTCTTCCTTTCCAGGCACAGCTCTCTCCTCTTCTCTGTGGAATTCACCCTGATGCTCAGTTCCCAGGGTGATGGTTGGGGGTGGTGGGCAGTGGTGGTGATGAAGTGGTGGTTTCAGTGCTTCTCTCCTCTGTGGACTCCTATAGTCTCTATTACTTTAATGACAGTGTCTGTTTTAAGGGCCTCAGTTGATTTTTTGAGTTCCTCAAGGGCATATTTTATTCACCTCATGGTTCTACCTGAAGAATGCTGCTTCTCCATCATCACGTGGGGGTTAGATACCATGTATATATCATTGTTGAAGGAGCTGTCATTGTTTTCCTCCTAATATTTAGACCTCATCAACTAGCGAGAAGGCATAGAGCATTTTATTTATATTATTGGGTGTGCTATGCTGCTTGTGTGTGTTTTTGGAGTCTGGATCTTACAGTGCCTTCCACTGCCTAAGAAGTATGTATGATATAAAGGGAATAAATGCTTATGTTTCTGCTTAATGGCAAGAATTTCATTCTGAATATGTGAGGCTTATTATGAATCTGTTTATCAATCCCACTTCTGTAAAATGCTCTTGCTGAGATCTCATGACTCCGAATAAAGTGGTCTGTAAATTATTTCTATTTTAGACTGTATGGAAATACATGGAGAAAGGTCAGGTATGTGCCAGTCCAATTCTATTCCCAAGCTGCCCGAGAAAAGAGTGTGGAATTCCACAATTATGGATTGACAAGTTGGTTTAATATCAACTCGAAAGAGGGCATCAGCAACAGAGTCACCAGATTGATGAAGTAATACAGCATCCCAGGCTCTAATGGGTTTGGGTTTGGCAGAAGGTTTCATGGGATGTGGGGCTTTAGGGTTCAGCTTGGGAGCCCATGAGAAGAGCAGAGGTGTTCACCTATAATTGTGCTGGGGGCTTCCTACGGTTATAGCTTCAGACCTTTGAATGGGGCTGGAGAGGGGAAAAAAGACTTTAGGATTAGCAGAAGAAAATGAACATGAAGACAAAAAACCAATAAGTGGTCACAGAGCTGCCAAGAGTGAAGGTGGTAACGAGACAGAATTAGTTCTTACTGACAACTTGAAATTGCCTGGAACATTATAAAAATCAATCAGCCTGTTAAGAGCAGACTCAGTGACCACTGGCTGGTGTGATGTTTGCAATTTGTCTGGACACAAATTTAGAGAAGCCAGCGGAGATTTAACCTAATACACAGCTTTTGGTTGGTACAAAGCTTTTGGAGAGAAGGCTCAAAATTACGTTCGACCAGGCTTATTTTTGTCCAGCAATCTTAGGATCCGTAGAACTGAAATTCGTTGATTACTTATCAACTAATTATCAACTAGCACTTTCTCCTAGGTATAGTCGTTGCTGTCTGTTGTCCTTCAAGATAAGAGAAATTCTAGTATCTTTTTTTCCTATGGAATATTCCTTTGTGGATTATGTGTTCCTGCTCTGCCCCCAACCCCCATTCCAGTGGCATTTAACCCTAGCACTGTAGGCCTCAAAATTTTGAATTTGAGTAAGTGTGGCAAAATGCTAGTCTACTAAATTCTAATAGATGTGGTGGTTGCTGAACTTGTATGAAGTCCTTGAGGAGTTTCGATCTCCAGGGACAGGCAGATGAGTAAGCCAGTAATTGCGATATGCACAAAGTCTCAGCAGGAACTGTGTTCTGTCCTCTAACAGCACTCCTAACCACCTGGCACACAGAGGGAGTTTTGTCCAGGGGTTTAAAAGAGGACAAGGCTCTCAGGGAGATGGGTGTGTTGAGAAAGGGGAATCTAGACACAGGAGAATGCAGGCACCAAATGCCAAGTTTGGGAACACGTCTTTAGGTCTTGCATGATGGTTGTGGGGGATAGAGGCTACGGGAGGTCAAAATTCAAGTGGAGGCAGACTCAGGTCCCAGAGTCCTGTGGTCAGCAGGTGCCCTCTGAAGGCTATGGGCGCTCTGGAAGTTCTTGCATGCAGCAGGGGCTCATCAGACTTATCACATGGCCAGGCAGGCCCTTGGTTAGATAGGGTCTTAGATTTCTCCTGCAGCTATGGGAAGTGGTCTGGAAGGGGTGAGGCTAGAACAGGGCACTCAACTGAGTGTTGAGCAGTTTTTCTCCCAAGGGACATCTTGAATATCTGGAGGCACTTTAGGTTGTTATGTGGGGCTTGCTGCCAGCACCTCGGGTACACAGACCAGGGATCCTGCTGCCTGTCTCAGGACATTCAAGATGTCGCCTTCCCTGCCCCTGCACCCGCCCCCACTCCACTCCACCCCTGCCCCTTGCAAAAGTAATCCAGGCCCAGCCTCTGACCATGCACAGCTTGAGGAAAGCCCCAGTTAGAATGAGAAGGTCATTAGAGAACACACAGGGTTGCAAATTTCAACTGCAACTGACATGGGTAGAGAAAGCCTAGTTTCTTAAGCTTGCCTGGAGTGGATCTGCTATTCCTTAAGGGCCCCACGTGGAGTTAGAAGGAAATAAATGAGCGTTACTTACTGTGATGCACTTTAGAACTTGGCACGATCTAAGAATTTTAGCAGGTCCCTTTAGAGAGTTATCAGTCTTCAGGGGGTAATTCCAATCTCTTACATTGCAAAACACTCTCCTCCCCTACTTGTTCTGATCTTCAAGTTTGTGTCTGAGTTTATTGGAGGAAGGGGCTCCTGAGACCTCACTGGGACCTCCTGGAATCTGGAAAATTCTTTGCAGAGTTCAGGGGTTACTGCTGGGTGGGGGAAGGAACTTCCATCCTATGGTTTTCAACCCAGAGGGACTCAGCCCTATTTTGTTCTCATTTACATATTTGAGTTCCATCAAAGATTTTGTTTGAGAAGGGGTTCAAACACGTTTGAAAACTGCTTATCTGAAACACCCTGGAGGCTGTCTATTCCAGAATGTGAATAAAGGCTTCGCTTTGTGTCCTGTGACACATCGAGGCATTTTCTTGGGTATCATGACATTTGTTTCTAGGTTTTGTCCCTGAGAACTGGGCTGCTCCAAACCTTTTTGTCACATCCAATTTTGTCATCACTGTGTAGATCTGGATAAAATCTTTCCATCATGGTCAATATGTTCTTTACAAATGTAGCAATTTCTCACTGAATACTGGCCTCCTCAGGGAACATAATAGATTTCATGGTTCTCCAATGAAGAGAGAAGGTGCTAACTAGCCGTGGGCTCAAAGTACATCATTACAATAACTACTTCCCTTTGAGGAATAAAGAGGCAGTATTACAGCCTGAAAATTCCCTCTTAATACCAATAAAAAGAAATTTCCACACTTGTTCAATGAATCTGGTTTCTTCAGTAATTCCTTCTATATTGCAGAGTCTCTTAGGTTTCAGCCATGATATCAGAGGACGGTTAGATGAGAAAAAGGCTGAACAGGACTGGAAAGGGTTTACAAGGAAGAATTCATAATAGGGCAATTACTAATAAAGAGCCGCCAGGATTTATGGAGTACTCACTAGGATCCAAGGCCTTCTCTGAGTACTTCTCATTTACCAATTTTAATCGGCTCCAGTGCTCTCCAGGTAAGGGCTCAGACAAGACACTGAGGCCTGAGGTGGTTAAGTACCTGTTTATGGTCATGTGCGACTGAGTTGGATTCAAACCCAGGTAGTCTGGTTCCAAAGTCCAATGCTGGGGGTTTTTGTTTGTTTGTTTTTGTGTGTGTGTGTTTTTTTGTTTTGTTGTTGTTGGCCTTCTGGACTGATGGTTCTCTCTGCTTTAAGGCTGTCTGCAGTAGGAACGTCCATCTGTCCACAGTAGAAAAACAATATTGTGTCATCCATCAGTGTCCTTAAGCAAAGACTCGAAACACATAGATCTGTTAAGAGCAAGGTGGAGAGAGAGATTTTGGAGGGGCGGGGGTTGGTGAAAATCTCAGCAGGAGTTGTGAGCTCCGGGATTCTACCCTCCTGTGATCATCGCATTGTCATGGACTGTCTACCCTGGATTTGTGTGGCTCTGGCATGCAGAGCCAACAGGGCATCGAACATGCCTTCACGTACTTAGCAAATCCTGAAAGTCAGTGGTGGACACAGCCCCACAGTTGTGGGGCTTGCAGAGATCTATGCCTACCTCTTTACTAAGGGTTTCTGATCTACTTCGTAAAGAGAGAAGATGCACATTTTTAAAGTACCAGCTGTGTACCAAGGAGAGTGCTCGGCATTTTACATCCATTCTCACTGGGTTCTTCTAACATCCTTGGGAAGTAGGTACTGTTCCCCTTCGGGTGGATGGAAAACTCCTCTCAGCAAAGGAACCTGTTTAAGGTCACATAGCCAATGAAGAATGAGGCTGGGAGTCCAACCCTGACGTCAACTAAACATCCTTTAGAATGAGACCTGCTTATGTATGGAGCACACAGAATCCAAAGAAATGAAGAGTTTGATAGCTCTGGAGGTGGTTTTTCAAGGTGCTTTCCATAGAATTAAATTCCAGAAGATGTTTCCTTGCGGGGGTGGGGGGGGAACCCAAGTCGTTCTGTAGTCGAATAAATGTGAGAAGTACCATAATGATTTTCCTTAGTGGTTCACAATGCTCATTAGCATGACAAGACCCTCAAAAATCCTGCAGAAGGAAGGTGGTGTGTGTATGTATGTGTGTGCGTTTCATTTATCTGAGAGAGCGAGAAAGAGTGCATGGAGGGGGTCACAGAGGGAGAGTGTCAAGCTGATGCTGTGTTGAGCAGTGAGCCTGGCACAGGGCTGGATCTCATGACCCTGAGATCACAACCAGAGCTGAAACAGAGTCGGATGCTTAAGCAACGATACCACAGAGGCCCTCTAGAAAGAACGCTTGTCTGTTTGTTTGTTTTAAGATTTATTGATTTGAGAGACACACAAAGTGCCACAGTCAGTGGCGGAGGGGCAGAGGGAGAGGGAGAGAAGCAAACTCCACCCTGACACAGGGCTAGATCTCACAACCCTGAGATCATGACCTGAGCAGAAATCAAGAGTGGACGCTCAACTCACCCAGTCCCCCAGTTGCCCCAGAAGGAAGCTTTTTAACTTGTTAAATACATCCAGTATTTCCAGACTTCCTGAGGAACAGTCATCAGCCAAAGACCAGTGTGGGAAATCATGATTTGAAGGAAGAAAGCCTCAGGAGCAGCCAGCACAGGGGTGACCTGCCATCGCGTAATTAAAGTACCAATTCATTTGTGGCCTCCAGAGTTTCTTCCTGGATGTTAAAGGAGAAGGGACCAATGCCATGTAGCCCAAAGTCCTTTCTACTAGAATTTTTTTTTAAAGATTTTAATTATTTGACAGAGATCACAAGTAGGTAGAGGCAGACAGAGAGAGAGAGAGGAGGAAGCAGGCTCCCTGCTGAGCAGAGAGCCCGATGCGGGGCTCGATCCCAGGACCCTGAGATCATGACCTGAGCCGAAGGCAGAGGCTTAACCCACTGAGCCACCCAGGCACCCCTCTACTAGAATTTTTTTTAAAGATTTTATTTATTTGACAGAGAGCGAGAGAGACAGAAAGAAAGAGGGAGAGAGAACACAAGTGGGGGAGCTGGAGGCAGAGGGAGAAGCAGACTCCCCGCTGAGCAGAGAGCCCAATGTGGGGCTTGATCCCAAGACCCTGGGATCATGACCTGAGCTGAAGGCAGACGCTTAACCATCTGAGCCACCCAGGCGCCCCCTCTACTAGAATTAATTCTACCTATAAGGTTACTTTCTTTCTTTTAAACATGCAGACTATTTTTATTTTAGGTTGATAGAGTTCACATACCGTAAAATTCACCTTCTTTTTTTTAATTAATAAATTTATTTTTTAATAAACGTATAATGTATTTTTATCCTCAGGGGTACAGGTCTGTGAATCGTCAGGTTAACACACTTCACAGCACTCACCTTAGCACATACCCTCCCCAATGTCCGTAACCCCACCCCCCTAAAATTCATCTTCTATACAATTCAGTGATTTTAGGCTATTCCTAGTTTAGTGTAAGGCTAATCGGAAGTATAACCATCACGCTAATTCCAGAACATTTCATCACCCCAAAAAGAAACACAATGCCCATGAGTGGCCACTCCCCCATCCCCCACTGCCAGGCCACCAGCAATCTGCTTCCTGTCTCTGGATGTGCAGATTCTAAGATATCGCCTATAAATGGAATCACAAAGTATGTGAGTTTTTAATGCCTGGCTTCTTTCAACCAGTGACATGTTGGCAAGGTTTATGCCTGTTACAGCGTGTGGCAGGACTGCCTTCGTTTTTATGGCTAGACAGTATTCTGCTGTTGGCTGTACCTTGCGCTTCAGTTTGGGAAAGGGTGGTGAAAGGAGAGGACTCGTCTTACCTGTGACCCGGGGAAGGGCGTGAGTTGGATGGGTGTCTGTTTTTACATGTCTGCTCTTCCTTTGGGGGCCATGAGGTTTCAGTGGAGGAACCTGGTCTTCAGGCCAGGGGAGGGGAACCAAGTTTGGCCCGTCAGAGGTGTGGGTCTAGTGGAGACCTGTGACCCATCCATTCTTGAATTCACAGAACAGAGGCCTGTCCCCTGGTTAGGGTCACTGGGGACAAGTGTGCTGACCTCTTTGTCACAACTCAGAGAGGATCTGTTCGAGTGGATAGAAAACAGAGGTCTCGTAAACCTACCTATCATGTAAAACCCTGAGATAGGTTTTCATTTTTAAAACTGAAGGATCGTAGACACACGAGGTTACATGAGCTTCAGGTGTACAACATAGTGATTTCACAACCTACACAAGGTACGGCTCACACCACAAGTATGGTCACTGTTACGCCCGAGTTTTCATGTCCGAGAGACCACCAAGGAGCCGGCACCGATGCAATCACACGAGGGTTTATTTGACAAGCTTAAGCTTGGGCCCAAGTATACCTGACAGAGCAGAGTAGGGACTTGGACCTCGAACCAGATCACAGTCAGAGGTTTTAAAGGCAGAGTAGGGGTGTCAGTAGATGATTGGGCCACGACTACTAGCCCTATGTTCCTGTTTTTTTCCTTTTTCTTTCTGACATGATCTCTTACAACGCCAAACCATGTTGTTCCTGTTTTTTCCATCTTCTTTCTGACATGATCTATTATAATGTCAAGCCATGTTACTCCTGACATGAGTTATTACAATGATAAGCCATCCTATTCCCTATTGATCATTGTGTTTGCTCTGGTCAGTCTTCCTGGAGCTGTCCTATTCATTGTATTTGCTTCGGTCAGTCTTCCCAGAGCCAGGGATCATTTACAGGTCCCAGAGACCTAAGATGGCTGCCGGGGCCAAGATGGCCACACTTACGTCAAGGCTTGGGGTGGGTACAGCCTTGTTTTTCTTGGCCTCCACAGTCAACATATGATGCTATCACAGTATCTTGGACAATATTCTCCATACTGTACCTGTCATCCCCAGGATTTACTCATTCTATAACTCGGAGCCTTCATCTCCCACACCCCTTCACCCATTTTGCCCATCTGCCCTCCCCTCAGGCAACCATCAGTTTGTTCTCTGTATTTTGGGGTCTGTTTCTGCTTTTGTTCGTTTGTTTAGTTTTTTAGATTCCACATAGAAATGAAATCCTATGGCCTTTTTCTCTTATTTCCCTTAGTGTTGTACCCTCTAGATTCACTCACATTGTTGCCAATGACAAGATTTCATTCTCTCTCTCTTTTTTTAAGATTATTTATGTATTTGATAGAGATTGTCACAGTGAGCAAGAGAACACAAGCAGGGGGAGTGGGAGAGGGAGAAGCAGGCTTCCCATTGAGTAGGGAGCCCAATGCAGGGCTCAATCCCAGGACCTTGGGATCATGACCTGAGCCAAAGGCAGATGCTTAACGACTGAGCCACCTAGGCACCCCGTGATTTCATTCTTTGCTATGGCTAATATTCCGGCGTGTGTGCATGTATACATCTTTATCCATTCATCTATTGATGGACACACCCTTACATGGTTTTGTCTAGTTATTTTAACCACCAAGAGGTTTAAGGTTGGTAGGCTTGACTACTCAAGAACCTTGCTTCTTGGTTATAGGGAAAGGTCTGACATAAACTCTATCACATACACAGATAAGCGCTAAGTAATTTAAGTGGAAACAGGAGCCAAATAGATCAATTTGCTTTAGTAGATTGGTGAATTTCAAAATTCTTATTCTTCTAGGCCTGCAGTAAAAAATCTGACTTCATAGTTTTGCTGTTTGCTGGCAGCTTCTAAGCCTTTGTCTTCCCCTTCTGCCCCACAGGTGGGCAAGTTGACTTGCTTTCTAGCCTCTGTGTTCCTTCCTTTGGTGCAGGAAAAAGTCAGACCACGTTTGACTCCCTGGCCCCTCTCCCTAATCAGAGTAAAAACCCAGGCCAGTGTCTTTTCCTTTAGTCTTGACAAACAGAACCAGATTTTGGGGGGGGGGGGGGGAGGCAGTCTCTGCAGAGTGGTCCCATCAGAGTTTTCATACAGAATGCTCGCTGGTGGCAGACAGATTTCAGAGGTGACCTTCTTTTACCTTAAGGTCAACATCCAATAACCAGAAGTCTTCCAAACCCATGGCTTGACACGGGATTGGTCAGGGAAGTTCTCTGCATGGGTACGAGCACTCGTGCCCCAGCCCCTCAACCCCTGAAAATGGACCCCTGTGCAAAGTTTGTCTCGATCCCCTTCTTGGTCAGGCTGTTGAGCCGATCACTGTCTGCAGGAGTGCTAGAACCATCAGACGTGCTGATGGGTGAGGTACCTTACAAGAGCCTCAGCAGCCTGGCAGCCTCACGTCCCCTGATCTCACTCATTCCCAGCCTCAGACTCTGAACCGGTGCTGTCACAAGGACATCAACACAGCAGCCAAGTTCATTGGGGCTGCAGCTGCCGCGGTAGGGGTGGCTGGCTCTGGGGCTGGGATTGGGACTGTGTCTGGGAACCTCGCCATGGGTTATTTCAGGAATCCCTCTCTGAAGCAGCACCTCTTCCCCTACGCTATCCTGGGCTTCCCCTCTTGGACGCCATGGGGCTCTTTTGCCTGATGGTGGCCCTTCTTAGCCTCTTTGCCACATGAAGGGGTCGTGTCCACCTCCCATAGGTCTTCCTCCTGTGTCTCATCTGCCCAGTATGTTCCTTTTCTTACACCTCCCCAGGCAGCCTGGGGAAAGTGGTTTGCTCAGGGTTTGACAGGGGGAAGACAAATAATTACTGTAATAATAATAATAAAAAGTTTGGTTAGGGAATCACTGAGGTCTTTCTCTAGGGGTGAAAGCTATAGGTCTAGCAGAAATGATATATACTATTCTCATAAGGGATAGGAACATCTCAAAATACTTGGCCCGCCCACGTATCTTAAAATTTCACCATTAAAAACACATTTCTGGGATGCCTGGTTGGCTCAGTCAGTTGGGCATCTGCCTTTGGCTCCGGTAATGATTCTGCAGTCCTGGGATGGAGCCTTGCCTTGGGCTCCCTGCTCTGTTGGGGGCCTGCTTCTCCCTCTCCCTCTGCTGTTGCTCCTGCTTGTGCTCTGTCCGTTTCTCTCCCTCTCTCTCAAATAAAAATCTTAAAAAAATTTTTTTTCTAACATTCAACATGCTAATTAGCCCCCGTTTTCTTTTTCTTTTCTTTTCTTTCTTTTTTTAAAGATTGTTAGTTGACAAAGTGTGCAAGCAAGGACAAGCAGGGGAAGCTGCAGAGGGAGAGGGAGAAGCAGACTCTCCACTGAGCAGGGAGCCCAATATGGGCAATCCCCGTGACCTGAACTGAAGGCAGATACTTAACTGGCTAAGCCACCCAGGCACCCCTAACCCCTGTTTTCTTACACTTACTATGTTAATTGCCAAAGCCTTGGTGTTGGCTTTGATACAGGTAATAGAACTATATGCAGTTATGCAGTTGTTGCCACTGGTGGGTTTCCCTTTTTTTTTTTTTTATATTTTATTTATTTGACAGAGAGAAATCACAACTAGGCAGAGAGGCAGGCAGAGAGAGAGGAGGAAGCAGGTTTCCTACAGAGCAGAGAGCCCGATGTGGGGCTTGATCCCAGTACCCTGAGATCATGAACTGAGCCGAAGGCAGAGAGGCTTAACCCACTGAGCCACCCAGGTGCCCGGTTTCCCTTTTTATGTAATGGTTCTACTAGGGCTGCACGTTATCTTTAAAATTAAAGCTTAACCAACATATACGTGATTTCATACTATTTGTGCTGAAGCATTTGTGAGTTATAGATCTAACATCTGACCTTGGTAGAAACCCTAGATCCAGCTATTCCTGATGCTGTTGCTGTGAATTTGACCACTATATGAGGCAACTCATTTTATGTTTTAGCTTAACTGGTATGAATTGGGTTCCCTACTGTTACTCTGAAAATATACCTGAACAAAATAGAGTACTAGAAATACAGAAGGGAGGGTAGAGGAGTCTATATTTGTTCCTCCTGCCTTGTTTCTTAATTTTCAACTAAACTAAATTTTCAACTAAATTTTCTGATATTTTAGAAGTAAATGCTCATGGGAAAATAGTTAAATCTTTAATATTTTAATCCAGGCCCAGTTCTTACTGTCAGAAAATGCAAATTTCCTCTACTGCCATTTTTAAAGTGTTGTTCTAAAGTTTAGAGCTGCCTTAGTGAAACCATCTTCCAGATTTATGCACCTCCCCCGAGCCAGGCTTCATGGGTGGGGGCTTTGTTAAACAACTTTCCTAGAAGATCAAACCCCTGGGACAACAATGGAAAGCTTTCTGTCTTAGAGGAGGTACTAGGATCCTCAAAAATAAAGATCATCAGGAAAGAATGATGTTTTTTTTTCCTCCCCATGCAAATCAGCATTTCCAGAGGACGCCAGCATTTTAAAAACTGGCTGATGTTTAAAGCTACCAAATGATGTTCAGTGTTCAGTACCTCTGCTCCAAGGTACAGACATGTTTTCGATCAGATCTCTGCCTTTTTGGCTCTGGGTCTATCCATGTTTATAACAGGAAGAACAAGGGTGGTTCAAAGCCTCTGTGGAACGTAAGCATGGGCACATTGAACTTGTAGAAGCCTATGGTTCAAGTGCCCTGGTGGTCTGTGCACTCCAATTGCTTTCTGATGATTCAATGCAAGGCACTGTGTTCTGTACTGACGAGGTGATGAGACCTGGAGACAGACATGCATTCCATGGACCTTCCGCTCCAGTGGGAAGATGGACAAAAAGCCAGGAATGAGATCTGTGAATAGATTGTGTTGTTTTGTTTGAGCACCATCACTCAATTTAAAAAATTCTAACCGTGCTTGGAGGGAGAAGACTGCTGGCTGACAGTCGCACAGGGAGGGGCAGGGGTGCGGGGCTGGGGTTGGGGAGGAGTCAGCTTCCTATTGAGGTTACTCTGAGATGCCTTGAGATGAATAGGGGGCTAATTAGCCATTTGTCCCGGTACCTGAATTGTTTCTAGTAACAAGTAGCCTAATTATATGAGGGCCTATTGTGGGTTCATTGGACACAAGCCTCGTTAGGTAGACTTGGCTGTCAGTCATTTAACAACCAGTGGTGGGAGGTGGGTAATTATTCCAGCCTTGTACTCTCAGCACAGAGGCCCCGTTAGAAAATTGTTTAGGGCTTGGCTACTTGGGATGTGGTTCACGAATGGGAACAGTGACATTCCCCAGGAACCCATTAGAAATGCAGAATCTCAGGCCCACCCACGCTCGGTGAATTACTTTTTTTAGAGAGGGAGAGACATTTTTTAGAGAGGAGGAGGGAGAATCCCAAGTAGGCTCTAGGCCCAGTGCATGAGCCCGACATGGGGTAGGATCCCGCAACCCTGAGATAATGGAATTTGTCTTTTATTTTTACTTTATTTGTAAGATTTTATTTGAAAGAGCATGAGCGGGGGGGGGGGGGGTGGTGGCAGAGGGAGAGGGAGAAGCAGATTCCCTGCTGAGCAGGGAGCCTCATAAGTGGTTTGATCCCAGCACCCCAAGATCATGACCTGAGCTGAAGAATGTGGAGCATGAGCAGGGGGAGATCTAGAGGGAGAGGGCAAAGCAGACTCCCCACTGAGCAGGAGGCCAGACATGAGGCTCCATACCAGGACCATGGGATCATGACCTGAGCCAAAGGCAGATACTTAACCTACTGAGCCACCCATGTGCCCCTCATCTGCTTTTTAAATAAGATCTGTGAATCATGCATGCACCTGGAGAAGTACTGGCAAATAGGCCTAGCCCCTCAGCTGGGTGACAAGTTTGTTGGCAGACTGACATGCGAATGCAGGGCTACTCCCTGTAAAGGCTGCCAGCGGGAACACAGAAGGGGGTATGAGCGACGCCCAGCTAGCATAGGAGTGATGGGGCCTGGAAGGGGCTTCAGGAGGGCTTTCCAGGGCAATGACCCCCCCTAAGATGAAGAACTTATGACACGCATACAGGGTAAAGTGGAGGAAGGTCACCGAGATCTGTGGTCGGAGTACTACTACTCTTGCATGAATTCTCCGCCTTCAGTGCCCATGGTTCTTGGTCATGCTGCTTTGAAGAAGGAAGAAGTAAGCCAGACGAGGAGTGGAGGAGGCAAAGCAAAGTTTATTGAACAAGAGGAGAAAGCTCCGGGAGAGGGAGGGGACCCAGAGAGGGTTGTCCGTGGAGTTTCTAAGTTGAGGGGTTTCTACGCGCTCTTTGGCAGAACTCTCTGAGGCCATCGGGGTGTGCGGAGTTGGGTCCATCTAGGCATCAGTCACGCATCTGTCTACCTCTTAGGTTAATGTCAACGTGCTGATGGTGTTTTTTGGCTGACATCTGGGGACTTAGGTCTTAAGTGCCCCTTGCTGGTGATTGTGACAAATGTTTTGTGGTTAATGGTTTTATTTTAGGGCATTTTGCAGAAGTCCTTTCTCCAAAGACTGGAAAGCAGAATGCTAGTGTGGTCCTGTCTAAGCTTCAAAACAGGGTGTCAATGCTGTTTTATTCCAGCTGCTCTGACTCCCTATTTCCTTGTGGGGGACCCTGGTCCTGCCTACCTACCTGTCCAATTCCTAACACTCCCGTGTTTGTGGGAAGATGATGGGCTGGGGAAGGGTGAAACAGAACTCCGGAGACCAGGGTTCCAGATGAGACCAGCAGGACCTGAAACCATGTGGTTGGGTTCTTCCAGACATGAGAATGGAGCTAAGACGAAGAATGGCTGGAAGGTTTAGGAACAGACAGCATGGAACAGAGCAGTCCTGGAAGGCTTGGCAGGCACGCAATACAGCCTCTTCCTGCTCAAGCAGACTTCGCTGAATCTTACCCAAAACAGGTGCACGTGTCTTTCCCTCAGCAGTACGGATTTCCTCCAAGTGGATTGCTCTCTTTCTCCATGGAGTGGAGCTTCTGGAGGGAGGTGGGGTGAACTCACCTGGCTTGAAACTAATCAGCCCTAAAAAGGGGTTAGTGGAATTTAATAGAGGAGGGAGAGAGGTCGTCACCCTAGTTTCCACTTTTGGTTTCTTGCTCATAAATACGTGTACACTTTCTAAAAGTGTTGGAGAAATTTTGAGGCAAGGAGGCAAGTGCTATTGATTGAGAGGATTCTAATTTTAGCTAACAGCCTATCAGAGACTGAATGCTGCCAGGGTCCAAGTCTGAATGTCTCCTTGGCTTGGTTTTAGAACTGTGGTTTCCCAAACTACATATTTTAAACAGAAGAACTTTTATCCCTCCTCCCTCAACACAAAAAGCTCAGGATTCCAAACAGTTAAAAGTGATGTTCCTGCTGTTGGGGGGTGGGGACAATGGGGGTCATGAATCTCCCCTCGAAGCTATGGCTCCTAGTTACCCAGAAGGACTGTGTGGAATCACAGGGTTCTTGACAAACCATTTGGAAACTGGTGTTTTGGTATTAAAAAGATACACCAACTCAGTAGACAGATGGCAACTGTTAGCAAGTCACAGATACTCCTACAAAGAATCCCTGTGGTCTTTGTATCCTAAAACTAAAAAACAAAACAACCCCCGCCAAACACACACACACACACACACACACACACACACGCATAACAACAACAACAATAACAAAACCAGTTTTTGAACATTTACAAGGTGGTCAATTAGGCTTTAAAAAAATTCATAAACTGCAAAGTGAATGTTTAAGTCATAAGGAAGTGAAATTAACAGTTCTTGGGAAGAGGATGGTATGTCTCCCCCCACCCTGCATCTTGCTCATGGCTTCCTGGGAGAGCCCCAGGTGGAGCAAAGCTAAGATGCTGTCCGACAGGCAGGTGCCCACTCCCGCAAAGCAGGTGCTGGAGAGCCCAAGGTGAGCTGCAGAGAGTTCCAGTAAACAGCCTCATGGGTTGTCTGCATCTTCCAGATGGCCATTTAGAGGCTGGGCTGGGAAGTCTGTTGGCTTCTTCCCACTCCCAGGTCCCAGCCTCCTCTCAAAGACAGAATTAGTTAAAAAAAAAAAAAAAAAAAGAAAGAAAAGAAGGAAATTCCCCAAAGAATCTTCCTGGGGAACAACAAAAACATCCATTGTAAACAGCAGGTTTGTCTTCTGACAGGTTTTGTTTGCAAATGTTAACAATTACAGGTAATTTTTCATTTCAATTGGAGGAGCAGGTATTAAAAAGAGAGCAGGGGGGAGGGGGAGCGAGAGCGGGTGAATCTCCCAAGTGCCTTATTCACTCCCGGGTCTACAACCTAACAGGAGTGTGGAGGGCTAGGTAGTGTCTCCTCATTCCATTAAGTGAGATCTAATTGTGGCTGTTCAGTCTGTTGGCAGATGCAGTGTCTACATAACAACAGCCCAGAGACAGAGCTGCGTGATTAATGCCTCCAGCTGTCATATGCCCCATTATCTGTGCATTTGCATAACTTAATGGTTTAGGACAGGGGAGAGAGGATGCTTAATTTAATGTTTAGCAGGCCCTTGATAGCTGAATAATTTAAGAACTGTCAAGGGGGGTCAGTCCTACAGCGATTCAGCAAGACAGCTATGATTTCTGCATATCGTTAAAATTCTTAGGATAATTTTTTTCTTAAGAAAAAAAAAAAAACAATAATGTCTGAAAAGCAGCACTGATTTTTTTTTCCCCCTGTTAACTCTTTCCTTCCTGAGGCAAATGGAAATTTTGTTTTTAACAATGGTTCCATGACTGGAGACAGCTGGTGGGGGAGGTTAAATTCACCTCCTTCTCTCTCCTCCTTCCTGGACCCCCAGGAACGTCTCTCTCTCTCTCTACTGACTCTGATGTTGTCTCTTGTTCTCTTTGTCCCCTCAACCATCTCACCCTGGACACCCTGTGTTGTGACTCCTTTGCAGTGCCCCCCTCCCCTCACTCCCTAGCTGAAAGGCAGACAAGGGAAGGGAACGCAGAGTGGAGGGGAGGAGCAGAATTTGCTTAAAATCCACGCACAGCCGACCTGCTTTCAGGAGGAAACACTGTCAGTTTCATTAGTTGTTAATGAATATTATTAAACTAATCTGTCATTTGTTTTCTAATTATGTGTCACCAGGCATCACAGTGGCAGCTGAAGTGACTGGTAGTGAACAATTTTCCTCCTTGAATCCTTTTTTTTTTTTTTTTTTAAAAAAACAGTAACAGCCAGAAATGATTAGCAATAAATTGAACCTAGGTAATATTTTCTTCTCCCCCCCCAAAACTCTTTCCATAGATGTTCTCCCCCCACATTTGTAACACCTCCAGGATCTTGATCACTCCCTGGCCCAGCAGCCCACTCCCGGGGTAAGACCCTGGCCATGCCAAACTTGGGACAGCCGTACTTCTGGAGTCTCTTGACTTGACTGAGACCCTAACTTCCCATCATTTTCCATTGTGATTCTGTGGGCCTGGAATTTGGGCAAGACTCAGTGCACCATGTTGCATGGGATTGGACCACTCTGTGCTCAGGACGTCTGGAGGGTCAGCTTTGCTCACATGCTTGACACCTGATGGCAGCAAGTGGCTGAACATTTGGTTCACTGAACGCTGGGCTTAGCCGGGCAACTTCTGTGTTGTCTCCGCCTCTTCACATGGTCCCACCAGCAGGGTTGTCGAATTTCTTTATACGGTGGCTCAGGGCGCCAAGAGTGAATATTGCAAAGACCTTCAGCAGGTATAGCTTTCAGAGCTTCATTTCCACCGTATCTATTTGATGGAGGGATCGGGGTTGACCCAAACTCAGTCTACTCTTAACTTGAGCTGCTGAGTGCAGCCCAGAAAAATTGCACATCCCTACAAAGTGGACCCTCTGAAAACAAGTGGGTTCAGACCTCAGCGGAGTCCTCAGAGCTGCCTGGTCTCTGTGTTGGCAGTTTCCCTCCAACTTCCTCTGGTAGTTCTCAGAAATGGTCGCTCCTTCCCAGAACGCTGAATCTGGTTCTTATTCTCAAATGTTCTCCTCTGGTCTGATTCTTGGGTGGCCCTGCCTCCTGTGTCTCAGCAGAAATGTTCTGTTGCCGCACACACCTACTTCAAACCCCTCTCTGTGAGCTGTGACTTCCCCTCCTTTCAGATCGGTCCTCCCACCATGCCTCAGTCCACTCCCTTCTTCAGGGACTGACCGCTGCTAATCATTCCTTTTCTGGGTCCATTCTCTCTACCTGTAAACATGTTCAGTCTCGCCAGGGCAATAACAGCTATATAATATGGTTTTTGAAAGTGTTGTCAGTATGTATAGAACACAGTTGCCCATTCTACTCTTGTTTTTCTCGTCGTCTTTATCGCTCCCTGCAGTCGGACTCGTGGACCATCCTGACGTCCCCTTGATGAACATTAGCGGGACTCATGATCATGCGACCCATGAGGCCATTTTTAGTCCTTCTCTTGCTTGCTTTCTTGGCACCACTAAGCACCCTTTCCCTCTCTACCTGTTTGTTTAGCAGCTGCTATTCGACCAGCTCTTATTTCTTCTATCCTTCTGTTTCTAGGCAGAATCACTTTAAGGTTTTCTGTCTGGATTTCTCTCTTCCGAATGTCAACGCTCCCTGGAAGTCTGTGGTTACGTCCGGACTCATGCTGTCTGTCATCTCTCCATGGTGGCAGTTCATGGGCATGTCAGCTGCTGCCTGCTCCAAAGGTTTCCCAGCAGATCTGGCCCAGATCCTTTCCCTGAGCAACGAGCGTTCATTTGTACATACGTATGTATACGTAGTTGCTTCCTAGACATTCCTAGCTGGAGGTCTACAGAGAACTCAAGCTTCACATATCTGAAGGTAGGACCCATTTTTCAAGCGGCCTTATTTCCCCATCATTATGAGCCTGCAGTTCTTGTCTTCCTCCTTTTTATTTCCATGTTCGTTTAGTCACTAATGTTGGTTTACCGAGTATCCCTCATCTTGCCTTGATGGCCTTGGTATCTGTCCTTATCAGGATGATGGCAGCCAGTGAGCTGTGCTCCTTCCCTTTACCTCCCCCACACTTTGGTTACTACACAGTCACCGAAGACAGGCTTCCAAAATGCACAATATGACTAAATTCCTGCCATACTCAAAGACCTTCAATGGCTTCACCGTCTAGAGATGAAAGGTCACACTTGAAACTTGCCATAGGCCATCCATACTTTCTGCCTTCCAGCTTTTTCTCCAGGCTCCTCATGACCTGTGTTCCTGCCCAACGCGGGCACATCCGTTCACGTTTTGGCCTCTGACTGGTTTCTCTGCCTGGAACCAGCCTCCCTCTCTCATTAGGCAACTGCTTCAGATACTTCACTCTCCACCGAAGTGTCAGATGCCTTGATCCGGCTCCTTGGGAATTGTTTGCTAATGGCTGGAGAAATCCTTGGTTGTCAGAGGTTTGGGTGCTACTGGCCACGAATGCTGGTGAATCTCCACTAATACACAGGCCGGGCTCCTCCCCACCCCTCAGCGACAAAGCATTAGCCGGCCTAAAATGCCAATAGCGCTGAGATGGAGAAACTACTTCGAGTTTTCCTTGTGCTACTACTCCTTCCTATTTACCTGTTACATATTTTCCACATGGCATTTTATTTATTTGAACCATGTGTTTCTCCCCTTTAGATGATATGAACTGGAGGACAAGATTTTTTATCCTGGCAGATAGAACTTTTTTTTTTTCCCTGAGGATCGGAGGTTTATTTAACACTGGTGGGCTTAGAGGAGGTTGTTCTCCATAGGTCTGAGCCCTGAGCACAAGCAGGGAAGGGGATATATAACCGTCTACTTCCGCATACTTGGTACTTTTGGTGCGTGCGGGAAACGGGGTAGGAAAGAAGAACCCGGGAGGGCTTTGAGACAGGGACTGGGATTTCCTTCCTTGCTGGTTTGATTGGCCATCTTAGAGTACAGTTTTTTCCTATCATTCCCCCCTTTGATGCCCCCCCCTTTTTAAAGATTTTTTATTTATTTGACAGAGATCACAAGTAGGCAGAGAGGCAGGCAGAGAGAGAGAGGTGGAAGCAGGTTCCCCGCTGAGCAAAGAGCCCGATGCGGGGCTCGATCCCAGGATTCTGGGATCATGACCTGAGCTGAAGGCAGAGACTTTAACCCACTGAGCCACTCAGGTGCCCCTTGTGATGCCCTTTTAAACACCTAGAGCATCATTATCATCTATTACCATGGTCCTGCAAGGCTAGTATTTGGACAGTGAGTGACTTACCTGGTAATAGTGTTTTCTGTGAACTTAGCAATCCGTCTTAAGGTTCCTAAGGTTGCCCAATAAGCAATAACAATAGCAAGTTTCTGGGAGAAAATCGAGTCAGAAGGGGCAGCAATGTAAAGTCCAGCTCCTGAGGTGAGGGTGTCTGAGTCATGCCGACAATAGCCGGGGACCACGGTGAACAGATGTCCGTCACTCAGTGGGCTTTCATCGAAGGTGCAGCTGGGGCAGGTCTGTAGGATCTGGTTGGGCTTTCCACTGGGGTGATTCATCCAACTGGGGAGGGCCATCTTTACTCTAGAGGAGTGGGCCCATTCAGTGACACCTAAGACCCTGTGAGACCTCTAAGAGGACTCTGGGAGGTGGTCAGTCTCCCCTTCCACCCTCAGGGGTGGGCCTGACTGGGTCCTGGGGCCCCAGGCCTTACCGGAATCTAACCAAGATAGAACATCTTAAGCATTGTTTGATTGTTTGTTTGTTTTAAAGTCTTTGTTGATGTTATTTATAAGTTTCTCCTGCCTACTAGCCTGGCTTGTTCTCAAAACGATTATCCATCATTTCCACAGTAGCGTGAATGAGTGTGGGTTGGCTTCTTGAGTAGCTTGATTGGTATGGGAAGGTGGCTTGGGAAGGGGGCTGGGATGCAGAGGGAGGATGGAAGGGGTGCCTGGCTGACTCCGTTTGTAGAGCATGTGACTCGTGGTCTCAGGGGGGTAAATCTGAGCCCCACGCTGGGTGCGGAAATTACTTAGAAAAATGAAATCTTAAAAAACCAAAAACGGGGCACCAGAGTTGTTGATGGTCTCATGAGCTTTTTCTCCTCCATTCTGGATCTTGATCTTCTGCCTTTTCTCTTTAGTTTTAAATGCGTTTCAGAATGTCTCCAGGCAGCCTGGATTTACCGTGGCTTCCTTGGACTTCTGACAGTGGAGACCAAGATGAGGAGTGCTGATTTATCTGGGTGTTGGTTTCTGGCTCATTTCCCCTCTTCCATGCTCGGTGTTTTGCTGGGGGAGGGTGGGCTGGAAGTCTGCAAACCCCATTGCTGAAATTCCCTTGCCACATGGCTCCCTTGGCGGGTGGGAGGCCCTGGTGGAGAGGTGAAGGCAGGAGAAAAGGAGATGAAATTTTCTGTAGCTCTGAAGTCCTGCCAAGGGAATAGTGGTGGTAGAGAAAGCCTAGACTCCTGGCATCCTGCCAGGCAGTGCAATAAACTAGCAGCAGTGACTGCTGTGGGCAACTTTAGGCCCCACACTCTCTGCAAAGAAACCACAGCCGTGGTTCAAACACCACAGGCAGTGGGTGCTCTGGCAATGACCTGGAGATCATGGACTCTGAGAAGCGTTGTCCTTTGTGGTGCCCAGGGCTTGAGGATGGGAGCAGCTCCTGGCAAATACTAGCAGCTTCTCTGACTGTCTACACCTGTTGGCTGTTCTCTGTTGGCACTTCCCAGATTTTCCCATTTCCTGCATTACATTTCCTCGGAGACACCTAGAGCCATTTCTTTTCCTGATAAGCCATGGAAGGACACAGTATGATTGTGGCACACTCCCGTTCCTGGGAAGGTTGATTTTCTGGATTCTTGAGCTTTAGGTTTGGGTTAATTTTTCCACCAATTTTACATCCCAGAGATGAGTAGAAACCCTAGTAACTGTGGTATCTGAAGTTCTAAAACAAAGATAAATGGTCTTTGACCCTCAAAGGTAAGATTTTCTACCTTTTTTGACTGAGAAGACATAGAGGATTCAAAGCAAGATGGCCCACCTACTACCTTAAATCTTTGTAGCCTTTCCCCATTGGGTAAACTGATAGGTTTGGCCTAAATTTCTACTCTCTGGAGTCAGAGGCCAGTCCCGAATTTTTTTTTCCCTCATTGAGGAAAGCACATTCCATGGATATAGCTCTAAACATCAACCACAGAAGTCGGTTGCTTTGACAATCTTATGTGTTATGTGAGCATGAAACCATGAAGCGGGAACTAGAATAGCTCTGTTTGCCCCTCATGTAATCGTGTCTCTACCAGGCCTCTTTTCTGAGAAGCTATTTAATACATTCTGATGCTTTCCTATCCTATTTGGAATAAAAATCAAAATATTAACCCTAACCCCTGTCCTTGATGTTAGGCTCTCCTAGACCCCCATGCTATCTAGTCTCCCAATACTCACTGGGCTTTTGCCAATACTGGCTTTTTTCTGTTTCAAATGCCAAAGCTTGTGCCTGACGCTAGGTTTTAATTCTCAAAGTTCACGCCACTTCTTCAGAGATGATTTCATTACTGATTCTATGCTAGGTCACCCCTGTGTCCTTCTCCACTCCCTAATTCTCTTTGATGTTCAATAGCTCATATTGTTGTGTTGACATCTGAAATTGTCATTGGTTAGTTTACTTGTTACTTGCCTTTCACCACTGGAATGTAACCTCCACAGGGAGCTGATGGGTTTTCTTCACAGTTTTATCTCCAGAGGTTCAGGTGTCCTGTGACGCCTAGAAGTGCCTAATAGACACCTGTTGAATGACTTAATGAACTGTGCCTGAGGTGCTTTCTACTCAATTCTGGCACTGCACATGCGCTTTGTGAATGGGGTGATGGTGAGGGAGAAAGAGGGGACTCCTCTCTGAACTGGTGTTGAACGTGGTGGAGCGGGGTTCTGTTAGTAACCACAATCCCACCCCAGTAGCAAGCAAATGGTACTGAGCACAATATCACACATACTTGACTGTCTCTACATGATCTCATTGAATCCTCTTTACACTTCGTAGCAGGTCTGAATAACCCAATTTGACATAGGAGAACTGAAGTAGATCAGGGTAGGAACTATTCCAAACCACACAGGGAGTGAATGGCAATGCCCAAAACTGACCGAAAGTCTCCTTGAATCTAAAGCTGAACTTTGCAACGCTTCAACAACACAGGTTTTCAGACACCTTGTTTTGCTTTTAAGGCCTTTGTTATATCAAAAAGCTGGATTTGATTCTTTAGGATCATCTCAATTTTAGAGACATGGATGAGGGAAAGAGAACTTTATTTTCTATGAAAAAACAAGAAGATTTGTTAGCTACATAGTGCTTCCTCCAACCACTAGGTCATTGCCTTTGACTTTATGACTGACTCTGAGCTCTGTCCTAGTCCTCATCCTTTAGGAAAGAGGAGTGAGAAGAAGAGAGGTGAGTGGGGTACACAGAGGAGGTGGAAATAATGTGATAAAATTTAGAGTCCAGTTTTCTTTTTTTAAAGACTGTATTTGAGAGAGAAAGAAGGAGAGGAAGGGAGCACTGGCAGCAGGGAGCAAGCGAGGGAGAAGCAGACTCCCCATAGAGCAGGGAGCCACTGTGGGGCTCTATCCTAGGACCTCAAAATCATGACTTTAATGAAAGGCAAAGGCTTAACTGATTCAACCATGTGTGCTCCTAGAGTCCAGTTTTAATATGCACTTCTTCAGGGCTCCTGGGTCACACAGATGGTTAAGTGTCTGCCTTTGGTACAGGTCATGATCCCGAGGTCCTGGGATTGAGTCCAATGTCTGGCTCCCTGCTTGGCAGGGAGCCTGCTTTCCCTCTCCCTCTACTGCTCCCCTTGCTTGTGCTCTCTCACTCTGTCAATAAATAGATAAAACCTTTAAAAAAAATGTGCTTCTTGATATCTAAAAACATTCTTTCCCCTTTGTCTCATATTTTGCCTTTCTACCAATTAGAACTTCATTCTGTATTTATTCATTTATTTTTAAAAACATTTTATTTATTTATTTTTAAAAAAGATTTGATTTATTTATTTGACAGAGAGAGAGAGAGAGAGAGAGATCACAAGCAGGGGGAACAGAGGGGGAGTGAAAATCAGACTCCCTGCTGAGAAGGGAGCCCGATGTGGGACTCAATCCCGGGACCTAGGATCATGACCTGAGCCACCCAGGCACTCTGTATTTATTTTTTAAGAAATTTATTATTTTGGCACGTAGGTGGCTGAGTCAGTTAAGTGTCTGTCTTTGGCTCAGGTCATAATATCAGGGTCCTGGGATCAAGCCCAGCATTGCGGTCACTGCTTAGCAGGTAGTCTGCTCTTCCCTCTCTCCCTCCCCCTCTCCCAACCAAAAATATATCTTACTCATCTATCTCTGACAGAGAGATCACAAGTTGGGGGGAGGCGCAGTAGGAGAAGGAGGACTCTGAGTTCATGACCTGAGCCAAAGGCAGATGCTTAACTGACAGAGCCACCCAAGTGCCACTCAAATAAATCTTAAAAAAAAAAAAAAAATTACGGACAGTCCACTAGACTAGCTCTAGAATAGCTTTTAGCCACAGGGTCAGTTGGTTTAATCATTAGAATGCTTTCCACCTATTTAATGTGTGTTGATTAAAGGAAACAGATCAGGCACCTGGGTGGCTCAGTGGGTTAAGCCTCTGCCTTCGGCTCAGGTCATGATTCAGGGTCCTGGGATCGAGTCCCACATCGGGCTCTCTGCTTGGCAGGGAGCCTGCTCCTTCCTCTCTCTCTCTGTCTGCTTGTGATCTCTCTCTGTCAAATAAATAAATAGAATCTTTAAAAAAAATAAAAATAAAGGAAATAGACAATCTGGTAAAGATTTAGACATCTGCATCGAGAGGGCAGTTGAAGTTCTAGGCTGTTGTGCTGTAGGAGGGTGTTGGCTAGTTAGGGTTCAGAGATGGAGCGTGACATCTAATGGGATAGAGGCATGGAGATAACCAAGATAATTGGTTCTCCAGCCTCAAAGGACCAGAGGTTACTGAATCTTCTGAGGCAGGGTGAAGCAGCTCTTGCGACCTTATTTTCACACAGCTCAAGCAACGATAGCCTTTATTTCTGTGTGCCACTATTGAGACACCCTTCTTTCCCCTTCCTTTTGACCCACTCGGCAACTGATCACTGACCCCTGGGTTCAGGGCTGGAATGTGGCAAGACTCTTCCTAGACTCTGCTGGGAAGAGGAAGGTCTCCAGGATCACTACCAAGTAATTTGACATCCTTTGGATTTCTCTGATTAGCCTGTTACATCATTCATCCCTGGCCAGAGTTTTTTTTTTTTTTATTTTTTTATTTTTTTATTTTTTTATTTTTTTATTTATGACAGAGAGAGATCACAAGTAGGCAGAGAGGCAGGCAGAGAGAGTGAGAGGGAGGCAGGCTCCCCGCCAAGCAGAGAGCCCGATGCGGGACTCGATCCCAGGACCCCGAGATCATGACCCGAGCCGAAGGCAGCAGCCCAAACAACTGAGCCACCCAGGCGCCCCCCTGGCCAGAGTTTTAATCCTCATGGTGAGAAAAGAGCAGGGGAACCAGGAGAGGCTGCCTGTAAGCCTTAGACTCTGACGATTCTCTGGCATTCTTGTCTTGGCTCTGTGTCTGCGGCTCTAGAAGGATGAGGTTAAATCTGTTCTCATTTCAGGGGCAGAGGAGAAGCCACTCATAGCTTTCTCCCAGATTCTGTAAGAAACAGATCTGCTTCATCCTACTGGAAACTATCAACTTTAAACAAACAAACCGTAGGAAGCTTCTCCTAATGGCAGAATAAATCTACCCTTACGTTTCTCTTGAAATAACAAGGAGATGAAATACGAAGAGAAAACCTTGCGCGTGCTAACATCCATCAGCCCTGTGCGGCGATCAGCACATATGGTATGCTCACGTTGCCCACTGCTCTGAGACCTGCTAATGGAAGACCATATGGGCTTCCGCAAGTTCAAAACACAACGGGCCTGGTTTAGGACTCCGTGGTGGCCCCGACTCTAAACTTACTTGGGTTTATTGGTTTATGTTTCTGCTTTAGCTCAGGCTTGCCGCCATAGGCTCTCCCCTTCATTCTTTTTCTTTCCTATCTTTCAGGAGCAGAGAGGGTCGGATCATTGAAAAACTTGTGTTTGGACTTTGTAGAGTTCTGATAGTGGGCAGACGCCTGGAGACAGGTGCCGGGCAGGGGAGTCGTTATCGGTGATGCCTACAGGACAGAGCTGTCTCTTTCTGCTTGAAGAGTAGCTTCCCCCCAGCTCTGAGATATAATTGACAAAAATAGTATATATTTAAGACATCTAAGATGATTATTGGATATGCACATAACTTGTGCAATAATTACCACAATCAAGCTCATTAACCTGTCCCCTCACACAGTCAACTTTGAATATGGTGAAATACTTACCTGCTGTCAGAAAATATCAAATATATAATGCAGTATTAATTATAGTCACAATGCTGTCCATTAGATCTCCAGAAAAACACTTGCTCTTGGAATATACTAATGACAAGGAGTTAGAGATTTAGGTTTAAGCAAGGATGGAAGGATGTTTTGTTTGGTTTTCTGGCCCCCTTGTATTTAAGTGTAGGAATGTAGACTTTGTTGGGGGGGGAGGGTAGTGTAGAGACAGTGGAATTTACAGTTTCCTTTCGAAGTCTCTCTATAATCCAGGGAAGTTTTTTAGTGTCATTAGGGTAAAGTTGATGCCATTTCGGATCAAGGAGATAGTCACTCATTCACAAGAGTCAGAAAATTTCAGGGCTCATCAGAGTGAGCCTTGAAGGTTGTTGTATCAGCTGACAATGAGTGTCTTGTAGCTCTTCCCTGGGGAAGGTGAAAGGGAGGTTTGGAACTCATGGTGATTTTTCAGGTTTGGCCCACTGAGATGGTTCTACACACCACCATTTAACAGAGGTGAGTGAGGCAGGTGGTGGAAGTCCCGGTCTAAAGGACAATGTTGTGAGCCCCAGGGATGGTACTTTTTGGGGATTTGAGACCAGTGTTTCCAGATCTTAAAATATTCTCCAACTAGAGATCCAGATTTTTTTTTTTTTTATGGTGGCAGACCATTCAAGTTCTGTTTACACACATACCCCAAGAGCTTTTGAAGCCAGTCCTATAGAACCCCCCATTTGTTTTTTACTCATGTGAAAGACTTGAGAGTCTTTGGATATTTGGAAGTAAGTGGAGGGAGTGTACACACATAAACATAGCCCCCCAAAGGTTGTATCGGTACCTCATGTTTATTGTGGTGGAATTCAGTTACAGAAGCTTGAGGTTGGAAAACGGAGCACGCCATCTGGTCTAGCAAATCATTCTGAGGTACCGTGTAAGGATGTGGGATCTGACTTGGATGCAGTAGGACTGTTTCTTAAAAGCCCTTCCCATTGAGTAGCATGGTGAATGGTGCTCCTGGAGTTGTATGGCAGAGAAGCTTCGTAACTGTCCATAATGGTTTTGTATCAAGACATCTCCACGTGCACTCCGGGGTAAGGATGACACTTTAAATTCTGAGAGTGGTGGAAGAGAGAAAAGAATTCAGGGTGGCCTTTACATTGGGTGTGGTGACTTCAACTTTTCCCCCTTCTTTTTGGTTTCTATGGAGATCGGAAAAAATTTTTTAGATACTGCTAGTGTAAGATTTAATATCTTGCCGCTAAGTCGAAATATGAGACACATCTCCTACAACTGCATAACTTTTAGATCTTATTTTTTTCCAGAAGAGTGTCTATATCCTTCCTGATCGTAAGTTGCATTACAAAATCAACTGGGTACCATGTTTTTGTCTGTCCCTGTCCTGGAGAAACCAAATATTATATTTTAGTTGGATCATGTTAGTGATTTTGACAGTTTATAAATGCATAGAGTACAAGCACAGGTGATTGTGTAGTATGCTGGGGTTAGAAAGTGTGGGGACTAGTGAGGGTTTGTTGCTGCTACCCCCACAGTGGAGGTCCTGACTCCCAGAGTTAAGAGATGGGGTAGGCTGTCCGGAAGTGCCTGACAAGCAGCCTGAGCAGCCTTGCAGAGGAAGAACCAGACAGGTAGGTGTTCCAACCTCATTCTCCTATTTACTGTCTGGTCTCTACTGACCAAACCCCGCTGGAAGCTTGTCAGTGTGTCCGTACAGGTTACAGGGTAGAAAGGGTGCATAATGGGTGTGGAGTAACAACGGAAGCTATCTAGATGAACATTTTAAAAGCTCATAGACTTCTAGATAAAGTCCTGAGATGCCTGCTGTCTCTAGATTCAGGTAATATTTAGCATTTCTGTATTGGGACATTCAAACTGAAGCTACTCACAAGAAGCATTTGAATAAACACTGTTAAAGGAATGTAATTCCTTATAAGGGATTAACTGTATGATTGTTCACCAAGTTTGACAAATACTTAGTGAATCTTTCCCATATTCCTGGTGTTGTGGCCGTCTTTTCTGTGAGTCGTACTGATGTCATTGTAATAGAGGCAAGATTAAATGCTACTTATGTTGGTGGTCACTGGAGCTGCCTTTCCTTTGTAAACTTGTTTGGATAAGAGGTTGTCCCTCTGCCCTTCTTATGTTGTAGAGAGGGATTCCTTCTTATCAGCCAACCTTGGTGTTGTTATATTCTGTAGGCAGATAGTTTCCAGAAGCAAACAAACTGATCTTTTTAACAGCTGAATTGTTGTGCAAGTTTTAAATTATGGAACAGACAACATTAAAGTTGCAGTGACAGGGGTGCCTGAGTGGCTCAGTCAGTAAAGCATCTGACTCTTGATTTCAGCTCGGGTCATGACCTCAAGTTATGATTGAGGCCAGTGTTGGGCTCTTTGCTGGGTGTTGAGCCTGCTTAAGATTCTCTCTCCCTCTCTCCTGCGGCCCCTCCTCCTTTCTCTCTCTCTCTTTTTTCTCTTCCCTTCTCTAACGAAACAGCAATAAAATAAAGTTGCAGTTATGGATTGCTCCTTGTAAGAAGGGGATTGAATGAAATAATGCATATATTTGACCTTTTTTAAGACCTTAATGAAGGTTAACTGATTTCAAAATAGGAGAAAATGCATCCATCTTGTTATCCTCAAAATTCAATGTTTTCATGTTTCCTCTGTCTTTTAAACCTTAGCCTTGTACATATATAATTTCATTTAAGAGATTTTTAAATTTCAAGTGAAAGAAACCCAAACTTCAAGTGGGATTAGGTATAATACCATTTGGCCATTGTTTCCATTTCTTCCTCTCAAGAGGTCTGTCCTTTTTGAAAGGTTTCCATCCTCAGGAAGAGAGGAAGGAAGGTATCTGGTGTCTGTTCCTATACGGGTGCCCATCCTAACATGAGGACCTCCCCTTCATTTCTTCACATAAACCATTTACCCCCTGAAGGTCCCATCTTCAAATACAATCACACAGGGGGTTAGAGCTTCAACACAGGAATTTCAGGGAAATGCATTTCGCTCGATCACACTGAACTTCGCAGGCCGAGATCTTTGCCCCAAACTACCAAAAGTTGTTTTCACTTTGGACTAAACTCAACCAGTGGTAGTAGCCAGGGTCTACCACTAATTGATGAGCCAACTTTTTGCCCCCAAGTGATAGAATCACTGTAGCAAGGTGTAGGGGGATGAGATGACATGAAGTGGCCTGTTTTGGGGATGAGGGAAATTCTGTCCAAGCAGTGTGGCTGTTACATAAGATGGGAGGGGAAGAAAGGCATCCACAGTGGGAATTAGATTGAACTCGCCTATTCCCCTATCACTCGCTAGTCAGCTTGTTTTCAGTGATAGATTTCTGTTCAATAACACAACCAAATTGAATTTCAGAATTTCTCATGGATGTGTATTAATATTAGGTTTTCAGAATTTGAGTCCGATATGCCCAGCAGTGGTTGCTGCATAATGGTCCAAAGTTGCTGCGATTGAAGCCAAGGGTTGAAAATCCATATTTCTACAACAGTGGAACCCCTGCTTCCTTACTAGTCTCCCCCAAAGAAACCCAGTCTTAGCCTGATTTTTGAGCTGCTTTTCTCAGTCCACATTGCTCCAGAGAGTGTGTTAGTAGGTTACTGTCAAAGCCCAAGGCTGTAACCTTTTGTCCTCTCATAGAAGGAAAGAATTTCTAAAAATTATTTATGGGTTCTTAGATGATGAATGTGGTCATGGGAATCGGGTTGGTCACCATTAAGACTGATACTCGCTTATGTTGAAGAAACTGGACTTCAATTCTGAAGTTTGTATTTTTGTCATTCCATTTTCAGTATTACACGTAATTTTCTTAAAAACGTAAATGGAGCCTATGCTATGTAGTTAGGATCATGTTAGATATGCAGGGGAAGAAGCAAGTGTAAGAGACAGTTATTAAGGACTCTAAGTGGAAGAGCAAGACTAATTCTATAGAGATGATGGGAAACCAACCTATCCCTAAGTGTGGGATAAAAGATTAGAACAATAGATACTTAGAAGAAGAAAGATCCCCTGGGATTGAGATTTCATGAGGCCTTCCTGGTGGCAGTGGCACTTGAACTGGCCTCTGAAGGCTGTATAGGATCTGAATAGGAGAAGAATAAAGGGGAAGATCATTTGTGAGGGGTTGGGATGGGTTGGGGTATGGTGTGTGTTGGTATCCCTGAGAAGTCAAACCAGAGAGAAAGTCATATGTGGGAAGGGAGGATGGATGGATAGTACTTCATTGCATCTCCTCCCATTCCAAAAATATTTTGACTTTCAATTGCTTAAAAAAAAAAAAAAGAAGGCAACAAGTGATTCATGAAGTTTAGAATCCTTTTAGAGTGTTTATGCTCAATGGACATGATCGTCTATAGCTGTCCCATGGATGACACGCACCGCCACCCCCCCTCCTCTGCCTTTGTTTTTGTTGGTTGCTTCCTTGGGCATTTTTAATGTGTTTAGAGCGACAGCTTCTAAAGGATTGCAGATGGTACCTCCCTCTCCTAGTGGGGGGCTGTGTCCTCTGCTGAAATTCAGCCCTGAGTCTAACTGAAAATGCTATATGCTAGAAAAGGAGGGGAATTGAAACCAGGAATGAAATGCAGAAGGATAAGGCAGGTAGAGTCTGAAGCTGATAATTTCATAAATTCTAAGGCAAACTCACAGTATTGGGTCAAATTAAAATAGGTATTTTCATTGTCCGTACTTAGGAGGAGTTAAGCTTTGGAAATATTGAGACATGGTACATTTATCTTGATTCTTCCGGTTGAATTTCCTCAAAGCATAATAAAATATGTAAGTATATATATATGTAGATTCTTGTCAACTTTATTAGAAACTGTGAATTTTAATTTACCAAAGAATCATTTCTCATGTTCACTGCTTGAAATTTTGGATTTAGATGTGTGTTCCTTATTAACTTCTGGAGATGCCTATTTATCCTGAAAAATGTCTTAAAAGGGGTAATATAAGTGTTTGCAGCTTATGACATTCCTTAATAAATCTGGTTCAGTGTTACTCGGGTTCTTTGATTCACTGTCCAATGGAACACAAAGTCTGATACTCTAAGCAAATGGTTAATAAAATTCTGACATTTTTGTTCGGATTCTGTGAAAGTTGCCTGGATCATCATTGGAAGTAAAATATTTTTTGAGGGCAAAATTGCTGAGTCTCCTACTCAGTTAAAAAAAAAAAAAGGTGATGATTATTTAAATTTAAAACTTGGGGCAACTGAGTAGCTCAGTCAGTCTGCTTTTGGCTCAGGTCCTGATCCCAGAGTGCTGGGACTGAACCCTGGGTTGGGCTCTCTGCCTAGTGGGGAGTCTGCTTTTCTACCCCCCACCGCCGTGCAGTACACACACTCTCTCTCTCAAATACATAAATCTTTAAAAAAATGTAGGCAAAAATTTCCTATACTCAGGTTGATTGTGACATGTTCCATACACAAATGTCGCTCAGTTAAGACAACTGCTCACTTATTTGTTCATCTGTGGTTTTTAACCGTTGCCCCTTCTCCTGCTATAACTGCTGAGCAGGACTTTGGGGGCTTTTCCAAAGTTGCCTACTTTTCTAATGGCCAATTGTCTTAACTCAGTATCTTAAGGCTTTCCTGTTCCCTTCTTCCCTCCTGCTTCTGACTCTGCTCTTCATTATTTTGCTCACCTTTGGCTTCTTCATTCCACTTTTCTTTAAACTCCATCCCACAGCAGCAATGTGGTGGTTATGAGTGCAAATTTTGAAGTCTCATCCTGGTCACGTGACTCCGTTGCTATATGATCGTGAATGAAGTATCTCTTTGTTTCTTCAGTGAAGTGGAATCATAATGGACTGTATCTTACCAGGTTGTTTTGGAGAATAAGTGAGATAATGCACATCGAGTGCCCAGCACTGCCTGATTCCTATTAAACACTTGTATGAGTCAAAGTTATTATTGTAAAAATCAATACACGATTTATGTATCTTCATTTGTTATTTATACATTTAAAGATTTATTAGAGTGAGTGAGAACGAGAGGGAACGAGAGGGAGAAGGAGAGAGAGAGACTCTTCAAGCAGATTCCCCACTGAGCAGGGAGCCCGACATGGGGCTCGATCTCAGGACCCTGAGATCATGCTCTGAATTGAAATCAAGAGCTGGACACTTAACCAACTAAGGGTGCGTCGGGTTTAAGCATCTTTAAAATACACTCTCTATTCACGTAGTGTTGGCCGTGGGTCTGAGAGACCCTGCCGAGGGTTGGCTCGGTGATAAGGTCCCCTCTGACCTTGCACTGTGCCTGTCTCAACATGTATTAGTACGGGGAGGGTGCAGAGGTGGGTACTGGAGCGTCTCACTGCCCGTGAAGTGCCTTGTCTCTGAAGTGACAGCTTCACTGTCACTTACAATGCATTGGCCAGGATTAGTCACATGACCCGAAGGTACAAGAAGCAGAAGGTCTTGCTGGGAGTCCAGCACTCCGTGTAGCCACCCAGAAAAATCCACAGCACTCAGTATAGCGATAGATCAGGAAAATGTCCACCGAGAAGTCTGTTGATGCTGGAACCACAGAAGTTTGAAGCTTTCAGTGCCCTTAAAAGGACCTTAAGTTTTCCATTAGTCGGAGGATTCTCAGATTCTTTATGGTCTGGGCAATCTGAAATACTAATCCAAGTTTAGAGTAAGGCGGCTGCTTCATGGAAAATGCATGAAGGACCAAAGAAACTATTCCTAGTGGCTTTGAGAGCTTCGGTTCTGGTAATGAGGGTGGGGGTGTGACAATTAATTTATCTGAATCCCATCTGGTGTGGTTCACAAAGGCCATAGATTTGGCATTTTGATCTTTCCCTTAATGCCCTTTTTCCAAGGGAAGCATTGATGCTGGCTATTGATAGAGCAGTCAGAAAGACAGCCCAGCATGTCTTAGGGCCTGGTGGCCGAGAGAGTTCCTGCTCCTTGACAGTTGAATCCATGCTCTGTCACACAGACACCGATAATTAAAGCAGGACAAAATAACCAGTGGAAATGGAGTCAGTCTTCATGTTCCAACAAGCTCAGGAGCAGCTGGTAGCCACGTACCACTTCTGGGGGCTCCTGGGAGTAGTTCATGGACTTCATGTCAGGACTAGTCCTCTGCAGGAGGGGCCCCTCTTTGACTTCTGCAGTGACAAGTATTGGCAGTCCCTTGAAATGGTGAGGCTTTCTGGTGCCTACTGGAGAGGTCCCTTTGTCAGCACTCATTCTGTTTGGCGGAGGTGTGTAAAGAGTGGTCGCCCTTCTCATCGGAGGGGAGGCAAGATGGCAGAGGGATGTGGAACAGAATTGTAACAGAAACCCAGACACTTGATTTCCATATCAGTGCTTGTAAGAAGTTACTGTGAAAGGCTGGGCATGTCACTTTATTTTGTTGGACTTATTTCATTAATAAAACAAAATGCCTCTTTTGGAGGATTTATAGTAAAGGGCAAAAGATGTGAGAAATACGCAGATCCATAAAAAGCAGGAAGGGAACAGAAGGGATGTTTGTCCTTTACAAAGGAATAGATTTTCTCATAAAACTTTTGGGGAAAATAAGAATAAGCACAAGTAAACGTTTAACACAAAAATCATGAAAACCAACCACGACGCCCCCGTACCAAGAAGACTCCCGTTCTCGATGGAGAACAGGGTGGGTACATATGTCCAAGATTTTATAATCTCTTTCCATATAGAGCACGTTTGGGACATCGTTTTATATTGTTACAGGTTTTTAAGTGGATGTGAGGCAGTTCACTGACGGATGCTCTAACTTGTAAAAACCAGCCCCCTGTGGAGGGTATTTCAGTAGCGGTCCGTTTTGCCTTGCGCTGGTGGCTATCTAGAGCTACTTGTTCATTGTTAATCAGTGACGTGGTTTGGGTGGGATTTTTCTTCCCTTTCCCTCCCTCCTCTCAAATTAGCCCTGTTTGCCTTAAACTACACTGTGTGACCCCATGCCCGAGGCCACAGTGATTTCTTCAGGAGTGAGCAAGGAACCGAAGTTAATTCAGTTAGAATGAACCTCAGTATTGGTGTTCTGTGGCTGGGAAAAGAGAAAAATCCCCCTGCTTTTAGAACAGTTACAGCCATTTTTCTTCCTTCCTTCCTTCCTTTTTTAAAGTCCTGCTGAAGCTATATTAAGGACAAAGTCAGCCCATAGAGAAAGGTGGAGGAGACAGGGAGAGTGGTGGAAAACGAATCTGGGTACACCCAGAACTATGGTGCAGACTCCAAGTACTTCTGGGCCTGTTTGGGAATGAGGGGATTCCCTCATTACTGAACAGTTTGGGTGGAGGTTTCTGGTGCTTAGAACCAAAAACCTGATAGGTTACACACACATCTTTTAAACAGCGCTAGAACAATGTACCCGGTGAAATCGTTCTCAACATGCACAACTTTTTCCTTTGCATATATTTTAGTAGAATTATAGAATTAGGGTGTGTGTGCTTGCATAGATCTCCTTGAATTTCTCCTTAGTCTTTTTGTGTCCCCCCTGGCTTCAATGTGCTTTCATTGCCAACAGAAGGGACCTGAAGCTACTTCTAGGACAAGCTGCTCTTGGACAGCTAGAATTTGCCCAAAGAGCCGGAGAGACCGTGGTGCCTGGATACCACTCTGGGGCAGCCCAGAAGCAGTGACTGGTGGGAGAGGGAGTAGGATGCCCTGGCTCCGAGGCACACATTGCATGTCCTTGTCCCCCAAGGGACCTGGATAATGCTACCCTCTGTCGAACCTGCTAAGCACGCATCTTTCTGTGGCCTCCTCTTTCCGTCCTGCTTCTACACTCCCTTGCCAGTCTCTCCTGGGAGCATGTGTGTGATAAACCACATGGGCCTGAATCCTCATCTCAGGGTCCGGTTCTGGGCGACACAATCTAAGCCATTTTGTGAACAATGTTCAAGCTTCGAGCGAATTAGCTTTTAGTTAGGAGGATGAAGGGACGTTGTAATTGCTGGGCCGGTCAGATGACGTGATGGTCCAGGCCAGGACATCAGAGCTCTGATAACTCAGTCATCCACTGAAAAGGGAAGGGGCTTCCAGGTGTCTGAAGGATGCTGAATATCCTTCTGTGCAATTTTGATACTGGCTTTGGGTCGCTGAATGAATGCGGCAGCACTTACTTCCTTTGGGAAACTGAGCATTATCCTGTCTCACAGAGCTCAATATTATGGTCTTTTTTTTCACTGAAGTCTCAAGCCCCTTCATTTAATTTCATCCCATTTTCCATAGTTATAGTCTTTAGCACAACCCTAAAACTCCTTATCTTTGGTACTAACAATTTGTATATAACAAAAGAAGGGTTGTTTTTGTGTTAGAAAACTCAGGAGTCCCCAGTGGGGTGGTGTCAAGGGAGGGTAATGGCATATTAAGTCCTGCGGGGGGCCTTCTCTCTTCTCCGAAGCATCTCCCCAGCCCCCCGCCCCCCCACCAATTCTTCTGGGTTGGTAATGTTAGTATTGTTTTGCGTGCCTCTCTACCCTTCATAAATATTTTCCACTTATATTTCCAAAGCCTCGTTTTTCCATTGTCACTACTTGAGTCGAAGCTCATACCATTTATTAAGGCCTGAGTTGTATCCCCTCCCCAATCCTTATGTAGAAGTCCTCAAAGTGACTGTATTTAGAGAAAGAGGCTTTAAAAGAAGCGATGAAAGTAAAGGAGGGCCTCAAGGATGGGGCCTGTGTCCAAAAGGACAGGTGTTCTTAGAGGAAGACCAAGAGACACCAGCAACCTCTCTCTCTTTCCTTGCACGCCTGGAGGAAAGACCATGTGAGGACACAACGAGACGGGGGCTATTCACAAGACAGAAAAAGACCCCTCAAAGGTAACCAACCTCGCTGGCACCTTGATTTCAGACTTCAAGCTTCTAGAACTTGGAGAGAGTAAATTTCAGTTGCAGAAGCCTCCTGGTCCATTGTATCCTGTTAGGGTGGTCTGAGCAGAAAAACACACCATTTTAAATTGAGATTTTTTTCTCCCCAGTAGTACAAAATCTATAATAGCAGCCTTGGTCCCTGGTCTCCAGTGCATCCTGGTTCTATTTCTTACAGCGTCAGGTACCCCTCACCCTGAAATCCTTGCCTAGCACATCAGTGCTGCATAGTAAAGTTTCAATCCTCTTGCTGGACATTCGAGACCTCAGTGAACCATCCCCAAATCTCCTTCCCGGCATCTTTTCTCTCTGCTTTCCAGTCTAAATTTCATGTTCCAGTCCCTTCCCAGTCCTGCAAATATGCCCACTCCTTCCATGGCCCTGTTGGAGTTTCCTCCAGTTTCCATGATGACCGTCCTTCTCCAACTGTCCTTTCAGCCCATCCCGAGGTTTACTTCTTCGTCCCGCCTTCCCGCCGTCTCCACGGTGCCCTGGCCGTTCCTGGGGGTTCCACTTGGAGCAACACGGAACGCTTGGGTTGTCAGTGTTTCATGTTGTCTGTCTGGATAGACACCTAGACTCCTGCCTTCAGCTCTATCCCCTGTGCTCGACACCCACGTCATAGATAGAATCAACACTCTTGAGTGGACGGGTCATTGCCAACAAGCAGCAGCTGTGTGACTTCCACAGATGGGGTTGGGCCTGGGCTCATGCTGTGTGTGTGGACTAGAAGAGTGAAGGGCCCAAGGTGAACTGAACGGAAACTGCAGCTGAGGTGTCTTGGGCATGTGTCACTGGGAGACTGGATTCCGCCCATCGGATGACATGTCTAATGGCTGGAGGGAGACATGGCTCATGATTTGGTACGTGTACCACCCCTCCTCTTCCACCTGTATGTCCTGGTTTCCTTCTGCCGTAGCCACTGTGAGGTAGAGTCAGAACTTGGCGGACATTGAAGAGCTAGAGCCGATGATCGAGGCCACTGGGCCCCGGATCTCCATTGGATGACAGTCTTCCCCACAGGCCTACTGTCGGGCTATAAATACCTCTAGGGTCCACCCTGAGGATACAGACAAAAAGTGACTTTACCTCTGTGTATCTGTAAGTCTATGTTCTTTGTAGACAGGCCCCTTCATTTAGAGGACAAGGCCAGCTCCAAATTCCCCCTCCTGAACTGGAAAGTCTGTCCTTTCTGAGGTTATATATTAACACTGAAATGCCGGGAGCACGCCGGCTTTTGCAAACGCATGTCGCCTGCCAAACACTGTTAGAGGTAGAAAACAAATCAAGTGCGGGGTTCCCCAAATTACAGTCACTTAGCATAGGGAATGAGAATTTTTTTAAAAAAAATACATTTTTAGGGATTTTCTGGTAAGGAGCAGAAAACCTAGACAAATTCTAAGAGCTCTAACACTTGTGAACATGCACACAAAAAATTTGTTTTGTTTTGTTTTTTTAAACCAGAAGTGGTGATTTGAGGTACTGCTAAGGCCCTTTCTGGCGATGCCCGTGGGAATTCAGTATAGGAGAAATCCGCACCAGATGGAATGAGAAGCCATTTCATCTGTCCTCAATCCTTCTGGACTGTTCGAGTGGAAGGGACCGTTCCTAAAGGGCTGCAACCTTGGCAGCAGGTGTTGAGTGTTGCTGGTGCGTGGGGCGGGTCATCATGGGGACCCCTCCTTGAGCCATTCTGTAGCACTGACACCCAAGAAACCAGGGGGCGGGAAGGCTATTCTGGTGTGTGGGTTCGTGTTCAGTAGAGGAAGACCTAATATAAAAGCGTTCATCTTTGTTGCCCCTGTGGTTTAATTTCCAGAATGGCGCACGTGCCATATTTGAGGGAACCTCTGTGGCCGCTCACTCCCCTTCTGCAGCCTTCTGTCTTCTCTTGCGTGAATGGAGCTTGCTTAAGTGCCTCCTTGAGACCCTCCCACAGAGCTGCAGGCCAGGCCTTGGAACACTCCTGATTCACGGCCCGTCAGAAGCTCCCAGTCTGGGCCGTGTTAACCTCCCTCGGGGTGAGGACTGTCACTCGTCAGGGCGAAAAGAGTATCTTGTAGCTGCAGCCTCTTCCTGCCTTGCAAGCAGCAGAAGGATGTCCTCCCTGAACCCTCTTCACGTGGGGAGGAATGTGTAATCTCAAGACTCAGGGACCTGGGGAAACTGCCGAGAAGCCAGCTCTCGGCTCTGCTGGTGGGGGTGGTGAGAATCGGGGGGGAGGGCCAGGCAGGCGCAACCACGGGGCCAGGACATGTTGCTCTTGGCATGCCCCCTGTTTCCCCGATTTTGGCAAGGCCCCGTGTGGAAAAGGGAAGAAAAGTGTCGGTTAGCATAACGTGGCCCTCTGCTGACTTCTCAGTCGTGGATTTAAGGAAGGGGAGATTCTGAAAACCTGCATCCATCCAAGGAGAGACTGTCACCGCTGTCCGGACCGGATTTCTTAGCTGCGGTACTGGTGTCATGGGGGCTCTGATGGCTCTCTGTCGCAGGGGGCCATCCTCTGCATCCTGTGGCAGCTTCCCTGTCCTCCGTCTGGCAGATGCATGGCACCTCGAGAGTGGGGACCACCAGGAAAGTCTCCTGACATCATCCAAGGTCCCTGGGGGGACACAGTTGCTCTGGTTGCAAGCTCCTGCCAGTCTTAGCAGGGACGTAGGTGAAGTCAGGTTTTGGTTTTGTTTTTGTTTTGTTTTGTTTTTTTACTCTCTGTCCTCTCTAGCTAATGATCTCCATGGAATTAAAACTACTAGGGGCTTCTCCTTGGTGCCCAGGACAGCAGAACATGCAGCGATCTGCTTGGAGAGAACAATTTTCCTGTGTTTTACCTGCTAAGTTCTTTGTGCTGCCTGGATTCCGGGTACCCCAACAAAGTAGCTTGCTGGTAAGGCTCAGGAACCAAAAACAACGCACTCTCTTATTGCCAGGGAGGGGGCATGTTGTCTTTCCCTTCGCTCTCCTGGATCTGTGCAATAATTAGCCAAAGTAAAATGAATATTAGCTCATGCTTAATTGCCTTTACAGCGCACTCGCCGGCACTGACCCAGTGGTGCTGAACCAATTATTTTTTGAACTCTATGGCTTTAAATAATCCTTTGCTCTAAAATTCCCTGTACCCCTCAGCTACTTAACCACAGGCCCCTCTGCCCTAAATCCTTTTCTTATACTTTGTAGCTTTTTAAGCAAGGCCCCTCTTTAAGAAGACATAATCCCTTCTCTGTAGAAAACATGAAAGACCTTGAACAAATCAAGATTTCTCCATGGAGAATTCAGCTAATCCTGTGCTTAGCTCCTAACAAGGAAATCCATCTCTCCACCAAGCACGCCATTACCCGGACTAATGCCTGACTTGAATAACAAGCAAATTATTGTGCTTTTAATTGTACCCTGCTCGGTCACAAAGCACATCTGAGAGAGGAATGTGCCGAGCTTCTCCAGGAGAAACAGGTCATGCTTCTAATCCTCCTTTTCTGTCGCCTTCCCCTCCCCGGTTCCAATCCTTTCTCCTTCCAGCAGCGGGGGCGGCGGGGGGGGGGTGGGGGGGAGGGAAGACAGCTAAATTAGGTTTAAAATGGAAGAGTCTAAAGGACGAAAAAAGGTGGTAAATACTGATTTGGGAAAGGATGAATTATCCACAGTCTCTGCAGTGTGGCTCATTGGAAGGCAATCAATTGGTGTTATCACAACCCAATTACTGAGGCACTCTTTGTTACCCCAAGCAGGGCTTCCTCAGCCCTATTGACATTTCGGGTTGGATAATTCTGGTGGGGGGCTGCCCTGTGCAAGGTAGGGTTTTTAGCAGTCCCTGAGTTTTGACAAACTCAGATGTCCTGAGACATTACCAAATGTCTCCTGGGGGCAAAACTACCCCCCCCCCCCCCCACTGAGAACCACTACCTCGAAAGCCTTCCATATTGAAATATATTTGCACTCTCCAGCCTCTTCCTCAGGGACACAAACCCCAAGAAAGTCATGGTTCCTGGAGTAAAATGGGGGAACAACTACGATCTTTATATAGGGTAGAAAGAATGGGCAGGAAAAAAGCATGGACTCATGTGTTGCCAGGGGTCAGAGAGTGGGAACAGCCCTCCACACCAAGATCAGAAAAAGTCCGAGGACTGGGTTGTTTCCAGCTTCCATTCTTCAGTGGCAATGGCTCTGGTGAGCCTTGTGCAGTTCAGCACTGGGCTTGATGTGGGAGAGATGAGGGGTGATGGAGAAGAGGCAGAGAGGAAAGAACCTGTTGTCCGAAGGTGCTGATGCTCTCTGCTCTCGGTGCTTAGGACACAAGAGAACGACCCAGATTCAGGGATACCCATTGTGGAAGCAGTGACAATCCCCTTTTGGACCAGGAGATCTAGACCAAAGAGAATTACTGGTAAGAGAAACACAATGCAAGCCTTGAGTTGCGTTTTCATTACAGCCACTGACGCAACCATTTCCTAGCTCCTGGAGATGCAAAGAGTCCTTCCTATTTTTAGTAACGCCGAAGAAGCATTATCGCTGGTCCTCACCGGCCAGAAGCAAAAGCTGGGAGGGATTGCTCTGCAGTGAGCCCCAGTCTCCAGTAGATGGCGGTGTACATCTTCCTCAGAAGCCGGGCCAGGCGGCAGCTCGCCAACCCTCCTCGGCCTAAGCAAGACAAGTACCACTCGTCTTTCGGAGACAGCCGTCTCCTCTCATTGTTGGCACAAACAGCCCCAAACAATTGTACTGACCACACAGCTCCAAGCCACATTCCAGGGCGCTGCCGTCTGCTCAGGAGTGAATGCTGGGAAAATGAACCAAGCTGCTAATTTGCTTGATTGGGGGGAAAGAATGAGATCTTCAGGAACAATGGGTGTAATTTATTTTTCCAACAAGAATAGGGGCGATGCCATTTCATACCCCCACTCCCGACTGCTACCATAAATGAAAGCAATCACCTAATTAGTCCTGAATTACTAACTGGCTCGGTAAAGGATCTGCTAAAAAATCAAGCTGAAGTGAGGAATCTGGAAAAGGATGTGATTTCCTTAAGAGGTTGGGGGAAGAGCAGGGGGGCGGGAGGGGGCGGGGCCGTGAAGGCCTAAGGTCCATTGTGGGGCCCCAAGGCCCTATAGTCTGGGGGCTGTGCTGGCTCTGACCCTGGGAGAAAACGTCTCAGTGATTTCTCCAGGCCATTCATTTTGTGCAGGCGAATGACTTTCTAAACCGTGGAAAAGGAATCCATGGAGAAGACCTATCTGTGCGTTCCTTTTAAAATGTTACGGATGTAGATGAATTGGCCTGGGAAGGAAAAAACAGCCCCGCTGGGCCTGGCCACCCGGCTGATGGGGCTGGACTGGCGGACCCCACAGGGAGGTTCTGGAATGCCCTCTTCCCTGACAGACAATCAGGGAGATGACAGGCAAATCCGAAACCAGGTTTGGAGTTAAATCGTTAAGAGATGTCCCCAAAGGAAAAATGTTATGTTCTAAATGTCTACTTTCAAATTTTGGTTATCACGTGTCTTCATCAAGCACTTCTCCCTCACCCGAACCACGGGATGAGACTCTCCCCGTGAGAAAAGCAAAATAAGAGAGTAGGTAAGGGCCGAAATCCTGCACTTGAAGGCTCCGCAAATGGAAGTCACTAATTTATTTGTTCGGAGATGACTTCTTGTTTTTTAGTTAGATATGGTTTTAATTGAAATACTTTACTAATGCGATTTATCACAACTGTAAACTGTCAGTTTCCACAGCTGTTGCTTTTTTAGAGCAATCTGGCAAATGTGTGTGGGTAAAAACACAGACTTGGAAGGTTGAGGAAGAGCCGGCTCAGGCTTTCTTTCTCCCACTTAGCTGGCCCACAGGCCCCTCACCCCTGCCAAAAACATATGCTCCTCTTCCTTAGAGACACCCACTTTGATTCTCGCGTGCATCTGTTGTTCTTGGCTGTTAAACAACCATTCTCTCTCTCTCCTGGGAGAAGCCCCTCATTTTCTTTTGGGGGAGCTGCCCACATCTCAATTAATGGGGCTTAGAGGAAATTGGTCCCACTCTCCTCTGGTGTGATGGGGTGGGACGTGCAACCCAGCTGTGGCCCAAAGTCTTCTGTTGTACCTCTCTTGGCCCCAGTGGTTGGCTCTTAGGGGTATCTGAATTAAAACAATGAGCAAAACCGGACCCCTGCTAAGCTGTGAACTTCAGATAAACAATTACGATTATTTATTTATTTATTTATTTTATTTTTTTAAAGTATTTTATTTATTTATTTGACAGAGATCACAAGTAGGCAGAGAGGCAGGCGGAGAGAGAGGAGGAAGCAGGCTCCATGCTGAGCAGAGAGCCCAACGCGGGACTCGATCCCAGAACCCTGGGATCATGACCTGAGCTGAAGGCAGAGGCTTTAACTCACTGAGCCACCCAGGCGCCCCAACAATTGCGATTTTTTAAAATGTAAGTACGTCTCCAATGTTGTGTGGAACATACTTACACTTAAAAAAAAAAGTTTATCTGAATTTCACGTGTAAGGAGGCATCCTGTGTTTTATCTGGCCCCCACTGGTGGTTCTAAGGAGAATGTTCCACCAAAGCAGGATGGATAAGAATCAGCCTGGGACTTTTGCTTTGCAGAAAAAATTACTTGAGCAGAACAAAACGGTTGGTGGCCGGCAGGCTGGTAGGGTACAGGTTTGCAGGGACTGGCGACCCTCTTTGCTGGCGTGTGGGGACTGCTGAGTGAACTGGGAGCCAACACCACAGAGCAGACCTGTTTCACTGTATCGGGTGGATCCAGCTGTTCCTGAAGCTGGCCTTGTGTTTGGTGGAAGTCAGGGTGCTGATGGCCAGGCAGGATTGTGATTTTCCCACCTCTTGAGCCAAGGAGGTAGAGACAGCTGTGCTGGCATGAGCCCACTGGGCATGGCTTCTCCTCAGTTGTAGGAGTGGTAAAAGGATATTGCACAGCAAGAATAACTGATGTCTCTGGCACACCCACATGGTTTCCTGATTGTTTTGCTGCCTGTGAGCTCTCCGTGCTCCTGCATTCTCTCGTCAAGCCATCATGGCTGGATACAGGGCCCGATTCAGTTGGATGTAGAACTGGAAACTTGAACTTCAAATTTGCCTCTGCTTGGTCTTGAGTGGTCTTAGAGTCATTGCAGCTCTACGAAGCTGAGTGTCTTGCCCTGAAAACTAAAGACAGAGCTTACCTTCATTCATTCTGGCTGGCATACCAGAATACCACAGAGCAGGAGGCTTTAAACAACAATGATTTATCTCTCACCCTCCTGGAGGCTAGAAGTCCAAGATCAAGTTGCCAGCAGATGGGGTGTCTGGGGAGGGTCTGCTTCCTGGTTCATTCATGACTTTTTTGGTGTGTTCTCACCTGCTGAAGGGGAAGGGAAGGAAGGGGCCCTAATCCCATTTGTGAGAGCTCTACCCGCATCTCCTAATCCCACCTCCAAATACCATCACCATTTGAGTTAGGGTTCCTTCCATATGGGAATTGAGGAGATGGAGGTTGGGGACACAAACATCCAGCCTACAGCAGAAGTGATTTCCCCATAGGACCCGGGTGAGGATTCCATGAGGTCAAGTACACAGCACTTGTACACAGTACACTGGTGTGGAGTGGTGCCCCAGAGTGGTCCCCCGCTTCTCTTTCCCTTTCTGAGGGCTAGAATATTCTTCTCTCCTACGTAACTTACAAAGAACGATAATCAAAGTCTGCAGACAAGTATTGTCAGTCCTATAGCTGTTGTCATTATCACCGCACATCAGGCGCTTGTACGCACTTGGCGGTTTGCAGGCGTTTTCACCACTGCTCACTTCTTGTTGGGGCACAAAGTCTCCCCTCCTTGATTTTACTGTTTGGTTTATTGTACTTGAAGGACAAGGGCTTTGCTTTATGTTATATATGATAGTGAAGTGGGGCGCCTGGTGGCTCAGTTCGATTGAGCGTCTGACTCCTGATTTCAGCTCAGGTCATGATCTCAGGGTTGTGAGATCGAGCCCTGCGTCAGGCACACGCTTAGCGTGGAGTCTGCTTGAGGTTCTTTCCCTGCCTCCCACCCGCTTGTATGCATGTGCGTGTGCGTGTGTCCTTTCTCTCTAAAGTCTTTTTTTTTTTTTTAAGTGAAGCGTTTGAAACTTGGTTGCTCTCTCCCCTTATCTCAGTGGCATTTATCTTTTTTTAATTAGGTATTTAAGGTTAACTATCTTCTGTTAAGGTTGGTCTATTTAACTGAAATGAAAAAAGTGAGGGTCACTGCACATTTGACCATGACAACACTGTAGTCGACTTGGAATTTTCTGGAACTTAAAGGAGTAGCTTTGGGACATCTCCAGGAGGAGGACAGATTTGGAACTTGCTTTTTAGAGTTGGAGGAATCCTTGAGATTAACTCTCTCTCTCTCTCTCTATCTTTTTTTTTAAACAGGCTGTCTGATGGGTAAAGTGAGGAGATTCCAGAAACTTCTAGGGTTGGGGGTGGGCTCTTGCCCCAGTGAGCTGAGGGCAGGACTGGAATCCAGGCCTCCTGACTCACAGGTCTTGACTGCCAGAGGCTTGGTGAGCCCAGAAGCACACACATCCCTGGGAGGACATTTTCAAGAGATTTCCGTTGGGCTGGTTGCTTTGTTTTGAAAGGCTGCTCTGTTAAATCCAGATGGGGATGTGTCTCCAGTGAGGAGGAAGGTCTTGGAGGGTGCCGAAGGTCCTTGGGGCGGGGGGGGTCTCCAGGAACATGCAGCAGGGAGCTGGAGTGTGGAGATGGCAGAGATGAACTCGAGACAGATGTTCACAAGGGATATTTGTCTCCTGGCTGTGAAATAACAGAGCTACAGATCCTCGTGGAATTAGGAGCCAAGACAGGCACCTTTTAGAGGACTTTGGACGGCATTGCTATCCCACAGTCTGTTTTGTAGTCCCTTCTCCTCTCCCCTCCATCCCCCACTCCCCGTTGTTTTATTTTGATAGAAGGATTCATCAAAGAGATCTCCTTTCCCTCCTTCACCTCCCCCCACCTCTTCCTTTGTTTGGCTCAGAATGGGAAGGGGAGAACCACTCTCTAGGGCAAGCACAGAGGCCCCTCAAGGTCAGTGCTAAATCTCCACTTTAGCTGTGGGTTTGGTCAAGTTTCTTAATCCAAGCCTTTATTTCCTCTTCTCTAAAATGGACAGAATCCCGTCTCCTTTAGAGAACTCTTGTAAACGGGATTAAATCCATAATGTAGGAGTTAAATATATTTTCTGGTATATGATAGGAAATAGACCATCAAGACAATGGAATCACTCAGGAAGGCTGGGGAGAGGGGTAGCATGAGAATTGCTAATGTGGACAGACATTTAGATGCAAATAATAGTGTTGGCTGCTGTTAGAACTATTGCTACATGTTGGACACTCCCCTGAAAGCCTTAGACTTAATTTACTGAAAGCTCACAGCATCCCTATGAAGTAGGCATTATCTCCTTTTTTTTTTTTTTTTTTTTTTTATTTGACAGACAGAGATCTCAAGTAGACAGAGAAGCAGGCAGAGAGTGAGGAGGAAGCAGGCTCACTGCTGAGCAGAGAGCCCGATGCGGGGCTCGATCCCAGGACCTGGGATCATGACCTGAGCTGAAGACAGAGGCTCTAACCCACTGAGCCACCCAGGCGCCCCAATTATCTCCTTTTTTTACAGGTGGGAATACTAAGGCTCAGAACAGTCAAGTGATTGGCCCAGAGCCACATAGCTTGTGGTGCAGAAGTTGTAGTCAAACCTTAGAGCCTCTTGCTCCTTGGTGGCGGGGTGGGGAGGGGGGCAGATGAGGGGTCAGAAAGCAAGGAAAGCAGGGTCACTGGGAAGAAAGGTGTGTCCAGTCTTTGGATGGAGTTTTTACTTCAGTCTGATTTGAATCTTGTTAAGCAAACTGGGGTCAGCTACAGGTGTGACTTTTAGAGGCTACAAGAGGACCCTCTCCAGTGCCCCCACAGACCTATAGCCCCAGTTTGAAGCTTTTGAGATCAATCTTTCCTTACTATTTCCCAAAGCCTTCATTCTATGCATTTAGTGCTTAAGTGGCAAAACCCCTCTCTTGCCAGCCAGTTGGAGAACATATTTCTTTAAATCCTCCCTTGAGGTGGATGGAAGGTTAGAATCCCAAATTCAGTGGGAAGGAGGAACTTCCTCAGGCTGGCTCACACGGTGATCCCAGTGATCCCGGTAAACAAAGGACAGACCTTCTTCCTTGTGTAACTGACTGGATCCTTCCCCAGCTTCAGATGTAGTCAGATGGTGCTCAGCACTCCAGTCTCACTGGTGAGATCGCTTCATCTCCCCCGAAATCAGCCAGAGTTGAGTGTGCGTAGGCATGGTTCTAGGAGTTGACTTGGTCCAGCTGAGTGGGTCCTGACTCCACACCCTAGGCAGAGAGAGTGAAATGGGTAGACCTGTTGGGGCTCCCAGCAGTCTCAGGATCTTGGTCTCTGATGTTCTGTTCTTTCTATGACCTGTTCTTCTTGTCCAACCCAGACCCCTCTGTCTTGTCCACCATGCCTATACAGTCAAGGTTCCTGGTCTGGCCTCAGGGACCTCAAGGCTGCAGCTTTCTTTGGCTGATACCTAACCATGGGGGCAGAGTTTAGAGAACCACTGTGACAGAACCAGCCCTTTCCTCGAATCTTCTGGCCCTGGAGTGGAGCCTGGGTCTGATCTTGGCTTTATTGTCTTCATGGTGAGCCTCTTTGAAGTCTTCTGTGCTCTTTCTAGCTGGATACCTGGAGTTTTCAGTCAAGTTACATGTCAGAAGCCAACAAATCAGGGCCTTCATTCTTTCCACTCAGGAAATTCTTTGGTCCCTCTGGTAGATACCAGTGTTGCCTACATGTGCGAATGTAGTCAACAGGGAGGAGTCTCCTTCTTTACCATATTTATGTCAGGCTTGGTCTTGTGACTTGCTTTGGCCGATGAAATGTGAGTAGACAGGCCACGTGCGCCACTTTTAAGAGCACTTGCAGAAATCTGCGTGCTTGCTTTTCCTTTGCCTTCTTGAGGACGGAAGCCTGTGTCAGGCTGTGTTTCTGTCAGGCTGGGCCCGGATGGCAACAACAAACGGAGCCATCTTGCCGACCCAAGATGTCAATGTCACATGGCACCAATAGAACCTTTGTTGTTTTTTTAAGCCACGGGGAAATTCTGGTAGCTGGTTTTTGCAGCCCAGTGCTGCTCGTTCTGACTGTAATTGTACAGAGGTTCTAGCCTTCCAGCTCTTGCTGTGTCTTACTACAAAGTGCGTACTTAGTTTGTACATTTGTGTTGTTAGGAAGGGTTCCTCAAGCATCCAGAAAAGGCCTGTCTGAAGGCAACTCTGGGTCTACTTAGAAGCTTCTGTTCTTAACCAACTTAGATCTACTTTACCAGCCTCCATCTCCTTGTGACCAAGTGAGAAATGATATAATGTAAGGACTTGAATAGACTATAGCTGGGCTAAATCTTAAAATTGACCGAGTGGCTTAATACACTTACCACAATGATAGTCCTTTCCCTTTATGAAGATCAATGTATTATTCATTCAATGACTCCTGAAAGGTAATTATCACTGGGTTGTGTGGACTTATTCCTATTGTTTTTTACTAGAGGGAGAGCACTGTCCCCTTTGTGAACTAATTTAATTTGCTCAGCAATAAAGGGCATTAGAGGTCATTTTATATTCCTACTCCTTTTACTGAAAAGATTCAGAGCTACGGGTTGGCCAACTCTGGTCTGTGGGCCAAATGTATCTCACCACCTGTTGTTGTTTTTTTATTGCTTTTTTCATTATTTATTTCATTTTAGTTTTTCAAGATTTAGTCATTTGACAGAGATACAGATGGAGGGGGAACACAAGCAGGGTGAGTGGGAGAGGGAGAAGGAGGCTTCCCACTGAGCAAGGAGCCTGCTGAGGGGCTCAATCCCAGGACCTTGGGATCATGAACTGAGCTGAAGGCAGATGCTTAATGACTGAGCCACTGAGGGACCCCTCAAATTGTTTTTTTGCAGACTCAGCCACGCTATTCATTGATGTTTTGTCAATGATTGCTTTTGTGCTCTGAGGGCAGAATTGAGCATTGATAACAAGCCATGTGGTCTACAGACCTCAACTAACTACTATCTAGTCCTTTAAGAAAATGCAGGACTCCTGCTGGAGAGCAAAGAGGGACAAATATCTTGCCTAAGTTCATGGAAAAGTCCTAAGTAGCAATGCACTGTGTTCTAATTTTCTATTTGTGGGGAGTGGTTTGTTCATTTCGACCCCCATTACCTGCCTTATTTCAAGTATCATAAAGGAGAGGGAGGCTCCCTTCCCAGGAAGATCCCAGTGGAGAAGCAGACTTTCAGTAAAACTTCACCATAAAAATACAGGTGATCTACAGTATTGTCAAGGCATGGGCACGCCGAAGCTCCAGGGAATGTGGGGAAATGTAAATAAAGAACGTGTATCCTGTCCTTTAGGTGTCTTAGCTGCAAGCATTAACTTTTGAGAGTCTACAACACAGGTTGACAAGGTTTTGTGATTTTTTCCAATTGTGGGGTTTTAGTTTTCTGTCTTTTACTCTGGGGAGCAATTAGCCCCATGTCATGCAAAAAAAGAAAAACCCCAATTCTTCTGTAGAACTTGTCCAAACCTCATTTCTCAAAAAGCTCAAGGTCATTGCAAAATTAGAGATTTTAAGCATTCCAAATACCTACAATGAAACCGCGTGTATTTACACTTGAAGGCTAAGACCTCAAGTCTCCGAAAGTACCTTGAAAGCGACACGTGTGTCCCTGATCTGCTTGAATTTCTTTCCAGAAGCATATTGGGGGACTTAATTCCAGCCTATTTTATAGGTCCTCGCACAGGCAGAGATGTCTTTATTTCATTGCATAAATAACAAAGATCTTCTGTACATTCCTTTATTTTCCCCTCTGAGCAACCAGAATCGTGGCAGATCGGAGATTTGTGCACATCTCTTTGAAATAAATGTGTACCAAAGATGGGGGGATGATAAGGACTAACTTTTATGGACCGCTCTCATTAAAACTCACCTTCAGAAAACATCCCTGCTCCTTCCTTATAATCAAATGACACCTCATAACCACTTAACCATTTTTTAATATTCTCCAGACTCCACTGAACTAGGCTGAAGCTCAGACAGTGTCTCGCTAGTCAGGAGAGAGTGTCTACCGTCCTATTTAAAAGCAGTTACTGGGATAGGTTTTTACAGGCAGTGGGCTAGGACAATTCAGAAACAATTGCTTATGTGATAGTTGGAGGATTTGTCCCTGTCAAACAGTTAATATTGCTTTAATACATGAAGTAGGCTGTATAAGACAGCAATAATGAAAAATGTCAGGAAAGACAATATCAATTGTTATTCAACATCCACATTAAAGATTACTTTTTTGTCAGTAGCTTTCAGAAAATGTATTTTCCATCAGATCTGATTGCGTTCGTCTTTGAAGTGCCCCATCCTCCCGGTAGATTTAATGTGACATCTAGGCACTTTTTAGTCCCCGGGCCTCTGAGGCGATTCAGAGAGGCACAACAAGCCATCACAGGTTTATCCTCAAAGGCCGACACTGTCTGTCTGATTTATTGTAACTTTAAGAATCATCTCCAGCAAAGCATGAGCCTTGCTACCCATCCAGAGCGTCAGACTTTTATCAATTCATTTGTATGCAGCCGGGTACCTCTTGGAACCAAGAGCCCTATAGCCACTCATGGAAAATGCATTACCTGCGACTAATCCTTTTTATCTTTAAAGTCTGTATTTTTTATGTATAAGTCATTTTGGGTTATCATAAAATATACATAATTCTCCCTCCCCTCCCCCTCCCCCCCAAAAAAAGACAAAATGGGAAGGGAATATATAATAAGTTAGGAGCGTGTGGTGTTCTTATCAGCAATGATTCTAAATAAACAGCTCTCTTTATGTAAACACCAAGGGATATAAAGCTGTGATTACTTTCAATGGGAAATAGGAATGCTTCCATTTTTTTTTTCCTTTTAGGTTTCAAAGTGAAACAGTGAGATTAATCATTGAAAACACGCTTGTGCGTGCTGCTGTCTTCCGGCATGTTTGTTGGGTGAGGGGCGGTGGTGCTGGGAGTGAGCGGGAACCGGGTGGAGGCTAATGGGTGTGTGTTCCATTTCATGGGTTTCCCAAATTGCTTTACTCCACAAACATTGTCCAAGCCATTTGTGAATGGCCTTAATTAAGAGGACTGGAAATGTGTCTCCTGAAAGGATCAAAGTACATCTCCTTCACTAGCCCCAACCCAATGAGGTTCCAGTGTCTGAACTTCAGTAGGTAGTGAGGCCCCTGTCCCAGTGTTACACCTGCTATTTGCTGTCTTGCGTTGTTCTGTAATTGTTTCAGATAATTAAACTCTGCTCCAGTCTGAATCTTCACAAGCATAGGAAACTTTATTCTACTTCAAGCAAAATACAAGTGCCCACAGAGTTCACAGTCTGGACTAGGGGTTGACGAACTATGGCCCGTGGGTCAGATCCTGCTGTGGCCTGTTTTTGTCAATAAAGATTTATTGGAACCACAGCCACGTTCATTTGCTGATGAATTATCTATGGCTGCTTTTACACCGCACAGGCAGAGTTAATGGTTCTGACAGACTGTATTGCCCATAAAGCCCCAAATACTAACTATCAGGACATTGAGTGAAAAATTTGTTGATCCTTGTCTTGGACGCATACCTGCAATTTTAAATTAACTTAGTAAGTGTTAAGTTAATCTAAGATTTATGTGGCCTGTGAGGGAAAAGTGCTTTTGGGGGGATAGAGAAACAGTCTTGAAGGATATACTACAAACTCATGACAAAAATTACTGCATGGGGAATGAGACTGTGGATGAAGGGTGAAAGGGGTATTTTTATTCTTAGGATTTTTAATGAAACACTATTTTCAGAATCTGCCTGGTTTGGGGAGATGCAGTCTCTCTGTGGGCTATACCCTGCTTCAGTCTTGTGCAATGGAACCATCGTTTCTAGGACATCAAAAGATTGTACACAATCACAGGATATTTACTATATTTTTAGTTTTTATAAACTCGGTGTCTGGCCATACCCATATATTATCTGCATTGCCTTTAGTCCTCAGTCAAAGGTGGGTTTCATTGTTTTTTGTTTTTGTTTTGTTTTGATTTTTAAAAATTTATTATTTTATTTTATTTTTTTTTAAATTTTATTTATTTATTTGAAAGACAGAAATTACAAGTAGGCAGAGAGGCAGGCAGAGAGAGAGAGGAGGAAACAGGCTCCCTAAAATTTATTATTTTAAATCAAAAGAGAGTAGAAGGGAGAGGCAGAAAGAGAGCGAGAAACTCAAGCAAACTCTGTGTTGAGCCTGACCCAGGGCTTGAACTCAAGACCCTGAGATCTGACCTGAGCTGAAACCAAGAGTAGACCCTCAATGAACTGTACCACCCAGATGCCCAGATGGGGTTTCTTTGTGTTCAAACAATTGCGGGTCCCCAAGCTGACAGGATTTAAAGAACAGAGAGGCAGACCAGGAGATGTGTGTGCCAATAAGCCATAGCCAAGCTCTGTGGGATTTTCAGGAAAAGGGGTAGGTTGTCTCTAGGGCAGGAATCATTAACACACCTGTCTCCCCTGCAGGACTCTGAAAGACCCACTGGTGTGTGTGTGTGTGTGTGTGTGTGTGTGTGTGTGTGTGTTCTGTAATAGAAACAGAAAGCAAGGGAGCATGATTTTTAGATGAGGAATTTAACTGGAAGATTTGTAGTTACTACATGCTTCCCTCCCTAATTTCCACATGCAACTTATCTTTTGGGAAAGAATCTCTGGGATCTTGTTGACCTTGCTTAAAAACCATGGGCTGAGTCTGCTAGTGTTCTGTTTTCCATAAGAAAGACAAAAAAAAATTTCCAAGTAATGTCAGAAGATGTTAAGATTTTTATGAGGGTTTTCCATAACCCTCCCATGTATACCTTTGGCAATGAAAAAAAAATCAGATTTATTCTCATGGTTGTTGCTGACACACGAGCAATTGTATAAACTCCTGTTTACATAGAGTCTGAGCTCCTCAGTGTGGTATAGCAGCCCACCTCTTGGCCCTCGTCTTTGCTGTTTCTCTCTCCTTTGTGGCACCATCCTCTCTGGTATTTCTTAACCTTGGCTTTTCTGTCCAAGGAAAGTCCTCCCTCTCCTGCCCCCAGGCCTTGTTCATCTGGAAACTCCAGCTCATCTTTCATGGCCCAGTACAATGGTCTCTTCTTCCCCATCGTTACCCTCAGCCTCACTGAAGTTGCCCGCAGCACGTGGATACATTCTGTTGTTGTGTTTCCCGAATCTTGGAGCCACGTTGTTTACGTGAGATGCTTGAGGGTGGGGACTGAGGCTTAACTAACCTCTGTATCTTCAGTACTTTGGACAGTGATTTGCTTCAGCAGGTGCTCAATAAATGCTTTTTGAAAAAATAAATACAGGATTTTACATTTTAAAGCAGAAAGAAACCTTTGAGAACATCAGTCTAAGCTCTTGATTTTGCAGCTGGAGTCTGAGGTCTAGAGAAACTAGGGATTGTTTAAATGATGTACTTCTTTTGGATTCTTCCAAGGTTTCAGCCATTGCATCACACCATCTTTAGGGCTGTTGGGGCTGGCCTACGCAGAGCTGGCTACATGGGATGTGAGGAGGAAGGGAAAGCTCTAGAAAGGTTATTATTTGCCTTCATACCTTCTACTCAAGGAAGCGAAAGGCTAAAACAAAACCAAAAACAGGCCAATAGCTTTCTGGAGGTAAGACTCGCTTGCCTGACTCTAGCCCGAGAGGAGTTGAATTTCCATGCTCTGAGGACAGTGAGGATGGCCCCCCTCAGAGGAGAGGCTGTGAGGAGTCCCAACTCTGTCTCCCTCCCTTTCCTTGCCCTCAACTGCCGGGGTAGGGCAAGACTCCCCCTGGGAAGCAGATGTCAGATGTCTATGTTCTCCCTTTTCAGAGAAACCCCATTGACCTTTGTTCCTTCCCTTGGTTGGCCATTTGGCTCAGAGGAAGAGGTGGGAGAGCATCCCAGCCAGTCCCAAGGAAGAAGAGAATGCAGAGCTGTGGGCAAACAAGCAAAGGGAGAAGGGGAGTGGCAGGCATCCGTGAAGGGGATTCTGCCACGGAGCCATCATTTGCCTTGAGGTTCATGGGAGGGAGAGCTGCGTCTCCACCTAGAATGGTTTTAGAGACATTCCGAAGAAGTGTGATCTCTTGAGTGTGTGCTCTCTCCCCTTCCCCACCAACTCTGCGTGCACATGTGTGTGACATCATTTTGTCCCTTTGACAGGCAGAAGCTTTTAGACTTAAGTTTCTATAGCAGCACACACAGAGCCCTGGGCTGGATGTGCCTTTCTGGTTAAGTTGAGGGCTCACCTAACACTTCAGTCTTAGAGCAGGGTGCTGCAGGAATGAGACACGGGGTAAGAGCCGAATGAGGAGGGTGGGGCAGAGGAAGGCAAAGACAGCCTTCCAAGGCGAAAGAGCTGAAGGAAGCAATCACAGAGACGCTTCACCTCTACCTGGTAGCACCTGGCCCGGAGTCAGCAGCTGGGGCTACTCTCAAAGGTTGATCCTACCTGGGTGAGGCAGGGCCCAAGCCCCGTTCCTGTAAGAAAACGGGGCACTTGGTGCTTCACGTTCTAGTCCCTGCTTTGTCCTAAGCAGCTGTGGGGTCCTGGGAGATCACTTTACCTCTCTGGGCCTCAGTTTCCTTAGCTGTGGGCCAAAAAAGTTGGGCTAGATGTTTTTCTGACTTTCTTTCCAGTTCCGGTAAGTTTAGGATTGCCTGACTTTTGCAATGAGTTTTAAAGTATTCTAAATTGGGAGACTTGTTGGGCGGTGTTTGGTATTTCATGCGAAGTAAATGCCCTACTCAGTGTTTGTGCCTGAATAGATGGGCACCATTATTTATCTGAAAAAAAGGCAATCAGACTCTCCAGCAAATTTCTGAAGAGCAGATTTTATTTCCCTCGGTATGGATCTTAAATGCTACACTTGTTACATCTGAGTGCTAATTACTAGAGATTAATTAGTCAGCATGAAAGTACTTCTGCAGCAGACCCCCAATTACTCAACTGTACTTGATATGTGTTACCTGCGGGCTCTCTGCAGTGATCCCGAGAGGTGACGCTTTCTGGAGGCCACAGGCAAGCCTTTTGACAATTCTCTAGTCACGTTCTCAAAAGAACAGCTGTCAAAGGCATCTGTCCCGAAGATAATTAAATGAAAAACATAGCTAACTCCAAAAATGGAGGTAGTCTGGCCAGCAGTCCCAAGGGGCCAGGCTATTTCCTAGTGATTAAAGGTGAGTAACAGGAGGGATTCTCTTGGGTCTATTTCTGCCTCTGTTAGAGCCCCGTGCCCTGAACCTGGGTGATCCAATCCACTCCGCGTCTTCTGCTTCTACCCAGGCCCATCAGAAGATACCTTCAGTAGGGATATAGTGAGATTTAATCAATTATTATTTAAGGGCAGAAAGATACTTGGATGAAAGGCGTGAAGATAAAAGCCCAGTCCAGCCGTATTTTCACTTCCTTATGCTCTTTCTTCTATTAGGGACATGGGAATACAGCTGAAGTGTGCTTTGGTGCATTTTGTAAGAGAGAGAAAAAAATAAGCAGGGAAATTATATTTTCAAACCAAGTGCCCATTTTTCCTTGTAACTCGTGCACACGAGATTGGCTGGCGTCCGCATCTCATTTATCTCTCTCTATTGGGTTGTCCTCTGTGTCTAATTTTCCCTTATTAATGAATCTCCCCTTTTGTCCTACACAAATCTAGGAGGGTGACATTTATACAAGGCAATCATTTCCGTGCATTACCAAAAAGATTATTTATTGGTGGTTAGCCAGTGCAAGTAAGCACATCCGTCACCCAAATCTGACCCAGAATGGGCTGCTGTTTTCTTAGCAGAATTATTTGCTGGTAAGTTTTTTTTCCTGGTCTTTAGGCTTGTGGTTTAGAGGGAAAAGACCCACAAATCTCTGAATTTTGAAAAGAAGAGTCCTCTTGGCAAGGTGCTTCCCTGCTCTGAGGTCCATCTTCCCAGACAAGAGAAACTACCCAGACCGTGTTTCGGGTATAGATGTTTTAAAAGGAAACCAACTGTATGCCTGTGCAGGTTAAGCACAAGGGTCCCAGGGAGGCTCTTTGCCACCAGTTCTGAAATGACTTTCTGGAATTAAGGCCTTAAATTTGGAGTAACTTTAATATGTTTGCAACCTCAGGGGTATGTAAGTAGCTGATGGAGCCATGGCCGTCAGTGTATACGCAAGTGTGTAAGAAGCATACATTGCTTCGTTTTCCTGAAGTTCAGCCTAATTTTTATTATACTGGCATGGCAGAAAGCTTGTCTCCAGTCAGTTCCGAGTGCCTCGTCCTCACCCCACCACCTCTGCCCAGAATCGTCGCAAAGTCCCAGGTCATGGTCAAGACATCACAGGGTTTTGAAGGGTCAGGGGTGGGAGGTTGGGGGAACAGGTGGTGGGTAATGGGGAGGGCACGTTTTGCATGGAGCACTGGATGTTGTGCAAAAAGAATGAATACTGTTACACTGAAAAAATAAATAAAATGAAAAAAAAAAAAAAGACATCACAGGGTCCATCTTGCTCGCCCGTCAGCTGGTTGTTCGGGGGCTCTTGGTTCATGAGCTCCTTCCGTGCCTCCTTGCGGCACGAGGATCTTGGCAAGGCTGTCACGTGGATCAGTCTACCAGAACATTTTGGAAGTTCGCTCTTTTTAAAAATTTTATTTTTGAGTGAGAGAAAGAGAGAAAGTGAGTGTGAGGGAGGAGGAGCAGAGGCAGAGAGAGAAGCGGACTCTGCAGAGCGCAGAGCCTGATGTAGGGCTCGATCCCACAACACTGAGATCATAACCTGAGCTGAAATCAAGAGTCAGATGCTCACCTGACTGAGCCACCCAGGTGCCCAGGGATGTTCCCCTTTCTTCGATTCCTGAGAAGTAAGGGGCTAGTCCTTTCTGCTTTTGGGTCCTCGAAACCTTTTTGGAGCCCTGGAGGTCTCCGTACGGCAATCAGGGATCAGAACGCTTTTGTCTAGGACCCAAATCTTCCCATTCTGATCCACTCTCCTCAAGGCAGGCAAAGGATTTGGACTTCAAATTCTGTTTCTTGGTAATATTTTGACTATACCCCAGGTCTTCTCCAGTTCCCTGAAAACTCAAGCTTTTTTTGTTTTTGTTTTTTGGGAAAGTGGGGCCAGGAAGGTATTAGTAAGCTCTTTCTGCTTCGAAGGTGTCACATCTTCTAAAGCAATCAGTGTTGACTGGACTCATGGGAGGAGAGAGGGAAGAAGAAAGTAGTTAACATCTTAAAACCACAATTCTTCTAGTTTTCAAAAATAATGGACTTTGAGGGCCAGATTGTGAGATTTGTAGTCTGGTCAAGAGTAGTGGGATGGCATGGGAAATTTTTGAATGGAGCAGGATGGGATGGAATTTGGAAATGAGGAAGTTGTGAGTTTGGAGCAATAGGGAATTCGTTTTAGAGGGCTATTATGAAAGACCAGGTGAGAGATGACAGAAGATTGGATTCTTAAATGCCATTGATTTCACAATGCATCACTCTGATCTTTTAATCACAATAATCACTTTAATCTTAGGGTCAAAAATTAAACATAGACCTCAATTAGAGGTTGTATCTTCACTTGAGAAGTAAAGTGTGCATTATTGGGAAGCCAATGCATCTTAAACTTTAGGACCTTTCACTTGCATGGGCTCCTTCCAGGACCCCACTATATCTAATTTTGTACCCATAATATTTTATATTTTATAAAAACTATTTTTAGGTTGTATAAGCCTCAGGACTCACTTGGGTCCATTCCTGGCAATACGTAGAAGTCTGTTCTAGAATAGAGTTTAACAGATGTGTGTTAATTATCTACCATGTTGTTGGTATTTGCCAAACACAAAGATGACCCAATACAGTCAATGCTATTAAGACTGCAAGGACAACAGCAGGAAAGTAAAGAAAGACATTTCTTGGGGGAAATATATAAGACTTGGAAGCATATTGGAGGTAACAGGGCCCAAGGAATACAAGTGAAGCTAGTCATCTGAACCCCTGAGAAGGAGAGAAGTCAGACCATTGAGAGAGACAGAAGGCAGTGGGAGATAAATATGAGGTTGGGAGTTGCTTAAGGAAAGATGATGAATTATTTTGGACATACCAAATCATCTCTTGGTCTGCCTCTCCAACATGGAAATGTATGTCTATGGTTCTGAGGACCAGCTGAGGGTAAAGATGGGTATCTGGGGATCATTAGAGGTAATAACTGAAGCCACGAATATGGCTGAGTTCCTAGGAAAGGGATTGCAGAGAGGATGAAGAAGAAGGCAGGAAGATCAAGGTGAGGTGGGACCACTAGAATCTGACCATGATGAGGACAGGAGACCTATGACACATACTTTCATCCAGCTGCCAAAGTGGGGTGTAGCAAAGAAGGATGGCCAGGAAGAAGGAAGCAACTAACTGTAAAAAGGAAACAGGGATGGTAGGATGAGTGGATGCCACGAACTTTTCCATTCCAGGGGGATGATCTGGAGCATGTTGAGGCTTAGAAATGGACAGAGTGAAAGTTGAAGAAGGAAGCTCTAGGAGACAGAGGTTTTGTTTATAGTGGGGGAGTGGCTTTGTTGGTTAGGTAGTGAGCTGTGATGTCAAAACAAAAGCAGCCATGGTGTTACAGTTGGAGTGTTAGCTCCAAGGAGTTGAGTCTTGCTAATTCAACAATCCCAGTAGCTGACTCTGCCTAATTGTAAGGTGAGATGATGGGAAGCTCATATTCTGTAATTAGTGGCTTTATAAGCTCTATAATATATAATCCAATGCTAAGAAAGCAATAGATTTTTCAGCCAATACTTATTTTCTATGTTTTTAAGATAACTGAATTTGGAACCCCCCCTCCCCTTTCAAAGATTTCATTTTATTTGGTGGGGGGTGTTGAGAAAAGGGAGCGCATGAATGTGTGGGTGAGCGGAGAGAGAGGATCTCAAGCAGACTCCAGACTGAGCACAGAGCCCAATGTGGGGCTCGATCTCATGACCCTGAGATCATGAACTGAGCTGAAACCAAGAGTCAGCTTGCTTAACCAACTGAGCCACCCAGATGCCACTGCAGTCTTTACAGACAAATCAAAAACCTATTTGTAATTATAAATCAGGACCAGAATGCAAACTAAAAACATAATGATTAACTTAATATTTTATCTGTTATGTCTGAATATATATATGTACACACACATACACCTACACACACACAGACACACACACACAAACATATATATATGAAGGAACATATGCAGGCTCCTTCAGGGTGAAGATTACATTTTACTCACCTCCATATTCTCAATATCTCTCTCTTGTCAGGCTCAGTATATAGGCCAGCATTCTGTAAACATTTAGTGTATGAATTATTGTATGGTGCTAGTTACAACATGAACTATAAATGAATTAAAATATCTGACAATTTCTTAATAAAAAGATTTCTCCAGAGTCAATAATATACAGCTTTTACAGTAGAAATAAATATTATGTGTCCATATCCAACTTTCTTTGACAGTTTACTATATTAGCACTGTAAAGATAGCCTTGACATCTGTATCCTGTGGGAACATTGACATTTCTGTAGTGGGATTCGGGGTTCTTTGTTAAACCATCATTTCTGGGGTGTGTGGGTGGCTCAGTCATTAAGCATCTGCCTTCAGCTCAAGTCATGATCCCAGGGTTCTAGGATTGAGCCCTGCATCAACCCCCACATTGGGGTTCCCTGGTCAGTGGGGGTTTGCTCCTCCCTCTTCCACTCCCCCTACTTGTGTTCCCTCTCTTGCTGTGTCTCTCTGTCAAATAAGTAAGTAAAATCTCAAAAAACAAAACAAAACATGATTTCTCTAAGGTTATTTGTTGCCATCCAAGAAATATTCATTTATTTATCCATACTTACCCATATTTATTCATCCAAATTCATGGTTATGACAGTGAACCAGTTAGACTCTTGTTGCTCTGAGAATTATCCTCTTAGAACCTCTGTTTCTTGTGATCTGTAAAGTGGGGATAATAATTCATTAACATGAATGTTGGTGTGAAAATTACATAACTTTCATAAAGTTGTATAATTTTGTACCAGAAATATTGACATTGTACCAGAAATATTAGACCTAAAATAAATCTTTACTTCTCAAAGGGGCTCAAAGGACACCTGGAGAAAAAACCCAAAGATCATTATCATGACAAATTTTATAACTTGGAGATAGACACTCTACTGTGTAGAGGGTCAACTTAGCATCTCTCAATATCCCCCTTGTTCGGTCTCTTGTGAGAAACATCTCCACAGACTTTCTGCCCTTCTTTATCTTCTGTTTGACCTTTATGTTGTTTTTGACCTAAATTCTTTAAGGTAAAAATGATTTTTTAAGGGGAGTATTTTCTTTGGTCAGTTGTCATGAGTCCTTCCTGGAATGAGATAGAGGATAATCAGGGTTGATTTCAGTGCTCAAGTCCCCCTAGATGCTAAGTATTTTGAGTATCTTCCCCGGAGATAAGCAAACATATGTAATCTTTCTGTCTTTACAGTGATCTCTAAATGCTGGTAGGAGATAATATTCACACTTTATAGATGAAAATTGAGACACAGACAAAATGTGGCTTGGCCAAGCTCATAGAGACATGGTGTTGGTAGGACTAGATCTCCAGTATCCTTCTCTCTGTGCTCTGCTCTTGCCACTGGAGCCCACACCCATGAAGGACAGGACATTCATTGTAACTTCCCTTGAAGAAATTCCTGGAATATTCAATACTTCTTTGAGAGAATTTTTTTGTGCCTCTTTAGTCAGGAATCCCTTTATCTTTGGAGAAGGTGGTTGATGACATGGAAAAGCCAGAACTCTCAATTAAGAAGAACATCTCTTTTTGGTTTTGCTGGAAAATATAAGGGTTACTGCAATTGATATGGAATTTAAAATAAAATTTTTTTTCATCCCTGCCAGTTTCTCATTTCCTCCCTACAAAGCCTTTATGTCCTAGGGCATGCTTTGTCTGAAAATACTTTGATTCATTTATTATTATTTTTTTTTACCAGCTACACTCCATGCCAACATTCATTCTGAGGTGCTAAATTTCAACGTCAAGGATTAATTTGAGTTAGATGGTGAATGCAAGGTCACTGTATAATTTTTGGAAAGGTCTGATCATGCAATGATGTCTACGAGTGATAAACACTTTCCTATCTACTTCCCTAATGTATTTCATATTTGTCAATATCTTTGATGTTATAGGTGAATGGCGACTCTGAAAATGCCAGTCTTCATAGGTTCTTTTCACGTTGATTTATTTTCAGGGTCTGATTAATATTTGCAGGATCTCATTCAATTGGGATACATTTAAAGTAACTCCGTAGATTTGTCTTGATTTGATGTTACCTTATAATATAGAGATAAATGCAGATTCCATTTTGCAAGGCATATACCCTACATTTTTTAAAACAAGTAATTTATTTTGGTGTTTTCAGATTAACTTTGCATTAACATAGGGGGGAAATGAATGATGAGTTGTGTATTTGCCAGTGACACCTGAAGCATATCCCGTGTACGACGGTGCAGATAACATTGTACAGGGATTTTTTTTCTGCTTTAATATATTAAAGAGGACAACCACCTCCTCCCAAAATAAGAGGTACTTAGGTGGGTTGATGGATGTTGCCTAAAGTATATGTAAATTATCAAATCCATATTGAGTGTTAAAGTAAATGTCTCACTTAAGGGCAAAGCAAGGGTTTGAGGACTGAATTTAAGTTTGACTTTGATGTTTACTGGGAAGAACCTGGGCATTGAGTTGAACTTCTGTTGACTCTGACAGGTCTGATTGGGCTGGTGGTTCACCTCCGGCATCTCTTCTGACTGATCCTGCATCAGTTCTGATTCACCAGTATCCACGCCATATTGGTTGATAGATACTCTATCAACCCTGGTTCTACCAACTTGGGCTAAAATCCTTGCTCGGCTACCTAGTAGCTGCATAACCATGTATTCATTAAGTAACCCCTTTGACCCTTGGTTTATATATCTGTAAAATGGGGATAATAGGACTCTTGGGAAAGTCTAGTTACCTATTGATGGCAAACGTTTACCATCTTCTCTGGCAAATAGTAGTGCTCAATAAATGTTTGTCCTCTACCATGTTTTTGCTTTTCCTTACCTTGCCAAGAGGCACTATTCTTTCTTGTCCCATCAATCAGAATCAGAGGATCTTAGAGACTGGGGGGACCACTGGGGCCATAATGTCCAATAGTCCTTTAGGCTTGGGGGTGTATCTCATTGGTAAGTTTTCGCTGTCATCCAGACCATCACCCCTGGGTGCCTTTCCTGAATCTGCACATTTCTAACTAAGATGCAGGCTTGATTGGTGTATGCTTTGTCCTGTATTTGTTCGGGCACTCATTGTGTTGTGAATCCATTAAGTCAATTTTCAAATCCTTGCCACCACTGGACACAAGAAATTGGAGTGAGGAATTGTGGAAGGATCAAAGTAAATTCCTCCCTGTTATTGGAGCCTCCTTCCATAACAATCTCTTATGGAAAGAGAGACAAAGCATTATTTCAAATGACAGTGAACAGTTTAAAAAAAATATTTTTGGTGAATCTGGCTGGCTTAGGCAGTGGAGCATGCAACTCTTGATCTCAGGGTTGTGAGTTCAAGCCCCATGTTGAGTGTCGAGATTACTTAAAAATAAAATCTTAGTTATTTTTGTTCTATAGCTAATGTTTATGATGGGGAAATGATTTTTTTCAAGTTTCAGCTGCTGGTAACATGGCAACTTCTTGGCAACACATATGGCAAGCCTTAAGTTCCTCTTTTTTCATTCTTACCTAGAAGATAAGGTGACCTTATGAGAAAAGGCTAAACAAATGAATCCAGGGAACTTAAATCTCTCGCTCTGAATTAAAAAAAACAAACAACCATTTATATACCCAAAAAAGCACTTTGATAAAGCTTAATTTTGGCATTTGTCCTAGAGTGAGTAGTACAATAATTTCATCATGAAATCTGAAGCCATCAAAAATAGAGTCAACGGTTGATCCAAGCCAGGATTAGATTTGTTTATGTAAATTCAAAGTATATCTGTATTTACTGCCAGGTGGTACTAACTCCACAGGTTCAGTGAAAATGTGTGATAAATACTTGGATTTTGGTAATTTCATTTGTGTGTACATGTGTATGTTTCAGTTTTAAAACGTGTCTGCCTCGTTGAAGGCCAAATATATCTTCAGATTCGCTGCTTTCACGTGCGCCTCTGTATTGCTGTCGCTCATTCCCCTCCTCTCCTACAAAGCCTCTTCTTCAAGGTCCATCTTGAATCCCTCTTGTGCCCTAAAAACTCCCACAGGGACTGGTCTGTGGTGTCCTTACCCATGGTGCACACAGCATTGACTGTCTAGGCAGTCTTTATCCCTGGTTACGCAACTCAGGAAACACGTTACTCATTTTCCTCAACAAAACAGGAGCTAGGATATTTCTGAAGGAAGAAGCTCTATGGTGTCGTCTTTGTTTCCTATGCTGCCCAACCTGGATGTGCTCTAAACATCTGTAGATTGGCACAACCTTGTCCACAGCGAATAACCATGGGGTATTCAGAGATTTCCCTCTCTCGCAATGTGATTCACGTTTAGCTGCTTTGTTGGTGGGATTTACTCATTCTTACCTGCTTTCGTATCTCGGTTCATCTTAGCCAGAGCCTCGGGGTTAGTTCTGCATGCGATCTCTGTCTTGGGTCTTCTCTAGGAGGGATGGACAGGAGCCCAGGAGCCTGGAGGAGGCAGCAGCACTGTCAGAAAGAAACAGGAAGTCTGGTCCTCGTCGTCATCCAGACATAGGCTGAGCAGGAAGTCAAGCTTTCAAGGAAAGCCAGTGAAACACAGGCGAGGGTTGAGGGGGGATATCAGAAATACACCCCAAATTGACTTGGCGCCTGCCGCCTGGGACTGCCTGGGCTGTGAATGGAAAACTCTTGTAGATTAAAGGGAGGGAACGTTGGCCACAGATGCATGACATACTCTGCTGTCCTTTCCAGAATCCCTGCGAAATGGTTGACCTTAGAGGGGGCTCTTGATGATTACGCCTAAGTCTTTTCAACTTGTCGTTTCTATTTACACTTGTACTTTATGGATTCCTTCCGGGATAAGTGTTTTAAAGAAATACAAAAAGCCTTTCCACCCCCTGAGACACTGCAAAGGGGGCAGCGTAAGCAGATAGCTTTCATTCCTCTGTTTGTTATTTTCCTTCCCGGATGAAATATTTCTTCTTCCCCTGAGTGTCTGGATTTTGTGATCTGGGACACAGTCGGATGGAACAGTTTGAACTTTTAAAAATAGTTACTTGGGGATATTCTGCTCTTTGCTCTGTGGGAGGACTGGGGAATCGGGAGATCCTTCTGTAGCTCTTCTTAAAAGCCTTGCTTTCTCCCAAAGTGCTGTTTTTTAAACTGTCATAAGTCAAATTTATCATGGGGATAATGTAATAAAGACAAATATTCAACCAATAAAGAAAAGCTAAGTAAACGGGTATGTTTAAGCTCTATTATATGCAGGGGAGTACATTAAGGCAGATCTAAGAGACACTTTAATGGATTTAACATTAGCAATCAGACCTGGACTTGGTATAAATCAAACACCATCACATTTCAGTCTACTGCACACCCACTCATTCATTAGCACCGTTCAACGCAGATTATAAATATTAGCCAAGAAACCTTCAGTTCTTAAGATTCTTTCCACAGACACAGCAATAATTGAACAATAATGATGACAATTTTATTTTTATGAATCGCTATGGCTTACTTTTATTGATTTGTTCTTGGGCCTGGAGAAAGCTTCCTCAGCCAGTATACAACAGGAAATGGTTATAGCATTATCAGGCTGTAAAGAGATAAATAAAATAAAGGGGGGTGGCAAGGCTGGTGGGACTCAGCAAGCTGCTGACATAAGCAAGAATTACTCCCCTCGCTCCCAACGATAGAGCAACTTAAATTACCTCCTTTCTCCTTGCCCGCTTCTCATTCCCCATTCAGTGAAAGGAAAATACTTCTCGACTGTAAATGTGCATTAACTTCGGAGCTGGGCATTTTGGGGTTCTTGGTATCCTCTCGAGGGAAATGAATAAGAGGGGAGTAAGTGAGCCGGCTTAGGCATTGTGCAGAAAGGAGGGTGAAGCCCGGCGGGAATATGGCCTTACGCTGCCTCCTTTGATGACAGACAGCTTCTTACTGACAAAGGCAGTGTAGCCTTCTGCAAGATTCCATGCAGACCTATGAAAAGGACCTGCCTCCTCCCTGCCTCTGCCTTTTCCAGGGCCCAGATGTACTGCTGTTCCAACCAGCTCACCCTGCCCCTTAGCTAACGGCGGTGAGGAATTGCCCTTCCTTGGGTATCAGTAAGGAGAAGACCCGGATGTAGCTTTGCACGTGTGTTTCCAAGGCTGCCATGATTTTTCCCCCTTCTCAGAGACCGATTCCAAAGGTTTTATTTCATACTCCGTTCCCTTCCATCTGCAGCGACTAACTGGATGTGTACTTCTGTGTGTTCACTGGACTGAGACCCCGCCAGTGACTCAGAGTAAAAGAAACAAGAGCTCTTTGAGCTTCATCGAGCTCTATGCAGTTGCACGCAATGATGCAGGCTGCCCCACCTGGCCGTGGCGGTACCGTGGGAAAGAGATCCTATCCTTCCTGGTTCCTTTCCCCGACGGATTTTTCTTCCCTGGCCAAAGATGTTCTGGCCAGTTTATATGGAGGTGTGGGCAACCTGACATCTGAGGGTTTGTGCATTTGCCAGCTTTATGAGTCCCCGGTGTCCCCATCTACCTGCCACTCAGAAGAAGAGATGCTGAGCTGCCCCCACAGTGACAGGAATAACTCCAGGACCGCAGCGACAGGGTGGTGGCCCAAGACTCTAGTTCAATTCTTTGTTACATTTATGATCACATCTCTAAGGCAAGCCTGCCTGGGTACTTTACTCTTTCCCTAGAAAATAATTTTTTTTGGATCTCAAAGTTAATTAAGCCATGGTCATAAGTTACTGCTTACTGAATTGGTAGATTTTCAGAAATGTTTTAAAGAATTCTTTTTTTATTTTTTTTAAAGATTATTTATTTATTTATTTATTTGACAGACAGAGATCACAAGCAGGCAGAGAGGCAGGCAGAGAGAGAGGAGAAGCAGGTTCCCTGCTGAGCAGAGAGCCCGATGTGGGGCTCGATCCCAGGATGCTGGGATCATGACCTGAGCTGCAGGCAGAGGCTTTAACCTGCTGAGCCACCCAGGCACCCATAAAGAATTCTTAACTACAGATCCCTCAGGGAGCTATTGTGTAAGAACTGGGAAAGACCTCCAATCTGGCAACACTTTTAAAAAAAATCAATAATTAAGCACCATGTTTTGTCATTATTGGAGAAAAGGGAGGTGAAGTTGTGGTGTGGGCTTGTATTTAGATGTGGGATCTTGTGTCTCTGAAATGGGGGGCGCAGGTAGGAAGAAAACAACAAAAACTCTCTGTAAACCAAAATCATTGCAAGGACCACAACTTGGGTTGAGTTTAACTACACTTCTGTAGTGGGTCACGAAGCTTTTTCATGCGCAGGGGTTGAATGAGCTTATTGGTTTCTCAAAGTATTAAAAGGGGTAATTACAAACATGACCAATCATGGGTGGGTGAAGAGAAAGTGGTTGCTGGGACCTTCCACTGCAAGAAATAGAAATTTCTATCTATTTATCTGACAGAGAGAGAGAGCAAGCATAAGAGAGGGAATACAAGCAGGGGGAGTGGGAAAGGGAGAAGCAGGGAGCCCCATGTGGGGCTCGATCTCAGGACCCTGGGATCATGACCTGAGCTGAAGGCCAATGCTTGATGACTGAGCCACCCAGGCGCCCCACAAAATAGAGATTTCTGAGGTGGAGGACCTTACCCCTCCTCACGAAGAGTATTTATGAAATACTAAAGGGAGCAATATCTTTTTTTTTTTTTTAAACTAAGTCGTTCATTAGAAGATAGGTCTTGAGTGCCTGCTATGAGCCAAGTGCTCTGCCAGGTACTGAACAGATGACAGCAAATGAGGCAGACATGCTCCCTGCTGTCATGGAGGGCACGGAGTTGACCCCATTCTAAGGGGAGCCGGTTACACAAATGAATAATTTCAGAGCGTGAAAATTAATAAAATTATGTGATAGTGATGTGGAAGAAACTACATGGGAAGGGTAGTTTTAGAGAAGGTAAGAGCTTTATACTTCCAAGTAAGAAACACCACTTCTCTGAAAGATGAGTGATCAGAACTTATTTACACTTTATAAAGACCCCTGTGGATGCTATGAGGGCTGTCTGCCAAGGGTTGATAAGCCTTGGGAATAGATCACTACTGACGAATGGGAGACTGAAAGATCCATTCTTGATGCCAACAGATCTCCACTCACTTTGAAGTCTAAGGAAGAAAACTGACATGGAGCCCAGGTGGTGTTTTCATTTCTTCTGATTGTCAGATGTTGTCTTTGGGAGAACAGGGAGGTTCTAGGAAGTGAATGACCAGATATAAAAATGTGATTTAACAGCTCAATTTAATTTTCTGCATGGTACTTGCAGTGATGAAATAATGGGCTCTTGGAAAGAGGGGCAAGAATGCTCTTCATGGATTTCAGCTTTTGCTTTTGACCCTGGCAGGATGGAGAGGGCAATGGTGCTTGTGTGGCAACAGAGAAGGACAAGGTCTAATAAACAATCTACTAATTAGCATAGCACCTTGTGCCTGGCAGGGATGCGGTACCTATTTGCTGGCTGGGCATCGACTATTCTTTTTTTTTTTTTTTTTTAAAGATTTTATTTATTTATTTGACAGAGAGAGATACAAGTAGGCAGAGAGGCAGGCAGAGAGAGTGAGAGGGAAGCAGGCTCCCTGCCAAGCAGAGAGCCCAATGCGGGACTCGATCCCAGGACCCTGAGATCATGACCTGAGCCGAAGGCAGCGGCTTAACCCACTGAGCCACCCAGGCGCCCTCTTTCAGAATTTCAAGAATAGAAATAGGCTTGGATGTGCCATGCTTGTGCTAAATGAAATTATCTTACTTAGCCTCCCCTGTCATGAATAAATCCATTCACGGGCCAGGCTAGAGTGCATTCAGTGTCAAAGAACTTGTATATAAATGTTCATTTTGCTTCTTCTTTGGTTAAAAAAAAAAAGAAAGAAAAGAAATAGGCTTGGGACCTTTGTAAAGGGCTGGCAGAGTCCCCATATTGGGAAGGTCCTAGTCAAATATTATGACCCCCTTTGAAACACTGAGTGTGTGTGCGTAGTACTGTTAGAAAATTCCAGCTCTGCAGAAGACCTGGACAGAAAGCATATGTACACTGGCAACTGTCAGCAGTAATTGCTGCCTGAATATGGGTGGGATGATTTGATTTCATGATCCTTCACCTTATCAGTGCAGTAGTATGAGACGGGTAGCAGCAGACCTCCTGATGCTTTGCTAGTTTGCATTCCACTGGTCCCAGAAGCTGAAAGGTAGCAGTTAGGATCAGAGAATAAAAGAGAGCCAGGGTACCCTGAATGCCTTGGACCCTGAGTTATGGAATTACAACATCAGGGTGTTTTGACAGAAGGAGTGAATAGTCAATGAGGGCAAGTCCAGGGATCTTTCTTTTCCTTCTCCAGGCCAAACCTTAGCAAAACCATTGTTTCATGGGACCTAAGCCAGAATTTCTAATTACTAAACTAATTGCTGCAAAGGGGGATGAATATTACCAGTAATGCTTAAACTAACACCTGGGGTGGTTGGGCATCCACAGCACAACCCTTAGGAGAACCACATGGCAATGTGTTAGGCATAAGTGGTCCATCAATAAAATTCATTAATCATTAGAGGCTCATAATAAATAGAAACACCGGAATTCCATGTTAGCTGGATTCCTTTGCCAGTGTCTCCCAGATCTGGTCCAGTCCCATTCTCCTAGCTCTATGTCTGTGTGTTCCCTGGTCTTCTCTTCTGCTAGTCTCCATTCCTCTATCCCCTCTCACCTTCTTTTTGGCTCCATTGTGTGCTCTTGACCGTGGACCCAGCAGAGTGATTCTGGGTGGGGAGAGTTGCCAGAGAGAAATTCTGTAATAATTATAGTTACTAATAACTAACATTTCCAGTGTTTTTTAATGCCAAGAACTAGTGTGGATGTTTTTATCTGTATTACCTCCAAATCTCACAATAACTTAACAAGGTGGCTGCTCTTATTACTCTAATTTTATATATAAGGGCATCAAGGCTCAATAAAATAAAAGTGTTCAAGGTCATTGAACTAAGAAGGGGAAGAGCTAAGATTCAAACACAGATGCATCTGACCCCATAATTCTTTTAATTGTTACACAATTATGTTAGATTTATAAATAGTGTAATAGAGTAGTTCAGAGATAGAAGAAATATTCTTATATAGGTATCGAAAAATCATAAAACTTAGTGCTATTGTATCCTTCTTCACAGTGTGGATATATGAAGGACTTTAAATGAAAGAAAATGTCAAAAGTATTTTTATGGGATTATTAATTGTTTTAGGGACAAAGCTCATAAAAATCACAGACCACAAAACATCATTACAAAATGCACTTGACATCAATTATAGGAAGTATTGATTTCATTAACTCACATCTTGTCCAGGAGCTATAAATTATGGGAAATAAGGAATGTGTGTATATCCCCTTTCTGAATGGCCAATCCTATACCACTCACTGGTGATTGGGATTAGGAAGGTGTTGAGCATGTAGTAGACCACATTCCATGTTACTCCCTTTATTACTCAAAAGAACAGGTTTTTTCTCTCTGCGTTCCTCCTTCAAAAGGCCATACACCTCTTGAGCAGTCTTTGCTTTTGTCTTAAAAGACCTGTATTTCCTATAACTTGGTGGTTCCCAGAGTGTTGTTCAGGAATCCACAGGAGTTCCTGAGGTACAAAAACCATGTTCCTAGTAATATGCAGGTTTGATTTGACTTTTGTATGCTTCTTCCCTTAGGGGTGTATAGTGGCATTTTCCAGGGGTTACACAAATGTGATGTCATGAGGGACTGAATGCAAAAGCAGATGGGAGAAACCAGCTGTCTTCTATTAAGCCAGACACTAACAGGATATATGAAAATGTAAATGACAATCTTCTAATATTTTTAAGAAAATATATTTACTTTCAGTGAGTGTAATTTATGTTATTATGTCATATGTTTATTTTAAAAGGAGTTCATAAATATTTTAGATTTTAATTGCTAATAAGATAAATATCAATAGACATTAACATACCTCCACCAGAAAAGCTCTTGGAGTCCACTAATATGTGTAAAGAGCTTGAGACAGAAAAGTTTGAGAACCATGGTTATAACCATGTTTTCCCTCTTTGTTTGAGAAGTTAGGGAGCCCAGAGCCAAATTTGTAATCCACCTTGTCATTTAACTGAGATCACAGGATGTAAGATTTGTAGACTGATAATTCTTCATGACTTATGCTACGTTTTGCTCCTAAATTATTTCATGGCTTATTTTCCATACTGGTTTATTAAAAAATGTTTAATCATAAGCTTCAGATAGTTTATTGTGGGCTGTTGGAAATTAAACAACACAGAAGACGGGTTGGTCTCTGAGAGCGTAGCATAGGAATGCAATGTTGACTTTTATGCAAATGTGTCCTCAGATTCAAATGCTGTTTCTTAGGCAATACAGACAGGATCTTCATGGTGGTAGTGGAAATCATTGTCACTACATCTGAATGGATGGTACTTTGGTTTCAGAGTCTGTTCACTTTCTGTTCTCTAAATTATGCATATTCTTTTAAGGTACAACCTCACCCTCCCTCTCTCTCTCTCTCCATTTCTCTTTCCCCAGTCCAACAGAGATTTTTTCCTCTTTCCTTTCTTCTACATTACATTTACATTCTCTATGACCCATTCTTAAAACATATTTTCTAATGCATTTCTTGAATTCAGAATAAAAGGCTAGTACTTTCAGCATTACTTCATCTTCATTATTAGCCTCTTATAACTCTCTCTGATTTAAGGTTATTGTATAGTACTTGAATTCTCGGCTAATGTACATTACACTGGCACTGTAATCAGTGCACATTTCAAGGGCTTCAGTCAACAATAGCACCCAAAGCTTTGAATTCAAAAATGTATAATTATTTTTGCAAATTGAGAGTGGGATGAGATTGGTCTAAAGAATTCACTAAGGCATACCCTTCAACTTTGAAATTGTGTATGAGGCACAGATGACTACTATTGGATGTTTGTTAATTATTATCATAGTTATGATGAATGTACTGGTATTTTCTTTTTGACTAAACTTTAGAATAATTTATCTCTATTTCATAGTTGAACTCCATTGTAAACCTTCAAATGGGGAAATAAAACTAGAGTAATGGTTGGCCATTGTTCCATTATCTCCAGGGAATGGGTAGACCCCTTAGCGAACATTTTCTCATCTCTTGGTAGTGAGGTGGGGGCTAGAACAAGTGAAACTCAGAGAGGCTGAGGATGAGGAAGAATTGAGTTAGCCTTGAGGGTGCTTTACAAAGTAGAGATGAGTTTGTTTTCCAAATGATGAGTGTCTTTCATTTACCTAAACCTCTCTTGATGGTATATAAATGATAGGACTACTGATGTTTTGACCACAAAACTCAATGACCTGGCCCAATTACAAGTCATCAGAACAGAGAATGGTCACAGAGAGGCCTTTTTTTTCCCCCCTGCCTTAACCATGCAACAAGTAGGGTTGTAATCAAAAAGGAGGAGGGAGGAAGAGGAGGAGGAGGGATATAGAGTGCTCTCCCACAGATAGTTGAATAGCTGCATTATTGTAAGTTTCCTAACTATAGTAATAAGAATGTCTTAGAAAATGATTCACTGACTTCCAAAAGCTGTCAGAGAAGAGCTTCCAGTCAGAGTATACTTAGGACATGGAGGAAAAATTCCAAAAATTTGAGTCTGGTCTTTAAGATCCTTTGTTCCCAACTTTGTAATCAAATATTTCATGCTACTGCTCTGTGCACTCTTGTCCGTGACTTGCTGCATATCTTCCTGTTTGAAATGACTTAGTCTTACACTCTTTCTCCCTATTAGAAGAATAGTGTAGTGGTTAAGAGCTCAGGTCCCAGATCAGGTGTCTCTGGGTTTCAGTCTACTTACTGGACACTTCTTGGCCATATGGCCTTGCTGCATGACCTCTAAGACCAAGCTCATTGCTAATAATGGAAAATAATAGGACAGACTTTATGGAACATACCATGATTTTATCTGTTTTCTGGTTGATAGACATTTGGATTACTTTCACTTTTCAGCTGTTATGAGTCATGAATAATGAACAATTGAGTTCTGGGGGGACATATATTTTCATTGTTCTTAGGTAAATACCTAGATAAGGGGTTGTATGTTTATAGATTAGATGTGTCTTAAACTTCATGATAAACTATTAAATTGTGCACCCACATAAGAAAAAGTTCTAACACTCCCTCTAGAAAATTAAGAGAGGATGTGATTCTTTATAATTGTGCCCATAATCTAAGGCCATACCACCTTGAAGGCGCCCGATCTTGTATAATTGTGCCCATATTTATCATTCTTGGTCCCCTTCATTCATTTCTGTCAATCTGGGTTTATACTTGCTTTCATTTCTCTTCAATCCAAAGAATTTTCTTTAGCATTTCTTATAATTCAGTATTTCTGGAGATGAATATTATATCCTGTTCTCAGTATCATGAAATACCAGGAAATCTGAAGAATATTTTCACATGATAGAGAATTCTAGGTTGATAGATTACCCCCTCACTAATTCTGCAGTTAAAAAGAAAATACTCTATTGTTTCCTGATCTTGACTGCTACTGACAAGAGCTTAAATTTCATTTTTATTAATGTTTTCTTGCATCTAACATGTCTTCTTTCCCTCTTCAAAATGCTGTTATGATTGTCTTTTTACTTTTGGTTTCCAACAATTGAGCTACGATGTTTCCAGATGTGTGAGTTTTTGTTGTTGGTGTTGTTTTTTTTTGTTTTTTTTTTTTTTTTTTGTTAATTAATCTGCTTGGAATTCAATGAGCTCTCAAAACAGTAAATCTTTTTCATCATATTTTAGAAAATTTCAGTGATTATTTCTTCACATATTTTGTTCTCCACATTTTTTTTTTTCTGTACTACAGTGTTATAGAGCTTAATAACGCCCCACAGGTCACTGAAGATCTGCTTATCTTTTGAATCTTAATTCTCTCTGTTCTTCATGTTGAATCATTTATTATGATTTAAGTTCACTGACTCTTTCTTTTGTAGCTTCCAATCTGTTGTTAAACACTTTCAGTGAATTATAAAGTATCATCTATTTGCCTTTTTAGTTCTAGTGTTTCCCTTTGATTCTTTTAAAAAATTTTTTCTATTTCTTTGTTGATGTTCTTTAACTGTTATAGTCATTCTGAAAATTTTTCCTTTAAATCTTTTTAAAAAGATTTTATTTATTTGAGAGACAGCATGAGTGGGAGGAGTGGAAGAGGGAGATGGACAGGCAAACTCCCCACTGAGCAGGGAGCCCTACTGAGGGCTTGATCTCTGGACCCTGGGATCATGACCTGAGTGGAAAGGTAGGCACTTAACCAACTGAGCCACCCAGGTGCCCCTTAAATTTTGAATATACTTCAAATAGCTGCTTTACCGCTTGTCGGCTAATTCCAAACTTCAAGGTCCTTGGGGTTAATTTCTATAGACTGTCTTTTCTTTTGATGGTGGGTCACATTTTCCTGTTTTCATGTCTACTACTTACTGTATACTGGACATTATAAGTAATCCATTGTAAAATCTCTGGATTCTTTTATCTTATACTGAAGACTATTGATTTCCATTCTTCCAGCCAGTTAAGTTACTGACTGATCCCCTTGAACTTACAGAGGCGTGGTTTTATTAAGGGCGGGGGGGTCTGTTTGATTTTGCTCTTAGTGTAAATAGAATGAAGACTTTAATTCAGAGACATACACTTTACTCCTAAAATATGTCCTTCTGAGGTTTCATTGGAAAGCCCAAGTTGTTTAGCAAAACTGTCTAACTGGGAAACACTTAAACTTCAAACTCTTCTTGCTCTCCACTAGGCAGCTCCAAACATTTCAGCTCATCTCTTTCAGCCTTGCAACTATTGTTTTCTGTTGGGTTCCTTGCAGTCTTCCTTAAGCAGTTGTGGTCCACACTCAGTCAAAGATTTGAGGGAGTTTATGTATCAGATTTGGGGGTTCCTTCTTTTGGATCCTTCATTTCTGGATTTCCTTTCTTAATCTCCAGCTCCTTCAGAGGTCCTAAACTTTGTCCCCATTCTAAGCCAGTAAGACTTGAGTTTTGCTTGAATTTAGCTCTCCAGCATCCCTCGGACTGGGGAATTTTCTTAAGAGAAAAGCTATAGGGGTGCTTGGGTGGCTCAGTTAGTTAAGCAGCTGACTTTGGCTCAGGTCATGATCCCAGGGTTCTGGCACTGAGCCCCATGTTGGTCTCCCTACTCAGCAGGGAGTCTGTTTCTCCCTCTGCTTCCCCTGCCCCATGCTCGCTCACTCTCTCTCTATCAAATAAATAAATAAATAAAATCTTTTTTTAAAAAAAGCTTTTAAGTGATCTTACCCAGTTCAATTCCGCCCCCCCCAAGGGTACTATCCTCCAATTTATGCTTACTTTTTATTCTCCAGTGCCTTCAAATAGTTTTTCTTAAAATTTTGTCCAAAGGTTAAAATTCTCAGCTGTAGGAGATTTATTCTGACCCAAGCTACTCCTCCGTCACTGGAGCTGCAGCGTTTCTGTTTTCCAGTAAGGAGTCCTGACTAGAGATGAGGTTTGTGTGGAGAAAAATTGGTTTGGCTGTGGTGAGCTAGAGTATACAGGCCTTAAAGGCCAGGCAATGGATATTATACATGATGGAGTAGACGATAGGGAAAGGGTCATGTCTGAATTATAGATAGCTTTTGTTTTTAAATATTAGAATGATGCTGACATTTATTATAATTCATGGAGAGACTTGACATGTATTCAAATGAATTGGTATGGTATTTCCATCATTTACATGAAGCAAATGTCAGAAGAGAAGACCCTCAATTTATCCTTGTAATTATAAGTCCTTTCCTTCCCCTTTTCCCCACTGTCTTTCTTCTTTTCCCTCCCCCCTTTCTTTTTCTACCTTTTTTGTTTTCTCTTCCTCCCTTTCTCATCCTCTTTATTTTCAAGTGTGTGACTAACGCATGAAGAGAATACCAGAGCTATTCAAAAATATGACAAGAATTCAAATTTAGTTTTCACAGAGTCCCCAATTTTTTACTTCATAAAAGCATTTCTTTTGTTAACTCTACTATTCCCTGTACTTAGCAAAATGCCCCGTACTAGTAGAAAAAGGAAAAAAAAATTAAAACCAGGGAAATCATTAAATTGTAATGTATCAATTCAAAAAAAACACTGTGAAGTGTCTATAATTATAATTGATAATTCTATGTAACAACTTGGAAGAGTGGATTTGATCAAAGCATGATAGAAAATTATATGTATACTGTAATTCAGACTGGAAATAGACACATGACAAAGATTGGAAGGGAATACACAAGATGTTAATAGATGTGTGATGATAGGATTTTGAATGTCGATTTAGAAAACATTTTCAAAACAGAAAAATTACTTTTGAAACTCCTTTTTTGTTAGAGAAACTTCAGTAGGAATGCATAGGGACTGTGTTTGGGGTCTTCCACTGAAATATCAAGGACTTGGAGTTTAACTATTTCAGGATTAAGCAAGGTGACACCTTTTAACCTATAATTAAAGAAAAAATCTCTTAGTCAGGGTCTCCTGTGACGTCTCATTTCTCTATGTGGTGGAAAGCTTGACTTCTCCCCTGGCGAATACATGGGACTAGCGTAATTCTGGGTATTAGTAATTGACTTAGAGATGCTGGGCATGCAGGAGGCAGCCAAGCGGCAGGAGATCTGGTAAAGCCTGAATCCTTCTGTGGTTTTAGGTGGATAATCACAAGATGCCAGAGGTACCCAAGGAAAAGGTAGGAAACAACCTCAGGACAGGGGATACAGTTTTGCATCATCTAGCTGATATATCCCGCCAATGCTAGTGATGTTCTTCCTCACTCTTGTGCCGAGGATACAGTGTGACTGGAAGATGAGATCGGATGACTGATAAGCTGTATTGAGGGCTTCCTTGTGGTATCTATAACTTCCAGTTTAAAAAAAAAAAAAGGTGATGTGGAGTTCCTGGGTGTCTCGGTTGAACGTCTGACTCTTGATGTGAGCTCAGGTCTTGATCTCAAGGTTGTGAATTCGAGGTCTCGCATTGGGCTCTTCCCTTGGCATGGAGCCTACTTAAAAAATATGTTGATGTGGGTAGAAGGCATGTGGCATGTGGCATTGTAAAACTTATAACTAGGATTCTCATAAGATTTATCATCCAAACTAGGACATAGTTGAGAGCTGGTGAAGATGCTATGCGTTGTGATAACAGGCACAAACTGGGATATACCCAGAAAACGGAAGCATACAGTGGATCCACCAGTGCATCCATGTGGCTTTTTTTTTGGCTGCACTAGGAAAATAACTTCCAATGTGGTTTATGTCTTCTTGTGACATTAGGTCATAGGTCACCACCCAAACCATCAATGTAAGGAATCTTCCCATGGGAAGACCCAAATGGCATGTCCTAGCTCTGGTTTTCCTCTGGTCCTTGAAGATTTTGAGCAGGGGCCGGAATGATTAACGTTTCTTGCAGACATGTCTAGCAAAGGAATGTAGAATGGATTTTGAAGGGCATGAGATGTGGGTTGAGGAGCTCAGCGAAGAGGTTTTTGTATTGACTCAGCTGTATTGTATGAATAGATAAAAATCTCAGTTACTAGCACATCCTCTGGAAGGAAGGCAATATGATGTTAGTCCCATGCCCTTCCATTGCTCGACACCCACTACTTTATAAACCCACGTGCCTCTCAAACAATACTTTTTTTTAACAGCACAGATTCATGCAGAAAAAATTACGGTTTGCCTTCTTAATCATTTAGAACAATTGTTTTTCCAAAGTGATGTGCTGGCCTCTGGCAGCTTGAGGAGTTTCTCTGAGTGACCAAAGAGCTGGAATTCTGTAGGTTTATTGCTGAGAGCCTGTCAATGTCACTGCTTTCACTTCTGATGTGAAGCGATAATTGACTTTAAAGTGCTAATAAAATGTAGACCAGGTATTTGTGTTTTGTTCAGGGTGTTCCTTTTATTACATAAATCTTGGGAAATGTTTTCATGGTTGTTTCTGCAGGTAGGTGTTCAGGGCAATCATTTTTCATGATGATATAGGCCAATAAATATTGCTCTAGTAAGGAAACGAGAGCCTCCAGCCTCTCAATGGGGACACAGCCAAAGGTCTTAATCATCACCATTGTTTAGTGTGAATATATTTGTAATGATCTTCTGAGATTCTTGAAATATTTATGTCCATCATGATGATGAACTAGCAATCATGTTAACCAACTTCTTTGTACTTTTGTAATGTTGTTGGAGGACTAGGTTATATTCTGGCTCTATCTTTTGCCAACTGTTTGATTTTGGTCATGATTTGGCCTCTTGGAGACTCAAGTTCACCATTTCCAGTAAGATTTAGGAACTGGCTATAAACAACCTATCAGACGACTTTATGATCTAAAATGCTGTAAGTTTCTTCCTTGTTTTGGGGATCACCCAAACAGATGTGACAATAGAAGCCACAAGCCTGGATGAGTAGCTACAGGGAAATGAGAACTAGTTATCTGTTAGACAAATTATGGTACAATAATTGTGGTTTGACCCCAAATTCAGGGTCTAGAAACTAATAGGCACAAATCCTCTTAGAACAATGATGGGAGCAAACATTTTCAGAAATCAAAGTTCTCCTGGAAAATATGCACATATGATTACTATAGATGTGGAAAGTCCACGCAACTGGGCATTAGGTAAAAAGAGGCCGTGGTCCCCAATCTGTCACATTAACTCCCAGACCTTCAGAGCTCTCATTTGAAATAGAGGAAATTGAACTGGATGGCTAGCAAGCTCTCTTTCTGTCTCCAAAGCCCTGATTCTAAACTTCCCTGAAATAATAGTTTTATTTAGAGTTGTCTGAATTCCTACACGGTCCAAGAGAGTTTGTGTCCAGGGTAGAAAATGACAGGAAGAGCTAATGTCCAGCCAGAGACACACTGAATTTTTTCATCCTTCTTGCCTGAGTTAGCTGAGAGGTTGACTAAATGAAAAAAATCGTGATATTATTGATGTGTCTTCAGATTCTGGTTTTAGAAATTCATCCCGGATTTAGGGCATCACGTGGTCTCTTGCTAATTACAGACAAGTGCCCTGTGAGTGCTTAAGTTCTTTAGAGGAGATCTGAGGGAAAGAAGCATCGATAGAACCCATCCTGTCATCTCAAATGACTTGTGACTAAAATCAAGGGGCCCTAAGGAAATGTAAATGCCTCCAGACGTTTCAGTATTCACCAGTACTTTGATGAAGTTAAGCCCCTCACTTTCCAGTGGACAGAACCTCTCTAATGCCATCGCCCATCCCCACCTCTCTCCTCTGCCAAGCCTCTTTTTGCCCTAACAAGCTTCACTATTCCTACCAAGTTTGTGACTTTTTCTTAATGCAGTAAATGACCTTCTGATTACACCCTCGCCTCAAAGGATGGGTGTGGAAATTAAATGAGAAAAGGATGTATGTTGATTCTCTTTGTTCTTGGTAGTTATGCTCTAGATAGTTACTTTGAACATTAAATTAGCAAATGCTGAGCTTCTCCTAAGGGAAGTACAGTGTGGGGTTCCTTTGAGCCTCTGTTTCATATTTTTGTGACCTGATCAATTCATTTATTTTATCTGGGTTCTGTTAAGGATGCCTAATTTAATATATATTGTTTGTTAATGTTGAACTCATGCCCAGCAGCACCGTAACTCATGCCTGAACGAAGCCTGTCTAATACGTGTGTTTTCTCTATAAGACATGTCACAGCTTTCTTGCACTTAAGAACACTAGAAAGTACTTCAGCACTAAGCTTGGATCCATTTTATTTTATTATTTTTTTACTGAAGTGTAGTTGACATACAGTATTCTATTTTAGGGGTGCCTGGGTGGCTCAGCTGGCTGGGTATCTGCCTTTGGCTGGGTCATAATCTCTGCTCAGCAGGAGTTTGCTTCTCCCTCTGCCCCTCACCTGGCTCATGCTGCTCTCTCTCTCACTCTCTCTCAAATAAATAAATAAAATCTTAAAAAAAAAGAAAAAAAGCAAAGACCAGGATGTATAACACAGTGATCAAACATTTATATATATTAGAGTGTCATCATGATAAATCAAGCTACCATCTGTCACCATACAAAATTTTTCCATACTAAGATATTATGTTTTATGCTGTATCCTTGTGTCTTATTTTACAATTGTAAGTGTGTGGCTGTTAATCCCTTTCCCCTATTTTGCTCATCCCCCACCCCTGTCTGGAAACCATCAGATTGTGGTCTGTATCTGAGTCTGTTTGTTTTGTTTTCTTATTCCACATATAAGTGAAGTCTCATGGTATTTGTCTTTCTCTGACTTACTTCACTTACCACAAAACCCTCTAGATCCCCAGATGTTGCAAATATCAAGTTTTCATTTCTTTAATGGCTGAGTAATATTCCATTGTATAAGCACACCACATGCTCATTATTCATTCATCTGTGGATGACACTTAGGTTGCTTTCATATCTCAGTTATTGTATATAATGCTGCAGTGAGCATAACAGAATGCATCTTTTTGAATTAAAATTTTCCTTTTTTTAATGAATACCCAGAAATGGAATTGCTGAATTATATGACAGTCCTATTTTTAATTTTTTGAGGACCCTCCATATAGGTTTCTGTAGTGGCTGTGTCATTTTGCATTCTCACCAATGGTGCATAAATGTTCCCTTCTCTCTACATCCTTGCCAACTCTTGTTAGTGTCTTTTTGGTAATAGCCATTCTGACAGGTGTGACGTGATATCTCACTGTGGTTTCAATGCATTTCCCTGATGACTGGTAATTCTGAGTATCTTTTCATGTGTCCGCCATCTGTATGTCTTTGGAGAATTGTTTATTCAGGTCCTGTGCCCATTTTTTAATTGCATTGTTTGTTTGATATTGAGTTGTGTGAGTTCTTTATATATTTTGTGTTGACTCCTTACCAGTTAAACCATTTGTAAACATCTTCCATTTAGCAGGTTGCCTTTCTGTTTTGTTGATCGTTGCCTTCACTGTGCAAAAGCTTTTTAATTTGATTTACTCTCATTTGTTGATTTTTGCTTTTGTTGCCCTTGCCTGAAAAGGCAGAACCAAAAAAAATGATAACATCAGTGGCTGGTAGCTTACTGCCCATGTCGTCTTCTAGGACTTTTATGGTTTCTGGTCTTATCTTCAAGTCCTTAGTTCCTTTTGAGTTAATTCTTGTCTCTGGTGTAAGGAAGTGGTCCAGTTTCATTCTTTTGCATGTAGCTGTCCAGTTTTCCCAACACCACTTATGGAAAAGACTGTCTTGGGGACCATTTTAAACAAAGAAATTACAAAAAAAAAAAAAAAATCAACAAACCACTAAAATGTGAAAGGGATTACACTAAGTAAATGGTGAAAAGGACAGTTGTTTACAGCATGAGTGCTGAAACACGAAGGTGGAGGCTCACCTGTTCTGCCTCAGCTGGGAATGTGTGCACGGGTGACCCCATTTTTTTTTCCACTCTCAGTACGTCCACGAATGAGCACAGAAGTGCCCCAAGCTTTGATTTGGGGGTTACAAATAAACTTTAGTGAGTAGGTGAATTCATAAACATGGAATTCATGAATAAAGAGAACTGATGGTCCTCGTTAAGGACTTAGAGAGGTTACACAGAGATTTACACTCAAGTACGTATTCCCTGTTGCTATCGGAGGATGAAAACAAACCAGCATGTACATCTACCAGATACCAGACACCAGGCCGGGCACTTCCATGGCATTCCTCTCTTCCTTTTTTCCATCAATCCTTGCACTTAAGGAAACAGAGACAAAGACTCAATGAGCTAAGTGCACACAACCAACAAATGTCCCAGTTGTAAGTAAATATTTACAGTTCCAAAGTGTCCCTTTCGGGATGGGTATTGAGGTAGTTATCACTGACTTTTGTGCCTTGGGGTTGGGTTGGGGGTGGAGGAGACGGAAGAATAAACCAGGCTGTTGTGTCTTAGAGTCTGAGGACTGCCGGGAGCAGGCAAGTGGAGGAGAACACCACTGGAACAGAATTGACAGGCAGGCTCGCTGATTCTCAGCGTGGATCTGGGAGGACCTTGCCTCACAGACAGCCCAGGAAAGAGTAGCTGGATTCCTGACCTCTGGCAGCCCAAGGTCGTTCCTGCTGAGGAACTTCTCCCTACTCTGTTGTCTTGAATTCCTCTCTCTTGGGGGTGGACTCCAGGTCCTCTGATTCTGATTCCACCTGAGCATTCAGGCCCGGGGAAAGAGCACTGTGTTGGCCACATTCTATATTTCTAGGAAACGGGTCTTCTCCAACAGCTAAGTGATTAAGGTCACTAAAGTTAGCAGTCGCCTCTTCTGTTTCTGGAGCCTTCGTCAGCCCTTGGATGGTGTCAAACCCACGGCAGAGATTGCCCTTGGTAAAACCAAGGCTGATGGCTTTTGTTTCTTGCTGGAGGCTTTAGGACCATGACAGGCATGATTTGATTTAGATCATTGACTTTTCCAGAGTGAGGACGCTGAGGTCTCTTGCCACCTTCTGGCGGCCCGTCTCCTTCAGCATCCTCGCCTGTGTCCGGGTGCATTTTTTTTTTCCCTCTTTCTGCCTCTCTGCCTCTTTCCTCTTGCCAGTGTTGATTGGGTCTCCCCTGAAACATCACGTCCTTTTGTCAGCTGATACTGTCCTTGAAGGGAACAAAACCCTCGCAAGCAGGCCGGGAGTTGAGTCCCTTACCTCTGCCTCCCGAGGAGTTGATCTCCCTTGACAAGGTTTTTGTCTGGTTTTAGTAGCACAGTTAGTGACAGCCCATGCGTGTAGCTGCGTGTGACCCAGCTCCTCGCCTCCAACTGTGTCGTCGTCAGAACTGTCACACAGTCGGAACAAGTTAATTCCAGGCCGGCAGAAGGGCAGACGGTAATAATACAGAGCCTCTGGAGAGGGTGCTGTCAGGCGGTGGGCGAGCTGGCCTCACCCGGCTGCTCTGCTCCGCGGGCAGGGATGCGGCTGACAGGCAGCATGCTACTCCCAGGGAGCCGGGTGTGTGCCAGCTTGGGGAGTTTCCATCCGTTCCGTGGTGCTCCTGGTACTGCCAGCTGTAATCCGGAGATGACAGTTCCAGCAGGGACCATTTGACGCTTTAAAAAGGCCTGTCTTTTTCTGGCAGAGGCAGAAAACTGACGTGGACCCTTCTCCTATCTGAGTTCCTTTTTTTCCCCCCGCCTCCTCCCCCCATCATCGCTAATGAGAATGATGCAGTGAGAGCCTATTTATGGGTTTCCCCGGAGACAGTTGCTGATGAGCTGTTGGTCTCATTAAGGTGTATTTTTCTCCCTGCGTTCTTGAAGAAATCCTTGGTTTCCGATGCTGGGGGTTGGGTATATGTTTCTTGCAGAGGAGAGAACGAAGCGATCCCCCGGTGTTTGAAGTGAGAACCATGTGTCTGTGCATGAGGGTGCGTCCTCCCCAGCAGAAGCTGGGGGATATGTAGGAGAAATGGCAACAAATAGCCAGGGGTCCAGAGTGGGGACTGGAGAAATTCATGCCAAGCCAAGAACAAAGCACAGACACTCAGTTAGCCAGGGTGGAAAGGTCTAGATTCCTCCTGGAGGCAGAAGTCATGGTAAGTTCTCATAAGAGGACTTGATGACCCGGTGGCTTTTCTTTTCTTGTTCTTTTAGAGAGACAAGAGGATGGAGGAGAAGCACAGAGGACTTTGCTTGCAATTAAGTAGTAATGAAAACAAAGATCACTTTTCCCTTAATGGTATATATGACATCTGGGGATGTGTGATTTGAGTTAGTATGTTGGCATCTTTTGAGTTGCTATAATTTCTTCTGAAGTAGTTTTAGGAATTGATGAGCAAAGAGCAGACTTTTTTCAGACATGAAGAGTTGTCTTGTTGGAAGACACATTGCCAGATTTACAGACTCCCCCCGATGCCTACATCGATTAGCTCAGGACGCGTCTGTGAAACCCCACAGAAGTCACTCTAGTTAGTGTAGTGAAACAAGTGTAGAATAGGTTATATCCTGTTGTTTCTACTAGCTCTTTCCTAAAACGGAAGACTGCAGAGAGAGATTCTAAAAGAATTTCACAGTGGACTCTTAAATGATACCAAAGATGATGTAAAGCGAGAGGGAGATAAGGAAGCCAGTAAGACTGCCGGAGCTATTTTCCTAAAAAAAAAAAAAAAAAAAAAAAAAGCAAATCATATCATGTCACATTATTGGACCATCCCATGAATTCACATGTGCCATTCTCATTTCTCTGCCTCTCACATGTTCTTTGTGTGTCAAACTTGACTCAAATTTAAGATTCAGATCAAGTCTTACGAGATCCCCTCTTATGGGAAACATTCCCCACAACCTCAGGAGAAATCTTGGGGCTTCTAAAAAATGTGTTTATAGATCGTCGGTATATGAATTAGGCAACCTTTAATGTGCCTCATCCTATCGCTGCCTTTTCCACTAGGCCATGCCTCATTGAGGTATAAGACTTCTATTCTTTGTCATCTTATTCATATCCACTAGAAAACATCTAGCACAAAGCAGATGCTCAATCAGTGGTTCAAGACTGAATGAAGGGTACTCTCCGATGAGCTCTGGTGTGAGAAAATGTTAGACGAAAGATGAAATTTCTCACCAGAGGTGAATTTAGAAGAGCGCCTATTTGTAATAAAATGTCTATTTGTAATGGCGTGAATCCTTCCGAATGCTGTTAGAATGAGTTCACATATTTGAAGAAGGCTATAGACAATTAAGAAATGGAAAGGACTTTGAACAGCGATGATGAAAACAATGACTCGTGCAGATGGTATGATACAAGCACACGGCAGGGAACTAGTGAACTAGCAGAACCCTGCTTCTGTGATCACTGTCAGATGTCATGATCTACAAAGGCCCACAGGCTCCAGAGGAAATATGAGATGATAAAGCTGACTCCTTTCTGTGAATTCAAGTCTCTGGGGCCGGAAGAGACACAGTCCAGGGTGTGGAAAATGGTTGGTGATGGTGGAATCTTTGAAAGAGAAGAGGCATCATGGTCTTGTTGAGACCTCCTCGTTTTCTGTTGTTCACATCAATCTAATTCTATATTCCATACGGTCCAGTTCTATATTCCAGAAACATAGACTATTAGTTTATATTTCCTAGTTAGTCATTACCTTCCAGACTCTGAAAGAGCTGAAGCCCTCTGTCTTTAGAGTTGCTTTTTTCTGTGTCGTCTTCTTGGGTAGACAACAAAGTGACTCAGAGTTCATCACGTCACTCTCTTGTCAAGACCACTGCTGGGACTTTGCATCTCTGCATTCATGACCACTGTCTGTCGTGCCCCCCTCCAGCCTCTCCAGGCTTGACTCTACCCACCCTCTCCTTCTGCAATCCCTAGTTGTTTTCCTGGAGGGTCCCGCCTTACTGAAATCTTTCCAGCCTCAGGCATGGGCTTGCTGTTCCCTCTGAGCCTTTGCACAGCTATGTTAACTCATTCAAAAAATGTCTTCACCTGAACCCAGCCCCGGTTTGGCATCGGAGGAGATAAAGGAGGATAAAAGCAGGAAAGTTATGGTCTTTATAAGGAGAGATAGTAATTAATCAAATGGCTATTACATAATTAAGTACACTATAACATTATAACAGGGATAAGGAGAAGTACAGTGCACACATGTGACCTTGTCTACCAGACCACAATCTTCCCTGCTGAAAAGATGATGAGAATAGGAATTAACTAGGGGGAAGAAAGGGAAGCAAGGGTATTGGCAACATGAGGAACAAGGTTTGCAAAGCTCTGTTCACTAAGTAATCCATATAGTGATGATGAATTGGAAGGAAGTCCATGTGGCTGGAGTGGGACTGTGGGGGGAGACTGTGAGGCAGGATTGATTCTGATCACACTGGGCTTTGGTAAGGAATGTTTGTCTTGGTACAAAAAGCAGGTTGAAAGTCACTAAAGCATTTTCAGTTAGGGGCAGCAGAGTAAACTCGAAAGGATCATTGTGTCTGTAAAGTGAATTGGGGGAGGGAGGTTGAAAGTGTGAATCAGGCATTTGGAGGGCTGTTAGAGGAATCTGGGCAACTGAGGCCCTGGTTGGGATTAGGGTGGCTGTAGAGGATATGGGGACATGTGAGCTGTTTTGAGAGAGATTTCGGAGGTGAAGTTCATGGCGCTTGGTGGTGTATTAGACAGGAGGTATGAGAAAGAAGGGCATGTAAAAGGAAGCTCCCAGCTGTTGGGCTGGGTAGCTGGGTGGTGGTGAAGACCCTCTCTGGAGAGGAGATCATGGAAGAAGATCAGAGAGGATTCCTGAGTTTGGTGTTGGGCAGAGTTGGGCTCCTGAGGAGCCTCCCAACTGTACATGTAGAGAGGTCATGTGAGCAGGAAGGGGCACTGTTCTACAGCTCAGAGGGAAGGCTGAGACTGGGGATATGCACTGGTAAGACAGCTTGCATAAGTCATAACTGAAGCTGTGGACTTTGATGCAATTAATCTGGGGGAGAACGTAGGGTATGAAGACGAGAGGGCACAGGGTCAAGCCTTCGGGAGAGTCAAGATTAGATGGAAAAGGAGAGGGTGAGATTATAAAACATGAAAAGCCAGTGTGATGAGAAGACAAGTAGTGTGATGTCACAGAAGCTAACAGAAGTCAGTGTTGCAAGAAAGAAGGAGGGTCAAATACACGAGGGGGCCAAGGGACATGATGACCAAAAATACCTTTTGGATTTTTGTTAGGAACAGGGGGGAAAGATTTAGGTCATAACTGGGGAAGAAGAGACATTCACAGCTGTGTCCTCTGCCTAAAACATTGTTTCTCCCTTTGCTTGGATGATCCCCACCCCCCCATTCATCCTTGGGGTATTAGCTGAAAGTCCTTTTCTTCCAGGAAGCCCTCCATGATGATTCTTTCCATTTTATCCTTCTATAGGACCTGGGGGCTTTTCAAATGTGCTTCCAGAACATCACACTTGTACCTATTAATTTGTACCATTATATTTTATATTATCTTCTTATCTATTGCCTATTTTTCCTGCCAGACTGTCAGATCTGAGAGAGAGCACCATAATCAAATAAACTCTAACACTGTATTTATAACCATGTTCATGTTACGTCTGCATTGCTTAGCAAAGTGCCACACACTAAGGAGGCGCTTAAGAAATCAGATTGATTAACTGAATACATTCAATACCGTTCGTTTTTCAAATTAGTTAAAAAGCGTGGGTTGAGTTTTATGGAGCTATTTCTCAGATTACAAAAACAAAGTTGAAGCAGATGATTTGTGATTTGTTTAGATGAGAGACCAGTTACTACAGTGAGCCAGTTTGGGTCCTAGAGAACTGGTCATTTCAAGCTAATTGAAGAGAGCTTCTTTTAATAGAGGATGGGAAACTTCTAGATCAAGGGAATGTCATGGACGTAATGTACCTGAATTTTAGCACTCTGTCGCGACATCCCTGTAGACCTGGTAGTTAGGTAGATTGTAAGCTGGCTAAGCATGCTGGTCCATGCCAGTCAGTTCAGTGTCAACTTGGGGAAAACTGTTGTGGTGTGCTCTTGGCCCTGAGATTTTGAACTAAGAGATATAGTCCACAACGTTGGATCTGAAAGCCTTGGAGTCAGCTTTGTTTCAGAATTTCCAGTTCTTGAATCTTATAGTAACTGCAAACAGTGTTGTAGGTGAGGAGAGTGTCATCATAGTACATTTTTGCAAATCTCCTTCATATCTGCTTCTGCATTCAATCTGTTGCAGTGTTACTCTTGTTGAAATACATGAAGAAGAAAAGTAGACCTCACACAGATAAGTAGTTGGAAAAGGGAGAAACATTTTAATGGCATTTTCAGATAATCATGGATATTATTTTTGGATGCTATACCAAAACTTGAAAAATGGTTTAAAGTCTTTAAAGTTATGTAGAATCTGAAATCATATTAATGAACTTCTCTGAGCCAGTTACATTAAAATTGAGTAATCTGACTTCCACTTTTAGTAAATCTTTTCCCCATACATGATTTTGGAATATTTGCTTGTTTTGTTTACTGGGTTATGAGATCTTCCAAATATTGACACAGTTCATCATTCAAAAAATTTTTAAGGGGGGAGGAGTCAAGATGGCGGAGAAGTAGCAGCCTGAGACTACATCAGGTAGCAGGAGATCAGCTCAATAGCTTATCTAAACATTGCAAACACCTACAAATCCAACGGGAGAGCAAAGAGAAGAAGGACAGCAACTCTAGAAACAGAAAATCAACCACTTTCTGAAAGGTAGGACTGGCGGAGAAGTGAATCTAAAACGACGGGAAGATAGACCGCGGGGGGAGGGGCCGGCTCCCGGCAAGCGGCGGAGGAAAGGAGCACAAAATCAGGACTTTTAAAAGTCTGTTCCACTGAGGGACATTGCTCCAGGGGCTAAACCGGGGTGAAGCCCACGCGGGGCCAGTGTGGCCCCAGGCCCCGCAGGGTCACAGAAGGATCGGGGGTGTCGGAGTGTCGGAGAGCTCGCAGGTATTAGAACGGAGAAGCCGGCTGGAGAGACAGAGCTGAGGACTAAACTCTCAGCTCGGGGTTACCTTGAACTGGTCGCGGGCTGGGTGAGCTCGGAGCGCGGCTAGAGGCTGGGGATACGGGAGTGATTGGGTGCTGTCCTCTGGGGGCGCACTGAGGAGTGGGGCCCCAGGCTCTCGGCTCCTCCGGGCTGGAGACTGGGAGGCCGCCATTTTCATTCCCGTCCTCCGGAACTCTACGGAAAGCGTTCAGGGAACAGAAGCTCCCAAAAGCGAACCCGAGCCGATTACTTAGTCCGGCCACCGGTAAGGGCGGTGCAATCCCGCCTCGGGCAAAGACACTTGAGAGTCACTACAACAGGCCCCTCCCCCAGAAGATCAACAAAATATCCAGCCAGGACGAAGTTCATCTATCAAGGAGAAAGCAGATTCAATTCCTAAGACAGCAGAGCAATTCCAGAGGAGGAGAAAGCAAAGCACGGAACTCATGGCTTTCTCCCCATGATTCTTTAGTCTTGCGGCTACTTCAATTTTTTTTTCTTTTTTCAATTTTTTTTTCTTTTTTCGTTTTTCTTCTTCTGCTAAATTTTTTTTTTAAACTTTTACCCTTTTCTTTTTTAACATTTTTTGACTAGTTCGTCTAAATATATATATTTTTTCTTTCTTTTTTATATTTTTTATTTGTTTTATTTTTTAAATTTTTTTCTTTCTTTTTTTTTTTTCTTTTTTTTTCAGAAGCTATTTTTATCCCCTTTCTCCCCCCCACAATTTGGGGTCTCTTCTGATTTGGTTACAGCGCATTTTTCCGGGGTCTTTGCCACCCTTTTAGTAGTTTATTTGCTCCTTCATATCCTCTTATCTGGACAAAATGACAAGGCGGAAAAAATCACCACAAACAAAAGAACAAGAGACAGTACTGAAGGCTAGGGACCTAATCAACACAGACATGGGTAATATGTCAGATCAAGAGTTCAGAATGACGATTCTGAACATTCTAGCCGGGCTCGAAAAAGGCATGGAAGATATTAGAGAAACCCTCTCTGGAGATATTAAAGCCCTTTCTGGAGAAATTAAAGAACTAAAATCTAACCAAGTTGAAATCAAAAAAGCTATTAATGAGGTGCAATAAAAAATGGAGGCTCTCACTGCTAGGATCAATGAGGCAGAAGAAAGAATTAGTGATATAGAAGACCAAATGACAGAGAATAAGGAAGCCGAGCAAAAGAGGGACAAACAGCTACTGGACCATGAGGGGAGAATTCGAGAGATAAGTGACACCATAAGATGAAACAACATTAGAATAATTGGGATTCCAGAAGAAGAAGAAACAGAGAGGGGAGCAGAAGGTCTATTGGAGAGAATCATTGGAGAGAATTTCCCTAATATGGCAAAGGGAACAAGCATCAAAATCCAGGAGATGCAGAGAAACCCCCTCAAAGTCAACAAGAATAGGTCCACACCCCGTCACCTAATAGTAAAATTTACAAGTCTTAGTGACAAAGAGAAAATCCTGAAAGCAGCCCGAGAAAAGAAGTCTGTAACATACAATGGTAAAAATATTAGATTGGTGGTAGACTTATCCACAGAGACCTGGCAGGCCAGAAAGAGCTGGCATGATATATTCAGAGCACTCAACGAGAAAAACATGCAGCCAAGAATACTCTATCCAGCTAGGCTATCATTGAAAATAGAAGGAGAGATAAAAAGCTTCCAGGACAAACAAAAACTGAAAGAATTTGCAAACACCAAACCAGCTCTCCAGGAAATATTGAAAGGGGTCCTCTAAGCAAAGAGAGAGCCTAAAAGTAGTAGATCAGAAAGGTACAGAGACAATATACAGTAACAGTCACCTTACAGGCTAATAATGGCACTAAATTCATATCTCTCAATAGTTACCCTGAATGTTAATGGGCTAAATGCCCCAATCAAAAGACACAGGGTATCAGAATGGATAAAAAAACAAAACCCATCAGTATGTTGCCTTCAAGAAACTCATTTTAGACGCGAAGACACCTCCAGATTTAAAGTGAGGGGGTGGAAAACAATTTACCATGCTAATGGGCATCAGAAGAAAGCTGGGGTGGCAATCCTTATATCAGATCAATTAGATTTTAAGCCAAAGACTATAATAAGAGATGAGGAAGGACAATATATCCTACTCAAAGGGTCTGTCCAACAAGAAGATCTAACAATTTTAAATATCTATGCCCCTAACGTGGGAGCAGCCAACTATATTAACCAATTAATAACAAAATCAAAGAAACACATCAATAATAATACAATAATAGTAGGGGACTTTAACACTCCCCTCACTGAAATGTACAGATCATCCAAGCAAAAGATCAACAAGGAAATAAAGGCCTTAAATGACACACTGGACCAGATGGACATCACAGATATATTCAGAACATTTCATCCCAAAGCAACAGAATACACATTCTTCTCTAGTGCACATGGAACCTTCTCCAGAATAGATCACATCCTGGGTCACAAATCAGGTCTCAACCGGTATCAAAAGATTAGGATCATTCCCTGCATATTTTCAGACCACAATGCTCTGAAGCTAGAACTCAATCACAAGAGGAAAGCTGGAAAGAACCCAAATACATGGAGACTAAACAGCATCCTTCTAAAGAATGAATGGGTTAACCAGGAAATTAAAGAAGAATTGAAAAAATTCATGGAAACAAATGATAATGAAAACACAACAGTTCAAAATCTGTGGGACACAGCAAAGGCAGTCCTGAGAGGAAAATATATAGCAGTACAAGCCTTTCTCAAGAAACAAGAAAGGTTTCAAGTACACAACCTAACCCTACACGTAAAGGAGCTGGAGAAAGAACAAGAAAGAAACCCTAAACCCAGCAGGAGAAGAGAAATCATAAAGATCAGAGCAGAAATCAATGAAATAGAAACCAAAAAAACAATAGAAAAAATCAATGAAACTAGGAGCTGGTTCTTTGAAAGAATCAATAAGATTGATAAACCCCTGGCCAGACTCATCAAAAAGAAAAGAAAGGACCCAAATCAATAAAATCATGAATGAAAGAGGAGAGATCACAACTAACACCAAAGAAATACAGACAATTATAAGAACATACTATGAGCAACTCTACGCCAACAAATTGGACAATCTGGAAGAAATGGATGCATTACTAGAGACATATAAACTACCACAACTGAACCAGGAAGAAATAGAAAACCTGAACAGGCCCATAACCAGTAAGGAGATTGAAACAGTCATCAAAAATCTCCAAACAAACAAAAGCCCAGGGCCAGACGGCTTCCCAGGGGAATTCTACCAAACATTTAAAGAAGAACTCATTCCTATTCTCTTGAAACTGTTCCAAAAAATAGAAACGGAAGGAAAACTTCCAAACTCATTTTATGAGGCCAGCATCACCTTGATCCCAAAACCAGACAAGGATCCCACCAAAAAAGAGAACTACAGACCAATATCCTTGATGAACACAGATGCAAAAATTCTCGCCAAAATACTAGCCAATAGGATTCAACAGTACATTAAAAGGATTATTCACCACGATCAAGTGGGATTTATTCCAGGGCTGCAGGGTTGGTTCAACATCCGCAAATCAATCAATGTGATAGAACACATTAATAAAAGAAAGAACAAGAACCATATGATACTCTCAATAGATGCTGAAAAAGCATTTGACAAAGTACAGCATCCCTTCCTGATCAAAACTCTTCAAAGTGTGGGGATAGAGGGCACATACCTCAATATTATCAAAGCCATCTATGAAAAACCCACCGCAAATATCATTCTCAATGGAGAAAAACTGAAAGCTTTTCCGTTAAGGTCAGGAACACGGCAGGGATGTCCATTATCACCACTGCTATTCAACATAGTACTAGAAGTCCTAGCCTCAGCAATCAGACAACAAAAAGAAATTAAAGGCATCCAAATTGGTAAAGAAGAAGTCAAACTATCACTCTTCGCAGATGATATGATACTATATGTGGAAAACCCAAAAGACTCCACTCCAAAACTGCTAGAACTTGTACAGGAATTCAGTAAAGTGTCAGGATATAAAATCAATGCACAGAAATCAGTTGCATTTCTGTACACCAACAACAAGACTGAAGAAAGAGAAATTAAGGAGTCAATCCCATTTACAATTGTACCCAAAACTATAAGATACCTAGGAATAAACCTAACCAAAGAGACTAAGAATCTATACACAGAAAATTATAAAGTACTCATGAAAGAAATTGAGGAAGACACAAAAAAATGGAAAAATGTTCCATGCTCCTGGATTGGAAGAATAAATATTGTGAAAATGTCTATGCTACCTAAAGCAATCTACACATTTAATGCAATCCCTATCAAAATACCATCCATTTTTTTCAAAGAAATGGAACAAATAATCCTAAAATTTATATGGAACCAGAAAAGACCTCGAATAGCCAAAGGAATATTGAAGAACAAAGCCAAAGTTGGTGGCATCACAATTCTGGACTTCAAGCTCTATTACAAAGCTGTCATCATCAAGACAGCATGGTACTGGCACAAAAACAGACACATAGATCAATGGAACAGAATGGAGAGCCCAGAAATCGACCCTCAACTCTATGGTCAACTAATCTTCGACAAAGCAGGAAAGAATGTCCAATGGAAAAAAGACAGCCTCTTCAATAAATGGTGCTGGGAAAATTGGACAGCCACATGCAGAAAAATGAAATTGGACCACTTCCTTACACCACACACGAAAATAGACTCCAAATGGATGAAGGACCTCAATGTGAGAAAGGAATCCATCAAAATCCTTGAGGAGAATGCAGGCAGCAACCTCTTCGACCTCAGCCGTAGCAACATCTTCCTAGGAACAACGGCAAAGGCAAGGGAAGCAAGGGCGAAAATGAACTATTGGGATTTCATCAAGATCAAAAGCTTTTGCACAGCAAAGGAAACAGTTAACAAAACCAAAAGACAACTGACAGAATGGGAGAAGATATTTGCAAACGACATATCAGATAAAAGGCTAGTATCCAAAATCTATAAGGAACTTAGCAAACTCAACACCCAAAGAGCAAACAATCCAATCAAGAAATGGGCAGAGGACATGAACAGACATTTCTGCAAAGAAGACATCCAGATGGCCAACAGACACATGAAAAAGTGCTCCACGTCACTCGGCATCAGGGAAATACAAATCAAAACCACAATGAGATATCACCTCACACCAGTCAGAATGGCTAAAATTAACAAGTCAGGAAATGACAGATGCTGGCGAGGATGTAGAGAAAGGGGAACCCTCCTCCACTGTTGGTGGGAATGCAAGCTGGTGCAACCACTCTGGAAAACAGCATGGAGGTTCCTCAAAATGTTGAAAATAGAACTACCCTATGACCCAGCAATTGCACTACTGGGTATTTACCCTAAAGATACAAACATAGTGATCCGAAGGGGCACGTGTACCCGAATGTTTATAGCAGCAATGTCTACAATAGCCAGACTATGGAAAGAACCTAGATGTCCATCAACAGATGAATGGATCAAGAAGAGGTGGTATATATACACAATGGAATACTATGCAGCCATCAAAAGAAATGAAATCATGCCATTTGCGACGACGTGGATGGAACTAGAGGGTATCATGCTTAGTGAAATAAGTCAATCGGAGAAAGACAACTATCATATGATCTCCCTGATATGAGGACATGGAGAAGCAACATGGGGGGGTAGGGGGATAGGAGAAGAGTAAATGAAACAAGATGGGATTGGGAGGGAGACAAACCATAAATGACTCTTAATCTCACAAAACAAACTGGGGGTTGCTGGGGGGAGGTGGGATTGGGAGAGGGGGAGCGGGCTATGGACATTGGGGAGGGGAGGCGAACCATAAGAGACTATGGACTCTGAAAAACAACCTGAGGGTTTTGAAGGGTCAGGGGTGGGAGGTTGGGGCAACCTGAGGGTTTTGAAGGGTCAGGGGTGGGAGGTTGGGGGAACAGGTGGTGGGTAATGGGGAGGGCACGTTTTGCATGGAGCACTGGGTGTTGTGCAAAAAGAATGAATACTGTTACACTGAAAAAATAAATAAAATGAAAAAAAAATTTTTAAAAATCACCTTCATTAATATCATCACTGATTTTATCAGAAATCTCAGAGTATTGGAAACTGTTAAGCTCAACGTGGTATATATAAGTTTTTCAAAATTCTAATTTTCACTTGAAAGCTCAAATTGTTTCATTGGCAATAAATACTATCATCAGTTTTACTTGAAGTGACAGGCTCCCTTCATTCATTTTCAATAAAATGTCTGCCAGTATAGCCACGTTTGAGTAACTGTCATAGGACTGTCAGCCATTCTTTCAAGTAAAAATCTTGTTTCATTAAAAAAAAGTGGCTGGTGAAATTCAAACAATTGCACATGTGGTTTTGTTTGAGACAAGCCTATACTTGGGCATGTGGCAGAAGTACTTGATGTATACTTCTATACTCGATGTATACTATGTTTGTCACATAGAATAATAAAGAGTTGTGTACTCAAGAGTTGAGATTTAGTTGGCCAACAGACACATGAGAAAATGCTCCACATCACTTGGCATCAGGAAAATTCAAATCAAAACCACAATGAGATACTCCCTCACACCACCCAGAATGGCTAAAATGAACAAGTCAGGAAACAAATGTTGGTGAGGATGTGGAGAAAAGGAAACCCACCTACACTGTTGGTGGGAATGCAAGCTGGTGCAACTACTCTGGAAAACAGTATGCACAACTGGGTATTTTCTCCAAAGATACAAATGTAGTGATCTGAAGGAGCACCTGAACCCCAATGTTTATAGCAGCAATGTCAACAATAGCCAAACTATGGAAAGAGCTGAGATGTCCATTGACAGATGAATGGATAAAGAAGATGTGGTGTATATATATACAATGGAATATTACTCAGCCATCAGAAAGGATGAAATCTTATCATTTACATTGACATGGATGGAACTGGAGGGTATTCTGCTGAGTGAAATATGTCAATCAGAGAAGACAATTAGTATATGGGTTCATTCATATGGGGAATAAAAGAACCAGTTCAGAGGTTCATAGGGGAATGGAGGGAAAACTGAATGAGAAGAAATCAAAGAGGGAGACAAACCATGAGAGACTCGTAACTACGAGAAAGAAGCTGAGGGTTGCTGGAGGAGAGGTAGATGGGGGGAATGGGGTAACTGGGTAGTAGCCATTAAGAAGGGCCCATGATGTGATGAGCACTGGGTGTTATATGCAACTGATGAATTACTGAACTCTACATCTGAAACTAATGATGTATTATATGTGGGCTCATTGAGTTTAAAGAAAATAAAGTTGAGATTTAGGAAAAATAATTTCTACTACTTCAACAAGGATTAAATGAAGCTATTCTACATGCCACACATCCAAATTCTCCCCACCCTGCCTTTTAATGTGAGTGCACACATTGATTTATGCTAAAATGGCAGCTGTTTTACTACCATTGATTTTGGTACCATCAGTGCAAATGTCAACATAATTTAAAAAGGCAAATAATGTTTTAATATTATGAAATGTTCATGACTTCCTCAGCCCCCCTAAAAGGGTCTTGGGGACCCCTAGATGTCTGTAGAATACACTCTGAGAACTGCTTGACCAACATTTGGATAGCCCCACCCCAATTGCACGGTGTTACCCACCTCCTAGGGCCTTATCGTGGGAAGGAAATGGTAAATGACCCAACTTGCTCAGATACACCATCATGTAGCGCTGATGATGTAGCTAGAACATATCAACCAAATGAGCAACCAATTAATTCCTATCTGTCTCTTTCATCTGTTTCCTCACATCTCCCTGGTATTTACTTATCAACCCAAAGTTGAGTTGTGGCAAGGATTTTTAGATGTTCCCCAAGTCTGTTGTTTCTTTTTCCTGGACAGCCTCCCTTGCATTAGATGAGATGATTGGACTGAGTTCCTATACTAATAGTAATGGAAGGCTGTGTGTTCCTTCCAAGTTTGTCCCATAAAAATCCTCCAGGGTACTACCCCATGCTTTTTCCTTCCCACTGGCTGTATGTGAATAGGGTTGAGGTCAATGGGATGATAGAAGGAACTTTGGAAGGACCATGTGGAGTGATCCCTGCATACAGAAAAAGCCTCAACACTCATTCAGGACTGTTAAGTTAGCAAGAAATAAATTTCTGTTTTCTTGAACATCACCTGTTTAGATCTGTTTGTTATAGCAATTAGCCTACCTTTAACACTTGCTTGCATAATAAACTTTTAATTAGAACTCACGGTGATTTGTATCCCTCAATAATATGTAAGTTGAAACTATATTAAAGGGGAACATCATCTAGGACTTCTCATAGGACTAGTCTGGAAAAGGACATACCTTTCTAAACTTAGAGCAGGTTTTGCTTTTATACCCTCAGCAAAGGATCTCTTTCAAATGAATGGGTAATACAAGGTGCTCTGAGGAACAAATATTGGTTTCTTAATTATTTGGAGGAATATAGTGCTGCATTATTACTTCACGTATGTTCCAACCCTAAAATGCATAGCCGCCAATACCCATGGGTATAGACAGGGAATTAAGTAGGAAATTGGAAATGTATTCCATGAAAGATACAATGAAAAAAGTATCTGAAGATAAAGTATTATAAATAGGATGATTCAGGAGCTTGAAAACTATGTCCAAAAAAATGGATACTTTTTCAAGAGGAAGTAATTGAGTAGATTCCAAATTTAAAACCCTTGGGGAGTCGGTGCTTTTTCCCTAATTACTGATCTTTTCTCTTTGGTTTGTGAATATGAAGCTAATTCCCCCTAGTGTCAGTTCGATAGAGATGCAATTATAAAAATAATGGATGGGATCCAGGATGTTATTAAACTTTCTTCACTCTGCTCTTATTTGAATTCAGCGTAAGTCCACATTTTAAGCAAGTAACTGGGCTATTTTCGTAACCATTATTGTATATTCATAGTATGTGCTACATTATCTGTGTCCCAGTCAGTGATGTTCCTTCCATTGATTCTACAGTGATTGTTTCCCATTTTGGCAGTCTGTAGTGATCAATTTTATGACCATTTCATCCTTTTTAAAAATAACATCTAAATTGAGTGTCGATTATGTTTATTTAAAAAAATTCTAAGTTCCTTTTGTACATTAATTTGATAAACATCTGAGCATGTACCATGTGCTGGGCGCAGAAGATACAAAGATAGGCAAGCAACATTGTTTTAAATGATTTTTTTTTTTTTTTTTTAGTGAGCTTCATACCTGGTGTGGAGCCTGATGTCAGGGCTTAAACTCACCACCCGGAGATCAAGACCTGAGCTCAGATGCTCAGATCAAGATTTGGGTGCTAACCGACTGAGCAACTCAGGCACCCTTAAGAAACTTTTGTTTTTAAGGAGCTCACAGTCCAATGGGGAAGTTATATATTGTAATAGTCAGCTAGACTGAGTTATGGGACAGTAACAACCTCCAAATTGCAGTGACTTAACACAACCACTATTTATTTTGTGTTCATACTTTAATTCTAGTAAAGTTAGCTCTGTTGGATGAGGTAATCAGGAGGATGTGACCACTGGTTGATCTGTGATCTGGATCCCTGGCAAGCAGAGGCTCCTTGCTCCTTCCCCTGCTCTCAGAATGTACCTCCCCACTACCGTTCCCATACTACTGACCATTTCAAGGAAGTAGCCTTGAGAGAGTAAGGTGGTGTCGAGACCACTTGGATATTGTACATGACTGAATCCAGTTAAGAACTCTCGAATCTCTGAAGATTCTGGAGGATAGCTGCAGAGATCTACTCTGTCTTGTGGTCACCAGTGACCAGCCCTATATGCAAGTTCCCTTGCTTGTTAGGATTGCCACTGACCTGCCTCTTCTTTGATCTCTCCTTGTCCTCTGTGTACGGAGGGCCAGTTTCAGATTTCATGTGGGGAGGCACCCACGGATGACAATCAACCGATTTCCAGGTTCAGGGACATCGTCTCATTGCGTGACCCTCAAAGGGTCTCTGGGATGGGGGAAAGGACCCCAGTCAGTTGCACACGGATTTTTAAAGCTTCTGTCCCATGTGACACATGCCATTTTTTGTTCATACTTTATTGACTGAAGGAAGTCAAAAGACTCTTTCTAAGGGAGAGTGGAAAGTCGGATCTTAAAATATGCCCTGGGGTGCCTCGGTGGCTCAGTGGGTTATACCTCTGTCTTTGGCTCAGGTCATGATCTCAGGGACCTGGGATCGAGCCCCACATTGGGCTCTCTGCTCAGCGGGGAGCCTGCTTCCCTTCCTCTCTCTCTGCCTACCTCTCTGCCTATTTATAATCTCTCTCTCTCTGTCAAATACATAAATAAATAAATAATTTTTTAAAAATGTGCCCTGGAAGAAAGGAGCAATGGAATGTTTGTGGACAACCCTATGACAACCACATGTATAAACAGACAGTTATGATGCCGAAGGGACCGGATAGTCATGGCACTGGGAAATTGGATGCAGCAGGAAGTATTGTGATGGTTTGCTTAGGATCCTGATCAACACTGAGATGAACTGAACTTCATATTAGGGGTATGGGACTGAGTGAGCAGCTACATAAAAATCTCTAAACAAGCTACCTTGAACCTTTGTACTAGGTCAAATCTTCCCTGTACCTCCCTCTCATTGCCTCTTCCTCTCCTCCTTAACCAAGGTTTTGGTTTAGTGTCTGTTTCCCCGGTCAGGTTATCACTTCTACCAGGCAGGGACTGCGTGTCTCTTCTGTAAAACTTTGAGAAACGGTTGTTGTGTGAAGCATGGCCTGGTGCATGGGAGGCACACAGGAGAGGAGGACTGAGAGCATCACAGACCAAGGGCCGTGCAGCAAGGAGGCACAAACACATCAGGGGAAGGCCTTTTTGCGAAAGGAAAATGCGAAGCTTGTGGGTAGCGGGCTCCCTCTAAGAGGCATTTTCACTCATGCATAGTTTAATTGCCATTTTAAGCGAAACCAAGCCGGTGTTCCACTTCTAAAGCACTCTGGGGTGTCTGACCCCCCCATTTTTCTCTTGTCTCTCTGCTTTGATGAGCTGAGACCACCAGCTGGGCGAGGCTTCTATACTGTGGATAAATGTCCACAAGAGGTGATATCCAGGCCACTGACCTCATTTTCACTTGTGATTCAAGCCCAAACTTGAACCTTTCTCTGGAGGAGTAGATAATGCATTAACACCTCCCACCGCTCCAACGGCTCCCAGGGCACGGTGCTATCTGTTGTCTCCTAGGCCTGGGCCTATCTGCCATTTGCTTGTGATCATCAACAGCCCAGAAAATCATCTCAGACAGGAGGGGAGGGGCTGTGTCCGGAGCGAAGAAGTGTTTCTCCTAGAAATGGAACTCTTTTCTCCGGGCATGCCTGACTTAGGGATGCTGTTCATTAAAGTTATCTGGCAACTTGATTTGGATTTCAGAAGCGTGGAGAAACATCCCTTGTTTCCCATCCAATGGTCACACTGTTGCTGATGACAGACTCCCGGGCAGCTTGGCTGGGGGTTTGCAGTTGCGAACGAATTTTTCTAGGGTGGGAGCTGCTGATCCTTCATCAGATGTTTTAAATGGAGGTTTAGTGTTCCTGGGCAGAAAACCGACTGATGGAGAGATGCTCACTCACATCACGACGGAACTGGACAAACGGAAGCAGCTGGCAGGCCTTGTGCCAGCCCCTTGAGCACCTGCCCTGGCTAACTGATGATGACAGTTCCAGGAAATGGTGTGGGGATGCTTCTGAACATTTCCTCTGACAAGAGGATGAAGTTATTTTTTTTTTCTTAAACAACTTATGGGGATTAAATGGCTCCTTGCATATAAATTTTCTTTATTGCTGCACATGTGCTTTCTCGGTGAAAAGAGGAGAAATAGCTTTGGACCCCTTCTATTTGCCCAACTGGGTTATAAATAGTTTATACCTGTGCTGGTTGCTCCGAGTCTTATGTAGTTATTTAAATTGTTTAAAATTAAGTTTACTTTCTCAGTTTTACTGATCACATTCAAATGCTCAGTAGCCACGTGTGGCTGACTAGTAGCTGCCATGTTGGACAGTTCAATGATTCCAGAATGTTCTACTACCAGGTAGCACTGACTTTGAGTGTTGTTCTCCAAAATGGGATGATAGGAACCCAAGGGGTTTGTAGGACAGCCCACTGTTGTGGGAGAAGAAAATGTCAGACCTTCTAGCTATGTCCTCTAGTTGCAGGAAGTAGACTTTGAGATGGAGTTTAACATGCAGGGAACATCAGGATTAATTCCTGTAGAGGAGATGAAGGAAGAAGGGTCTGGAGGGGACAAGCGGGAGAAGCTGGGTTATGGTTCAGTCACAGCGAACACCTCTACTGACCCATAGGGAACTCTGAAGTTGGGCAAGACTTAGAGTTATCCCAGTTATTGTGAGAGCTCTGGCCCTTTTTACTCGTTAAGTGACCAGTCATGAATGCAGGCTGCCCCTGGGAGGGGGGTGTGACCTCACACAAGGAGGATCTATCTGGCAGCTGGGGCATCTTTCAGTCCTGAAGAGGGATTACAAGGGATACATCAGCATCCGTGCCATTTGGTTTCCTTGTATATGTGACAAATGTTCAGAATTCATTAGTGCAGTGGTAAATGACTATGATTTATAATCACATACAGGTACATACAGTGGGGCTCATGCTAAATAGAACTGATCAGGGTGCACAAAAAAACTGGGAAATCAACCAATTTTGACTTGGGATTGAAATCCAGATTTTTACTTCTGCGATTTTGAAATACCTTCTGCAAACTTGTGGCCAGCTGGTCTAATCCAACAGTAGACTGATTAGTTTGTTCATTCAGAATAGCATTTCTTTCCCTAACTATGTGTTTACGGCTAGGGCTGATGTCTTGCTGTTGTCTTAAGCTCAGTGATTTCACAGATTTATACGGTTTCTTTGAGTCTTGAAGGCATTTGAATCTGCCATCCCTGGTTTGTACTGTTGCAGAGGGGAACAGAGTGTCCCATGCTAAAAGCAGTAGGGAAAAAAGCACAGCAGGAGCAGGGAAGGAACTCAGGGCTGGGGAAGGAGAACACATTAGAATTAATGTTATGGAGTGGAGTTGGCCCCTGTTTTTATTATTTTTTATTTTTAATTTATTTTTAGATTTATTTATTGAGGGAGGTAATCTCAAGCAGACTGTCCGCCGAACTCAGAGCCTGACGTGGGTCTCCATCTCATGACAGTGAGATTGTGACCAGAGCCCAAATCAAGAGTCAGATGCTTAAGTTACTGAGCCATGCAGGCACCCCTGGCCCCCGTTTTAAGAAATTAATTCATATTATTCCTCTTGGTGGGTAAAGAGGTAAAGCAAAAAAACAAACAAAAAACAAAATCAAAACAAAACAAAGCTAACTTCCTCAAACATTAAGAGACCCAGGCAAGTTTCCTAGGAAGGAGAAGGGAATGAAAAATCATTCGGCATCTATTTCTGTCACATACTAGACCCACGAGTGGGTAGTTTATGTATATAAATGTTACCTAATTTTCTTGAGTATCCATTGAGCTAGGATGAGTATTAGAGGATAGAAACGATGGCCCCACCAGTGACAAGGAGATGGTGGTGAGGCTTTTCACAGAGAACGTCTACGATTTTTTTTTTTTTTGTCACCTTTGAAAACCTTTATTTTGATCTTAGCTCTCAAAGATTTTGATGCAGAGAAGTTCATAGCCAGGGGCCACAATTTCCAGTTCCTGCTGGAGGCTGGCAGGCAGTGTGATTGGAGGAGTCAGTCCAGTGTGAAGTAATAAGGAGGGGTGTTGTCTCTGATGAGATGGGGGTAGTCCATGTCCCCTCTTCAGGAGCTGGTGGCTATGGCCAGGGAGAATAATGGGATTAATGTCATCGATCTCTTAAATTTCAGGAGCTACTGGGTATGTCATTGAAAGTAGGAATGCAGTGAAATCTGCTATTTATAGGGTGGGCACTCAATTAAAAAATGTGGGTGAAAAGAAACACGCATGGGCCACAAGTTGATCTCTGAGACTCCTGATGGCTGGAACCACTGCTCAGACTCAAGAAGGGGCCATTCATATCCTCCTGTCTCTTGGAGGATGCTGACCCCAGGACATCACTCGGATACCTGGTCTAAGGCCTGAATCCCTTACTTGCAAAGTCAATGGAAATTTGCACAGAAGGTTCTGGAGCCCATATCATGGATATTTCCTTACTGCTGCTTCAGCTAGTTTCAAAAAGCACCATCACAACCTTATTCGGAAAGTTTTTATCCAGTTTGTGTTTTCCCCCACAGACAAGGATATGGAAAGATTGACTCTTTCTCCCTGAAGCAAAAACTCACAGCCCTGGGGATGTTTCCTACAACCACGCAGGTCATTACTATTGGGTCCTTAATAGATAGTTATTTTGTTCTTCTGAGCAAAGAATGCTGGGTGGGGACAAGATTCTGAAATAACAGTATGGAATTTGTTTTCTTGTGACAAGAGCCTGGAGAGGCAATTGCAGAATCTTTTCTGTTGCCACTGAATGGTGTAGAAAAGAGAGCTTTGATGGTCACCATTTTGTGGAAAGCTTACTCTTTTTTTTTTTTTTTAAAGATTTAGTTATTCATTTATTTGACAGACCGAGATCACAAGTAGGCAGAGAGGCAAGCAGAGACAGAGGAGGAAGCAGGCTCCCCGCTGAGCAGAGAGCCCGATGCAGGGCTCGAACCCAGGACCCTAGGATCATGACCCGAGCTGAAGGCAGAGGCTTTAACCCACTGAGCCACCCAGGTGCCCCGAAAGCTTACTTTTTAATACAAGATCTAACTACTAGTTTTGTCAGTACAATATTGGCAATTACTTAGCCATTAAACTATTTAGAGTTTCTTTTTTAAGTTGAATGTAATTCTTATTAGCAAATCTTTGGAGCTATCTTCAGGAAGCTCATGTGAAAAGAATCCCACTTGAGCAGTCCAAGATAGTTATCTTGGGCAAGGTGGACCCAAATGATGAGTTGCCCTACAGCCTGAATGAACAAACTCCCCCCACCCCCCAACAGAATGCTGCCTGAACCAGGCCTCTTCCTCTTGGCCTGCAGTCACCGCATTGAGTAAGTTATGGAGATGTGACCACTGCCCTCTGACAGACAGAGACAGACCTGTACACTCAAGTCAGTAGATATGCCCCTTCCGTTTTGCATGGGGTGAAGAATGGGGAGCCTGGGGCTGGTATGTTCAGAGTTGGGCAAGAAAAAACCTTTCTCAATAAGCTTTAAGCACATTGGTTTCTTGGAGATAGAATTTCAGAAGTTCTTAAAGGAAACAAAACAAAAGAAAAAAAAACAGTGATGGAAATGAAAGGATATTCTTTCCTATTGTATGAAATTTATCCACTTGTCTATGATTATCCACAGACAAATCAGTATTTACTGGCTAATGGTGAGTGTCTCAAGGTGATGTTAGCATCGTGCTGAATTGCCGCTGCCCAAACACATCTGTACCCCAGTTCCTTTGAGGGCCATCCTCTTCCTTTCTGACCACCCCACCCTGGCCCCAACTCTAACCTTAACCAGTCTCTGTTCTGTGTGTAGGCCAGTCTATCTCCACTGCCTTGCGCCTTCTGTGAGTTCCCCTCCAGCGTCAAGTGGGTTGCCTAAAAGGGGCTCTGATATTAGCTGGCTGTGCCTTGTCAGTTCAAATCAAGTCCCCGCACCTCAAGCCCACCCTGCGGGCTAGTGCTTGACAGCTCTCCTTGTCAGCGCTCTGGTGAAAGGCAGGGGGCAGCAGCGCATGGGAACCAGTTAATTAGCAGTGACGACTACCAGGTTGGGATTTTTTGTTTAATGCTTAGTTAATTTTACACTAATTGAATTTAGACTTGGCTTACATAGACCGAGGTGAAAGGCTCTGCGTGGAGACCCGGGCTTCTCCAGCAGGTGAGAGAGAAATGTTCTTACTCTGGGATGAGCCTGGCCTCCTCTCATGAGCTGTGCGAATATTGGGAGGCTTGGAATTTCCCACAGGAGGATTGTTAGGTGTGTGCAAGGCAGCTAGAGTGCAGTTTACCCTCTGTGCCGTGGGGAAGGTGCCGGAGCTGGTGTGATCTGCGTTCTGTGTAAGGAGGGAACAGTGTAGCTTGAGTGAGGTCTAGGGGCTGGTCCCAGGGGTGGGCTCTTCACACACATTCTAGAAGTTCTACTTGAGCAGAAAGTGTCTGGGACATCTTGGCCCTGATGGTGGGCCCAAGATTTGCGGTGTGCAATGACAGCAAAATCGTCACAGTTTGCAGAGCACATGACTTCTACCCATGTATAGTATAAAAGCAGCCTGTGATATTTGTTCTTCAGAGGTTAATATGAGTCTTTTTTGAGACAACATGTTTTGTGTTTGTGAATCCGTCCTGGGTTTTTATAATTTGAACCTATGATTTTCATTGTTAATAATTGATAAAGGGCACAGTTATGAAAGAAGTCCAGGACTTCTGGTTACAGAATCATGATCCACCAAGGTGAAGAGAACAGTCCTTATGGAAAGGCCAATGGTTCTGTTTGGGGCTGGATTCTGTGGTAATCATCCTTGTGAGCACTACATTGCCCCATCAGTAGGGTGTCCATATGTCAGGGACTGTCTAGGCACATCAGGATATGCTTATTCTCTCCTGATCTTCCCTGCATTTGACATCTATGGAATGGATATGAGTCTCTTTATCTTGAGTCATAAGAATCCATAACACTTAAAAATCTGGGGGTGGGAGATGGTAATATAAGACTAATTAGTGATTAACTCTTGTTCCTCTAATATATAAAGTTTCATAAAATTTTTCTGAAAATTCTTTCAATTTCTTGTTAGAGCATCCTTTTCTTTCATGAATTCAACAGTTTCTCTTACCTCTTTGGGAGTATTAGTGATAGCTTTTAAAGTTTACATTTATTTTTTGTGCAAACTCCTCATTTCCTCTATATTGTTTATTTTAATGATCTCTTCTTCCATTTTAAAGTTTTCCCTTGATATCTGTTAATCCTTGGTTGCTTGCTCATGATTCATAGTGTGGGACTGAAAAATGCATTAGAAGCTCTAAATGTGTGGGGAATGGAGAACTCACTGACTTTGAGCTTCACCCAAGGGATGAGATAGGTGAATTGTTAGCTTTGGATCCTTTAATGTCCTTTTCTTCTGGTCTGTCTTCTAGGTGGTTCAAGTTGCCAAGAAAACTGTTAGATCTGTCTGTTAGATAAGGGTCTGGTGGCTGATGTTCCTGAGGCATAGTGCTAGTAGCCAGTGGAAGGAGGCTAAAGGTCTCTGTAGTACATGCATAGGGTATATAATCTATATACATTGGATGCAGTACCCAGGCCCACAACTGTGCATGGCATCCCTCAGTCAAGAGACTTTTTGTTTACACAGAGATTTGAAGACTTTTTATCAGGGTTGTTGAAGAGCACTTACCTGGTGATGTAGGAAAGAAGTAGAGATATAGGACCTAATTGATTTTCAACAAAGTATCACACAGTCCTTTTCCTTATGACCTTCTGTCCCCTCCCTAATGCTCACCTTTCAGTTATAGAAGTAGGTGGTGCTGCTAGTTCCTTAGATTTTTAAGGATCCTATAGTGTGATTTGGGTTCTGAAAGGGAACAAAATTAGATGTGTATATTCAGTTGGCCATCTTAACCCAGAATGCTGTATCATGTCTTTTAATTATTTTATTTTTTTGAACATATTATATATATATTAAATATTCAGTATGTTTTATATTTGAAATTCCCATATTTGAAGTCTTTCTGAGTTTGCTTCTATTGATTGTTGTCGCTGTTGACTCTTGTCCTTGGTTTTTATTTTACGAGTTTTGGAATTTGATTGTGAGTTTGGGTTAATTGTAACCTAGAGGGGATTTGTTGGGGCCAGCTTGGTAGATGATTTTGCTGGGCATTTAAGAACATTCTTATCTTGGATCGAGAATAAGTTCTCAGGTTCAGATTCTTTTGACCACACAAAAATTGGGAGGCCTAGCCTGTGGTCACAAATTCCTTCTGCAAGTCAGACTTTTTTTGATTAGTGAGCTCTTTTTTAGTCGTTGGGGCTCTTTGGAGTCTAGCTTCATAAAGGGCCTCCAGTTCATTTTTCTGTCTAGGGTGGGCCGCAGGTGTCACATTTTGCCCCTTAGATGTGAGGTTCTTAAAAATAAAGCAACGACCTGAGATTGGTGTCTGTCATCTGGGCTTCCAGTAGCTGCAGAGGCTTGTTTGTCTCACTGGCTGTGCATACTCACTTTTTTCAGGACTCAGAGAACTTCCTCAGTTTGCACACCTGTTTAGATATGCACAGAAAGTGTGTTTACACAAGCCTGGTACCTGTTTTCTTTTCTGAACTTCTGCGGTGAACGGAGCAGAGAAAGTTGGTTTTTTCTGATGGTCTGTCTACTGTTGCCAAGGCTCCCAGGCCCAGGTTCACGGTCAACAGTGGGCCATTTGCCATGGTATCTCCTCACCCCTTCCCCAACCACTGCACCCTGCTGCAGACCAGATTTCTGCCTTGCTCAGAAACTTTCTAGGATTCCCTCTTCCCTTTCTTGCTCCCTCCTCTCCATCCAGCTGTTATAAGAGGTTTTCCTTTGCTCATTTTTTCTTGTAGTGCCCTCTCCTGGAATACATTTCTTTGCCCACTTCCAACCACCTTGGTACCAGTCTTCTCCTGGTATTCCCATCTTCACTCTTGCTCATAAGGGATACTCCATTTGGCATTGTCTTCACTTTCCCTGTCACATGTGGCTGGTCTATATCTCAGCTATATTTCATGACTTGTTTCTAAAACTACCTCCTCCTGGGAAACTCCCCATTGAAAATGAGCTTTCCTGTCACTTTTTCTAAATTCCATGTACTTCTTTGTACTGTTTTAGAGGGACACACACACATGATTTTGCACAAAAGCTTTTAAATCCTGACTGATGAGAGCTGGAAAATTTGTACAAGGAAGATTCAGAATAAAATGTATTATCTTGAAAATACTTACAGAAATCAGATAGGTTGAAATTAATATTAATCTTGAGTGTATTCAATATTTAACTTTCTCTGTATTTAATGATCACATTGTTTATTTAAAAATCTATATGCAGGTAAATGTGCAAATCTTAAGTGTAAATCTCCCAGATTTTTATGTATATGCCTGTGTGGCCACCACTCAGATGAATATAGAAGATCTCTATCACTTCAGAAAGTTCTCACTCATAGCAATAGCCTCTTCCTTCCCATGCCAAGGTAACCACTTAAATTGAAGATAGCAAGAGTAAACAAATCTAATCTCAGCATCTCTTTCTTTGGACTGGTGAGTTTATTCTGATTCTGTTTACTTTAATAGCAAGTACTGATATGTTTGGATTTATTCTAGGATGTAGTAACTTTGTTTTCTCTACTTACAATAATTTTGTTTTTTTGATTTTTTAAATCCTTTTCCTCTCATATTTTAGTAAGCAAATTTAATTCTTTGGTCTGTATGTTGTATTTCTCCTGATGAAAGAATTTTCACATACTTAAGCCTAGAATTAATCAATATCTCTCTTCTTCCTTGAAAATCACAGGATCTAGGAATGTTTCAATTCCAATATCTTCCCTGCATTCTTTCATATTTCTATCTAGTTTAATTTTACTTTAAGAAAAACTACTTTAGCTTCTGTTCTCTGGCACTACCGAAGCTGCTGGGGTCTCCGCCGAGTCTCGGACGTCTGGAAGCAGGGCCGCTCCTCCAAGAACCATGCAGCATGGAAGCCAGAGCCACACCTCCCGCGTGGCCCTTCTGGCCAGCCGGACCCCTCAGATGAGAGCTGCACCGAGACCAGTGCCCGCAGCTCAGCCGCTGGCAGCGGTTCCCCCATCTGCCGTTGGCTCACCTGCCGCTGCACCCCGGCAGCCCAGTCTCATGGCCCAGATGGCAACCACTGCAGCTGGCGTGGCTGTGGCTCTGCTGTCGGGCATACGATAGGTCATGCCATCACTGGGGGCTTCGGAGGAGGAAGTAGTGCTGAGCCTTCAAGGCCTGACATCACTACCAGGAGCCTCAGGGAGCCCAGCCAGCGTACCAGCAGCCACAGCAGCAGTTTGGCCCATGCCACTATGAGATGAAACAGTTTCTGGAATGTGCCCAGAACCAGGGTGACCTTAAGCTTTGTGAAGGTTTCAGCGAGGTGCTGAAACAGTGCAGATTTGCAAATGGATTAGCCTAATCAAGAAGTTCAAATTGAAGATACAGGAAAATCACCTCTCATGACCAAGTTAATTTAGCATAAAAATATAATTAATAGTGAATATATAAAGTATAAAACCACCAGTTAAGCCTCTCCATCATTAATTACAGCTTTCTTCAGAATTGGAATGAAAAAGCATGTTCTTACTGAATAGAAGTTCATTGAGATGGTTTGAGTTTGGGGCTGGGAGGATGTTTGTGTGCCTCCTTAAATCACCTTTTTTGTGATGTTCTCATTTGTGAACTAATTAGAATAAAATGATTTTCTCTCAAAAAAAAAAAAGAAAAACTACTTTAATTAGTCAATTAATTTTTACCATCATTTCCTCCTAAGTTTTTGACTCCTTTACCAATTTCTTTGCTAAGTATTGCTTCTCACATCCTTCCCCATATGTTGAAGACCTGTTTTCTTCTTCCTTATGTACATCCTTTCATATCTTTCTCAGGCAGGAAACATCTGTGAGTCGGAAATTCTCCTATATTTTGAATGAAAAAGATTTTGTTCTCCTTTCACTCTTTTTAAAAAAATTAACATATAATGTATTATTTGCTTCAGGGGTACAGGTCTGTGAATCATTAGTCTTACACAATTCATAGCACTTACCATAGCACATACCCTCCCCAATGTCCATCACCCAGCCACCTTATCCCTCCTTGGCCACCTCCCTGTAGCCCTTAGTTTGTTTCCTGAGGTTAAGAGTCTGTTATGGTTTGTTTCCCTTCCTGGTCCCATCTTGTTTCATTTTTTTCCCTCCCTCCCTCCCATGACCGCCCGCCCTGCCTTTCAGATTCCTCATATCAGAGAGATCATATGATGACTGTCTTACTCTGATTGACTTATTTCACCTAGCATAATACCCTCTAGTTCCATTCATGTCATTGCAAATGGCAAGATTTCATTTTTTTTTTTTTTGATGGAAGCTTAGTATTCCATTGTATATATATACCACATCTTCTTTATCCATTCATCTGGGCACTTTCCATAGTTTGGCTATTGTGGACATTGCTGCTATAAACATTCGGGTGTGCAGGCCCCTTCAGATCACTGCATTCGTATCTTTAGGGTAAATACCCAGTAGTGTGATTGCTGGGTTGCATAGGGTAGCTCCATTTTCAACTTTTTGAGGAACCTCCATTCTGTTCTCCAGAGTGGCTGCACCAGCTTGCATTCCCACCAACAGTGTAGGAGGGTTCCCCTTTCTCCACATCCTTGCCAATCTCCTTTCACTCTTGGAGGAGACTTGAGACTTCTAAATTAATGTCTACTTTTCCTCAGTGCCTGGCTTGTGGAAGGCTTTTTTTGTTTTGTTTTTTCTTTTTAAATTCCAGTATCAGAGACGGAGCTGACTTCTGAGACTCAAAGGCATTTGCAAAGTGATTGTTGCCAGCTCTGGCTAAAAGGCATCTAAAAGACATGCTCTCATCCCTGGGGTGGCCTTCAAAAGAAACTGGCCCTTAGTCCTAGGGCCACATCTTTTCTGACCACTCTGCAGACCATCATAGTCCCAACTTACAGCTCTGGCTTGAATATAGCTGTACAAAGTGTTTAGGAGAGTAGAGATGCCATGCCCTTTCATGCCAGTGCTGTCTGTCGTGTCCTCATCAACTGCTCCCTATTGTGTTGTTCTTACATTTGCTTTTCCTGCCTTGCCTTTAAAGGCATTTGGGTTAATGTTGAGTACCACTGGTGTATACCTTCCTGTACTAGAACTACAGTCATTTTGTGTATATGTTAGTTCATTCATTCCAGTATATTCCAGGCACCTACTCTGTGAGAGGCACTCTACAGATGTTGGAGATCAAGCACTGAACAAGAGAGACCTAAGTCCCTAATCTTGTACAGCTTACATTCTGGTTGTGGGGAGCGTATAACCAACAGGTAGATAATTAAAATATATTGTGTTTAGTCAGTGGTGATTGCTAAGGGAAAATTAAGTCGGAGAATTGGGAATGGCAGTGTTGAAGGTGGAGTGGTTATAATTGTAAATAGGTAGTCGGGGAGCCCTCCCTAACACTGGAGCAGAGACCTATGGTGTGGAACCAGCACACCTTGCAGGAACTTGAAGGAGGAGCCTGTCAGACAGAGTGGACACCGAGGGCACAGGCCTGGTGGCAGGAAGGTGAAGGCCAGTATATGTTGTACACTGAGTCTGGTGAATAGTTGCCCCTGAGACCAGAGAGGGGAGCCAGATCACAATGGTGGAAGCTACTAGAAGGCAAATGGAAGTAGTTTTGGTGCTTCAATATAGGAAAAAGTACTCTCGTGAAATATCTGATCTATCGGGGTAAAAAGTTTTTATCTGAATCATCTCTCAAACTAGGAAATTGCAGTCTTGAAGGATGGCTGAAGATCACTGGTGTCCTATTTCATCTGAACCACTCAAGTGTAGCTTTCAAAGGCATGTGGATGTTTTTAAAAACTAATAAAAAGGAACTTGAGAGAAGTGGTCTTGCTACCTCTTAGGAAGAGCAACGTGAATAAGTTTATTATAGAGCACTGTTTTATTTCATGAGGCTGTTAATATGTGTCCTTAAGTGTCCATTATGTTTTTCTTTTACTCACCATGAGAGCCTATTTTGGGGGTATACCAGCAACCAACATTTAATTATGATTTGTGCAATGCACATATAGGCCTTGGTCCATTTGGGCTCCTATAAAAATACCATAGAGTAGGAAGCTTATAAACAACAAAGTTATTTCTCACACCTCTGGAGGCTGGAAGTCCAAGATCAAAGCATTAGCAAATTTGGTGTCTAGTGAGAGCTTAAGAAGGTTCTTTTTGCTGTGTCCTTATATGGCAGAGGGGGCAAGGGATCTCTGTGTGCTGTCTCTTTCTCTTTTTAAAAGATACTGGTTGATAGATAGATAGATTGATTGCATGACTTGGGGGAGGGGCAGAGGAAGAGAGAGAATCCCAAGCAGGCTCCATGCCCAGGATGGAGCCTAATGTGGGGCTTGATTTCAGGACCCTGAGATCATGACCTGAACCTAAATCAAAAGTCAGACGCTCAACCTACTGAGCCACCGAGCGCCCCTCTGTGGTCTTTGTGCTAAGGACACTATTCCCATTCATGAGGGCTTCACCTTCATGACATAATCACCTCCCAAATGTCCCACTTCCAAATACTATCATATTTGGGATTAGGATCTCAACATGTAAATTTTAGGAGGTTACAAACATTGGGTCTATAGCAGTATAATAATCTGGTTATAAGAATTTAAATATGTATAATCTGTTATTGTGAGTTATACTGCCGTAGCTCACTCTATGGTTGGCTTATAGTAATTGTTCCTCTTTTCACATCAAACTTGAGATTTGAATGTGACAGACTTAGGGAATCTCAGTGATGAGAATTTGTTCTCATTGATGATCAATAATGATGACTCATTATCTTTTATTTAACTGGCATATACGAGGTACTCCACAGAGCATTAAGTACATACAAACACGCACGTGCCTGCATGCATACACCCACACAAATTCTTTATTAGAATGGATGCATTAGAGAATTGGTTTGAATTTCCTGTATCATTAGTAAATCCCTGGACACACATAATGAAATTAAGAAAAAAAAATCAAGATTAAGTAAACCATTTGGCACATTGGTCAAATCAAGCTAAACAAAATACTTGTCCATTTCCCATATATATTTGTGTGGAAAATTGCAGGAAATTCACTCTTACATGTTTTTCAAGGTTCTGTCTAATGTTACTGTTTTCTGAAACTCATTACAGGAAAGAGCCAGTTAGGGTAAATTCTCTTCCTTCAAAGTCCCCTGTTCTGCTGCAGAGAATGAATGCCAGTACATTTAATGTGTGCTCAGAAGAAAAATTGCATTTAAGGAAGTACAGGTATTGGAGAGTGACGTGGGCAGGTAGCTGTTGAACCAATGTTAAGGGACTCTGGTCTTCTTCTATCTGATTCAGGTCAATTAAAATTTATTGGCCACCTACTGTGGAGTAATCAGAAGTATGAAATGTAAGATTCTCAAACAGCTTAAACTCTTGTTTATTAGCTACACTAGGTTTTATGACAGAAGAGTGGTATGCAGCAATATAAAGTGAGCTGCTACAGTGACCACGGAGTCTTAGCTTCCATCCGAAGAGAGAAGGAAGAGGCCCATGTTGCCTGGAGTCCTGGGGGACTCTGAGGGGGAGGATATGAACAGGACTCGATGGGTGCATAGATGGATGAGTGGATGGATGGATGGATGGAGGGATGGACGGGATTTTTGTGGTAAGAGGCGAGGGCAAGGGACAGTCTGAGCAAGAAGAAAAGTCTACAAAAAGCCTCAGGCAGGGATGAACTTCATATACCCACGAAACAGAAAGGAGACCAATGTGGTCCGAGTGGAGTGTTCATTTAATTGAAGGCAAACAAGGAAGAGAAAGTAAGTTTGACAGTAGGATACAATTTGGGGAGAGATCTCAAATTGAAGAATTTGGATTTTTGTTAGAAAAGAGGAATATTTCGTATGAATTGAGCAAAAATGATAGAGGAAGGACTTCCAAAAATTCTCTCCTCCAAAAAAGCAATGAGAAGACTGGGGGAAAAAATGGCCAGAATCAACTTTTCAGAACACTGGGAATTAACCAAACTCTGGCAGCAATCTGAGGAACACTGAGGTAAAATCTCAGACTGGTGACCTGTGGCATTTTAACTTACCTTGTCCCCATTCCTCTCTCTGGAGCTCTGCCCACAGTCACAGTGCACATGTACACCTTGGAAGCCATCAGAGAGGACAGTTGGGAGTTGGAGTTCCTTCAAAGCCTCATGACTCGAGAATTGCTATTTGACTTATCTCGTGGTTCCCTAGAGTACCCCCACTCACAAGGCTCCTTTTTTGTTCTCAGAGTTCATTCAGTAATAAGTCTTTTTTCAAGGTCATTTGTCAAAAATATTTAGGGGCAGTAGTTGAGCTTTAAGGCTGCCTGAGGTGGGGATAACAGTAGGGATAGAAAAAAGAATAAATGATTAAAAGGGAAGACTGGGGAAATGAGGTATCCATTGGGGATTTGGTAAATTCTGGCATATTCTTGGGAATCCCTAAGGGCACATGTTGGTATAAGTGGTGTGCATGCTGAGGCCTCCACACACATTCAGTAGTAAACTAAAACGGCCCTAAACTCTTGCCTTTGGCTCCTCTTGAGGCTCTGTGTGAGCAGGATGTGAAGGCAGAGTTGTCAATTGCCGGGCGGTGTGGAGAAGGCATGTCCATTGTACACTGAGAATTTTAAAAACACATGATTGAGAGAAAGTAAAGAAAACCTCAATAAATGGAAAGACATCATATGTCACAATGAGACACTGTTTCATACCCACTAAAACTCCATAATCAAAAAGAGGGACAGGGGCACCTGGGTGGCTCAGTCAATTAAGTGTCTGCCTTTGGCTCAGGTCATGATCCCAGGGTCCTGGCATCAAGCTCTGTGTTGGGCTCCCTGCTCAGTGGGGAGTCTGCTTCTCCCCCTTCCTCTGCTGCTCCCCTGCTTGTGCATGCTCTCGCTTTCTAGAAAATAAATTATACACGCACATATATATATGTGTGTGTGTGTGTATATATATATGTGTGTGTGTGTGTATATATATATATAAAGGGATGGGCAATAACAAGTGTGGGAAAAGGTGTGGAGAGTTTGGGACTCCCATGCATTCCTGGTGGGATTGTAAAATGGAGCAGCCACCTTAATGAATAGGTTGGCATTTCCTTAAATGGTTAAAAATAGACTTAGCAATGACCCAGGCATTCTGCTCTATGGCAATACTCAAGAGAAATGCAAACAGACACCCACTCAAAAACTTGTACCCAAGTATTCATAGTATTGTTTACAGTAACCCCAAAGTGGGTACAACCCAAATGTCTATCAATTGATGAGTGGGTAAATAAAACGTGGTATATTGACACCATGGAATATTACGCCGTCATAAATATGAATTAATTCTGTTTACATGGTACAACACTAATGCATCCTGAAAACATGGTAAATGAAAGAAAAAGACAGAAAAGGACACATCTGATATGATTTTCTTCATGTGAAATGTCTGGAATAGGCAAACCAAAGATGTATAAAGTAGATTAGTGATTATCAGGGCCCGAGAGAGGGGTTAATAGCACTGACTACTAATTGGTATGGGCTTTCTTTACTGAGTAAGAAAGTATTCTAAGGTCAGATAGCCATTGTGGTTGAATAAATTGGTGAACATCATAAGAACCACCAAATTTTATACTTTGTAAATTTGAATTTTATAGGTGAATCCTGTCTCACTAAAAAAAGGAATCTTTGGGGGCGCCTGGGTGGCTCAGTGGTTTAGGCTGCTGCCTTCAGCTCAGGTCATGATCTCAGGGTCCTGGGATCGAGTCCTGCATCGGGCTCTCTGCTTGGCAGGGAGCCTGCTTCCTCCTCTCTCTCTCTCTCTGCCTGCCTCTCTCCCTACTTGTGATCTCTATCTGTCAAATAAATAAATAAAATCTTAAAAAAAAAAAAAGGAATCTTTGAAGGCCTTTTAACATAATGATTTTTTAAGAATGTAATGTATTTTCCTAAACAAATAGCTACCTAAATAACATAAAAAATCATTTATTAAGAATGTAATGTACTTTCCTAAATAATGTACTTTCCTGAATAAATGACAGGTAAGGTCAGAGCATAAAAAGATTAGAGTCAGGAGAACCCCAGTTAGGAAAAACTTCATCCTGGCAAAAGAGCACTAGATCAGGAATCCAGGGAATTTCTTTTTTTTAAGGTTTTATTTATTTATTTATTTATCAGAGAGAGAGAGAGCGCGCACACGCATGCACAAGCAGGCAGAGAGGCAGGCAGAGGCAGAGAGAGAAGCAGATACTCTTCTCATTAAGGAGCCCAATGCAGGACTCAATCCCAGGACCCTGGGATCATGACCTGAGCTGAAGGCAGACGTCCAACAACTGAGCCACCGAGGCGGCCCCCAGTTAATTTCTTTCCTGGATTTTCTGCTCACAAACTTCTAGCACCTAACAATGCCCAGCCATGGAGTATGTTAACACATCTATCTATTTATTTATTTTTAAGATTTATTTATTTACGTAAGAGAGAGGGAGGAAGAGAGAGAGAGAGAATGAGTGTCAGCACGGGGAGCGGAGAGGCAGAAGGAGAGGGAGAGAGAGAATCTCAAGCAGATTCCCTGCTGAGGGCGGAGCCCAATGCAGGGCTTGATCCCATGACCGGAAGATCATGAGCTCAGCTGTAATCGAGAGTCAAACCCTTAACCAACTGAGCCATCCAGATGTCCTAAATACATTTCTATTGAAGCTTAAGTCAAAAGGCCTGTATTGTAATCTCCAGGGGTGTGTGTGTGTGTCTGTGTATAGTGCTGTTCAGTGGGTAAACTTTCTCTTCTGTAAGACACAAATTCTTTGTGGGGAGAAGCAAATTGTATCCAAGTATAAGAATATTATGTTAAAAAACCCAATTCATTTATGAATTAATAATCATAACAATAATAAAATAATAAAATAAAAAGACTACACATCCATAACTCCAGTCCTGGCAGATTGGCTCGTGACTTAGAATTAATTTTTTAGAGACCAAAGATTTGCTTTTTCCCAGCCATGGTTTTGTCTAGTTTTATTTAAATACATTACAGGGTATATATCGCATATTATATATATTAGATATTACAAGTGTATTAGGTATAATAGTACCCAATATATGTTACATATTGTCTATTCTATATATCCTATTTATGGTAATATATATTTACATATGTATACATATGTGTGTATATGTACATACATAAATGACAAGAAACTGGGAGAAGTAACGTCTTAAATTTGCTAGGAGTTTCATCTTACCCTGTACTATTTAGAGATGCCCACATTTCAAATATGTTTCTGATTTTTTATGTGAAAATATAAAAAGCCGCTCTAAGAATAGGAAGCCAGTTCAGGAACGAAACTTCCTCTCTTGCTTTAAGGGATGTGTTTTCCTATGCAAATGTAGCAAAGCCCAGAAATTAGCAATGACTGCTAAATTAACACACTTGAAGAGCTTGGCTGGTTCTAATAGGCAGTCAAATGGTCTTGTTACATTGTAATGGTGCCAAGCTAATTGAAGTGATTACTGTTGCTCATGAGCAGCCTTTTTGAAGTAGAAGTCTTTTAAATTATCCATAGACGTTAAATGTCAGACACTATTGTGTAATTATACTTTGTAAATGCTGAATGTCATAAGGCATCACAGGTAATTGAGGTTTACAGAGAAGAGCTTTTTCTAAACCTAATTGGGCATCAACTCTTTGTCACTTTTTCTAAATCTAATTGGGCATCAACTTTTTGTGCCAGGGGACACTCCGATGCCTTGCAGTCTCCCTTTCTTCCCCACCTTCTCTGGCTACGCTTACTCATGGGGCCCCACATGTCATGACGGTTCCAAATCATTGAGCTTAAAAACCTCTCTGTCCCATCCTCCAGAATCTTCCGGGACTGTTCCACTTGTTTGGGTTATCACAGGCTGAAGCTTTCTGGGAAGCCGGGTATGGCTATCTGAGGACAGGGTGGGACCATCAGAATGGAATATCAAGTCCTTTAAAATCTCAGAGTGATTCCAGAATGTTCTGCGTGTTCTGGGATTTTTATCTCTGTGTTGTTGTTGTTGTTTTTGTGTGTGGTTTTGAAAAAATATCTCTCCATGGTATTAGAAAGGGAGGTTTTCATGGCCCTAACGTAGCCCTCCCCATTTTTCCCATTTTTATTTCTTAGCTCCTATTAGAACACATGTTAGGGTTCCGAGTTTTCAAGAATTCATAGGAAGCAATTTTCCGCACTGCTCTTGTGACAACAATGTTAATCATAAGTCAAACTTTGGAATCTTTAGATGTCTTGCCTGTGTGGGGCACTTACTTGAAAATGACCCAACAGCTAAACTGGACTCTTAAATCCATCAAGGTGTCCCACTGCTGGCTGTCAATCCTCTCGCTTGGCTCACTGGGAATGCAGTCTCAATTCCTGACATAGTGGCTGGCAGGAAATACAGAAAGTCATTCTTATTGCATAATTCTTGATACATGTGTTCAATTGGTCACTAAATTTTATTAAATAATACTATTATCTCATTGTGATTTTACGTCAGGGCCCTCATTGTGCATTTTCAGCAGGTAGCAATTTATGAGAGTCCTAGTTTTTTTGTAAAACTATCTTTATCTGTGCTTTTAAAAAGCATTCATTATTCTCTATGATAAATTAAGTTCTGATTAAGGCATTTTCTGCCCCACACAAGGAGATCGTAGAAGAGGAGTGTCAGGTGCATAGAAAAAAGCATGTGGATGTTTTCAACACTATGAAAACAGAAGCTGGATAAAGTCTTGCTGAGTGTGTTTTGGAAAAGTCTGATTTCTGTAGATGGATGCAGAGACGTTCATGTAGATTCTCGCAATGGTCAGACCTTATTACGGGCTTCAAAGACACATTCTTATTCTTTGATTATGATTTTTTTCATTGTGATATTGAAAAGGCAAATTAAATGAGGACTTTTTATACATTACCAGGAGTGTACAGATACTTGTCAGAAATAACACTAAGCCGTGAGTGTAGTTTTTCTCGCATCACTTTTGAAGGTGGCTTTTATGATGTGCCTGTCGGAGAATAATTAGGTTCAAGGATATTATTAAAGTTGTTAAAAGTTTAAAGCAATAATATGCAACGTGCCACACAAAATGTTGAATTAGACATGGTTTTTGCACAATGAGCTTATGCATACCCTCTCATTTTGCTTCCCTCTTAAACAAATTATATCCTTCCTGTTAAAGTTCTCACCCCTAGGTCTGATAAGTCTTGTCTTTCTTCTTAATTAGTGTCTCTATCATTCCTGGTGTAACAGGGTGACTTAAACTGGAGGAGGGGGGAGAGCATTGTTTTTACTGATGTGATGACTGAGATGTGCAGGGACTTGTGTTTGGCCACAATTTTGAAATATCATCAGTCATCTCACACTTCTCTAGGAATCCTCAAATAGAAGCAACAAAGTGGGGGCTCTTTGTGCAAAGCCTTTAACTAGCAGACTTGCTGGACCATGGCCATGCAGCTGCAGATCAAGGCAACGTATCAGTCAAGTGCCCATCCCTGGCTGCTCCCCCGTGTTCCAAGGGCAGGTATAGCCTTCTCAAGGTGAGAGTGCTGGTGGCTTTGTGGGTGTGGTCATCAGTGGTGGTAGTCGTTATTTTCAGCTGTTACCCCTCAGACACAAGGTGGGCTTCTCCTGTCTTGCAGTGAGTTGGGGGTTGGGTGAGGAATTCTGGCCAGCGAGTTGTGAAGAGAAGTGATGGGTGTCATTTTAAGCCTGGAGCACTTATTGTCAGTGTGAGACCTCTTAAGAGCACTTGTTCTGCTTATCATGGTGACTGGCAATATTCCAGACGGTGGCTGCTTTGTCAGAGCCAGGAAACGTGGAGTGGAGTCTCCAGCTGACCCTTAATGGACAAATAGGATGAATAAGAAGTAACTTTTCTTGTTATTGGGCTTTTCCTGGCGCGGCATAACTTAGCTTCCCTGACTGACTCGCCATAGCCAGACCAGTATTTCACTGAAGGCCTCTATCAGAACTCACATGTGTGAGGACCCTTGAGAGGCAGTGTGAGTGAATGAGGTTTGCAGGGCATGTTAAAGACATGGACATGCCTTGCTTGCATATTAGATATATAGACCCATTCCCAGCTTTGACAAAGGTGTATGTTCTCCAATGTGTGTGTGTGTGTGTAACAAGTAGACTCTGTGTTCTTTCTTTTCATACCTCTCCTTGAGAGATGATAGCCCTGGCAAATACTTCTCTATTAGTTGTGAAAACAGTGGTCAATGGTCAAGTATGATGATAAATGACTACTGATCCCCGCCAGGCATCAGTAAGTGTGGGGGACACCATAGCAAAGGGGGTCACTGTGAAAATTGGACCACACAAAGCCTGTCTAAAGGAGGCAGCTGGTTTTACTTAGGTCAAGGCAATTTCTGATCTCTGGGAATGTGCACAGGATTCCTAGTTCTTAAGATTTTCCAGGAGAAGTTTGTGTGTGAAATGTTCTAATTTTGATATAATCATCAATTTAAAAAATTGACGGAATAAAAAAAATATGTCCTAAGGCTAATACCTTATAGATTTTGGTCTCTATCTCCCACAGCCTGTGATTCACAAACTAATAAAATCTTCATTTGAAGAGGTTACATCTTAAAAACAGAATAAGCATATATCAATTGACAATGTACTGACACAACAGAATAATAATGATCAGCAAATATTTGATAACCTATTATATTTTAACATTGTGCTAGGTACTGTGAGAGGTACTAAAAGAAAAAAAACGAGTGGGCCCTGACTTTGGGGAACTCACAACCTAGTTGGGGAACAAATGAAAAGAAAAAGTATAATATATAAGAAACACTAGAAACAGTATAAAAAGAAATGAAATTGTATCAGGTTCTCTGGAGAAAGAGCCCATCGGAGATATATTTAGTATTCTATATATAGTTGACTCTTGAACAACGTGAGCTTGACCTGTACACTTCCATTTATGTGTGGATTTTTTTCCCAATAAATACAGCACAGTACTGTAAAGCATGTTTTCTTCTTTACTAACATTTTCTTTAGCTTATTGTCAGAAGACTGACACAAAATATGTGTTAACACAAAAAACATGTTAATTGACTATGTTATAGTAAACCTTCCAGTCAACAGTAAACTATTAGTGGTTAAGTTTTGGAGGAGTCATAAGGTATATATGGATTTTTTTTAAAGGTTTATTTATCTTAGTGTGTGTGGGGGGGGGGATGGGCAGAGAGAGAGGAAGAGAGTGTCTTAAACCAGAACAACCCCTGAGATGATGACCTGAGCCAAAACCAAGAGTCAAACATTCAACCAACTATGCCACCCAGGTGCCCCTATACATGTGTTTTTGACTGCATGGAAGGCTGACATTCCTTATCCTCACGTTCAAGGGTCAACTGTGTATGTATGTATATGGATATACATATATAGTATTTGTATATCTATAGTATATATGTATATATATATGTATATATGTATATAATATCTATACATCTAGAATATATATGTGTATATGTATATATAATATCTATATATCTAGAATATATATTCAAGGGTCAACTGTATATGTATATATAATATCTGTATAGGATATATGTAGAAAACATATATTCTATATATAGATATATTCTACACACACACATACACTTATTTAGAGAAAGATTTATTATAGGAGTAAATAACTGATTGATTCTGATTGGTAATGAGGCTGGGATGTGCCCTGATCTTCCATCTGCATGCTGGAGGCCCAGGAAACCGTGCTGTTATCTGAGGACCTAGGACTGGAGAGCTGGTGGTGTAGATTTCGGCCTGAATCTGAAGGCTTGAGAATCAGGAGCACCAAGGTCAGGAGAAGATCAGTGTTCCAGCTCAAACAGGCAGAGTGAATTCAACCTTCTCCTGCCTTTTCCTTTCTCTTAAGTCCTTCAGCCATTTGGTTCTCCCACACTGGGGAGAACCACCTGCTTGCTCAGTTCACCAATTCAAATGCTAACCTGTTCGAGAAACATCCTCATGGACACATCCAGAGATCATGTTTAACCAGCTATCTCAGTATCCTGTGACCCCGTGAAGTGGACACATACAATTAACCATCAGATACACTGCGTAAGAAGGTGTAGTTCATGGCTATACTTTGCAACAAAGACTGAAGTGTAGTTAGAGAGGATGGAACAGACCTGGAAGGAAGAAGTGGGATTGAGCAGAAGGCGGAAGAATAGTGGGGTAAGAGAATGGTGGATACTCCATGTGAAGGTGACACTGAGGGACAAAAAGCGGGGGTGGGGGGTGGGGGTGGTGTTGCTTAATTAGAGTAGAAGGTGCCCAGGGAGAGCAAGAAAGAGAGTGTGATTGGGAGAGAGTTCAGTTGCAGCGTACTGGGCTAAGGACCTTCAAAGTAAGGCAGAGGCAATGACTTTTGCTTCTGTAAGAGGCGGTGGCTCCTGGCTGCAACCAGGACATCAAGAGGAGACAGGCCACCAGAGTCCAGGCCAGCTCTCCACACATGAGCATTGGTTGTGTGGATTGGAACATGTCATTTATGGTCTGTTGTCCTAGTTTTTATAGGTGTGAGTTGAATGATATCAGTGCTGGACCCACATAGGACGTTTATTAAAAACAGAGATGGGGCACCTGGGTCACAACAAAGTGTTCAACTCTTGGTTTCGGCTTGGGTGGGGCGATCAGCCCCTGGTTGGGCCTTGTGCTCAGCGTAGAGTCTGTGGAAGACTCCTTCCCCTCCCCCGTCTCCTTATTTGGTGTGCGCATGCGCGCTCTCTCTCTCTTTTTTTTAATTAAAAAAAAAAAAAAAAGTTGCTGGGTATGAACACCTCCAACCTTCTGAAGATAGGGATTTTGAGTGAGCTCGGCAGAGGATTCTGACGCATGCTGACGTTGAGGAAACCAGCCCTTCAGATTCACGGGTTGGTGAAATAGAGGACCAGAAAGAAGCTCACTGAGCTGGTGAGTAGCGTGAAACCAGGGGCGGGAGGCGACCAGTCTGGCATTACTGTGCAGGTGGGATTAGGGAAGGAAGTCAGAGTCCATTCCTTCCCTCCCATCCAAGCCAGATTAACCTATTTACCATCTCCTCAATGTGGCTTACCTGATTTCACTTGGAAATCTTAATCTGGAACCACCCTGGGGTAGGTTCTTGTTTAGTCATGAGGCTTAAAGCGTTTTGATAGCTTCTGTGAGCGGGAAGTTAGTTCGATTTCAAAGTCTCTTTGTTATCTCTTCTTGTTTCAAATGCTTTCTTGGTTTTTGGTCCTAGATGTTCAGATTGCAGTAAATATGGAAACAGGAAATCAAGCACTGTTGAGATTAACCATATCCCAGATTTTGGACTGACTTCCCAGTTGATTGTCTCCCTCATCCTTCCACACATGCATTTCTTTTCTGCCTCCTTCATCTCAGAGGCAACTGTGTTTATGTCCTTGGCTGGGACGTGTTCCAACCTGTTGTCAGAGAGTTCAGTCTCAAACACCTAAAGAGGTCCCATGCATGACTGCTAAAATATTAAGAATCAAAATTACATCTGATAGCTGCACAATCCCTAAAGAGAGGAAAGAAGACTTTGCTTAAGGCAGAATGCACTAATCCATTGCATTAGCAAGTTGCCAGAGCTGTCCAAGTCAGTGTTTACTTTTGTCAGAAGCAGGAATAAGGTAAAACACACGGGAGAAGGTTCCAGCACAGAGAAATTAGTGCTAAATTAAGATGCAAACAACATGTCCTGAGGACGGAAAACAATTTAGGGAAATGAAGCAATTGGTAAATATTGTTTGTTACATTGATAGATAGGCTGTGGCAGCCATCCAAAGTTTGCATTTAATTTGCAGCCAAAAATGCCTGTTGATTTGACAGAGCAGTTACATGTGTGCCAGAGGACCTGTTCTCCGATGTGGGCGCCAGTGATGCCTATTGGTGGGAAGACTTCTGAGGAATATTCCAGTGTGTTGATGCAGTGACCCCAGTTTATGTAGATTTTGCCTATCAATCTGTACATTGCTTAGGGAATAGGACAGGAGTGTTGAAATAAAAAAGAATCTGAATTTTTTTTTCAAGATTTTATTTATGTAGTTGACAGAGAAAGCGCACAAGCAGGGAGGTAGAGGGAGAGGGAGAAACAGGGTCCCTAGTGAGCAAGGAACCCAGTTCAGAACTTGATCCCAGGACTATGGGATCATGACTTGAGCCAAAGGCACATGCTTAACTGACTGAACCACCCAGGTGCCCCAGGAATCTGAAATTCTTATTATGAACTATTATTAATCTATTCATGATCTTTCCCATATGCCCATATGTTAGATCACATTAAAGGTGAAGAGGGGTGATGGTAGATACATCATCGCAATGTACCTAAGTTGACATTTTTAATCATTTCTTTTTCAAGACCTACTATGTGTGAAGCAAAGTCCTAGTTTTTTTTTTTTTTTTTGAAAGAAACAGGAAAAAGTTTATATGTGATTCAGACCCTCAAGGAACCTATGTTTTGGTCTGCTAGATGACTTTCTACCTATCCATGAGTAGGCTGATTTTTAGAAGCCTGGTCTCAGGACTCATGAAAGAAAGAAGTGGGTGAGTTTTGGCAAGAGCTGGTTATGTGGTGAGGAAGACTCTGTCCTTTATGAAGGGCTTGGTGGTGGTATTGCTCATTCTAGTCTCCTGTCCGGCATGCAGACCTACAAGAAATCCAACCAGAGTGTGATTGCTCTTTGTCTCCTTATCACAAAAGATGGAAATTGACAATACTATCTTTCAAGTTCCTTCCTGTTGTAGCATCTGTGTAATCTAAGGGCTTGGTGGATCTTCTGGTTTCAAGGGAGCACTGAATGTGACTTCCAGGAGGGGCTGGACAAGTCCATCCTTCTTACCATAAAGGGGGACTAGCATATAGGACTCTTACACTTAAGTCTCATATGGACGTACTTAGAGAAAGGAAGATCGAAAATTTTTATAACAACAACACTAGTATTTATTCAGACCTCATTATTTGCCAGCCTCAGTCTGATGTCTTTTCCATTAATTAGCTCTTTTAGTTCACAGAACAGCTCTGTGAGGCAGCTGTTTATATTATCTTGGTTTTACAAAAGACACGAAGTCCAGAGAGGTCTAGAAATGTGTCCACGTTTACACAGCTAGTAAGTGGCGGAGTCAGCACTGAAACCAGGTTGTCTGACATCAGAGCTCATACCATAGTGAGTTGAAATGAAGGGATTTGCAGAAAGCCATCAGGAGAAATTCAGAAGATTCAAGGAAGTATCTCTTGGAGGAAAAAGAAAATCCCAATTTATAATCCCCATGTATCATCTGATACTTCCCATCTCCAGTTAGATTTCCTTAGTATTTCTCATAAAACTTTTCAGCATGGGTACATTTGAAGAAGAATTAGGATTCCAGCAATCAGTGTGACTTGATATAATGTAAGAGCGATGCAAAGCTCAGCCCACCATAAAATAAAATTTCAGAGGAAGCGTGACCCCGTGATGTGTTGATTTGAGGCTGGAGCTGTTACTGGGTACCAATTTCAATTACACTGAAGGTCCCATCTAATTATCAGGAAACTGAAGATGCTCTCCCACCATCGGCCAAAAATTATATACCATATCCGATGGCCCCTGGAAGGAATACTGATAAATGTTTTTCTGAATGCATTTTACATGTATTGATGTGCTGTAATTACAAAGAGATATTGGCAAAAATGCTGGGAAATTCTCATAAGCTCAACTTAGTGGGTAAGCTAATAGATATTTCAAGCACTAGTTTCATCTTCCAAAGCTGGGTGCTTTTGTTCAATGTTTTGCTTTTTAATTAAAAGCAGTTTGATAAACACTGCATTCTAGAAACTTTTATTCCACCAATACTTATTGAAAACCCTCAGTGTGCCCAGCTAGGAGCTGTGGAAGAAATCATGTTAGTGCATGACAAGATTTCCTACCTTCAAAGGATTTATTGTCTTTGAATTCTAATGCTCTGAAAAATAGAAAATAATACAATTGGATGCTGGGATACTTGTTTAGGATGTTATTTTAAGTTTACAAAGGCTTTCACACGTATCTCCTTTGATTCTTTCAATAATCTCAGGAGCTAGTTGATACTACTATTTCATAAATGAAGAAATGGGGCATCTGAGACACTAAGTGATGGTCACTTCCGTGCCGGGAGGGGACCTCGTTTTCTGCCTCCCAGCTTGGCTCTCCCACCATCGTATACAGTTTCCTTTGGCTGAAGTGGGTAAAACCAACACCCATTGTGACCGGTATGGGGTGGGAGTGCCTGTCTGGTGCCACATCCTCTCTTGAGAACATGGCACTAGGAGTGGTTTGGGCTTATGCTTGGGAGACCTCTTTTGAAGAATATTCTAGAAACACAGCCAGGTTTCATTCACTATAATGCAAAGATACGGGAAGAAGACCACCATCCACAAGCTAAGGAGAAAGGCCTCTGAAAAAAACAAAAACAAAAGCAAAAACCCAGTCTTGCTTGCACTATGATCTCAGACTTTGAGCCTCCAGAACTGTGAGAAAATAAGCCCCCGGGTCTATGGGACTTTGTCATGACAGCCCTCCCAAACTAATGTAGTTAGTTTAAAATTACTTTAAATTGGTTAGTCTTAATATTTACCCTGTGTGTCACTTAGATGTTTGACATGAAATGGAACTGAACTCAGATGGCTCAAATAGAAGGCTTTATTGAAAGTGCTATTTAGAGAAGTATGGGGAGGCTAAAAGAAGCCACAGAGGCTAGCAGCTGTGGGGAGGTGTTATTGTGCTTGGGGCTAAGGGAGCAGGGTGGAAAAGAGGCCCCCTGACCAGTGAGAACTGGAGCAGTAGGGAAGGGACGGTCCAGTAGGAGCTGCTGTTATGGGAAGATGTGACTAGTGTTCTAGAAGGGTTGCAAAATGGGGAGGGTGAGGTGCAGAACTGTACAAGCATCTGTCAAGTGCTTTCTGATCTCTTATTAGAGTCTTCATGTGGCCCAGAAAAGCTAGAGAACAAGTCAATGTGGAAGATGTCATCTGTGTAGGTCTGCTCCCAGAGATTCTAGAAGGGCCAAGAAGGGTGGTCAATAAATGGTGGCAAGGAACAGAGAGTCACTTTATAAAACAATCAGCATTATTGCTATTCAGCAGAATGCAGAAACCTAGGGGCTAGAAGTATGGACGTCGCTGCTGATCTTAGAAAAATAATATCAAACTGAAAATGACTCCCCTCTCTCCTTGTTGATCACTTGTGATTTTCCTGTATTGTGTTTTATGCGGGTAGCTGGAAGATTTTTCTCAAAAAGTCACTTGTTAAGAGTAGAAAGACAAGTCAGCTCTTGCAAATGTCTCTGTTTAGAGTTGAGAAAACAGAGGCACAAGAAAAAAAAGAAGACTCCTCACAGCAGGTCTGTGGAAAACTCAACCAGGACCACTGAGCCTGGAGCTCTGCCCTGACCTCGTCAGTCAGAATGTGGAGTGGTAGGACAATGTTTCAGGTATAACAGCTTAAAAAAAAAGTGAACTGAGCAACTTCTCTAGGAATTTGTTGAGACAGCAAAGGAGGGGAGAAAAGGGGGAACCAAGGTTTGATTCTATTTTGAGACGTGACTGAAGGAAGGCTGTGTGATTCGGAAGCAGGCAGATGACCAGCGTGCCAGTCAGCTGCGGTCAGTTGGTGGCGACTCTGTGGGGCCAGGCAGGGAGGGTCTGTGAGGTAAACCCCAGCCCCTGGGTGGGTCGTTGGCAATGCTCAAGCAGCAACTCTCGGCATCCTTGGTTTCTCCTTCCTGGTTCCTCCCTTATCAAATATTTATTGTCAACAACGGGCAGTTCTGTTTGCACACAGTGTGATGGGGTAATGAGATAGTTAGGTTTCCTCCTGTTATTGATGGGGAGTGCTGATGGCATGAATAATTTCCTCTTTTTACAAATGGGAATTTAATTATTGATGCCTTGTTTAGGCAGTGACAAAGGTGTTACCAACACACTGTAGTTGGAGGCCTTGGCGGGCATGAGGATCTGGGGTTCGTGGGGGGATTAAACTGGCCTAATTGCTTAGAAGGAAAGTGTATTTATCTACACACACACACATTTAAATATATATATATTCTATATATGCTGTCTGAAGAAATTTTTATCTAAAACATGTCAGAGGAAACGAATCTCTAAAACCTGATCCTAACAGAGGGCCAGCGAATCCATCAATGGGACCCTCGTCCTTTCACACGCGCACGGAACATTAATTGAATTCTTAGCATCACAGGCCGAATGTTTATTCATAGAAACAAGGATTTCTGTGGACTGACAACTCACATTCGCTCTTAAGAGAAAAAGACCACGAGGTTTCTAACTCAGTGTTTTAATTTGATGGCTTTCTTTGAAAGTCTTCAGGGCTCTCTAAACACGAGCCCCAAGCCAAAAAGAAAAGCCACACACTACAACATATTTCTCAATGAAGAGAAGTTTTCATTCTTCTTTCTTTCTTTCTTTCTTCTTCTTCTTTTTTCTTTTTTAAGTGGTGTCTCTCCCTCTGATAGTGTGAGATGAGGTGGATTTCAGAGAAAGCAAACCCTTTACTTAGGTCAAGGAACCCTGATATGGGGAAATAAGAGTCCGAGATCCTGATGAAGATAGGAGGGCAGTAAAGCAGGCCCCTCACACTAATGTGCTCTTGAATCGCTTGGGATTTTGTTCCTGTGCAAATTCTTTTCAACAGATCTGAGGCTGGGCCTGAGATTTCTGCCTCTCTGACAACCCTCCCCCTCCCAGGGTCAAGCCAGGGCTGTGGGTCCATGAGCCACACCTTGAGTAGCAAGGATTATTGGAAAAGACAGCATATCCTAGAGATACGGAATTTTAAGATAAACTGTAATGATGCTTTAAAATTTTTTATTCTTTATACTTTTTTATTGGAATAAGTACATTTTCTGCCCATCTGCCTCAAACAACTTCTTGCCACAAAAACCTCATTTCTTTTAAGTTTTTCTGATTTTTTTTGTTATACAGGGTACAGATTTATAGTGGCTGGGATAGGTTGGCCTCAGAAGAGTTTTTTCATTATTTTTAAGATTGAAAGCCACCTTCACAGGTAGAGCCAACCAATCTCTGAGCAGGGATACGAAGCCCCTTCCGGGTTTACTTGGGACATTCAGCGAGCATATCCTACCCAGTCTGAATCTTTCCTCCTTCATTTGAAGCCTTCTGCTCCTCTGAACCCTTTAGCCAACCTGTTAACTGTCAGAGGTTCAGGAAAAGTGTGACTTTTTTTTTCTCTAAGTGACCGTCTATCTCATCATCAGTTGCTGTCCATTCTCCAGAACAGACCTGTTAGCCATGGCCCCAAAGGTCCTCTCGTGACTACCCACTTTGTAAACTCTTACTGCAGCGTTCAGTGCAGCCTCTCCCCTCAGGTTGTTAAGTGCTTTTTCCATAAGGCACCTGGGTCAATCATTCCAGGTAAATGAGAAGAAACAAAAGTTGAGAGAAGGAAAAAAAAAATCCTCGCAATAACAAGATAGAAAATTGCTTGAGATTGCACGGAGCATGGTGTCTGTATGCAGATGTATGTAAATGATGAATAAGCCAAAGAGAGAAAGCAGTGTTACCCACTCCCTAATTGCGCCCCACACCTGGAGGATGACAAGGCTCCCTGAATAATTTGGCACCTCCCCACCCCCACCCCCCACCCAGGCTCCCCACTCAAACAAACCAAAATGTTAGGGAGCTTGGGAAGAGCCCTGAAAGAAATTTCCTCCTCTCTCTCCCTCTGATGGTGGACCCAAGCCCCAATTGGCCAAGGATGGGCCACAGTTCCCACCCTCTTGGTGGCAGATACCTCTCTGCCCTGACACCTTCCAGAAGCTTCACAGGGACTGAAGGTAAATCATCTCCCTGATCAAGTGCTGAAGAATCAATAATTATTAAAAAAAAAAAAAAAAAAGAAGAAGAAGAAAGAAAAGAAAGAAAGAAAGAACAGTGTGGGGATTGTGGAGTGGTGGAGAGAGGAGATGGGTATGTGAGAGAGGAAGGAAGGGATCTCAGACCAATTATTTTTCTACAAAATACTTTATGTGACAACAGCGGCAGGCCCCAAAGGGCAGCGTGTAACAACAAAGCCTAATTAGAATGATTTCAGTGTAATCATTAACTCGCATCTAACACCTACGAGAGTATTTCTGTTTAAACTAAAACATGACCTGCATGAAGGAGAGGCCTTGTAAACTGTCTCTGAGATAAAATATGTGACAGGAAAGGTCAGAGCCACACTCATTTGAATTTCAAGTAGGGAGTTGCCTCCGTGGTGGCCAGGGTAGCAGGCCTAGCCACTGCACTTTCCCAGGCCTTCCTGGCAGCCGAAGCAGTGGGAGAAATCCTCTAGGACTAATTACCAGGATTGCAAAACAAGGATTTTTCTTCTCTTGCTGCTGCCTACTCTCCCTTCGCCTCTCCCAACCAGGGAGGGAGGAGAGGGCCTCTAATGATGTTTGGAGAGAGAGGTGATTTTCCTTTGTTGTCGCTATGAGACTGAAGGTCACTGCTGAGTGGCCTCATCCGCCTGATCCAGACACCTGCCGGCTGGCCCCTGGGCCAGACCTTGCCTAGTCTGGCCTTCCTCGCACGTCCTCCTGCCAGCCGAGCAGGGGAGGGCTTGCTAATAAACTCTCTTCCCAGCAAGAGTGATGCCAAGGCATTGCCTTCCGCTGGGCTGTGTAAAAGCAGCTATCAAATCAGCAAGATACAACTTGATTTGCAGGTCTCCAGTGAAATTTAAGAAGGCGAACTGTAAAACGTTCAGGGAAAAGGAAGCATGAAAACATTTTTAAGGAAAACATTTAAAAAGTCAGAGACAGACATAATAATAAAAAAAAGTTGGCAGGGAAGGTTTTATTTATTCATTTTGAAACATTGCAAAGAGCTCTGTTAGCAGCATTTATCTGCCTTTTTTTTTTTTTTAAAGGCAGCCTCAAAAGCAAGTGAGTTGAATTCATTTCCTTTTTCCTTCTGTGACTTTTTAAAGCATTATATACAGCGAGATCTTTTTTGCACTTCTGGGAATTTATAAAGCTATAACATTTAGTCCATAAGCCTGACTTGGCGAAACCTCCTTCCTTTCCCCTTCCTCACCAGCCTGTGCTGCAGGCCCTTTCTCTTTGTCCTACAGACTGACCGGTCTGTTCCCCTTGGTCTCTTTGTGATATTTCCTTCAGGTTTGTTTTTTTTTTTTTTTAACTTTTTAAAAAGATTTTATTTTATTTTTATTTTTCATATTAAAATTCAAAATTTTATTTTATTTTTTAAAGATTTACTTATTTGGAATGCACGAGCAAGCAGGTGGAGGAGGCGCAGAGAGCGTGAGGGAGATAAGCAGACGTCCCGGAGAGCAGGTCTCTATCCCAGGACTCTGAGGTCACAACCTGAGCTGAAACCAAGAGTCTGACGCTTAACTGTCTGAGTTACCCAGGTGCCCCTTAAAGATTTTGTTTTTAAGTAATCGCTACACCCAATGTGGGGCTCGAAACTATATCCCCGAGATCAAGAGTCACATGTCTATCAACTGGGCCAGCCAGGCACCCTTCTTCAGGCTTTGTTTTTTTTTTTTTTTTCCATTTTCCCCCAAATCTTTGTTTTCTCTTTAATACAATCTAAAAAGGGTGAGAAAATTCAAAATGTACTTGGTGACTGTGAGGGGAGAATCAGGTTTGGCAAAACCACAGACACACGTCATGGAGGTCACTGTTCTCCTTGCCATTCTGCACTAGGTTAGGAAGGATCCCGGGCCAGTGCTGTTAATGAGAAATGATTCACTAGGTCCTTGTTATGATGCAAGAAAGATTTTATTCAAGACCGTGGCCATAGAGGGGAGACCGTTGGAGCAGGGGACAGAGACGGAGCCTAACTGAATACAGCAAAGACCGTTGGGGGTTTATAGCTAGCGCGAGGAGGCCAATAGATGGGAGATAATGAAGAAGAGAAGCCAAGGGTCAGGAAGTTCTTGCTAAAAGCAGCCCAAGGTTAAGGCCTCGTCTGGAGGGCTCAGAGGAGCCTGAGTTCCATTTAGTCCAGTCTTAGTCCATACTTACTTCTCTGCGTCTTCCGCTGAGTTGGCCCGGGTTCTCAATCCAACAGCTTTGACACATAGTGGACGAAATTATATGGCTCTGGGCTGATTCCCACTATAGATCCCTATGTAAGTTCCTAAACAGATCTGAATTCCTGCAGCAGATTTATGATGCTGTTGATAGCCTCAGGAAAAAGTGATTCTATAACATCCGTTTGAGGACCTTAACTGCATTTGATTTCTAGCCCCATAGTACTAAAGAGAACTTTGCCTTTGGAGTTAGAAAAGAAAGTACAAATTCTGACTTTGGAAACATTCGGTATAACCAACCTATTGGTTGTGCTACCTCTGATAGGGTTGAAGTTGGAAAATACTGGTTTTTCTGTTTTTCCCCTGCTATCTTCCATCACGCTATGTTGAACCTCACTTTCTAATCCCAGGAACCCAAATCTTCTCATTGCCTTTTGCTTGCCAGAATTTGACAATTCAGGCTCATTTTCAGACCTTAAAAAATGGCAGTCTGCTCTCCGTGTCATCGGAAGGTCCCTCAGAAGCACCCCTATGGGGAACTTTGCAAGGCACAGTATATTGATGCTGTTCTGTTAAATCCCCCTTCAAGTCTTGCCTGTAGTGGCCTACCCCCCAGCCTTTTAGTTTTGGGTTGTCTTGTCCTGGCAGGAAGCCTTCTTGGGTCCCACCCAGACAATGAAGACCAGGCTCCCTTCTCGGCCTGTCCCAGGGCTATGGGATGCCCGCACAAGCTGGGACCCTACTGTCTTCAGAATTCTCTGAATCTCTGGTTTAGAGGTAGCAACCCCATTGCAGCTTGTTAAGCTCTACACACCAAGGAACAAGTGCCCAGCCATCCCTAGCATTCTGGAACTGCACCCCCCCACCCCACCCATGTGTGGCTTCACCAGGTTGGGCTGATGAGTTTCTTTGACTCCACTCACTTCCAGCCAAGGACTTAGACCCTCAGTGTCCTGATTCTGTTGACCTTCCGGTTGGGCTGATGACTCTCCAACCTCTCTGTTCTCCTTCTCAGCAACATTCAGGATGCTCCACAGGATGAAAGGGGTGGTGGGATCCACCTGTGAGCAAGACCTGCAGGAATGGGTCTATCCATTCCTCTTGACAGTGTAGAGACAACCACAGCCTGTTGGCCTTCTGAGAAAATAAAGCATAAAGTAATAATATTGCACATGGACAAATCAAGTAACTGAAGTCTCATTTTTTTTTCTCTGTAAAATGAGAGCACATAATTCTCTCTTGTTAGGGTTATTGCAAGGATGCAGTGGGAGGCTATATAGGGAGGCACTTGTCCTCCTCAGTCTCTTTATCCTTCCTGCCCTTTCTTCTTTAATCCTTCTCTTGTTTAATTTTTTCCACTCTTTCTCTTGTACCCTGAGGTTGACAGGCTTGGGAAAGATCTGATGAAAGCTTTGGGGTCCCATTTCAGAATGTCTTTTAAAAAGCTGCCCATTTCATGGATGGGAGTGGAACCTCAACAGGAAAATTCATGCCTAGGACAGTGCCAGGGCCTCCCAAGTGTGACAGCTGCAGAGGAAAGCAAGACTTCGTTTAGGAGAAGTCTTCTGCTGAGGGCACCCTCTGCCTGCCCAGCTTTCTATGTGTGGTGGAAGTGAATTCCCAGACTAACAGGGAACCCCCCTCTCAGCCCCCACTCCCAGACAAGAACAGGTGCTGGCTAGATGTCTGCTGCCTTAGCACTTTGTTCCTTAGTGAGCTCCCAATTTATGACTTGCAAGGGGTGGGGGAGGCCCCTCAGGGAGTAGAGCCTGTGGACCCCCTCAGCGCTGTGCCCCCTGCCTGCCTGTAGTACTCCTAATGATGGATGATAGTTTGGGGGTAATATTTGCTATGATGGATCACAGAGGAGTATGAAAATTCATAAGGCAGTGTTAGGTTATATTTCACAGGACTCTCGGTGTGTGTGTGTAGGTGTGTGTGTGTGTGTGTGTGTGTGTAACCCCGTTAGATCTCTTGGGGATTGCATACGGTTACACCATTTTGACAATTTATTGTTTCTCGTCTGCTGCGTTCTTCCACTCAAGTGTTGGAGGGAGATGGCTACTTGTCCTTTTGATGCATGGATGGTTGGCCAACCACCCCTCTTGTTGCCCTTGAATCTTTGCCTCTCCCTGTTGTGGGTTAAGCCTCTGCTGCGAGGAGGCGTATATGTTAGTGAACGTGTTTGGCTCGAGGGCTCCGTCTTCTCCTATTACTGCCCCCTGCCACTCTGGAAAGTTCTCAACTCCCAAGACACTGGATGCAGCTATCACAGAGTAGGGCTAGTCCCTAAATATTCCAGAATGTGCAAGAGGACAGGGGTGGGATGCCAATAATTTTGGAAATTTTCTTTTCTCTAAGAGAACAGACTATCAGTAGATTATGAAAACATCCAAAGATTTTTTTTTTTTCTGTCAAAATTGAATGACATCAAACACTTGTAAGCAGCGCCCATATTGTTCTAAATATACTAGCCCAAGTATATTCCACTGAGTATATTCTGCTGCTTCTCCTCCTCTTTCTTCCTCTTCCTCAGTCTGAAAGGGCATCCTGGTGGGAACAAGCCATGGAAGACGAATTTTCATTTCCACTTTCGCTTCCATTTCATCATGGGACAAAGTGGAAAACTTCATTCTCTCCCAACAAAATGTGACACAATTTGACAGGGGAGGCTGCTGCCCCCACATAACAAGCTCTGTCTGTGGTTGGAGCAGAGGCCAGGCCTTTCCTCCAGGGGAAGCTGTGGGAGTGAAGATCCCTGGAGGTCTGTGGCTTGTGGATGCAAGCGTCTTGTCCTCGTGTTCGCTCTTGTGGAGAACACCATGACTTGACCCGGAAGTGCTTGTTGCTGCTCACTGGCTTTGTGGTAAGCCCGCACTTCCTGATCCCCATGGAGCTGTGGCTTGGCTCTACCTGGAAATGCTCTCATTTCTTCTTTAGCTGGATATTACACCTGGCTAGCTCCTTGGACCCGCTCCCTTGAATTTCTGACAGACTCAGCAGGAGTGAATTCGAGGACCTAGTTAGTTGGTGGACTCCTGGCAGAACTTCCAGCACTGAGGCAGTTCACCAAAGTTTGCCCTTCACCAAAGGGCAGCTCCCTCAGGATTTCACGATAACAGCGAGGCAGTATCTGAGTACTTTTGCTTGACCACTCTTACTTTCATCCTCTGAGATGAGAACTTTGTACTCTTACGGTAGGAGACACTGCCATTTACCCAGGCAGGTCACTGAGGGCCTTTGGACCTACTGATATGTGATGGAGTTCCTGCTGTGGGGTTCCCATTGCTCCTTGTGACAGGAGAAGCCAGATCACTGAAGACACCCCTTCAACTCTGTTTCCATTTCTTCAGCTGCCTTTGATTCCAGGCGGGGTTCTGTGTTGAAAGCAAAGATGGAAAAAGCCCCTTGGTTTAAGTAACAAAACCAAATTTGCGGCTTCCTGTCAGGCCTGTGCCCGGCTGTGGGGGCACGTGGGTGTACTTACGCAGAAGGCAGCTTGCCAAAAGCATTCCAGAGAGCTTGATATAATGGAAAAGGAGGTAAAAAGTAGCTTAAAATAGAATGGTCAACGTCTACTGTTAATTGACTATGTGGGTCATTAGGGAGAGGTTTATGGACACTTTTACCTTCCTAGTAGCCAGAAGTATATCAAGAGCTGAGACAGGTGCTCTTACTATCATCTTACTGATGAGTTACAGGTGCACTGTTTAATTTTCACAGATATCCTAGGAGGTAAGTTTGTTCACCATTTGATGGGGAAACTGAAGGTTAGCCAAGTAAACTGTCAAGGTCTCACAGGACCTCTGCAAGGTAGAATAATGCCTCCCCTGGGGTGCCTGGGTGATTCAGATGATGAAGCATTTGCCTTCAGCTTGGGGTCATGATCCCAGGATCTTGGGATCGAGCCCCACGTAGGGCTCCCTACTTAGCCAGGAATCTGCTTCTCCCTCTCTCTCTGCTGCTCCCCCTGCTTGTGCTCTCTCACTCTCTTTCTGTGTCAAATAAATAAAATCTTTATTTAAAAAAAAAAGTCATGCCTCCTCCCTTCCCCAAGATGTCTGCATCCTAAATTCTCAGAACCTGTGATTATGTTGGTGTGGCAAAGGGGAATTAAACTTGCAGATGGAATTGAGGTTCCTAATCAGCTGGCCTAAGGGAAGGGAGGTTATCCTGGATTATCTGGCTGGGCCCACTGTAATCCTAAGGCTCTTTAAAGGCAGACCAGGGAGGTAAACGAAGAGTCAGTGTCAAAGTGGTGTGATGTTAGAGCAGCTCAGTGGGCTATTTCTGGCTTTGTTGATGAGTGGGAGGCCTTGAGTCAAGGAATATGGGTGGCTCTACAAAGTTGGAAAAGATGAGAAAACAGAATCTTGCCTAAAGCCACCAGGAGGGAATGCAGTCCCGCTGACACCTTGATTTTCGCCTAGTGAGACATGTGTCAGACTCGACTCCCAGAACTGTAAGATAATACATTTGCATTGTTGAAAGCCACTAAATTCATGTGAATTTGTTACGGCAACAGTAGGAAACTAATATACTGCCCAAGGGGCAGAGCCAGGACTAAAAATGGAATCTAAAGTTTATCCTCTTTCCACTATGCACAATGACCTCTAAATGGCTCGATATTAAAAATAGAGCCAGAAAAATGCTACCCAACTTCCTAAGCTATTTTCTCTCTCCGCCTTTTCTTCCTTTTTTCTTATGCTCAGTCCATGTGCTTCCTCCCTCCCTCTCTCCCTTTCCCTAAATTAACAGATTCTTGCTGTAAAAAAATTGATTCTTCACTCCAAAGTAGGTCATTATAACAAAGGTTTTAAATCATTTGGTCCTCCCATTTGTGAAATATAGACTTCACTTTAATCTTCTGTGCATTACCAGCAGTAAAAAAAAAAAAAAAGGCCCATAATTTGTGAAAAATGAGATTTTTCCCCCCCATGATCAATCATTTGGGCAGATGTGTAAGTTTTTGGCTCCTTTTTCACCTTCTGACTCCTACCTGGAAGTCAGAGGACCAGCATTCATCCACACCGACAGAGGACCCTCCTTCTGGTTATACTTCCAGGACCAAATTTAGAAACTTAGTGGAATATTTGGTCCCAGTCACCAAATCAGTAGGACTCCCCATTTCTTCTCCTTCCAGTTTTTCTTCCCACTTCCAATTGTCTTAGAGACCTTTGTATTTAAGTAACTCTTCTAATCTCTCAAAGCTACTGAGTTTGTATTGGAAAACTCCAGCTACACTTGCTTTGCAGGGAAAGTGCTGGAAGAGTTAGAATTTGTGTGTTGTCCTAATTTTTGCACCAAATGCATTAGAGAAGCTCATAGATTCTCTGGGATTGCTTCTTTACTTCAGAAGATCACCTAACAAACATGGTAGACCTATTCCTATCTAGGACATCTTTTAATCAGAGCAATCATAAAGATGGCTAACACACTAGGTTGCGCAGGGTCCACCGGTTAAAAAATCGGTGCAATCATCATATTGTACTGTCACATCTTTCTCCTTATCTATCTTCCTGTCTCAACGGGAGGAGACAAACTTTGTCCATACAGGGACCACATCTTATGTTTTGCATAAATTCCTAGTTCCCAGCTCAGGATACTTGACATACAACTTTGTAAAAACTTTGCAATCTGGCAGGCCTGCTTCAAATTCTGGTTCTGCTACTTGCCTACTGTGTGCCCTTGTCTAGTTACTAGTCTCTTGGATCTGTATTTGGCTCCTCTGTAAATTGGGGTGTGGAAATCCACATTGCTCTGAAGATTAAATGAGATGCAGAATTTAAAGCACCTAGGAAAGTCTTAGCATTTACCATAGTGACCAGACACTTGTAAAATGTAGTGGTTTAAATGTGGAGCGACATCACCTGGATTGCATTCTAGCTACCTCACTTACTGAGAAAGTTAATACTCTTTCTATACCTCTGTCTCCTTATCTATAAAATGGGTATAATAAAAGCATTGACGGGTACCTGGGTGGCTCAGCTGGTTAAGCAACAACCTTAGGCTCAGGTCATGGTCCTGGAGTCCCAGGATGGGGTCCCGCATCGGGCTCCCTGGTCAACAGGGAGTCTGCTTCTCCCTCTGAACCCTCACCCTTCTCATGCTCTCTTACTCTCTCTCACTCACTCTCTCTCTCAAATAAATAAATTTAAAAAAAAGCATTAACATCAGAAGGTTGTTGTATGGATTAAATGAGTTACACACCTTAGGGGTCCTAGGTCAGCAACCTGCATACTGAACATTATTATTGGCAGCAATAAATAATAACAGCTTCTGTTCCCCCTCTGTTACCTACCCCATGTTATTTTATTAATTTGCTCTCCCTTTCAGACCTTATAATATGTGTAAGGGAAAAGGCAGCTGATTCTAAAGATGATTCTGAAATCCTTCTCTGCTGTTTAAAATGTTGTAACTTACATGAGCAAAGACCCACAGCCCATTCTCCATCCTCATATTTTCTTGGGGTCCAAAAGGAGAGAGACTGTAATTCTTAAAAACCGTGTTCCAGAGCTAATGGAAGTAAAGATTCTTGTGGCAGGAAAAGTAATCTTTCCCCCGCCCTGGATTGGACCCAATGTTTATAACAAACAGAACTGCTGTGGGCTTTACACTTAACACAACAACAACAACATCTTTGTTTGAAAATTATATATACATATGTTTAGTTTTCTAAATAACAGCATTGCAATATGGTGTGTCAAATTACAGCCGGCTCTTGATTTTTTTCTTTCAATGAAAAGAAAAAATTTTGCATAGCCCAAAACCGCACTTGTGTTGGAAACAAGGATTGTCAGATAGAATTTTAACTGTTGATCCCCTCCTCCCCATGTCCCTCATGAAGTTGTATTTCCTTTGGGTCGCTCTGAGCAGCCTCTTTCATTAGGGGTCACATTTGTGTTGGCAGAATAAACCCCTCTCTCAAGCCCTCTACATCCTTTCCTGTAAGAGTCAAAGCAAGGGTAACATCCTCCTTTCCTGTCAATCACTCTTTGCCATCAAGATCAAGAGCAAGTGTGTTTTGAAGGTTTAAAACAAAGCTATGTTTGACCTTATCCAATCACAAAAAGCATCTGAAAAACGTCTGAGCAGGTGAAAAACACCCCCCTTTACATGCTCTGCTAACTCGGAAACGTCCGGATGGAATTTGAGCGGAGAACAAGCTTGAAAAGTCACAGAACAAGTGGTGATTATTTGCAGCCAGTCAGAAGGGCCTGAAATCCACGTACCCTTGGCCAGTGGAAGGCCCAGTTCCTCAGCAGCCAGAGAACTAGTTTTTCAAAGTGATTTTCCCCTTGACTCAGAGTTCTGCATCTCAGCGCTTTCATGAACGGGTGGAAGGTATTTATGAGACATGGGTGGAGTGTGGCAAAGGCAATTCCTGAACGGGAGCAAGGTGTAAAATTGGGCTGATGAAGGGCCGTGACTCAGTTTGTGTGGCTTCTCAGCAGATCAAGGTTATGGCTACTCGGCTTTTATACTTGAACAGTGGTATGATGTGGTGCCTGAACTTCCGGCATATGGTTTCTGGAGCGTTAGAGCAAGGCGGAACCACTAGAACAATCCTCACTGTACACTTAAGGAAACCCGAAAGCCCTAGAGGTGTCAAGGTCACTTTCTGTTGTGTTTATTGTTCACATGTGTTGTTCAAAGTTGGCAGCTGGCAGGAACACAAGGTTTCTCTTTTCTCCTCCCTCCTTGCTTTACTCCTCTTTAAGGTGGGTCAGGGTCCAGGTAGTCACTCCAGTTCCAGGGATGAAGAGATAGTGGTGACCAGTTCCAGGCCATGGAGCGGAAGCTCTAGGGGAAGGGCTGCCTTTGCATTCCCCTCTCCTGGAAGTTTTTCTCTTTCTCTGGAAGCCGGGGGAAGTGAGAGGTCCTCCCATCCGTCCTTTCCCTTTTCTTCTCCCCCACACCTTGTAGATACTGTCTCCGACCCAGAAGAGACCAGACATGATTGCTTATATCAGTTCCCTCTTGTGTAGTGGAAACCAGAGAAATCCAGTGTGTCTGTTGTTTTCTAGGAAGGATGTGTGGATGTGTAGAGGGGGATGGGCTTTGGGAACCCACCTCTCCTCAGCCAGGGCAACATCTGAAGTTTAAGGTTTGGTTTTGGGAGAAAGGAGGCACAGCAGGCCTTTCAGAAAGTTTGGTTCTAGACCACCCGAAGCTCCCAGGGCTGGCCCACAATGGCACCCTGCATTCTCCAACCTAGTTTTCCAGAGTCCCACAAGGGGGCCAGAGCCTTGTGCCAGGTCAGACCCACTGCAGCCTCAGGTTCCTGCTAACTGCAGCCCAGCCAGCAATGAAAAGCTGCCTTGCTTTGCCCTTCATGCATTTCTTTCTTTCTGTGACCTTGTGGAAAGGAGTGACTGCTTAAGGGAGGGTGAGAGTAGGATTGCACAGGGCAGCTCCAAACCTTTGTTCTGTCTTCTCATTCTGTCTCTGTTCATGAGGATCCCCTTTGGGCGATACCTCTGCTAATCATGCTGCATGGTCCTATTGAAGTATCACACTAGCAAATCCACATAACACGTGTCGTGTGTCAGGCACCATTTGGAACACTCTACGTATAATAGCTCATTCAATGCTTGCAACCTATCCTTGATGCGTGGTTAATATCACCTTTTTACAACTGGGGACATCGAGGCCCAGAGAAGTCAAGTGATTTGTTCAAAGTCTTACAGTTAGGAAGTGGAAGAACTGGAATTCTGATTCGGACTGTCTGACCCAGGTACCATGCTGGAGATCACCACACAACACCATCTACGTGGGAAAATGACCTGGACTGAGGATCCAAATGACAGCTATCTTGGTGGAGGGTAAGAAGAAATGCCTGTGATGGTGGTGATTATGTGTTTGTAGTTGGTGGCTGTAGGAGGTTAAGGACCGTCCACAAGATGTGTAGCAAATCTTTTAGGGATCAGGAATTTGTACCAACCAGCTGTATGGTGTGACTTTCAGATCACAGGAAGGAAAAGAGCATATGGAGGAACTTGAAGTATTCAGGCGAGGACCATGGAGCATTGATTAATGAGATACAAGGAGGAGTGGAGAGGGCACCGGACAGGACTTAGTAGCTGCCGTGGCTTCACAGAGGTTGTGCATACTTAACCTTAGTTTTGTGAATGGAACACCTTGCATTGAGAACAAAGAGATCTGGCCAATGCCTGAACATAGACAATTCACGATGAAGGACGGTTTTGGAGGAGATCCAAACTTGTGACCTGTGGGAGACACAGAGCATCTCCAAGCTCAGTTTTGATCAGTCATATTGTATTAGTCGCCAAATTTAGAAAGCCAGAGAATACACAAAACATATTTTCAGATTATTTTGCAAATGGAAAGATCTGGCAATACTGGGTCCCATTCTCACTTGTCCACAATTGCCTTCATGGGGTAGTAGCTCACTTCTCCCTTTAGAGGAGGCATTTAAGATCCAAATTTTCCACAGGCCCTACTATGTCCTAGTGTCCGTCACATGACCTGCCTCTTCCTGTTAGCATTGGATCCAGCACCCCCTACCTCGTTCCATAAATGCACAAGTGGGGGGCTTAAGTAGTGATTAGTGAGAGCTAACTTGACTCTCATTTTCGAGCTGCTGTGTGAACATCTCCCCAGTCATCCAGACTGCTTTGATGCCCAATTCCTTGTGTCATAAAGTAGCAAATGTGGTTACAACTCGGGACATCTGGGCTTTGGAGGGGATGGCTAGTTGCTATTACACCGGACCCCTGAGATTGGTTTAATAACAAAAGTGCCAGACAGCAAAGATTTCACTCCTCTTATTTTTCATCAAGTCTTTTTTTACTGTAGTTGATGACTCACATCTTGAATTATCAGGATGGGCAGTTAAAGCAAGACCTCCAGTGGGAGGGAGGGGACCCGGACCAGCCCTCAAGAACAATGTTGGCTTGGCTATTGTCCCTGCTCCCAGTGTCCTTCTGGAACATCCACTTGGATAATAGGCTAGGTCCTTACCAGATAATTCATCTTCTTTTGCTGAAATCCCTCTGCCATTATTCCTCAAACCCTTGCAAATTCATGTTCCATTTTTATTTTTTCCCATGCTCTTCCCTGCTTCTTATCTGGAACCCTTTTCTTTGTACCCTGATGACCTCTGCTCCCACCACTTAAGGTCCGTAGCAGAATCTGAATTTCTTAACCCCCGCTCATAATTTTCAGAGAAGGATGTGCAGTTTTTCTTGGCTCAATCGCAAAAAATAAATTTGTTTTTTTGTGGAAGTTTTTCCACAGTTAGCCAGATCTGAGTTTGCTCTCTCCTGTGTCGCTTTTTATAGCTCTGAGGCAAGTTATTTAACCTTTTTGACCCTGACTTAGCAAGAAAGATGCACCCTGGAAGATGGGAATGACTGTGACCTTGCGCAGTAGCTCCAAGGAGTAATTATGCAAGGAATGTATCTACCACAGTCCCGGCACATCAATGGGCTCACAAATTTCAGTTCACTACGTCTTTCATGACCTTTCTTAGGAGCTGATCCAGCATGTCTGATTCTGGATTAGTGGTTTTTTTAGGTGCTGTGAAGGGTTCTCTGGGAAATCGTGAGAATGGGTGTCTGAGAAGGACAAGATACTCACAGCAAGTGTTAAATGTTGCTTCAGAGGTTGGGAGACAGGGCCTGCGGTAGGGGAATCTCAGGTTTCAGGAAACAGAGAACAAGAAGGAACTTTTACGAGTAATAAAGCAAAAAAAAAAAAAAAGCCCTTTTCTCTTTCTTTGTCTCTCCTCAGAAGGGCACCAACCTACTCTTCAGAGTGGACACTCAATAAAATGTTGTTGACTGACAGAGGGTGGGATGTTATAGACGGTTTGCCAGTCAGGGAATATAATATTAATATCCATGTAATGTTTTTATGTTTTAATTTTGGTGGAGGAAGCCTGAAGCCCTGGGCAAAAGCTAGTATTTTCATTTGCTTCACCTGAAGTTATATCGGCGGGGGCCCTCAGGGTAAAGAAGACAAGGATTAGGTTTGGGAATGGGGAAGGATATGAGGAAGTTGTAATAAAATATATAAGTGCAAGAGCTTGAGGAATAAACACAAATGAATTTCAGTCAAAGAATGGAAGGATATGGCATAAAGACATTTTAAGGGGGGAAAAAAACACCCATAGGGTAGGCTTTGCTGAATTGGAGAGAGAATGTAAGGAAAGTAATGAAAAACTTTTAATATCCTGGAGCTCCCTAAGAGGTGCACAGATATTGTTGTTTTACGTTGATGGAGGGCCCACATGTACAGGGGCTGGTATTTGCCTGAAAATATAATATATGAAAATGTGGTGGAGGGAAAGGTGAATTTTGCCATGGCTTGTGCAGGAAACAAATAAGTCAATGATTACTTGATTGTCAAGGTCTTAATAAAAATCATTTGTAAATCAGCCAAGCAACTAGCAAATATTGTTGTTTCCACCATCATAATCATGACCTTATCTACGGCAAACGAGAGGGCAGAGTTCTCAGGAAAGGGATTTGCAATTTTCAAGATGGGCAGAAAGACTTAGTCATAGTATTCACATATACTGAAGAAATCTACATCTTCTGTTACCAGAAATTTCTCAGAAAGCATCCCACTGAAGTTATAAATGTATTTGTTAAAGATGAACATACATGGTGATCCTTTGCTACTATCTGAACCCCGTTCACCTTCTCTGTCTAATAACTGTCTTTGAAAAACCATTAGGGCTAAGCTCTTATAACTGCCTCAGATCAGACAACCACAGTACTTGTTTTTGTTTTTTATATAAAGTGGTACCTGATGATGATAGCCATGACTTAAACAGATTACTGAAATGAAGACAGACCCACCAACCCTTGCACCATGGGCTGAATGTTGGTGACTTTTAACCACACCATTCTCAAAGCCAAGAGGTATTAGAACATGAGGAATTGCTAACAAAGAGAGGCTAATGTGTGATTTTTGAATCACATAGTAAGAAGAGATTTCCTCTAGATTCATTTAGTTCGGCTCCTACTCTGGTGTTGACACCCCCTTCTGCAGCATCTCTGGGAGGGAGTCTTATTTCCTCAAGTGGATTTGGGCTGGTTTGATGGTTCATGGCCTTTTTATTTTTCTCTGGATTAATTTGCATTAATTTGCAATCCACCTTTCAGCCCTGTATATTCAAGAATATTCTAGAATGAATCCTCTCCATATATTTAGTCAAAGGCGATTTTTTTTTTAAACCTTGGAGAAGAAAGTCTGTTTTCTTCATCTATTTCTACTGTAACAGCCATACTTCTCATCACTGTTTGTTGCCTTGTATTAGTATCTGCCAGGCAGGTCTTTGCCTGGTAACAAATGACACCATTACCAGTTTCATTCAGAAATTCTGTTTCTTTTAGGTAATTTGGATATTTGGATATTTTAGGTAATTAGGTTTTTTTTTTGAGGGATAAGATATGTTCCCAGGGTAGGCAAAAGAATAATTCTATGCTAGAGAATAAAAGAACAATGTCACATGTTCAGTGGATGTTAAACTATTTTTTTTTGTTTTGTTTGGATTGAAAGAGTTTGCTGGATGTCAATTTTTACCTCCTTCCATAGTAACACTACGAGTTTGCGTTGACATAGCTTGTTAGACTTTTCACATCCACCAGGGCTTTTGCCTTTGCTGTCCCCTTTGTCTGAAAGGTTCTTCCCCTAGATATCTTTACAACTTCTTCCCTCACATTTCCCAGTCCTTTACTTAAATATCACCTTTGCGGTAAGGTCTTCCCCCAGCACTCCATCTAAAATTGTACAGTGAACAGACAGAACTCTTCAAAATAATTTCTGCTAAACATTCCTGTTACTCTCTCCTATTTTAAGCACACACCTCTAGCATATTCTACATTTCCATTTATATACCTTGCTTATTCTGTGTGTCCCCCATTAGAATAATAAGTCCATGAGGATCAGAGCTTTTTCACTCATGGGTGTATTCTCAGTTCTTAGAACCATTACTGGTACAAATAGGTCCCCCAAAATGTTGAATGAATTCTTTGTGGTTGACTGATATTCTTGTGGAAGTAAGTTGACAAGTGGTGAAAGGGGCCTTTCTCTGGGAGGTTCTTGTTTATTGGGGAAGGAGAAGGTTTGATGAAAGGGTAGGTTCATTTCATTGGGATGTTTGGTCCTAGATAAGAAGATTTGCATAATCCTTTTAGCCTGTGGCTGGAATGCTGGCGTAGGCTCAGAGATGGACAATGACCCATGCCAACTGCTCAATTTCCGCAGGTCTCCACTCTGTGGATATTGTCTATCAGTGCACCCTTCTGCCACAGGGTCACGTATATCTTCTCTGGCTCTTCAGGAGGTGTCCAGGTTTGCATGCATTATAAATTGAACTTACCTGAAGGATTCTTGGTTATCCAAGTTGGAAAATAGTGAAATGATACTACCTCTACGGACGGAGAGGTGCTGTGCTGTGCTTGTGCCAAGGATGCCCAGTTAGGTGCCCACAGGGTAGAGCTCTGAAGCAGGGGGGAAAGTGGTGAGTATTTGGGCATCCACAAAGGAGCCCATGGGAGATACAACATGGTGGACACTTTGCCCTACTCGGAAGAATGAAGGTAGATTTCATTATGGCCGTTATTGACTAAGAGACTCAGGCTGACACTTTTGAGGAGCTACTCTTGTATCCCTGGGGCCATTGAATGGAGGAGTGAGGGAATTGAGAAAACAGGCAGAGGGTGAGAGGTGGCACCATGTATTAGTTTTTTAGAGATGCCATAATAAACTACTATGAATTGGATGGCTTAAAACAGCAGAAATTTATTTTCTCCCAGTTCTGAAGGCTGGAAGTCTAAGATCAAGGTGCCAGCTAGGTTGGTTCCTGTTCAGGGATTTGAGGGAACATCTATTCCAGGCTCCTCATCAGCTTCTGGGGGATTGTCAGTGACTTCGGTGTTCCTTGGCTTGTGTATTGCCCTGATCTCTGCTACTTCACATGGCATTTATTCTCCTGGTGGATAGGCCTGTGCCCAAATTTTCCTTTGTTTTAAGGATCTTAGTCTTATTAGATGAGAGGCTCACTTTATACAAGTATGACCTCATTTTAACCAATTTCATCTGCAATGACCCTATTTCCAAATAAGGTCATAATGTGACCTTAATGGGAATTAGGACCTCAGAATATGAATTCTGTTGGAGCACAGTTCAAGCCATTATACACAATTTAGGAACAGACCCATTGTAGGTATTTTATATGTGGGTGAAATAGTTGTCATTATACCATCAGCTTTCAGGCAAAGCACATTCAGTACACTGATTTGTGCAAGGCTCAAGTATAGAATCCATAGCGTCTTAAAATACTGTGTATAGAAATTTGTTATTTATGCCTCTGTAAACATTTACATAATAATTCATTCTCAAATTATGCAATTATCTTTCTTCTCACAGGGGTACCAAGCTCACGAGCCCTTTATTACAGGGAATCCTGCAAACTTCCCATACTGTGGGTATATTTCAAAGATTAACTTTATTTCTTATGTATTTTTTATAAAAGATTTTATTTTTAATCTCTACACCCAAGGTGAGGTTCAAACTTACAACCCTGAGATCGAGAGTTGCAGATCTACTGACTAAGCCAGCCAGGTGCCCCTGAAGATTAAGTTGGTGAACACCTTTTTTCCCCCCTTTTGTGAATATCAGAAATGACAGTCTTCAATTTTTAAAAATGTTTTCACTTATTTATTTGTTTCACTTATTTTTTCCACTTATTTAATTTTTTAAAATTTATTAGTCATTTATATAGTCACTGAACAAACATTGAGTGAATCCTTACCAATGGGCAGAGATAAGTCAGAATCCATTCCTTGGAGCCTCAGGTAGGTGGAGTGAGTCACATGTAAACATATTAGTAAAGTTCTGGACATTAAGGAAAAACTAGGGGAAGTTTTCAGGAGGAGGAACTGCTCCTAATTGCTCTGAAATCTCACATTATCCTATGCTAGGGGATTCAAAAAGTTTTCAAAGGAAGGTGGAGGTTCTGCTTCTCTCAATAGTCTCTTCCTTTCTGTGAATTGCAGCAAATCCCAGAGTGAGAATTGGGAATCTTGGCTTTAGATACTGATGGGGAGCCTTCCTTGGAAGCTATCCTGGGCTAGTCTGACCCGTCGACCAGAGACCCTGATTTTATACACCAGAGAAGACACCATGACAGCTAAGGGAAAAATGATGATTCTAAGACAATGTACATTTGCCAGACTTAGACACAGTGCAACATGAGGCATGCTGAGGCCAGAGTCATTTACTGCAAAGGATGGCATTGTTGAGAGGTGGCACACCAGGCCTTGACTCATCTTACCATCTGTGAGGCTGAATGAACAAAGGGATGGGCTGCTCCCAGGACAGTGCCCTGAGAGGTGCTGCTGTCCACAGGAGGGAGGCCCATGTCTTTCTAAGTCATTTTTACAAATGCTAATGCTCCCACTGATGTTCCTGTAAAGTCATTACCATCAGTCAACACCTTAATTAGCAGTTAATATTCTAGCAGGAGTAACTGATGATGAGTGAGAAAGGAAGGCGGGAGAAGGTGGGTAGGGAGCATGCTGGTGATGTTGGAACGGGTGCCTTGAAGGAGGGCACTCGGTAGCCTGGGGAGGGGGAGTGTCTCGAGAGAAGATACAGAAGGTACTGTTTGGGGTTTGGTCTGGTTTGGTTTTGCTACTTGAATTTTTTTTCATTTCATGAGTTGCTAACTTGATGCCTTTCAGGATGTGGAAAACAAGGATTTTGAGGGTGATGATAACACATTCCCAATGAATGCTGGAGTCTTTGCCAGTTTTATCAATAACAGGAAGTCCAGCCTCTGCCTCTGCTGTGAATTGGTCCAGGGGCCGTAGAGGGCTCCGAGGAAGGCATGGGAGTGGGGAATGTGGTCCCTTTTGGGCCTGATGTGATCCTTCCCTCCCCCAACATGGACCAGCCAGTCAGCTATTGCTATTCTTCAGGCTGCCGCATGGTGTCACTGTTGGGGTTGAGTCCTGTGCAATCCCCAGTTTACCATTCCATCCCCCCTGCCATGAAGATGGTCTCTAAGGCCATGTCTCATTCCTATATCTAACAACTGCTGTGGCGGAGGTCATTGGCTTATGGAGTATGGGTTGCACTTTTATTGGGTGAAAGGGAAAGGGACAGAGCTGAGGGGGTAGGCAGGGATGTGGTTTCATCACTAGTACATTGGATAAGGAGACAACTGTAGGAGGAATAAATATTGACAACAGCAGAAACTGCCCATAAATTATCCATGGGGTCAGGTTTGATGTATCTTTGAATTATTCACCAGGATCATACAGGCAGGTTAGATACACACACACCCCTAAGCTCCTGTTGTTCTGTGCAGTTAGAACTCTCTCCCTATTTGTGGGGCTAAGATGTGATCAGTACCAGAGCAAACTGGGAAGTTCTCTGGGAAATAAGGTCAATGGAGCTGGGAAGGCTGGTTATCCCTTCAAAGCTCCTTCGTTTTGATGAATTAAATGACCACTAAAATGTGGCGTAAGTGCTAATGTTTCTCAGTCTTTGTTATTACGATAACCTGAGGAAGGACACAGCACACTGAAAGCACACTACCGGCTTGTCCTCAACCCTGTGAACCCCCTGACTACACAGACTTTTTCCCATTAGTGCTCCTTGTTCCTAGAAAAGGACCTAATAAAGAAATCCATAGAAATATATAAATGACTGATAAAACTTAGTACTTTTCCTATTTCAGGAACATCAACTTTAAGAGTAGCTGTCCCTTTAAAGAAAATAATGTGATTAATTTTGGACTTTCAGGTAGACATCAAATCATTGTGATATATTAACCTCCTCAAGGGAGCTCCACTCAAGAACTGGGCCCGTCTGTAACAATGTGTTCAGTTGCTCTCTGCCGAGATCCTATAACCATATCTACTGCTCAGTTCTTCCCAGTCATTACAGTGAAGACTGGCTGCAAGTCTTGAAAACAATTAATAATGTTTTGTCATTCAGTGCTCGTGTTTATATTACTTAAATCTTGCTCTCACTAGCTTTTCATTCTTTCCCAAATTGAATTCTCAACATTTAAAATTATAAATCAGGTGAGTAGAAGTGGTTTGGTGGACGAGTCAACTTTAAGCATAGCTTTTTAACTGTCTTCTGGACAAAAATATTAGTTTCGGATAAGGGCAAGGAAAAAACGTTTTCAGATCTGTGTCACATAGGTTATGATCTCCTTTACACAAACCTCTACTTATTTTTTAAAGAAACCACTCCTTTCTAAGTCTTTGCTTATGTAAGTTCCCCCACCTTAAAACAGCTGTTTATTTTTAACTGTTAGCATATCAGTCCTTAGTCTTTTTGGTTTCATTTTCTCCCCATGGCCCATATCCCACTTATTTTAGGCTTGCTATTGTGCCTGAATTCTTTTTTAAATGCCTTGACTTGTAGGAATTGACCCTGGGGGAATCTCCTGATACGTTGTTGGCTTCCCACCCCCCCGCCCCTTGCCATCCAGCGGGGAGGTCACAAAAGGGCACAAAATGCTCTTCCCATGATGCATTGGTGACAATTCCGTTTCTCGTGGCTGGAAAATATCAATAAATAGACTGGGCTTCAGCCATCTCCCAGTGGAATTTTTGGAAGAGTTATTATGACAATTGTACAGTAAGCAGGGCAAGGGCCAGCCCAGGCGAGTGAGGGCCCCGGTCAGGGCTTCAGGCTGGGGGCAGCAGATGGCCCGGGGAGGGGCGTCCTAGCAGTGGCTGCATGTTGACCCTGCTCCAGATTCATCGCTGAGATCAGCTGTGCTTTGTGCTCTGCTGAGAGTCACTTTGGCCCGTCTGAAGGAGGCAGCTGTTGTAAATTATAATTGCGGATCCGGGGGATAATTCTTGGCTTTCATCATGCTGGGAAGGCTTTAGCAATTAATTTCTTCTGTTCTTCTCACAGCCAAGGGTTCTCCACATTATTCATCTCTTTGGGCAAAAGCCATTGGTGGCTTCTGAGTTATTTCCTCATTAGGTTTAGGGTGGGAATTACCTGATCGTGGATGGCCTGTCCTTGTAGCTCATTTTGTGGGCAGATTATGACCAGGTAGGACCTCAGCAGTAACTTAATTTGTCTTGAGCTCCCGAGGCGTAGAGTTCAGCATGATATTTCCATTTGGCATGACAATAGCAGCCTGGCATTTTCAAATCCAGAGATGCCATTTCCCGGTGGTCTTCCCTCTGAAAGCGGCTGGTTTCCCTGTGTGCACATGACAAGACCCAAATGGTTTCCCAAGAGGGCTAGACCTGGGCTTCTATTGCTGTTACTCTAAAAACAAAACAAACAAACCCTCCCACTGGCCCACCACAACACTAACCTTTCTGGTTGGGAGATTTAACACTTGAACAAAACAGAGTCTGAAAGAGCCCTGGGTGTAGCAAGCCACAGTGGGGAGAGTGTGGAGGGCAGAGGATGGGATTGAGTCCCCAGGGGTCTGTCTCAAGGGCTCAGAGATTTGAGAGAATGATGGTGGGGTCTCCTCAGGACCATTTAGCCTGGTCCCCCTGATTGTTTGTGTTACTGTATGTGGGGAGAGCTGATAAATTCACTTCACGGCCCAGATGATGATTTAGCCCTCCTATTTTCCCTGTTCAGCCACATTCCCTCTTCAGTGTCCTTGCCAGGCCCACAGTGCTTCCAGATCAGCAGGTAAAGAACACAAACACTGCTCAGTGAAAGGGATGTCTGGTGTCTTTCACGGTCTCGTGGGAACAAGTAGATTGGGAGGTGGGAGAGGAGAGCAGTTGTGTCCCGTCAGTCAGAGTGCTGCCAGCTTGAGTGACTTGCAATCCCCAAGCGGTAGGAGCCAGGGTTTTCCTCCTCCCAAAGGGGTGGAATTAAGGGATGCTGGTTTTGCAGTGGGCCAAGTTGGTTTTGAGTGTTTTTTGTCTTCTCTGCAATTAGAAAGTCACTTCATAGTCTATCGCCTGGTCTTAGCACAGTCTGTGGCTGTGCAAGCCCTTCGTGTCCAGTGAACAAAGGCATCAACAAATGCCCAGTGCTAGGGATGTGTCCTGTTGGGCGCTCTCTTCTGCAGTACAGCCCACCCTGGTTTCCATGCTTCTTTGGGCTCCAGAGCAAAATCGCCCTGCTTGCTCTTCCACGGCTGCTGAAGTGGTCCTCTCATTGGAATGGAATCTGAACAACTCATTCTCCCCAGGGCATGATAGGAAATAATGAATAATTTAATGTGCTACCTTAGAAGGGTTATGCACATTTTAACAGGTGACAGATAACAGGGGACAGAGTAAATAAGAAGAATAGATTCGTATTAATGGTGGAATTTCAAGAAGATTGCAGGGCACTGTCTTGAGTTAGGAGGGGGGCATGTCTGTGATTTCCCTTGTAGGGCCTCACGTAGGGAAGTCCCACACATTCTTTGGTGTAATTTTGTTCCTGGACAGAATCATAGATGATCCGACCAAGGTTATTGCTCCCTGAGGGGTCTGAGTCACTCCGAAGGAGTGTCTTTACATCTCCGTGCAGGAGACAAGAATCGAGATCTTCCAAATTCCAGCCTGGTCTCCGGCTGTGTTGGGTCCCCAAGGGAGGAGAGTGCAGTGATGGGAAATACGGACAGGTTCACGGCCTATCCAGATTTTTTTTCCAGTCAAACAGGACGTGTGTGGGTCCATTGAGTCTGGGGAATAATTTGCAGCTCTGACAGCCTCTTTTTATGGGAGCCATGCATTAAACACAAAGTCATAACCATCAGATCTTCTTCAGTGGGAGGGAATGAAGGGGCTGGTTCCCTTTCGGCCGAGGTGGGCAAGCTGGGCTGTTGGCTGACAAGGCAACATGGCCAAGGTCATTGGGCAAGTAGCGAGACAGCCTCCCACTTCCTAATCCAGCTCACCAATCATTCTGCCTGCCCCTGTTCTCCGGGTTCAAAGCAGAGCTTTGTCTGAGTCAGTCTCCTTGGTAGGGCTGCGGGGAAAGTGGGAGTCAGCAGTCTGGCCCTGCGGAGACTCTGAAACAATACCAGGTATTTTGTAGCTCGGATCTGCTGAGTGTTCTTCTCTCACTGTCTGCATTTGGGGCATTCAGCATATAATCCTACAATTAGTTCATTAAAAAAATAAACACTACTCGCAGGTCACCTTTAAAACAAAGAGAGAAGCAATTTTGAATTTAGCAATTTTTCATTTTTGACATCGAGTACCTCCTCGAGCTCCGTAGTTACAAATAATGCTGGTGGAGAACGGCTCCATTGTGCGCATCTGTAGAAAGAAGGGCTATCCATTATGAATAGAACAAGGATGAAGAAGTCGGTTGTGTAGTGCAGGGAATTTGAGTTCATTAATCAGCCCATCTCTCTTAGAGTGAGAAACGTTTTTTAAAAAGTGGGTATTGGGCGCCTGGGTGGCTCAGTGGTTTAAGCTGCTGCCTTCGGCTCAGGTCGTGATCTCAGGGTCCTGGGATCGAGTCCCGCATCGGGCTCTCTGCTTGGCAGGGAGCCTGCTTCCCTCTCACTCTCTCTGTCTGCCTCTCTGCCTACTTGTGATCTCTCTCTGTCAAATAAATAAATAAAATCTTTAAAAAAAATAAAAAAAATAAAAAGTGGGTATTAAACAGAACGCAAACAATTTGTGCAATTCAAGTCTGCCTGATATACGATGGACATAGGAGGGCAGAGGGAAAATGTGAACACACAGGGAGCAAGGCATGGAGGGAGCTTCTTAGGGGAAAGTAAGGCAAAGGGAAAGAAAGAGCTTGGAAGAAACACTAAGATGGCACCTCATCCCACTCAGATTCCCGCAGCGCTTGGCATGGTGATTCATTGACTCCCTCCACAAGCGGCAGTTAGGTGCTCACCATGGGTCAGCTCTGACCCCACAAACTCATATTCTAGGGGAGAAGACAGTCACCTACTCAGAGTTCCAACAGGATTTGCTGTAATAGGAGTGACCACAAGAAAGCCAGATCTGCTAGGAACATTTTCCTTTACTAATGACAGAAAACACCATTGACAGTAGCTTAGAATTTTGTATTTCTCACTTAAGAAGTCTGGAAGTAGAAAGCTGCAGCATGGGCTTACCATCCCAATGGCACAAGGGCTCGTATCTCTCTGATTTTCTTGGGCTCTCCCTTGGTGTTTCAAGATGGCAGCCGTAGTTCCTTTGGGGAGGAGGAGAAGAGATGCCAGTGATGATTAGCTTGTTCATCATGGAAACTCCTTCCTTAAGCTCCGAGGGAGACTCCTACTGACTCCTCAGAGGCACAACCTGTGTCGCATGCCACCCCTTACCTCCTACCAGCTGCAAGGGGAATGGAGAAAATGAGAACTTAGCTTTTCTACATCTGTCTTCTAAGCCTTGCCCTCTACAGGAGGAGGCTGGCAGATAAGACATCAACAGCTATGCTGTCCAGCACAGCTGAGGAAGGGAAGGATGGGATCTTGGTTGGGATGTTTAATTCTTTGACTTTGACCTTGTGTGGCTGCAGCCGGCAGGCTGCATTTTGAAGTCTCCATCAGGCTGTCCTCTCCTTGGCTGGTAACAGCCAGTTCTTCTTATCCTTTCAGGCTTAGAGATGCCCTGCTGTTGCCAGTGGCCCCCTAATTCCCTCTGCAAGGGAATATGTACTGAATACAGAATATGTACTGCCATATTCATTAAGCTTTCTTTACTGCCACTCCTTTGTAGACAATCCTGTTCCAAATTACCCAATCTGTGTGTACCATCTACTTCCTGCGTGTCCCTTGACTGATAAAATAGTAGGGGTTGGGCATGGGTGTTTTTCTAGCCAACCAGCATTATCTATCAGAGGGACCTAATGCCCTGGGTGTGGGGTATGTCCTTGGGGGGCAGGAAGGATGCCAGAGAGGGTTCACAGAATTTCAAAGAATAGGTAGGATTTCATCAGATAGAGGAGGGGTGGGAGATGGAGGGAATATACGATGTAGAACGTTTGAGCCGGAGTAATTAACATGTACAAAGAAACGATGGGAAGGTGAGGGAGCATGGTGGTTGTTTAGCAATAGTAGTGGACAGTGGAGACAGGACTCTGAAGTGTGGGATGGAGGAACATGTGTCACGAAAGTCAGCTGGTCGAGATGCTGGGGTCTTACCCTGAGGGCGACGGGAAGCCCTTAAATGATTTCAAGAAGGGTATGGCTTCAGTTGTGTCTTACTATGAAGATTCTGGTGGCACCATGGAGGGTTATTAGAGTGGGTTGAGAAAACATATGGAAGAGGTTTAGCAAGTTTCCTCAAATTTTCTCCATGAGATAATAAAATCCTGAATGAAGGAGCGCTTTCTCTGATGACTTTCCCCCCCAAAATTAATTCCCCTCAAAACAGTTAGAGCATAGCCCTGTTATATCCTGCATCACAAAGTATTATGACAGTATAATATTATATTACTATAATAGACTACTACAGTTCACTACATTATTGACTTTTCCACTTAGCTGTACAACTCCATGGGGACAGGGACCATGTCTCAAATTATCTTTGTATTCCCAGTGTATAGCATGGGGCCTGGCATACAATAAACATTCAATAATTGTCTGTTGAATTGAATGTGGGAACTGGGATTTTCATCTACTGGTGTAGACCAAGTTTACATGCAAAGTGGTTACCTGTGATGACTCTAGCAGGCCTTGATTCTTATATCCAATAGCTCCTCTCTTTCTGATTGAAGGAAAGAAGGAAGAAAGGAAGGGAAAACACTAAGAAAGATGGGAGGGAGGAGGAGTGGGCAGAGTCTGGTTTTCTAATGTGGATGAGAAAGAAAGGCAGGGATAGGGCATTGAACAAGTTGGTACATAAACCTTTCCTGCACATGACACCAAAAACTCCAAACCAAAAGGAACAGAAGCCAAATTCTCCTTTGTTCAGTGAGATGGAAAGGAGAGAAATAGACCAGGGAACGACACCGCATACCTTAATTGTTTGCACACTGGCTGGGACATTCCTGCATGGGCTATGGTGTGCTGTCCAGAAGTCCTTTCTGAAACCACAAGGCTGCACCTGATTCAGGAGTCCTTCCCAAAGATCATGTGTAAGACTGGACTCCTTTTAGTGATCTGGGGTGGGGGGATGAAAGACCCTTCTCTAACCCATTACCCCGATGGTGTTGAAAAGTCAAATCTGATCAAATGCATTCCTTGGGAAAAGTGGATGGGGGAGGAGATAAAATAATAAATCTTGGAGTGATTTGAAAATAGTTCTTGAGGGTTACAAAAAAAGGCAGCCACAGATCACAAAACTCAAAAGGTCCATAAAAACGGGACTAACGTGAGAATACACTAGAAAAGGTGTCAGAGAATGGGTAAACTGGTCTTTAAGTCATGTCTTGAATACCTGTCAAGTTGTGTTGGCTGGGATAGGACCTGGCCAAGGTGCAGCGGGCCGTGTGCATGCTGAGCAACACCACAGCCATCGCTGAGGCCTGGGCCCGCCTCGACCACAAGTTTGACCTGATGTACGCCAAACGGGCCTTTGTGCACTGGTACGTGGGCGAGGGCATGGAGGAAGGAGAGTTCTCAGAGGCCCGGGAGGACCTGGCTGCCCTGGAGAAGGATTATGAAGAAGTGGGAACAGAGTCTATGGACGGCGAAGATGAAAGTGAGGAGTTCTAGGGGGTCCTGGCCCCTGCAACGCCCGGTCTCTCTACCTGGTTTTGTATTTCTCGTTCCACTGTTTCCCTAACCCCCTACCAATACAGTCAGTGTCTTAGGACTTCACAGGAAAATCTTTCAATAGTTGCAAGCATCTGTTCTAAGCTGGGCGCTTGCCATATTACCTCATTTAAAATATTACAGAAAGTAGAAGTAGATGTTACTCATCTTACAGATGACAGAACTGAGAGTTACACAGTTTAAGCAACTTGCCCACAGTCTCACTGGATGTGATTTGGAGCTAGGATATGAACTCCATTTGTCCGATTTCAATAACTGAACCTTCACCCAAGACCCTACTCTTGCGATACTTGCATCAGCTTTTCTGTATATCCCTTTTACCCATATTCTGTTTTTCAGTGTCATTCCAGATGTTTGAGTCTGCGAGGGGTTAATTCTCACCCCCAAGGAGGGGTTTCCATTGTGAAATTCCATCTTGGGCCTTAATCCTTCCTTGCAGAAGGGGAATTTGGATCGTTATGACCCTTGTGTTCATCTGTGAAGTAACTCATGGCTCTTCCTTCTTTCAGGCTCTTCGTCTATGACTTACTGAGTATTTGTCATAGGAAGTATTTGTTTGAGAAATAGTGTATGGCCATTTTGTCACTGGCCCATGCTTTCATTTACCTTCTTTTCTCTCCCTGAGAGCAGGCGACTCATCTCCAACACACTGGGCTTTGAGCACAAGCAGAAGCCCCACTAAGTTGTCCTAAGAGCATCTTTTCTTTGCTCTTTATCAGGAGTGAACTTGGAGCCTTGAGAAGTGTACATGTGCTCATCAGGAGGTTCTTATTTCTTTTGGGGACTGAAATGTGGAATTTTTTTTGCTGATGTTAATCTGGAGCATATCATCGCAGGGAGGCAGCCCCCTTGGCCATCAGGGCTAGGACTTCTATGCGTGACTAAGGCTCATTGGGAGAGCAGGATCCTCTGTCCAGGAAAGCCACAAGTTCACGGACAGCTCTCTCTCCCTGTGCTTTAGTCATGGATGGTTTTGCATCTGTTAGTGGGGGTAATACTGAAGAGGGAGCAGGAGGCTGGCTGAGGACAAAGCAAAAGCTGGCACCTTGCACCCCCCTCTCCATCCGCTCCCCTCCGTAATATGTGTAGCATTCCTCAGGCACCCCTGACCGCCATAAACAAATAGTTCCCCTTGGTTTACAAATGTCCTAGAGATCTACAAAAAAGTTACCTTGTGCTATTGATAATTTCCAGAGGCAAATAACTCAGCTCCTCAAGCCCTCCCCTCCATACACAAAACTGAAGGAGGCTGAGGTAGAAGGAAATGTAAATATAGTTAAATCTCTTCTGAACCTAAATCTCTCTAACAAAGACGCTTGATAGCAGGATTGTGACATTCCACCAGGAATCTCCCAGCTATCTTGATGTTAATGGCTTGGCAAAAGACCACATTGTTCAAGCCTAAAGACCTCCAGGACACTCCAGCACCTCTTGGGCCCTCTTTAGCATGTGAAAACTACGTTGAAACCTCCCTTCCCCTCACCTTCCCCCAAGGGCAGGGTACAGAACCTGCCATCCCTCACAACCCGGGGCAGCAGCTCTTTCTGCCCATGGGTCCTGTCCCCAAGCTTTAATAAACCACCATTTTGCACCAAACATGTCTCAAGAATTCTTTCTTGGTCATCGGCTCCGGACCTCAGCCCACCGAACCTCACCTAGGTTCTAGAACTTCATCAATACCTTACATGCCTTTCTTCTTTGCCTATCATTGGCACAGGCTCTTTTGTCCTCAAGGGGCCTTTGGCACATTGTCATCAACCAGAGATCTGAGCTGTCAGGTGGAATTCAGGTTGTAAAGAACTCTAAAGCTAAGGCCAGGAGGATTTCTTTAGAAGGCTGGGAGTAGGCTTTGCAGGATGAGTTTCACGAGGTGATCCTTTCCTTAGTGCTCGGTACCTTCTTTGGGTACAGAGTTTATTTTCTAACTCTCACATCACTTATGCAAGACCCTGGATCTAGTGTAGTAATACTTAGAGCGTGACAAGAGGCTGATACAGGTTTGCTGAATAAATGGCCCCATTGGACAAGCCATTTTATTTTCTGTCTTCTGTTTCCTCATTTGTTGAGAAGGGTCGCTGCCCACAGCTTATGTCAGCAAGAGACTGGGGACCAGTGTTAGCTGGGAGGTCTAGCCCTGCAAAGGGCTGGCATCTGCATACAGATGGGGACCATATATAGTCATAAGCCAAAGGGGAAACCAAGAGCTGAGAAGGATAAATGCCAGCCTTCTCTCACCTCCACATCCAAACTCCCAAAGCTTTCAGGAGATAATGGGTTTCCCAGAACCTAGACAATGGGGATTTAAGGCAGTCCTGCTAAAACCTTAAAGAATGAGGTGACTCCCAAAAGCTCAAGCAAATTCAGGCAGCTGACATTTGGGTTACAACAGTGTCAGAGAAGAAAGCATTGTTTTGACTCCAAAGGCATTTCTCTTTGGCAAGCCCTAGGTTTGTGGGGTGTTTTGGGTTTTTGTTTTTTTTTTGTCTTTTTTTTCTTTTGTTGGTTTCATGTTTGTTTGTTTGTTTTTTTTTTTGTTTTGTTTTGTGGTTTTTTTTTTATGGTTTCTTTTAGTTTGGTGAAGAGGGAAAGATTCAGAGTAGTGCTACGATGGTGTCCAACTTTCCGAACCAGAAAGAAAGCAGACACCACCATGTGTAAGTCAATGACGGTTTAAAGAATTGGAAAATGGGAAGCTAAATAAATAGAGCGAATTCCCTCCTTATAAGCTCCAGTTAAGCAAAAACAGTTGCCCTGAAGGGGGAAAACATCACTTCCTTAATTATTCTAAGTCTTCATGAGCGAGAAAGACTATCCATGTCCAGGGATCCTGTTACTTCACCTTCATTCCCTTTGCCCCTCTGCTTCTTGGTCCTGGATTAAATTCAAATTGATAAAATGCTTTTGCTAGCCACATTACTGCCGTAAAGACAGAACTCCACTGTCAGGATACACTTTTATTCTTTGAGAAAAACAAGGAGGAAATGATGATGAAAACCATTTGGAAACCAAAGCAAAAAAAAAAAAAAAAAAAAGAGAGAGAGAGAGAGAGAGAAATAAATAAAAATAATAAAAACGTATTACTGCAGGCGATCCGTGAACTAGAGCGGGTAGAGAAACCAAAAGATCCCTGGCTTTGATTCATACCTTCTGCGAGGCTTCCTTAATGACTGCTCTTTGTGTCGCCCAAGCACTGCTCATTTATCAGTCTGTGGTTTAATCCAAACCTATCAGGATGAAAATTCAAGGAGGGTGAAGGTTAACTGACTGACAGCCCAACTTGGAAACTCCAGAGTTGATAAATGTCTACAAAACTTGATGGAAAGGCAGAGAGGGGGGGAAAAAAATCTCTCTCTTCAGAGTCCTGAAAACAAAGCGGGGCTTTGGGAGGGAGGGAGTGAAGGGAGGACCAGTCTGCTCCAGGCGCCAAGCAGACACCTTATTCTAACACAGTGTTTAATTGCTGGTGAGTCAGAGGGAATTTCGGAACTGTCTCTTCTATACATCAATACTGATGAATTTGTGGCGTTAAGTGTATTGTAGCTGAAAGCAAAGGGACTGATCATGGAAATATAGGTGTTAACAAAATAGTAAGATGTCTCTAGCCACATTGCCTTGCCAGCCTTCTACTTCTCACTGGAACCTCTTCCTTTCTGCCCCTGCCACTCCCCAGGATGCAGAATGGGTCTTACTACTTCCTCCTTTCTCAAATGTGTTTACTTTCCCCTCTCTAAACTGCCCTTTGTGTAATTAGTCTGTTTAGCCTGGTACATAGCCCGATGTCTGGCATGTAGTAGGTGCTCAATAAATGTTTGCTCCTCTGTATTGGGAGCCATTCTTGTCAAATTGGTTGCCTCTGGTATTTTGTACATTGATGGTGGATATAGTCCTTCCCTGGCTGCTAAGTTTGGTGTGGTGGTTAAAAGCTCCACTCTAGAATCAAACTCAAGGTATTCTCCAGGAAGTTTCTTAACTCTCATGGCTGTGTTTTCTCCATTTACAGTAGTGCCTACTTCATGGGGTCATTATGAAGATTAACTGAGTTCCTATATTTAGAGTGCTTAAAAGAAAAAAAAAATGATTATTCTGGGAGACACGGCATGTGTGGATAAAGCTTTTCAGTACCGTAAAAGAATCATAATCTGGAAATTCCTTAAAAGGTAAAAGTTGCAAGTCTCTAGAGAAAAGAGAAAAATGAAGGATTTGGCATGAGTGCCATCCCTCTTCTCTACCCTTTATGTCATCCTTTCTAGAATGAGATCAACCTCACAAAATACACTGAAACCATACTAAAGTACCTAGCGTTTAAATTGCGAAGATGATGTCTGAAAAGAATTTCTGCGGGGTGTCACGTCATCACCTGTGCGTGGTGACTGCTTTCTCCACAAGGCGTGTATGAGGCAGGCGACCTTCTGCTGGTAAATGAATGGTGATAATGATAAATCGTGAGGAGATATTTCTGACCAATTCCTTTTTAGGGTTGATACTGACATTTCATTTTTCTCTGATTCATGGGTTGACTTCTGGTTTGATGCATGTTATTCCAGTGGATTCTCTCATTTTTTCCTCCTCCTCATTAAAGAGTATCTTGTCCAAGGAAAAGACTAGATCTTGAATCAGAAAGATCTTGGCACTGGTTTGGCATCCAAAGCATGGAAAACAGGCTTTGCATTGCTAATAGGTTCTTTTTTTTTTTTTTTTTTTTAAACTGAGTTAGATAATCGTTTGGGCCCATCACTACTTCCCGTTGTGTAGTGGTAACCTGAATGACAAACACTTTGGTTGAGGACCACGTGCGCATAAGGGTCAGCAGGATGCTGTGGTAATAATCGGTGCAAGTGCCAGCTGGGGAGGAAGAGTTGGTGGATTGACTCTGGCGTGCATCTCTCTCTGGAGTCTTAAGGCCAGCACTTTGCTATGGATTGGGTTGTCTCCATGACACCATCCTGTCCCCCAAGAGAGGTGCTGTGGAACCTTATGGGTTCTGAGATCTGGATTGTTGCCAGAGAGACTAAGGCATCCATCCCTCCTTACTCCTCTCTCAGGTTTTCCTCAAAGGCCAGAGTCCCCTGGAGACTTTATCTGGACAGGGTAGGGAGCGCCCCACTGATCACTGACAGGGAGGAGCCATGCTGGGCACCCACACTCTGTCTTCAGTGTCCTCCCCAGTGCAGACTCGCCAATTTCCATGAGATTTAGGGCATCATTTGACTATGTCCGATTTCCCTTGAACTCTGTCATGAGCATCCATTCCTGTAAGTAATTTGTCAGGAACAAAATTTCCCTGGATGATTTTTCAATATTCTCTCTTCATTTTCTTCAGAAGCTTTCTGTGACTGTGCTGTATTTACTTCAGAGTCTTAGTATTTAGCTTATTTAGAGAGATAAACAAATATTATGATAATGACAGCAGTCAATGAACAAATGGTAATAATAACAGAGACTGAAATATATGAAAATTAATTAACGAGAAACAGGCAACAGGCCCAGCTGTCTTGAGCAATTTTGAAGGCATAACTGGAAACGTGAAAGATGTTCAAAGGAAGACTTCGGTGGTGGAGAAAACATGTTCCATTAATGTGTACACTGCAGATGTGAGCTTTGTCAGCAGCATTTCTTTCTTCTTACTGTAAAGCTGAGGTTGGTATTGCAAGATCACATCAATTATGTCAAATTAAAAAATGCCACATGACCCAAGAGCTAGAGGAAGACATTCTACTGGTAAAGGCATTGGGGATAATTTTATTAGCTTAATCTTGGCATCATGTGATGCATTGTTCTGCTGTCCCATTGTGAGACTAAACCTATTTATGCATTTGTGTAACACACGGCATTATACTGAGACTTTCTTTTTTATTTGCAGAGAAACTCCCTTTCCCTTTCAAATAGGAATTGACAAAGCATCTATAATTCAGCAGAAACCCTTTGCAAGTAGTATGACCACATGAATTGTCCAAACTGGGTCACTTTGGAGAATGAAAGAGGAGGTTATTAATAATTGTGTTGGGACAGTAGACAGGAACCAGAAATGTCTCAGGCAAAGTAGGTGATAGGATTATCTAAAATATAATGCTAGAACATAGAAGCTAGGATTTATGTCAGTCTTAGAAAGATAACTAAAAGGTTATCAGATTTCTTCTATATATCTTACAGTGTTTTGGGAGAGATGAGTTGATTCATAGTAGAGCCAATTTTACTGTATTTTACTATATTTAGTCCTTTAATCATGAGTAGCTAATGGTATATTTCTGTCCATTACTAACTCTTCCTTGGCTCTTAATTAATTTTCTGAACCCTATGTTGTCTGTACGCTTGCTTTTACTTTCATTCACCAATTTATCCTCCTATTGGAGATGACTGGGATATTAGAGTGATTTCCCCTGTGATATTGGATAGAGTCTGAGGGTTTTGCTGCAATAGGCACAGGGCTTGAACTTAGAACTTCTAAAATAATAGTCTTAGTCTTCCAAGAATGAGAGCCACCAATTTCTGCAGAGGTGAAACCTACAGTGCTCTGTTCTGTTCGACCATCCATGCAGTTGTTCACTGATGAATGGGGTCAGGAAATCTCTCTCCTGGGCTCCTTAGAGCAATGCATTATGGTCACAAGGATCTGGCTTCTCTTTCACCTCCCTGTGAATGCCAAATCCAGACCATCAGCACACGATGACCTTCAACAGTTCAGGAAAACACACCTTGGTTAGGCTGCGACCCAATGTGGGCAATTCATTTAATAAAGAAGTAGAAATCTTCCCTCGATGCTGAATGGGTTCAGTTTGACCTCTCTATCTTGAACTTTAGTCTCTTTCATTATTTTGAATGAAGAGAGTGTGGTTGACTGCACACAGTTGCTGACCATCTTACAAATTGAGAGACATCTGGCCTCTGAAAAATCAGAAGGACTGCTCAGGATGACAGATAATTATCTGTTGGCTACTCTTGTCCCAGAGCAATTTGATAGTGCTGACTTTTTCACACACCTGGAAATACTTCTAAACTTCCACCTCAGCTCACCCTGAGCTCTGTGCTGTGCCTTGGAGACTTCTGGGGCTTTGTCTCCAAGGACCACTTTTTTAAAGAAGCTGTCCTCTTGGCCAGAGGGAGGAAATTCTATGACTTTCTCTGTAGACTTTCTGACAATTGAAAACTGTAAGGGAACATTAAAACTTCGACATAAATAATTCAGCACTGATTTTCCTTGAGTTTCATAACCGATATTAGTTTCCTTCACTTTCTTGTCATTACTTCCATGTCCTTTACTGGGAGGAATAACCTTCCCTTGTACCTGCCATGGATTTGGTCCAGTAGCATATCTGGGGCAGCAGCAAGGAGAAATTGATAACTTCACTGATACAACTTTTGTGCCCCCTAAAATGATTATAAGTTTCTCCTATCTTTAGCTCCATACCACAAGGTTTGATATTTTTTCTATTTTTAAAATTTTTAATGTTTGATTATAGTGTGTTGCTGGGGCCACTTTTACCCTCAAAGAGAAAGCATGGTTGTAATAAAGAAGGTCTGACACTTTTTTTTTTTTTTTTTATGAAAGCTCTTCTCGGCTAGGGCTGGCCTCTGCTGTTAGATCTCTGCCAATTTCTTCTTTTGTGGCATTAATAACATGGGTAACCAAAAATATTCCCTCTCACCTCTTGAATTGCCTTTTATAGTTAACTGATTAATGAAATATAAATAATTATGAAAAGGTGGGCACGGGAGCTAAGAGGAAGAAAAGAATCTGCATCCATTTCATCAACCTGCAATGAACTCTTTCCTTTTATAGATTACCTGTCAACTCAAAAAATCCTTTAAAAATTCTGCATGACTCAGTGAGACAGATGATGAACTAATTCTTTAAAAGGAAACTACGTTTTTCTTAGAAGGGGGAACTATAGTTTTAGGTTATCCTCTCTTTGATAGAAGTCAGAGCTGCCTAATTTTTCGTTTTTCTTCTTTTGCTTTCTCCCTCTCTCCGTCTCTCTCTTTTTTTTTTAACCCCCACCCCCACCCCCCAATCTTTCTTTCTGCCTGGCTTCTCATGTTTCCTAATGGCCTGCTATACAGCAGGAATTCCAAGTATAGAGCTGACGGGGGATCAAGGGTGTGGAGAGGAGGATGAGGAAGGCACAGCCCCACCATTAATGAGCTGTCGAGAGAACAAATGAAAGCAACAAGGCAGTTGTGCCAGCTGTGATCACAGCAGCCAAGCAGGTACGGATGGGAGCTAGAGCAGAGGTGGGTGGGAAGAGGAGGGTACCCTTTGCCTTGGGTGGGGCAAGTTTTCATGGAGAAGGTGATTTCTGAGCTGGATTTTGCTTGATGTGTAGGAGCTACAGAGGGTTAAGAGACAGAGTTCAGAACATGGAGAGGTTATGTTCCAGTGATAGAGCAAGAGAAAGTGCTCCGAAGTTAGAAGGCTTATACCTGTGGAAAGAGCGGAAGGAGCAATGCGAAGTGCTGCGACAGTCTTGAGTGACAGGAGGAGGAGCCGGGGCAAAGCTGCGGGGCCTGGAGAGCACCTGGATTGTCCTCAGGAGTCAGGGGGACACCAGCAGTCGTTGTAAATGATGGCTAATGCGTGTGAAATCAGGAAAAGTTGCTGTAATTATGCTCATTTCAAACCCAAGGGAACTGAGATTTAAGGAAGCCTAGTGATTCACCCAAAGTCATGTAGCTACTAAATGGCAGAGTCGGGACACAAACTGAGACTGGCCTAACTACAAAGGAATCTTCCCTTCATACACCAATGGAAACAGGGACCTGGGAAAGGAAGGGCCGGTCTTGACAAGTCCTTTATTGTATCAGGTGACAAGCCTCCTCCAAGTCGCAGTGGCACCCAGCATCAAACACTCGCCATTTCGAAGGAAACTCACAGTTAGTGGAACATCCCCTTTGCAGCTTCATCCGTCTGGTTTGTGGGACCTACCTCTAACTTTATTGGGCAGAATTTAGGCAAGGAAGGGAGGGAGGGTTTTCTGAAGCCATTTAGACGCTGTATCAGGGGATTGTGTCAGGGCTAAGTTATGGTGAGGTGAAAACCTCCAAATAGCAGTTCTTTTTTTTTTTAATATTTTATTTATTTATTTATTTGACAGACAGAGATCACAAGTAGGCAGAGAGGCAGGCAGAGAGAGAGGAAGGGAAGCAGGCTCCCCACCAAGCAGAGAGCCCGATACGAGGCTCAATCCCAGGACCCTGGGATCATGACCTGAGCCGAAGGCAGAGGCTTGAACCCGCTGAGCCACCCAGGCGCCCCAAATAGCAGTTCTTTAAGGCAAAAAATTTCACAAATCACCATTTGCCCAGTGAGGGTGGGAGGAGTTTCTTCCTACAGTTGTCATTCAGGGGCTCAGGTGGAGAGAGGCACCACCAGTATCTCCCATCACTGAGTTCTCCACACAGTGTGCTGAGGTTTGCCTCAGCTGAGCGAGAGGGTGTTGGAGGGTTGGGCTCTGGTAAGGACCCGCTTCGGCCGGGAAGTGATACCCATTATTTTGCTTACGCTTTATTGTTGAGGACTAATCAGATGGCTGTACGTAGCTTCCAAGGGCAGAAGAATGGTCATCCCCCATGTGGACACAAGAAGGAGATATCAGAGTGCATGAGTAATGTCTACAACTGGGGTGTAGAAATGCCGCCACATTCCAGTGTACCTCCTCCAAGACTGGGGCATCACTGGGTATTGTGCTATTAATAGTTTTTTCCCTTTACTCTGCATTCTGTCATATGGGGGTTGGGATGCTGCAGACCACATTTCTGTTTCGTCAGTCTCCTCCCTGTTAGGTTCTGCCAACCGGAAAGGCAAGAGGAGGAAGCAGGAACTTGCTCCTTCCTATTTGTCACCTGATTTTGCTGTTGTTACCACAATGGCTTCCAAGAGTAATTGGTTCCAATTCCGTGTGTCTTTTCACACTCCCAAACCAGTGTCCCTATGACTCTCAGGTGTGGCCACACCAGCCGGGCAGCACCCCTCCTCAGAGGTCTGTGTCCTATCCCAAGGGCCTTTCCTCCAAGTGCCTGAGGAATCAGCATTGGTACCTCCTCCGAGGTGTGGGTCCCAGGACCCACGGGCTCTCCCCAGACTTCTAAGTTTGTTAACCTCAAATTCGTCCCTTTGATCCCTGGCCCCGGCAGTGGAAACTGCTTCCTGAAGTTACCATCTCTATGACCACAGTGTTTCTTCTTCCCTTTTCAGTCATCCACTACATCTTGAGCCGATTTCCTTTTTAAAATTCTCTGCTAAAATAGCTAGAGTCATTTATTTATTACTTGGACCCTAATTTACAGAGACATCAATGCAAACATACATTGTCAAGAAAATGGTGGCATTGACAGTTTGAAGTAAAATGATAAAGGTAAGTAAGAAGCTAAAAACAAGGGCTATTTAAAAATGGATTTTCATCCACTACTGTTAATGATGAATCTTACCACAAGTTTGTATTGGGATTTGAGATATAAACCAATGATAATAAAAAGACAAAGCAATTAACAAGGCAACCAAAAATAAAGCAATCAAAACACAAAGAAAACCCTGCGGAACTTTCAATGATATTTTAAGATATTTGGTCTTTTACTAAAATTTACTAAACTTCACATTTAGAAACATTTTTTGAGTTGTAAAGAACAGCTTTCTGAATGCAGGTATTTTTCAATATATTCATATATATTCAATATATATATATATTCAATATATTCAATAATATGTGTCCCTTTGCCAGCCAATACTATTGGAAAGCTGAGGGAAAATATCACTGATCATTTGAGGGAACAAGTATTAAAATAGATGTGGAATGTTTCCTATACGGCTTCCTCAAAGTACAGATAACTTTATCATGTCTCAGTTTATGGTATTTATTAGGCTCAGTTTCAATGTGAAAAAACAAAACTACTTTGTGATCCATAAAAAAGAATATATCAAATAAGATATTTTGTATAGATTAATTCACTTCTTTAGAACAAATATTTTCTGGAAAAGCTGGGTAAGTGTAACTGTTTTGACTGGAAGTTAAAAATTAGGATTCTGGAGGTGAAATTCAGAGGAAGAACCACAAATGAAATTCATTCTCTTTCATAAGCAGAAACATTGTAGAAGAAGTTGAAGCTAGATATGGCCAAAGTGCTACATGATGTCATTGATGTGGTTATTACTTTCTTTTTAAAAAATAAGATTTCCAAAATACTGCATCTTCATGGTGTTTGTAATGAGATGGAGGGTGACCATGAAAATAATTTTGATCCCATGGGAATTTATTCTTGATCCTGTGGCAGATTGCCTGAGGCAGAGGTAGGGCAAAAGATGAATTACGTTTTGTTCTTTTACAAACACACCAGTGTTGCAAACTTGCTGACATTTCACGTGATAACAAGCAGCTCTCTTCAATACATTATTTAGAAGATATTTTTAAAATACACACTCTTAATTGGCCCTTTCAGCAGAAAGGTGATATTTTAATAGTAAATGAGAAAGTAAATACTTTAAAAGATACTCATGTTATGGAAGAGCATCTTGAAAAATGGCATTTCAAAAGGTTATAGTTGTTGACTGATTTTGTTGCTGAAAGTGGTCTAAATAGTCTATTGGTATACTTAAAATTGGAGCAAAAATTTTCTGACTTGGTGAATAATATCACACATGTTCAAAACAATTTTTTAACAATAAGAACACAACACTTTCTGATGACTTTGTAGAAACAATTGAATTCTGGAAAGATAAAAATTTACTAGCTTAATATTCATATGAATCTTTGCCTAATTAGAAAGTGAGATTGGAAAACATGTCATATTTTGGCAAGTGTAAGGAGCTATTCCATTTGGACCTATATACCTTGCTGAGGTATGATTTTTAAGTAAGACAGTTAATATTGAAATAAACTTTAGTTGAAAATCAGATATTCTAATTGTTGTATCTCACAGTGTTAAATTTGGATTTCCATAGATAGTGAAGCACTTTAATCACATTGCTCTTACTAAAAATATCATTTATGTTCTATTTTAGTGAAATTATGTATAGTTGTGTATCACTAAAAATAAAATACCAAAATATTGATAAGATATTAAAGCACTAATTTATGTTGGACCTTAATAGTTGAAGATGTTGTAACTTCTAGAAGAAATCCTAAAATATTAGAATAAGAACATATACTTAACAAGCTAATTGAGGGGAAAATATGGAACAATATATATACAGTCCACTGCAAGAAAGACAAAGAGAGAAAGAGCATCATATGGAGAAACAGAAAGCGAATAGTAAGATGGTAGATTTAAACCCAGATTTATCAGTGATTATATTAAATGTAAATAGACAAAACACTCCTGTGTTGACTGACTAGATAAAAAAAATTCAAAAATATGCTACTTTATAAGAGGTAGACAAGAGGGGCACATGGGTTGCTTGGTTGGTTCAGCATCTGCCTTCGGCTCAGGTCAGGATCACAGGGTCCTGGGACTGAGTCCCACATTGGGCTCCCTGCTCAGTGGTGAATCTGCTTTCTTCTCTCCCTCCCCTCTACCTCTCCCCCTTGCTACTGCACTCTCTCTCTCTCAAATAAATAAATAAAATTTAAAAAAAAAGTAGGCAAGATATAAGGATATATGAAAAATGTCACAGAAGTGGAACAATTCTAAATTTTATTCAAATTTTATATGCAAAGTATTATATCTCTTTGGCCTCTATTCATATATCTATAAATCTACCTACGCACCTACCTATCTACCAAAGACAAATCATCAAATTTAGGAAATTTAACACACTTCTCTCAGTAACCAAAAGAACAAAAAGCCAAGAATCAATAGGGATATAGAATATTTGAATAATGTATGTAACAAATAGGAATACATATGGACACACACACTCCTATACCTTCAAATGATAGAATATGCATTTGATTCATGTGCACATGGATCACTCAGAGAGTTACAAATCAGTTCTCAACAAATTTCAAAGGATTTAGAACATCTAATTTTCACAATAGAATTAAACTAGAAATCTTTAAGTGATAACTAGAGAAATCCTCTTGTTTAATATTTCTAAATTATCCACGTATCAAAGAGAAAATCACAATGAAAACTAGAAAATATTGTAAGCTGATAACAAAAATGACGTATCAGAACTAGTGGAAGATAGTTAAATCTTTGTGCAGAGAATGTATTGTCTTAAATGCCTATCTTAGAAAAGAGCAATGGCTAAATACTAGAACATTCTGTAATGAAGTCAGCAGAAGAATAGCAAATTAAACTAAAAGTTACTGAGTGGAGAAAATAATAAAGGTAAATTCAGAAATAAGTGACATATAAAATGAATATACCATGGAGAAGAATTACAAAGCTAAACCTTTTAACTTTTTTTTTTTTTTTTTGAGACTAAAAAAATTTTAAGTCCCTGACAGACAGTTAAAAGACCTTATATGGCCGCAAAATGACAGCCACACCTTTGGCCTATGTCCTTGAAGGTGCCAGTCCAGGAAAAGAGAGGGCTGCACCAATAATGTCACCATTTCTCTATGGCCCCAACTGGATATGTGTCAGTGGCTGAATGAATCACTGAAATACAGGAATGCAGTATTCCTGCCAAGAAGGCTAATAGTGGGAAAGAAAATAGTATATCACTATACAATTGAATGGAGACAATTTGAAAATATATATATATTTATATATATATTAGAGAAATTCATTATACAAAACTACCAAAACTGACACTAGAAGAAATAGAAAGTTTAGCACAATCCTATATTTATAAAACATTGAAAAAATAGGGAAGACCTACGTAAATGAAGAAATATATTGTGTTGAGGAATTGCAGGAGTAATTGTGAAGAAGTCAGTTCTCTCCAAGTTGATCTGTAGACTCAAGACTGTATTTGTCAAAACCCAGTATATTCTTCTCCTTAATGTGTGCTTTTGTGGAAACTGAGAACCTGATTCTAAAATATTTATGGAAATACAAAGGACCAAGAAGAGCAGGGGATGATTTTACTTCATATGATAACTTATGATAAAGGTATAATAATCAAGATATTGTAGCACTTGCACACAGATATATATACACAAATGTGTTAAAATAGAGTCCAGAATGAAAGTCATGAGTAAATGTGGACTTAATTTACTGCAACTTTTTCATTTAGGGTCTTGGGGAAAGAACAAATTATTTTAAATAAGTGGTGCTGTGCCAATTGTATACCTGCATGAAAAATAGAAAACTTCTATCTCATACTAGTACAAAAATCATATCCAGGCAGATAGTAGGGATAAATGGTATGATGGAAAGTAACTTAGGAGAATAACTTCATAACCTGGGAATAGGCAGAACATTTTAAAGAGGATACAAAAAACACTTATGAAGGAAATGGTTGCTAAATTTGTCCATATCAACATGAAGGATTTCTGTGAATTAAAACAACAACAACAACAACAAAAAACCTGTTTACAGACTGAAAAATACACAAGCCACAGTCTGGGAGGAGATATTTGGAACATATAACCAAAAAGGGCTTATATGATAAATTCCTTCAAGCCAATAAGAAAATATAAATCACTGGCAAAACTGGGTAGGAAACATGTAGGAGACATTCACAAAAGATACTCAAATGGACTCTAAAGATATGAAAAGAGACTGAATCTCAGAATTAGGAAAATGAAATTTTAAATGCTAATATTTAAAATATTTTAAAAATCAAAATTCATGAGAAAGACAATTTATGGACTAACACTAATAAGAGTTTGAGAGAGTATAGAGCAGCTAGAATTCTCACTAATGCTAGTAGGAGTGGAGGCTGGTCAACTACTCTGGAAACTGTTTGGAAGGTACCCACTTGTATAAAGCCACCCAATAAGTTAGTAATTTCAGTCCTAAGAATATATCCAACAAAAACTCATACATATATTCACACATCTCTCTCTTTCTCTCTCTCTCTCTATATATATATATATACACACACACATACATATTTATGATATATAAAATAAATGTTCATAGAAGCATTTTTGGTAATAGAAAATGGAAAAGCACTCAAATGTTCATCAATAGTACTTAATGGAATTCTATATAGTACTGAAAATGAGGTATTGCTGTATGTGATATGGATTAATGATATAAACTTAAGGTCTGACAAAAGGAACTAGACTTAAAGAATATGTATTATATATTTAAAAACAGTTAAAACTAATCTATGGCATTAAGTGTCAGAATATTTGTTGCCTGTGATAAAGAGTAGAGATACAGATTTCAAAAGGACACAAGCAGGGCTTCTAGGGGGCAGGTATTATTCTATTTGTTGACCAGGGTGGTGGTTATATGAATATGCCCAGTTTTTGATAATCAAACTATATACTCATAACTTGTACATTCTTCTCTATATTACTCTTTTAAAATGTTTATTTTAAAAGAAAAGAGGGACTATTAGACATTATGGTGGACATATGAATTATTTCCTATCCTTGTCCTCTCTAAACAACTCTCTCTAGTCCAACGTGGACTTTGTTCTTGGAAAAATGCTATGCACTGGTGTTGGTGGTGGTTGTGTCCTCTGTGGCCTCGTGGATCCGTTGGTCTTTGAGAAGCTGCACAGGTGCTCACTTCGGCAGCACATATACTAAAATTGGAATGAGAAGCTGCACAGGGTGTGGGTTTTTGCTTGAAGACATGACACTAGGTCCTAGGGTTTTCTGGTTACATGAGTGGTGTGCTAGAGCCAGCTCCTGCTAGATGACAGGCTGATTGTTAAATGTTCACAGGTTTATTTTAATTTTCATTACATAAATTTTTTTTTCTGGCTTTATTGAGATGTATAACATTATGTAAGTTTAAAATATACAATGTAATGATTTGATATATGTATATATTACAGAATTATTACCACAGTAAGGTTAATTAAGACATCCATCACCTCACAGAGTGACCATTTTTTTGTTTGTTTGTGTGTCAAAAACTTTGAAGACTTACTTTTTTTTTTTTAAGATTTTATTTATTCATTTCATAGAGAGAAAGATCACAAATAGGCAGAGAGGCAGGAGAGAGAGAGGGGGAAGCAGGCTCCCCGCCAAGCAGAAAGCCTGATGCAGGGCTCGATCCCAGAACCCTGAGCTCATGACCTGAGCCAAAGGCAGGGGCTTAACCCACTGAGCCAACCCAGGTGTCCTTAGACTTACTTTCTTATAAACACTCAAGTATCCAATATAGTATTGGTTTCTGTATGTTGATTTTGCATCTTTCAATGTTACTGAATTTGTTTATACATAATGGCAGTTTTGGGGGTTTTCTATGTATAAGATCATGTCATTTGCAAGCAACATTTTCCTTCTTTTCTGATCTGGATGCCTTTTATTTTTTTTTCTTGACTGATTGCTCTGGTGAGGACTTCTAATACTATATCAAATAGGAGTGGTGAGTGTAGGCATCCTTGTTTTGTTCTAATCTTAGAGGAAAAGCTCTCAACCTTTCATTGCTGAGTATGATGTTAGCTGTGGGCTTGTCATATATGGCCTTTATGATGTTGAGGTATGTTTTTCTATAACCAATTTGTTGAGTTTGTTTTGTTTTAATTTGTACCTTTTAACCCCTTCATCTATTTCACCTTCCTACCACCCTCTCCCGTCTGGCAACCACCAGTATATTCTTTGTATTTGTGAGTCTGTTTCTGTTTGTTTGCTTTGTTTTTTAGATTTCGTATATAAGTGAAATCATATGGTGTCTCTTTTTCATTTTTTATCATAAAAGGATATTGATTTTGTCAAAAATGCTTTTTCCGTATATAGTGAGATGATCATGTGATTTTATCTTCCCATTCTATTAATGTGATGTATCACATGTGTTGATTTGCTTATGTTGAGCCATCCTTGCACCCCAGGGATGAGTCCCACTTGTTTATGTTGTATATTCCTTTTAATGTGTTATTGAATTCCGTTTGCTTGTATTTTGATGAGAAATAGTGTATCAATATTCATCAGGCATACTGGTCTATAGTTCTCTTATAGAGTCCTCATCTGGATTTGGTATCAGGGCAATGCTGACTTCATTAAATAAGTTTGGGGATATTTCTTCCTCATCAATTTTTAAGAAGCATTTGAGAAGAATTGGCATTAATTATTCTTGAAATATTTGGTGGAATTCACCAGTGACATCATATGGTCCTCAGCTTCTCTTTGTTGGGAGTTTTTTGATTACGATTAAATCTGCTTATTCCTTATTGGTATGTTCAGATTTTCTATTTTTATTTCTTCACTATTCAGTTTTGGTGAGTTAGGTTGTGTGTTTATAAGAATTTATCCATTTCTTCTAGGTTGTTCCATTTGTTGGTGTGTGATTATTTATGGTATTCTATTATGATCCTTTGTATTTTTGTGGTATCTGTTGTAATATCTCTTCGTTTGGATTTATTTACTTGAATTCTATTTTTTTTTCTTTTTAAAAAATTTTTATTTATTTTTAAAATTTCTTTTCAGTGTTCCAGAATTCATTGTTTATGCACCACACCCAGTGCTCCTTGGAATACATGCCCTCCATAATACCCACCACCAAGCTCACCCAACCTCCTACCCCTGCCCCTCCAAGACCCTCAGATTGTTTTTCAGAGTCCACAGTCTCTCATGGTTCATCTCCTGCTCTGATTTCCCCCAACTCCCTTCTCCTCTCCATCTCCCCATGTCCTCCATGTTATTTCTTATGCTCCACAAATAAGTGAAACCATATGATAATTGACTCTCTCTGCTTGACTTATTTCACTCAGCATAATCGAATTCTATTTTTTTCTTGGTTATTCTAGCTAAAAGTTTGTCAATTTTATTTATTTTTTTGGATGAGCGTCTCTTTTGTTATTCCTTTCTATTTTTTCCCCATTTTCTCTTTTATTTATTTTTGCTGTCATTTTTATTATTTCCTTCCTTCTAACTAGGTCTGCATTCAAGTGGGGCTGCTGGGTGGACTTTCTGGTTGAGCAGGGCTGCAGGCTTTGCTCTAATTTCTCCTTGTTGGGTGGGGCTTCAGGCTGTACTCCCGTTTGCTTGTGCCAGTGACTGGACTCTGTATTTAGGCGGGCCTGTAGGCTGGGCTTTGTGGTTGGACTGGGGCCTCAGGCTGTGTTCTACGATCAATTGGGGCTGTAGTCCATGTCCCAAAGTTGGGCAGGACTGCAGGCTGGGCTTTACAACCAGGTAGGCTGTAGGGCTAGCTGCATTCTGCTTTTGGGTGACGTCACTGGATAGGGCTCTCTGGGTGGGGCATCCAGCTGTACCTCACAATTGGGTAGGGCTGGAGACTGGGCTCCTTGCTCAGGTGGGGCAGCAGGTTAGTCTCTGTGCTTGAACTATGGATATCATGGCTGGGCTTCCTGCCCAGAACAGGCCACAGGTTGTGTTCAGTGATTGGTAGGGCTCTAGTCTATGTTCCACTGATAGTTGAGGTTGTAGGCTGTGTTCTTCAACTGAGCCACACTATAAGTTATGCTTGAGGCTTCACTGTTAGGGATGCCTATGTTGGGGGGCTATGCTCAACAATTAGTTAGGGCAGTTGACTTGGATCTCCACCAGCATGGCCCTAAAGATATCTCCTACAGCTACAGATCATTTATAGCCACGTTTCCCACAGGAATGGGACTGGAAGCTATGGTTAGCAATTGAGTGAGACTAGGAATTTATTCCCCTGCCTGGGTGGGATGTAGGTTGTGCTTTATGCTACTGGGCATTCATGACTATGCTGCCCAGAGTGGTTGACTGAAGACCATGCCTCACAGTTGGGCAGGATTGTGAATTTTCTCCTCTGTCCAGACAGGGCTGTAGAATGGACTTGACAGCTAGTGTGGTCCTTAGCCTGGGGATCCAAATCAGGCAGAACTGCCAACTGAGCTCCTTAGCCAGATAGGACCACTGGCCTGGCTTTGCACGTGGGCAGCACCAGTGGCTGGGATTTTTGCTCGAGTGCTACTATAAGCAGGAATATGGTCGGCCAACATCTGAGTGCCAGCTACAGTAGGCACTCTATCTGTCTCTATCCGATTCCCAGTGATTGAGCTCCATAGATTCCCCACGTGATCCCTGTGAGGTGAGACCTGAAGGAGCCTTCTGTGAAGTGTCCCACAACACTGGGGAAGCTGCATGCCCCTCTTGAGCTTGCTTTTTTCCACTGGAGAAAATATAGGCCCAGGACGCCCCATCCGTGTGGCCCTGTGTTGTTCTTGGGGAAGGGCATGGCATTCGGTCAAAGTGTAGTTGCTCCCCTTTCCCCTCTATGTCCTTCTCAGTCTCTTTTGTCAACTGTGGGTACTTTGGCCTCACTCATGGATTTTGGAATTTTCACAATGGTGTCTTGCATTTCTTCTACCCTTGTGGAGATTCACAGGAAACACCAAGAAATGCTGAGAAGTTCTTCCGTGAGGAAACCAGTTTAGCTTCATATTAAGCACAGTATTTCCAAATCTTCTTACCACTGACTCTTTTTTCCTCTCTGTAAATACTGATATTACAGTTTGGAAAATGCTTAGAGATTGATTAACCAGGTTCATTTAAATGCTGCATCTTTTATTTTTATTTTTAAAAATATTTATTTATTTAAGAGAAAGAGCATGAGTGGGAGGAGTGGACAGAGGGAGAGAGAGAAGCAGGCTCCCAGCTGACCAGGGAGCCCCACATCGGATTCAATCCCAGGACCCTGAAATCATGACCTGAGCTGAAGGCAGATGGTTAACCGACTGAGCCACCCAGGTGCCCCAGAATGCTGCATCTTTTATAACCAGGTCCCATGGCTTCATATACAGTCTACTGTTCACCTTGACCTTATAAGAGGCATCTTTTGGTGTTAGTGCTCAGACTCTTTTCTTTTCTTCTTCCTTTTTTTTTTTAAAGATTTTATTTATTTATTTGACAGAGAGCACAAGCAGATGGAGTGGCAGGGGGAGGGAGAAGCGACGCCCTGCTGAACAAGGAGCCTAACATGGGGCTCGATCCCAGGACCCTGGAATTATGACCTGACCTGAAGGCAGACACTTAACAGACTGAGTCACCAGGTGCCCCTAGACTCTTACTTTCTTAAACAGAAGCAAATATGCAATTAAGCGTTATAAGTAAATCAGGTCAGTGACTGGATTCATTGGAATGACTTAGCTTTTCCTTGGGTATTCTGTTGACAACATCCTGCACTTAGCTTGTTCTAGGGGTTCTAATGCTTTGGACCCTGAATCTTCTTGCTGCAAACCAGTCCCAGGACATTTTAGGTTTGTGATGGAACATTTCTATGAAGCAGTGATACCACACTCATTGCTTGGTTTCCAGTAGTATCACCCTTGTGACTTTCATCATTGCAGAGATATTTATTTTTATTTATTTATTTTAAAGATGTATTTAAGAAAGAGAGGCATGCATGAGCCAGGGGGAGGAGCAGAAGGAGAGAATCTCAAGCAGACTCCTCACTGACCACAAAACCCAAGGATCCCTCCACCCTGAGACCTGAGGGTTTCAGCTCATGACATGAGCTGAAATCTAAAGTTGGATCTTCAACGGACTGAGCCAACCAGCGTCCCATCACTGTGGAGACATTTAAATATTTTCTCAAAGGTCATGTGGGAAAGTATCATGGAAGGTACATTCACTGATTATTTTTGTGGCATAACTGGAAATGTCTTTCAATCTCTACCTTCTATAAATCTTTAGGTAATACTATAGTATCTTGAGGACATTTTTCTTAACATGTATTACCATCATATAAATCCTCAAGATGAGAACAGATTCTAAACAACTGATCTGATCCTAACCCTAACAATATCCTCAACCCCAGGAGTCTGATTTCTGTTTGAATAATTCAAGTTGTTCTTTTTTATAAAGTATCTAATGTTCGAAAATTTTCATTTTTATTGATTCATAATTCATCTCCCTGTAACTTCCACCCATTAGTTCTAGGGTCCCATCTGCTGCTGCATAAAAAGACTTCCTTGGAGTTCTATAGTATTTGTGAAGGCCACTATCCGATTCTCTTTAGTTTCTTCTCTTTTTCAGTCCAGTGACCTCAAATGTCCTTTGTATTTTCTTGTTATTTCTTGCCAAGCTATAGGTCTTGTCTGCATGCATTTTCATTTGTAATCATTACTCTTGATTTGACCCTCAGGACAAAATTAAATACTCCAGGAAAGATCCAGTTGGTGCATTATAGCAAGAGACTTTCCTTTGGTGAGACACCGAAATTCTTCTGTAGGCTTATACTGAACCACTGGGCTTACAGCTAAGATCTCTAGTATTTAATTTTGTACCATAGTTGCTAACTGAGACACATCTCCACCCTATCCTTTTATGGTCTGATTCATTTCCATCTGATAAGATTTGGCCCACCATCTGTCCGTCACTCTGATTTGAGAATTTGCTTCTTTCATCCAACTTAGTGTTTTTTCAGTTTTGTTTTGTCCATAAATTAGGTCAGGAAGATATTAATATCTTTGATCAAATAATTAATGAAAACATTAAACCTAAAAAGTTATGATGGTATTTTTTTCTTCTTTTTTAACAATTGAAAGTATGACAGTCTGGTCATATGGAGGTGTTGCAGTCAATGGTTTTTATTCTGTTTTATGAGATTATATAGGAATTGTGTTTAATAATTTTAATGGTTTATGTATTTTGGACCCTTAATAACTATTCAGTGTAATGCCTCAAAATGCTAATCATTCATTAGGCTCTAGTATTTAAATATTGAACTTCTAAAAACTAAATGAGAATGAGTATGTCTAATATTTATTAATAAGTATATCAAGAGGCATAATTGTTTGGAATCCAAATTTTTAAAATAAAAAAGGAATAATGAGTGAAATTTATAGTATTCTTATCAGGCTGTTAATCTTTTTGGTAAAATTTAAATTTGAAAACCATCTTGATGACCTTCATGATAAGGTTTTCATTGTAATTCCTTAGGTTTATCAAATAATTTAGGTGGAAAGGGCTTGGTGAAAGACTGAATGATAATTACATGATAATGATCCAAATGGTAGTTTGGATCAGATGAGTAGTGAGAAACCTAGTGTCTTCAAAATAGAATGAAAAGTTCTTAAGTGTATGAGGCACAAGAAGCAGACTAATAGCAAATGCTTTAATATACATTAGCTCACCTTTATTTATTTATTTATAACATAGACTGTATTATTGGTTTCAGTGGTACAGGTCTGTGAATCCTCAGTCTTACACAATTCACAGCACTCACCATAAACATACCCTCCCCAATGTCCAACACCCAGCTACCCCATTTCTCCTACCCCCCTTACTCCAGCAACCCTCAGTTTGTTTCCTGAGATTAAGAGTTTCTTATGGTTTGTCTCCCTTTCTGTTTTTTTTAATCTCACTTTTTAAAACACAAGGTCTGCTCAAGTTTTAGGACGGAGGTTATTATACACTGGTCATCAGTGAGTCAGATCACACTGCTTCCCAGCTTAAGTCCTCCAATGACTGCTCATTTTAATAAGCAAGAAACAGAAGCTCGACTTGGAAGAGCTGATAGGAACAGCCTTTACTTTTTTCTTTCTGGCTTCATCTTTTCCCCTTGACTCAGCCACACTGCTTTCTTTCCCTTAAAAAAAATGAGTCCAGGGGCGCCTGGGTGGCTCAGCGGGTTAAAGCCTCTGCCTTCGGCTCAGGTCATGATCCCAGGGTCCTGGGATTGAGCCCCACATCGGGCTCTCTGCTTGGCTGGGAGCCTGCTTCCTCCTCTCTCTCTCTCTCTGCCTGCCTCTCTGCCTACTTGTGGTCTCTATCTGTCAAATAAATAAATCTTTAAAAAAAAAAAAATTGAGTCCATTTTGCCTAAAGACTTTGCACCAGCTGCTGGCAAATGATCGCCCTGTATGATCTCTGTATGGACTCTAGACTTTGCAGTGACTTTTCTCTTTTCACTTTTCAGGTGTTAAATCAAAAATCACCTCCTCAGAGAGGTCCTTCCTGACCAACTCAATCAAAATAACTCTTCTTTCCTCCTCAGTTACTCTTTATCATATTATTTTTTTTCTTCATGTGTCTTTAGCATTACTAGAAACCATTTTGGTTTATCTATTAATCACAGTTTAAATTTCCACAAGGGTAAGGACTTTGCCTTAGTTATTAGCCATAGTCCTTAGGCCTGGCACCTAGTAGACACACAGCAAGTCTATGCTAAATCAATCAATCAATTCTCATAGTTACATGGAATTAGTGTCTACTCCTTGCTGTTTCTTTTTATTATTCTGGTTATTATTTTGGTTCCTTTTTAACTAGTAGGGCAAGAATAAAAAAGTTAGGAGAAAAGTCAGAAATAATAGAAATGTGTACATAATCAGTAAGTTTACAGAAACAAATCTTAACTCTCAGATGATGACCTTCATGTGTACTTTGAGAGAAACAAGAGCCATTAGTCAGGCATTTCCTCAATATTCCATCTCCAGGCTTGTGAATTAACATCTGCAACTTTTCCTTTAAAAGTTGAAAAAAGTGCTGCTAGTTGTTTGGGATAGTGCTACCACCTGAGTTCTGGGTCCCATCCTAGCCAACTTTTTCTGGGATCTTGGCCCATGGAGTCTCCCTCCTGTCTTCTGTATCTGGAATCACTTCCTCTCTAGTTGCTCTTTTTCACCAACATGTCAACATATTCAAGATACATCCCATCTCTTAGAACACATTCCTCTAAATCCCTCTTCCCTTCCCCCATCTCCAACAGCTCTTTTTACATCCCATCTGTTGCCACACTTTTTGAAAGTGTTGTCTACACTGCTGTCTCTGCTTCCTCTACTCACTTCCCAACCCACTGTAGTCTTGTTTCTGATCAAGGCCACCAAGACCCTCCTTGCTGCTAAATCTAGTGACGCTTCTCAATCTTTATCTTTCTTGATTTTTTGACAGTATTATCTATATCCTTCTTCCGGAAATATTTTCTTATATTCATGTCCATAAAATTACAGTCTCTTCATTTTCCTCTGATGTCTATGGCTACCCTGGGTCCTTTTTTGCTTCTATGTCTAAGATGTCAATGTCATGGAGAATCTTCTCTTCACTATAATATTTGCTCATTCTACGTTCACTCCCCCAGGGGTTCTGATTTACTCTCATCCTTTACTTCCAACTAAGTATTGATGATTCCCAAATTCAAACTTGTATCTTCCACTCAGGTATCTCCCAACTATCAATTTATATACTCATCTACCTACTTGACATATCTGTTGAGAAGTTTCATAAGCAGCTCAACATGTAAAACAATGGATTGGTTATCTTCCTCCACAAACCAGAGTTAGTTTTTGTGTTTTCTCAGTGAGTAAGACCACCACATACTTAATCAGCCAAATTTGTCTGGAAGACATCCTTGATTTCTTCCTATCTCCTGCCTCATGTCCTGTTGAGTCTAACTTCCCAAATTCTCAGAAGTCCATCTCTATTTTCATTCTTGCCATCACAAGTCAAACCATTATCTTCTATAAGATGGGATTACTTGAACATCATTTTTCTTGTCTTCCTATTTCTAGTCTAAAGCCTCCAATCTATTCTTGAATTCAGAGTAATCTTTATAGAACATTTTACATTTTAAATGACTTTTAAAGTAAAATAGACATTTGGTCTCAGCATGTTTATAAGTCCATGAATGATATTACTCTTCACTATCTTATTTCTTGGAATTCTATCTTGTACTTTATATTCCAGCCAGCCATCTTTATATACAGAAGCCATTGTTCTGGCTTCTGTAGTGTAACACACACACTCTTTCTCCTTTTCCCCCCTACCCTTTTGCTAAGGCAGCAACATCTCCTGGGCTCAGCTTAGCATTTCTGCTGGCATTGGGATATATTCTACTATGTAGGCTGTAAGCAAGAGAAACAGACTCTGGCTTATATACTAATGAGGAATTATTTAGAAGGGCACAGGGTAGCACAAAGAAACAAGTGAAAAGCTAAAAACTCAGGACCTGGGAGGAACAGGAATGAATGCTCTGGAAATTTAAGTGATAGAAGCGAGTGTATTGTCTCTTGAATATTCTACCATTGGAAAATCTCCAACCTTTTTTCATCTGTGGCACTCTACTCAGGATAAATATTTCTGGAAGAAAACATCTGATGGTTGGTCTGGCTTGGTTCACAGATCAGACTCCCTAAAGCAGAGGGTTGCCTTCAGCAATTAATGGGTGAGTCCCTTCATTGCAGGGAAATGGAGTTCATCAAAGGGAAATTAGGTGCTAGCACTCAGAGAGAGGGAGAAGAATGTTGGGAAGGCAAAAACAGCAGATAACCACTGAGGCAGTGGTTCATCACCCCTCACATTTAAAGTTGGTGACCTTTCCATGTGCTCTCAAAATTGTCACCTGTTTTTTTCATTTTTTAAGTGCTCAGTAGGCTTCTTACTCATTTGTTCCCCTAGCAGATGATTAGTTTTGTTAACACAGGGACTGGCACTTAACAGATAATCTATAATAAACACTCATTTAATATAAGATGAAAAGAATCATTAGATTTAAGTAGATATATGAAACATGTTCTGAAATGGCTTCTGTGGCTGGTTGGTTTGTGTTAGATAATTAAAAAAAAATGAAATTGGAAGTTTTGAAAAGACCATCCTTGTCAAACCAACACAAAACCATATGAACATAAAATTTTGCAGACTCTGACTTCTTGAGGGTAGAGGAAGTACTACTTTTTATATCTCAGGTAATGCTTAGTATAGCATTTATACTAAGAATTCTCTGAATAGGCATTTATTGAATTAAGTCTTTTATGGGCATTTCTTTTGTATTGCTGTAGTAACCTGTTAATCTTGAGCATATCCTAATGCATTTCTTTTTTCATGTGTATGTGCTGCTTCAGTTTTTAATACCACTAATGACTTTGAAATGGGACATTGACTCAGAATTAGTGACAATCAAGTGTTAATGGTCCTTGCCTCTGTGGCCTATCAGCAACTCATCTTAGTTGATCATTAGTTCCCAGACAAAAAGCTGGATCAGGCTTTTCCAAGATGTGACCATTTAGAAAAGATTCCTAATTGTCATTGGAATTTCTCACTCATCTTGCATTGCTTTTTCTATTTTTACATCTTCTTGGCTTGTGCTTTTGATGGAAAGGGAGTGACCTGTGCCGGTTACAGTGGGTAGTTAGTGAGAGGAATAAAACAAAAGGAAGAGACATAGAATAAAATATTCAAGCTGAATTCACATACACCATAATAAAATCAAGGGACCTAATTGCCATAAACGACCTTAAAGATTATCTAATCAAACTCCCTCATTTCTTATCTTAGAAATGAGGAAATTGAGACCCAGGGAGGCTAAGTGACTTTCCCAAGGTCTGTAGAAGAAAAAACACACTGCATGCTACTACCTGTTCGCTTCTCTACGCATTTCTGAAGACTTCCTGTTACTGTGCCTCCATGGTAGACTCACCTTGTTGAATAAGTTTTGTGGGAGGGAGTGAAAGTAATCAATTTCAGTAGTGCAAAAATCGTGGGCATACTTTGCACTTCTTGTTCTGCGATGCTCCGGAGATTACCATCTTCCACAGAAAATAGTAAATACAAAATGAGCAGTAAAACAGACAAAAGACATTGGAAATGACATCACGGGGGCAGGGGGAAGCGAGTGTGCATTTTTCTTCTGGGAAGTATTCTGTGAACCTCATTATGATTCATCCAACCAGGGCTGAGTAGGGAATTAGTTATAGAGATTCTAAATTCCTTCTTGCTGGAGAGAGTTAAGTAATCCTTAATCCGTTGGCCTTGCATCGATTTATAAGAAACTGTTTCTGGATCCGTTTGCCCCCAGCTTCTGCTTCAGGAATTATCCTTCCTCTTCCCCTCTCTTCCAGAATGGGAAATTTAGTAAAAATTTGTATGATTTGAAAATATTGATTTCTAAAAATCAAACTGACAGCCAGCCAGGTATTTTGCTGTCTTACAGGAATAGCCTATTGGCTATAAGGCAGCAGTGTCTGGGTTCTGTATTTATGAAGGTCCATTAAACTTATCACTTCATATACTGGCCCCAATCCACACAGTTCTATGGGACACAGAAGGAGGTAGATGCCAGAGAAAGACCATCACCCCCCCTTTCTTTACAGATTTGAATAATAATTTTTTTAAAGGTTCTTACTTAGAGAATGACTGAATAATTTTATATTTCATCTCATAAGGAAGCCCTGAATTTCCAATTCTGATGAATTGATTTAGATTATAAACACTGCTCATGTAACTTTATATCTTGTAGGTCTCTTAGTGCTCTGCTATTAAAATATGAAAGAAAGGGTACTGATTAAATTTGCCTACACGGATACATTTACATTAGTAATTGTGCAAGATGATTAATTATAAGCTAATGCACTCATTCACAAAAATATTTGAAGGTGGCATGATAAGACTGCATTGATAACCTGGCACAGCCCCTTATTAACATGATCAAAAGCCAGATGTGAGGCTGTGTTCCATGTTTCAGAGTGGAAGGCGGGCAAACCAAACTGGCTTTCTCCAACTGTCATACTCGCTTTTGACCACAAGATGCCACTCGATAATCCGTTATGATTAGGTCTTTTGTTACAAGCTGAATGACATTTCCTTTTATTTTACATGCTCTCCAATTACATATTAAAACTCATGGTGGGTGGGTTGGGGGAGGAGGATACTCCTAGCCTGAAGGTACTTTTTAACTTGTGTGTGGGAAATCAATGAATAATTTCTTTAAGATACACAAATTCAGTGTGAGAATTCAGACACCACAGAATTACTGTACCCTCAGTTCTGTGCTCGTGTGTAGAGATGTCTGCACCCACCCTGCCATCCACCTAACCTTTTCTGTTTAGTCCCCAGCACCACCTGCCCCTGAATGAAATAATTTCCTGCTGGCCCCTGCTAGCACCACACAAAAACAACCTATTTATGTAGCTATTCAAAATGTCAAAGAATTATCTTAAAACGAAAACACAAAATCAGTTTTCTGTGTTTCAGGCAGCAATTAAGTAGTCACAACATGGCAGTCCATAGATGAATGTTCTGGAAATTATCATTTGCAAAGGTAATCACTGGAAGAAGGTAATTTTATTCCCCAAGTCCTTGTTTTAAGCTGGAAATCAAAATGATGGCATGAGGATTCTCTTTGGTAAAGATGGCTGTGGTCCTTAACTTTCACCTCAAATTTCCTTTGATTTTAACTTACCCTTTTTATTTTTTGAGATAAGATAAAGGTTAAGTTTTTTCACAATACTTTTTTTTTTTTTCATAATGACTGGTGTCTAAACAAAGACTTAACGACTGTAAGACAAGGGTGGCAACATGGTCAAAAAATTCCTCTGGGAGGTAGAAGGGTGAGACTTAAACAGGAATCAGCTACATAACAAAATCTCTTCCATGAATATCTTGTCGTGAGGTTATTTTGTCCTTTTCTGGTATTAATTTGGCAGTGATAGACCTGACTTGACCTCAAGGAGAAAGAAACTGCCTAGAGTGGTATAATATGGGGAATGTCAAAAATAACCCTCCAAATGTTAAGTCCTTGGCAGTCACTCTCATTTGAGTCTGAGTTGGGTTTTTAGATACTTTGGGTTCAGTTGGCTCAGTATAGGGTTTTAGAAGATAGAGACTGATGATCAATAGAAATGAACAGAGGGAGAGAAGAGCAAGAACAAGCAGCAGAAAGGGATGAGAATGATCTAGAAGTGGAAATAAGAAAATGCCCTTGGAAAGCTCTAACTGCTTCATTGCTTTTCCTGCAATTCATCCTTAGGGCTGGATCAAGTTGATGATGAGAGCATCTAGTTAAGGCAATAAAAAATGAATGTAGAAGCTTATTCTCTGCTGAGTCCTGTAGCCAACGTTTGCATTTTATTTCAGCTTTCTCATTTCATATGGTTTTATATTAAAGATACCTGGCTGGTTATGTCGTTGACAGATACATCACCTTCCTGTCTTTATTCTCATTCATTTGTTCTTTCTTGTAAATCATCCATTCAACCACTATTCATCTTGTACTTACCATTCACAAGGTACGGGGTGAGACGCAGCAGATAAGGTGAGATTCAGCAGATAAGATGAAAATCTTTCAGTTGTCGGATGTACAAGGAGAAATCCTTAGAATTGTAATGCAGAAAAAGTCTTTTTTTTTTTTCTTAAAAATATCCTAACCCGTGCTCGCTTCGGCAGCACATATACTAAAAAAATATCCTAACCCATATAATGGTAGGGTTAAATTTGGTTTTATTTCAGCATAAGGCTTTATTTGTTATAAAAACATTATAGTAAAAAAGTAACAACAACAACAATAGCAACCAGGTTCCTTAAAACAGTAGTTTTCAAGCATTCAGGTGCATGGGGAATCAACTGAGAATTTTGTTAAAAGGAAGATTCTGATTCAGTAGGTTTAGCATCGCACGTGTAACTGTGTTTCTAACAAGTTCTTGGGTGACGCTGATGGTCGAGGGGCCACACAAGGATAAGAATGCTTTCTCTGGACCTCTTGGCAGGGTGGCCGGACACCCAGAAAGAGAGATGTTTCTGACAGCAAAATGAACCGCTCCTACATCAAAGAGGAAGGAGACAAAAGGTGTTAAGACAAGCCTGTATTATAAGAGTGGGACAGGAGGATCTGTTTATGATGATTTGTTACCTGCCAGGCGATTCACTGTGCAGGTTTTCAGGATCAGATGTGATGTACCACATGCCAGGAGACCTCTGAGGAGGGATTCTAATCATGGGTGGCATCACTGTTTTGAAACATCACAACCAAAATGGCTTTTATGTTCCTAAAAGGAGAAGGAGAAGAAGAAGAAAAAGGCAATGCTTTTGAAGGGAAAAAATAGTTTTCCGATAACCCCCATTAACTACAGGGGTCATTGTGGGCAAAATGAATGGAATTAGAAATCTGCTAAAAGCTGCAGTGTATGGTACGCTGTGACTGACAAGCCTTTCGCTGAGTAGTTACAAATGGGACTAATGGTTTAAACTTGTTAGTCATTGTCAGAGGCTCTGATCCTTGAGTCAGCCATGGAAGCTATGGCAGAAATCGATAAGGCACCACTTTCTGCAGTGAACCGCTAGACCATATAGATTGCCTGGAGGGAAATGCTGAGTTCCCTCCCAGGCTGCCAGATGAAAGCAGGCAGCTAAATCTGCAGGAAGATTGACCACACTGCTCGGGGCAATTAGGCCTTTCACCACTTTGAACGATGATTATAAATGGGGGAGAGGGTTGGGAGAGTGAAGGGAAAGACAGCTCTGCATGACAAACTGGAAGCCGGAAGCCATTTTGGGGAGTCTTGTCAGTTTCATAGTCACTGAGGGCATTCCCCCCCCCCTTCCCTTGTTCAGATTGTTATACAATGAATGTTCTAGGGCGGCTGCTTTCTTTTCTTTATTTTTTCTTTTCCTTTATTTTTCTTTCGAAGCTGGAGAAGGGAGGACAGGCAGCAAGAGCAACACTTGGTTGATGATAAACTGTAAACTACAGCTGAACTCCATTAATCCATCCAATCCCTAAAGCCCGGGGCCTGAGAGCACATCGGAGGATGGCTTCCTGTTGGACATGTTTCAAAACAATCACATCCCATTGTTCAGTGCCTTTTTGGGTAGAGCCCTGTGAGGGTGCCAAAGTCATCAGCAAAAGAAAGTACGTGCTCGGGCAACAATTACAGAAGAGCTGCAGATTATCAGCGGGCTGCAATTGGGTGAGGTGCTGGGGGGGCCCATTTGGCAGAGGAGCCTGCATCTGATGGACGCAAAGCTGCACCCAGTGTTATTACTGTGAGCGGCTGTATGGCCGCCCAGGTTGCGGGAAGCCAGATGCGCGAGGAAAGAAAGCAGCTACCGGAGCCATGCAAGGCTTTGCCCTGGTTCTCTGCCCAAAGGCAGGACAGGCTCAGCCACAGTGCTGAAGAGTTTCTGGCCTCTTGCTGCTTCATCAACCTGGCATTTCTGCTCAGATTTCAATGGGTGGATGCATCTCCTTTCCTTTGCTCTCGTTGTTGAATCTCATTCTCTTTCTAGTATTGGCCTCATGATTGATTTGTTTAATTTTTTTCCTTTTCTAACCAGACCCTGGCTCCCATTTTACTGTTGACTCTAAGTTACACTGTAAACTGCCTTCTGCTAAGTATAGTTTAACTGTCAAGAGGTTGTGCAAATCATCCCAAGGGGCTAGTCTTTGTGGGAGGGCTGTCCGTCAGAGGTCCTTGGACCATTTCATCACCGTGGTAAATCCAGCCCTTGGTGGAGAGTGTTGAAAAGTCGACTTTTTGAAGTTTGCCTGGCTCCTGGTAGCTGGGAAGGGTTTGGATCTTAAAGCTGTGTAGACCAAGAATTGAAATCCTGATGTTCATTACGAGATAAGAGAATGCTTGGTGGGCGTGGAAGCTGAAGGTCCCTCATGGAGGTGATCTCTCCTGTTGGGAGGGCGGTTCAGGAGAAAGTTTGTTGCCGTTTTCTGTTGCAGGGAAAGGGGGAAGCTCAGACTTAAAAGGGCTCCATCACAGGGCATTGTTTTGCTCATCTTTAACGCCCTACACATTTCCTGGGTGGCTCCCAGGCAGAGAGGAAACTTCACATTACTGACCCACGGTGGATCTCACAAGGATGGACCAACCACTCATGAAAACAAAGGGGAATTATAACTACTATCCAAACCTTAATCACAGTCATAAGTGAAATAAAATAAAGCCATCTGTCTGATTTGGAAGATTCTTTTATAAAGTAAGTGAATTTGACCTTCCCCAACCTCCTTTATGGCATGAAAAGAGGATTCTTTCTGCAAACCTAGTACATTTAAAAGGAGATATTAACTCTTTGAAGCAACCAGGGAATTACCAGTTGCTTAAAAAAAAAAAAAAAAAAAAGACGAGCAGAAGATTGTTATGTCCTGGAAGAATTTATAATATTCAGAAAATCTTTTAGTCTTTGGAATGGTTCTTTTTTTTTTTTTCTTTAAAGATTTTATTTATTTGAGAGAAACCACATGAATAGGGGTGGGATGGTAGGAGGAGGATCCAAGGGGAGGAATAAGCAGATTCCCTGCTGACCAGGGCCCCTGCTGTGGGACGCCATCCCAAGACTCTGGGATCATGACCTGAGATGAAAGCAGGCACTTAACCAACTGAGCCACCCAGGTGGCCCAGGAATGGTTGGTCTTAAATTGTAATTTTAGTGAAGATGACAGTGTGGTATTCTAGAGTACTAGGCTGGAAGGTGAGAGACATGAATTTTAGTTCTGACTCTATGCCACACCATTGTGGCAGGCACATGCTTCCATCTCCTCGCTCCCCTTTCTTCACCTGTAAAATGGGGAATTTCACTAATCAACCCTAAGGGCTTGTGCTTGGGAAATAACGTCCCCCCCCCCCCCCCAGTAGTCTACATCTTGATTCCTGGAACCTGTGAATATGTTATGCTCTGTGACTATAAGGGACTTTGACAATGTGACTAAGTTAGGGATCTTAAACTAGGGAGATTATTCTGGATTAGTTGGGTGAGCCCAGTGTAATTACAAGGGTCTTTAAAAGATGGGGAAAAAAAACCCAAAAACGCAAAAGGGTCAGGGAAGGAGAACAGAAGCCAGGTTGGTGCTATGCAGTATGAGAAGGACTCAGCCTGCCATTGGTAGCTTTGGTGATGGATGGAGGCCATGAGTCAAGGAATGTGGGTGGCCTTGGGAAGCTAGAAAAGGCAAGGATGTGACTTCTCCTTTGACCTTTCAGAAGAAATGTGATTTTGCAGATGTCTTGATTTTAGCCCATTGACATCCATTTTGGAATTCTGACCTCTAGAGCTCTAAGACAATGAATTTACCTTGCTTTAAAGCTGCTAAATATTTGGTAATTTGTTCCCCAGCAACAGGAAACTAATACAGGTCCCTTTCACAATAACCTTCCCTGAAACTATGAACCTGCAGCATATGGTCATTGGAAAATTCCAAATCAAGTAGTAATATGCAAAAAAGATGGCTGCTCAACGTTGATTTGAGTATGAAATTTAGGGTTGCCTGAAAATACGGCGTCTACAAGCAAACACTAGTAAGGAAGGAAGTTAGGGTACCAGAGCCCATGAACAAAAAGAAGGTAGGAAAAGATGTTTGTGGAGGAAGAAGTATACTTCACCATTTGCTTAAACTTGAGGTATTTTAAATAGCTTTAAGTACCTTTTTCTTTTTCTTAGATTGTCAGAGTGGAGAATGTTAATAGCCCTGCCTTTAGAAGAAAGAGAATCTTAGAATTAAAAGGGACCATTGAGATTGATTTCCTTGTAATGAATATCAGGGTGCATTCCAAGCATCCCTGCAAAATGCCGGAATATTGCTAGAGGGGCAGCCTTATGCCACTCCCAGGAATAGCCCCATCTATTATCAGGCAGCCCCTCATTCTTATGAAACTTTTCTTACACAAAACCAATTCTATCCTCTCATATGTCTACTTTTTAATCATGGTTTCTTTCTTTTGTGAATTTTCGATGCTCCGACCTCAAGATGAACGCATCTGTTAGTGAACGGGATGTGGCCCTGGGCTTTGGGGCAAAGTTCATACCAGAGAGATAGGGGTCAAAATCCCAAGTCATATGCATACAGACATAGGTGTTCAGATGTGCATGTGTGTGTGTGTGTGTGTGTGTGTGTGTGTATTTATGAAATATTTTACAAGCATTTTGACTGCTGTTCTAGTGCCATCAACAGTGCTAGTTTACAGTAGGCACTTAATATCTGCTGATTCAGTGACTACGTTAACGATAATGGAGGACACCAGCAGTAAGGTAGCAGTTACGAAAAAACCAACCTGATTCATCAGTTCAGATTTATTAAATTGGGAACAAGATACATGTTGAATGTAATGATAGCTTTTGTTTCCTGCCCCGCCCCCCCATTTCAAAGACTGCAAGCAGTACCCCGTTAATATCTTCAAAGAGACATTCTACTTTCCACTGGAACGGTAGGGGATATGCCGAAGTCCTTGCATGCTCTTTTTTTCTTTTCTTAAGAAACCTGGGCCATCATTGGGAAACCAGGAGATCATTGCCTTTCACTGAAGAGCATGCAGCACTTTCTCCTCCCTGGCAAATCTAACGAAGTCACGTGGGTGCCTGTAACCTCCCCGGAACATGAGATGTGGAGGTTACATTGGGCCTTGAACAATTAATCAGTGTTACGGCATAACAGCTCGAATATGGAAATTCTAAAGGTCCCACATGTTGATAAATGGCCAATTTATGCTAAGATCCATCAAGTGTGTTGAGGCATTTGGAGTTATCACTGCACAATCATGACACGGTCATTATCCGACTGCAAATCGTCCAAAGAAATGACATGCCTCGGGAAGCAAGATTTGCGGGCAGAGCCTGCCTCTTTCTAAACTCAGTGTGAGGCCAGCTTGCTGTAAACGGAGCCATACAGCATGTAGATGAGCTCATGTGTGGCAGCTGCATGGCGGAAAGCAATTCTAACACAGAGGCAACTCCACACGCAGGAACTAGCACCTCCTGAAATATGATCACCTCCGCTTCGCTCCGGAGGGAGGTGCCAAACTGAAATACACACGCAGCCATAATGGAAGAGACCTGAATATATTATAGCAGGGAGGGGAGGAGCTGGGGTAGAAGTGAAGCAGTTGGCAGAGGCTCTTGCTGCAAACTCCTTTCGCTCCTCTGAACTCTGAAATAGGATTCCTTTAGAGATACCGCAGTCCACTGTTTCCTTTGTTTAACCTGGAGGACCTTACAGTGAGGGCTTTAGGGTTTTTCTTTTTGTTGACTATTCTAGACGTGATACTCGCTTCCTTCTCATGGTCGTCCTCGATTCCTAGAGGACCCCTTTCTCAGAAATGTAGGGGTATTGGGCCAGGAGGGCAGGTCCAGTGGATTGCATGATTGATCCTGGACCCAGGCTGGACCAACCTGACTCTGCCTCCCATAGTTCAAAGCCTTGTTCCGTAGTTGGATATAACCTTGGCAGGAAGCTGGGCCTGGGATGGTCCTTTTCACAAGTGCTCAGGGGAGCCGGAGCAGCCAGGCTGCAGAGAGAGAGGAGGAGCCCAGTAGCTACCCAGACACATGACCCAGAAATAACGAGATGATTCTGAACGAGATGATTCACTTAGCTTTGGATTTCCCAATTCTTAGTCTCTAGTGAGGCCCCACTGTAATTTCTTCTCTTAGTTTCTGTGAGATATTTGTATGTTCTTTCATAAATGCTCCCTCTATTCTACTTCCTGGTTTTGAAGCTTTGATTCAACGACACCTGCTCCCAGCTTTAGTGAGCACTTACCATGTACTGCGAGTTGTTTTGCTGATTTAGGTATATTACCTTATTTGGTGCTTTTGCCAGCATTCAAAGGGTAGTTATGGTTATTTAATTTATTTATTATTATTTTTTTAAACCAGGAAATAGGCTTGGAAAGTTTAGATAATATCTCCAAAGTCACACAGTTGATAAGTGGGGGAAGTGGTGATTTCTATTGAAGTTACATTTGCATTGAAATTGATTTTACATTTTCTGTGAAATCATTAAACCACCTACTATATAGTAAAAGATTTATGCTATAATTTGAGAACAGATCTATGTTGAATTACTGAATCAACTTGGGGATATGACTAGAAACCAAATCATCTTTATTTAAAAAGCTAACACTACCTATGTTTACTTGAGGGTTGAAAACTTTCACAGGCCTGAAAGAAAATAGGCTGTGTATAAAGATCTTGCTGGGGGAGTGAGGAGGAGGGAAAGTTTTACAAGTGTTACCTACATGCTTAATACCCTATTCCTATTTATAGCTTTCTGTGATGCTGAAAATGATGAAAGAGGCCATTGGCTAATTTCGTGAATTGTTCATCTTAGGCTTTTACATGGAGAAGGAAATCAGAGATAATTAGATTAACATTATTTCACCTGCATGGAAGGGTTCTGATAATCCTCTTTCCTGGCTTCATCTTTCTTTTCTGAAGAAGGAAATAAACGTGTTCATTAATTTGGAACATTGAGGATCTTTATCCTCTTTAATTTTGATTTGGCCTTTTATATCCTGACTTCAGCCTTCCTTACCATGACATTTAAGACCATTTATGATTTGGCCACATATCTTCTCTCTGATCATTACTACTCTTCACATGTTCAACATTCCAGACAAACTGCATTGCTGGGAGCTTCTCACACGCCTGTGTGCTTCATCTGCCCTATTTGCTGCTTCCTGCCTTTCAACCCATGACACTCCCAATCTAAATAAATAGTACCTGTCCTTCCAGACTCCATTAAAAACTCCTTCCTAATGAAACTTTCCCTGATAACTATAGGTTGCAAGCAACATGATCCTCATCTGGGCACCCATAATATTCTGCCTCTATCACTCTTATGATTCCTTATAACAAAAACCTAGGTATTATAGTAATTTCTGCTCACACTTTCTCATTACTGCACTGTAAGCCCCTTGAAGGCAGGGTAAATTTTAGTCAAATCTGTTTATTCTTCCTACCACAGAGCGCCTTTCATGAAATAAGTAGTCAATAAACATCTGTTGAATTAATAAACAAATAACTAGACAAATTCTTTATGTGGGGGTAATTTTAATGTAGCTCGGATATTTACATTTTTTATCTCCTGAAATGCTAAGGTAAGGGTGCACATTTGTCACACCTAGGACACTTTAGTTTTATCACAGTACATGTTTTTAAATATGATTCATTGGCAGAGGATAAACCGTGAATTGCCTACTTTTCAGTATTAGCTGTTTTTTAATTATGTAGAAGCAACTTTGGTCAAACAGTCTCTATAGGCTGAGGTTGATGGCTGCTGTATTGATGTGCTACGTGCAGTGTATTAGACCAGGTGCTTCGCTCTAATATGAAACCTGGACTGGATTGGCTTAAACAAAAGGGCAAATTCTTAATATACTTCACAAGAAGCCTGGAGGTGGGGTAGCTACAGGATCAGTTAAATTTGTGTATCAGTTGCATCAAAGACCTAGGTTCTTACTCTTAGCTTGTTGCCTTTGATCTCACAATAGCTAAGGTCTTCAGAATTTTTGCTTTTGTAATAATCATACACAGGCATGATCATATCCAATGGGAAAAAAGAACAGGTCTTCCTTTGAGTACTTCTGCCAGCAGTAAAACCTGTTGTGAAGTAGTCAAGCAGTCTCCTCCTTATTTCTTATTAGCTGTAGTTGGGTTACATAACTATGCCTAAACCACTTTTGGTAAAGACCTTGGGGTTACCATAATTGGATTAGAGCTTGAGGATTTACCTCTCTGATTTCAGAGTAAGACCACTATCATGTCTGGAGGGTGTGTAGCTCAGTGAGATAAGGCTTCTGTTATTAAAAGCAAAATGTATTGTGGCTTTTAGAAGGCATCACGGGTGTTTGCGGTACAGAGAATAAAAATATTCCTTTATATAGATGAGCTCTTCTCACCTGTGGGGTGGTTGGGAAGATGTGGGCAATTTGGTCTCCCTACCCAGAGGGACATTGGCAACATCTGGAGACATTTATGGAGGTCACAACTTGGAAGTTGGGAGGAGGCTGCTATGGCTTCTGGGAGGTGGGGGTCAGGAATGCACCTTCCAATTCACATGAGTTCTCCCCCCATCCCTGGCCCAGAATTATCTGGCCCTAATTGTCGGTAGCACTGAGGCTGAGAATCTTTGGCATGGCTCTATTTGTTCTCTGGGGCTGACATATTGTCTAAGAAATCTTACTATTTACGTTTAATACTTATTTGAGACAGGACCGCTGTTCATATATAATATCTTACCTTGGAGTAATAATATATCAATATGTTATCATCCATTAAAACAGTAGCAAAACTATTCCCTCAAATTAACTGGATGGCCACTTAGCAAGACGTTAGGGAAGTGAATGAGACAGGTAGGTCTTGACAGTGACAAGTCAAAGGAAGAATGAGTGCAGGGGACCAACCTGTGGCAGGAACAACCACTATTTCCTTTACTGAATGCAGTAAAAAAAAAAAAAAAATGACCAAGGATCCAGGAAAGGGGGAGAAATACTTTGTATCTGAGTGTCTACTATTACAGCAGACCCTACCCAAGGAAATTTAGGATACATGTGATAATTTTCCGGATGAGAAAACTGAGTTTGAGTAATGTTAAGAGAATGGTTGAAAAATATTTTTTAAAATATTGGCTTCAAATTTTATAATAAGAGAATAATTTTCTCTGTTCAGATGTTTTTTCTGAATAAGTGAAGAGGGTTGGTTGGCCTCATCGCTTGGTAGGAATTTGACATGTACCACAGAATTTTGAGGCTGGCTAGTTCCCTATACAATACTTGTTATGCTTCTTTTCCATTGTTTTACTCTCTTGTGTTATCTGAAATTGTAGCTGATTCTGTAGATCAATCTCCCAGACCATTAGAATATCATTTCCTTTCAAAACTGCAGTCATGCATTACTTATTTTGTATTCTTTACAGCTTCTAGTACAATAAGCTGCACATAGTAGATGTGATGAACATTTCTTAATATTTGTGGCTGTCCATCTTCTAATTCCCCTCTGTATCAGGGGAGACTCCACCACTCTGTTGAGATGTAGAATTCTGTCTCCCACCAACAATGCTGATAGGTTCATACTCTCTGTTTTCCTACGCTCTGGTCCCCAGAGCAAAGGCATATGATTTAAGCATCACTAATATGATGCTTTGATCTTGGATGTTATACCATAGAGGTCTTGGAAGCCAAGAACTCCAGATGGTGTAGTTATCAGATGGAAGCTGGATGGTGTATGGGTCCTTAAGACACTGCTTGGAGAAGAACTTTCTGAGAGAATTCCACAATCCATACTGGACTGTGTCTCAGGTCAAGCCAGCAATATTTCAGGAATTATTTGTTACAGCAACGTAGCCAAGTCTATCCTGACTAACGCATTAGTTAAAAAGTATTCGTCAATAAATGGGCTTAAAAGCAGAGGTGAAGTAGGGTAATGATGAGTAAAGAACAAAAGTTCTATAGTCCGGCAGGACTATTTGGAACTCCAGTTCTACCACTCACTAACTGAGTGACTTTTAGACCATAGCTGAGGGGAACCTAGATAGGAAGTATGGGACATTGGTTTTCATATGCAAGAAAGAAAGGGGATATATAGATCCAGGGAAACTTAAATGAGACAAATCCTAGTAAAGTCTCTCTAGCTCCAAAGACAACTTATTCTCTAAGCAACCCTTTCATCTGATTTTGGTTTCTCAAAATTGCTTCTCTCTTTTTCTCTGAAAAGTAAGCTATTGTATTTCTCATACAAACTAATCTCTCGTGCATCTAGATGACACAAGCTTTTTTTTTTTTTTTTTTTTAAGTAGGCCTCATTCATGCTTTGATGGGCTAAAATGTCATGCTTCAAATCTGGCAGCCAGAAGTCAAAATTCCACAGTTTGTAGGGTGATCCCGAGACTTTCCTTTCCCCACCTACTACTCCCCCGTACTTGCTGCAGAACCCTCAGGTGGTTGACCAGTTGGTTATTCAGTCAGACTTACTGACTGTTGCTCCCTCATTTTGCATCTTAAAAGCATCATGCTGGAAATTCAGTGTTATATGACCTGAAACCAGCATTTCACAGACATTATTCTTTTGTGCCAATGTAATGTCCAATCTTCTCACAATTATCACATTTCTTTTCCCTGCTGAGCACTCTGATGCATTTTTGCCAAGTAGCTACAGAACCGCAGTGGAAATAGTTCTGGTCTCGGGTGGTCAGAGTTGCAAATTCATCCCCAAACCATTGTATAACCCGTACATGGGCTTCACATATGCAGAAAGCCTGCTGTTATGTCAGAAAGGAAGGTAGGTTATTCTGGGATGCCCTCTTTGCCATTAGTTGTACTGCAGTGGGATTTTGGTGCACTGGACTAGAACTCCCAACAGCTCTGATTGCTGCCTGCTGCCTCAATGAATTTTATATTAGCAGGCAAACAAAACACTCAACCAAGTGAAAGGAATTCATAATGCCAAGGCTTCCTGGGATCTGAATATGCTGTATATTTTGCAAAGAAGGATTGTAGCTATCAGCTTGTGAGAACTAATCTAGATAAATCGCTCCTTTACAACACATCTGGCCTCAAGTTGTTTAAATTAGTGGAGTTCAGCCGCAGAACAACAGCTGAATTGGAGCCCACAAATATGCTTCCTACACATGCATAAATGCTAAATGATTAGCTTGGTAATGATTGGAAACCCCTCATTTCTGAGAGACTGGTAAGTCTACAGTGTTGCTTTGCAGCACATTAATTAAGATAGTGTAATAAAGCTTCAGAAGTAGTCTTCCAAGCAACATAGTTTGAATTAATGTTTATGAAGGCTCTTTATTAACCTGAAAATGCACTTCAAAGGTAATATGGGAAAAGCTTTTTTCCTCCTAATTGGCATTTTAGTGAGTATCACAGATCTTTCCATTTTATACCTATTCTCATTATAACCACGGCCAAATATTTTGGCTGTCCAGCTTTCAATTCCCCTTTGTATCAGGGGAGAACATACCATTGTGTTGTGATATAGAACTTTGTCTCTGGCCAAGAAAGCTGAAAGCCATATGCTCCCTTTTCTGTCCTCTGGTCACTAGGGCAAGGGCTATGCAACCTAAGTAACACAGTTGTGATGCTTTGCTCTTGGAAGTTGTACCACAATAACAGCTTCCCAGTATGTTTGCCATTATCTTCTTCTGTGTTGAATTTGTTGATGAGCTTATCACTTTCTGGGGGTTGGGGGGGGGGGGTTCTTTCAGTAAACGCAGAGTTTAGAGTTGGAAGGACCTCTGAGGTTCTCTACTCCAACAATCTGCAAAATAGGAAACTGAAGCCCCATTTACTTTTTAAGTAAATGTAACAATGTGATGTGGTTGCCAAGGAGCTCATGCAATATCGCTCTGTATTGAATCGGAACATGAGTGGCTCCAGTGATGATGGTTTAACTTTGCTCTGAATTTCCCAGATTGCTCTAGTAGCATTGTATTTATTTCAGAGTGTGACACATTAAGAGAAGCCCTGAAAAGATAAGCTGATTCTTAGAAACACAGCCATGAGAGGAACCAACCTTGAGATCACGCCAAAAAAACTGTTGGTGGAACAGTTACCCAAAGGAAGGCTCAGGAGAAACTTGACAACTGTCTTTGAATTAAGGAAGAGAGGTCATGTGGAGGCTTGGTCACCAGGAGTTAAAAGAGATCAGAGAAGCTTCTGAGGTTATGTGTAGAGTTTGAGTGTATGGGAGCATTTATACTTTGAGGTGAAGTAGGTCCACAGAATTAACCAGACTCTCCAAGACTGAAGATCAATGTGCTATACGTATGCTGTTGGCTAAAGAGGACAGAACAACAGGCAATGGCTCTAAGTTGCAAGGAGGTAAAATCTGGCTATATCAGGAGTAATATTTTAAAAATTTGAATTGTGTCCTTATGAACTGATCTGCCTGTAGGTGGTGTGAATTTCTCATCACTTGATATTTCTAAGGCCCAGACTTAATCAAGAATAGGCTAGAGAGGATGGATGCATCAGATCAGGCATGGATTAAATTGCTTCTATGATTCATACCAATTCTGAATTATAGGGATCCTGTAACTCACAGAAATCAAGCCATGCTTAAGGACCATGAACTCAACTCGTAATGTGGATCCCAGGATTCTGCATTTGTCTCTTACTGTCTTCCCGTTACTGATTTCTTCAGGCTTAAAGTAAACATATTTAGATAAAAATCTTCAGCAAAAAAACCAATCCCAAACAAAAACACTCAAATGCTCAAGGGATTCCCTAATTGTATCTTTCTAAAGGATAGTTTAAAACTTTAATTTGCATATCTTAGATGAGAACTCTGAATATCTGGGGGTACTAAATTAGGAGAACACATAGATTGTTATTTCTCATGAAGTATAAGAACTCTGGCTGAGAAAATGCATTTTCAATTAATCTGGTTATTGTATTATTTATTTCAAAATTAGAAAGTATTAATAAAAATGGTCATTAGTTTTGTTACTATATATTTATGGTTACATATGTTACTTTATATTAAATATAAATATCGGTATTAAGTGCTAGACGTAGAACCTAGTACCTTATAGGTATTAGCGCTGTTAATCTTTACTGCTTTCAAGGATGGCAGCTTTATTATTATCTCTGCTTTACAAGTGCGGTAACTAAAGGTTATAGAGGTCACTTGGCCAGTAACTGGCACCAAGATTTGAACTCAGATCTGTGTGGTTTTGGAGTACATATCTTAACCCTTCTACCTTTCCTCCTTTCACACTTACTGGGAGGCGAACCCTGGTAGATAGATCATTCCACGAAGACTGTGCTGTGAAAGTTTCGGCTAGCATGTGCCCCGCCTGTGCAATGGGCTGGTCTCGCGGGGCCGAACCACATTTCCCAGAACTCCTTTCCCACATCTGTCCAGGTACGGTAGGCCGTAAGAGACAACTTTGTGGGAGAGCGCTGGGTGGGAAACGAGAGAGCCGCGGCCATGTTGGTGGTCACGAGTAGCGTTTCTTTCTCTCTGCTCACTTCCTTGGTGGGAGGCGGTGGCTCAGCTTGCGTCTGCTCGCTTCACCGAGATCTTCTTTCAGCTCCTCCAGCTCCGGGCCTAGTGTTGTGTTTAATTCCGTGCCAGGGCCTCCTCCGTCTTTCTGGCATCTGCGGGACACTCATCCCCTCAAGGTCAGAATAAGAACTTACAAGGGCATCATGTCATCCTTCTGGGGTTCCAACTTCCCCTTGATCTCCCCTACCTATGTCCTCCCTTCTGAACTGCCTTGCGTGCAGATGTCGCGCTTCAGAAGTACTCGCGAGAACAGTGGGTTTGCGGGGGTTGCTTAACCAGCCCCCATACTTGTGTGAGTCAAGTCCCGGTGACAAAGTACATGTACACTCGGCCCACCTGCTTCTGCCAGTAAGTCAGTTGGTCAGTAAGTCAGGGTTCAGACTTTTTCATACTTGCTACTTCTTCTCTGATTGAACACTGCACGCCTGATAACAGGCATACTGGGAAATGACCTTGATTTGTAGCTTGAAGCTGGGACATTTCCTATCTTCTATTGTTACAGGCCTTATTTCTGGACCCTGGAAACAGTGCGTGCAATCTCTGAAATAGTAAATTTGTCTCTGGATATCTCAACCCCACGAGAAAAGAAGGAAGGGATTTAATAGAGAGCATGAAGTTAGTGCAGACAGAAACGAATACTTCCAAACCGCGGAAGGTAGCCTCGAGATGGCAGAGCCAGGTCACCAGGTTCAGGTCCTGGTTCTTCTGCAACGTCTATGCCATGTGATGATGGGCAAGTTACTTACCCTCTCTGGGCCTGTCTCCTCATCTGCTAAAAGGAGTAATAGTAGTATCTACCTGTTGGGTGTATGAGGATTGAACAAGTTAACATATGGGAAGTGCTTATAGTTAAGCTTTCTGTTAGTGTTTTCTTGTTAATATTGTTATTCTGAGAGAGGGATGTGGTCTCTTTTAGGAGTGTTTCATCCAACTTCTTTGGGAGTGAAAACCCGAGCTGGAGGTCCACCGTAGACTTTCTTTAGCCCTTTCCTATCCCACCTTACCACCCATGTCCCTTTGACTATCTTGCCTCTCTTCAAGTTTTGTTTGGGGGGGGGGGGGATCAAGAAAGGAAACAATTACATAAGGGAGACAGCAGAGGTACAGAGGTAAGAGACAAGGAAGATATTAAAGAAAAAGTGTTTCAGTTGACTTCTTACATCAAGGCTTGTCATATTCTAAAGAGAATAGGAGACATGACACACTAGGGAAAAAATAATGGTCTTGACCGCAGGGGAGTCTTGTCCATGGCAGCCCCTCAAAATAACCACAGTCTGGGTAGTTTCCAGATTCTCATTTTGTGAGCTCTGCCTTCGGGGATACTGAATCAGAGGTAGAATAGGGGTGGCTAGAAAGTACTGTGCTTATCCTCCGAATTGAGCTCTGTCATTCTTTAAGAAACAAGTGGTTTTTCCACAGACATTCTAGTACATTTTTCTCTGGCCTTGCCTGGAACAGCTCACCTTTTTCTGGCTCTACAAGATAGGAGAAACCTTTCGAATGCAGCTGCTTGTTTGGGCTGCTTGTTTGAGGCCTGAGGAGACATTTATTCATTCCTTTCAGAAGATAGCCTCTTCCCTTCCCTCTGGAGTTCGCTCTTGCCAGAGTGGCTGCTGTCTGGCAACCAGGCAGTCCAGGGTGGTCAAGTTTCAAATGTCACCACGCAAATGGCAGTTCCAAGGACTGAAGTCAGGGATTGAAATGCCAAACCTTAAATGTCCCTCAAATACATATTTTCCCAACTAGCGACTTGCCACAGAAATAAACAGCAGTTATGCAAAAGTACCTCCCCCGCCTTTCCATTTCCTTTCCAGTGTTCCCAAAACCATTACACGGCATACTTTGTGACAAAAAAGATGTCTCAGTGTGGCCCACTTAGTATTTTGAAGCATAGAAATGAAAGATGGTAGGGCACATGTGCCACAGAACCACTAAATGACAGAATCGTCACTGGCCTAGTTTTCTGAGTCACTGTGACAGACACAAGGGGATTGCTTTTAAAGCTCCTGATGACACATCCAGAAAAGGGAAGAGGATGTCTCTGCTTTAGAAAAGAGACTTAAAGAATCTTCTGACTTGGAAATAAGTTTTTTGAATTCAGACTTTTTAAATTTTATTTTATTTTTTTTTTTAAGGATGGTGCACAGAAAATGAAAGGCAAATGACAGGGTACTTACCTGAAAACCCCTAATGGAGACACCTTACCCAATAGCCTGTGAAGGCACCAGTGGAGAGAATGGTGCACACCTTTTGCTATTTAGGGTCCCTGGGATGGCGTCACTTACGGCAGGGGAAATTTCACTACAGAGCAATGAGCCAAAGAAAACATTACTATTTAACCATTACAGGCTGCTGTGATTCAGTCTCCTTGCCACGTACAGCAAATGAGTCAAGCTAACTAATGCAGAAGGCTGAACTTGTTTTCGTTTGAGGAGCCCCAGGAGAAGTTCCATAGTGACTTTTTGCTCACACAACCCAGTTCTTCTTCTCTTGTTTGTGTAGTTACTCATCCATCTCTGGATCCAGATGGGATTCAGGAGAAATGAGAGGATGAACTCTCAAGGAGAATTGGGATGGCTTTTGATCATTCTGTGAGAGATGAGGGAGTTTCTGGAGGATCTCTGATGTCTAAAATCTGTCTCTTGGATAAAGCTGGTAGATCATGTTGTAGTAAGCTTGCACCAACTCCCAAAGGAAGGGAGGGGGAAAAAAAATAGCCCATGATGATTCAAACTCTTTTATAGAAGCAAACAGATCAACAAACAAAATAAATCCGTACTCTAGGCCTGAGTCATTGTATTGGTAAACGTCCCTAGGAGATAGCCTTTTGGGATTGTTGCTTTATATCAAAACTTTTTCTTTCGTTACTAAACTGTCTACTAAATTAGTTGAAGCCTATAGACCTTAAATGAAAAATAGGCTGATTAAATGCAATAGTTTTAGTTTTGATGCCATACGGAGTTGGCAGTTTTTGGAACTAAAAATATAAAACTCCCACTAAATTTGAATTCCACATAAACCGTGCGTAATTTTTTAATGTAAGTATGTCCCAGATATTGTATGGGTCATATTTATACTAATAAGTGTTCAGTATTCTACTGAAATACTTAAAACTAAAAATATTTGCCCATCTGAAATTCAGTTTTATCTGGGAGTCCAGTATTTTATGTGGTAATCAGGATTGGTGCTATGCAGGATTGTAATGGACTCGCAAACATTTTTATGGGACCGAATGGATGTGTGTGAAGGATGTCTTACCTGTGTCTGGGTAACCTCGTTTCTGAATACTTGGCTGCTCTCATTAAGAAGGACTCTTCTCATTTACCCAGTAAGAGAACTGCCAGTGGCCATCCCTCCAGGGCAGCCTGAGGCCTGGGGTGCTGTTGGTGCCCCCTTAGGAGGATCTGCTGGTTCCTCCCCAGGCTATTGTGGAGACCTACAGATAGCTGAAACTGTGCTACCTCTCCTCTCATCAGCGTACAGCATGTTCTGCTGGTAGTGATGAGAACTTAGAATGTTTTACTCTCTTTTTAAAATTTAATTTAATTTTATTAGGAATCTTGTTCTCTTGCCCCATAGGGACTAGAAATAAAGGAAGCTATGTCAGAACTTAGTTCTGAGGGCATTCAAACAGTCTGTGTTTTTTGCACCCTCTCTACCTGGAGACAGGGTCCTTGACGACATCTTTGATGTACTAAGTCAAAGCAAATGAACCTAATCAAGCTCGATGGACATGGTATGTAAGAGCTCACGCCCCACCCCCCCATTATTTTTTATTGCTTGTGTCCAGTGTGGGCTGTATATGGTATATGGAGTTGTACAAATAAAAATTTAGGAAGTGACCAAGAGAGAGGAAAATGCTTGGTGGAGAGGAGAGCACAAATGCTAAGAGAGCACTCGTCTCTGTTGGTACATACAAGGTACTGAAGGTCCCAGAGTAGGGAGAGATGGATTGTTTCTGGTCAAGTCATGGAAGACTGTATAGGCTCGGGAGAACTTCACTGGAGCTGGACACTGAAATCTGAAAAGGAGTTTTCTTGGTGGAAAAGGAAGAATGGGTGGAAAGGTGGGGGATGCTGCCTGTGAAGTAAAGACAGAGCATGTTGGTTCAGGAATGTGGCCGAAGTGCCCATGGAAGTGTATGCACGTGGAGATGTTGGTAGATGAAACTGAAATGGTGAGTCTGTATTTGGATCCTAACCACCATGAATACTTTGCTGAGAAAATTAATTTCGTCAAGTAAGGTATAAGGATTACAGCACAGTACTTGTCCTTCCATGAAGATGTCACAAATCCATCCTATCGGCCAGTCTTCATGTGCAGCCAGAAATCACAGCTTGAGTGAGACTTTACGTGGTGTTTGCAGCCAGTCAGCCATTTTACCTACTGTTGGCTGCTGTCGATTGAGCATACCAAGTGAGGGAGGGGCAAACCCATCCTTAGAAGGGGGAAAGGTTTTTCTCCAAAACTAACTGTAAGTTTCTTCAGCTGTATCTTCATTTACCCCCCCGTAGCATTTCTAGATTGATTTTTGTATTCACAGAGGGAGAGCTGTTAGGAATTTCCCTTGGAATTTAGTGAAAGAGAGCTTGATCTCCAACTTTGAAGCCTCTGTAGATGTCTGGGATCTTAGGAAATGAAAGCAGGGTTGGTAGAAGAAAGAGTGTGAGATGTTTATTTCATTCTATCATTCATTTATTATGTGTGCATTTTTTACATTGAGGGTGAGGAGGAATCTTTAAAGTTGTCAAATGGGGGAACCAGACAACTTCAAGGTACTTTGACTCTTTGCTGTTAGAAAATCGACCAGTTTAGAGTTCTGGGAAATCCGTACTACACCAAAATACTTTTGAGGGTGGGTGTTCTGATTACCACCTATGTATGTAGTAAGTGAGGAGAACTGGATTTTGGAAAGGCAGTTCTCTAATTTATGGTCTCAACTTGGAGGATGTGGAGGATGTTGATAGGGCAGCAGTAGCTATAAATAAGAATTGTGCTTGCTTCCGAGTCTCTCCTGGAGCCTGGTTGTCTTTATTCCTTTGGAGGCCAATCATCTCTGGGAGACTGAGGCAGCATACTGCACTTGGTTAGCGTTTCCCGGAACTTTGTCCTTCAGATATTGATGGACATTTGTTAGGCTTATGGGGGAAGCTTTCTTCCAAGCTCTTCCAACTGGCTGTTAGCCTGTCCAGGCTCTGAGACCTCATTTGAGTCCTTCTTCCTTCGCTTCTCTGTCCTTCATGATAGTTTCTTTCTGGAATCTTTCCTTTGTCTGTTCCATTCCGAAAGTATATCCTGATTTCTAACTCTTGATCTTCTTACCGCTCACTTTTCCTCCTCCCACCTGATCCCTTAATACTCTTTCATCAGTGTCGTACTAGGTCTTGTTTTCTTGTTCTTGCCTTCCCACTTTCAGCCCTCACTCCCTGTACTGCAGTAATTCTTACTCCCTTCGGGAATCACATGACATGTTTTTGAATTAATGACAACTCTTTGCTTTCTTGGGTAGGCTCCTTATCTTCCTGTATAGATTTTGAACTACAGAGAACCTCAACCTTTCAGTTTATCTTTTTGGTTTCCTGGAGTGGGGGGTGGGGCATAGCTTCCTTTGTCACTGAGGTGAAGAGCATTGACCTGGAGTCTGTTACCAGGTCTAGCACTCATTGCTTGATCTGTCTAAGCCTTTATGATGCCGAGCATGTCAGCTATTTCCCTTCTGTCTTCTGGACTCATAACCACCATTACACAACATGTTCTGTTGGGACTAGGCATCTGCAAGCTGCATTTCCTTGGTTCCCTTGCTGGCTGGCTTCTTGTTGGCATCTGCCAGTAGGAGGCCCTGGAAAGAAGAAAGAGGCCGTGGCTTCATCCTCACTTAATATGGTGCTTCCTGGGCTGTGGTGATTCTCAGCTCCAGGCACAGCACTGTTTCAGTGTTTGCAGCCCTAGCTGAGGACATGCACCTTCTGTGGATCTAACAGCAGCAATGGGCCAGGCTTATAGGCTTATAAGGCTTCATTCAAATCAGTGGCATTAGTAACATCTGAACCTTACTCTTCTTCCTTTTTGCAAATCAGCCCCCATCCCCCGCGCTATTCTTAGCAACCTTTCAGCACCTTTTAAATAATTTCCCTAAATACCCTTTGTTTGAAATGCCTGGAATGTTTTCTGTTTTCCTGACTGGATATATACCAAAATACAATATGACAAACCAAAAGCAAAAACAGTACAGCTTTTTTGCTTTGTTTATGGTAGGTTTCATTATCAACTGAAGGAAACTTTTATTAAAACCTTTCCATCAAAGTCCATACTTTGGAAAAACTTTGTAGGTGTCATAAACATAAAATCAGCATCATCTTTGGTGTAGGAAGACAAAATGCCTTGGTTGGAGGTCAAGGACAAATCATCTTAAAATGAAAATCTGAGAGGGTAGAGAAACACTGATGCAGAGCAAAGAACACAACACGTAAGGTAAAAATTCTTAGGTTCAAGGTCTGCCCTCTTTACTTACTAACCATATAATGATGGTCAAATCTTGTAATCTCTTTGAACCTCCATTTCCTCACTTATAAAATGGTAACATCAGCATCTGGTCTGACTCATAAAGTCATAGTGAAGGTCAACTAAGAAATGTGTGTGAAAATGTTAGGCAAACTTGAAATTGCTCCAAGGGACATTATTTATTTATTTTTTTTTGAAAGAGAGAGAGATCACAAGTAGAGCAGCAGACAGAGAGAGAGGGGGGAAGCAGGCTCCCTGCGGAGCAGAGAGCCCAGCACGGGGCTCAATCCCAGAACCCCGAGACCATGACCTGAGCTGAAGGCAGCAGCTTAACCCACTGAGCCACCCAGGCGCTCCTCCAAGGGACATTATTATGGGAAATATTTAAAAAGAGTGTGTTCTGGTCAATGCCCATCTGATTTTATAAACAGTTACACAGTCAGAGGTGCTTAGATGTTTGAGAGTGCAGTGCATGAAGTGATTATTTTTTTATTGAAGTATAATTGAGATACAACATATTCAGGTGTACAACATAATGATTCAACATTTGAATACATTGAGAAATGATCACATTAAGTCTATTTACCATCTGTCACCATGTGGTTACATTTTTTTTTTCTTGTGATGGGAACTTTAAGACTTTTGGCAATTTTCAAATTTGCAATACAGTGTTACAGACTATAGTCTCCATACTGAACATTACATCTCCCCCCCTTTTTTTTAAAGATTTATTTATTTATTTGACAGAGATCACAAATAGGCAGAGAGGCAGGCAGAGAGAGAGTGGGGAAGCAGGCTCTCCGCCGAGCAGAGAACCCAATGCAGGGTTTGATCCCAGGACCCTGAGATCACGACCCAAGCCAAAGACAGAGGCTTAACCCACTGAGCCACCCAGGCACCCCCTGTATACACCACATCTTTATCCATTGTTCCACTGATGGAAATTTAGGTTGTTTCCATATCTTGGCTTATGTAGGTCATGCTGCAGTGAACACAGTGGTGCATATATATTTTTAATTTAGTGTGTTTTGTTTTCCCCAGATAAATACCTGGAAGTGGACTTGCTATATTGTATGATAGTTCTGTTTTTAATTTTTGGAAGAACCTCCTTACTATTTTCCATAGTGGCTGTGCTAATTTATATTTCCACCAATACAGGGCTTACTTTTACTCCACATCCTCTCCAGTGCTTGTTATTTTTTGTCTTTTGATAATAGCCATTTTGACAGATGTGAGATGATATCTCATTGTGGTATTGGTTTGCATTTCCCTCATTAGTGATGCCGAGCATCTTTTCATGTACCCTTTGACAATTTGTAGGTCTTTTTTGGGAAAAATGTCTACTGAAATACTCATTTGTTGTTGTTATGTGAGTTCTTTATATATTTAGGATATTAAGCCCTTGTCAGGTATAATTTTCAAATATCTCCTCCCATTCAGTAGGTTGTCTTTTTATTTTATTTATGGTTGGTTCCTTCACTCTGCAGAGCTTTTTACTTCAGTGTAGTCCTATTTGTTTATTTTTGCTTTAGTTTGCCACTGCTTCTGGAGTTCTGGAGCCAAGACCAATATCAAGGTAGCCTTTCTTCTAGGAATTTTATGGTTTCTGGTTTTATATTTAAGTTTTTAGTCCATTTTGAGTTAATTTTTCTGTACTATGTAAGATAGTAATCCAGTTTCATTCCTTTTCATGTGGCTGTCCAGTTTTCCCAATACTGTTCATTGTAGAGACTGATCTTTCCTTATTCTTTATCCTTGTCTCCTTTGTCCTAAATTAATTGACCATGTATGTGTGGGTTCATGAGTGTGTTTTCTATTTTGTTGATCTGTATCTGTTTTTCTCTTAACACCATACTATTTATTTTTATTTTTTAAATATTTGATTTACTTATTTGACAGACAGAGATCACAAGTAGGCAGAGAGGTAGACAGAGAGAGAGCAGGGGAAGCAGGCTCCCTGCTTAGCAGAGAGCCCCATGTGGGCTCGATCCCAGGACTCCGGGATCATGACCTGAGCTGAAGACAGAGGCTTTAACCCACTGAGCCACCCAGGTGCCCCAACACCATACTATTTTTATTACTATAGATTTGTAGTGTAGTTTGAAATCAGGGAGTGTGATGTTTCCAGCTTCCTGTCTTATTTCCAGGATTGCTTTGGCTATTTTGGGTATTTTGTGGTTTCATACAAATTTTAGGATTGTTTTTGTGAAAAATGCCATTGGAATTTTGATAGGGATTTCTTTAAATGTATAGATTGCTTTGGATAATATGGACATTTTAGTGATACTCTTCTCTATGAGCATGGAGTATCTTCCCATTTATTCATGTCATCTTCAATTTCTTTCATCAGTGACTTATAGTTTTCAGTATACACATCTTTTACAACCTTGGTTAAATTTATTGTTACGTATTTTATTCTTTTTGATACAATTATAAATGGGATGGTTTTCTTAATTTCTCCTATAGTTCATTGTTAGTGTATAAAAATGAAACAGATTTTTATGTATTGATTTTTATATGCTACAGCTTTACTGAATTTATTAGTTCTGACACTTTTGTGAATTTTGTAGGGTTTTCTATATATAAAAATCACGTAGTTTATAAATAGTGACCGTTTTATGTCTTCTTTTCCAAGTTGGGTGCCTTTTATTTCTTTTTCCTCGCTAATTGCTCTGGCTAGAATTTCCAGTACTGTGTTGTTGAACAAAAGTGGTGAGAGTGGGCATCCTTGTCTTGTTTCTGATCCTAAGGAAAAAGTTTTCAGCTTTTTAAATTATGAAGTTATCCGTGGGCTTGTCCTATATGGCCTTTATTATGTTAAGCTATATTCCCTCTCTACCCACTTGGTTGAGAGTATTTGTCGTAAAAGGATGTTGAGTTTTTTGAATGCTTCTTCTGCATCTATTGAGATGATCATATGATTTTTCCTATTCCATTTTGTTAATGTGGTGTACCATGTTGGTTGATTTGCAGATGTCAAACCACCCTTGCATTCCTAAAATTAATATCACCTCATCATGTTATATGATAATTTTAATGTATTATTGAATTTGGTTTGCTAATATTTTGTTGAGGGCTGTTGCATTTATGTTCCTCAGGGATAGTGGCCTGTGTATGTGTGTGTATTTGTGTGTGTGGTTTTGTCTAGTTTTGGAATCAGTATTTTTCTGGCTTCATAAAATGAATTTGAAAGTGTTCTTTCCTTTCCTTTTAAATTTCTTGGAATAGTTTGAGGAGGATGGGTTTTAAATCTTCGAGTGTTTGCTAGAACTTGCTAGTGAATCCTTCTGGTCCTGGACTTTGTTGGGAGTTAGATTACTGATTTCATTTCCTTCCTAGTAATATTTTTATTTAGATTTTGTTTTTCTTCATGATGCACTTTAAAGAGTGTATGTTTCTAGGAATTTATCTGTTTCTTCTAGGTTGTCCAATTTGTTGATGTATAATTAATCATAATAGTCTCTTAAGATTTTTTGTAATACTTTGGTATTAGTTGTAACTTTCTTTCATTTATGCTTTTATTTATTTGAGTCCTTTCTCTCTTTTCCTTAGTAAGTCTAGCTAGAGGTCTGTTGGTTTTCTTCATCTTATCAAAGAATGAGCTCTTCTATTGGTCTTTTCTATTATCTTCTTAGTTTCTATTTTGTTTATTTGTGCTCTGATATTTATTATTTTCTTTCTTCTACTAATTTTGGGCTTTCTTTATTCTTCTTTCTCTGGTTCCTTTAGAGCTAAAGTTAAATTGTGAGTTTTTTTTTTTTTTTCTTCTTCTCATGGTAGGCCAATATTGCAGTGAACTTGCCTCTTAGTACTGCTTTTGCTGTATCTCAGAGATTTTGGTAGGTGATATCTCCACTTTCATTTTCTCAGGTATTTTTTTATTTCTTCTGTGGTTTTTTCATTGACCCATTTGTTGTTCAGTAGCATGTTGTTTTATCTCCACATATTTATGATTTTTCCATTTTCTTCTTATAATTTATTTCTAGTTGTATACGGTTGTGGTTGGAAAAGATACTTGATATGATTTCAGTCTTCTTAAATTTATTTAGATTTATTTTGTGACCTTATATGTCCTCTGCCTTGGAAAATGTTCCATGTACACTTGAGAAGAATGTGTATTCTGCCTTTGGATTGAATGTTCTATATATCCATAAGTCCATGTGGTCTAATGTGTGGTTTAAGGGTTGATGCTTTATTATTTTCCTTCTGGATGTTTTATCCATTGATGCAAATGGGGTATTTAAGTGCCTTACTATGACCGTACTGTCATTAATTTCCCCCTTCAGTTTTGTTAGTATTTACTATATATGTTTAGATTCACTTATGTTGGATGGATAAATGTTTACAACTATTTTATCATCTTGTTGGATTGACCTTTTATCATTATGTATTATATAATGATTACTTTTTTTTAAGAGAGTATTTTATTTTTTTACTGTTTAGTTTTTAATTTTTTAAAATTTATTTATTTTCAGTGGAACAGTACTCATTGTTTTTGCGCCACACCCAGTGCTCCATGCAATACATGCCTTCTCTATTATCCTCCACCTGGTTCCCCAGCCTCCCACCCCCACCCCTTCAAAACCCTCAGGTTGTTTTTCATAGTCCATAGTCTCTCATTGTTCATCTCCCCCTCCAATTTCCCACAACTCCCTTCTCCTCTCCATCTCCCCATGTCCTCCATGTTCTTTGTTATGCTCTACAAATAAGTGAAACCATATGATACTTGACTCTGTCTGCTTGACTTATTTCGCTCAGCATAATCTCTTCCAGTCCCGTCCATGTTGCTACAAAAGTTGGGTATTCATCCTTTCTGATGGAGGCATAATACTCCATCGTGTATGTGGACCACATCTTCCTTATCCATTCGTCCATTGAAGGGGATCTTGGTTCTTTCCACAGTATGGCGACCGTGGCCATTGCTGCTATAAACATTGGGGTACAGATGGCTCTTCTTTTCACTACATCTGTATCTTTGGGGTAAATACCCAGCAGTGCAATTGCAGGGGCACAGGGAAGCTCTGTTTTTAATTTCTTGAGAAATCTCCACACTGTTCTCCAGAGTGGCTGCACCAACTTGCATTCCCACCAACAGTGAAAGAGGGTTCCCCTTTCTCCACATCCTCTCCAACACACGTTGTTTCCTGTCTTGCTAATTTTGGCCATTCTAAATGGTGTAAGGTGATATCTCAATGAGGTTTTAATTTGAATCTCCCTGATGGCTAGTGATGATGAGCATATAATGACTACTTTATCTCTTACTACAATCTTTATTTTAGAGTCTTTTTTTTTTTTTTTTTTTTGGTCTAATGTCCATATAGCTATTTCAGCTTTCTTTGGTTTCCATTTGCATGAAACAACTTTTTCTGTCCCTTCACTTTCAGTTTGTGTATGTTTTTCCATATGAAATGAGTCTCTTGTAGGCAGCATGTGGGTAGATTGTGTGTGTGTGTCTGTGTTTTAATCCATTCAGTTTCTGTGTGTTATTTTATTGGAGAATTTAGTCCACTTAACAGTTAAAGTAATTATTGGTAGCTATGTCCTTATTGCCATTTTGTTGCTTTTTGTGTACTTCCTCTCTGTTCCTTTCTTCTCTTATGGTTTGATGACTTTCTATAGGATTATGCTTAGATTCTTTATCCTTATCTTTTTAGTGTTTACTCTGGGTTTTTACTTTGTGGTTACCATGAGGCTCATCTCTGATAGTCTCTCTATATAACAATATATTTTAAGTTGATAGTAAGTTTGGAAACATTCTAAAACTCTGCATTTTTACATCCTACCCTCCACCTTTTCTGTTTTTGATACCATATTTTACATCATCTTATTTTGTGTATCCCATAACATTATTATAGATATGTATAATTATAGTAATTTTGTTTTATAAGTTTCATAAACTTTATAATTAATCTACTACCTCTACTATATATTTATCTTTACCAGTGAGATTTTTACTTCCACACTTTTTCTTATTACTAATTCTTACACTTTTCAGCTTAAACAAGTTCCTTTAATGCTTTCTAGAATGGTGGTTTACGATTGATGATCTCATTTAGCTTTTGCTTGTATGAAAAACATCTTCAGTTCTGAATGATAACCTTGCTGGGTTGAGTATTCTTTTTGGAAGTTTTTTCCTTCCAGTGCTTTGACTATATCAAAGCATGCCCCTTTGACCTGAAAAGTTTCTGCTGAGAAATCTCCTGACAGTCTTATAGGATTTCTCTTGTATGTAACAGTTTGTTTTTCTTTGCCTTATCTTTAACTTAGGATATTTTAAGATTCTCTCTTTATCTTTAATGTTCGACATTTTAATTATTATGTGTCTTAGTATGGGTCTTTTTGGGTTCATCTTTGGAAGTGTCTGTGCTTCCTGGATATGGGTGTTTGTCTCCTAATCAAGGTTAGGGAAGTTTTCAGCTGTTAACTTCTTCAAATAAGTTTTCTACCTTTCTCTCTCTTTTTTCTTCTTCTGGGAGCCCTATAATGCAAATTTTATTTCTTTTGATGTTGTCCCATTGGCCCATTAAGCTATGTTCATTTTTAAAAATTAATTTTTCTTTTTGTTGCTCTGTTTGGGTTTGTTCCATAATGTTGTCTTCGAGGTTACTGATTCTTTCCTCTGCTTCATCTAGTCTGGTACTGAACCCCTCTGGTGTATCTTTCGGTTCAGTTTTTTATTATTCAGTTCTGTGGTTTGTTTGTTTGGTTGGTTGTTTTTTTTTTTTTGATACTTTCTTATGTTTTCTATCTTTTTGTGGAAGTTTCTGATGTGTACATCTATTTTTTCCTCAAGTTCAGTGAGCATCTTTAAGACCATAACTTTTAACTTTTTATCATAATTCATATTAAAAATTATCACTATTTCATTAAGGTTTTTTTCTGGGGTTCTATCATTCTTTTGCTTGGAACTTACTCCTTTCTCCTTACTTTACTTTTCTCTTTGTGTTTGTTTCTATCCATTCCATGTATTAGGTGAGATAGCTATATCTCTCCCAGTCTTGCAGGCATTGTATAAGAGATGAACCTTATTATTTAACCTTGCCCTGGCTCTTGATTGTCTCCTGAACCTCTGTGATTGTCTAAGCAATTTGATTTTTTTTTTTTTTTTGGTAGATCTTAGTTATTGAGGATATGTCAAGATTTGTGAATATTCCAGAAAGAGGTATTTCATTTAACACTGAAATTATTTTCAAGCTAGTTGGACACTAGGCCATCAGGCAGTAGCTTTTAAGGTTTGCAAATGTATCAGTCCTGTAGGACTGCAGTTGTGTGCCTTGCTGGCCTCCAGACCAAGTGATCCAGAAATGTTCCGTTTGTGAGAGATGCAAAACTGGTGGCTTTAGATGGCCATGTGGGCTCTTTTTGGGGGGTATTGGTGAGCTGTAGCAAGGCCAGGTCAGGGCTCAGAAGTAGTGTCCCCAGACTATGTTTGCCAAGAGCACTTTAGTCACCTTCAGATGTATGGTAGACTTGAAGCCTGCCCTTTTGGCTAAAGCTCCAGTTTAAGTAGAGAGGCCTTATTCACAGAAGGCTAGGGGTGTGTTTTATTCTGCTCTCTATGCAGTGCTCTGGAGATGGTAGGCTGCTAAGAACTGTTTCTTCAATTGTTTCAGACACATGGGGCCCAGAAACACAATCCCCTTTGGTCACCAGAGACAGGTGCTCGAGGGGTGTCCTGTGTATGGGCTGTAAGTATGGGCTGGCTTTGGCAGGACCATGGTGGAGCAGTGCACAAGGGGCAGGGTACTTGCTTGGCCAGCTTGGCAGAGCTTTGGTGGAGTTGTGTGTGTGTGTGTGAGACATGGAAAAGTGATTGATTTTTAACTAAGATCAAGGTATCAAGCAATTTCTGATACTCCTCTCATTTGGAGAAATTGGCTAGAAATACCTCATTCAAAAGGGAACAGAGGTGGGTTGTTGTGTTTTTTGTTTTTTTTTTATCTGTAAGTGGGGACGAGAATGGTGACCTGCTTTCTGAATGTGTTGTGTGCATTAATTAACTGCGTGTGATTGAGTAGCATCCTCAAGATGAGCATGTAAATGCCAAGTGTTCTTACTGATAATAAAGCAGATACTTTCTTGATGGGGTTGTCATGAGGATTAATAATTTAATTGCTACAGAGTGCTCTGATATTCTTAGATGAAAAGTGCCATATAACTTTGAAGGGGAGTATTATCAAATAGCTTCTGCTTTGGTTCCTGAAAGAGTAGTGCAAAATAAGGCAGTACTGATCTGCACATGCCTACCTAAATTTTTCTACCTCTTTTTTAGAACTGCAGGAGTTTAGAAATGGGGTTCATGAAGGAGGCCTGTAGCAAAGTAGTTAGGAATTTCTGATTTTTGTTTTCTAGTAGGCTCATAAAGTCACTTCAAGATGATTTCTTCAGAGTGGCCAACAGATATTATAACTGGGAATTAACAAGTGCAAACACTTTTCTGTTGATGAGAACAAAATATAACTGCCCACGTGACCATCATTTCCTGTATTCCAACCACACTGGCTTTCTTGCTTTTCTTTCTCTTTGTTAAGCTCTTTTATTTTTGCTCATGACTTTTGCACTGTTATTTCTAGCTTTTCAGAGGGCTGAGCATAGTCACTTTTATTCCCCTCCTGAAGGAAGTTAGACTCTCAGGACTCACTCATGTCCCTAAATCCATTCCTTTCCGTCACACCAACTTTTTGGATTGTCATTAGTACTTGCTGATGTAAATCAGTTTGTCTTTTTATTGTCCAGTTTAAGGATATACTGTTTCCTTCCACTAAAACATTAAATGTGTAAAGGTGGATTTTATTTATTTATTCCCTGCTTTTTGCCAGTGTGTCTAGCATGTACTGATTGTTCAGTGGAGTTTATTGAATGAATTTTTTTGTGTTGAACAAAATTGTCCAACCTGTCATCAGTAAATTAGGATAACTTTGAGCTGTGTATCATAGAGGCTTGGGGTGAAAAACTGAAACTTCCTCTTAGCAAATTTCTGTAAAATCATGAATATCAAAACAGATATAAGAATAATAGATGATACAGACTATAGTAACAGGAGACTTAAAATCCCTTGCCCAACTTAAATTATACTTTTGACATTTCCTTTTCTCTGCACTTGATTTTGAGATTTTATACTTTGGGACTTTTAGTCTGAGAAGTGCAAAATTAGGTATATTAATGTCCTAGATCAGAGGTCAGTCTGCAAACTAAGGCCTGCCACCAACTGCCTGTTTTTGTGAATAAAGTTTTATTGGAACACGGTGGGTTTTCTTATTCCTGTATTTTATACATATGTTTTTGCACAATGGCAGAATTGAGCCAACAAAGCCAAAAATACTTACCTTCACAGAAAAATTCTCACCCCTTTCCTAGAGTATTGTTTTCCCACCTCTTTTTAACTGAAATATATTTGACATATAACCTTGTGTAAATTTAAGAGGTACATGTTAGGGGTGCCTGGGTAGCCCACCTGGTTAAGCTTCTGACTCTTGATTTTGGCTCAGTTCATGATCTCAGGGTGGTGTGGAGCCTACCTGGGATTCTCTCCCTTTGCCCCTCCCTCCCTACTTACATACCTTCTCTCTTTCTCTTTCTCAAAAAAGAGGTCCATGTTGATTTGATACAATTATGTATTTTATAATTGCCATTGTAGTTAATTTTACCAACTCTTTGAGAGCTAGAAAAATTACAGGACTTTTAAATTATGTACATTGATCCAAGGAATTGTTAGTGGAAAGTTCTGTTCTAGGAGGTTTGTGCTATAATTTTCTACTCTTTTAAGAAAAAGGAGGTAAACAAACATAGGGGGGAAAATAACAACTAGAAAGCCAGGAAAACCTCTTCAAAATATCCTCAGGCAAAACTTGGAGAGTTTCATTCACAGGGAGCTTTGTTGGAATAAATGAAATACTGTAATTGTTTGTGCTTTTGTGCCAACTTTTATTTATAGGAAGGAGGCTGTTTTATCAGCATGCAGATTGGAGTCTCCTGTTGTAGACAGGGGAATTGGAAGGAGAGAGAAGGAAAAAGATGGGCTGACTTTCAACAACAAAACAAGTTGTTAATTATAAGAAAAATGATTGTCATTGTGTGTCTGCTACATAAGCCACAGATTGTGTTAGGTGCCTCCATGCGCCGTGTCTTATTCTTATAGCAACCTCTGGGGCAGAAACTAGTAGCTCTGTTGTGCGGATAAATGCTCTAGGGCTCAGAGGACTGTAGTAACTGGCTCACGGTCCTCTAGGTGATCCGAGGTGGCCTGGTATTAGAATTCATGTCTAATTGCTCTTCCCTAGGAGAGCAGCAGTTAGAGAATAGGGGTTGCACTTTGAACACAGCGAAGGCAATGTTGTACATTTTCATGGACGGCAAATATACACAGTTTTATTTGTCAGTTTTGCTGGAGGAAACCCATATGCATATGTACATATTGGGAAGGCAGAGCTCCCCCTACAAAGACAATGTTAATTCTCACATCCTTCCCTTACTTGGCTCTCAGTACCAGCAGGCCACTTACTGAGCTGCTTTGACTGGAAGAGGGGAAGGCGAAGCACCTTTCCCACATGGACTCCCAGATCTTTCCTTTGGAGGAGTCAGGTGCTGCTTTGATAGATGTGGGGAAAGAACCAGAATAAAGTGCTCTCTCTGGCTCTTACCTGTTCATTTGAAATGGCTTCAGCAAAGTCAGCTACCTGCAAGTTTTTAAAGCAAAACACTTTCCTTTGCATTTTCTTTGCAAAGGCAGCTTTTGAGAAAAAGTCTCCTTTTAAACATTCCATGACTTTGGTCAAAGAGTGCAGGAACCTGGTATTAAAGATTTCAGCACTGTCAGAAGCTTCCACCAATGAGAGTGCTCCTGTCATTCACACCGGGGCTTGCTCAATATTTCTCGTGTTCCTAGCTTTCACCCTGACAGCTCCTAAGTCTCGAGGGCCAGGGGGATCTTTCTTTATCTTTATATTTCCTCTCCAAAGTATGTATATTTATGGGGAGACTACTGAGTGGGGGTTGGGGGTAGGGCAAAGGTTGGGGAGAATAGGTAAAGGAAAAGAACAAGGCTGGCTGAACAATTTTTGTGCCTTTTCTGTTACTCTTGACAAAATTTTAAGTAAAAATATTGGCCATTTGTTCAGCCTCCCCCCACCCCCGCTAATATTTAAAAGCATTCAATTAAGATTTTCTAATGTGTCCAATGAGTTAAACTGTCCTGTGGTATTAGAAAAATATTACATATATAAATAAAATACGTCAAAGCATTAAAAAGCTATTACACACACTGAACATAAAATGGCAGAATAATGATGGATCCCGCCATGCAGGAAACATATTCAAAAATATTATCTTCCTGGTAATGAAATGCCATCCGTTTCATTTTAAGCTAAATACGTTAGACATATCAGTGGAGTCTGTGCTGACACAGCAGTGAGTTGAAATTGAAAATCTGAAATTATATATATGATTGGACACAGTGTTAAAGTAATTTATAGGAAAAACCACGAATGTGCTGGGTCTGCACCTTCTGGTGAACTCATTTTATAGAATCAGATAGAGGAAAACTCTACCATTTCTAATGTGCAGTTAGAATGGCAGCCCGCCAGGGCCCCAATATATTCAGTATGAAAAGGGAGAAGAAAGACAGAGACAGGGGGTGGGAGGGGTTGGGGGTACAGGAGCAGCCAGGAAAGGGGGGGCGATGGAGTGGGGGAAAGAGACGGGGAAGAAGCAGGACCTGGGAGGCTTGCTTCAAATTACAGCAATTCTGCATAAGCCATCAAGAAAATGGCATTCGTTTTCATTGCTCTGACCTAATGGCATAGAGCGACTGTGGGAGCTGTATTAGCTATCAAGACAAGTGGGAGATAACAGGAGAGCCCGTGCAGGGACAGGTTTCAGCGAGGCTGGGTGCTCTGTGACACCACTTGCTGAGGTGATAGTCAGGCCCCCGGTGGCGATCATCTGATCCTGAAGGTTCCGGGGGAGGGGGCGCCAGAGTGCTGACAGGAAAGGAGGCAATGGCTGGCACTCCCAGACCCACTCAAATCGCCTGTCAGTCTGGCAGCTCTCGCTCTCTGACCCACTTTCTTTTTTATGTTTTTTCAGCGTTGTGCATGTTTGGCCACAAAGTGCAGTGGGAAATGGGGTAAACTGGGGATGAGGAGAAAAACAAGACTGTGCTTTTGTGTGGAGATGTGTGACGAATCGGTACCCTGATGTGCTTTTCGTCTTTCATTTATATCCATAATCCTGCTTGAAATGTGGATTATTTATTCATACAGAGCTGGTCTCCTCCTGGAACACCAGGGAGTGCTGCTGTGTATTTTCATTTGGTGGCTGCGCTGGCCGAGGCAGAGGTGGTCCAGTTTCTCCAGAAGTGTCCTTTCTAACCCTCTCTGATTTTTTTTTTTTTAATTTTTTATTTCTTTGACAGAGAGAAATCACAACTAGGCAGAGAGGCAGGCAGAGAGAGAGGAGGAAGCAGGTTCCCTGCCAAGCAGAGAGCCTGATGCGGGGCTCGATCCCAGGACCCTGGGACCATGACCTGAGCCGAAGGCAGAGGCTTTAACCCACTGAGCCACCCAGGCGCCCCCCCCTCTCTGATTTTTAAAGAGAAGAAAGGTATTGAACAGGAACAGAAGAAGGCAGGGTGTTTTTCATCCTATAGCGGAAGGCTAGCTGTAAGGCAGGAAATGCAGACTCGAGACAGAAGTGTTGATGCCCTGACGTGAGATGAAGTGCCCCCGCACCCTTTGGTGATCTCACTGTCCCATCTCACCAAATAGCCCAGGGATTTTAGAAGTCTGGCCTAATTGGAAGAGTGGGAAAAAAAAAAAAGATCTGAAATGTATGTGAAAGTTTTCTTTCTAAGCACTCAGGTTGTTTCCTATTTATTTTAATAACACTGGTTGCCGGCTGCTGGGAATTTACTCTGTGGCAGGCCCTGGGCTCAGAAGCACGACCTCCCAGCCTCATGACCTCCCAGTTTGGTTTCAAGAGGTCAGGGGACCTTGCTCTGGGAAAGAGAGGATTGCCCCAGATTACAAACTCCAAACTCCTCACAGTCTTGGTGAGACAGACACCTGCCCAGTTTCAGTCCAATAACTGTGGATGAATGGAGAAGTTAAATGACTTGCATCAAGGCAGCCTTTCCTGAACTTTTTCTCAGTCCTCCAACTAGCTCAGCTGGCTCTTCTAGCATCCCATGCCTTTCTTCATAGCATTTACCATGGGCTGTAATTTGTATTTATGTGTGCTTATTCATGTCCACACTAGACAGTGAGTTCCCGAATACGGTAGCTGTGTTGCTGCTGTATCTGTAGGACTTAGGGCAGTGGCTGGCACTCAGCAGGTACCCATTAAATCTTGGTTAGATAAATGAATAGATGGATGGATGGGGAGATGCATTTTCATTGACAATCTGTATTAGAGCTGGGGCTGGAAACTTACAGGTCATCCCCTAGACTACTTGTCATTTTTCAGTTGTGTCTGTAGATATGGTTTTCCTCTCTGGAAAAAGAATCAACATTGATAAAATCAGAAAACTTAGAAATTGTAGGAAGCCCAATGGCATACCTAGTCCACCGTTGTCTCTAGTGCTGAATAACCTTTAGCCATTAGGTTTCTGCTTTGATCCATCCTGAGGTGGAATTCTCGCTGTGTCACAAGACAGCCTGTTCCATTGCTTCAAGCAGCGGATTGTAATGGCATTTCGTTTGAAGAATCAAATCGATTTCTGCAAGTGTCATCATACTGGTCTTTGCTTCTCTTAAAGCTCCACACATCAGGCCCTTTTACACCTACAGAGAGAGGCCTTTAGATGTGTGAAGATGGCTGTCGTGTTTTACACTTGCCTCTCTTTGGCAGGCTCTATCTACCCAATTCTTTCAGCCCTGGCCTTAAGTGTTCTGGGCTTATCACCATCCTGGTCTTCGTGGATGGGCAGTGTCCCCCTTTAAGATATTTAACACAATTAAAATATTGAACACCATGTTCCAGATGTGATTGAATCTGTGACTCTTGCTCTCTGTCATCTGAACATCCTAATGTGATGTAGTTTTATATTAAGTTAAATTTCACAGCAGCCAGTCCAGCGTGTTGAACTGTGTTAAATTTATGACCAGCTAAAACTTATTTGTTCAATTCATTTGTTCACTCTGCAAATATTTCTTGAGCCAATGTGATATACTAGCCAATGGTAATAAGATGAATGAGACATGATTCCTGCTGCCAGCTGAGGACCTGCCAGTCTGTGGGGTAAGGCATATATGTTAATAACTAGTGCATTCTTTTAATAATAAGGTGCGTATTTTAAAGTGTTTATTATTTTGATATTATATCCTATTAATAAGCCATTGGGACTTTTACAAACATGGCTTCATAACTGAGGGGATACGGCAGTTGCAATATTATAAACACGTCTAAGAGCAGTATGTGCCCAGTAAAGATGGGCTGCAAAGGAATGATAAGCATCCTTGCTTGGGATGCACAAAGCTTCACAGAAGAGGGAACCAGTGATTTCAGGCCTTGATGGATGAGCCATGGTTTGCCACTCTTTTGAGAAGGGAGCAGAGTAAGAGGGGGATGTGACTGCCAAGCGAGGCAGAAAAGCAACGGGGGAAATACTGGGCCTCACTGTTGAGAAAACCTTCCCCCACAAGAAAGATGACGAATGTCATAAAGAAGCATGTCTAATTGCTGTAAATGTTCACAAATGCGAAAGAAAAGGGAGGCTACTTGGAATTTTAAGAGGAGAAATCTGGAAAGAGACTGTGAATTTGCATCAAGGGCTGTATCTGCTGTGTACCACCAAAGGAAGGTAGGATTTCAGAGAAGCTGGGAGGAGTGTATTCCAGGGAGAGAAAAATCAGCCTGAGCAAAGACCTGGAAGTGGGGGAGACCACAAAAAGTGTGAGCAGTCGCAAGCAGTCAGGTTTGAATGGGGCTTGGCATTCGGACAGGGAAGTAGGAAGTGGTAACTTGGAACATATGGGAAAGACCTGAATATCCATAGTCTCTACCAAGTCTGAGTGACATTACACCGTGCTCGGGCTGAGGTACCTCGAGTTCACTCTGGAATACAGGGTGAGGGGTAGGCTGGTTCTTCAATCTTGCTGTTAGTTTGTTATAAATAGAAACAACAGGGATTACGGATGTTTCCCTTTACCAGAAGTCAAGGAGCTGGGAGTGGGGTGTAGAGGAGGGAAATAAATCATCAGCAATTTTGATTTGAGCTCCAGCAAGTTCTTACCTTGTACCGTTTCTCATCCAAGGGCTTCAGTATAGAGCCCTACTTTGGGCATGTCTTTGTTTCCATGATTCCCAATTTCAGCACATTTTTTCCCCCTGCTAAGTCGAGTTTACTCAACTCTTTCCTTACAGTTGCCTTTGTAAAGTACCAAACCTTTCATTTCATTGAATTGTGTGGGCTTTGTTCAAACAGTCTATCCTTTCAAGATCTCTTTAGATCTTGAACCTTTTATTCAGCATATCATTTCTCTCTCTCAGTGTTTTGCTATTGAAAATTTTATAATTGTGTTTTGCAACTTTATCCAAATCTGTGATACCAAGTTTCAAAAAAGAGAGCTCCAGGGAGAGAACTCTGTAGCAGTCAGCTAGAGATGTGACTGGAACTTGACACAGTCAGGGAAGAAGAGTGTCTGAGTGTTCTCATCCACCACAAAGTCACCATCATGGAGTCCTTCTAAAATGCTTTGATGACATCAAGACAAACTATTCACGACAAGCTTCTAAACATCATCGAAATTCTATCAAGAAGGAAGTGGGGTTCAAGTGGCTTAGAGAAACGGTTGAAAATTATTCTGCAAGATAAACCCTCCCACAAAAATTCTGTCTGATCTAGAATTCTATCCACATATGAACAGAATAGAGGCCACACGAGAACACAGCAAGAAGTCTGCCATCTGCAAGCCAAGGAGAGAGGCCCCAGTAGACTTGTTAGCACCTTGATCTTAGACTGCTAGCCTACAGAACTGTGAAAAAATACATTTCTATTTAAGTCATCCAGTCTGTGGTATTTTGTTTTGGTAGTTCCAGCCAACTAAGACACATATTACTATTTAAATGCTAAGTACCACTCCCCCACACCCCCAAAACTAATCTTGATTTAAAAATTGCACCATTTTAAGAATATGCACTATTTAAGATATTTTTATTACAGGTCTGTTAAAATCTGAAAAACCCTCTAAAATCATATGTACATATTGGTTCTGCATTTGTGCACACTCACATGCATATTTCATATTTGGGAATACATTGATTCAGAGAAACAGAGTGTTAAGCTGCCTCTCATTTCTTTTTAACATCTAATATTTAGTTGTGGCATTAATTATAGTGAATTTCTTCCCAGTTAACAATCACCATCCAGGCAGAAAGATCATTAAAAGTCATTGAGTGTCTTGGTAGATTTGCATTTTGTAAATCACCTCAGGACGATTACCTCATTCTTCCCTAAGTGACAGAGTCTATGAGAGGATACATGTGTAGAAGGAAATACTATTCATTCCTGGTTTCCAGAAACACACTTTTGTCTGGAGCTCAAGAATTTTAGAGAATACTGTTGCTCTACGGCAGAACCTTGGATCTCTGTGGTTACTCACCAGCCCTGGGCCTCTAGTTGTCTTTCTCTTTTCTGGCCCCTCCTTAAGGGTGTGCTAGGTAGATGATTTTCCATTACTACCATAAGAAATTTTCACACACTTAAAAGCTTTATACAATGGCCATTTATTACTGCACACTTCAGCTGACTCACAATGGCCCAAGTGGGTTTTTGCTTAGAATCTCACAAGGTCAAACCTCTTTTGAAAGCTCTGAGAATGAGTCTAGTTCCATGCTCATTCAAGTGGCTGGCTGAATGCAGTTCCCTGTGGTTGTAGGACTGAGGTGCTGGTTTCCTTCCTGATTGTCACCCGGGGACTGGTCTCTCCACCAGAGGCTGCTTGCTTTCCAAGTGGCTTCCTTCCAGCAATGGTGGATCTAGTCTCTCATTCTTTAAATCAGACTTCCTTTTCTAGAACCAGCTGGAGAATATTCTCGGCTTTTAAGGTTTCACTTGATTAGATAGGACTTACATGGATCATCCAGGCAGCTCTCTTTAAGTTCTGTTACCTAATTACATTTGCAATGTCCCTTTTTCTATGTAAAGTAACGTATTCACTGGTTCTAGGATTTAAGGCATGACCATTTTTTGGGGGGGGATGCTATTATTCTGCCTAGTATGATAGGTTTCTTCCCCAGATTTATTCTTTACTTAGAATTTTGAAAAGGCTATATAGTATGTTTTCAACATCTTTTAAGGGCATGTTACTGGACTAGAGGCTTCCTTTTAATAAATACGCATTAGACCCCTGTGATATATCAGACATTGTGCTACACCAGTAAATTGTGGGGAACAAGTTAGAGTACCTGTCCTTTGGGGGCTTTCATTCCTTTTTTTAAAAAGTAAATATTATAATTATTTTGAGTACTTGGAAAGCAAAACAACAACACAACAACAACAACAGCAGCAGCAAAACCAGAAAGTATCAGAGAGACCCACAGAGAACACCTGAAGGTAATGTAAAGTGTTCTTTTTTTTTTTTTTTAAATATTTTATTTATTTGACAGAGAGAAATCACAACTAGGCAGAGAGGCAGGCAGAGAGAGAGGAGGAAGCAGGCTCCCCGTGAAGCAGAGAGCCCGATGCGGGGCTCGATCCCAGAACCCTGGGATCATGACCTGAGCTGAAGGCAGAGGCTTTAACCCACTGAGCCATCCAGGTGCCCCTGTAAAGTGTTCTTTGAGGGGGTGATGTTTCAGCTAAGATGAAAAGTGGGAGAACTAGCTAATCCTGTTGAAGTATGGCCTAGGGTGTATGAGGAAGAGGGAAGGGCATGTGTAAATAACACTTGCTTCACATATATTAAGTCACTGATCCTTTCAATAATTGTATGTGTTGGGAACTATCATTTTCCCCATTTTTCAAAGCAGACACTAGAAGATTTGGGTCCAGATTATTTGGGAGGTGATCCCAGGAGGTAATATGCTTCAAAGTGGGGGAATGAGAAAAGGAAGAAAAGAAAACAAATATACATTGTGGAATAGGCGATTGCTGTGGCCAGGCTTACCCCCAGAGATGCCAATTCAGTTGGTTTAGGGGGACTTTAGGTTTTATAAAAAAATTTGTGTGTAATAAAACTAAATTTTTGCTTAACCCATAAAAAGGTGATTTTGCTGCTTAAAGTTGAACACATTTCTGGCTAATAACATTCTGTGTATATGCGAGCACATGAATAATCAAGAAGTGTTGAATAAATATGACAACAGAAGGTTGTGCTCGCCTTTTGCTAAGACCCCCTCTATCAATGCTTTCTGCTCTCCAGGCCTGAAGTCTTTCCTCTTCCAGTCTGTGCCTCATATAGGCCCCAGAGGGATCATTTTTTTAACACACAGACCTGACCCTGTGCCCTGTTTGTGGGGAGCTCATCTGATCTTAACTGGGATACTCATTCTTTACTTGGTCAATTCCTGCTCATCATCAAGATCTGTTTTTAGTGGCACTTCACTTGGGAAGTCTTTCCTAAGACTACATCATATAACAAACATCTGAGCTCCTCCTGGGCCCCTAGAACTTGGAGCATCAGTCATTTTTAAAAGCTTGCCAGGTGATTCTGACATGTAACTCCAACCAAGAACGAATGTGTTACAAGGACAGAGGAGATGACTAGCAAAGGTAAGGAGTCCATGCAGCATCACATCCTATCAGAATAAAAGAAAAGGAGATCAGGGAGAAGGTGAGGTAGAACCCATTAAGGACAACATCCTAACAGGAAGAGGAAAAGGAAAGGGTAAGGAGCGTTTCTTTTCTTTTTTTTTTTAAGATTTTATTTATCTGTAAGAGACAGAGAGAGAACAAGTAGGGAGTAGTGGCAGGCAGAAGGAGAAGCAGGTTTCCCACTGAGCAGGGAACCTGATGTGACAATTGATGCCAGGACCCCTAGGATCATGACCTGAGCTGAAGGCAGATGCTTAAATGACTGAGCCACCCAGGTGTCCCAGGAAGGTTTCTTTTCTGAGTATGATTGTGATACTTTTAAAAAGGTCCTGATAGATGAGGACCACTGGAGCAATAAGACCATGTTTGTGAAAGGAAAAGGAAGAATAAACTAGGCAAGTTCATTGTCTAGGCAAGACATGAAGAATAAAAAGGAAAACCTTAAAATAGTTGTTTATGGGTGAAAGTTTGCTTAACTGACGATTGAGAGTTGAATAACGTGAACTAATGATTTGAATTTTTTTTTTTTTAAATTTAGGAAATTTGGGAGTAATTGCAAAGGGAAGTGGCACACACTGTAGTCAAGATTCTCTAGTGACTATGCCAGAGACCATCACTGCTTGCTGACTATCCATATGCCCCTCATTTCTCTGTCCTTTTAGTCCCTTTGTCTTCATGTAGCATGAAGCCCTCTGACTCTTTTTTTCCCCCACCGGCCTTGAAATAGAAGAACCTCCATTTGTCTAGGCCCCTGAGCAACCCTGTGGAACAGGCCTCTATCCCCAAAATACCATGAGTGAGAAATAAACATTTGTTGCATTAAACTGCTGAGATTTAGGGGTTAACTTGTTAATACAGACAACTCAGCTTATACTGAACAATGCAGTTTGGTGTAAGAGGGAAAAAAAAAGCATGTTGGAAGAGGACAATGTGGTTTGATGAAATGGGATTGAATTTAACAGCTTCTCCAAATAAGATCTTGGCAAAAATCAAATAATTTTAGTAGTGGAACATAGTGGTTAAAAGGAATTATGATAAAGGAGATGGAACACTTTAGCTGGCTTTTTGAACACCCATTTTGATCTCCCTGCAAGAGGAAGGAGATATTAAATTCTGTCATGTAGTAATTCACATGTGTACTGTAAACTCAAGCATTTGTAGGATCCTTGAAACAATCACTAAATACATTCAGTAAGTGCTTACTGTGTGTAGATCAATGAAGTGGGTACTGTGGGAAGATGTAAAAACCTTATGAGATATAATCCCTAACCTTGAGTATTTTTTAGTGCAGAGAGGCAGAAATGACACTGGCAAATGGGATGCAGGGGGTGGAAGGAATGTAACTGGGAAAACTTACTAGATATGAGTTTAATGTCTGATTTCAAATATCTAAGGGCACAAAGCTAAAAGGAAAATGGTGTACATGAAGAAAGTCTGAAATTAAGAATAAACAACATTGGAGACTTTTAAAAAGCTTTATAATTCAAGACTTGTAGTCTATAAATTCTATATAAAGAATTGTTTTCCATGATCACATTTTGCAACTCAGTTTGTCACCAGGTTTTTAAGATGGAAAGAAAATACATATATTCTTTATCAAGTTAATACAAACTTGATTTCTAGGAAAATATACTGAATCTCTAATTCAGTATGTGAAAGTGGAATTCATATGTTGAGGCCATGCCTTCTTTGGAAGTTATAATGGAATTATAAATTACTTGGTATATTTATTTCTCCCTTCTTGATTTGTATTTTTTGGCCAACACAAAAATAATTCTCAATATTAATTCATTTTGGTGTAATTTATTCTTTTTCCATACCATTGTAAAGCCTTAAAAAACATTGTTTTAATCCTCTACCCAAAATGTGACTCTAAAATGGGAAGACGATAATGCAGGGTTTCTTTCTTTCTTTTTTTTCTTTAATTTCATATTTTTTAAAATTTCTTTATTTTCAGCATAACAGTGTTCATTGTTTTTGTACCACACCCAGTGCTCCATGCAGTATGTGTCCTCCCTATTACCCACCACCTGGTTCCTCAACTCCCACCCCCCAATGCCCCTTCAAAACCCTCTGGTTGTTTTTCATAGTCCATAGTCTCTTATGGTAAATCTCCCCTTCCAGTTTCCCTCAACTCCCTTCTCCTCTCCATCTCCCCATGTCCACCGTGTTCTTTGTTATGCTCCACAAATAAGTGAGCCCATATGATACTTGACTCTCTCTGCTTGACTTATTTCGCTCAGCATAATCTCTTCCAGTCCCGTCCATGTTGCTACAAAAGTTGGGTATTCATCCTTTCTGATGGAGGCATAATACTCCATTGTGTATATGTACCACATCTTCCTTATCCATTCATCCGTTGAAGGGCATCTTGGTTCTTTCCACAGTTTGGCGATAATAATATATGTGGATAATATATGTGGAAATAATAATTTCCACAGTTTGCTGGATAATGCAGGGTTTCTAAGTTAATCGTTATCCTGATGATAGCCCTTAATTCCTAATAGCATTTGTTTGTAAGATTACTTTTACTAGGTGGTTAGGGCAAAGACTGAATTATTAGAAGTGGAGTAGTTTAGTAGTATATTTAAGTTTATTATTTGTTGAAGAATATATTCTAGATTCTGCTAGAGCTAGGGACTTCAAATGTAGTGTTGGTCAAGAGTATTCTTTAAAACTTTGGAATATGTATCTTTAAAAAAAAAAAAGATTTATTTATTTTTGGGGGGGGGAGAGAATGGAGAGGAGCAGAGCGAGAAGGAGAGAGAGCCCCAAGCAGTTTCTGTTTGGAGTGTAGTGCCTGACATGGGATTTGGGGCTCGATCTCATGACCTTGAGATCACGACCTGAACTGAAACCAAGAGTCAGATGCCTAACCAACTGTGCCACCCAGGTGCCCCTAGAGTATGTATTTTTTTTTTTTGAGTATGTATTTTTTAATGTCAAGCTAATTAAACCTCTAAAATAAACGTATGTAAAGAGAAAATGCATGAATTTAGAACCCTCATTTTAATTGCTGTATTGTATTTTATTTTATGGAGCTATTATCATTTATATTCCTCATTATAAGTGTAAAAACCAGTAAAGAATATACTACCGTCATCTGTTCTAAAATATACATATATTTGTATACATAATAATTTTCACATATTATGCATGTATTAAGCTTACAAGTGCATACAGAAATAATAGTGGTTATTTGGTGGGGGTTAGGGAACTGTCATTCATATTTTTTTTTCTTCTGGATTTTACAATCTCTACAATGAACAGGAATACTTTTTAAAGAAGTTTATTGTCATTCCTTCTATATAATTTTTGTAAATATATGAAAAATTAAAGGCATTTTATTTATTTTTTTAAAAGATTTTAGTTTTCAGAGAGAGAGAGAGAGAGGGAGAACATAAGCAGGCAGAGCAGCAGGCAGAGGCAGAGAGAGAAGCAGACTCCCCGCTGAGCAAGGAGCCTGATGTGGGACTTGATCCCAGGACCCTGGGATCATGACCTCAGTTGAAGGCAGTGTCTTAACCAACTGAGCCACCCAGGCGTCCCAATTAAAGGCATTAAAAAAAAAAAAAAAAAAACCTATAGGGGCTCCTGGGTGTCTCAGTCAGTTAAGCATCTGCCTTTGGCTCAGGTCATGATACTGGGGTCCTGGGATCCAGCTCCGCATCAGGATCTCTACCCAGCAGGACATCTCCTTCTCCCTCTCTCTCTGCCCCTCAACCCTCCTGCTTGTAGTCTCTCTTTCTCTCTCTCTCTCTCTCAAATAAATAAAATCTTTGAAAAAAATTAAAAAACCTATAATCTGATCATCATAATGCCATTATTATAATTTTTATAGTATTGCATTCCATTTGCCATCAAACTGCTTATATATTTGACAGAAATGTCATAAAATTGCATCTATAGTTTTTGAATAATATATTCATACAACACAAAAATCAACAGATACAAAGGATTTACAGTAAAAAGTATGTATATAGAATTTTTTTTGCATGATTGGTATATTCTTCTGTATCTTAATATGAGGCTGCCTCATTCTTTTTAATGGCAACATGGTGTTACCAGATTCCCTCTTTATGGGTATTTGGGTTATTTCTAAATTTTGTTAATGCTACAGTGAATATTCTAATATCTATGTTATTTTGCACACTTGTGACTGTAGCTATATTCTAATTTTGTAAATGTGGAATCGCTGGGTCTCAGTATGTATTTTAAAAATTCTGGAAGATATTGCTAAATTGTACTCCACAGAGGCTGTGCCATCTTTTATTTTTTTTTTTTTAAGATTTTATTTATTTGTTTCACAGACAGATCATAAGTAGGCAGAGAGGCAGGCAGAGAGAGAGAGAGGAAGAAGCAGGCTCCCTGCTGAGTGCGGGGAGCCCCGATGCAGGGCTCGATCCCAGGACCCTGGGATCATGACCTGAGCCGAAGGCAGAGGCTTAACCCAATGAGCCACCCAGGTGCCCCGAGGCTGTGCCATCTTAAAAGGAATGTGTGAAGGGTTCATTTTCCTCACACTCTAGTGAAACTTTGTATTATCAAACTGATCTATCAGTTTTGAGAGAGTAAAGATTAGATCTTTTTATGCACATTTATGTGATTATGTGTACAAGTTTTCATGCACACTTATAGTGAATGAAGATTAGCATGTCATACTATTTTTTTAGTTTTTTAAAATTAGGTAATCTCTGCACACCATGTGGGGCTCAGAGTCATGACACAGGTCAAGAGTCACTTGCTCTCCTACTGAGCCAGCCATGCGCCACTAGTATCTCATACTTTTAATGGACATTTTTATTTCCTTTTTTGTGGGGACTATTGGTCACATTTTCCATTTTCTATTGAGGTGTCTTTATCTTATTGATTTTAGGAATTTTAAAAATATTAAGCACATATATATCACTTTTTGATTTAAAAAATTTCTTTTTGCCCACTATTTAGAAATGGTCTGTTTTAGGGCACCTGGGTGGCTCAGTGGGTTAAGCCTCTCTGCCTTCGGCTCGGGTCATGATCTCAGGGTCCTGGGATCAAGCCCCGCATCGGGCTCTCTGCTCTGTAGGGAGCCTGCTTCCTCCTCTCTCTCTGCCTGCCTCTCTGCCTAGTTGTGATTTCTCTCTGTCAAATAAATAAAATATTAAAAAAAAAAAAAAAAAGAAATGGTCTGTTTTAGATTTCCTAATTTATCAGTATGATTTTTTGTGGTCTTCTTGCTTTTGTATCTGTCTTAAAAAGATCTCTTCTAATTCTGAGATTTAAAAAATATTTAATGTGTTATTTAATTTTCTTCATTTTCAGTGTTGATTATCCTGGAATTTATTTTGGAGTAAGGTATAAGAAAAAGGTCTGACTTTTTCTGCAGATGGCTAACTAATTCTCAAGTATTGTTGTATAACAGCCTTTCCCCTATTAATTTATAATTCTATATTTATCATATAAAATTTTACAATTAAAAGATGAGATACAATTTTGAGAAAATATGAAATAAACATTTTTAATCCCTAGAAGAATAATTCTAAGAATTAATTGTAAGTTAATTTTTAAAGCAATGGACATCATTTTTAAGATAAACTGAACTGATAAACTAAATACAAATTATTATCAAGAAATATTTTATCTGCCTTTTCCAAGTGCTGGTATGCTGACTTATGCTGGGTGAGTTACACAAGAATCACTTAAGGAACTTAAAAATGGTGAGAGGGAATTCTACTCTGTAGGGTGGGCTGCAGGCATTTACAGTTTTTCAGACTGTCCCTAGATGATTTTGATAGGTCAGCCAGATTTAAAAATCATTGGCTCACATAGTCACCGGATCTTATTTATTCCATTTCTATTATGCCTACTATATTTAAAACCCAGAGTTTTCTTTAGGAAAAGGTATCAAATTCATATAATTTATAACTCCAGTATGCATTCATGTCTAAGGTCCATTCCTCAAAGCACAGGACTTTCCCAATTCTTCTGTCCTTTGAAAAGCAGAGTTGGCAGTATGCCTTAGCAGGTGTTTTTTATTCCCTCTTGTCTCATGCTCTCTTGTCTGTGTTGACTGGGCTGGGCTTGGCTTATGTCCAGACCTCTCTAACAACCTGTTTCTTCTCTTCAGCCACTTTCTTGGGCAGTGGCCAAGAGACCAGTCCTGCTCAGATTCTCCCCTTTCCCCCAAGAACCTAAAAAAGGACAAGTATTAAACCAGAAAATGATAATTTTTACTATAAAGGCTTATTAATTATGAATGCCCCAATGTTTGAAATGATTTAGTCCCTCAGAAAGCAGCACTTAATATGGCAGTTGGTTAAAGAATGTCACCCATCAACACATGTTGTGAAAATTGGAGCTCTAGGGTGCACTTATCCACATCCAGAAGTAAAATACATTCAGTTAATGATGAAGGAGAAGCCTGTTAGACTCCATGTGTGTGTGTGTCACATATTGGTTAAACCTATGCTTCCTCACCCTACCAAACTGATAAATTAACTAAAAGTAGTCCTTAGGCTGCTTTATCCCTAGAATGGCAACAAGAAATGAATAAGTATTTTTCCATAATCCAGGCTGCAGGAAAAAATATTTCTACTTCAGATGAACTTACGGTAAAAATGCTTTAGAATTATCCATCATTGGCCAACAGACACATGAAAAAGTGCTCCACATCACTGGGCATCAGGGAAATACAAATCAAAACCACAATGAGATATCACCTCACACCAATCAGAATGGCTAAAATTAACAAGTCAGGAAATGACAGATGCTGGCAAGGATGCGGAGAAAGGGGAACCCTCCCACACTGTTGATGGGAATGCAAGCTGGTGCAACCACTCTGGAAAACAGCATGGAGGTTCCTCAAAATGTTGAAAATAGAACTACCCTATGACCCAGCAATTGCACTACTGGGTATTTACCCTAAAGATACAACGTAGTGATCTGAGGGGGCACGTGCACCCGAATGTTTATAGCAGCAATGTCTACAATAGCCAAACTATGGAAGGAACCTAGATGTCCATCAACAGATGAATGGATAAAGAAGAGGTGGTATATATACACAATGGAATACTATGCAGCCATCAAAAGAAATGAAATCTTGCCATTTGCGACGACGTGGATGGAACTAGAGGGTATCATGCTTAGTGAAATAAGTCAATCAGAGAAAGACAACTATCATATGATCTCCCTGATATGAGGACGTGGAGATGCAACATGGGGTGTTAGGGGGATAGAGAAGAAGAAATGAAACATGGGATTGGGAGGGAGACAAACCATAAGTGACTCTTAATCTCACAAAACAAACAGGGTTGCTGGGGGGAGGTGGGGTTGGCAGAGGGGGAGGGGGGTTATGGACAATGGGGAGGGTATGTGCTATGGTGAGTGCTGTGAAGTGTGTAAACCTGGAGATTCACAGACCTGTACCCCTGGGGATAAAAATACATTATATGTTTATAAAAAATAAGAAATAAAAAATTAAAAAAAATTATCCATCATTAGTTAGGGTGAGCAGACAAAGAGAGTTTGGCAGGCCACATTTTGAGGTAAAATAATGTGAAGCTATATAATTAGGATCCTTTAAATGGCTAACAAAGAAAAAGAAAGACCAAGAAACATAAGAAAAAAAAACAAGCCAAATGATGCATATTTGAGAAAAAAATTAAATTTAACTTTTAGAAATGAGAAAATTGGGAAATTTGAAATTAAAATTCATTTGCTGGGTTAAATATCCCAATTAGATACAACCGAAGAGAAAATTGTAAACTAGAAGATGGCTATAAGAAAAATACCCAGGGTTTAACACAGTGGGATAGAGAGGTGGGAGGTATAAGGATAGAATTATATATGCCATTCTCTTAATAAATGAATTCGGGGGCACCTGGGTGGCTAATCGGTTAAGTACCCAATTCTTGATTTTTGACTTAGGTCATGATCTCAGGGTTGTGGGATTGAGTCCCACGTGGGGCTCTGTACTGAGTGTGGAACCTGCTTAAGATTCTTTCTCTTCCTCTGCCATCCCTCCCCTCTGCTAAAGCTTGCTCTCTCTTAACAAATATGAATTTGAGAAAATACTAGATTTGGAGGAAAAACTGGTTTAGTTATAAGTAGGCTCCATACCCATCATGGGACTTGAACTCACATCCCTGAGATCAAGACCTGAGCTGAGATCAATAGTCAAAAGCTAACTGCTGTGCCACCCTGACATCCCATACTTTATAATTATTTTTTACTTTATTGTTTTTCCTGGGTTAACTAAACTTTCATTTCTAAAGGGCCAACTGCTCAATGGTATTAACTTTTACTATTGGAATAGAAGTATTAAAAGGCTTCTCAGAGAACCCTTGGATTACAGACATATACCCCAGATTCCCACTATCTAGAAGCAACTGATTTTTTCTTGATTATTAGAATTAATCTCAGGCAGTACAGAAACTCCATTCTTGGAAGGGCTGCTTTTTGAGTCCATTCCTCCTCTTTCTCTTTTAAAATACAAAAGTTCATGTTATTCAGCACTTACTGTGTGCCAGGCAACATTTTTTTGTCCTTTTAACCTTTTTAATTTTTTTACAAGTAAAAAAATTTCTAAATTCCAATATAGTTAACATACAGTGTTATATTAGTTTCAGATGTACAATATAGTGATTCAGCACTTGCATACATAACCTAGTGCTCATTGTGACAATTGCACTCCTTAATCTCTCTCACCTGTTTTAACTATTCCCCCACCAACTCACCTTTGGTAACCATTAGTTTGGTCTCTATAGTTAAGGGTCTGTATCTTGGTTTCTCTCTCTCTCTCTTTTTCCTTGTAACCATCAGTTTGTTTTTAGTTAAGAGTCTTTCTTGGTTTCTCTCTCTCTTTATTTCTTTTTCTCTTTTCTTTTGTTTCTTAAAGCCACCTATGAGTGAGATCATAGGTATTTGTCTTTCTCTTGCTGACTTACTTTGCTTAGCATTATACTCTCTAGCTCCATCCATGTTGTGCCAAGTGGCAAGATTTCATTCTATTTATGGCTCAATAATATTCCATTGTATATATGTACCATATCTTCTTTACCCATTCAACATTCAGTGGACACTTGGGCTGCTTCCGTATCTTGGCTATTATAAATAAAGTGCTGGTCAAATTTATAGGTACATGTATCCCTTTGATTAATGTTTTTGTATTTTTTATTTTATTTAAAGATTTATTTGTTCAAGAGAGAGATAAAGCGCACAAGTAGGAGGGGCAGAGGAAGAGAATCTCAAGTAGACTCCCCACTGAGTGCAGAGCCTGGTGTGGGGCTAAGTGCCACAACCCATGAGATCATGACCTTTCTGAAGCCACCAGTTGGCCACTCAACTGACTGAGCCATCCAGGTGCCCCTGTATTTTTTAGGTAAACACCCACTTGTGCAATTACGAAACTGTAGGATAATTCTGTTTTTCGTGTTTTGTGAATCTCTATACTGTTTTTCACAGTGGCTGCACCATTTTGCATTCCCATCAACAATGCAAGAGGACTCATTTTTCTCCACATCCTAGCCAACACTTGTTTCTTATGTTGTAGATTTTAGCCATTCCAACAGGTGTGAGGTGGTATCTCATGGTAGTTTTGATTTACATTTCCTTGATGATGAGTGATGTTGAGCATCTTTTCATGTGTTTGTTGACTATCTGGATGTCTTTAGAGATATGTCTATATATGTTTTCTGCTCATTATTACTTTTTGGGGGGGGTCTTGAGTTTTATAAGTTCTTTATATATTTTGGATACTAAGCAAATTACTATTAGAGCAGAGATAAATGGTATAGAAACTAAAAATCCCAATAGAACAGAACAGTGAAACCAGGAGCTAGTTCTTTGAAAACATCAACAAAACCAATAAACTTCTAGCCAGGTTCCTTAAAAAAAGGGGGTGGGGTACCTGGGTGGCTCAGTGAGTTAAAGCCTCCGCCTTTGGCTCATATCATGATCCTAGGGTCCTGGGATTGAGCCCCACATTGGGCTCTCTGCTCAGCAGGGAGCCTGCTTCCCTCCTTTCTCTCTCTGCCTGCCTCTCTGCCTACTTGTGATCTGTCAAATAAATTAATAAATAAATAATCTTAAAAAAAAAAAGACAAAAAGGACCCAAATAAAATCATTAATGAAAGAGGAGAAATAGCAGCCAACACCACAGAAATACAAACAATTGTAAGAGAATATTATGAAATCTATTTGTCAACAAATTAGACAACCTAGAAGAAAGGGATATATCCCTGGAAACATACAACCTACCAAAATTGAAGCAGGAAGAAATAGAAAATTGGAATAGATGATTACCAGTAAGGAGACTGAGTCAGTAATCCAAAAACTCCCAATAAATAAATGTCCAGGAACAGATGGCTTCATAGGCAAATTCTGTCAAAACCCTTAAAGAAGTGTTAATGCCTATTCTTCTCAAACTATTCCAAAAAACAGAAGGAAAACTTTCAAGTTCATTCTATGAGGCCAGTATCACCTTGATACCAAAACCAGATAAAGACACCACAATAAAAGACAACTGTAGGCAACAGTAGGGCATCTCTAAGCCTGAAAGGATAAGAAGACTGGCTGTTACCAGACAAGGAGAGGACAGCCTGACAGAGACTTCAAAATGCAGCCTGCCTGCTGCAGCCACACAAGGTCGAAGTCAAGGGAATAAACATCCCAACCAAGATCTCATCCTTCCCTTCCTCCTTCTATGCTGGACAGCACAGCTGTTGATGTCTTATCTGCCAGCCTCCTCCTGTAGAAGGCAAGGCTTAGAAGACAGATGTAGGGGTGCCTGGGTGGGTTAAAGCCTCTGCCTTCAGCTCAGGTCATGATCCCAGGGTCCTGGGATTGAGCCCCAATCTGGCTCTCTCTTAGCGGGGAGCCTGCTTCCCTTCCTCTCTCTCTGCCTGCTTGTGATCTCTGTCTGTTAAATAAATAAATAAAAAATAAAAGATAACTGCAGGCCAGTATCCTGATGAACATAGATGTAGAAATCCTCAAAAAAAAAAAAATACTGGCAAACCAAGTCCAATAATACATTAAGTAAGCCATTCGCAGGACCTGGCTGTGGCTCAGTGGGTTAAAGCCTCTGCCTTTGGCTCAGGTCATGATCCCAGGGTCCTGTGACTGAGCCCCGCATCGGACTCTCTGCTCAGCATGGAGCCTGCTTCCTCCTCTCTCTGCCTGCCTCTCTCCCTACTTGTGATCTCTGTCTGTCAAATAAATAAATAAAATCCTAAAAAAAAAAAAAAAAAGAAAACCATTCGCCACAACCAAGTGGCATTTATGCCCAAGATGTAAGGGTGGTTCAGTATTTGTAAATGAATCAACATGATATGTCACATCAGTAAGAGAAAGGATAAAAACCATAGGATTATTCAGAAGATGCAGAAAAAGCATTTGGCAGAGGACAATATCCATTAATGATAAAAGCCCTCAACAAAGTAGGTTTAGAGGGACCATATCTCAACATAATAAAGGCCGTATTTGAAAAACCCACAGTGAGCATCATACTCAATGGGGGGAAAACTGAAAGCTTATCCTCTAAGGTCAGGAACAAGACAAGGATGTCTACTCTTCACCACTTTTATTCAACATATGCTAGAAGTCCTAGCCACAGCAGTCAAGACAACAAAAAGAAAGAAAAGACATCCAAATTGATAAGAAGTAAAACATTCAGATGTCATGAGTCCACCAATCCCTGTTATTGTGAAATTTTGGATCACTAGAGCCAGACTGATGATCATCAAGGCCCAAGAAAGAAAAAAAACAACCCCAAAGTCATATACAAAGTATCAGAAATCATAATGATTTTTATTTCTCAACATCAGCACTAGAAGATGGAAAACCAGGGAATAGTGTTTCAACATTCTGGAGAAAAATTCAGCAATACCATTTTATCCCCACACATTCTTTTTCTGGAATCTACTAGAAGATCTATTTCATAAAAAGAGGAATAAATAGAAGAATGAGGCATAGGATCCTAGATATTGGAGATCTATCACAGGAGAAATACAAAGGGGATATCTGGGGTGATGGCAAAGATAGATAATAGCTGTGCATCAGGCATGCTGCGCAACCACCCACATTGGAGCAGGTTAGAGGACCTGGGAGAGACTTCTTCAGGAAGATGAATTTGATACAATACCTGATACATCTGATCACCTTAAAATGAGTTTTAGACAGTTGGTGAAGAGTTTGTTGTTAATTGTAAACTTGTAGAAAACTTAGCAAATAAAAGCAAGACAGTATGTGTTGAGAAAATAAATTCCACAAAGGAAAAATAATCATAGCTTACTACATTGAACTATGAATAATGTTTGTATAGTTATAATAATGTAAGCACAGAATATTTACCTAAGTAAAATAAGTATTTAACTCTATTAGAATGGTAGAAAGAGGAGAGAGTAGATTTCTGTGGGAGGCATTGGGAGTGAAAGATAGTTGTGCAGTGGAAGTTAATAGAAGATTAAACCCCTGAAAAGTTAAAAGTAACAGTGTAAGCATTTTATTTAAAAATACAGAAACAAGCATTGAAAGGATCAGTTAAAAGACATAAAAGGCATTGCTTTTTTGGATGAGGACATGGTGAGAGAAGGAGTCTGCTGTGTTTCACAACAGATGAATAGTCATTTGACTCTAAAGTGTATGTACCTCTAACCGATAAAAATAAAAACTGTCTTAAAAGGAAAATCAGCATAATTTACCTCATTAACAACTTAAAGGAGAAAAATCCTATAATCAAACAATAAATACAAGACATACATTTAATTAAATTCACCATTTACCCATGACAACCTCTTTCAGCAAACTTTCTGAACCTGGCCAATAGTAATTTGAAAAGTTGTAGAAAATATTATATTTCATGGTGACATAGCAAAAGCAGTATTTTCAAAGACAAGAATAAGACAAGGATCCCACTGTCATCAGTTCTCTTTAGTATAGTACTGGAGATCCTAGTTAGAATGAAAAGAACACAAAGCATGAGAATGAAGAAAAAAAACCCACATGTATCATTATTTGTAGACAATATTGCTTATCTAGAAAAATCCACATGAACCAAACTCTTTAATCAGAGAATTTAGCAAGGTTGCTGTAATAATATCCATGTACAAATCTCATTAGCATTTCTATACAAAAAGAACAATTAGAAAATGCAGGCAAAATATCACTAAGAATAGCGTAGTGTTTTAAGGATCTAGGAATAAATGTGTAAAAAGATACCAAAGACATTTATGGACAAGCTTTTTAAACTTTGTTAAAGAGCATAAAAGGAGACCTAAATAAATGGACATATGTGTCCTGTTATTGGATAGATGACCTGATATTATAATGATAGCAGCTGACCTTTATTTGTAATTTCTGTGCAACACCTATAAAAATTCTGTATATTTTTTAATAGAATTTAAGCTGATTTTAAATTTCATTTGACAGAACAAAGGGAAGAGCCATTTTTTTTTTTTAAGATTTTATTTTATGATGGAGATAGTGAGAGAGGAAACTCAAGCAAGGGGATAGCTGGAGAGGAAGGAGCAGCTCCCTGCTGAGCAGGGAGCCCAATATGGGGCTCCATCCCAGGACCCTGGGATCATGACCTGAGCTGAAGGCAGACATTTAACTGACTGAGCCACTCAGGTGCCCCAAAGCCATCACATTTTTGAACAAGAAAAAAGGTATATTTAACCTAACAAATTAAGACCTGTTTTAAACCTTTAGTAATTAAAATTGTATGGTGTTGGCACAAAAATATTCAATGGAATATAGTAGAAAGCTCAAACAGAATCATGCACATATGTGTACATATGGTTGGAGGGGGTACTATAAATCTTTGAGTCCAGCTACTCAATAAATAGGGCAGAGTCAACTGCCTATTCACATGGAATTCATTAAAATAGATCCCTACCTCACATCATACACAAAGATGAATCCAAAGGGATTTGTGACCAAAAATACATAAAGCAAAATTTAAAGAAATTATGAGGAATATTTTTATAACTTTATTGCAAGGTAAGATTTATTAAGGTGAAAAATCAAAAGCTATAAAAAACAAATTTGCATTAAAATAAATGTCTTTTGATAAAAAAGCTACAAATTAAAAAGACAAAAACATCAGGAAAAGTGTTTTTCTATACAACTGACAAAAATTTAATATCTGGAGTATTGAAAGAATTTCTAGTATCTCATTAGAAAAACAAGAAAAAAATAAGAACAAGTAACACACGGACTAGAAACCCCAGATAGCTAATACTTTCATGGAAATGTATGTGACTCTTTTGATGTGGGAAATATAAAATAATAGGCCATGAGATACCACACCTTCACTTTTGCAAAAAATTAGTCTTCACCATTATTGCTTAGGTTGTAGGGAAACATGAATTAAGACCTTGCAGGTAGGAGCAAAATTGCCAATCATAACCACAGTCGCAATTTGACAATACCTGGAAAATCATACTTCCATTTATATTTATATTTACATTTATTTATATTTATTTCTCCTAAAGGAGTGGTTCTCAGAGTGGTCCCCGGACCAACAACGTCAGCATCACACAGGAACTTGTTAAAAATTCAGTATTTCAAGTGCTACTCCAGACTTACTGAATCTGGGTGGGTTACACAGAAGTCTGTCTGTATTTTAAGGAGCTCTCCAGGGTATCCTGATCATGTTAAAGAATGGGAAACATTGCCCTGCTGTAAATTCTTATTTATCTGAAGGTGCTTATTAAGGCACATTCAGATTTTTATGAAGCATTGTTTGTAATATAGAAAGAAAGTTGGTAACTTTTTAATTTAATTTTATTTTATTCACTTAACAAAATATTATTGAGGAATTAAAATTAATGAACTAGTTCTTAATGTTTTGACATGCGTAATTCTCAAATGTAATGAGAGTGAAATATACGCATGAGGAACACACATGTAGACCATCTCTTGTCAAGAGAGGTAATTTTGTTCACCAGGAGACCTCTGGTAATGTCTGGAGGCATTTTTGATTGCCAAAACATGAGATGTGCTGCTAACATCTACTAGGTAGAGGATGGTCCTCAACAAAATAATTATTTGGCCTGTGGTAGGCTCAGTAATGGTGCCCAAAGATGTCCATATCTTAATTTCTGGCCCTATAAATGTTACGTTCTGTGTCAAAAGGAAATTATCACATGCAATTAAGTTAAGGATGTTAAAATAGGGAGATTATCCTGGATTATCTTATTGGACCCTAAGTGTAATTGCAGTACACTTTTTTTTTTAAGATTTTATTTATTTATTTGACAGAGAGAGATCACAAGCAGGCAGAGAGGTAGGCAGAGGGAGAGGGGAATGCAGGCTCACTGCTAAGCAGAGAGTCCAATGCGGGGCTTGACGTGGGGCTCAATCCCGGGACCCTGAGACCACGGACCTGAGCTGAAGGCAGAGGTTTAACCCACTGAGCCATCCATGTGTCCCTGCAGTAGTCTTTGTAAAAGGGCAGTGAAAAGGTCTGAATAGAGGAAGGCAGTGTGACAGTAGAAGCTGGAGGAGAAAAGCCTATATAAGTCAAGAAATAGGAGTGAATTCTCTCCTAGAACCTCCAGAAGGACCCAGTTCTGCTGACCTCTTGATTTTAGCCTTCTAAGACTCCTTTTAAAACCTCTGAACCTCTGGAACTCTGGTAGAATACATTGTGCTCTTTTAAGCCATTAAATTTGGGTAATTTTTTACAACAGAAATAGGAAACTAATATACAACCCAAAATGTCAATACAACCAAGGTGGAGAAATTTTAGTATAGAATGCCATTTCTGTAAGTTAAGATATATACAAGGCCATACTGCATATAGTGAATTCCTGTATATTTACTTAGTATTGAAAATAATGCATGAGAATGTTAAGTATCAATTTCTAGGTTGTAATAGCCTTTCAAGAGGTAGAAGGAGAGGAAGGCAGACAGGATATGGCTGAGATTTAGCTGCGTCTGTAAAGAAAGAAATCTGTAGCATGTGGAATAAGATGTTAAAATATGTAAACTCTTGTTGGTGGATGTGTTTCTGGTTTTAAAAAATAATTTCTATAAAACTTAAAATTAGAAATAATTTTTTAACAATATTGAATTGCTATTATCTTAGCTTTTCCTGGCTTCCCAGTAGCTAAGATCGATGATAAAACTTGTCTAGAGTGGGGGCTACACCACAGAGAAAGATCACAGGATATTACGACATGCTGAATTCTATGTTGTGTTACTGTTCTGGCCTATTCACAATTGTTCGTGTTGTTGGCAGAGCTTGTCCTGTGATACATAATGAAAGAAATAGCTTATTTTGGGAGTCTTTCTCTAGTGACAAGAAAGGAATCTTTCCCTTCTCAATGCTAGTCCTTCTTCCTAAATCTTGTTTCTACTTCAAGACCCAAGAGATATTATATAATCTATTCTTCCCATAAAAGTCTACCCCTGACAGAATCTCTGAAAGAGGTTTCTGTCCCTGCGTGTCCCGGGAACCAGTGTTCATACTTCAATATCTGTGAAGTCCTCTGGGCCAGAGCCAGGGCCAGGGTAAGGCTTTGGGTTTTATAGTTCATATTATTCTTGTTTTCCAAAGAAGTAGAGATCTACTTTGATTTGAAGATGCTCTATTCCCATGATGTTGTGATTTATAATAAGAAATGTATATTTATTTGGTCTTTGTTCCCAGTTCTGGCACAGAGCTCCTAAAACCCTTGACATTTCCTCAGTGATGAGAGAGTTAAGGTTCTTTTGTTATGTTCACGAGGTGACTTTGGGAAAGCAGCTAAGAAGGGGGACTGGTCACCGGAGGAATCAACCAAGAGAAGGTTGGAACTTTCAGGACCACCCTCCTGTCACCTCTGTGGGGGGAAGAGGGGCTAGAGATTGAGTTAAATAAATAAAGGCCAGTGGTTTAATCAGTCTTGCTTACATAATGAAGTCTCTGTAAACCCAAAAGGATAGTGTTTGGAGAACTTGCTGGTATGAACTCATGGATATTTGGAGACAGTAGCAAAGTCTGGAGAGGGCATGGAGCTCCACAGCCTTTCCCCATACCTTGCCCCCTTTATCTCTTCATTTGGCTATCGATACATAACCTTCATATACTCTTTTATTTTTTAAAAAATATTTTATTTATTTGAGAGAGACAGACAGAGATCATGAGAGAGCACAAACAGGGAAGAGAGGGAGGAGCAGGCTCCTGGCTAGGCAGGGAGCCCAGTATGGGAGTTGATCCCAGGACCCTGAAATCATAACCTGAGCTGAAGGCAGATGCTTAACCATCTGCGCCACCAGGGCTTCCCCTTCATAAACCTTTTAATAAACTAGTGTCCTGAGTTCTGTGAGGCACTCTAGCAGGTTGGTTGAACCCAAGGAGGGAGTCATTGCAGGACCTCTGATTTAGAGTCTTTTGGCAGAATTACAGGTAACCATGTGGACTTGCTATTGGCATCGGAAGTCAAGGGCAGCCTTGTGGGACTGAGCCCTTAACCTGTGGAGTCAGATGCTGTTTCTGAATAGATAGTGTCAGAATTGAACTAAATTGTAGGATACCCAGCTGGTGTTCACAAATTGCTTGATGGTGTAAGGAGAAACCCACACGTTGGAATCGTTTTCAGAATTATGAATCCCTAAGGACAGGCAGGTTTTATAATTGACTCCTAGGAGCCTCTTGACTCACATTTTTATAATGATTTTATTTATTTATTTGACACAGAGAGAAATCACAAGCAGGCAGAGAGGCAGGCAGACAGGGAGGGGGAAATAGGCTCCCTGCTGAGCAGAGAGCCAGATGTGGGGCTCAATGTGGGGCTCTATCCCAGGACCCTGAGATCATGACCTGAGCCGAAGGCAGAGGCTTAACCCACTGAGCCACCCAGCTGCCCCTTGACTCACATTTTTAAATAATTATCTGTGAGGGCAAGCAAAATTACATACATTTCAATCCCTATAAGCATTAATTCCCAGTTAGATTTAAATGCCTAGCAGCTAGTTTTGGTGGCTATGTCTTCCAAACCTAGGAACACAAATTCATTCTAATTACGTTGCATTGTCTATAAGGTAAAAATGAATGGTCATGGTTTCCCAGGGACCTCTGACCTTTTGGGGTTTGTCCTCAATCTCAATACCTCAAAAGAATTTTTACTTTTATGAACCCTTTCACTGTTGTAAGGAATTATTCGTTATTGAAAAATCACAGATTTCGGTTACAAGTTAATAACTTCCCCCATTTCTTTTCACATGATGACTTGTATTTTTTGTTATTCATTTTCACTGGGGCATGTAAGAGAATTGATTTTTTTGGACACATTTTCTTGTATTTATATACTAGCAGATGAAGCATGGTCTGATTTTCAACCAGCTGGTTTTTCAAAGTATTTTTCCAGACAAAATCCTAACTTCAGCATGGTGCAAATTATTAGAAACCCATGGGGATATTTAGTGCTTCTCTGAGATTTTGGAGAGATCCCAAGAAGAAATCTGTAGCTTTAAGTTCCAGAATTCCTGTGGCTTAATCCTTCAGGAGTAATAAAGGAAAAGAAGGTAACTTAATCAGCAAGCTGTGCTTCACCCCATACAAATGATTCCCATTTCTATTCTGTCTCATCTTAGAAAATAAATACTTTCCTCTAGAAACTGAGAATGAATCAGAATGACTTATAGATTCCTGCAGAAGCCCACTACAGATAAATTCATTCAAATGTCGCTCCAGGTTTAAGTTTGCTGGAAACTATTAGCAGAATTATTGGAAAGGATTTTACTAATAGTACTTCCAGTTGAAGTGTTGAGAGAAAGTTGAATTACACCAGAAAGGGTCCTTATAGCACACGAATAACAAAGTAGACTTATTTTACCTTGGGCCAAAGGACACCAGAGAGATAGTTACACACAAATAAACAAATCGAAAGTCCTAATCTTGGCTCATGAGATGCTCAGTGGTATGTCCCAGATCCCTCCATCACTGCTTGAAGAGGGTGAACCTGAGCTTACTTGTATTTGGAGTGTGGCATGGTAGAAGGCCACAGTGTTTAGGCAGAAGCTCCTAATCAAGGGATTTTGCTTAAGTTGGACAATCTCTTCTCTGACATTATTTTCTTCTGTATATAATTGGGCTCAGTGGTTTTTAAATTTCCTGCTGTTTTATTCCCTGATGGACTGTATTTTCTCAGTTATGAGCCCAAAAATGACTTCTCAGCTAAATTCTTGATGGAAAGAGCGCTTAATAAGCTCCTGAACTTTACAGACCAGCCCTAAGGAGGATAACCAAAGGTGACAATATAGCTATTAACGTTTTGGACTTTGTCATTATGTTCCTTGGGTTTTAGTTCCAGGTTCATCTTTCACTAGGAGTGTGACATATGGTGGGGTCTCTTGGTTTTGTTGAGCTCAGTTTCTTCATCTCTAATGGGAATAATAATATATGCTTTGTAGTTGCTATGAGGATTAAATAAGATAATCTCAAAAAACCCTTAACTGTATGTATTTTCCTCAGAGAGTCTGTACCGTGTGTGTAACACTCAGGGTTTGATCAAAGAAACAATTTTAGAAATGGTAAGAGTATGGGATTTATCAGAGAGGATTGACATAAAATTTCCGAATGGCTACTGTATTTGATGTTGGCCTTGAAGTCATCAGAGAAAAATTCTTAACCCCACAATGTACTTCCTCTGAGCTCACAGGAAAGCTCTAGCACAACTAGTTAATGTAGTGGATTTGTTGAAAATTTTAATTAGGGTTCCCATAGATAAAGCCTGTTAGAGAGTGCCTACATTTAACAGTAAGCTATAGGATCAGTTCTCAAAAAGAAGAACAGATTTTAAATTATTATTGATCACATTATCAATTATTAATCATTATGTGGCTATTGTTTGTGTACGTTGGTCACCTAATGTTACCTCAAACATGGAAAAGAAACTTAATTAGTTTGCCTTTTTTTAATTAATTAATTAATTAATTTTTAGAGAGAGAGGGAGTGACTGAGCACAAGCAAGGGGAGGGACAGAGGACGAGGGAGAATCTAAAGCAGATTCTCCACTGAGCTCAGAGCCCAATGTGGGGCTTGATCTCATGACCCTGAGATCATGACCTGAGCGAAAACCAAGAGTCGACGCTCAACCAATGGAGCCACCGAGTCGCCCTTGCATCTTATTTCTTAAAGGCTTACTTAAATCAAGACATTTGAACCACAGTAATTTGAATTGTCATAAAAAAGATCAGTGAATTTGTATTTGCACTGCACATTTGGGTTTGAGAGGAGGAATGAAAACACTTGTATCAAGGCCATACAAGTATGCGAGTGTTTCTTAAGGAATTGCCCATGTGTCTGTATGAAGGAAACTGAAAAATGCAAGTGGGTCTGAAGACTGCCAAGCCATTTGTTTAAAATTGGTTGTTACTGAAGAATTTTAGCTCAGTGATTGTCCTTTCAGATAAGAGGTTGAGTATGTAATGTATGCCAAAGGATGTTTCAAAATCTCTATGTAGTATTTAGATTCATAAACTTAGCAGATGCTTTAGAATCAGGACCTCTGGTTCAAGACCATGTGGATTTCTAGAAATTCTTCTATGCTTCCTACTTTAGAAACCAAAAGGATCCTAACATATATGAAATCTATGGGAATATCCAAATAAATATTTATAGTCTGGAAATAGACACTTTTAAAAAAGATTTTATTTTTTATTTATTTATTTGACAGAGAGAGAGAGAGATCACAAGTAGGCAAAGAGGCAGGAAGAGAGGGGGAAGCAGGCTCCCTGTTGAGCAGAGAGCCCAATGTAGGGCTCAGTCTGGGGCTCGATCCCAGGACCCTGAGATCATGACCTGAGCCAAAAGCAGAGGCTTAACCCACTGAGCCACCCAGGTACCCTGGAAATAGGGAAGCTCTATTTTTAATTTCTTAAGGAATCTCCACACTGTTCCCCAAAGTGGCTGTACCAACTTGCATTCCTACCAACAGTGTAAGAGGCTTTCCCTTTCTCCACATCCTCTTCAACACTTGTTTTTTACTGTCTTGTTGATTTTGGCCATTCTAACTGGTGTAAGGTGGTATCTCAATGTGGTTTTGATTTGAATCTCCCTGATGGCTAGTGACGATGAACATTTTTTCATGTGTCTGTTAGCCATTTGTATATCTTCTGTGGAAAAGTGTCTGTTCATGTCTTCTGCCCATTTTTTTAAAAAGATTTTATTTATTCATTTGACAGACAGAGATCACAAGTAGGCAGAGAGGCAGACAGAGAGAGAGGAAGCGAAGCAGGCTCCCTGCTGAGCAGAGAGCCCGAAGGGAGGCTCAGTCCCAGGACCCTGAGATCATGACCTGAGCCAAAGGCAGAGGCTTTAACCCACTGAGCCACCCAGGTGCCCCTTCTGCCCATTTTTTGACATGGTTATCTGTTTTGTGTGTGTTGAGTTTGAAGAGATCTTTATAAGATCCTGGATATGAGCCCTTTGTCTGTAGTGTCATTTGCGAATATCTTCTCCCATTCCCTTTGTTTTGTTGACTATTTCCTTTGCTGTGCAGAAGCTTTTGATCTTGATGAAATCCCCAAAATTCATTTTCGCTTTTGTTTCCGTTGCCTTTGGAGACATATCTTGAAAGAAGTTGGTGTGGCCAATGTCGAAGAGGTTACTGCCTGTGTTCTCCTCTAGGATTCTGATGGATTCCTGCTTCATGTTGAGGTCTTTTATCCATTTTGAGTTTATCTTTGTGTATGGTGTAAGAGAATGGTCGAGTTTCATTCTTCTCTACACATAGCTGTCCAATTTTCTCAGCAGCATTTATTGAAGAGACTGTCTTTTTTCCACTGTATATTTTTTCCTGCTTTGTCAAAGATTATTTGACCATAGAGTTGAGGGTCCATATCTGGCTCTCTACTCTGTTCCACTGGTCTATGTGTCTGTTTTTATGCCAGTACCATGCTGTCTTGGTGGACACAGCTTTGTAGTAAAGCTTGAAATCAGGCAACATAATGCCCCTGTTTTGTTTTTCTTTTTCAACATTTCCTTAGCAATTTGGGGTCTCTTCTGATTCCATACAAATTTTAGGATTGTTTGCTCCAGCTCTTTGAAAAATGCCAGTGTGGGGCGCCTGGGTGGCTTAGTGGGTTAAAGCCTCTGCCTTCGGCTCAGGTCATGATCCCACGGTCCTGGGATCGAGCCCTGCATCAGGCTCTCTGCTAGTGGGAAGCCCGCTTCTCTTCCTCTCTCTCTTTCTGCCTACTTGTGATCTCTGTCCATCAAATAAATAAATAAAGTCTTTAAAAAAAAAAAGAAAAATGCTGGTGGAATTTTGATTGGAATGGTGTTGAAAGTATAGATTGCTCTAGGCAGTATAGACATTTTTAACAATGTTTATTTTTCTGATCCAAGAGCATGGAGTGGTCTTCCATCTTTTTGTGTCTTCTTCAGTTTCTTTCATGACTGTTCTGTAGTTTCTTGAGTGCAGATCCTTTACCTCTTTGGTTAGGTTCATTCCCAGGTATCTTATGGTTCTTGCTGCTATAGTAAATGGAATCGATTCTCTAATTTCCCTTTCCGTATTTTCGTTGTTAGTGTATAAAAAAGCAACTGCTTTCTGTACATTGATTTTTTATCCTGCTGTAGTACTGAATTGCTGAATGAGTTGTAGTAGTTTGAGGGTGGAGTCTTTTGGGTTTTCCATATAAAATATCATGTCATCTGCAAAGAAAGAGAGTTTGACTTCTTCATTGCCAATTTGAGTACATTTTATTTCTCTTTGTTGTCTGATTGCTGTTGATAAGACTTCTAATACTATGTTGAACAAGAGTGGTCAGAGTGGGCATCCTTGTCCTGTTCCTGATCTCAAAGAGAAGGCTGTCAGCTTTTTCCCATTGAGGATGATATTTGCTATGGGTTTTTCATAGATAGATTTTATGAAGTTGAGGAATGTTCCCTCTATCCCTATACTTTGAAGCATTTTAATCAGGAACGGATGAAGCTTTCTTTTTCTTTTTCCTTTTCTTTCTTAATCTTTCATTTGTTCGTTTTTTCTTTTTCTTTCTTTTCTTCATGTCTAACCATTAGGCTCCTGTTCCCTTCCTTTAACATTAACATATCAGCTCTGAATTAAAATTAGCAATTATTCATGATCGTTCACTGCATTTCTTTTTTTCTTTAAAGTCTTGTCTCTGCCTGATATTATAAGTTTTGATAGCTAGGCAGTTAAATGAGAGAGACAATCTTCTGTATCAAGATTTAGACTAAGACAACTTATATTCCTAATGGTATAAGCACTTTTGTCTGGTACTAGTAGAATGGATACATATGAGGGCTGTTAATTTAGCTCTAATGTGAGCTGCATGAAAAAAGCTATAGGGGTTCTATTTAGTTTGTAGTAAACAACTTCAGAATCAATGTGTTTTTCTTTACTGAAGACTTGCTTAGTGCATCAGGAAAAAATTCTATTAGTTTGCCTCATCTAGAAATCACCACACATCCTGACGCGGGGGCCAGTGGCCCCCATTAAGGCCGGCATGACTGTTTGTAGCAAAACGAACCAAGCCATCCGAATTCAAACCCAGTGTCATCCTTCAAGCAAGCCAGGCAGCCAAGATGTAGGATTTCCCCAACATTTTATGGCAATTTGTTTCATTTGCCACAGGCCCATAATGATGAAAATTGCCATAAAGTGGGATAATCAGGCAGTAGAAATGTCATAAAACTGCAGGAGAAACAAATTTCCATCTTGGAACTTTGCATGCCGATGAATGTGGGGAAGAGTAAATGTGGCCTGGCTGGCGTTATCTGGTTGCCAAGCTCCGTGCCAAGCAGAAATGATTCCATTTTGTCAATTTGTACTCATTTGGAGGCCAAAGAATGGGAACAAAAGAGAACCTGAAAATACAAGGAAGCACCCGGCCAAAGTCTTTCCTCAGGTGCCTGGGCTGTGAGCCGGCGAGGGATGGGCCAACGACGGTGAGGAGGCCAAATGTGTGCCATTCGGTACAAGGAGAATAAATTAAAGGGCTGTCAGCGATTGGAGGTCTTTGGCCTTCGGAAATGCTGTGGTACTTCTCCTGCTATGTTTTTGGGATCCCTGCCCTGCCTTGAACAGTCCTGTCTCTCTTCTGCCCTGAACAACCTGTGCCACGGTGGGAACCAATAGGCTGGAGATGGCATTGTTAGACCAAAGCTTTTTGGGCCATACTGAGAACTGAGACGTGGTTGAAATGAATGAGTCCTTTTTCACGTATTGGTTGCTTGCACTTGGAAGTGAAAATGGTTGTTTTTGTTTTGTTTTGTTTTGTTTTGTTTTTGTTTTGTTTTGTTTTATTTTGTTTTTAATGCCTGGGAAACAGACTCCTTTTGTCTCTCTGCTTTTTTATTTTCATTCCTTTTCTCCTCCTGGCCACATTCCTACCCCCTAGATCATTTACATGTTTCACATATCACGAGTCATGCCTTGAAGAATCATGTAGCCAGGAATTTCCAGGTCTTACTCCACAGCGGAAATGAGGTTGTTTCGTCTTCATCCTTTATTTGTATGTTGTCCGTTTTGTTTTCTGTTTTGCAATATTGCATTAATGGCACTGGTTTGAAAGTCCCCCAAGGACACATTCCATAGTTTCACTCCTGCTAACTGAACTGGTTTTGACAGATATCTTAATAACATTCTAGCTCACTGCCAAGCTGCTAGGGGTAAGAGCTACAATCATTTCTTCATTTTTAAAAAAATGAAATATATCCCAGGAAGAACTTCTCTAGGAGTCTTCTGACTTTATTTTATAAACTGAATTTCTCATGGACTCCCCACTGAACAAATCTGTTTCCCAAGTTTGATGCTGTTCCATCCTCAAAGTCATACAATAAGGGGAATGAAGAAATGGTCCCTTTCTGGCTCACACAATGGTGATATTTTATCTGTGACTTTCATGTATCATGATTTCCACATTCTTATGTTTTCTATTTAATTTAGTATGTGTTCTGTGATGTTCTTTTTAAATTTAATATATTTGGAATATGAAAGATATCATTTTTAAACACTGAGATTGCCTGGTCTCTGTTAATCATAGCTGATGTTGATCACAAACGTTTATTGAGAATACACAATACCCCTCACATTGTAGAATTCTGTCACCTGCATTACCTGAACTTCAAAAATAAACCTATGAGGTGTTTTCATTTCAAAATATTTTTCCATTTCAAGCAACAGAATGTGAACAAGATTATGTAAACTGTTGAGGAGATTGGAGACTGATTCTCTTTCACCTTTCAGATTGATTCAGGGCAAGCTCTGTGGGGTTCTACTTTCTAAAGATGTCTTGCAGGATATGTGATCACACTTGATAATTGTGCATTTAAGTATAAGGTGGAAATTGAAATTTAGAAATTGGAAAAGCCCTGAACAAATGAAAATTATATGGTGTTTGGGATACCTGAAAAAATTAATTCCTTGGAAATGCATGTGGCATTGGTGAAATGACTGAACTTGATGTGTAGTAGCACGTGGATGCTGGGTTTCTCTTGGAGGATATTTAGGTCTCCCCTAAAGTTAAAGTGCAAGAAATTAATAGTTGCTTTTGGTGCCTTTCCTTCAAAGCCCTCTTCTTCCATGATGTCCCTCTCGTCTGAAAGTTTCCACTGTGGTCTGGGTCGCTACTGGTTTTTATTTCTCCAGCACAACCTCCCTCGTACTGTTCTGCTCATAAACACTTCCTTTCAGAATATTTCTGTTTTGACTTTTTTCCCTCCAGTTTTAAGTTGCAAAATGTGAACAGGATTATGTTGACTACAGAGTGGATTGATTCCCTTTCCAGCAGAGGGCAAGCTCTGTTGGGTTCTATTTTCTATAAATGTTGTCAACCAACTTGAGACTATCTTCCACTCTTATTTTCATTTTAACAGGTAAGGAAGAAAGAATAAATAGAAGATACTGAGGCAAAAAGAACAATGGCAAGGAATATTTTCTTGGGGAGCTTAGCAGTCAGGGATAGCAAAGCACAGCAGTGTGTGTAATTGGTACATGTTTATCATTGTAATCTCTGCCAGTTTTGGTGGGGTAAATACTCCCAGCGGAGCCATTTTCAGGCTATCCACATGATGTCACTGCATGTAGAGTTGGGAAGAAATGCTAACTCAAACTTCCTAGAACTGGTACATGCCAATTTTAGCGTCCCGCTTTGCACAAGCTAACAAAGCAAGAACTCTAGTTGACATGGACTGGGGGCAAATTTGATAATGGCTGGCAAGATATTTTGGATACATGAATGGCCTATGCTATTTCTTCTGGAAGAAAGTAATTTTATTCAAATCATAAAGGCATTAAAAATGATGTAGTTAGGGAAAATTTTCAAAATCTATTAGGAACAACTTATGCCTAAGTGGTTGAATTTCTATAAAAAGTCTTGAATATTTTAGAGGCTAAAACTAATTTTATAAATGTTACAGATTGTTGAGCAGGTGATATTTATATTTTTGATTTAACAAAAGGTTATATTTTCTTGGAAAAAAATAAGGCAATAAGAAAATACCAAGTCTATAATAAAGCCACAGCTTGCAATGGATATTGTTATGTTAATAAATGAAATAAAAAGCTGCACTGCAGCCTATTGTCAATTTCTCCCCCATTCCTATCTAATAGAATGAACTTTATATCTAAAAGGGCTGAATGAACACTTGTGAGAGGGCACTGGGGTCTAAATTAGGTGCAACCTGCCCTTCGCCCAAGTATACATTAAGGACAAGGGAAGTACATGCACATACATCCCTTACGTGGCTGGCACAAAATATTAATGATGAAAGAGTTAAAAAGATCGAGATCTGGAATGATGGGGTGAATCTAACAAGACCAAACTTACTAGGTGGAAATGTTAAACCATGAAATTTGGATCAGTACTCCAACAGCCCAAATATGAGTGATTTCAAGTAATTGCTAATATAAATCTCCAGTCTCCATTAATATGTGAATGCTCCAAATAAAATATACACAAGGGACCTTATTTGGAGTACATTGTATCTGGAGGAAGGGAGATAATTCTTTCACTGTACTTTTCATCTATTCATTTATCTAACTCATCACACCCATTCAGTCACCCTCATTCATTGACTCGGTTAATACTGATTTGAGGCTCTGCAGAGTCAGAGAAGTGATAGATACAGAGTGATAAGAAAGGCACTGCACACGCCCACATGGAGCTTTTATTCAATCAGTTACTGTTCAGACCATGTATAAGGTACAGTGGTTGGTCCTGGATATGACATTAAGGGAATTGATAAGAAAGTAAAGCCTCCCCTCAATCTTACTACTAGTGAGATTGGTCTGGAGTCAGTTGAAGGGCTGAAGTACCAGAGAAGAGAAGGGTTTAAGAGTATGTCCTAACTTTCTGCAAATATCTAAACAATCGTCGAAGAGCTCATATGGTACATATGAGAAGGGAAAAAGAAGTGAGTAGTTAAATCTGGTTGAGTTGGGAGGGGAAGAGGGAATTTGGGAAGGTTTAACCAAGGATGTAATTCTTAATCTGAGTCTGAGTCTTGAAGGATGAATGGGACTTCATCAAAAAAAAAAAAAAAAAAAAAAAAAAGAAAAGAAAGAAAGAGTATTTCCCCAAGTGGAGAGAACAGTGTGTGCAAATGCTCAGAGCCACATAGTGGGAGGATCTTTGGTAACAGCATGCATTTTTGTGTGTGCGTAGTACAGAGAGTAGGAGCTGGAGGGGAGATTTGAAGGGGTGTGGCCAAAGATGAATGTGGAGAGAAAGTCTTGGATCAGAACATGAAAGTCTTTTATACCAGGAGTTTGAATTCCATTTGAAGTCACTAGGGGAGGGGGTGGCATCAAAGTATTAGAGGCAGAAGAGTGACATGCTTAGATTTATGTTTCAGAAAAATCATACTGGTGGCAGTGTGGAGGAAGGATTTGGGGGAGAGTAAGTTTCCTGACTGGAAGAGAAAGGAATTTCTGACATGGACTGACACTAGGACTGTACTTTTAGGTTCAGTTTAATCTCAGAGAGTCTGAAATTCATTGTCTTTGTAGCTGTAGTTTTTTTATACTGAGTTGCGTTTAGGGTCAAAACAAGGTGTCTTTTTCATTTTAGCTACTTGTACACTCAGAGTGCAGAGTATATATAGCTTTCTCTTGGTGTGTCTGGTACATCTCAGTAATTTTTTCCTTCCTTCCTTCCTACCTATCTCCCTCCCTTCCTTCCTCAAAAATGGATATGTGGCAGGTAGCAGCCATACCCTTGGTCATGGAGACATAGCAGACACACAGATAAGTTCTTGAGGGTTGGGGAAGGGAGCAATAGAGACAGATAATACAGGAAAATACATGAAAGGTAATTTCAATGCTATTAAGTGCTCTGAAGTTACTACAACAGAGTAAAATGATTGGTAGTGGCTTGGGTAGGGGTAGATTTGTCAGGTGGGATAGTCAGAGAAGGCCTCTTTGAGGAAGTGATACTTGAATTGAGACCTGAATTAGAAAGAGGCAGTCATCTTTAGATGAAAGGGAGGCTCTCCAGAGCTGAATAACCCACAGGATCAAAGGGTATCAGAATTATTTTTTCATGTTCAAGGAACCTTTCATGCCAGCCAATGAGGGGGAGGTTAGCACTAGACAAGGTCAGAAAGGGAGGAAAATGGCAAACAAAATACAGTCCTAGAATTCATCAGGCCTTGGTATAAGGTTGGGTTGCTTCTAGAGGGGGTGGGTTAGAGCGAACAGGAAAAATAGCAGGGAAACCAAATGAAAGTTATTGTAGATGTCCAGGTGGGGGGGGGAAGTGACCTCTGCTGTGGTGGTGGCGATGATGGTGGTGAAGTCCTGATGGATTCTGGGGATCAAGTGAAGAGAACTTGCAGGCGCATTGGATATGGGGGGATGAGAGACAAGGAGAGTCAAGAATGAGGTCTTGAGGGGCACCTGGGTGGCTCAGTGGGTTAAAGCCTCTGCCTTCGGCTCAGGTCATGATCCCAGGGTCCTGGGATTGAGCCCCACATCCGGCTCTCTGCTCCACAGGGAACCCGCTTCCTTCTCTCTCTCTCTGCCTGCCTCTCTGCCTAGTGTGATTTCTGTCAAATAAATAAAATATTTAAAAAAAAAAAAAGAATGAGGTCTTCATTTTGTGCTTGGCCAAATGTTCCATTTTCGGGGGAAAATAATGGAGGAAAATGATCGGACAGGAAAACAAAGAGTTGTCTTTTATCTGTGTTAGCTTTGAATCCTTGTCAGACTTTGAAGTGAAGATACTTAGGAGGCAGATACATGAGTCTGAAGCTTAGTGAGGTGAGGTCAGAGCTGAAGATATGAATTCAAAGTTATTGGTACTCAGTTCATGATGGTGTGATTTGCTGCTCACAAGGTATCCACTTGGTCAGGCGATGATGGTCTTTGCTACCTAACTGCACCAGAATCTTGAACATTTGGTAGATACTTAATAACTGTTTTACATATTGCCCTGAACTATACGACAATGCTCCAGAGTATTAAAGATAAGTACATTCATTTCCAACTATTTTGGCTGCTTCCCACCAAAAAAGTATCTGCCTTCATGGTTAAAATCTGGGAGAGCATATAGAGAAGAATCCTTCTCCATTTTGTGTTTGTTGAATATATCCTCTTGGGCACGTGGAAAGAAGTTGAGAAGAGTATTTCTTCCGCGTCTCCTCCCTTCTGTATTTGGAAATCATTGGCTCCTAAAGAGAATTCAGGCATTGGGTCTGCAGCCCTACTGGATGGTTTTAAAGATATTTCAAACTGAAATTTTAAGCCCGATAAAATTGCTCTTTATATAAACCAAAATACTCTCAGTATTCACACCTAAATCTTTATCACAATGGGAGTTAGTATCACAGAACTGCAGTAACTTGGATTTGGATCCTAATATTAGTATTATTTCCCTTCTGTTTCACTCTAAAGGTTTTGACTTCTGCCTCAGTCAAGTACTATTGACAGTTTAAAATACTGCTGAGCATTTGGTCAGTAATCTAAATACTAGCTTTCATTCTTAAAAATAAGATCACAAATAGTTTAAGTATGGCATGGGAAATGAATTTTTTCTTTGAATAGCAATTCAAGTTATCTGTTAATTCCTAGAAAGATGCTGGGTGCCAGCTTGTACTGGTTTTTCTTGTTGTTGGCGCTCTTTGTGAAGACAGACTAATGATGTACTCCTTGGTTCTCTTTCCCCTTTTATTTTCAAATCTTTATTCCCTTTCACGTATGCTTTTGAAATCCAAGTAACTGAAGAGTTTGACAAGATTGGGAAGGGACAAGAGTCTGGTTGTGATGATGTAGCTGGTCCCAGGGGAAGGTGAAAACACTATTCTTAGTTGTCTTACATTTATTTCTATTATGGGGCCTTTCTCATAGCTCTACAGACAAAGTTCCAGCTGCGGTTTGCACTCAAGACAGCATGATACAGACTCACTGACTGGGCTGAGAAATATTCCTTAAAAATCCATTCTGTTCAGTTCCCAGGAAAGATACGAAGGCATCTTGTCAAATTACCTAATTGTGAATGTTAGGATAAAAGTTACTGATTCTGTAAAGCTCTATAATCACAAGCTAGGTTTTATTTTAAATTAATGTTGCAGATATATTAGACAGAAATGTTTAGTTCATTTGTTTATACCTTAATTACATTACATCTATTTCATGGTGTAATACACAGTTTTTACATCATGTATAATGCATTTTAATTTATTCAGTGTTGCAATTGAGTTATCTCTATGGACTTCATAATTTATGTTATAAAAAACCTTTGTAAAAAGATAAATTCTTTGTTCCTACTGATCTTTAAAACAGATTTATAGCTTTCAAATCGCCTCAGAAGTTAAAATTTTAATATCATTTTAATGTATTCTCTAAACACTACTTCAGCATTAAATCTTGCTTTTAACTCTTGTGTTATCCTGTTCCTTACACCTTACCAGCATGAACATCCAATCCCTCCGTTTTCTCTCTTTAGAGGATTATATACAAACGTTGGGAGAGCTTCAAAGTTCATTTCATAAATGGGACAGTTGAGGCTGAAGAGAGCTTCTCTCTGTACCCAAATAGTTACATCATACTGCTCTCATGCTGACAGAGATGACATTTTGAACATCACCTGCCTCAGAAGTTAACAGACAAAATCCAAACAAATTAGTTGAGTTTGCAAACATATATTCAGCCCCCAAATTCCCATGAAAGGAGCTTTCCCCCAAAATAAGTAAGAAATTACCTAAAGGGACATGACCTGATGGAGGGAAGGCTGAAAAATGTGATCAGCTGAATTTGGGGATTTAAGCTGGGCTGTCCATGGCCCATGCATTTGCCTTTCCTTGTGTCAACCAAAATTCTTGCTGTTCATTTCCAGTAGTGTGGCCTCACAACGAGCGTGTGGCCAGAAAATTTGTTTCTAGAATACAGCCGAGGCAATGGAAAGAAAAGGTGGTTTCAATAATACGGCTCAGAGAGTATGACAGATTTTATGACTTCTGAGCATTGGGGGAGATTTTTTTTTTCTCATTGTTCTCAGAGTTCAGTACTCCTCAAATTAAAAAGCCAAGAACAGCTTGGAAAGAGACTCACAGTAGTGCAAGAGAGAGTGGGTGGCAGACATGCCCCCCCTTCCCCCCATCAGGAGAGGTGGCTTGCAGAGCGCACATCCACATTTCCAGCATGTGCACAGGTCTGCGTAGTGTTTAGCGGAACCATGTGATGAGGGAGCAGAAGGCAAGCTGAGGACAGAGCACAGGCTGGCTGACACCCTGCACCTCCCCTCCCAACACACACACACACACACACACACACACACACACACACACACACACACAGTCTCCCAGGTGGGATCTGTGTGACATTCAGCATGCACTCCTGGCTGCCCTAAAGCTAAGGGAAGGGAAAAGCAAATGGTTACTTTATAGAGATCACAGTCCGGCAAGACACAAGTCTCCCTCAGTTTACAACTGTCATAGTGATTTACAAGAAAAAAAGCATTCTTATCAATAACCCAACTTCCAGAAGGAAATATAGACAAAATTAAATGTCCTTCTAACCTGCAGCCTCTGGCAGGCAGAGTATAATGTTCCTCCAGCAGGCTCCCAGCTGTCTTACCATTAATGCTTAACTAGAAGGAAAACCAGAACTTGACAATGGCAAGGCCTCCAGTGTCTTGTAGGTCTTCTTTAGCATATGAAAATTCTTTTGAAAACCTCCTTTTTCCTTACCTTCCCCAACTCCACTTATATAATCAGTCACCCCTCACAACCCCGGTGGGGCATTTCTTTCTGCCCTTGGATCCTGTCCCTGGATGTCTCAAGAATTCTTTCTTGGCTGTTGGCTCCGGACCTCACTCCACCAAACCTCACCTGTATTCCAAAACTACATCACATGGATGGCTGCAGCGGTGGAAATGTAGTTGTTGGAGCCTCTGTCTTTAGAGGGTTTGAGAAGTTGCAGAAAGCCAAATGGAGATTTATTTGCCACTGCTCTTCAGATCTTTGATGTAGGAAAATGACATTACGATTGAGATTGCGTAGAGGAGGATGGGTGGACAGGTGTATCTCACCTGCCAATTGCAGTTATGGTTTTAGTGCTTGGAAGGAGCATATCTTGTAAATAGCCCTTCGTTTTTATAAGGTCTTGTCAAGATGTGTTTCCTTCTGATGGTGACATGTGTCACACTGGCTCTAGGTATGAAGCAGATGGTAGTTGTTATTGAAGACCCAGCCATCTATTATGAAACCTTTTTTCCTTCTGCCTCAGGTTGGCATCCCGTACCTGTTCTCAACAAAGGGATTGTATCTTCATAGCAGCTTAAAGTATAAAAATCAGACAACAGCTAAAACTCTTAGCCTTCTTATGATATTTGCATTTTATCAGAAATTGAAATCAAGAGCACTTTCTTGTTCCCACATTAAAAAAATAAAACCAAACAAATGAAGTAATCCATGAGCATTTGATAGATAAGTTGATATTCATTTTTATTTTAATTATTTTAATTTCAAACATTTCAGCAATATTTCCATTTCCGGAAATCTATGTCTTTGTGAGATTTGGAAGTTTAAAGATATAACTTTGTGTTATAAATTTGCATTTTTTCAGTTTTTTTTTTAAATGAGACAATTGATATGTTAGCTTCAGGTATACAATGTGGGTCAATATTTTATGTACTATGAAATTATCACCACAGTAAGTCTAGTTAACATCCGTCATTTTCTTGGGATGAGAACTTTTAAGATGTACTTGCTTAACAACTTTCAGCATTTCTAGTGTTGAATTAAGGTGGTCTTTGTATTTCCTATTCCTGACCCTGGAATTGAATACATTTTGTATAACTTGAATTATCTTTGGAATTTTAGTCTCAGGACTAGAGGATCAGTGGGTAAATTAAACCTAGGTCCAGTGTTCTCCCTGACTGGATGTGGATGTTCTTGGAAGTCCTTAACTATGCTGTGCCTCAGTTGCATCCTTTATAAAACAGTATATTTTGTGAGGATATCCTGAATAGGTGATAACCCTAAGAGGGAAGAAACGGGTTCATCAGTGAGCTAGGGCTAAGTAGAGGAGAAGCATTGGTGGGTGTGATCAACAGAGAGAGAGAACTTGGACTCTGATTGGCTAAAGTTTCAAGTGTGGTTCTCCCATATATTAGCTGTGACAGTTGGTGCAATACATTTATCCTCTCTGACGATTAGTATTTTTGGAATATGTATTATATAAATAGGTGCAATAACATAATGCATAATTTGGGAATCATGATCTTATGTAAGCAGAACATCAAGTTCTGTATCTGAGATGATACAGAAATGAAGTAGGAAAGAGAGTTAGAACTTCAGAATTCAGGTTTTCAGGCTTGAATTAAGGATGATTTTTATCGCTTTAGAGCTGTGACCAGATTTTTTTTATTAGAAGCCAAATGCATCATGAGAAAAGCCACAATGTACAATATACAGTTACTTCTCCTAACATGGTAACCAATACCAGATGGACCTTATGGGCCTCTCCTAATTCCCTAAGATGCTATTGCCTCCCAGACCTTCCGTTGTGTGGCCAAGGACTCTACTTGGGTCCCTGCTTCTCAGCTGACTGGGCTGACCAGTTATCATTGAGCAGACAGACAGAATGTGAGCAAATATATGCTCCATGTTTCTGACTTCTTTTGCTACTTTGGAACTCAAATGATACCTTGTAACAGTGTGTGGGATGTGGATGACACCCATAAGTGACACCTGCAGTTTACTCTTTAAGACCCATATTTTGATCAGTGCGCATCAGGAGTTGGGGAGAACATATAAGTTAAATCCTCCCCACCCCCACCACTGTATATGGGTTTTTCCACGTATCCTGTCTGGAAAAATCCCACAGGGATGAGCTAAACTCACCTGGAGAGAGGTATTGTTGATTGCTGGCTCATCATGAGGCCATGACCAGCATAATAATGCATCAGCTCACATCTCTTTCCATCCTTCTCTATCTTTTTAAACTTTTCCATCACTTTCCCTACCCTAGAACTGCACCTCTCAAAAGTACCAATAATCAATTCTTCAGATTCTTTTGTCTAGAAAAGCCAGACTAAGATGTTGCTTAGTACTTAAAAGTTGCTCATTAAATATTAATTTTCCTTTCCTCCTTTTTAAAAAATCTTTTTTTAAAAAATTTTAAGTAAGCTCTGTGCCAAACATGGGGCTTGAGCTCACAACCCCAAGATCAAGAGTTGCATGCTCTATCAACTTAGCCAGCCAGGTGACCCTGCCTCCTTTCTTCATTTTCTGTTAATTTTCTTTTATTTTGACCTTGCTTATTTCAAGGCTGAATTTGAACTTTGGTGTCTTAGTTGTCTCCATCCCTTGTCTTCTCTTCCTGAACTCAGATTCTATCTCAGGTACTAATTTTTGCATGTTTTTCATTTGAGCCCCAAAACATCCCTTTGATGTTTGGTTTCTAGAAATCTTGACCTGGTCTAAACAGGTTCTGATAGAATGCTCCTGGGAAGGCTCTTAGCTGAGACCTATCCATGCTCAGGCAGTTTATGATTTATTTTACTTGTATAAGATTTATTTCTTCTTGGACATCGCTAGGATAGCCATTTGGGTTTGAGAAGAGCAGATACATCAATATGCAAACTTTAGTGATTCTTCCTATGGTTTTTCAATGATATAGTCAGTGTTCTGAGAGTAGAAGAATTTGGAATCATGCAAACTCTAGATTATTTTTGTGTAAGAAAGTGTCAATCTGAGGAATGAGAGGATTCCTACAGTTTAGAATTCCATCTCCTATAGTTAGAGATTCATAGCAACCTCCTTTTTAGTAGATCCCATGCTTAGTTCTCAATACCTAAAGGTAGATTTTTGGATGTCCAACCTCAGACTCATCTTGGGAAGCATAGATACTTCCCATTCCAGACCTTGAAGGTGACCAGAGTGGTTTTTCCTCTCCATTAGATCTGTGGATTAGTTGGCATAGGCTTCATGGAGGAGGAGAGGCTTGAATTTCAGCATAAAGACTGGTAGATTTTCTATAAACCTATGTTTCTGGGTTTTCTCACAGTTTACACTTTTGTTTCTTCATCGCAACCCATCAAAATTCTAATGGTTAGAGATCTACTTCAAATAGCACTTTCTCCAGGAAACTGTTCCTCATCTTCCTGTCTGGAAGTTATCTCAACATCACTGGAGTTTCCACAGGCTCTGTTTATGGCTCTTTACATACAGTCTTGTCTTGCTGGCAAACTTGTTTTCGTACCTGAACAACTCTGAGCTCTTTGAGGGTGCGGACTGAATGTTATGTATCTTTCTATCCTCCCTTAGCACAGTGTTGAGCACACAAGGAGCTTAAGAATACTTGTATATGAGTTTTTTCTGTCCTTCAGCTTAGACATCTTGAATATTTACTTTGTGCCAAGAACTGTGTTAAACATTATGTAATTGAATTCTCCTTCTTTGGATGCAGCACAGATCAATAAAAGAATGCTTTCTTTTTTTTTTTTTTAAAGATTTATTTATTTAACAGACAGAGATTACAAGTAGGCAAAGAGGCAGGCAGACAGAGAGAGGAGGAAGCAGACTCCCCACTGAGCAGAGAACCTGATGTGGGGCTCGATCCCAGGACCCTGGGATCATGACCTGAGCTGAAGGCAGAGGCTTTAACCCACTGAGCCACCCAGGCACCCCAATAAAAGAATGCTTTCTAAATTATAGGCCTTAGAAGAGAATATTCAGATCTTGGAATTCGATGAAGAGTGCTTCATTGTGGATTATGTGGCTCTTTTCCCTCAAGATTACTTTCTCCTCCTTTCACTTTTGAGTCTTTCTCTCCTGCTGTCTTTGCCCATTTCACTGATTTCAAACCCTCCCAGTCTTCTTCCACTTTCCAAGTGACTTAGACTTTACCCCCAAACCTGATGGGTAATATGGGTATGGACATCAGATATTCTCCTCTGTCTCTCATTTCATTTTCTGTGGAGGGAAAACTCATTTTGAGAATGACTCTATATTTTACAACAATTATTAGTTGATAGGTAAAGCGATGCATGTCAAATTCAGTATGAAATGTCACCTATTATTTAGAGTAAGAACAACCCAGTACAACTGTTTGGAGTGAAGGAAATGTTGTATATCTGCCCTGTCCACTACAGTGGCCACTAGAGACTTGTGGCTAATTGAGCACTTGCAGTATGGCTTGTGTGACTGAGAAACTGAGTAGTAAATTTTATTTGACTATAAGATTTAAATAGCCACACATATATATGGCTATTTAACCATATATACTTATATATACATATATATATGGTTCATGGCTTCTGTACTGGTCACTGTAGGTGTAGACCAATGACAGATCGTATCTCACAGTATTCTATACATGCATAAAATGCCCTTGGATAAGTACTTTTGGGAAACACTACCTGTATTATACTGTCCCCCCTTGTGCAGATTTACCATTCACACAAACATGATAAAGGCTCTAAGAAACCTTACTGCACAATCTGTTCATATTGGTTTAACCCAGAATTGTCTGCTCCCATTTGACCATGGGATCTGCTGTTCCCCGCCCCCCGAGCAGGAATGCTTATGAACAACTTGTGATTTCATTCTCTAGAACCCCTTTGGAAAAAGTCTCCTTCAGACCATTTTCCCCATCAAAAGCTTGCATTACATGTTTAGCTAGACTTATTCCCTCTTCTATTTTAGTGGAAGCATAAGGATGACTTAAGCAGGCATAAAGGGTGGCATTCTCTAAGCTTTACAAAATCTGTTCTCAGGAAATAGGGCCTGACATGTGCCCCATAGGTATGAAGCTGTGGAGACTCTGAATGACCCTTTATGGAGGGATGGTATGTCTCCTAGTTGGAGCTGTGGCTGAGCCTGGGTCAGATTTAGTCCCTGGAACAATGACATGTCCTCAGTTTGACCTGAGCCCCAGGTAGGCCTCCTTTTTGTGGACCAAAGAGAGAATCACCTCTCCCCCACTGGAGTCGCTGTTGTCATGAGTCGATCCCACCAGCAGTCATACGGGAAGGAGGATGCTAGCATTCAGTTGTCTTTTCCTCTTGCTCTTAATAGACCAGCCAGGGATGCTTCAGATGAAATTGGTCTGAAGGCTGAGAGCAGGTCCATTATTGGGAGCATTTGCTTTAAATTATGAAATTCAGGAAGGCTTGTGGCAGAGAGGCAGCCAGTTCCGCCGCAAAAGGCGCTCGCTTGTCTGTTTCTTGCATTCTGTTAAATATTTCTTATTTCCTCAGAATACACCACAAGGACCATTTGACTGTCCCCTCTGGCTTCTGCATCTTGCTTCCAGCATGAACAGACAGGTAATAACCGTTCAGCAGGGCCATTACCTCTTCTAAAGACTATTATCAAAATGGTCATTATACATAATGGAGATTATTACAGGCAGCCTGAGAGATTTTTTAGATACATCTCTCCAGTAATAGGTGGCCTTTTTTAGCCTTCTATATCTGTGGGGATAATACCAGGGCACAGAATACATGACAAATGGTGATTTTTAGCAAAACTCTGTCAGCTTTTAATACATTAATTGGATTGTGGATTTAAATTGTATTTATGCAGAAACTCTTAAATTTTAACTCTTGACAAATACACGGCATGGCAGGAACATTTCTAGAATTGGAGTTAAAATATATAGAATGTACCATCCATGTTTATATTATGTAATCACATATGCAAGGATACTGGCATTAATGATTCCTTTGAGAACGAAGTCTTTTATAATGAAGTGGCTGGTCTGTAGTTAGCCAATCAATAAGTATTTATAGACCTTGGGCTTTGTGCCAGGCCCTGGAAATATGGCAGTTGGAATACAGAGGGAAGCTTAGACACTTAGTCTAGTGGTCTTTTTTTTTTTTTTTAAAGCTGGATCTCAACATTTTAACCCCATGAACATAAAATTTCCTGTATATCTTCCATTTGTCCCCAACTGTTTGAAGGTTAACAGGTCCTGTCCTAGGTAAAAATGTGAATTCTGCTGTGTAATACACAGTTGGCTGCCTACCAAATGGCTTTTCTCCCTTAAAGCCATAACTTCATTATTGTTTGGTTGGTAAGGTATCATTCCCTAGGGATAAATCACTATGAGGCTAAGCCAGTCAATTGTAATGGGATGGTAATATGGGATTCTTGGTGTTTCAGTGCGACTAAGGACCCAAGAACAAAAAAGTAGGTGGCTGATAATAAGTCATTCCAAAGGCGGACGATAGTGGTGGTGTTGGATCACTGATGCCCAGTTTGCAAAGAAGGATCAGACAAACCCAGTTCTGTAAACCCTCACCCTACATCCCTTTTTGAGTGTAAAAGGGTTGAGGTTAAAGTGAGAATGGAGAGTATTCTTTGGAAAGAGTTGTTGGCCTTTTGCTTTCTCATGGTGGGACTTGCCTCTCACTTTACAAATGAGAGGGTTTTGAAAAGAGCACAGAGTTCTTGTCATTGATACCCATGGGGTAGATAGGACAGAACGAACTAGTACTTGACCCTTGCCTGAGAAAGCAAGGGGGCTTTTGGGAGCTTTGGCTGGCAAGCCACTCTGATAACCAGGCAAAGAAAGATGGCTTCATGGGATGTGTGGCACTAAAAGATTCTTTGTTGCCAGTGATACATGGGTGTTTTGTCAAGGCCAGATAAGGACATTTAAGAAGAACGAACTGAGTTGTTCTGGAAGGAACTTACTGAGAGTTTTCCCGGGGGGATCATCTGGAGGCGCACTGGGACTCCAAGAGACTGTCTGCGTGGAGAAGACCTCCGAAAAGCAGCTGGTGAGGGACAGTTGTTATGGCCCGATACAGGAAACATTGCATTTGTGGGTGCCTCAGAGATGTCCCAGCATTAGGAACCTCCTTTGCAGCACGTTTTACTTAGCTCCTCTGTGTCTTATAGTTGAAATCTTCCTGTTTGATACATTGCTGAACTAATCTTGTGTTATCAGCCTCTCAGTCTGGGCCTACCTTGCTGGAGATGTCAGTCCCTACTTTGGATGTCCTGTAGGATCCAGGTCTCTGTACTCCCAAACCTCCATTAAGGAGAGAAAGGAATCTGCAGTTGGTCATTATTTTGCCCACATGTTCTTGTTTTCTGCTCACTTTTCTCTGTTTTTCTTTCTTTAATAATGATCATTATTTTGCCCATTTATTATTTTTTTTCTGTTCACTTTTCTTTCTCTCCCTCTTTCTCTCTCTCTCTGTCCCCCTCCTACACACCCCATGACAATAGCAAGATTTTTCTTCTGTTAACCTGTCAGTAACCCTAAATCACTTTCAGTCAGTATAGTTGACTCCAGTTACAATTCCAGAGGTAAGCACCTGTCTACGAACTGGCCAGCTGGCATATCCAATTGTATTTAATACAATGATTAGTTTAGAGAGGTGATCTAAGCTGTCGGAAGAACTTTTGTCGGGATTGTTTGGAAGAGGCATTCTCTTTTGACCAGGATTGCTAAGCAGTTAGGATGTAAAGGAGGGGATCCTAATGATTTCCATGCTTCTTGTAAGCTTACCTCAGCAGAAAGCGGAGCCAAGAGATGCTCCAGAAAGATGTTTGGTCACCCCATTTGAATGTCTATATGCAAATATACCTGAAATTATAACTATTCTATTACAAGAAAAAATAAATCACCCCCCAGCCATTTTGTATTGGATGTTGTCACTTAGAACAAGTAAAGACCTCATCAGCGGGTATTTATATTATGATTAAGTTGCTCTAACCAGGGATTTAAAAAATTTATTTCCCTCCTCACTTTATAAGAAGGGAAAATTTTAAACATACAGAAAGAAGAAAGAATAGCAAATTGATTTCCATATGTTCTCTATCCAGAGTTTAACAATTAACTCTATCTTTGCTGTATTACCTGGAAGTATATTTTAGACATCACAACACGTTATTCTAAATATTTCAACATACTTCCTAAATATGTTTCTTCTGTATAAACACATTTCTTCTGTATAAACACAATACCGTTCTCCTACTTGAGAAAATTACCTGTAATACAGTTTATTCTAATATTCAGTACATATCTAGACTTCTCCAATTTCCCTAATATGCCTTTTATAGATGCCTTTTTTTTAACGGACTAAGACTCCAGTGAAGGTTCACACACTGATTTGGATGATTAAATCTCTTTAGAACTGTTTCCTATCTTATTATTTGTTAATGACATTGACCTTTGGAGGAATCCAAGCCGGTAGTAGTAAGAGATGCCCTGTATTCTGAATTTATCTGATTGTTTCCAAATGATTTCATTTAACTCATGAAATGCTAGTAAGTTGGGAGTCATAACTCTAACTTGTGAACTACAAGTAAATCAGAGGTTATGTGTAGAGGATTGATGATAGATAAATTAGTGGTTTTTGTTTTTTTTGTTTTTTTTGAGAATACTTAGAAATAAATAACATGTGTTGGTGAGGTTATAAAGAAAAGGGAACTCTTGTGCACTGTTTATGGGAATGTAAATTGGTATAGCCACTCTGGAGAACAGTATGGAAGTTTCTCAAAAATTTAAAAATGGAACTGCCATATGATCTAGCAATCTTATTTCTAGGAATTTATCCAAAGGAAATGAAATCACTGTCTCAAAAAGATGTCTGTAACTCCATGTTCATCATAGCATTACATACAATAGCCAAGGCATAGAAACAACCTAAGTATCCATTGACAGATGAATGGATAAAGAATATATATATTCTGTGATATATATATAATGGAATATTATTTAGCCATAAATAGAGGGAAATCTTGCCATTTGTGACAATGTGGATGGACCTTGAAGGCATTGTGCTAAGTGAAATAAGTCAGAGAAAGAAAAATACTCTATGGTATCACTTATCTTTGAAATCTTGAAAAACTGAACTTACAGGTATAGAAAACATACTGGTGGTTGCCAGAGGTGGGGGGTAGGTGGTAAAATAGGGAAGGTGGTCAAAAGGTACAAAATCATAGTTAAAAGTAAGTCCTGGGGATGTAATACACAGCATGTTGACAATAGTTAACAATACTGTTAACTGTTGTATATGTGGAAGTTTCTAAGGGGGTAGATCTTAAAAGTTTCAATCACAAGAAAAAATAAAGTATGTGTAGTAAAAGATGTTAACTAAACTCATTATAAACATTTTGCAATATATACATCTATCACATCATTATGTTCACACCTAAAACTAATAGATATTATATGTCAATTATATCTTAATTAAAATACTGTGCTGGGGCACCTGGGTGGCTCAGTTCATTGAGAATTTGACTCGATTTCAGTTCAGGTCATGATCTCAGGGTTATGAGATCAAGCCCCATGTTGGGCTCCATGCCTAGTGGGGTGTCTGCATGAAATTCTCTCTCCTTCTTTCTCTGCCCCTCTCCCAGCACATGCTTCCCCTCTCTCTCTCTCTCTCTCTCTCTCTCTCAAATAAACAAATCTTAAAAAAAAAAAAAGACTGTCTTAAAATTTCATAGGATGGGGTGCCTGGGTGGCTCAGTGGGTTAAGCCTCTGCCTTTGGCTCAGGTCATGATCTCAGAGTCCTGGGATCGAGCCCCGCATCGGACTCTTTGCTCAGTGGGGAGCCTGCTTCCCCCCTTCTCTTCCTGCCTCTCTGCCTATTTGTGTTCTCTCTCTCTGTCAAATAAATAAATCTTCAAAAAAAATTTCATAGGGATGCAACTTTATAGGTGATAATTGTAGTATTTTGTTCACATTGCTCACATAAGGTCAGATTGGTTAAAATTAGGGATGCTGAGCTTGACTGTTTGCTTGAGATGGTGACTGCTAGATCTCTCATTAAATAGGCACAATTTTTAAAAGGATTTTATTTATTTACTTGAGTGAGAGAGAGCAAAGGGAGAGTGAGAGGGAGAAGCAGACTCACCACTGAGCAGGGAACCCAGCGTGGGGCTCTTTCCCAGGACCCTCAGATCATGACCTAAGTTGAAGGCTGGTGCTTAACTGACTGAGCCACCCAGGCACCCTATGTACATTTTTTTAGTCCATTATCCTTAGTAAGTAATCTGTGTGGTTGTGAGTTCATGCTTCTGCACCATGACAATCCTGTAATACTTCCACATTTATTTGTTGGCCTGTTTCTATAAAGAAGTGTTTTCCTTCCTTTTCTCTCTCACTACTTTGAAAATTTCCCTTCCTCTCATCTTTCTCTTCCCTTCCCTTCCTCACTTCCCTTCCTCCCTCCCTCCCTCCCTTCCTTCCTTCCTTCCTTCCTTCCTTCCTTCCTTCCTTCCTTCCTTCTTTTCTTTCTTCTTTCTTTCCTTCTCTTTCTCTTTCCCCCAGTTTAGAGTTGGTATGGTGTTGACAGGTTTGTTTGGTTTTGGAATGCCTTTATTTTTACCTCTCTGAAAGCTATTTTCAATGGGTTTTGAATTCCAGGCAGACACTTTCTTTCAGAACTTTAAAGGTACCATTCCATTATCTTCAGACTTGTGTTGTTTCTGTTGAGAAGTCAGCTGACAGTCTGATTGTTGCTTCTTTGAATGTACAATACCTTTTATCTTTGACTACTTAAAATCCTCTTGTTGGTTGTGCTTTATTTATAAATTGTTTTACTATGATGCACATAGATCTAGTTTTTCTTATAAGGCATGACAAGAATTATGGATGTCTTCACCTGGAATTACTGAAATCTCACCACATCACTCTTCGTTTTAACTCCTCTAGTTTTACCACTTAACTTATCTTGCTACTCTTGTCATTCTCTAATTGAAAAATAATAAAATCTCAGAAAAATATTCATTGAAGGGTGGAAACTATTATAAAGATCATCTTGTAGTATAGGTTACTGCTGGTCCTCAGGAACAAGCTGTACCAGGAACTTAAATCCTAGGTAAGAATTTCTCATATATATATATATATGTTTTTCCATACAGCTATTGCTTTTCCTTTTCCTTTTCAAACTTCCTTTTTTTTAAAAAAAAAAATTGCAGACTTGAATCTATCCATGTGTACATAGCAGAAAAAAAGTGCTTATGGTTTCTAAATTTATGTCTTCTCCGATCAAGAAACCAGCCAAACCATGTCTATAATATTGTATGCCTAATTCCTTCCCTGAGAAGAAATTCTTGCCCCAGTGGCATGAAAGGCAAATCAGGCCCAACCAATCGACTGAACCCAGGCTAGGCATTTTTAAGGGCATGGCTTCTGAGAGGCCGATGTTCCAATCATATGTATTGCAGGGAGAATTTGGAAAGACAATTCACTAAGTGTTGGCTGTATCTTCCCATCCTCCATGGTAGCTAGTCCCTATATTGCTTTACTTTGCAGACGATGAGCTTTCTAGAATATAAAAATTTCCCGTATCTAAGCCAGCTAGGAGTCATCTTAAATTCTACCAAATTTTAGAAACTCAGGGTACTTTTTTTTTTTTAAGATACTTTTTACTATACTGTAGAATCCTGGTATCTATAAGAGTCTTCTTCTGGAAAACTAACTTTAAGCTGTAGTTCCACATATTCAAGGTATTGCCCTAGGCTATAACATTCTCTTTCAACATTTTTGTTTTTTAAACTATGCTACATTGTTTCCTAGGTGCAGGATCCCTAGGTGTATGTTTGATGAGTTCTGCCACGTTTGACAGTGTTTTATGTAATGTTGAATAATTCTTTTATACCATCTTTCTTTTATCTGATATTGTAGAAGGCAACCCTCTGATTCTTTTGTTGTTTTGCTTTTGGTTATCAGAGCAACTGGCAAAAAGTGCATATCACAGGAATGAATTGTCTTCATTAAGGAAGGAAGAATCCCACACAGATTTGATATCTCAGAGCAGTGTTTTTAGCATCATTTATATACAAAAGAAGTATATGCTTAAAATCCAAAAACTACTTAGATGTTCTTGAACTTAAAAATTTTAATTTACTTGAGGATCTGAAAATATCAACGTTACCTCATTTAAAAATGTTATTTGACCTCTTTTTTTCCTTTTGCTTTTCCAGTATACCCTTTGTGTGTGTGTGTGTGCACACGTGTGCATGTGTACAAATACACATACATATTTTGGTAAGTCTGACATCTAAAGGAAAACCCTTTTCCTCAAATTTAAGGGAATGTGCAATTTTGTTCTCAGATGAGAAGCTTACGATAGTTAACAACAGCACTGAATGATTCTTTCAAAAGATTTTTCTATTCCTATCTCTAACACTGAGAAAGTCCTTAGGAAACCATAGTTTTTGATAAGAGAAATGCTTATTTTTGAGACCAAGCTTTAAACAAACTTGTGAGTTCATCACATTTCAAGAACAACAGCATGCCAGAGATATGATTGTTATAATTGGAAAAGAGGGTCATCATAGTTCAGCTTTGTCTAAGGATATTGGTATTGTTACCAACATCCATGAGAAGCTATGTTACTGAACAGCCCAGTGATAATAACCTATTTTCTAAAGAGTCTGTTTTGGTACATGATTTTCAGTTATAATAATGTGTGCTGGCATGTCCTAATGAACTTGGTGATGCATGTTCAAATGGCCCAGTCTTGTTGGCTTCCTAACAGCTGCTCAGAGTTGCAGTGGGGCCAGCCTGATTTTGTTCTCCAGGCTCCCCGAATACCACTCACCAAGGCAGCATTCATCAACATTTATGGACGGGGTATTGCTCCTCTGAGCAGGTTAGAAAACAAGGTGCCTGGACCAGACCCTCCTGTATGTCCTCATGCTCTGTTAGCCTTCAAGCCCATTACAACATAGGGCTTAGGTGGTGAGTGTGGCTTCATTTCAAAGGAGAGCTACTGATGACGTGACATTCTTCAGTCTGCTTGGATTCTGTTTCGATGTCACCATTTAAGAAGATTAGTTTTATTGCTGTTGTTGTTGTTGTTTTATTAAGCACTCTGTAACATAGATCCAGGATCAAAATGAACAGAGTTGATGTACTAGTTTCCCAGGACTCCCATGATAGGCATTAACTTGGTGTTTTAAAACAATAGAAATGTATTCTTGCACAGTTCTGGAGGCCAGACATCCAAAATTAAGGTGTTAGCAGGTTTGGTTCCCTTTGGAGTCTCTGAGAAAGAGTCTATTCCACATCTTTCTCCTACCTACTCTTGTTGGCTAGCAATTTTCATCCCTTGGCTTGTAGCTGCATCACTCCATTCTCTGCTCCAGCATCCCACGACTTCTCTGTGTATCTTTTCCTCTGTGTGTCTGTCCTCTTCTAAAGTCAACAGTGATTGAATTTATTGCCCATCCTAATCTAGAATGTTCTCATCTTAACATATTTTAATTACATCTGCAAAGACTCTTTCCGTAAAAGGTCCACATTCATAGGACTAGGGGTTAGGACTTGGACATTTTTTTTGTGGGGCACAGTTCAACCCATTATAGTTGGTTTCTGCTGTGCCACACTTTTTAACTCACATGACTTGTTTCTTCCCCCGTTTCATTACTAAAATCTAAATTGATCATTGAATGGAACTCTAAAAAGTGTTACCACCATTTAACAAGAACCATCTTGCTTAAGAAAAACCAACAGTACTAATTAGTTCCAAAAATTGCACCAGATGGCTAGATGAAGATACTAGGGAAAAACCATCTCAGACAGTACTGAATGGGTAATATTGGTGATTCCACTAGACAATATTCTTAGCCACTTCATATATTGAAATTTAATTCAAGAAACAGGTTTGGAGCGCCTGGGTGGCTCAATGGGTTGGGCCTCTGCCTTCGACTTGGGTAATGATCTCGGGGTCCTGGGATTAAGCCCCGCATAGGGCTCTCTGCTCAGTGGGGAGCCTGCTTCCCCCCCCCGCCTGCCTCTCTGCCTACTTGTGATCTCTCTCTGTCAAAGAAATAAATAAAATCTTAAAAAGAGAGAGAGAAACAGTTCTTTGATCTCCAAATCCCCAAATCCCCCAATCCCCAGATCTTAATACTGTTGTTTGTCCTCACAAACAACAGTATTAAGATCTGGGGATAATTAAACATATAAGATGTACATCTTGATTTCAACTGTTAGTGGTGATACAGAACAGTAGATAACTGATTTCGAATTATTTTGAAATAATTTATAATATTATGACCTAGATTAGGAGCACTACTTTTTAATCCAGCCCCTCTAAGAGAAGATTATCTTGGTGGCCACTCTAATCATATAGTTTAACTTCTGAGATAACTCTGTTCTAAGCTTAGTTTGTAAACATCCAGTGTGGGTCAGATTTTTCACTTCTTTCTTTTGCGGGTATCTTGGTCTGTATGTCATTCTGCATGACCCTCCCGTTGTGACTTTGATAGTTCCTTTCTTTTTAGTTGGGGGACTAGATTGTTGGCCCAGTATGTTTTGAATTCCCATAGAAAAATGCCAGTCCAGTTAAAAGGAGAGATCCTTTCTGTCCCTCACACACATGTGTACCTGACTTTCAGTTCCTTTGCTCAGCACATTTATATACTTTTTTAGCAATATGGCTAGTGTCCTTAGACCTAACCAATCAGTTTGTTACTATGGGAGTAAAGTGTGTGTGTGTGTGTGTGTGTGTGTGTGTGTGTGTGTGTGTGTGTGTATCTGTGTCTGTTGTTGGGTTGGGGAGATTGAAATCCCTTACTTTAAAATCCAAATTATTGACCACATAGTATTTCATTCATGAATATGCATGGTTTCAATTTCAATGATCATTATCCTGTTTGGGGGCCCATATACTGTTTTCAGTTTGCCCCATTTGACAACTTCTGTTTACTCTCATACATTGTAAAAAGAGTCATTCATTCCAGGTGGTTTTCAGCCTCCATCTACTTGTCCTTGCTGTTCCTTCTGCCTGGAATTCTCTTTTCTTCTGTTCTTCCTCTGGCTACTACGGCTGTCATGAGAAAGAACTTCTCACGTCTTCTACCTGTAGTGTGACTGACTGAGTGAAGTCCCCTTTAGGGTTGCTGTGGTTGGGAACCTACTAATGATTTTGCATCAAGGACTTGCCTCCCAGGGCTCCTCCCTTGGGTTCAGTGGTTGAGTGTTGTGGGGAAACTTGGGGAGCCTTATTCCTAGGAGACATGGGCCTTTTTTTGGCTGCTGCTGACTTTGGCTCCAGAAGTCCATGGTAGCTTTGCTGAACCTTTGTTACATTGCATAGGAGCCTAGGACTCCTCTCATCAACCTTCTCTTCCTCTTTCCATCACCTGGGGTCAGACTTATATGATGGTCTCATGACAGTGTTGGCCTTCCCCCTTTCTTTCCTTTAGACACAAGCATTTTTCCCGCCATCAAATCTTTACACCTTTAATCCTACTTTGGAGTCTGCTTCTGAGAGAACCTGGACTAACACAGCTGGCTCTCTCTTCCTCATGTTTGGTCAGATGTCTACTCGTACGTGGCCTTTACTACTGTAGCCTCTTTTCTGGTTATGATTTAGCACATCAACCTGCTGTTTTATTTCCTAGATAGCAGTGGTTACAATGCCTAAACACTCGCTTATTTATTTGGTTACTGGTAATTTGTTACTATTTCCTCTACTGGGATATGGTTCTCCTTTGGGCAGAGACATGAACAGCCCTAGCATTTAACTATATTCCTGGCACATCATACATACTTATAACAGATACTGTTGAATTAAGGAATGGATTCTGATAGCTTTCCAACAAGGGGTGGGAATTTTGAAGAGGAAATATATCAGTGGCACTTAGAGAAGCTGGCATGTTTTGGAGGAGGGCAAGACTAAACGAGATATTATTAGGCAGTTGAAGGCGTTACATGGATCCTGGTCTCTTGAGGGTAACGAGGTGAAAGAGATGATGCATTGACTTATGTCCTTAATTCCCTGGGACAACTCCATATCTGTCTTGTCAACTGTCTAAGTGAACTGCCCCCTGTCAGGGCATGTGTTCTGAAAAAGGATGCCCCAAGTGATGAAGAAGGGCATCAGTGTAGTGTCAAAGGCAAGCTTTGTTTTAATTTACCATGGTGCTTCCATCTGGCCCACCTGTTTTCCCTCCCTCATGATGTGCAGGAAAGGCTTGGATCTTCATTTGTACCGGTGACAAGGGCAGACCCGGAATTAGATGTAGGGGGCAAGTCGCTGCTGCACCTTCTCTTCAGCGATTGCCTGTAGTAACCTGTGCTGCATTTAAAACCCTCTAGCCCATTTTAGCCAGAGGACTATTTCTGTCATTCAAAACTTTTCTCCTCACCTTAAGTGGTACTGCTGTACACCACAAGAGGGCTTGGCATTTCGGCCTCAGAGAATGTGGGATTTAGGTGTGAGGCTGGTGGCTAATTAGTCCTGGAGTCAAATGAGCATGTCTGGCCGTACTGGAAAATATGATAACTGGCAGAAAAATGAAAAACTACTCCTGAGTGCTCAGAAGTTGTGGCAGTCTTAAGGAAAGTTGAGCTAAAGTTAATCAAAAGTTGTCTTCATGTGAGCTCTGAGGCTCAGTGTGTGGCTCTTAGGATAGAGGAGGTTGTGTGCTGTGAATAACCAATAATGGATCCCATTTTTGTCTTACATTCTGCTGGACTGACGCTATTCTCTTCAGGCAGACTAAAAAAGGTAATAAGCCCATTAGCTACCCATTCTTTTGGCCCCAAATTACCACTTTCGTGTGCTTGCATGTCCATGTGGGTACCATTGCATAAAGGAATTACTGCATTTGCTCCTGCCCGATAGATCTATTTAACCCACGCCTATGAAGTTCAATGAAAATAAAATGAAGATCCACATATATGTAAAAGAAGGTCTAGATATACCAGCCAGAGAAAGAACTGGAACCAGAGGGAGAAATGTGGTGTTCGCTGAGCACTGCAATCGGAGGGAAAGTATCCCTTGGCATGGGGTCCAGGGGGGAACAGTGAATGTTTCAGAGAAGGCAGCATTAGCCTGCCCTGACGGTACGGGTAGAAGACAGAAAGACAGGAGCCCCGCCAGGTACTTGTGAAGTAAAAGTTCCCCTTTCTTTAAAAACACAATAGCTTGTGTAATTTCGTCACATGCATCTGTTGCTCTCACCCCTTACTTTGTGCTGAACTGCTCACTAGAGCATTCACAGGAGCACTTCTCCCTCCCACCCCTGACACCTGCCATGGAACATGCTGCATTATTCATCGGCGAGCTAATGGCAGGTGATGAGAACTTTTCACGCTACATCCCTCTCTGTAGGTGTTTATCACTCTGCTCACCAGCAGCCCTGCTATTACTGAGGGGCCAGAAGAACCCTACACAGTTGCTTGCAAGGTAATGGGAAACGTGCTCAGCTTCCTGGGCTCACAAGTGCAGATGAAGGTTATCACCAGGGCAGCTGCGAAGCCCAGGGTGGGAGGAAGGTGGTCACTCTAGGCGAACAGCTTAATTTTGGAAATCCATACAAATCATGTCAGAGCCATGATAATCCATCTTCTCTAGCTCCCAGCCTTTCAGCAGTCACCGCGCTGTAATAATTTCCCCCGATTCACCTGTGATCTCTATAAATAACTGGAGTGAGGGAGGAGAGGAGAGGAGGAAAGAGATGAGTTTGGCTTTGTGTCTGATGAGCATGCCAGCGAGGAATTTATCTCTGTCTAGTAAGCAAGATGTGGTCTTCTCTGAGGGTGGGCAGGGTGTGGCCATGCACAGGAAGCTGGCAGGGGGACAGTCCTGTGACCCCGGCTCAGTGCTCGGGTGTCATTTGAAACCAGCCTGACAAGAGAGGTAGTGGTTCTACTGATTTATCTGAAAGCTGTGACAAAAAAATTATGGAGCAATACCATGTCAGCATGTGGGAGGAATAAAAGAAAGGGGACTATTTTATCTTCAAGTCCTTAATTCCATGAGGGAGCACATGTTATCAGAGATTTCCTTGCCCTACCAAATGTGCCATAATAACCATAAATCGATTCTAACTTTTTTATTCCTTTTTTTGTCTGGTGAAGTTTGTTGTTGTTGGTAGGAATAACAGGACTTGGGGGTTAGCGTTCTGGATTACAGGGATGTTAAGTAAAAGAAGCTAGGTATGAAAAAGGCATAATGGTCAGGAAAGCCCGGCAGGGAGGGGATCGGTTTTTTGTTCTCCCAGCTCACAGTGGCTGATTGCATAGTTCTTCCAGGTGGGTGCTGTTTCTGAATGCAGGGACTCCGGTTGGCTTCTCTCTTTCCCCTCACAGGCAGGGTGGTCTAGCAGAGGACAGAGGGAATGGATCTAAGGTGGGAAAGACTTGGGCTTTAGTCATGGATCAACTACGGAGTAGTTGTGCCGATTTCAACTTTTTGAACCTTGCTTTTATTATGTGTGTAATGTATATAATAAGAAGTCTAGGGTTACTATGAAAACTAAATAGCAACCATTTAATAAATCCTTAACGATGGCTAACTCCTTCCAGTCTTCCTCACTTAAAGTGAATATATTTTTCCTCTTACATGGCCAAGTAAAAAGTTTTTAGATAAATTGACTAATCTTTTTCCATGAGGTGAACAAGTGGAAACACTTGAATAAATGTTTTAGATTGACCCTTAGCTGGTGGGTTAGTGGTTGAAGAAACTGATAGACATCCATACCATGGAATATTATTCAGCAATAAGGAGCAAACCGTTGATACACACAACTTGGATCTATCTGCAAGAGAATTAGGCTGAGTGAAAAAAGCTGAGCCCAGAAGTTCACATATTTTGCGTGTGAAGAAGATGCTGAATAAATAGCAGGGAAAGCACTAGAGGGGATGGGCACTGACAGACTGGTTATGAAAACTGGATCCTGCCCTTTCCTGGTTGTTTCATCTTGGATAAAAGCTCCTTATCCTTTCTGGGCCTTAGTGTTCTCAGGTGCATGTGGGGCCTAATCACACTTCTGTTACAGGTGGCTCTGGTCATTTAATGAGAATGTGTATGTAAGTACTGCTATTAACTGATTGACCATGTAAGAATTTGGCGTAAGAATTTATGCCAAATACCCGTTCCTTAAAGACATTCAGTGAGGCTTATGTAGTAACTTCCCGAGTTTGCTGATTGTGTCTGAAAATAGTTGCTCTCTACAGAAATGGCCATGATGTCAACATCCACACTTGAAAGGAATTTCAGTAAAATTTCAGAATGCCCTATCAATGAGTTATGGAAAAAGCTCATTAATTGCTCTCTATATTATGATGTTCAAATGAATACTGGCCCTAGGGGCATGAGTAAATCTTTAGTGTTGTGTTACACCCTGGGCTGTAACCGCTTTCGGACCTCCTGCATATTTACATGCTTGAGCAAGTGCTTGCAGATGAAACAGGAGAGTGAGCGTTATACACAGTAGTCACTCACTCACAATTTCGGATGGTGAATTATCCTCCTTCCATTCCTCTTGGTCTAGGTAGCTACTCTTCTATCTAGTGTGCTGGAAGGTGATTATGGGAGTCTAAGCTCCCAAGCCCACTATCAAAGTTATATTTTAGCATTATAAAGTATGACATTTATAGTACAAAAAAAAAATGCCCCACTCTTTTCACAGCTGCTGTGACTGCAGCAGGACGAGTACTTTCAGAGATGTGGAGAAGAGAGTAATTGAAGCGAGTGCTGTGGTGCTCTATGGACAGATGTGCGGTCGTATGAGCTCTGACTGCAGGGCGTCAAGCACTTGTGAGCAGAGGGCCAGCCAGGTAGAGCAGGAATTAGACAGGTACGGATCTGATTTTGTTCCCGATGCAGTAAACATCTGTGTATTTTTGGGCAAGTCACATGATCTCTGAACTTGTGACTTGTTAGCACTAAAATGTGGAGGGTGTGGGATTCTGGAGGCACAGAAATGGGGTTTAAATCCTTACTCTTTTGAGTCTCAGTGGCCTCAGATGTAAAATGGGGATGATAATAGGGTTGATTGCCTAAGATTTTATGAGGATTAAATTAAATGACGATTAAATACTAATAAAGTGCTACATGTAAAAAAATGCACATTAAATGTAAACTTTATTTCTTTAAAAAGATTTTGTTTATTTATTTGACAGACAGAGATCACAAGTAGGCAGAGAGGCAGGCAGAGAGAGGAGGAAGTAGGCTCCACACCGAGCAGAGAGCCTGACGTGAGGCTTGACCCCAGGACCCTGGGATCATGACCTGAGTTGAAGGCAGAGGCTTTAACCCATTGAACCACCCAGGCGCCCCAATGTAAACTATTATTTTAAGTGCCCTGTTGAATCATAGAGAAGAAAAATTCCCTGAACAGATCAATACTATGGAGGAAGTTGTTTCTGTGACCTTAATCCGTTTTCTTCCCTCACCACATAGGCAGGATAATGGCTCCTGGAAAATGTTCCGAAATTCCTAGAACCTATAAATATATCATGTTACAAGAAAAAAGACTTTGCAGTTGTAATTAAGGGTAGAGACTTAAAGAGAATACGATCCTGGGTTATTCCATGGGCTCAGACTAATTACATGGGCCTTCAAAAGCAGAGAACTTTCTCTGGCTGGAAGTTGGAGGTTCAGCAGAAGGAGAAGTTGGGAGAGTTTCTAAGCATTAGAAGGGTTCCATGTGCTGTGGCTGGCTCTGAGAGGAGGGCCGGAGTGCAAGGACTGTAGAGATGACTGTAGAGGAGCTAAGGATAGCACCAGCTGTTGGGACTTCAGTACTAAAACCATCAGAACTTGAATGAGCTGGGAAGCAGATTCTTACCAGAACCTTCCAGTTAAAGCCCAGCCGGCTGACACCTTAATTTTTGCCTTGTGAAATCTGACTTAGAGAAACTGGTTGACCCAGCTCAAACTTCTGACCTGAATTATGAGATAATAAATTTGTGTTGTGTTTTATTCACTATGTTTGTGGTTATTTGTTATGGCAGTGAAAGAAAACTAACATATTGTCTGACCCCCTTAACATCTCTCTCCAGACTTGGCAGAAATAAGCTGCAATTTCAAGGAAGTTTCACAAGGACAACATTTCCCAGAGTGGAAAGCTCTATGTAGAGACTTAGGTATTACAGATAGGGGAAACTTATCAGCAGGATATGGGGAAAATTTTAGACACACACATACATATAGACACAGACACATGTTTATATATACACATGTTATATATGAGATGAGATTTGGGAAATTAAAAATGGAAAACAGCATGTAAACTATGAAACACTGTAAACATTAAAACTGTATGTTTTTATCCTCCTGCTTTGAGATGAAGAAACTAAAAGTCAAAAGTGACTAGTGAACTTGCCCACGGTTAATTATCCAACTACTTGTCCTAGGCTAAGACTGGCCTAATAATTCTTTCGATGTTCTCTCTTCACTCTACACAGTGTTAACACCTAATGGATCCCAGTCACATGGTGGGGCATAGAACGGCAGAGTGCTGAGGGAGGTGACCAGGAATGGAAACAGTGTTTTCCCGTTCAGTGAAGAATCTCAAAGACCAGCTTCTTTAAAAATAAGGTTTTACCTGTGAATATGCATAATACTGAATTCACCCTACAGGTCGGGCTTATGCATCTAGAATCCTCACATGGTTTTATTTCTCAAATGTTCTGTTTTATGTGCAAGCTAGCATGGTCATAGGTAGATGGAAGTCATTAAAACATCAGATGAGGGATTAGGTTAGGTGACTGCCAAGATCATTTCCTGTCCTAGAATTGTTCAGAGCACTAAAGGCAATGATTTATGTCTGCTTAAAAGGATGCCATCCAGACCTTGACCAACGTTTGAAAACAATTTCCCAGCCAGCAACGCAGAGATTATTCCATAAGTCGGCCATGTTTATGGTATATTGTCCATGAAATCACCAAGCAGACATGTCACTGCATCATAGAACCTTCACCCAGGTTCATATACACAAGGTGCTATTGCCTTACGAGGCATTTATGAGATGTATGATAGCAGTGGACAATAGAGGAGCGATTTTTCTCTTTGTAATGCTAAAAATATGGCTTTCTTTTTGGATGCTATTAAAATCCCAGTGGATGCATCTATGCCATGATAGCGAGAGGGATTTTTTTTCTTCTGTTGCTCCAGAATTGGTGATAAGGGCCCAGAGTTGAAGAGTGTCCAAGTACCCCTTATTTAAATGGGGTCACCAAAAGACTGGGGGTAAACACCTCTCTAGGGCTTAATCAGAGGAGGTACAATCCACCCTTCTTATTCAACCATCTGCCTGTCCCAAGTTGATAAGAATAGGAGTGGATTTGGATGGATTCGTTTGCTATTACTGCCACAACAAAGTACCATGGACTGGGTGGTTTGCGTAACAGAAAATTATTTTCTCACAGTTCTGGGGGCTTAAAGTCCAAGATCAGAGTGTTGACAGAGTTAGTTTTTTCTGAGGTATCTTGCTGATTTGTAAGTGGCTGTCTTCTCCCTGTTTCTTCACATTGCTTTTACCCTGTAATTGTCTATGTCCAAATTTACTCTTCTAAAGATTTTATTTATTTATTTAGTGCACAAGCGAGTGGGGGGCAGAGAGAGAGGGAGAAACCCAAGCAGACTCTGTGCTGAGTATGCAGCCTGACATGGAACTGAATTTCACAACTCTGAGATCATGGCCTGAGCCAAAATCATGATTCAGATGCCCAACTGACTGAGCTACCCAGGTGCCCCAAATTACTCTTCTTCTAAAAACTCCAGTCATATTGGATTTATGACCTCATTTTAACTAAATTACCTTTTTAAAAATCCTGTATCCAAATATGGTTACATTCCAACTTTCTACTGTTGTTGGAGAGCTCAGTAGAGAACTATGATTGGTTAGCATGGCTACACATTAGGAAGTAGAGATGTTAAAGGATGGATCAGTCAGTTATCCTTGGCCTGCCCAGGTGACATGCAGGCTAAAAGAGGGGATTCCCCACCCAAGGAAGGACTTTAAGTAACCATTGCTCCTGAGGCTGCCCAAGAGTTATACGCCTACACATAACAGTGGTTCTCATCCAGGCCGAATTGGCCCTATAGGGGACAAGTAGAAATTTTAGTTTAACAAATGGGAGGAGGGTGCTACTATTGCATATAGTGAGTAGAGGCCAGGAATGCTGTGACATAATGAAACAATGCATAGGGAGGCCCACACAATAAGAATTACCCGTGTTCGTATGTCAGTAGTTTTACTGTTGAGAAGCCTGATGTACTTGGAGGCCAGAACATTGCCAGGGACCCCACACTGGCACGTGCTGCCATATCAGCATGGACCATCACCATTACATAGAACCAGACTGGACGAGAGGGACACCAGTGATGTCTCCTCATTACTGACAGGTGGCCATTTACGTGGGAGTGTCTTTCCCTCCTTTATTTCTCTTTCTCAGACTTAACCTTAAGGATAAAGGTAGAGGGGAGGGAAAGAAGTGATCCAGAAGTATACCATACTCTCCCATTCTGAATTCCAGGACATGATGGGGAAGGAAGAGTGTGGAAGTGGATCATGCTTTCCTCTTCACAGTAGGCTACTTGAGCCACTGGTCCAGTCTGTGATATAAGAAGTGGTTAGCTGTTGAATTGGATATGAGATTGAAATATTAACTGGACTGGGTGTTTATCATTTTTTAGACTGGGTTTTTAGAAAGTACCTGGAAGCCTATGGGATTTACCTAAAATGTCCTTAAGTAATGGGGAGGGGAAACTCAATAATATTAAACTTGGAAATAGTGATGAAATAAAACTGTTTCTTGGTTATATCCCCAATGACTTGAAACTCTTTAATAGAGGAAGCCTGTTATGTAAACATGGCCTGTAACTGTCTCTGGGCTAGCACTCATGCCATTCAAGAGCTTGCCTTGTAATGTCACCAAAGGATGATGCATTCCATAGAGGGGAAGCAGTTGTTTGCTCAGCTCAATATTCTAAGATTTACAAGCCCTAAGTAAGGTGATGATTTTCCAATAGAAATGCTACATCTTACTTATTCATATGGCTGTGTGAAATAGAAGAGTATTTTGGAGTGAGGACATCTAGGTTCAAACCACAGTTTAGCTACTTACTGTGCAGAGAGTGGGATTTTTGCTTAAGCAGTTGCAAAACTTCTGTTTGAGTCCAGTTTCTCCATGTACATGGTAGATAAATCTGATTTAGAATGTTATTTATAAGGTTTGCTTAGAGTTTACTGGGGGGTGGGGTTTAACTTCTTATTCTTCATTTAGCAAAAGTTTTCATAGTTGTAATTCAGTGGTAGCTACTATTTACAGAGCACTTTTCTGTATGATTTTATTTATATAAATTTCAGAGCCCAGCAAAACTAGTCTGTGGTGATAAAATTTGTGCATGTTGTTTATCTTTGGCTGGGTGGGGTCATGAAGAAGTGGCTTCTGGTAATTTTTAAATTTTTTGATATGGGTGGTGGTCACAGTGGTTTTCAGTTTTAAAATTCCTTTTTTTAATGAAAGTATAGTTGATATACAATATTAGGTTCAGGTGTACAACAGTGATTTGACAATTACATACTTACAGCTCACCATGATAAGTAGGTAGCATCTCTCACCATACAGAGTTATTACGATATTGACTATATTTCTAATGCTGTACTTTTGATCCCAGTGACTTGTTTTATAACTGGAGATTTGTACTTCTTAATATCCTTCATCTATTTCTAAAATGTGCCATATTCTTTTCTAGTACTGTTGAGTACTGGATAGGAAAAGCTGTGTTAATTTAACTTACAGCAAGAGACTCATAAAAGGTTTTTGGGGGAAAAAAAAGTTTTTTTTTTTTTGAGGAAAAAAGGTTTTTTTTTTTGAGGAAAAAAAAGTTTGAGATTTTAATAGAAAAGATAGTGACTGCAATTATTTTTGAGGTCATTTGACAGATTATTTTAGAAGAAACTATGACATCTGAAATTAGTTTTCCCTACCTCCTCTTTCTTCCTGCCTCCTTTGGGCTCTTTACTTCTAAGTGACATAATAGTCACCCATGGGAGAATAGTATTTTGCCTGTCTGCCATAGTACTATATAGTAGGGCAGTCATTTGAGTAGTGATGACTCACTAAAATTGGAGACTTAATTTATTATCTCATTGTGAGGGTGAGGAACATTATAGAAGAAAGTCTCCAAAGGTGATTTGATGGTGGAAGGGGAGGAGATCTTGTTTCCCTTTAATTTTAGATGAGGTCTTTTGGCAACCGCTGCGCCCTCTGCTGGAGGCCCATCAGAGCTCCCACAAAAGCCCTAATGGTGGAAAATTAGCTTTTAGGAACCCGTCTTTTTTTTTTAAACTGAGTGATCAAGCAGAAAAGAAAATCCCCCTTTTCCAGTCCAGAGGATCAGGAATTTACCATCAGGAGGGGAAGGTGGAACAACATGAGGCCTCTGCGTTGTTAAGTAGTTGCTTTTGTTGTGTGCCTGAACACAGTATTTACAAAGGTAATTTTTGGTAACTATGCTCACAGAAGAGTGGTACATCAGACTTTTTCTCAGATTGATCAAAGGTCCCATTGCATACCTTTTATGTGCAAGGAATTGGGCATATAGAATTATTAAAAACAGAGTTCTTAACTTTGGGATCTTATCCTCTGGAAAAAAAACAGGTAGGACAAATAGACATGCCTACTGGTTTGGGTAATAGTTGCTATAATGGAGGCGTGAACATGTTGTAAATAAATGGGTGGAGAATAGTGTGAAAAATTATAATATGTTATATCTAATCCCATTTATGTAAAATATTATGTGTATAGTTATGACCCCACTTATATAAAAAACTAAAATATTTAAAATACTTTGAAATGTTACAAAAATCTAGAAGTAATAGGTTTTTAAAATTGGTTAATTGTAGGTTTCAAGGATACATTTTAAAATTTGATGTTCAAGGGGCACCAGGGTGTCTCTTTTGGTTGAGCCTTCTGACTCTTGATTTCGGCTCAGGTCATGATCTCCGGTCATGAGATGGAGCCCCTTGTAGGGCTCTGTGCTCAGTGAGGAGTTTGCTTGAGATTTTCTCTCCCTCTCCCCCTCTACCCCTCCCCCTGTCCGTGTGCCCGTGCTCTCTCTCTCTCTCTCTCTCTAATAAATAAATCTTAAAAACATATTGATTTATAAAAATAAGTTTTTTTTTTGTATTTTTAAGATGTGCTCATTACAAAAAAGAGAGAGACATAGTATGTAAAGATGTAAAGAAGAAAGTGAAAAACCACCAGTAATCCATTTTCTGAGTGTGAAAACATGGATGAGCTGGCCTGTATCCTTTGAGGCTTTTTCCTGAACATATATATACACCCGTATCAACATATCTGAGATTATACTGTGCTTTTTCATTTAAGATCTCCCTTTGTCCATGTTACTATATTTTATTTATATTGTTTAAAGGAAATGTCCAAAGTATACATGCTTATTTTCTGGCTTTATTGAGGTTTAATTGACATAAAATTGTACATATTTAAGGTGTACAACAAATGATTTGATATGTGTACTGTTCACTTAGCTTTTGTAAGCAGAGAGGTGTTTGAAATGGAAAGTATAATTTTTTTCTGCTTATTCTTCCTCAGCATCTTTTATTCCGCCAAACAACCACTTGTGTACAGTACTCTTTTTAGTTCCTGTCTTGATTAGTTTCATAATATTATGCTTATATCCCAGTTAGTTTCATAATGCTATGCTTATGTCCTGGCTCTCCCTTTTCTTTCTTCTCCTGCCTTTCTGCTTCCCAATTTCTGGCAACACTTCTTTTAGTCACAGTGAAACATTTACCTTCCTTTCTGAAACCATAATTATTATGAGCTTTGTCTTTAGCTTTTACTGCAGGCCGGAAGCCAATAAATATCATTTGTTTTAATGGCCATCTACATATTATTCACTGCAAATTCAAATAAAGGCGTGGGATTGCATTTCCTTCTTTTTATGCCCAGTGTTAGAACATTTTTGCCATTTGAAAAAGAATGTTCCTAATGTCAGAGTCAAATGGATTCACTTTTATTACAATTTTGTCATATTTTAGCATGACTCATATTTAAACAATGGCTTTTTCTGGTAGCTCTTCTGTCTTTCCTGTTTCTCATTTTTAAGTTGACTTTTTATAAGTGGATCTATCCTTTATTGCATTTTTTGTTTTTGCCCAGTAGCTGTTAAATTAATGGTGTTTGCCGTATTCTCAAAATCACCTGGCCTCATTTTTACCACACACAATACTTTCTTCTCCTGGAGAAGAAATTCCTGCTATGTGTGGGCTGGTCACTCTTTGTTTTTTTCTTGTTTGTTTGTTTGTTTTTAAAGATTTTATTTATTTGAGAGAGAGCAAAAATGAAAGAGATCATAGAGGGAGAGGGAGAAGCAGACTCTTGGCTGAGTGGAGAGCCCGATGTCGGCCTTGGTCCCAGGACCTGAGACCATGACCTGAGCTGAAGGCAGAAGCTTTACAGACAGAGCCACCCAGGTGCCCCATGGTCGCTCTTTGAATCCGCTTACAGCATCAACTCTTGTTAGCCCTTGAATGTGTCTTGCACTTCTGGGGGTAGCTTCTCTTTTCTTGGAATTCTCCATCTCCTCTATTTTGGTTTTAACTTTATTTTTTTGTCTGTGATACACACTCAAATGTCAAACTCACAAATGGTGCTTGGTTTATTGATAGTCTGTGTCCATGCACATCCAAACATACTTTTTTTTTTTTTTTAAATCTTCCTTTTTCCTTGTTTTTTTTTTTTTTTTTTTTTTTTTTTTTGTATGACTATGGAATTTCACATTCAGAATCTTGTAGAACTTTGAATATGTCTTTAACTTATAACATGTAGGGCTGCTGATGAGAATTCTGATGCCAGCCTGATCCTATATGTATTTACTTGTTTTGTAGATGAACCATCATGTGGTCCTCACTTCTGAAAACAAGAACAGTTGCCCTGGTGAGAGGTAATGGTGTCCAAAAACAGGGGAGAGATAATGGTGTCCAAAACAGGCCGGAAGAGTGAAATGGGGGAGTTGTGATAGACACAGTCTGAAGGTAGGATCTCTATGACTCAGTGGGTCTCCTTTTGAAAGTTGGCTTCAGTTGTCAATGTCTCAGCAAGGCCTAGCTGGAGGTTTTCTTTCTTCATGCATTGGTGGGAATTAATGAGTGGTGGTTGGTGGGAATTAATTAGCACCCATCATTGACTGAAGGGTGGTATAGCTGAATGGAAGGGTATAAAATATCCAGCCTGTGTTTTAAGGACTTTAGTTCCTTCAGAGGTAAAATACAATTGACACAAGCCTATGTCTTTTCCTGGTAGTTTACATTTTTTTGTTTTTGTTTTTGTTTTAAAGATTTTATTTATTTATTTGACAGAGATCACAAGTAGACAGAGATGCAGGCAGAGAGAGAGAGGGAAGCAGGCTCCCCGCTGAGCAGAGAGCCCGATGCGGGACTCGATCCCAGGACCCTGAGATCATACCTGAGCCGAAGGCAGCAGCTTAACCCACTGAGCCACCCAGGCACCCCGTAGCTTACATTTTGAATTCTGTTACATTATGTTTGTTTTCGACACTAGGGAGCCAGAAGGTAACTGCAAGTTGCAGTTCAAGTTGGTATTGTTATTATTGTTTTTGTATTGTTATTATTATAAAATGGATGTCTCCCTTTGTTTGTAAGTAACATGACTCGTGTTCTCTTGTCAATTGTAAATTGTGGTTTTGGAAATGCTATGGTAAGCCACACTGGGAGGATGAGTTATATAAAAAGGCTGGACGCGTTTTGGAGTACATCTCTGCTTATCCAGACGAATCATAAGCATCTTTAGTCTCTACCAGGTCTGGACAGCTCCTTGTTCAATCGCAACTTTTCCTCAGGGCCTAGAGATAGAGCTTCTGAAGGTGGTAGATTGGTATAAGGTAACATTAAAGAGGCAAAATGGAGAGCAAGAATGGTTTAGGTGTTCAAGAGAAGACACTGGAGTAACAATTTCTTATCAAAATCTTTATATGGAGCTTTGTGACATAAATACATTACTCTACTGAGAAGGAGGATAAAAGCTCTCTTTTTTGGTGTGTAACCAGGAAAATAATAGCCCCTATCCAGGAGGACATTTTGAGGATGTCTCCTACTGACACCATGATTCTGCCATGTTCTAAAATATTTATCGAAAGAGATTAGAATCATCAATAATTGTTACTTGATGGAGGTTTGTGGAAATATGCTCTTGCAAGCTCTGAGAACCATGTGGTTCTGTTCAGAACAAATAATGAAGGTCAAAAGCACCATTGATGCTTACTTTGCCACAGTGCATTAAAAATAATATTCTTTGTCTGAAAGCTGCTGAATCTGATACACCACTTTGAATCCTTCCAGTGCATTAGTGGGGTAGGACATATGATGGTGACTGTATGTGTGGATGACCTTTGTGCTTAGAATTAGGGGATGGCAACAGGCAGAGTAATTTCAGTTACCACATTCTAGAATTATAGATCTATAGAAGGCTGTCAGAATCAGGAAGCTGAGATACACTGGTCATGCGTGAGAGGGACTTTTATCTGAAAAGATACCTTTTCTTCTGTTTTCTTGGTGGCAAGTTAGGGTTCACGGTGAGGGAGATAAGCAAAGGACAGGAGGGGAACCATGGTGTGGTGACTTCCGGCTTCCCTTCACAAAGCACTCAACTCATCCGGCTGTTTTCTCAGCCAAGGAGGTTAGGCTGGACAAACTTCCATATTTGCTGATCTTTATCCATTAATTTTATATGCTCCTTACTCTCTATACAATTTGTCTTTTTTCTCTTCTTTCCTCCATTTCAATCTCTTTGGCTGTCTCCTCGTTCTTTCTCTTCATTCTTTCATAGCTGTTTGGTCATTCGTTCATTCAGCGAGCAGCCATTCAGCAAACAGCCATGGAGCACCCATTCTCTGTGTAAAAGCACTCCCTGATATGGTGGGCATGGAAGTGGGTAACATATGTTTCTAATCCTAAAGGACCTCACAGCCTGGTCAGTGAGGCTTAGAAGAAAATATCTAGAAGTTACCTTTGTGCTTGGGTTATCTTGATGCTTTGGGAGTAGAGCCCTCTTTTCATGTGTATCGATTCCCCTGCCGTGTGTGCTGCAGAAATATGCAGAGAAAAGGGAAGTAGTTAACTCTGTGGGCCTAGTGTTCATTGTGTAGACTGTGGTCCGGGGCTTCCTCTTTGGAAAGCTTCTACTTCAAGGCTATTGTTAAAAAGCCATTTCATGGTCAGTGTCCTCCCGTATTCTTTGCGTTCATTACTGTCACTACTTAAAGAGGGCAGCTAGGCTCAATGCACGAACTGAGAGAAGAGAATAAGTGGTTAGAGAATTTCAGTTCTGATTTTTGGCAGCTTTTCTCAGTTATCCTTTTAGAAAGTGCAAGATGGATCCTTCCCCTCAAAGCTTTCTGGATCTCTCCTGTTGAAAAAAGACATCCACTTCTGACACTTGAACAACAACAAAAAAAGTGTCTTTTGGTGGCAAGGGACTCTTTGTTCCCTATTCCTGGATCCTTCCAGGCGCTGTTGGTTGCAAAGCCTCCTTGGAGTTGCCGGGCAGATCCCCAAGGCTGTGGCTCGGCGGGCGCCGTGCGGGCCTCCGTGGCATTCAGCAAAGTGCCTGCTGACAGCCCCGTTCATCATACCGGCTCTCTCCAGAGCACAAGCAGAAAGGCACCTCATGTTCACTTCAGAACCACAGAATCTTCCTGCAGATCTCTTCTGACGTGACTGCGACAGCAAAATAATTTTCAAAATGTTTTACGACCCCAGGCACCTCTGAAATAGCTTCACTTGTCACTTCCGTAGCCTCACATCAGAATTAGACTAATATCAAGGGGGATGGCAACAGCACATTAGCCTGTCAAGCAGGAGGATCTGAACTTATGGGGAATGTAGCATGGTCTAGAGATAGAAACTATAGAGGAAAGTGCATTTAGCTAAGCGACGTAATGCCCGCTAGGTTCCTATGGACTGAGCACTGGGAGACCCTTGGGAAGGGGTTAGAGTCCCATAGTCCTGATTTGCATTGCACTTTACAGTTGATCATATATCCCCAAATACACCCTTTCTTTTTATTTTCATCACAGAATTTTAAGTGTTGGGGGGGGGTGTATTGTCTCCACATTAAAGAAACGGCCTCCAACAAGTTCAAGACCTTTTCAGGCCCAGTTGGAACCGTCTGTGCTCTGAGAGGTGACTTTCGCTCACCATTGCCTCCTGACCACCTAACACATGGCCTGCTAAGTTGTTGGCACTTAAGTAGTTGCTGAACAGCTACACAGTGACAAGCTGGAGCTTAAACCCAGGACCTTTCATCTCGAGGTGCAGTGTCGCTTGCCTTTCTGACGGAGGAAAAAAAAAGTTAGAGGCCCAGCATTGCTGTGGACCTGACCATTAAAACTTGGCTCCAGAGCAGTTAGGGATCCTAATGGCTACCCTGGGCTGGGAGAGCTGGATATTGAGAAAGGTTGAGTAGGCCTGTAGGTGAGATTCAGGGATTAAAAATGGGTTTGGGGGGCGCCTGGGTGGCTCAGTGGGTTAAAGCCTCTGCCTTTGGCTCAGGTCATGATCCCAGGGTCCTAGGATCAAGCCCCATATCAGGCTCTCTGCTCAGCGGGGAGCCTGCTTCCCTTCCTCTCTCTCTCTCTCTCTGCCTGCCTCTCTGCCTACTTGTGATCTCTGTCTGTCAAATAAATAAAATCTTAAAAAAAAAAAAAAAAGGGGGACTTGGGTGCTAGAGAGACAGGCAACCAGGGAGGAAAATCCATGTCCACAGCCCAAGGACTCTGACTTGGGTCAGCCAGTCTGTAAGGCTGGGGTTTTTAGGCCACATCTCCCCATTCTACATATGAGGAACTTGAGGCAGGAGAAGGGTTTTGGCTAAAGTCACTTTGGGTTGAAGATTACTTTACTTTAAAGTGCAGGTTCTCATTCACGACACTTTCTGCCTCCGTGGGACACGGTGTTCACAGCAGTTATGTGGGGATCAGCTAAGTGAAATCAATCCATCTTGGGAGTCTTGTTCGATATCTACCAGGGAGACAGATGTGTGAGAAACAGCACAGTGTATGGTTGATGATGTGATCAGGGAGAGAGGAGCATTCAGTAGGGCTGCATGACAGAGCTGGGACTCGTAGGGGATTGGTGTGTGTGTGTGGAGGGGAGTAGGGTTGCAACACAAATGGGGTGTAGCCTGAGCAAGGGTGGAGAGAGAAGCCTGCCTTTGGAGTGGTTGGAATGACCCCTCCCAGGAGATTCCCCAAGGTCTGGTGCCATCCCATGCTGTGGTTTGAACTTGGCTATGAAGTATAGGAAAAGCCACTGGAGAAGTCTCTGTAGGGAGTTTCTTCGAATGAAGGTGCATTGTAGAAAAACGCTGTCCGTAATTTCTCAGAAGTGTTTGCCATTTTTGAAGGGGCTCTGAAACTCCCCATTTTGCAAAACCACTTGATTTCAAACAAATATTTCTAAATAAGAATTTGCAGTGCCTGAAGAGAGATTTAAATGCATATTACATGGTTGTAAATGTAAGAGGGCAACCCATGTAATTAATGTGGCTGATGCTCCACACATTAGGGGATTCTCTCTACCCCTGAAGGCAGGGTCTGCAGCCCATCTTACACCTTTCCGGCTTTCAAAACCCTGCAGGATATCACATGCGTCAAAAGGCCATTAACAGTATATTTGTCTACAGTAGGGAAGAAGACTTCTGATCCATGTAAATATCCCTTATTGATTTAAAAAAATTCAGCCTGACAAAGTATAAAGTAGATATTTAAAATGTGCATAGTGCATGAAATTACCTCACATTACTAGTAAATGCATGCCTTGTAGCAATTATGTCACTTACGCTTGCACTAATTAAGTGTTGATGTGTGAGCCGTAAGTTGCAATGATGTCGTTAACTAATGTACATAAATATTCCCTTTAAACTGTAATTGCACTTTGCCACAACGTAAAAGAAGGCAAGCTCAATTTAGGAATTATGTAGGACTGTTCTTTGAGAAAATGTTAACGAACTCTGGAAGGGGAGGGTTTGGTTCCAGAGTGCTGTTTCAATTATGAGAGGGGGAAGAAGAAATGGGGAGGGGAGAAGGAAATGTCATTTACAAATCTGCCCAGAACACTTACTTCTCTTTTTGGAGACGTGGGTGAAGTCCAGGCACGCAGCCTTAGCTGCGCCCACTGAGTGTTTCAAGCTGAGGGGCCAGTCGGACTTACTGCACACGCTGTCCCCAGCAGAGAGACCCGGCACTGCATTTCTGTCACCAGAACCTAGCTGATCTTCGGGAAATTTGTGGTCCATTTCCTTTAGTGAAGACTTACAACGCCCAGCGATGATGTGATTTTATGTTGAACTCTAAGACTGCAAACTCTCTTTGTTTGCCCCAGAAACCAAGGCCCAGCCAGGTAGCCTGAGAGGGGATGTGTCATCCTGAGTTGCTTCTGCAACCAGAGTTCAGACAGGATGGTGAAGCTTCTGTGGGTTGGGGTCCGAGAGCTCAGAATTCACTCACCAGTTATTGGCGTCCTCAGGGGCACATATTATTCTCATTTTGTGGCTGCTAATGACCCCCCTCTGAAAATAGTAAGGTTAGTTTCTAAAAATATTCCTCCCTCTGCCAAGAACAAGGGAAAGACTAGTGCCCCTAACAGAGCTTAAAACGAAGTTTGTTGACTCATGCTAAGAAGGAAACGAGCAAAGGGGGGGGACAAAGGCCTGGCTGTAATTATTAGCGACAGCATCTGGGGTAACAGCAGTGAAGAGAGAAAACCTCAATTAGGCTGCCAGCCCTAGCCCCTGGTGGGGCCTGAGCATGAAGTGCGTGGTGAAGAGTTTGAGCTATTTTCACTTTATTTTGGCCTCCAATTTGAGAGTTTAGTTTGTCAGTTGAGGTTTTAACCTGTGGTGAAATGAGAGGCCATTTTCATGCTGTTTGTACCTGAAGTTTCTTAATTCATAGAATTTTAAATGACTTATGCTCTAAACTTAGTATAATATTATCAGTGGCCAAAAGAGATTACTTTTAGGTGAAATCACTCTACTGGCATGTATTTTTAGTACCTGAATGACTTCATTTCCTTGAATGGGCCATATTACACTGGAATCAGTCAGGAGAGACTGTGTTTTACTAGAATGACACACAACCCCATACTCTGTGGCTTAAAAACAACAAAGATTTATTTCTGCTTCATGTTTCATGTTCATCACGTATCATTAGAAGATTCTGTTCACCGTAAACATTCAGGGGTCTATAGAACAGCCAGGCTTCATGGCTGAAGGAAAAGAGAGCTCTAGAGGGTATCATAAGGGTTATTAGTGCTCTACAAGTGGCATCTCTTACTGGCAGCCCCCTTCCCTGCTTGACCACCCCCCCCCAAACAAACATAAAGGAGTGAGTAAGTGTAATCCCACCATTTGCCGGAAGGGAGAGAATTAGGTATTTTTGGCAAAAAGATCCTGTGATATTTACTTTTCTTATACTGAATTTCAGATGTGAACAAAGCATTCCTTGGGTGGCTTCTGTGAGACCGTCACTGTGCTAATGCTTCTTCATGCTATCTTCATCTTCAGCAAAGAGGATGAAAAGGAAGACCCTTAGAATCAAACCACTTTGTTGTTTTTTTTTTTTTTTAAAGATTTATTTATTTGACAGAGATTACAAGTAGGCAGAGTGGTAGGCAGAGAGAGAGAGAGAGGAGGAGGAAGCAGGCCCCCAGCTAAGCAGAGAGCCCGATGCGGGGCTCGATCCCAGGACCCTGGGATCATGACCTGAGCTGAAGGCAGAGGCTTTAACCCGCTGAGCCACCCAGGTGCCCCTCAAACCACTTTGTTACCAGCTGGCTCACACAGACACCCGCTGGGTTCCTATCGGACACACCCACTGTAAATGAAATGTCATTGCCAAGCACAGAGGATGAATTTCATAGTCACTTTCTTTGTACAGTTTGGAGTTTTGCATTGATTTTTTTTTAAATTAAAAGATACTGTATTAGAAAGATAGCTTGAATGAAATTATAAAGAGGAATACATTAAAAAAAATGCCAGCAGTAAAATCTCTTGAAGAATTAAAATGACTAAAAAATTTTTATTGTTGTTAGAAGTCAATATTGAAGATTTGTTTGAGGTTTTGCATGGAAATTTAAATCCTGTGTAGCTCAGACACTTTGGTGATGTGTCTCCCTAATGTTGGGCACCTGGGCAAGTAAGCCATTGATTTTTGGGTTATTTATCTCTTAGACCCATATAGTTCTTCTTGTTGATCTAGAGATCTCTTCAAGTAATTCTTACAATTTTAACCAGCTGACTTTGAGCTTCCTTGAATGGAAAAGAAAGGAATTAATTTTATTTGTTTAATTTCTGTTTTATCAAGTGGGCATAATAGGTTACAGATAGGTTAAGGGGATGGAAGGTTGGGAAGTCTGGGAATGGTGTAATGGCACTAGGTAGGAGATGCTTTTTTCCATCTACCTGAAAAATACCACATTTCCTGTAGATTGGGTGTGTTTTCAGGTTTCTTCAATAAGTAGGACTGCAATGTATTGAAAGCGATCACAACTTGGAAGACCCCAGACTCAAATCTGAAGGACAAAAGCTGAATTTATTTCTTGTTGGCCAAGAGGCACCTGTGACTGGTAATGCGCCCTCATGAAGAAAGCAGAAGTCAGGGTTTGTGAGGAGTTAGTGATAAATATTGGGTTTGTTAAGTTAAATTTGAATGAAGCAGCCTGTGATTGGTGAAGTAATTAATCCGATTAACACTAGTGATTAATTGGCTAGGGTTTGGCGGTAGGCAGTGCGGTTGTTGTTCAATGAGTGGGTGCTCTAACGCAAGGCTTAGGCCTTTCAGGCATGAGTTCTTTTTTACATTCTCATAAGGGTTCTGATTTTACCTTCAATGTTTTCTTTCTTCCACTGTCTATAATAGTCACTGGAGACTTCCATTATATAAGAAGTCTAAAGCTAATCCTTTTCATATTTTAGCTTATAGATGAGATTCAATATATAAAACAATTTGGAACCTTTGCCATATGACAGGGGCTTTGCTTTCCTATGGCTTTAGCATCTGGTTCTGGGAGGGAAGTCAAAATTGAACACAAGTTAGTGTAGACAAGATTGGTAAGAACTATGAGAGAGATCTTTATACCATAGTGGGGACCTTATGGAGAGAATGCTGGATGGTATCTGTGGCTTCCTAACCTCGTTCTTTAGTTAAGTCTTAAAAGATAGGCCAACATATATGAGACCATGAGTTCAGTTGAGGGATTCTGGGCAGAGGGGAGGGTATGTAGAAAGGCAGAGGACTGTTTGAAGCTGTGCATTTCAGGGGACCATGAGTGATTCCATGTGCACCATGGGGTCATCTGTTTTTCTCCTTCCCCTCACCCCTCCCTTTCTCCTTGGCTTCCCCAGGTCTTGCTGTGAACTGAAGTCAGTTTAACAGAGGGGACCTTTGGGAATGCAACTGAAGTTGGCAAAACACTAAGCGTTTTTAATATAATAACTGTGCTGGAGATGTGGAGAGGAAGACGTAATTGTTTCTAAGATATTTAACCTTGAAACTAGTTCTTAAGGAGAGCCTCCTACCTCCTCTGGGTTGGAAGCACCTACCTACTTCTAGGTCCCAACTGGCTCAGCGAAGGAAGTAAATATTGACAGCCTCTCATGAGACTCAGAGATAAAATAAGTGAAGTGGGGTGGGGAAAGGAAAGAATTTACAAAGATGAAGGGTTTGTGTTGAAGGGGGAAAAAAGAGCAGGTACAGGATAGGTTAGGATGGTTTAGGTGATAGGTCTGGCTTTCAACAGGAAAGGGAATTTGTTGACTCATTTAGTAAATAACCCAAATGTCTATAATGCCTCAGGAATGAAGTCCCATTTTGTGTGTGTGTGTTTCTCTTGAGTATTCTGCCTTACTTTGACCACATTTATATTGGATTTCCTGTTAGTCTGACTTTATGGTAATGCAAAGTAGCCACTAGCTACTACAGTCTGTAGGTTTTCTTCTTCATAGCCAGGGGAGGTATCAGAATGTCTTCCCACATTCCTCAAAGTCCAGAGCTTTGTTATGATTGGAGCATCTTAGGTCATGTACCTGCCTCTGAAGCAATACCAGGGGCCAGAGAATGCTTTGAGCTGTTTGGGTTAAGGCCAGTTTATGTACCCATCCCTGAACCCCTGTCTGTGGTGAGGGGAATGCCATGGCTCACTTGGTTTAGACCAACTGGAACCTCTTCGAGTCAGTCCAGCTCAGGCTTCAAAGTTTTTTCTCAACAGGAGAAAGGAGAAATTGGAGAATTGAAGAAATATTCTCCAATAGGAAAATGTTCTGGGGAGGCAGGCATAAATTGCACTTCATGTGACCCTCTGTGATACCCCAAATTCTACGCTGAAGACCTCAGGCCTTTTGAAAGGCCTGGCTTTTCTCTCCTGTAAGGCCTGGAACATAAAAGACTGAAGCCTAAACTGAACACTTGCTTGTACTGCTGACTTCATGTGACAAGAGGATGTTCTTCTGGACTGCGTCACCCCGCCCTTTACCCTGGAGGTGGAATTACAGCCAAGTCACAGTGAGGAGAGGGGACCAGATTAAGGAATTTAACATTTCTCTTGAGGAATTTTAGAATTAGCCTAGAAGAATTTTGACGTAAGAAGGTTTATAATGAGGCTTATAGTTTGGAAGGGCAACAAGAATTACTTGAATGGAGAATGAGTAGAAGAGATTGAAATCAGAAAGAGATTTGGGCCGTTTGAGCCAAGAAGAGCATTGAAGATGGAGGTGAGGGTCCCACTGAGAAGATTTAAGGAGGGATCTGAGGGTTTAATAAATGAATCAGGAGCACGTGGTGGTGAGAGCTTTTGGTGAGAGAGAATAGAGAGTCTCTGAGGAATGGCTCTGAGTGTCATGGCGCCTTTTTCTGAAAGGAGAGGAATAATTACAAAATACTCATATCCTGGCACAGACTAGAAAAGTAATAATGATTGTTTTTTCTTCTTTGTTTTCATATGGTGAAAGTGCGTAGTAAGAGGTCGTAGAATAAAGATAGTTTGCAGAGGTCTGAAACTCCATTTCCTTTCATCTGCTGAATTTCCGGCCACCAGTGAATACAGAAGCCTATGTCTTTTGTTTGTTCTTTCTTCCCCAGATGAGGGCCTCTCTGAAGACTGCTGTTCCCTCCTATGTTGTTCTTGTTAGTAGAAGTGCTAGTTGTTGGGGGGAAGTTTAATAACTGAAAAGTAAAGGGATATTGTTGAAAACACAGGTTTCATATTATGGAAAAATTCTCATATTCCTAACTAGTAAGTCATTTAGAGTCTTGAGAGTGAACTCTAAGTTACAAATGTTAGAGGTTAGTGATTGAGGGAGACTGGCTGTCATTCTTTTATTCTTTAATGGTTTTGAATGAAGCATGATAGATGGAATTGAAACATAAAAATCTAGACCAAATCAGACCTACTTGGGTTTAGAAGTCTCTTTGCTTAGGGAAGAATGTGAGTTTCATTGACATTGCCAGCAAAGGGCAAGATAAGCTGATTATTAAACAAATTTGTGCTACCTCATTGTCAGGAAGTAGCGGGGGTTTCCCACTGTTAGCCCTGATGGGTGATACAGCCGTTAAAGTCATTTATTTTTTTATATGGACAGTTGGGATACTGTCGGTTGAACAAAGGTATCTCATTGCTTTATAACTCAAGACAGAAACATTTTGCCAAGAAGAATCATTTGGAAGAGCTTGGCATGTATAATTGACCACCAGCTCCTGTTTGGTTTCATTTACTGCTTTTTCTGTACAGTGAAATTCCAGAGTAGAGAGAAGGATTTATAAAGTAGCTGTTCTCTTCACATGTGTTGAGTGGTCCTCTACCACCAACTTCATTTTCTGCCTCGGGTTGCTTGGGCCAGAGAAGACCTTACCGACCTGCTGAGTCCTGGGGACTGTACCTCCTGATCTCGTTTCCTCAGTAGCAATGGAATAATGGTACATTCTCGACCAGCCTAGCAAAGTTCTTACGAAGATTAATTGTTAATATGTGGTATGAAGAGTCTATAATTTCCGACTTTGTAATTGCTGCCCCCACCCCTACTCCACTTGCTGACACAGTGAACCCCAGACTACCTGGCGTGGGAAATAAAGCTGTCTGTGGTCTGATCTTGCTTTCCTGTGCAACTCCTCTCCTTCTACCCTCCCCCACCGCCTACACTCTACTCTGCACACCAGATGTTATGTCATTGTGGTCTTCTTAGGGTTTCCAAGGTCACTTCTATCTCATACTCCTGGGTGTTTTCTCATCTCACCCTCTCTACCTAAAATGCTTGTTGTCTGGAGGCATTCGAGGCACTCGCCAGCTACTTACACCCATCATCCCATCTTCTAGAAGCCATGTTGACCTCAAGGCAGATGTTGGCAGTAAGGCTCTGAGTATCGAGGGGAAGCTGAGGAAGGTTTCTGAAGCTCCCCATTTTTCTTGATGACGGATATAGAAAGCATAGGGAGCCAGTCCTGGCTCTGATTTTTCTAGATGGGGCATCTGAGTCACAAAGGGTTTAAATAATTCGTTGAAGGGGATAAAATAAGAAACTTACAGACCCGGGATGGGGACCCAGGCAGTCTGTCCAAACGACGAGGGCATTTCCTTTGTGCTACACAGAGTATGGTGAGTGACTGTGTGCTTATCCCTTCCCTATCCTGCTGTGTCTTACCCTTCACGCTAATCTAGGTTGTGAGGTTTAATAAAACTTGACTGAAGGCATAAGTGTAATGGGAAGGAGTCACATGTAGGAAGTAAACATTAGATGAATGAAAAGTAAACATTTCATTAATGAAATAACCATTAGAATGCAAAGATGTGCTTGCTTTGGGGAACTCTCTCTTTCCCTCTTTTATTTTTATTTATTTATTTATTATTATTTAAAAGATTTTATTTATTTGACAGACAGAGATCACAAGTAGGCAGAGAGGCAGGCAGAGAGAGAGAGAGGGAAAAGCGGGCTCCCCACGGAGCAGAGAGCCTGATGCGGGGCTTGATCCCCGGACCCTGAGATCATGGCCTGATCAAGGCAGAGGCTTAACCCACTGAGCACCCAGGCACCCCTCTGTCTCTTTTAAAATAGCTGACTGATTCCAAGGATTCCTACCTCCCACCAGTGGGAAGAGTGCTGCAGCAGGTCCCAGTAGCTCTCTTTCTTTGGAGTCTGTATTTCCCCCATTCCATGTCTTATATCTGCTTCTAAGTCAGTTATTCTGTTCTGGTTATCTATTGCTGAGTAATGAACAACCCCAAACCTCATTCATTTCAAAATAACATCTTTTTTTCTACCTAGCATTATTTTGAAGGTAGGATTTTGTATGGTGCTCAACTTCTGTTCAACTTTGCACTGACTGGGATCATTGGATGGTATCCGGCAGATGGTAAGGCTGGTCTGGAGGGACCGAGAACATTTCCCTTGCTACCTTGGAGAGGGTAGCTGGGAGGCTGGATTCAGCCATTTCCTTCCCTTTTCCATGTAGTGTCATAAAAATCTCAAGGCCTCTCCATGTGGTCTCTTCAGCAGGGCAGTCAGGTCTTTTACTGACATCTTGGGGCTTACTACCCTTGAATATATTCTTCATGACGCATGTTTGGTTCTTGACTTTAAAAAGTAGTGCATGTTCCAGGAGGAGGAAGTAGAAGCTGCTGGTGTCTTAAGACCTAGAAACCGACACATGTCACCATCTGCCATATTCTGTTGGTCAGAGGTTACTGAGCCTGTCCATATTCAAAGGGAGGAGTCATAGACCCTTACCTCCTGATGGAGGCAGTGGTAAGTAGTTAGTGGATATCACTGAGAAGGCCATTCTGTTCAGAATGAAGGCAGGGAGGCAGTAGGGAGCAGTGGTCAGACACCTGGGCTCTAGTGATTTTAGGAGTAAGATCCTTATGTCATTGTTTACTTGTTGCATGCCTTGGGGCATTTCCACACTCTATGCTGCAGTTTCCTCATTTAAAAAAACAGAACTAATGCTCATCCCTACTTAGAGAATGTGGGAAGTTAATGTAGCCTTTAGGCATGGAGGATAAAACCCAGTACCTAATGGGGAGTTGAAAGACGACATGTTGTTAGTGGCAGAGTAATGTGACTACTCATTGTCTCAGGGCCTTCATTCCTGAAGGGGGTCATCACTGTCCTTGACTAAATGACCCAATGGCATGACATCCTCTGTCCCAACCAAATTCCCACCCATCCCCCCAAAAAGCCCCACACATATATCCTCCAAAAAGGCAGCCTTCCATCACCAAAGCTGATGAAGAAAATTGCTGGCAGATGTTTTGACCTTGAGTTAAAGGCTTCACTACTCCTAGGGTCAGAGCTGCTTACAGCACATCTCACACCCATCATAGCGCTTTTTAAATTGTGTTGAAATTAACTGCTTAATCATCTGTCTCCCCTATTAGACTGTGAATTACTTGAGAGCAGGAATTTGAAACTTCACCTTTTCATTCTCAAGCTAGGTGTCCAATATATTTGTAAAACGAATGACAGTATTTTCTTCATTCTTTAGGCAAAGTGGAGGTGGGTCAGAATGACTATAGAAGTTATACTGGTAAATAAAATGTTAGAGTTACATTTCTTAGAGAATATTTTTAAAAGCTAAAAAAGCAAATACGTGTCATAAATAATATAATTCAAGAGTCATAATTAACTAATATTTTCTTTATTTCTCCTCAAAATATACAGTTGGTCCTAAATCTACCTCAGATGCCAGTTCCAGATTTTTCTTTTTCTTGCTACATAGTAAGTCATGTGTCATGGCTGCACCACCTGAAATGATAGCTTCTCCCTTCCTCACATTTTGTTCTGGTGTGTGTTTTTTTTTTATGTATCTATCATTTCTCATCACTTTCTGAAGTTTTGGGCTTTTTACCTTCCCATTGTGTGGGCATCGAGTTCTGAGAAACCTATTTTGTTTTCCCTCTCGGTTTTGTAACTCTACCTTTTGGTTTTCCAGACAACTTCAGATTTGCACTTTTATCACTCCTTTCACAGAATGTTGACATTGCTTTTGGTTTTCAGTGGCTCTCTATTGCTTATCCTCCGTTCCTCAAGGATTATGTATCACATTTAGGTCATTGTTCAGTGCCCCCGGTTTCCAAATAAAATCCAGTTTCTTGAGTTAGTTGGGTCCTAGTGGACATAAATGGAGTGGAGAATGACAACCACAACGAATGAATCATGGCCAAAGCTGTCCTAATGAAGGTCCCTTAACCCTCCTGAGAAAAAAGTACCAACAAAGCCTTTCATTCTGTTTGCTGAATACACAAAACAAAACATTAAAAAAAAATTAGGCATAGACAATACTCCTCTACTCTTTTCCAGTGGATCGCCCTCTGGGGTCACCACTGTAACCTGTAAGTACAGATATTGTAAAGTCATTATTACATCCTGGATCTTACTTGGTTTGTTGCAAAGATGTCTTTGACTTTGCAGTGCATGCCTGTTTCAAGTCCGTGACCATGATCACTCATTTTGTTTGTTGATTTAATAAAGACTGTGAAACTTATGCATTGATTTTGAAAAAAAAAAAAAGAAACTAGGTAATTTTTAACAAACATCTAAGGGTGGTCACCATGTATACATTGCGTTGAATGTTATGGGGAAATGCTATTGTAAGAGTCGTTCTTTTCTAAGAGCCTCTCAAAGGAGATTCTAGGTGTTAAAGCTGAATTTTAGTCTTTCAGTCTAATCCCCAAACTTTATGGATAAGAAATCTAAAGTCTGAAAGTTTAAATGACCTTGGGAAATGCATTTAACAGCCTTTTTGAACTTCAATTTCCTCATCTAAAACACAGAACTCATAATATCCCACTCATGGGATTGTCATAAGAATTAAAGGCGATAATAAATGTACGGTACTTAACCAACTACTACCCATAGTCAATTCCCAATAAATGGTACCTGGTTTTTTTTTTTTTTGTTTTGTTTTTAGTGTATTGTTGGCTACGATTATACGAGTAGGCGGTGGCAAAGCAGGGATATAAATCTAGTTCTCTCAAGTCTACAATTTTATATAGTTCTCCACCCCATAAATGTATTATTTTCCAGTCTGGGAAGAATTTCTCTTTTGGTCACGTCATATTCAGAAATAGGTGTTAATTGTCAGATTGCTATTTATTTTCCAGATCACAACAGAAATAAAAACAATGTTCCAGACAAAAACTGCAGCCCCGAAACTTTGTGTGTGCACTGTTTAAATGCAGCATTAAGTTAAAAGTCAAATATTTTTTTTTAAAGTTAAGACTTTCTAATATAGACACAGATTAAATGTCACCCATTTGTTCTGCTAAGCATCCCAAATGCTACAGGATTTGCTCCAGATTGTGATTCCTACTAGATCTTTTGCACTTTCTTTGCTTATCCGTTTATCTTGTAGCTGTTACAGTGTGGTCAGTCCGGGCTGTCTCTTCCTGAGGGTCAGGAGTAAATCCTGCTGCTCTGCCCCATTTGTATGTTTCCCATTCAGAACTGGGCAGCAGCCAGTGCTGCTGGGAGGCTGGTGAATTGGATGCTCACCAGCCCTCTGTTCTTGGAAAGCCTATCTTCTTATCACTTTATGTTAAATATGGATGGGAAAGGCTCTCCTAATCTAACCTTCTGTGTTTATCCAGCTCTGAAAGTGTTCCTTTCTTCCGGAAGACTGAATGGAACAATCTTTAATAGAGCGCTACAGAGCTGAAACATGCTGCTGGGTCTTCAGTGTGTATCTCGCTTGGCCTCTGTTTTGTTATATTAAAGCAAGGTTTTCTGTAAATTTAGTGCCATAGATAGTTTTCCCATGTTGTGGAGACTAGTTCTTTGAATATAAGCTTTATGTTTATATGCAGTTATGTCTACTTCTTTGTCTTCTACTCCTCTTTTTTGATTTCAGGTATCTAGCTATATTCACTTATCAGCTTTAACCCTAAAAGCAGTGGTGCTTATATTAGTCAATGTTCTCCAGAGAAACACAATGAAAAAAAATATATATATTTTATATATATATATATTTTTCTTTCTAAGAGGTTTATTATAAGGAATTGGCTCATGTGATTATGAAAGCCGAGAGGTCCTACCATCTGCAGTTGGCAAGCTGGAAATGCAGGAGAGCCAGTGTTGTAGCTCCAGTCCAAAGACAGGAAAAATCCAATGTCTCAGCTCAAGGCAGGCCAGCAGGAGGAATTTCCCCCTCTTGCAGGAGGGTCAGCATTTTTGTTCTAGTCAGGCCTTCAGCTGATTGGATGAGGCCCAAGTCTATTATGGAGGGCTATCTTTGCTCAGTCTACCCGTTTAAATGTTCCTCTCACACAGAAACACACTCACAGAAGCACACAGAATAATGTTTGACCAAAGGTCTGGGCACTTCATGGCTTATTGAAATTAATATATAAATTAACCATCACGTGCCAACATATGTGCAATTAGACATGTTATTCAACTAAGTCTCAGTGTCTCTCTTTGCATAAATTGGGAAAAATAATACCGACTTCAACATGTTATGTCAACTAAATGGCATAAATAATATATGCAAAACACTTAGCTCTCTGTTTTAGTTTTAAATACTCATTAGATGTTTTTTGGACCTCCTCATTTTGTTCTCCTTGTTTCTTAACCTTTCTTTCCATCTGTTTATGTTTCTGTGTTGAAATTACTAATTTTAATATTCTTTCCAATTCACTCACTCCTTATTCAGCTGTGTCTAAACTTGTGGTTCAGTGTATTGACATTTTAATTTCATGAAAAAAAATATATTTAAACATTTTTATGTATTTATTTTAGAGATAGAGGGTATGACTGGGGGGAGGGGAAGGGTAATAGGAAGAGAGATCCTCAGTCAGACACCCCTCTGAGCATGGACATGGGGCTTGATCCCATGATCCTGAGATCATGGCCTAGCCAAAATCAAGAGCTGGACACTTAACCCACTGTGCCACCCAGGTGCCCCCCCAAAATGTTTTTTATATGTAGAATATTCAGTTGTTTCTACATTTGCCTTGTCTTCCTTGTTTCTTGTTCTTTTTTAGTGTGTGAAGATTTTAATGTATTTCTTCTTTTATGATTCTTTAATGGCCTCTCAGTAATGAGGGATTTATTTAACAAGATGCAAATGTACAAACCATTGAAAGCAATATTAGTACATTATAAGAATAGCAAACTAAATTTTTAAAATATTTAGTTGTTTATTTTAGAGAAAGAGAGAGAGTGAGCCAGAGTGCAAGTGGAAGGTGGGGACAGGGGGAAAGGGAGAGAGACAATCTCCAGCAGACTCCTTCCTCGCTGATCGTAGAGCCAAACGTGGGGCTTGATCTCAGTACCCTGAGATCATGACCTGAGCTGAAATCGAGTTGGATGCTTAACTGACTTAGCCACTAGGTGACCTGCAAAAATATTTTTTAAAATCTGATTTTTAGAGCCTCTGTATACAAAATCAAAAGATAAGTCACAGATTGGGAAAAGATATCTGCAATGCATATAACAAAATAAGTATTGATACTGAAAACATGTGGGCATTAAGGATGACACTTATGATGAGCACTGGGTGTAATATGTAAGTGAGGAATCACTAAATTTTATTCTTGAAACCAATATTACACTGTATGTTAACTAACTAGAATTTAAATAAAAACTTGAAACAAAAAAAGAAAGTCAATATGCTATAAGATTTATGAGAAATAGATTTTTGATAACTTTTAAAAAGCAAAAAAGGAAACATAAATAGAACTACTAATTTTTCATAACTTGTAAAATTATGAAGAAATATATCAGAGTTAGCATTTATAAATTCTACATGGATGTATGGATATCTTTAGTATTATTATTCACTGAAATACTACATTAAAAATTATTAGAAATGAATAAGGCTGTCAATAATAATTAAACAAAAAATTGGCCTGAGTAAGTATGGATGAAGTCAATGAGGAGATACATAATTCATGTTTACTACTGTAACTTTCTGATTATAAGAAGGTATTACTAGGATTGCTGGTGTATAATTGTGCATAGTAGATTTTTTGATCCTTAGTATTTCTGTTTTATCTGTTGTAGTGTCTCCTGTTTCATTTCTGATTTTTTTTTTTTAACTTGAGGCCTCTGTTTTTTTCATCATTTATATGGCTAAAGTTTCGTCAATTTTGTTTATCTTTTCAAAGACCAACTCTTAGTTTTGTTAATATTTTCTGTTGTTTTTCTGTTTTCTATTTCATTTGTTTTTGCACTAATCTTATTTTTTTCTTCTCCTATTGGGCTTTGCTTTCCTTTTTCTAGTTTCTTAAGGTATAGTGTTAGGTTCCTTGAGATATTTCTTTTTTTTTTTTAACGTATCTGTCCATAGTTATAAACTTTCCTCTTAGAATTGGTTTTGATGCATCCTGTAAGTTTTGGTATGTTGTGTTTCCATTTTCATTTGTCTCATAAACTATTGTTTATTTCTTCTTTTAGTTCTGTTAATATTTGCTTAGTTATATTTAGGTGCTCTAATGTTGAGTACATAAATATTTAAAATTGTCATGTATTCTTGATGAATTGACTTTATCAGTATAAAATGACATTCTTTGTTTCTTGTGAGCATTTTTAGCTTAAGGTCCTTTTGTCTGATCTAAGTATAGTTATCCTTGCTTTCTGTTGGTTTCCCTTCAGTATTATCTTACATGTGTCCTTAAAGCTATGTTGAGTCTCTTATAGATAGTATATTACTGGATCTTTTTTCTTTAAATCCATTCAGGCATTCTGTGTCTTTTGGTGGGAGAAGAATTTATTCCATTTATGTTTAAAACAGTTATTGATAGGTTGAGACTTACTTGCTATTCCTATTTTTTTTTAAGATTTTATTTATTTCAGATAGAGAGAGAGGGAATATGAACAGAAGGGGCAGAGGGAGAGAGAGTGAGAATCTCAAGCAGACTCCACACTGAGAGAGGAGCCTGAGGTGGGACTTGATCTCATGACCTGAGCCAGAACCAAGAGTCTGATGCTCAACAAACTGCATCATCTGGTTACCTCTTCTTATTCCTGTTTTATTAATTATCTTCTAATTGTTTTGTAGAGTTATTGTTCCTTCCTCTTTTGCTGTCTTTATTTGTTTTTTGTTGATTTTTATGGTAGTATGCTTTGTCTCCTTTATCATAACTTTTTGTGTATTTAGTATAGGTTTTTTTCTTCATGGTTACCATGAAGATTGCATAAAATACTTTATAGTTTTAACATCCTATTTTAAGCCGTTAACAACCTTAATAGCATACAGAAACTCTATATTTCTCTACCCACATCTCTTACATTTTATTTTATATATAATTAACATATTTTTGTGTATATAGTACATTATTATAGTTATATTTATTTATTTTTTAAAGATTCATTTATTTGAGATAAAGAGAGAAAGAGCACATGTAGGGGGTGGGGAGAGGGAGATGCTGGGTCCCTGAGGAGCAGGAAGCCTGATGTGGGGCTTGATCCCAGGACCCTGAGATTATGACCTAAGCTGAAGGCAAACACTTAACCAAATCACCCTGCGGCCACAGTAGTTAGGTTTATTTTAATACTTTTAAAAAATTTCAAACTACAGTTATAAGTGATTTGCATATTGCCATTGCAATCATGGAGAAACCGATTTTGCCCATGTATTTACCCTTACTGGTGAGTTTTACACATTCATACATTTTTACAGTGTTGATTAGCATTCTTTCATTTTAGCTTGTAGAATGCCCTTTACCATTTCTTGTGAGGCAGGTTTAGTGTTGATGTACTTCCTCATATTTGTTTGTTTGTTTATTTTTCCTTTATTTATGAAGGGCAGCTTTGCCAGGTATAGTGTTCTTTGTTGAGTTTTTTATTTTAGTATTTTGATATATCATCCTATTCTTTCCAGGTCTGGAAAGTTTCTGCTGAACTGCTCATAGTCTTTGGGAGGGAGGGGAAAGCTTCCTTGTAGGTAATAATTTACTTTTGCTACCTTCAACATTCTTTCTTTGTTTTTGACCTATGAGAGTTTAATTATAATATGTCTTGGTGTACTCCTTCTTAAGTTTAACCTATTTGGTGTCCTGGTTGCTTACATCTGCTATGAAGCTCTCTCTTGAATTCTCCAGTTTAGTCATTGTATTCTTCAGCTCTAGGATTCCGTTTGGGATTTTGTTTTGTTTTTGTTTTTTGTTTTTTTCTTTTTTTGGATTTTTTTCCTTTAATTTCTTTTCATTCATTGTTTTCCCTTTTTTGTTTGGTTGTCTATTTCTGTGTTCTTGTAGTTCACTGAACTTCCTTAAGAAAATTGGCCCTATTTCTTTGTCACACAGTTCATAGACCTCCATTTCTTCAGAGTCAGTTATTGGAGCTTTATTAATTTCCTTTGGTGGTGTCATATTTACCTTATTTTTCATGATCCTTGTATTCTTCGCTTGGTATCTGCACATTTGATTAAGCAGTCTCTTCTTCTAGATTTTACATGTTCGTTTGGGCAGTGAAAGACCTTCACCCATCAAGTCAGCTTGAGGCAGTAGATGGGTCATTTGGTGGCATTTGTGGGCAGGCAGGGCTTGCTGTCTAGTTAGGCTAGGCCACTGCCTATGCTCTGAAGTTCAGGAGAGCATGCTGTTGGTTGGACTCCACAACTGGAGAGGTCTGATGCCTGGGCTTTGTATTCAAGCAGGACCACTCGCTGGGCTCCCTGGTTGTGCAGTGCTGCTGGTTGTGCTCTGAGGTTAGATGGGGCCACTATCAGGGCCCTGCAGTCGCCTCTGGTTGGGTGCGGTTGCAAGCCGTGTTCCTAGGCAGGTGGATTGTGCTGTTGGGCGAGGCTATGAGCTGGGGTCTGCGGTCTGTCTTCATAGGCTGGGGCCCCTAGCTGTGTTTCTACCAGATGGTATAGCTGACTAGACTCTGTGTTAAGGTGGGGCTGCAGGCTGTGTCCTGAAATTGGGTGGGCCTCATATTGGGCTTCATGATTTGGTAGGCCAGTGGTTGTGCTGCACCTTGCTGTTGGGCAAGTTTGCTGGCCAAGCACTCATTTGGGTGGGTGTCTGACTGTATTGTGCATTTTGGTGGGGCTGGCAACTATACTGTGCTGTTAGTGGGATTATTGTCTGAATACTCTGGTTGGGTAGTGCTGTAGGTTACGCTACAGGATAAGGAGGAGGGTCACTTCCTGGGCTTCCTGCTTGGGTGAAGCTGTACACTGTGTTCATTAATCAGGCTGGGCTCAACAGCTGAGCAGTTTCATAGGGTGGGCTTTGAGGCTGCTCGATTCCAGGACCCAGGGATCATGATCTGAGCTGAAGGCAGAGGCTTTAACTGACTGAGCCCCCAGTCCTTTGGGTTTACTACATTGTAAACCCTAGAGATAACCCCGAAGCATTGCTTTCAAACCAATAAATCTTCAAAGAAATAAAGGAGTTAAAATGGAATTCTAAGTAAAATTTAATCCAAAAAGAAAGAATGGAGAAACAAAAAGCAGAAGAGAAAAAATAGTAATATTTTTAGTAACAGTAATAGCAGACATAAACATGGCCATTTTAAAAATTACCTTAAAAATAAACGGAACAACAAATTAAAGGCAAAAATTACGGAGTAGATAATAACTATAAATTAAAAGCAGAACTTATCAGACTGGATAAAGAGTAGCAAGAAATGACTATTGGTTGGGGTGCCTGTGTGGCTCAGTTGGTTAAGCGTCTGATTCTTGATTTTGGCTCAGGTCATGATCTCTGGGTGGTGAGACTGAGCCTTGCATCAAGCCCTGTCAGCCTCTTTGATGGTCATGGAGTCTAGTTAAGATTCTCCCTCGCCCCCCCTCTGGCCCCCTCCCCCATCCCTCTTTCTCCCCCTCCTTAAAAAAACAACAAACAAACAAAACTCTTGGTAAATAATAGTTGTGTGGATCAATGGAACAGTATAGAGAATGCAAAAATAGACCCACATTTGTATGATCAGTGGATTTTTGACAAAGGTACCACAACAATTCAACAGATAAACCTTTTCAACAAAGATGCTGGAACATACACACATATGTTAAAAAAAAATTAATGAACCTTAGCCTTTAAGTTACACTAAATCTCAAAGCTAGCCCCCAAAAAAGTAGAACAATATATTTTAAAATCTGAAAAAAAATGCTAATTATCTCCAATAAAAATAGCCTTTAGGGGCATCTGGATGGCTAAGTCGGTTAGCCGACTTAGATGACATGCTCAGCTCCAGCCACCTACTTTTTGATGACCAAAGTCTTATATCCTGTTTCTGTATGGCTTCTAAAATAGTACAACCACTGAAGAAAACTGAAGTTTCGTAAGTTAAACATAACTTACCATGTGGCCCAAAAATTCCACTCCTATGTATTTTTCCCAAAAGAAATAAAAACATTGCCACACAAAGATTCATACACAAATGTTCATATAAGATTTATTCATAATAGGTAAAAACTGGTAATAATCCCAATGTCAATGAACAGATGAATAGATAAACAAATTGTGGCAGAAGTGATACCACCAAAATGGCCACAGAGGTTGTCCCTCACTTCAGCACCCCTTACAGGGCCAGTTAGCCACTATCCATAGACAAGACACCAGTTTATCCTAGAACACAAGGGTGAGGGTGAAGCTTCCCCTGGACCACATCTGATCTCATCTCCCATCTCCAAACACCCACAGATTTAGGCTCTGGTGATTAGTGTTCTCTATGTGTTCCTTCTGGAGATTTTTCTTGCATATTTGTATGTGCCTATGTGTAGATGGGTGAATTCAAGTGTGTATTTAAAAAGATATTTATTGTGGGTGCCTGGGTAGCTCAGTGGGTTAAGCCTCTGCCTTCAGCTCAGGTCATGATCTCAGGGTCCTGGGATCAAGCCCCATATCGGGGCAGGGAGCCTGCTTCCCCCTCTCTCTCTACCTGCCTCTTTGCCTAATTGTGTCCTCTTTCCCTGTCAAATAAATAAATAAAATCTTTTAAAAAAAAGACACTTGTTGTATTTTATCAATAAACTTAAAAGTTTTTCCATAGCTGTCAAGTTTTGGGTTATTCCAGTCATCATATTGGAAGCAGAAGTTACCTTTTTGTTTGGGTATTTTACCACCTATTTGTATCCCCCAGTGTTCCCTTCCTCTTCTGGGGTTCCTGAATTCAGGTGTTGACTCTAAATGGGAACAGGCAAGTAAGCATCTGTGGTGATTCTGTCCGGAGAATGTGCTCACTTTGGACTCTCCTGGTTTAGGATATATATCCCAGTTATATTCCCTGAAGAGAAACATCCCAGTTACTCCACCTTTGCAGTATTTCCTTATTTGCCCATTTTTAGTCTCTAATCCTGTAAATGATGACCCATTGATGATAAAGTCAAATAAGTAAGTATGGGAAGAAGGCAGGATGCCTTATTTTCTTTCTGCTCTCAGGAGACTCCATAGCTGACCCCCTTCTTAGACCCAAAGTAGGGTTCATATCCTCCTCTCTCTCTATGTTACTACTTATGGGAGAAATTGTGAGAAGTTTTAACAGCACAGTCTTTGGAGTCATATTGGCTTGACTATTAACATCTTCAAGTCCTAGTTTCTTTCTTACCCCTAGCTTTATTGAGGTGTGGTTGACAGACAAAATTGTATGTATTTAAAATGTGCAATCTCATGATTTAATATACATTACAAAATATTTTTCATACTCAAATTTGCACATCATTACTTCACATTTGCTTTTTTTTTTGTGAGAACACTTAAGATCCAGTCTCTCAGCAACTTTCAAGTATACAATACAGTATTATTAATGATTGTCACCATGCTATATATTATCTTTGGAACTTACTCCTGTTCTAGCTGAAAGTTTGTGCTCTTTGACCAACATGTTTCCATTTCCTCCACCCCTCAGCTCTGGCAACCATCATTGTCCTCTCTGTTTCTGTGAGTTTACAAGTCCTAGTTTCGTTATCAGCAATAGCTGGAGACATTTTTGAGGCCTGAGGTGTGATGTAATGGTTACAAAGGACTAAGTAGATAGCTCAGCCTATAATACCTCTAGATCAATGTTAGCTATTATAATTCATTAACACTGTTGACATCCCAAGTAAATAGTATGTAGCAGAACATTAAATAATGTTAGGTCACACAATAACCCAAACATTCCTTCTATGATCTAGAAGGCCTTCTGCACTCGGAACCCCATTGTGCCCCCACTGTGGTCAGCCAGCTTATTATCACGAGTCAGACTTTTATGTGTTAAGCCATTCGGTTGATTCTCACTTGGATGTTATTAATGCTGCATCTGGAGTGTGGACAGTGTATCTTTAAAAGATTGCAGGCTACTATTTATGCACAAGTCACTATGAAAAAAAATTGCATTGTGTTGTAATAAAAGAACCCTCTCAACCAGAACTGAAGTGTTGTTTCCACAACACTGAAAGAGAGACTAAACGAAGTAAACTGGAAAAGCTGCTTGGTGTTGTGTGAGCGGTTCACATTGTTTTCCTTTTTTTTATTGTACTGTTTTACCACTGGCAATCAGTGTGGGGCCTTCACTTATGAAAATATAGCTGTTGGCAGTTTAGGCTCAATTTCATTCTCAAGCTGTCATAAATGATCACATGGGAAGATAATACTTGATGGGAATTTTGTTTTCTTTCCTTTTTTTTTTCCCCCTTATATTTTTCTTGGAGGCAACTTGTTAGAGAAGTGAGCAGATAAGATTGAGATCTATGGTATAGTACAATGCTTGGAAAACACACATACATTCTCAGAAATTCTGTTCGCACAGCAAAAAGATAAAGGCAGGGTCCTAATTGAATTAAAGCATTTGCCATCATTCCCACTTGCTCCCTACTATTATCTTCATAGATTTCTTGAAGAAGAGCAGAAATAACGAAATTTTGTTCAATATATTACCTTGCTGGCGGCAGATCTGCGGTTTTCTCAGCCCATTTTCTAATAAAGACTGAATTCATGCATTGTTGCCACGGATATGTAACCTGAATTGAATGAAGACTTCAGACCTAAATTCTGGTTTTATAGCACACACAGTTTAAAAGAGGAAGCAATCAGATCTATGTAGAAAGTGGGACATTCTAAAGGACATTTGGCCTGATCTCTTCAGTAAGTCATTGTCATGAGAAAAATGAGGGGAAGAATAAACAGCAAATAAAAAAAATATGGTACTTCTCTGGACCCTGGCTTGATCAAACCACTATTTTCAAGAAACTGTGGAAATTCAGTACAAACTAGGTATCATTTTAATGAAGGAATTCTTTTGAATTTAGGTAGGTATCATAATGGTATTGTGATTAGGGAGGAGAAATAGCCTTACTGTTTTTTCTAAGGACTGCACACTGAAGAACATAAGGAAGAAATGTCATCATGTCTATTATTTACTTTATAAAATAAACAATAAGCATCAAAATAATACATGAAGCAAATACTGCAAAATGTTAAAAATGGTTAAATTGGGGTATTGAGCTTACAGGATTCATTATACTTAATGCTCTATTTTTCTGTAAGTTTGGACATTTTCTCAATATGAAAAAATTTCATGATACTTTTCCTTTTAATAACAGAGAGTGCTTTTTATCATTTTTTTTTCTGAGAAGAAAATTCATAATACATAAAACACAGACGTATTGAAATAGATTAAACAAAAGTTGATGTAAGGATGTAAATGTCCTCAAAGCAGAACTTCATGATATGCCATTACATATTTAGAAATAGTTGTCTTTAATTTTTAAAAGGACATTCAGCTTAGGATGGGGATGCCTTTTCTAGGTATAGCGACGAGGAAGATCAATTTAATATGGTTCTTGTAATAAAAGGAACTCTAGAGAATGTCAGACCACAAACTTGGTAGAGGCAGTCAGCCCAGTGCAGAGGGAAGAACACAGGACTTGCCTCCACATGGCGCTGAATTTGACTACTGACTATTATTTCTTAGCAGTATGAACTTAAACAGTTTTCTTAGGTGTGTCTCAGATGTCTCCTCTGCAAACTGGGGACAAGAAAATTTTCTTTCCAGGGAGTGTTAGTATTTAGTGAAATAATACATGAGAAGAGTTTAGCACAGAGATGTGTGAAATAAAACTCCTCTGTCTCTGTTACTATGATTAGAGGTTTATCAGCAGTGAGTAGAAGAAAAGTGATAAGGAACTCAGCAGCGGTGAGATTTTAGCTGAGCGTTGACTAACAGAGTGGACAGTAAGACCTGAAAATGGCAGCAGAGGGAGCATTCCAGGTGCATTGAAGGGATAGAGCTGGTACCAGCAAGTGACTTGGTCGAAATTCAGTATAAGCTTCTGGGAATGGAGTAATGGAAAAATGGCTTGGGACCTAATTGTTAGAGCTTTTACTTGTTGGTCCATGAAACTTGAACTTTATTTTGGATGCTATGTGAAGAAGCATTGAACGGTTTCAACAAGCTTGGACATAGTCAGAGGTGTGCTTTGCAAGGATCGATCTGGCAACTGGGTTCATGTTGCTCCTGGCAAGTCTGAAGGCTAGGATCCTGTGCAGAATCTTCTGATCTGCTGCTTAACAGTCATTCCCCTTCTTTGTTACAGGACTCTGATTTTGTTGGGGTTGGTGATGCAACCTCATGAAAAGGAAGAAGCAATTAAAAAAAAAAAAAACATATTTGCCACATTTTACTTTGAAATAAAGGGTGGCATTGTTTAGTTTTGGCCAGTGAAGTAGAAGTTGAAGTCATAGGGTGAATCTTCCAAGAATGTGCTTCAAGAGTAGGAGGTAGCCTTAGGCAGTTAAACTGCCAAAGGCCCTAAGAGTGTAAGTATGGAAAGCCAGCAGTGTCTTGGGCTCCTTATGATACTGTGAAGCTATTAGACTCTCCCACACTGCCAACTGTTGGCCCTGTTGTTAAATGAGAGAAAGTTGAGGTGCCTGAGTAGCTTGGTCAGTTGAGTGTCTGGCTCTTGATCTCAGGCTCGCGTCTTGATCTCAGGGTCGTGAGTTCAAGCCCTGTGTTGTGCACATGCTGGGCTCCACCCTGGGTTTCATGCTGGGCATGGAGCCTACCTTAACAAAAAAAATCCTTGTCTTCCTCTGCCACACCACCCCCTACTGCCCTGCCGTCATGCTGATTATATGACCAAAGTTTGTGTTACGTACAGCTGAATTCAATCTGCAACCGATAGAAGCAACACTCAGGAAGTTTTACAAGGTGAGGAGCAAATGAGAAGCCATAGGGAGCTGGACTGTGGTCATGGCAGCATCAGTCGAAATGGAGAAGAATGGTAACCAGGAGACACACTGGGGATAGACATCCTGAAACAACTACAATTACAGACTCGATGTGTGGCTGGAGGGAAAGAGAGGAATTCAGTATGACTCACAAGATAAAGCTTGGGTGTTCAAGAAAATGGTGACATTGTCAACAACCCAGAGGTAGCTGTAGGAAGACAGAGCTTGAGTGGCGAATAAATGAAAATATAGTAAATTTTGAATGAGCAAATTTGACTCCTGAAGGAAAAGTCTAGGTAGTCCAAGTGCTGAATCAGAAATATGGACTCTCAAGCCCTTAGATTTTTAGGAAGGGGAGATTGGGGTCAGGTAAGGGGTCTTCTATTCCATTGTAGGGTTTCTTTTTACACTTCCCAGTATGAAGAAAGACCATAAGCATGGGTCAGGATTTTTAGCCATGGGTTTAAACTACATCTGCGAAATATATCATCATCTTCTCTGGGGCACAACATCTAGAAGAATGCCTTGCTTAGCTAAGGCATAGATCTGCTCTGAGAGTAGAACGTGGGCTAGGTGACCTCTGGATGTGCTTTATGGTTCGGTGATTCTATAATTATCTCAGGCTTCAAATCACTTTCTAGGGAACAGCAAATAATTCTTACTAATAAAACACAATTTGAAACTGGAACTGAAATTACACATTTTCAATAAAGCGTTGTAATAAAGTTAGTGACTGGAGACTCCCCCTAGGAATAAAGAGTGAAATGTATTGGTTGGCCACCCGTGCAAGGCAAAGCTAAAGTCTACATTGCTTCATCATGTGCAAGATGTGGATGCTCTATATAAGTTTTAAATATAAACCTGACGGTAAATGAAAGAGCCAAAAGGACATTGTTATTTCACCATGGAATCTGCGCAATATCAATGGGTGCTCTAAAGTGTAAATTCTGCATCAACCCCACTGAGAAACTGCTGCCTACTTCTAGTTCCCAGGTTTCCTTTCTATCTGAAACCTCTTTATTGGTACAGGGGATGGAAATTCATCTCTGGGTTCTTTATAATCTTACCAACAATAAGAGACCAGTGTTATTAGAAAAAGGTAGTAAGATACGGGGAGCTTTATACCAATGTTTCCTTTAAATTCCCCCAGATTCAGAGCAGCCATTATTTGGGCAATTTGGTTTTTCGGAGACCTCAGCCTATGACAGAGAGCAATTATGAACATAAATTATTTATGGCACACTTATTGTTTCCTTAAGAATTCTACTTCCCACAGAAGCACAGTGCTCGTGATCTCAAGTGTAGGCTCATACAAATATTAAAGTGCAGTGATTTCCCAAAGTGTCTTCAGGTAGTAGGCATTCCTCCAAAAATTATGCCATGGTCACATAAATTTGGGCTGTTCTTTGAAACATAGCCTTTAAGTCTCTATTTTGCAGTTCTTTTCAATACCTTTATAGAGTCCTATGATCCCCACCCCTCTCTCAAGGAAGGAATAGAAGTAGCGTTTCCAGTGGTATTACATCTTGGAATTATTTTAACAAGAATATTAGGGATAGAGTACAGTCGATGTTTTCTTTTTAGGTGAGACCAAGTTCTTCCCCCCATTTTGGAAACTCTCCTCCATAACCTCGCTCCCATTTAAGCTACAGGTGATAATGTTTTCAGTCCATGTGGATCAAAGAAGCAACGGAAGCCTGTCTGGACACACAAAAGAACAGCACAGACACAGAAGCTGGAATGTGCAAGCTGGTGCACTAGCATAGGGAGGTGTGTTTCCGAATCATACTAATAAGCTTTTAATGGTTTAGGAATCTTTGTTCAATACATATGTGTGTTTGAACAAAGTATATTTAAATGGTATTATACAATTCATAACACTATGCAGTAGTGTTTTTACATTTGACGTTATGCTTGCATATGTATGTGTAATTATTTTATTTTACTTTTATTAAGCAAGATTTAGCCTTATTTTGTAAACATTATCCTTTACTTGAGACACATTTTGCCATGTTGTTGCATGGCTGTATTTATGCCTGGATAAGCTCCCACTGAGTTGACATATGAGAGTTTGCTTTCCTCTTCTCATGTGATTTAGGTAATTACCATATATTTTTGGCCATTATAAATGAGTAAGAAAAGAAGTAAGTAAATGATACAATTTAGGGTATTTGTATCTGAAATGAAGAGAAAGACTCATGAACCATGGCTTATAAACCATAAGGATTATTTGCTATTTACATAAACCAATACCTGTTTGGCTATGCAGAAATGCTTGGGATCAGAGTCAGCTTCTTTGTGATTCTTCTGGGCTTTTCCTCATGCTGACAAGGTGACTGCAGCTGCTTCAAACATCACATCATCATGGGGCAACCTTCAAGACAGATGGAATAGGGTGGGGTTGACAGCGTTTTTCTTTATGGCTCTCTTTTTCAGAGAGAACACCTCTCCCTAGGAGCTTATGGTGGACTCCACTTTAGATTTTAGTAGGCAGAATCAGGTGATATGTCCAAACAAGACTCAGCTCTGCAAAGAATAGGATTATCATGATTGATAATTACTCCGTTCTAGGACTGGGCACATCATTCCCCAAACCACAGTAGATTTCACCTGGCAAAGAACAAGTGGAAATGGTGGTGTATTAGTCATGGTTCTTCAGAAAAACGGAACCACTGGGAGATACGGTTCTATAGATCTGTGTATTATCTATCTATATTATTTATTATAATGAGTTGGTTCACTTAATTATTCCTGTCATCAAGTCCCAAGGTCTACAGGGTGAATTAGCAAGCCTGAGACCTAGGAGAGCTGATAGTTTAGGTCTGACTCCGAAGGCCTTAGAACCAGGGAGGGACAGTAGTGTCATACCATTCTGAAGACTGACAGACTTGAAACCAGGCAGAGCTGAATTTTCAGTTCAAGTCTAATGGCAAGGATAAAAGCTGATGTGAGTGGGAAGGCCAGCAGGCAGAAGTCACTCTTACTAGAGACAAAGGTCAGCCTTTCATTTTTTGGTTTTATTTTGTTTTGTTTTGTTTTTTCCTTTAGGCCTTTCATTGGTTAAACCAAACTAGGCCCACCCATGTTATGGAGGGTAATCTGCTTACTGGATCTACCAATTTAAATGTTAATCTCATTCCAAAACACCCTTACAGAAACCACCAGGATAATGTTTGACTAAAGATCTGGGCACCCCATGGCCCAGTCAAGCTGATACATAAAATTGACCATCACAAGTGGTTAGGTAGGCAGCCAACAAGGTCTGCTTTAGGGATAAGGAATATAATTATGTAGCTTTTTGGGTGTTTTTAATAGCATTATGTTTTCAAAGAATGGGCTAATGTGTCCAGTTGGTGGGAAATATTTTTTAACATTTTTGATACGTATTTTCCAACTGCTTTCTTAAAATACTTAGTAATTTGTGTAGTCTCTAGCAGTGCTTTAGAATATGTTTCTTACATTAGCCTCAGGGTTAGCTTTTTTTTTTTTTTTAAGGTTTTGGTCATTAGGTATAAATCATTACTTATTGTTGTTTTAATTTTCACTTATTTTGATAAATAGGATAAATTTTTGTATTTCCTGTATTATGCATTTCTCTAATGAAATCTCAGCAGTACTCAAACATTTTATAGGTACCTTATGTATTTTATATATAAGTATATAACATATAAAAATATATATTTATCTCTATTATCTCTTTTCCTATATGTGTCTTTTCCATAAATTCTTGTTTTCTTTCTTTTCTTTTAAAGATTTTATTTATTTGAGAGAGATGTTGGGGGGTGTGGGGGAGGGGCAGAGGGAAAGGGAAAAGCAGACGCCCAGCTGAATAGGGAGCCCTACTTGGGACTTGATCCCTGGTACCTGGAATCATGACCTGAGCCAAGGCAGACGCTTAACTGACTGAGCCCCCCTGCCCCCCCCAGGAGCCCCCCTTTCTTTCCTTTTATTTAAATGTTGTTACTTTTTTTGGTACACAAATGTTTTAATTTTCTTAATCTTACCCATTTTGATCTTTTCTTTTATAATTTATCTTTTTATTGTAATCCTCTTGTTATGATAGATACTTTACCTTTCTTGTGATTTAATTTTAATCTGCTTAGAATTCGTTTGGAGCACAGCATAGTTTCCTTAATGTCATTTATTAAAGGAAGACTCCCATTGCATTTATATGGTTATTTTATGTTTTATAGATGTTTTGGATTGAATTGTGCATCCCTGCCCCTCCAAATTCACCCTTAGAGGCCCTAAGCATCAATGTAACTCTTCATGGAGATAAGGCCTTTGGATGGTAATTAAAGTTAAATAAGATCAGGGTGGGGCCCTCATCTGATTGGACTGGTGTCCTTATAAGAAGAGTGAGAAACAAAGATCTGTTTCTTCATACAGAGAAGAAGCCAGATGAGGATACAGAGAAGGTGGTCAGCTATAAGTTAGGAAGACAGGTGTAAATAGAAATCAACCCTGACTGTACCTTGATCTTGGCTTTCTAGTCCCCAGAATTGTAAGAAAATAAACTTCTGATGTATAAGCCACCCAGTCTGTAGTATTTTTTAATATGGCAACCTGAGCAGACTAATAGAGTAACATTCTTGGGTTTATTGGAATCTTTTCTTGAGAGTTACTATTGTTTCTGTTAATATATTCTAGTAATAGAAATCTCAATTTATATAAATATATATGTAAATACAGAGTACCATCACGAGAAATTTTGATTTAAAAAAAATTTTTTTAAAGATTTTATTTATTTGACAGAGGGAGATCACAAGTAGGCAGAGAGGCAGGCAGAGAGAGAGAGGAGGAAGTAGGCTCCCTGCTGAGCAGAGAACCTGATGCAGGGCTGGATCCCAGGACCCTGGGACCAGGACCCAAGCCAAAGGCAGAAGCTTAACCCCTTAAGCCACCCAGGCGCCCCAAGAAATTTTGATTATTATTTTTATATTTTTGTAGTCTGCCCTTTATATAATATTGGCTATAAATATATGCTGGATGTAGAGTTATACTTTAGAATATGGTCTGTTTGTTCTTATCAGTTTCTCTGTTGGTATCTAGCACAAAGCCTCATTGAGTAGATTAGAAATCAGAGTTTCTTGGTTCATCTAGTGTTAGGGGCCCATATGGTTCCAGCCTGTCTTGGAGCAGGAGATAGAAAATGTGAACAAGATTGGGTGAGGAGGGGAGGTAGAGTTCTGTAGGATCTCTCTGGGGACAAATCTGACTAAGCTAAGAGTTGGCATTTGCAATTATCATTCTAAATAAAGTGAAAACAAAATGCAACTAATCAGCATTTTGATTCTACAATACACCTAAATATTTTCTTACCATAAGTTCTACCCATAAATAACGGTATATGGGTAAACATTTTAAACACCATTTTAAAAATATGCCAGTGATTTTTAATAGTTTGTTTAGCAATTACCTGAGTTCTTATTAAATGCAAGATTCTCTGGGAGATAAAACATGAATTTGATGTTGCCTTAAAAATTGTGTCTCTGCTCTTCATAGGATCCACTCTTTTGTCCGAATTGACTGAACAATTAAGCTCAACTGCAGACTGATTTTATCTTTTCTTCAATAGCTTTGATTGAATAATCCATCGATCTGTCAGCTTTGCATAGATACAGCCCCAAATAAATTTCCCGCTCTGGAGAAATTGAGCTTAGGCTGTTCATTACCAATTATAGAATGAGTTTCCAAAAGCGAATAGAAAGAGCCAGCATTTATGAATTTTATTTTACTTTAAATCAGCAACTATGATAACAAAAACAAAGACACTTAGGAGCATTTGGGAGGTACGCCTCCATTCTTGGATACCTTTTAGTACCCTCTCGGAAGTGTGAATGGTGCAGAAGGCCTGGTTGCCACTTCTGAGTGTTGCACGTGCATGATGCATTTTATGCTGAGGACATTCTGGAAAGAAGTCATTGTTTCCCCATTAGTATCAGTCTCTTCACTCTTTGATTTTCTTCTTTCACCACACGAAGGACTCTTGGATGCTGTTTTTGTCCAAACAAGGTTCAGCAGATCCCTTTCTCCAGTCTGGTGTCTGGGTCATCTAGATACTTCCATGTCAATAGAGCTCCCTTCACTAGGGCTGAGTAAGCATGGCTTCATATTTTTGGGACTCTAGGGTAGATTATGACTCAAGAGACAGTAAGTCCAAATATAGGAAATTAATAGGACAGAATGGAATTTTTTGTTGTTGATCAGAGCTTAACTAAATTTAGTAGTGATCCCTTGAGGAAGAAAGAAAGAAAAAAAATCCTAATTCAACACCCAATTATTTTTAAAAAAGGATCTAAAGACATAGCAGGAAATTAGACCAGCCAGTTTGACATCAGTTAAGTCTCAGAAGCATTTTAAAAAAGATCAAATGCTGGAACATTTAAAAAGCACAGCTTGATAACAGTCAATTAAGGTAGCCTCAGGATGTGGCCAGGAGATTTTAGTAATTTGTGTGTGTACAGCATGGGTGGAAAATCTGAAAGGCATTGCCATAAGAATCAAGCAAAACAGAGTAAAAATCATAAAGCAGGATATGGCTATTTGACAAAGTTCCCCCCCACCCCCAGGGTTTTTTTTCCTTTTTACTTAATAACCGAAGCATGGAATCCTGGGGACGAAAAGAGCCTGGCAGATTGAATTAATAGTTTAGTAAACTTGGGTATATATGAATTTCAATTTTAAATCTTTGGCAACTTAGTTTTGTGTTCCAACCACTGTTATTCAGTGATACTAAGATTTTGGGGGTAATTGGATCTGGTTATGATAGTATCATTCATTGCATTGCTTTTCAAAGTGTGGCCCATGGGCTGATGCCGTTTTATGACTATTATCTTCAGCAAGGTAAGTACAGAAATTGAGAGTATTTAGAAACTTTTATTAGCAGTGTGACTAACTACTTTCCTAAAAAACACAGGCTTGAATTTTATATGTCTTTGCTTTTTTAAAGAAAGTCAGTCATAACAATTAATTTTATTATGTTTTATAAAATTGTGTGTCTGTGCCTTGTTGAAATAAGAAAGAAGCCCTCCTCCACAAATAAGTTTGAGAAACACCAATGAAGACCTTTTTAAAAGAAATGGCATTTAAAGTGTGATGTCTACCGTGTTATTAGAAAATACCAACCTATTTTCCTTGTAGTGAAAAACATCCAAGCACAATTACCTCAAATACATTTGTAAATGGCTTTCAAAAATAGATATTTGAGGGCGCCTGGGTGGCTCAGTTGGTGAGCATCCAGTTCTTGATTTTGGCTCAGGTCACGATCTCAGCATCCTGAGACTGAGCCTCACATTGGCCTCCCCACTGGGTGTGTAGTTTGCTTAAGATTCTCTCTCCCTCTGCCCTTCCCTGGCTTCTCTCTCTCCCTCTCAAATAAAAAAAGGAAAACAAAGTTGACGAAACTCATTGGGTTAAAATATTATGGGATCTGGGATAAGTCTTTCGTTGTGAGCTGTAGCCGCAGCTAAAACTACAGTGAGTAGAAAGGTAGATTGGCTGCCTGTTCTGATTCTTCAGGCCTTCCCTGTGTTAGAAATACACGTGTCCTTTGCCATGTGATTTTGCGTTTCCTACCAGTATACGTCCAGTCTCTTACTCCGCCCCGTTGATACTGGGTTTCACTGGGTGACCTGGCCTGTAGAATATGAGTGGGCATGCCAGTGTCCCCAGGTTCTGAGACAGGGCCTTCACAGGCATTGTATACTTCCTCCAGCTCTGGCTGGTTTGTGTGACCATCTTGGTTAAGGGCATGCTGCCAGCTCTCTGAGGCTCCTTCGGCATGGCTCCTGGAAGGAGACAGGTCAGAGCTAAACCTGAACCAGGGCTTAGAGCCAAGCCAGCCACACTGCAGCCAGAGGTAGAGTCATCCCTGCCAACTTAGTGTCCCATAGGCTAGAAAAACAGCTGCTTATTGTTGTAGGCCACCTAGTTTTGGTTTTCTACACAGCATCGTTGCAGAAATCACTGGTCAGCACAGTGGGTCGTGACACGTTCCATCGTCAATGAATGGCATTCATTTTACCTTTCCAGCCTGGAAGCCTCTTCTGTATGTCCTTTTCCCAAATTCAGCTACCTATTTGACATTTGAACTTTCCATCACTAATGGACAGCTCAAGTGTAACATATTCAAACCTGAACTCTTTTTTTTTTTTAAAGATTTTATTTATTTATTTGACAGAGAGAAATCACAAGAGAGGCAGGCAGAGAGAGAGGAAGGGAAGCAGGCTCTCCGCTGAGCAGAGAGCCAGATGCGGGGCTCGATCCCAGGACCCTGAGATCATGACCTGAGCTGAAGGCAGCGACTTAACCCACTGAGCCACCCAGGCGCCCCTCAAACCTGAACTCTTGATTCTCCCCCTCCCCGTCCCAATCACAACGTACTCCACTTCCTGGGAGATGGCAGCTCTGTTCTATCCGCCACTTAGACCAGGGCCTTTGGCATCATCTTTGAGTTCTTACTTGTCTAGTGGGGTATGAAATACATTGAAATACATCCTTAATCTGACCATGTCTCCTCTCTTCCCCTGCAAGTTCCCCAAGAAGCACTCCTTAGCTGGTCTCCCCCCCCCCCCCAAACTTTTTAGTTCTGAGATCTCTTCTGTCCACGTACCAGCTGGGTTAGCCTTTATAATAAAAATCATGTCATCTGACTCTTCTTCCTTGAGCCCTCTCTTCCCTTCTCAGTTCAGTCAGAGATCCTTGCCAAGTCACTGTCATGGCCTAGCTGGCCCTCCCTGTCCTAGTCCCAACTGTTGTTCACATCTCACTCCCTGTCACTTGCTCCCCTTTTACTACACATTAGCTGCCTGGCCTCCTTGCTTTCCATAAGTACACCAAGTATGTTTCAATGGAAGACTTTGTCCTTGGAATGCTCTCTTCCCAGGTGTCTGCAAGTTTTGCTTCCTTAATCCCTCTGGAAATCTCACATCACGTTTGCCCTGGCCCCATCTGGAATAATAACTACTACTCCACTGCTTGCTGTCCTTTTCTTTCAACTTATTCTTGATCTTAGTGCCCACCCGTCTGGCACATTATTACTTACGCATTTATCTTCTGTCTCCGCTCACCGGAATGGAAATGCACTGAAAAGCAGGCACCGGCCTTCCCGTGGCTGGATTTCTAGGATCAGGTACAGCACCTGGCACGTGGAAAATGCGTAGAAAGATATTACGCAGTGTCTGTTGGTGAAAGCATGAATTCGATGTCTTTGGAAAAACGTGGCCTTGCTAGGCCCTAAGTGTATAAAGTGTGAACAGGTATTCAGATGCTGACTGATGAGAGCAGAGAGTAAAAAAGGCTCAGCTTCCTGTTCTAATAAGAAGTTGATGTTGGCCATATAAGAAGATCTTTTGATCATGGATTATTAAAGAATAAAAGCACTTGGTTAAAATTAGTCCGGTGGAGGAGGGCATTTTAATTTTACCATTGAACACAGGGAAGTAAGTTACATTTGGGATTTTTAATTTGTATGGATTATTCTGTAAGGATTTGCAGTCCATTTTTGAGCAAGTTTAGTTATAGAGCTTGCTCAGATATCGAAGGTGAGAAAGAATCAGGGATCATTAGAACCGTTTTTATTCGAGGGGGAAAAAATACCTTCTCCCTCCATGGAAACTTTGTGGAACTATGGGAAGGCGAGGTTGGCCAGGTAGGAGGTGGTGACTGTCACTCGCTGATTTTGCCCACGCTAGCAGTTTTCTGGCATTTCAGCAGCACACCGTTTTGGTGAGGACTCTATATGTTATTTCAGCAGCAGAATCTCTGCCAAGATCACGAAGCGAGTGCAAACTCCAGGAAATCTTGTAAAAGAAGCAAAAATGTTGTCATATGCTTGGATGTCAGATCAGCTGAGGCAAAACTGCAGCCTACCTAGACCAAAGTCTTACCAAGTATGGTAATTCTGGGGCTTCCATCAGAAGTTGCTGCTCAGAGGTGACAAAATTTCTAACATCATTTCAGAATCTACTCTGTATTAGACGTGTGTGCACATATCAATACTTTAGTGACATTGAGTGTTACATAGGACTCTGTTCACAGATATATATTACAAAAGGGCAAAATTAAGGGGAAGAATGACACCCTGTCTTTAGAAAAATAAAAAAGATCTTCATTTTATTCTAGTTTATTTTGTCTTCAGTGAACAGAAAAAAAATGTTGAATTTTATCTAGGGAAGAAAAGGGATGTAAATAACACTTGTTAAATAACTCTGATGTGCCAGGCACAATGCTAGGAAATTCACATACGCTTTCTAGCTCTAATATAAATTTGTATCTTGTGTGTAACCGGTTTTAAAGATTAGAGGATTTTGGAGTCCAATATTCTCAATGTTTCTTAGGGTGAAGAGGAGACAAAAGCAGGTTTCCTCAGACAGGCTAGCTGAGACACAGAATTTTAAGTATTTTGCTTAAAACAACACAGCAAGGCCAGAGTAGGGCAAGGAAATTATTTTACTCTCATTCGGGATAGAAGCTTTCATTTAAGTATCAGCTGTTTCTGTAAGTTTCATGGACAATTTATATCTGACTTTTAAGCAATATTACAATGTAGATTGTTCTGCGTGGTGAATATTCAGTAAAACAGTTCTTAACTCCCTCAGAGAAGGAACTATAAATGATTCAGGAGCATCACCTTGATTTTTTTCCCCCTTTTGGCTTTTTCTCCTTGTATTGAGAAGGGCCCTTCGAAGCAAAGCTTAGTGACCGTATCTTTTTCTCCAATGAAATGCCACTTCTTGAATTTTTTTTCCTTCCATCTGCTTCAGTTATATGTGATCTTCCTGCAGTCTTTTCTTAAGTACTATGCAGTATTTGAAAATGAATTGAATCCTGAAAGTTTTCTTCTTTATTTTTTTCCCCCTGGTAACTGCACAAATCCCATTAAGCGTTCTGTTATTCCCTAGGGGTTGAGTGATTTATTATCCTGACCCTGCTGGTCAGATAAGCCAAAACCTAACTCAGAATGAACAACTGTCTCTGTTTCTTTGAGTGATGGGCACAGAATTTTAAATAATGGTTGGTGAACGGGGGAAAAAAACAAGAAAGAAAAATGCACAATTTTTACTCGGTATTAGCTATGGGGTACTGTAGGCAGAGAATTTTTTCTTCTCCTGTCTGAAAATACTGTGTGCATTTTTTTTATTGGAAATTAAGCCACTTTCACTAAGGAAATACATTAAGTTAGTAAATAATATAACCCTCTAAAATGTTTTTACCCAGAGTTTTTATTCTCTCTTTTGTTTGTATTTAATTTGTTTGGTCTCAGTTTTTCCTAAGTTAGGGTGAAGGGGACCAGTAAGTAGTTTCTGGTTTCATTTGTGGAATCATTCGTCAGAGATTCCGGTTATTTACCTTATGCCAGGTTCAGTGTTGGTGCTTGAGAAAACAGTTGGGAGAATAGGCACTGCCGGTAAGGCCCGTGACCAAACAAGTCATGGGACCACATAAGGCCACAGAGACTCCGTCTTGCCCTGGGGTGGGGCAGCCACGGAGACCCAGACAGCCTGGAGTGGGGTCAGAGAAGAGAGCTTCAGCACTACTGGAGTCTCAAGACAGGCCTCGCAGAAGATATGATAGTGGAGCTAAATCTTGAAATATGTTTGCACAGTGTTAAGATAGAAGATTGTTGCTAGCTGAGAGAGGTAACCGTGCACAGTCCAGGAGAACAGCTCAGGTCTGGGTTAGAGAGAGATGCAGGCATCACCAGTGTGTAGGTAGTGCAGTGACCCAGGAGGGTGTGCAGTACAAAGTGAGGACGTGAGAGCTCAAGGGGCATCTCTTGCAGGGCGGGGTGGGGTGCGTCGGCGGGGTGGGGTGCGTCGTCGGGGCGGCGGGGGAGCAAGAGGTGGGGAGCCACAAGTGGGCATGGAGAGGGCTCACATGGAAAACTCAAACAGCATGTACAGAGAAGTAGAGCACCCTGAATGATATCAGAGCTTAATAATCAAGCTTTTCATTTCAAAGAATCTAGACTAAGCCACATCCTGTGGTTTTATCTTCTAGGCTACTAGTTTCCTGAATAGAGTAGGTTACTAATACGAAAATACCTAAGGGACATGAATTACTAAACACTATTTTATTTAAATTAGTTTCAATGGCACACACACAGGAACACCTTTTGGAAACATTTAAATTTAAGATAAGATATAAAGGCATTTGACAACAATAAGACACAATTATCTATCAGACTGGCAAAGATGATAGAGATTGATGGTACCCACATGTTTAGAAGGACGTCTTGCAAAGGCCATGAAAATTTAAATGTGCTTACCTCTGACCTTGAAATTCTACTTTCAGGAATTGATTTTAAGGAAATAGTGTATATTCATTCTTTGTCCAATTAAGAGAAGATTATTCAAATAAATTATGTTTCATTGTACAACAGAATATTCCACTGAAAAAGATGAGCCAGAAATACATTTATTGACATATAAGGATGTCCTCATTGCTAATTGCTAATAGCAGGTTGTAAATGACCTCTGTAAGTCACCCTGTTTTTAATAAACATATAGAAAGAGGCTGGAAAGATCTACATCAAGATGTTAGCTATATTCATCCCTGGTGAATCATTGCTAGATGATTTTCACTTTTCACTTAGTAATTTGATAGCATTTTGTAGTGTGTGTTTTTGTTATTTTTACAATGAGTATGTATTATTTTCAAACCCTGATAAAAACACTTCCAGTTAAACTATCATGTCACTGACTTGGAAGTTACATTGGCCTTGCTAGTGGAAAGAGACTAGTGCTTTGCCACCTTTGATGTGCATAGGGTTCAGCAGATCTAAGGTGGGACCTGGCACTCTGCATTTCTCACAAGCCCTCAGGCATGGCCAGTGTTGCTGTTTGTGGACCACAGTTTGAATAGCAAATTCTCAACAAACTATAAAAAGCCTGTGTTGCAAGATTTCATTGTTTTTGTTGTGCCTATTTTATTCCAGGTGGAAATATGCATGGAGTAATAAGGGACTTCTGGAAAACAAAACAGGAATAGCTTTTAACGTTCCGTGGCTCTCTAAACTATTAGAATAAATGGAATCCATCTTCATCTTGTCCAGAGATTCAAGATATCCTCCAGAATTCATGGTTGTCCTGGGCCTCCTCATCTCAGGGGAGGGCCTTCCTCGCAAAAACAGCTTGAGAAACCATCCCCATGTGAAGCTTACCACTCATAAATTGCTTTTCCTTAAAATACTACATTAGTGATTTTCTCTGATAAAATAATCAATGCTTACATATAAATACTTTTTTGACTTTTTGGCCTTTTCTGAATTGCTTAAACTTTTTAACATGTCTACCAGTTATTAATTCTTAAAAAAAAAAAAAAGAATAAAGCAGCAAATTCAGTCCAGACAAGGTCAAGAGAGAGGGCATTTTTCAAAATGAGTCTGACTTTACTACTAGCATAGCTCTCTACTCAGGCTTTAGTCACATTTTTCCCCTGTTCTTAGCTTATTGGGCCAACACAAGTTTTAGCAAGTCAGTTAAAGGGCTAATGCAATTTTAAAAAGAGAAGAAAAATTACCAAACTAATCCTGTCAGCCTGTTTGACTAATCAACCAAAATTTCTTTTATATTGTTCTTGTTAATGAGCAGACTAATAGAGCAGTTGATAGGAACAGTATTTTGGAATGTCTAGTTTTGGTATTAGCAAAGGGCACGACTGTGGCAATATGCCATGTATTTCTTTATTGTTAATTCATTTATTTGATGTGGCCTGTTCTGCTAGAACTTGGGTTTCTTTAATGCAGATTATGTCAGGAGAAGCAGATTTACTCTAAAGCTAAAAAAGCATTGTATTCACCTGATGGGTGAGTCTTTGCAAAATTTACTAGAATAAGGTAATTTAGCCTACATAAATTTTCTCTCTCTCTCTCTCCCCCTCCTCCTCCTCCCCTCTCCCTCCTATAAGATTTCTTGCAGAAGTATTCAATAGCTGAGCAACCCGTGAGATTGGGGGGCTGGTGGATAATATCCAGAAGATACCATTAACAGCAATTCATTGAGAGCTAGAGCTACATTTTAAAAGACTTAATGACTAGGCTCTTGGGAGTACCATGAACACATTGGAGAATTATTTATATTTCTTGCTGATTGGACACAAAAAATTATTATTGACAAAGATTATGGAAAAAACTCATACCACAAGAGTGGACATTTAATTTATTAACGGCTACTGAAAAGTCCAGCCGCTGCACAGGGAATCTTGAAGAGCCTTGCATTCCTGCAAATCATATATGAATGGCACTTGATAGTTTTTCCCAAACTGGTAAAAATTCTAAGCACAATATAAGATGTTACAATAATAAATGGTGGAGCTGAAAAAAATCCTTCGTAAAATGTCACCAAAAAACCAAATTTTGGTCACCTTTGCTGGGGAAGGCACTGAATTTTATTTTCTCTACAGAAAATATTATAATTGTCATACAAAGAGATAAAGCAGATACAAGCAAAAATAGCAAAGTGTTTAGAGGCAGGCCTGTTACTTAGTAAAAATATACAGTTTTTCTGGATCTTCTGAAGTTCTTGACAGTTACCAGTATTTCAAGATTTGTCCATTGTAATGTATTTGTCTGTCATTCCAAATGAATAGTCACTTTTCAACCGAAGTTAACATTTGTGTTTTGCATTCTTTTTCTTAAAGAAGAACTTCAAAAGCGTAGAAGGTTCAAGTCCCGCTGAAGGTGTATATGTCCCTGATAACTGGAATGACTCGAAAGCCTCGGTGCCACACATGGGATGTTTCCCAGCGTGTTAATATTTTGACATTTTCACCATAAAGGGAAGGCTTTAGGAACGTGTGGAGAAATTCAGAAAAAAAAAAAAAAAAAAAAAAAACAAAAAAAAAACGAAAAAGTAGACACACCTTCCTGTAGTGTGAAAGTGACTGGTTTTGTGTCATCTAGAACCCACTACATGTTCCCAAGTGAAGCTACTGGGGAGGCTGTAAGTGCAGATGAAAAAAGCTGAAAACAAGGACTTCTGGGTGTTTCAGTGGTTAAGCATCTGCCGTTGACTCAGTTCATGATCCCAGGGTCCTGGGATGGAGTCCTGCATCGGGCTCCTTGCTCAGCTGGGAGCCTGCTTTTTCTTCTCCCCCTGCCACTCCCCCTGTTTTGAGTTCGCTTGCATGCGCCTCTCTCTCTCTCTCTCTCTCTCTGTCTCTCTCTGACAAATAAATGAAATCTTGGGGGAAAAAAAAAAAGCTGAAAAGAGTCCCAGCTGTGTCACCACCCTCCCACTGCCCCAACCCCCTCCAATAAATAAATAAATAAATAAAACTTTAAAAAAGGCTTGATGAAGATGGTTACCCTTGAATCATATTTTGGTGAAATTGGTCTCTCTTAGAATACAGTGTTACCCAGGGCTGGCGTTGGAAGGAGAGAACAGAAGGCCAGGATACAAAGGAAGAAGGAATTTGTTAAGTGCATCCCTAGGGTTCCTGAGGACCCTTAACTGGGCTCGAATTGTATTAATATCACTATTGTTTGGGATAGGGCACTTGTTATGCGCCATCGCTTTTGAGGCACCTGCCCTACTCCCATTTTCCCCATAAACCTGTTATCTCCAGTGCATGAGATGTTGAATGTGAGCTTTCTCCAGGACCCGTTTGTGACAATAAAGCAGAAACACCTGTATTTATACCTTGCCTTATTTGTGGAAGATTTGGAGTAGCTGCTAAGATCAACATGATGTAGAGCATCAACAGAGCAACAACAACTGCTTCAGAGAGGAGCAGTCATCCGACGGAAGCAGAGCATAGAAATTGTTATAAACAATAAATACAAGAAAATGACAAAAAATTGTCCCCAAAGGAAGAAGTACCGATAAATAAAACTGGGCCCTGCTCTGGCTCTTCCTGGCACCCATGACTGAAAGGAAAAAAAATATGCATCTTAATGGTGTTTTCTTTTCGGCATGAAATGGGTCACAGAAATTCAAAAGTTGAGACCCTTTGAAGAAAACATTTCAGCACCACTTGCGGCTCAGAGTAAATGCTCACAAGATGTGGGTGGAAGAAATATGGGCTTTGCCGTCAGATGACCTGGTTTTCATCCAAGGTGGTAACGAGCTCATCTATTTGTTAAAGTTCTGACCTTGAACATGCTATTTACCTCTTTAAACTTTTCTTAATTGGTGACAGGAGGATAATAATAGCAACTATCTCAGAAGCGCAGAGTAATGGTGTTCTATTTTAATATTATTTGACAAAAGCAGTGGAAATGTAGCTGAGATGCATAGATTATTATATACCACTTTAGGAAAATAAGGGACATAACATGGGATTATTATCTAAGGAAAGCATTTCAGCAGACAGTTTGTTTTCTGACTAAAGGTCCAGCACTTGACAATTACCAATGGAAAAAATACCTCTCCTTGGGCGATGCTAGGAGAGATCTCTTGTCTGAATGCTTTGAAATCTGGTCCACGTACCACATTTCATGACTGATAAAAATAGTTGCCTGTTAGCTTCTGGTCCCAAGGTTGACCGCCCACGGTCTGTGGTTGGGATGTGGCTGGGTTGCCAGGGCCTGTGATGGGAGGCTGCCAGGTCAGTTAGCAGAGGTCCCTGCAGGAGCTCACTGTGAGAGCTTGCCAGAGGGGTCCCTGACTTGCCCACCTCTCCTTCGCCCAGTGACTGAGGCCACCGCACTGATGGGTGCAGTGCACCCTCTTCAGGCTTACGCAACCTGGTGAATCTGCCCACTGCTCCACTGAGATAATAATCAGCCTTCCGAAGTTTTGAGTTACTGTGCAGCAGGGGATGGCAGGTGCCAGACTGGAGAGAGCTGCCCTGTGAGACATCGGACCCCCAGCACTTTGAGCTTTGGGTTTCACCTGCATATCACGGTGACGGTGTGGTGAGCAGCTTGTCTGCTCCCATGTGCCGTGTGGAGCCGGGGAGGCGAGAGCGTGTCGCCGGTATCACAGAGCCATTTAAGAGCGGTGACTGTTGTTGCTATCTCTGTAGAAATGGACTGGCTGTTGCCTTTTAGACTGAAGGAGGGGAGCAAAACCCACCAGATTTTATGTCTGTTTTATATCAGCTTTCAACCTTAAACAACTATATTAAGTGCTCTTTGGGTTAGACTGAAATGCTTGAAGAACCTCATTACAGAGTTTAATTATCATGGCATTTCGTAAAAGGCGAAAGGGAGTCTGGCTGGGAGAATCCTGCCCTCTGAGTGCTGATGGTGCTGGTTTGATTTCAGTAACCACTAGAAGGTGCATTTTGCATTTCTTGCAGACGTACTTTGCAAGGGAGGAAACAGGGAAGGGGCAGGGAGGAAAAAAAAAACATGCCACCGATCTGTTTTCTTTTTTGAAATTGTAAATTACATAAAAAAAAAGAAATTGAAACATGAATAGACAAAGACTTTGTTTATTTATTGCCAGGAGAGACCCATTAGCATGCCGCACTGTGTTTCCATGGCATTGTGGAGACATAAACAGAAAACACGGACTAATGCATTCAGTTAGGCACAGATTTTAAAGTCTAATGTGCAATCTAAATATATATCACATGTATTCTTGCTATTTATTTATCTATTGTATATCCAGCAGTGAAGGGGGAGACTGCCTAACTAATGGGAGGCTGTGATCCGTTTGTAAATGTGCCTACGCGTTCAAGCCTCTGTCTGTGATGTGTGTCTATGGCTTCCCCGTGCTCTTTGTTACCTTGAATCCCGTCTTGCCTACCTTTGCTTCTTCTTGACTCTTTGCAGCAAACACAAATGCCTTAATTTACCTTCCAGTCAGGTAACCTGCCAGAGGGAAGTGACTTGGGATAAGTGTATATGAATCACTGTGAGTGATGAGGACGCGGCAAATTGGAGAGCCCATGCTCTCTTGACAAGCAACAATTCTCGACAAGCATAAATGTAGGTTTATTTCATAAAATCTGACAAATTTTCAAGATAATCCATAAATCTACATTTTTACTGATGGGCACATTTTCGATGAGAATCTGTAAATCTGCATTGTTACCTGAGATCTCCTGATTAAAGAAATTAGCGTATTTGTTGGCTAAATGCAGCAGAGCAGGAAGAGTGCAAGGACTGCGAGTTTATGACACCTGACTTGTGATAATAACTTCACTGTTGTTGTGGTTGCTGCTGTTTTTTTAAAGATGGAGAGTCTTTGCCACTTCCATGATGCAAATTGCATATTGCAATAATGAGATTGAGTCAATGTCAGAGCATAGCTCAGAATCCAGGGCTCTGATGCCTGGATCAGAGCTCTTTCCTCATCATCTTGGGTGATTCTGGCCTGTTGATTCTTATGAAATGTCAGCTGGCTCTTCTCAGAGAGAAGCATCAAACAGAAGGGAATAGAAAAGCGCAAACCCAAGGTAGAGAATAACGTGACCTTGTTCCAAAGAGCTCCTCCTCAGTGAGAGAACAACTGATCAGAACAGAACAAGGGGGTCGCCTGGGTGGCTCAGTGGGTTAAGCCTCTGCCTTCAGCTCAGGTCATGATCTCAGGTCCTGAGATTGAGCCCCACATCAGGCTCTCTGCTTGGCCTGCTTCCCCCTCTCTCTCTCTGCCTGCCTCTCTTCCTACTTGTGATCTCTCTCTGTCCAGTAAATAAATCTTAAAAAAAAAAAAAAAAGAACAAGAGCGAATAATTTCATTCCCTTGGAGATCATGTTTACAAATAGGATGAATGCCGCTCCACGAAGAAATCATTATCAAGCCAGTTAACCAGTTAATCACAGAGTAAAAAAGTAGGTTCAAGGAATGCTGCTTGTAGTTATTAGTCTGCATGAAATCAACTGGTACCATTTGGGTCTCCTCTTTAATTTCAGGGATTCTCCACCACTCCTTTATGGGGTACCTGTCTTTACATGTTAAGGAGTAAAGAGAGGGGGAGACCTATATTCTGTGCTGTATTAGAAGCAGAGATATGGTATATCTTTACCTTTTTCCCTAAACTCAGGTGTGCAGTAGATTTATTTTTTAGGACAGTGTGGTTTGACTCAGACTAACTGTGAAATATAGTGTAAGTCTTCAAAGACTGAAGTATGAAGCCATATTGTCTGGAAACAAGAAATAAAAAATATTATTCTGGAGATAATAGATTTAGTCTGTCTCTAAAAATAAGGAATTGTTTGAAAAATATCTAAATGAATGAAATAATTAGCTTGAAGAATATTAAGAGCCTTCTGTTGGATTGATAATACAACTGATATATATATATAATGAATGAATTGTGTTTTCATTCTCTTGTATTGGTTTGCCTGCAGTTTTGCAACCATGATGGGAGTCACGGTTTCAGGTCACCCTCCTTTGCTTCATTGCCTTTTGCTTTTCATGGGCTCCTGCTTACACTCTGGTTGAGAACCGCCTTTCCTTCTTGGGTGTTTTCTTGTTCTTTTTCTTCTCAAAGGTCCATTAAGTAGGAAACACCCTATTATAGCTGCAAAGCGAGTGTGTTTTTTACTCACCCCCTGGCCTGTCAGGAAGAGGGTCTGGTTTTCTGCGAAGACGATCCCCTTGCTACCCGTATCACAGTGTGCTCGGATTACCTGCCAAGTGCTTGCTGTAGAAATTATAGCTGCCTGGTGGGAGCTTTAATTCACATGCTTGATGTTTAAAAAAAAAAAAAAATATTTTCGAGGTTGAACTCCATAAATCCAAGTTTTTTGACTGGGTTATATGTACTCTCATTTTTCCTTTTCTTCTTCTTGTGTTTAGAATGAAATCTTCTTTTGTGGAAAAGGGAAGAAGAATTGAACTCCATGAGAAAGAACATTGTGTCTGGTGAATCTCAATTAGTAAATGCTGAGTTAGCATAGACTGGAAGATACTATATTTTAGGCTGGTACTTACTTAAATATTCAGATGAGCCAGCCCTTCTAAAGCTCTTAAACCATGAGGGCAGCTTTGGCCCTCAAGACTGCCTTTTTGTTTTGCACTTTCAATTGCTCGTGTGTACTGGCGTGCATGAGCTGTTGACGTACCACAGTTTAGTCATAGCCCACTTCAGGACGTGTCATCATTGAGAAACCAAAAATGTGATTGGCGTTTGCTTGGGGTCTGGTTTTAAGTTTGGCAGAACCTTAATTCCTTCACCAAATTTTCTTGCCTTGTCTTTTCTCACAGCACCTAAGCACAGACAGAACTTCCAGATGAATTAACTGACATCCTGGGCGTTGATGGAGGGGAAGTTGATCAACAGGACTAACAGTTGAAACTGACTCAGACAGCATGAAAATGTCCTAACAGGCCTTGAGCCATGCTTGCAATTGGGTTGGGGAGAAAATTTTGCTAGTAAGTAGTTTTGAGGAAAGGAAAAAGAGACAATCACTGTGAGATTGGAAGATTAGTGAAGTGAGATTAGAACTCGATACTTTGATGATCATGGTTGTGATGCTGCTAAATGCACTTTTAAAAATTTCTTTGGAGAGAGTCTCTTATAGCTGAAGACCCTTTCTTTGCTGCTGGATGAGATATATAAATTAGAGGTCAGAAGGTTAAGCAGATGAGAACTTGCCCTGTGTCACAGAGGGAGGAAGCAGTTGAGGTGTCTAAGAGAATGAAAGGGTTGGGGAGTACCAGAGGGGTCTGGGGAATGGGAAGACAATTGGTGAGGCTTGGCCAGGCTCAGTGAAAGGTCAAGGAAGAGACGGCTGAATGGCCAGGAAAATCCTGACTGATTTCTGATGCATCTGAGAGGAACTATCTAGAATTCATTCTCAGCAATGTGATGTAAAGCCTTTCATTTGCTATGTCTTGGGTAATTCTCCATTGTTCCTGAATGCTTTGGGCCCATGTGGATTACTTTTGCAACCTATGAGGGGTTGCTGAGACTGGCATTAAGGTCAAAGGCAAGAGTTGAGTCTCTAAGCAGGACTAAGCCAAACCGATTTGAGGGGATCCCAGTAGTAGTACCTGTCACAACCCCAACAACGATGACTATGATGGAGATAGTTGTAGGAGTTATCTACTGAAGGCGTAGTACATTCCAGATACCTCACATACATTATCCTGTTAATTTAATTTTCACCACTATCCTGCAACTGTGAGCTCCCTGTTTTATCCCTGTCTTCACCCAGCCCTCTGCATTGTTCTGACTCTTTCACAGAGCCCCAGGAGAAAGTGAATCCTCTTTCCTGAGCTCTGGGTTGCTTATTGTTGGCATTTCCTTCTAAGCAATGAGAGTGGCTTGACCCTAGAACATAAATTTATTACCCAGTGCTGACTACCACTGTTAGTCAAAGTAGTTACAGGTAAATGACAGACAAAGCTCTCTCTTGAATGCATAGACTCGGGTTAACTTCTTTATAGATACCTCATTTTCTTCCCTTTTATAAAATTCACAGACTTCTTTCTAGGTTCTTTCCCAGGTGGAGTTAAGTAGACTCTGGTGCCACCCCTAATTATGGCTTATTTTACTTCATGTGGTGCCTCATTATAATGCAATTATCAGACATCAGAGGCATCTTGCCAGGGCACCTGGGTATTGGGGTATGCTTAGTACAGATTAAACCCAGAACGTGAACTTGACTGGGTCTCATCTGTCTTTGCTCTTCGTTACTCTCCCTCTCCATATAAAAGAATGCGAATTATCCCTGTGCTTTCCTGTTTTCTGTCCTTATTTTGTCTTCTTCCCTGCCCCCTCCCCTTTACCTTCCCTACTCCCAAGGACACGCTGCCCTGCGAAGTTTCTCATGAATAATCTCCTTTCCCCCCAAACCATAGATTCTGCTCTGATCAATACTTTACTGTGATTCAATGATATGAAGAGGTAATATCATTCCCTGTTTTATAGATGAGATTTAGGGAGGTAAAGTAAGCCATTCAAGGTCACACAGCTAGGAAGAGATAGAGCTAGAATTCCAACCTGGGTCTTTCTGGCTCCCAAGAACAGCATCTTTCTTTCCCATTCTGGCTTTCTTTACTTGCAACCCTCTCCCTCCACCAGGGGCATATGCTGGACAATTTTGGGGCATGACTTGAGCAAGCATTCAATATCATGAAGGTGTGCAATATCTTTTTATGTTTTTTTCTCAGAACTGCCTTTCTTTTTTTTGGATTAAAAATATAAAATCACCACGTGGGTTTAAGGCATTTCTAGTGTAAGTTGTGGTGATAATAAATTTTTGAAATAATGCTTACATTAGAAATTATTTTAAGTGAGAATTAAGGGACAACTCATTTTCCATGCATCTCTCCAAGGTTCAAGTGCAGACTTTCCCCACCAGACTCATTGCCGAAGAGAAAAAAAAGAAAGTCTTGCTTAACAAGAGAAGCATGTAAAATACCTCCAGCACAAGAAAAACCTTTTATTTTACTCGAAAAGTAACTCCAAAACATCAAGCTTTAAAAAAAACAGTGACAATAAATCTTTACAAATGCCTTTCTTCCCACACTGACAATTGTTGAGAATGTACTTTGCTCCATTACACTGTGTTATCATAGACAGTGTAAATGATGTTAAAGTAGACCCATGTGCCCCCATCCCAGGAACCACAGGAGACTGCCTTTGCCACATAGTATCTGTTTGTTTTCCCACCTAGCAAGTTGCACTGGGATTTTTTTTTCTTCTTTATGATCCACAGGATGAAAAAAATCTCATTTAAAAAAAAATTTGTTCTGAAAATGCTCAAGCACACACAAGCATAGAGAGAATTTTATAATTAACCCTCATGTATCCACTTCACCACAACAATTATTAACTCATGGCTCGTCCTGTTCCTTCTATCACTGTTGCTCCCTACTGCTTTTTCTTCGGCGGGTCGGCGGGGAGACGGGTGTTAAAGGGGAATCTAAAGCTAACTCAAACATATTATTCTATGTAAATCTGAGTCTCATTTTAAGTATCTCTAAATCTAAATTCCAGTTTTTCTGAATTGTTTTTATATGTAGTAGACATGGAAATTTTTTTTTCCCCCCAGTTAAGAAATGATGGAGAGACCTTACAGATGCATGCTGTTGGCTCTTTTGTGCGGTTTCTCTCCCCCGCCCCCAGACATCACTAGAAGTCCCATTTGTGAAGGAGGTAGACCGTAAGTGGTAGTGACTGATGGCCTGACCATGTGCTGGCTATTCTTCTTAACACTGGCCTCTTCTCTGCCATCTTCCTCAGTGCCCAGTAGGAATCTCTTTCCCAGACAAAGGAGTATGTGATGATAATGGGTTGAAGTTGTTTCTACGAAACTCATGAATTTTTCATGTAATTTAAATACAGATTGGGCTGCCAGGGACATGGTTCACTGAGAAACGCTTTCATGCTGAGTCTCGGCATTGTGTCCTCAAAGGCTTGTCTCTCTCTCATGGAGATGTGAGGAAGGAAAATAGGAAAAGAAAAATCCAACTTTGTCCTGCAGACCTGGCTTCCGTGACTCCACTTGCCCTCAAAGCTCTGGAGTCAGGGCAGGGAGAAAGACATTTTACACTTAGGGTTTCAGCAGCCTTGACTGTTGACCACATCAGCTGGCTCTGCACCCATAAAGGGGGTTGCTGGGTGGAGCCGAGGCCTCCTTTACCTACATCTGTTTATGTGTTTGTTCCTGTCAGTGTCTCATTACTCAGAGAAGACATTTAGGAGATGAGGGCCTGGACAGATATTAAGACCAACAGCAGAACACACAATAGCACGAACACACTTCTTGACAACTCATTCCTTTATTCAGTTTTACAATTCTAAGTCTTGTTCAGCATCTTGGAGATGCTGTCATAAAAAAAATCTCAATCCACCTGGAGTTTATGCCATAATGGAGGAGCTAGACGATGAGTATGCAAACAAATAGCCATAGTTGTGTTAAGTCAGATGGAGCAAATGAAAATGGTGCTGAGGTACCACCTGAGTGGAAAGCAGAGGACAGCTACATCCCTCAGTCAGGAGTGGCAGGATCAGTGCTACTCACAGTGTGGTCTGGGAGCTATCAACACAATCTAGAAACTTCTTATAAATCCAGATTTCCAAAGGTCTGCTAGAAATTTGATCTAAAGATGCACGATCTACTATTATCTCTGGGATGGCGCTCCAGCTGACTTCTGTGCATGTAAATTTTGAGAAACTTTGGCCTAGGGTATGCAGATCTAAAACTCAAACCTAAAAGCAGATTCCTGTTGCATGCCCAATATGGGTCAGCAGGGGGCTCTGCTGCTTCTAGTCTTTCTCAGGGGTCCAGGCTGCAGCACTTGCGGCTCTCTCAGACACCACTGGTTGTCATGAGGAGCATGAGAAAACTCTCTGGTGTGCACACACACCTTTGCAATTGGATGCTGCAATCAGGAGGCAGCATGTACCACTTTTTGTGCACAACCGCATGGCAAGTACCGGGCCAGTGACTGCATCCAGTCCCAAGGGGCTCAGGAAGAATAGGCCTACCTTGTGCCCAGAGGAGCAGCACCGCAGGGGAGCAGGAAAGAAAGAAGTGGAGGTAAAAGGGAGTTGATGCTAGGAGCTCAAGGAAGCAGTGCATTATTTATATAATATTACTAATGACTACAGAGGCTAATACCCAAAATAACATTTCCTACCTTTGAGTCACCCATATTCCAGATCCAACCCCACACGGTCTCCTATGAGACCAGTGTGATATAGGAAAGTGGCATCGCACCGCAGAAAACACTTGGACCTTGGTTCCAGTCCTTGCTGTGCCACTTGGGCAATTCGTTTAAGCTCTTTGACACTCAGTTTCTTTTTCATCTATAAATTGGGGGTTAGAATACCTTCTTTGCAGGCTCATTACACAGATGTAATGAGATAAGGAATCTAAGGGGCTTTTCTGTGACAAATTGTGGCATTTGTGTCTAATAGTAGACACAAAAGATGCTACTCTTTGTATCTAACAGTAGCCACAAAAGATATCAAATAATGTTCCTGATTTAGAGTGGAATAGAATCATTGAATCTTGGGAATTGAAAGGGCTCTTTAAAGTCTCTTAGTCCATTATCCCATCTACTGCAGAAATCCCCAGAAACTTCCTGGCAGTTGGTCTTATAATCATGCTAGAAATTCTGGTGACAAAAATGCCTTTTTTTTTTTTTTTTGAGAAAGTACTTTGCAATCCAAAATTGTGTTTTCAGAGGGCCAGTTCATGGATATGGTTAATTCATACTCAAGGGAAAGTGTGTTCTGTGGTCAAAGAAGTTTGCAAAGTTCTGGGTTCCACAATTAATACACATTTCTTTATTATACACAACATCTTGTATTTTCATGAATAATTGTGCTTCTTCTAAAAAATTGCTACGTTATGCTGTATTTTCCAAGTAAGGCTTAGGAGACTAGGGTTTTGAGAAGCATAAATGTTGATCTAAATATTAAACATCTTTTCTTTACACTGAAGAAAATTCTAATAACTTGAAACTCTTCCTCTTATCTCTGTTCTTGGGAACAGCAGAAATAAGTTTGCACTGCTTTCCAAGAACAGATTACACAGAATCGATGTATGCCTCAGACACGTGGTCTGACAGAAAGTGAAATACACCTGAATGGTTGTTGCGGCGTACAAAACCTTTCAATACCAGACTCTTCAACCCCTGTAGTGCATATAAATGGATTATCCCCAAACCAGAAAATGGGGAAAATACCCCTTTCTAATATTTCTAATCCAAACACTGAAGAATGTATTTACCTAAAGGACAAAAGGGAGATTGTGTGTCATCCTTTCTGAGCGCTTTTGATGCCTCTTTTCCCTCCGCCACTGTTAATGCAGCCAGCATAACTTCGGAGTTCAAGATGCAGAAGGCAGGAAAATGAAGGGATTGACCAAGGCCACCGAGGGATTCTGTGTGTCACCTCCCAGAATAGAAGGCGAAGGTGTCTGGCTCCTGTGGTCTCTGCCTGTGAGCACACTACAACGCCTAAGAGGTCATTTGATGCTGGGCGAGGAACATGAACTGGCGACAGAAGGAAAAGATTTCAGTGATACCCTTTCCCTCATATGACATCTGTGTGATGAGATCTTCCGATGTCTCCAAATCCACATTAGTTATATAATGCAAGGAGAAATGGCTTCTGTCATCAAAAGCATAGGGCGATTATAGATCTCCTCTGAGCATTTTGAGTAGTGAGTAATCCTTTTGCAAAACACATTTACTCTTCTAACTTATCTTTGCAAAAGAGGAGGCATTATGGATGTAATGCAAAGAGCTGTGGAATAGGAATCAGGCTGCCTGAACTCCAGCCCTGGCTGTGCCACCAAGAACCTGTGTGTGCATGGGTAAGACATGCACCTTACCTTACCTTCTCCTGAGTCAGAATCTGTATTCTTAAAGCAAGTGGGTTAAAACAAATCATCTCTCAGTTTTAATCCTACCTCTACGGCACTATAACTATGTTAAAAACTTTTATTTTCAGTGAAAAGAATTCCTTTTCATGCCGCAAATCAGAAAAATAAGCAAGAAGTTTATTTAAATCAACTACAGTGTGGCTCTGAGCTCTCATTTGGCCAATGTAAAGTTCAATCTCAGACATCTCTGGCATTAATACTTCTCCACAGAGATTTAGTTAATATTTTAACGTCTTACTTAGTGCTGGAACGTCAGCCGACACTTAGGTCATCAGTTATAGGACCGCACTGGCCCACATTGAGATGCCACTGTGTCCACGGGCCTGATGGCATGATGTCCTGTGGCTTCAGGTCACACTGCTCCCCTATCATGCTGAAGATATAGATCTTTATGCCTTCGTAAGACATAAACGAAGAGCTTATGTCTGAAATCCTTCTTCCCTAGTGGATAATGAAGCCATTTCCTTGGCCACTTCCCAGAAGCTACTACCATAGAGCGACTGCTGTCATGGGACCTCTAGATTTTTGCCTTTTTTGACAAACTGAGAGAATAAAACTCATTTTTCTAGTATTCCCCAGTGATGTTCTTATTTCTCCCCACTGTCCCCAGAGGTTTATCCAGAAGATAAACAACCTTGAATCTAATTTTATGTTATGTTGCAAAAGATAGGAAGGACTTTTGTCTTCAAGTAACTTCTCCTTTGTATCGAAAAAAATCCCCACATCAAGGAAATACTAAGTGCCTGGCTATCTGCTTAAAACAGAAGAAAGGAAAACATGGGGAGACAAACATAAATTAACATTTTGATAAATTATACTGACCAGGTGGTAACACACACACAACTTTATAATTTATGAAGGAGAAAGAAAATGTTCGAAACACTTTTTTATTCCACACTTTTAGTACAGAATGCTTAAAATCAAGATAAGCAAAAATGAAATTACGTGTTTAAAACATTTATGATCTAACCTGTTAGAGAATTCTATTTTTAATATTTTGGTGTATATACCATTGTACTTTCTCTATGCATGTGTACTATTGCTATTATTAAATGTAACTAACATTTATTGTTTGTTTGCTAAGACACAAGAGGCATGAGGAAAATCTAATTCATGATTAATATAGAGCCCCCAGACTTTGAATAATGAAATATTTTAAGCAGCTATATTTATTGAAGATTTATCATATCCATATACCAACCCTTATGCAAAACCCTTTAAGCACGTCTTTTTATTTAATCTTTGTATCAAACCCTAAGATTAACATTTCATGGTAGATACTGATGGTCATTTAGAAAGTCATCCTCTCGCTTCTGCACTTCTTTTTTTTTTTTTTTAAAGATTTTATTTATTTATTTGACAGAGAGATCACAAGTAGGCAGAGAGGCAGGCAGAGAGAGAGCGGGGGAAGCAGGCTCCCTGCTGAGCAGAGAGCAGATAAGCAGAGGACCCTGAGATCATGACCTGAGCTGAAGGCAGAGGCTTAATCCAATAAACCACCCAGATGCCCCTTTCTTCCCCACTTCTTAACAGAAGTTCAGTTTTTTTCCCCCCCAGTAATCTATTCTCCTTTGTAACCTATCCCACCTCTAACTTTCGGGATGGGCCTAATTGATATAGGAGTGATTCTATTTCAACAGGTAGTGATTCATTTAGCCAGTCAGTTACTCAATTCTGGACAAGGAGACATGGAGAGTTGGTTGGGTATTTATGGACGTGAATCCATGATCATAAGCAAAGAAACCCAAGAAGAGGCCATTTCTTTTTTTTTTTTTTTAATTTTAGATATAGCTGAGTATGATGTCGTGTCTCTCATTGTTTAGTCTATTTTGAATTAGTTTTTCTGTATCTCGAGGCTACCAGCATCCTGACTAGTATAGGATTATCTCATTTATACAGATGATGAAATTGAAGTTCAGCTATTGCCCAAGTTAGTAAGACAGACTCCATCTTGGTTTTATGAGTCCAGAATCTCCACTCATATGCTTGAAAACTTTTTGTGTGTAAGTCACTGGTGTTTCTTTTTTGGTAAACCCACTGTTCGTGTCCTTCAAAAAGGCGCAGTTTAAATCCAATATATATTTTGTTTTTGTATAATTTCAGATAAGACATTTGTGGAAAGCCTCTGACACATTTCTTGTACTTATTTTTATTTCTAAATTAACCTCACCATTGATGTTTGTTATTTTTGTTGTTCTAACTCTACAAAGTTGCATTTCAGTTTTAGTCCAACACATTCTAAAACATCATGAGGGCACCTGGGTGCTCAGTTGGTTCAGCATCTGCCTTTGGCTCAGATCATGATCCCAGAATCCTGGGATCATGCCCTGCATTGGGCTCTTTGCTCAGTGAGGAGCCTGCTTCTCCCTTTCCCTCTGTCCCTCCCCTCTGCTCCTGCTGTCTCTCACACACACTCTCTCTCCTTAAAATAATTAAATTAATAAAATCTTTTTAAAAAACCCAAAAAACATGATGAACCAATTATTTAAAATACTATTTAAAATACACCATCTGGCAATGCAGTCCTTTTAGCTGGACATCTCAGAGTATAGTATAGTACAGTCTTTCTGTACTTTGACTTGTGGTGACTTCTTTTCCTGCCACCTATCACTTTGTAAGTTACTTGAGTGCAGAGGCTGTATATACTTACATTTTTGTTCTTTTAAGCTAGGTGGCTAGAAATCTGGTCCATTTATGGGAGGTATGGACAGTATAGTTGCATTTACTGAGTGTTAAATAATGGTAAGTTAATAGGCATATTCTAGGGGTGTATAAATGATACATCACCATCAAATAAACTATAGGTTAGATTTTATTATCTTTGTTTCACAGCGCAGTTGAGAAAAAGTTCAGAGGTGATAATTACCATTCATCATTCATTCAGTAAGCAAATATTTCTTAAGCACAGACATTCTCATAGTTTTTACAGCTACAGTAGTAAACAAGTTAAGGTTCCCGTCTACAATAATTTAATAGTTAAAGGACAAAGACAAAGAAGTAAAGAGGCAGTTATTATAGAATGAGATGGAGAGGGAAGCCTATGGAATTATGGGAGCAAGAAAGAGACATACCTGACTAAAATGTGGTAATTAGGGAGGATTTCCTTAAAGACACAGCATCTAATTTGAATTCTAAAGAGAAAGTAAGAGCTGGCCAGGTAAATCTAGACTTAGATCAGTCTAAGTTTAGTCTAGGGGGATTAGCTAAGACTTCAAGGGAGAAGCCTCCCATGTGCAAGTCTCTGAGGCATACTGTGGGCGTGACATATTTTTTGATGTTAGAGAATGGGGTTTGATGGGGATGGTGAGATATGAGGCTGTAATGGTCTAAGTCTGATTTTTTAATTACCTTAATTGATGTGCTAAGAAAGTTGAATTTTGCCCTGTAAGAACTGGGGAGCCATTTGGGGCCCTTGGGTAGAGGAATGGTTTATTGCTCTTTTGGAAAGGGCAGAGAATGGTTTAGAGGAGGGTATGGTGAAGATTTTCTGTAAGGGACCACATAGTAAATAATTTCAGCTTTGGGGTCATGGTGTCCTTCTTGTTTGTTAGCATTGCCCCAAAGCAGCAGTAGATAGTACCTTCATGTGCAAATGATTGAACATGGCTGTATTCCAATAAACTTTATTTACGATACCAGGCGGGGGGAGGGGGTGGTCAGATTTGGCCAATAGGCTGTTCTTTGCTGAACCCTGGTTTAGAAACATGTGAAAATCAGGAAATAGGAAGTTGTTATAGTAATCCAACCAAAGTCTGAAAGAAATAATGTGAGTAGAAAGAATAAGCAGATTTCCAAGATCCTAGGAAATGGTTTCACTAGGACTTAGAGATTGATTTGATCCGTGCATAGAAGGAGGGGTAAGAATGATTCTTAGAGGACTGGTATAGACCGTGGTGTAGATGATTGTGCTTCAACTGAAAACAGCTGGCTGAGAAAGTGAGGTGGGAAGAAAAGTCCTATTTAGATAAATTGAGAATAAAGTATGTGTCAGCATTCGGGTAGAGATTTCAGTGGGCAGTTGGACATAGTAAATTTAGGTACTCAGGGGAGCTGCCTAGGCTAACCACAAGGATTTGTCATTGATGTATTTGAAATATAACTGAAGGTAGGAGAGTGGGAAAAATCTTCGAGGAAGAGAGAGAAGAGCAGAAGACTGGGAATGGCACCGCTGGGAACCATGATACCTCGGGTACAGGCAGAAGAAGTGGTTTCCCTGAAGACAGCTAAAGAGGAGTCCCAGAGAGGTACTAGAAGTGTCATTATGGAAGACAAAGGAATAGATCAAGGAAAAGACAAAATTAATGGTATCTAATACTGTTGCTATTTATTTTTGGCTTAACGGCTTTGGATGAAATCGTATCAGAGGAGTGATGGGGAGTAAAACCTGTTTGCAGTGAACTGAAGAGTATGGTTCAAGGTATTCACATCTCTTTTGAGAAATATGATTGTGAAATGGAAAAAAGGAATAGATGGGGAAATGTGTGATGTGTTTTAATAAAGATGGGAAAGACTGGATGATATTTACTTTTCTGATGGGAAAATACTTGAGAGAAAGTATTGAAGATGCATAAAAGGAGGGCAGTTGATGGAGGAAATTCTCAGAAGGAAGTGGACAGGAGCTGGCTTCAGGTCCTGGGCTACACGCTTACCATCGGCAGGAGGAAGGTCACAGCTTCTTCCATTGGGGCAGGGAAACAGGAAGCAGAAGTACATATTTTAGTGAGTTACTAGGTAGGGGGCTGGGCAGGAAGTTAAGAGAAGTCTGTTTACTCTAAGAAGTTTGAGCCAGGGTCTTTGCTAAGGGGGAAGGTGTTTTGGTTTGGTCTGGGGTGTGTGTGTGTGTGTGTGTGTGTGTGTGTGTGTTTGGAAGCTCCAAAGATGTAGAGAAGATTAAAAGATTCCCCTCTTTGGAAATCTCAGAAGGAAAATAAAATGTTTTTGACAGATTTTCATCTCATACATGACAAATCTGGTAATGGAATTCCTTTTTTCTTTTTTTCCTTTTAAGATTTTATTTATTTATTTATTTGACAGAGACACAGTGAGAGAGGGAACACAAACAGGGGGAGAGGGAAAGAGAGAAGCAGGCTTCCTGCTTAGCAAGGAGCACGATGTGGGGCTCTATCCCAGGATTCTGGGATCATGACCTCAGCCAAAGGCAGACGCTTAACGACTGAGCCACCCAGGTGCCCTGGTAATGGAATTCTTAACTCTGTAAGTCTAGAACCACCATTTTGTCTAGTATACCATGCTGGCTGGGAGAACTTAGGCAGTTGTATGTTTACATGGAGCTAAGTAGTTCCAAGGGACCAAAGACATATCTATTTCTCAGGATTTGGTCCTTTGTTCTAGTTTTTCTTATATAGCATTTGTGAAGCACTAAGGAAGTCTTGTTTAAAAAGCCCTGTGTGCATATTGACTTCCATATATCACTTAGTGTTGTGAGGACAACAAACTGGATGCGGAAACTTTTTTTTTTAGTAGATTTGAGAGAGAGCAGGAGCAGAGGGATAAGGGCAAACAGATACTCCTGAGCAGGGAGCCCGACACCACCGGGGCTCAGTCCCAGGACCCTGAGATCATGACCTGAGCCAAAGGCAGATGCTTAAACGACTGAGCTGCCCTGGCACCCCTGGATGGGGAAAACATTTTAACATGGACTTTCCCATCCCTCAGTAAACAAACTACTAAGGCATTGCTCCAAGTTTAAGCATAGAGGATAGCAGGAAAAAAAAAAAAAAAAACCTCGCAAAAGCAAAGATAAATCATGAAGACTCAAACCAGGGATAAATGAAAAAAATTTCAAGCAAAAAATCTCAGCGATTGTCAGGGCCTTCCCACAATGTCGTTCTTCCTTTGCAGATTTTAGGGCGATGAAAATGACTCTTCTGTGCTCTCTAGTCCTCGGAACAGAGTGAGAAATGGGTTGAAAAATTTACTTGCTTGTTAAAAGTTTCTTGCTACTGCCCTGTTATTTATGGTCCACCTCTTTCTTCTGGCTCCATAAAGTAGTTATTTATTAGCAAATTTAGAAAAGTCCCGTGTAAACTCACAGGTCAGTGGTAAATCTACAGACCTATGGATGAAAAAACTATGTGGAAAAACTTTTTTGCTGTTTTCTGACAGGGTATGTTAATTTGTCTAATTTCGTTAGATCTCTCTCTCATCATCCCAAAGAACAGGGCTTGTTCTTATAAACTGGTTGGGTCCTTCTAATGTACATCCACAGGAGAGAGCTATCAGAGGAAGGATGAACAAGTTGAATTAGAACGGATATTATAATTTACTTTTTTGAGGGGTCTATAAATGACAGAGCATTTCGCCAAGCATTTATCAATGTGCATAAACTCAGTTATTTTGGACTACCCAATTATGTGCTACATTAATATTTTACATGCAGCACACTACATTTCACTGTGTCACTAAAATTAAATTTGACGACTGCAAACATTGGCAGCAAACCAAGTTGTGTAAAATGTGGTTATAGTATCATTTGCTCAGATGGCTACCCTGTTCTAATCGTCTACAGTTCAAAGCAACAGAAGGCTCTATTTCTTCCAACAATAATTTGATAACTTAGATAATCTTTCAGATACAAAGGTTTACCAGTCCTCAAACCGGACGTAAATGTACCCCTTCCTATAGGATTCTGCCTTCAGTGATGATAGCCGTGATTGGCTCTAGGGAATGAGCTAGCGTCTAGCCTTCTCTCATGGATCTGCTTCATGTCCTAGAGAAGCTCTTCCAGGTCACGCTGAGAACCACAGCTCTGGAAACTAATGAGATTGTGATATAGTTGTAAAGCATTTCCTATATGAATAAAGGCTTCTTATATATGCATATATATGAATTTATCCAAGATGGCTACGAACTTTAAAAACAGTCAGCCAGGTCATTAACTATTCTTCATATTTTAATTCTGATTGCCTAGTACTTTTTTTTTATTCTTTTTTAAAAGATTTTATTTATTTATTTGACACAGAGAGAGAGATCACAAGTAGGCAGAGAGAGAGAGGGGGAAGCAGGCTCCCTGCTCAGCAGGGGCTCAATCCAAGGACCCTGGGATCATGACCTGAGTCGAAGGCAGAGGCTTTAACTCACTGAGCCACCCAGCTGCCCTGCCTAGTACTTTATAAGAGATTTAGTCTTGTTTGCAGTTTTTAGTGTCCAAAAAATAAATTTGTTTTCAGTCTCCCAAGTCTTACATTTCATATGTTGAAGCCAGTTGTGTGTTTGAATGTGGACACATCTGTTACACAATTTTTTTTTTTTTAAGACTTTCATGTCTTAAGCCTTAGGCCAAAGGGACAATTTACCAAGTATGAAATTAATCTTTTTCCTGGGAATGTTTTCTTAGGTATTGTTTTCATCTATGGTACACGTTACTTTAATTCATCTTTATGTCTTTGACACAATATTCATTTAAAGAATTACCAATTGGAAATTACTTTCCTCCCTTAGTTGATTTGGATATGTTAAAGATGTGGCTCTGGAGGATATTTTCACTTTAGCAAGGTGCCAGTATTTTTCTTAAAGTTCATTTAAGTTAAAAAAAATACTAAATTTTAAATTACAAATTATTTGAAACAAAAAATACAGAAAATCATGTAATGAACTTCTGCTTACTCACCACTGAGATTAAATAGGTGATGATTTTTAATACTTACTTCAGAAGGGATATCTAGGATCTGAACCATATAATTAATGAACTTGATCAGTAAATGATGACAGCTTTGTTTCTTTTCAGTTGCTGTGCCTTTATTTCTTTTTGTTATGTCATTGAGTTGGATTGTATCTTCCATATGATGCTGAATAGAAATCTGTTTTTTTAAAAGGAGTGATTCAGGTGTTTTATCATTAGGTTGCTGTCAAGTTTAAGGAGATTGATTTTAAGAGAGTAAGGATGTTTCCTCCTATTTCTGCTGCTCTGAATATTCCCTTCTCCCCATCCCCTGGTCCAAGGGAATTGTGTTGAATTTTATCACATATTTTGTATTCTTCCAGAGATGGAGCAGTTAGTATGTTGTTTTTTATTGACTTTATCTTTTTAGAGAAGTTTTAGGTTTATAGCAAATTTGAGGGGAGGGTATAAAGATTTCCTGCATATTCTTTATTCCCACATAGATACAACCTCCCCATTATCAACCTTCCACCAGCATGGTACTGTTTGTTACACGATGAATTTACACTGACATGTCATAAACACTCAAAGTACATAGTTTGATCTTGGTGTAGATTCCATGGGTTTGGAAAAATGTATAATGACATATATATCTATCATTATAGAATCACACAGAGCATTTTCATTGCTCTCAGAATCCTCCATGCTGCACATATTCATTGTCCCATGCTCCTCTAACTCTTGGCAACAACTGATTTTTTTTTTTTACTGTTTCCATAGTTTTGCCTTTCCCAGCATATCATATAGTTGCAATCATACAGTATGTAGCCTTTTCAGATTATCTTGTTTCACTTAGTAATATGCAATTAAATTTCCTCTGTCTTTTTCTGACTTGATAGCTCATTTTCTTTTCAGTGTGGAATGATAGTCCATTGCCTGGATGTACCACAGTTAAGGAATCCATTCACCTACTGAAGGGCATTTTGGTTGCCTCCAAGTTTTGGGAATTATGAATAAAGCTGCTGTAAATATCTATGTGGAGGTTTTCATGTGGACATAAGTTTTTGTCTCCTTTGGTTAAACACCAAGGGGCGTGATTGCTGGATCATATGGTAGGAGCTTGTCTTGTTTTGAAAGAAAGACAATTGTCTTCCCAAGTGGCAAAGAACCATTTTGCATTCCTGCCAGCATTGAGTGAGAGCTCCTGTTGCTCTCCGTCCTTGCCAATATTTGGTGTTGTCAGTGTCCTGGATTTTGGCCATTCTTATATGTGTTGGTGGTATCCAGAAGGTTTTAGGAACCTCATTGCTAGTCTCTTTAGTATTTGGACCTGAGTCACATCTCATATTCTCTAAATAGTTTTGCTCTACTTTTAACATGTAGCCTGAATGTTTTTTACTGAAATTCTTAATCTTTACAGAGATGTTAAACTGATTTCTGTCATTCCTCAGTATCAGAACATTTTTGCATTTGAATCTTTACATATTTAATCAGTTGAAACTCAGAACATTCTTATCACTTTTAAATTAGCTTTAGCCCCAGGAAAGTAACTTAGCAAAGTAAAATAAAATGAAATAAATAAGTAAAATGTGTGAATACATGAGATTCGTGGGCGGTGCAAAGAGCTGTATTTGTACTCAAAGTAGTAGTGCCTTTCAAAATTGATTTAGCAGCAAACGGTATCTTCAAACAAAATATAACTAGAATGCCAATGCCAAAAATAGATAAAACAGCATCTTGTGTTGATGACGTCATGGTGGGCAGAATGAGACAGGGACCTGGGTTCTTTTTTAATAGAAAACCCCCACATTTTTACCCTTCTTGGCTCAGAGAGGTCCCTCAGATGTCACAAAGTATTGTCTTGAGGCACTTTTCTAAGATAATTTCATGTAGTTGTTGACAAATATTACAGATTTTGTACATTGAAGTTGGCATTGCACTTAAAATTTGAGAATTTACACATTTCTTATAGTACATTTTTATAGTTCACAACAATGTAAATAAGCAAGAAGTGAAAATAACTTGGAAATTCTATTTCCACTGACTAATAATATTACCTAGACTTTTGTACCTACTTAAGGAAATCACCATAAGAAGCTATATTTTTATTCTAATCATGCTAACATTGCTCTAAATATATTTGGATTACTCATTGAGTCTGTTTGTGAACCATTATAGAAAACAAGTGTCAATAGATTAAAGTCATAACTTGTTTTGAATGCAAATGGGATTACCATCACTGGATAGATCTTTTGAGTATTTCTAAAAAATCAAAGCAAACATCAAAAGGATGAAGTTTTGCCACTATTACAGCTTTTCAAAGCAAAGGGAATTGCAAATGCCAAATGTAGTTCCAAAAGAGAAGTTTCTAATATGATATGACTAGGGACAATTGTAGCATCATTAGAATAAATGTATAACCTCCTTTATGGTGATTTCCTTGAAGAGTTCTGTGTTCCTGTGGCTGTCTGAGTTGTGATATGATTGTTCAAGAAGAGTCACGCCTGGTAGATTCAGAACAGACTGCAGGGTAGGGAAGATAGAGAGTGAGCAAGAAGGAAAGGGTCTCCTAGTTGGGGCAGGCTGGTGGATCACATTACAACCTGTAGAGCAAGGAAGGTCAAGAGTGGCCACTGTGACTTAGTGGCTGAGACTGAAAGATGAAATCAGTCTTTGGGCTTAAGTGAAAAAAGGACTCTGCCAGTAATTATATTCAAAAACTCCCAATTTAAAGGTAAATTCATAATTAATAATTTTACAGTCAAATATTTGAGTCTCAATTATATGTAAAACACTCTTCCTATTTCATTCAGAAAATAAAAAATAATTTTAACTTACTCTTTCAGGCATAAAATAATGTTTTTCAAAGCTTCTTTTGGAAATGTTCTACATCTATTTTATTTCTTAAAATATAAATTGTAAAGTTTCTATAACATTATAGAAAATTTATGGATATGGCAAAGGTAGCTAATTTTCCAAAACCAAACGAAAGAATAATTTGTTTATTTTACCTGCTAGCATTTTCATGTGCTCTTCTGTATAATAACACATGAGTTGTATATTTTGCTTTATGTTTTTACCTAACATTAAATCACAAATGTTTGCATATTTTTATGTGTTTTTTATACTGCTATGTGTCATTGCTGCAGAAAGTCCAATGAAAAGAGCTAGCACAGTTTATCTAACTACTTCCAAATTTAGCTTACTTTCAACTTTTACAAGGGGCAGGTGCAAAAGAGAGCAAATTAATTTCATAAAACACGATTTTTAAGTCATTGAAAGGAAATTTGAAGAAGGGCTAGGAGTGTGGTTGACATAAGAAAGTAGCTTTGGTACAGTACAAAACATTCCCAATTTGAATTAGCAGCCATGGATTTAGTTCCTTCCTCCATAATGTATCAACAGTATGACTTCGGGAAAGTTACATGACCCCGTCTGTGTTCATATACTATTTTTCACATATCTCTATCACCAGGCTCATTATAGTATGTCTTTGTGAGCCATTCATGCATCGGTGACCCTTAGACTGGGTATTCAAGACAGTTTTCTTGACTTACTCATCTTTGCCATTCCTAGTTCCGGGAAGAGACTGACACAAAACAGATGATTAATTATGGTTTGTTGACTAAAATGCAGAGTTGTTGTAAAAGTTAAGATGACAAAGGAAAGTTCTGAGGACTATACCACTGCAGACTATTAAAAATAAAAATCAGAGAACTGAGTTGTAACTGAAGAAATGAAAAATTTGATACAAGATATTTCTCAACTTTGTGTTTTCATCGTCTTGGGTTTGTAAGAGTTGCATATTGAAGTGTTCTCTGTTGTGTGAGAATAGGTAGAAGTTGGCATGAATTCTAAGCAATCGAAATTGCTGCAGAGGGATTGTACTATTTAGGGATTATTTTCACTGTTCATGAATATCACAAGTATACATTGCCCCTTTCCTGGTGGTAGACTTTTGGCGTGAAAGTGCTAGAATTCATCCCTAATCCTTCCTCTGTGACTTCCATGGGCTGCTTTTCTTCATCTGTTTGTGCTCTGATGGAGAGAGGATTGGTGTTTTCCCCTGGCTTGAAGTTAATTTGAGTCATGCTCACCACTGAAGTGAGTATCCCTTCGCATGCTTTCTGTGGCACCAGGTTCCCATCTAAAGGCTTGTGCTCCATGTTTTATTAGGCAGCCCAGAGTATGGTTATCTCAACCCAGGCAGAAACAAGGTCCACCTCTCTGTCTGACCTGGCCTGGAGACTTGTAGATGATGCCAGCCATCTCTGGGAGATCTAGGCAATGCTTCATGATGTTGGGAATCCTAAAAATAATGGTTTTAACCTCTGATAGGTCTCCTAGACCTAGATTTTGAACTTCTGCTGGCAGGACTCTTGTGCAGATCAGACGAATGGAAGACAAAACATTTAGCTCCTGTTTTGACAACCCTCAAAAACTCTTGAATCTAATTGCCAGCCAGCTTTCCAATGAGGATGCTGAGCTATAGTTCAGTGTCTTATCAGGTTATGCTGTCCCATTTCATAAGCTCCTCCCCATTCAATATTCTCCCATTCCACCCTTGAAAAGCAATTGTTCCCAAGGATGACTCCAGTTGATTATCCAGAGCTGTCAGTCATGATTAATACCTACCTTATATCATGCATCATCTTTTTTTTTTCCCCCTTTGGGGCCCCAAGAGCAATGTCCTTTTCTGCTCCTTGCTGCCACAACAAATAAGTTCCCCTGTATTGTATTTACGGAAAGACATATTTCCTGATGTCTGTGCCCTGCACAGGTTAGCAGATTGGATGGCAGTAGTTAGGATTGTCATAAATCCAATGCTGGCATGATGCGTCTGGGGTGCTGCCAGCGGTCAGACTCATGGAGCTGCCATAAAGGGCTGTCTGAGAAATGACAACCAGAAATAGTGCAGAGGTTCTTCTCGCCCCTCCCACCTCAATCACAGTGAGTAACAAAGGGAATCCAGGAAGTCGGAGCCTCACTGTGGGAGCTGAGAGCTGTCCTCGTTTCCTGCGTGTGCTGAGTCTGAAGCCTGGTGGTGTAACAGAAGAGCATGGGTGTGGGGTGAGCCTCAGCAGATCTGGGTTCAAGGTGCACCCCTCTCTCTTTCAGGTTTACACAGAGTCAGGTGAGGAAACGCTTTGAGCTTCAGGTTCTTCATTTGCAAATAGGGTTAGTGATCTGTAACTCGCCGTTTGTGGAGATTAAATCCCATAGTATGTATGAAAATGCTTTGTAACCTATCAAGTGCTGTTAGGAATATGAGGATTTAGTGTCTCCTGTCTGGAAATTTAGGTGTTGCTTCTTCTTGGGTCTCAAAGTCAAAGTACGTCGTTCCCATGGCTGTGTCTGCCACCCTGTTTGCTTGTCTACCCTTGCTCCGCTGCATTTCCCTGACCTTTGAGTTTGCCGTGACCCTTGGCTCTGGCAAGACATCTCCCTATTGCTGTGTTTGGCTTCTATGTGTACCCTTAGCCTTGACTCTCTGCCTATGTTGCTTTCTAGTATGTTCTTGGTCTCCATTCTGTGTTCTCTCATCCCAGCTCACTGCCCTGAAGCTTCCCTTTTCCTTAGTTAGCCATAGTTCCACCTGACAAAATGTTTCAAGAACTTTTTCAGGTAGTTAGAAATGCAGTTCGTGATATGCTTTGTCTTTAATTTAAGTGGGATTTGATTTTGCATGTGGTCAGGGTTAGGAAACTAGATTTTTGTCTTCCAGATGGGATCCTGTAAGTTTTTAGTAAGGATTCTTAGATTGGAAGGGAGAGACATACAGTAATTAAAAGTAGCCTGAAATTAAACTAGCTTAGACCCTGAATTGGGAAATGGGCCAGTGAGGGAAGAGATTAAAAAAACAGAAGGCTTTTAAAGTCTTTGTGTCATTGTGTGTGCTTATGGTTAATTTTTAATTTTCATATAATAGAGCAACATCAATTTTATCATGATTTGTATGACTAGGAAAATACCATTAGGAAAATTGAAGAGAATATTAGTACTTCAGAATAAACCAGAGGGAGTGTAGGAGGGTTAAATAGACATTTGAGCAGGCCAGGAAAAGAAAGAGAAAAAGAGAACTGGAAACTAAATCAACAGTAAAAGCAAAATAAGGTGGGAAGTAGGTTTTTGGGCAATAACTAAAGTCTGGTTTACACATATGATTTCAACTGAGGAAAACAAGGAGTGAAATAAAGTCAGACTTCTATGGGTATGCTCATGGAAACCGGGCACAGCTCAGCTCGTCCTTGGTGTGGCATTACAACAGGTCCACCCCGAACCTTCGAGAACCTCTGGCGAGAGTCCAAATGGAGACCCACATACCATAGGTCTACATAATTATTCCAAAAGCCTTACGACCAACTCACAAATTGATAAATAAGATATTTGTCTATCCTTTTATCTTTTTTGTTTTACTTTGGCATAAATATTTTCTTTTCTTTCTTTTAGAAATCGGAAGAGGGAGATGGTGGGGAGGGCAGAGGAAGGAGGAGAGAGCGAATGTTAAGCAGGCTCTATCTCCTGGGCTGGCACAGAGCTCAACGTGGGCTCCATCTCACAACCTGAGATCACGACCTGAGCCCATATCAAGTCAGATGCTTAACCTACTGAGTCACCCGGGCGCCCCAGCACAAATATTCTCAGAATGCCTTCGGAAGACCAGCTTCAAATTTGGGATCGTTGGACATATGTGCCAGAAAATAGCAATGTGGGGAGAAGCAGCCTTGTACATACCAGCCCTTTCCCCTTACCCATACTGCCTTGTGCCGCAACGCAAGGGGCTTCACCCACACACGCACACACACACAGGCACTCCAGCCTACATGTCCAAGCTCTGTCCACATCCCCAGCAAACAGCTGCTCCTTTTCCACAGCTGGGGCCTAAGGATGTGCCTGTTGGTTTCATCTGCTCTCAGAGAGATAGACAAGGGTGGATCTAGAGGAGATGGAGCTTGTTTTGGCAGGAGATACTGGGTTCATGGTCTTGAAGGGGTCAGGGCAGAGACTCTGGATGGGCATGTGCTTTTGGCCTTGTGGACTTATCTCTGTGGTAGGCACCCAGCCATGGGAAGCTTCCGAATGTGTGCGTCCTGGGCAGGGGCCATGGCCATGCTCTTAAGTGCAGTATTTCAAGTGAAAGAGCCTTAAATGCCACCCCCCCACACACATGCTTTAGTAGAACTCACAAAAGATTGAGAGAATATTTGGTCTCCCTCCCTGTCCTCCAGGCCAGGAGGGCCAACGTCTCAATGGGGCCATATGAAACGAAATTCCAGTATTGGCTCAGATTACACATCAGCTGGCTTTTCTATCTGTGTTTTCCTCATTGGTGAAATGCGAGTAGTTTCCTCTCCCAGGGACATTTAAAAAAGATAAATGTTGAGTTTCAGGAATCTGAAGAAATATACCCCGAGTTGATGGATGCGTGGGAATAACACTAAGGTCTTTCCTCCACTCACAGCAAGTGGAGCCCCAGGACTCCCTTCCTTTGGGTCCACACGTCTCCCAGAGGCAACCAGTTACCCTGTAGAGCCGGGGAGCTAGCTGGCTCTGTCACGTTCTTCCTCCCACAGCTCGGATACCCAGGGCTTATTTTCCCCCAATGTGCTTTCAGCCTCTGTTTTTCTGCCCAGATGCCCCAGCCGGCCAGTGGCTTTGCATTGGGGCTGCCTGGTTTCTCATAAGTGCAAAGGCAGGGCCCCTGGGGCCCCTGAAACAGGCCGTGAGCATGTGACTCGGGCCCTCATAATCATCTCTCCCTCATGGCAGAGAAAAGCTGTCTCCTTCTTATGAGGAAGGAGGAAAATCACAGATGAGGAAGTGATGAGGAGAGCCATGACTGGGTTCATCTGAGAGACTGAGTCCAGTGTTCCTCCCTCCCTTCCTGGATCCTCTGGAGCTTATCCCTTCCCTGCAAATCAGCACCTTGAGGCAATTAAAAATGCTGCGCTCTACAGTACTATCACACCAATTCCATCTTTATAGGAGGAAATTAGTTCTGAGACAACAGTCAACAGCCTGTCCTTCGAGGTGGCTCTGGGAATACAAACCTCACAAACATTTAGAGTCTTTCTGCTGACTGCCTGCCTTTGAATGAAAGACTTTGCCCATTGCCTTTGTTTCTTGAAAGTGCCAAAATTCATGGGGACCAGGACAGGATCAGCTGTGGAGTGAAAGTCACCACTCCCCCTTTAGGGAGGAAACGCACACAAATGCCTTAAAGTGGCAACATTTTCTCATTCTGCAGGTTATATTTAAGGAGCATCTTTCAAATATCCGTGTATTTTCCTCAAGTCACTAAAACAAAGGCAAACCAAAAGACACCAACAGCTACCAAGAGGGGACAATTTTCCCCTCAGCTGAGGCACTATTTGCCAAATTGCAGTCCAGGGGAGATCTTTACAGCCGAGTTATAGAGGGCAGGAAATCAGGAGGTTTTGATGGAAATGCGGACCGACTTTTAAGCTGTATTGATGCTTGTGCGTGCTGCTATGATCAAAATGTCCTTCTTCCTCCACCGGACGCCCTCCCCAGGCTCTTTAATTCTTATAAATAATGTGCTAGCCTCTCTCACTGAAGCTGGTCCGTGAAGCAGCCTGGGAGATATGATTAAGGAATAAAATTCCCATTCTGGGTCAGGGAACACAAACCATGGGTTTGATTTCTGACTACTGGGACTGACAGCTGGGACAAAATGACAACAACAACACAACAACAACAACAACCCCTTTTCATGTCCCAGTTATCCCTGATCAGCAGTGAAATGGTTAACGCCTGCTCTTGCTCCCTGCCTCCAACTTGGGATGACAGAGAGCCATTCTAGGCTCTTCCTGACCTTCAATCCTGGAACTCCTCTTGGAAAATGTCTTGATGGGGGAAATAGCAGCACGCCCTTCAGAGTTCCCCGAGTGATTTTGTGTTGTTGTTGTTGTTTTATAGTTTCAGTGATGAGAGACGCTCAGTGATGATAAATGTTCTGGCACCAGGTTGTCCAGACTCGGAAATTTTCTCTTAGTCAACTACTTGATTGCTACAAATTAAGCAGAGATATTCAGTCTTACCTCTGAGGGACATAACTGGAACTCCTTCTCACGTGAAACCAAGGTCTCTTCCTTTGGCGAGCTCATAAAATCTGAGGCCTTTGTCACTGCTTCCAGTCACACAGCGCTCTCAGATCTTAGCCCCACTCATTTGTCACTCCTCCACCCTCCTCCCCTTAAATAAAGCATATGTTCCAATCTATTAAGTTCTTTGCACATCAGAGCCACCAAAGAGAGGTCAAATCATACATTTTGGCACATTTTTTTTACTTTGTCACTCACCGTCGAGCTTTGAGGATAGAAAAGAGTTGACAACTGCCCTTGAAAACATGAGAATATGGAGATTTTCTGCCTTGACAGGTTTCTTTTTTCCCCTCTTTAGTCTCACAAATCAGGCAGTCTCTGTATTCTCTGAAATGTAAAGTTTAGTTGGATGACTTTTCATAAACTTCATTTTTAACACATTTTTTCTCCTCTTGTATTTCTATAATATATGCAAAATGCCAGGTTCCTCAAAAGAACTTTACAGGTCATTTTCCTGCCATAATAGTCGAATCAGCAGCAAAATGCACTTCATGGTTTAAATGCAGTGACGGAAGTAGTCTGACAGCAGAAATATGTACTGGATAGTAACTTCCACAAAAGCCTTGAGATTTTCACATGAGTAGAGCTTATGGCTTTGGAAATCGCCTTTCTTTTCTTTTCTTTTTTTTCTTTCTTTTTTTTAAAGATCAGCTCTGTGTAAATACGGACAAAGAGCATTTATTGGCTCTGTACTGTCAGTGCCCTTGACCTAGTGACATTATTGACTTTCCACCATTGTCTTTATATGTAGTGGTCCAAAAGAACACAACCGTAATAGCTGCCTCCCTCAACAATTAATTTTGATCGGCTCTATGTGACGAGCCTTACGGAAGCCCTTGAAAGAACAACTTCCGAGTCAGCCCATGCATGTGGGCGTGCACACACACATCACGTTTTCTTGAACCCCAAATTAGGTCACCTGGACCAATGAAGGATTTTTCTCCTTGTTTGTGAATCTCTCTCGGATGTAGAAAGAGTGGCACAAGTAGAGCAATGAAACTATTTTTAGTCAGTAATACAATGAGGTGTCTTTATTGAAAAGAATCAGCGTAAGTGAAATTGCAGTGGTGTTGCAGGTGCAAAAATTGAAATGCTTGTTCTCATTGGTCGCAAAATGATCCAGTAAAACTCTCTCTCAATATGAAAACTTCCATATTGTGTTTTTTAGATTAATGAACTTCATAGATACCATAAAAATTTATTATCTATCTGTCTATCTCTCATCTACCTATTAATTAAAGATCAGTATATAAGGATGTTATTGGATGAGTGTCCTAGCCAGTTTGGGCTTCGTAACAGAATACTATGAATGGGGTGGCTTTAATAACAGAATTTCTCACAGTTGTGGAAACTGGAAAGTCCAAGATCAGGCTGCCAGCCTAATTGGGAATTGTGATGAGAAACACTGGGAACTGTGATGAGAATACTACGTTCTACTTGGCAGATGGCAGCCTTCTTGCTGTATTGTCTTATGGCAGAGAGATGGAGGGCTCTGGCCTCTTCTCTTTCTCTCTCTCTTTTTTTTTTTTAATATTTTATTTATTTATTAGAGAGACAGCGCATGAGAGGGAGAAGGTCAGAGGGAGAAGCAGACTTCCTATGGAGCTGGGAGAATGATGTGGGGACTCGATCCTAGGACTCCAGGATTATGGCCTAAGCCAAGGGCAGTTGCCCAACCACCCTGGCCTCTTTCTCTCTTATAAGACAAATAATCCCATTCATGGGGGCTCCACCCTCATGACCTCATTATCTCTCAAAGGACCACCTCCATAGACCATCACATTAGGGATTAAGACTTAAACATACTAATATGTAGGACCTGGGTGTGTTTTGGGTGGTACACCTTCAGTCCGGACAGTGAGTAGGAAGATGCCCACTATTGAATCTCTTTTCATGCACCTAGAAAATTTGAGCAAAGAAAACTCAATTGACTAAGTCCCTATTCATTAATCTTGGCATTGTTATTTTTTTTTTATATTTTATTTATTTGACAGAGAGAGATCACAAGCAGGCAGAGAGGCAGGCAGAGAGAGAGAAGAGGAAGCAGGCTCCCCGCGGAGCAGAGAGCCCGATGCGGGGCTCGATGCCAGGACCCCGGGATCATGACCTGAGCCGAAGGCAGAGGCTTTAACCCACTGAGCCACCCAGGCGCCCCTTATTTGTTGTTTTTAACTGCTGTTGTCTCATATGCAGAATAAAACTACTAATTGTCTATGTCATGCCCATTTCATCCCAGGGAATAAATGAAGACTACGTATTCTAAGTATTCTGTGTCCTTGGATCAAAGCAACATATCAACAAATGTGCATTTTCCAGTGTGCAATTTCTTCATTGTAATTAATGTGTTTTGGTTTTGTTACGTTTAACACTAGTATTTGAATCACAATAAAAACCCACCTTCGGAGTACAGTTTAATAAGTACCTGTGGAATTTTGTTTTTCCTGATGGTCAAAATAAGAAACCAATCGCCAGTTTAGGTTTTGAACCTTCTGTAATAATGGCCTTCATTTTTCTTTCTGTTCCACTTTCCCTTGCTCCCTTCCTTTCTATATCACCTCAGTAATTGTAAAATACAGAAAAGTCTAGAGAATATATAAATGCATTCTGTGCGACATACCAGCTCAAAATTTAGCAGCTTAGAATCATTATTAATCATTATTTCTCAGGTGTGAGGGGTTACATAGGAAGATCTACTGATGTGGACTGGGTTTACTTTTGCATGGGTGGTGTTAAAAGATAAACTGTGGCATGTTAAAAATTTAAGAGTTTGAACAAAACTTGATTTGAATCAGGCAGCATCCAATCTTGTAGATAAAAAGGACCTCTGAGGAGCTGTGCAAAATGAAAGATTTTTATAGGCAGAAGGAAGCAAGAACAAAAAAGTTAACAATAGACAAAAAGCGGGTTGGTTACTTTAAGGTTACTTTCTATTTGGGGATAGTGGGAGCTTATCAGGTGGATTACCTAACTAGTGCCAGTCCCGCAATTTCCGACAGAGTGGTTTAAGATTCCATTTCTGGGAGAGCTGAAACTGTAATTAAGTTTTGGTTTGGTAACATGGGCTTAGCATAAGTAACTCTATTTTGGATCTGCTGTGTTGGTTTTAATAATTCCCCCCTTTTGATTAGACTTCAGCCTAGCTGAGAGACTTCATCAAAAATTAAAGGTGTTGGGGCACCTGGGTGGCTCAGTCACTTTGGTGCCTTTGGCTCAGGTCATGATCTCTGGGTCCTGGGATGGAGCCCCACTTTGGGCTTCTTGTTGAGTGGGAAGTCTGCTTCTCTCTCTCTCTTCCCTCCCACCTCCGCATCACGTGTTCTCTCTCTCTCTCAAATAAATAGAATCTAAAAAAAAAAAAAAAAAAGAAGATATTATTGATACTCTCATCTACTACTCTAGAGTTTTTGAGTTGTTTTTGTTGAATCTGTGTTATTTACAGGTTCCAACGTTGCTCTTTAAGTTACTTATTTTCTTTGTTCCTTTTCCAACATTGTGTTCTTAGGGAGATCATCGGCTTAGCGGTGAGTAACTGCAAACATACATTTAAAGCTTTTGAGAGAATCCAGAGTGCCAGGGAGACTACTGTGTTTATTATAGGCAGAAAAATTTCCTATGTCTGGAGTGTACTTTGGAGCCATGTCCCCTAAGACCCAAAGCAATCAGAATCAAATAAGAATAAATCAAGAATTAAAGACTGGTTGAAGGAGTTACTTTCTTAAGTCAACTGGCTTGTTCAGTGACTTTACATAACCTGAGTCTCAGCTTCCCCAGAAGTGTCCATCTGAGAGCAGCAAGTGGTATTGACCATAGCACAAGCATTGCCTTGATCACCTAAAAGAGTATCAACGGCTATCTTGTAGTCAAGAATAACTGGCTAGAGAGTCTAGGGATTTTTATTGGGCAGCTATTCCTTTGGCAGTGCATTCTGTAGTATCACAAAAGAAATGTTCTTGATTCTCTGTCTTGGGAGGAAACAGTCCACCTTGATGTTGGCTTCTCTTCTGGTCAATTTGATTTTTAGGTCTTGGGGGTTTACAAAAGACCAAATGTCAGGTGGTGCCTTCTTCACTTGTGAAATAGGCACCCAACTTTTGACACCTTGTAATTTGTCAGTGGTGTCAGTGGTCTAGAGTACTTGGGAGGTTCCTTTCCAGGAATCTCATTTTTGCAAAAGTTTTAGAGTAAAACAATAACTGTCTGTAAATGACAAAATGTTTAAAAATGCCCATGGTTAAATATCTGATGAGAGTTCATTATAATGGAATTGATAAGGAAATTTGGTTATTTCTGTGACACACAACATTTTAAGATAGTAACTGGGATTATGACTGATAACATTTATATCAGGACATACCAGATTTCTAGGAATTTCATACAATTTCTGTAATACTTATATTAATAACATGCATCCATGCAAATAAAACCAAAGAAGGTTTATCACCTATTTGAGAAAGCTTCCTGTGTAATTTAACCTACCAAATAAACCTAAGTATTTTAATATTTTTCTTTTACAAGGTGAATGATGAATTCTTTAAGATTTTCTGGGGACTCTCTGGAAAATCATAAGGTTACTTTGAGGTCAAAAAGCTTCCACTTAGAATTTGATTTGGAGAAGTTGTCAAAACATCAAAAGGTTTGAACATTTGACTAAATGGGATCACAGATCATTATGAAATAATATTTAATTATCTATTTAGCCAAAGTGTGATAATGTAAGATTTTGAAGGCAAATAAAGAGGGTTCCAAAGTTGTAAACAAAACTTAACTCTTTTAATATTGACAAGATTGTGTTATCTTAAAGACCTGATATAGAAAACGTGAAACACAATAAGGTTTTTTGGGGTAAGACACACAAAAAAATCTTTGTTTTCTAGGTAGGTTACCCCAAGAGTAAAGAAAATCAAATAAATAAGGGGGAAAAAAAGGCCTTTTATGGTCTCTTATTAAGAGTAGACTAATAGTCTAGGAAAACTTTGTCCTTTAACAGAGAAAAAAACAAATTCTGATTTTGAAACCAGGTACTTTGGATATTAAAACTCATAAAAAAAAACCTTAAATAAATCTTTCAGTCTTAGCCAGCTTGATCATACATAAATTGCCTTTCCGAAGATTGCTCTTCCACAAACCTTCAACAGCTTTTTTTATATGTGTTCAGATTTTGTCCTTTTTTATGTCTCATTTTGGAACAGTAAGTCATTTTACTTTCCTTATCTACTTTTCATGCGGTTATTTTCTTTCACTCTTACTATTTCTAAGTCATTTTATTAACTACATTGATTATAATTATTAATCCTTAGACTCCTTTGTTCCTAGGGGAGAACTAAAAAGTAAGCAATTGTGTAATTGTTACACTAAGCACTCTGTGGCTTGGCAAGTTTATGAATATATCTCATTTCTGTAAGTACATTCTTTATAAAAAATTTTTCAGTGTGGCAGAAAACTTCTTATTAACAGACCCAAATATCTTTAATTCCTCTGTAAAGGGAAACCTAAAGTAGATAAACCTATGTTCAGTAATTAATATTTCAGTATTTTATCGTTTTTGGAAATAATCTAAGCATTCAATGAGTATCCACTATTTAACTTATCTCGGTATAACTTTAAGGTTTCAAGTTACCGAAAAGATTTTTGGAAACTCTTTTTAAGTAGGCATACCATACAACGTAATGATTGTTGAAAAGTTTATTTATTAACATTTGTCTTACATCTGTTTAACTTATTCTCAATTATATTTAGATTATGGTGAAAATTTCACAAGACATTAAACAACTATCCATCTTATCTTTCTCAGAAGTTTGTGGTTCCTTCTGTTCCCTTTTCTGATACTGTAGCTATTAAAAGATAAACTGAAGCATATTAAAACATTTGAGAGTTTATTTGAACAAAATTCAATTCAAATCAGACAGCATTCAGTCTAGCAGACAGAAAGGTGATCTGAGGAGCTTTTATAGGCAGAAGGGAGCAGGAACAAGGATGTTATACTAGAAAAATCCCCAGGTTGGTTATTGCAAGGTCACTTTGCTTTAGGGTATGGGATCTGTCAGGCAGATGACCTAATTAGTGATCAGGTGATTCCAGATTGACTGGTTTAAGATTCCTTTCTAGATGTTAAAAGACAAACAAACAAACAAAAAACCCAGACTCCTACATATGTAGAACAAACTGGTGGTTGCCAGAGAGGAGGTGGTTAGAGGGATGAGTGAAATAGACAAAGGGGATTAAGAGTACACTTTTCTTGTTGAGCTGAGTACTTGCACAGAATTAGTGGATCATTATATTGTACATCTGAAACTAATATAACATTGTAGTTAATTATACTTCAGTAGAAAAAGAATCCATTACCACTCCTCTCCCTTCCTGTGCCAAAGGATTCCATTTCTGGGAGAGCTGAAACTGTAATTAAATTTCATGATGTGGTACTTAGCATAAGCAACACCATTTGGGGCCTGTTGTCTTGCTATTCACAGTGGTCAGCTGGTAGACCAGCTTGGTAAGGGGCAGGGGGCATACTCAGCTGTACTCTACATGGTCTCTCATGGTCTAGTATGCTAGTTCAGGGCCTTTTGCATAGTGAAGACAGGGATCTGAAAGAGAGAAAGCAGAAGTGTGCAAGATCTCTTGAAACCTAGTCTCAGTGTTAGACCCACTGCTTTCTTTCTTTTTTTTTTTTTTTATTGGTAGACCCACTGCTTTCTATTGACCAAAGCAAGTTACAAGGCTATCCACCATACATGTTATTTCAGACCTATTGGGTTTGATACTTATTAATGCTTTGTGCTATTAAAATTCTCAATTAAAATATTAATAAAGTTTAAAATAAATGTGAAAAAAATGGGGTCATCTTTGTAGATCCCATTCATCTCCCCAACTGGGGCAATCATTATCCTGAATTTGGTATGTGAAAAGTCTGTTTTTAAAAATAGTTTTGTGTATGTGTGCACATACACACATATAGACCCCATACTGTGTTGTGGTTTTAAAATGTATGCACATTTTTTGGCATTTGTTCCGTAAATTTGTAGTGTTTAATATCACTTACACTTGAACATAGGCTGACTTTGGTAACTTACTGCTAACAATTAGAATACAGTGGGAGGGACATTGCATGATTTGTATGTCAAAATCATCAAAGAGGATATAGTTCTACCTGACCTTCTCCCTCCTGGGGTACATACCTTGGGGACTCTGGGCTGATGTGTAAGAAGTTGAAGGATTTGAAGAACAGTGGCTCCCCAAATATGTCCGTGTCCTACTCTGCAGAACCTGGGGATGCTTCTATCCATGGCAAAGAGATTTTGCAGATGCAGTTAAGGATCATGAGGTTAGCAGAGATTATGTTGGATTATCTGGGTGCAATCAGTGTAATCACAATGGTCTTCCTCCAGCAGGAGTCAAAGTATCATTCCAAAGGCGAGGCTGGAATGATAGGAGGAAGAGGTTGTGAGCCAAGGCATGTAGGTGACTTTCAGAACCTAGAAAGGCAAGGAAATGGATTATCCCATAGTGCTTCCAGAAGGAATCAGTCCTGCCTTCATCCAAAGTAAATCCCAGTGTGCCCTCCATCAGACCACTGAACCATCAAAATATAAGGTAATAAGTTTGAGTTGTTTAAGCTAAGAAAAGCTAAGAAAGAAAAAGTAGTTTAGCTAAAGCCACCAGGCTGGGCTGGAGAGCCCACGTGGAGAGACCATACAAGGGTAGAGAGATATCCCAGGAGCCGCAGTTTTCCAGCCCCCAGGTGGCAGACAGATCATGGATTGAGCCTTGAGATGATTGAGCCTCCAGTGTTTGAGTCACCCCAGTTGATGCTGGGTGGAGTAGAAATGAGATGTCCCCACCAAGCTGTGTCCAACTGTTATTTTGTGACATCTGAGTGATATAGCTCAGGCTGCCATAACAAAATGCCGTAGACCACATGGCTTAAACAACAGAAATTTATTTCTCATGGTTCTAGAGGCTGGACATCCAAGATCAGGGTACCAGCATGGCTGGGTTCTGGTGAGAGCTCTCTTTCAGGCTTGTAGACAGCCGCCTCCTTGGTGTGTGCTCGCATGGCAGAGAGAGCTTGGGAGCTCTGGAATCCTAATCAGATGAAGCTCCTCCCCTATGGTCTTTAACCATAATCACTTCCTTACTCTAAATACAGTCCCACTGAGGCTTAGGGCTCCAACATATGATTTTTAGGGGGACACATTTTAGTCCATTGCATGAGCAAAACAAATGGTACTATTTTAAGCCATCTAAGCTTTGTGGTAGATTCTGCAGCAATTATTTATTTAATGGGAATAGTTATAATAAAGATAATATATTATTTTCATGTTTTAAATATTTACATAAGTGCTATTGTACTTAATATTCTGTGATTTCTTTTTTGACTCAACATACTTTTGAGATATATTCATGTTTCTCTTTGTAGATAAATTATTCATTGTGATTGGTGCATATTAGCCCAGCATATAACAGTACTGTATTTTATGTATAAATTCCCTTAAGCGTGAACTTTTGGGTTGTTTATAGTTTTGTTGCAATTATAAATAATGTCATAATAAACATGTTTTTACATTTTTCTTATGGGCAAGCTCAGACTTTTTCTAAACTGTATTCATTGGGTCATAGGATATGCATACTCCTTTTTTCATGATATGCATACTTTTGATTTTACTGATGTGTTCAAATTGTCAAGACCCCTTCCTCCTCTTTTTACTACCACCAGGGTGGTGCAGTGACCTCTGCATCTCTTTATTCTCATTGACAACTCAGTTGTTTTAATTGTTGCCAAAATGATACCATTAGTATAGGTTACTTTAATTCCTACTTCATTTATGGTTTGCAAGGTTGATTCTCTTTTGGAAACATTTTTTGGGCTATTTTGGCATTCTTTTCTCTGTATTGATTGTTTTGTCTACTATTCTTTTAAGTTTGGTCTTATTTATTTTTATTTATTTATTTATTTATTTATTATTTTATTTATTTATTTATTTTTAGGAACTCTTTATGTATTAATATTAGCATTAATATGAGCATTGATATTTTCCTGTTATATGTTGTGAAATCACGTCCAAGTATTTGCCTTCTCTTTTTCCTTGGTTTCTTCATTGGAAGAATTTTCGAAATTTGTTTTGATCATATATGTATATGTCACACATGTATGCACGTGCACAGACGTGTAACTTTTCTTTTACAAATTGCAGGTTTTGTGTCCTCCTTAAGAAATTCTTCCCTAAAACAATATACAAAGTCTTCACCTGAAATGGAGGAATGATATATAGAATTCTTGATATTTTTAGAACTGCATTTTCAATGAATTGATAATTTCTGCTTATTGAAACAGATCAGATTGTCAGTTTTTTATATTTTTTTGACACTGATAGTTAGGGGTAGTGTACAGATTTATGAAATGCTAGATAAATCACTGGGAAAAGGAACTGAAACTTTCGAAATTCTCAACTGTATTTCCAGGGAATAGTGTCCCTTGGGCAGATTGGTTTAACCAGTGAGAGAGTTTTCTTTTCATGGCGATCCTTGAGGTGTTCTGATGTTACAAGTTGTCTTGTTCTGAAATGTCCTTTGGGTCTATGTGTTGTATAGGATTTACCAGACAATTGGTATTAATTTTACCTCCCTTACTGATTATATAGTTTATTAGTTGGTAGCTGCAAGAAACTCAAAGGTAGTGTGTGAAAAATTTAAGAGGAAATAATTTTTTTTTTTTTTTTTTTTAATGGGGATGAGGGGAAAGAATGGGAGCCTTGTGAAGAGAGGACATGATATATCCCTGTATCTTGGCCCAGGGAATTTATTTATTCACCTTCCATCTAACATCTTGGTGGTATATATGTTTCCAACAGCTCTCTTCTTGGTTAATGCAAATAGGCGTGCTGTGGAAAGCACGTGCACGGACTGTCCTTACGTAATTTGGTCACACAAATGCACTGTCTTTTCCCTCCATCTGCATAGAAACTAATAATAGCCAGGGAGAGGAATGATAGCAAAAAAGTCCTTTTGCCCCACTGTTTTCTTTTCATCTGCTGTTGTGGCCATGCCTTATGTCAGAGCACATTGCTTAAGGCCACGACTGTGATAACCCTGGGGCAGGGTGGGCAAGAAGGAGATAATGTCTTCAGGCTGTGGCTTCATCTTGTCTTAGGAGAGTCTATTGCAATTGATGGCAGGCAAGCTGTTCTCCTGTCAGTGCTTTTCAGCATTTATGGATGCCTCAGGGCCCCGAGCTCTGTGCATGCTTGTCTATCACAAAACATGAAGCTTCTTCTGGGGTTGTCTCTGCAGTGTTGTGGGAGGCACAGTGGCATGCAAATGTAAAGCCCCAGTCTTTATTCCCACTTTGTCATTTACTGGGTCTCTAGCTTTTATACAGTGATCTCACTTTGCAGATACCTCTGCCTCAAGGAAGTGTGCCTGAGTCGCATCACAATTACCATATTACTCACTGTTTCCTTCTTTAGAGTATGATTTTCTCAAAGAGACTACCTTTTTATCCCCCTGCACAGGACAGGCACTTCAAGAAACATCTGTTGAGGAAAGTGACCTATCTTCTCTGGGTGTTTGTGCTCTCTAGAATTGGGGGGGATTGGAATCCATTAGCTGTAATTCCTTCTATGATTCTATGACACATGCACAATTGTTATTAGGCTTTAAGTGGGTGCCGCACTTCTGTGCACTTTCACGTTGCCAAGGGGATGTCCATCTCATGTGATCAGAGAAGATAGGGCAAAAACATCGTATCTGCATGATGAGGGAAACTTGGACAGGTGCTGATGGAATCCATTTAGAAGGTGCCTCCTTTCTGACTGCAGTACCTATACAGACCCGGCAGTGGGAAAAGCTCCCGGGGATAATGAGACAAATGCAGCAAGTATTTTGGTATTTTGTAAAGTATAGTACTGAAAAAAACCAGTCAATTTATATTACATACAACTGTGCATTAACAAATTAGAAACATTAACGACTTAAGCACTGTACCAAAGCAGGTAGAGTCCACACTTAAATCCTGACTTTCGACAGCTGAAGACAAGTACTGGTAATTTCTCTGGCATGAATGTAATCCCTAATATAAAGAAGGCATTCTAGTGTAGAGTACTAGGCACAGAAAGGAATCAGTAGATGATACTGAACCCAGAAGGTATTTCTTTTCTTTTCTAAGATTGTTTATTTATTTATTTGACAGACAGATCACAAGTAGGCAGAGAGGCAGGCAGAGAGAGAGGAGGAAGCAGGCTCCTCACTGAGCAGAGAGCCCAATGTGGGCCTCAATCCTAGGACCCTGGGGTCACGACCTGAGCCAAAGGCAGAGGCTTTAACTCACTGAGCCACCCAGGTACACCCCCCAGAACATGTTTCTAGAAGATGACCTAGACCTCATTAAGACCACATAAGGAGGTTTCCTAATTTCTTGGTGAGAAAGGAGTGGGAGCCATGTTTACTTATTTATATGGTACACACACGGATAAGCACAAACTTCAATAAGTATCTGAACTTAAGCTATCTTAGCCAACTGCATTCTGTTCATTCTCTAGCATGAGCTTACTTCAGGTCATCTCACCTGAAAATTGAAGTCAAGATTCTGATGTTCTAGAACATTCCTGTCTGCCTATGCCACATTTCACTTGGTTTACTCCATTTTCTTTAGAGGAACTATGCATGAGGGATGGGGTTTAGATATCCCAATGAGTGTCTTCAATGTAGTTTCAGATATTCCAATAAACTCAATAAAGCATGAGTTTTAATAGGATGCTGAAATGGAAAACACTCAGCAATGGGGGGGAAATGAGATTACCATTGAAGAAAAGTGCCACATATGACCAATAACCAGCGCCATATATGACTATAAAGCTTGTGCAGAGATGCAACCCAACTTGAAAATCAGGTGCAAAGGGAATGGATATATTTCACGAATCACAGGTGGAAAATGAAAGTTTACAATAGTTGTAGTGAGGATTTTCTTAGAGCCAGTTCCAAGTCTCAAATTTGCATTTTTATGGTGAACATAACCCAAATGCTGATTTTCAGGAAGAGTGACATCATTGTTGAACAATTTTTTTGTTAGTCCTGAGCAATGAAATATAGTTTGAAATGTCTACTTTATTTTTCCTTTTATTCAAACGGTGAGAAATTGAAATACTTTACCCTTCCATTTTTAGAGAAAAGTACTAGGTTTTACCCTAGCTTTCTTAACCTAGGCATCAGTTCAAAGTCTGCCTCCATGAAAAACTCACCATTGCCTTTCAGTCTAGAGCAAGGCAGTCATCCAGAGTTTTTTGTTGTAATCCAGCGGTTGTAATTTCTAGAAACTACCAGTAGGTGTCTCCAGTCAGTAGTTTTGGCTATGGAAGGGGCTGCAGTCATTTCTTACTCATTTAGTAATGGACATCATGAGAAATTTACCCATTGTATAATGCAAGACAATTAAAGCCCATTTGCTGTATTTCTCAAGTGGATCGGATGATTTTAATTTGAACCCCATCTTTTCAGGTAGGAAGTTTCTAATAGTGATTGTTTTGTGCCTGTGTGTAACAAATAATCAGAATATTACTTCAGTAAGTCGAGCTGATTTCTTTTGAAGTCTAATGAAATTATGATTAAAAACAAAAATTTCCTAAAGCATAAGTTGACAGTCCAGCCATGCAAATGAACATTTCCTTCACAAGACTCGCAAATGTGAGAAATTTCCTAGAGATCCAGTCTTGAGGTTTCATTATGCACGAGGTTAATGTTTAATGTCTGAAGTCTGCAGGGTCTTCCTAATGGGAAAAATACAAAGGTTACTTCAGCATGGAAGGTTTTAAAAAAGAGACTTCTTTTCAGAAAATAAAAGAGAGATGCTGAGTAAGAAGTTAGCCCAGGAATGTTCAGTTTGTGCCCAAAGCACTTATGAGAAGTGACATTTTATCACTGCAGACCTTCCAGGACTGTCCTCTTGTTATTCCAACCACCCTTTGAATACAGTTGCCTTTATTGACTGAACATTCATCTGGTGCTGGGGATACATCGCCTTCTGAATACCTTCTCTCACCAGCCCAGCTGGTGCTCTGAGGGCACGCTATGTCTTACACTCCCTCACCTCTCACGTAGTATCCAGCCTGGAATCGGTCTCATCCTAAGTTAACACAGAATGTTTCCACATTGGTTCAATATGGCGTTGAGTCTTCTGGAGAGAGTGCTCTGGCTTGTGATAGATTTTTGGAACTTCCATAGTTCCTGACAAATGTAGTTCCTTGCACATAGTGGGTATCATATTGTCATTGAATGAATAAGTGAAATGGAAGGCAGATGGAACAAGAAATACATATCCTTGGGGGCACCTGGCTGGTTTAGTCACTAGAGCATGTGACTCTTGATCTCAGGGTTGTGAATTTAAGCCCCATGTTGGGTATAGAGATTACTGATAGATACATAGATTGATAGAACTACATATCCTAATTGTGTGTATGTGAGAAAAGAGACTATTTTTTTTCTAAAGATTCTTCATTTATTCACCTGACAGAGCCCACAAGTAGGCAGAGAGGCAGGCAGAGAGAGAGGAAGGGAAGCAGGCTCCCTGCTGAGCAGAGAGCCTGATGTGGGGCTCGATCCCAGGACCCCGAGATCATGACCTTAGCAGAAGGCAGAGGTCTTAACCCACTGAGCCACCCAGGTGCCACGAGACTATTTTTGAGTGCCTTGTACAAATGAATCAGTGCATTTCATAATAGACTTGATTAAGAGCCAGACTTAGTTAAGAGCCACCCATAAGTTCAGCTGACCACAGCTGACATGGAAGAATCGGAGTTTAATTCTGAACTCTGCAGATCTAGCACTGTCTAGATCTAGCAATCTAGAGATTGCTGTAAAGAGGGGCATGGAATAGGATTCTTGATCAATGAACTATAGAGCAAAAGAGGAAAGAATTTTGAAAATTCTGCTTTGGAATATTCTTTTTTTTAAAAAACATATTTTGTTTATTTGACAGAGAAATCACAACTAGGCAGAGAGGCAGGCAGAGAGAGAGGAGAAAGCAGGCTCCCCGCTGATCCCAGGACCCGGAGATCATGACCTGAGCTGAAGGCAGAGGCTTTAACCCACTGAGCCACCCAGGCACCCCTGCTTTGGAATATTCTAAGTGAAAATTTATACCACCAGGAATATATTAATTGTTCAGTTACCTTGTTTAGGTTGGGTACTATAGGAAAGACTCTAAGATCTATTTTTCTGCCAAGGTTTACTGGGGACACCTTCAGGATTATAGTTGTGGGTGAGTGAAAAAAATAAGATAGGGCAGAGGGAGGAGTTGAACTGAGATGCTGTCTCAAGAAAGGCTTCAGCCAATCCCACACGGAGCTCTGGAGCTGGGATGATTCTTCAGATTTATGGCACCCTAAGGCAAGGAGACTAGCCTTATTCACCTATAAATGTAGGCTACCCCAGGGAGGGCATTGACTTTGAATGTGGGGATTCTCTTCAGGTGAGGACAGTTCTCAGATGGTGGCTCAGTTGGGGGCCATTAGGATCAGCATTCCCATGTGTTGTGGGAGTAGTGCCTGCTCATGAATTATCTGGAAGGGATACTTTAGGGGTGTCCTCCAAAGTATCCACTACATACCCTTCCTTTGTTTTCTCCTACCAAAGAAATAAAAATCCTCAGTCTCATCCGTGGAGAAGTGAAGTAAAATATAATCAGATTAGTTCTTATATCAATGCTAAAAAAGGGGACAGTTTTCCAAACTTGAACATTCTGACTCAATCCAACCTGAGGCCTCAGTTTCCCAGAGTAGGGAAGGAAGAAAATCAAAGGACATGTGTTTAACAGTGCAGGTTTAGAAAAACTGACAAAATTGTAGGATTTAGGCCTTAGGGTTGAGAGAATTTGAGGACCTAGAAAACCCAGATTTGATTTAGAATCCAAAAGATGGTTTCAAAGGTAATGGCGATGGGAATGGTATAAATGGGACAGTTTGGCGGGGGGGGGGGGGGGGGGTTATGTCTGCCAAATGTTTTAGATAGTGACAGTACAATAAGAGAGTCTTAAGGAACTTCATGGTTCCAGTGTGTCCAGCAAATTCACTGTAACCGCACAGCTGGGCACAGGGCACAAGGGTCAGCCTTTGGGACAACCTACTAGGAGTTAGGTTTCAAGAGTTTCAAGGCAATACTTGAAATGAGAGTAGCATTTTGTGTCAACTATACTAAAACAAATTTTCAAGAAGATATCTTAGCTCAGTCTGCCATAACAAAATACCATAGACAGAGGGGCTAAATAACAGAAACTTATTTTCTTGCAATTCTGGAGGCAGGAAAGTTCAAGGTCAAGGTTATGGCTGGTTCATTTCATGCTGAGAGCTCTCTTTTTGGCTTGCAGAGGGCTTCCTTCTCGCAGTATCCTCACATGATGGAGAAGAGAACGGAGAGTGAGTAATCTGGTGTTTCTTCTTATAAGGCCTCTAATCCTGTCAGATTAGGGCCCCACACATTTGACCTCATTTAACTTCAGGTACCTCAGTTCAGGCCCTATCTCCAAGTAAAAGCCACTACAGTGAGGAGGGGGGTTAGGGCTTCAATATATGGATTTGGTGGGGCAGCAAGTGGGACACAAATCTTCAGTCTGTAATGGGAGAAGTAGTATTTCTGTGGAGATCTGTTAGACACCATAACAAAAACAGCAGTCGTCCTAACTGGACAACTGGATGGACAGAATAAGTTGGAGCTCTGTGGTCATCCAAGGGTTCCAGGTTACCTTAGCTCTCAGGCAAAGAGGACATTATTTGCTTAAAATAGCAAGACTGATTCCACAGCCTGACAGCTATATACCTCAAATCTCTTTAGAGGTTGGCTGAGAAGAATGGATCAGACTGAAGATCCAAAGGGACAACGCTCTTAGATAATGTTGAACAAACAACCCCTCTTACCTAGTTTGGGCCTGGTTCACATCAAAAGATTTGGAAGTAGAAATAGTACTATTCTTGAAAACTAGTTTCCTATAACGATTTGGATTTTTCTCTCAGTAAGTATTTGCTTTGGAGATTCAGGCCTGCTATTTTGTGAGAGCAATGCCCTCACAAAATTTCAGTGCTCATGTTTGGAGCAAGTTTATAGCTGAGCATTTACTTCTTAGAGAGTTATGTATGTATCTCTCTCTTTCTCTTTCTCTGTATTTTTAAGAAGCCTTCCTCTAGTTCAGATATCTGACATACGGGTTTCAAAACAAGCTGGTTATCTTCTATTCTATTTGTATCTCTTTGGTTATCTCATTGATATAATCTATAAGGGGGTAGGCAAACATTTCAGCCAAGGATTTTCAGGCGGCCATCTTGAAATGGAAGTCACTGCAGGGTTTTACAGAACATTTTAAATGGCTGGATCTTTCTCTTTTAGATAAAAAAGAGCTAATTATATTTAATTAGATATGATTAGGAAATGGCATTTAGGTTACCTTCGTGCTGCTGTGGATTATCCCCTGCTCACATCAGAGGTGGTTGGTCTTTGCAGGCAACAGCAAGGCTCAGTGAGAAGGCAGAAGTGGGGAGGCAGGTAACAGCCAGATGGATACACGGGTACACTGACCAGGGAGCCATCACAGCCAAGGCCACAATAGCTCTTCCTCTTTTATTCATTCTTCAGTGTTCAGCTTAAGTTTTATATCCCAACTTTTCCATTCTAGGCTGATTGCTTGATCCTCTAAGTGGCTAAGAATGTTAGTATTTTCATTACAATCCATCCAATTTATTTCTTTTCATATAGGCTCCAATATACAGTTTTTACCATCTAGTTTTTGTACTATTTAATGTAGAACTTTAATATGTACTTAGCTTTCCTTACAAGATTTTAAATTTCCCAATGTAATTTTGTCATAATGCAGACCATATCAGTCTTTTTCTAAAGACTTGCCAATTTATGGTTGAACATGGAGACTCACATGGTATGAAATACATCCTGTAATGACTACAAACATGTACCTAATAAAATATAGTTGTACCTCAAAGGGACCGCATGGTTTAAAAAATACATATCAAATCCTTCATATGTCTTTTACCAAAAGTATATATATTTAGTATGTGTCATGATACATACTTTTTGCCATGACACTTGAAGTCATGAACATCCTAGGCTTGTGTCAGAGGACCTCACTTTGAATCTTGACATTGTCATTTAACCAGCCGTGTGAGCATGAGCCTCAGTTTCTGCATCTAGAGAATGGGGATAATATATTAGCTTCCTCATAAAGTTGAACGAAGGCATGATCCAGTTCAATCTGAGTTTCCTCAAAGCATATTAGAAGAAAGTGACCATTGTTTAGATGGAAATTCCAGATTTAGTTTGAATTCCCTCCAACTTAACCCAGAGTTGGTGGGCTTTCAAGAAACCAAAACCCAGATCATAACCATCCACTAAGAAGCCCCCCAGTTCAGTCATTACTGAAGCTGTTTTGTTTCAGGAATTGCTTCACAGTTGAGTTGTTGGTTTTTATCATAACTCAGTCTGTACACGTTATTAAATCTGGAATGAGTGAGCTTGTGGCACATCTGGCAAGAGGAAGGAGGCCTAATTCCAATTCTTTATGCCTAAACTCCCTGTGAAGTTTTCTGGCAGGTACAGCAATGTTGTTTTTGACTCCTAATGTTGAGCCGTGTGTGCCACGCTTGTGGGTGGCTGTTAAGCACCTGTCATTTCCAGTCCCAAGGTGGGCAGGGACATTGTTATTTTGTGTCTTGGGGGCAAAATTCCCCCTCTTCTTGGCGCCATAGCCAGTTTTGACTCCATTATTCCATTCTCCTGACTTGTGGGGGTGATCTTTCATTGACATCTGGAGGCCTTGTGCCAGAAAAGCAGAATATTAGCAATGAGTTTCTCCACGTGGATCTGAAAGAAGGCCTTTTGCTTATAATTTGTGAAGTTTTTGTGAAGCTCTTTGGGATCCTTCTGGATAAAGAACCTTCTATAAACCTCACTTATTATGATGATGACTGCTGGCAGAATCGAAGTTACATGCGTGCGTTGGGAGGACAATATATTCTCTTTGTGCCCACATAAACTTCCATTTATCTATACAAATATCTTTGAAAAGAGCAAGGCCGAAATGTCGTCTCTCCAGCTGGGGTGCTGTTCTGTTGTCGCAGCGCAGTAAATTGGGTCACCGTCCAGCTTTGCATCCGGCACCTGCTCAGCCGCATAATGGGGAAATGAGAGCTTCTATAGTGACAGGGCAGTCCGTGGCGCGCCTGGGCTGCGGAGCGCTGCGGACAGCTAATAAGGAGTCCAGGAGAGCCGATCATTCAGATTGCCGCCTTTGTTGCTCTTGTCTGGGAGGAAAAGACATTACTAAAAGGAAAATTGTTCTTTTAACTCCTACGTTTGAACCCTTTCTGTGCTCTCTGAGGAGAGCGGTTTTAAAAGGTTAGATGTTGCTAGTATGTGCCAATTTGGAGAAGGAAATGTCTCTAATGCATGGGAATACTGGGAAGCGGAGTTTTGTTTTGTTTTGTTTTGTTTTGTTTTTTCCTGGAGCCTAAATGTGGTGGTCCCAGATTGATTAAAAAGGATTGGGGGTTGAATAAATGGAGTTGTGGGTGTAGTGGAATGATAGCTAGGCGTGGAGTCAGAGTTCAGCTCTCAGATTCACGGTCGACCTGGGGTGTAATGTTGCCTCGGGTTCCTCGTCTGCGCGGGAGAGGGTTAGTGCAAAGACGAAGTGAGTGGAGCACCTGGCATGTGACGGGCAGTCCTTCAATATTCATTAAATGCATAAAGTATCCGCGTGAGGGAGGGCTTGGCCCAGTCCAGGAAAGGGGAGGTTTCTCGGAGGTCACATACAAACTGTCACAGAGCACAGGTTTATACCTCTGTGTGTCTTCGTGTCCTCTGAGGTCAGCTGTCCTGCTGCCGCGGGCTCACTGTGCATGTTTCTGAGTCTGGGTCCCCTTGAAGAGCCACTGTCATCCCAGCAGTGGAAAGAAGCGCTGCGGAAGGATTTGTAGCTGCAATTAAGTGATGCAGTCTGGCCATAATGCCTGTCTTTCTGCTTAGAAGTCATTGGCCAAAACTAGTCACGTGGTTCCTCCCACTTGCTGAGTAGCCACTGCATAAAAACTCCTTTTGCTCCAAACGAGGAAATCCAAAATAATTGGCAAGTTACATCGATGACTTCTGCAGGGTCCACTGAGCAGGCTCTGTTAGTTCATGTCTCTTCTGCATGTCAGAGTGCTGCTGCACATTTTCTCCCCTCTTCATTATGATTTCTGATCATTGCCTTTTGTTGAAATTTTGGTCTTGTTGGCTTATTTTCTCTTTATTTATTTATTTATTTTTCCCAAATGGAACACAAGAAAACTTTGTATTTTCATGGATTAGAAATAGGGCTTTATTTTACTTGGCATGGCAGTGCTGCCTAGTTTCAACTTTTTTTCTGGTCCTAAGAAGTTGGGGGGGTGGGGATGGAACCTGAAAACATGGCGGGAGCCACCATCTGAGGGTTTCATGGAAAGAATATTTTTTTTTCTGTCTAGATAAGATCCAGTTGGATGTAATTATCCTGTGGAATTTAGGCTGGTTAATAAGCTATGCTGAAAGAGAAGAGCTAGATTTACCTGTTGTACACTTGAGAAAAAACAGCAAGTTTATGAATTCTTGTCTGGATCCCCACCCCCCCTTTTGGGGATCTTTGTTGCCCTTGACTATTGACTGTATGCTAACATATCTGTATGCCTTTAGGAAATTAGAGAAGGAACTGCAGGAATCTGAGTCTTTATTGTTGTAACAGGCACTGATTATTATCTCCCATTATCCATTTTCCCTTTGAACTTTTGATAGTAAAATTCCCACCATCCTGTCTTGGCTTAACTAGAAACTAAAGCCCCGCCTAGCCTGATGGGTGCAGATCCTCCCTGGCTAAGTTACTTTTTGGATATAATTAACAGTTAAAGACTGTTAGTGATTGTATGTCCCTCTTGTAGCTAGATATGATGCCACGTATTAAGCTGTAGCAGAAGAGAGCAGATGGGATGTGAGCACAAGGGACGGGTGCAACTTCTAGTTGTGTTACTAACGAAGCTTTCTCATGTCTGCTTCCCTTTCTGTTGTACAAATTGGAAAAGATGACAACTTTCTGGAACAGTCACTTTGGACCTAGGGGTAGAAGTATTGAGGATGACTCTCACTACCTTAGGCTGACTGCCCTTCTCGGCTCTGCTATATGAGAAAGAAAGAAAGAAGCCTTCTCTGTTGATTAAGCAGTTGTATTTTGGGGATCTTTTTTACTATAGCAGTGTAGCCTGCACACGTACCTAGCGACTTTCCTCTTTCCAGAGCTAATTTTATTTCCAACATCACGTTTTAATTGATTTCTTCTCTTTGTTACCGTTTCTTCTCTGACCTTGGAAGGCATGGGGTGGGGGGGCTGGTCCTTTGCTGAGTGTGAGATGCAGATTTGTACTTATTCACACCTTTTTGCACTTTTGTTCTCAAGTTCATCAGGCAACAGTGAACACAGAGGTCTTGGAATTCCAGGCTGTCCTTTCCTCCGAATGAATATTCTCCCTTAGATCATCGGGTCTATTTGATCCGTCCCGGCAAGTTATTTTACCTTACACAAAACCAAACTCTGTGCGATCCACATTCTAGAGTGCAGTAAAAGACTCCCAGGGCTTAATGGCCATGTGTGTTATGAGAAGAACTCTGGAGGCATATTTAGGTATGAAAATAAGCCCAGTTGGCCTTGGCAGACAGAGCCCTATTTTCTTCATTTGGTTCCACTTCATAGTTGAACATAAGCCTGGAGCAAAGGTCCGCATTTTTAGAAACTGTGGCTCTGGCCTGTTCTCAAGGCAGATGAACCTTTTCTAAGGAGCTGGTGCCCTGCGGGGTGGGTAGGTGTGCGCAGTAAAGAGATAAAAATCAGCGGCACCTGGGACAAGGTGGATAAACAGCTTGTGTTCTCTGGGTGTGGTGGGGGCTTTTACCTTCCTACTTGGTCATTTGGTGGTCTATTTAGTGTCTTGAAATGGAGGAAAAATTAGTGGGTTGTTTTTCTACCTTCCCTTGTCAAACTCACTTCCTAATGGTAAAACAGACTGAATCTCCCCGCTGGCATCCACTTCCTTGGTGAAATGATGAGGAATGCAGCCAGTCACCTTGCTCTTTGCACAGAAGGTCAGGCTGGGCTCTGTTGACAGCCGTTTGGATGAAACCGACTGAATCAGAGAACTGAATACATTAATTGTGTTGGCATCTTCAAGACTGAAAGCATATCATTGGTAGCACGTTCTGCTCAGCATTTTGGTGAGCTTTGACCAGAATTAGTGATAGTAATAAGTGGTCCATTTAAATGATTTAGTGAAAACCCGAAAGATGGGTTTTTAAGTGTCTGTTGACCAGAAAGAAGGCTGTTTAGAGGCTAAAAACCTTAAAATGCTTTCTTGTACAATATTGTCCTACTCTTTCATATTCTCTTTATTTTTATACCCCAAGAAGTTACAGTACATTATATCTCAGTATATAGCACCATGTAGTATATCGTGTTGTTATAAAAGGAGTCCATTCCACAGGCTATAATTCCTGTCAGAGAATTCCCATACAAGACATTGTTGTGTTAAGTGACTTAAATATAATTTTTAGAGGCGGGACTAGAACGTAGCGATTCTAAGAATATACATTATTAATTGGGTTATGAATCTGACTACTGATCATAGACTAAAATACCACATTTTACTTTAGCTCTGTATTGCTATTTTAAAGACCAACTCCCTTTGTTCAGATTTTGTAGTCGCTTAAATAATTTACCATGCAAATAAACCTTAGTCATGACATGTTACCTTCATGACAAATATATTTGAGTTTTGTTCACTTGTGTAAAATCTGTTTCAAACGCTGGGATAATGATAGAAGTAACTCACTTAAATTACTAGGATCGTGCAAAGGAAGAATGTGTTCACTCTGGCAGCTCTGGGCAACTCTTAAAATCATCACACATCACCTTAACTTTCTGAATTGGAAAACCAGAGTAATGGCCTAGGAGCTCGACAAGAATGAGTTGTACTGGAGCAATCATTGTTGAGAGTAAATCTTGCCAGATTCGTGTCACTTCTTGCCATGATCTGGTAGAACAACCCTGTGACTTAAGAAGGAGAAAGGGCAGTGAGGTTGATGTCATTTCATCTGACTTTAACTCCCATAATTTGATCATCAGTAAACCTTGGCTAGCTTCTGCATCAATAGAGGATGAAGAGTTTCTCAAAACCTCAAACTTTAATTTTATCCGTACTCCACCAGACCATCAGGATTGGGAGTTTTATGCTCAAATCTCTGCTGGGTCCAGGTAGATAATCAAATAACTGAAACAGAAGGCATGAGACTCTATATAGGCAATGGTGGTGACTGTGGGGAACGGGGGATTCGTGTGACCATTCCACTGTAGCCTTGGTTGCCATATGGGAACCTGGGTTGGGTGGGAACAGATTTTCCAGTTTTCAAGAGAAATTGGAAATCTCGGTTTTTATGTAAGATGGGCTGATTTTTAAATGGTGGCAAGAGTTTTGAAACACTGTGGGCTAACTAGCCTAGACTGATTTCATCTCAGGAGCCATAAATTTGAAATCTCTGAACTAGATATTTATAGTGAAAATTCATTTAATGATGCTGTTTTCTTTTCACTTACCTTTCAATGGCGATTTCTTCATGATTGTCTCAGTGCATGCCTACTTTGGGGGTAGAGACGTGAGATATAATGTCTTGTCATCTGTGAATTTGATTTAGTTATTTGTAGTTCTCGTAGGTCTTATATTTGGGAATATCAGGATGCCATGTAAATTCTTTGATAACCCTGACTTAGGTGGGGTGTAGTAAGCAACTCAAAATTGGTCATAATAAATGTGAAAAGATGGCTGAAATGAACAACTTAAAATTCCAGTGATAGAAGGAGAATTGCTCACGTAGGAATTGAAAAAGAAACACATACCCATAATGTAAAACATAAGATAACTGATGCATGTAAAAACAATGGCCAGAAATAGCCTTGATGTCCTAATGACTTAGAAGTTAAATGTCATCTTTTATAAGTTGTATGACCCATGGAAGGTTTGGGTATAGGAAGAGGTTGGGAAATGTCTTTATCTTCATCATGTTTGCTGTAACACTTGAAAGTTTATGAAGCACTTATTCCACATAACTGATCCATTTGATATAGGCAGCATGTTTTTCTAATAGGTTCCACTAAAGTACAATACCACTTTAAGGAGGTGTAAAAAATAGAAAGGATGGCCCTTTCCAAGTAATAGAGAAATTCACCAAAGAACACATTCTGGAGCCTGAATGCCTCAGCTTGGATTCTGGCTCCACCATTTACCTATTCTGTGTACTTAGGGCAAGTTACTTAACCTTCCTTGTGCTTAAGCTGGGATGGCAGGGGAATCTCAAAGGCACATACTAAGTATTGTATAATTTGATATTACTATTAATATTATAACTAGGAAAAGTGTGCTTGTTACTAGGTATTATGTGTGTGGCCCTCATTTTAAGGACACTATAGATTGACATACTTATTCTTCTTCACAGTAAGCCTGTGTGTTATACATGATGGTTCTTATTTTACAGATCCAAGACTGAGGCTTCATGAACTTCAGTATGGTAGAAATGCTTTTAAATAACTCCACTAACATCCTTTCTGATTTAATCTGTATACTTCATTTTATTTGTAGAGTACGCAGAGGTTCCAAATGCTTCCAAATGTGTGTGGCAAGGAGGATACGCTAATATGTGCTCTGGTCACCATGCTCACACCAGCTGAGTTGTGGGTCTGCCAAGAGTCAACTGTGTATGCTTTCCAGATTATTTATGTATCTTCTTATAATTAGGCCTGGACTTAACATTGATGGGGTCATGAACAAGATTACTGATGGAGGCTCATATCCCTGCGTCTAAATATTTAAAGATAATTTAAGCTAACACACTTTTAAAGTGTTTTGATAATGATTTGGAAGGCCAAGTTTAAATTTCCAGTTCTTAAAATCTTTGGTGTTCCATGCAAAACATGGCCGTACAAAGAGGTCCCATCATTACCAGCTTGCCCTGCAGTCTTCCACTTTCTCTTTTAACCTCAAATTTGTCTCCTACCACAAGCGACCTCATGTTGTATCTGAATACCTTAACCAATGTTTCCATACTTTGTTTACATCTAAACTTTGTTCATGCTGTTTGGCTGGGGAATTTCAGGGCTCTTGTACCCAGAACATTTTTGTTGATTTTGTTGTTTTAAGTAGGCTCCATGCTGGGCATGGAGCCACATGAGGGGCTTGAAGTCATGACCCTGAGATCATTACCTGAGTCGAGATCAAGTGTTGGATGTTTAACTGACTGAGCTACCCAGGTGCCTTGGAACATGGTTTTGAAAGGGGTAAGTGGTCTGCGAATGGGCATGTCACTTTGGTTCCACTGAGGGAAACATGGGAAAAGAGGACCACCACGTGGACTTCTAAAGTTTGGTGCAGAACAGGGGTCCCCATTCATGTGTCTAGAGGAGGTATTGATAGTGATTATCATTCAATTAAATAATATTCAGAAGGATGAACTGTTAGCATGCAAAGATATGGTTATTATTTCTTTGGAAACTTTGGAGAGTCTGCATATGAGCAGCTAAAAAATTATTATATTAGATGTGGGAAAATATATTAAACTATAAAAATATATTAAAATATAGAAATTTCCTGCATTCAGCTTGATTATCAAATGTTAAGTTCTTTACCAAATTCAGAAGTTGAAAATTATAGATTATGCGTTACAGATATGATTTATGCAAGAAAGTCAGTGACTAATTCCAGTATGTGGATTCTTATTCCAAGAAATGGCTATGCTCTACAATAAAGACAAACTGAATTTTCATTTATTTCTTTGAGATAAAATGGAAGAAAACACTTAAGATATAATTTCAAAATGCATTTCCTGCTTGAATCCAAGTTTTCTTTTATTTAACTGGTCAACGCTCAGTCCTCATTTTGTTGGCAAACCAGCTTCTGCTGTAATTGGCTCCGAGTCAGGGACCTAGTAGGTGGGAAGGATAGGAGTGCGAGAGGAGGTCTGTCTTGTTGTAAATATTGTAACAGCTATGCTTTATTATTAAGAGCAAAATAAGTATGAAGCCATCCATGTGCGTAACACTCAGTAAAACTTTTAAAATAAATTGAATGTTGACTATATTAGGATTACATCTTAACTCTGGGTTAGTTTTCAAGAGGGGTTATGGAAATCCTGAATAAGTGTGGTTATCTAATACATTTTCTGGCTTGTAGGCTTCAAGACAAACTTTTATACTGTAGTGTTCTGTGGCTCAATAGACTGACCCTAATACCAGCCTTCAAGAGATCACTCATCCTCTTTTCCTTAGTTTTGACTGTATGAAAGCCTTGTGATTTTCTTGAATCATAGTTTTGTTCTTTGTTTTTTGTTTTGTTTTGTGTTGCATAATATCTTTAGGAGGTTTTGCTTAAAAGACTAGAATAGCTGAGTGAGAAACCTAGAAGTGCACTAACTCAAAGTGACTTTAAGAAAAATAGTCAAGGGGTGCCTGGCTGGCTCAGTGGGTTAAAACCTCTGCCTTCGGCTCAGATCATGATCCCAGGGTCCTGGGATCGAGCCCTGCATCAGGCTCTCTGCTCTGTGGGGAGCCTGTTTCCCCCTCTCTCTCTGCTTGCCTCTCTGCCTACTTGTGATCTCTGTCTCTCAAATAACTAAATAAAATCTTTAAAAAAAGAAGAAAGATAGTCAAATTACACAACAAAATGAAAGATCCAGAAGAAATATAAAATTAAGAGAAATTTAAGAAATTGTGCCTATGGCTCTTTTAAGAGAGAGATGGGGGTGGGGAGTATGTTCATAGATTTTCCTTTTGGTTAAGTGACAAGAATCTCAGAAACTCTTCACAATCTCAAGAGTAGTTGCTGGTTGGAGTGCATGGCCCAGCCCGTCCTCACTAGGATAGAGGCGGGCTTTAGAGAACTCACATGTTCCATACTTGCAGCGATGTAAGGGAGAAAACTGAGGGTTTGTCTTGCTCTTTTAAATTGTTATCGCCACTGATTTAAAAAATAACTTTGTGAAATATAAGTTTTGGTATCCTTTGAAGAGATTATATAAAGAATACAATACTCCCTTTCTTTCCCTTTCCTTCTTCTGTGGCAAACTTCCTGAAATTTCAGTAATAACACTTGTGAAAGCAGTCTGCTCTTTCTGTGCTGCCCGCAACATTTGGAAAACCTGAATATTTCCAAGTCAAGGGTTCGGATTTTACAAAAAAGGACCATTGTTGCTTATCAAAAACTCTGGCTTGCTCCATCTCTCTTTAGGGACCTAAAATCCTATTCCCTCCACCTTTGCTTCTCACACTCTGCACATATGTGTCACCTAGAGAGCTTGTTTAAATGTTCTTCTGGGGGTGCCTGGGTGGCTCAGTGGGTTAAGCCTCTGCCAGGTCATGATCTCAGGGTCCTGGGATCGAGCCCCACATCTGGCTCTCTGCTCAGCAGGGAACCTGCTTCTTCCCCTCTGTCTCTGCCTGCCTCTCTGCCTACTTGTGATCTCTATCTGTCAAATAAATAAAATCTTAAAAAAAAATGTGTCTTCTGAATTAATAGAGGTAAGATGGGGCCTTAGAGTGGACATTTCTAACAAACTCCAGTCCCTGCCAGGGCTGCAAATTTGAGAGCTACATTTTGAGTAACAAGGACCTAGGTAGACAGTAGCCCTCACCTACAAATGAAATGTTTATACTGATAATCTGAAGTTCAGGAGAAGGAATAGGGAAATGGGGTCTTGGCAACACAGTCCTTGTTTATGAATAAGTAAAGAGAATTGGTGACGAAAAGAAGGACAATGATGGTTAAAAAAGTCCTACTAACTTCTAGCTTGGTCATAGTAACCAATGCCAGGAGACAAGGGTGGGAAGTGTTATCCACAGACATCTGAACTGGTGTTAGAGAGGGAGAATGTCATGAAGCACAGCAAACATTTTGCACCCATACCAGTGACAAGTAAATCCCAGGCCAAACATCCTAGCAGCCGCTAAGTGGATTCCACTCGTTCCCCCGATCCCATCCTTCCAAAGCTGATAATGAAATTGCAGCATTTCTCACAAGCCAGAATGAAGCACCATAAAATTAATAGGCTATCTCACCCATGAAGGATAAGGACAAATTTATTTTGTGCCTTGGAGAAAAGTACTTTGAGGCCTGTTTGTATGCTAATCCAAGAAGGGAAAACTCTGTAGCCAGGGGAGGACTGGCTGACCTTTCTTTGCTAGAACATGGCGACTTGAGTTAAGGCGTCCTAATAGGTGAGAGGATATAGCCACAAACCAGGATGGGCATGTGGGGTTTTTTCCACCCTCCTCTTTCTCCTCCGGCAAGTCATTCAGTGTGTTACTGGACCAGCGCTTGTTCAGTAATTATGAAAACTCACACAACAGGGGTCTGGATCATGGCATCAAGTGAGCCATTGTAGGGGGAGAAAGGTCAGTTGGGAAAGATGGTGGGGAAGTTAAGACAGGCAAGAATCCTGTTTCTCATCAAAGAAGATTTTTGGAGAAAGGAAGTATAGAGGGAAAGCCAGAGGACAATTTTACAACTGGAGAAAGTGAAATCAGGAGAATCAGAATTAGATACATTGGCACGCACTTTGGTAGGGCGAGTATTAAAATACACTCTGTTCCATATTCTGCTGGCATTTAATAAAGACAACTAGATTTCCTGGCCCTTGCCAGAATAAACAAGTCCTAGGAAAACCCCATAAGCCACACATGCTTATGTTCTCCATACTTTGGGATTTTTTGTAGCCCGATGGTTTGGAGCACTGACTTGAGAGCCAGGCCCTCCAGGTTCAAATCCTGTTCCTGCCACTCAGCAGCTGGGAAACCAGGGACACATTTCCTAGCTCCTTGGGCTCCAATCTCTTCCTTTGCGAATGGGAATAATGCCTCTTCCTATAAGATTGTTACGAAGATCCGAAGAGCTGGGCTTGCACAAAGTGCTTAGAAAAATGCCAGGTACTGAGTAGGTGTGATTTGGGTCACTCTTACTTTTTTTTTTTTTTAATTGTTTTCATCATCTTAACGATAAAGCATGCAGAGTATCATCCTGCCATAAACAATCTGACAGGCAAAGCCAGATAGAACGAAGAGCAACTTGAAGATGATTTTTGATAGGACTGTTAATTATCACACACAGGAAACTATTCTCCAGAGAAGCAGTTGCTATTTTGATTGGTTCTTAATATACTGCTTGAGTTTTCAGTTCAACAATTGAATAACTACGGTGAGCCAGGGTAAGTTATACAGCAGTGTCTAAAATATGATTTTTTATGCATTTCATATAAAGTATGTAAAACTTTTATTTGAGAGGGGACCTAGGTTGTCATTCTCTCCAAAGATCTCTCTAGCATTTGTGGTGCTGTGGCTTCACAATTGTACCTCATTTTGCTGACTTCTGTTAGCTAGACTTTTCTGTGGGTTTGCTTTAAAGCTTCCTTTAACGGGGGTGCCCGCACCAAGGCCCTGCATGAAATTGCCACTAGTGAATGTTGGGGGTTGTGTGGGGATGGTCTCTGACTGCAGAAGTTCCAAACACATTTTAGAGAGGGAACAACAGTCCCTTTTTGTCCTGGGCCTGCTGCCTTCTGATGGCCACCAGGTAGGTACATGCCCAGAGCCTGAGAAATGCTGTCCTTGTGTGCTGGGCCAGATAGAAAAATCGGCAGTGAGAGATAGCATTGCTCCAGTGTTTATTTATTGGAGGCTATATACTTTTAATTCTGGCTTTAAATTCCACGTCATAGAAGTGCTGTTTGTGGGTAAGGGACAGGTGAATTTCCAAAAGTGATCTCAGAAGGTTGACTTCTAGAATCCCCAAAGATGGGGATAAAAGGGGGACCTTTTAAATAAACCAAGTGCCCACAATGGCTTTATTACCACACTGCTACTCCACACTGTAGATTACATGAAGGCCTGGAGACTAATTTCAGCAACAGGCACAATTTACTAGCTCTAGTGGGCCTCAGATGAATAGTTTCTTGTAAAATCAGTGGCAGCTTTATCCTAGCAGAGCACAAATAAATCAGCTCTTATTATTCCACATTCATTTAATCCTGGGACATTAGTCAGCGAGACCTTTCTGCAGCCTAATAAACAGCAGCGGCCGCAGTTTTTCTTTATGAGAGTAGTTGTTCATCCTAAATTAGAGCCAGCATTAGGCCGAGGCAGAAACTTTTGCAGGATGATTTAAAGATATATAATATGAGACCATAATAGTGTATGAAAACTGTACCCATGTGTATAAATAGAGCAGGGCCATAATTCTGCTGTCCGTGGATGACTTTAGAGCACGTGGCTTATTTTCACTGTTTCTCAAGAGTATCCTTTGTGGCAGGTGACACGGTTATCCTGTCTCGCTGGATGTGACTTGAATGTCCTTTGATGTCCCTGGGGAACCGGATAGCGTCGAAGCGGCAACCTTCCCTTTCTGTTTACCCAGAAGAAGCTCCACCAATTTCCAACCCCATAGAGGAGGGATGGGAGTGCCATGCGTCTGAACTGTTTACCTGGCTGTTTCTTTCTGTGGGGTCGTAGCTCAAATCCAAATTGCAACCCAAGCCCACATAATTTTTTTTATTCTAGGAAGGCTCAGGTCTCAAGGTTCCTGTTGTAACATCGCTATGTACGTGAAAAATGCAGTTTGACTCATACCAGAACTGCTGTTGTGGCTTGTTGAAGTACTTTCAAAAAAGCCTTCCACAGATACAGATGGCACAGGGTTTCTAATTAGGGGAGACTACTTTGTTTTTGATCATCTGCAGCATCTGTAGAACCTCAGTAAACCGTGGGCCATGTCCACATAAGCCGTTCTTCATGCCTCTGTCAGGAAGCGATCATCTTGACAAACACACATGTGGAATCACTTGTTCATCACAAGCAAATGGAGAATCAAAAATGAATTGGTTCACTCCTATGTGTAGGGTATAAATCACATTGACTGTGTGGATTGAGTTTGTTCTGCAGGCTTAACTGCATAGCTACTATGTGCACTCCACAGTGGAATTTTATGGACACCTGTATTCTTATGGTGGAGAGAAGAGGAGAAATAGTCCAGTCCAATGGATTCCAGGAATATCGCAATGGAACTAATATAAAATTGAGACTCACTTTCCATTATATAGATATAAAACACAGTAATCATAACCAAGTGTCACTGTTTGACCAGTGAATTCTAGCCCATTCTCTTAATGATAATGAAAATATCGACACACTTCCATTATTTGGAGACGATGAAGACAGAAGCCACAAACTAGCAAACAACACATGCTAACACTAAGGAGTTCTGTAGGTAGGCAGTGCTCCAACTGACTTATTTTTCTGTAGCTAAAACTGATACCCTGTAGATAAAATGGTCTTTTAATACAGTATGTGTATCATCAGAACAGGTTTTGGTATCCCACAAGAATATATCCATGCACATGATCCTTCCTCTTGGGAAGAATTACACGAGTTCAAGGGTAGACTTTCATGCATCCTGATTTCTCTATAGCCTGTTTCCCCTGTAGGGGTGGACGGTTCCTGTGCTATTTGAACCTGAAGACACAGGGTTTGGCCAATTCCACCTCATCTTTGTACAGTGCATCCTTCTGATTCCTAGGGTGGACCAGATGATCCACAGAGAATGTCTAAAGACAAAGCCATTGTAGCAACTGGAGAAGGACACCAGGTGGTCAGGGCCTTATCCTTATGTGACAAGACCAGCATATTATTGGACAATGATTTCAGACGTAGATGAACAGCTCTTTGAGCACAACAAATGTCTGCTTCTTCTCTTGTAGCATCTTCAAAGCCCACGTAACTTTCGACAATGGTAGGTGTACACTGTACTGTCAATTGATTCCTTGACATACATTGATGAAAATTACTAAGAAGTCACCAATCCTTAAAGAAAAAGCTTTTCTAAGACTAGTTTCTTCCACTTTTCATACTATTTTTATACACCAAGTTATTTATAATATTTATAATAAAAATTCCCTAGAACTAAAAAATGAAATAGCAAAATCTCTGCTTTCCTGAGTACAGTGAGGGGCATCCTGCTGCCAGTTGCCGAGGTATGTTATCACCATTTTATTGCTCCAACTCTCTTCTCTCTGGCTGCCTGCTCCTTCCATAGCTCTTAGAAATTCTTTGGCTTCCATCTTCTGAGATTCCACTTAAGCAGCCTTCTTTGTAGTGGCTCTAAGGCAACCCAACCCAACTTTATTCCATGCATGGACCCACATCTGGGCCAGGAGAAAGTCTCATGTTTTGTTTGTTTACTTTTTTTTTTTTTCTGTCGCCAATAACCTATGAAAATCAGGCTGTTCCCTAGTTCAGTATTGGCTTATGGAGTTCACTTGTCACAGAGCCACTCAAGCTCTCTACCCATCTTGCCGATTTGTACACCCTTGTTATGGGTGAGAGGTTGAAGAATCATCCAGTAGGGGTCCTCAGTCTGTCTTCCACGCAAGGTCCTCCCTCCTCCGGCGTCATAGCTCCTTGTTGCCGTCTGTGATTATTTTCACACATTGGATGAAACAGAGACCAGGAGACCCTTCAGTGTTTTGTTATGTTGATTTGCACATTTTCAAAGAATGCCCTTTATTCAGATGGGTGTACTCTTTCTTCAGTGTTCATAGTGCCCACCTGAACGTAGCATATGCTAGATATTTTATAGCTTTGGGTCTGCTTGTCTTTTGTGCTTTGGGTGAAACAAATGAGATGGAGTGCTCTTTCCTGCTTGCATCAAATTTCTTTCAAGCAGATACTGTGCAGCATTGCCACACCTTCATTTTGCTGGCATAGAACTAGAAACTAGAAACAAATACTGTATGAGCTCTATTTTGTGGCTTAATTGTCTATTTGCACTTTAATTTTGGAATCTGTATAACTTTGGCTATGAATCTGCATGAGTCTTTTAATGAAAATTACAGCTTTCATCCATATCTGTAGTTGTGGGGTAGAGGAGAGAAACGTAGAAGAATAAGAGAACAATTGGTAGAAGGGGAAAAAAGCTCTTTTTGTTTAAGTACTTAACTATTCTCAGGCCTTTATGTCTATGGACTAGAACCTATATTCATTGCAAAGGCAAATGTTTTCCTACCGAATTTTAAAATCTGGAGAGGTTTAGAGATGATCTTGTGCAACCCCTTTATTTTATGGTTTACAATATATAATGGGCTGGAAAAGTTCATCTCTTTTAGTTTTAAAATTTTCCATTCTAGAAAGCTGAATCTTACATTTTAAGTTGTTTTGTTTTGTTTTCCAAATCACATAGCTGTACAGTCACAGAGATGACAGTAGAACTCAGTGTCAATATGTGTAGCTTTCTCATTTGTTGGAGCTAAAACTGGGAAGAGATTTTCCAGTATTTATTTCAGGACCTTATGTTTCCATAGGATCTAAGCAAAAATTCATTGGCCATTGGGAATTTCCACCCCCTTCTATTACCTATACCCGTTACAGTTTTTTGGGTGAAAGAGTGTGTTTGGTGGGTGATTGTGATAGATACGGATATAGTGCAGGTAAAGATACTGCCAGTTTCTCTAAAATATTTCACTGATTTCTCCCAAGAAGCTTCAAAACTGAAACTTAATTAGCAACTACAAGTTATGAAGAGTGAATGAGCAATATTTGCATATGTGACTTAATTATACATACTTTCCCCATATTTTTAAAGATTACCTAAAGACTACATGATGATTCCTTAATTTATCAGACTCTAATGTAAGTCTGATATTACTATTTCTCTTACTATGTCTCAGACAGTTCTAGGACATTACGTGACTTGATCTCTCTGTCCTTGTTATCTTTGCAGTGTAAGAAAGTACCCTAAAATTTAGTAGCATTAAACAATAACCAATAACCAATTATGTTCCTGGATTCTCTTTGCTAGGAATTTTGAAAAAGCACAGTGGGGATAGCTTGTCTCTGCTCCATGATGTCTGGAACCTCACCTGGGATGACTTGAACAGCTGGGGTGACCTGAACAGATGGCTTCTTCACTTACATGTTCGGTGTCTGGGCTGAGATGGCTGAAGGACGGACTTGCTGTGATCATTCCTCAGAGGCCCTCTGTGTGGTCTCTTCAGCAAGGTAACCAAAGAGTTAACTTTTTATATAGTGACTCAGGGCTCAAAGAACAGCAGGGCAAGGTAGAAGTTGCATGGCCTTTTATGACTTAGCCTTGAAACTCACATATTGTCACTTCGGCCACACGCTGGTGGTTTAAGAAATTTCAAGTCCATTCAGACTCTAGAGAAGGGAATATAGTCGGTAGCTCTTGATGGAGGAACATCAAAAGATCTGTGGCCTTGTTTTAAAAACAATACCCCAGTTAACCCCCTTCCTCACTGTTATTGTTGTTGTCATACTTTAAAATTTTACTTAGTTTTAAATCCTTTAAGAGGTTATTGAATAAAAAATTTTAGATTCATCCACATAGCATGCTCTGTTGTATCTTATTTCTTATTGTATCTCTTTGTCTAATTTGCCTTCTACTACACTGGTTCCCTTTACGTTTCATTTAGTGTGAATCTCCTGGTTTCTTTTGGTCTGGAAATGTCTTTGTCTTTCATCTTTGAAGACTTTTTTACTGAGTTTAAAATTCTGGGGTGGCATTTTAAAGATATTCTGTTGTTTTTATTAGAAAAACAACCTCTCAGAATTCTTATTTTTTTAATAAGAATGTCTTTTTTTCTGCTGGCTTTTGTTTTTGTGCTTAGTTTTTAACTATTTGATTATGATGAGCCTAGATAAGGTGTTCTTTGTCTTTATCCTGCTAGCATTTCTTAAACATATGGCTTGATGTCCTTCATCAGTTTTGAAAGTTACTTGATTTTTTAAAAAAATATTTTATTAATTTGACAGAGAGAAATCACGACTAGGCAGAGAGGCAGGCAGAGAGAGAGGAGGAAGCAGGCTCACTGCGGAGCAGAGAGCCCGATGTGGGGCTGGATCCCAGGACCCTGGGATCATGACCTGAGCCGAAGGCAGAGGCTTTAACCCACTGAGCCACCCAGGCGCCCTGAAAGTTACTTGATTTTTAAAGATTTTATTTATTTCTTTGACAGAGATCACAGTAGGCAGAGAGGCAGGCAGGGGACAGGGGGGAAGCAGGCTCCCGCTGAGCAGAGAGGCCCACACAGGGCTCCATCCCAGGACCCTGGAATCATGACCTGAGCCAAAGGCAGAGACTTTAACCCACTGAGCCACCCAGGTACCCTGGAAGTTACTCAATTTTTAATCTCTTTAAAAAAATTTTTTTAAAAATTTATTTGACAGAGATCACAAGTAGGCAGAGAGGCAGGCAGAGAGAGAGGAAAACAGACGCCCTGTTGAGCAGAGAGCCCAATGCGGGGCTTGATCCCAGGACCCTGAGATCATGACCTGAGCCGGAGGCAGAGGCTTAACCCACTGAGCCTCCCAGGCACCCCTAATCTCTTTAACTTTTATTCCTGGGGTACCTGGAGTCTATCTCTCTCTCTGAGCAGAGAGCCCAATGTGGGGCTCGATCCCAGGACACCGGGATCATGACCCAAGCTGAAGGCAGAGGCTTTAACCCACTGAGCCATCCAGGTGCCCTCTCTCTTCATATCATTACTCTGATTTCTTTCATCTGCATTATATAGTTTTTATTACATGTTTCTGTACGTATTGCATTAGATTTACCCCTAAATAGTTTATTTTTGTGAGTAGTGATTATTAATGGTATTGAATTTTTAATTTCACTGTCTATATGCTCATTTTTAGTATATAGAAATGAAATTGATTTTTGTATGTCTATCTTGTATTCTGTGACCCTGCTAAACTGACTTACTAGTTTTTTTTTTTTTTTTTTTTTTTTATTTATTTGACAGAGTGAGATCACAAGTAGGCAGAGAGGCAGGCAGAGAGAGTGAGAGGGAAGCAGGCTCCCTGCCGAGCAGAGAGCCCGATGCGGGACTCGATCCCAGGACCCTGAGATCATGACCTGAGCCGAAGGCAGCGGCTTAAACCACTGAGCCACCCAGGCGCCCCCTGACTTACTAGTTTTAGGAATTATTTTTTGTTGTTTTATTTGTATTATTTATTGTATTCCTTGGGATTTTCTACCTAGACAATCATGTCATCTGGAAATTAGGACAGTTTTACTTCTTCCTTTATGATCTTTTTGTCATTTATTTCCTCTTTTGCCTTATTTCATTGGCTAAAACTTCCAACATATGTTAAATAAGCCTTGTTCTTGGCCTTAGGGAGAAATGATTCAGTCTTTCACTTCAGATTTCACAAGAAGTCAAATTTTAGTTGTAGGTTTTTGTAGATGCTCTTCTGTCAAATCGAGGAAATTCTCTTCTATACCTATTTTTCTGAGTTTTTATCGTGACTGAAATTTTGTCAAGTGCTTTATCTGCATTGATTATGATCATGTGACTTTTTTGTCTTTAACCTCTAAGTGTGGTGCATTATATTGATTGATTTTTGAATATTGAATCAACTTCACGTTGCTGGAATGAATGCTACTTGGTCATGGTATATAATTATTTTTATGTATTATAGAATTCTATTTGCTAGTACTTTGTTACCAAGTCTTATGTCTTTATTGATGAGGGATATTGGCCTAGAGCTTTCTTTTTTGTACTTTCTGTGTAGTTTTGATATCAGGATATTTTTACCTTCATAAGATTAATTGGAATGTGTTCCTTCCTCATGTATTGAATCATTGGTATTATTGCTTCTCTAAATGTTTGGTAGAAATCCCTAATGAAACCATGTAGGCTTAGGGATTTCTGTTTTGGGAATTTTAAAATTCTGAATTATTAAAATTTTAATAGTGTAGTGCTATTCAAATTATTTCATTTTGGGTGAGTTGTAATTGTATTTTGTAAACGGTTGGTCCATTTCGTCTTAATTATCAAGTTTATCTATATAGAGTCATTCATAGCATTCTCTTATCTTTTTGACGCCCACAGGGTCTGAAGTGATATCCCTGCTTCATTCCTGATACTGTAATTTGTGCCTTCTCTTTTTTGGTCAGTCTTGCTAGACGTTGGTCAATTTTATTGATATTTTTGCTAGGTATGAGGTTGATAGTTTTTGTTCTTTTAGTATTTGGAAAATATCATGGGTTGATAGTTTTTCTTCTTCTAGTACTTAGAAAATATCATGCCACTTCTTTATGGCCTCTATGGTCAGATATTATTCTAAAATTGTTTCTCCAGGGCGCCTGGGTGGCTCGGTTCGTTGAGCATCTGGCTGTTGATTTCAGCTCAGGTCATGATCTCAGGTCATAATATCAAGCCCTCTGTTGGGCTCCATGCTCAGCAGGGAGTCTGCTCGATATTCTTCCCTCTCCCCATCTCTCTGCCCCTCCCCCACTCACATGCTCTCTTTCTCCAAAATAAATAAATAAATCTTGAAAAAAATTGTTTCCCCTCCCCTCCTACGCTGTTGGTGGGAATGCAAGCTGGTGCAACCACTCTGGAAAACAGCATGGAGGTTCCTCAAAATGTTGAAAATAGAACTACCCTATGACCCAGCAATTGCACTACTGGGTATTTACCCTAAAGATACAAACATAGTGATCCAAAGGGGCATGTGTACCCGAATGTTTATAGCAGCAATGTCTACAATAGCCAAACTGTGGAAAGAACCTAGATATCCATCAACAGATGAATGGATAAAGAAAATGTGGTATATATACACAATGGAATACTATGCAGCCATCAAAAGAAATGAAATCTTGCCATTTGCGACGACGTGGATGGAACTAGAGGGTATCATGCTTAGTGAAATAAGTCAATCGGAGAAAGACAACTATCATATGATCTCCCTGATATGAGGACATGGAGAAGCAGCATAGGGGGTTAGGGGGATAGGAGAAGAATCAATGAAACAAGATGGGATTGGGAGGGAGACAAACCATAAATGACTCTTAATCTCACAAAACAAACTGGGGGTTGCTGGGGGGAGGTGGGGTTGGGAGAGGGGGAGGGGGTTATGGACATTGGGGAGGGTATGTGCTTTCGTGAGTGCTGTGAAGTGTGTAAACCTGGAGATTCACAGACCTGTACCCCTGGGGATAAAAATACATTATATGTTTATAAAAAAAAAAAAATTGGAGGGGGAGGTGAACCATAAGAGACTACAGACTCTGAAAAACAATCTGAGGGTTTTGAAGGGTCAGGGGTGGGAGGTTGGGGGTACAGGTGGTGGGTAATAGGGAGGGCACGTTTTGCATGGAGCACTGGGTGTTGTGCAAAAACAATGAATACTGTTATGCTGAAAAAATAAATAAATTAAAAAAAAAATTGTTTCCCCTCTATGTAAAATGTCAGTTTTCTCTGGCTACTTTCACAACTTTTTCCCTGTCTTTATTTTTTGGAAGTTTAATTATGATGTCTTGGCATGGATTTCTTTGGATTCCACCCTGTTTAGGTTCAGTCACCTTGTTGAATCTAGGAGTATATCTCTTTCCAGATTTGGGAAGTTTTTAGCTATTATTTATTTGAATAATTTTTCAGCCCTGCCCCTTTTTTATTCTCCTGAGACTTGGTGACATGAATGAAAGTTATGGGACTTTTGCTAAAGTCCCATAGGTACGTTCACTTTTTACCAGTGCATTGTCTGTTGTTTAGATTGGGCAGTTTCTTGCTTTCTGTCTTCCAGGTCAGTAGTTCTTTCTTCTCTTCCCCTCGATCCTGTCCTTGCACCCATCCACTGAGATTTTATTATGGTATTGTATTTTTTAGTTCTAAAATTTCCATCTGGTAAAAAAAGTAAATAAAAAACTAAAATTTCCATGGTTCTTTATATCTTTTATTTCTTTGCTGATAGTTTCTATTTCTTTGTTGAGACCTTTGTATTTTTTTTCTTTGTAATTTCTTGTTAAAGCATTTTTTTTTGAGATTTTCTTTATTTATTTGACAGATAGAGATCACAAGCAGGCAGAGAGGCAGACAGAGAATGAGGGGGAAGCAGGCTCCCTGCTGAGTAGAGAGCCCGATGCGGGGCTCTATCCCAGGACCCTGGGATCACGACCTGAGCTGAAGGCAGAGACTTAACCCACTAGCCACCCAGGTGCCCCTCTTGTTAAAGAATTTTATCATGGTTACTACAGAATTTTTGTTCGATTATTGTACCATCTCTCTCTTCGCAGTGTTGGGATCCATTGATTGTTTTTTTCATTCAGTTTGAGATCTTTTTTGGTATGATCAATAGTTTTTGACTAAAATACAGTTTCACATTTTGTTATGAGAATTGGGGATCTTATTTTAAGCCTTTTGTTTGAGTAAGTTTTCTCTGACGTTGCTTTGGCAGGGGAAACAGAGGCACCACTTTGCTACTCTAGGTGGAGATAGCCCTACTCATGGTCCATTAATTCAGAAAAGGGGTGTCCTTGTTTCTGCTAGGCAAGAATGGGATTCAGTCTCCCATGTGGTCTCTAGTAATACTGTGGTGGGAGCTAGCCTCTTTACTGTCTTGAGATGGGTAAAGTTCTAGTATTCCAGTAGGCCTCTTCTGATACCCTCAATGGAGAAGTGGTCAAGAGTCTTGTTTCTGAAAGATGGAGGTGGAATTCTGGGGTCTCTATGTGGTCTGTACTGGTGGCACTATAGTGCGGAGGGAGGAGCTTGTTACCAGTTGGCAGGGATGAAAGGCCCAGCTCCCTACTTATCTGCTCTGGAACTATCCTGGTGGGAGTGTTGGGACACCCAGCCTCTTGAGGGTAGAAATCCAGCTTCTCATTTGTAATGTGGGTGAGGATGGCTGTACAGTTTTTTCTTTGTTGTTTCGCTGACATAGAATGATTCTCGTCTAAAAATGTGTCTGTCTCACTAGGATACGTTTGTTTTTTTTTTTTCCTGGCCTTTTAGATAGAGACAGCTGGTTCTCATTGGGACTTTTTGTCTGATCTCTTTGGTGTTTCTGGATGTTGGCTTCTGCCGCAAGTCTGAGATTTGGGAGGCAAAAGAAAACCCAGGGAACTCACCATCATGTTGTTATTTGGACACTGAGGTTCCTGACCAGTATATTTTCTTCTCTCCAACTTTTAGAGTCTTCTTATGTTTGTTTTGTATATGCGGTTCAGGGTTTTTAGTTGTACTTGTTGGGATAACAGGGAAACATGTACGTATTGCATCTTTCTGGATGTGGACATTCCTAAAAACACATTTTCTTTTCATCTGCCTATAATTAATATATCATGGCTAATATCATTTAATATATCATTAAAGAATCATGGCTTTAATTTTGTATACTTTTTTTTCAATGACTTTCCCTCTTTTATTTTGAAAGCTCAGTGTTAAAGATTGTAGAATAAGGACTGCTTGGGATGGTGTCAGGAGTATCCCCTTCAACTTACAGATTCCATAAGAAAATACATCTTAATAAAAACCACTGTTGGGTAGTTAACCCAATGTCATGGCTAGTCTAGCAGTCTGGAATTGGATGTTGAAACATATTCTAGGGTATTTTTATAGCCATATTTGTTGTATTGAATTCAAAATTATGGAATCTTCAAATTTCAAGGAACCTTAGCAGTCATCTAGCTAGGTTTTCCATTTCTTCTACATCCTTGGCAGGTGACAACTCATGTATTGCGTAAGTACTTCTCGTGATTCCTTAGGGACAGCTATGGAGTAGCCAAAGGCATACAGGAACACATATAGGCCAGAAGTGGTGAGCTGGGAATGGAGCTACACAGCAAACTGGGTAGGGATAGAGAATATGCAGTGAAAATCTTTACCATTTTACTATTGAATTATTTGTATATTGTAAAAAGATTCGTTGGCTGGTGGGCTGAGTATATTGTAACTCCATTCCCTTATATTGCCTGCTTTTTCCTTCACATTTTTAATACCCATAGTTGAGAGTAATGGAACATCGAATTTATCACTTTAAAAATAGCTTCGTCCTATATGATTAATTATATGGCTTACTGGGGGCCTATTTCTTGCTAATACTGAGCTGATGGAAGAAGGATTTTAATGTACTAGTGTGTAGTCTTAAAGAGTCTTACTTGTTTATATACATTATGGTGGTCAGAAATGGCATACCGGAATTATTTTATGTAAGCTTTTATTAAGAGTCATTGTTGCCAGGTATCAAAAAAATATCCTGGGGTACCTAGGTGGCTCAGTCATTAAGCGTCTGTCTTGGGCTCAGGTCACGATTCCAGGGTCCTGGGATCAAGCCCTGCACGGGGCTCCCTGGTCAGCAGGAGGCCTGCTTCTTCCTCTCCCACTCCCCCTGCTTGTGTTCCCTCTCTCACTGTGTGACTCTCTCAAATAAATAAATAAAATCTTAAAAAACATCTTTTGTACCTTCCTCTGAATTGAGGGATTGGATTTGTTCAGCTGGTCTAGATTAAAATTTAGCCACTAGAGCTCAAGACATAGATACTGTACTCTGTCTTCTTGACTCCACATAACTCAGATCTGGAATTCTGCAACAAGACTTACTCACATGGGCTAATCAGTAGACTCTTTTCACTTCTTCTTATTTTTTAGGATGGGTGGACTTGTCCGAATGGCTTAAAGTGGCAAAATGTTATTAATATAACAAAAGGCAAAATGTTATTAATATTACATGAAATTAAATTAATGTTAATGTGGCCATACTCCATGGCTCATTGGGGGAAAGTTCCAGTTTACAACTGTTGTCCTGTCATAGTTATTAATAGTGTCTCTATCACTCTCAAAGTGTCCGGGCTTAGACAATAAATTATGTGGCCACCTAGTTATTATGCTTTGTGTGTGTGTTTGTTTTTTGTTTTTGTTTTTGCCAACCTTATGATAGATCTCACGAAAAACATTCAATATTTGGATAATGAGACTTATAATGAGCTTCTGATCATTCTCGCACTGATGTGCACCATGAGATGCAAAAAAATAAACACACACTCACATTCTGCCAATACTAGTGTGCTCTGTGGTCTGGATTCATAATTGAATGAAACGCTCACTTAGAGATGGAGGGTACTGAAAATGAAGTAATACTTTTTCACCCAAATTCTCAGACCCTCTGAATTATATCAAAAAACCTCTTGGCTATGGAGAGGGCATCTGTGGACCTTAGGTTAAGTATTCCTGCTCTAAATAATATTAAACAAATTTGGGGAAGGTAGATTATTTTTCATATCTTTAAAATGCTGAGGCAGTAAGACAGTCCAAAAATGTAGAAATGTGCTTCTTCATAGAGTAAATAGAATCAGATACTGTTATCAAAAAATTCTCTTTATGTGCATTCAGATTTACAAATTTGTGCTTTCTTATGGCAAACACTACAGCTGATGTAAAATGTTCTCCATTTTTATAGAGGACTATGATGTCAGCATCTTTCTATTTTACCCCATGATGCCTTTCTCTCCATTCAGATCTCACTGGAGAGACACGGTACTTTCACATAGTAACAGATTAAATCATTCAGCCAGTCATTCTGGTCAGTTATTGATGGGTGGGGCATAGGTGTTTATAACTTTATTTGTATTTTTCGCTTTCTCAGTGTTAGGGTTGTGTCCAGAGCAAGTGCTTTCCACACTACCCGGCCCTGGGGTATGTCCTCAAGGTCTGGGAGAAACACAAGTGGCAAGGCTGGATACCTCATGTTACCAAAGACAGCCCATGCGTCCATGTGATGCAGGATTAAAAATGTAAGGTAGAGTGGACGGATGAGTTTCAGTTTGGAAAGTGAAGTCTCATGCAGGTCAGGCTCCAGGCTTGCTAACGTATGCGGCTGGAGGTGTGTGGGGCTCATCGTGATTGGGTTCAGGAAACAATGGTGCCAGGATCCACTGTCGATAAAAGTGCCCTTTCAAGGTAACATGTGCAGTCCTTTCTTACCACTTTTAGTATTCTAAGCCATTGTTACCAGGTCTGTGTTTTTGACCTTATATCTGGAGTGCATTCCATAATGGGACAGCTGATGTAGGGAGTGGGAAATCAGCAAAATAAGTGAAACAACACCTCTCTTCCTTCCCGTTTGTCTCCCTCTTTCCCAGTCTGGCCTGTTCCTGGGTTTGACCATCAGCCTGATCCTCCTCTAGAGGAGATGGCAGTGGGAGAAATCTGGCTGGTGTCGGAGCTCAGCAATTATGTATCATTTCAGATGAATCATCTTCTAATCAAAAGACATTCCCTTGCTTCATTGGGCTTAATGCTGAGGTCAGGATACACCTCTGAATATTCTCTATGTGGCTGCCCCCTCTGGGTTCTAGACCTAGGTCTAATTCCCAGAGAAGTAAGAAAGAAGGTCATTTTGGGCTTCGGAACATGGAAGGATGGGCATGGGAGAGAGGTAAGAATGTGAAGGTGGGTACGAAAGGCTTAAACTCAGATCCTCAGTCTGATCCATTTCTATCATGCTATGCGGGGCCTTTGTGAGTTTCTCATCTAAAGCCTTTTTATTTGACCGTTTCTCCCTCCGCCACATGCATCAAAGAATGACCGGAATGAGGATCCAAAGGAGTGTTAATGTAAGACATTTCTGGCATGAATAAAAAGACAGAAAGTCACCTTGCATGTTCTGTGTGACAGGAGATGTTGCTTTTAGCAGCAGGGGCCAGGATAAGCCCGGAGAGGGGTTTTGGGTATCAAAGATCAGAATGATCAGGGGAGCAGGGACGCTGGGCAAAGATGGTTCTGCTGTTGTGGCAGCCAGAGGGACATGGCCCAGTGTCTGCCCTTCCCTTCATTCGGGAACCACATGGGAAGGAGAAAGGAGAAGCCACAGGATGAAGTGCGTAGCTCTGAAACAAAATGGAGGGAGGGTGAAAAGCACTTCCCAGTTGCTGATAGATTTCAGTTCATCACTGTTGATTTTGGACTAAAACCTTCTTTCTAGCCAAGCAGGCAGGCAGAGGTGAATTTATCAGATGTGATTTTTATCAGAACCCACCATATGAGGCGGCCAGCAGTCACCACGGGACCCCAGTGCCTGTGATTGGCTCTGACACATCCGGCCAAAAGGGCTCTTATTCCAAGAATGATCTTTTTTAGATGGTATTGAGTTGGGACTGATTTTGATAGCCAGTCTCAGTCAAGAATCATAAAGTTATTGCACATTTAAAACCGTCGGTATGAGAATCATTCTCTTCCTCTTTTCTCTCTCTCATCATTTCCCAGGGCTGCAAGGTTACAGAAAGGTCTAATCAATTGTCAAACTCTCTTTTATCACCGAGAAGGTGGTAAGAAGAAAAAAAAAATCTAACTGCCCTACTGTAGGGGGTTCTTTGACTACACAGCACCCTCTTCCACATACAATGCCGGCGTGATTAATGTCCTCCCACCTCAGACCTTGTTAAAACCTGTTCTCTCACACAGCCTGCTGGAGCACAGTGAGAGAGGGGCCTGGGTTGCATAAATCAACGTGTTCTCACAGCCCCCAGGATATCCATTATAGATGCCAGCTGGATGGCTGGAAGATAGAGAAAAATGAATATTGTATCCTGTGGCCTTTTGCCTCTAATGACCACTTTTCAACATTTTTGAAGGCATGATTAAATTTTGATAACTGGGGAAGTCACTCTGAGCAGGCTGAAATAGAGATAAATTGACGGAGGGTCTGACATCTCAGTGGAGAGCCGGCAACTAATTAGTGTGTGAAGCGCACTCTGAAAGAGATGTAAAAGGGAGGCAGGTTTAATCAGAGGCGCTGCTGAGGTACAGGAATAGTCAGGGATAATTGCGGCCGAGGTGGAAATCACAGGCTCAATGAGCGGCTTTTTCTGTCCGCTTGATTGGCAGCCGCTGACCTAGTGGCCGGCACCCTTGAACCCTTACAACAGTAACAGCCTTGTCAAAGCAATTTGCCGCCAGCTCTCCGTGACCAGTTATTTCAGCTGCCTGAGCTGGGACACCCAATTTGAAAGGGCAGTCTGCTCCCCTGGCTGGCTGGAAGCTGGGCGGAACAGTCTCATTATTTCCCATGACTTGACTTTTGAACCCGGTCGCCCTTTCTTGCCCCCAACCCTCTGTAGCCCACTCATACTTGGGCATGCTCCCTGACGGCTTCTGCCAAGAGATGGTGTCAGGGCAATTCGGCTGTTCATTTGGGGAGTCAGGAGGGGGGCAGCTCAGGGGCATGAGGCCATGTTTGGGAATTAGGGGGAAAGGGAGTGCCAGTGAGGGCAGAGGCAAACCCAGAAGAGAATCTGCAACTCTGAAGCATGGCTTTCTCTATCTAGTTGCCAGGTTTTTTTATACCACAGGGTGAAGCTGGGGTGGGTATCAGGTGTCTCCACCATCTTCCTTTTGGTTACACAAAGGGTGTCTCAGAGGCAGCCCCTTTGAGCCCCTCCACCTGCCTTTCATGACTGGTGTAAGATGCCCCTGGAGCGCACATGCATGGGTTGCATTTTGTCCAAGTAGGATTTTTAATTGCTCTGCGGGGACTTAAACTGCATTTAGAAGGGTACTCCCCCACTAAGGCTGAATTAGCCACCAAGACATTTTTTTCCCTCTTCATTATGTTGTTTTTTGTGGGAAGAGGGGCTAGACGGGAAGAACCAAGATGGCAGAGAGGTGGGTGAGAAGCAGCTGGCGGACTGCTGTACACGCTCTGATCTTTCTAGATTGATGGGTTAGTGTTGACTCTCCCTCCTCCTCTGTCTCCACCTCCTTCTTAGCTGAGAGCTTACTAGTTTCTCTTTCTTAAATAGTCACCTGGACCTGGAAAGATGTCCAGAACCAGGATGGTTGATGTTTGTAGTGACAGCTTGTGGTTTCAGAGAAGTCTATAGTTCGAGTTGTCTTTTTCTTTGCTTTGCTCTGCTTTCTTTCTGTGGCATCCCCCCCCTCCCCGCCCACACACACACACAAAGAGGCCTGATTGTTAGAGGACCTCATTGCATTCTTTGAAGGTACTGATCCTTGTATATTTGCTGTGTGGCTTGGCCAATGGGAGTCTCCATGGTTTGTACCACATGTGGTTGCCTGGTTGGCGAAAATGGACATAGCTTCAAATTGTTGCGCATTTCCCTGAATGTACCTGTTTATACCACAGAATATTAGGAGTTGTGGCTACCCCTTTTGGACTTCTTGGATGCACCCCCACCCCATTCCCCTTAGAGGCTGGCCTTTCTAAGTGAAGACTAGGGAATAGTCTCTAGTTACCAGATTAAAGTCTCCTCAGGAAGCTGGAAGGGGAGGGGCCACATGTTCCCGTATCCGAAATGACATCTGGCTCTAGAAGTTCCAACCCCTAGGAGGTGGGTACCCGCCATTTTCAACGTAGTACTCCTGTTGCTTATGGTAACAACGTGGTAATTTGCTTTCTCTTTTCCATATGTGAGTTGGGAAGTGCCATGCAGAATGACTGGGGCAAAAAATGAAAGATGACAGTATTTGGACTATAGGCTCTCCCAACTCCCAGACAAATAATTACAACGCTTCATGGAAAAAAGTAGTAAGAACACACAGGGATGCTGTGGGGAAAGAAGAAGAGGATCTGAATTCTGATTCTGCCTCATAGCTGAGGAACGCTTCACAGAAAATGTGTCCCGGAAGGACGAGTAGGAGTTCACCAGGTAAAGAGGAAATGGAAGTGGATTCTCAGCAGGGGAAAGAGGATGCGTGGTGTATCCAGTGAGGACTTGGCTGTGGCCTGGGCATCCTCAGGAATGTCACCAGTGAGGCACACAGCAGCCAGATGATTAGAGGCCTGGGATGAAATCAAAGCCACGTCTGCATCCATTTTACTGCCAAGGCTTATGTAGCATTGGGCACACAGTAGGTACTCAATAAATGTTTACTTAGTGAAGGAATAGAAGAACAAGTCAATGAGGACCCTGGACATTAGTAAGGAGTCTTGTGATAAGAGTTTTGAAATAAAGAATTAACTGGTGGATAATGGGGAAGATGGTCCACATTGGAGGGGTGTTAATAGTGAGGAGATGAGGTAAAATAGACAAGGAAAGGAGAGAAAGGAAGGACGAAAGGAAAAACATACCTTTAGGAATGCAGGGGAGGGCTCAGATTCAGGAGACATTTCTCTGATGAACCCATGGTGCTTGGTTGGAGGTGAGGGATATGTTGAGAAAGACTGAGAGACCTCTAGGGTGTGTGTCTTGGGTAAAGTAGAAACAGTATGGCACTGATATATGGCAGTTGTAAGAAAGAGCTAAAATTCAATAGGCATAAGCAGTTACACAGTGCAGCCAGAGCTCCAGACTTGGGGAGGGGAGGTGGGGAAAGTGTCAGTGAGACTTATCACCAGCATCTCCCCTCCATGTTCCAATGTGGGCTTGTGGACATGTGGGCCTGAGAATCATCCCCTCAGCTGGGTATCACAACCTTCACTGATATGCTATGAAATTTGGTAAGTATGTAAAATTATTTTTTCCTAAGTTTTAATATTATGACTATGATACCTATTCTGTCATGTGAAAATGTTGAATTGAGTAGATTGTCATTGGATTATGTAGATTGTATGGAATGGCATAACTTATTAAAAGTAACAGTAAGATGAATAGCATCATATCAAAGCTGATGCCAATGAAAATGGTACATATATTATAACATTTATTGGAAAAAAATATTGCTTAACATGTGCCAGGCATTTGGAAATGTTTTAAAAATATCAGTTACTGAAAAAAAAAATCAGTTACTTAATTCTCATATCCCCATGGAGACATTGTCAAATTACGTGTGTTGTGAAGATAGGGAAATTGAGGAACAGATAGGTTATGTTTTTGTGAGGTCATATGGCTTGTAAGTAGAAGAGGCCAGATTTAAAGCCAACATTTTCTCAAAGTCACTACACCTACCCACCCCAGTGGGCTGGCTTCTCTTGTTTTGTGGATGATGACGAATTTAGGAAGTGATGACATACGATGTATCATTTGTATGATGACATACAACATACAAATGATGTCACGATTGTAAATAGTTTTTGTAAACAAGGAGATGGTGTTAATTCATTTGTTGTAACGATTGAGGCCTGGTTTGGTGTTTTCCAGTCTTCTGGTTCATTCATTTCTGCTGACAGAAATGTTTCACGCCTTTGCCAATGCACAGTATTGAGGACCCGTAGTCAAAACTTTTCGTTGGTTTTTGGCCCAGATTTGAACCCCTTCTCGTTCCCCCAGAATACAGGACTTCTATGCAGGGACATGGAGTCTGAGTGGAGCGGATCCGTGAAGTCAGGGACAACTCCAGAAGCAGTTCGTGAACTCTTCAGGTTTGTGCAAAGGTGTGTTGCATCTTCCTGAAGACTTGGGAGTGACCTAGTGAAGCAGGAGATTCTGGAGCCAGACTGCCCGCGTGCGAGCCCTGACTTCCTCTCTCACTGGTCATAAGACTTTAGGGAAGCTACTCATTACTCAACCTCTGACGATTTCCTCAGCTATAAATGGGGCTAAGAACGGCCCCTGGCGTAGAGGGTTGTTTCAAGGTTTGAGTTAGCCCTTGCTCATAGTTAGCCCTCAGTACATGTCTGCTTTTGTTAGTCTGCCAGTAGCACCCCAGAAACCAAACTATCTACCTCCTCTTCCCCAAATCTCCTTCATCGTTGTGTCCCCAGAGCATCTGTTTGAGTTGTTTGTACGGTGAAGGTGAGGTATTTAGGGGTTGGAGCCCATGGCCTGTTCCTCAAGTGACGCCGCATGTGGAGGTGAAGTAGGGCATTTGTGTGGAGGCTTTCACTGGACACACACCTTCCCAACTGTGCCATTGTGTCCGGAATTAAAAAAAAAAAACAACAGCAACAACAGAAAGTGTCTGCTGTGTGAGGCATTTATAAAATGCCAGTACAACTTTAATTCCCTGATTTTTGAACCATCTATAAACATTTCATTTTTTTAAAGATTTTATTTATTTGAAAGAGAGAGAGAACACATAAGTAGGGCAAGCAGCAGAGGGAGAGGGAGAAGCAGACTCCCTGCTGAGCAGGGAGCCCCATAGGAGACTCGATCCTGGGACTCCAGGATTATAACCCGAGCAGAAGGCAGACAGACACTTAACCTACTGAGCCACCCAGGTGCCTAGTCAGTGCTACTTATTCTTTTTCTCACTGCACTTCACATGTGCAAAGTTAGTGTGGCTGATGACACACTCATCGTTAGGCCATACACGGTTGGCTCCCCAACCCCCACTCCCCGGCCCCCACACTCATTGTTAAAGTTGCCTGCCTGTGGTAAAGAGCCCAGCGATATGTTGAAACGGAGCAGTGGGAGCTGTCTGGCCCCAAAAGGAAGAAGTATTTTATCCCTGGCAATGTGTAGAATTTCAGGGACATGGTGGTTAATAAAAAGAAGACCTGCCCCTCGGTCAGTGTCACTATTGTAAATTCTCTATAGAACGTGTTGCCTGAGCCTGGGCCCTCCCCTTGGTGGTGAACCACTAGTGTGTACAAATTACGAACATCCACACAGTCGACTTGACACAGGTGTGCCCTGACAACCTTCTCCAGCCATACTCACCCCCATTTCCAATTCAGATGCCTTCTATCAAGAATTAGCCTTACGCCTGGGTGGCTCAGTCGGTTAAGCTGCTGCCTTTGGCTCAGGTCATGATCCCAGTGTCCTGGGACTGAGTCCCACATCAGGCTCTCTGCTCAGCCGGAAGCCTGCTTCTCCCCTCACCCCCCCTCTTCCTCTCTGCCTACTTGTAATCTCTGTGTCTGTCAAATAAATAAAATCTTAAAAAAAAAAAAAAGAATTAACTTGTGTGTTCTTCAGCTTTGTATAAATGGAGTCCAAGAGAATGTACTCTTCTGAGCCAGGCTTCTTTTGCTTATTTATGCATGGAATTCCTCCATGTTGCTGCACGTGGTGGCAGTGAGCTCTGTTTTCCTGCTGTGGAACGGTTAAGTGACCGTGAGACAACTCATCCGCACGTTCAGATCCTGGTGGGCTTTAGGATGCTTCCGTCATGTTGGCTGCTGCAGGTGAAGCATCTGTGCAGGTTCTTGTAGGTGTTATGTTCTCATTTTCTTTGAGAACAGACATGGGGTGAGGCTCTTGGGGTGCCCCTCAGGCACGGGTCATAGGTTTAGCTTTAGGAGATCCTGCCAAACTCTTTCCCGAAGTGGTTGTGCCGACGCGGTCCACTGCTAGTTATGTTGTAACGATTCCAAAAGTATCCTTAACCCCACCACTGAGTGAAACGAGGGTTTTTTCCCCTACTTTATAAATGAAGACACTGATTCAAGAGGGGTTTAGTGCTCGTACTAACTAGAAAATGCCGTAAATGGGATTGACACCCAGGTCTTTTGAATTCAAGGGCAGCTCTCTATCTGTTCTAGCATCTTTATATAAGAACTCCTTTAAAGACATTGAGTTATCTGTAAGCAGAAAAGACACTTGTAAGCCATTCACTGGGACAAAATAGGGAGGAAAAAAAAATCTCAAATTCCGGCCAGAAAAAAATGTGCATTTCACACTTCTGCCAAAGCACTTGCTGGCAGAGAGCAAATTGCCTGTCGGACATGGCTGCTGGCATGATTCCTGGCACAACCTGCCTATACCTTGTTTGGCATCATAGATTCAAGATTTTATGTGCCCACAGAGCTGACGCATGGCATCCTTGCACGGGCCTTCTTGTATTCATCTCTGAAGGCTTCCCTTCATTGAAAAAAAGAAAATCTACATTTCTACACTTGCTAAGCACAGTGTGGCCCGGGGACCTGTAGCAAGGCGTCCGTGGGCGCTCAGTAGATGTGCACAGTCTCAGGCTCCATGTGAGTCCTTCAAATGCTGCAGTTCAATAAGATTCCCTGGAGGTTCCTGTGGTCATCAAACTTTGAGAAGCAGTGATGTGTGTTTAGACGTCGATTAAAAATCACTTCCTCCTGCTTTGGGATCTTTGGGAACGGAAATGTCAGCGCCCGGATCTGAAATAAGGGGCTAACAATAGGTACTTTGCAGGATTTTAATGAGGACCAAGAGATAAAATTAGAGGTTAGAAAGCAACAACAATTCCGGATATCTCTTGATGCTTAAGTAAGTGATAGGCGCTCTTCTTGAGGTCTCCTCAAGCAAGGTGGGCCTGTCCGACTTTCTCAGGCCAATTGCAAGCCTTTAACTACCATAAACACTCCCGTCCCCAGTGCCTCGTCTTACCCCTACCTGCGTTGGCCCTGCAAGAGAATTAAGTGTCTGTAAATGTCAAGCCAGACTTGGAGCTGTCCCTGGAAGTTACCCAAGCATGAGGGCCAGCTGAGGCCTGCCACAGCTGATGTTCTTTGCTGACTACTCTCTGAAAACCATAGAACTTAAAAAAAGTGGAGAGCAGCAGCCATGAAATAAAAAGAGAAAAACACCTGCCAGGATAATAAGCAGGTTTTCCAGGGGAAGTTTGTTATATAATGGGACAGAGACATTCATGGGAGAGGAAGAAAGAGAAGCGTTGGGAGATGGGAGATATGACATGTCAGAAAGGCTGGTGTCTATAAATATTGCTCGTAAGCAAATTAAAGGTTTTTAAAAATAGGCAAGGAAAGGTCTTGCTGAAAAATAAGATGTCCCTGAGGTACAAGTTAGTATATCTTTCCCACTTGAAGGGGGAAAAAGGTGGTTTGATTGGACAAATATCTTTAGCAATGATAATTACATGGGTACCTGAAACATTTCTTGCTTGGTCATTTTCTGCAGGCTTATTTAATGACCCCTTTTCTCTTTTCTTGGTACTAGTTTTCACTGTGTGATTTCTGACTGTGGTGTCAGATTGTACAGGAAAGAAGTTTAGAAGGTTTGGGTGATAAAAACAGGCCCAATCAATTTTTATGGGGCCAGCAGCAGTGATGACTTAATTGCTACTTTGGTGAAAAGGCTGTGATCCTTATGCTAAATTATTTAAAAAATAGCTTTCAGTGTGAGTTTTCAGAATTCTGTCCAGTCTCTTGGAGTTTGAAATAGTACCAACAGTTTGAGTGCAGAAAGGCTGAAGAATGGAAAGCTCATGGCTAATTTGAAATACAGGATTTCAGCAGCTCCGTGAAGCTGGGGCACGGGCGAGGGTGGGGTAAGCAAAGGGAAGTGCAGACTGTGTCCATAATGAGGACAATCAATCCAGCTTGGTGGCCGGCAAGCACCGTTGTGCTCTAAATGGAGTATTGTACCTCCTGTCACAATGACGTATTCAATTAAGCGATAGACTGTTATTATTTCTTGCCCTATGTGATTTAACAAAAACATTATTGAAACTAGGGGAAATCATTCTAAACCCAAGCAAAGGGAAATTCTTTGATTGGAATCATAATGATGTCTTTCACAATTTCTGACAGATAAATTATGAGCATTTGTAGCAAAACTTCAGAGCACAATGTTAATTTGAAGTAAGTTCAGACAATCTATGGAGCTTTTATTTTTATAAATGAGTGTTGAGCCATTGGGAGGGAGGGAAGCTCGTGCTTCTTCCCTTCGAAAGGTGGTGACTTTAGCATTTATCTTACAGATGGTGATAATAAATACGAAGTAGTGAGCATCAGATTAAGACTTGGAACTTCCTGGAAGGAGCCCCTATGATTAGCCATTTCTCAGAACTCTGTTTCCCCTAAAGCTTTCAGGGTGGGGTAGATGGTTTTCACTTACTGTGTATATCACTTTCCAAGTATGATGTTTCCAACTGATAACATTTGCTAAGCTATTAACTTTCTGATGCTTCTGTGTCACCATAGAGAAGTTATATCAAATTATTGTTGTCCCAAACTTGGGAGCCTCTGAGTTTCATTTCCCAGAGGGGGGAAAAATGTAAACCACAGTATCAAAACTTGAAGACAGACAATGACATTGTTTTTAAGGAAAGAGGTAGACTTAAATCATTATCTTAATATACACCATACCTTGCACTCATTTTACAAAGTCAAGGAGTTCAGACTCTTCCCAAGGGTTTCTTATTGACCAACAATGCAAGGATAGTGTAAATTTACTGTTGCAATAGCTACTGCTCATTGAAATGAGTCACTGAAAACACTTGAAAAGAGGCTTGTTGGAACCTGAGCAATGTTTTAATAAATTTTAATATTGAACGGTACAGGGGTTGAATGAATGCTGTATCCTACAGAACAGTGGACTACAGGTACTATTATAAAACATGGGCTGCCTGGGAACTTTTAAGTAGAGTCACAGAATCATAAATACAGGGGCCTTTGGTATCCCATAATCCAGTCCTAAAACTTTATACCACTCCAACGATTTTATTATTTAGTCTCTGCTTAAACATGTAAAATAAAGGGAAGATAAGGAAAACCATTTGATTTTAAATACATTTTGTTTTTTAGAAAATTGTAACATTGAACTCACCTCTTCCTCTCTATTGATTTCCTTTATGGTCATGGATCTCCTTCTGTGGCGACATTGAAACGTTCTGATTCTTTTGCTGCAAGACATAATTTCAAATAAATATGAGAACTTCTCTGTGTGGTTGCCAGAGGTGGGAGGGTGTTGATGGAGGGAGGTAAAATGGGTGAAAAGGTACAAACTTCTAGTTGTAAATGAGTGTTCGTGGGGTACCTGGGTGGCTCAGTCAGTTAAGTGTCTGTCTTCAGCTTAGGTCATGATCTGGGGTCCTGGAATCAAGCCCTGCATTGGGCTCCCTGGTCAGTGGGGAGTCTCCTTCTCCCTCTCCGTCTCCCTCTGCTCCTCCCCTCCCACCCTGCTCATGCTCTCTCATTCACTCTCTCTCAAATAAATAAAATCTGAAAAAAAATTATAAATGAGTATTAGCAATGCAGTGCACCACAGGGCGACAACAGTTACTAATACAGTGTTGCATATTTGAAAGTTGCTAACATAATGACTCTTAAAATTTATTATCACAAGACAAAAAATTTTGTTAACTATGTAAGGCGATGGATGTTAACTACAGGTAGTGCCCAACTTAACGATGGTTCAACTTAAAATTTTTCGACTTTACGATGGTATGAAAGCAATACACTCTTCAGTAGAACTGCATTTCGAATTTTGAATTTTGGTCTTTTTCTGGGCTAGCAATATGCCAAATGATCCCCCTCCTCTCTCTCTCTTTTTTTTTTTTAATTACATGAGCAGTATGTATTTACTATAGAAACTATAAGTAACCAAAAGGTTGAAATGAAATGGTCAATCTCAGTACCCAGACCACCCAGAGATATTCACTGTTACTATTTCGGGGTATAGCTTTCTAGATACTTTTTCTATGCACATATTATATACATCTTTAATAAAAATACTGTTTTTCAACCTGATTTTCTAGTTAACATATCTTGAGCTTTGTCCCACATCAACAAATATGTTTACAGTATTTTTTTTTCTGTAGAATTAAGTTTATTAAATAAAACATATTTGAAAAAGTAACCCAGATAAGAAAGCCAAATACATTTTGAAATTATTTGGTAAATAGAATATTCCAGGTACAGAATTTCTCTTTAAGCATACCAGTGGTGATTGATTACTAGAGAGAAAATGCCAGCTGTATAAGCATCACTAGCATAATCTTTCAGAGCTTATCCATGTTATTTTTTTAATTAATTTATTTTTTCAGCGTAACAGTATTCATTGTTTTTGCACAACACCCAGTGCTCCATGCAAAACGTGCCCTCCCTATTACCCACAACCTGTTCCCCCAGCCTCCCACCCCTGACCCTTTAAAACCCTCAGGTTGTTTTTCAGAGTCCATAGTCTCTTATGGTTCACCTCCCCTTCCAATTTTTTTTTTTTTATAAACATATAATGTATTTTTATCCCCAGGGGTACAGGTCTGTGAATCGCCAGGTTTACACACTTCACAGCACTCACGATAGCACATACCCTCCCCAATGTCCATAACCCCCTCCCCCTCTCCCAACCCCATCTCCCCCAGCAACCCCCAGTTTGTTTTGTGAGATTAAGAGTCATTTATGGTTTGTCTGTTTACAGTATTTTAATGATGACACAATATCCTGTTTTCTATTATTTGTCGTGATTTATTTTTGCCAGTCAATATTGTTTCCATTTTTTTCTGCTAATATAATCACTATAACGGATACCTATATGCACATCTTACTGATATGACTGAAACTTTTGTTTTTAATAGATTCAGGTGTACAATGTAGTGATTCAACAATTTCATACATTTCCCAGTGCTCATTACATGTGTACTCCTTAACCTCCATCACCTATTTCCCCCATCCTCCAGCCCCGTATCCTGTTTGTTCCCTAGATTTAAGAGTCTGTTTCTTGATTTGTCTCTCTTTTTACCCCCTTCACTCATTTGTTTTGTTTCTTAAACTCCACATATGAATGAAATCATATGGTATTGGTCTTTCTCCAACTGACCTATTTTGCTTAACATAATACTCTCTAGGTCCATTCACATTGATGTAAATGGCAAGATTTCATTCTTTTTAAAAAATGTCTGAGTAATATTTCGTATCACTTCTTTGGCCATTCATCTATCGGTGGACATTTAGGCTACTTCCCTATCTTGGCTATTGTAAATACTGTTGCTATAAACACTGTGGTGCATGTATCCCTTTGAATTAGTGTTTTTGTATTTTTGGGTAAGTACCCAGTAGTGCAATTACTGCATCACAAGGTAGTTCTGTTTTTAATATTTTGAGGAACCTCCATACTGCTTTCCACAGTGGTTGTACCAGTTTACATTCCCACCAACAGTATGAGTGTTCTTTCTCTTCACACCATCACCAACGCTTAGTTTCTTGTGTTGTTGATTTTAGTCATTCTGACTGGTATGAGGTGATACCTCATCCTGCTTTTGATTTGCATTTCCCTCATAAAAAGCGACATTAAGCATCTTTTCGTGTATCTATTGAAGAAATGTCTGTTCATGTCTTCTTCCCATTTTTCAATTGGATTATTTGTTTTTTGGGTGTTGAGTTGTAGAAGTTCCTTATATATTTTGAATACTAACGGTTTATCAGATATGTCATTTACAGATATATTCTCCCATTTAATAGATTGCCTTTTAGTTTTGTTGATGGTTTCCTTCATTGTGCAGAAGCATTTTTATTTTGATATAGTCTCAGTAGTTTATTTCTGTTTTTATTTCCCTTGCCTCAGGAGACGTATCTAGAAAAATGTTGCTATGGCCAGTGTCAGATAAATCACTGTCTCTGCTCTGTTCTAGGATTTTTATGGTTTCAAGTCTTGCAGGAAAGGTCTTTAATCCATTTTGAGTTGATTTTTGTGTGTGGTGTAAGAAAGTGGTCCAGTTTCTTTCTCTTCCCTGTTGCTGTCCAGTTTTCCCAACACAATGTGTTGAGGAGACTGTCTTTTACCCTTTGGATATTCTTTCCTGCTCTGTTGATGATTAATTGACCATATAGTTATAGGTTTATTTCTGGGTTTTCTGTTCTGTTCTGTTGATCAATATGTCTGCTTTTGTGCCACTACCATACTGTTTCGATTACTACAGCTTTATAATACAACTTGAATCCTGGAATTGTAATACTTCCAGCTTTACTTTTTTCAAAATTTCTTTTTCTATTTGGGTCTTCTGTAGTTCCATATAAATTTTAGATTTTTTGGTTCTAGCTCTGTGAAAAATGTTGGTATTTTGAGAGGAATTGCATTATATCTGTAGATTGCTCTAGGTAGTATACTCATTTTAGCAATATTTGTTTTTTCATCAGTGTTTTACAGTCTTCAGAGTATAGGCCTTTCACCTCTTTGCTTAGGTGGTTTATTCCTAGATACCTTTTTGGTGCAGTTGTAAGTGGGATTGGTTCCTTAATTTCTGTTTCTGCTGCTTCATTATAGTATATAGAAATGCACAGTCTTTTCTGCACATTAATTTTGTATCTTGTGACTTTACTGAATTCATTTATCAGTTCTGGTAGTTTTTTTTGGTGGAGTCTGTCTGGTTTTTATGTGTAGTATCATGTCATCTGCAAACAGTGAAAGTTGTACTTCTTCCTTTCCAATTTGGATGCCTTTTATTTCTTTTTGTTGTCTGATTGCTGTGGCTAGAACTACTGGTACTGTGTTGAATAAAAGTGGTGAGAGCAGACATCCCTGTCTTGTTCCTGACCTTAAGGGGTAAACATTCAGCTTTTCCCCACTGAGTGTGATGCTCTCTAGGTTTTCCATATATGGCCTTTACCATACCTATTTTGAGGTATGTTCCCTCCAAGCCTACTTTTTTGAGGGCTTTTATCATGAATGGATATTGTACTATGTCAAATGCTTTTTTGGAGAAAAATGAAATAATCATATTGTTTTTATATTTTTTCTTGTTGGTGTGATGTGATCATCAGAGATCTAGTGAGAGAGAGAAGATGAGCGGGCCAGGAAAGGGAGAAGCTGAGCAGGGAGCCTGACTTGGAACTTGATCCCAGGACCCTGGGATCAGGACCTGAGCCAACGACAGATGCTTAACCAACTGAGCCACCCAGATGCCCCATACATTCATAGTAATTACTGATACATAAGTATTAATTGCCATTTTATTACTTGTTTTGTGGCTATTTTTATAAGTTTGTTCTTGTTTTTTTTCTGAATCTTTTCTTTCTCTCTCTCATGGTTTGTTGGTTTTCTTTAGTGATACACTTGGACTCCTTTCTCAATAATCTTTGCATATTTTTTTAAGATTTTTTTTTTTTTTTTTTTTTTTACTTATCTGACAGGGAGAGAGACACAACGAGAGAGGGAACACAAGCAGGTTGAACAGGGAGAGGGAGGAACAGGCTTCCCACTGAGCAGGGAGCCTGATGTGAGGCTTGATCCTGGAACCCTCCTGGGATCATGACCTGAGCTGAAGGCAGATGATTAATGACTGAACCACCCAAGGACCCTAATCTTTTTACATCTGTTAGTGTTTTGATTTGTGGTACTATTCCGTTTGTATATAACATCATCTGTATCAATCAGTCTATATTGTGTTGATGGTTGCTTAAATTCAAACCCATTCTTTACTTCTTCCTGCCATGTTTTAGGTATACGGTGTCTTATTTTACATCCTTTTATCTCATGAATGCCTTGTGCTTTTGTGTTTTTCACTATTTATGCTTATTATTTATACTTTCACATATGGTCTTTCCTTTCCATTTAGAGAGTTCCCTTTAATATTCCTAGATTAGTAATCATGAACTCCTTTGTCTTGAGACACTATTTCTACTTCTATCCTGAATGATAGCCTTACTGGATAGAATACTCTTGGCTGCAGATTTTTCCCATTCTGCACTTTGAATATATCATGCCACTCCTATCTGGCTTGCAGAGTTTCTGCTCAGAAATCCACTGATAGTCCTATGGAGTTTCCCTTATATATAACTGTCTTCTTTTCTCTTGTTGCTTTTATTTTTTTATTTATTTTATTTTATTTAAGATTTTATTTATTTATTTGTTTGACAGAAAGAGAGAGAGAGAAAGCAAGTGTGAGAGGACACAAAAGCAAGGGGAGTGGGAGAGGGAGAAGCAGGTATCCTGCTGAATAGGGAGCTCAATTTGGGGCTTGATCCCAGGACCCTAGGCCATGACCTGAGCCAAAGGAAGACACTCAACTAACTGAGTCACCCAGGCACCCCTTCTTGTTGCTTTTAAAGTTTGTTCCTTATTACTGCTTTTTGCCATTTTTAATACTGTGTATCTTGGTGTGGATCACCTTTGGTTAATTTTGTTGGGGGATCTTTGTGCCTTGTGAATCTGGATTTCTGCTTTCTTCCTTAGATTAGAGAAGTTTTTAGCTGTTATTTTTTAAAATAAGTTTTCTGCCTTCTTTTCTCTCTCTTCTGGGATCTCTATAATGCAAATGATACTGTGTTTGATGGAGTCATTGAGTTACCTAACTTTTTACTCATTTTGCATAATTCTTTTTTTTTTCCTAGTTATTCAGTTTGGTTACTTTCCATTACTGTGTCTTCTAGTTCATTAATTCATTCCGTTGTTTCTTCCATCCTCTTATTTATTCCATCAGATGTATTTTTAATTTCATTTATTGGGTTTTTCATTTCTGATCGGTTAATTTTTATCTCTCTGTTAAAGGTCTCACTGATGTTCTCTATTATTTTCTCAAGTGCAGTGAGTATCTTCATGGTCATTTCTTTGAATGCTCATCTCAGAAATGTTACTTGTATCTGTATCCTTTAGATCTCTTGCTGTGGTTTTCCCTGTTCATTTATTTGTGACAAATTCCTCTGTCTTCTCATTTTGCCTAACTCTCTGTGTTTGTTTCTCTGTGTTGGGGAAGTCAGTTATATCTCTTTTTCTTTCTTTCTTTTTAAGATTTTATTTATTTGACAAAGAGAAACACAGCAAGAGAGAGGGAACACAAGCAGGCGGAGTGGGAGAGGGAGAAGCAGGCATCCCACTGAGCAGGGAGCCTGATGTGGGGCTCATGGATCATGAGGACCGTGGGATCATGACCTGAGCTGAAGGCAGATGCTTAACCTACTGAGCCACCCAGGTGCCCCTATATCTCTGGTTCTTGAAATTAATGGGAGGTTGTGCACTTTTGACTAGGTGGTGCTGGTCCTCCTCCAAAGGAGACCTGCAGCTATTGTGGAGATCAGGGGTGGCAGGGGCCTCTCCACAAAGCCTGTATAGGCATACAGACAGGTCCCACGTCCTCTGCAGGGTGTTGGGAGACACCAGTTTTGGAAGGTTTGCATGGGTCTTTTGGGAGAGGTGTTCCATGGCATGGCACTGAGGGCACTGAGACAGGCCAGGCTAGGGTGGGGAGTGGGGCATGGTGTAAGCAAGTTAGGTAGTAACTGCCAGGACGGCACTGGTTTCAGCAGGTAGCTGTGTGTTTATGCGGGGTAGAAGAGGGAAATGGTGTCTGTCGTCACCTTTGTTCCTGGAGAAGTCCCTCAGGAAACTCTGAGATTAGTAACTAACTCTCCCCTTTGGAAACCTTAGATTCCTTTCAAACCGCTGCTTCCAAGCTGTATCTCTACAGTTTGGTTGCTGTGCTGACCTTTAAGGGCAGGGGCTCAGTTTCCTATTACCCTTCAGGCTCACTCAGAGCCTAGCCAGCTGATTTTTAACATTTGGGGCTTTAAGTCCCGCACTCACAAAATTCAACCCTTCTGATTTTCACAGCAAGCAGTATGGGGATTTCTCTTCCTATTGTAAGCTCTTTGGTGTGCTGGTGTGTTTCTCTCATGCCGCTTTCCCTGCCAATGTCTCCCTCCCTCCAGTGGTCAGACCTCTGGGGTTTAGGTTCCACCTAGTCCTCACCCTTCCTACCCATATCAATGTGGCCTCTTCTCTACATTTAGTTGTGGAATTTGTTTGGCCAGGCTTTGGGTCCTTTTCTAGGTTGTTTGCTCTGATGTGAGTGTTATCTAGTTGCATCCATAGGAGGAGCTGAGCTAAGGGTCTTCCTACCTTGCCATCTTCTCCGGAAGTCCTCCTCTGATCCTCTCTCGACCCTAGGCAGGGACCGCTGCAGCTCCCAGTCAACCAGCTGATCATGAGGGTAAACAACTGATACATTTACAGTCATGCTGTATCCATACAACCATTCTGTTCTTCACTTTCTATACTATTCAGTAAATTGTATGAGATAGTCCACATTTTATTATGAGATAGGCTTTGTGCTAAGTGACTTACCCAACTGTAGGCTAATATAAGCTGCCTGAGCATGTTTAAAGTAGGGTAGGCTTAGCTCTGATATTTGGTAGGTTAGGTGAATTAAATGCATTTTCAACTTAATGATATTTTCAATTGACAATGGATTTATGAGGATGTAACCCCATCGGAGGTCAAGGGGTATCTATAGACTTACTGTGGTGATGGTTTTGCAGTATATACAAACATCAAATCCTTATGTTGCACGTCTGAAACTAATATAATGTTGCATGTCAGTTATACCTAAACAGAAAAAATAAAATCAACTTGTCGATCCCTGTTGAGATTTTGATTGAACTTATAGGTGCATTTGAGGAAAATTAGCATCAATAGAAACATGTTCTTACCAGATAGTCTGGTAATTGGTTTGAAAATGTAACAGAAATAGATTTATGCCAGAACAATAATGTTTTCTAATTTATTCCCCTTATTCTGGGGAAAACATCTCATTCACAACAGCAATAATAACTATAGGTTGTGGGGCACCTGGGTGGCTCAGTGGGTTAAAGCCTCTGCTTCGGCTCAGGTCATGATCCCAGGGTCCTGGGATTGAGCCCCACATCGGGCTCTCTGCTCACTAGGGAACCTGCTTCCTCCTCTCTCTCTGCCTTCCTCTCTGCCTACTTGTGATCTCTGTCTGTCAAATAAATAAATAAAATCTTAAAAAAAAAAAACAGACCTATAGGTTGCATTATCAATTAAAGGCCCTGAAGAAAGAGGATTTTAGGTCATCACCTAAAACAAAAAACCAAAAAAAAAAAAAAAATGGTAAACTTCTATATTACCCCAAAGTATTTCTCTCTTTGTTTTAATCATTCATACAATTATTTATTAATGCAATCAGTTGTGCATCTAGTCTTTTAACAATACATACAATGAATACTGAATGCATACACATAGAATATGCCATAAGCTCTGTTAAGCATAAGAAATACAATATTAAATTTAAATAATGTTAAAATGGACTCACAGTGATTTATCATTTATCATTATTATTGGCACTTTATATGTATTATGCCATATAATTCTCACAATAACCTTAACAAAAGAAGAATAGTTTTTCTTTCTGTGTTACAGATGTGAAAACTGAGGATAGGAGGAATTAATTATTGCCTTTAAATTTATACAACAATGAAAGAGAAATTTGAACCTATATTTCCTAGACCCTACAGCCTGTGCTTTTAATTATTTAATTCTTACTCCATACCCTAAGTTAGGAGATACACATACAAACAATCACAGTATTATTTAGTATCAACTATATAGTGGAGATAATTTTGGACATATGCAAAGAGATGGTTTTAATTCTGACTGTAGGTTTCAAGAGTAGGTAATTCTTTGAAAGATGCACTCTTGAATGATGACTAGGGCAGCTGGGGAGATGAGCAGAGAATGTACAGAGTAGATGAGCATGAAAACTTCAGGTAATGGCGCATAGTAAATATTAATGGAGCATAAGGTACAGGGAGAGGTAGCTGGAGATATCAGGAAATCAATAGGAAAACAGGGATTAGAATTTAGAGAGCTACAAACACCAAGGAGGGTTGAAAAGTGATCCTAAGGAAATGTAGGAAATGTGAGAAATCATTAATGGGAATTCAAAATTAGATTTGCACTTTAGAAAGTTCTTTCCAGCAGCATTTTCCTCCTTCTTTCCTTCCTTCCTTGGGGGGAGGGGCAAAGAGAGAGGGAGGGAGAATCTTAAGCAGGCTCCACGCCCAGGATAGAGCCCAACATGGACCTCGATCCCACGACCCTGAGATCATGACCTGAGCTGACACCGAGAGTCAGACACGTCTGCTGAGCCACCCAGGTGCCCCACAGCAGCATTTTCAGTTAAATCAGAGAGAGCTAGACCGGAGACTTGGAAGAGACTGTGAGAGGATATGACACAAAAAGAATACTTTTGAATGTATACACAAACACTGTCCCTAGAGAAGAGGACACTGCCCGCTAGGCGAGTCCAAAGCAGTAGAGGGCACAGGATACAGGGTTATCTGCTTTGCATCAGGGATTGTTAACATTTGGTCCTGTACGTGCTTATCATCCACACTGTGCTGCTTAATTTCATGGGCAAGGGCGTTTGTAATCTGAATGCACGGCCTGCCTTTGTCACTGGTTGGTGTGGCTGGCCAACTCTGGCGGCTGCTCAGCAGCTATTAATGGCTATTTTCTGTTTCATCAGAGCCTTGCTGTGCTGGCTACCCCTTGTGTATTATCAACTGCCCTTTTTCTACCAATTAAGCCCCAAAGATAACAGGAGCAAACTAACATGTGATTCACTAGAATCTTTGCAATATTTAAAAGTTCTAATATTAAGGACTATATTGGGTTATTGAGCATTCAATTAAAGAGCCTCCAGTGTTTAATTTAGGATTTTCCATACAACAGGTATTGTTTGTTAATTAGTTAATTAAGTAACAAATGATTATTGAAAACATGCATTAGGATTAAGCAAGCTGCAAGAGAGATAAAGATATCTCTAAGGCAATTAGCTCATTGTAATTTTAATGATAAATGTGTAATTAGACTCTTATTCTAAAGAGATTGTTTGGAATGGTTTTCACAAGCATTAAATGGGCATGTAACAAGATATTTACTTATATAACAAGCCAAATATAATTCTAATTCTTATTAGGCACCAGCCAGTGTGTTCAAATGATACCTAATTTGCTAAAAGCGAAAATTTTATAAGTATTAGTACTTAAAAATATCCATTAAAAGCTTATGTAACTCACGTAATTACATTACATCTAGATTTATCCCCACGCCTGTTTATTTCATTTCTTACACAATTATCTGAGACTTTCAAATGTATTATGACTTAATAACCCACATTTATACATTCATGTATCCAACACTTGAGGGGATTACAGTTGCATCACAAAATGAAAACCCTTCTCCCCTTTGTGCTCTAAAACTGCAGTAGGTGACTGATGCCAGCGTTCTGTGATCCTCTCAAGGGACCTTGAGGATATATCAAAAACAGGACAAACCAGAAAACCAGTTAAGCAGAGGCCTGCAGGTGATACTTTTGAACAATCAGATATGATAGAAACATACTGTATTAAGATAACCTTTCTCATGTCTATGTGGAACTCTGTAAACCCTAATTTTTCCAACTGTAACAAATTAGACCCGTGACTACAAGTATTGGGAGAACTGCTTATACACACATATAGCCTTTTCCCCATTTTTGTTGAGGCAATCTCCTACAGCTAAAAAGCTTTAGAGCAGTTCTTTGAGAGCAAGCGGAAATACTGTCTCCCGGGCTATAGTCCTCAGTCAGACAACAAATACAGCATTTACTACCTACTTTGAGGTCGGCTCTCTTTTAGTTGACACGTTTTTTTTTTAGAGTCAGCTTGTCAAGAGAGAAGTAGATTCCGTTCTTGGATGTCTAGAACCTACCACAGTTCCTGGCACATTGTACTCCATAGAAATCTGTTAAATGGGTCCGAATGAGTGGAATTAGGAAGTCTAGATGCTTCTTAAAGTGTGTAATTCTTTTTAATCCCTGTTTTATTGCAGTCCACTGGATGCCATCATTTTCTCTGCTGCTCTTCTGTGTATGTTTTTCCTCCCATGGCCTGGTTGAGTGGGGCTGGGGAGCTACTATTTCTGAAGGGCTAGCATGGATTGGGGATTCTGTAGGAATTACAGCAGTGATGATAAACATAGTAAACAGCAGCAAACACTTACTCAGTTCTTATTACCTACCAGGCAGGAGAGATGCTCTTTTCATTGGTTTACTGCAGTGTAGACTGTCAATAATCCTATGAGGTAGATCCACCATTATCTTTATGTTTCAAATGGGAAACTGAGGCTTAGAGTAGTTACATAATTTTTATAAGATCACAGTTAATAAGTAGTGGAGTCAGGGTATAATACCAGGTATTGTAAAGATGGAGACCTTTATTTATTTATTTATTTATTTATTTATTTATTTATTTTTAGAGAGAGAAAGGGGGGAGAGGAAGGGCCCCAGGGAGAGGGAGAGAACCCAAAGCAGGCTCCATGCCCAGCACAGAGCCTGAAGCAGGGCTCCATCGCACTATCCTGAGATCATGATCTGAGCCAAAATCAAGAGTTGGAGGCCCAACCTAAGCGCTCCAAGACCGAGATCATACTTGCCTACATTGGATTCCCTCAAACAGATCCTAAGATGGAGTTGTGCAGTTTGGTTGATGAGGGTGTGTTCTCAGGGGAAGCCTATAAAGGAGTGAGCCAAGCAGGATAGAGTAGGGGAAGAAACTAGGCAATGATGTGAGTTCACTTGGAGGCTGGCCTCATTCTAACGGCACAGGAAACACTGGAGTATAAGTAACACCACAGAATAGTCCCATCTTCAGGCATGGGGACAGGAATTTGAAGCCCAGACTCTGTCTTCCATGGGCTACTGGCTAGCCCTGGGGAAGAAGACCTAACCTATCAGGTATGTTGTGGTGGGAGGTACCTGGCTTTGGCAGAGGCCAGTTCCCAGGACAAGCTTGCTTATGAGCTGTTTCAGCCAGCTCTCACAAGAGCATCCAGCTGCAGAGAGCAAATCCTGGCCCGGCACCAGTAGCATCCACTGCAGAACCTTCCTCTGGTAATGGTTCTCTTAACTTCAAGGCTCCCATGAAGCACACAGGAGTTTTGTTAAGCAGTCTAGGTTTTTATCAGATTGGCCTTTTCCTAGCTTAGTGGCTTTGGGAAAATTGCTTTAACTTACTGAGTCTCATTTCATCATCTGCTAAATGGGAGTGTTAACACTTAATCTCAAGGGATTGTTGTGATGACGAAATGAGAATGTATATGTATACATTTCGCACACTAAAGCAGAACAGGACTATTGTTTGTGGCACTGTTATTTCCATATCTGACTTCCCAAGGCTCAGGGGCAGCCATTGGGTAGTGGCCCATAAACTCTGGAAGTCCTGGTCCAGATGACAAGTTTGATTTAAGAGAACGTAATCTCAAGGCCAGTGTTGAAGAGATAGCGAAAGAAAAGAATAAGATGAAACTGAACTTGAAGGAGACTCTTTTAAGAATTCTGCTGAGTATCGATAAGCCTAATTAACATGAGCAGAATTGAGGATCAGAAAAATTAATGTACCCAACTTCTATAGCCGGCAAATGGCAGACCTGGGACTCTGATTCAGGTAATTTGAAGTCTAATTTTGCATACTCCATTTCTGCCTTCAATATTGGTGAAGCCAAGTGATTTTTCCAAAGGAATCTCCTGTTCCCTTGACCATGTGAAGTACTTCCTTTCCTATATCAGGAAGTTCCCATTCTGAGCCTCTTGTGCCTTATAGCTCTATATCTTGAATTCTTGATCACTGTTTAATGCAGCAGTCACACATTCGGAATAGAACAAGGAGAAACAATCTGTGATTTCTTATGGCTCACAACTAGAACTTAGCCCTATAAGGCATTTGGAGCCTTAGCTGAAGATTAAAGGACCTTAGTTCACCTTAATACCAGATTCGGCAGTGGTTAGTTTGGAAAATTGGCTTCTGCAAAGTACTGAAGCCTCAGTGAAGGGGACCATAAAGACAGGTGATGTGCAGGCTGTGGAGTTTAGTACAATGACCATCATGGGTGGAAAGAAAGAGGTTTCTTTTTCAGGAGCATCTAATTTTCCTCGAGAGGACTTTATGTAAGCAGTGCTCAAATAGCCATTAATTTAAAAAAAACATCTTTGGAAGAAAAGCACTTAGAGAGTGATTGATTCTGACTGGTAGATAATCCAAGCTTGTGTGTACATGTGCTCTCTTTCCTTCTCTTTCTCTCTCTCTTCATGTAATTATAGTTAAAAATATTAAGTACATCTAATGTTTTCTCTCAATGTCCTGGTGAAGTATGCAGCAGGGGGACCATTTGTGTTTTCCCTGTTTTCGTGTCTTTGTTCTTACAGTAGAAAATATTTCTCTTACAAGAGAGGGCTCAGTGACCATAGCTGTACTTCCTGAACATTCCTTAACGAATCATTAGCAAAGCGTAGCATTACTCTTTGATTTACAACCACTCCTTGAGTGAGTTGAGTCTACTTTCTCTAGGAGGCAGTGCAAAGGAGGCACGAACAAAACTGGAGGTTCCTGTTAGGAAGAAGGAGAGAAGAATAGAGGATGGAGAGACAACCATGAGAGTATACGACAGAATAACCAAGAATATTAGAATATTTAGAAAGGGAAGAATAAGAGTTCTGTGATTAACGTATCCCAGCCCCTAACACCACCCTACAGAGATTGAGAACAAATGTATCCTTAAGCTTGACGCCATGAAAGCAAATGTGAAAACACCTTCACAGGAAATTTCCATATGGCATCATGTTATCTATCATGAGTAATTCTCAAAGTGTTATAAACACTTCTTTGGAAAAGGAAAAATACTAAATCTCTTTCTGTAGCCTAGTGAAAGAATAAAGGTTTTGAATTTAGGCAAATAAATATTTGAGTTCTTGCCTATTAATATTAATATTATTATTATTATTAATGATTATTTTTGGTGATCTGGAAAGCAAAGTTTATTGAGAGATAGTACAGTGGTAGTACAAAGCTCCCAAAGAGGGAGGGACCTGAGAGGTTTTCCTTACCTAGTAATTTTTATCACATTAAATCATACTACACTTTAGCCTCAGTTATTTTACTTATAAGATGCGGATCATAGTTTCTATGTCATTGAGTTGTTTTGAAGTTTCAGTGGGATAAAAATGGAAAAAACAATACTTGGTGCACAACTGGCAGATAATATTGTCCATTCTCTTTTACTGAAGGCAAGAGAATGGGCTATGAGGCTGGGAGGCACTGACCAGTACAATACAATACTGCTACTTAATCTAAGCTTTTATGGTAGGCCCCCTCTGGTAGCATAAGGATAGGCAGATTCAAGGCAACTCAGTTCTGTCGTGGTTTTGCTTTGATATCCGAAAATAATCATTTGACCTCAAGATTTCGTCATGTGAGTTCTGATATTTATTTCCTGGCTTTTTAAAAGAATATATGAAGAAATTAGCTAGATACTTTGAGCCTTCACATAGTCTGTACATTGAAGAAGGCATGATGTAAGAAAATGTATGTAAATAATGCGTAGATATTTGTAAGCATGTATTTGTGCTTTGAAAAGAAGTACTCTGAGTCACAGTGTATTGTGAAGTTTGTTATGCAGTGTGTTTGAGTATTACAGTGGGTGTTTAGAAGGGAGCGGGAGACTCTTACATTAGGGGTTAATGGCCGATGGCCTCCCTGCAAGAGGCGTCATGATCTTTCCTTCTACATAATACTGTGAAAGTCACATGGCAGCTGTCGTGATGAGGCCACGATTTTAACAAAGCAGTGGATCCCCTGTGTCCCAGAACTTGGCATCGTTGTATGGAGGAAGCACCCTGAGAAGAAGGAATATGTTAAAATTAAGGTTTGGGCTTAGAGTTATTTAGCTCATGACAGTAGCATTTTGAAAAACTCCTATTTGACCCCGAGCAAATTTCCTTCATTTCCACTACACAAGTAAACTTACTGATTTTACAATTCCTCTTCTGAAGGGATTTCCATCCAGAAACTGCTGCCGTGCTTGTGCAATGGCGCTACTTATTTTAAGTGCTTTAAGGCATGTTTGACTGAGTCTCTGAGCCAGACTTTCGGTTTGGCCCCGGCAAAGAACCTCTCTTCACAAAGCATTTTATATAGCATTTGTAAAAATCTCTTCTCTCTAAAAGTCAAAAAATGTTCTGCATAAACAATAAAACAAAATGAAGGCATGGTCTATTAAACAAACAAACAGCAGTGATAGACACCAATATTTCATAATATCACTACTTGCTTAATAGGGTGCAGGCAATTAAAAAAAATCTGAAGTCATTTTTTAATTATTTCCATTAACTGTTCAAATCTGAGCTTGTCCATGATATTGTTTATGAGTAGTAAAAGTAAACCAAGTGACATTACTAATAATTTTAAATTAAAAAACAGAGGCTAGAAAATAAGCAGCTAGCTCAGTCTAGTTGTTTGAGGATACATACTCCCTTTTCGTTAACACACGACCTAGTTAGATAAATGAGTGTGATTTTATTCTTCAACATCCAGAAAGGGTTATCCAGGGCTCAGAAGATTTTAGGCCGGAATCTGTCAATATTGATCATTTCCTCGTACCTTCTTGTTTTTTTTTATCCCTTTTCTTTTCTGCCCTCACCATCTTTTATTATTATTATTTTTGGGGGGCAGGGAATTTGGGGTTTTGTGGGAAAAGCAAAGGTAGGTTAGGAAGATCAAGGACATCAGGATCAGAACAGTAATGTGCTCAAAATTCAAGAATGAGTAAATTTCCTGGGAACGAAAATTGAATATTCATGGTCCAGTTTATCCTTTTGTATGGAAGGGAGGAAAGTTGTTGGGCAGACAGAGGGAGAGGCTGTCTCGTACCACTTGACCTTGCCTTTTAGAGCTCCTTTGTTCTAGTGTCTACCTGTTTCCTGAATTTCAGTTGATAGGAAAGGTTCATGGAGATGGTTTATACCAAGACATGATAGCCTGTGACTCTGGTCTCATGAAAGAATAAGGGTTTGGGGTATATTATAATACCAAACCAAAAAATTTAGAGATTGTTGTTGAGATTTCAGTATTCAGCTTCCAGATTGTAGTTGCATAGTCTAGAAATGTTGTCAAATATACTTGATTGTTGGGTAAATTTTTATATAATTTATATAATTACTATGAGATTATATATGTCTGTGAAAGAAGAATGGAAAGGCAGGTACCAAAATAATGATCAGTGTTTTGTTTATTGAAAATAGGGAAAAATCTCTCTCCTCCCACCAGTTATTCAACTTGTAACAATTCCATTTGGTATTATATATTATATTATATTATATTATATTATATTTATATTTTATAAAAGATATATAATAAAAAGAACTAGAACAACAAGTAAATATGGATGCCCGAAGAATCCGAAGTTGAGATGAGCCACAACTTTAGCTGTGCGTGGATTAGCTCACAGGAGGGGAGAGTGGTAGATTGGCAGATTATCCAGAGAGCACAAAAACTGTAGCAGGAATCCAGTAGAGGTTATAGTTAGGTTATGCGATGGCCTCCGCTTTTCTTGTCTCTTTCTCTAGAGAAATTGACTGTAGACTGTTAGATATCTGGATTATTGTTTTGAATTCTAGTAGGAATTCTCAGCCTGGCTTGGTGTTGGATCACCTGAGTGGTAACGACACAAAGACACTAAATCTAATATCTTGATACTTGAGTCAGAATGACTCCCACTTCTCAGAGGTTCTTAAAAATGCCTCATTCCAGAAAAATGACTTAATCCCAATTTTATATCATTTTTGTTTTTGTCTAGAATATTCAGAGTCATGAATTTTTTTTGAAAAGTGACAACTGGTTCTTGATTGAGTGGTTTTTTTTTTTGTTTTTGGGTTTTTTTTATACTCAGAAAAAGCAGATATATGCCATCATCCCCCACCCTCTACTACCTCAACCAAGGCATTGTGGCTTATATATTTCAGCATATGTTCCTGTTAAGCCAGGAATCTACCCATCATTCTTTTAACTGCCAAAAGGTTGGAAAAGGCAAGTAATTCCATCCCAGTCCCCCACATTCTTTTCTGGGACTCATTTCTCACACAAGTAGTTCCATCCCAGAAAAAGGGGATATATGGTAACTAAGCATGGGCACATATTTTTTGACAGTAACCCGGGGATATTGTTGTTTTCCACCAATACACACGCTTTGATCCTCATGGTTTAATATGTAATTTATCTCACATATTTAGAGATCCTCCACATTGATGATTAAATGCCAAGTGAGCTATTGTACTTATTTGGATGAAGACAAGGAATTTGATTCTGTATTCTAAAAACACAGCCAACTATTTGATCTGTATGGCAACGTAGACCATTGAGTACGTGCACAGTTTAAAAAATTCCATCCTTTGAAATCTTAGTGGAAAATGTCGAAGTCGAGCTGCAGTGAGCCTCATCTGAACAAGAGAAAGCCCCCAACCTCACTAATAAAACTTTCAGATTCTTTGATTGAATGCCATTTGAAATTGCCCTCATCACGTTAACGTGCAATAGATAGCATGCAGTAGGGTTGCTTCTCGACATGACCTTATTAGAGATTGCCACTTGTAAGGAAATCAATTCAAAAGTGGAGGCTGTATTAAGCTGGATACCAGGTCAAATGACACTATTTGGGGGAAAAATGGAGAGGTACTTCAGCCTAATGATTTGTGAAAAGTTAAGTAACAACAAATTCCATGAATATGAAATGGTGGAAAGAATGCTGTCATCACTGCTTTTATCTCTCAGCTCTCGGTGCCGATGGTAGCCATGAAGAATTAGAAATGGCACCTGCCTGTATGCCTGTCTCTCTCTGAGATGATGCTTTTTAAGATTGTGATTTTGGAGCTGTTAAGATGGAAAGGGGGAAATTTCAGCTTGGGGTTCTCAAAAAATTTTCTTTTCTTTTTTTTTTTTTTTAGTCAGTGAAAGGGATGGTAGGAAGCGCGCTATGAGTATTCTGACAACGCCTGCCTATTTTTGCTTCTGAGAACCTTTGTGTATTCATGCAGCTGGCTGCAGAGAGCTTTGACGGTTTTAGTTGGAAGCTGTGGAAGTCTCAGGAAAAAGCAAACTTGATTTCTGCATTAATAAATGATGCAAATAGACTTGGGATCCTCCACTGATTTGTAATTACTTTGAGGAATTTTAATTTTTGTAAACTTTTTGCTGGAGTGTAAGTATTAATATAACATACAACACAACGAAATATGCAATATGCAATATGTAAAGTAGTATATAGTCTCATACAAACAGAAAACTATGTATATCATCAGCCTTCAACCCATGGATCTTTCGCAGACTGAGCACACACCTATGTAAAGCTATGAGACCGAGAAATAACTCTGCCCAGAAGCCTCTCTCAAGACCTCTCCCATCTCTGCTCCCCACCTAGGGTAATCATTCTTCTGTCTTCTAGATTCATTTTTGCCTCTTGTGCACTTCCTAAGAAAGAACTCACTCTATGTGCCCTTTTTTGAGTCTGGCCTCTTATACTCAACATTGGAAGACCCATGCATAATTACTGTATTTCATTTTAACGTATTTATCCTCATTGTATATTTTTCTACTATGTGATTTACGCAGTTTACCCATTCTCAGTGGGTCATTAGGCTATTTTGGCAAGCAATGCTGCTTTGAACATTCTTGTACAGATCTTTTGAAGAAATATATATACATTTTTCTGTTGGGTATACACTTGGGAATGGAATTGGTGCATCTTCGGGTTTCGATAAGCTTCTCTTGTGTAAGTAATGCCCAACAGATATCCAGAACGGTTGCTGTATACACTCCTGCCAGTGGTGAATGGGGGGTTCCAGTGGCTCCACATCGTCAACACTTGGTGTGGGTGTGTGGCTGCTAGGGATTGTTGAGGAGCCTGAGGGCATTGTTGTTTGCTTGTTCATCTCAGTGTTCAGAGCACAGGCCCCAGTGATAGCACTTGGTTGGGTTCCCGGATTACTTTCAGCCCCAATAAGAGATGGATTTATGAGCAGGAGGAGGAGTAGAAGCAAAACTGGGGTCTGCTTTTGGAAATAGATTCCATGAGAACATGATGGCACTCTGTTAGGCTTCCTTGCAGTGGCTTTTGTAGAGGATATTTCAATACTAGGGCACCATCCATTAGGACGTTTCTGGTGAAAATTGATTCAGATCTGCCCATATGTTACAGTGTTTTTTTTTAACAATCCCAACCCATATGTGCAAACAGGCAATTTTCTTTACCATTCTAAATTTGCTTTCAACTGTTACACATGTATATACTTATTAGAAAACCACCCATCCTTTTCAAGGAAACTCATATAGTTTTGTTTTAAAGCCCTGTATCTTTTATACAAATATTTAGTTAAATTGAAAATTTGCCCTTCTACTCAGTTTCCTGTCTCATAAGACATGATCAGTTTTCCCAGGGGACACTGAAGAACTAGAGTCTTGTGGCTTCTCTTGACCCCATTAGCTTCCAGGATGGGTGACTTGATCTCCCTGGACTCTGACTGAGGTTCCAGTCATGAGTTCCACAAGCTCTGCATCTTGAGTTCAAACCCAGGATGATCTTCAGAGTTCCTTTATGAATCCTTTGGAAGTCTGGGGGATAGTCAGCTGGTGTTCTGTGCTTCTGTGGGAGTGTGAGGGACTCTGTGGAGCTTCTTTTCAAGCTGATCTGCTGGAGCACTTCCCTTGGTCATGACCACATCTCTTCCTGTGCTCTAGGTTGTCCCCGGCCCCATGCACATTTCAGGGATATTCTCAGAGGTACAGCAGTAACTCTGCTGCTCTGAGATCCCCCAACCCCACACTGGATATCCCTCTAATTCTGCCATCTTTGTTTATGTGTCTAAGAAGAGTTGGAGTAGAGTTGGTGGGGAGCTCTTAAGACAAGCACCAGCCTCTTTGTTCCAGTCTCTCCATCTGAGGGTTTTTGTTTTTTTTTTTTTCCTTTTCTGCTGGTTACACATTATTTCCTTTTTTTTTTTTTCCATTTATTTTTATTTTTATTTTTTTTTTTTTTCAGCGTAACAGTATTCATTCTTTTTGCACAACACCCAGTGCTCCATGCAAAACGTGCCCTCCCCATCATTTCCTTTAAGGTGGGGGGAGATAAATTGCTTCATTCATGGTACATTCTTCTTGGCAATTCTAGTTTGTTTGTTTGTTTTGTTTTGTTTTGTTTTGGTTTGGTTTTTTTTGAGAGAGAGAGATCACAAGTAGGCAGAGAGTCAGGCAGAGAGAGGGGGGAAGCAGGCTCTCCGCTCAGCAAGGATGCTGAGGGAGATGTGGGGTTCGATCCCAGGACCCTGAGATCATGACCTGAGCCGAAGGCAGCAGCTTAATCCACTGAGCCACCCAGGCGTCCCGGCATTCTAGTTTTTAACATGAACCCTGTTCAGTCTTCTAAGCTTTTACTGGTATTTAAATCATTTGGGGGCACCTGGGAAACTCAGTAGGTTAAGCATCTGACTCTTGATTTCAGCTCAAGTCACGATCTCAGTGTCCTGAGATTGAGCCTCGCATCATGGTCTGCACTGGATGTGGAGCCTGCTTAGGATTCTCTCTCTCCCTTTCCCTCTGTCCCTCCCCCGCCTTATAAAAGAAACTTTTGGAAACTAAGAAGCCATGCCTCCACTTTTCTCTTAATAAAGTCAGGCTCTTGGCCATCTGAAGCGTAAACCCTTCAGACTTTATGTGCTATGATTTGAGAGGTCTGTTCATTCCTTTAACTGACTTGGTCCTCGCGGTTTGTGTTCTCCTTCAGAGTGCAGTCCCTCTGTAAAGCTACTATTGCAGCTTAAATGGTGGAGAGAAAGATGGGGTGAGGGCCCTGGGAGCACATAGTTTTATGTCAAGTCATTCCCCCACCACCTGGTGGAGCTGCCTTTAGCACAGCAAGTGAGATATGAGGAAACCAGGGGATTTGTTTGCCCAGGAGGCCTTTTAACTTCTCCATGTAACAATATCGCTTTTCATTTTTCTTAAGAATATGAAAATAATAAGCTAAGTATTAAGTTCACTAAGTTGGGTGGGCCTGCTTCCAAGAAGGTAAATTATAAATGGTGAAAGGAGAAAGGAACATGCCACATTTAAGAAAGTCCCACGAAAATTCCCATTTTACGAAGGTTTTTTTTTTGTTTTGTTTTTGCCTTTTTTTTTTTTTTTTTTTTTTTTTTGGCCAGGGCTCCAAAAGAGGTAATAATATTATGGCAGGATGTTACGGTTCATGCCCAAGGAAGGATAATAAGAACGTTGAGAATATCCTCTCCACTTTGAAGCAGAATCTCTGTTATGCCGGGCAAGCTCTTAAAAATAGCCCCTTCCTCTGTCCACACCCAGAGACAAGTAAATTAAATCAGCCTGGGTTTCCAGGTTTGCTTGGATGTTAGAAGAAATTCTCCTATGACAGAGAGCTGTAATGAAGATCTAATAAAAACTCTTCAGTTGCTCACTTTTCTGGATGTCTTGAAATTTCCATTTTGCTATGATTAAAGAATGAAAGTACGTCTGAATATATCAGGTCCCCAGGGTGACATTCCTAAATTTGGTATTTCCAACCCTAGGATTGGATTAAACCCACTTATTAGCATAGGCTTTCTTGTAGCCTCTTGTACTTTGCAAGTGTGAAGACCCTTCTGATGCAGTGTCACAATAATTTTTTGTAGATATTTAGCAGAAATACTTTTATCCCTCACTTAGCCCAAGGCTCTGTGTTCCTTTACTCATGCATTCTTTCATTCATTCTGTGTGCTTTAAACAGATTAAGTGAGCACAAGAGAATGTAGAGATGAATAAAACATGACCCCTGATGTTAAGGAGCTCACTAAACAGTGGTATAGACAGTCACACAAAAACAAAGTACAGTGAGGTGTCATCGGTGCTGGGACGAATGATGTACAACGATGCAAGCATGTGAGAGTGGAAGTGGTTTTTCATATTGGGGAATGTTCAAAATTTTTCATCAAAAAAAATGGCAGGAGTTGGACATAGAAATAGAAGTAAATGTTCAAAAGATGAACAATGTGGAGAGGGAATTCCTAGCAGGAAGTGAAACAGAACCCAAACTCTGGTGTCATGGAAGCACAGGACGTCTTTGGAGACCCATGAGTATGGTTGGAGCCTGCCTTTCAAGAGCGGGTACCTTGAGAAAAGTGGCAGATGTTCACATGGCCAGATGGTGGCGTTGTTGGTGTGCCTCTAAGTTGTCCATGGTTGTGGCTGGAGGATGTGATTGCGTATATGTCTCAGTTGTAATCTCCAAATGTGGCGTAAACCACAGAAAATTATTTTTCACCATTCTAGAGGCTAGATGTCCAAGACATCTATTGGCAAGTTTTGTTTCTTTTGAGACCCCTCTCTTTGGCTTGTAGAAGGCTTCCTTCCCTCTGTGGCCTTACATGGCCAATCCTCTGTGTGTCCTCACCCCTTCTTCTAAGGACACCAGTCATATTGAGTTAGAGCCATTAGTGACAGCCTCATTTCAACTTAGTCACCTCTTTTAAGCCCCTGTCTCCAAAGAAAGTCACATTCTGAGGCACATGGTGTTAAATTCCTCCCACATATGAATTTGTCAGAGAGACAACTCAGCTTACAACAAGACACTATTAATTCTTTGCAATGTTACAGAAACTAAATATGAGGGCTGGACTAAGGTCATGGCAGTGGGATGGAAAGATAAAGGTGCATCTGAGAAATCCTTTGGGTCTGTATAGTTCTAAGGTTTGTACCTTATGTGGAAAGAAATAAGGGGTACCATCAGTGAGAGAAATAATTCAGAAACAAGGCAAGAGTATTTTTTGGGGGGCAGGGGGCAAATGATCACTTCATTTTGGCTAGGTTGAGTTTAAGACACAAGATATTTAAGAGGAGTTGTTTAGTATATAGTTGGCTAGGTAAAGATGAAGCTGTGTGATACTTTAAAGGTCACCAATCTTTATTAAGTTCATTGAGCTCCTGGTAAATGGACATCAACCAATTATGCATTGGAAAGAGAGAGTGTATTGGAGGAGAAACCACAAATCTGTATGTTGTTTCAGGAACTGTTTGCTTCCACTAAATCTCACTGCTTTGGAGAAGATCTTGAAACAATCTTACCTCAGTTTCTTGTGATATATTTTATCAAACAAACTGAAAATAAAAACATGTGCTTTTCTTTTATTGCAAGGAATGTGTATAACTTTATTGGTAGAAGCTTCATTGGAATGAATGAACTAACACAGAATGATGGAGAGTTTCTGTATCAGAGAATTTTTTAAGATTTGACAAGTTGAACCTTTTGAAATAGCAGACATTACCAAAAGGCCTGACTGCTTGTTACAGATGGATGCCTTTTCAAATGTGACTTTGGTAAACAAAGCTGCATTTGAACTACAAGAGAGACCAAGGGTCAAAGAAACAACATTATTTCCAAGGGATACGAGTAGGGTAGGCAGAAAGTCTCAATTTTGTTTAAGGGCAAAAATGACATTATTTTAAGATGAGTAATAATTATAGGTAAGTTTATAAACTGTTACAGAATGGTCACAATGTAATTCTTAGATAAGTATCTCAGTGTCTTATCTGTTATATTTCTCTAAGCTGGTTCACAGACCCTTGGGTTAGATCAACTTGGGTTCTCCACTGAGGTGATTTTGCCACCCTCCTCTCCCAGCGAGAGATAGCTGGCAATGGCTGGAGGGGTTTTATGTTCATCACAATGTGGTAGGAGGTTTGGGAGTGGCTGTTACTGACATTTAGTGGATACAAATCATGGGTGCGGTTACATATCTTACAGTGCACAGGCAGCCCCCCTCAACAAAGAATTACCCAGCTGAAATATCAGTAGTGCAGAGGTTGAGAAACTCTGGGTTCATGACAAAACAGGTGACATTTGCCTTAAAAAATAGAGAACTAATCTCTTGAATTGATTTTTAGGTTTGGATCTGATTCCTTCCTGAGCAGTTACTTGGTCAGTTGGTGTGGTGGCGGTTGGTGGTGTATGTCCCTTTATGTGTATTTGTTTGCTTCTTGTTTTTACTGGGAGTTATTATTGTTTTGAATTAATTGCATTTTATGTCTTAAGCTTGCAGGTGTAGATGGAATTAAGCTATATCATCATTTTATTTCTTCAGTCTTATTTTTGCATACATATACATTCAAATAATCAGATTTTTATAAACTCTAAAGACTACTATCATTCTCAGAATGGAAATTCTGAGCCCCACTGAACATCTGTATAAATCACTGAGTCTTGTCCAATGTCCATAATCCAGTGTCTGCCCACATAGTCCAATTTCTGCCAACTCAGTGTCTTTCTCTTTTTTTAGTAGGATGTATTAATGGGGTACATTTGCATATTTCATTACTATTTACAAAACATTTTTATATACATTTGCCCATTTAACACTTATAAATTCAGTATCAGTTAGTTACTATTATCCTAACCTTTGTAAGAATGAAAAGATGAGAAAACAAATAAAAACTTTCCCAGCTATTCAGGGCATATTAACTTTTATTTTATAATAATCATAAATTAAATATAATTTAATATAGATAAATTAAATATTAAAATAAATTAACATTTATTTTAATAAAACCAAAGATTTGTCCATTTGAATTAAACAAATACTTTTTAGACCCTTATACCAGTCCAGGTACTATGCTGAGTTCTGGAATTAAGGACAGAGTTTGTTTTGAATCCTATGATGAAAGTTTTAGTCTCTTAGGATTAAAAAGGACTTGGATTTTTTTTAGAAATTCCAGAACCAGAGAAAAGTTCATATTTGATATCTTAATAGCATAATGTTCTCCACTCTTACAGAGTTATAAGAGGTAGAATTAACCATGGGGCACCACAGACAATTTATTAATTAACATCCTTCATGTACCACCAGTGGCAAAATTCTGATTTTGAATAACCTATTCCTATACCTACTTACCGTTTTTCCTGACTCTGTGGATTACGGATCAGCAAAAAAAAAAAAAAAAAAAAAAAAAAGTTATAATCATACACATCTAAAGAATTTTAAAAATATCAGAGCTAGAAAACATCTTTGAGATCTCCCATTTCATACTCTATAGGGCCAGAGGGGCCAAGCTACTCCTTAAGTCAGAGACAATTACTAGGAGAGAAGAAAAACAAAAACTAAACTTGAGGCATCCTGACACCCAGATAGATAGAATTTTCAATCAAATTTCTTATCTGCCTTCCTCACAGAGTTCCATGTTTAATGACAAGTAGGGTGACCAACCATTCCCACTTGTCTGGGATTCTGGTTTAGCACTGTATGTCTTGCATTGTGGGAAACCCGATAGCCCAGGCAAACTGGGACAGTTGGTAGCTCTCAATTGATAAGACGCATAGACGTATTTGTTATGCGGATGAGTATTGCTGATCGTAAGACTGTTATGTCATTCACTAGTTTTCTTGCTGCATGTTCACCAAAAATGAGCTTTTGTATCCATCCTACCAGTGTGAGGTCAGCTGATTAAATTTGTGCCTCTGTCCAGGAGTCTGCTCAAAATCAATCCTTCCTATCTCCATTATTGCCGGCCAGCTTTATCTGTCTTTCCCAGTCAGTTCCTAATTAATGATTTCCTATTATAAGAATGCTGTCTTTATTCATTAGGATCCTATCTTTGGGTATCAAGTTAAAACATTTCTACAGCCTGCTGAAATATTTTCTGAATGAACATTGGTTATCCAGCATGGAAATCTGCCCACTGTCAGAGTTGTATAAGATGTGAGAAAATAGGATCGAAGGGTCATGGGCATGTTGAGTAGGAAGTAGTAGGAGATATTGCAACATCTCCCATATATATGACATCTTTTCAACAATGGGCAGAGGCTGTTTGTTTAATGTGTTCCATTAACACCAGAAATAAAATCCCAGTCTACTCATAAACATAAGTCTTTGAGATGATTGGACCTATTTGCCAAGAAAACTGGTATTAACCCCAAGAAAAAGTTAGTAAAATCTATTTTGAGTCTCTAAATGTCTAGAGAGGAGATCAGATCTTTTTCCTTAATTTTTTCTATTTAAATTCAATATAATTAATATATACTGTATTATTAGTTTCAGAGGTAGAATTTAGTGATTCATCAGTTACATATAACACCCCACACTCATTCATTCAAGTGCCCTCCTTTTTTTTTTTAAAGATTTTATTTATTTATTTGACAGAGAGAAATCACAAGAGAGACAGGCAGAGAGAGAGGGAGAAGCAGGCTCCCTGCCGAGCAGAGAGCCTGATGCGGGACTCGATCCCAGGACCCTGAAATCATGACCCAAGCTGAAGGCAGCGGCTTAACCCACTGAGCCACCCAGGAGCCCTCAAGTGCCCTTCTTAATGCCCATCACCTACTTATACCATCAGAACCTTTGGGATGCAGCAAAAGCAGTCCTAAGAGGGAGGTATATAGCAATACAGGCCTTTCTCGAGGAACAAGAAAAATTTCAAATATGCAGTCTAAGCTTACACCTAAAGGAGTTGAAAAAAGCAAATACATAGCAAATATAGCAAATACACCTAAAGGAGCTGGAAAGAGAATAACAAAGCCTAAAGAAGAGAAATAATAAAGAACAGAGCAGAAATCAGTGATATAGAAGTTAAAAAAAAAAAAGTAGGACAGACAAACGAAACTAGGCTCTGGTTCTTTGAAAGAATTAATAAGATTGATAAACCCCTAGCCAGACTTATCAAAAAAGAAAAGAAAAAAGACCCAAATAAATAAAATCATGAATGAAAGAAGAGTGATCACGACCAACACTGAAGAAATAAAAACAGTTGTAAGAGAATATTATGGGCAATTCTACGCCAACAAATTAGGCAGTCTGGAGACAGATGATTTCACTGAAATGTGAAAATCTTCCATCTTCATTTGTCATGGTATTATTAAAAATATTTCCTTGAAAATCTTAACAATCTTCATGGCTTAAAATGGTACAACCATTTTGGAAAATAGTGTGAAAGTTTTTAAAAAATGTTAAACAGAGATATTTTATATCACCCAGCAGTTCCACTCCTGGGTATCTGTTCAAGAGAAATAAAAACTCCTGTCTGCACCAACACTTACTGATCAATGTTCATAGCAGCATTGTTCAGGCGAGCTCAAAAGTGGAAACAACCCAGATGTCCATTGGCTGGTGAATGGGCAAACAAAATGTGGTCTGTCCACACAACGGAATACTGTGGGAAATAAAAAGAATAAAATACTAATACATGCTATAGCATTGCACCTGAAAAACAGCTAAGTGAGAGAAGCCTGATACAAGATGTCACATGTTGTATGACGTCATTTATATGAAATATCCAGAAAACCCAAATACAGAGAGACAAAAAAAGTACATCAGTTACTGCCTGAAGGCAGGGGTGTGAATGGGCAGTGACTGCAAGTAGACACAAGGGCCCTTTCAAGAGTGAAAGCAATGTTCTAAAATTAGATGGTTACACAAATCCGTGTGTTTATTAAAGATTGTTAAACTGTGTACTTGAACAGGTGAATTTTTGGCGTGGAACACCAAAAGTACATCTCAGTAGAGGTATTTGTAAAAAAGGAAGCATGCTCATCTCAGTTTACTTTCCTTGAAATGGCAGAGGGCCAGAAAAGGACAAGCTTAAAAGACCAAAATAATTTGGGATGCCTGGGTGGCTCAGTGGATTAAAGCTTCTGCCTTCAGCTCAGGCCCTGATCCCAGGGTCCTGGGATTGAGCCCTGCTTCAGGCTCTCTGCTCAGTGGGGAGCCTGCTTCCCCCTCTCCTTCTCTGCCTGCCTCTCTGCCTACTTGTGATCTCTGTCTGTCAAATAAATAAAAAATATTAAAAAAGGAAAAGAAAACAAAATAATTTAAGATTGTGCATGGACGGATTTCACGAAGTCCTTGTTTCTTTTTCTATGGTTATTTTACAGAAAGAATTGAACCTGCACTGCCTGGGAGACCTTCCCTGTCAATGTGTTTTGGAGAGCCTACATTGCTTTTTCTAGTCTAGCTTTTTTGTTCTCTCACCCTCTATTCATCGTCAGTACCCATTTGGTAGCATTTAGAGCAAGAGCACAATACATTTTCTTTATAAAAGTTTGAACAGAGTTTGGGGCCTCTGTGCAAGGAGAGAACCAAAATTGAGGAGACTCCTTGTCATACAATATTGGAGTCTTATTATCCAGAAAAAATGGCATCCTTCATCCTTTCTTCCCTCCACTGAAATCACCTGCAGTGAGGGAGAGCAGCACCACCATTCCACAGTCAGACTCCAGCAGAATCGAAGTGAGCCCACCTGCCACAGGCAGAACATGGGGAGAGGAGGGAAGAGATTTGCAGCGGACAGTTGAAAAGAGCAAGAGAGAGGCCGACTGCTTCACATTTTTTCTTGAGGTTTCTTAAGATGCCTGTCTGCCTATCACTTTGCATTGAAGTTTCCAGACCAGTTTGGCTCCCACATAGACTTTCCCTCTCCTCCCCCTGCCACTGTGGCTCCCTGCCCACACTCCAGCTCATTTTCCATTGCAATACCTGGAAGTCAGGCCTTTGTACAAGTTAGGGACCAAATCAAAGCCGGCAAATGGAATGTGTAGGTTATTTACGGATTGTTGCCGAGCAAATTTAATCACAGGCCTGCTGTAACTCCATCATCATTTCCCTTGACGAGAACATCACAGACTTAAATTTTGCAAAGGAGGGAGAAGTGGCCATAATCCAACTATAACAGTAACAGCCAATTCTGCTGTGATGGGAAGAGGTGCTGTATTAGTGCCAATACATTAACCAACTTTTCAATTGCAACGGGGAAACTGATTGCCATTACAATTCCCACAGCGCTCCTCCATGAAGGTAACAGAACTGCTTGAATGAGCATTCATTTCCAGCTCTGCTGAAGTGTGTGTGTGTGTAAGAGGGAGTGTGAAAGAGAGCAAGCAAATGACTGGTTAGGACTTGAGAGTAGGCACGAGGGCTGGACATCCTGATTCATTCTTTCACCTGTAGTTGTGTGGTCTTGGGCAAGTCAATCAGCTGCTGTGGAACTTGGGCTGTATTTGCAAAATAATCATGATAATAATTAATAATGCCACCTACTAGTTGATTAAAGAGGACCACAAATTCTTGAACACTCCTCCCATCGAAGATGAAGTCTCTGTCCCCTCCCCTTGAATCTAAGTAGGCTCGGTGACTGCTTTGACTGATAAAATATGGTGGAAGTGACTCTCTGCCAGTTTCTGGGCTCAGGCCTTTGAGGACTGGCAGCTTCTATCTCCTGGCTTGCGGGGAGCCCTGAGCTGCCATTTATGAAGTCTGACTGTGCTGGAACTACCAAGCTGGAGAGGCCATCTGTCTGTGTTTCAATCAACTATCCCAGCAGAGCTCATTCTTTCAGCCCTCCTGACATACCAGACGTGTGGAAGAAGCCATCTTGGATTCTCCAGATTACCCTGGTGCCACCCCAAGTGACCTCAGTTGATGCCACGTGGAGCAGGAGAATTGCCCTGCTGAGTGCTTGTTTAACTTCTGTATCCACACATTCGTAACGTCTATGAAATTAAGTGTGTTGTGTTAAGCTGCTAGGTTTGGAGATAATTTCAACAGATAAGTTGAAAAGACCAAGTGTAGTAATGAAAGTGTTTATTAAATGGTAGTTTTTAATGCTATTTTAATAATGATGATAATACTGATAAAAAGCAACATACTCTCACCTTGGCTAATGTAAAAAAACTGACCTGTTTTGTTTTTTTTTTTAAATATTTTATTTATTTATTTGACAGATAGAGATCACAAGTAGGGAGAGAGGCAGGCAGAGAGAGAGAGGAGGAAGCAGGCTCCCTGTCAAGCAGAGAGCCCGATGCAGGGCTCCATCCCAGGACTCTGGGATCATGACCTGAGCGAAAGGCAGAGGCTGTAACTCACTGAGCCACCCAGGCCCTCCAAAAAACTGACCTGTTTTAAATAATGTAAAGAACTAAAATCCTTCCTGACCTGCAGGTTTCACCTTTAACAACAGTTGATAGGAATAATTGAAGAGGACCACACATCAAGATGAAGCAAGATTTAGGCACCGCACACGCATGCTCATATTTAATTCTCAGAGCAACGTTACGAGGTGACCCTATGGGTCCATGTCTTACAGTGGGCTCAGAAAGGCTGAATAACTGGCAGAAAGTTTCACAGCTAAGAAGTGGATGGAACCAAAAGCTGACCACGTGACTGCCTGCCTCCATGGTGCAGAAGATGCCTGAATTGAGTTGGTTCTTAGAGCATCTGTAACTAGAATGACAGCAGGTGGGAGACCTGGAGGCTTTGTAGGGATGTCTGCCCTGGGAATGGTGGAGCTGAGCTGCAGGCTTTTCTGAAGAGCAGAAGGAAATGAGCTTCAATCAGCAGACTCTTCCACTCAGGGCAGAATGGGAAGTCCACCTCCCCACTGCTCACGGAAAGTTGCCCCTGAGGAAGAAAGGTGTGGCCGTGGGCCTGGAGAGACAGGCTGGGTGCTAGAAGTCAGGGTGAGAATGATCGAAAGCTCAGACGTTGCTCCGACTCACGGTTTCTGCTGAGTCTGACTTTCATCTCCTCTCTTGGCTTTCGGCAAAGCAAGTGCTGGCAGAGAACAAAGTCTGCTTCCTTTAGTGCCTGAGGGACACAGCCAATATCAAAGTTGATGAAGAAACAGATTGGACTTGTCAGGATATCTTCTGAACTTCTTGCTAAATCATTGTAGCCTGTGACCTAAAATAACTCCCACAATTGAAACTTCTGGCCCATGCTTGCCTCCAGCCCTCTGTGAACAGCAAGACTCCCTGGAGCTTCTTATAAACTTGGAATTAGGCATATGGAGTGGGAGGTTCATGGCTGGCAGGAGCAGAATTCCAGGCTCAGTAGTATGCCCCCGCTTCCCTCCTGGGGCACAGAGCCTCGTGCTGCACTTGACTCCTCCAAATACTTCATCCTTGATGCTCTGGCCTCCCATCTTCCCCAAATACCTTGACCTTAGACACACAGTCTCTCGTTGATCTTGCACTTTCTTCTCTCTCTTTCTTCTTCTCGCTGTTACAAGGGCGCAAAATTAGGAAGTACTGATGTGAGCTCCTCCCCATTCCCTGACTTGGAACTGTCACTGGGTACAGCAGCTAAAACGAAAGCCCACACCATCTGGAGCAATTGTGTTAGCAAAATAAAAAAGTAAAGAAAAGAAAAAACCAGCCTAGCTGGATTCGAGTGAAGACAACTTTCCTACCTTTCTTTTCTCTGGAGGCTGTCCACCTAGAATATCATAAGGACGATCTTGGATATGATGGCCTCTGCGGTGCCGTTCATCTTCCTTTGCTGGGGATATATATCCGCAACAACAAAATATTTTTTTTAATTAAATATTATAAGTATGACAAAGTAGAAATTAGATCTAGACATAAAGACTGTTAAAGAGGATGATCATTCCAAAGTTCCTGAAAGGAAGTAACTAGTTGCTTTATTTGTGGCATAGTAGAAGAGCTCATTCCAAGGGAGTGAAGACTGGCGGAATATCTGGGTTCTGTTTTCTCTTCTGAAATTTTGCTGACATTTTTATTCTGGGTGTTACAATATTTGGTCAAGGGTCTATTGCCACGTAGAGGGGAAATGTTACACTTACCCTAAAGATCCTCTCCCTGATTTTGTGAGATGACATGGAGTTTTCATTCTCAACAGCAAAGTCAGCCTGTTTGTTCAATTCTTCCGTGTGTGTGTGTGTGTGTGTGTGTGTGTTTCCTCCAGCAAATCTTTACACTGTCTCCAGAGTTAGGTGATAAAAAAGACCCACGTGTCAATACATTCACTTTTCACCCAATTTGGGTGTATCAGTGAGACTTTGAGGGTCATTTTTTTTTTCTTTTCTGCCAGAATAGCTTCTTGGTGTTAGACAGGAGACATGCCCTGATATTCTGGAATCTGGTATATCTTTCTTAACATTTATGGAATGAATGTGCCTGTCTTTGTAGTTGCTGCCAATGAGGTTTTGTTTGGGTCACGGTTGTCACAGTTAGCTGTTAAGGTAGAAACAATCTGTGATCTGAATTTACCCTGCTGTCCTTATATAAAAATATTTAGTCCATACAATTTTAGAAATTCCTCTATAAATAACTAGTCCTCGATCTTACAGTCTGGAATGGCTATCCTATGTTACGTGTTCATTTAATAATTCCTAGCTCTTCTGTGAACTTCAGTCTTCATAGGAGCCCTGTTACAGCTTACTGTTATCATCATACCATTTTCCAATAAGACAGTGAGAAACATATTTCTAAACATCTTTCCTAACATCAGACAACTATTGAAAGGTAGGACTGAGATTTGATCTGAGATATTCTGGAATCTAAGCCTACAACCTTAGGGCATTGTGTTGTTTTCCTTCACGAACATCAAATAATGCCATCACCAAGCACACGTCTTTGTGTCAGATACTGGCTTTATCCAAATTTTGTCCCTATAGTACCTATTATTCACTTTAAGTGCTTAGAAGTTGCATTAGGACTAGATTTACACATGTGATGGAAACATCTTTCCAGAGACTCTCAATATCTTGTGTCATGGTAGAGTGAGCCATGCTTCTGGGTCTTACAGGGCTGTGTCCTTTGTTCTTTAAAAATTGTAATACACTACCGTCACCTACTCTATTAAAATAGTCATTATTTATTTGGGCTTGGAATGCTTTCCTCTCCTGTTGCTTTGGAGAATAAGCATCTCATTGTCCTGAGTTCATTGATTTTCACATTCCATTTTCCCAGATGCAACACATATTCCTCATTCTGCTGAATTCCTTCCTATGGACCAGGGGTAGGTTATTCTTCAATGAGTACATGAAAGAAGAAAGATATCACTGACAGCAGAGAGCAGAGATAACTTGTGTCTGTTTGCCCTGATAGCCTTCTTAGGACATCATTTCAGAACTTTGGCTAGGGAAGTAGAAAAAAAATAAATAAATGAAAATATGAGTGAGGGTTTGAGTCATCTTTCAAAATAAATAATTGTTCCTATTCTTCTCCCAGCCAGTATGTCAGCATAAAGTCTCTCTTTCCCCAGGAACCAAGAATTATATTAGTGGTCGGTAAATGTATCACATTCAGAAGAAAAAAAAATGACATCCTCTGCTGGAGAGAACCAAAGTCATCTGAGAATCTGGGGTGGGGGGAGGTGGTCAAGGGACTGATTTTCCATGTCTAACACCTCATTCCAGGGACTGATTCCCATTCTTTTCTGGTGTCAGTGCTGGAAAGACAGGCTTTTGAGTCAAAGTATTTCAGAACACAATATAGAGAAAAGCCAAGATATCGTTCCATAGTTCGAACCTTGTGTAAATTCTGGAATGGTTGTATATAATTATTTGGTGAGAAATGAAATTAGAGAAAAATTTGAGGTGCTTTTCCATTTTCAGCACCGGCAAAGAAAGGAAAGCTGAGCCATGTGTCCTCTATGGCTGTAAACCTAGGAAGACTGTTGATTCTGAATAAAAGAGGGAGACCTCCAGGAGGCTACCTCGTAAGGAACAATGATTTATACTGCTGGTATTTGGACACGCACCTCTTGCTCCAAGGAAATATTTAGAGGGATTTATAAGTGGTATTTTTAAGTTCTAGAGACAAGAGAGTGTGGTTTAAACCTACAGGGACTGGTGCTCAGCTATGATTCTACCTGAGCCCCAGTACTTTGGGATCCTGGATTACCTAATTTCTCAGTTTCTTTGTTATTAAAATGGATATATTATTATTAATTTACAGGGTTTGTTGGCAGGATTAAATAAACTAATATAGTGTCTGGACCAGTAATACTGTCTGGCATGTAACAGGCACTCAAGTATTGTTAGTGGCAGTAATTCTCATTATCTTATAACTGCCCCATACGAGGGAGCCCCCCACTTGGGGATGTCCTTCCTACAGAACACAGGTGGTTTGGAAGTAACCACTGTTGCCCATCATGGTTTTGTGTCCCCTTCTTCTTTTCCATGTGCCCAGGTGTAGCACCCTTGTAACTCCAGCTGTGTCTTTGCCAAAGGCTTAAACTCTCAGAGCCTCAGTTTCCTCATCTGTACGATCTACCCAGTTGCCCATTCCATCTTAATAAATTTAAAACAGACTCACATCTTATGTTGCCCTGGACTCTACCCTAACTTTGTTTTTTTTTTTTTTTTAAAGATTTTATTTATTTATTTGGCAGACAAAGATCACAAGTAGGCAGAGAGGCAGGCAGAGAGAGAGGAGGAAGCAGGCACCCTGCTGAGCAGGGAGCCCGATGCAGGGCTCGATCCCAGGACCCTGAGATCATGACCTGAGCCGAAGGCAGAGGCTTAAACCACTAAGCCACCCAGGACCCAGCCAATCTAACTTTGTTTTTAAAGAAAGGAACAGATTAGCAATCTGTAATGTGAAAGACTACCCTCAAGAGGGTTGTTACTCTGTTGCCCAAGAACCACACCTCAGCCTGAAGGAGGGAAAGGGGAGACAAGGACAGTCGCATACAAAGGCATTTTCAGTGAATTTCATGGAACAAATGAGGTATGCAGTGCACACCTGCCTCTTAGGATTAATTCTCAGGTTACAGTGAAGCTCGGAAAATTGCTATTTCTTGACCTAAAAGGAGGTTAAAACACTTTCAGTGGAAATCGATTCACTTTAAGGTCTTTAGCACTGTTCATATTTTGTAAAAGTCTCCATGACAGGGCTGGTTTCAACGGACACTTTACGTAGTGGCTGCAGGAAGCTCATCACATCCAAAGAGGGATCTGAATGAGTGTTTAACGAGATGGACTGTTTCTTTTGTTTCCCTCCCGAGATAAAAGGGGAACATGCCCCAGACTCCCAGACAGCTGGGGATATTGGCAGTCTTACACACGTCTGCTGCGTAAGATGTGGCAAAGCGATTGCCGGGAAAATGATATTAATTCTTCCTGCTGTTTTTGTTTTTCCTTTGCTAGGGGAATTTATGTTACACATGGTCAAGTAGCATTATGTACAACGAGGGAAATGAGGTGTGAGGGGATCATTCAATAAAAAGAATGATAAATCATAAAGGATCATTTGAAGAAAAATGCCGTTAGCAAGAGTTTGAGAAGTATGAAGATCCTTTTTCGTAGGTTTTTAGGAAATGCTATCCCAGGTAATTGCGACATTGATACAATCGTTCTTTTCTTCCTTGAAAAGAGAGTGATATATTTTGAATGGAATTAAATAGGGAATAATGCAGGCTGTCAGTCACGGCCTGAGATTGGTGGGGGAAAGTTGCTTCGTGAGTCAACATGTAGTCTAATCATGGCCATGACCAACAAATTAGAAAACAAAACTCAAATTATGAGAATGAGCTCACTCACTAAGATGCCTGTGACCAACGAGGAATAAAGGGCGGCTCGGTGAGCTAAACCAAGGGCTAGGGAGGATGTAGAGAATGGGAAGCTTCATGAACCTCTGTGGAAGAAGGATTTGAAGATGAATTTGGCAGGCGAATTTGAATGTGTGTGTATCGGAAAGCCTACTATGGCACAGTCGTGTGTGTACTTGGAAATGTGTGCCCAGGTACACAAAGTAACACGTTTGAGAATGTTAATGATATTTGGAGTAGCAAAGAGATGAAAACAAACTAGAAATAAACAAACAGAAAAACAAATGGAGTATAAAATAGTCTTATGAGGGCCCACTACACAGGATTCCCCCCAAATAAACTACTTGTACATATATTAATGTGAAGAAATCAAAATATTAACAATAAACTGAATGACTGTGTAGTTCATTGGTGTTTATGCAAATAAATAAAACATGTACATACATAATACATATACATAATAAATAAAATTTGTAGGAGGTGGATCCAAAACACCAGCATATAAAAAGGATGACTTTGAGGGAGGAAAATATGTAATAAAATAGAAAGGGCAGACAAATTCGAACCAAATAAAGAGGTAAGATAAATCTAGTTCTGTATGTCAGAAGTCAAAAGTTCTGTCTGTATCTATATATAAAGGATATCTATTTATATATGTATAGATGTATAAATGGATACCTACATATAGTATATAAAATATCTTCTGTCTTTATATATATAGAGAAACATATCTCTATCTATATATAAAATCTGAATGGTACTAAATTATAGTGTGGTAATTTTGAATCCCCAGGGGAAAATCAGAAAAATTGGGATGGTTATTCCCCAGATGAAGGGAAAAGGTTGCAAGGAATGCCAGAAAAACAGATGTCTACTTCTCAAACCCTGGAGCCTTGAAGAAGTAAAGTGATGAGATACTGGGGAGTGATTCTGGGAAAAGTAAATTTTTGGAAACAAAATTTTTCCAAGGAAAATTATAAAAAGTGAAGACATTTATTGATTTTTTAAAGCAAGCAGGCTGATGATGTCTTTACCATTTGAGTCTCCGGAACATTTAAGGAAACAGAGTATTTGGTTGACAAAGACAGGACGCCAATTATGGTAATGAAAGAGTTGATTTTGGCCATTCTGACTGGTGTGAGGTGGTATCTCAGTGGCTAAAAATTAACAAGACAGGAAACAACAAATATTGGCAAGGATGCAGAGAAAGGGGAACCCTCTTACACTGTTGGTGGGAATGCAAGCTGGTGCAGCTACTATGGAAAATAGTGTGGAAGTTCCTCAAGAAGTTAAAAATAGAGCTACCCTATGAACCAGCAATTGCACTACTAGATATTTACCCTGAAGATACAAATGTAGTGATCTGAAGGGGAACCTACACCCCAATGATTTTAGCAGAAATGTCCCCAATAGCCAAACTATGGGAAGAGCCCAGATGTCCATCGACAGATGAATGGATAAGTAAAACATGGTATGTGTATACATGCACACACACACAGTGGAATGTTACTCAGCCATCAGAAAGGATGAATACTTATTATTTACATCAACACAGGTGGAATTGAAGGGTATTATGCTAAGCCAAATAAGTCAATCAGAGAAAGACAATTACCCTGTGATTTCATTCATATGTGGAATGTAAGAAATGGCACAGAGGATCATAAGGTAAGGGAGGGGAAACTGAAAGGAAAGTCATCATAAAGGGAGAAAAACCATGAGAGACTCTTAACTATAGAAAACAAACCGAGGGTTGCTGGAGGTGGGTGGGGGGTGGAGGGAGTAACTGGGTGATGGGCACTAAGGAGGGCACGTGAAGTGATGAGCATGGGGATTATATGCAACTGATGAATTATTGAACATGACATCAAAAACTAAAGATGTACTATGTGTTGGCTAATTGAATTTAAATTTTAAAAGTTACTTTTTGTTTCAGAAGACGCACTTTGGACAATTTATAATAGAAGGGATTAAATAACAGTAGGATTATATTTTCTCTATGCCTTTTCTAAAGCAATGGATTGGGGGTGGTGCACTGTTACCTCTCTATTGCTCAGCACCTGCCAGAATGGTCTTGAGACAGGGTGGATGGAATGTCTCCCCCCACTCCAATCTTCCATCCTTAGTAGTCTGTGACTTTATGCAAATTAAGCTGTACCCATTTTGGAAGTTGCTGAACATGATGTGGCTTTCTCAGCAGCACTGCAGTTTTTATATTGAGATATAATTATTTTAATTGATAAATTTGTTAAGTTCCAACAGTATTTTTTTAAGATTTTATTTATTTATTTGACAGAGAGAGAAAGAAAGAGAGCGCATAAGCAGGGGGAGCAGCAGGCAGAGGGAGAGGGAAAAGCATCCTCCCCACTAGGCAGGAAGCCCACTTTGGAACTTGATCCCAGGACCCTGAGATCATGACCTAAGCTGAAGGCAGATGCTTAACTGACAGAGCCACCCAGGTGCCTTAGTCCCAACAGTCTTATTCATTGGGAGATGTTGGTATGTGATTTTCCTCCCCTGTGATTCTTGGTGCATCATCTTTACAGTAGCTATCCAAATAACTCATAATTAGAAAAAAGCTATATGAGCAGAAAACCTGTCCCCTATGATTACCCACACACTAGAAATACAGATGACAGCCTCTTCTAATCCTGAATGTTTTACTTAAAAAATATTTTTCTATTACCAATTCAGAGTTGTAATTTTGCTAACTGCTTCAGGAAAACACCAAAACTATAATGCAAGTGTCATTTTTAAAAGGAGTTGTAGAGCTGTTTTACTGCTCTCCAAGGGATAGGGATGTGGGAAAGAACTCTTTCTGTTTCAGGAAAATGAGACATATGATCTGACATCCTGGGGAAGCACCTAAAAGCTTGTAGGTATTCTGAGAGACAATGCCCAAGTGATGAGGGAACAGGAGTTGAAGTTATAAGAGAGAGAACAGATTTGAGAGTATTAATTTTAGAGGAACGGTAGTTCTGAAAGAACTGTGGGTTGAAAAATCTGGCATTATAATTGCTAACTCACATGTGAGTCACCTGTTTCTAAATGCCTGTACATTATATATCTTTAAATACATGTCTTTAAAAAGTGCACATCCTTGCTTTATGGCAGTTCCCCTCCTTTAGCTGGGACAAAGATAATAGCATTATTTAGACATTTCTTAATCACTTGAGCTCTAGCTCTATAACCTCTGAACCAATATCCTTCTTCTGGCACCCTGAGGATAGCATAGTGTAACTACTTCCTGTTTCGATCAGGTCTTTAAAAGGAGGTGGACTCAGACACCAAGATCATGGTGGTCAGGAGCCACATGCTATCCTTGGAGCCACAAGTTCCTGAGTGGCACTTCCTGTGGAAGGATGAACAAAGTCTGCATGTAGGTGTGCTGTGGTCTGAGTGAACTACTTATCAAGAAATGTATTATCTGTGCAAAACACAAAGCTTGCTGGATGTAAACATTAAACACATATGATTTATACATAGGAAATTTATCAATATATTAATATAATTAATCAATGTTAATAATATAATTATATTCTAATATCTAATTAATCAATATTAATATAATTAATCAACATAAATCATATAATATGAATTCATGCACATTTCAATCATATAATATATGATTTATGTGTATGAAATTGGTCTAGCAAATGAGCTCCTATGGTGTAGGATAATTTAGTAAAGATTAACACTAAGGTGAATTCTCTTGGTATGGGATTCTTTTTTTTTTTCTTAAAGGTTTTATTTATTTATTTGTCAGAGAGAGAGAGCACAAGCAGGGTGGCAGCAGGCAGAGGGAGAAACAGGTTCCCCACTGAGCAGGAAGCAGGATATGGGGCTCAGTTCGTGGACCCTGGGATCATGACCTGAGCCGAAGGCAGATGGTTAACCAACTGAGCCACCCAGACATCCCATTGGTATGGGATTCTTGTTTTCCATTCCTGACGCTGCCTTCCATGAGAAGTGAGCTCATTCTGTGTTAACACTCTTGCCTTTCCTCTACCGTTTATTTTCTCTGCCCTAGAGGAGGTATAATAATTTCCCAACTGGCAAAAGTGGGGAGAAAGAGCCAAACATGCTTGGTGCAGTTTCCCTTTTTTTTTTCTCTCATGATCCTGTCTGGTCATGGGGGTCATAAATCCTTCCTATCTCCTTTCACAGATTGTCTCCCTAGGTCCAAAATTGCTGCCAAGAGAGCTAATTCTGAAGTTCAATATTTGGAAACCTATTCGGCCTCATCCTAAGCTGTACCTTCCTAACCCTGTTAGCAGAAATGATAGCCATAATTGCACCTTCCACTAGCCTTAATCGTTTGTCTTCTCAGTTTTTTCAGAACCTAGCATGAGGGTGAGAGGTACCACCACGGAGGGCTTAAAAGGCCTCATGTTTCAACATACAAGATAATAGTGGCTCTGAGAGCTCACATTAGGTCGCATGTTAGAAATAGCTGTTCCTCTTCTCAAGAGGAGGAGCTTACATCTGAGCTCATTGACTCATAGAACAGAAAGCTTTTTATCCCAAGCAAGATGGCTACAATTCTCTGGACCTTAGGTCCTATGTGCTGGATTTACCACCAATTCCTCTGAACAGTTAACATACAGACCAAGACTGTCTCACACCTAAATACTCTGCTATCTTCCCACTAACCTGTGTGTATTTTTGTGTCTTGTGGCCCTCTTATAAGGAGAACAAGGGGAGGGAGCCCTGCCTTCAATTAGGACACAGATGCACCTCACATGATAGTGTATTAACTTTATTACATTTTCAAACTGATTTTTATAATAGGTGCACCGTGTTCAGTTCTTAGCAGCCATGCACGAGATTTCCAGTTGTACATTTTCACAAGAACTTTGTAGTAATATCAGTCTTTAAACGTTTAGCTGTTTTAGTAGTTATAGGTTGCTATGGTGATTTTAGTGTAGTTGTACAGTATTACCTTATGGTGGTTTTAATTTGCATTTACCTAGTGATGAAAGAACTTTCACAGCTTTTTACATATGTGTATATATCTTCCTTGATGAAGTTTAAACCTCTGCTTTTTAAAATTTTTATTTTTTTCCTGCCTTTTAAAAAATTGTATAGCTTGTCTTAGTATTAATTTTGAGGTTTTTAAAATTATGCGTTCTGGATACAAGTCCTTTTGTAGTATATGTATTTTGTAAATATTAACTCCCAGTCGGTGGTTGACTTTTGTTTCCTATCTGAATCATTCAAAGAAAATAAAGTTATTTTTGAGGAAAATTTGATGAAGGCCGGTTTATCAATTTTTTTCATGATTTGTGCTTTTTATATCTTATCTGAGAAATTGTTGTGTTACCTAAACCTTCAAAGAGTTTTGCCTATCTTCTAAAGATTTTGTAATTTTGGCTTTTATATTTAGGTGTGTGATGCATTTTAAGTTATTTTTGTATGCTGTGTAAGATTTGTGTCTTTGTTTTCACATGGGTGACGAATTGTTCCAGCATCATTTATTGGGAAATGTGTCCTTTTGTTATTGGATTACTTTGGCATTTTTTGTTGAGTAGTAATTGACTATATATGTTGGATCTATTTCTGGGCGCTCTTTTGTTCCATTGCTGTGTATTTATGTTTTCTTTGTTCCAAAGCCACACTCTCTTGACTACTATGCTTTTATATTAAGTCTTAAAATCAGAATGTGTAAGTGTTCCAGTTTAATTCCTCATTTAAAAATTATTGGTTATTCTACATTCTTTGCATTTCTATCCAAATTTTAGAATTGCAATGCCAATTTCTACAGCAAGACCAGGCAAGACTTTGTTTGGAATTGCTCTGACTCTGTGTCAAAATCTGGAAAGAACTAACATTTTGACAATATTAAGACTTCTGATTCAGGAACATATATAGCTCTCCATTTATTTTTCTTTAATTTCTTTCAGTAATTTTTTGTAGTGTTTAGTGGATAGATCCTGTATGTATTTTTCTAGTTGGATCCAAAAACATTTTAAGTTTTGATGTTATGGAAGTGTTTGTCAATTTCAATTTCCAGTTATTTGTTGCTACTAGGAGAAAAACAGTTGATTTTTGTTTATTGTGAATTTTATATAATTGTTTGCTGGATTTTGTTGTATTCCTTCAAAGACTGTTGGATTTTATTAAAGTACAAAGCAAAATTAATTTGAACCCATTAGATCTTTTTGAAAATTATTTTTAAGCTTTGTTATGATATTCCCCAAGTGATCTTTAACCTAGGACTTTCATCCCCATTACTAAGGTGATACTCTTTTGAAGGTTCTTTTTTTTTTTTTTTTCCTTTTTTTAGATTTTATTTATTCGAGAGAGAGAGAGAGAGTGCATGAGCAGGGGAGCTGCACAGGGAGAGGGAGAAGCAGACTCCCCACTGAGCAGGGAACCCAACATGCAGTTCCATCCCAGGACCCTGATATCATGACCTGAGCTGAAGGCAGACACTTTACCCACTGAACCACCCAGGTGCCCCACTGAACCACCCAGGTGCCCCTCTTCTAAGGATTCTATCAATACTTCCAAGTATCACAAAGTCTTTCAACTCCAGCTAGTTCAAAAGTAAGCTATTCCTAGAGCTCCATATGAACTCCAGAAATTATCCTACCTACTGCTTTCCCATTGTTCTTACTCTGGCATCAGGAAGTTTTCTCTCCCTCATTCACAGATCAGTAGTTTAGCTGTATCTTCAAGGGGAGCTGGCTCTCTTTCTGTACAGTTTTCTCCTTTCCCAGTTAGTGCCTCACAGATTCTAGCCATTTGTGTTTCCTCAACTCAGTGAGACCACTGTGCTCCTTTGGTTTGTTCCTCTTTGTGCTATAGCCAAAAATATTCTCCAGGCAGTGGAGTGATGCAATCTTTGGGCTCCCCTTATTTGTCTTCTTTTCTCAGGGATCATCATCCCAAGCTGCCTGTATCCAATGTCTTAAAACAGTAACTTAGTGCATTGTATTTTGTTCAGTTTTGTAGTTGTTTGCTGTGGGAGGGAAATTGCTGCAGCTGTTGGTCTTTCATGGGAAGAGGCTGAGATCAGTATTTTTTTGACCTTTAAATATCCTAGAGAGAAGGTATCCATGACTTTTGTGCAGAAAGCTGTACTAGGAACCTCCTGGTGGCTTGTTCTGGAAGGACTGAGACCGCTATTCACCAAGTTTTAGTCTACTCTCTTTCCTGTCAGTGTGGGACAAAATAACATCTTCATGCTTTGAATAGGGTCTAAACTTATTACAAGTTCTTTGAGTCTTCCTTGAAGAAGAGGATGACGAAAGTCTGTACTCTATAAAAGAGAGCAAGGAGCTAGATGGATTTCAAGATTATATTCTCTGTGACTGTTCAAAATACAATTGTCCTGGTTACTAATGAAAGAAGATGCATATTTTTATCCTGTAATCCCTATGCAGGCGTGATACTGCATGATCAGTTCTAGAGATAACTTCACAAAAAAAGCAGTTACAGAAATTTCAGGACACATTGTATCTGTACCTCTGCTTACAGTCATGAATTTAGCAAGTATCCACCCCGAGGGACTGACCTGATGGGACACAGTTTCTGAAATCAAGAAAACTTACTGATTTATTAACCTTAGCTGAACATTATTTCTATTTAATTTGGTTTCCTTCCTACTCTTGTTTTTCTAGGAGCATGATGTGGAAATAAGCATATTTAATAAATGCAATCATATTTTATTAACAAACCATCAAAATCATGAGTTGGCTGCAGTGTATGTGTGAAATGTCACTGGTTTGAGTGTGGTTTGATGTAAAACATACCCAGATCCTGACTTTGTACGCTGGCTCTATCATTACTCATCGTTGTGACAGTGGGCGTCATTCTCTCTGTCCCTTACATTCTTTATTTGCAATAAGTTTTGGTTGGTCTAGATCAACAGTTTGCAAAAGCACAGTTGGTAGGCTCCTTTAAATAGGGCAGCTGGAGATTGCCCATGTTTAGGGAACAGTTAGTTGCAATGAGGTATTCTCATGACTTAGCTCATCATTACCTCAAAGCCTATGGTCATTACCCATATAAACTTCTGAGTACTGCTTTGTCTACATCCCTTAAGTTTTCATATATCATGCCTTCATTTTCTTTCATCTCAGAGTATTTCCTAATTATCATTATAATTTCTTCTTGACCTCTTGGTTAGTTTGGTGTACACTGTTTAATTTCCACATATCTGTGAATTGCTGAAATCCTTCTGTTGTTGATTTCTTTTTTTTTTAAAGATTTTATTTATTTATTTGATACAGAGAGAGATCACAAGTAGGCAGAGAGGCAGACAGAGAAAGAGGAGGAAGCAGGCTCTCTATTGAGCAGAGAGCCTGATGCGGGGCTCAATCCCGGAACCCTGGGATCATGACCCGAGCTGAAGGCGGAGGCTTAACCCATTGAGCCACCCAGGCGCTCCTTTTGTTGATTTCTTATTTGATTTCATTGTGGTCATACTTTGTATAATTTTAATTCTTTTACATATAGTAAAGCTTGTCTTACAACCTAACATATGTCCAATCTTTGAAAATGTTCTATGTGCACTTGAGAGGAATGTATATCCTGCTGTTGTGGGGCCTCTATTACCTATAACACATATTATTGAAGAATATATTGTTAATAAAATTTTTACTAATCTACACATTGAAATTTTTGAAAGAATTTCTTTCTTTCTGAAAAGACATTAATTGTTTAGAGCACTTTGAGGTTTACAAAGACATAGGTACAGAGATTTCCCATATAACCCTGCATCTACATGTGCATAACTGTCCCCCTTATCCACATCACTTAGCAGAATGGCATATTTTTTTTTTTAACCAGGGATGTGCTCTGTGACACATCATAATCACTTGAAGTTCATAGTTTACTTTAGGATTCAGTCTTGATGTACATTCTGTGGGGTTGGAACAATGCATAATGACATATATCCATCATTATGGTATCCCACTGAGGCTTTCTCTGTCTTAAAAATTCTCTGTACTCTGCGTATGTGCTCCTGCTCACATACTGAGCAGCCACGATCTTTTTACGCCTTCTATAATTTTGCGTTTTTCAGAATAGTATATGGTTAGAATAATACAGTATGTAGTCTTTTTGGATTGGCTTCTTTCACTTAGTAGTATGCATCTAAGTTTCTTTCATGTCTTTCCATGGCTTAATAGCTCATTTCTTTTTAGTGCTGAAAATATTCCATTTTCAGGATGGAATATTATAACTGTTCATTTAGTCATTCACCTACTCAAGGATAGTTGGTTGCTTCCAAGTTTGAGCAATTATGAATAAAGCTGCTATAAACATCTGTGTGAAGTTTGTGTGGACATGAGTTTTCAGATCCTTTGGGTAAATGCCAAGGAATGGTCTTGATGGTAAGAGCATTTTTAGTTTGTTCTTTTTTTTTTTTTAAAGATTTTATAGGGGCGCCTGGGTGGCTCAGTGGGTTAAAGCCTCTGCCTTCAACTCAGGTCATGATCCCAGGGTCCTGGGATCAAGCCCCACATCGGGCTTTCTGCTCAGCAGGGAGCCTGCTTCCTCCTCTGTCTCCCTGCCTGCCTCTCTGACTTAGTTGCAATCTCTGTCTATCAAATAAATAAATAAAATCTTTTAAAAAAAGTTATTCTTCTAAAAAAAGATTTTATTTATTTATTTGACAGAGAGAGATCACAAGTAGGCAGAGAGGCAGGCAGAGAGAAAGGGGGAAGCAGGCTCCCTTCTGAGCAGAGAGCCCAATGGGGGCTCGATCCCAGGACCCCGGGATCATGACCTGAGCCGAAGACAGAGGCTTAACCCACTGAGCCACCCAGGGTGCCCTAAGAGCATTTTTAGTTTTGTAAGAAGCTACCAAACTATCTTCCAGAGTGGCTCTACCATTTTGCGTTTCTATTAGCAATATTGGTTCATACCCTTGCTAGCACTGCAAGCTGTTGGTTCATACCCTTGCTAGCATTTGGTGTCAGTGTTCTGGATTTTGGCCATTCTAATAGGTACACAGTAGTATGTCATTGTTTTAAATTGCATTTGCCTGTCGACATATGATGTGGAGCATCTTTTCCTATGCTCTTGCCATCTGTGTATCTTATTTGGTGAGGTGTCTGGTAAGGTCCTCTGCACATTTTTAAAAAAGATTTTATTTATTTATTTGACAGAGAGAGACAGAATGAGAGAGGGAACACAAGCTGGGGAAGTGGGAGAGGGAGAAGCAGGCTTTCCGCCAAGCAGGGAGCCCGAAGCAGGACTTGTTCCAAGGATCTCGGGATCATGACCTGAGCTGAAGGCAAACACTTAACAACTGAGCCACCCAGGGACTCCTCTTCTGCCCATATTTAAAATTGGGTTCTTTTCTTACTGTTGAGATTTAAGAGTTATTTGTATATTTTGGATAATAGTCCTTTATGAGATGTGTCTCTTGCAAATATTTTTCCCAGTTTGTAGCTATCTTTTCATTTGCTTGATATTGTCTTTCACGGAACAGATACTTTATTGAAGTCCATTTTATCAATTATTTCTTCTGTGGGTCATGCCTTTGGTCTTAGAAGGCATCACCATACCTTTTAGCTTACCTCCTATGTAATCATTTAAGAGTTTTATCATTTTGTATTTAGGTCTCTGATCCATTTTGTGTTAATTTTTGTGAAGGGTATAAGGTCTTTGTCTAGATCCTTTTTTTTTTTTTTTTTTTTTTTTTTTTGCAGGTGGGCATCTAGTTGTTACAGCAACATTTGTTGAAGACTGACTTTGCTTTGCTCCATTGTATTGCCTTACATCTTTTGTCAAAGATCAGTTTTTTTGTCATCAGGTTTTTGTCAAAGATCAATTGAGTATATTTATGAGGGGTCTATTTCTGGGCTCTCTATTCTGTTCCACTGATCTATTTGACTGTTTTGATGCCAATACTATCCTGTCTTAGTTACTATAACTTTATATGGAATCTTGAAGTTGGTTGGCATCAGTCCTCCAACTTTGTTCTTTTTCTTCAATGTTGTATTAACTATTCTGGGCCTTACGGTTTCCATGTAAACTTTATAATTAGTTTTTCATATCTACAATATAACTTTCTACGATTTTGACTGTGATTGCATTGAGTATATAGCTCAAATTGGGAAGAACTGACAACTTGATAATATTGAGTCATCTAATAATGAACATGGAATATATCCCCATTTACTTAGTTCTTTGATTTCAGTCATTGAGTTTTATAGTTGTCCTCATTTAGATCATTTACGTATTTTGTTAGATTTATACTTAAATGTTTCTCTTTTTCTGTGACAGTGTAAACAGTATTATGTTTTTAATTTCAAGTTCTACTTGTTTATTGCTGTATATAGGAAAACAATTGACTTTTGTAAAATAAGCATGTGTCTTACAACCTTAATTGCTTTTTAGTTCTAACCATTTTTGTTGTTGTTCTTGTAGATTCTTTCAGATTTTCCATGCTGATGATCATGCTATGTGTGAACAAGTTTTTTGTAGATATTCCTAATCAAGTTGAAAATTTTCCTCACTATTCCTAATTTACTGAGAGATCTTATGGTGAATGGGTATTGTATTTTCTCAGATATTTTTCTGCATCTATTGATGTGATCATATGATTTTTCCTTTTTAGTGTGTTGATATAATGGATTGCATTTATTTTTTAAATTATTTTTATTAACATACAATGTATTATTTGCCACAGGGGTACAGGTCTATGAATCATCAGGCTTACCCATTTCACAGCACTCACCATAGCACATACCCTCCCCAGTGTTCATAACCCAACTACTCTATCCCTACCCCACCCTCCCCCAGCAACCCTCACTTTGTTTTGTGAGATTAAGAGTTTCTTATGGTTTGTCTCCCTCCTGATCCCATCTTGTTTCATTTTTTCCTTCCCTATCCCCCACAACCCCCCACCCTGCCTCTCAAATTCCTCATATCAGAGAGATCATATGATAATTATCTTTCTTTGATTGACTTATTTTTGCTCAGCATAATACCCTCTAGTTCCATCTACGTCATTGCAAATGGCAAGATTTCACTTCTTTTGATGGCTGCATAGTATTCCATTGTATATATATACCACCTCTTCTTTATCCATTCATCAGTTGATGGACATCTAGGTTCTTTCCATAGTTTGGCTATTGTGGACATTACTGCTATAAACTTTCAGGTGCGCGTGCCCCTTTGGATCACTACATCTGTATCTTTAGGGTAAATACCCTATAGTGTGATTTCTGGGTCATAGGGTAGCTCTATTTTCAACTTTTTGAGGAAGCTTCATACTGTTTTCCAGAGTGGCTTCGCCAACTTGCATTCCCACCAACAGAGAAGGAGCGTTCTCCTTTCGCTACATGCTTGCCAACATCTGTCATTTCCTGACTTGTTAATTTTATTTATTTATTTATTTATTTATTTATTTGTTTGTTTATTTTTGTTGCCAATGATGCTTTATGTAAAAAAAAAAAGAAATTTTTGAGCTTCTGCTTTGGGAGCAGATACAAAAGATGCTACAATGCCTGTGAATTTTTGAACCTTGATCTCTCCACCACTCTTCATGCCCTATATCAAGTTCATAGTTACTAGATTTAATTTCAGGTGCTCAGTAAGGACACTCTTACTGTTCTTTTTTTTTCCATTTTATTTTATTTTATTTCTTTTCAGTATTCCAGCATTCATTGTTTATGCACCACAACCAGTGTTCCGTGCAATGCATGCCCTCCATAATACCCACCACCAGGCTCACCCAACCTCCCTGCACCCTCCCCTCCAAAACTCTCAGTTTATTTCTCAGGAGTCCACAATATCTCATGGTTTGTCTTCCCCTCCAGTTTTCCCCAACTGACATCTCTGCTCCATCTTGACTTGTTAATTTTAGCCATCCTGACTGGTGTGAGGTGGTATCTCATTGTGGTTTTGATTTGTATTTCCCTGATGCTGAGTGATGTGGAGCACTTTTTCATGTGTCTGTTGGCCATCTGGATATCTTTGCAGAAATGTCTGTTCATGTCTTCTGTCCATTTTTTGATTGGATTATTTGTTCTTTGGGTTTTGAGTTTGATAATTTCTTCATAGATTTTGGATACTAGCCCTTTATCTGATATGTCATTTGCTAATATCTTCTCCCATTCTGTCAGTTGTCTTTTGATTTTGTTGACTATTTCCTTTGTTGTGCAAAGGCTTTTGATCTTAAGTCCCAATAGTTCATTTTTGCCCTTGCTTCCTTTGCCTTTGGAGATGTTTCTAGGAAGAGGTTCCTGCAACTGAGGTCAAAGAGGTTGCTGCATGTGTTCTTCTCAAGGATTTTGATGGATTCCTGTCTCACATTAAGGTCTTTCATCCATTTTAAGTCTATATATATATGTGGTGTAAGGAAATGGTGCAGTTTCATTCTTCTGCGTTTGGGTGTCTTATTTTCCCAACATCATTTGTTGAAGAGACTGTGTTTTTTCCACGGGACATTCTTATCTGCTTTGTCGAAGATTAGTTGACCATGGAGTTGAGGGTCTATTTCTGGGCTCTCTATTCTGTTTCATTGAACTGTGCGTCTTGTTTTGTGCCAGTACCATACTGTCTTGATGATGACAGCTTTGTAATAGAGCTTGAAGTCTTGAATTGTGATGCCACCAACTTTGGCTTTCTTTTTCAACATTCCTCTGGCTATTTGGGTTTTTATCTGGTTCCATAGAAATTTTAGGATTACTTATTCCATTTCTTTGAAAAAATTGATGGTATTTTGATAAGGATTGCATTAAATGTGTAGATTGCTTTAGGTAGCATAGACATTTTCACAATATGTGTTCTTCCAATCCATGAGCATGAACATTTTTCCATTTCTTTGTGTCTTCCTCAATTTCTTTCATGAGTACTGTATAGTTTTTGGAGTACAGATTCTTTGCCTCTTTGGTTAGGTTATTTCTAGGTATCTCATGGTTTGGGGTGCAGTGGTAAATGGGATCAATTCCTTAATTTCTCTTTCTTCTGTCTTGATGTTGGTATATAGAAATGCAACTGAATTTTTGCATTGATTTTATATCCTGACACTTTACTGAATTCCTGTATGAGTTCTAGCAGTTTTGGAGTGGAGTCTTTTGGGTTTATTTCTTTTGGGTTGGGTTAATTTCTTTTTGTTGTCTGATTGCTGAGGCTAGGACTTTTAGTACTATGTTGAATAGCAATGGTGATAGTGGACATCCCTGCCATGTTCCTGACCTTAGTGGAAAAGCTCTCAGTTTTTCCCCATTGAGAATGATATTTGCTGTGGGTTTTTCTTAGATGGCTTTGATGATATTGAGGTATGTACTCTAGATCCCTACACTTTGAAGAGTTTTGATCAAGAAAGGGTGCTGTACTTTATCAAATGCTTTTTCAGCATCTATTGAGAGTATCATATGGTTCTCGTTCTTTCTTTTACTAAGGTATTGTATTGCATTGATTGATTTGGGAGTGCTGAACCATCCTTGCAGCCCAGGAATAAATCCCACTTGGTTGTGGTGAATGATCCTTTTAATGTACTATTTGATCCTACTGGCTAGGATTTTGGTGAAAAATTTTGCATCCGTATTCATCAAGGATATTGCTTTCTAATTCTCCTTTTTGATGAGGTCTTTGTATGGTTTTGGGATCAAGGTAATGCCAACCTTATAAAGTGAGTTTGGAAGTTTTCCTTCCATTTCTATTTTTTGGAACAGTTTCAGGAGAATAGGTATTAATTCTTCAAATGTTTAATAGAATTCCTCTGGGAAGCTGTCTGTCCCTGGGGTCTTGTTTGTTGGGAGATTTTTGATGATTGCTTCAATCTCCTTACTGGTTATGGGTCTGTTCAGGTTTTCTGTTTCTTTGTCATTCAGTTTTGGTAGTTTATTCAGTTTTGGTAGTCTCTAGGAATGCATCCATTCTTCCAGATTGTCAAATTTGCTGGTGTATAGTTGTTCATAATATGTTCTTATAATTGTATTTTTTTGGTGTTGGTTGTGATCGCTCCTCTTTCATTCACGATTTTATTAATTTCGGTCCTTTCTCTTTTCTTTTTGATAAGTCTGGCCAGGGGGTTATCATTTTTATTAATTCTTTCAAAGAACCAGCTCCTAGTTTCATTGATTTGTTCTACTATTCTTTTGGTTTCTGTTTCATTGATTTCTGCTTTGATCTTTATGATTTCTCTTCTTCTGCGGGGTGTAGACTTTCTTTGCTGTTCTTTCTCCAGCTCCTTTAGGTTTGGGCTAGGTTGTGTACTTGAGACCTTTCTTGTTTCTTGTGAAAGGCTTGTATCGCTATATACTTTCTGCTCAGGACCGCCTTTGCTGTGTCCTAAAGATTTTGAACAGTTGTGTTTTCATTTTCATTTGTTTCCATGAATTTTTTCAATTCTTCTTTAATTTCCTGGTTGACCCATTCATTCTTTAGTAGGACCCTTTTTAGCCTCCATGTATTTGAGTTCTTTCCAACTTTCTTCTTGTGATTGAGTTCTAGCTTCAGAGCATTGTGGTCTGAAAATATGCAGGGAATGATCCGTCTTTTGGTACTGGTTGAGACCTGATTTGTGACCCAGGATGTGATCGATTCTTGAGAATGTTCCATGTGCACTAGAGAAGGGTATGTATTCTGTTGTTTTGGGATGGAATGTTCTGAATATATCTGTGATGTCCATCTGATCCAGTGTGTCATTTAAAGCTTTTATTTCCTTGTTAATCTTTTGCTTAGCTGATCTGTCTATTTCAGTGAGGGGGGTGTTACAATCCCTGACTATAATTGTATTATTATCAATGTGTTTCTTTGATTTTGTTATTAATTGATTTATATAATTGGCGGTTCCCATGTAGGGGTATAGGTATTTAAAATTGTTAGATCTTGTTGGACAGATCCCTAAAGTATTATATAGTGTCCTTCTTCACTTCTTATTATAGTCTTTGGCTTAAAATCTAATTTATCTGATACAAGGATGGCCACCCCAGCTTTCTTTTGATGTCCATTAGCATGGTAAATTGTTTTTCATTCCCTCACTTTAAATCTGGAGGTGTCTTTGAGGCTAAAATGTGTTTCTTGCAGACAGCATATTGATGGGTCTTGTTTTTTTATCCATTCTGATACCCTCTGTCTTTTGATTGGGGGAATTTAGCCCATTTAAATTCAGGGTAACTATTGAAAAACATGAATTTAATGTCATTGTATTGCTTGTAAGGTGACTGTTACTGTATGTTTTCTCTGTTCTTTCTGGTCTATATTACTTTGGGGGATGAGAATATAAATGGCAGCCTCCCAATCTCTGGCTAGGAGGAGGCCGAGAGCTCAGGGCCCCACTCCTCAGTGTGACCTCAGAGAAAAGCAGTCAGTCCCTCTTGTCTCTCTGGTCTCCAGCTGCACTCTGTGCTCCATGACCAAGCGTTTCTATTTGTGGCGCACAGCCCCATTTTGAGTCTCCAAACCCAGCAGATTCGTGCCACATGCTTCCACACCAATCCTCCTGGAGGATGAAGGAGGGGGTCTCTCTGGATCTTCCACTTGGGGGTCCCTGCTCAAAGAGCAGTGGTCCAACTGTGCCAGTAATCATGGTTTAAGGTAACCCTGAGCTGAGAGATCATTTCTCAGCTCCGTCTCTGAAACTGGCTTCCCCAGTCCGATACCTGGGAGCTCTGCCACACTCAGACACCCCTGGTCTTTCTGTGATCCCCCGGGTCCTGAGACCACAAAGCCCCATTGCTGCTTAGCCCTTGGAGTGACATCCCTCAGTGGAAGAGACTTCTAAAAGTTCTGTTTTTATGCTCTGCTGCTCTACCGCTTGCCAGGAGCTGGTCCCTCCCCCTGCGGTTTATCTTCCCGTTGCTTTGGATTCACTTCTCCACATGTCCTACCTTCCCCAAAGTGGTCAATTTTCTGTTCCCAGAATTGCTGCTCTTCTTCTCTTCTATCTCCTGTTGAGTTTGTAGGTGTTCAGAATGGCCTGATAACTGTCTAGCTGAATTCCTGGGACTTGATGCTATTTCAGTCTCCTACTCCTCTGCCATCTTGCTTCCTTCTCTGGATTACACTTATTTTTGAAATTTGAACCAGCCTTGCATACTTGGGAGTCAGTTTCACTAGGTCATGATGTACAAATGAAATTTTTAACCAAATTTACATTAGAAATGATTTTGAAAATTTGTGTTTTGAAAGATGTGAATGGGATTTATGAAGGAAACTGCTCAGGAAGTACTGACCATTCTGAATCTTCACTGGAGAATATATTTAGGGCCAGTTTTTGGTCCAGCAGAAACTTAGCCTGTTGTCGTGGAAAAGAAAGGAAAATGAGCAATAAACAAAATTGTAATCATTTTTGCTCCCTTAGGAATAAACAGGTTATAAAACTATTTATAAACATTCTTCCAATTCCCATTCTGTGTAGGTTTTTACATTTGAAATTCATGGTTAAGTTAAATGTTTTTATCTATTACTTGGAGTGTGATGTTGTTTTCTCAAATGCAAGTTCTGCCATCAATGACAAATTACCCAGTCCTGCTCCCAACTGAATATAGAATGAGACCCAAATGTGGATACACAAGTGGAACAGATAAACCAGGAGTCAGACCCTAGTGGCAAATTTACTTCTTCTCAAAATTTCTTGGACAGTTGATTACAATTCTCTGTGCCTTAGTTTCCTATTTTGTTTAATTGGGAAAATATCACCTGAAATGGCAAGGAGATTGATGAATTTTTAACCCAGATCTTTTTATATTATGTGTTGGAACTATCGTAGATCTTCAAGGCAAAAGTATTTCTTGATTACATATTTCACTTTCTTTTCCAAGTGTGTACAGACTTTTGTCTTAATTTTCAGTCTAGGGGCATTTCTATTTTCCTTAACCACACTTTTATTTTAACCTTTAACCACTCGTGCTAATAATATAAGTGTGATCTTCTTTAAAATCAGTGGAAGTTATAGTCACAGCAAGAAAATGAGAAAAATGGAAAAATTTAGGCCTCTATACTTCTTGGTATATTGTGTCATTTTAAATACCAGTCCTCTTACTAACCCATACAAGTTTCAGAAGAGATTAGGAAGAAGAAAAAGTTGTCTTTGCTAACTTTCTTTTCATCTTTTTCTTTTTCTTCCAAAAATCTGATACACCTTCTGGCATATTGTGTCTTAGTGGTTTCCTGCCCTCAGACTGCCCTCAGTGTTTTCATTGGTCTATTCATTTACCCATTCATGAAGGATTTATTGAGCAATTGCTAGGTGCCAGGCTTACATTAGCTCCTAAGATCTGATAATGAATAAAAGAGATACAAGTCTTTCTTTAAAGAACATAAGATTTTCTGGCTGAATTCACACTAAACACAAACATATATTATGTTAGGCAGTGCTCAGACCTAAGGAAAAATGAAACGGAGCAAGGAGGTTAGAAAAGAGCATCAGTGGAGTGGGTGTCATCTTATATAAGGTTCTTAGGAAGGACTTCTCTGATAAGATGACGGTAAAGTGGACATGTGAAAAAGTGAAGGGGTGAGACATGAAGATGTCTGTGGAAAGAATATTCCAGGCAAAGGGAATAGCAAGTGCAGAGTTGCACTGTTGGAAGCTTGACATGTGCAAGAACTAACAAATGATCTGGTGTTTCTGGAAGCAGAGTAAGAAAAGGGGAAAGAGTGGAAGACAAGGTGAAGAGGTAGAAGGTGGCCAAATGATGGAGGGTCTTAGACACCATTGTGTGAAATTAGGTTCTTTTGTGGATTGAGGTGAGAAACCATTGTAAGATTTTGAGTAAGCAGTGACATATCTAACATATTAAATATCTCACTTGGCTGTAGTGTGGAGTTTAGATTGTAGGGAGTGTGGTTTCAGTAGTACTGTTCTAATGATAGGATTATACTTCCTGGCCGTGTTGTACAGGGGGCCTGTAACTATGATTGGTCAATGAATTGTGAATAATGGGACCATGATTCACTTTCAGGTTGGAGAATCTGATTTCTGTTTTTGTAAAACTCTGTAGTTTTACTTCACCACAGCAACTGGGGAATTTAGACAGTTTCTCTATCATCGAGAGTGAAGACCAGGGATGCCTGGGTGGCTCAGTTGGTGGAGCATCTGACTCTTGATTTTGGCTCAGGTCATGATCTTGGGGTCTGAGATTAGCCCTCTGTGGGGCTCTGTACTCCGTGGGGAGTGTGCTTGAGGTTTCTCTCTCTCCCTCTTGTCTCTACCCCACTTGTGCTCTCTCTCTCTCAAATTAAAAGAAAAAAAAAAGTGAAGACCACATGGAGTAGAACCCCCTTCTGGCCTGCAATGGACATATGATGTGAGTGAGAAATAAATCATACTGTTTTCAGCCATTGAGCATTTAAGGTAATTAATTTGGTAATTCAAAGTAGGATCTGCCATAATAATAAACCCATAAAATATGTGCATTGTCTTAGGGAGTAGATATAGACAGCAAGATTATTATCAGAATCTAGAAGAATGGTATTTCATGTTTTGCAATGGCAAGTTATTTGGTAAGATCTTTGATAATATGGAAGGCAGATCAAGTAGCCCCAGGGAAGGACTTTGGGAAATTAAATATTAATAGTGCATGTTGACTGATGTTGGCTACATTTCATAACTATCACACACAGAGATGAACTTAGAAAAGAATATCCCAATTTGCAAGCATGAATGAAAGGGATTAGAGTCTTCACATATTTGACCATATATAGGGTTGGTTGTAAGGCCCTCACATTCAACACCAAATAGTAAAAGATAAAGGTGAGAAATGCTTTGAGGGATAAAATGCAATTAAAATGGAGACTTACAGAAATGATCAAATCAAGAGTTTAGCTGCCACACTCACTGTTAAAACGTCTCTGTGGATTAAGTGATGACCAGAAAATGATTATTTAGAAAGCAAAACAAGACTGAAAGTGCAGCTGTCTCACAGAAGTGAACAAATCCAAGGTGTTCACCACTCGTTGTAGAAGTAAGGGGTTGGAAAAACAAAGAAATGCAGCAAATTAAGAAGTCTTTTAGGAAAACAGAACAAAACACAGCTCTGTGTGTGTGGCTTTTGGTTCATGAGCTGACTATCCACCATTCCAATGGGTAAGAAGTCTGCTAAGGGGACTTTTCAGACTGTCGTACCGTCAAACAAACCAAGAGCTAGGCTATCCTATCTCTGACTGTTGGAGACCATGACCCATGAGCCCCCAACATCCAAAAGCAGGAACTATGAAATTTAAGTATAAAACCTGCTTTGTCCCCAGGGATACCAGTGTCTATTGCATATATGGTCAAGTAGGAGACCGCAAAATACAGTTCCTGCCACAGAGTGGAGCCATGACTCAGTTCAGAGCACCTAGAGCAGTGCCTGGTATGGAGAAAGTGGGACGTTAAGTGTTTGTTGCTATTGTTGATACATTTTTTCCCTTCTCCCCCCTCTTCTTTCTTTCCTTCTTCCTCCTTTTCTTCTTCTTCTTCTCCTTCTTCTCCTCCTCCTCCTTTTCTTTCTTTTTTTTTTTTTTTTTTTTTGGCCTCCACAGGACCAGAAACTTGTGGAATCAGCTGTGCTTTGAGTGTAGCTGATGTCTCGACATTTTGCTGCCTCTTCCCTTCCTCAAGGTAGGTCCCAGGGAATGGGTTGAGAATTTAGGTCTCACGTGGCTATTGTCAGTTTATGGGAAGATATGTTTTGTCTCTAACCCAGTATTTCTGAAAAATCAGCTGTACATTAGAGTTACCTGGAGTCCTGAAAAAAAAATGGTAAAGCTTAAGCCTCATATGTTTATGTGACCTTTTGGCTTCTGGACTTGAAATTCTAGATATTTTAACTCTCTGATTCCACTTGTTTTGATGTTCTTCCTTCTTGCAGATGAGAAGCTCCCACTTAGGTCTGTTCTTGGGCCCTGACATAGAGAAAAGAGAGGTGATTTTGGGCAGCTGAACTGCACAAAGGGCAAAAGTTTTTGTCAAACTGCCTTACCTCAAACTTTTGATAAATTCTGTTGGAGGGAAATAAAGGAAAACTGAAGGAAATGAACCAAATGGGCCTCATTTTTGTTGGATTATGTTTGAAGGGTTTTTTTTCCTCCAACAAATATACATTGCAAGCAATGAGCCAAATCCCTTTAGTCCTTATTCTATTATATGTACTTTCACATCTGCTTTGGCTAACATCTGCTCTCTTTCTTATGAGCCAGAATATTGACTAAGTAGTAATCAAATGTCAGGGTGGTTCCCCATTCTCTTGTCAATTTCATGTTATTAACAATTACCATATTTCTCCAAACTTATTTGTTCTGTGTCTGGAGAGCATGGACTGCTCTTTCCCGCTAGGCTGCTGCTGCCACTTGCTTATGTGATTTGATTCTGTGTGTACAGCCCTCTCCTAGCTACTGCTCCAATTGTATTATGAAAAGTTCTAGATTCTTTGTTTTACTTCCAAGTTTCAAAAGGTAGAATATCTCATACATATATATTTCATTCCCAATATTTAATTTACTTTGCTTTTCGGTCAATCCTCAATTCAACCAACATTTATTGAGCACTTACTGTACACAAGGGATGTGTGCTCCGTATTAGAGCATGCACAGTTGAGAAAGTTGTGATCCAGGATTCAAAGCCTCTTTCAGTCTGAGACAGCAAAAGGCATATGCGTGTCTTGCATGAGACTGGTTTTTATAATATGCTGTGATAGTGATGTGGACAGAATGCAAAAAGTTGCAAGCAGCTAGTTCAGTTCTGGCATACTGACATTTGATGCATTCTAAATCTCCAGGTGTGAGGTAGCAATGCTAATCAGAAGTGATAGTTTTCCATTTCACTTACCTATTTGTGTACTTCCTATACTCATGAGGGATTTTATTCCCCCAGGCAAGTCTGTAAAAGAAAATGACCCTTATGCATCCCTTTTTGCTTGACCTATGTTCCTTTCCTTCTAATGGGTATACACCCTCAGCCCTAGATTTTATGGGTGCAGAGCATTTGAATTTGGTTATTTAATTCAATCCATAATTCACAACTGTGTGTATGGAAGGCATTATTATTCTTGGTTAAAAACTGGGTAAAAAGGGCGCCTGGGTGGCTCAGTGGGTTAAGCCGCTGCCTTCGGCTCAGGTCATGATCTCAGGGTCCTGGGATCGAGTCCCGCATCGGGCTCTCTGCTCAGCGGAGAGCCTGCTTCCCTTCCTCTCTCTCTGCCTGCCTCTCTTGTGATTTCTCTCTATCAAATAAATAAATAAAATCTTAAAAAAAAAAACTGGGTAAAAAGAGGGGTGCTTGGGTGGCACGGTCAATGAAGCATCTGACTCTTGGTTTCGGCTGAGGTCATGAACTCATGGTTGTGAGGTGGAGCCCTGCATCGGGCTCCATGCTTGCGCAGAGTCTGCTTGAGGTTCTCGCTCTCTGCCCCTCCGACTCATGCTTTCTTTCTCTCTCTCAAACAGACAAATATTTAAAAAAAAAGGCTAGGTAAATAGATTATAAGGTTTAAATGAATTTTGTAATAACTACATATGACCAAGCCATGTTTTGAACACTCATTTCTTGACTAAATGTCCAGTGGCCACATCACAGGTGCCACATGAATAAATTATCATGACAGCATCAAGGGTCGCAAGTTTTCCTTCCTTGGTCTGTGCTCAGTTCTGCCCCTGTGGCCACCATTGATGTGTGACACAATTCAGGAGGGGGCATGAAACACAAAAGATGATAGTCCTTGTGCCAAGGTACACCCTGACCTTGAATCAAGGTCAGATCAAGGAAGAATCTTGGAATCAAGAATCAAGGAAGCAGTGGAGTGTGACCTAATAAACTCTAGATTGGTTTTTGGTATATATTTTAACTCTACAGAATATGTTGATATGAATTAAGATGTCTTTTGGTAACTTTCAAATCATAAATATTTAAAATACTCATCTACATTATTCATAAAGATGTGTTATGAATGGGTATGTGTGCATTTATAGTTTGTGTGTGTATGTACACATATATATGTGTATTTGGAGGCTCTGCCTCTTAAAACTGAGCTATGTATTCAAAGGCAAAGAGTATATTTAACTCATTTTATATGACAATATATTTAGTCAAAATTTCCCTACTACATTCTTGTATAAATTCTTGGGCTGCATGTGGTACCCAGAATGAAGGTGAAAAATGATTTATCCTTCGGGTGTGTTTTCTGGAAATCTGACTTCCTCTTAGAGTGAGAAAATTTGTGTGGTCTTACAGATGTGTTCAATTCAATTTATGCCCTGATATTTTATATATGATGGCTGCATTCTTGAAAAAGTGCAAGCATATTAGAGGCTAAAGCTGTGTTCCCAAATTGGGCAGAATCTACTATACATCTAAGCCAAAGTATTTATATGCATTGATTTTTTTTTTTGAGATCCCTTTTCTGTAACTTGCAGTTAGATGTGGAACAATAATTATAGAACGTTTTAATTTTTGTTCAGCTGCCGTTCTTTGTACTAACAAGTTCAGTTTATAGAAGGCTGATGTTTCTCCAGCAGAGTTAGAATAAAGTCAGATGGGCAAGGGCTTTCAATCTGGCTTCCCTTTCATGGTAGGTTAGAAATCTTGGTTTTTCTCTGTAGCGCAGATGGCTAAACTTATACATTTCTCTAGAATGGGGAAATCAGACTCCTGATAGTAAAATTTAGATAACTGAGGTGCTGTTATGGCTTCATGGCTAATTTGGCATCAGCATATCATGAATGGTACAAATAGTCTTATAATTCGAAGAAGAAATTAAGGAAAAAAAGGGTAGACTGGGAGTGTTTTTCCCACTTATCATAGACTGGGAAAAACTGATCTCTTGCTAATGGACTATGGGCCATATGAATTGAAGAGTGAGAACTGGAGGAAATTAAGATAACATGTTAGAATGTCAGGTCTTTCTTTGTAAAATCCCTCTCTGTCTGTCTTAAGCCCATATATTTATAGAGTGCAATGGAGAGTGAATGCCAGGGGTCATGTGGAACGTGACTATAGATATGAGAGCTTTAATGGATGAACTGATGTGTTGTTGCAGAAATTATGTACTTCCTCTTAAGGGTCTCCCTGACTTTGGCTTCTTCCTTATTGGTTTTCATTTGTTTTAGATTTAGCTCTGGCACTATTCTACCCCATAATTTAGGGATTTCTTAAAGAACAGCTTTCTATGCAAGGGTTAAAATTCCCAATACCCCTTGCCCTGAGGTATGGACATCTGAGCAGTTCTTATCAATGGTGTGAGAATAGAAGTGGGTTCTATTACTTTTGGCCCAAGTGTATCATCACTGTAGTTCTTTGTTCCTTTTTTGCTTACTAGATGCTGACAATCATGAAGGTGATTTTTTTTTTCCGAGATAGAAGGAAGCTGTAATTTTCCTGAATTAGACTGAGAATCATCAAGTAGAAACAAGGAGTCTGCTAGAGGAGGGAAAAAACCCTCAAACCTTTTATTGTTTTAGCTACAATTTGTGGCTTTGTTACTGTAGCTGGTATTACCTTAACAACATATGTAAAACATTTTTGAGTTAATATTCTGAGTGGTGGAATTAGGAGCTAGAATACCATGATACAGTGAGTCAGAGTAGAAAGCATGAGAGCACTAAATTTGGTAATGGTTAGCAATGAAAATAGGGAAAGAGTTGGGATCATGAATGGCTAGAGATACATACAGAATTGACCCAACCATCCAGTGTCTCTCAATGATTTCTTTTTCTTTAATTTTATTTATTTTAAGTAATCTCTATACCCAACACAGGGCTTGAACTCATGACCCCGAGATCGAGAGTCTCTCGCATCTTCCACTGAGCCAGCCTGGTGCCCCACTCTCAATGAAATTTGAAAACAAGTTCCTTCTTACTGTTGCTCTTTACTTCAGTGAAAATCTCTCAGTTGATTTTGGTTTACACATCTGTTTCCTGATTTGTTTGGAAATCAGATGCAGACATGAATCTCCATTATATTATATTAGAAAAGTGTCCTGGTCTGAATTTTAGACAAACAGTACAATTGTATCACGTTCTGAATGGATGGGGGCTGGCAGTGTGGGTTAGTAAAAGAATTCACCCAAGGCAGAACAAAGAGATAGAAGTTTAGTAAATGCACTGCAAGGGAGCAGCCGGCAGGACAGCAAAGGAGAGACTGTCTGCCACGAGGTGGTGGTGAAGGGCTATAGTTATAGAGCAGAGTGAGCCAAGTGCGGGAAAGTATTAAATTTTCCCTTTTTTGGTGTCTGTGCCTGGTTGTAAGTAGCCCATTGGTCAGTTAGGGCCTGTAGTTATTTCCCAATGGGTCACTTAGGAGTCTGTGTCCAGCTCGGTAGTGACCCTGGGTCCTTTTGCTCAAGTCTCCATTGCTTAAGCCCGTTGGTTAAAAGTGGCCTCTACAGTAATGATTTAAATTTTTATCCTAGTCTTTATTCCTAGTCTTAAAACCAATTCCGGTTGGAAGAAAATACTTATTTACACTGGTGTTTAGAAAAGGCACTTCCTGACAGTTTTAAGTATCACAACATCTGTTTTTAAAGCTTCATTTAAATGCACTTTTTTCCCTACCACCAAACTTAAATGTATTGATGAAAGGTCTATAGCAGTTGCTGGGGCCAAAGAAACAGAAAGGTCCCCCCCTCACCCCCCCCCCCCCCCGAGAGATAAAATATCTACAAAGTGACAGCAAATCAACAGTGATAATTGTAACACATGTCTGGTCTCTAAAGAAAACAACTTTCTTTGGAAGGCTTTAGTTTGGTTCAAGTGCTTGGTCTTTTCTGAACAAGGACTAAGGAAATAGAGGTTGACCTGTTGTTGCAAAAATTATATTCCTCCCAAGGGTCTTCCTGATTTTGGATTTCCAAAAGTGAATCTAAAAGTTTTAGACTGAGCTGTGTGACCATTATTTTTTCACTAGAAAGGCAAAGTGGTGGAAAAATTAAAGCAGTATTTATTTGGGAAGGAGAAAGCATTTTAAGTGCCCTATCCTTGCTATAAAAATAGGTACATTTCACGATGAAAATTTGGGAAGTGAAGATAAGCAAGAGAGGAAATAACATATGAGTAATATTTTTCCACGTACAAGTATGGTTTTCTTTTGAGAAAATAAGATTCTGCTGTAGATATATGGTTATAAATTTCTCTCAAATACATATTACACAGTTTTACTTGTTTTTGAACATTCTTCGGTTCTAGTTGTGTTCAACGATTAGGTTGATTTGAATTTTTCAATATAAAACTTCTGTTATGAACCTTCCCATTACTAAAACTTTCTAGATATACAGATATCTTTTTTAAAAAGATTTATTTATTTGAGAGCGAGAATGTGAATGGGGAGAGGGACAGAGGGAGAGAATCTCCAGCAGACTCCACACTGAGCGTGGTGCCCAACTCAGGGCTCAGTCCCACTACACATGAGATCGTGACCTGAGCCAAAAATCACAAGTCTGACACTTAACTGACTGAGCCACCCAGGTACCCCACAGATTTCTTTTTTGAAACAAATTCCTTAAAGTGACTTAGTGCTTTAAAATGATGCTGATTTTATTTCTTTTTTATATTCTGACCAAATGTCTTCCAAAGATAATGTACTAAATTATTCTTCCATCTATGACAGAGCTTGTTTCCATATGTATATCTTTTGTATAAAAATGATACATGTAAAAAATTCCAAATGTGTCTTTTGTTTTAATTTACATTTCTTTACTCACTAGCTTGGTGCTTTCTGGCCATTCCATTTTACAATTTGCTCATGCCTTTGCCATTTTTAAGATAATTACCTTCCTTCCTCCCTCCCTCTTTCCTTTTTTTTTCCCTGTCTTTCTGCAGCTTTTTAAAATGTATTAATTTTAAATGTAACAGTTAAATAATTATGTACACTTTTGGTATTATCCTGTAATTGAGACATGGAAATTTTCATCACTCCTGTGGTAGGCAAAAAAAAAAAAAAAAAAAAAAGAGAGAGAGAGAGACCCCCCCACCCCCCCCAACCACAAAAAACATCTCTGTGTTCTACTCCTTGGAACCTTGAATATTACCTTATGTGGTAAATTAAAATAAAGGCTTTACATATTTACATATGTGATTGAATAAGGATATTGAAGTGGGGAGATTCAGATTTTCAGGATGGGCCCTAAACGCAATCACAAATATCTTTATAAGAGGAAGGCATAGATTCAATAGGCAGAATCATGTGACAGAAACAGAGAAAAGCAGAGGTAGAGGAATTTTATACCACAGGCTTTGAAAATGCAAGAAGGGCCATGAGCCCCAGGAATGCTTTACACCCCAGAAAAGGTAAGAAAACAGAGCCTCCGAGGGAGGGGCCTTGCTTGGTGTTAGCCCTGTAAGTCACATTTTAGACTTGTGGCCCCTTAGAACTCTAAGAGAACACATTTCTGCTCCCCCTATCTTTAAAAAAAAGCAACAACAATAAATTTGTGGTAATTTGTTACATAGCAGCCATGGGAAACTAATGCTGTTGCCAAGAAATGGTGGGTGCTTTTGTGCCCTTTGCAGTCAGCCGCTGGGTGACTGAGTGATATTCTGGGTGTCAGACAACCACTGATCTGCTTTCAGTCTTTATGATTTTGCTTTTTTTATAATTTCACATGATGAAATCATAAGTACATAGCATTTTATGTTTTTATGGCAGTATAATGTTTTTGAGGCTTATCTGTGTTGTGTGTGTCAGTAGTTCATTTTTTTATTGCTAGGTAGTTTTTTTATCATATGCATATACCACATTTTAATTATCCATTCTCTATTTGGTGGTCATCTGGATTGCTTACAGTTTTGCGCTACCATGAGTAATGCTGCTCTAAACATCCATGTAAACATGTTTGTGAATGTGTGTGTTTACTTGTCATATGCAGATACCAGCTTGTGTGGTCCATGTTTAACTTTTAAAACGCTGCTAAAGCTTTTCCCAAAGCAGTTGTAATGTTTAATGTAGTAAAAACTACCAACAGTATGAGTTTTCAAAGTGAGGGAAGGAGAGAAGAGGGATGGGAAGAGAGAAGGGGGGCACAGGAGAGGGAGGAACGGGGGAGAGGGTAGGAAAAAGAGCGGGGGGGGGGAGAAGGAGGAAAGAAGAAGAAATTATAAGAAAACTATCAGAAGATATTAAAGTTTAAGAATTATCCTGATCCTCTATGGCGTGGCCTCTCAGAAAAAGAGATGGTTTCCTGCAAAGTTCTATGGTAGTTATCCATAGCCATGTCCATAAGGCAATCAATCCTGCTGCACCGGAAGGTTTGAACTCAGCCTCTGTTAGGGACTAAATGTTTGTGTTTCCCCCAGATTCTTATGTTGAAGTCATAACCTCCATTGTGATGGTATTTGGGGACCTTTGGGAGGTAATTAGAGTTAGGTGAAGTCATAATGGTATTAAGAGTTTTTCTTTTTCTCCATATGCACACACACTGAGAAAAGGTTCTGTGAGCACACAGTGAGAATGTAACCATCTGCAGACCAGGAAGGGGGAGCTCTCACCAGAAACTGAACACTTGATCTTGGAAATTCCATCTTCCAGAACTGCGAGAAATTAAATTTTTGTTGTTTACAGCACGCTGGTTATAGTATTTTGTTATGGCAGCTGGAGCTGCCTCTTAGTCAAACCAGAGGATGGGCTAATCCATTGCCCCCTCTCCCACTGTGAGTGAGGAATGAAATGTCATGTCATTCACTTCCTAGAGACACAGTTACAAAGCCTGACTCATAGTACTGGGCTTTAAGAGAACCAGGGAAGGTGTTGGTGCTTGCTTAAGCATAATGTAAAGCTGACCGAAAAAGGCTGGAGTTATATTTCCACTATGTCATATTGCTAGTGTACCACACTCAACTGTTAATATGTAAGGTTTCAAAGATGTTTTCAAAGATGTTTATTATAGTATCATTAGTCTTGGTACAAAATGAATACAAAGGAAATGCTCAACTAAAAAACATGGTTCCCATACTTTATTATTCTTGGCCTTATGGAATATCATGCAGGAATTAAAAAGAATGAACTAGAGCCAGTTGATTTTGAAGGATCAATATTTTTACCAGATATTTATTAGGAAAACAATGTAAGATGAAAAGAGATATGTACAAAATGACCCCATTTGAAAGTGTAGTGAACAGAATTGTAAATGATACTAAATATATTTATGTTTTTAAATGATTACTTTCTTTTAAGGAAAGAAGAAAGATACTTTCCCAGAAATCAATATTCTTTTACAGGTTATTCTAATCTCACTCTTCACTGACTTCTAATATCAGGTATATAACGAGGACCCCCTAATCTCCAGATCTTTCCTCTTTCTCTTCATTCAAACTTGTGTTTTCTACTGCCTAGTTATTATCTAAACTTAAAAATTTATAGGTGCTAGATACTCTACATGTACAGACTACTACTTTATTTCACCTCCAGGCCTCCACTTTTCCCCCTGATCTCCCTGAATGACAACAGTCACCTTCTTGCTCAAACCAGAATCCCCAGTGCCATCCCTTATGGTCCCCTCTCCTTCACACCCACATTCAGTCAACCACCAGTTGGCTGAACCTGCGTCTAAAGTATTTCATAACTGCATCCATGTTTCTCCATATCCACTGTCCTTTATTTCAAGCTGCCATCATGTCTTGCCTGGGTTACCCCATATATCCTTAAGAAATCTTTTTTGTATCTAATCCTGTTCTTCTGTACTGCCTTCTTCACATGGGAATTGGAAAGATTTTTTCTATAGTAAAATGTGATTTGTTCTGTCCAAAGTTTAAACCCTTCAGTGTTTTTCTCAATTACTCCCAGGTGAAAATCAAGCCTATTTATATGGATTCATAACTATAATAGCATGTAATTGTTTGATCTACTCTGGAAAATCACAAATGAAAAGAATAAACACAACAACAAAAATCAGTCATTTAGAAATAAAAAAAAATGACTCTCTAGAATAATTCTAGTAACAAAATGACATCAAAACTATAATTGCATCCAAGAAAAAAAATAATAACCACACTTCAACCTAAGCTGTACTCAGAGGGAAATCCATAGTCTGGAATCCTTTTTTTATAAAACAAGAGAAAATAAAACATTCAGATGCAAAAAGCTGCAAAAAAGTTAAAACCCTGAAAAGCATAAGGAATGAATTAATAAAACTCAAAGTAGAAGTTAATGATTTAGGACCAAAAGAACAAGAGATTGATTAATAATTGAAATGTTAATAAAATAGTCAATTTCATGAAGGGTTTACTGAAGGGAAAAAGGAAACAAAACTATAATGAAGTGGAGAGAGGATAGAGCCAGATGTAGGAAAGATATTGAAATGTTTGTAAGAAGATATCTCTTAAAGCTTGTATCCGTAAGTCTTGATAAAATGGAGAATTTTAAGGAAAATGCACGGTGAACCAAACTGTCTCAACAAGAAGTAAATAAGAGGAACAAACTAATAACCATGAAAGTGTTTAGAAAAGTTACCAGGAATTGCTCCCCCCAAATGCCTTAGACCAGGTGATTTTACAGATTAGATTCCCATACCCCCCAACACACATTCTAAAAAGGCTTAATTCCTCTCTGTAGAAAACGTCATGATCCTGTATTCAATCTATAAAGCTAACATTACCACACTCAAACCAGATGAAGAGAACAGAAGGCCCATAGACCAATCGAATCATGTGCATGAAAAACCCCCAATTGAGATCTATTTAGGTCTTTAAAATAAGAAAAATATACAATGACCAAGAAGAAGTTAGACCAATTATTAAAATTTAAACCATTAATACAAAATAAAAAGGCCATATGGTCTTTATTAAAACAATGCCCTTGAATAAAATTCAACATCTGTTCCTAATAAAATTCTTTGAAAACTAAGAATATCATATTAATTATATTGTTCCTCGATATTATAAAAAATTGTTTATCTTAAATTAACAGTCAACATTATATTTAATAGCAAATTTTATGTTAAATTAGAGGTATTCCCTTTAAAGTGAGGAAGTTGGCAAGGATGTTATTTTAGACGTTTTGGAAGTTTTATTCTGGAAGTTTTATTGTAATAACTGGGAAGGCAGAATAAGTGAGTACTGATAGTGGAAAAGAGGAAGTAAAAATTAGCATGTGTTTGAAGACCATGATTATCAAGCTCAAGAAAGCCAAAAGAGAAGTTGTAAGAATAGTATAATTCAATAAGTTATAAAAATCAAAACAAAACAAACATAAAACTCCATGGCATTTTCCACCTATGTATTATCACTGATCAGTTGGTAAACATCGTTTGAGAGTCCCATTTTCAGTTATGAGGATGAAGGTCCCCTTATATTGAAGTGAGATGGACTTCGGGGGAACTGAACTGGGGAGAAGCAAGACGTTGATTTGAATATGTCAAGTTAGGGACCCTTGTGAAATTGAAATGCAGTTGAATTTAATCTATCAATATAGAGTTTAGTGGCCTGGACATACAAGTTGGGAGTTGTTGGGATGTGTACAATATCTAAAGTGATAAGACTTGATGAATTCACTTCAGAGTGAGTGTAGTGAGGGAGAAACTGATCCAAGGATTGAGCCTTGGGATGCTTCAAAATTTAGAGGTTTGTAAAGCTATATATATGAGCCAGCAAAGGAGGCTGAGAGACTGATAAATTTAGAAGTGATCCAGGAGTTAGTGCTATTCTGAAGGCCAGTTAAATTTGTGTTCTAAGAACAAGGAGGTTATCTTCTTTGTCAGACGCTACCCACTAGTCAAGTAGGATGAGGAGAGAGAATTGGCCATTGGATTTGGCAATGTGGGAATGATTCATAATCTTGACAAGAGGCCTTTTGGTCAAGCAGTATGGATGTAAAGCCTGATTAATGTGAGTCCAGGAAAAAATTGGAGAGGAATTTGATGTGGTAAGAACAACAACAAAATCTCTTAGGGAATTTTTGCATAAATGGAAACAAAAATGTTAGAGCATTAGCTAAAGAAGACTACAATCAAGAGGGTTTTTTTTTTTTTTTTGACATTTTTGAAAGATAGAAGATATAACAGCACTTTTATTCCCAGGTGGGAATAATCCAAGAGACAGTGTAAAATTGATGTTGTATGAGAGAAGGTAGAGTTTATCAAACTAAATCCGTGAATAGGTAAGAGGTTATAGATCTGATTGGCATATAAGCAGAACAGGTGACATTGGAAGCAGAGACAGTCCATTTATGACAACAGTAGGGAAAGTGATGTGATGTTTATAGATACAGATTCAAGTAGGTTGGTAATTGTGGTAATTAGACCATGTAGGAATTTTCTTCATCTCCTTCCGATTATAATTTTGTCTTTTTTATATTCCATTTATCAGGTTTGGCAATAAAAATCGTAAGAGCTTTGTAACATAAATGGGGGACTATTTATGTTTTCACATTTTTAAAATAAATTTTTAACAGTTTCTTATTTAAACACCATAGGATGTTTCACTGTGAAACTGGTTTACCTGGGTATGCGGTTTTGAACATTTTTGTACCAAGCTTGTTTTCACTTTAATGTATTTATACTTGCTGCTTCCTCTGCGTGGCTCATCTTTCTTCTGGATTTATATATGGCTGGCTTCCTATTATTATTTATACCTCTGCTTAAATTTCACTTCATCTGATAAAGTTTGGCTGCCCTGCCCAAAAGAACCTGTATCTTTCAATCATTTTCATTTCTATTGTCTGGATATTTTTTGATAGAATTTATCACTCCCTTCAGTTATCTTATTGACAGTCTTGTTAGTTTCATTTCTTTTTAAAAAAATTTTTTAAAATTTATGTATTTGACAGAGAGAGAAATATCATGAGTAGTCAGAGAGAGAGAGGGGGAAGCAGGCTCCTTGCTGAGCAGAGAGCCCGATGTGGGGCTCCATCCCAGGACCCTGAGATCGTGACCTGAGCTGAAGGCAGAAGCTTAACCCACTGAGCCACCCAAGTACCCCTAGTTTCATTTCTGTCTCTTTCCACTAAACTGTAAGTTCCATGAGGTTAGCAATACTGCTAGTCTCTTTTGCCACTGTGCACCCAGCATTTTCGTATTCCTTGTGTCTCCAGGAATTATTATTTGTTGAATGAATGAATGCATGAATGATCAGGAAAGGGTGAAGTAAGGACACTAAAACGGTAGCCCATGTCATATATCTAATCATTTTTATGAGAGAATGAAATTATAATTGTTCTAGAACAATTGTATAGATAAACACATTGGGGACTCCCTGAGGGGAGGGGTCATTTTATTTTATCTTGTATCTTCCACATTAACTAGTGCAGTGTTTTATAAATAAAATCATTTTGGTTAACACTCATTGAATGAATTTATATATTAATTGGTGAATTAATGAAATATGCTCAAACTGAGGTATACTTTAAGTTTGTTACTTTATTTTCCAAAATCACAATTTTACTGTGGGCACTACTTTAAAAAAAAAAAAAGAAATAGTACATGTGACTGAGTATGCCTGATTTTTAAAGGAACTTTAAAGACTTAAGCATCTTCTCCTAGGTTCTAACTTAGAGAGTTAAGGAACATATAATTAGCTTTGTAATAAGTTGATTATAGAGTATCACCAGTATGGAGCAACAAATCATCTTATCATCTAGAGTACTATTTGAAACTCAGGAAGAGAAACACTATTATATTAAAAAAAGAAGTTACATTGCCCATTTAGTACAAGAGAACTACATAAAACTGGCAGCGTTACAGAGAAAAATGCCTAGACACAATTTCCATTTCCAGATGAATTTTGCTTTCATATATTAGTATCCTACTGAAGTTCTTAGGGTAGAAAGCAGTTATGATTACTGGCAGGTGTTCACAGGCATATTTTACGATGAGTAATATGGGAAAAAACTAAAGATTGCCTCTTCTCAACAAATCCTATGCAGAAAACTATTCAGAGGGTTTTGGCATAGTCAAGGTCAGCTTCTTGGCCTATTTATGAAGCTGGGGTTGGCATTGTGGCATTCAGATAGCTGATTTTTAAATTCCCAAACCGACCAATGTTGAGGGTCAGTGTAAGTGCATTGACATTATATAAACCTGAAATTCACTTAATGTCTAGCTCCTTCATTAATTTGATAAGTAATTCACTTAACATTGTAGCATGCATTCTGTAAGACAGTCCTAAGCATTGAAGGTAAGTGAATAAGCGGTCATAGAACCTGCCCTCCTGAGCATATAATGGACCAGTAAACCTAAGTGAAGAAAGGAGAATAAGGTGAAATTAATTTTAATAAGCCTATGAATCACCTACGTGGAGTCTTATTAAAATGGTTATTGGTTAAATAGGTCTGTGGTGGGAACTCAGCTTCTGTATGCCTAAACAAGCTCCCAGGTGATGTTTCTGACCTTTGGACCACACGATAAGTAATGAGAAAATATTGGGAAAAAAGTGGGGGGTAGATCTTTGGTTTTCTGAAGTTCTCAGTGATTCAGGTGTATGCAAGGGTCAAAGACACATTTACACTAAAATGCTGAAGAGCCATGTATGCCCTTGTGAGGAAATCCTAACCTGCACCTCCAAGCCCTGTTTACTCTCCTAGGCAAATGGTTCTTTGGTCATTCTTCACATGTTAGAGCCCTGCCCACCCTGGAGAGGATTAGCCTGGTGGCAATGTCCCCCTAGGCCCTAGTGACATCCTAAGAGGCTGTTTAGGAAAAGAATTCTAGATGCTTCAGAATATAAATTGACTCTAATGGGTGGGATCCTGAGATCATAGATCCAGATAAAATGGGGTCTGCAGACAGGTAACTGAGTTCAGAATGTGACTGGACTCAAATCCTCAAGCACAATTGTGTATACAGACTTGGGTAGAATGTAGGAGTTGTAAAGTCCCCTGAACAAGGATAGAGGGCAAAGAGGAGAGAGTAGAGCTCTTTGCTATATGTTCTTAATTCTGTATATATGTTCCAAGAACTCTCTTGTGCATGACAGAATGAGGGTCCATAGTACAGAGTAAAAGTTATAATAGTTTTTAATCTAGAGTTCTTAGAACTTAACTTTAGAATTATCAGTCATCATTTTTTTTTTTCACTTCCCAGTGGGAAAAAGGCATATCATTGGAAGATCTATTTAGTACCTTCTTTGGAGCACATGGGTGGCTCAGTCAGTTAAATGTCTGACTTCAGCTCAAGTCATGATCTCAGGGTCCTGAGATTTGAGCCTATCATTAGGCTCCCCACTCAATGAGGAGTCTGCTTGTCCTTCTGCCTCTTCCTCTGCCACTTCCCTTTCTCATTCTCTCTCTCTAATAAATAAAGTCTTAGAAAAATAGTTTTTTGCACTAATAAAGTACTTTTAATAAGCACTTTAATTATCCCTATATTCTGCTCTCATTTCCCATTATCCTCAAGAAAAGATATGTAAAACAAAGATACAGTTAGATTATAGCCAGATCATTAATGACAATAGAATTCTGATCCATAAACCTTGGTGGAAACCTGCCCAAGAGCCCAAGCCACACCACTATGGTAGTCAGCCCAGAATGGTAAGGACATGATCAGTGACTATATTTTTTGCCCTCACTTCTATATCAGAACCAATCAGAAATAGAAAAGCCTCTGAAAGTAGTCATATAAGATGTCTTATGTCTCCTTAGTTTACCTACAGCTTCTGCATCTAGCATGAAGTGTGCAAGCATTACTTATGACCAGCTGTTGCTAGCTCTCATGGGATCACTGAAGTCTAAATCCTCTCCTAATGCAGGAAAACCTTCTGCTTCTTAGATATATTTTCATTATAATTTTAATTCTTGTGCCTATCTCTCTAAATGATATAATGTCACCAAGGATGCTTTGGACCTTCAGTGTCCACTCTAAGAAATAGTCATTGAAGAATCAGGGAAATAAAAGTGAAAGAGAATGTGGGCAGCATTTTTTATTGGGATGTAGAGGTCAAGAAACAACATTCTTATTCAGCTATTGCTTCACTAAAAGGTTCTTTGCCAAATCTAATGAGTAATTTGATAAACTTATGCAATAAGAAACTGGGCTCATTGCCCTCATAAATCTTCACTCTCCTTCATCTCCATTTGACTCCCTATTATCTGATTCCCTTCTTCCCCTTTGCTACTGTGTTCGCTCTTCTTCCATATCTCCCATTGACTACTGCCTTCTTTTCTTTTTTTTCTTTACCTTAAAAGCAATTTTTATTTATTTATTTATTTTTTTTTTAAAGATTTATTTATTTGACAGAGAGAAATCACAAGAGAGGCAGGCAGAGAGAGAGGAAGGGAAGCAGGCTTTCCGCCGAGCAGAGAGCCCGACGTGGGACTCGATCCCAGGACCCCGAGATCATGACCTGAGCCGAAGGCAGCGGCTTAACCCACTGAGCCCCCCAGCGCCCCACCTTAAAAGCAATTTTTAAAAATAAGATTGATTTATTAGAGAGTGAGGGGAGCAGCAGAGGTGGAGGAAAGGAGACAAGCAGACTCCACTCTAAGCAAGGGGCTCCATTCAGAGCTTGATCTCAGGGTCCTGAGATTATGACAGTGAGATCATGACCTGAGCCAATACCAAGACTCAGACACTTAACCCATCTAGACTCCTCTTCTTCTTGTCCAGACCTTTTACCTTTTTCCCAGTGACTGTCTAAGACCCCAGAATACATTTTGCCTCTAAAGATACATCCATCCCATGAGCTGAGTCTCCAGTCTACTGTAGATTTCAAATCTTAAATCCATGTTAAATTTAAGACTGCAATTTGGGGCTTTCCTAAACACAGAAAATGTGTTTATAGGAGCACCAGAATTCTTTATGATGCATATGACCCAGGGCTGCCTGGCCTGTGTCACCTTGCATACATATGGATCAGAACCTGAGATGCTAAATTTTGAATGGCAAAAGATGATGGATCTGACCCAGAAAGGGACTTCCTTTCTGCAAAATAAAGATTCTTCTTTCTAGAATAAACCAAGGGTTGAAAGAGACCTCCAAAACAGAAAAACATATCCTAAAAGTTATATTGAAATATTTCCAATAAAAATCAATTGGCCGTAATTCAATAATTCAAATAGAAGAAAAATTATATTAGAGTGGGAAATATCCTTTTCCCTGAACTGAAGGTGTTGTAACACCTGGCAGAACATTTTGAGATTGTTTTTGAAGAATAACAAGGCAACATTCAAACTGGGGCCCTGCCAATTAGCCGGGGGCGGGGGGGGGGGGGGTGCATTTCTCAACAGACCACTTATTGACAAGGACACTTGTTGGTATTTTAAACAGAAGGAATAGTTTGAACAAAAGATAACACAGGACAAAAAAAAAAAAATCTCAGCTTAGATCAAAGAAGACACACTAAGAGAAAGCCCTTGGACATAAGATATTCAACTGTAGGTCTAATTCCTTTCCACCAAGGAGAGAAAAAACACCCAGTATCCTGCTTTACCCTTTAACACTCAAGGTGAACTAACTATAAATATATATGGTCAACCTCATCAGTTTCTGACACATATGGGCACTACTTCCTACATTAAATCTTGTGACTTTTGCTCAAGTTTTTCCTTGGCATAAATATAGCACACAGGTGTTAGGTATTTATAATAGCCCACAGGGTTTTCCTGTCTTTTAACTCTTAAATGTAATCCTTAGATCTTTGACTAAATAGCATTGGTTTCTGCTCTTTGATACCACCCTTGAGAATTTTATGGGAGAGATTTACTCTGAAAATGGAATTGTAGGGGCACATGGGTGGCGCAGTCAGTTAAGCTCCTCTCAGTTTTGGCTCAGGTCATGAGCTCTGTGTCCTGAGATCGCGCTCACACGGAGTGTGTTGGTATTGTTTCTCCCTGTCTCTGTCCCTCCCACTCATGCTCTCTCTCTCTCCCTCTCTCTCAGATAAATAAATCTTAAAAAAAAAAGAAATAAAATAGATTTGTAACATTAAATGCACATGAGAGAGACTATTACTTGAGGTTTCAGAGGACTCCATATTCAGATAAAGTTGTGTCTCCCCTGGACATAGCTCTGCGTTCTCTATTCTATCTGATGCATACCCCTGTTGAAGATCTTAACACCATACCAGACACTTTATGAACTAAAAATTCTACTGACTTAGGAAAAACAATTGGAGCAGAGCCTATTAAAGTTTAGATAGATCCTGCCAACCTATTACATAAACTTCTCCAATAGCTCTTGGAGCCAGAGGCAAAGGAAGGAATAAGACCTATAGTTAAATATCTTATGTCCAAGGCCTTTCTCATACTCTGTGCTAGGCCTTGTAACGCTTCTGTATTGCCAGTAAATATACTAAATGGCTGAAGATACAGATTTGTTCAAGATCTTAGAATAATTAAAAAAATTTTGTCTCTCTCCCTAATAGTACTTTAGCCCAAATACCATCTTGGCATCAAATCTGCCCAGAGTGACCTGTTTCAATGTAGTGGACATTTTTCCCTCTCTTTTCAGTGTGCCCCTAGTCCAGGACAGTTAATACCTATGGATACATGTGGAACATTATGCTCCAGGGATTCACTGAACCCAACCCCCCTCCTGTTTTTCCCAGATCTTCATTCAAAAACTAGATCTAAATTTCCTGTGTGACTCAGTTTTGTTACAATAAGTGGGTGACTTGCTTAAAGAACAAATACTTTGTTCAGAGAACAAGGTAGTCTGTAAAAAGATTCCATTTGTTTGCTCTCAGCCTTAGCAAAAAAGGGACATAAAGTTTCAAAAGATAAATTACAAATTTGCCAAGGTACAGTCTATTATTTAAAGTACAACCTATCCAAGAGGGAAAAGCACTCTCCAAATAGACTAAAGATTATCAAAACATAGTGTGGACCCCTCATCAAATGATAACTTAGAGAATTTCTAGGTTCATCTGGATATTAAAATAAATGGGTGTCAGGTTTTTCTGAGCCTGCAACAACTCTGTGAACTGACCAAGTGATCAGGAAGACATCCTCTCCTCAGGGAGTCAAGCATGAATAGATCTTCCTCCCTATGGAAGACCCTTTTATCTACTTAAGCATTTGCAATTTGGGCACATCCTCAGGATTTTAACTCAACATCATGGGTGGCTCAGTCAGTTGGGTATCTGACTCTTGGTTTAAGCTTGGGTTGTGATTTTGGGGTCATGGATCGAGCCCCTTGTCAGGCTCTTTGCTCAGCATGGAGTCTGCTTTAGATTCTCTGCCCCCTCTCTCCCCTGCTACCCTCACTTACTCACTCTGTCTTCCAAATAGATAAAATCTTTAAAAAAAATTGCGTACAGTAACTTCAGCCTAGACTTGAATGCAAGACTTCTCTTCCTTGTAGGGCAGTGTCACCGCTTCAAAACTTAATGCTTTTGTGGAACTAGTTCTAAACAACCCATTTGGCTATACTGTTCCTCACACCATATAGCCTCACTATTGAGTGAGAACACACAATGTTTTCCTGCAATCCAATTAACCTCTTGTGATGCTCTTACTCTCTCCTCAGATAATGTTCCCTGTTGCATCATCCTGAAACCTACTACTCTCCACTCTCTTCCCCTACCAGAAAAAGGAAACCTCACAGTTGTCTTACTTCAGATAGGGAACTTTCTAGACCTTGCTCAGATTTATGGAGACATTCATTGAGAACTGTGACTTATTATTCTTTCTTTCTTTTTAAAAATTTATCTTTTTAATTTTTTTCATTTCATTTTATTTTATTTCTTTTCAGTGTTCCAATTATTATTTCTTAATGGATCATACCTTGAGGATGGAACTGGAGGCTATGAAAACAGGACATGTTTTCACTAGGTTAAGCTTTCCTTTAGAATGTAGTTCTCTATCTGAAATAAAAATTAACCAAGAAGGCATAGCTTTTGACACTTACTAGAACCTGTAAACTAGCCAAAAAACAGAGTAACCATGTATATAGACATTATGTTTTTGGAGTAGTACGTGACTTTGGTATGCTTTAGAAACAAAAGAGGCTTTTTACTTCTGCTGCAGCACCCACAAAAATGCACAAAAAGCTGAGAAACTTTTTTTTTAAAGATTTTATTTATTTATTTGACAGAGAGAGATCACAAGTAGACAGAGAGGTAGGCAGAGAGAGAGAGAGAGAGGGAAGCAGGCTCCCTGCCGAGCAGAGAGCCCGATGCGGGGCTCGATCCCAGGACCCTGAGATCATGACCTGAGCCGAAGGCAGCGGCTTAACCCACTGAGCCACCCAGGCGCCCCCAAAAAACTGAGAAACTTTTAAATGCACTGTTACTTTCTAAAGAGCTGGCTGTTACAATGTTTGAGATCCATGTAAAAGGGGAAGATATGGAAACTGAAGGAAAATCTCTATCAAATGATTTTGCAAAACAAGCAGCGTTAACTAAAGATAAGATCCCATTTAACCCCTTAAAGGATATGCTCTGGAGGGGTTGAAAGAGGCTATTAATCAATATTAATGTATAGCTCCTGCTTTTGGAAAGGAAGAATGGAAAAAATCTGGTTGTACACCTCACTCAGGTAGTGTCTGTGATCACAAGATGGCTGGTTGGTGGCAACAAATGATTTCAGAGATATTAACTAAATTTCTCCATGAAGTCACTCATGTTATAGACTGAATCCTTATTATCTTAACTCAGCATTGGCTGGGAAACTAAAAATAACCAAGAGAGCTTATATTCAGGTCATGTGCCATACATGAACAATATAATATTTGAAAAACTTTAAAGATATGGCATAAGCATGAAAAAGCCATAAGAACCATTTGACTACCTCAGATGAATTTAATTTAGCTCCCATCCTCCATGGGATCTGAATATGTTTCCCTTATTACATATCTACTTTCAGAATGGGTTAAACCTTTCATTTGTTCAAAAGATACAGTCTCTAAAATGCTGTTTGATTTTATGGTTTATACCCAGATTTCTACCTAACTTTTGTATCAGGTGACTGTGGCACAAATTTATGGGAAACATAAGAGAACTTGGTAAGGCGTTAACTCTTACTCAGAAACTATACTGCCTTTAATACCCATAACCTTCTGGAAAGGTTGAAAGAACCAATGACATCTATGGGTATACCTAGGAAAATTTTCAGAAACCGTTGCATTCCTTGGGGCAAAGTTATTCCCACTACTTGTTATAATCTATGGTTCACTCCCTTGGGGACATATCTGTTATCCTATGAAGAGAGAACAGGAAGGCCCATGCATTTACAGATTTCATTTCTGATACTAGACTATGCTGCACAGGCATTGATGTGGCAAGATATTTCATGGGACTTGGGGACTATACGCAATCTTACTATTAACAGATTAAGGCTGCCTTTGTACAAGATCAATATGATCTTTAGTCTCTTCTTGACCTTCAGTCAGGAGATTTGTCTATTGGAAAAGACATCAGAGAAAAACTTCTTGAAACTCCTAGGAAGTAATCTTACTAGGTAACTGTTAATAACAAATGCAGCAGTGAAACTCCAGAAGGTCAATCCTTGGGTTCATGTTTCACAACTAAAGAAGCCATTGGGAATTCATGCAATTAGAGAGCTACCAATAGGGGAACGCAAACTGAGGATTCTCAGAAATCATAACTGCTTATCTTATGAAATAGACAACTCACTCAAAACCTTTGAAACAAGCTAATGACCTTGGAATGTAGATAGCTTCTGCTCAAGATATCAGACTGAGACCCCTGTGTAATGTCTGTCTTGTTTTTCTGTTTGCTTATAATCATTTTTTATTTTCCTTGATTATAGAGTAATAGCCTTTTTCTTTCCTTTTTGTTATAACTTTTAGGTCAGAATATATGAATATTCTGATGCTATACTAATTATTAGATAAACCAAATAGTAGCTGCTGCCATTGATCTTACCATGTTGCATATGCCACCTGTCACTGGATCTGATGATTAAAACCTTTTGGCAATTTTTGTCTCCTCATATGAGACCATAGGGAATTACAGCTAATGGCATTTCCACTTGAATCCAAGTGGAATTGGCTCTCAGCAACTCAGTCCATACCTTTGCTAGTATTCCTTTCTCTCAGAAAAAGGACAAATTATTACCATCTATTGATCAGACCCTAGGTAAATCTAAATTTAATTCAAGAATCTTTTCAAGGCAGTAAGATAACTACTTACCAAATGAAAAGAAATAATAGAGATCCAAATATGTAATTCAGTTAATGTGAGGCCTTAGCCCTGACCTTTTGTCATATGCAATTCATCTTTTTTATCCTGGATCTCCATGTACTCTTACTTCCTTTGTTGGTTGGAGATGCCTAGTCCTCACTGCCTCATCTTAATACCTTCATGTCCTTTTGGAAGCATACAAAGTCTGAGAATTCTTATTCATGGATGAGCTCCAAAGGTAGATCACATTTGATTACTGGTATACTCCCCGTGGGAGGATTACTGACTCATTATTTATATAAGCTATCAAAGTGGTGTTTCCAGTGGTGGCAATCATACAAACAGAAAAGGCAGTAAAAAAAAGTTACCACTAATTGACAGAAGTTATTAATGATATGGTCAATGCCCTACATGGAATACAGATCAATCTTAACTCATGGGCATGAGTTGAAATGGACAATTGTCTTGCTCAAGGTTTGTTGTTGGCTAATCATTTTGGTGTCTTGGCCATTGACAATCAATATCTCTCCTCCTGTTGGATCAGTAACACAGACGAGATAGAACAGGTTGCATGCATCAACTTTAGGATAAAGCTACTTGGCTCTCAGGTTAATTCTTATGGCCTACGTTTTAGTTCTCTTGGCCCGAGTTGAGCAGTTGGGGTTCCAAAGACTTAATAACATGTATTAATTGTTCTTGTTTTAGCCACAGTGTTCATGATGCTGGTTCATTGCAGTTTCTTGAGTCTTAAGTGATCCCGTGGAGTCAGTTTCTTGTCAGATGTTTGCCATGATGATATAACAACAAAAAAAAAAAGGTCAAGAAGATCTCATGTTGCAATGGACTGTGGAAAAGACTGTACAATGCCTGAGCGGTGAAGACCTGGATCTTTCCCCTTCCATGAATTGTGCAGTCTCTCCCAAGTGTGAAAGTGACCAAAGAAGTGGGGATGGAGGTGGGGGATGGGCTGTGAGGCTGAGTATAGCAACAGACAGTGGCCAGACCAAATGTTATAATAGAACTCTGACCCACCAACCATGGTGGCATCTATTCCAGTAAGCCAAACCACACCCGGCCTAGAATGGTCAGTGATTGCCAGCTTCCCTCTTTTTATACCCTGCTTTCAGCTCAGGACCAGCAGAAAAAGCCAGATATGTTCCTGAAGCCAGTCACATAAGACGTCCCATTTCTAGTGAGTCCTCCAGCTTCCCTATGCCAACAACTTGCAATCAAAATATATCTAAAGCCTCCCCTCACACATTTTTTAAACTATCAAGCTTTCCCACTCCCCTGCCTTCTTTGGTTCTGTGAAATGCAGTTCATAGTAGCTGACTCCCTTGCATAGAAAGTGCTGAATAGCTGAATAAATGTCATCTGTTTGTTCTTTAGATGGTTTTTATTGATGCTATAGATCTTAGCCATTATCCCTGGTAACTGAATCAAATATTTTAAGTGTTACTTAAGACAGTGGTTATCAAAATGTTAGTGAATGTCAGAATCACCTGGAAGGGTTATGAAGCCGTAGATGGCTGGGCCTTACCCCCGGAGTTTCTAATTCAGTAGATCTTGGGTGGGGCCAAGGATGTGCCCTCTAGTTCTCAGGTGATGCTAATGTTGCTGGTCAGCTGACAACAATTTTGAGAAATGTTGCCTTAAACTGCCAATATGATTTAGTAACAGCAATAATACCTGAATTTATGTGGTATTCTTGCTCACTGAGACAATTGTGTAAAATCTATGGGCCCAAAGTCATATTTTAAAGCATGACCTTCTTTGGAAACATACACCTTGAGTTGGAGTTATGAGGTTATAAGAGGGAGTGAAATGAATTTGATCAGAGTTGGAGGGAAGTGTCTTCACCTTGTCCATAATTATGATTTGTTTTGTCCTTCCAGGGTAATTAGCCATACGTCAGCAATGAGAACTAGGAGTTTTGGTACTTACTCATTCATGATGTAGGGATGAAAAGACAAGCTGTTACCAAATAAAAAAAGGTGAAAAGAAAATTATTGGGGTTATGAGCGCTCTTTGCCACAGAAAGATTAATAGGTTAGCAGTGGTATCTGGCCATTAATTGATGACTCCCTTAGTACATTCCACTGTCATCTGAGTGGAAATGGTGATGCAGAAAGCTGAGATTGGGAGAAGGTTACAGATGCAGTTCCTTCCAGGGCAGCAAGGAAGACACAAAACAACACAAGAATCGAGGGATTGGCATTAAGAATCGAGGGACATTAAGAATCGAGGGGTTGGCAAATGAGTTCCATTTTGGAAGCCCATGGTCTTATTGATGCATACAGATCGTGGCTGGCCTGTGACTGTCACACCCCCCCCCCCCCGCCCCCCGCTCCACCAGTATTCCCCTTCTCTCCTACCAGCATTAGTTTTCCTGCTTGGTTTGATCCCCACAGCCTGTTAAATACATCAGCAGTCCCAATAACCAGATGGCGCTCTTTGTTTTCAACTTTATTTTGCATTCTTGCTTGGATTGTGTGAATTTACAAAATAACCATGATAAATCTCAGCATAAATTGGACAGGTTCCTGTGTAATCTGCCTTTCTCAGTTAAGATTTCCCCCACAGTAAAAAGAACCGTCAAGTACTTCCTTCTTTGTGCATTCGACACTGGAGAGCATTTATCGCCAGTGCACTGAGAAAACAGTTTTTATAATAGCCAGTGTTGGTCTTCGCTTTTGCAAATTTGAAAAACAGAACTGAATTAAAAAAAACAAAACAAAAACAAATGCAGTAGTGAGTAAGGGGTAAAAACTGATCTAAAGGGGACTATTTAAAAAACTGGATTGTTTAGCTAAGTAACAGGGCCGATTCGAGGTTGCATAAAAGGGTCTACCTTGTGGTCAGTCATTACCACCTAATAATTTTTTATGAATGACATCTGGGAGAATGAAGAATGAAACCAATTACAATTTCTAATGGAACATTTGATCTAGTCAATGATTCTGAGGCACCAAATGCCTTCAGGAAGCTTTCTTCTCAGCTGGAACCTAATTTTACTGGAGCCATTTTACTCTGTATGATAATGCAGCTGTCCTTTGTGGCTTCTCTGAGGTCAAAAAGGCATCACTGTGTGCTGTTTAGGAGTACGTTTCTTTCTAAATAAGATCTGACTGGGTCATTACCCAGAAGCAATAATTGGGCCATCAGGGACAAGATGAGCTCAAAATGAAAGAATTATTCACTGGCTAAAGATGATAAGCCGCTAAGGCAAAATCAGCAAAGACCACAGATTATGTCATCAGAATTAGGCCTTTCTCTTGCTTATTTACGTGGAAGAAGGAATTGACCGTATAAGGCTTGTTTAATAACTATTTTAGGTGGCAGTTCTAACCAAAGTTGGTTATTGCTACCCATCCCCAAAAAAGACAGAAAATAAAATTTCAATTATTGTAAGCCACCCGACAGTTGAGGAGAAAATATTATGTATATTTAGAGAGAAAACAATATTGTTTATGCAAATGCTATCTAAACATGGCTATGAAGGAATTGGGCTACTTTCAATAAATTTTTTAAAAGTGTTTCCTATTTTTAAAATTAATAATTCAATTTAACATATAAGACATTATTATGAGCAATAATTTCTATACATGTAACTGTAGTAAAGTAAATGCTTTGTAAATAGGCATTCTATATAAATGATACAGAAATATTTTCATTGCCCAGAAACAAATATCTATGATCTCACTTGCATTGTTTTTATTTTTTATTATAAATCTGAAAATAGGGGATCAGTGTGTTTTGCAGTTCAATTGTTAAGCTGCCAAAAATAAAATAATAAAACTTCATCTTTAATTGCAGCCCTCTAAAGAATTAGTTGCTTTCTTTCTTGGTTTTCTTGAACAGAAAAAGTACTTCTTATGAATAGAAAACAATAAAAATAATAACTCTGTACTTACATGTTTTCATATTTATTTTTATTTAGAGAATTTTATTAAAAGTATTTTCATACATAGTATGTATCTAGCTTTCTGTTAACAAACCTATATTAAATATAACACAATGTGAACAGTATTTTCTCAGTTCAGTATTCAAAGGTATGCTTGTAAAGCATACCTTATTCATGAATCCTTGTGGGTGTTACTCCTAAGTATATGGTAAGACTATACCTCTAGATTTTGTGCATTCATATTCAGGCAATATAATTGTGGTCTTCCATTTAGTTTGAAAATTCATTGTTTGCAATCTATAGTGGATTTTTTGTAATCTATAACAACACTGTGGTTAGAACTCACAAAAGCCTATTTAAATCCATGATTTAAGTGAGATAGTGACTCAAGTGAACCACCGTTGAGAAAGAGGGCTTAGTTACGGCTTATAAACCTTTTGTAGGATGGTCAACTGTCCCATTTTGTCCAGGACTGAGGAATTTTCCAGGAACACAAGGCTTTTATGCTAAAACCAGGACCACCCCAGGACTACACGACTTCTGATGGCTATGCTGGAAAGAGCACCCCTATCCTGAATTCCAACCAGGAACAACACTGGGCCATTTCTACTATGGAAAAAGCATAAGAATAGTAAGGAAAGGATGTTAGATTGTACTGTAAGTATGAAGGGAAGCAGTTGGAAAGTATTCAGCTGTGTGTGCCATGATTTGACTTGTGATTTAATAGGATCCCTCTGGCTGCAGGTACAGGGCAGATTGTAATAAGGAAAAAGCTGAAACTGTATTGCCATTTGAGGGTCTTTGTAGAAGTTCAAGGGTCATTATAGGGTGGTAGTAGTGGATTTAGTAGAATGGAGTTGGATTGTAACATATTTTGAGTAGTATAGAACCAATAGGATTTATGCATGGATATAATGCAGGCTATGAGAAAAAGAAAAAAAAAACCCCAACAAGAATTGTTACAAAGTTTTTGCCCTGAACAATTGAGTAATTGTATTGCCTTTTACTTAGATAGTAAATGCTAAGAGAAGAACTGATATGGGGGAAAAAATCAAGAGTTTGTTTTGGGTGAAAGTTTGATATGTTTATTAGACATTCAGATAAAGATTGGGTAGGCTATTGCCCCAAAAGTCTAGAGTTTAGGGAAAATACTTGGCAAGAATTTAGAGATGTAAATCAAATGGTTATTGATGTTTGTATTGATGGTATTTAGGATCATGGGACAGCCTGGGTTCATCTGAAGAATGGAGGAAAAAGTTAAGGACTAAATCCAAGGAACATTAAGAGGTTAGAAAAGAGGAGAAAGAGTTGACACAGGAGTCTGAAAAGGAGAAGCCGGTGAGGCAGAAGGAAACCAGGGTAATTTAATGTCATGACATCAAAGGAAGAAAGAATCTCAAGAAGGAAGGAACAATTACAGATGTCAAATGCTGTTAAAATTTCAAGTAAGATGAGAATTAATGATTTTAATTGGATTTGGTAATATGTAGACTCTTATGAGAGTGATTTTCCTGTAGTCTTGGGGATAAATGCATGACTGGTGTGGGTCTGAGGGGGGAGAATGTTGGTGAATAAATGGACCTACACAGTGTGATCTGATGACGGAAGTTACCACCACATAAATTGCATTGAACGTGGTAGCATTTAATGTTTTTAACAGCTGGGCTATCCTTAAGTATTTTGCATACTTGTGAGTTTTGACGCATTCTTCATAAAATCATGCCTAATTCTAATTGGCGCTTTTTCTAAAGAGGTAGGCATCTGTTTTGTGGCTAGTCTGTGGCTACCATTATATAGCTGTAATGACATGACACACCCATACCTCTTGCCAAGATAATCCAGGTAAAATAAATCATAGGCTTTTCATAAAAAGCTTATACACTATGAGATCCAGATCATTATTGTTAACAGATCATTAGTCTTGGCCTGACATATCAATAGAGAATGGAAAACCAGCTTTCACTCCTTTTTTAGAAAGATGATGACATCTTGGTCTTAGATTATAGTCATAATAGTAATAACAGTAATGATAGTTATGTTAGTACGTAACATTTCACTGTACTGAAGTTGCTTAATACAAGATCACAAATGAGGACACCTTTTTTTCCTTTCTTTGTCAGCACTGGATTTCAGTGTGAACAGTTGCAGTGTGAAGTACCGAGGATGCACAGCACATAGTGCTGAGGGTTAGGTGTTAATAGAAAAAAAAAAAATTAAGATCAATCCTGAACTGGCTTTGGCATAGACTGATTCAGGTTCAGACATAGGCTAGAATAACAAATTGGCCAAGGTTAAATTTTGCTTTAGATTTCAACTCAATCTGCAAGTAAGCAAAGCAAGGGACAGACAAGAAGGCAAGGTGATAAAAGGACGGGTGCTCTTCCGGAATGCGATCCTTGTTCTTTCTTGTTCTTCACAGAAGCAAGCCCAGTTTCCATGGCCTCAGTGCTAGCATGTAGTGAGGAATATCAGCTCGTAAGAACCCAGAGTTCCAGACTTGCTGCTTTTTCTTATATTAGACTGGGCAAGAATCATTCTTAGAAGTAAAACTTCAATTAGCCTTTAGGAAAAAACAAGTTTGGGCATTAGACAGGAGGATGACAATCTGCTAGGTCTTATTTTGTGTCAAGAATTTATTTATTTTTCTTTCTTTTTTTTCTTTTAATTTTTTATTTAATTCAATTAGTCAACATAGGGTACAATTAGTTTTTGATGCAGTATTCATTGATTCATGAGTTGTGTATAACACCCAGTGCTCATCACATCAGAATTTATGCGCTAAAACCAATAAACACCAGTCATCTAGGGAGAGGGTTTCTTGCTCAAATGCAAATTCTGATTCAGTTAATTCTCCAAGAGGAGGTGGGTGCTGCTCGTCAGAGTATGGACTTTTAGGAGTGAGAAGCTCAATAATTATCATGGTGAATTAGAGTAAGATGGGAAAGACAGGTGTAGGACAAATTGTGGAGGGTCCTGAAGATCAGATTGAGGAGTCAGATTTTTAAATGTAGGCGGTGGAGCACCCATTGATGATTTAGATGAACTGCCATGAAATAAATCATCATTTTAGGACTAATCCTAAGATACACAGCAAAGAGATCCAGCAAGATAGGACAGATTCCTGAGAAGTTGAAAAGATTTGATGGGATTTGGAGATACTTAAAATATGTTTGAAGCAAAGAAGATAGTAAAAATCCCGAAACTGTGAGACAAGATGAAGAGAAAAATACTTGCATTACAAAAATTGTTAAGTGAAGAATGTTGGTGGATGGTGAGAAATGAACACTGCCCCATTATACCTAGAGATATGCTAATATCATTAATAATATTGGCAGAAAATAAAGGAAAATCCAGCCGTTAGCTGGGAGCTAATAAATATGTGCATATCAAAAGCAGGTGAAAAGTTTGGGAGAAAAAATTAAATGTTAAATTTTTGAAAGGGTACTATTATGAGCTGCAGAGTGAAGGAATAAAGGAAATGAATAGAAATGAGAAGGTATATTCAGAAATAGATATGAAAGTTCTAGAGCAACATATAAACATTGCAGCATAGAGAGCAAACAAGCTTCAATTTGAGGTCTTATTCATAAAACATCAGCTAGAATGTGTCATTCAAGCTACTTACATAATTACAGTCCAACACTTCTGCTGCCTTTGCTGTTTATCTGTCTTAGTTTATTACTGCAACCTAAGACTGGCACTTTAGGTGATTCATTAAGTGTGTGTGTGTGTGTGTGTGTGTGTGTGTGTTATTCTTTTTAAATTAAAGATGCCTTACCCACATTTAATTCTAAGAAGATTTTGATTATGAAGTGGCTTTAAGGAGTGTTATGATGCTAGACAAAGGCTTGAGCTCTTAGAATATGCTTTTGTTCCTTGTATTGAATCCTGCTGTGACAGGAACTTCTTGTCTACCAACATCTATCGCTTTCTTTTTTCCATGGCCTTGCACTTTTATTTACATAAATGCCAGTTACAGACTAATTTCCTCACCTTCTCTCATGGCTAGATACAGTCATTTTGGCCAACGTGATATGAGTAGAAGTGATTTATGAAACATTTTTTAAAGAGGAATAAGGTTGTGCCCTCTTCCTGCAGTTTCCTTCTGTATCTGCTTATTGAAACACAGACATGGTGGAAAAGCAGCTTGGACTCTGAAGACCATGAGCTTGATGCAGTGGGAAGGCAGAGTGATGAGATGCTGTGAGCCTAGTTTCCTATATCCATGAGTTGTCAATCACCCACACACTCAGACTCTTTTAGGAAAGAAATACATTGCATTCTTGTGTATTTGGGGCTTTGTGACAGCAACAACCAAACCTGCATTCTAATGAGTACAAGGAACTTTGAGAAAGGTCAAAAGCTAGTGTACTTCCAGACTCTCCTTGCCAAGCAGGGGCCCTCTCATGTGTCACTGGGTGTTAAGTGTTAGAGAATTCTTCCCCCTTGACCTGTGTCCCTAACCTTTCTGCACCTTTTCATCCATCCCTCTCAGTTCTGGAAAACTGAATATGGCTTTCTCCCCAAAGCCCAGTCCTTCACAAATACCCTCAACCTGGTCCCTTCTTAATTCTTGATTCATTAAATGGCGTAACCTGGTCATTATCTCCTTGTTGTCAGTGCCTTTCATTCCTGCTTTCAACTAGTTTCTTTTTTCCAACGACGTATAGCTCTCCTTAAACCAGGAAATGAAATACTCAGTTGAGTATGTTGTGGTTCCATATCTTCATTTCCTTTTATGTCAGATGACTTAAATGATAGGGCCATGTACACGGTCTTCAAATATTGCCATACAAAAACTCTCTCATTGTAACTATGGTTCTTTAAACTGCCTTTTTAAAAGGTCATCCATTGTTTTTTCCCCGATTATTAAAGTAATAAATTCTAATTTAAAAAAAATCAGAAAGTGTAAAGGACAGTGACGTAATCCCTAATCTACTATCTAGGGTATGTGAACATATAATAAATGTAAATATTATAGAATATTTATTTTATTATAGTTATTAGGATATTTGCCAAATATTATTTATGTTAGTTATATGATATTTGTTATATGTCCTTATATTTACAATATTTGGTATATATTCTATATTGGACTATATATGATATTTGATGTAAGTATTATTAAGATGTATGCCAAATGTTATTTATAATACAAAGTTCCATATTGTGTATTAAAAATAATGTGGGTGTGCATACTAGTATTTGTAATTACATCTTTATATTTTACATAATCATGTTACATATGCCTTGTTGTATTCTGCCTATTTATTTATTTATTTTTCTTTAATTTTTTAAAGATTTATTTCAGAGAGAGGGAGAGTGCATGAGCAGAGGGAGGGACAGAGAGAGAGAAGCAAAGCAGACTCTCTGCTGAGTGTGGAGCCCAACTCAGGGCTCGACCCCAGGACCCTGAGATCATGACCTGAGCCAAAACCAAGAGATGGATGCCCAACCAACTCAGTCACCTAGGCACCTTGTGTTCTACTTTTTAGATAAATAATACAGTTTGGACACCTTTCCTCACCAACAAATGGATTGTGTTAACACCTGGAGAATATTGTATTAAATAGATAAGCATAATTTATTTTTATAATTAGTCCTTTAAACATCTGTACCCTTATAGTTGAACATTTGAACTGCTTTCAGTTTTTCCCATTATAGACGCCGTTAAAATATTTATCTCTATGTGCCATGCTTGCTTTCCCTTTTTTGTTCTCATTGATGTTGGTTTCTTCCCCATGAAAAGTATTTTCCTCTGCAGTCTTCCATATTCAGTTTAAGCAGAATAAGATGCAAATCTGATTTCGCTTCTCTATCAAACCTGCTCATTTTCCTCTCTTCATTGGTATCTGTCTATCACAATTTATGTAGCCATTTCCCCATGCGTTTTGATACTTAATTATATATGGTCTTCAATTAATCATGATTGTATGCATGTTAATAGTGAGATTTGTTAGGCAAGGGATAGGCTTCTCTAACTTCTGATTGACTCAGCATCATTACTTCCTGAAAAGCTGCATTTTCTGTTTGAAAAACTTCGTGTCTCACTTGTAAGTGGTGTGTGTGTGTGTGTGTTAGAGAGAGAGAGAGAGAGAGAGAGAGAGAGAAATGGGTGGTGGGAGGGGAAGGGGCTAGATAGAGAGGTTAGAAGTTTTGTTGTACTTTATTTTGTATTTAAGCCTATCACTGTGCCCAGTCCCCAAAGTACTAGTCTTTGCCAAGGATCCCTTGTCAGATTAAGTTTTGTCAGCTCAGTTGACATTTGAACAAGAGCATCCTGTGTGTGTCTCTGATGGAGTCATGGGGTTCCACAGGTGAGCAGGGAGACAGGAGGACAAAAATGGAGCCAGGAGCAGCAAGGAAAGGAACTGGGAGTCTGGACCCAGAAATGCATCAGAAGAGACAAAGCCTGGGTGGCTCGGTGGGTTAGAGCCTCTCCCTTCGGCTCGGGTCATGATCCCAGGGTCCTGGGATGGAGCCCCACATTGGGCTCTCTGCTCTGCAGGGAGCCTGCTTCCACCTCTCTCTCTGCCTGCCTCTCTGCCTACTTGTGATTTATCTCTGTCAAATAAATAAAATATTAAAAAAAAAAGAAGAGACAAAGGAGTGGAGTGAAGTTACTTAGGATTAAGTCTGCATTTAGAGCCTAAAAACCAGATCTTTCTTTATACATAACTCTGGTTAGCAGTTGGAGGTATAGAGTGGGTCTGGATTTTGGTTCTGGTCCCATCTAGGCCACTAGAAGGCCACATACTAATTCTTTATCTATCTTTTATAGGCCTCAGTTTATAAAGTCAGAGGTCATATTTACTATCTTGACTATATTGGTGTAGCCTTAGTCTCCGATTATATAACAAATGTACTACAAGAACTATGCTGTGCAAATCTGTGGCAGATTTCGTTTTCTAAAGATGTCTGTGTAGCATCTCCTCTCCCCTTGTCCATGAATCTGGATAAGCTTCTGACTTCTTCAACCACTACTGTATGGTGAATATAATGCTAGGAGACTTCCACGGCTGGGCCATTCTGTTTGCCTTGTTTTCTGGAACACACTTATGAGAGCCCTGTGCTACTGTGTAGGAACTGCAGCTACCCTGAAGCTATTATGTTTTGATGATGCACTGATCGCATCAAGAGGCCAGGTGTAGGTACTGAGTGAAGATGCCTCCAAATGACTACAGCCCCTACCCTGCTTCGGCCATTCTAGAATGTCTTCTTAGCTGAGACCCCAGACATCATGAAGCACAGAGGCAAGCCATGTTCACTGTACCCTGTATGGATTCTTGACCCATGAAATCTTTAACCATGATGAAATGCTTGTTTATGATCTCAAGTTTGGGATGGTTTGTTATACAGCAAGTAAGACCAGAACAAAATCTAAGATAAGACAGTCATTCTCATCATGACCGACTGGCTTAGGGAAACATATTAGTATCATTTGGTTTAATCTCTGACAAAAAGGAAAGGTGAATGAGTTGGAGGCTACAGTAAGGAAGTAACAGATTTGGTATCCATGCTTTTTTCAAAAGTGATGTCTCAGGACCCAGAACATATGTGGACACTTAGTCTATAACAAATTAGAGACCCCTTTCCCTAGCATCAGCTGGGATTACGAAACTCACCAAGACACTCTGGCCTTGGTCTTTAACAATGAACCTTGGAAAGGTGCAGGCTGCCTCAATCCCCAAGTGCTCTCCTTGTGTCTCTGCCAGACCGAACATCGTGAGCCAGCACACACAAACTGTCGCCCTGATCCAGAGCAGCTGTCTAATTACAATTTTGTTATTATTAATTACAGAGTAGAAAATCATTTGTAATTAGCTCAGCCTAAATCATAGTTTAAACAGCCAAAAATTACATTACAAACTAAAGTGTAATTAAAGCACTACACTAAAGTGTTTATTTAAACCCAGTTTAGTTACTGCAAATTTTTCAATCAGCTTCTCAGGCTCATACATAGATTTAATTAGTCTCCAGTACTGACAGTTTAGTGCGTTTATTCATTAAGCATCAATATTGCCGAACAAATGTAAATAAAATATAGACAGAGATGCTTTAAAGGGGCAGTCACGAAACATCTGGGAGAGATAATGAGGCTGGGAAAGACATGAATGTTAATCAGTCTCCCAAGCTGCGGGAGGAGCACTGGCTCCGGGAAGCCTGGCGTCTCCTTACTGAGAGAATCTGGAGAGTAGGTTTGCGCTGCAGGTTGCCTGGAATGGGGCTGTGGGGTGGGGCAGGAGGCAGTTTCATTCAATTCTTACCATCACTCTAGGCTAGATCTCAGGCGCCATTCACCAGAATTCTGGATGGAGAGCAAAGAGAACATCCATCCTGCTCTGCCAACCCCTCTGGGTCTATGTATCTTCTTAAGAAACGGAAGAGCTTATAAAGGGATTTTCAGGATGAAGTAGCTTCTTTCTTGAAGGGTTTAGAGAGAAAGTGGTCTCTATGATAATATCATGTGCATTCCAAGGAGTAAATTTTCTATTTAAGGACTGTTTGGAAAACCACCCTTTGCCACACATGCTTCTAAATGAGTTCTAGATTCTTGAAAGTACTCTTCAGGGGAGCTCTCCACATTCGTCAATAGGACTGCTTCTTCTCAACATATTCTTGGTAGCGCCTTTGAACGCTTTCAGAATCACCCTCATCATTTTTGCCTGGATTGCGTCCATAGCCTCCCAAGCAACAACCCCTGCCCCCCGCCCACTGCCCTGCCATTTTCCAGTCTTGTTTCTGCCCCCATCATTTTTTATCTTTTTTCATCCTACTAACAGAATTCTTTCTCTAAAATGGAAGCCACTCTAGAATGGCTATACTCTATTTATTTCTCTATTTCTCTAGAATGGAATTTTAATTATTTCTCTAGAATGGAATCCACTCTAGAATGGAGCCAGGCATTCCTCTACCTGCAGCTTTAGGGTAGCATCTCATTCCTGTCAGCTTCAGGAGCTAAAACTTCTCACATGAGGCCCTCTGCAAACTGGCCAGCTTCTGCTTCTCTGTCATTATCTCAGTGCTCTGTCCTGTGCCCTAATTCTTTATTCCCTAAAATCATCAGGCCATCTTTCAGCTACCTGCCTTTTATACACTTGGTATCCCAGTGTGCAAGCTGGCCCCCTTGCCTTGGCTTGGGCAAGTCCAGTGCATCATTCAAAATTGAGCTCTGGCAATATCTTGTTCTGTTCTTCCCCGTAAGTGGCTACCTGTCCCCAGCAGATACACGATATTTCCATGCTGTTATCGCTTTTATATCACTAATACCATATATGGTAATCATCCAGGCCTGCTGAGAGCAGTAAAACATGACCTCTTTGGATTAAAGAAGGCAGCCATACATAATGACTATAGTAAGTCATTATTCCTTGTTCATTTCAGAGTCCCCAACAACATCCACGGTGCTCTTCGCATCCCAGGTACCATGTGAAATACATGATGCGTGAAACATGGCACTATTATTTTGGGTATTCTTTGTGTTTACTGACCTTTACTTTTTTTGTAATAAATTATAATTTTGTAAATAGTCACAAGTTATTTGAAGAGAAAGAATAAATGACAATGGTAATAATTGTGTCAAATGATTTTTGGTAAAACAAATCATAACATGATTAAAAGTATGTTTTATAGAATAAAGTAGATGTGGATTAATTATTTCTAAAAAATCTCTCAAATATAATAACATTGTTGGAATAAGGATAATGCCAATTTGGTTGCTTTTTAAATACCTACAAAATGATTTTTATTATTATCTTGTGACATTTTAGTCATAGCTAAATATTAGTATTTTGAGAAATTTTCCTTGATAAGCAAATAACAACAGTGGTCAAAAAACACGCCGTAGAATCACATATTCTTCAATGGATACCAGTTTTACCCTTACCAGCTCTGTGAGGTTGGGGCAGTTCATTTAACCACTGTGTGATTCAGTTTCCTCATTTGTAAAATGGACATTATAATAATACCTGCTTCATAGGCTGTGGTGAAAATTAAAACAGTTAATGCATGTAAGTCTTTTAGGATAATGCCTAGCATATAGTAGTGGTACATTATAGTTTGCAAGTTTTACTCTTATATTACTAACATTTTTTGCTTTCCTAACTGAGATGTCAAGTTCTGTGTGGAAGCTCAGCATAGCTTCAATAAATCATTGATATCTGGCACATTTTATTGCAACAGAGTTAAAATAGTGGATCTTACCTTAGATGTTGATATTTGTCTTAATTATTTTGATCCTTGTTTGTGTTGATGGTATTCATTTTTTAGATGAGACTTAGTGATACATCCAGAGTATACTTGAAAGTTCCTAGTAGAATATGTACAATTTATCTTCAGAATTTAAGAATAAATGGGGAGACCCATATAAAACCATTTAAGACCAGTGAAAGGATCTAGATTTGAGTTGCAAATTGTTGGGTTATGTCTCTTTGAAAATAAACAGTCTACAAAAGCATTGGAATTCTTGGTGTGCAATTAGGAGATAGTCAGATTTTGAGGACTTTCATGAATATGTTTCATAAGAAAAGAAAGAGCTGGCCTTGTCTCCAGCCATTTATGCTTTCCTTTGTTGCCACTTAATATCCATTTACAGAACAACTTCTAGTACCAGGTACCAATCTAATTCTGGGAAAGAATTTATTCTACTTAAGTTAAAGCTGATACCCAATCTATTTAAAAAACCCTATAGAACTGCTCTTTTCAGACTAAGGTTTTGGTATTACGTCACTGCTTTAGATTGAGGGCTGTCCTCATAAACAATTCAGTGAGACTTGTCACTCTGTTTGTTGTAGGAGTGATTTGTTCATGACACAACTCAAGATCTTTCTTAGAAGAATCCATGAGAGAAATTTCTTTTTGTGTTTTCTCATTTGTTCAGAACTGGTTTTGATTCCTTCTTTGTATAGTTACCTAAAAAATCCAGAGTCAAATTCACGATCATCTTCCAGCAAACAAATGTCCTTTTGCAATGTGTAGTTTGCATATTTATTACTTATCTCTCACTTTCAATTTCCCTTTTAAAGCCTTGTCTACCTACTTCAATATATTAGTATAGAAAATATATATTATTGAACATGATACTTTGTATTTATGAATCTACCTTTATTTGTTTTAGAATAAGGCAGGAATAAATGAAAAAGATGGAGGAAGGAAAGTGGGAAAAAGAAAAAGAAAGAGAGAAAGAAAGAAAGAAAAAAAAAGGAAGAAAAAGAGAGAGAAAGAGAGGAAGGAAGGAAGAAAGAAATATGGAAAAGGGAAATTTTGCAGCTCCTCTAAGTTATTCCAAATGTAGAGTACCATATGGTGAGATTTCTTATATGGTATCATATTTATGTCTCTTATATGGGAAAGCATATACATTATATCCATAACAATATAACAATGTATAACAATGACTAATACCTATATCTGCACATGTGTGAACTCCTTCACCCAATTTTCACTTTCAGAAATGTTTGCGGAACATTCTGTATTATCACGAAGAGTCATTCACTTGGGTGATAAGATGTATATATGAAACATGTTGAGAATCCCAAAGCTGTATAGATGCCAGTAACTCAGAATAACATTTTTATCATGAAAATAAAACTATGTGATGTGTGCTATTCTTCGCACAGGACGGTGTTCATTAAAAAGCAAAATCTCTTCTGACTTACAGTATGGGTGCCCAAAACATGGGGACACCATGCAAGATTGTTGAATTTATTATTTAAATTCCTCCTCCTTTTTGGTTTTCCCTTCCTTTTATTTTATTTGAAATGAATTCGGAGCTCGTTAGAAAAGCCTGTAGCAGCTTTCAGCAAATTGCTCGCTTCCATCAAAGTTCTTCACACCCTGACAGCAAATTGTTTGAAGTTTTCAAGGTTATAAAAAAGTTGATCTTTAAGGAAAAAAATGTTTTCTTTGGAATATTCTTTTGCATTTTTCTTTATATTGTACATTTAAAGTGGAGAATGAAAATTTAGGGGATACATATCCTATTGTCATAATGTGAACTGAGAATACAAAATTGAAGTTGGTAAGTGGTCTGCAATTTTATCGTAGGAATTGGGGAAGGAGGTAGTCTAATATGTTAAAAACCTTTGCCTTCGGGGCATCTGACTTGATTTCAGCTCTGGCAATAGTATCAGCATTGTGGGATCAAGCTTTGGGTCAGGCTCTGTGCTGAGCGTGGAGCCTGTTTAAGATCTTTTTTCTCCCTCTCCTGCTGCCCCTTCCCCTACTTGCTCTCTTTCTTTCTCTTTCTCTCTCTCTCTTTTTTTTTTAAGGTGCTTGCTCCTGGAAATATCTCTCCTTTCTTTCCCTAAAATTCCTCAGAGAATAAAAATCATCATGCCATAATGGGATAAAAAGTTTATTATATAAACATCTTAAGGGAAAAATATGTTTTTCTTAAATTGATGCTAATATAAACAAGGTAAATATCTTCCAGCTCCAGGATCACAGTTGGGCCTGAACTCTGAGAAACCATGACCTCCGAGTATAAATCTGAGTTACATTCCAATGCCTGATGGTGGAAGCTTGTGGTGCTTTTTCCTTGTACTTTTGCTAAGACATCATGGAGAGAAAACCCTAAGTCTATAGGCGCTCTAATGGGAAAGAGAGAACAGAGACTGACATGTAGGGAACCACCCTCAGAATGTATGATCACTCTGGGATTGACTGAAAAGAACTCATCAAATTCAGTCTGATAGTTTTAGAATTGGACTTAAATTGGGACCAGGAATCTGGAAAGAAGAATTACATCAAAGCTGAGATTTCCCACCACCACTGCTAAGAGATCTGAGTTTCTTCTTTGAGTCGCTGAAGTGGGATATGCCCTTAAAAGAACACATGCTGGAGGGGCGACTGGGGGGCTTAATCTTAAGTGACTGCCTTCAGCTCAGGTCACCTTCTCAGGGTCCTAGGATTCAGCCCCAGACTCCCGAGCAGGGAGACTGCTTCTGTCTCTCCCCTGCCCCTACCCATGCTCTCTCTCACTCTCTCTTTCTCTTTCAAATAAATAAAATCTTAAAACAAAACACATGCTGGAGCAGTTATCACTGGAACAATTCCTGATCCCTCCGTTCCTGGAGATATAGTGCCATTGGGCTGATCCTTTCAAAATACAGGTCTGTTCATATCACTTCTCTACTTGGAAGACCTTAATGGATAAGGTTCTTCCTCTTAGTATACCTGGTTTTCTGATTATACTCAATTACTTTCAGAGCTGATGGCCCATTTGGTAGGGGACTGTCCTCCTAACCTGCTTGTCTTTCTCTTTCTTTCTCATTAAGGGCTTTATCCTCAACCGTTCGCCAAGATCCTGCTGCAGTATCTGTGAACCACCAAAAATGAGTGTTCTCAGTGGCCTGACTTAAAGCATTCATTTGGGCTTATGGCCAGCAACGCCCCCCACTCCCCAGCCCAATGTCTATTTGACTTTGGATTCCCAGCATGATGCTCTCTTCTCATGTCACCTTCCTTATGGTGTACAGCTCTGCTTATATGCTCTCAGATCCTTTCCTCACCATTTCTCCACTCTGTTCTGTATTACATGGGCTGGCCAATTCTAACTAGATTTCCCAGGTTCTGTGGTCCACTGACTTTCATCTGAGATCAGCTAACGTGAGACAGAGTTGGGATATTAGAGGACAGGAGTAGCTAGGGTATTATGCCTCTCTCACTCTGCTCAAGGTGGCTGTCACCCCGTCTGTGATCAAAGCTCTCCTTGGGGAGCTCTCGTTTATGGTTCCAGGACCCCCCCAGGTGGCCTCAACTCATCAGCTCAGGTCACCACATTTCCTTTTGTCCCTCCAGCCCTAGGAGGTGGTAAGGGGTTGCTGCTGTTGCGCCGCTGTCCCTTGCTTACCATAAGGCTTTCTAGGCCTTCAGCTTTTTGGGAATGGGTCCGCAGTACTATAGTCCTTCTACTCAGATGCTTGCTGGGAGGTGCTCTTTCCCTGAGTGGACTTTCATTGATGTGATAGTCTTCCTTATTCTCCTTCTCCTGGTTGCCCAAACCAAACTTTCCTTAGTGACTAGTTATTTAGAAAGATGACTCTTATGTTTATAATGAAGAGCAAAATAATTCATAAACTTTGCCAGTTGAATGTCTAAAAGTTTGCTTAATGTCATCAGACTGTGTGACATATACCCCAGGCCTACAGGGTGATAAACAAAAGGGGAGGGTGTTTCTGGGCTTGTTGCTGTTGGTGCTGGAAAATCAATCTCCTGTGAGGAAGAGCTCCCAGCAATATAGATTGTTTGATCTACTTCCCATTATGTCAGATTAACTTCAGCGTCTGCAAACAGACGTACTGTATGAATACTGTAGAAGCACTGTTTTCTCTGTTTGCACTTAAAGGCCTAAAGTTACATAGATTTTCGTGATCAAGAAGGCTTACTTCAATAACAAGTCCTTTATTTAACCCTTAAATATTTAATGTCTTCGGTCAATTTTTGCCTTTCTCATTAAAAAAATTAATTCACCCACGGATCACTCCTTTAAGACATAACTCAGTATTTAGAAGGACACTTCCTTTTGGAATATTGGTGTCTACCCATTCTCAGTTCCCTGAAGAGTCATTTCATTTCATTGCCACTTGGAGCAATGGTGATCTCACAGCCGGTTCAGTCAGTGAAACTCCCAGAGTAAAACACATTTCCACGAGACTTCAGCAGAGTGTGCCAGCTGCTGCAGTCCCAGGACAAATTAGGTACAAATCATGTTATCAGTCTCTTCAGGTGAATAGTCAAAGGTTTGGCTAGATTTTCTGTGTGTGTTGATGAGCATTGAGGAGATTACTGGGTGGGGGATCTAGGCATGTTCCAGGTGGTGAGGTGCTGACGAAGAGGGCAGAGGGAAAGGTACTTGGGCAGTTACTCTTCAGAATATTTCACCATGACCATGGACTCCCTGCCATTTCCTGGGTCATACTTTGGTAACCCAGGCATCATGCATTTCATCACTTCCTCATTCAGATGCTTCCCTGCTGGCTCCTTGCCCCACACCATCTTGCTAATGACCTGGGAAGAAGGGCTCATGCTCTTCATGTTCACACACAGTTCTCATATCAGAAACAGTCTTCCTTAGATACTTCATTAGATTTTCTAAGATTTTGCCTGACCGCCCAAAACTGCAGTGCTATAGTCAGAACTTCCATGGCTCTGTGTTCAGGGCTGGTGTTCGCCTGTAATGCAGCCATGCGATGCATCAGGGATGAGGTGCCCAGGGGCACTGGGGTGGCTCAGTCACTGGCTGAATGTCCAACTCTTGGTTTCAGCTCAGGTCATGATCTCAGGGTCATGAGATTGAGTCCCATATTGGCCTCTGTGCTGGGGTGGAGCCCGCTTAGGATTCTCTTTCTCCCCCCATTCACTCTCTCAAAGGAAAAAAAAAAAAAAGGATGCGGTGCCTATACCATACCAGTCATTTAGTATTTTAAGTGTCCCCTTCCCTTGCCAACACATTTAATTAATGAGTTCCTAAACTGTGCCAGACAGTGTGCTGGTGTAATAGTGTAATATGAGACTCTTACCCCCATAGAGAGAAAGCGGTATTCACAAATAAGAAAAATAAAATATGATAGTTGGGGTGCCTGGCTGGTTCAGTCAGTAGAGCATATGACTGTTGATCCTGGGGTTATTGAGTTGAGGCCTCACATTGTGTATGGGACCTACCTAAAAAAAGAGAAAAAAAAAGGATGATGGTTGCTTTGGTAGGGGGAAGGGTATTATATTATTTTGGAAGTACACTGCAGGTGGTTTAAGTAACACAGAAGCTATCCTTGAGTAAGTGACATTCATAATGAGCTCTGAAGGATGAGTAGAAGTTACCCAGAAAATGTTTGTGTCATCTAAAATATGTGTGTTGGGGCTGAGGGCGAGAAGGGGGGCTAGGGGAAGGAAGGGGAGGAAAAATCTTTCTGCAGGGTGAAAAAAAAATGTTTTGAGGTGTTTTAAAGAGTGAGGAGATAAGAAAGATGCCTATTGGGCACCTGGGTGGTTCATTTGGTTAAGTGTCTGCCGTCAGCCTAGGTCACGATCCCAGGGTTCTGGGATCCAAACCCATATCAGACTCCCTGCTCAGTGGAGAGCCTGCTTCTGCCTCTCCCTCTGTGCCTCCTCCCCACTTGTGCTCTTTCTCTCACCTTTCTCTATCTCAAGTAAATAAAATCTTAGCAAAACAAAACAAAAGAAGATGCCTATGACTGTAATCCAGTTAAAACATTGACAATGATCGGGGGTAAATTCTGGTAATCAGAATTGGATTGGAGATGTAGGAAATGGATAGATTCAAAAGATATTTAAGAACTAGAGTCAGTTGTGATTTATCATATATTGTGCAGCTTGAATAGTTTGTTTCAAGTATTTGTTTCATATATATTTACATATATAATAAATTATTAAATATATGATTTATTATATATAGATTAGAAATTTTATATATATATTATATATATTAAATATATATGTTTAATATATATATAAAATTTCTAATCTATATATATATAAAAATTAGAAATAAAATTTCTAATCTGCTTATATATTCTGAACCAAAATGAAGACCCACTGGTCACCAGTGGGACACAACACTTGGAGTTACACCTGTCTTGGAAAAATCTGGGATTTTGATATTTACACTGATTTTCTCAGTTGTATTATAAGCCCCTAAAGGGTATATCATGATGTCTCTCACAGCACCTAGCACAGAGCTGCATATATATTAGGTGCTCAGTACTGTTGTTTGAGGAGCTCAACATGCCTGTGTCAGATTCAGCAACTGAGCAATCTACTCAGTGTCAGCACAAATTCTGACCTATTCCTCCATGAAGGGTTGCTGGATTGTTGCAGATATGTTAGAATGTATTTAGTAGGTAGTGATAAACAATGTGGTGCTTCTGGAATATCTGGAGTCTGATGACCCCTTGACCACCACTGAGTTCATCACACTTCCAGTTCATAAACACATGCGCCCTCAGGCTGTTTGAGAGGCAGAGGGCTTTCATTTAATACGAAGCTGGTATTATTGATTTTTTCTTTCACACATAGTGAGGGTATGATAGCCCAGACCTTATATTTATTAGCCCAACTAATCATTAGTAGTTGTTGAACTTCAGAGAGTTCAGGGCATTGGTTGAGTTTCAGGTACTCAAGTCTGGATGCTCCTCAGAGTGTACATGCCCTAGAGAAAACCCTAAAGGTCTCTTTCTTATTTTTGAACTGTATAAATTCCATTTCTGTTGTTTTTGGTTCCATTGTTAAGTTTCAGTCCAGTTAATTCTAGAGACCTCTTAAACAGAAAGATTCATTTTTTCTTACCATGGGAGGATGCAAAAATATACTAGTTCAAATAGTCTTTGTACAGCAGGGTGTACTAGAAAGGACATGGTCTTGTGGCCAATACCACAATTTGAAGACAAGTTTGGCCACTTACAATATGAATGGAACACATGACTTAGCTTTTTAGCTTTTGTTCCCTTATTTACTGAATAGGAATAAATGTAACCTAATTCACAGGATATTAATATTAAATATGAAACCCAAAGAGTTTTTTTGTTTTTGTTTTTGTTTTTGTTTTTTTAACATAGACTGGCATATAGTAAATGGTAAAAAAAACAAAAACAAAAACAAAAACTAAGTCCACCCTCCTGGTCTATTTCTTCCTTTCTTTATTTGAGAGAGAAAGAGAGAGAGCGAGCCAGCACAAGCAAGCGGAACAGCAGAGGAAGAGGGAGAAGCGGATTCCCCACTGAACAGGGAGTCTGTTGTGGGGCTCAGGCTCAGGACCCCAGCATCATGATCTGGGCCAAAAACAGACGCTTAACTGACTGAGCCACCCAGGTGCCCCCATCGTGGTCTTTTTGATCATCAACTTCTCTAATTAGAGATTGAGCTGAGGTTATAGAATGCTTCTTAGCTACCATATCTTATTTCCAAATAAGCTTTAACCTCCTAAAGAGCCATGTCCATGATGAATTGATTTTGTATTTCCCATAGCCTTATCACAGTCTTGACCTAGGACATACTCAGTAAACTTTTTTGAATAAATTCATGAAATAAACTTATTGAAGAGGTTGTGAAATTTCTTCTCACAATGGGTGTTATAACAAAAAAGTGTGTCCCTGTAAGCATTTTGAGAGAAGCAGCAGGCCTCATTCACTGCTGTATTCCTAGTTTCTGTCTCACAGTAGAGACTCAACAAATATTTGTCACTGAGTGAATAAATAAGTGAGTGAACAAAAATAGTGATCTGTTCCAACCTATAATGATTTTATGATGCACGACCCCAAGTAAAGAGAAAATCTATCATTTATGCAAAGTAGGATATACCTTGGGTAGCCTACAAGAAAAGACATCAAAAAGGAAGAGAAAAATTCAGAGCAAATGGATTGGGATTTGGTTTGAGAAAACCCCTTATGAGGATATTATATCATTTTAAGTAAATTCTAAGACTCAAGGACAGGTTTTTATAAACCAGCAGATTGGGTGTTTTCTATTGAAGTCCCATCAATTTATAATCTTTCAAATTTGGGGGAAGATAATCTCTCTTTATTTGTATCGTTTTTGTTTCTTTCCACTTTTCTGGTTTTGTTTGTTTGTTTGTTTGTTTCAATCTTCCCAAACCCTGACTGCTCAATTTTACCCACACTATATGCTTCCTGGTGTCCTGAAACTTTTTTTTTTTTTAAACTGGTCCTTCATTCAACAATTACCAACATTTCTGAAGCATAGTTGGACACTGGTGATGCACTATCCAGATACGCATAGATTCCTTTTACTTATTCCCTGCACCTGTCCCCTGACTTCTGCCTGCTTCACTTAGAGCTACTTATACCTGTAAACTTCTTCCAAAGGTATCCTTGGGTTACTGGAGCAGCTTCCTCCAGACATAGCTGGACGTATCTGGGAGTTTACAATATTTCACAGACAGCCTGTAAACAAGGACTGACTGATGGTGGATTTGAAAATTGATCTACTCTAGTGGCTTAACAACTCAGTGATATGATTTATGTTCAGATCTTCCTGTGGAATAGGACTGGGTCTGGAGATTACCTGAAATTGTATCATTTCTTGGTTTCTCTCCTTATCCTACTGTACCACTTCCTCACTAATATCTTTTGGGACCATTTTCTTAATAAATCACTTACACAGGTACCCTCATCTCAGGGTCTGCTTTTTAAAAACTTGAGTGAAGATATTGAAACACTACCACAGGCCATGTGTTTCTCTGTAATTCCACCTGAAAATATTCCTCACCAGATATCCATTTGCTAATGAAATTAAGATGAGGGTTCTCCAATTACTTTTGTGGTAATAATTCTGCACGATCCAGAACTTGTTTGTTTCTAACCTGCTCTTAATGAAATCCAGCTTCCTACCCAGTTTTCATTCCAGTTTTCTGTGAACATGTAACAACCCCTATGATCTTGAACTTTCTTTTCTCTCAAGCTCCGAACTTTGACTCCAAATCAATGATGCTGGTTTGGGTTGAAAAGTAAATATTCCTAACTTCAGTCTTCATCTAGTAATTGGACACATTTCCCAGTTAATTCAGGCCTAGGCCTCTACACGGTTTCCTATCCTCTGCGAGCTTGGAATGAGGTCAGGGGAAGTGAAGCTTCGGGTACTCTGCTAGAACAGATTCAAAGGTGGCTGAAACTGCGTCTTGAAAAATAGCACTAGGTTAACAGTCATTGGTTCTAGGTCTCCATAAAATTCTAAATGAAACACCTTTAAAAACAGAAATGTGGAGGAAAAAAAGGAGGAAATTTGCCACACTATTTCAACCAAGAATAACCGTCAGCCTACTGTAGTAGGGATGCCCTTCTTATAATTAAGTCTGTGGACTGGAACTGACAACGCACTGGTGGCTCCTGTTGCACAGTTGCTATCTTGAAAGAGAACAAAGAGATCTTTCAGTTATGTACTCTGTATTCCTAGAATTGAATAGGCAAGATCTGTCATTCATGCTACCTAGAAAAACGGGTGGGTATCTTTCTAAAGCAAAGAAAATACTTTCTACAGGGCTACCAGAATGCCCTCTTTTCTCTAGTGTCTGTACCAACCCCAACATTTTGTAGCAAGTCAAGTAGTTCGTGTGGAAAGGGGAAAGAAAGATTCTTAGAAGTGGGTGGGGACAGAGGGAGGTGGGTATGTTATATTCCACCCACGCCTATTTGTGAAATACTAATAGATAGATGAAAGACAACTGACTAAGAGAAAAGTCAACATTAAGAATTTAGGAAGACAAAGGTATTGCCATAAAAATTTGGTAATGAATAAAGCCAGCTGAGGTAGAATTAAAACTAAACATAAAAAAAATACACATTGTAAATATGGTTTCAATTTCAAAATTTGTCTGAAGAATACACATAATGTATGGAAAAATAATTTGAAACTACAGTTTGATTCTAACTCAACTCCAGGTTTTCTTTTCTTTTTTTTTTAAAGATTTTATTTATTTATTTGACAGACAGAGATCACAAGTAGGCAGAGAGGCAGGCAGAGAGAGGGGGAAAGCAGGCTCCCTGCTGAGCAGAGAGCCTGATGCGGGGCTCAATCCCAGGATCCTGGGATCATGACCTGAGCGGAAGGCAGAGGCTTAACCCACTAAGCCACCCAGGCGCCCCCAGGTTTTATTTTCATACAGATCATGAAATGAAAAGGTTTAGAGACAGAAGTAAAAATTGGTACATCCTTCATTTTATATAAGGAACAATCATTTTTTATTTTGCTAATTAGTTTTATATGGGATAAGATTGTATTTTGAAAACCTTAAAAGTAACCACAAAATAATAAGGATTTATAGATTTGAAATCACTAAAGACAAATGGAAGCAGGAATATAGTAAAAGAGAGGAGAGGAGTGCCTGGCTTGCTCAGTCAGTAGAGCATGTGGCTCTTGATTTTGGGATCATGAGTTCAAGCCCCATGCTGGGTGTAGAGTTTACTTAAATAATAAAAAAAGTGAAAACATTTTAAAGAAAAGTTTTTTAAAATATTGTAAAAAATAATTATAAATAGTTTAAATTATCTTGATGAAAGACAACAATCCAGACATGGCTAACAGCAAATTTTTCTGATGTTAAATTGACATATTTTTGATGGAAAGCATAATTAACCTGGCTATAGTGCATTAAGGAGTGAATTTTCAAAATAAAAGATAATATTTCACAATGGATATGGACACTAGTTATCATGAATATAGCCTCAGTAATTCAAAAGCAAAAATAAAAATACAAAAAGTAATTAATTCTAACATAATGGTGTAGGAGATTTTATTGGAATTAAAAAATGGAATGTTTTTATATCTACACACTCCTCCATACACACACACACACACACACACACACACACACACACACACCTAGCAAGATTACATATTCTTTTTAAGATTCTATAAATATTTCAAAAGTATCATATACTGGGCCCCCAAGACATGTACAGATCTTTAAAAATTTTTAAATTAGCCATAAAAAGAATTTTAAAATAATAAAACACCAAAATGAATCTTTTAAGGTAAAACAAGCATAATGTTAAATAACTATTGGACTAAAAGAAATAAAATTTTCCAATACAGATTTTTTAAAAAAATAATTTAAATTTAAATTCTACACATCAAAAATTATGAGATGTGACCAAAATGGTAAAGAGAGAGCAATGCATAACTTTAAGTATTTATGCTATTTAAAAATAAACATGATAGAAGTGATTAAAACAGTTTAAGAAGTTATTTAAAAAGTGTAATAATCAAAAAAAAGTGTAATAATCTTATCTTTAAAGAAAAGAGAATCTGATAAAACTAGAAATCATTGAATTAGAATACAAAGTTGATTTGATACATCCATATTTTGTTGAGAAAATGTTAAAATGAAAAGCTCCTTGAAAATCTGATTAAGTGGATATGACACATAAAGAAAAAATGAAAAAAGTCTAATAATATAGTCTTTTTATCATTCACATCCCTAAAACACATCTGGTTAGTAATTCAGCTGACAAATAAACTGTCAGAGACACAGTCTTAAATATTGTTGCCTGATCTCCAAAAAAAAGGAAAGAAAACATGTAATTAAATTATTTCAAGTTTTCAAACCAGTTTCTGTAGGAAACAAGCATAGTCTTCTGTCTCCTAGATGCCAGTTAGGGAATAGTAGAGACAGGATTCAGATTTAGGTGTGCTTGATCCTTATACTCAATGTCCTATGAGCTTGCACAGAATATTTTTCATACAGTTCTTGGTTTCCAATTTAGTTAACACAAAGGCATCTTGGAGTATCAACCTGCAGTTATGGGGGACTTTCTCTAGCAGTCTTCTGCAAATGAGCGCAGGGCCTAGATCACAAGGTACAGGAGAAATCATATACTAAGGAGAAATCTAAAGTGGAGAATCTACTGGAAGTTGCAACAATAATAACAATGGAAAGAGGAATGTGTAGGGACAAGTTCCCCTTCCACTAAACTTTGCTGACTATATGGAAGGCGGATTTGCATACTGCCCAAGGTCCAAATATGGATGCTGAAGAAGCAAGCATATCTGGGCTCCTGGTAAAAGGAACTCCACTCAAGAAGGGCTCCCTGAGGTGGAGATAAGACCCCAATGTAGGAGGCTAGTTGGAAAACTAAGGGCTGTTGGAGGTCCCAAGTGGCAGCTGGGTAAGAAGTCTTGTCCTTGCCCAATAGCTGCAGCCAAAATCCCAGCAAAGTATCCTTAAGGAACCTACTTACGGCGCCCCAAGAGAGAAGGAGTTCGCTTTCTAAACCTTCCAACAGATGGTGCTCCAACAGATAACACTAGTTCCAGATCATCATTGCTTTGATCAAGTATATCTCGTCTGCTCTTTTCTCTCCTTTTTCCACTCCAGCCTTAAAGGAGCCAGGGCAGAAGCTGGGAGTGGAAGAGGAGGTAGAGAGAGGAAGAGGAAGAAAGTTGACCATACTACCTTTTCCTTGGGTTTCAGTTTATGGCAGTTAGGACCTAGAAAATGGAAGAAGCTTTGAGTGGGATAAGAGTCTAGAGTTCTGACATTATGTGGATGCAGTTTGCTAATTATTGGAACAAGATAAATCTTATGACTAAAAAGACTTATAAGAAGTTACTTCTGGCCTGAGATTTATGCAAGAGATGGCAAAGCATGAACTCATAGAATAGGATCGAAAGGGCAAAGAAAAAAAAAGAAAGAAAGAAGGTGCAAACTTCCGTTTATAAAATAAGTGATGTGTATGTAATGTACAACATGGGGAAATAATAGTTTTTAATACTGTAATGCATATTTGAAAGTTGTTAGAGACTTAAAAGTCCTCATAATAAAAGTATTTGTAACTAGGTATGGTGATGAATGTCAGCTAGATTTATTATGGTGAGCATTTGCAATATACACGAATACAGAATCATTACGTTGTACTCTTAAAACTAGTATAATGTTATAATGTCATTTATACCTCAAAAAATAAATAATAAGACAAAGAAATAATAAAGTTGGTTTTGACTTTCATGTTATCAAATCCAACTCATTAAAAAAAGATTTTGTTAATATTCACTAAAAATCTATCATGTACCAGGCACTTGGTTACAGATATGAACAAAACTTTCATGGCAATTATATTGTGATAAGACACTTAGATAGTAGATAAATAATCAATGAAGATATCAGCATTAATTTCATGTATAGAATAAAATCGGAATGATGTGATACAGAATTTATTAGGGGAATACTGAAGTTGGGGTGGTCAGTAGTGGCTCCTCTGAAGAGCTATTTAAGCTGAGGTCAGAATGACAACAGGGATCCAGCATGCAAGTTATGGGGAAAATGCATCACAAGCAGAGAAGACACCTATGAAAAGACATAAGATGGACATGAACTAGGTGCAAGCCAGAAAGAGAAATGCTAGGGTGGGCTTCAGCACCATGGATAAGGGAGGTAATAGGCTGGGACACAGTGAAGATAGTGGGAAAGGCAAAAACCCAGAGACCTCTGTAAGGTAGAGATATAGACTTAGTTTTATCTTGAGTGATAGACAAGGTAAGGTTAGGAAGAGAGAACGATGTGATCCGGTTTACATTTTGCAAAGATCTCTCTGGGTGCTCTATGAAAATGAACAGTGGTGTGCTAGAGCAGATCTCATGGCTCTAAGAATCTATTGCTGAATTTACAGAAATTTTGCAAGAAATTTTGTTTAACACAGTCATTCTTGAAATTGACCATGGCAGAAGTATTTTTACCATGGAAATTGGCAAATGCTACAAGTCAAGGTTTTCTCTCTCTATTAAACATTTACCAGCACACTACTGAAAACAGATGATAGGCAAGCAAAAAACCTGGAAGACCAGTCAGGAAAGACATCCCATATATATGGATTGGAAAAATCACTATTGTTAAGATGTCCATTAAGAGCCAAAGCCATTTTTAGATTCAGTGAAATCCCTATCAAAATTCCAATGGCATTTTTCACAGAAATAGAAAAAAAAAAAAACCTGAACATTTGTATGGATCTAGAAAAGACCCTGAATAACCAAAGCAATCTTGAAAAAGAACACTTCCCAATTTCAAATGATATTACAGAGCTGCATTAATCATTTATTAATCCAGTATGGTTCTGGCTTGGAAACAGACACATAGATCAGTGGAGCACAACTGAAAGCCCAGAAAGAAACTCTGACATATACAGGCAACTAATATTTGACAAGGAAGCGAAAAATAATGGGAAAGGGTAATCAACTCTTCAATAAATGGTGCTTGGAAAACTAGATAATCACGTGCAAAAGAATTAAACTAAACCCCTTATACCACTCAAAAGATTAACTCAAAGTGGATTAAAGACTTAAACAGAAGACCTGAAACCATAAAACTAGAAGGAAACATAGGGAGAAAGATTCTTGACATTGATCTTGGCGATAGTTATTTTTATAAATATGACACCAAAAGCACAAGCAATAAAAGCAAAAATAAATACACAATACATCCAACTAAAAAGCTTCTGTACAGGAAAATAAATAATCAACAAAATGAAAAAGCAACCTAACTGGAAAGAATAATACTTGCAAACCATATCTGATAAAGGGTTAATGTCTAAAATATATAAGGAATTCCTGCCACTCAATAGCAAAAAACCAAACTGTCCCAATAAAAAATGAGCAGAGGACCTGAGTAGACATTTTTCCTAAGAAGACATACAGATGGCCAGGAGATACATGAAAATATGCTCGGTATCACTAATAATCACAGAAATGCAAATCAAAATTGCAGTATCACATCACACCTGTTAGAATGGCTATTATCAAAAAGACAAGAAATAACAAGTATTGGTGAGGATATGGAGGGAAGGGAACCCGTGTGCACTGTTGATAGGGTTGTAAATTGGTACAGTCACTATGGAAAAAATTATGGAGGTTCCACAGAAAATTAAAAATAGGACTACCAGCAATCCCATTTGTAGGTATATATTCAAAGGGAATGAAGCTAGGAACTTGAAGAGATATCTGTACTCTCATGTTCATTGCGTCATTATTCAGAGCAGCTACAATATGGAAACAAGAGTATCAATGGATGAATGGATAAAGAAGATGTGGTTATGTATGTGTATGTGTATGGACGCGTGTGTGCGTGCACACACACACGAGTAACATTTAGCCAGGGGAAAGAAGGAAATCCTGCCATCATGTGTAACAACATAGATGGGTTTGGGGACATTATGCTAAGTAAATAGAGAAAGACAAATATTGCATGTCTGTTGATATGTGTAATCTAAAAAAAAAGCCGAACTCAGGAGCAGAGAGTAGATGGTGTTTACAGGGTGAGTTAGGGGGGAAATGGGCAGATTTTGTTCAAATGTTATTGTAAGAAAAGTAAGTTCTGGGGATTTAATGTACAGCATGATGAGTAAACAATACGGTATTGTATACTTGAGAGTTGCTAAGAAAGTAAATCTTAAATGTTCCCACTCCAAAAAAAAAAAATTTTATGAGGTGACGGAAGTGTTAACTAACCCAACTGTGGTTATCATTTTGCAATATATAAGTGTATCAAATCATCAAGTTGTATAATTTGCACTTATACGGTGTGATTTGTCAGTTATATCTCAATGAAGCTGGAGGGGGGAAAAACCAAAAAACCTACAAAATCAAACGTGTAAATCTAAATCCAAAGATGATCACATTTTATGCTGCTGTTGTTTCTCCTTTCACCATCTGGTGTCGCTGTGGAACATGGATTCATTGAAGCATAGTGAAGTCCTCTAGAGCTGCAGAAGCATGATGGTGACCCAGACACATATGGCTAAACAGCTGGCTCTCCAGTAGGTACTTATAAACTGTCACAAACACAGTAGTTAACTGAGGTCAGAATTACTTGCCTGACAGTGATTTCTCAAGACTTGGAAGTTGAAGTCAGTCTTCCACGTGGTTCCAAGGAGCTGCAGTATCGCTCCACTGTCCCTTTAGCTGTGCACATCCAGGGGCACAGCTCTTTATTACATCATTTCCCAGTGCACAGAAGTCCTTTGGAAATTCCAAAACCTACTCCAGTTCCTGCTCCAGCTCATGTGACATTTTCTTGTTGAAAGGGACCAGAGAACAAGATATTGACATGATTTGTTGCACTTGTGAGATTAGAAATAGTTTATTTATTTTTATTTTGATTGTTATAGTAATAGTATTTCTGCCATTCACTTTATAAGGGAAATCTTTTAAAAAGCATGCTTGACAAATTCTTGACTTGGTCACCAAATGCTTCATTGTCTCCATGCAGATAAATCAATATCATACTCCTAAAACATCTTAGTCTTCCCATTGCTTTGCAAATTGTCGATCGAGTGCATACCAGTTTCAGCCAGTCACAACAATAGTCAGAGTAGCTTTATAGCAGTATGGAGAGATGGCCGGCCATCTTCTTCTAAATTGTGCCAGCTGCCCAGTTCATTATTGTCGTAATGAGTCCAGCCTCCTGGGAAATGAAATGCTCTGTCATGCACTGATGATGCTTACAAGAAGATCTCTTCATCCTCTTATTTTAGTATCAGACAGAAGGTCTGTTGTCATTCACAGTTTATTCATAATAATGCTGGAGGTGGAGTGGATGGTGCCTACCAGGTCTTTGCAATGAGGTCTGGTAGGTTCCCTCATAGATAGAGCGAGAGAAGAGTTCCCGTGGACGTGCTATGACTACCTTCCCCCTCCACCTCATGCTCCTATCAAAAAGACATCATAATGCATAACAACTGGAGCATCTGAACAAACTTTGGATTTGGTCTCCAAGGCATCAGGTCTTGTTGTCTCAAGTGGATTACCAGAGCAGCTCCTCAGCTCCACCTAGTATCCCAATATCCAAGAGCAAGGCAAAGATCCTTGGTTCTTTGGGTTTTGATTGGTGTTTGTTTATTTGGGTTCATTTGTATAAAATTCTAAGCTGAGTACTTTTTGTTCTTTTAACTTGTGAATTGTCTCTTCTTCCCCAAAATTCGTTTGTTAAGTCCTTACCCCTAATGCGACGATATTTGGAGACAGGTCTTGGGATGAGGTGATAAAGGTCAAAGGAGGTCATAAGGGTGGGGCGCTAGCCTGACAGGATTAGAGAAAAAGCCCCCGTAACTCTGTCACAGGAGGAAGCTATCTGCAGGGTAGGGAGAGTTCCTCCAGGATCTGATGACACAGGCACCCCGATCCCAGACTTGCAGTCTCCGGAACTGTGAGAATATAAATGTTCATTACAGTCCCCTGCCCTGTGGTATTTTGTGCAAGTAGCGCGAGCTATATGGGGAAGGCAAATGTCCTTGTCCTCTGTCCCCACGCACTGCCTTATGGGAATGGACGGCCATTAGCAATAGTAAAGATTTCTGGGGGAAGGATAGAATGCCTCTCAGGTACCTTATCCCTTATCACAAGTTGTAATGCTTCCCTTAACTTGCCTTGGTAAAATAAATACAGATATGTGATAAAGGAGTGAACCTCACTTTGTAAACTTCTCTTACTTCTTCATAGGCTCGCCAAACAGGTCCAAACAGGCTATTACATAGAATAGCTCATTAGTGTATCTCTTTCTTTGCCTATCATAGCTGCATCCAATATTGTTATAGGTTTGAAACATATCAATTTTTCCATGATGTCTAATTTTATTAAAATCCCTTATCACATTTGTAATTCCTTGTTTGCTTTCTGTTTTCCCAGTTGTATTGTACAGGGTTTATATCTGTTTAGTTCAAGAATTTATCCTCAGTAACTACCACAATACTTGGCAAAAAAAAAGTGCTCAATGAATATTTTTTGAATGAATGAAATTGAATAAATGAATTCCTGTTTCATCATGTCATAATTTCTTTTGGGGCTCAGGCCAAAATCCTTCACATCTCAATTAAACTGACAGCTCTGTATCTCCTGGCAAGATTACAGAAGATCAGAAATAAAGATGTTTGGATGTATGCGCTCCATTTAAGACAGGAGGAATATTTAACAGAATCTAATCATCCACGTCTGTATCTATTTCTCTGCTTTTTTTTTTTAACCCCGAATTAAACCCACATAAAAGGTATTTAATATCCTTTTCCCTTCCCTCCAGTTTAGGAACTCCAAGTTAGATGACTACTGTCTATCCCAGTTCAGTCAGTTCAGTTCAGTTCAGTTCAGTTTAAATGTCTATTCTTAAGCAATAGTCAAAATTCTGAAATTAGTGCTGAGTCCCCCACTTCTTTCCTGTCCCAGGCTCTGACATCCTGCAGAGAAGGGAAGATATTTTTTCTCATGGGCCCTTCACAACTCTCCACGTATTTGATCATTCAACCAGCTGAGATCCTCCCTTGGAGTCCTACCTCCTCACTAGATGGCTCTCTTGGACAAATTCCTTTAAGATGATTTCAAGCTGACTTTCTCTTCTACAAGGTCCACATCTGGCCCATGCAAAAAACTCATCGCAAGGGCTGTCTCTATCTTCTGTGGTTACATTCTGAGAATAAGAGAAAGGTGACCCCTTGGGAAAGGTGCATCCTTATATCCTTGTAGAGCACATATTCCTAGTCAGTGACTCCTTTGTGCAAAGAAAAGTGCACCCCTTGTAGGGGGCAGATGAGGCCTTACCCTTGTGGATCAGAGAGAAGGTGTGTTTCAGCCTCCACTTGGCCCCTATGTCAAGTACGTTTATGCAGCACACACATGGTGCAGCCTTCTATGTGCAAGGCAGGTGTAGGCCTGTGCATGTCTCGCCTGGTTCTCCGATCTGGGTCAGAATGGCTAACTAGCCACAGCCATCCGCCCTTGGGCTTTTGCTGGATCCAGCTTCAGTCTCTGTGCTCCCTGTACCCCAGAGACACAAATCACATTCTCTACGTGCTTCTACCTGTCACACCCCACTGCCTCGGAAAGGCTGACACCCCTTATCCCTGCAGGGAGAGCAAGAACAACTGCCCTCCAACAAGTCTTTCTTTCTCTCTCTATCTCTCAAAAAAAAAAAAAAAAAAAAGCCACTCTCAACTCCTACAACATTAATCCCTTTATTTCTCTGAAGTAGTGTTACCCTCGTCAAACTGTTGGGGCCACCTCCTTTGCAAGTCGAGTTCAGGTGGTCAAGCCCCTCACTTTGGGCTCTGTAAATGGCTGTCACGTATGGTTCATTGTAGCCTTTTGTGTTCTCAGTCAAGAAGGAGATTTTTAAGAAGCTCCATTTTAATATCTTCTCACATTCATTAAAAAACAAGAAAAAGCCAATATTCCCAGTGTTTCCGTGCTTTCACTTACATCCAACCAGTTCCGATATCTGAAGACTGCTATTATGTCATCTCTATCACCTAACCTGCTTTCCACTGCCTCCTCCTCAAAATGACAGTGGCTTTCAGACTTTTCCCCGTCCTGACTTCCTCTTTGGTCATATTCTAATTTGCCATGGTCCTTAAAATGTTGACCTGTAATTGAACATAATACTCCAGATGTGGCTTGATCAGAATATAGAAAGACGATTACTTCCCATAAACCAGAAATTACACTTTTATTAATGCAGTCCAAGATCCTTGGCTTTTTAGCAGCCACATCACACTGAATTACAGAGTTGACTGTAATTCAGAATAATATCCAATTTAAAGCAAGTGCTATTCCCCTGCCAGCTGGATAAGGTTTCCCATTTTAATGGAACATTTAAACCAAAATGAGGTTAATATGTGACCAGAGGTGGCATTAGACCACCAAAGCACGTTGTGCTCCTAAATTGGTTGACTAATAAGTGTCACAAATCAGCTCAAGTGAAACTAGAAGTGTCAACTACCCTGACTACTTGTCAACAGGAGGAGAAATTGGGGTGGTAGTGGTAATAAACAAGTCATTTTTCAGAATTATTCATAGGTATTTTGTCTGAAGGAATAGGCCTATTTATTTCACGACTTGCTCTCTTCAGATTTTAAAGGGATATTTAAAATTCACCCCTCTTTAATTTTCAAAAACAACAAGTTTCTGATTTTTAAAGTATGTGTTCATTGTAGAAATTTAGAAAAAATGGCAAAGTATAACGAAGAAAAAAATAATATACATCCACTACTTTAGTTAACGTTTTTTAGCACAATGCTTTTTTGTTTGAAATTGCTTTTGCAGAAGGGAACAGTCTCCTGAATGAACACAGCTTTCTGATACTAATCTTTATTAGCCAAAGGTAAATTCCACTGAGTTTCTTGAACCAGGAAGTGCTTTCCTGAACAATGCTCATGGAGGACATGACTCAATTTGTTATGCAAGAATCAGAGAAATCTGATCCACAATTTTTATCTATTAGAACCATACAGCACTACCATATTTGTAGGTAAAAAGTAGTTGAATATTAGCAATCTATGATATGGTTCAATGTAGTAAATTTGTGGCAGCCTTGCAAAGAGCTTCTTGAATTCTGTGACTATCAAGATAATTTTTCTATTTTTGATGTAAATAGCTCCATTTGGCAGGAAAGTGACAGAGACTAGAAACAAACAAGCTGTCCACACCTATTTTTCCATGAGTAAAATGCAAAGACTAAGAAGGTTTAACAAATGTTCATGTGCAAAGCATATTTTAATATACCTCTAATGTGTTTGGTAACGAGGACTTGGGTACTATATTTCTAACTCTGATTCTTTGGTGGTACTTCTCTGTGCTGTATTCTATTTCTAATGCAGAGTGTGCCGACCAGGAACTGTAGATTAATAACCTCAGGAGGGTTGAAATAACATGGAAGTTTCTTTGGTGCCACTCGTTTACATTTTAAGGAAGCTCCAGGCCTCTGTGTCCAAGCAAACACATTTTCAAAGAGGTTAAATAAAACATCCCTCTCTTGATCCACATAAAATATCTGAAGAAGAATAACACAAGTCAAATGACTGATACCAGCCTTCCACGTGGGCAGCACTTGAGTGAAACAGAAATACATTTTTTTGTGTTGTGATTATTGCTTAGCGATCAACTGTTCAATTGAATTAGCCTTCGTTTTCCATTTCCTTGCCTCTCAAAGCATAATTAAAGCCTGACGTCACATCTCACTGGAGGTCTCATCAATAACTTCCACTTAACCACTTTTAAGAAGACAGTCAGCCTTTGGGCTCAGACAAGGAGGCTACAATTCACAACTTACTGTTTCGATGACCCTTAAAAGCCATCCCTGGTCAATAATTCAAACCAGTGTCCAACTCTCTGTATTGGGGGGAAGGAATTAACCTTTTGTGCCCTCCTAGCAATGTTGCATCTAGGTAATGTAAATCATTTAGATTGAAAACATAACAAGATAAAGAACAGATTCTTTTTCTCTGCACATTGGTGAAGTGGGCTGTCTAAGAAAAGCAAAGCAGTCATTTCCCTGATGCTGGAAATGGAAAGAATGAACAATGCTGTGATTGAGCTGAACGCTGCTCATTGTAATGGCCAGTGTTGGAAATAGAAGAGGTCAGAGCAGCGCCGAATCGCTGCAGTGCTTGCCAAGAAGCAGGTCGCCTGGAAAACAAATGCCATTTGAGCTATTGTACTAAACCTTGTTTCATTACTTACAATAAACAAATACATTTCTATTTGTTACCTCCATTAATCTCCTCCAAAACTTGGGTAGTCTACCTGCTTTACGCAAAGGAAACCGAAGCTACAAGACTTTAAACGACAAACTGGCTGGTATACAGCGAAGGCAGAATTTGAATTCAAAACTTCTGATTCCATGATCTGTGCTTTTCCACAGCTGTTGAAGTGGTCTTGAGTGTCCTCCACAGAAAGCCAGGTGGGGAAGTGCATTCGAGGTCAGATGGTGGAGAGGTTCATCTCCCATCTGTGGTGGATATCACAGAGTTGATGAACTTTTAACAAATGAGGATGAAGCCAAATTCATTGTCAGACTTCAAGTCTGCAGTAGTATCAGCATGAGACTTGGCAAGTAATTGTAAAGTTTAGTGCAATCACTTTAATTTTTTTGGAAGTCATAAAATTAATTTCATGTATATATATATTTTTTCTTTTTTTTAACAGAATCCAAATAGTTCAGAAGGTATAAAATGTAAACTCAATTATCTCCCCATCCCAATTTTTCACTCTCATGTCCACTCCCATTCTTAAACTGCAAACATCTTAACTCTGTCTCATTTTAGTTAATCTTGGCTTATCACCAGACTTGTAAATAGTAGGCTCACATTTAACTCTGCTCTTTGACTTAACATGTATAGCGTTTCTTTAAATTGTATTTAAAAAGATGAGTAATTAAACCCACATTTACTACCTCTCCCATGCCCTCCAATCCTTTGTGTTTTAAAAATAATAATGACATATGTATTTTATAGTAATTGTACATTAATTTAATTATAATTTGATAATGTGTTAAAGATAATATATGTTAAACATAAAATGTTTATAATATATTATGTATTATTAAGTTTTGTTTTTCTTTCAAATACCTCTGTAATCCTAAATGATATACTTGGTTGAATACCCGTATGGGACTGACACACTGGAAAGTTTGACAGCAAGCTTTCATATATGGGTAGGGCTTGTGGATGGGAGGCTTCACCTCAGGGTAAATGGGAAGATAACAACTTTACATGAGAGGACTTGCCATAGAGCTAGATCCAGTTTATTGCATTACAATGTGGAAAATTATTAGCTTTGACAGACACAGGAAAGCTTCTATATTTGATGATTAATGTGGAAATACTCTGTGTATTACATCTTGTTGGTAGAAGTTGACCTTGTTAAATCAGTAGATTTAGGTAATCATGCCCTGGTCAAGAAGAAGAAAAATTTTTATCCAGAAAGATACTTGATCTAGAAATGATAAAGGGGAAGAGGCAGTTCTTGGAGCCCTGAGAAGGGGGAGTGGGAAGGTGGTTCCCAAGTATTATAGTCATCAAAATGGGGTGAAAATTGAGATTTCACACCAGGGGTAAAAGAAGAAACAGTGAGTATACAAGGTCTCAAGCATGCTTTGGCATGTTTTCTGTCTTTCTCCCACTGACAGGTTTTTGAACAGCATAGATAAACCAGGTGTTTTGGGATCAACTTTGATTTGCTTGTATAACTAGCTAACTCTTTGAAGGAAACATGGACATGAGAAATTACGGAGACCATTCTCCTGGAGGTTTCTATGAATTAAGAGTGGGTTGCTTGAAAGTGTGTAGCAGTGGACTGCTCTCCCTGTCTCGTACTCATTGTCTGAGCGTATTGACCACCCTCAGATAAAGTCAACACACACACACACTCACACATATGCACACTCAAACACCACAGATATGTAGAAAGTAAACTTATATCTTTTATATAACTGCACTTAAGAGTAATAAGCTTTGGTCAAGATTTTGCTCTTCTCTATGTTGCCTGTCTTCTTCAGATAGAATCATCACACAAGATTTTGTTTTGAGATATCTCTCTTAAAACAGATATATGGCCTCTGGATTACAAGGAAAGTTATTTTTTATGATGCACACAAATTTGGGTATCCAAAGACACTACATTCGATTGTTCAGAAAAAATGAAAAGATTTCAAGATAGAATAATGGTTTCATTTTTGCCCATGAAAACTGACCCTCCATGCAACTTCACGAGTTGAGTGGAGGTGGCCCCTATGGATAGAAAGTCTATAATTTAGATATTTGGGATAGATAGAACTTTGCAGTCTTACTGGATTTAATGTTTATATGAGCAAAAATATTACCAGATTAATTTATAAGGAGAAAAAAAAAAACTTTTTAAGAATATGTTTCCTGATTTGGGGCTTAGAAACTAGTCACCAGACTTAATCAGCATATATTTAACAGCTAACTGATGGTCTTGAAGGTGCTTGGGTTCTGTATGTTTCTCCCAGACAACATAAACTAAACAAAGATGAACTTCTCCAAAAACACATTCTGCACTAAATTATCAAATATTTGAAATGAGAAGATTTATGGGAGGGTTTATGTTTGCTATTTTAGCATAGCCTATCCTCTTTCGTTTATTTTTTTCCCCTTTATATAACAGGTCAATAAATTTTACCTGAGTAATAAAGCAATTTTGTGGAAATCAATCTCCAGTCCTGATTTATTCTGAGTGGTTTGTGTCAGCGACTAGGAGATAATTCACAAGATATGCCTGCCGTTTGTCTGCCAGCGGGGTCTGAGAGGCTGGCCAGAGAAGTTGTTATCTAATCCTCCTCAGTAACTCATCGCGTGAGATTCTCCATTCAGCTGGTTATTGAAATGAGCTGGGTGGCTACATGTAGGAACAGGGACTTGGAAGAAGGAGAGAGAGAAATGGGGGGAATGGAAGCGAAAGGTGAAGGAGAGAGGGAGAGAGTCAGAAAGAAAAAGAGCAAGAGAACATTTTAATTTGGTCTGGTGGAAACCAGTTTTTGGTGTGCATGTCAGGGGTGGGTGTTTCCTACCAGAATGAAACAAGCAATAATTGGTGGGTTAGCAGAAGGTCCAGACTTACTAAAGGAAATGTGGTAATTTTCTCAACTGAGGTAGAAGCTCACAGGAGGCAGTTCCATAAACAATTTCAATGTGGGACTTAACAGCTGTCTTTTGCAGCCACTAACATTTTTAATATGGCAGGGAAAGATGGAGAGCCACATTCTAGAATCTTCTTTTGTCTTTTCTTTTAACATACACACGTGCATGTGCACACACGTATGCACACCATCAAATGTTTTAATGGTTCACTCTTTAGACTTTGGTTTGAGACAGATTGAAAAAAATAATAATAACACAAGGTGCCAGCAAAAACCACAGGTCTGGCTGGTAAGTGGAGCAGACCTGTAAAGGGCTTTTATCTTCTGCCCATCATCTCAGAATGTCTTGTTTACCTCCCCCACCCCCGAATCTTGGTCAGGCACCATTACTGCCCTCATGTCCTCAGCACTCTTGTGAAGGAAAAATTAATTCTGAATTAGTGGCCCCATAACTGCCTGTTCTTCACATTATCTGTCAGGAAAATAAGCAGACAATAGCTAGCTAAGTGGATTTCTGTTAGCTGCCATTCAAAGGAGAAGGGACAGGTGTTCAATGGGGCTTCTTTCTTTTCTCAACTGCTATTTAACGATACGTACAAGAGGAGTTTAATTGCCTGCACCCACCTGCACCTTGTCATTTCTTGGTTTTATTGGTTTTAATGAAAATATTAAGTGCACTCTTAGTAACAGTGGCTAAGTGACATTTTGATTGAAATATACAGGGAAATGTATAATGGAAGCAGGCACTATTACAGTTTTAATAGAAACTGAAAGAAGTAACATCCAGGACAACATTTTTGCTATTGTTATGCATATAGCTAGTCCTGAGAAGGGTAATTGGGGACTGAAAAAATGGTTGTTGTTTAAGAGTCTTTCACCTTAGCTACCTTTCTTTCCTAGAAGAGTGAAGTGGCCTGGCTTTGGCATTTTTCTTTTATTAGGTACTGATTAGGTAGCATCCATCATCAAGTATGCATTGGACTACCTTTCCTCTTCTCTAGAATCACAATTTATTCGTTTCCGGAGAGAACTTGGATTTATGGATAAGAGTATGGGATGAAAACAATGATTCATTGCAGCTGACCAGGTGGAAAGGGGCTTTCTAACCAGCTGGCAAAGACTTGTGTTTGCCAGAGCCCATCTCCTAGACTCAAAATTGAGAAAGGAAACAGTCGGAGTAAAAATGATGCCATGAATCATTCTCAGTGCATGCAATGGCTTTAAGTTTTACTGTAGTTAAATCTTGTTCATTGTAAGAAGAGTAGCATTCTTGTGTAATGAATACAAAATAAATTGTATTCATTTCCCAGCAAACATATATGCACATACAGACACCCACACAAATGACCCCTTAGAGTTTTAACTGCTAGGATACAGAATTAAAGATCTCATAAATTCACGTGTTTTTATTTAAATTTAGAATATTTTCTAGAGAGCATGGAGTGGCAGAGAATAATTTGTCCTTCATTAAGAAGGTCTCTAAGTGTAGATAGTCTTGTAAAAAAGCATTAATGTGCATACATTTTCTTCAGTGAGTTCTCTGTTCATCCATGATTTTTAAAAAAATGTGAAAGGTTTACAATATATTAATGCTAAAGGTTAAAATAGAAATCCTGCAGGACATGTGTTCCATACCTGAGTATACATGCAATTATCCCTGGCATTTTTTTGTCCATTACACATGTTACAGATAATCTTATTCATTCATTCATTCACTTATTCATTGGTTGTTCATTTATTCATTCATTCATCCACCTATCCTATCACTGTATTAGAATCTTTGGGTTACAAGTTGTGAAACATTCAACTAAAATTGCCTTAAGAAATAAAGGTCATTTGCTAACTCATAACAAAATGTCCGGAGGCAGAGCAGTTCCCTGTTTGGTGGTGTTACTTAACAGTCATCAAAGAACTAACTAGATTGTCTTCATATTTCTTTTCATTCATTTAAGTCTGTTGCTTTTCATGTCTATGCTTTCCTCTCTCTTTTTTTTTTTTTAAAGATTTTATTTACTTATTTGACAGAGAGAGATCACAAGTAGGCAGAGAGGCAGGCAGAGAGAGTGAGAGGGAAGCAGGCTCCCTGCCGAGCAGAGAGCCCGATGCGGGGCTCGATCCCAGGACCCTGAGATCATGACCTGAGCCGAAGGCAGCGGCTTAAACCACTGAGCCACCCAGGCGCCCCTCCTCTCTCTTTTCAAAGATTTTATTTATTCATTTGAGAGAGAGAGGGGGAGGGTGAGCAGTGGGAGGGGCAGAGGGTGAGGGAAAGGGAGGGGTAAAGCAGACTCCCTGTGTGCTAGGAGCCCATTGTTGCACTCAGTCCCAGGACCCAGAAGAGCCAAAGGCAGATGCCGACTGAGCCACCTAGACACTTACTGAGCCATTCTCTCTCTTTATTGTGGATTAGCCAGAAGTATCACATTCTTTTTTTTTTTTTTACTCATTTATTTGTTTATTTACAGCATAACAGTGTTCATTGTTTTGGCATCACACCCAGTGCTCCATGCAGTACGTGCCCTCCCTATTACCCACCACCTGGTTCCTCAACCTCCCATCCCCCACCCCCCCCACCCCCCCCCCGCCCCTTCAAAACCCTCTGGTTGTTTTTCAGAGTCCATAGTCTCTCATGGTTCATCTCCCCTTCCAGTTTCCCTCAACTCCCTCTCCTCTCCATCTCCCCATGTCCTCCGTGTTATTTGTTATGCTCCACAAATAAGTGAGACCATATGATACTTGACTCTATCTGCTTGACTTATTTCGCTCAGCATAATCTCTTCCAGTCCCGTCCATGTTGCTACAAAAGTTGGGTATTCATCCTTTCTGATGGAGGCATAATACTCCATCGTGTATATGGACCACATCTTCCTTATCCATTCATCCGTTGAAGGGCATCTTGGTTCTTTCCACAGTTTGGTGACCGTAGCCATTGCTGCAATAAACATTGGGGTACAGATGGCTCTTCTTTTCACTACATCTGTATCTTTGGGGTAAATACCCAGCAGTGCAATTGCAGGGTCATAGGGAAGCTCTATTCTTAATTTCTTCAGGAGTCTCCACACTGTTCTCCAAAGTGGCTGCACTAACTTGCATTCCCACCAACAGTGGAAGAGGGTTCCCCTTTCTCCACATCCTCTCCAACACACGTTGTTTCCTGTCTTGCTAATTTTGGCCATTCTAACTGGTGTCAGGTGGTATCTCAATGTAGTTTTAATTTGAATCGCCCTGATGGCTAGTGATGATGAACATTTTTTCATGTGTCTGATAGCCATTTGTATGTCTTCCTTGGAGAAGTGTCTGTTCATATCTTCTGCCCATTTTTCGATATGATTATGTTTTGTGTGTGTTGAGTTTGAGGAGTTCTTTATAGATCCTGAATATCAACCTTTTGTCTGTACTGTCATTTGTAAATATCTTCTCCCATTCCGTGGGTTGCCTTTTTGTTTTGTTGACTGTTTCCTTTGCTGTGCAGAAACTTTTGATCTTGATGAAGTCCCAAAAGTTCATTTTTGCTTTTGTTTCCTTTGCCTTTGGAGACATATCTTGAAAGAAGTTGCTGTGGCTGATATTGAAGAGGTTACTGCCTATGTTCTCCTCTAGGATTCTGATAGATTCCTGTCTCACGTTGAGGTCTTTTATCCATTTCAAGTTTATCTTTGTGTACGGTGTAAGAGAATGGTCAAGTTTCATTCTTCTACATGAAGTATCACATTCTTAAAAGACAATAGCCAAAGGCAGGAAATTTGAGCATCTTTATTTATATTTGGCAGAAAATCCAAGAAAGCCAGAGATCACAAGTAAGCAGAGAGGCAGGCAGAGAGAGGGGGGAAAGCAGGCTCCCTGCCAAGCAGAGAGCCCCATGCGGGGCTTAATCCCATGACCCTGGGATCATGACCTGAGCCGAAGGCAGAGGCTTTAACCCACTGAGCCACCCAGGCGCCCCAAAGGGAATTTTTTTAACAATTATTTTTATTATCTCAAATAGGTTCCCATTCATTGTAATCAAAACAGTCTTTAAAAAAAGATTTTGTTTATTTATTTGTTTGTTTATTTATTTAGAGAGTTTACTCAAGCAGGGAGGAGGCAAAGGGAGAGGGAGAGAATGTCAAGAAGACTCCCTGCTTACTGCAGAGCCCGATGCAGAGAGCTCAGTCTCATGACCCTGAGATCATAACCTGAGCTGAAACCAAGAGTTGGATGCTCAGTCAACTGAGCCATCCAGGTACCCCCACAATCCAAATAATCTTAACTAGAATAGAGCACAGCAATGAGCATGAACCTTCTCCTGTCCATGAACTCATGTCTAGCAGTGGAAATGCAGAAATAAAGCAGCAATGACTTTGTAGTGCAAAAATGCTTCACTTAAAGTACACAAGATAATGGGAGCACATTGGAGGGACACTTTTGCCTAGTCTGTAGGGAGCAGGAGAATATTTTAAGAGTTGCAGAATTCCTTTAGTTTGTTGTACCATCAGGAGAACTTTTGTTCACTCTAATTATAAGACTATGTTTTCAGGTATGAATTTTTTGGTCTTAACTCTATCCCTGTTCTTTCCAGACTCCAGATTCTGGGGTGTCTTATTGGACTGCTCTTAGACCCAAAGAAAGGAGATAAACAGTTGTCATTACCACCTCTAGATCAAACAGAAACTCGAATAAAGAAGTGGAAAGGCACATCTCCTTTCACAAGGAGCACATTTGCACAAGGGACATTAAGGAATGGATGTGGTATCATTATTTTCTCTAAAGTAGTTCTGAGGAATTAGGGTGTTCAGATATAGTAAAAGCCAAGTCAAAATAAAATTAAAAAAAAAAAGATAACAAGAAAAAAATCAGAAGATATTGTCTAAAACACCTTTCTTCTGAAGTAAGAAGAAGGAGTTCTGCCTTGTGTAAGTAAAAGAGAATGTGTGGCTCCATAAACAGAGTTTTCTGTTTTAAGGGACTTCTGGCACTAGATTGAATCCTCTGGTGAATATAGACCATCCATTCTGCAGATGCATTTTTAGGGAATATGTGAAAAGAATCAGTTCTTTATTTCATGCAAACCCTTCCTCTTGCTCTGGTGTTGGCCTAGCTGGCTCAGTTCCTATTTATGCTGTTACACCATGAATATCTGAAGCTCACCCTGCTGTCACTTCAGTTGGTTAAGAAGTTCTTCTTTCCCCCGTATTTTTTTTTAAAGATTATTTATTTATTTATTTATTTATTTGACAGAGAGAGATCACAAGTAGGCGTAGAGGCAGGCAGAGAGAGTGAGAGGGAAGCAGGCTCCCCGCCAAGCAGAGAGCCTGATGCGGGACTCGATCCCAGGACCCCGAGATCATGACCGGAGCTGAAGGCAGCGGCTTAAACCACTGAGCCACCCAGGCACCCCAAGGAGTTCTTCTTTACCTCTCCTTTAACGGTTGTAGGACTGTTACTATGTTTGCTGCATCTTCTGTTATGACTGAAGCCATCTAAGGGCCACATATTAATAGCAGACACTACCAGCACTGGATGGCAGAAATCATGCAAGTGTGTTAAAAATGTCTTTGGGAGACACCTGGGTGGCTCAGTGGGTTAGAGCCTCTGCCTTTGGCCCGGGTCATGGTCCCGGGGTCCTGGGATCGAGCCCCGCGTTAGGCTCTCTGCTAGGCGGGGAGCCTGTTTCCCCTCCTCCCTCTCTCTGGCTGCCTCTCTGCCTACCTGTGATCTCTGTCTGTCAAATAAATAAATAAAATCTTTAAAAAAATGTCTTTGTCTTCCAATGAAAGGACACAGAGGATCTTAGGGCAGTGAAACTACTCTGTGACAACATCACAGTGGACATGGGCCATTCTCATTTGGTCCAAACCCATAGAATATACAATACCAAGAATGTTCCCTAAAATGAATCATGGACCCTCAGTGATAATGATGGGTCAGCGTAGGTTCGTCAGTTGTAAAAATTGTATCACTCTCGTGGGAGAGGTTTGTAATAGGGAACGTCCGCATCAGAAAAGGCAGGGAGTATGTGGGAAGTCTCTGTGCCTTCCCTCAGATTTGCTATGAACCTGAACGTATGCTAAAAAATAAATCCTGTTATTAAAAAGAGAAGGCACATGCTTACAGTCTGAGAGCTCAGGCAAGACGGTAGAGCATGGCCTTGTTCAAACTCAGCTGAGAATATGTGTGTCAGGCAACTTAAATTTTTTGCCATTCTGCACATATCCACAAAGACCATGGAAGTACCATTTGATTTGGGGTTTACAAATGAATTTTAGGGAGTAGGCAAATTTAAAAATATTGGATTCATGAATAATAAGAATCAACTGTATATCTAGCCTGATTCTGAGTTAGTCTCACCACGATTCTTAATTAGTAACAGGTATTTGGTTTACAGTAGATTATATATATCATTTCTATAATTTTAATATGAGAAGATAAATTTCTTTTTCTTCCTATGATTTCTGTGTTGACTCTCAGACTGATTTGCTTTCAAATAATATTTCTACCACTTATTACCAGTGTGTCCTTGGACAGGTTGTTTAATCTCTTTAGAACTTTGAGTTTGTTATCTATAAATGGGAGGGAAATAACACCTAACCCTACACGATTGTTGTGAGAAGTAGGGAGATGATGATGATAAAACCACCACCACCCTACCTGGCCCATTATGGGTGTTGATAGTTACCTACTCTAATGCCTACTCCAATGGCTACCAAAGAAAAATAATTAGGTCCTGTGAGTTTGACATAGGCACATGGAGAAGCTCATTTATGTAGTCAGTCTTTCAGTCATTCATTTATTCATTCATAATTCAATGTTTACCAAATATTTAGACTATGTCAGATGCTAAGCAGGTGCTAACAGTGCAAAAACTAACATTGAATTGAATCAGGAGCTCTCTAAGCAAATCACATAAAATGAAAGTGCATGTTTGGTCAGAGGCAACACAGACTGGTTGTGGTTGTGGTTAGAGAAGACTTCACAAAGAGGCAGCGGCTATGCTAAATGTTAAGGAGGTGTAAGAATTTACTACATGAACAAAATCAAGAATCATATTTTAAGAGGAGAAATTTGTATGAAAGCTATGACATAAAGAGAATATGACACATTTTGAGCGAGAATTTTGATATCCTGCAAACCTACGGTTCAGTGTCAAAAGAAGGAGCAGGACATGTCAGAGGAAACCAAGTCAATCTGGCTGAAGATTTTAAACTTTATTCGGAGGTCAATGGAGAAAACCAGAGAAAATGGTTAAAATAGGGATTGATATAATTCAACTTGCACTTATGACGCTCACTTGGTCACTGATGCAGAAGACCATTTGGAGGAGCAATACTGAGAAAAGGAGACAGTTTATGAGGTCATGATACAGTTCATTGTGAAGAGGTTGGGGGAACTAACTAGTGGCATGGCAATAAATGAAGATTCACCCAAATGAGAATGAATAGAAGCTATTTATCAGAACTTGTTAGGGCAAGGGAGTTAGCCACCGTCCCTTGCATTTGGCAGAGACTCAAAGGCAGGCATAGGAGTGGGAAAGTGTACAGTGGAAAGAAGGGGAATGCATCCAGTGCACTCTGAATGAAGGTGGTTGGCATGTGAAAGCTGGAGGTAGGCAGCTAACAAGAAGCAGACCGTAATGTGTGATTGGCGAGGGGTACACAAATGGCTTCCTCTGGTTGGTCTTAAGTTAGAAGTGGGGGATAGATTAGAGAAGCTGTCAGTTTTTAGTCAAGTCCTGGCATTTTATACCAAGGGTTACACTTGATAGAAATATTAGTTAGACTGTGGAGTCATTACAGTAGGTAGTAGGTTGCCTTTCTGAGCTAATTGCTGCAGGTTTTGGATCAGAATTCCATCTTTACATAGTCTGGCCACTGTCTGCCTACATAGTCATTCTCTAAGTGGGTAGTGCATTTTAGGAAATCATAAGAGACCACTGAGATAGAAGATAAAACTCATATTCAGACAAAAGCTGTGACTTGCCCATGGTCACATGTCACAGAGCGTGTGATGGGGTAAGAATGAAAATCCCTTGATCCTCTCTCTAATGCAATTACTGATTTTCTACATTCCATCTAAATGACCTGATTAATAGTTATATAATAAGAGGTGGGAATATGAAAAAGAAAATTCCTGTTCTGTGTTAAGGGAAGAAGTAATTTAGATGAGTAAATACGAGCATGTTCTCGTCTTCCCATAACCTCTGTAAGGGGGAAGCTCTTCACTGCACTTCAAAATATTATCTCCTGTCCTCACAACATGCTCTTTTTCATCAAGTGCATTATATTTTTCTACTATTATGTGCTTTATTCTGTGTATTCTCCACAAACTTGGAACTAAAATAATAAAGTAGAAACTGAACGAATGGAACAGTAGAACTGCTTCAAACTGTATGTCTTACCTCAAGGAAAAGCTACTTCTTTTTTTGAATTTTATTTTATTTATTTGACAGAGAGAGAGAGAGAGAGATCACAAGTAGGCAGAGAAGCAGGCAGAGAGAGAGAGGGAGAAGCAGTCTTCCCTTTAAGCGGAGAGCCCAACGTAGGACTCGATCCCAGGACCCTGAGATCTTGACCTGAGCCGAAGGCAGAGACTTAACTCACTGAGCCACCCAGGTGCCCCGAAAAGCTACTTATTTATTCCTTCTCTCCATGCCATGTGAAATATTTTTTCCTTACTGGATTAAAAAATACTGAATGATTTAATCTGAGATAAGGATTAAATGTTAGTAAAAGTTTCATATTTGATCCTGAACAATAGACACGAACGTCTGAAGACTCACAAGCTATTAGCAGACCAAGGAAGCCTGACAAAAACTACAGATAAAATAGAGCCAATAAGCCTATCATCTTGGTCTTCCATGCTCACAAATGTCCAATAAGTAAGGACTGATGATATGAAAGTGCTTTAAAAAAAAAAAAAAAGATTGAGGGCCACCTGGGTGGTTAAGCTTCTAACTCTTGATCTCAGGTCAGGGCTTGATCTCAGGGTTGTGAGTTTAAGCCCCATAATGGGCTGTGGTGGGCTTGGCACCTGCTTTAAAAATTAAAAAGAAAAAAATCTTAAAAAAATAAATACAGTTAAAAGAAACTGCTAGTAAATTGTTTTAAAATATTGACAACAAAATATTTCTTCTGCCTCCAATACGTTTATTTATACCCAGTCCATGGCAGAGGCACAGTGAAGAAGCTGCTTGCCTAGAACTCAAGCCTTCTTCTGTCCATTACCTCTTAATTCCACCCGGCCACGCTCCTTACATTTTAGAGGCTAGCCACACCTCAGTGAACAGTTTAAATGCCTAATGACTGAAACTCCCTTCATGGCTCCTTCAGGTTTGCTTTCTTCCGCTGAAGACTGTCAGAAGGCATGAATTTACAGCAGAGCATTTCTGTCCACTCCCTTTGTTATCAAAGGCTTTAAAGGAAAAATATTTCAAGCAGGGGAAATTCTCCCCCCATGTTGGGGTTCGCATTTCCCCTCAATCGTCTCTGTGCCCCCAGGAACTTACCAGGAACCTATGATCTCCAGGAGGAAGGAAACTACCAACCTTAGACCACAAGTCAGAACACGTGCTCATGTTTCATTAATTAACAATATGAAAATAACATCCATCATCATGTGGATCAAACGTTACTAATCTTTTTAAACTGCCTTATCAAAGTCGATCCTCCAGATAGTCAAAGAAGAAGAGGGCTTCCAAGACCTCTTTTCTATAGAACCACATACCCCAAAATAAGATCTGAAGAAGGTGCTGGGACTGCCAGTTGCAGAAAATCTCAAGACTCCTTCTTCCTGGGAAGAGGGAGAAGCAGTAAGAATCCAAAAAAGTGGAGAACAGAACTGCCACATTATGTCAGGCTCATGATTCAGAGTTCTCCACTGATTAAAATTCTTAACAGCTTTCTGCTATGTAGGATCAGGTGTACATTCTTGGCCAGGCGTGTCCAGCCTTTCATGGCCTGACCATTTGGCCAGTTCTCCACCTTCTGCCGCCAGCCCACTCCACTTCCCTTGCCTCCAGCGCCCCTAGTGCTCCTCTCCGGGCATAGAGCATTTGCCATTGCTCCTTCCCTCCTTATAGTTTGCCTGCCTCACCAACTCTGGCATTTCTCGAGACCTTAGGCCGTTGTTATTTCTTCTACGAAGTCTTTTCTGGCTTCCCTTCTCCCAAGACAATTCTCTCTCTCTCTCTCTTTTTCCTTTGTTCTGCCACCGCCATTTCTTTTATTTACTCGATAATCTTCCCACTCAGTAATGTTTATTGCAAATATGTCTGTCTTCTCTCCCAGAGAGAGAGCCCCTTGAAAGCAGTAAAGATATCTGTCATTACTCATCTCCTGAGCTAAACACATTTCCTGGCACAATAATAATGGTTGCACATAATAACTATTTACTGAATAAATGAATTAATGTATGACAGCAGTTGCAAATTTCTGCCTCTCACAATTGATGTTTAATAAAAAGACCCAGATAAGTCATGTTCCTTGTTAGGGCATTATAAGTATGGCCTCCATAAATATAACTAATGTTTTTGTGATACAGATATTTTTAGCCTCTTTGGGTAATGTTTATTTCACACTTTGTAAATGTTTAGTTCTTCTTCAATTTCTTTTTGGGGGTGGTGGGGGGGCTTCAGGGGATAACGCCGGTTTCTAAATTATGCTGAATAAGCCCAGTCCAGTTTTTTACTATTTTGCTCCCCCGTGATTTTCTGACTACACTTTATTCCTTTGGAAAACTGGAAAGTTTTTACTTTTAAATTATGTATTTGTCAGCATAATGGTAACTGACTGACACATATAATTCAGAATCCTGGCCAGAGCTGTGTCCAGGAGATCCAAAGATATCTGTAGAAATCTCCCACTTTTCCAGGCCCCCGGGGAGGCTCAGTTGGTTAAAGGTCTGACTCTTGATTTCGGCTCAGGTCCTGATCTCAGGGTCATGGGATGGAGCCCTGTGCTGGACATGAAGCCTGCTTGAGATTCTCTCTTTTCCTCTCCCTCTGCCCCTGCCTCCCCTCCCATGCTCTCCACTCTCCCTAAAAAAAAAAAAAGAAATCTCACACTTTTCCTAGTTTTCTTAGCCCTACTTATCTCTGTGTTGTTTTCATTCCTTTAAGCAATATCCATATGACGGCAAAGATAACCACTGGCAGCTTTAGACTCCCCTGGTGTTTCCGCTAAGTGATCCCAGTGAAAGACCGTGTTTCTCTCCCCCTGTGGCATAAGTACAAGTTATGCAGATGGCTCATTGGCCTGAATTGTGTCCCATGGCCTTCTTTGGACCAGTCACTGTCGCACTGGACACTAATTGGATAGAACTAGGTCATAAACAGATCCTCATGCTAGGGATGATATGGGATTAATTTTGGCTTGCTGTGCCAGAACTAGATGTTTTAAGAATGTAAAAGAGATGATTTCCCAAAAGAGATACAAGCAAACAAAACAAACAAACAAAAAATATTTTGGCCCACCACAAATATCTTTTGCTTATTCTCTACAGCGGTCCCATGTCTTCCTTGAACTTAAAGCAATCAGAATGCCATAAAGTATACAGTATTAGAAATGCCATCAGACTGGAGAAGACAGTAATATTCTGTTTTGCTTTTAAACATTAGTACAAAACACTAGAAGATTTATGGGTTTTCTTCTTGTCTTTTTTCCACAAAAGCTTTGTTTTGAGCAAGATTTTTTATAACTCTTTGCTCCATTCCTGAATCATAATTGATTGCTTTGAGCCCAGCATTCTCTGAAGAGAGTTCAATTTTTATTTTTCTTGAATATTTGCCTTGCACTAAGATCTTATTAAATTCACTTGCCACTTTGCTACTCACTTTCAAATCTTCGAGATTGCCCTGCCATTTATCCCACCCTGTATCTATCTAAAGATGGAACACTGAGAAGAGTTTACTCTAATATTTAAGCTACATAAGTTTTCTGTGCCTACTTTCTCCAGAGTAACTTGTGATATCATCCTCACATCAAAACATAATGACAATAAACCTAATCACAATAGCAAAATATCCCAGTTTGACAACACTTGCCCTTTATGGAGTCAGTGTCAAGTTTTGTTGTTGGAATCTTCCAAAGCCACAGCTGGGTCTGGGGGGTGCAACTTTGGGAAACACAGTATCTAATTGTGGAATGCTATCTAGTGGGGGTAACTGCATTCCGTTCACAAGGCAGAACCTGGCTACAGTTGGTATATCTTTATACAGCTGTTTGAAATTCATTGCACCTTAAGGAAGTAAGATTCCCTTTTCAGAAAGCCACTTTGGCCAAGTGTACAAAAATGCAAAGAAAATGTCGTAAACTTCAACAATCACATAGTTAATCTGCTTAGTTACCAAATGTAGCAATCATACCTTTACCCACATTATTTCCTAAATTGATTTCCATGATGCATGTATATATCTATGGGTTGTCTCTGCAGTCTCCTTTATGTTCTCCTCTTCTACGCTCTAAGTGTGTCCCTACAACCCCTCCGTAGACTATAATCTTGCCCCTTTGCACCCTCTCTTTGGCAGTTTCTTACATTTGCACCATTTCTGTGAATAATGCATACCTCTGTATTTTTAGCTATAATTTTCTTCCAAACTCTAGACATAAATTTTTTCATGTGCACTAAATATCTCCATTCAGGTAGCCCTTTAGGACTTCAAATTCTTTACCTGTAAAACACAATTTAACACCTCTGCACAAAACATTTCTTTCTCCTAATTTTCTTTCCTCTATCTCTCCCTCCTGTTTCCTTTCTTTTTCCTTTATTTAGCTCATTATACTATTCTGTTCTAATAATACCTAAATGTGTACGACAGTAATAATATAAAAACAGTAAAACAGTAAAAATTTCTTAGGATTTTAACTTTTATGCATACACTAAACCAAAAGAGCCAAATATTTCTCGAGATTTTAGTTCTTATGCAATTACTCCCCCCCCAAATGTAATATTACAGATTTAAAGCATTCAATATGACAACAGTAAATTAATCTTTTGTTTCAAAATAATCCAGTGGACTGTTGGCTAAGAAATAATAATTTTTCAATATAGACAGTGACAACATAGGGTTCATTATAATACTCTACTACATAGATAGATGGATGCATTATTTAAAATAATAATATTGGAAACATCCCAATTTACTATCATAGTAAAATAGATCAATATTTTTGTCATAGTCATTCAAAGAAATATTAAGAAAAATTGAAGGAGATGTACATTGACACAGAGGAACTATATAAATAAAATGTTGAGCAAAGAGTAAATCATAGAAAAAAATTACAAAATGGGGGGTGCCTGAGTAGCTCAGTGGGTCAAGCCTCTGTCTTCGGCTCAGGTCATGATCTCGGCATCCAGGGATTGAGCCCCGCTTCAGGGTCTCTGCTCAGCAGGGAGCCTGCTCCCCACCCCCCCACCCCCCCCCCCCCCCCCCGTCTGCCTCTCTGCCTACTTGTGATCTCTCTTTCTGTCAAATAAAGAAATAAAATCTTTTAAAAAATTACAAAATGATTTTATTTATAAAAAGTTCTAGAGGCAACAGAACTACGTACAGGGATGATATATGTGTGGTTAATGTAGGCTGCGTATATATGTGGTGTATCCATAAAGTATAACATGTGGCTTGTTATACTTGGGTGGGTAGGAGAGGGGTACATAAAGACTATAAAATATATTTTTAATATATCTCTTCAGCTTGATGGAGAGTACATGAACATTTTATAATTTTTCACAATTATTATATATAAATTATATACATTCTTTTTTATGTCTGATATCTTACACAAAAAGAATACAGGCAGAATCAGTTTCTAAATGATGCATTTTTTTAAATTTAAGACAAGTCACATAAAGTTTTCATTCTAATTCAGAAGGACAAACCGGGGTGCCTGGGTGGCTGTCTCAGTCACTTAAGCATCTGCCTTCAGCTCAGGTCAGGATCCCATGGTTCTGGTATTGAGCTCTGAGTCCTGCTCAGCAGGGAGTCTGCTTTGCCCTCTGCCTGCCACTCCCCCTGCTTGTGTTTACTCTCTCTCTCTGACAAAGAAAATCTTTAAAAAAACAAAAAAAAAAACACAAAAGGACAAACAAGATGAAAGTTTAGTTATCAAAAAGCATCTGATACATGACCAACAAAAGGATGAATGACATAGCAGTCACTGTCATATTCCATTTTAAAATTATCATTCTGTCATTAGTTTATAACTTAATACTATTAGGACCAGAAAATACAGACTTTATGGTATCAGTTTATTTGAAATTTGTTGAAACTTAGCTTATGGAAAATCAGTTACTGCAAAAGTTAATTTTGTGTTTGAAATGAATGTATTTATATTTCCCACTTACAAAAGCCAGGAAATCTGTAACAACTTAATCAAGCTGTTCAAATTTCCTTATCCATACTGATTTTTGTGTGTTTGTTTAGTATATCAATTGCAGAGAAGTACATTAAAATTTTCAATTATGATAGTATTTGTCCAAGTCCCTTCAGGCTGCTGTAACAAATTACAGTAGACAGAGTTGTTTATAAACAATAGAAATTTACTTCCCACAGTTTTGGAGGTTGGGAAATCCAAGGTCAAGATTCAGTGTCCAATTCTGTGTCTGGTGAGAACCCGCTTCCTAGTTCATCAACAGTAGTCTTCTTGCTGTGTCAACATGGTAAAGAGGGAGAGTGGGAACTCCCTGAGCCATCTTTTTATAAGAGTATTAGTCCCATTCAGGAAGGCTGTGTCCTCATAATCTGATCACTTCCCAAAGGCCCCACTTCCAAATACCATCACACTGGGTATTAGGTTTCAATGTATAAATTTTGAGGAGGACACAAACAATATGTTTATAGCAGTATTTTTGTCATTTTTTTTCTTGTGATTTTGCAAGTTTGCCCTATATATATTTTGAAGCTATGTTATTAGGTATACAAAGTTAGATTTTTAATATCTTCCCTGTAAATTAAACTTTTACCAATATGTTGTAATATTTTTATATTTTCTTATAATCTGAGCTTAAAATATAAAGAACTTAGACAACTCAGCACCAATAAAGCAAATAATAAAATTTTAAAAATGGGCAGAGTACATAAATAGACATTTTTTTCCAAAGAAGACATACAGATGGCCAACGGGCACATGAAAAGATGCTCAACGTCACTAATCACCAGGGAAATGCAAATCAAAACCACAATGAGGTATCACCTCACACCTATCAGAATGGCTAAAATTAAAAACACAAGAAAGAACAAGTAAAAAAATAGTAATTTCAGCTTAATGAATTTTTAAATATATATTTATAGAAGCTTTCTTTTGGTTAGTTTTTATAAGAATACACTTTAATATTCTAGTTTTCTCAGTCATTATGTTTTTTAGTGTGTGCATTTTCGTGTGTGTGTGTGTGTGTGTGTGTGTGTATTTTGGAGACAGTGTGTGTATGTGCCCATGGCGGGTAAAGAGAGTGGGTGGAGGAAGAGATAGAATCTTAAGCTGGTTCCATGCTCAGTGCAGAGCCTGATGTGGGACTTGATATCATGACTCTGAGATCATGACCTGAGCTGAAATAAAGAGTTGGATGCTTAATCGACGGAGTCATCAAGGTGCCCCTCTAGGTCTTTATGTCTAGATGTAAATTTGTAAACAAGAAAACTTGAATTTTGCTTTTTTCAATCTTTGTTTTTTAACTAAAATGCTTGCAGTACTTACTTATTCTGATTATTGATATATTTGGTTGTATTTTCCTTTTTTATTTAAAGTCTAATTATGACATATATTTTAATATGCATATTCTTTTGGGTCAACTGGGCTTTTTACCTTCAATTTCCTTATTTCCCTTCTAATAGTTTGGAAGTTATATATTTTGTAAAAATTATTTTAACGACTAATGTAGAAAATATGCATGTCCATTTCAACAATAAATTCCAGAGTTAATTGATATATATCTGTTGCGCAGTTAACAGTATTAACACAGATTGAGTCACTTAAAACCACACATTTATTATCTCTCAGTTTCTGTGGGTCGGGTGTCTGGGAACAGATTAGCTAGGTCATCTTCTCAGAGTCCCTCAGGGTTAAAATGAAGATGTCTTTGACTTAATAAATGTACTTGTTTTTTATTAGACATTTGGCTTTTTAATATCTACAGTCTTTTGGAATCTGAATCCATTTTGGTTATATTTTCTGCATTAACTCATGCTAGCTTGTTTCCAGTTAATTTTAGAGCCTTATTTTATTGTGACTTTGGATACTTTTTACTCTTACCTTTGGAAAGTCTTTGAGACCAGGTCTTTGGTGTGTTCTTCCAAAGAGGTTTTTATTTGGTGTATGCTAGGTATCTCAGGGCAATCATTTAGAGGTCAGATTTAGGGGCGCCTGGGTGGCTCAGTGGGTTAAAGCCTCTGCCTTCGGCTCAGGTTGTGATCTCAGGGTTCTGGGATCGAGCCCTGCATAGGGCTCTCTGCTCAGTGGGGATCCTGCTTTCCCCTCTCTCTGCCTGCTTGTGATCTCTCTCTCTGTCAAATAAATAAATAAAATCTTAAAAAAAAAAAAGGTCAGATTTAAACTAAATTTAAGGTTTGTGGATTTTTCAGACTAGTGGTTATTACAAATTCTGGCCTCAAATCCAAATTGATGTAGATATTGGTTAGCATATTAGGTATTACTTAGTTCTCAGAACATGAATTTATTTTTCTTGGTCCTACCAGAGCAAGGACAAACATAGACATGTGAAACTTGGGAATTCCATTACATCACATTGAGTTTTAGCGATTTAGTAGGAAGCTCAAATATGAGTTTCCAGTTGTGTTCTCCTGGTGGGGTCATGCAGACAACTCTTAACTTCCAGCCACGGTGAATGTATTGCCAACTAGAGAAATATACCAGAGCCTTGAGGTCCAGAGTTTTTATTAAAGGTCAGTCATATGGACATGACTGACTATTTTTATATTTGACCTTAGTCTCTAGCCAAGAGTCAAATTGATTCTGCATGGGCCAAGGCTATCACCATAAATCATACTGTTAACATGGACTATCTGGTATGGTCCAAGACCATCAGGTAAACAAAGATATTTTTATCAGGTACGACATTCCAAGGGCCTAGAGGTTATTTCCTACGAACAAAAGACAAGGGAGATATCTCTCTTGGGACAAGATTAATTTTTTATTAAATAGTTTGTATCTTCACTGTCTCCCTGGGTGGGTTTCTCCTATACCTAACCCCCTTATTTTGCCTTTTAAAGTTGTCTCACTTGATAAGGCCTAGATTTATTTGGGATCTCAGAACTAATCTTACACCCTAGTACATCCCAGGTTTTATTTCTAGGTAAATAGAATAATGGATGGCATATTAAAACCTAAGTTCTGGTCTGTCTGGGATGGACACATCCTCAGACCAAACACTGGCTCCATATTTGTCTCACCTCTAAATCCACGATACCTTATCATTTTTGGCTTTTAAAGAATTATCATACTTTCTTATCCTCCCAGCCATGAACTGAACTGAATGAATGTTTTTTTAATCTAAAAGGTTTAATTGTAGTGAACTGAGTAGATTTTATAAACATCTAATTGTCTGTGTTTTTAGTAATGAAAATTAGGGCATCTGGAACTTAAATCTCAGAAACATTTTTGCATTTTACACGGAACCAACTGGTGAAAAGTAGCTTCTTAAAATTACTTTACCTGAAACAGGCTCCTTTGAAGTAAAATTTCTATTAAGGTATACCCTCAAGAAAATCCCTTACATGGGGCTTGAGAGTCCCCTGACCTCCATTTTCCCTTCTCTAGGAAAACAGGTTCAATTTAAAGACTTCAGTTGTTATCACAAGCAACTTACACAAAAATTTCTTACTCTTTCCAGTAAGAGGCTGTCTATTTGCAATTAGAGAGGAGGATACAGAATACTAAGTCCTCTTTTATTCATCTCGCGCTTGCTTGCTCTTTTGATATACCTCTATGATCTTTCTCAGTTCCCTTGTTCTGAAAGAGATTAAGGGACAGCTTGCTAATCAGAATCTCCAAGAAGGTAAAAGACGATAAGATTACATGTCAAAAATGGATACTTTCTTTCTGCTTTTTTCTTCTATAATATAGTCACCCCTTGCAACATTTTCTGGATTGTCCCACAAGGAACTTGACTGTGGGCAGCAGGGAAATCCGTCTGGAGTCTATTCTCATTTTAGCTCTATGATCTACTCTCATAGGGCTAATGGAATCCAGAAACTTTTAAGGCACCTGAACATTTTAAGCAACCCCCCCCTTTTTTTTGGTAGAGTCATTGAAGGTTAAGCCTCATATTTAACTTTATTAGATTAAAAATGAATCAGAGGGAAAGAAGATAAAGTGAAGAAAGGAAAGGAAGAAAAGAAGGAAGGAAGGAAGAAGTTTGGTGAGGAGACTATATTTTTTGTTTATATTAAATTACATTCCAGTGATAGTGGGAAATATTTGAGAATGTTGATAATGATCTGTTACTCTCCCATGGTAAAATTTTAAATCAATTGAAGAGAATATAAAACAATTCTACTAGTCTAACTTCACAGATGAAGAAAGGGCTAATTAATTGGAACTTAATTGTAGTTTAGACTCAGAAATGTGCTTTTTGATATCACGTAGAGTGAATGAAAAGATTGTGAGCTAAGACCAAGGTTTCTGACTTCTCACCTTAATTTTCTCACAGAAGGAATAGGAAAAGAAGCCTCTGGAATTTTTTTCCAAATGCAGACATATTTTAATTCTTGGATCCTATTAATAGGAATGTAGTATATTGATTTTCTTTTCTTATTTTCTGAGCAGCAAAATAGTGCAACATTTAAAAATACAGTGATACACGGGGCGCCTGGGTGGCTCAGTGGGGTAAAGCCTCTGCCTTCAACTCAGGTCATGATCCCAGGGTCCTGGGATTGAGCCCCACATCGGGCTCTCTGCTCCGCGGGGAGCCTGCTTCCTTCTCTCTCTCTGCCTGCCTCTCTGCCTGGTTGTGATTTCTCTCTGTCAAATAAATATTTACAAAAAAATAAAAAATAAATAAAAATACAGTGATATAAAAAGCCCCCCCCCCCATTGGGCTTTGAGGACTGAAATTAAAGCTTCTCAGAGGTGTTTTCCCACCAAGTAGGGCAAAGGTTCAGCAATGTGGATCCTTCTGAGACTGAGATTTATTTTTACTTTCCCAGAGTTTTCTGAGAATTGCCTGTTACTGCTCTTTGACTATCTTCAGAGATTGTATGACCTGGTGTGTGACCCTCAGCGTATTAAAATTCTGAGATAATGAGTTTAAAAAAGAAAACTCCACAGTTTATGGGCTGTCATTAAAAGACATGGGGCTGAAAATAAGATGATTATTTGCAAATAGAAATAGGGGGGAAAAAGATGATCTTAGAGGATATTATTTGAGTCCTCATTATCTCTAGCCTATAGTACTGTCCAGTTTGCTTATAGGTCCCCTGCCTAAGTGACCTCCATCCGAGTGCTCCTTCTGATATGATTGTATTACTGCCTTGCTTAGAATTTCTCAGTAATTCACCATTGTCTAGAGGGGAAAAAAAATCTACTAAATTTTGTCGCATATCTCCTAGAGTTCTCTGTGATGCATTCCCCTGTCCATTTCGTCTAAGTTACCGTAATGAGCTCCCTGCCCTCCCCCTCAAACCTGATGTTCTTTCTCATGCCTCCTTATAGGTTTCCCTTAACTTTCTTCACTTTGGAAAAACCCTTCTATTCCAAACTCTTGTCTGTTCCCTCCCCTAATTTGTTGTTGTTAACTTTTAACCAGCCAAATGCCTACTAGGCCTTATACTAAAAATTTGTGAGGCTTTTCTTAACTACCCACCCTGACTTGGGTAGATCTTATATATCCCTCTGTGGGTGGCTGGATAATGTCTCCCAAGGATGTCTGGGTCCTGATCCCTAGGACCTCTGAATTTTACTTTATATGACAGGTATGACTCGGCCAGTATGACTAAGTTCAGGATCATAAAAAGAGATTATTCTAGATTATCCAGGTGACCTTCCAGTGTAATCATACATGTTCTTGTAAAATGCAGGCAAAATGAAATTAGACTTTAGATGACATTAGTGGCAGAAGTAGGGATTGGAGTCCTGTGCTTTAAAGTTGGAGGAAGAGGTCACAAGCCAAAGAACAGACATAGCCACTAGAAGCTGGAAAAAGCAAAGAAATTAATTCTCCCCTAGAGTGTATAAAGGAAGCACGGCCTTGCCAACAATTTGGTGTCAACCTGGTAAAAACCCATTTTGGACTTCTGGGCTCTAGAAGTACAAGAGAATACATTTCTGATGTTTTAAGCCACTGAATTTGTGATAACTTGTTACAGTGACAATAGGAAACTAATATACCTTCTCTTGCTTGTACTTTCCTCCATTTTAGCAAGTGTTTCATGCTTTTGTAGTCATTTGTGTACTTGTCTTTTCTACTCTAATCAGATCCAAAAACTTAGGTTATTATGCCGCTTGTGCTGTCCTGAAGTGAAATTCACCTGCACTCATAATTTCAAAAATCAATACAATGCCTTACCTGTGATATATGGAGAAATGAAAGGACAATTAAAATTTATTATACGGGCACCTGGGTGACTCAGTGGGTTAAGCCTCTGCCTTCGGCTCGGATCGTGATCTCAGGGTCCTGGGATGGAGCCCCACATCCGGCTCTCTGCTCAGCAGGGAGCCTGCTTCCCTCTCTCTCTCTCTGCTTGCCTCTCTACTTGTGATCTCTCTCTATATATCAAATAAATAAAATCTTAAAAAAAAATAAAATTTATTATAAAATGGTATCTCTTTCTGGGTGTAAATAGTAAACGTGATTAAATGTCAGGACAGCTAAGATAGACACTGGCTCAAATATATAGGATCATTGTGAAAGTGACAGCTTCATATGCAAACCAATGCAGGTGTGTTTTGTTGGTGACTCAAATCCTGAAAGAATAATTACTGATTTCTTTAATTTTTTCCCATTTATTATTATTTTTATTGTTTATAAAATCATGTAGAGCTCTTGGCAACTTCCAAAAACAAAACAAAACTAAGTATGTATAATTATTCCTAAACCTTCATAATGACTGCCTTTTTGGAGAATTCACTATAATTTAAAACTGTAAAAAATTTTTTGTGTGGTTTGGTTAATAGACATTAACTCAAATAATGTCATAGATGTTTTCACCACATGAATGCCTGGTAAGAGATTGGGAAATCATGTGGGAGATGGGGCATTTCTTCATGTGTGGAGTATTCTTTGACCTGTAGAATGTCCAACATCTTGAGTCTCTGCCTACCAAATGCTGAAAGCATCTTCTAATCATTATAGCAACCAGGAATGTCCCCACAAACATCCAGAATCCTTCTCTGAGAACCACTGCTATGTATTCACAGCTCTGTGTAACCAGTGAGTATGTCTTAGTCATCGAGATAATCTCCAAATCTGTCTTGGCTTCTAACACATAGCAGATGTTAAGCACCTGCATGTGGTGTGAAGAAAAGGTTGTGTAAATATTGTACAGTGTTTTTTTTTGAATATCAATATGGTCAAGGTGATTGATAATGCTCAAATCCTCTGTATCATTTTTGTTGGTTTAAACAGCTTTATGGACATACGATTTATACCATACAGTTGACCCAAAGTGTACAATTCATTGGCTTTAGTCTATTCATAGAGATGTGAAATCATCATTATCATCAGTCTTAGGACCTCTTTTATCACCTCAAAAAGAGATTCAGTATTGTCTAGCCATTGATTGCGTATCTCTGGATTTCCCTCAACCCTAAACAATTACTGATGTACTTTATGATTCTAGATTTGCTAATCTGGATATTTCATATAAATGGAATCCTGTAATGTTGTCTTTTGTGGGTGGCTACTTTCATTTATTGTTTTTAAGATTCATCCTTGTTACAGTATGTATCAGCACTTACTACATTTTTCATGGTCAGATAATACATCATTGTATGGATATCTCACCTAGTGTTTATTCATTCAGTTAATCAAACCTCCTTCTTCTCTTTATCCTCTATCATTTTAAGTTTTTCTGTATTTGCCGAGATGTGTTAAAAGTTAAAATTTCCTGTTGTGATTCTGCAGCTGTTAATTTTTTTAATTTTGTCAATTGCTTCATATATTTTGAAGCATTTTAGGCATTTATACATTTATGATTGTATATCTTCTTGCTTTACTGGCTCTTTTATTGTTATATGTACTCTTTACCCCAATAATAAATGCTCTGTCTTGAAGTCTATTTTATATAATACTTATATATACAAGCCAGCTTTCTTATATTTCCTGCTTGCATCATATATTTTTCTACATGTTTGCTTACACATTTTCTATGTATACAATTGGATCTTGCTTTTGTATTCATTCTGATTATCTCTTCCTTGTAATTAGAAAATTTATTCCATAGACATTTAATGAAATTATTTTTATGTTTGGATTTAGGTATACCATCATGTTATTTTTAGGGTTTTTTCCCTTTTCTTACCCTCTTCTGAATATTTTATAGAATCCGACTTTAATGTTTATTGACTGTGTCACTCTAAATCTTTGAATACATTATAAACTTCTCAATTTTTTCTTTAAAGTCATATGTATTTTAAATAAATTGACGTAAAATAGTTTTTTTTATAATTGCTCATGCTTTTATAATAATTCATGAAATCATTTATTGCCATTTGGAAACTTTTCATTCATTTCTAAAGATCTGAATTTCCCTCCGGCATGATTTTTCTCCAGCCTAAAGGTCTTCCTTTATTATTTCTTGCTCAATTGCCTTGTCATGACAAATTGCCTTAGCTTTCCTTTGAGGTGACTTGTTCGGTCATGGGTCCTTAGAATTAATCCAATTTGGAGTTTGATAAATTTTTGAATCTATAGATTTTTATCTTTCGCCAAATTGGGAAGCTTGCTGTCATTATGTGTCCAAATAATCTTGTTCTGTCTCATCGTCTCTCTCCTCTTCTTCTGGGGTAAATTCTTGTAGATAATACCTTTTGAAACTTGTCCCATAGGTCCCTGATCTTTTTGTTTTACCAGTCTTTTTCTCCCTCTTCTTCAACTATTATGCTTCTTTTTCATCTGTCTTCGAGATCATCAACATTTCTTTATCATTTCTGTGCTCTTTTGATACTAATCCAGTGAATTTTAAATTTGAGATCTTCTATTTTCGCTTCTAAACTTTCCATTTGGTTCTTTTTTTCTCTATTTCCTGCTTATGTGCTCTTTCTGTCTCTTAATTCAACACAGGTATATTTTCTTTTACCTCATTGATGATAGTTAAAATAATGGCATTACAGTCCTTGTCTAATTATTCTAGCACCTGGGTCATCTCAGGGTTATTAGCTTGTATCAGTTGTCTTTTCCTTTGAGAATGGGTTATGTTTTCCTGGCTTTTGGTGTGTCAAGTGATTTTGGATTATAAACTGGGTATTATAAATGTTGTGTTGTAGATTGTCTAGATTGTATATACTGTTATATTGCAACAATATATTGATTGTTAATATCATCAAAACATTGATATTTTTGTATCTTTAGGGTAAATACCCAGTAGTGCAATTGCTGGGTCATAGGGTAGTTCTATTTTCAACATTTTGAGGAACCTCCATGCTGTTTTCCAGAGTGGTTGGACCAGCTTGCATTCCCACCAACAGTGGAGGAGGGTTCCCCTTTCTCCACATCCTCTCCAGCATCTGTCATTTCCTGACTTGTTAATTTTAGCCATTCTGACTGGTGTGAGGTGATATCTCATTGTGGTTTTGATTTGTATTTCCCTGATGCCGAGTGACGTGGAGCACTTTTTCATGTGTCTGTTGGCCATCTGGATGTCTTCTTTGCAGAAATGTCTGTTCATGTCCTCTGCCCATTTCTTGATTGGATTGTTTGCTCTTTGGGTGTTGAGTTTGCTAAGTTCCTTATAGATTTTGGATACTAGCCCTTTATCTGTGTCGTTTGCAAATATCTTCTCCCATTCTGTCAGCTGTCTTTTGGTTTTGTTAACTGTTTCCTTTGCTGTGCAAAAGCTTTTGATCTTGATGAAATCCCAATAGTTCATTTTCGCCCTTGCTTCCCTTGCCTTTGCCGTTGTTCCTAGGAAGATGTTGCTGCGGCTGAGGTCGAAGAGGTTGCTGCCTGCGTTCTCCTCAAGGATTTTGATGGATTCCTTTCTCACATTGAGGTCCTTCATCCATTTGGAGTCTATTTTCGTGTGTGGTGTAAGGAAGTGGTCCAATTTCATTTTTCTGCATGTGGCTGTCCAATTTTCCCAGCACCATTTATTGAAGAGGCTGTCTTTTTTCCATTGGACATTCTTTCCTGCTTTGTCGAAGATAGTTTTTGGTGCTTTTCCTTCTTCTTCTTTTTTTTTTTTAATCATAGTTTTAACCATCACTTCAACTATGGCTGACTTCAGGGTAAAACTGCAACAAAACATAGAGCTCAGTCCAAGTTTCAAACTTTCCCCCAAAATATGTCAACTTATTAGTCTTCAGATCTTTTCAGATCATTCCTTTTTTTTTTTCTTCCTTTTTGGCCAGTGTTGATGGCTATTCTCTACGGGAGGATTAGATTCTTAAAGCTTACTCTTCTGTATCAAAAGCATATTAATTTCATTTTCAGAAAAAAATTTTTTACAAAGATATAGAAAATAAATCATAGCTAGTTAAGCTTTATATTATTTTATATGAACTTGAAGTTGTCATGCACAATTCATGATATATCTTCTTCTTACATATAAACAACCAGTGGTGTTAGACTGACATTTGCCCTGTAAATGCAACAATTTATATGTACACACACACACACACACACACACACACACACACACTAGTTCAGAACTCTGGATAGCAGTGTGCTTGTTCAAAGCTACAACTATGACTCTGCTAAGAATGGGAAGGTTCTGTGATAATTTTGCAAATGGATGAAAATACTAGTGGGCTATCTTGAACTCACCCTGGGTGTTAATTGCCCCTATTTCTGAAGACAGCAGGGGAGAGGGAAGTTGGCAAGGAAGAGTAAGAGCAGCCAACATTGCCTTCTCTTTTCTCTGTGCTCTAGTGGAAAGAGGATGAAACATCACAGAGAGATGAAAATCTTTTGGTTTGCTGTGAATCAGGCCAGCATGTTTGATGACTCAGGGAAGGCATTGATGGGTACCATGTTAGAAGAAGAAAGTAACAGCAAGGGCAGGTTATGAACACATTGTTCTGCTTGTGAAATAGCCACTTGCCTACTTGCCCTACACAAAGAATGATTCATCCAGGCAAGAACACCCTGTAGGGAAGTGGATCAAAAGAGAAAACCAGCAAGTGAGATGAACTAGCACAGGGCTTCTCCAATTTTAGCGTGCAGGCCAATTTCCTGGTGTGCCTTGATCAAATGTAGATTCACACTCAGGAGTTCTGGGTGGGCCTGAGATTCTGCATTTCTAACAAGTTCCAGCGTGGTCCAGATGCTACTGCTCTAAGGAGCAACAAACCAGAAGCTTTCCTGTAGCAGCATTTTACCTAGAGCTGACCCTCATGCCAGGTGAGGAGAGTGAAATGATGATTTCATTTATTTTACTGCCAGGAAAAATTCCATGGGGGAAAGTGGAAACATTTTTGCTTGAGTTAGTCAATTTTTTGTGCATATTCAAAATATGTTGTTAATTTATTATCAGGGATAGCACTTATCAAGTTCCCACTCATTCTGGCTGCTGTGCAACACCACTGCTTGTCATGTGCTATGAGGTGTCAACAGCTGTGTTATTGATGTTGATGCAACTTTCCTCGCTAATAATTATTATAAAACTACTATTTTAAGTTGGAGATTATTTTACCTTGGTATTCTTCCTGTGGTTCACATTACTTTACATCTGTGGGTTTTTTTCCTCCCATGTATTAAGGAAGAAACATCTATTTCTATTTGCAATTATGCACGGGTTTTATGTTATAGTTTAATTTACTCTAGTGTTTCATACTTAGGATCATAAAGCACATAGGGAGAATTCAATAGTTTATTCTCTGCTTTGCCACCATAGTCTCTGAAATGCAAAGTGAGATGCATAGGACAAATAATTGCCAGGCTTCTTCTGGGTATGAAGGGCAGTTTAGAGAGCAAGGGCACCAAAGTGTTAGACTATAGGAAAGTAGGGTATTTAGATAGCTTAATAGGGCGATGAGAAATAATATCAGAAAAATACTTGCAGAGGAATCTGATAACTATGGTTGGCTAATCTTTAAAATATAATCTTGAAAATTTATCTGACCCCTGAAAGCTAATCTTAATTAACATTGTCCAAACAAAACTCAAGCACTGTCTTTAGTCCCACAAGTGCGGTGTTTTACCCTGAAAGGTTAGATGCTCACCGAGGATTTATACTCTCATTCAACAAATATTTAGCTGTTTCTAAAAGACATTGTTGAAAGGCACAGATGAAAAATTACATTTTGATCCAGTAGGAAATAAAATCTGGTTTTCCATGAACGTAATAAAGATTAAAAAAAAGAGTCTGGTTCTTAAATAAATTAAAATGGTGATTAAAAGAATATTAAATCAACCACATAAATGAGAGGTGAATGATTTAGTGGCTCAAAGGAGATGGACAGAACCACATTCTTCTGAAAGTTTTGGAAGAGGTTCCTGGCAAAGGAGAATCAAAGAACCTGGCCTTGCAGGATTAGTGGTTTTTTTGACAGGCATGGGAGACTGGCCATGCTTGGAGCCAAAGGGACCTCACTGTCAGATGCTCACATGATCATAAACTTAGGGACAGGGGAGTGTACGTATGTTTAGACAATAAATACTATAAATGAGTTACAGGTAAGCTGAGCCTCACCTTGGTCTACTCAGCCTCAGCTGCTTACTCCAGTGAGGTATATAAATGTTACCATTTTCATGCAGATTTAAATTAGTGTTTTTATTATCTATTACTATGAAATAAACTACTTCTAATGGTTTCAGAGAGCCTTTCTCCTTCCACTTGTTTCCTTCTCATGATTCTCTGTGTTGACTGGGTGAGATTTTCCACTGATCTCATATGATACCCCTTCTGTGAAAACAATCAGAGAGTAACTAGGGCTGAATTCATCTATAGTCTTGACAAAGATGCTACCATAGCTCTTCTTCTCCATATGGTATCTCCATTTAGACTGTCCATCAAGAAAGCAGGACTTCTTGGGCGCCTGGGTGGCTCAGTGGGTTAAGCCGCTGCCTTCGGCTCAGGTCATGATCTCAGGGTCCTGGGATCGAGTCCCGCATCCGGCTCTCTGCTCAGCAGCGAGCCTGCTTCCCTCTCTCTCTCTCTCTCTGCCTGCCTCTCTGTCTACTTGTGATCTCTGTCAAATAAATAAATAAAATCTTTAAAAAAAAAAAAAAAGAAAGCAGGACTTCTTACGTGGTGATTTAGGGTTCCCCAAAGTGAGAATTCCAAGAGAAAGGAATTAAAATGTGCCCATTGTCTTAAATACTAGTTTTATAATTGACACCTCTGCCATGTTCTGTTGGTTAGTATGTGTCAGGGAGTCCAGTTTCAATGTGGAAGGCATGTGAATATCAAAAGAAGTGGTTCATTGGAGATCATATTTGGAAACTAGCTCTCCTTGGAAGCAATGGTGAAGGTTTAAATATGTAATGTCAACAAAAATTTAAATAGGAAAACCCCATTTTTATCTTCTTAAAGCCTTTTTTTTTTGGCTCATTTGGTGATCAGTTTGGCACGTAGTGAAGAGAAAATTAAGGACAAAGCTAAGATTTGAGCCTGCATAGCTGCAAAAATCATGGTATTATTCGTAATGACAACTCATGCAAAAGAAAAACTTAAGGTAACTTCTTCAGACAAAAATGATGTGAAGAAGTATTCTTAAGTATAAGATTATGAATTTGATTGGATAATCTGAGTTTCCAACAGAACACTCATAGTATATGAAGGCAGGTGCTCAAGAGCATCATTCATAGTGAGGTGAGGGCAGGAGATGCAGGTATGAAAGTCATGCACCACATCTGGAGATTTGTCCCTTCTTCATTTTTGATGCTGTGCTGTGTGTATATCTTCATTTGACTTGTCTTTTCAAAAAAACTGCCTTAAATTTTCTTAAATCTTTACATCATGACTGTGACAGGCAGAATATTGGTCCCCCTAAAGATATCCATGCTCTAATCTCTAGAATTTGTGAACGTATTGTTACGTGACCGGGCGATTAAAGTTACAGATGAAATTAAGCTTTCTAATCATCTGACCTTAAAATAAGGCCATTCTCTTGGATTATCTCCTGGGCCCAGTATAATCACAAGGGTCCTTAAATGTCCTGAAGCAATTTGAGAACTTGACTTGGCCATTGTTGGCTTTGAATACAAAAGGAGGCCACAAGTCAGGGAATGTGGAAGCCTGTAGAGAGTGGAGAAGGCAAGGAAATGGATTTGCCCCTAGAACCTCTGTAAGAGTCATAGCCTTCCTGACACCTTGATTTTAGCTCATTACATTTCAGATGTCTGACCTTCAGAGAAGTAAGACAATAAATTTGTATTTTTTTAAGTTACTAACTTTGTGATAATTTCTTGTAGCAGCAATAGGAATTTGCTTTTTGATATCTGGTATGGGGCTGCTGTGGCCAAAAAATGTGAAAGTGGCTTTGGAATTGGGCAGTGAGCAGGGGCTGAAAGGATTTGGAGGACAGAATGAGCCTGGATTGCCTTCAAGAGACTGTTAATGGAAATGTAGATGTTAACAACTCTGCCTCTGCAGGCTCAGAAGGCATTGAAGAAAATAGTAGAGAAAACATACATTATTTTAGCAAACACTTAAATTAGTATAAACAGACTATTAGGAGAAGTAGGACATTGAAGCCTCCACCAGTGAGGATTCAGATGGAAGTGAAATGAGGAGCATGTTATTGGAAACAGGAGGGAAGTACATTCTTTTGGTGGCAGAAACTTAGCTGAATTTTGGGCTGAGGCTATGTGAAAAGCAAAGCTTGTCAATGATGAACTTGGATATTTAGCTGTGGAGACTTACAAGCAAAGAGTCGAAGGTGTAGCCTTGTTACTTACAGTGAAACAGGAATGCCTCCCATCGTACTTCTTCCAGAATCTCAATTCCTAAACATCCCACTTTCCAACCATAGTCTACTCTCTTTTTATCCCATTCCCTCCGCTCATGTCCTGAATGCAACATATCTTAAATCCTACTTGCTTTTACAGTTCACTGATTTTCACCATTCTACACCTCTCTTTGATAGTTCTAGAACTAAAATAAATGAGCGATTTGACATCTTGTCAGCTTGCGATCTTTAATGGCATATCGTCTTCCTCCAAAAGATGTTTTGTAAAACAAAACGATACAAAAAACAAAAGAAGCTCTAATGCCAACCACAAGAAGATCTTTGATGTAATATTGCATTTGGCCATAATGAAGAGTGTAAAGCAACTAAAAGAACAACCTGAGTATCCTGCATTTTAAATCCCATCTTATCCATAACTCTTGTTTTCTTTCATCATTTGGGATTGAATACAGCATAAGAACTTTTATAAGAGGATCAAGGTAGAAGAAACAGGTGAAAAATCCTGCCATTTCTACCAATTGTCACCCATCTTGGGGAAAATTAATTTATTCATTTACAGTTGCACTGAACATATTTATTAAGCATCTATTTTCTGTCAAGCTCTGAGATAGAAGTTGGGGATTCAAAGATGAGCAAAAGCAGATAAAAACAATTGCCAAATATGTTTATCAGAATAAGAATAATTTGTAAAGAAATGGATAGTTTATTTTCTGTCTACATATTATTTGTTCAAACAAAAGACACTGATTATGTCCTTAGTGGACCCCTTCAAAACACATCTGTGAAGAAGAGGATTGATAGGAAATTCCAAGTTGAATTATTTAATTAAAATATACTTAGAGGAATTTTAGAGAGGCAGGGCAGAAAGAACTCAGGAATAAATCCTAAGATTGTACCTGTGGTAACACAATCTTCCCTAAAACCCCAAAATGGTTTTTAGAAACAAGTATTTACACTTGCCCACACCACCTTCACCTGTAGGTCATCTGTGGTTCTATCCCATCGTCCCTTCACTATTCTGGATTCTGAGTGGAGGTAGCATCCTTTACCCAAGGCAAATCATTTTTATGCGAGAGAGGAAATAGCAATATTGAACAAGCCAGTGGCTTGTGTTCTACTCACATTCCATTGACCATAGCAGATAAGATGGCCAAGCTCAAGTCAATGTGTGAGGGGAGAAAATGTCTCTTAAAAGAGAAGGAGAGAAAATACTTGGGAATAACAAATTGATATTTATTAAATAAGATGTAAGTGGTTCTTTGGAAAGACAGAGTAGAAAGCTCGGGGGGAAGGGGAAGAAGACCATACATTGAAAATAAATTTAGCAGTGCTTTAGAAATTCTAATTAATATGGATCATCTAGGGGCTCCTGGGTGGCTCATGGGTTAAAGCCTCTGCCTTCGGCTTGGGTCATGATCCCAGCCTCCTGGGATCAAGCCCCCGGGGAGCCTGCTTCCTCCTCTCTCTCTCCCTCCCTCTTTGCCTACTTGTGATCTCTCTCTGTCAAGTAAGTAAATAAAATCTTAAAAAAAATGTGGATCATCTATGGCTAACGAGGAAGACTGGTATATTGAAAAAGGTTAAGTTGCAGATAACAGAACATAATCTAACTGATCAGAAGAACAGTTTTTCTCCAACAAACAGAAACTCACAAAATTATCGAAAAGGCCAAGAATCGGTTCTAGGCTAAGGTTAAGGAATGATTTCTCGACTCAGAACAGATCTACTGCAGTTGTTAAATTTACTTCTGCCTTCACAGAAAGCTGACAATCCCGGAAGATGCTGTCACCGCTGCTGTTTGCAAAACATACTAGCTCTCCCCTGGAAATGCCAGGAAAATAAGCTGCAGATCGAGAAGTTGCTAATAGAGCTCTACAGCCACTATCATATCTGCTGTATTCTGTGCCAGCAAAATAAATGTACTCCCTGCCTATCTCACATAACTTTCCTAGGGATCAAAGTTTACACAGGTATAAATTGGTGGAACATGAGTCACACTAAGAAACTTAGCTATGAGAGAATCTGGGAAGATGTTCTTTTTTTTTTGTAAGAGCAAGCCTTTATTTAATCTTTATAATAATTTTATTATTTTGTTACAGTGTTTTTTTGACTTAGACGCTAATCACACAAATAAAGAGAAACAAAGCTTAATTAGAAATTGGATAAACATCACACTTGGTTTATATTGTCTTTTTTCAGAAGTGTGATATTTCAGGTAAAAAAAAATTCAGAGTCCTAAGAATTGAAAGACATTCTTTTCTAAGGCTGATAAGAAAAAACAAAATTAGCAATGATTTACATTTAATCAACTCCCATTTCAAGAGAGAACATGCTGATTAACATTTGACAGAAACTGATGAAATTATATATACTTTTGTTTACCTAGTCACTTCTTAAAAAATGTAGCAAGCTACAGGGAAGCTGAAAGAATAGTATGTGTGTACCTTAGTATCATTTACTTATTTTATCAACTATTGCCATATTTGCATTCCCGCTTTCCCTCATAAATACATGCGTTACTCTCTATATCTCTCCACACATGAGTGACTTTTTTGCTGAACCATTTGAAAGTAAGGTGCATCCATCATGACACCTCACCCCTAAATAATTCAACACAAATATCCTAAGAACAAGGACATTTTCCTACATAACCACAATACCATTAACATATCCACGAATTTTAACATTGACTCAACGGGGGGAAATGTAACTTTTAGCTTCCTCTGCATTAAGAAAGAGGTTGGAATGGATGTTTACTGAACCCAGGCACATTATCTTCCATTTTCAAGTTCAAGAACTGCCTTCCCTCATATAGGGGTTGACTTTGATGTCTAAAGCTGTCACTATCCTGTCAGTTCCCGAAGGTGAATTTTCTACTCAATTCCATTCAAAATCATTTCCCTTGTGGATAGATATTATCATAACTGTAGCAATTTATTCCTATTATGCCCCGAGAATAAACTCAGGGTAAGTTGAACTTGCAGCGCCGGAGTCAGGCTCCGAAAAAACACATCTGTTTGGTGTCAGCAACTGTGGCTTTGGTCGTGGAATTTATTTTCAAATTGATGAACAGGGCGAAAGTGGAGTGGTTTGGTTTTCCTGTGTGGTTTTGATGATGTTCTCAATAAAGATGGAAGGAAACATGCTACATTATTGCCTCTGTTACTTCTGTAGGTGATTCTGAAGCACGTTAATGTAAAATGAAAATTCAGAAGGAAAAGCCAAAAAAGTTCTATAGAGTTGGGGCACCTGGGTGTCTTAGTTAAGTGTCTACTTTTGGCTTAGGTCATAATCCCAGGGTCCTGGGATCGAGCCCCGCATCGGGCTCTCTGCTCAGTGGGGAGCCTCCTCCTCCCTCTCCCTCTGCTGTCTCTCTCTGTGGCAAATAAATAATCTTTAAAAAAAATTATAGAATAAGCATAATTCAGTTCCTTTTGTAGCACTAAGGTGCAGAGTCACTACCTAGAACCACCATTAACTATAGCCTCTTTTATCTCCTTCATCTCTAGAGAGAGAGGGCCTCAAAAACTTACAAAACAGACCTCAACAGACTTTAAGATTTTTATTTATTTATTTGGTAGACAGAGATCACAAGCAGTCAGAGAGGCAGGCAGAGAGAGAGGGGGAGCAGGTTTCCCGCTGAGCAGAGAGCCCAACTTGGGGCTCCATCCCAGGACCCTGGGATCACGACCGAGCCAAAGGCAGAGGCTTTAACCCACTGAGCTACCCAGGTGCCCCCTCAACAGACTTTAAGAGGAGTCCAGATGGAGGGAGAGAAAGGTGAGGACTTCTAAAATAGAAAGAAGCAGCTCCCTGGGTTAATTTTCTCCCAAGGACCCTGCCTTTCTTTTGGAGATGTCATTACTGTAAATCAGAACTATTCATACCCCCCCAAGTATGAATATTTCTGGAAAAGTTCAAAGTTCACTGTTCTTAGATATTCCTTAAGCTGCCCATCCCCTGCAGCTTCAACAGATGTCGTAAGGAAGCTTTCATTTTGTAAGAATTTAAAATTAACCCAGATTAGACTATTCACTGTTTTCCATTTTTTTTTTCTCTAGAAAGTTGAAACTTCTGAGATAAAAATTTCTGAAGCGTTTAAAATTGATAAGAAAAGTGACTTATGAGGAAACCAATCTCCACTGAGGGCTAAGGTATCATCTTTGGGCTCCTCAATCATTTTGTAAAAAGTCTAGATTATTGGATACTATTTTTTGATACATATGTATGAAGGAACTAATAGATATTAATTTAGTATTTATCAAACACTAAGATACTTTCTGGGGGAAAGATTCAATTACATGTAAGTCTAACAAAGAAGAAAGATAGGGGAGCCTGGGTGACTCAGTGGGTTAAGCCTCTGCCTTTGGCTCAGGTCACGGTCTCAAGGTCCTGGGATTGAGCCCTGCATCAGGCTCTTTGCTCAGCAGGGAGCCTGCTTCTCCCTCTCTCTCTGCCTGCCTCTCTGCCTACTTGTGACCTCCTCTCTGTCAAATAAATAAATAAAATCTTGAAAAAAAGAAAAGAAAGAAGATATGTATGTTTAAGGGCAGTGACCATAACAGGAAATGTACATCTATCTGTTAATGCTTTGCTTAGTAGGGAGATATCATGATGCTTAAAAGATGGTCTTAGGAAATAAAAGCATATTGTGCTAGGCCTTAGAAAGAAAAATTTACTATTTTCTAGAAGATGCGTTAAGAATATATTTGAGGATCTGCTCTGTTCAAATCACTATGTTAAAATAGATCTTTATTAAATAATGAAAGAAATTGTCATATATTCTCTTTAGAAAACAGGTACCAACCATCCAACTTAAACCAAAGAGAACACCATCTACCTCATGCCAGGCCCATTCCCACTCCCACACTTGTTCACCTTCTACCATTCAACCTTTCCAGTGCATCAATGGGAAAATACTGATTGATGCCTTGAGAAAGGGATGCTATTTCTATTTGTATGATTTGAAGAGAAAGAAGTATTTTTCTTTCTGACTTTGCTCTGCTGTTAGTTAATGTATGATGTTTTAGTCTAGTGAAATAGGTGAGGCAATGCTTGAAACATGGATCATATGGATTCAACCTATCTTTCTAGTCCTATCTTCTGTGATATCCCAATATGGACCATGCTCCCCCAACTTTCTGAATGTTTCCTCATTCCTAAGCATTCTTATTTTCTTACTTAGGCTCTCCCTAAACAGCCTTGGTGGAATGATTCACATTTGTTTGGGAGGTGCAGGAAATATCAGTAGAAAAGTACAAAAGTGAGACAGAGACAAGAAAGCAAGGAGTAAAGGATTATGAAGAAAGGGTTACGGAGTCTCTCCTATTGTAGGCAATTAGAACTTAATTCCATTGGGAAAACTCTGAGAGGCAAGAGGAACTGTGGGAGGTATTAATTCCCCAGATCTTTGGCTGGTCCTTTCTATGGAAAAGGCATTGTACCATTTCAGAGAAAGCATTCGGGCAAATGGGTAAAGAATGGGTGGTTGGAAGTTGGCCACTGAAGTTGGATACCCTGGGGATATGAGTTGGGATGAGTCTGTTATTCCTGGCCTTGCTTATTCTTTTCCCTAGATCTTTGTTCCTGGTGTCCTTCTACCTTCTACTTACCCCGTTTCTTCTCCAGTTATCCCAAATATCATTTCTTTGATATCATCTCTGACTGTCAAATAAGGTTTATCCTTTCTTTATTATTCTCCATTACACCTATAATGGTTCTTGTACTATTCTGAACTGAGAATATTTGGGTAATGCCTTGTTTTCACTATTAAAAGAAGTGATTTATAAAAAACCCAGGGACATTGTAAATTTGTATCTCTTTCAGGGTCTAGTAGAGTGTCTTGCACAGTTCATATTGTAAAAACTTTGTTGAGTGAATTTACAGAATGGAATGTGTCCTGAGAACCAAATATCAGAGGGAAAGAAAATACTGGTATTTTAGTATGATCTAGCAAAATGTAGATAAGTACATTTACTATTAAAAATATATCTCATAGTACCAAATGAAGCAAGGATTTCCAAAGAAAAATTCAAAGCACAAAGTGATTTGATAAAAATTCTTTTCAACCTGATTGTGATAACTTTTCTTCAGTTCTTTCTCTCAGCCTTTTGTTATCTAGTTTTAAGCCCTTAAAGTCCCACTTGTTAAATACATTTTTTAGTATTATTTACAAAAGTATTTTAAATCCCGTAGGACTGAAATCACCACAGTTGAATCTTTCATTATTCTCATACCAGGTGATATCTGTTCATCTTTGTCATTCTGAAGGTATCTCTTTTTACTAACAGCAAATGATCTCTTTCTCCTGCTCTGTATGCCTTAGTGAATGTGTCTGATGTCTGTTATTTTCAATTCGCCTTCCTGCACCATTGCCCCGGGCTCTTTCTTGTTTATGGCCTTATTTCAAATTTAAAGTGCCATCTGCATCAATTTAATTTATTAAAATTATTTAAAATCATATTTTAAAATAGATACTTTTTTGCAATAGAGATAGGGAAACGATCTTGATAGCCAGGCACATTTAGATTGAAGGAAAAAGAAACTGAAAAAAAAAAAAGGTAAAATTATAGGAGTTTATTGGTTGGCTTTCACTCAGTGGTTAAGAATTTCTCTCTAGCTCTATTTGAAAGATAAACATTTTAATGTAGGATTTTGTAAAACCATGGCCTGTGGGTTAGAAATCATTCCAGTTGTCTGTGTCTTGTCTTGCCTTTACGTGTCCAGCATTTTTAGATGATAATTCTTGAGTGAATGTGGATGGATCTATGTGTAATAGATAGTTATTCTGTGATTTCATAGATGAATAGTACTGTCATCATGTGCAAATATTTTGCTAAATTGACTTTACAACTACAGAACTATTCTGATTACCAAATCTGATGCGGGCGTTTTTGGAGGATGGGAAGGTTTCCCACACCACCAAGCAGTTAACTCCATTCTGACACTGTCTTCCTGGAGATAGCATCAGATCACACAGGTTAAGGGCTCAGTCCTATAAGACGGCCCTCCTGCCCCGACTTCAGATGGCAGTCACGAGCCCAGGTTGTCATCTGTGCTTCTGATCAACTGACTATACATTGCAGGTTCCAACAACTCCCTTTTTGGGCTCAACTTATTTGCTAGAGTGGCTCATAGAACTCAAAGCACTGTTTTACTTACTAAATTATCAGTTTATTATAAAAGGCTATAAGGCAGGAATGGCCACATTGAAAAGATGTACAGTGCATGGTATGGGGAACAGGCACAGAGCTTCCATGCCCTCCCTTTCCAGGTGTGTGACTCTAGCATCTGCATGTGGTCCCCAATCCAGAAGCCCTTTCAAACCATCCCCCCCTTTTTTTTGGAGACATAAGTGCTTTAATCATTGGACATTAGTGGTTGGTTCAATCTTCAGCCCCTCTCCCCAACCTGGAAATCAGGTGATGGGACGGAAAGTTCTGATTCTCTATTCAAGACTGTTTCCCCTGGCAACCAGTCTCCCTCCTGAGGTACTTTCCAAAAGTCATCTCATTAACATAAACCCAATTATGAATAACAAGACGACCATTTCACCTTTATGGCTCTGAAGCCATAATTTTATAATTTCAGGAAGTGAGGATAAGAGACTAAGTATTACAACAAAGGATGCTCCTATTGCTCTTATTGTTCAGGAAGTTCTGAGGGTTCTGGAAGCTATGAGCCAGGAGCTGTGGACAAAGACCAAATATATATGAGAAATACATTTTGATGATTTGAAGGAACAAATTTATGTTTTTTATGAATCATAATTATAATATAGTATATCATATATATGTATATATATAACATATAAGAAGAATAGCTATTAGTTTGGGATGAATTAGTCATTGTATGGGAGAAATTAATATATACTCACTTTATTTTCCTTTTGAGTTAAAACTCCAAAAATGTTGTTTGTAATATTTTTTCCTAAATGTATGGATGTCATCATCTTTAATCTTCCAAAACGATGTGGGTTACATTATGGCCCAGTGAGAGGGTAAAATCAACTATTATAATTAAAGCAACTCTTCATCTCTTCCATGATACTTTATGCAAAGTTTTATATGCTTATTGTATGTATTTCCATGTCCAGAGAATGAAAAATATGAAATAACACACAGTATTGGTCTATCAGTGTCTCAGCAGAGAAAGCTCAGATTTGAGTCATTTAAGTCTATGAAATGAAAAATTTCTTATAAAACAAACCATTTTCTAAAGAATTCTGGGCTCGGGGCACCTGGGTGCCTCAGTGGGTTAAGCCTCTGCCTTCAGCTCAGGTCATGATCTCTCGGTCCTGGGATCAAGCCCCGCATCGGGCTCAAGCCCCGCATCGGGCTCTCTGCTCAGCAGGGAGCCTGCTTTCCCCTCTCTCTCTGCCTGCCTCTGTGTCTCCTTGTGACCTCTCTCTCTCTGTCAAATAAATAAATAAAATCTTTAAAAAAAAAAATCTGGGTTTGCTTCAAAAGACCAGATTTGAGTTCTACTTCTGTCCCTTACTAGCTGTGTGAATTTGGGTAAATTACATAAATTTCCAAAGGTTTATTTTTCCCATTTTAAAAGAATTATGATTAAATGAGATACTATATTTGAAAATACATTGTAGTTATACCATACTTTAGAAATCGTTATACAATTTACGCTTGAGATATGGAAATTAAAAGCCATCTTCAGAGAAAAAATACTTAACCTCATCCGATTTGACATCTCATATCGCTTCACAATTTTTTGTTGTTGCTTTTAGCATACACAAAAGTCTTCCTCTGTCTTAATATAAGTCCCACTTTTTGCTTTCTCAGGAGAGAAAGTTTTATTATTTATGTTTCACCAGACAAGTAAATAAACAAATATGTCTGAACTCTACTAATTCTAGGATAGAGATCCTTCCTAGTGGATTGCATCTGGTTCTACCAAACAAGTGTATTTCCAAAGCCTTATTTTTATTTTTATTTTTATTTTTTTGTATGAAAACAGACCACCCTGTGACTTTAGTTATGAAGAGATGCTGTTGGAAATCAATAAAACAGCAGGTTTTTCCTAATCCAACATCTTTTCTGTCAATAAAAGTATACAATTATGTGATGGAAAAATACAACATTTAGGGAGATTTCAGTAGACCTAAAGACTGTATTCTACCTGATATATTCAGAGACAGTTTGTAGGTGGCATGTTTAAACTTGCCCCTAAAGACTATTAATTTGTTATGATTGAAAGAGAACAGCTGGGGTCAAGGCCTGAGTTGAGAGCACAGCTGGGTAAACAGCAGTCTTTCACCCCCACCGAGGGTATGTCTGGTCAGAGCCACTATTTCCCGCCAGTGTGTTTAGCCACCCAGGAATATCCCCTAATTTATCTTCTTGAGTTATATTCCCGATTTCTCAGAGCATCTGAAATGTCATCAATTCTGAGAGAAAGGGATCTTTAGAGTGCTAATATTCTGGAAACATTTTTACTTCCTTCTGTGTTGAGCAGTATTTTCTTCCGTATTGGAGAAACCCCAGGAAATTCCTTATAAATTCCAAAGTTTATTCCTTTGATGGTAGGAAGAGGCAGACTGGTCATCTCGGTGGCTACTAAGGAAGAATTGACAGTGGTTCTACTTCTCTGCACCTTAAAAGATAACAGGGCCTGAATAGATGCTCATCTTTGGGTGGGGGTGCTTCTGTGAGTTTTTGGCTACTATTTTGAGTAAAATGTATTTTTGCTATTCATTTTTAAATGGAAACACTATTTTTTTATTTTTCACTGAGTTTTCTTTTTACTCATTTTATTGAGGTAAAATTCGCATAACATGAAAGTTTCCATCTTAACCATTTTATAATATACATTGCAGTAGTTTTTATTGTACTAATCATAATGTGGTGCAACCATGACTACTGTCTAATTCCAGATCATGTTCGTCACCTTGAAAAGAAACCCCAAACCCATTGTGCAGTCACTCTCTATCTGCCCTTCACCCTAGCTGCTGGCAATCACTAATCTATTTTCTGTCTCTGTTTATTTGGGTTACTGGAATTTCTGGGTCATATGATAACTCTATATTTGGTTTTATGTGGAAAGGCCAAAATCTTTTCCAGTGGACCTACCACTTTACATTCTCACCAGCAATGTAATTTTTCCACATTCTTATCAATACTTGCAGTTTTCTAGGGTTTTGTTTGTTTGTTTAAAATATAGCCATAGTCGTGGGTGTAAAGTAATATCTCTTTGTGGTATTAATTTGCATTTCCTAATGACTAATGGTGTTCAGCATCTTTTCATGTACCCAGTGGCCTTTTGTATATCTTCTTTGGTTAAATATCTATTCAAAATATCTATCTTTGTTCATTTATTTTCTTTCTGTCATTGAATTTTAAGTGTTCATTATGTATTCTGGATACTAGAGCCTTATCAGATTTATGATTTGCAAATGTTTCCTCTCATTCTGTGTTTTTGTTGTTGTTGTTGTTGTTGTTTGTTTTTTGCTTTCTTTTTTTATTTAGGCTTTTAAAAAAAATTTTATTAGTATATAATTATTATTTGCCCCAGGGATACAGGTCTGTGAATCATCAGGCTTACATACTTCACAGCACTCACCATATCACATACCCTCCCCAATGTCCATATGTTTTTTGCGTTCTTGATAGTGTTTCTTGAAGCACAATGTTTTTAATTTTGACAAAGTTCAACGTATCTAACTTTTGTTCCCTGTACTTTTGGTATCATATTTAAGAAAGAGCTAATCTAAAGTCACAAAGACTTGCATCTATGTTCCCTTCTAGGAGTTATAGTTTTAGCCCTTACATTTAGTTCTTTGATGTATTTTGAGTTAATTTTTCTGTATGGTGGGAGGCTAGGGTCAAAGTTTATTCTTTTGCATGTGGATATCCCATTGTTCCATTACCACTTGTTAAAAAGACTACTCTTTGCTCAGTGAATGATCTTGACAATCTTGTTGAAAATCAGTTGGTTATAGATGAGTGGTTTTATTTCTGGATTCTTGATTGCATTTTATTGAGTATTATGTTTATACTTCCACTTTTTTGATTACTATAGCCTTGAATTATGTTTCAAAAAAGGAATATGTGAATTCTTCAACTTTGTATTTTTTTTTTCAAGATTTGCTTATCTATTCAGCATCCCTTGCAATTCTATATGCGTTTTATGATCAACTTATTTTTTTCTGGAAAAAAGAAAAATTAGAATTTTGAGAGAGATTACATTGAATCTGTAACTAAACTTAAAGAGTATTACTATGTCAACAAAATCAAGTCTTCTGGTCAGTGAACATATATGTCTTTCTATATTTGGGTCTTCAGTTTCTCTTAACAATGTTTTGCAGTTTTCTACATATCTTACATGTCCTTGACTAAATTTATTCCTAGATATTTTAACATTTTTGATGTTATTGTAAGGGAATTTTCTTAATTTCATTCACAGATTATTGCATGTATATAGAAATATAATTATTTTTGTATATTTATCTTATATTTTGCAACTCTGCTGAACTTGTATAACCTATAGATTTAAGTGGATTCTTTCAGCTTTTCTATATACAAAGATTATGCCATCTGCATGATTCTCAGTGAATCATTATAATCATCTATTTGTTATATATATAATATATATATATATATATATAGAACAGCAAGAAGTAAAACTATATATATACTATATATATAAGTATGTATATATGTATATGTATATATGTATATGTATATATGTATATATAACAAATTTACATGTGTATACATATACATACATACATATGTATGTGTATATATGTATGTATATATGTATGTATACACATACATACATATATACATATAGTGTATATATAGTTTTACTTCTTGCTGTCCAATTTAGATGTCTTCTTATATTTTTTTTCTTATTTAATTGCCCTGGTTTGAACTTCCAATACAAAGTTGAATAGAAGTAAGAGAGGAAATTCTTGTTTTGGTCCTGATTTTAAAGGGAAAGCTTTCAGTCTTTCACCCTTTAGTGTGATATTAGCTGTGAGTTTTTCATATACTCTTTATCAAATTGAGAAAGTTCCTTTTACTCCCAGTATATTGATTGTTTTTATCATGAAAGAGCATTGTATTTTGTCAAATAATTTTCCTGTGTCTGTTAGATTATCATGTGGAGTTCCCCCTCTTTTACTCTATTAATATGGTGTATTATATTGAGTGATTTTTGCATATTGAACTACCCTTGCATTTCTGGGATAAATCTCACTTGGTCATGTGTTTAATCCTTTTAATATATTGAGGTATTTGTTTCACTAATGTTTTGCTAATGATTTTTGTGTGTGTATTCATGAGAAATAGTGATCTGTACTTTGCTTCTGTTAACTTTGTTTTGGTAATAATAGTGTCATAGAATGAGTTAGAAATTGTTCCTTCCGTGTTTGTGTGTGCATGTGTTTGGAAAAGTTTGGGCAGAATTAAGTAAATGTTTGGTAGAATTAACTAGTGAAGACATTTGGTTCTGAGATTTTCTTTGTTAAAGGGTTTTTGATCACTGATTCAGTTTTTTACTTGCAGATCTATTTGGATTTTCTGTTCTTCCTCGGTTTTTTTGGTTTGTGAGTTTTGAAATATTTGTTCATTTCATTTTAGGTTACCAGGTTTTTGGTCATGTAATCATTCTTTTTTTTTTTTTTAAGATTTTATTTATTTATTTGACAGAGAGAGAGATCACAATAGGCAGAGCAGCTGACAGAGAGAGAGGAGGAAGCAGGCTCCCTGCGGAGCAGAGAGCCCGATGCGGGGCTCGATCCCAGGACCCTGAGATCATGACCTGAGCCGAAGGCAGCGGCTTAATCCACTGAGCCACACAGGCGCCCCTGGTCGTGTAATCATTCTTATTATTCCCTTACAATCTTTCAATTTCTGTAAAGGTAATAATATTGTCCCCACCTTAATTCCTGATATTAGTGAGTTGAACCTCTCATTTTTTTGTTGGTCACTGTAGCAAAAAATTTGTCAATTCTGTTGATTTCTATCAAGGAACCAACTCTTGGTTTTGTTGACCCTTACTTATCTCTGCTATACTCTTTACTATTTTCTTCCTTCTTGCTTTGGCTTAAATTTATCTTTTTTCTTGTATTTTTAAGGTGGAAGTTTAGGTTAATGATGAGATTTTTTTCTCCTTTTTTAATGTAGATACTTAAAGTTATAATTTTCCTCTGAGCACTGGTTTAGCTATATACCATAAATTTTGATATACTTTGTTATCATGTCATTCCTCTCAAAATATCTTCTAAGTGTCCTTGTGATTTCTTCTTTGTACTGTTGAATATTTAAAAGTGTCATTTAATATACATGTATTTGTGCTTTTCCCAAATTCCCTTTTTTTATTGATTCCTAATTTCATTCCATTATGGTTGGAAAACATACTTTATATGATTCTAACTTTTTTTTTTCATTTTTTAATTAAAAAAATTTTTACAGTTTTTTCCACTTCCAGTGTGGAGCTTGAACTCACCATCTTGAGATCAAGAGTTGCAGGCTCTACTGGCTGAGCCAGCCAGGCACCCCCTGATTCTAATATTTTTAAATTTATGGGTTAGTTTGTGGCCCAACACATGGCCTATTCTGGAGAATGTTCCTTGTATCCTTGTATCCTTGTTGTTGAAAGAAGAATTTTAGGTCTCTTAGGTCTAGGTGACATAGTGTTGTTCATGTTTTGTATTTCTTTGCTGATCTTCAACTAGCTGTTCTGTTCATTCTTTTATTTATTTGTTTATTTGACAGACAGAAAGATCACAAGCAGGCAGAGAGGCAGGCAGAGAGAGAGGGGGAAGCAGGCTCCCTGCTGAGCAGAGAGCCTGATGTGGGGCTCGATCCCAGGACCCTGAGATCATGACCTGAGCTGAGGGCAGAGGCTTTAATCCATTGAACCACCCAGGCGCCCCTGTTCTGTTCATTCTTGAAAGTGGGTTATTGACATCTTTGTAATCAATGATCTGGCTCTATCTCCCTTCAATTCTGTCAGTTTTGCTTCATTTATATTGTGACCCTGTTGTCATTTTCATTTGTGTTTTCAGGTTTATCTTCTTGGTGGATTGATCCTTTTATATAATATATTTGTTGTCTTTCAGGTCAATGTTTGTGTTAAATTTTATTACTTCTGATATTAGTATGGCCATATCAACTGTCTTTTTGTTACTATTTGTATGGGGTATCTTTTTTAATCCTTTTTCTTTCAAGTCATTTGTCTCTTTGGGTTAAAGAAGAGTCTCTTAAGGACAGGTTATTTGATCATGTGCTTTATTACGTTCATTTTGGCACTCTTCCTATTAATAAGAGATCTTAAATCATTTATTTTTAATGTGATTACTGATAAGCAAAAACTTCTGCCATTTTATTATTTGTTTTCTCTGTATTATATATCTTTTTTGTTTCTCAGTACTTCCATTACTTCTTTCTTTTTTAGTTAGTTATTGTCCTAGATATTTTAATTCACTCTAGTTTATTTTATTATACATTTTTGAGTTACTTTTTGGGTTGCTCTGGGGATTATAATTAACATGTTAATTTATAACTATCTAATTCAGCTTAATAACAATTTTATTATAATATTATACATAAACTTTGCTCCAGTATAGCCCTTGTCTCCTCTTATGTTGTTATTGTCACAAATTATATTAATGTACTCATTAATATAGATTTAATATTGTTCTATGCTATTGTTTTTTAAAAAACCACACTTAAAAACAGAGTTACAAAGGAAAATACATATTGACTTTTATAATTACTTCTGTAGTTACCTTCTGCAAAGAAGACATCCAGATGGCCAACAGACACATGAAAAAGTGCTCCACGTCACTCAGCATCAGGGAAATACAAATCAAAACCACAATGAGATATCACCTCACACCAGTCAGAATGGTATTCTTTATTTCTTTTTGAAGATTTGATTAATGTCTATTGTCCTTTTATTTCGGCCTGAAGAATTTTCTTTAGTGTTTCTTGTCGGGAATGTCTACTAATAACAAATTCTTAATTTCTTGTCGGGAATGTCTACTAATAACAAATTCTCAAATTCTCAAATAATAAATGCTCTGAAATGTATTAATTTCTTTTTAATTTTAAAGACACTTTCACTGGATATAAAATTTTTAGTTGACAGTTTTTTTTCCTTTTAACACTTTGAACATGCCATCCAACTGGCTTTTTTGTCCTTAATGGTTTTCAATGAAAAATCAGCTGTCGGTCTAATTGATGATTGCTTGTGTATAACAAGGTGCTTTGCTCTTGCTGCTTTCAGCTTCTCTCTTTATGTTTAATTTTTGACAGTTTCATAATGATGTGTCTTGGTGTGAATCTCATTAAGTTTATCCTGCTTGGGGTTTGTAGAGCTTCTGGGATGTGTATACTAGAGTTTTTCATCAAATTTGAGATACTTTGGCCATTATGACTTCAAGTAGATTCTTTCTTTTTCTTTCCCCTCCCTTCCTTCCACTCTCCCTCCATTCCTCTCTCTCCATTTTTCTTTGTTTTTGGTCTCTTTGTTCCTCTGACTAGTCTTAGTAGATCTATGTTCAAGTTCACTGATTCTTTCTTCTGACTTCTCAGATCTACCACTGAGCAGTTTTAGTGAATTTTCCACTTCAGTTATTTTAGATATCAACTACAATATTTCTCTTTTTCTTCTTTTTAAATTTCTATTCTTTTTATTATATTCTCTACTTGGTGAGACATATTTTCTTGGTTTTTCTTTTGTTCTCTTCATCATACTTGTTACAGTTGGTTTAGAGTATTTTTCTAATAGCCAGTGCCTCTGCTTTCTCAGACACAGTTTCTGTTAATTACTGTTGTTCCTATGTATGGAGCATAGTTTCCAGTTTTGTTTGGGGCATGTCTTCTTTTTAGTATTATCAAAAACAATGGTATCTATGTAGAGCTTGCATCCCAGTTGTCAGTGTCTGGTAGATAATTCACCTTGTTCAGTACCACCAGGATGAAGGAAGATTTTTCTCTTCTCCCTGTATCTGGCTCTGTAAACCTCCAAACTGGTAAAATTCAAAGAAATATACATATTTCTGCATTTGCAATACCCAACACTTGAAGACAAAATAGCTGCTAATGTAATTTCTTAGCTCACAGTATTCCTCCAAACATTCACTCATACTCTGTATTATTTTGTATAATTTCAGTCCAGGAATGGATGTTGAAAGATTAATTGGGGGGGGCAGAATCCTCTCTCTGCTTCTAAAAGTAAAGGAATATCTACCTGGTTTTGTTTTTTTGGCACTGAGCAGACATTGAGGAGAGGTGAAATAACTTCCTATCCTATTTATTTCTGTTTCATAAAACAGTGCATGCAAAGCTACAAGTGTATTTTTCTTAATCCAGCACCCAGTGCTGAGTAGCAATTGGAAATTCTAGACTTAAGTAATAGGTTTTCTATCAGTCTTTATTTTTGGAAGGTGTGAATTTTCAACTTGTTCTGTTACTTCATAGGTATTTTAGTGATAAATTGGAAAGGCTGCAGCAGAAGTTCCCAGCCAGATGCACTTTAAGCTGGAAGAAGAGAGTGTGTTCTTTGTGTTCACACGTGTCCTGCAGCCAAAGTGTGCTATCATATTCCTTTAGAGTTTTTAATTTTTTCCCCCCAGCAGGACCAGCCCCGACTAGAAATATTTAAAGTTGGTGGACTGTAAAGTGATCATGTTCACTTGACACTGTGTAAAACACACAAAGCCTTTGGGTTTCATTATTTGTACTGGATTTAATGAGCCATATGAGAAAAAGAAAATTAACACCTCATCATTGTGGGATGTTTAACCTAAAGACAATTAGCAGCACAGGGAGATGTCCAACCTAATCTGAGGTCCTAGCAACCCTTAAGGGTTAGTTTTTTTGTTCAATGTGCTTCCCAGGAATTGTGGACTGAAATTTCTCCATGGTTAGGTTAGAGCATGAACAATTAGAGGGATAAATGCTCTGGATATGTTCTGTCATGTTAACTACCTCAAAGGCACTTACCTCTTAGGTTCCAATTCCCTTTATAAGCTTGAAAAAGAATGGGAGTTGTAATTAATGAGTCACCAAGTGAAAAATCCTTCATCAGCACAGCACATCTGTGGGACAAATGTGGGAAGCAAGTAAGAAAAGTCACAAGGATTGATGACAGGGACCATTCATTTCACTTCCCTCAGAAAGGGCATTTAGTTTTCCTAAAACTGAGTTCAAAGAGGAAACCATCACTCTTTAAACACACACAGACATGCATGCACATACACACGCAGGTCACTGTTGGTTTCACCTGTCTCTGCTCTGAATCCATTTTACCTTGAATAGAAGTTGGCCACCTAGTGGTTTAGTTTGATTAAACCTTCATCTGGAGGGCATCTGAGAGTACATGTATGGGCAACCTAATTCTAAGATTTAATGTTTATTAGCAGTAACTACAAACACATCTGTGACAGTATTTCAGACAGAAGTAGAGAAATTGATTGAACTGAGATGATGCTGTTCTGTTTAAGCCTGTGATGTTGCTTTACTTCAAGAAAACACATACCTATATCTGGCTTGATAGCCTTCAATCATGTGGCTCATCCTACGTGGCCTTTCCGTGCATGTCTGTACCAAAATTCTATTTTCTTTTCACCTTTTTCCTCTAGATCGGTTTTGTCCAGTACCACTTGCTGCAATTACAGAAATGTACTATATGTGCACTGTATGATAAGGAAGCCAATACCCACACATCCCTATTGGGCACTTGAAATATGGTTAGTGCAACTGAAGAATTGATTTTTTAATTTTATTTTAGCTAATTGAAACTAAAATGTAAATAGCCCCATGTAGCTAGTGGCTAGTATATTGGACAACAGAGCTCTAGATTCTTACTATTGAAAGTTTGATCCCTATAGCAGTAGAATCACCTGGGAACTTCAAGGTATTCAGAATCTTGGACTCCACCCTAGATAAACTGAATCTGAATTTGACATTTAAAAAGACTCTAGATAGTGTTCATGTTCTGTAAAGTTTGCGAATCACCGCTCCAAATAATTTTGTCCTTCAAAATTCAAGTTCAGAGTCATTTCTTTAGTAGTCAGGACCAACCTATCAGCCGTAGACACAGTATTATAGGACCCACAATACTTTTAGGGACCCATGAAAATATTTTAATTTCTTTTAAAATCATAAGAAAACTGTGAACCTCTAGGTCAAAGAAAACATCTTAATATTTATACACATACAGTCATACGTTATCATTTTGTATGATACATACATGGAGGAAGGGACCAGTGAACACAAAAGTGCCTAGGACATCATACAGAAGTCATAATATGGTGTGTTGGTAGCATCTTTGTCCCCAAGTCTGACTCAGCATCATCTCTTCCTCCTCCTTGTGGCTTGCTGCCCATTCTCATCACCCAGTACTATGATTATGTACTCACATGCCCACTTCCTCATTATCCTCTAAGCCTCTGAAATGCAAGGACAGTGTCTTACCTCGATCTATAACACCAAGCCTGTGTCATGTCACACATCTACTACTTGATAAATGTACAAAAGAAGGAAGAAAAGAAGGCGGAGTAGATACTGATAGATTTTGTAATTTACTGGAAGGAGTAAAGACTAACAGCCATATCCCTTAAGCTGATTTCGATCAGATGAAAAACAAAATGTAACCCTCAATGTCATTAAATCAGCCTCTCATTAGGAGGTGTGCAGAAGTAAATCTGTGTTTCTTTTTACATTATTCACATTATTACTAATGTGCTGTGGTGAAGAGAAAGAGTAGTTCCCTTAGGGTTAGGACATCCAAATTTTCTTTGTTGTTTTGCTAATTGCTTTTATGTCTGGGCAGGTCATTTTACTTTTGATTTCTCAATTTTCCATTGGTAAAATAAAATAATGAAAAGCTAACTCGTATTGAATTCTTACTGTGTCAATGACTTTTCTGGCAACTTTTAGTGACTAATTTCATTTACTTTTCATAAAACCTTCTTGTTATCCAATTTACAGATGAGGAAACTGAGGCACAAAGAGCTTAACTGTCCTGCCTAAGATTAAACAGTCAAGAATTAGTGTAGTTAGTCCCGAAATGGGCTATCTGACCCCAGAGTCTAAGTTGAACCATTACCCTATGTGTTAGAGGTAAATGACTGCATTTTATATAGTGTTATGGGAAGAGTTGTGTCCCCCACAAACTCATGTATTGAACTCCTATCTGATGGATTATTATCTCTGAAGCTGAGAATATTGGAGAGAGGATCTTTAAAGAGATCCTCTTTAATTAAATTAAATTAAATTTACAAACCAAGAAACAGAGTGTTAACTACAGAGAACAAAATGGTGGTTACCAGAGGAGAGGTGGGTGGGAGGATGGGTGGAATAGCTGATGGCACTTGTCGTGATGAGCCCTGGGTGATATATGAAGTGTTGAATCACTGTATTATACATCTGAAACTAGTATAGCACTATATATCAGCTATACTAGATTTTTAAAAAGATAATTAATTTAAAATCAGATCATTAGGGCCTAATGTAATATACATGATACCCTTGTAACAAGAGGAAGTTAGATGCATACAGAAGGAAGGCCATGAGAAGATACAGGATGAAGATGGCCATCTAAAAGCCAGGAAAAAAAATTCTTCCAACAACTTGATCTCGGACTTTGAGCCTCCAGAACCATGAAAATAAATTTCTGTTGATTAAGTTACCCAGATTGTGGTACTTTGTTATGGCAACTTCAGCAAGCTAATAGATAGGTCATGAGACTCCTTATATAATAATAAATAAAGGGTACTACTAAAACATGCAAATGTAGGTTCTCATTTATTTATCCAATGAACATTATCTTTTATTATGTAAAAGCAGTGTGTTGGTTGCAGCAAAGGATAAAAAAGAATTAATTAGATGTGGCTGTATGACTGTATCATTAATACTTCATTGATTTGTCTCAGTCTCCTCCACCAGAATGTCACCTCCATAGAGGCAGAGTGCATTGAGTAAATATCTGTGGATTGGATGAATGACTGAGAAAAGCTATTGAACAAGGTCCATTCTTGAGTTGTAGGATGACAGTTTAAATAGGCCATTGTCATCATTGTTGCTATTTTATTATATTCTCTTTGTTCTTTTTAAACATGGTTTCCTTGCCAATTACCACTAAAGCTGTCCCTTTCTGTTCCCAGCTCATGGGCTTACATTCTCATATTGCTCCTCTTCCTCCCTAGCCTGTAACATTTTTTAAGTCTTTCCCTTCCTTCTCCAGCCTCACAGGTCTCTCCCTCTGGGTCCTCCCTTGGTGTAGCATTACAAAATCTTGGACTGTTGCTGGTAGAGTGGTGGAGGTGGGAAAATGGTGGTTGGAGGAGGAAATGAGAAAGGAGAAAATTGTGCTGGCAACTTCAAAGTTTATTTTGTTGGTCTGGGTGAAGAAAAGCATTTTGTGAGCACTGTGAACTCTCATGCATGTACTTTTTATTCTGTCAAAAAAGAATCCTGTTTTCCAGATGTAATAATCCAGTAGCAAGCACAAGACACGTGCATAAAAAATAATAATACTAAAAAAGATGTAATAACTTCATATTAGTGTGCTTAGCTCTATGCTTTACTTCCCTATTGCTGCATAACAAATTATTCCAAAATCTAATAGCTTGAAAGGACAAATATTTATTATCTCACAATTTTTGTGAGTCAGGGATCTAATGCAGCTTACATTTTTATTGGCAGATTCAGTTCCTCACAGGTTATTGGGCTGAGTTCCTTGGCTCGTGGGTGTCTCCATGAGCAGCTCACAACATGGCAGCGGGCTCCCCTCAGAGGCCAAAGCCAAGGAAAGTGAGCAAGATGAAAGCCAGATTCTTTTTTAAATCTAGTCTCAGAAGTGACACCCTCACTTTTGCCTTATTTTATTTGTTGGAAGCAAGCCACAATGTATAGCCCTCAATCATAAGTTCTAGGAAGTAGGGATCATGGGAGCCATCTTAGAGACTACCTACCACATTCTCATTGCCACTTAAGAAATGCATTATAGATGAATATAATGTGAGAGGCACAGATAAGGGACTCGACAAACTTGGAGAAGGAAAGATTCTTTGTGGGAGAAGACTCTTTAGTTGGACTTTAATGGTGAGTAGGATTAGGTCATGTGGAAGCAAATGAAACATGTTTATAGGTAAAGAAATATCACCATTGACGACCTGGCAGAAAGAAAATCAGAGACAGGAAAAATATGAGATCTGATATCATTAAAGGTGTCACTATATATTCAGCATAAAGACTTTTATTATATATTAACATAATGAGATTTTGTTTTTGGTGAGTGATGGCCTGGCCTAAGCTGCTGTAATGAAATACCATAGACTGGGTGGTTAAAAATAACAAACATTTATTTCTCACAATTCTGGAAGTAGACCTACTTACCACCCAGTAACCATCTTCTAAGGGTTAAGACTTCATCATATGAATTTCTGGGGGGCACTAACATTCAGTCCATAACATGGCCTTGTTCAGAATTTCTGCCAAAAAAAAAAAAACCACTTCAAATTCATGAAGAGTAAGACTATAGTTCTTCTATTAAAATTTTTAAAAAATATTTTATGTATTTATCTGACATAGAGAGAGAGCAAGGTAGGCAAAGTTGTAGAAAGAGGGAGAGGGAGAACAGAGGGCCCAATGCAGGGCTTGATCCCAGGTTCCTGGGATCATGACCTGAGCCAAAGGCAGACATTTAACTGACTGAGCCCCCAGGTGCCTCAAAACTATAGTTCTTAAGATGTTTCTCCTCATCTAAGGATTCAAAAATGCAGATGGTCGTTATGTTCATTTAATTGGCTTCCCCTGATTTTGGAAACTGTCCTTGCTCATTCTCCCTCTATGTCCGTGCTGCTGCAGTTAATGTACCTGGCATGTAGTGGTTCTGTAGGATCACCATCAAACTTTTCAAACCTGTCCCAAAGCATTCATAACATGAATTACTATAGAAGTTAAAAAATTAAAATCGAAATGATTCATAGTGATGCATGGTTTTGAGCTATACAGTAAATAATAGGGTTAGTAGCGAGGACAAATTTCATTTTTGTTTTCAGCCAGAAGAAAGTTCCTCCCAAGAGATTGCTTGAGTCTGAAAATACTAGGCATTAGGTTATACTAAAAAGACCAATACTACCTTCCAAGTCGAGAAGCAACAGAATCTTTCAAGAGTGGTTTTCATATTTCATATTTCTTGCCTGTTTTCTGCTGTCAGTGACAGTATGGGTAGATAAGAGAACAGGCAGATTTATCTATGTGGGAACAAATGTCTGTCATAAGGAAATCTGAAGTATATGCTCATGGTTAAAAATAAAATAACCAACATTGATTTCTTGAAAAAAAGTATTCAACATTATATATATTAGGTAAATTTCTGAATTAAATATCAGTGTTTTAAATAAGTCTGCAGTTATATTTTAAGTAGCTTGTCTTTGGGTGGTAGAAAGAAAGAGTAATTGTGAATAACAAGAATTATTTTATCTTTTTCATTTGTCACTTTTTTTAAAGAACCATTGTTATTTAAAATTCTGGGAAACTTCAAAGTGATACTTCAAGTCATCTATTAATACAATATGGAAAGGTCTGAAATTTTAACTTTAAAAAATGTTTTGACATCTTTATTCACTTTACTGTTCAATCTATTACTTTAATACCTTCAGAAAAATGGGGGAAAATCTAAGGATTTTAAATGACTGAAAAGGGAAGGCGTATAAATGATCTGTTGCCAGGAGCTGTAAAAATACAACTCCTTAAAGGTGATGTTAAGACTGTGTGTGTTGGTGGCCGCAGGGGCAGGTGTGGGGAGATGAGGGGTGGCGATGGGGGGAGTGTACAAAAATGAACAGGAGGAAGGGGCATGTTCATGCTAATCTGCAGTTTTCTGTTATCCTGTCTATGCCTTGTTCTCCTTCCTTTCTTCCCTCCTCCCTTTTCTTCCCTCTTTAAATGGAGAATGAAACAATTTCTTACAGTTTTGAGAATGGGTGAGATGTAAGTCAGTGGGGAATTGGAAAGACCTGATAAACTACAGGCACGTATAGGATTTAGGAGATTCCAGAAATACATCTAGAGTCTGCTTTTAGTCCTTTTCTGGAAAGGCATCGTTTATCATCATTTATCACATTGGGAGGCACTATGCAAATAACTTGTTGGTTATATTTATATGGACAAAGTAATGGACATGAGCACTGTTGGCCCGTGCATTTCCCCCATTTTGACAAGTGATGGCAGTCCTCGGGCAAAAAGAAATTCAGAGGCAGTTTTTTGTTTGCCTGTCCTAGAGAAGCCTATTTGGCCTGCTGTCCTCTTTTCTCAGACTCTGAGCTACATTATTTTTCTTGGTCAATAGTTGACCTTCCAGAATAAACCATAATAAGAATCTAAAAATCAGGTTGGTTGAATGAAGCTTTGTTTAAAAAAAAAATTGTATCCTGCTTGTGTTTAACCAATTAATCCGTCAACTCCACCATTTCATAGTCTCTTGGAGTCGATTACCCCATGTTTTTATTCTCAGAGAATGCAGAAATCAGGAGGGAACCACCCCCAGTTTCCCTCCCTGCCATAGCTCCCACAGATTGCTCTCTCTCTACAGCTATCTTCTTGGATCTTATGTCAGAGCACGAGGCTGATCTTTGATTTGAATTCTGTATCTTCCTAGGTGTGCCCCTCGTTCATCAATTTTGCTCTCTGCCCCCACCCCACCCCCAGTTTCCATACGTAAGGTTCAGCTATTCTCTTGTGAATGGCTCTTTCCTATAGCCAAAGAAAGATGCTTTCCTACACAACAATGAAATGAAACTTCTTTTAAATGTATGTGTGCTACTAATTGTCATCCCATTGCTCTCCTCTCACAGTTCCTCTCTTTGAAAAATTAGGCATCTAGGGGTGCCTGGGTGGGTGACTCAGTCAGTTGAGCATCTGACTCTTGATTTCAGCTCAGGTCATGATCTTAGGGTCACAAGATGTGTTGGGCTTTGTGCTGGGCATAGAGCTAGCTTAAGATTGTCTCTCTCCCTCTCCCTCTGCCCCCCTCCCAACCAAATTAGGCATCTTGCATCTCCTCCTCTCTCTGATACCATTTAGTTTCACTTCTATCCTTTCTGTTGCATCTACTTTTGCTAAAGTCCACAAATAATGTCACATCTAATTGGCATTTCCAATCTTTGCCTTATTACCTCTGTTTGATTTCATGCCTTTGGCCACTCACTCTTAACACCTTCACCTTCCTGGGCATCCCCAACAACTGTTCTTTCTGATTTTCCTCTGAAGTCTCTGAATGCAGTTTCTCTTTCTTCTTTATATATTCCCCCTATTCTGTTGTCCCCATGGAGAGAATGCCACTGTGGACCACTCACGTCCCCCTCAGGAATGAAGGACTATTCCGCCCAGTCATTGGAAGTGCTGCCAGAAGTTGGCCATCACCTGACAGCCCTCTCTGGGCACTCTCTTGATTGTGAAGTCCTGCTTCACCTGAGGTCACACCTCATCAAGGGAGATCCTGCAGCCAAGCACTGATCAACACAGGGGCATAAATGCTCCCTAACCCCAAATCTGAAGAATTATTCCAGCTCTCTTGACTTTGCTGATAAGTCACCTACAACTGTATGCTCCTCACCTTTATCCTTTGTTGAATCACACTTCCTTCCACAGATGCACATCCCACAAGAACTTTCTAATAAATATCCTGTATGCTCATCCCTATCTCAGGGCAGAAATGTTTGACTTAGTGGATCACTAAATAATTTTAATGAATAATCTGCAAATTGGTGACCTGGCTTTATCAGAAATGAGGCGCTGTCTTAGAGTTTCTGCACTCAAATGTTTTACAATCTATTGAGATAGAAATGCTTAAAAGATGTTAAAAAAAATTAAGATGTCCAAAAAAGTAAAAATCATAATTTTGCATAGGGCTGTGTCACTTTTAATGTATTTTAGAGCCTTCAAATTTCTTTATAATTTACAAGACAGACTAAAGGTAATAAAGATGCTGAAGGATAACTGAAGTATGTCAGAGTGAGTAGTTATAATAACTTTTACAAAGAACTATGCAGGTTCTAATGAACTTCCACTGGTGTTCTCTCATTTGGTTGTTAAACCATTGCTTAGATGTGGTTATTAGCACAAGATTATGAGTGACAAAGTGAACCCTGAGAGTTTAGGTAATCTAACTGAGACCACACAGCTAGGAAATAGAGCAGAGCATGTGCAGAGCAGGGAGAGAATGAGAAGAGCTGCGTTCCTACCTGCTTGTGTCGTTTGTCCATTCTCTGTTACGGCACTGGATCCATGTGGCTGGGAATGGCATGTGCTACTGATTCTCCTATTAGCCTTTGTCTTATCTCTCCTTTGACCATATACTATATGAGAAGAGGAAAAGTCCTTAGTCAATGTCCTGGTCTTCCTCAAGATCTAACGATCTTGGTCCTTTTTTTCAAGATGTCTGTCTAGGTTTTGTTTTGTGTTCATTTGTACCATTGCTTATCTTTTCATCAACACCCTCTTCTCTTTTACCCACAACATTAAGCCAGTATAGTTCCATAGAACCTTTTGTGACCACGACAGTGTTCTGTATCTTCACCTATCAGTACAGTAGCTACTCCTTGCTGGGACTATCAAGTGCTTAGAATGTGGTTAGTGGACTTTGTAATTTCATTCCATTTTAATTGATTTACATTTACATCTAAGTAGCCACATGCGGTTGGTGGCTTCTGTGTTAGATAGTCAGTGTATAGTCTACACTCTCTGGTGACAGAGCCTGGCTGCTTCTCAAATCCTCCAGTTTCCTTCTCCCATCCTGATTTTCCATATGAAGAGGCTTCAATTCGGCCCTTTCTCTTCTTATCCTGCTCTTTGCCTGTCTAGCCAACACTGCCGTGGGCACCAGTTCTCACTGGGAGGAACTAATGGGCTGCTCTGAATGTGGATACCAGGCTTGTGCCGCTGCTGTTGAGGCTACTTGGTCTCTGGGTAGCAGTTTTACTCTCAAATATTATAGAAATACTCTGAAATTCATCTTTATTTGTTTCTCATGGTATGAAAAAAAAAAAGAGGGGCACCTAGGTGGCTCAGGGGGTTAAACCTCTGTCTTTGGCTCAGGTCATAATCTCAGGGTCCTGGGATCGAGCCCTGCATCGGGCTCTCTGCTCAGCGGGGAACCTGCTTCCCCCCCACCCCGCCTCCCTTTGCCTGCCTCTCTACCTACTTGTGATCTCTCTCTCTCTGTCAAATAAATAAATAAAATCTAAAAAAAAAAGCCTTCCCTGGTTTAGATACTATACGTGACTGGTTAGTTCACCATCACTTCAAATAAATGATTTTACCTCTCTGAATCACATGTTGACTATTCTGCTTAGCAGGGAGCCTTCTCATCTGTCTCTATCTAAACTCAGAATAGCCCCTTTACCTAGTGTTTCTCTTCCTGAATGAATGAACCACTTCTGTGTGTCTTCATAGCTCTCTGTTGCCTCGCTCATTACAGCCTGAACCAAATAATAAGGATTTATGTATCTTTGCATTACTGAATTGTGGACTCTTTAAGGACAGGATGATGCTGTATGCCTCTTTGTATCCATCATTATGAGAGAGAATGCTTGACATGAAGTAGGACCTCAGTAAGTCTTCATAGAGTCCATATATCCACTTGGGCTCTGAAAGTCACACCTTCTGTTCGCTGTTCCATCTACATCCTTTTCCTGAGGTTCCACTCTAAAAAATTGGTATTCTGAGATAAGAATTCTTTTCACATATTACCTGAATTGTTCTCCCACTGGTGCCGGGGTAGATTCCATTTAAATACATGTGGATCCTCCAGGATTTTTATGGTTTCATGTCAGTAACTTCTTTGACATTGGCCATAACAAATGTGTCTCCTGAGGCAAGGGAAACAAAAGCAAAACTAAACTATTGGGACTTCATGGAAATAAAAAGCTCCTGCACAGTGAAGGAAACAGTCAACAAAAGCTAAAAGGAAACCTACATAACGGGAGAAGATATTTGATATATCTGTTAAAGGGTTCATATCCAAAATCTGTAAAGAACTTATCAAACTCAACACTCCAACTATGAATAATCCAATTAAAAATGGGCAGAAGACATGAATAGACATTTCTCCAGAGCAAAGATGTACAGATGGCCAACAGATACATGAAAATCAACATCACTGGTCATCAGGGAAATACAAATCAAAACTACAGTGAGATGTCATCCCACACCTGTCAGAATGGCTAAAAGCAACAACACAAGAAACAAGAGGCATTGGAGAGGATGTGGAGAAAGAAGAACTCTCTTGCACTGTCAGTGGGAAGGCAAACTGGTACAGCCACTCTGGAAAATAGTATGGAAGTTCCTCAAAAAGTTAAAAATAGAGCTACCCAATAATCCAGCAACTGCAACACTGGGCATTTACCCAAAGTATTAAAAAAAATTAATCCCGAGAGATGCATGCACTCCAATGTTTATACTAGCATTCTACAGTAGACAAACAATGGAAGGAGCCCAAGTGTCCATTGACTGCTGAATTGATAAAGAACAAGTGAACTATGGAATCTTACTCAGCCATGAAAAGAATGAAATCTTGCCATTTGCAACAACATGGATGGAGCTACAGAGTATAATGCTAAGTGCAGTAAGTCAGAGAAAGACAAATACCATGATTTCACTTATATGTGGAATTTAAGAAACAAAACAAATGAGCAAAGGGGAAAAAAGTGTGTGTGGGGGGGCAAACCAAGAAATAGACTCTTACCTATAGAGAACAAACTGATGGTTACCGGAGACAAGTTTCGGTAGGAGGGTGTGGGGGTTAAGTAAGTGATAGGGATTAAGAAATGTACTTGTGATGAACATCAGGTGATGTATGGAAGTGTTAAATATTGTACACCTGAAACTGATACAACACTATTTTAACTAACTGGAATTAAAACAAAAACTTCATAAATAAATAAATGCGGGCCTAGAACATTTGTTTATTGATTTATTTATTTATATGTATATGTCACAGTTTCATTTTATTCATTTCTGGTACTTTTGTTACTTCTTTCTTTTTATTTCTCACAAATACAACAATGGAAGCAACAATATCTATTAAACTTCTCCAACAGCTGGAAACACTATTGAATGGCTTGAAGTCGTTTTTACAATCTTAATGTATCTCATCTTGCCTCCATCCCTTCTGTTTTTCATCACTATCCTTAAATTATGCGAATAAGACCCATGATGTTCTGCTCCAATTGTAAATTCCTAGTAATTATTAGTTCCTGAATATGCCAGAGGTATGTAAATTCACAAAAGCCCAATATACATTTGACAAGTTGTTAAATATGAAATCAAAATGTGCTTTAACACCTACACACATGAACTGCTGCTGTAAATAAGTTTCATATGAAGAAAGTTATTTATCCTCTTTGATAATTTCAATGAAGTCATTTTAGATGTGGAATCTGAAATAACTCCTTTTTCCAATCCTAGGTGCCTTTCCTTTGTAGCAGGAATATGACTCTTGGATCCCTTTGATTCATAACAGAATGCCATATTGAATATTTTCTTATTTGCAAACTTGATTTTTATCCACATTCAGGCTCATCTCATTGTGCATTGTTATTACACCTGTCAGCAGAGTATACCTGCAGTTGCCCCTTTTGAACTTGGGCCAATTTGATGATCTGCAGGAGTGATACTTGAAATATATCAACAGGGAGCATGGCATCAACCAGTCAGACTGGACCCCCGCAGGAGCAGGTTGGGTTCTGGAGGCCCCTGCTGGGCCAGGCTTTACCCCTTTAGCTGCAAGAGAGTTCTTGTGAGTATCCAAGGTGAGATGCCACAGCAGCCAAGGGAATGAGCGGTGGATTCCAGTCAGGGTGAGATTAGCTGCTTTTACCGACTGGTATGGAGTAGCGCAGTATCAGTGCATGCCTGCTGAATATCAGCCTTAGCGATGTATCTGTCTAGGAGCCAACAGAAAAGAAAATACTTGTTCACATGCTTAGAATATGTATTGGAAGAGTTGATGCTCATTTATTTCTAAACTTTTTGATTTGCACAATTGCATTTGTCATTAAATAGTTAAAAAGAGGACATGTTCTGCCTGGAGCAGAATTCACCTTGTTGTTCTGGGAGTGAGTTAGTACCTTGGCAGGTGAGAAACACAAGCACCCAGACTCACCTTTCAGAACTCAGGTAACAGCTGGGAAGCTTTTGCTAACTAACCCACCTTCCTGAGTCCAAGTGATAAATAGGAATGAGCTCAGCACAGGGGACAAGTGAGTAGAAGGAAGAATGCTCCAGGAAGAGTGAGCATTATGTGCAAAGGCACAGAAGGGAGAAGGATTGTGCCACATCAAGTTTAGACAACCTTCAGGTAGGTTCGAGTTGCTGGAGGGATGGAGTAAGATGGGTGGGTAAGGTGCAAGGCTGGAAAGGCGTACAGGAGCTGGGTATAAAAAAAAATCATAAGGAGAAAAAGTGTTCATTCATTGCAAGATAACAGTGATGAAAAGATTTGGAGCGAATGGGAAGAAATTTGTCTCAATACAGAGCATAATGGCAGAGCCTTGAAGTGGAGCTCAGAGATGATAAGCCTTCCATATGGGGAGAGACAGGAATTGCCTCTTTTCATTTGTAAAATCAGAACTTTCCACAACTTTTATTAGCAGAGGTTTCCTACAGAAGCTTTTTATAACCACTGAATGGCCTTGGGGAAGTACTAGTGTGAAGCTTTATGGTTGAGTTAAACCCTATTTATTGTTTAAAAAAAAAAAAAGAGTCTTTAGGCATCAGGCCAAGATGTTGGAGGCTATTACACAGTCTAAAAAGATCTATTTGATCACCTCCATCTGAGTCATAACCCAGGCCACTAATGACATGAAAACTCTCTCCCAGCATGACTTTCTCCTTCCAGCAGGGCTCAGTCGGATGCAGGCAGCCCACTGCCCAGTGATCAGAACCCATTTGCAGCTGGAGTTCTGTTTGTGCAATTCTGCACAGACAAGGTATAGAGCCCTGCCTTGTGACCAGATTAACAAGGAGTTTATCCTCTTCTCTCTGGCCTCCGGCATTAGCATCTCTGAGATGTTGAGTCCCTGAAGGGGAGGAAACATCCCCTGAGGAGGTTAAGTGTAAACCAATTAGCTTCCCAGTGCAAATTTAACAGAAATACCACTTGGTTTCCTAAATGCTAGTAGGGCTGAGCTGTTGTAAAAATCAAGTAATTAGATTAATAGCTCACTTTTGACTATTTGCACACTTTTAGATGGTAATAATTATTTGCCTTGGTAGAATGAGGCAAAGTAAGGGTTAATTAAAATGGTCCTTTCAATGCAGTGCCTAATAAAATTCAGATTGCCCTTTTTAAAATAATTGTATTGTTCACCAAATGGGTCAAATATCAGTTTACAGTTTACATATATGAGATATATTTTATTCTACTTTACAAACCCTTACACATCACTTCTCATGCTCTACAGACTTTTTAAAGAGCTACTCTAATCTTCAGTGTTTCCGTACAGTTTATGTCTGAGCAATGCCTTGACCTTATCCATTTTGGCCTTGCTCTGGCTCTGGCTACTTCCTTGACTACATCTAGAAAGATCAAGACTCACGGTACTTTTTATCATGCCAGGCTATCTAAGGCTTCATCTGCTCAATGAACTATTGAGGGATTTATTTTCCATTATTATTATTATTATACCGCCATTATTTTAGAGAGGGGGAGGGGAAGGACAGAGGGAGAAGGGGAGAGAAAGACTTTTAAGCAGGCTCCATACCCAGTGCAGAGTCCATCCGACGTAGGGCTCAATCTCACAACCCTGAGATCATGACCTGAGCTGAACTCAGGAGTTGAATGCTTAACCACCTAGGTTAGGATGCCACCTAGGCATCCTAAAGTGATATCTCCACAGTGAGAATTCATATAGCAAATATGTTTAAGGCACTTTCTATATACAGACACTCTTTAAGGCACTGGAAAACAGTCATTAAATACAGGCAGGAGATTTCCCGTTCTAATAGGGGCATATAGGTAATAAACAATTATCAAGATAGTGATGAGGAGTTGGGGCCCTTCACTATATCTACTTATGTCCCTTAGCTTGGGTTCTCTACAAGCACAGGCTGAGCCAACAACTTGTATGCTGGAGATGATCCTGGGAACTTAGAGTGAGGGGATCAAGAGAGTGTAACAGAGGAGGAAAAGTCAGTAGAAGCATATGCAACCAAGTTGATGACCACAGTGGACTCCAAGGGCTTTATTTTGCCTATGTTTTCCAAGAAGGATATAGAATGTCTTTCAAGTTTTCCACTTAAGCTTTGAAAGATAAAAGTAGGTATATACCAGTTCCTGCTCCCCATTCTTTGAGATACACCCCCATTATTTGAGGCAGCTCTTTCCCATTCCAGGCTGTCCATGCTGGCTTACCAAGTAATAGCAAGATGCTGTCATTGCATTGTGTGTTGGGATTCACATGGAACTGTTCAAAAGACCCATGGCTAGGAGCAGAGGTGAGGCCAAAGTGAGGAGGCAGGATAGACGTGTGTTTGATACAGTTCAGTTTATACTGCCCATACCCATACATGCTTACCTTAAATCAAGGCTTCAAGGTGGTAGCCTCTTCCTGTTGCTCCAAATTCTTAACAGAAAGATTGGTGGAGTAAGTTCCAGTTTTTGTGGGTGTAAATGGTCCAAGGGGCCGTCAGTGATACTCAGCTATCTCTCTCCTCAACTCTCCATTTTAGATTCACTTCAGCTGGTCTGAGTTGCCTGGTAGGGTGAGCCAGACCTTCATTCCTGAAGGGTTTGAGGCTTTAGTTGCCCTTCTATTGTCTGGAGATGTTTGTTATAGTCTTTTGCTCATCACCACGATGAGGAATGGAAACAGAAACAGCCCAGTGAAGGTTACCAGACATGCCTCGGTTAGCCCCTGTTTTATAGCAGCAGCCCTCCCTCCTCCTGTCATTCTGTGTCAAGATTAACTTATTTTGTTGTTACTATTTTGGTTTTGGTGGCTGACCTACCAACATAAGTTCCTTGATGTGATCAGGTTCAGTGGAATTGTTGCTGTGTTTTTTGATGGAAACACGCCTTCCCTGGAAACTATGGTGACTAATTGAGAAGATCTTAAGATTTGGGGACAGGAAGTAGTAATTTCTCAGTGGGTCAGTCAAAGAATTATTTAGGTAAGCAACTTCTACCCTTTGATTCCTGGATTTATGTAGTCTAGACTTTGGGGCCAAAGTGCTAGATATTGGTTATCGGCCTTGTGCTCTGCTGAATCAGGAGGATAGAACCCAACACTGCAGACTATATCCCTCAAGCTGGCACCTTCATTATCCTTGTCTTATAGGTTAGCTCCTTCTGATCATGTAATATACAGCAGGACTAGTGGCTCCTGTGATCATATGCCCAACAGCTCACCTTCCTTGCCATAAAATGGGCCCCTTTCTTTAAGACAGTATTGTGTGTGATGACTCCAGAGGGCAAGTCATCCTGTCCACCTGATTGCTTAGTGGCTCCTCTACAGTGTGTGATTTGTGGTGAGCACTGCCCTAAAACACAGTAACCCACAGATTGTGTGGCTTCACCAGTAGGTCCACACAGAACTGTCTGCCGTGCCATGGCTGGAATCAGAGGCGAGACTGAAAGGAATGTGAGGGGGGTACAGGAGACATCTGACATAGTGCTGTGTTAAATCACCTATTTATTTTACTATATCGATCCCTGGATGGTGAGGCCATTTAGGGGGGAGGCTACGTCACATTCATCTTGGTGTAGCCAGCACACCTAGCAGAGTGTTTGGGATTTAGTGAGCACTTAAGTCGTTTCATTTGGTAACATGAAGCATGCATGCTAATGTGCTTAAAGATATTTTGGGTCTGCCTCTCTTATGAATAAGGGAGATAAATAAGGGCTAATAATGGGAAGGGACTTGTCTAAGTTCCTCTATCCACTTAGCAGCAAAGGCAGGGGCAACTTGTCAGTCTGATCCCATGCCATAAATCTTCATCATGCTAAAATCTTCTTGGCGGAGACTGGGCATAGTTTCTAACAACCCAAGACAATCAAAGAGATATTGGCTTATGAGAACAAGATGAGTTATAAAACTATAAAGGATTATGGAATGAATATGTTCTGATATATAAATTGTATATTCACATTATATATTCTTTCATTATAATTTTCTTTAAACCAAGGAGGAGTTGAGATTACTAAAGTTGTACACTGAGAGAAAAGAGTTGAGGGAGTGCTCCAGAGGGAGAAAGCATGAGGTAATGATTGAGAACAAAATGTCATTCTGCAAAGCAATCTGACAATTTTTAGTCAAATTAAATATTCTTATAAACCATGACCCATAACTCTATTTTAGGGTACCTGGCTTAGATAAAGTCTTAGATTTGTAAGGGGAATGTGTGAAGACACATACAGCATTGTTAGTCCAGTAGTGGGGACTTAGAGCAAATTCAATGTTTCTCACCAGAAAAATGGATACTGTATTGGTTTGAATACCAGTACAATTGTGCTAAGAAACGCCAAAATAATTGTGGCTTAAACAAGGTTGAATGTGTGTATCTGTACATAGTAGATCTCTGGATCTCAGTTGTCTAGAGCTAATATGGCAACTCCACAGTGTCTCTCGCAAATATTCTTTCTTTTTTTTTTTATTCGTTTATTTGTTTATTTACAGCATAACAGTGTTCATTGTTTTGGCATCACACCCAGTGCTCCATGCAGTACGTGCCCTCCCTATTACCCACCACCTGGTTTCTCAACCTCCCACCCCCCCACCCCTTCAAAACCTTCTGGTTGTTTTTCAGAGTCCATAGTCTCTCATGGTTCATCTCCCCTTCCAGTTTCCCTCAACTCCCTCTCCTCTCCATCTCCCCATGTCCTCCATGTTATTTGTTATGCTCCACAAATAAGTGAGACCATATGATACTTGACTCTCTCTGCTTGACTTATTTCGCTCAGAATAATCTCTTCCAGTCCCGTCCATGTTGCTACAAAAGTTGGGTATTCATCCTTTCTGATGGAGGCATAATACTCCATTGTGTATATGGACCACATCTTCCTTATCCATTCATCCGTTGAAGGGCATCTTGGTTCTTTCCACAGTTTGGCGACCGTAGCCATTGCTGCAATAAACATTGGGGTACAGATGGCCCTTCTTTTCAAATATTCTTTCTATTTTGATTCTCTGCCATCCCAATACGTACTTCTGCCTTGTGGTGTAAAATGATTGCTCTGGCTCTAGCCAGTGGAAACACAAGAAAGGAAGAGTGGAGGGTCTACAACCTCTGTTTAGAAGTTCAATCTAAAAGTCTGACATATTACAAATATTCATATGTCATTATTCAGAACAAAAGTCACATGGCCACGCGTAGCTTCAGGGAACTCTGAGAATTGTGGTTTCTACCGGAAAGCCAGGTTCTCAGCTGTCCACTATTAGTAAAGGAAGGAGGAATGAATATTGGAGGAGAACTAGCCCCCTTTGGCATTGTATGATTATAATAAATATATATTTTTTAATAAAGTGCAACAGTGGTTAGAATCAATGAGCTATGTGTTCTAACGAGATTGATAGTTCTTAAAAACAGAATGCTGAGTGGGGAAAAAAAGAAAGAGAATGAGAATGGGCTATAAGAGAATACTTTAATAAATATGCATCAATATACAAATAATTCTTACAAACAATTATAGGTCCTTGAAAGGACAAAGAATAATACTGTGCTAAGAAATAAAAGTTTAGTGAGTCACATGAACATACTCAATCTAGTTCTAGCCATATGGTCTACTGAAAGTTACATAAATGCCCTAAGGCCATTTTTTTCATGATCTGAAAATGGCAATTATAATATGCTTATCTTGTAAGAAGACCTTGTATGCTTAAAGCATTTCTTATGGTGTTTGACACACAGTAAATTCTCAGTAGAGATTAGCTACTGTTTCTCTATTGTTATTATAGTTGAAGATATTGCATGAAGATTGCATGTGAGGTCAGGGTTTATGTACAGTTGGTCCTTGGTAAATTTTGGCTGGATGCACAATGAAAGAGAGTATGTTGATCACAACTGTCAGAGAAGAATGAACTGGGTATATTCAGTCATATTTATTAACTGTCTCTTATTTGTCAGGCCCCTAGGTTATGAAGGTAAGTAAGAACTAGCATGAACCCTACCCAGTGAAGAAGAAGGCAATAAAAAAAAAATCATACAAACACATGTAAAATTTCAATTGCTATAAATATAGTGAAGGTTAGAGATACTCGTGAGAGTCTATCATCCGGCTAGCTAGCTAACTAGCCAGCTATGTACATGTGTATGGAGATTTGATCCACTTGGTTGAGAAAAAGTCTTTCTGAGGAAGTGATGCTTGAATTGATGAAGATTAGGGATTATCTAGAAAAATGTTAAATGAAAGAGCTTTCAAGGAAGAAGTAACAGCATATGCAAAGGCCCTGTGACATCCAAGGCTTGGAAAATAGAGTGGACTGAAGTAAATACAGTGGGACCAGGGCAGAAAGAAAAAGGATCCTGTGGTATGAGTTGACATGGGAGCATAGGTAGAAGCAAGACCATACAAGGGGCATAAGCCGTGTAAAGGGATTCTGTCTTTATCTCATAGGGGAGAACACTGTATTAGCTTTCCAATGCTACTATAAAAAAAATTACCACAAATAGTGGTTTAAGACAACACAAATTTATTCTCTTACAGTTCTGGAGCTCTGAAGTCCAAAGTCTGTCTCACTGGGTTAAAGTCAAGGTGTCATCATGTCTGGTTCTCCCTGCAGGATTCTGTTTCCTTGTATTTGCATGTTTGGGCCACCTACATTCCTTGGCTTGTGGCCCTTTCTCTACCTTCAAAGTACATTATTCCAGTCTCTGCTTCTGCTCTGACTCTGAACTATCCTGCATCTTTCTTCTATGAATCATGATGATTCTATCAGGCCCAACTAGATAATACAATCTACTCATCTCAACATTCTTAATTAATAACATTTTCAAAGTCATTTCACCATATAAACCAATATTCTTGAAGTCTGATAATAGGACAAAGGCAATCACTGAGGGCCATTACTCAGCCTACCACAGAAGCCTTTGCATTTGTTTAAGCAGGGGAAAAAAAAAGGCCTGTTTTTTTTTTTTTTTGTCTCTTTAAAAGATTACCCTAGGTGCCTTGTGAAGGACAAGTAGGAAGAAGACCATGTTCCTATCAGTGAACCATTTGGGAGACAAAAACAGTCATTCTGGGAAGAAGAGAAGGAAAATAATTCCACCCAGGAGATGTGAGCTCTAAGGTCTTGGCTAAAGGAGTCCTAGACTGGTCGCATTAGTAAGAATCTTAGAGTACTGTTAGTGTCTACTGGGAGTGCTGGCTTTGGAGAGCTGATAGATGCCTCTAGTCAAACTCCACATTCAGTGGTATGGGAATGGCCTGGAATCAAGCCAAGGTGAGAGTATTTACCTCATGGAAATTAGCAGACACTGTGAGACTTCCCCAACCTTCTGACCCTGAGATCCAGTTTACCAATACCTCACAGACTCTACCTAACCTGTGAAATGGGTTAAGTGGTCTCCCTGCCTTCTCAGGCTTTCCTTCGATAATTTCAAGCTCATTCCTCATTCTACTCTTGACCAGTTCTGATCCTTAAACATATCTTTGTAGAGACAGATGTATAGAAGCTGATTTTTAGGAATGATCTCTCTCTCCCATTTCAGTAATTTTTTATGAGTTTTCCAACAAATAGGCACTATTTTTATAATTACAAAGAGTCAACTTTACCTTTTGAAAGATTTTTAAAGATTTTATTTACTTATTTGGGAGAGAGAGAGAGCACACAAATGCGGAGAAGGGCAGAGGGAGAAGGAGAAACAGGACTCCCCACTGAGTGGGGAGCCTGATGTGGTGCTCGATCCTGGTGTCTGGGGTTGTGACCTGAGCCCAAGGCAGCTGCTTAACCCACTGAGCCACACAGACATCCCTCAACTTAACTTTTTAAATGTTAATTTTAAAACACACGTGAATGAGGACATCGTAGAGCCCTTGTTTTATGTGTAAATTGCTAAGCTGTGACCTAATCACTACAAAGGTGAATTCTTGACTCTAATTATGTACAAATTCCTCTCGGTTTTCTGGGGAATTTATTACAGAGCCTGTTCTCTTGATTTGTTCCCTATAGGAAGGAAGGGGACAAAATGATGAAAATGTACTTAAAAGTAATGAGCATTCAAGCGTATGGAATTATAGGCTATTAAACATATCATGAGAGAGATGTAAAAGAAATTTTATCTTGGTATTATACCTGGTCTTGAGTAGGAAGTGTCTACGGGCAGACTCTTTGGAATAAGACTTTCTGGGTTCAAATCCCATTTGCTATCTGTGCTTTCTGGGAACTTCAATTGCCTCAGTGTCTTCATTGCATTTGTGAAATGGGGAGATTGATAGTTACTCTTGGCCTTGGTTTTTGTGAGATTTGAATCAGTAACCTCCCACGAACCCCGCAGAAGAGTGCTTGGCACATATTAAGCACCCAAGAAGTGTCAGCTATTATCTGTTGATATTCAGCTGTACATATCCTTATTTATTTCAACATAGATTTTCTTATAAGAAGAGCATTTTGTAGATTTACTGTAATTATAGCACCCTGCCTCTCCCCTTTGTTCCCCAGTTGGTCTGTCCAGCTGAGAAAATGAGTGACTTAATCCAGTACATTTATGTAAAAAACTTCCCAAATAATGCCAGATACTTGTTTTGGGTTTGTTTTTTTTTTCCCCACATTTGTATATTGAACTCTCATCTGTCTCCATAGGCTTCACTCACAGCTTAGGAGAATTATTGGTAATCTGGCTATACCCTGAAGAATGTTACTGCAGCAACTCGATTCAGGGGTTTCTTCCTCTGCACTTCCTCCCCGATTAAATGCACACGCCCATCACTCCTCATCTCTCCTGGCAAGTTTTCTGAGGTGTGTACCAACTTCCTGAAGAGCTGAATATCATCTTGCCTTGAGTTAAACAGGAGACAGCTGGCACCATTTATCTCTTCAAATTACAAGAAAATGTGAGAAACAACAGGGTGTCTATATGGGGTTGGATAGAGCCCGAAAGGGCAGCTGTGCGTGAAAGAGAGTATCACGGCAATGAGCTTGAGAATTAGGTGTAGTTTTAGAAGGTTCACACTCCACAAGACAACTTAGCTCAACGTGATTTTGTGATCAGATTTTTTAAAAAAATGTTTACCTTACCTAGCTGTACCTTCAAAAGTTCAGTATTTCCATGATAATGATAGTAGTGGAGGAAAGTAATTTTTTTTAACTTTTGTGTTAGAATCGATACACAGTTTTTTGATGGTTCCCCAAATCCTAGATGGTATCGACATTTAAATTTTCTAATTAATTGTTATTTTGTCAAATCACATCATATCAGCTTTTATGCAGGTTGAGTTTGGTAATGCATCGCTTTAAAAAGAAACAGACACTCCTTTGTAAGCATTTTATGTCTCATATGAGTTTAATATCAGTGAAAATTCGTGAAGGATTTTTATTCCAGTCAAAATGTTATAATCTGTTTGAAACCACATACAGAAAGATTAGCCAAGATGAATGTATGCATAGTATTTTTAGAAAGTAGAAATAAGTAGAAATTTTTCTTAGCACTTCTTTTTGTGTATGCCTTAGTGAGAGAAGAAATTACATAAGAAAAACTATAAATTTAAAGTCTGCGTTATTAGGAAGCATAGAGGTTCATCCTAGAAGAGACTTTTTTCACATATTCTTTCTTATTACTACATGTAAGAAAACATCAGAACACAAGGGCTGGTGATTTTCTTGAAAATGTGCATAATTATAGAATGTGAGGGAGGTGATGAAAGTAGGTATGACCTCGAAAAGGGGTTATACGTTTGTAAATGAAAGAAAACTTGAGGAATTGTTAAGTTTTCTCTGTTGAATGAAGAAATATGCATTATATATATTTCAGAGACTAGTTCATGAATTAGTACAATAAAAGAAGAACTTTGCTCTACTATAATTGAATTCTCTAAGAACCTGAATAAAGAAAATGTGTACACATTTTTATTTTTTATAAAGGACAAATCTTATATTTATAGAGAAGTCAAAGTTAACCTTGATACATGGGCAGATCCTAGAACTAATAATCATCGGATAGTTTGTAATCCCCTATCAAAGCACAACCTTCTGGGTCACAGTCAACATCGCTTTCCAGAAAGTAGACTTTTGCCAACATTATTCCAGTATGACATAAATGTATTTTGGAATACACTACAGAACTAAAAATCTACAATAAAGTTGCAAGTGCAGTTTTCAGAATTTTGATTCACTTCCATATGCTGTTCTTAATTAGCACGCTACAATTCACTATAGGCCCGCATATTGCTAGAGCAGTGGTTCTCAAACTTTTCGGTCTTAGGGCCCTTTTATCATTTTAAGAATTATTGCAAAGCTCAACGAGATTTTCTTTATGTGAAATATTTATCAATATTTGCTAAGTATTTATCAATAGTCACTGAATTAGTAATAAAAACAGAAATTCTTAAAACACAGCACACACATTCCAATAGCCATGAATTGACAATATAATCATGCCAGGTAGCTCTCTAGAAAACTGCACTGGGCACTCAGGAGGGAAGAAGAGTGAAAAAACAAATAAGTTCCTAGTATTACTATGAAAATAGTTCTGACCTCACAGATCTCTGGCTCTCAGGGATCCCTCATGGTCCCTGGAACACACTTTGAGAACTGCTGTGCTGCAGGATTACTGGCTAGAGGATTATCAGGATTTGGTAACAGGAACTCCAAGTGACCCACGAGGAAAAAAATGATCAAATAGCATCCTTCAGGGTGTAAATTCTGACTGACTGAAACTCAGTGTTTCTATGAAAGATCCCTGGATAATATCTTTAAGCATATGCTTTTTATTTAGGGAATAAAATACTGATATTAAAAGGCAAGGATTGGGGGTAAAGATCCAGGCATTATCTGATGAATATTTATGTATAACAGGCATTGGAGAGATGAAAAAGATCTTAAAGATGTGGTCCTGTCCCTTGACATGTTACATAATCAAGGGAGAGAGATCACAAATAGAGTTAAGAAAATTCTCAGACATCTCAGTACAGGGAAAAATGATGCCCAATAAGCCATTTCAGTAAGTTTCCATAGAAGATCCACAGAAGAAGGGACAGTTGTGACCAGGTACACACAAGGAATGCACAGTTAGCTCATGCTGTAAGCAGAGGCGGAACTCTGGGTAAAAAGACATGGAAGGTCATGGCCTCTGTGGTCTCAGGAACTTTGCTGTGGGATGGAAGGAGCAGGACAAATGGCGTGCGTGGGAGAGGTTAGGCTGGACTGCAGATGGCCTTATGCGCTCACTGGAAAAATTGAGCATTGCCCTCTAGGTAATGGGAAGCTGCTCAAGTTTTTTAAGCAGAAGGATAGCTTGTTCAGAATTATATTTCAGAGTTCCAGCTTTATTGCCTTGGCCGTCAGGATGGAACTACAGGATGGAAGTGCCCTCCGGGGTGTCTTGCAGTAATCCACGTGAGAAGAAAACTTGTATATATTCTCTGACTCAAACACTGATGTCTCCCTTGGTTTGGGGACCTCAAAAATTACCCAATTTACATGCACCTTAATTTCTTCATCTATAGAGTAGAAGAATAATGGTCTACCTTACCGACTTGTAATGATGGAATGGTTTGATGCAATTAAATAGAATAACATGGAATAGAACAAAACAGCATGAATATATTTCATTTTGCAATATTAGTAATATATTTTTAAAAGATTTTTGTTTATTTATTTGACAGACAGAGATCACAAGTAGGCAGAGAGGCAGGCAGAGAGAGAGAGGAGGAAGCAGGCTCTCTGCTTGAGCAGAGAGCCTGATACGGGGTTCGATCCCAGGACCCTGAGATCATGACCCGAGCCAAAGGCAGAGACTTTAACCCACTAAGCCACCCAGGTGCCCCAGTAATATTAGTAATATTATTATTAATATTATTAACAATATTTGCAATATTAGTAATCATTAGAGGTACATAAAATAAGAGGGAAGAAGGCAAAGGGAACACATTCTGAAGATACTTTGGAGTTCAGATTCACGGGATTTCTGTGACATTGTTGTGTAGTGGTGAGAGAGAGTGAAATTGGTTCAAATGTTTAAATTCAACAGACTCTAGGGAGCGTTAGGTGATAATGGCGAAGGCCCAGGACAGAGGGCGCAGGGAGAATGCAGAGAAACCAAGGCCTGTTTTCACACAAATATCTTTTACAAAAATGGTGGGAAGTGTTTACCACAGTTACCTCACATAATATGAAGGTGTGGTACGTGATAGCCAGCAAGCTTTAAGGAGCAAGACAGAAGGATTCAGTTGTGGCAAAGCGTTCAGACCAATTCAAGGGAAAAACAGAGTTAACTAGCCCTCTAACAAAAATAAGGAATTTCTCATTAGAGTCAGACGCTCTCCTCGAGAGACCTGCAGCGTGAGGCACAGCTTTTAAGAAAAAGAATAGGTACACACGAGGAGAAAAGCTGGGAATTAAAGCTGGATAAGAGTCCTTTCCTTAGCATGAAAAAAAGATTATCAACATATTACAAGGAGGGTGAAGTACTGAAATCAAGGCAGCCAAAAAGACCTGGATTAGGTAAATTTCTGTTATAATAGGGTCAGATGTGGAGTAAAAAGAGGTATTGGGCAAGAGAAAGTTTGTATTTGCCTGGATGGCCAAAAGATGTAATTTAAAAGAAACACAGATTCTCTCGGGGTGCCTGGAGGGCACAGGACTCTTGGTTTTGGCCCAGATCATGATCTCAGGGTCCTGAGATCAAGCCCCACATGGAGGGGGGGTCTGCTTGAGTTTTTCTCTCCCTCTTCCCTTCCCCTCTCCCTGCCACTCACTTGAGCTCTCTCTCTCTCTCAAATATATAAATAAATCTTAAAAAGAAGAAACAGATTCTCTAAATGATGTGCAAACTCTATCATAGTTCAACAAGAAGTGAAAAACAAGTGAGTGAAAGGTAGAAGAGAATTGCTGTTTCTCCAGCACGAATAATCAGTGACGTAAAATGCCCAAGATAGCTCAGGAACACGTAACACAGGAGTCTCTCCATACCATGCTTATGTTAGCTGTTTGTGAAGATGTGGGGGGAATCCACACAAAACTAATTACTTCCCAACCTCAGAATAAGGTAGAGAGGAATATAGACAGATTAAATGGAGGAACTTACATTATAGTAGTACTATTTTGGATCACTTGTTTTTTTCAGAAAGGAAAGGTAAGGAGAGTGGGGAAGTATCCTCTTTAAAATTCGAGTATCTCATGGAAGAACTGAGCTCATAACGTACGAAGGCAGATCTGCGACGGTTCACAGACCCTTCTCCTTCAGATGCTAGTCAGATTTTTATAGTCACATGTGAATGCACAAAATATGGTGCCTTTTGTTTTTGCAGTTGAACGGAATAACCTCCCTCCCCCCACTGCTAAAATGTAATATTTAGCTTCAGAGAACATTGCATATGTGTTCTCCGAATGGAGGAAGACCTAAATGGTAGTATTACCAACTAGAGGCTGGTCTTGAGGCTTAGAGATGATCATCAGGTATGTCTAGAAAACACTTTCTTCTTTCCTCTTCTGTTCCTTTCCTGAATTCCCACTGATCAGTGCTTAAAATGGGGATTTGGATCTGAAATTGTCTTGGTGAGTGAGAGGCTGCCATAGGAAGGTGCTACTTTCCTACCCCGGTATGAATTCACAGTGTCTGGGATAGATGAAGCGCCTCACACTTGTTCCTCTCTCTGCCCCCCAAACCCATATTCATGCCCTTCTTTCTGGTAAGCCCTCCTCAGGGTTATAAAATGGGTAAGATCTTTCTGAGATCTAAATATACAGGAACACAATTTTAACATATTGTGTCATTAAGAAGTTTAGGAGCTTTTAGACACAATCTGGAGGTAGTGGAAAATTAGATGCAGTGTTGCATTAGACATGTTTTTAGTATTTTCTTCTTTTTGTAAAAGCTGTAATTTTCAGAGTTTAGAACCAATTTAATGTCCCTGGAGTTACAGCTTTTTTGTATCCATTGTCCATTAGGTGAATTACTAAGCCAAGAATGGAATCCATTTATAATGTATAAAATACCGTGAAATGTCTTAAAAACAGTCTTTGCAGGGGGAAAAAAAGCATTGGGAGTCCATTAAATTTGAAGACAGTGAGTTCTGAGGTTCTTCTTATAATCATATAATGGTTTTTTGTGCTTTGATAATATGATGCATTAGATATTGGAAGATTTATTTAAAAGTTTGAATTCAATGAAAATTTATATAGAACTAATGCAAAATGCATTATGTTTGACATTCCAGACAGCTTTCAAAAGTGAATGTATTACAAAAAAAGAAACTTTAATAATATTTATTATCTTTTAAGGCAAATTAATAAATAGCAATAAAACACTACTAAATCTCTTATCAGTGATCATGTCACTATTACTAGCATGAAATAAGCCTAGGAGATTTGGTTTTTTAAATTCTTATTTTAAAGAATTTCTAGTGTAGCCTGGAAGTTAAAATAATTTGGTCTAAGGAGAATCTTTAGAGGATATCATGATATATATGTATGTATGTCTGATATGTCTAGATACACCAAGCCATTTCCAGTGATAAGATTTTAATCAGTAATACATTGAGGATTCAGGGTGTGTGTGTGTGTGTGTGTATGTGTGTGTGTGTGTACCGTGGTGGGTGCTATGAGATCTCAAACCATAAACCATTTAAAGTTTTGTTAAACTTTCCTTTCATGTATCAGAAGAAAATTTCAGGAAAACAAGTAAATTTCAAAATTTTGTTAAATAAACATATCTGCTAGATAAATAAAAAATGTAATTGTTACTTCTAGAGTATGTCCTGGGATCCACACAGCAGCTGACAAATCTTAGAAACTTGTCAACACCTATAGCAACAGGGCAGTATACTATGTTGAACTCTGTGGAATTGTCACCTGCGTTGCCCAAGAACAGGAATCCAGCAACCAATTCATGAGCTTTAACCCACATCTTTGGCATTCAGAAAGACAAGCCCATGGCACTAAATTATGGTTGAAGTATAAAAAAAAGTCAGACCTGTGATTTCTGTAGTCATTGAAGCAGAAAATGTAAGATATTTAACACAAATTCTAATAAAACTTGCTACAAAAAGTACTTTCCCTAACTTTACTAGTAGGATTTTTTTAAACAGGAAATCCTGATAATTTCCCATGTGTCTGCTTACACATTCATGTATACTCCCATATCAGATTTTTTTTTTTTTTTTTAGCTGTGTGTTTCAGAAAATCCAGGTAGGCATGGCTTAAGTAAACACAGTTGGTTTTTCTCGCATAGCAAAAATCTGGAGGTCGAAAGCCCAGGGTGGGTGTGACAGCATTATGATGTGATCACGGACCCAACTTCTTTTTATCCTTCTGATAAGCATTTTTAACCTTTTAGCCAGCTGACAGCTAGAGCATCAAACCCAGGACAGGAAGAAGAGAGAAAACATAGTATGGTACCAGCCTCATCCACCCCTTTTATTAAGAGAACAAATGTCTTTCCAGAAGCCCCAGCTTAGGTTGTATATGTCAGAAAAATGCCATAGGACTATACTTTGAGCATGGCTAGAAAAGTAAATTTTCTTTTCCAAACTCTGGAGGAAGTCTGAGGGAGCGGACCTGGAGAAATATTGGGGAAGTGTTGGAATGCTAATCAATAATCAACATCATTTTTCAAAGTTCACTAATTTTTCTTTTCTATTCTTTCTCATGTTGGCTAACCCGGGCATTGTATTATTTTAGACTGAACCATATAAAATTCCCAATATCTCTGCATTGTTTCTTTATAAAAATAACACTTTCATACATTTTAATCTAACACTTACATTAAAAGTTGTTGATTGAGGCACCTCTCTGGTTGCCAAGTTCCCAGAAAATAAACTATAAAACCTTAATATCAAATGCTATGCAGTCCATTTTAATTTTCTAATATCTTTGAAAAGGATTCATATTTGAGTATATATGGTAAACAGTAAATGAATTTTTTAAAGATTTTATTTATTTGAGAGAGAGATCAGGAGCAAGTGGGAAGGGCAGAGGGAGAAGCAGACTTCCCCCAGAGCAGGGATCCTGATGAGGGACTCGATTTCAGGTCTCTGAGACCATGACACAGCCGAAGGCAGATGCTTAACTGACTGACCCACCCAGACACACTAGAGTAAATGAATTTAATGAAGTTAAAAAATGCCATGCATTTTGTTGTGAGGTCATGCCAGGCCCATTATACTAGGCATATAATGCATGTTTATTAAAGTCTGAGTAATATGCTAAACAACAGATAGATTTTGATCAAAATGCAATTTTTAGTTTAAGCCTTACCATCTCTTCAGACTATAGTCACTGGGAGTGATTTCCCCCTGTTGATAGATGGAAATTCATGCAGGCCAGTGATTGTTAGGTGTTGGAAGCTCCTATAGTCATGTTAGGTCAAAAACACAATCTCGATTCAGAAATTGATGTTTAAACCTGCAAAGGTTTTGAACTTCTCCTCTTCCCTTGTTCAGACTTGCTTCAGACTGAAAATCTACCTGAGGGAGAAAGGCTCTATCACTTACTTCCTGCTGTATAATAAATTGACCCAGAACCTAGTGACTTCCAACAATAATCATTATTTGTCTATAGTCTATGGATCAGCAGCTTGGGTGAGGTTCAGAGACCTGGCTCTTGCACGGTTCTCCGTTGCACTCATTCATGGTTCAGTAGTCAGCTGGGAGTCAGCGACCTCACTTATATATCTGGTTTTTGCCTGGCTATTGGCTGGGGCCCTGTGGTCCATATATCTTATCCTCCAGCTGGCTGACCCAGCCTCATTCACAGGGTGGTGGTCACAGGATTTCCAAGACCAAGAAGGGAGAGCAAGTCCCACATGTATAGATGCTTTAACCATCTTCTAGACTTGGGTAAATCAAGTCAATCAGTCAACCCTGACTCAAGGTGTGGAGACAGAGATTCCACCTTTGGATGGGAGAATGTATAATACCACATTTCAAGAGGGAGGATGTGTGGCTAATTTTACAATCTACTTCAAAGAATTTGAGCTTCTGTTCAACATTTGTCCCTCTCAGGTACGGTCCTTTTCTCTGGCTACTACTCGCTCTCAGCCAGGGTGAAAAAGGAGATGGGCATGTACTCAGCTAGATGGCTTCTGATTTCCCTGGATCTGGCACGTAGTTAAAATTGACTCTTGTGTAGGGCACAGTCGTACTTTCCTCAGTGAATCTCTTTACTAGAGATCTCTCTCTTATCCTTGACTTTGGCCAGATGCACTTGTCATCTTGTTTGTTACTTCTGATTTCTTCCTTGACCCCAGGCAATCCAGTTTCATACCTCAGCCTCTGGACTATCACTCAAGACAACCTGATGCCTCCTTGCTCTCTGCACCATGGCACATGTCCCTTTGCTAGAATACACTAGCACATCTCTGTCCTGACACATTCCAGAAATGCAGGACAACCTCAACACAGCAAGAGTCTCCCAGATCTGCCATCGAAAAAGTTCAGCAGCCTTTCTTTTGCTCTCTAGATTTCACGGGTAGGCATCAGACCTGAGTTCTCAGTCTCTGTTAGCTTTGTTGATCATGAGAATAGCACCACGTCTTTGTTTCTCCCATCAGAACAAATTCAGAGTTTTCAGTGTGTCCCTCCAGGCTTTGGGTTAGAAAGTGGCACTCTCATCCATTCCTTTTCCAAAAGAAGGAACAGGGACTTTAAGCTCAGAGATTCTCTGAAGACATCTTTTCACCAGTCTGTTCTCTTTAATTTTTTTTTTCCTGATCCCTGTTATGTCTTTGATCTGCCTGAGGGGTACAGGAGTCATGGAACAGATTCCATTTGTAAATTCTGCATATGGTGTGTTTATTGGCAGGGAATCTTCATTCCTTTTGTGAATTCTGCATATGGTGTGTGTGCAGAGGGGGAAGGGGATCATATTGGTGTCTTAGTGAAAATGACTGAGGCAGGAAGAATTCCATCCTGACAGGAAGGAAGGAAAGAAAGATGGAAAGAAGGAAAGATGGGAGGCCCAGAGGGATGGTTGGAGGGAGGGAGTTCACTTTTTCAGAATCTCATCCTGGAGCCTGCTCGTCTTTATGGTAGATATTGACTTCAGTACACAGAGCAAACAAAGTGATTACACACATACACTTTATAGACTTCCATCTTCAGTGCTGAAATCTTTATTTCGTTTCCTAAGATGAGACATATCTTGGCCCTTTTTTTATGTGATACTAAAATCCCCAGAACCACCAAGACAGACTGGAAAATTCCTTCATCTGAACAACTCGTGGGTCTCAACTTGCAGCAGTCTGAAAAGAAGGGCTATTTAGGGATGCCCAATCATGCGGGCAGGCCTACGGAACAATTGCGTGGAAACTCATGTGAAGTTAAATTGGCAATCAGCTCTAGCATTTCCTATGGCAGAGCTGCCTATTGGGTAAATAATATGCATTTTATAAAAACATTCATAAGTGTAAATTCACACAGGAGACTGAAATGGCTCCTTAGGGTTAAATGAAACACATATTAACAACACTTATGAATAGTAAATAGCATGCACTTTTAAAAAGTGCTCAATGTGTATTTACATAATAGCCTGTAAGAGTTCCACTGTCAAGTAAATAATACCGTAGTTGCCCTTAAAAGTCTTTAATTACCTACGGTATTTGTGAAGCACGCTGTAATGGATTTCTGGTTTGTGTTAGCACTCCACTCTCTTCTCAGATTTGTTCCTTTTCTTTTCTTTGCTGGTTTCAAACACATATATATTTATGAAAATAATTTCAAATTGGCACTGAAAGAAACCACCCATCTAGCTAGAATGGCCTTGAATGGTTTCACTTGTGTGAGAAGGAAACTTTTAAAGCAGGATGGCAATATCCCGCTGACAGCAAACCCATAAAGAGCATCTTATAAATGAAAACAAGTAAACAAAAATGAGAGCCCCCGAGGGGTGGTGGAGCAGTGCGCGGTGGGCAGACCATGCTTTGGTGAACTGGAGTGAATGTGTCAGTCCTTGCCCGTGTGGTTGTGGGACCTGGTAGTTCTCAGATTCATCTTCTGTTGTTCCATTGTATCAGAGGGATCGACCCTCTGAAAACTGTGATTTCCAGTCTCTGCTACCAACTAGTTTCTGACTCCTCTGGGGCAGTGGGGAGAACTGGCTAGAGGCTGGAAGGCAGGAAGAAGATACAAATCAAAGTTTTCTTCCCTGTTCTCTTCTTCAGGTGTATATTACAATGGCTGTGGTACCACATACCTCTTTCCCACCTGTCCCCCCACAGATCTACCATGGTTCCATGTCCATATGTGGCCCAGGCTTCTGGACTCCAGTTTCTAGTGCCTCCCCTCTCCAGGCCTCCTGTTGATAGCAGCTTCCTACAGTTGCTAATCTCTGTGTTACCTCACCTTCTCTTGGTTGGTCTTCCAATTCTTCTTACCTTTAGCAACCTGTTACCTAGATTAAGTGATCCCTGTTGGATTTACCTGGTATGATGAGCTTTATTTACTTCGATGGTCTCTGATAGAACTGGTATACGGAAGTCCTCATCTCTGAAGAAGTTGTCTAGGGGCAGTCAAAGAAATAATTGCCCGCTTTCCTATTCTAGACAAGATGTCTCTTGGGACTGCCCATTAAATCTTGTAGAGCCCATCTGATACTGGGGTCTTTTTAAGAGAAAGAAGACAGATTTAGTTGCTACGTTGGACAGAAAAGAGGTTAAGTCTAAATATTCAGACCCAACCACTTAAGACAGCATTGCTCTAGAAATACCATCAGTGAGAACGGTGGCTGTTGCATTTGGCCAGTTTTGGTCTTGCCTTACTCCTTTAACAACCCCGGCTGTTAGAGGTTCCTGACTGTAAGACTTTGGCTTCCTGCTTTTTGGCAATATTACCACTCTCAAGCCATGTAGTTGCAATCCAAAACGACTTATGGGCACATAAGGGTACCCGTATGGGTATATAATGGAAGTCAGTGGAAAGGAGGGGATCTTGATAAGATGGTGTGCCTTGACTAGAGGCACTGAGTTTCTGTTTCTAAACTAATGACTCCATGTGAGCCACAAAAAACAACTTTTGCTAGGTTTGGCCCTCTGATCTGCCAGTTTGAGACTTAAGTTGGCTCTTTCATTTGGCAAGAAGCACTCACCTGCCTTACTTGCCTATTCCCATTCTCTCTGTGCCACGCTTCCTACCCCCACAACACATTCTTGCTTGGATTTCACAGATTCATGGGTCCTGTCTCATCCCCCAGCCAGTTAATACCCTCTTGCCTTCATACCTGTGCTCAGTCTCAACTGTGCTCATTTTTCCTCAATCCTTCACCTTCCTCATTGTCATGAGATATGGGTGGCACTTGAAAGTCCCTTCATAGAAATTATTTTGAAAGTTTATCATAGTGAAAAATGTCACCCTTCTTTTATTAAAACACACTTGACTACTCCCCATTGTATATAATAAATATATCAAATGTCACCATAGTCAGGTAGGGAGAAATGGGGAAAACATAGAGTAACTTACTAGGAGCTAGGCACAATTTTACATATCTTAATTCGTTCCATTTCATGTTACCCTTACCCCCAAATCTTCCTCTCTGTGTGATTGTAACTGAGAGCAGTGCCTCTGGGAGCAAGAGGTTATATCTAGAATAGGCAGGGGGTAGGGCAGGTGAAGAAAGACACTACAAACAACTTGTCTAGCTCATGGCATTGCATGGAGGAGAGAGACATCCTAGTTAGGAGGCATGGGCTCCCAGACTGCTGCTGGGACTGGGATTGGCCCAAAACCATCCTGGAGCCTTGTATCCATTATTCATCCATATTTGTTAAAATCTGCTCTCTACTAGTTGCTGTCCTAAATGTTGGGAATAAACTGGTGAGAAAGGCATACAGACTGTTTTCCTTATGGGAACTGATTCTGTGGGGGAAGAGGACATTGAACAAGTACACCATTGAATTAAAAAGATCTTTTTTTAAAAAAAAAGATTTTATTTATTTATTTGAGAGAGAGAAAGAGAGAAAGAGCGCACGCGCATGAGAGGTGAGTGGTCAGAGGGAGAAGCAGGCTCCCCGCTGAGCAAGGAGTCTGATATGGGACTCGATCCCGGGACTCCAGGATTATGACCTGAGCCGAGGACAGTCGCCTAACCAACTGAGCCGCCCAGGCACCCTAAAAAGATCATTTTGGGAAGTGCAGTTAATAAAAATGGGTTGCCGTAAGAAACAAAATTAATGGAGCAAGGAGCAACACTGGATTGTGTGATAAGGTAGATCTCTGAGAAGATCGTGTTTGGATGACAGGAAGAAACAGCCACGCAGAGCTCTAGGGCAGAACAGTGCCACATGGCAAGAAAAGCAAGTTGAAAGTCCCTGAATCCAGACAAGGGCAGCAGATTCGCAGGACAGGAAGAAGGTCAGCATGGCTGGAATCACAGGTAGAGAGGCAGAGGAACAGATGTTAACGTTGGAGGGACCATCAGGTGATAAATCAGGTGGTGATGTTTTAGGACAGGTAAGTTGTCTGGATTGCATTCCAGGTGCATAGGGACAGGGAAGCTGAGACTCCAAGAGATGAAGTGACTTAACTGGATTTGACATGGTTTCATAGTCAGAGAGACGAAAACTTGGCCTGGGATTCTGAATTCAGTTCGCCGCCTGTATTATATCTGAAGTATTGATCTCGATGTATTTACCTGCTTAAAAATAACAATCACCACAACAAGAATCTCCTGACCGATGTAACATTTATTTATTTATGCATTTATTTATTTATTATATGTTTTTTCATTTTTAGTTTTCTTGACCGTAGAGGTCCTTTGGTAGCTGAGAGAGCAAAGGCTTGGAGGTCCTTCTGCATGGGAGCTCTCTAGGAAGCACACAGAGGCTGTTGGGAGCTCAGAGTGTGTGTAAATCAGTAAGTGGCTTTTAGGTGTCATCCATCACCTGGAGTTTGTTCAGAGTGCTAATCAGAGCTGCCCTCTGAAGATACCAGCCTCCACCCGCGCTGTAAATCTGAGGCTAGCCTTGCTTGTGATTATTAGCGATCCCCTGGCAATTTTTTGTAAGAGATGAGGTGTTAATTCCAATGCCCTGGCCCAAATCCAACCCAGGAAATTACTTTTTGCCTACCTAAATTACATTTAGACTTCCAATTGGAAATTAATTCTCAAGTTCTTTTCTCAAAAACATTACTGTTGCAGCTCTGCAAGGAGTCCCAGCGCGCCCAAGAATTTCCCCGTCCTCCAGCTCCGTCCTCCACCACCTTCCCCAGCCCACTCCCCACCACGTGTGCACTTAGCCAGCGTGGTATGATTTGGATATACCCGGAAATCAATCTGTGCAGCAAAGTGGGGCAATTACCTATGATTCTGTGTGTTTCTGGGTATAAGTTAATCCTCTTTCCGTCAACACTATTACCTGCCTTAGAACCATTAAAGCTAACTCAGTATGTTTTTTGTTCTTACTTAGATCAGTCTCCGTAAGGAGGCAGGAAGCAAAAGTCATGTCTTTTCTCCTGGATTATTCTATATTCTTTTCCATCTCTATTTTTCTCTCTCTCTGAAACACACATACGCACACACACACACACACACGCACGCACACACCCTTACAGAGCCCAGAGCCTATTTCTCTTTTCTGCATTGTCAGTTCTTTCCCCCCAAAAGCATTTCTGGTCATCTAACATATTTTATATGTTAACCATTTATTTATTCTCCAACCCGCCTTGGAATATAAGCACTATAAATGAGGGGATTTTCTTTCCTTTCCATATCCCAGTATTAAAAATACTGGCTGGCATATAGTAGGTGCTCAGTATTTGTTAAATAAATGAACTGTTACTTAACTACCCCCAGCCCAGTTCTTTGGGTAACAGCTGAGAGTACAATGGTTTAGACACTGGAAGTATTGTTTGTTCATTTATTCATTCATTATTCATCACTCATTTGATAAACATTTATTAGTGCCTACTATATCAAGGAAAGTGCAACACTAGGAAGCTGAACAGACATATTCTGATTCTCACAGAGCTCTTAATCTAAATAAGGAAAAACACATGTAAGGAGCTAACTAAAGACCTAACTATAAACCAGGGAGATAAAAGCCAATCTCCTGATATGTTGGAGGGTGGTAAAGGCTGTAGAATTATGACTCAGTGCTGTTCCTGGATAGCTCCATTTGGTAAATTCCTCTTAGAATTTAATAGCAGGGAAAAACTCTCTTTCCTAAAGAGAGTCAAGACTTTTTTTTTTTTTCTAATCAGAGAACAATCTCTGGCATGTTTCCTTCTTTGCTTTAGTCGCTAATCAATTAAAATCTAAGTGTAATAATCAATTGCAGTCAGAACTGTATAATGAGTATCCAATACAGCTGGTTTCAAATACCCTACTTTATATAATTTCTGAATTGCTTTTCCTATCTGCATGTTAATTGTTGCAAGTACACACACACATACACACACACACGTTTTTGCATTTGCTGCGATTTAATCGTTTGTAAATTCTCTGTGGTAGCCACAGGGCATAGATAATAAAGCTTTATCAATACAGATGCTGAAGATGAAATGGTTAACCCTGCTGGCCCACGCTAAAATATTAAACACATGAAAATCTAAGGTGCTATGCCCATATCTAGGCTCCAGACCTTGGTGTCACAGTCAAAGTTCGGGGATTTACTCCAGTTTTTTGCACATACGTTTTTAGGCTGTGATAAACCTTTATGTCACCTCTTTTCCTATAGCAGCTCTTGTTGTTTATTTTTTTTTTAAATTTTACTTATTTATTTGACAGACAGAGATCAAAAGCAGGCAGAGAGACAGAGAGGAAGAAGTAGGCTCCCTGCCAAGCAGAGAGCCCGATGTGGGACTCGATCCCAGGACCCTGAGAGCATGACCTGAGCTGAAGGCAGAGGCTTAATCCACTGAGCCACCCAGGCGTCCCTCTTGTTGTTTATTTTAAACCACTTTGTGCACATGCAAATAGTGCAAGTTGGAGAGAGAGGGAAAGTGTAAAGTAATTTACTCCACACAGTACCCCAGGATTGGCTTTGTGTCCCAGGCTCTGCAAAGAGCCTCAGTACTTCTCGTCTACAGGTATGGGCTTTTTTGTATTAGTTTCCCTTGTGCCAATATTTCACTTTCTGAGTTTTAATTTTCTCTCTTTTTAAATTTACTCTAAATTGGTCAAGCTGTGTTTTATGTATTCTGGTAAGGTGCCTTAAATCCTTTCTGAAACAAGGTGGAAAATAAACAACCAATCAAATAAATAAAGCCTTGTAAAATAATGGTATCTGAAACCATGTCTACCCTTTGAAATACAAAGTAAGAATAGAGCTTCCAAGATAGCATCCTAGACCTGCTTATTCAGTGATCAATTCTGAAAACCTGTATTTCCAGGGATGAGAGCTATCTGATATATAGACATTATCTTTGTCTGGACTGCTTTAACAATAACATAGACTGGGTGGCTTGTAAAAACAGAAATTTATTTCTCACAGTTCTGGAGGCTGAAAGTTTCAAGATCAGACTTTTGCATCCTGCCTCCTGATCTTGAAAATCTGGCAGGTTTGGTGTCTGGTGAGGGTCCACTTCCTGGTTCATAGCTGTCTTCTCTCTGCATCCTCACATAGTAGAGGGGTGAAGGAGCTCTCTAAAACTCTTTTATAAGGATACTAATCCCATTCATGAGGGCTCTGCGTTCATGAACTACTCATTTTACAAGGCTCCCCCTTCTCATACCAACACATTAAGGGTTAGGCTTCAATTTAGAAATTTTAGGGAAACACAAACATTGTGTATGTAGCATTCTACCTCTTGTCCTTCAAATTCCTGTCTTTCTCACATGCAAAATATATCCAGTACATCCTAACAGCACCAAAGTCTTAACTTATTCCAGTATGAACTCTAAAGTCTAAAATCTGGAGTCTCGTCTAAATATCATCTAAATCAGATATGGATGAGATTCAAGGTATGATTCATCCTGAGGCAAATTGTTATCCAGCTGTGAACCTATGAAAGCATATAAGTCACGTACTTCCAAAATGCAGTGGAGGGACAGGCATAGCATAGACGTTTCCATTTCAAAAGGGAGAAATAGGAAATAAGGAATAACTGATCCCCAGTAAGCACACACTTATAAAGCAAACTCCATGAGATCTTAAAGCTCAAGAATAATTCTCGTTGTTTCGGTGGTCTATTCTACAGGTCTTAGAGTAAAGGTCCCACCTTTTGGACCCACTGGGGTAGTAGTTCTGCCTCCACAGATTTGCTGGGCAGGGGTTGGGCCCCAAGGCTCCACATGGCCATGTCCCCACACCTTTGGATGGGGGCCATCTAGTCTCTTAAAAAAATGACCACGGTTCCCCACTTTGAAACCAAGGAGACAGCCCTGATGATTCCTGTATTGTCTTGGAGTCTTTCTTCCATTATCTAGAAGAGCCCTTGGCTTGCGTTGAAATGGCTGATTCATACTCATCTCTTTATCAGATAGATGATCATTCGGCCACACCCTTAGTGTTTTCATCCCACTATGCTTTTTCATTTTTCTTGCAGTATGGATAGGCTGAGAATTTCCCAGATCTTTAAGTTCTGCTTCCTTTTTGCCTAACAATTCCATAATTCTATCTTTAAGTCATTTCTCTCTTCCTTTTTTTTTTTTTTAACTTGGGTACAATGACACACAGCGTTAGTTTCAAGTATACTCCATAACGATTCATTAACTCTGTACAGTCCTATGCTCGCCACATGTGTAGCTACCATCTTTCAACATGCAACGCTGTTGCAATACCAATGACCATATTCACTTTGCTGTAACTGTTATTCCCTTAATTTATTCATTCCATTACCGGAAGCCTATTATCTCCCACTCCTGTTCACCCATTTTGCCCACCCTCCTCACCCCTTTCCTTTCTGGCCACCATCAATTTGTTCTCTGTATTTATAGGTCTGATTCTGTTTTTCATCATTTCTCTCTTGTATTTTTATAGTAAATAGTCAGGAGAAGCCATGCCATACCTTCAACCTTTTGCAAAGAAATAGCTTCAGCTAAATATCTAATTTCATTATTCACAAATTCTACCTTCTGTAAAATGCTAGAGCATGAACACAATTCAGCCAAATTGTTTACCACTTTATAACCATTTTCTATTAATGTGTTCCTCATTTCCATCTCAAGCCTCATCTAAATAACCTTAACCATTTATACTTCTGCTGATATTCTGTCCAGGATGACTTTTCTCTAAGACATTTAAAGCTTTCTCTGTGGCTTGTTGCCTTCACAAATCTGTTCATAGCAATGTGGGATTTTCTAGCACACACCTCAAAACTCTTCCAGTCTCCACCCATTACCCAGTTCCAAAACCACTTCCATATATTTTTAGGTATTTGTTATAGCAACACCCCACTTGTTGGTACCAATTTCTTAATCCATTCAGGTTGCTATAAGAAACACCATAGACGAGGTGGCTTACAAGAACAGAAATGTATTTCTCACAGTTGTAGAGACTGACAGTTCAAGATCAAAGTGCTGAGAGATTTGGTGTCTGGTGAGGGCCCTGGTTCATAGCTATCTTCTCTGTGTCCTCACACGGCAGAAATGGTAAAGGAGTTCTCTGGGATTCCTTTTATAAGGACACTAGTCCCCTTCACAGGGCTCTGTCCTTATGACCTAATCACTTTCCAAAGGCTGCACCTTCTAACACTATTACATTAGAAGTTAGGTTTCGACATACGAATTTTGGAGGATGCAAACATTCACTCTGTAGCCAGCATGTATAGGCTGCCTGGGTGATTCAGATCCCAGGATGAATCATTCCTCAAATCTGTGGATGGTAGAAACATCCCTTTGCTTCACAGTAAATCCATCCCCTTTCTACCAGGACTCAACATGTGTACCATCCAGCCTGTAACTATCTTGCAGGTGAAACATTGACAATTGTGCATATTTCTATAAATTCAAGTTCTTTGGGCTTAAATAGCATCATAACTCTCATCTGATTGCATTGGCTGTACTTCTAACAATAATTCTTGAGTTCAAGGAAATGTCCATGATATTTCCTCATTGAGAACTGTATTTCCCCATTTAGAACTGAAGTATATTTCTTCATTTCCCTCTCTATCTCTATATGGATATACTTTTTAGATAATCATGTTAAGATAGTATTCATAAATTCCTATTTTTATTGAGTTTTTAAAAAGGAATTATGGTTGAATTTTGTTCATCTGTTTATCAGCATCTAGAGAGCTAATCGTGAGGTTTTATTTTCTTTGAGCTCTAAATATGGTAAATATATCACAGGATTTTCTGTATCTGAACCGTCCCTGAATTTCTAGAAGAATACATATATTTAATGTGTTGTTTGCTTTTATTTAATATTTTATTTAAAAGGTTTTGTATACATATTTGGCTATATACTCATCTACAGATTTGTGTGTGCATGTGTGTGTAAGCTAACTTTATCTGTTCTAAACCCAGCATCTAACTTAATGGGGAAACACTAGAAATATTTTCCTCCAGTCAAGAAAAAGGCAATGATACTATCTTTACTACTGTGTAAAAAAATTAGAGGTGTGAGAATTGGAAAAGAAGGAAAGTTATCTCTCTTTGCACATGAGATGACAGTTGACCTGGAGAATTCATGAGAATTAATGACAAAATTAACACAAACAATCACCAGGTCATTAGGTAGTATACCATAAAATTAACAGAAAGTACCACTGCTCTGTATAAATTATAATCGTTTGGAAGACACAGTAGAAGAAAACCCCTATTGCATAATAGTGACAAAATTCTTAGGAATGAAGTTAGCATGAAATAGACAAAATCTATAAGGTGTAAACTTCAAAATATTCTGGAAAGACACAAAACCGGCCTTGAGTAAATAGAAAGCCTTACCTTGTTCTTGGTGAGCACCTCACCATTATAAATGGTATTTCTCCTCAAGTTGATATATAAATTTAATATAGTCTCAGTAAAACACAAGTATTGCTTGGTTTGGTTTGGTTTGATGTTAGAGTTAGACAACTTGATCATGAAGTTCACATGGAAAAGAAATTTTGAAAAATCACTTGAAAAAGCTCTCAGAAAAAAGGAGAAACTAGGTTTACCAGATATTGAAATGTGGTATAAAGTTCCTGTAACAGGACGGTATTGACTCACAAATAGACAAACGCAATAATGAACATAAAGATCTAGAAATGGGCCCAGTCTATTTAATTCATAATGAAAACGGCATCTGAGATGAGAAAGAGAAAAGTAGACTCGAACCTCAGAAATGTCTACCAAAATGCTAATCATCAGAGATCTAAATGTAGGGAATGAAATCATGTGAGTACTACAAGAAAACATCAGTAAACTCCCATATAACCTGGTTGTAGAGAAACCATGTCAAGCTATCCCTAAAAAAATAGAGGCAGTAAGAAAAAATTGCTAAGTTCAATTAAATGTAAGGTTTAATGGACATGCAAAGAACAGTATAAGCAAAATCAAAATACAGGACAAGTGGCAGGTAGATGGCTCCTACACCTTGGTGTCCTTGGCCTCTAGGACCTTGAATATGGTAGGACTCTCCTTAGCAGTGACAAATGATGGATCTCAAGAGTTGTTACCCATTCTGAGTCTCACTCTTGAGGACAGAGGTTTCTTCTGGGGCAATGTAAGGAGAAAGGATGCAGTGTGGAGAAAATGCCCACTCGTGTTTCTGTAGAGCTAGAGATCTTTTATTCCGAGGGTCATTGCACTGGTGTTTCGTTTCTTATATTTCTAGGCATTATACACCTGTGTTTTGCATTTTCTGCTTTCAGTGTATGTAATTCACAGTAATTAACATCTTTAAGGAACTAACTTTACATTCTCTATTGCTTGCTGATGAATTACAGTTTCTCTTTTTATTATTTAGTGATTCAGCTATTTCAAGTAAGTCTCAAAAGATCCTAAGTCAAATGTCCTGTTACATAGTGTTGACTTTAAAAAGCAAAATGCAAAACTGTATGTACATAAAAGCTTAATTCTTAAAAATATTCTTCTCTTAAAAAACACCAAAATACTTTATAATATTTACCGCTTCTCTACAATGAATCTATGTCTCTGTAATTGAAAGGAAATTATATATATACAAATAAAAATAACTGTCGCCTAAGAAATAGAGAACAAATTGGTTCTTAGAGATTAGACTTTGTTTTCTAAGGAAAAGGAATTTCCCCATCTTACCTTTACCCTGTGCTTCTGTTCAGAGATATCTCCAATTCAGAAAAAGTGCTTTCTGAGGACGAAAAATAAATATCTTTAAAAAACTTGTGCTTTAAAAAGTTTTCTCACATATATTGTTGTACTTCATCATCACATGGTTCTCTTGGCTCAGCAGAGCAGAAAATGTACTGATGAAGATTTGATAAAACTCACGCCTTATTGGATGTTTATTGGGTTCAGTTCCAGTCACTTTCCTAGGCCTTTATATGATCTCATTATTCCTCTCAGCAATCCTATAAAGTAGGTGCAGGTTTCCCATTTTATGCATGAAGAAACTGAGGATTAAAGAGGTTAAGAATTGTGCCTTAGGTCACACAGCTGCTAAATAGCAGAGCCAGAGTTGGTATCTCAGTCTGACTCCAAATGCCACGCTCCTTTTGCAAGGCTCCTCATTGAGCTATGACCAGAATGCAAACCTCCCTCGGAATGCCAAGCCTGCATTTTCTCTATGTCTTGCAGACTCCCTGCAGTGCTAAGATAATGCTCTTAGAAACATCTTTAATAGTTGTTTTGACACCTTGTTAAACAGAATTTTGTTCCCACTAAACATTCTTGGCTAAGCAGTGGTTCATCCAAGTGCTTTTTTAATTTGAAAGTGCAGTAGAGGCGGAAGCCCTTATTACTGGAGGTAGGAGGTAGGACAGGGCAGTGGAAAGAGAACTTGGCACAGTCAGAAGCTCTTCAGGATCCTCACTTTTGCTAACTCACTTTGTAACATCAGGGGGTGCACTTAACAGCTAAGCATGAGGGACCCGCCTACTTACCTACTTACTTCGCAGCTCCTCCTCTCCTTCTTTCCTTCATGGTTGTGAGTGTAATTGGTGCAGTGCACAGCCTTGGCTGCGTAAGGGTACCTGGAAAAGAGTTGGGTTTCTTTCCATCGTTGCTTTCATGCTTGCTCTTTTGAACTTTCTCTTTATATGGCTTGATTATATCTGGAGCCTGTGCCATAAGCTACCCTTGGTATCAGAACAGTCTTATCTTAATATTATTAATATGGAAATATGAAGAACATCCAGCCCAATCTTTAAATGTCCATCTTATATCCAGTCTAAAGCTTTTCTCTTCCATGCCATTTGGGTCTTCTGCCTCTTCCATTCTTCCTTCCTTCCTTCCTTTCTTCCTTCCTTCTCCCCTTTCCTTCCTTTCATCCTTCCTTTCCTCCCCTCCCCCTTCACTCTTCCTCCCTCCCTTCCCATCCCTCTGAATTAGGCATTAGATAAGAGGATTTAAGCAGAGAGTCTTCCACCTTGTTACATCCCAATGCTGCATTCCCCTGGGGCACTGTTTAGGTTCTTCAGAACAGATGCTCCCTTCACAGGTCCTTGTTATGAATATGCTCTCCAATTGACCTCTTCAGTTACTCTCTTCAGTTCCAGGTCACCAAGAAACCCTCCACAACTCAGTTTTTACTGCTGGAGCCCTCCTGAGTGGGGCATCAGCAAGATGGCTCCAAATGGTCCCCTTTCTAGGGACCCCATTGGCTCATGGGAAAATCCCATGTCTTGACTTGTCGGAGACAAAAATAGAATCTACTCCTTACTTACACTTTCTCTCTCATCACCCTGAAGTCTATCTTCTAGTCTCTACTTTTTTCTCTCTCTCTTGCTGTCCAGAGATTTTGCTATAAGACAATGAAAGAGTTCCATGTAACATTTTTTTTTAAGATTTTATTTATTTACTTGACAGAAAGAGATCACAAGTAGGCAGAGGGGCAGGCAGAGAGAGAGAGAGAGAGGGAAGCAGGCCCTCCGCCGAGCAGAGAGCCCGATGTGGGACTTGATCCCAGGACCCTGAGATCATGACCTGAGCCGAAGGCAGCGGCCTAACCCACTGAGCCACCCAGGCACCCCTCCATGTAACATTTTGTTACATTAGGATCAGCAGATAGTTATTCTCATGAACTAAGGTAAAAATGCTGGTGGTTGCTACCAGAAAGCACTCCTGTTGCTTGTCTCCCAAAAGTGATTTGTTCAATGAACATTTATGCATTAAATACCACACAAAACACTGAACATACAATAATAAGAAGCCATATCCTTATTCTCAAGGATCCTGCATGGACTATTTCAAGAATCCAATAAGCACATTAAAATTAACTTTATTGCTATGAGTCTAGAAACCTACTTAGTTTAGGTAATAGCAGAGAGGGACTATTTAATGATGTTGTCAAGGAAAACTACTATTATTATTTCATATATTTGAAGTTACATTTTATAAACTTGAAGTGTTCAGTGTGCTACTTTGATACATTTGTATATTGTAATATTATTGCCAGTGAAGTAATATTTTCCCACTACATCATTATAGTACAGTATTATTTTACAATATTCATTAAACTGTGCATTAGACCTCTGTGGCTTATGTTCCACACATTACAAGTTCATACCCTTAAACACTATCAGTCTTACCCCCCCCAATCCTGACTCATCATCTCCTGATTACCACTGTATTCTGTTTTTTCAGAAGTTTGATTTTTTAAGATTCCACATATAAATAATATCATGACTTATCTCACTTAGCATAATGTGCTCAAGATCCACCCATGTTGTCACAAAGAGCAGAATAGCCTCCTTTCTCATGGCTGGATAATATTTCTTCATGTATATACATATCATATCTTTTTATCCATTCATCTGTTAATGGGCCTTTTGGTTGTTTCCACATCTTGGCTATTGTGAATAATGCCGCAATAAACATGGGTGTGCCTATATCTCTTTAAAATCCTGGTTTTAATTCCTTTGGGTATATATAAAGAAGTAGAATTGCAGATCTATTTTTAATTTTTGAGGTACCTCCATATTGTTTTCCATAGTGGATGGATTAATTTACATTCTTACCAACACTATATAAGTGTTCCCTTTTTACCACATCCTTGCCAGCACTTGTTGTTTCCTGTCTTCTTGACTGTAGTCATTCTTACAGGGGTAACTGGTTTTTATTTGCATATTCCTGATGACTAGTGATGTTGAGCACCTTTTCATGGTTGGACATTTTGATGTCCTCTTTGAAAAAATGTCTGTTTAGTTCTTCTGCCCATTTTTAAATTGGATTATTTGTTTTTTGTTATTAAGTTGTGTTAGTTCTTTACTTATTTTGGGTATTAACCCCTTCTCTAATATTAACACCTTATCTAATATGATATAGTTGCAAAAATTTTCTCCTATTCTGTAGGCTGTTTCATTTTGTTAATTGTTTCTTCTGCTGTGCAGAAAGGAGGTATTGAGTTGAACATATTCCTATTTGTTGATTTTTACTTTTGTTGTTTTATGCTTTTGGCCTCATGTCCAAAGAATCACTGCCAGAATCAATATCAGTGAGCTTCTTCCCTATGTTTTTTATGCAGATTTTGATATCAGGTCTTATGTTTAAGACTTTGATCCATTTCATGTTTAATTCTTGTAAGTGAGGTGAGACAGAGGTTCAGTTTCATTGTTAGGTTCTGCATGTGTTTCTCCAGTTTTCCCCCACCATTTGTTGAAGAGACTGTTTTTCCCCGTTGGGCATTCTTGCCTCCCTTGCTGAGTATTAGTTTAAAACCAGTGTGATAACTCTGAATTTGTTCTTTTTTCTTGGAATGCTTTGGCTATTTGAAGTCTTTTGTGGTTCCACACAGATTTTGTGATTGTTTCTTCTGTCTGTGAAGAAAGTCTTTGACCTTTTGATGGAGATTGCCTTGAATCTGTAGATGACTTTGTGATAGTATGGCCTTTTTCACAATATTTATTCTGCTGATCTATGAACACAGGCTATCTTTTCATTTGTTTGTATCTTCTTCAGTTTCTTTCTGAAAAGTCTTATCGTTTTCATCATACAGATCTTTCACTTCCTTAATTAAATTTAATACTAAGTATTTTATTGTTTTTGATGCTATTATAATTTGGATGGTTTTCTTTATTTCTTTGTTTGATGCTCCATAGTTAGTGTAAAGGAATATTCCACTGCTTTCCATGAGTTGATTTTGTGACCTGCCACTCCACTGAAATCATTCATTAATTCTAACAATTTTTTGATGGACTCTTTTGGATTCTCTGTATTTAAGACAGCAAATAGTGACAGTTTTACTCAGGAAGACTATTTTGAGAAATATTAGTGCTGTTAATATTATTACTACTTCAAACAACAATGTAAACTAATAATAATAATAATAATAATAATACTAACATACAGTTATCGGTTATTGAATACTGACCATATGAAGAGTGACTGAACATTTTATATGCAGTGTCTTATGTAGTCATCACAATCATCCAGTATGAGGTAGAGACTCAATGGAAACTAGAAAACTAAGACTTAATAAAGAGTGAATGAGTTTTTCAGTGTGAGTTTTTCTACTATTCCCACACTTAACAACCATTAGTCAGTACTGTCTCCCTTGGAACCATGGGTTAAAGGTATCTTGTGAGGTGCATGCTTTTGGCTGCAGTGGTGTTAAAAGAAAGAATACCTAAAATGATACGGAGTATAATAGAAAGTTCAGTAGGACCTCCAATAGGTGATCTGGATGCAAGAAGAATGACTGGCGGTGGGTCCCGTCCCCCTTTCGACAGGACCATCTAAAAGATGAGTTGCGCAAAATAGTCTTCATTTAAGTCTATTCTTTACAGGCAAGGAGGGGTTGACTTCCAGAAATTTGCCTTCCATTGTCTGCTTCCTGTTCATTCTAACCAGTTTCTAGAGCAGCATATTCGAAATCTGAGTTTCTGCTCTTCTTGAACTTTACAAAATGTGAGGTTGCCAGTTACTATAAGTTGAAAATAGCACGAGTATTTAGCCAAGAGTTTTCAGAATTGGAAAAAGACTCTTTGGGTTTTTTTTTTTTTTAGAGCAAATGAAAAGAGGTAGAATTTTCAATAATGCCTAATAGTAAAAAGAACTGAAGAAATGAGACTAATATTGTAAAACACACACACACAGAGTATGCTAAATTGTATCAATAGTCCCTGTTTTCTTAGCTCACTAAAAATAATTTCCCAGAACCTCTGAAAGAGAAAATAGGTACTAAATCTGACTTCCTCGAAATCCTTTTCACTTGAAATTTTATGAAGGTGCTTTATGCAATGCTGAATAAGTTGAGTTTTCTAAAAGGGTAGGTTCCGTAGCAGAAGGAACACTGTCAGAGTTGCAAATGGTGGATGTTTAAGAGTTATCACTGCCAAAAATTTAATCTAACAATTTAAACTAGCACAGTCCCAAAGGCCAAACATGGAATGAAATCAGGCTGTGAATCCTGTCTCCTGGAAGGAGTGCTTCTGTAGATTTGCAGAATGCTAAAGCTACAAAGGAATTCAGGATTCCACCACCTTAATTATTTGCTTTATAGATAAGAACCTGAGTTACAGAGAAGCTACTTGAATTGCCCAAAGACAACATGTTTGTAAGAGAACCAGGAAAAGAACCAAGATCTCATAACTCCTAGTATATTATTAACCTGGAAGACAGCACAGCATTTCCCCATTTAGTAGGTATTGACGTCCACGAACATAGTGCTCTAGTCCTGCTGTGTGATATAAATATATTTTGTTCCAGTAAACTAGACGGCAGGGGAGATGGTTAAAAAAATTCTTTTCATGACTATATATTACAAAGGGAAAATAATACATCTTTCTCTTTTTGTTCTTTCTTTTGTTCCTATATTTGGCATATTTACTAATAAATATTACCCTACTGAGAATTGTCAGTATTTCATTGGAAGTTTTACTTTAAAAGTCTTTGACCTTGCAATAATTTAATGATGTTTGAAATGAAAATATCACTCAGGAATTACATTGTGCCATACAAGGGCTTATAGTCGCATAATAAAATATTGATCACAGCCTCTGGCTGACACACCAGCTCCATGTCATTGACCGTCCCCTTCCGTTTGTCTTATCCACCATCCGTAGAACATGGCTTTCATTCCCATGGTCGCCCCATCGTCATGCAATGGCAGTCTCACTTCTAGTCCCCTGTCTCCCTTATAGGCACGTAGAAAAAGAAAACAATTCATTTCACAAGGAAATTTGCCCTGAAATTGCCTTCACATTTTGGCTTTTAACCCATGGTCCAGAACTTCATCTCATGAACAACCCTAGACAAGGGAAAGTGAGAAATGTAGGTTAATGGCTAAGCATATTACTGCCTCTCCCCTTCACACCAATATTATAGTCGAGTTATTAAAAAGAAGAGGAGGGTGGATATTTGGTAGCATCTCCTATGAAGGAGAAGCAAATTTGGCACTCCTCCACGATTGAAGACACTTGCATAATAATGGCCCCAGACTCTTAGATTTGAGTTATTTTGCTTCATGTTCTTGGTTTAATTGCTGACCTCTATAAATATTTTTTTTCATTTCACTTTTAAAGTGTGATAATTTTGGGACACCTGGGTGGCTCAGTTGGTTAAGTGTCTCCCTTTGGCTCAGGTCATAATCGCAGGGTCCTGGGATCTAGCCCCACGCTGGGGGTAGGAGGGAGGGAGGGGGGGTCCTTACTCAGCAGGGAGCCTGCTTCTCCCTCTTCCTCTGCTGCTCCCCCTGTTGTGCTCTTGCTCTCTCTCTGTCAAATAAATAATAATAATAAAAAAAGTGTGATAACATAAGATTAAGAATAATCTTTAGGGTAACTTCAAGAGTTAGAAATTCAGATATCTGTTACAAAGATCTGTGTGGTCCAATAAAATAACCACTAACCACACAACACTATTAGTAAATGACTAGTCTGAACTGAGATGTTTTTTTTTTTTTTTTTTAAATTTTTTTTTTTTATTTATTTGTCAGAGAGAAGGAGAGAGAGAGAGAACACAGGCAGGCAGAGGTGGAGAGAGAAGCAGGCTCCCTGCCGAGCAAGGAGACCATGCGGGACTCGATCCCAGGACCCTGGGATCATGACCCGAGCCGAAGGCAGCGGCTTAACCCACTGAGTCACCCAGGCGTCCCTGAACTGAGATGTTTTTATATACACACTTGATACTGAAGACTTGGTATTTTGAAAGTAACGAAACCTGATTAATAATTTTTATATTGATCACATGTTGAAATGATACTACCTCTAATATGTTAGATGAACTAAAATGCATTATTAAAATTAATGTCACCTGTTGCCCTCACCACTCAAAAGAAAGTAGAGAACCACAAAGGTAGCACCTTCTCCTTTCTTTCTTCTTCCATCCCATCCCTGTGCCTAATAGTCCCGTTTCTTCCCCTCTCTCCTATTATCTCTTCATCCTCTGGCTCTCATTAGTCTGTTCTCCCTTCCACTCACCCCAGAGGAGCTCTGTTGTCTCTCTGAGTCTCCTGGCACATGTCTTCCATGAATGTGAGCTTTACCAAGCCTGGAAATGCATTTGTCCTCAAACATCTGATTTTCCAACTGCCCCCAAACCAGAAGCCTAAACAAGCTCTTGGCATGAAAAAAGGAAAAATACAAAGAATATTCAGCCCTCCTGAGTTTTTTTGTTTTTTTGTTTTTTTGTTTTTGTTTTTTTTTTTTTTTTGCACAACGGTGGATATAAGTCATTAAATAATCATTCAGGAATTTACCTGCCACACAGACTAAGATATTCTCTTCCTTTTGGGAATCTACTAATTTCTAGTCTTCTTTAATTTTAGAATAGATCTAACCCAACAAACCCAGTAGTTTCTACTTTTTTTCTTTTAAGTTTAATTGGGATCTTTATTCTCTTTCTCTCTCTCTCTCTCTCTCAGTGTATATGTGTATGTGTGTGTGTGTGTGTGTGTGTGTGTGTGTGTGTGCGTGCGTGCATGCATGCATGCCCTGTGTGATAGTTTTGTTTTGTTTTATTTGCCTTTTCTGCTGAGAGTGAAACCTAAGTGTGTCTAAGAGGTGAAAATATGATTCAGAAGAGGGCAGGAAACTATCCCTTCTCAATTCAGAATAACTGAACATCTTGTCTCAGGCAGTGACTGTGCTCTCATTTGTGATTTCCCTGTATTTCCATCGGAGTTCTCCTTCTTCCCTGAAAGGAAAAAAAAAATATTCCAAATTAAGTCAAGATACAGTGTGAACAACACACCAAGATTTTTATTTGGTTGACTACATGTTTTGTCACTCAAAGCAAAAGGAAAATGGTGACAGTGGATGCATGGTCTATGATAAAGGCATAGTGAAAAAGCATTTGAGATAGTGAAGAAAGCAAGTTGGAGATTCGTGTGGGTACTATGATATCAATTCTAGAAAATAGGCCAATGAAGGAGACAAGAAAATAATATGCAGAATGTATATAGCAATTGTGATGAGGTATTGGAATTATAGTAGAAACTCCTCCTGGTTCTGAAGTATTTTGTAATGTTATAATAAGAAAGAAAGAAGGCAACACAATGGGGTGGGGGAGTGGATTAAGGACTTTAGAGTCAACTTAACTAGGTTCACAGCTCAGCCTTGTTATAACTGTGGCTTTCTGCATCAGAACTGGTTTAGCTTCTCTGAGCTTCATTCTAACTTCTGTAAACTGGGAAAAATAGCAAAAGCATAGTTCTTGTGAGGATGAGAAATTGAGATAGCGTATCATCTGTGCCTAGTACACATCAAGTGTCTTATAAACATAAACTTACTGGCAATTATTTTAAAAGCTTTCTCCCGTGAACGCATCAAAAAAGAAAATAAGATGTTTGATGCAGGTAGCTCATGTGTGATGTGTTGCAGACAGAAAAAATTTCTACCGGAACTCTGTCCGGAAACAGGGGGAAGATTGTCATTATTTAAGAATTGCCATTCTTAGTTAAGAATTCAGACAGAATCTGAAACGCGTTCCTTTCTCTATCAAATCTGCAAAAATGTACTGAGCACAGCTACACAACAAGCGTGTACTTGGTGGCATATGGCACGCTAAGCTAGATGAGGCACAGCCCCTGGCTTCCAAGAGTTCCCTGTCTAGTGGAGCATGCACATTTGTTCACAAATAACCACAGGACAAAGAAGAAAATGATTACGAAGGAGCTCTAACTTTCCCTGACTTCTTACTTGATGTCAAGCATTAGTTAAAACAATTTACATAGAAGATGTTATTATCCTCAGTTTACCTAGGCCTGCAAAAGGCGAGATAAACTGCTATTGGTACCATGACATGGTGCCGGGAGATGGGCCCAAAGAAACTGAGGTCATACATAGACTGGCCTCTCATAGGAGGAGAGAGAAGACAGAATAATTAATTCAGACTTTGGAGAGGTTGAGTAAGAAAGAGAGAACTGAGGAGCGAAAAGCCCTTCAGTTGAGTTTTTGAAGAATTGGGAGTATTTTGATAATAATGATGGGGGAAGTGCGTCGTTTGGGAAAGGAGCAGCATGAGGAGGGGCAGAAAGGCATGAGGATATGGAGTGCAGCTAATAGTAATAGCCAGAACGTGGCATAGCTTGATTTCCAGCTTCATGGAAGAGGGTCAAGGGGTGAAACTGGCCCCATAAATTCTTAAGCTCATGTCCCATCGGTTCACACGTTTTATTTCTGAAGGAATAATCAAGATTAATGGGACTGCTCTTGGAAATATTCTAAATCTTTCTTTCACAACTAAAATAAAATTTAGAAATTTAATCTGTGGAAGGATAAGTTAAACAATCAAGGAAATATTTTCATAGCTGGAAAAAAAGGAAAAGCATATATTTTTTAAAAATCTTGTACGAGGGCATTTACTCTGAACTCTTTAAAACAGAAACCCATATGTTAGATATGTTTGTTTCTTGGTGGCTGTGGGGGGTTGAATAGTGTCTCTCTCAAATTCATGCCTACCAGGAACCTCAGAATATGACCTTATTGGGAAATAGGGTCGTTGCAGCTGTAATGGTTGAAAGAAGTTATGGTGAATTCAGGTTAGGGTCCTAAATCTAGTGAATGGTGTTCTCAGAAGAAGGTCATGTGGAGAACAGAATTACCAGCAGAGGGAAGATGGCCGTGTAAAGACAGAGGCAGAAATTGGAATGCTGTATCTACAAGCCAAGAAAAACCATGGTTTTCTGGCAATTGCCAAAAGCTAAGAAGAAGCGAGGAAAGATTCTTCCTTAGAATCTTCAGAGACAATATGACCCTTTTGGAACTTCAATATTAGACTCCTGGTCTCCAGAAGCACGGGAGAATACATTTTTTTGTTGTTTTAAGCCACCCAGTTTGTGATATTTTATTATAGTAGCCCTAGCAAGCCAATATAGTGGGCTACCAAAAATCTGGAGTCATTGGTAACAAAATCAATTTGGTCATAAATAGGACAATGTTAGCTGGGATTCCTAGGAGTTAGAAACTGTAGGAGGGTCACGGACTTCATGAAGACAGGTGCTGCAAAGCCCCACACAGCTGTCTATTGGCAGCAGCATGGAAGTTTGGATTCAGTAAATAGTTTTCTCATTTCTTTGTCTGTGAGACCTTTTCCATGTGTTCTCTAATAGCTGGTTCTAAGATCATCCCAAGGTTAGACAAAACTGCGGTAACTTTTCTCTTAATCTCCCTGCCTCCCCGTCCCCCGTTCATCCATGCAACCATCCGGCCATTCATCCATCTACATAACATGGAGGGGAAGTGGAATGTGGTAGTGACTCTGAATCTATAGGCATCCATGGACTAAGAATCAATACTGTCAGTGGCTAGGAAAAAAAGAAAATGACTTTAAAGACAGCTTTCGGCCAATCAGAAATTAGTCTCATGTAGGGTCCCATGCGGAGAAAGTTCATGTTGCTCTAAGTGCTGAAATTACTGTCATGTCTGAGTGGAAAGGGGCCACAGCAGGGGAAAAACAACAATCCGGGCGTTCTATAATGAGAGCTGTGCCAAGCACAGGAGCCTCAAAGTCCTGTGAAACTCTGAAACTCTCTTGGGCTGGAATTCTACTTCTCACCAACTTTCTTTCACTTCATCTGCCAGTCCCTCTTCTCTCCCAGCTATGAATTCACAGTCAGGCAGCGTCAGTATATGCGCTGTGTTGCAGTGAAAATGCAAACACATTTTCTATAATGAACATATGGGAGACTCCAGTTGAAAAGAGTTCCGATTCTATCCCAAGCATGTTATTGGCCAGGACTGCAGAGAAGCAGGCAGCAGACGGAATCAGGAAGCGTGGAGGCAAGAAAGGAAGGATGTATACTTGACTGTACTTGACTGCTGTTTCGAGATCCTGAGTCCTGCCATGCCGTGCTGCAACCTCTTTCAAAAAGCAAACTGGTTTCGGTGGTTGCTTTTCTGATTTTTACTACTTCTCTTTCATTCCGTGGTCCAGGGCCTTATGTAAGGGCAGGGAAGTGTGTGGGAGGGGGAATCTTCATGCGAATTGTTTGTGCCTTAGAATTTCAATATAAATATCAGTATTTAAATTTTTTCATTATAAAAGTTAAGCATTCAAAAGTTGAAATCAATACATAAGTAACTCCATTTCTAAACCGAGGCTGAACAATTATTTCTGTTTCCTATTTTGTTCTTCATACATACGGGTCCTCTAAGTATATAAATGCTTACCTGTGCAAAGATACACATACAAACCCATATACATGTGTATCGATGCATAAAACCATGTTAATATAGTACACCCCATCCTTGAAAGCAAGGACATTTCTCATGCCCAACCTCTGTACAAGACACAGGTATTTTTGAAAGGCTTTATTTTGCCTTGCTCTCGGTTTCAGTAGGATGATAGAGATTCAAAATGACAATAAATTAAAATTATTCCTCTCCCCCAAATCAAATTACTTGTTTAAATGTCAACTCAAGAATGTTTTCCTTCAAGATTCATCTTTTCATTCTGATGTGAAGTAAGACATATATCTGTACAGATCTGTCAGTGACGAGCACAACCACGGGATACGCTGGGAGTCAAAGAAATAGCATCACTGTTGACTTCGCTGAGATAAGTAAAGGTCATCGATGCAGCGGTCAGGTTCGTCCGTCAGAAAACCGCAGCCATATACTTAGTCAAGGATATTAGTGCCCAAATAAAATTGCGTCTGTGATGTGTAGTAATTTCTCCTCCAGCAAGAAGGTTTTCTGCAGTCTAATGCGATGCTTGGGATAGATGTCCAAGAGCTTATAACATTCTCTCTTAAATTTGTAGGGAATTTCTTTATTTGTGTTGCTTGAGGTCTGTTGTCTCTGTTGTACACAGCAAAGAATGAGACCATGCAGAGAAGTGAGAGGGGTCGCAGTAAGTCTAAGACACGGTGCAAGATGGAACCAAATTCAGGGCACATTGCTCTGTATTTCCCAGGACTGGAAAACTGCTTGGTGGCCTCTCTGAAGTAGAAAAGTCATCTTTAAATTTGCTTTCTTACTGAATGTCTCAGAGGACATTACTGTCTGCCTGTTCTATCTGTTCACTATTTCTTTATAGGAACTTTGCTTAAATACCAGTTGCACTGGATTCTTGAATTAGGGTTTTTTTGTTTTTTTTTTCAAGGGGAACAAAGGAAGACTTCTTCTAGGAATCCTTTTTCTCCCCGCATTTAGATGTGGGATTTTAAACTTCGTGAGCAGTGACGCGACACCAGTGAGACATGGGTCCTGTGCAGGGAGCTGCGTTCTGGAGGCTTTCTCCTTAGTGACCTTTACACTCTGTGCCAGGCTCGTTTCAGCTCCAAGTGCAAATCTCAGTGCATGAAATATCAGGAAGGAGCGGCTGCTGTGGGCCTGTGAATAGGAAAACTTGAGTAACCAGCATAAAAAGTTGTATAGACTAAACCTTTTCTAACTTTCCCCATCTTGTCTTTCTGCATTTCTATTTAATCTTTGGACTCTTAAATCACATTTCAGATATTTTCCTTACAACTATATGGGGAAAAGGAGCTTCTCAGAAGGGTTAAGTTCTATTTATATGATAGCTATCTCTGCATACATAATGATTTTTACCTTAAATGATAAAACTAACTTTCCAAACTCTCTTCTATCTGCAAAAACGGTCTGAACTGGCATCATTACAGGGCTTATCATGAAACATCTTACCTACTTATGCAATTTCAAAGTCTGGGAAGCTACAGTGAATATAGGAGACCTTCAGCATTCAAGATTGAGCATTCACAATCTTGATTATCCTTACAGAATACTCAAGGTCCGTGATATAGAGTGACTGATAATTTCGCTGCGACAAGAAATTAAATTGGCATAGACTGAGATGCTAGTTTGTATGAAAGTCACTTTACTAGTGAAAATTACTAGCTAACTATCACACAGCATCTGCATCTCAACATGACTTTATGTTCGTCACTCTGTCTTATATATGTGCTAACACAAATGTATTATTGGAGAAAAAATACAAGTCAGCTGAAAAAAAATAAATCTTCAATAAAAGTTGAAAATACTGTTACATTGTCATGTAAGGATATATGGTAAAGCCAGGAGCCAAGGGTCTTCTGTAATTGGTTATGTTGGTAACATGATCTCATGAATGGTGTGGGCATATTGATATCCTCAGTAGATGGAACTATGGGAACAGACCTCCATCTGCTTTCCAAAATCTGATATCACAAAACAGGAACTTTAATACTAAGTTACTCTTCTGGGGAACAATCTGTTTTATCAGTTAGAGTTGCCAGGATAGCTATAGTACCCCACCTTGCCCTTTCCAAGCTGCTGGAGATCTGGGGTGGGGGATGGGGTTGTAGCCAGACCATCTCATAAGATTTGTTCTAAAGTAAGTATAGCAATGGAGTAAGAAATCGAAGGGGGGAGTGAAGAGGAAAACTATACAGGGATCAGAGAGTAAACAGAATGCTCAGAATGGCACCCATCAGAGGGGCACCTAGGTGGTTTAGTAGGTTAAGTGTCTGACTCTTGATTTAGTCTTGGGTCGTAATCTCAGGGTTGTGAGATCAAGCCCTGTGTGGGGCTCCGTTCTGGGTCTGGAGCCTATTTGAGATTCTCTCCCTCTCCCTCTGTCGCCTTTCCTTCCACCACCCCCTACCCAGCTCTTGTAGGCTCTCTCTCTCTAAAAAAAGAAAATTAAAAAAAGAATTGCACCCATCAGAAATAAACTTATTAAACAAAAATGGAAGGAAGCATTGAAGATAATTTTTTTTAGAACTGAAAAGGCAAAGAAGAAAAGAATGTAGCACACAAGAGAAAGATAATCTATTCTAGCAAAATATTTAACCCAAGAAACAAAAGAAGATTGTGAACAACCAATGCATTTCTCATGGAAATCAGAGAGAACATAGACTCTGCAAGGGGACCAATGTAGAAAAGGAAGAGATCAAGAATGAGCTTGTCTGACAACAAAAGAAAGCTGGCAGACCAAAGATAAGGACCACATGAATATCTTAGTCCATTTGGGTTGCTATAACAGAATACCATACACAAGGTGGTCTTTAAACTACAGAAATTTATTTCTCATAGATCTCCAGAATCCTTGTTTGGGAAGTCCAAGATCAAGGCACCAGATTTGGTGACTGGTGAGATCCTGCTTCCTGGGTCATAGAAAGATGGCTATCTTCTCATTGTGTCTTCACATGGTGGAAGAGATGAGAGGGCTTTCTGGGGCCTTTGTTATAAGGGCACTAAATTCATTCACGAAGCCTCCACCCTCAAGATATAATCATCTCCCAGAGGATCCCAACTCCCAACATCATCACTTTGTGGGGTAGGACCTCAATGTGTGAACTTTAGGAGGACCCAAACATTCAGTCCCTAGCTGTGACAATGGAAGGTCTCCCATTCATAAGAACAACAAGAAAAATACCTAGAAATACCTGAGGGTTTTGAAGGGTCAGGGGTGGGAGGTTGGGGGAACAGGTGGTGGGTAATGGGGAGGGCATGTTTTGCATGGAGCACTGGGTGTTGTGCAAAAAGAATGAATACTGTTACACTGAAAAAATAAATAAAATGGGGAAAAAAGAAAAAGAAAAATACCTAGAAATAAAACAAATGCAGAAAAGCTAACATTCTGTTGAGGCACATGGAGGAAGAATTGACTAAATGTAAATCTATATTGTCCATGAATAAGAAGACTCAATAAAATGAACATCCTTATACCTCATAAATATCATCTAACATCAACTACAACGGGAAAAGACTTGTAGTATTGTGGTAAGATGACAGAATTTCCAAATTAACCTGGAAGCATAAATGAGCAATAGCTGGAAACTCTTTGAAGGGAAACGTAATGAGTTAAGGCTTGTTTTACCATATATTAAAATATGGAGCCACATAAACAGCATGATCACGGATCCAAGTATATATATAAGTGTATACTTAAGTTTAGATTAAAAAGAGGTTAGCACTTCCCTCTGATTTCAATAGCCAGCCCAAGATGGAATTATATCTCCAGAATGGTTTTGGTCCTCTTTACATCTCTTTGCAAGAGAGGATCCCTTCAGTTTAAGTTCATGCCCGTCAATCCCTCTATTCACAGAAATTAAAAAATACAGTGCTAAGTCACTTTGTCGTCAATATTCTGTGTATCTCAAATTTGCATTTGCTTCTAGTTGCCACTGTAACAAATTACCACAAAGTTAGTAGCTTGAAACAATACAAATTAATTTTCTTAGCGTTCTGGAGGCCACATTCTGAGTCTGCATGGAGCTAAAAATCTCAAGGTATCAGCAGAGGTGATTCTTTCTGGATACTCCAAGGGAGAGTCTGTTCCTTGTCCCTCCCAACTTCTAGAAGCTGTCCTCAGTCTTTCACTCCTGGCTTCACATCGTATGGTCTTTTTAAACACTGGTTCTATCATCACATTAGCCTCTCTGTGTGATTCTGACTCTCTTGCCTGCCTCTTCTAAGGACCCTTGTGATTATATTGGGCCCACCTAGATAATACAGGATAATCTCCCCCTTCCAAGCTCCCAACTTAATCACATCTGTAAAGTTCCTTTTACCATGGAAGATAATATATTCACAGATTCCATGGATTAGGACATGGACATCTTTGGGGGGAAGCATTGTTCAGCCTGCTGTACTCTCCTTTGTTATCCTGGTTACCCAGTTTCAAAAAAAAAAAAAAAAGGGCTGAAGAAATAGATGCTAATTAAATCACAGAGGCCTGTGCATTTGTGACAGTGGAGCAGTAATAAAAAGTTTCCTGGATTCTGAATTGCATGTGGTTTGTTGGCTTCTTCAGTTCAGCTCTCTTTTCTAAGAAACTGGTAAGATGGTAAAAACCTAAGTTGTTCCTTAACAAAAGTATGAAGTATTTTATTTTCCATTCTTTTGGTCATTCATCCTTATATATTGAATACCTAATAATTATAATTAGTATGATTAGAATTACAGTAGCTGTCATTTATTAAGTGCTTTCTGTGGGCCAGTCATTGTACTAAATTGCATGAATTATCTCATTTATTCTTAATTATCCTGTAATCAGGTATTATTATTTTCCACAATTTACAGATAAAGAAACTGAGACTAAAAGAGCTGGCAAGGGTTGCCCCAAGTCACACGGCCAGCAGGTGTGAAAAACAGTATTTGAGCTCAGCGATTCCAAAGACCCTAACTGGCCATCATTAGCTTGGTTCCCAGTACTGAGCAAGGCACTCAGCAGCAGGGACCCATGGGGTGGCCTGTTGCCCCCTGCTTCGTTCACAGGAGATCCAGACTCATAGGCAAGAACAAAAGGATTAAATGTATGATGATGGAAGAGATCAGGATGTAACAGGAACCCATGAGTGAACATCTAACTCAGACAAAGATGGGGATTCACTTTTCAAGGGAGAAGCTGAGGAATGAAAAACTGCTCTCCGGGAGCAGGGGGGTAAGGACTCCAGACTGATTCAATAAAATGAACAAATGCTTGGAGGCAAGAGAACATGGAGCCCTTCCGGGATTAAAAGAAATTCATTATGGCTGGATGATAAATGTCAGGGAGAAGATAGCAAATGGCTGGGGAGACCAGCCTGGGCCAAATTATGCAAGACCTAATAAATCACGGTAGGGAGTTTTAACTTCATCACAACTTCATCAAATGGCCTATCCCTTTAGCAGGTGTAAGCAAAGGGATGACTTGATCAAATTTGCATTGTAGGATGTTACGACACATGCTTTGGATATGTCAGTAGTGGGAATGTGGAGGCCAGCCAATAGGCTAGTGTAGGACTTTCATTATTACGGAGATATTAGAGCTAATATTTTAATATTAAAACATGTGGAAATATTGTAAATGCAAAATTTACGTGCATTTTTAATGCCACCGAACTTCAAGGAAATTTCACATTTGCAACACAATCCTTAAGTCTCTTCCTCCAGCCTCCTAGTCAGACCTCTCCTCACCCTTACTCCACACCAAGTATATTCTGCTCTGTTAAAAGGACATTGGTAAACCTGTAGAAGCACAAGTATTGTGCATGCATAGCCCAAGGATTCCCATAAAGCAGAGCCGGAGACAGAAGCTTGCATGAAGGCAGGTGGCTTGGGAATGATCTTAAGAAGCGGGAGTGAGGGGCAGGAGAGTGGAGTAGATGAGGAAAGCAAATACAAGAATGCCTCTTCAGTTTGGTGGAACCTTCTGAATGCCTAATGAAATGCATCTCAGAACCATCCTCTAAGGAGATGAAGTAGGAAGCGCATTTATCTTCCACCGCCCATTGCTCAGGGTGATGACTCCCTAAATGAGGGCCTAGCAGGCTATTGCGGGCATCCAAGCCCAGAAGCTTTAGGACAGACAGCAGGCCTACAGGAAGGCACCAGGAATCTTTGCTTGTGTGAAGCATGCTGGAGCTGACCGAGTGGTCATTGCCATAGCCATAGCCAGGTGTGGAGTTGCGATTTGCAATGGCCCTGGCTTGCGGTCTGAAGTCACTTCTTGGTTGATTTGGCACATGTGGGCTGCCTTTTTCACCATTCATATTGCAAAATGAAATTGCCTTTTTTTTATTGCCTATCACTTAAGCCCTAGAAGACTTCTGGTTTAAGCATATTTAAATTGATGACTCTTAAGTCCTCTAAGTGTCTGCGATGTACAGGGTCACCTCCTTGAGACTAGGGTCCTGATTAAATTTTTTGGGGTTCTTCTCTACTTTTATAGCTACAATTCACCCAGTGTGCTGCTTGGGAGATACTCCAGCTATCGTAGATTGGACAGGAGCAAGGGCTGGAAGGCAACTAACTATATACAGGTCACAAGAAATCCCAGCCCCCAGTAGGTAGTCTGTTCTTAGAGTTATTCCAGATTGGATAACTCCCAAATAACCAATGAAATCCCAGTCTTTGGAAAATATCCATCCCAAAAGGAAAGGGGGCTTCACTCAGCTTCATGTTTTCCCCCTGACTGATACTGGGCTACTTCTGTCCATTTTTGAGACAGGAACCCTGAAACCAGGAACAAGTGTGCTGATGATAAGGAAAGGGACATCGGCCCGAATTAGCCCCACCAACGAGTTCTGTACAAATTGATTCTTGCAAAGAGTGAATTTGTATTCTGTTCATAGAAATGGTCACAGACCACATCCCACTATTGTGTTGTGTATCTGTTCCTGACCACATTTAAATAATAGAATTAAAAGAGATTTATTATTTTTTTAAAGATTTACCCATTTATTTTAGAGAGAGTGTGTGTGTTTAAGTGAGGGAAGAGGCAGAGAACGAGAGAAAGAGAGAGAGACAAGCAGACTCCATCTCTGAGTGCAGAACCCAACACAGGGCTCAATGTGGGGCTCGATCCCAGGACCCTGAGATCACAACCTGAGCCAAAACCAAGAGTCAGACACTTAACAAGTTGAGCCACCCAGGTGCCCTAGAATTAAAAGAAATTTAGATATATAACTTTTGTTTACTGTTTTCCTCCTCCCCCACCATTGCCCTGTATTTGGCCAGGAAGAAATTAAGATCCAGAAAGGTGAAGCGATTGCTCTTATGTTACCCAACTATTTTGTGACAGAAACAAAATGAGAGTCATTCTGTGTGGTATAGTTCTTTTTCCAGAGCAATTCAACAGAGTGTGGGTTACTGATAATGCTAAAGTGGCAGGTTGGATTTTTTTGTGTATAGGCCATGGATTCTTCCCTCCATCCACCGACCTCCCTAAAACACATAAACTAGCCTGAAAATGCCTTGAGGGTTAGAAATGTATCTTTTCACCAGAGCCTGGCACAATGTAGGATCACAAAAAACATTTGTTGTAAAATGAATTTCTATAGCGGTGGTATTAGTCATCCCAAAGGAGGATAATAACCTTTTCCCCAAAATACATTTTTCTCTGCTATCCTGGTTACTTTTGTCTGTCTTTGTTTATAGTCAATCAATATCACTATTAAGGTGCCTCAGCCTGGTTGTATTCTGGTCTGGAGCGTTGTCTGTTGGACACCCTGACTTACCGCAGAGATACCAAACACCCTTTCAAAATCTATTACTGGGTCAAGCCTCAACACCACTGCTTTAAACATCATTTCTTCAAGGTTTACTTTGAAGTTTTCTTTCTCTCTATGTCAGCAGGATAGCTGTGAATTTCTTATTTTCAGCAGGCCCTTCTTGGAGTAACAGTGACCTAGTAAGAGGGATTTTCATGTTCACTTTTAAAATCTTGCTGTCAGAGGTTTAAGCTTTCCCCCATTAATCTAGCTGGGAAAAGAACTCTTTTTTTTTTTTTTTTGTTCAGTTTCTATAATTGTCATTATGGCCTTGACTAATGTCTATTTCGAAGTCTGGCTCTAGCCTTAAAGGGGAGACAAAGCTAAACAGAGAATAAACAGAGAATTTCATCATAAGATAAAAACTGCATTGCTTTTTAAATGTTGTTGTGTTGTGGGTATTAAGGAGGGAATGAATTGCATGGAGCACTGGTTGTGGTGCATAAACAATGAATCTTGGAACACTGAGAAAATAAAATAAAAAAGAAATAAACCTAAAAAAAAAGGACAATCTGCCTTCTTAGGTAATGAAGAAGCTATGTTATCAAGGAATATGTTTAATAGCATAATTTTTAAAGTAAAATCCTAGTTGTGTAAAACTTTGAATTTAGAGTTTATATATTATCTTGTGTATTGATTTGTTTGTTTCCCCTATATTTCCATGATGTAAACAAAGCAGGCATAGCTCTCTTTGGGAGCACCCCTACCCCCAAAAACAGAACGAGGACAATGGAAAGGGAAATGAGGGAAGGGTTCCAGAAGACAGACTTTAAGTCATAGCTAACCCAGTTACTTTTCTCTGCAAAAGGTCCTGTTATCGTGCAGTCTGTTGTAATAACTGACATATCAATGGGGATTCTCTATGCATAACTGGGAAGCACTTTGGACAGCGCAGGAAATAAAATGGGCTTCTAGAGGTCTTTTATAAAACAGCCTCTCTAAAGGTAAACTGATCTAAGCTGTGAAATCAGTTACTTAGAAAATCCACGGATTTCTGATCAGAATGCTTACAGATAACATTCTCCAAGTGGGGAAGAACCATTCGTTCTAGAAGAGAAATACGGTTTATAACATTGAAATAATATTTTTGGGATTATTGGGTGTGACTATATACCTTGGTAAAATCTTAATGTCTGGTAGATAAGTCTGGGTGGGTATTGCTTGTGGAAGAGAGGGTATTTCTAAATTCTGATCTATAAGTTGAAGAGAGTTTTATGCAACTTCTGTGTTCTACAGTGGGCTTTTTCCCTTTAACCTATGCCCTCTTCTTTCACTACCCCAGGCAGGGGTGGTCTCCCTGATGCATATCAGGGGAATGGAGAGGAAGATGTCATGAATGGCCACAAGAAGCCCTGACTCAAGACATTTACACAGGCAACCAGTAGAGTGAGTGTTCCCATTTGTCAAGACATGATTTCCTCCAGCCAGTTGTGCCAGTGTAGAGAACAGATAATACCAAAGTGAAATCCAACCACCTGGTTCAAAGAACAGATAGAAGCCAGATCCAACACTTGACAGTTCTGTAGTCTTGGATGAACCCTTATAAACACAACTTAACTTCTTTCCCTCATGACCTTTCCTATGTGACATAAACCCTCCAAAATCCTTGGCCAGATCTTTCGTCTGAAAATACTTCCCCCACTAATTACTGTTTATTTAATTTACATGTCTGTCTTTCTCATTCATGTGCTAGTAGCATATAGTGATAGCCTTGTTAGCCAGGGGTAATAAGTGGTTTTATATGCATGTAACCTTTACTATAACTTTAACCCCACTTGACCAAAGTACCATATATAAATATATATATATATATATATATATATATATATATATATATATAAATAACTTTTTTTTAATTAGCAGAATCGTGGTTCAAACCTAAAACTATCTGATTCAATGACCATGCCCTAATGGTAAAAGAAATAAGAAGTACTATATGCCATTCTTTTTCTCTTTTTCTTTAAAGATTTTATTTTTAAGTAACCCTACACCCAACATGAGATCAAGAGTCACATACTGTTCTGAGACAGTTAGGCGCCCCCTTATCCTTAATAATATACATAGACCAAGAATCTCAGATGAAAAAGTGAGCATTGATCAAGAATCACAGCATTTTCAGAAAAACAGTAGACCAAATGGGAGACACAAGCAAAAGGACTAAAGCTTTAGGAAAATAGAATTCATAATCTAATCCAAGGGAGAGTTTAGAAGAACTACAGAAAGTCTTCACAGAGGAATATGAGATAAAGGATATATATATATAAATATGTAAAAGTATTAAATTATTGAGGCACCTGGGTGGCTCAGTGGGTTACCGTGGGTCATGGTCTCAGGGTTCTGGGATTGAGCCCTGCGTTGGGCTCTCTGCTCACTGGGGAGCCTTTTTCCTTTCCTCTCTCTCTGCCTACTTGTGATTTCTCTCTCTCTCTGTCAAAAAATAAACAATAAAAATTTTTTTAGAAAGTATTAAATTATTGAGTTTAATAATATTACATAGTAGCTTAAAATAATAATGAATATTAAAATTATTAAAGCATTAAATTATGATCCCACATTGTTAAATTATAGATGTGTGTATGCATATATACACATATGCAAATGACATATATTAATATACACACATAAAAATATACACATAGATAACATACACATAGATAAATATATACAATATTAATACACACACACACACATATAAATCAACCTTAAAAAAGAAGGAAATCCTACCATTTGCAACAACATGGATTGATCTGGAAGACATTATGCTAAGTGAAATGTCAGTCGCCAAAGGACAAATACTGCATGATTCCACTTATATGAGGTATCTGAAAATAGTCACACTTATAGAAGCAGAAAATAAGATGTTGTTGCCAGGGGCTGGCAGAGAAATTGGGAGTTTTTATTCAATGGGTATGAAGTGACAGGTATGTAAGATGAGTAAGTTCTGGAATCTGCTGTATGCTACAGTGCATCTAGTTAACAAGGGGGTGGGTGTACACTGAAAAATGTTTTAAGAGGCCATGTCTCATGCTACATGTTCTTAACATACACACACACACACACACACACACACACGGCTAAGGAATACAAGAGAACTCTGAAAGTGCTGGCTATGTTTATTAACCACTATGGTGGTGAGGATATCCATGGGTACAAGGCATACGTCCAGACTCATCAAATGGTAACTTTAAATATGAACAGTTATTTATTTTTTATTTTTATTTTCCATATGTCAGTGATACCTTAATAGAGCTGTAAAAAATGCAAAAACATCAACTTTGTTATGCTGGCCTCTTGGTCACAAACAATGAGTAAAAACTCATTCCTTTAATATCAGCAGACCTTAAAAGTTCTCAGCTGCTTGCTCTGATCTGCTAGTAGCCTCCCCTATCTTGATTTTCTGTCTGCGCCTCTGCCTACCTTGCTCCTTCTTTCTGGTTCTCTCAGTGAAATGGCACCTAAAGAACAAATTGCTTCTTTTGTCTGCAGCTGGCTTGTTCACAGTGGGGCTCTCGATTTGAACAAACCTGAAGATGTCAGGCTGTATAAACACTCAGGGAAAGATATGTTCACAAAGGTTCCTGCTCTAGAAAATTATACACCACTTTCAAAATGCTTTGCCACATTTAAAAGTATAATTATACCTTTCTATCTAATGACTGGCATGACATATGTTTACACATGTTTTAGCTGACTTATGACAGTACACAGTAGTGTGTTGTACGTTTGGTGGCAACATCTAAGATTTTATGGGAAAAACATCTGAAGCTGTCTGTTGTTGCCCAAGTGTTTTAAAACAAATAATGCAACTTGCAAATTTTGCAGTACTTTTTAATCTTTGCATTAATAAGTTCATTGTCACTTTTCCCTCGTTGGCTGCAAGAACTCTTTGCACAACCACCCTGACCTTGTTTTGGATTTCCTTGTTTTTCTTTGTTTATTTAGTTGGGTTTTCTATAGTAATATTGTCCAACAGAACTTACTGTAATGATAAAAATGTTTATATCTGCATTGTTGAGTTTGATAACCACTAGCCACATGTAGCTAGTGAGTGCATGAAATTTGGCTGGTGCAAATGAGGGATTGAAAATTTAGTTTTAGTTAATGTGAAATTAAATTTAAATAGCTATATGAAGCAAGTAATGCTGTCCAGCAGAAATATATTGTAAACTACATGTGTACAATTTAAATATAGCCACATTTTTAAAAAGGAAAAGGAAAAAGAAATTTTAAAGATCTATTTTATTTAAGGAGTGCCTGGGTGGCTCAGTTGCTTGAGCATCTGACTCTTGATCAGCTCAGGTCATGATCTCAGGAGTCCTGAGATTGAGACCTGCATCAGGCTCCACGCTGAGCATGGAGCCTGCTTAAGATTTTCTCTCTCCCTCTCCCTCCGGCCCTCCCCCCTACCAAAAACAGGCTCTCTCTTTCTAAAAAAACCCCCCAAAAACCAAAAACTCAAAACTGATGATCTACTGTTATTTGGCCCAATAAACCCAAACAAGTGTCATTTTAACCTAGAGCCGTCAAATTCATAGAGATAGGAAGTGCAGTGGTGTTTGCCAGGGGCTTGTGATCAGAAAGTAGAAAATTGTTGTTTAATGTGGAAGGTTCAGTTTTGCAGGATGAGAAAAGTTCTGTGGATAAATGATAGTTATGGTTGCACAATAGCGTGAACATACTGAATTCCACTAAATGTATATACACTTAAAAATGTTTAAATGGTATTTTTTATTATATGGATGTTTTACCTGAATTTTTAAAAATTAAAAAATGAAAATAAGTGATCATTTCAGCAATTACCCAACACAAAATAAGTTAATGTGACATTTTATGTTCTTACTTTTTCTTCTTTTTTTTTAAATATTTTATTTATTTATTTGACAGAGAGAGATCACAAGTAGATAGAGAGGCAGGCAGAGAGAGAGAGAGAGGGAAGCAGGCTCCCTGCTGAGCAGAGAGCCCGATGCGGGACTCGATCCCAGGACCCTGAGATCACGACCCGAGCTGAAGGCAGCATCTTCAAAATCTGTTCCTTATTTTACAGCTTTTTTACAGTTACAACATCTCAGACCAGCCATGTTCATATACTTAGTGGCTGCAAGTGGCTAGTGGCCATTCTATTGCACAGAGCTCATTTAGAGTTGCTAATTGGGGGCACATAGTTGGCCCAATGGATTAAGCGTCTGACTCTTAGTTCTGGCTCAGGTCATAATCTCAGGGTCCTGGGATCAAGTCCCGCATCCGACTCCCTGCTTAGTGATGAGTCTGCTTGTCCCCCTCTCTCTTACTCTCATTCATGAGCTCTCTCTCTATATGTATAAAGTGAATAAATAAATCTCTTAACAGTGTTACTAATTAGTTTTCTATCCTCTTCCTACACTCCATTTGGGACCAAGTGATTTTTAGCTTATACAATTGTTCCACTATAGAATGTAGATTTATTATCTGCAGCAAATGTACCACTCTGGTGGGAGATGATTGTAGGGGGAGGCTGTGTGTGTTGGGGAGCCCAGAGAGTAGATGGGAACTGTGTATTCTGCTCAACTTTGCTGTGAATCTACAACAACGCTAAGAAATAAGTCTACAGGAGGAGGAGGAGGAGGGAGAGGGGGAGAGGTGGGGGAGGAGGAGGATGAGTGGTAGTGGTCATAGTTCTGGTGCATGGTTGAACCTTGGGGACATTAGGCTAGGTCACAAAAGGACAAATGTATGATTTCACTTATATGAGGTGCATAGACTAGTCAGATTCACAGAGACAAAGTAGATGGTGGGCTCCAGGGGCTGAAGGGAGAGGGGAGTTGGGAAAGTTAGTGTTTCATGAGTATGGAGTTTCAGTTTGGGAAGATGGAAAAGTTCTGGAGATGAATGATGGTGATGTTGGCACAATGATGCGAATGTACTTAGTGCCTCTGAACTAACAGTGGTTAAGATGGAAATGTTATGTTATATATATTTTACCAGAGTAATCAAATATCCATGTCTCTCCATCAGTATCATTACCTCAGCCTCTTCCCATCTGGGGGCTTTTCTACTTGTTGCTTTCTCAGCCCATAGACTGCTGACCTTCATAGGACGGGCCCTTTCTTGTTATTCAGGCTTTATCTTCCCAGATACTTCCTCAGAAAGGTCTTCAGTAACCACTTTCTAAAGCAGCCATTCATTTTAACGTTTCACTGAATAGTTATTACTTTCTGAGATGTACATATTTCCCTGTTTGTCTTGTCTTTCTGTCTACCATATACAAATTCTGTGGGTATAAAGACCTTTTTAACCTTACTACTGCAATTTCTCCCCCATCTAGCTCAGTGTGTGCTATATACTTGGCACTTAACACATATTCTTTTAAATAATCAAATGAATGAAACTACCAGTTTTTAGTTTTCACTCCGTTGAAAGTAGGTAATTATAATATCAACCTCTTAGGTCGAGTTTGAGTATTACATAAAATAATACCTGTAAAAGTGCTTAGGACAGTGCCCGAGGCACAGTCAGCACACAGCAAAGGTTAACTGCTATGGTCATGGCTATTAATATCATCACTAAGCAAATTATAAAGTGATCTTGGTGCCTTGGGGCATTGCTATCACTAGTTATCTCTTAGTACGTGGGAAGCAGGAAAGTGACAGCTAAAAGAGAACCCTCTTGACCCACAGAAGGTAGTAGACTATTTCTCGAAAAAGATCAGTGTTTTAAGCCAGATGCATGAAAACTTTATTGGCCAAGGAAAGTAGGTTGGACAAGGAAGAGGTATATATTTATTATTTGAAATTTCATAAGCAAGGCTGTCCTATTTGGATATCAAATGTGGATCAATAGAGTGCTGGAAAGCTTACCTGAGTATTTTTTATATGCATTATCTGATGTTCCCCATTGCAGTAATGCTGTGAAAAAGCCAAAATAGATATTAATACCCCTTTTAAAGGAACACCTTGAAAGATTATGGACATAATACAACTAGGTTCCAAAGCCAAAATTTGAATGCAGATTGTGCATCTCGAGTCTTATCATTAAGATCAAAACAATATGCAGTTTTTAGATAGAAAACACAGAAACACTCAGATTTTTATACAGTTTGGGTATAATCATTTAGTATTCTTTCAAGATAGATTAATTTTTTTAATGAGATATTGAATTCAATTTTGTCTGGGTCTGAAAAGAAATCATACAGAATCCCTAATATTCAAACTTGTCTATATGAGTTTGAAGGATTTTAGATTGCTATTTGGGGCTATAAAATCCTCTTCCTTGTATTGAGCCAAAAATCCTCATGTAAAAATATCAGTTACCCAAGCTGTACTTGTTATACAAGACACTTTTTTCCCTTCTCCCTTAAGGTTTCCTATAAAGTTGCTCATCTTCTCTTGAAAAGAACAAAATCCTGGATTACATCAGTTCACCTTGGCAAAAAGAAAAATGAGAAGTTTCATAATGTTAACAGAAATGAAATCTTTCACTCCATTTATGAATTTTGCTAAAGAAAGAGCATTTCAGAATTTAAGATGTTGCAAATTTTTAAAAAATATGGAAACATCAATGAAGTACTTTTCCCTTTCAGTTAATTGTTAAAAGCATTTGATTAAAAAAACATTTGGTTGATAACTTGATTTCATGTACAATATACCATTCTATACCTTTTCAGCTGAAAAGGCAGGTGGGTGGGAGGAAACAGGTGAAATAAGGAGTAGAAAATGAAAAGGATGGTCTAGACAGTCTGGTTATCCAGGATGAGTATTGATTTAAGTAATCTGCGGGGGATGAAGAGAAAAGTAAAGCCAAAGAAAGAAGGGCAGCCTTAGCTGAGAAAGACAGGAATGTGAACATAATGGAAACAATCAGGAATTAAAGATAGAAGGTACCCTACCAGTTAAGTAACTGGGGAAGCAAAGAAAGCATTGAACAAGTAAGAGACAGGGATTCAGGGTCCTATGTGTGTGTGACCAAGACATACAATGGACTGTGTACCCCTAGCACTGGTGGAATCACCACAGAGGCACTGTTGCTAGCCTGTATTCATTTGTGAGTATGAGAAAAAGAGTATTTGTAGAGAGCTGTATTTCCATTGTCATAATTTAATGATATGATAAATAATATTATATTCCAAGCTATTTAGTACCAAGGGTTATTTTGTGAATGCATGTTAATGACCACATTTTTATTCTAAAAGTGATACCGCTTCACTATATAGAACTTAGAAATTTTTTTTAAATTAATAAAAAGAATATTCTGTGCAACCCCAGCATTCAGAAAAAGGCCTTGTTAACAAATTACAGAGATGCATGCAGAGAAATATACATGTACTTATACCTTAAATCTATGTGATCACAATATATTGTTTGATACTTTTTTATTGTTTGATACTTCTAGTAAAATTTTAATTGTGACTTGGTAAAGTAATGTGATTTCACATGCAATTAATTTTTCAAAAAGATCATTTTAAAGATTGCATAATCTTTAAATCTATAATATTCTATTATTATATAACATATAATATATATGAAATATATATTCTATAATATCTATATCTATAATATTCTAATATAATAGAATCTATAATATTCTATTAAAATATTTTGAGTCTTTTTACTGCTTCCATTTTTTTACATGGAATCTAGTAATCAACAACTTTGTAAATTAATGTCTATCTCTGTCTTGTAAAAGTGAAATTACTGGTTTATATTTTTCAAAGGCATTTGACATGGTGTTAAATTGGCTTCCAGAAAGTTACATAAATATCCACAATTTACAATGTGAAACTTGGATATAGAATGAATTCAGATAATAGTTATCTTTGCTATTGAACTATCGCAATGAAAATTTAGGAATTAGATAGTGAAGCATTTTTGCACATGTATTTTCAGAAACTTAGATTTACATGATGAATGCAGTTTTATATCTTGATTCTTCTTTCACAATTATATAGTAAAATGACAATTATAGTGACAGCATATTTTTTAATAGCAGTAATAGATGCTAGAAAACAATGAAGTAGTATCTTCGAAGTATAAGGAAAAATAAACTGTCAAGTTAGAATTAAATATGCAGCTAAACTGTCATTCAAGAGTGAAGGCAAAATAATGACCTTTTTTAATACCTAAAAGGGTAAGATTTCCTAAAAACCCTAAAAAGATACTACAATACTGAATATACTTTGCAAAAAGATTAATAGGGAGAAGAACTGAAATGTATAAAGAAATGATAAGTGTAGACATTTGGGAAATGTCTATAAATCTAATTAATTGTTGACTAAAAGTGATGAAAATTTTACATATTTAAAAGGTACTACTAGATAACATGAAAAAAACCCTAACTATAAAATGGCTGTGTATTCCAGATTAATGTAGCAAACATCTTCATAAATATGTAATAGAACTCATAAGTTCTATTTATGAGTATTTTCAGGGGCCAAAACCAAAACTGAAATAAAAGCCTGAGTATAAGGACAATGGGTTAGCAGCACAAAGAGAAGCATGGTGTGGTTTTTGAAGACTTAATTATGTACGAAGAGGGAAAGGAGATGAAGATTTGATCAGAAAAGATGGAGAATTTAAATGGACTGCTCACATAAATTGAGGAATTGTACTTTTAGTTTAAAAAAAAAAAAAAAAGGAAAGAAAGAAAAGAAAGCCTAAGTAATTCTACCCATAGCTGGCTCAGAAAGACATGGAGTACGTTTGTCACTCATGCTAGTCATCTAAGTAGGGGCAAAACAAACAAACAAACAAACAAAAAAACTAAGATTTTTATAACCAAGAGCGTACAACCATGTCATACTGGTTAAATTAAAATCTTAATGTGGAATCTACAATCTAAGAAATTAACCCAATAGAAGGGTCACAGGCTTGTAATATACCTGGGCCATTTGGAAAAATAAAGATAAAAGTGCTCTGGAGAGCTACACCCTAATACATCTCACAAGATCTTACTTGATGAAACCCTGCTAAAGATGAACTCACTATTATTAAAAACATAAATGAAAACAATTCACCTTAAGCAAAAGGAAGTAATCATAACTGTAGGATTAGACTGAAAATGTCAGATAATAGGGCCTGTGAAATAAATATATGTAAAAAAAGATTAGTGTTATGAAAAGAGCATAGAAGAACATAAGATTCCAATGATGTTACACAGATGTTTTAGAAATGAAAAACAATTTATGAAATAAAATTTCAGTGAACAGTTTAAACTTTGAACTTGTCCAGGTTAAGCAAAACTGAACAGAGAACTTTTGAACAGAAATACAGCTCTTGGGGGGCCTGGTTGGCTCAGTCAGTAAAGTGTCTGCCTTTGGCTGACACTTTAGGGTCCTGGGATGGAGCCCCATATGGGAGGGTCCCTGCTCAGTGGAGAGCCTGCTTCTTCCTCTCTCCCTCCCCCTGCTTCTCTCTGTCAAATAAATAAGTAAAATATTGAAAAAAAAAAAAGAAAGAAAGAAACACAGATCTTAGGGATGTGAGGGCCATCTGGCTGCAACATCTGTCACCCCATCAACTGCCAGGGTTGATTTGACTGATCTGGCTTGGCTAGGCAGGGATCCCTGTCCTCCCTCACCAGTCTAGTTGTATCCCTCCCAAAGCTGAGTTCTGGGTTGAAGAGACAACCTTTCCCAATAGAGGTGGATAGTTTTTTTGGTCGAGGGTATACCAGTAGCTGAGCCTCCCCAAACAAGCTTTCAAGGTCCATTAGTAGGAGAATGTAGGGTAGTCAAGCTTTCAAGACTCCAGATACATCCAAATGAGGTACTGCATGTGGCAGTCTGCCTTTCTTAAGAAAGGAAAGGAGGGAGCGAGGGAGGGAAGGAAGGAAGGAAGGAAGGAAGGAAGGCAGACAGACAGAGAGGGAAGAGAAGAGAAAGGAAGGATGGAAGGAAGGAAGGAAGAAAGGGACATATAGATCTTGGGAAATTACCTGAAGGCAAAGCAGAGAAAAAAGAAAAGATTAAAAAAAGAGAGATTAACATATATGAAAGATGTATAGAGAAAATCCAATATATGTTAATAAAATTTCTTAGAGGACAAAACAGAGATAATGGGTAAGAAGTAGTAAAGTGATTATTTTCCAGAATTGGGAAAAGTCATGAATAAGCATATTATATAAACATAACACACTTATTTCTTAGTGCAGTAAAATGAAAGGTGCTCCTAGATTCACTCTGCTTTGTCATATAGACAAAGATCTTAATGGCAATACCAAAAAAAAAACAGAGTGTTCTTTCAAAGAACAATTAGTTAAAAATTTTACCTAAATTAAAAGTCAGAAGATAATGTCATTATGCCAAAAGGTAGTGAGGGAAAATAAACTATGATCCAAATTCTATACCCAGCTAAACTGTAAAGGAAGAATAAGTCCAGAGAAAATCACTTTCAGACACACACACGCAGGGAGGTTACTAACACTAGACTCAAAGAAGGAGTTACAAAAGTATGTATTTCAGGGAGAAACTGATTGCAGCCAGGAAGAAGAATTGAATTTCAAGAAAAGATGGTTATTTAAGAAACTGTTAAACATTAGTGAATCTAACAAACTTTGTATAAAATAATGATAGTGAATAACTTCAAGGTTATTAATCAAGATGGAACTTGATGGTATGGAGAATATGCTATTTAAGACCACAGTGGGTGAGGTTGAAAACCTTCAGATTCTTATACTGTTTAGAATTTAAGTATATTTACTAACTTCCCTGTGTGTATTAAGTTAAATGTGCATGTTAAAATGTCAAAGCTTACTTTTAAGGCAACAGATGTATCTGGTATATTTTCTAAACCACAGTTCACATTAGAACAAAAAGAAAGCAAAATACAGATAATTTAAAAAATACTGTAAAACAGGTTGTAAATAAGGAAAAGGATTAAAAAATCTTGGTTATACAGGAAGCATTAAATAAAAATGACAGAAATAAATCTAAAAATATCCTTTTCATATTGTCTTTTAACTCACTAAAGTGTAAGTATTCTCAAAGTGGATAAGTGTGTACACATGTACATGTATGTATATAAAATTTTGCTGTATGCTGTATATGACATGAACATATAAAGCATAAGAACACAGAAAAGGTGAAAGTATAGAACAAAGGATATATTTCATGCAAATAATTAAAAGATAAAGCCTGGTAAAGGTAAATTATCATCAGACAAACAGTGTAAGAAATATAATATTAGGGTAAGAGATATGGCAAATATTTACTAAAAGAATGTGGGTGGAACAATAATACTTTCTAAAAGTATTATTAGAGATAAAGCGGAACATCACATAATGTTAAAAAGAAGCACTTCTCTAAGAAAACATAAGCATCATTAATTTATGTGGACTTAACAACAAGACTTTGAACTGTATAAAGGAATAGCTGACTAAATTAAAGAAACAAATTCCCAATAATAATGGAGGATCTTAACATTCCTGTTACAGAAACTAGCCAATAGAGGGAACAGACCAAACCAAACCAACCAAACAAAAAAACCTATTATGCAGACAGCCTGGATAGCATTAATAGTCCGATTGGCTATATTTAGTTGGTTTAAAGAGGCTTGTTTTTTGTTTTTTGTTTTTTTCTTTTTGTTTTTTTTTCTCTTTTTAATTAAAGTTGGCTTGGGGCACCTGGGTGGCTCAGTCAGTTAAGTGTCAGACTCTTGATTTCAGTTCAGGTCAAGATCTCAAGGTCCTGGGATCCAGCCCCATGTGGGGCTTTGCACTTAGCCAGGAGCCGGCTCAAGGATTCTTTCTTGCCCTCTCCTTCTGCCCCTTCCCCTGTGTGATTGTTCTCTCTCTCTCTTTCTCTCTCTCTCTCAGATAAATCAGTCTTTTAAAAAAAATAAGCATTGGTTTAAAAACTTTAGAACTATTAGAAAAAATCTGATTGTGTTTATGAATCTGTTTCACAAAGGATTTTTTTTTTTTAGATTTTATTTATTTATTTGACAGACAGAGATCACAAATAGGCAGAAAGGCAGGCCGAGAGAAAGAGGGAAGCAGGCTCCCTGCTAAGCAGGGAGCCTGATGCGGGGCTCGACCCCAGGACCCTGGGCTCATGACCTGAGCCGAAGGCAGAGGCTTAACCCACTGAGCCACCCAGGCACCCCTAAAGGATTCTTTTTAAATGAGTTCCCAAAAAGGTAGAAATTGTATGAGGAAAAACTGATACCTTAACCAAATCAAAATTTAAAACTTTTGGAAATTAAAGGAAACCATAGTATAACAAAAGTGTAAAAGCTGAAAAATATTGGAAGAATATATTCACAAAATATAAAACATGCAAGGACCATAAATAACAAAAGTATATACAGAACACCAAGGATAACTAAGAAATCAGTAACAGGAAAGGAAAATGAAGAGTTCACATATACAAAAATCAGAAGATACCCAATCAGACAATAGATATATAAAAATTATTGAAATCTAGCAACTTTAGAAGTGATATTAAAGCAAACACATCACCAGTATAGCCCCATTGGCTTGGCAAATTTTTATTAATATGATAATACCGGTTATTATCAAGGATGGACAGAAAAAGGGAATGTCAAGTGTGCCTGCTAGAAACATCGATATCAGTTCAGCAGATCTAATAAGGCTGACCAAGTCCTCAGTCTCTCTCAGTAATTCCTTTTCTAGGTTATGCCCCTTAGAGCAGCAGTTTTCTGAGTGCGGTCCACAGGCCCTTTCAAGTAAACTTGAAACCACCTTTATGACCGTAAAAGGAACTTATTCGTCATTTTCTCTGTGTTGACTTTTGCACTGATGGTGTAAAAGCAAAGAAAGATAAAACTGTTGATACCCTCACCCATATCAAGGCAGAACATCAAAATGTATCAGCTGACTACGTAGTCTTCACCACCAGGCCCTCACAGTTAATAAAGCGCTAGTTTTACCGAAGAATGCCCTTGATAAATCAGCGAAAAGTATGAAATCTCTTAAATCTTGACTCCTGAGTGCACACCTCTTTAATATTCTGTGTGATAAAATTGCAATTAAACATGAAGTATTTCTGCTGCTTGCTGCCGAGCGAACAACACGTGCGTGATTGACTTACTAGCCGAAATCGCTATTTTTATTTATGGAACACCATTTTTATTTGAAAGAATGACTGACAGACAAACTACAATTACTCAGGAAGTTATGGCAGACACTTTCATGAAAAAAGAACAAAGTGAGTTGGTCCTTTCAAGGAAAACGATTGATAATATTTGTACCAATGATAAAATATAAGTTTCTATGGGAAAAATTAGAATTTTGGAAAACTTGTATTAGCTTCTGTGAGCTTAACAACTTCCTCATATTTAAACCTTTTTTGATGAGATACTAACAAGTGTGATTTTAAAATGTTGGTTAATGAGATGTGTCCTCATTTGGAAGATTCGTAGACTCAGTGAACCAGTGTTTTCCAAATCATCAGTGCATGATGTTATGAAATCGTGCCACAGTTAAAGATCAATTCAACGTGCAGGAGAAACCAACAGATTTTAATAAAACAGAGTATGAAGACTTCAGGATATGGTTTCACATTCCATATTGCAGTGAACCTTTTAGAAACTGCCACTTGTTGATGTTTAGTATAATTTTTTTTTAAGATTTTATTTATTTGAGAGAGAGAGAGAGCACAAACCAGGGGAAGGGACAGAGGAAGAAGGAAAAGCAGACTCCTGCCTAGCAGAGAGCCCAATCTGGGGCTCCATCCCAGGATCCTGGGATCATGACCCAAGCGAAAGGCAGACACTCAAAGAACTGAACCACCCAGGCGCCCCTGTTTGGTATAATATTAAGGAAGAATATCTAGAATAACTTTATAAGTCCACTGAAATATAATTCCCTTTCTAACAACACATGTGTGTGATATAATATTTCTTTTAACCAAAACTACATATCACTATAGGGTGAATGCAGAAGCAAATATTATGACCTAGCTATTAAAGAGTTTTCAAAACATGAAACATTATACTCTTCTATTTGGGAGGTGGGGGGGGAATATAGTTATTTTTATAAAATATAAATATAAATATAAAATATATTTTATAAAATATGCTACTTAGGGTAAAATGGATTTATTATTTTAAATAGATTTATAAGTATTTTTTAAATTTTCTGTTTAAATTCTAATATAATTAGAATTCAATCCACATAAAAACCTTCTTTGGCATTCTCTATAATGTTTGAGAGTATAGAGGGGTCCTGGACCAAAGAGTTTGTGAACTGTTGTGTTAAAAAAATACTGACACAGAGCAGAAGACGTCTTTTACTATAATATTATGATATTATTTCAGTGAAAGTTTGGGAACAGTTCAAATGGCTCATAGTAAGAGAATGGGTAGAAAATGTAGTATATTTACACAGTGGAATACTGTAGTGAAAAGTAAATAAATTAGATCCATGTGTGTTAATAGAGTTAGTTCTTAAAAATATAGTACTAAATAAAAAAGCAAATTAGCTTATTACATGTCATTTGGTAAAAAATAATTAAAATTACATATATTATTTATGAGTTATTTATTAGGAATTACATATGTATTTGAAAATTTATCATTATAATAACTGCCACTGGCGAGAGAGAAAGAAAAACAATCTGCAAGATTTCAAATTTAAAATATTTTAGGTACATGAAAAAAATGAAAAGAATAGCAAGCCTTTTTCTCTTTTTCTGGAGGACTTATTTAAATATATTCCATTGTATTTCAGTTTTTTTAGTAGTTTTCATTGTTATTAAAAACAAATGCTTTAACATTTATTGCAGATGTGGTTACTGTCTTAGAATAAATTTCTCCTACTGGAAGTATTACAGGTTTGTCTCTATGGTTCTTGATGTATTTTATCCAACACAAAGTTTACATAAATATAACAAGCAGTATAGTAGGGTTCTAGGCAAGCTTGGCAAGTCTGTCAAATCTATTTTTTAAAGTTTTTTTTTCCAGTTTTATAGGGAAAAGTGACACATGATTGACTTTATTATTTAATTCTTATTTTATATTTTCCCATCCCTACACCTGAAGTTTAGGAATGGGAAAAATACAAAATATAAAAGTAAGATTACTTCTACTTCAGAAACATGAAAACTCAGCCAAGATGCCCTTCAACGGATGAATGGATAAGGAAGATGTGGTCCATATACACAATGGAGTATTATGCCTCCATCAGAAAGGATGAATACCCAACTTTTGTAGCAACATGGATGGGACTGGAAGAGATTATGCTGAGCGAAATAAGTCAAGCAGAGAGAGTCAAGTATCATATGGTCTCACTTATTTGTGGAGCATAACAAAGAACACGGAGGACATGGGGAGATGGAGAGGAGAGGGAGTTGAGGGAACCTGGAAGGGGAGATGAACCATGAGAGACTGTGGACTCTGAAAAACAGCCAGAGGGTTTTGAAGGTGCGGGGGGAGGGGAGGTTGAGGAACCAGGTGGTGGGTAATAGGGAGGGCATGTACTGCATGGAGCACTGGGTGTGGTGCAAAAACAATGAACACTGTTATGCTGAAAATAAACAAATTAAAAAAAAAAACAAAAACAAAAAACTCAGCCCAGTAGTCCCGTCTTTGGAGTTCATTCCACACTTGGGCAATGGCAGGTACAAAGAGAAATTGAAGACTGTGGTCTTTAGTCACAGAGCACTGGGAGAGGTTGCATTCATAGTTTTTCTGCCCACCATTTCTCACTAGAGAGAACTGGCTTTGCAATTTTGTGATCATACACTGCTCAGTGTCTGCAAGAGGGGCAATAAGTATGGGCAATCAAGAACTTCCCCAATATGTGTATTTGGATTTCCATATCTGTACACACCCTAAATCCTCTTCTGTTTCCATTCCTTCATTTCTCTATGTTTCCACCTAGTTCCTTCTTGGAGACATTACATCATGAGTCTATATGAGTTCCCCAGTGTGGGTTCCTTTCAACGGCTAGCACTATACTATGGGGAGTGTTTTTCAGTGACCGAGCCCTTGCTTTGGTGCCTCTGAAGTTCACTGTGTGATGATTCTCTTGCTTGTTAATGTCTTCTAAACTGTGTGATGTCCTCTGAGAGCAAAACCATGCTGAAAGTCAGCAATTCCCTTTATGTTACCACTGCTTTGATGCTATACAGGGTGAAACATCTATTTGTTTCCCATAATCCTTGTCCTTTTGGTGGTACCTTCTGGCAGAAACCATTATAATTCTTTATACATATTCCTTTTTAGAACAGGACTAAACATTAAATAATTTCATATCTTCTTCCATCATTTTAACTTACATTTCTTTTTCATACTTTGACCAATTTTTATTGCATCTTACATTCTTTGCTTCCCAATTTTAAGAGCTCTTATATATATCTCACAGGAATCATGAACTAAATTAATTTGTCAAATTTGTGGCATATATTTTATTACATGTTGTAAATTTCCTTTAAGTTTCTTTATGATCTTAATTTTGCATTCAGTTTAAACTTTATTTATAGATACAATATATTAGCTTTCTAAATGTGTACTTTCTCCCATTGCTTTATTATTTTTTCCTTGCAAGACCTGCTTAGGATTCATCTGTAAATTCTACTTTTCTTTGTTTTCATTTTTCTACTTGACTCAAGTCACAAGAAATTTATTTAGTGTGTATTGTGAGCTCGAAACTGTCTTTGATTTCATTTTTTTTCCAGTTCTGATGAATTTTGCCTGAAACAAAGAAGGGGGAAAGAAAATTGATTTTTCCACTAATTATGATACCACTTCTGTCATATATTTAATCTTTACTACATAGAAAAACATTTGACTTCTGGACTTTTTATTCTGATTATCTGATCTCTCTTTGGATTCCTGAATAACTAACATACTGTTCTGATCATTGTACTTCTAGGTTTCATCACTTGTAGGATATATTCCTTTTCTTTCCCTTTTTATTCCTGAAAAATTTTTTCTACTCTTATCTGTTTGTTTTTCCTAATGTGCCTCAGGATCTTTTCTATAAATTTTTTTAGGATTTTAATTGGAATTGGCATTAATAAGTTAATTTGAACTTATTTAGTGACATTACTATTTCTCTTGAGGATCCTAGCCTCGTTAATCACTTCCTTACTTCTTATATAGCACAGTTATGTCACCTAACTCTTGTTGATATAACTTCTACGTTGTTATCACTGCTAATATGATAGGATAGTTTGACTCATTGTATTTTCTAAGTGGTGTATATAAAAGCCATTAAATTTTGTAGTTTTATTTTGTATTGTGTATTTTTTAGAAATAAAAACATCCCCCTATTTACAGTTGCCTTACATTATTTGTTCACATGTGTTTTTGTAGGGGGGAAAAGATCTTAAGTGAAAAACATTATAAGCAATCTAAAGGTCTACTCAAAGTTCCCTGGATAGATGAATTATTTTTCTTAAAACAATAATAATAATAATAATAATATCTATCCTGAAGAAATTATTATGTACTAGGCATTACCTATATGCTTTATATGCATTATCTTTATTTATCCATGCAACAGTTCTAATGCTGTAGTTACTTTTATTATCCTTATTTTATACCTGAGAAAACTAGTATTTAAAGAGATTAAATTCAAGTTCATATCAGTAGCAAGGGACAGAGCTATGATTCATATCAATGTCGTTCTGATTTCAAGATTATTGCTCTTAAACACGGTACAGGAGAGGAAGCAATTGAGAATTCCCTAATATCCAACTTTGATGTATAGGCTTTTGTTGTTACCATTACTATTAAAGTTCATATTATCAGATATTAACATATTGGGTGAAAACTAAGATATTGACCTGAGTACACCAATCAACAAATATTTACTGACTACCACTCAGATGTCAGTATTGTGCTAGACATTTCTTAGGATAAAATGTGATTACTGTCTTCAAGAATCCAATTATCTACCAAGAAAGTGAGAATAACTATGTGAGAAATAATTAAGCTCTGAACTGTAAGATACTAAGAATAAATTCAATGGGAGTTCAGAGAAAGAAGGTCATTGGTCACAGGCTGTAGGCAAAGAAGAGCTTCATGAAACCATTGAAATAAATTTGAAGAATAAAGAGGATTGAGCATGAGCGACTTAAGGATTCATAGCTTAATTTGATGATTCAATTAAAAAAACACATTTTTCTAATGCAGACTATATTCAAGGAATTGGACGAGGCTCCAGACACCCCCTTAGGAATTCAAATAGTTTTTTTAAATATATAATGCAAAATATTACATTGTGGGTTTATATAAAGTGCTGTAGACAAATGTAAGAAGCAATTAAGCCTGTCTGTAAGAGTCAGCGAAAAATCTAAAAATTTCAGAGAGCAAATGGCTCTCAAGCTGGCCATAAAGAATGAGGTAGCAGCAGTTGACTCTGTTATCTTTATGCTGCTGGCTGGACCCAACCCTTCTGGGTGCTGGTAAGGGCATGCCAACACTCTACTGCCATTTCTTATACTGTACTGACTTGATCAGAGTCTAAGGGAGAATAAAATGGTCTTAAGTACTGAAGAAATTCTTGGATTTAAGTATGAACATTAAAAAAAATTACCTGCATCCCTATTTTGTTCGCTCTCTTTCTTCCATCTAGATTTCTGTCTGTTTTCCTTCAGTCAGCATTAGAGTATCACGAACACTGTTAGGCTCCACTTCTTCAAGTTCTTTCTATTTTTATGGCTTTGTAAGATAGGGAGGGATTTGGTGTCCCAGACAACCTTATTTGGCACCTGCGTAGTCCTTCTTTGATGGCAGCACTTAATTATTTTAAAGCTGGTTGGTTTCCTTCCAAGTGCACTGCAAACCATATTGTTAATCTTGTAAATGCCAGTTGGGGTTAAGCTGACTTGACTTTTTTTTTTTCCCACTGTCCTTGTACTTTGGGTTCAGCTTATTTGGCAAGGCTGATTTTTCTTTACTTATGTCTATTTCTAATGTATTATTGGAAGACTTTTTAAAAAATTTATATCCTATCAGCAGTTCTCCAGGAGCACAGATTTGCAGAATAGCAGTCCAGGTAGAAAGGTAAGCAAAGGCACAGGGTTGGAAAAGACCCATCGACAGAACATGAGGTTTTCAGAGTAGGTAGAGGAGAAGCCTCTAGAAGAGGAGAAGATCAAGATGGAAAAGAAGCCCGGGCACCTGGGTGGCTCAGTGGGTTAAGCCTCTGCCTTCTGCTCAGGTCATGATCTCAGAGTCCTGGGATCGAGCCCTGTGCTGGGCTCTCTGCTAGGCAGGGAGCTTGCTTCCCCCCTCTCTCTGCCTGCCTCTCTGCCTACTTCTGCCTACTTGTGATTTCTCTCTCTGCCAAACAAATACATAAAAAATTTAAAAATTTTTAAATAAAAAGATGGAAAAGAAGTGAATTGTCAGGTTATACATAAAGACATGGTGTTTGGGCTTTATTCCATTGAGTAAATGCAATAGTCACTGATCTGCAAATTGTGAAATTACTCTGTTAGCAGAATAGGGGATGGATTAGAAGGAGGCAAATGGCAATATAGTGTCAGGGGCACTGGTTTTAAGGTTATTAAAGAAGTCACTAGATAGTAATCCATCTGTAGTTTTATTCTAATGTGGTAGGATTTTTTTTTAATTTGTTTATTTTCAGCGTAACAATGTTCATTGTTTTTGCTCCACAACCAGTGCTCCATGCAATATGTGCCCTCCCTATTACCCACCACCTGTTTCCTCAACCTCCCACCCCCCCACCCCTTCAAAACCCTCTGGTTGTTTTTCAGAGTCCATAGTCTCTCATGGTTCATCTCCCCTTCCAGGTTCCCTCAACTCCCTCTCCTCTCCATCTCCCCATGTCCTCCGTGTTCTTTGTTATGCTCCACAAATAAGTGAGACCATATGATACTTGACTCTCTCTGCTTGCCTTATTTCGCTCAGCATAATCTCGTCCAGTCCCATCCATGTTGCTACAAAAGTTGGGTATTCATCCTTTCTGATGGAGGCATAATACTCCATTGTGTATATGTACCACATCTTCCTTATCCATTCATCCGTTGAAGGGCATCTTGGTTCTTTCCACAGTTTGGCAACCGTGGCCATTGCTGCTCTAAACATTGGGGTACAGATGGCTCTTCTTTTCACTACATCTGTATCTTTGGGGTAAATACCCAGCAGTGCAATTGCAGGGTCATAGGGAATCTCTGTTCTTAATTTCTTGAGGAATCTCCACACTGTTCTCCAAAGTGGTTGCACTAACTTGCATTCCCACCAACAGTGGAAGAGGGTTCCCCTTTCTCCACATCCTCTCCAACACTCGTTGTTTCCTGTCTTGCTAATTTTGGCCATTCTAACTGGTGTTAGGTGGTATCTCAATGTAGTTTTAATTTGAATCTCCCTGATGGCTAGTGATGATGGGCATTTTTTCATGTGTCTGATAGCCATTTGTATGTCTTCATTGGAGAAGTGTCTGTTCATATCTTCTGCCCATTTTTTGATATGATTATCTGTTTTGTGTGTGTTGAGTTTGAGGAGTTCTTTATAGATCCTGGATATCAACCTTTTGTCTGTCCTGTCATTTGCAAATATCTTCTCCCATTCCGTGGGTTGCCTTTTTGTTTTGTTGACTGTTTCCTTTGCTGTGCAGAAGCTTTTGATCTTGATGAAGTCCCAAAAGTTCATTTTCGCTTTTGTTTCCTTGGCCTTTGGAGACATATCTTGAAAGAAGTTGCTGTGGCTGATATCGAAGAGGTTACTGCCCATGTTCTCCTCTAGGATTCTGATGGATTCCTGTCTCACGTTGAGGTCTTTTATCCATTTTGAGTTTATCTTTGTGTACAGTATAAGAGAATGGTCGAGTTTCATTCTTCTACATATCGCTGTCCAGTTTTCCCAGCACCATTTATTGAAGAGACTGTCTTTTTTCCATTGTATATTTTTTCCTGTTTTGTCGAAGATTATTTGACCATAGAGTTGAGGGTCCATATCTGGGCTCTCCACTCTGTTCCACTGGTCTATGTGTCTGTTTTTATGCCAGTACCACGCTGTCTTGGTGATCACAGCTTTGTAGTAAAGCTCGGGTAACGTGATGCCCCCAGTTTTGTTTTTGTTTTTCAACATTTCCTTAGCAATTTGGGGTCTCTTCTGATTCCATACAAATTTTAGGATTATTTGCTCCAGCTCTTTGAAAAATACCGGTGGAATTTTGATCAGAATGTCATTAAAAGTATAGATTGCTCTAGGCAGTATAGACATTTTAACAATGTTTATTCTTCCAATCCAAGAGCATGGAACGGTCTTCCATCTTTTTGTGTCTTCTTCAATTTCTTTCGGGAGTGTTCTGTAGTTCCTCGAGTACAGGTCCTTTACCTCTTTGGTTAGGTTTATTCCCAAGTATCTTATGGTTCTTGGTGCTATAGTAAATGGAATCGATTCTCTAATTTCCCTTTCTGTATTTTCATTGTTAGTGTATAAGAAAGCCACTGATTTCTGTACATTGACTTTGTATCCTGCCACGTTACTGAATTGCTGTATGAGTTCTAGTAGTTTGGGGGTGGAGTCTTTGGGGTTTTCCATATAAAGTATCATGTCATCTGCAAAGAGAGAGAGTTTGACTTCTTCCTTGCCAGTTTGGATACCTTTTATTTCTCTTTGTTGTCTGATTGCCGTTGCTAGGACTTCTAATACTACGTTGAACAAGAGTGGTGAGAGTAGTCATCCTTGTCGCGTTCCTGATCTCAACGGGAAGGCTGCAAGCTTTTTCCCATTGAGGATGATATTTGCTGTGGGTCTTTCATAGATAGATTTTATGAAGTTCAGGAATGTTCCCTCTATCCCTATACTTTGAAGCGTTTTAATCAGGAACGGATACTAGATTTTGTCAAATGCTTTTTCTGCATCAATTGAGAGGACCATGTGGTTCTTCTCTCTTCTCTTACTGTTTTTTGAAAGAATCAATAAGATTGATAAACCATTGGCCACACTAATCCGAAAGAAAAGAGAGAAAGCCCAAATTAATAAAATTATGAATGAAAAGGGAGAGATCACAACTAACACCAAGGAAATAGAAACAATCATCAGAAATTATTACCAACAGTTATATGCCAATAAGCTAAGCAACCTAGATGAAATGGATGCATTCCTGGAAAACTATAAACTCCCAAAATTGAACCAGGAAGAAATTGACAACCTGAATAGACCGATATCTAGTAATGAGATTGAAGCAGTGATCAAAAACCTCCCAAAAAACAAGAGCCCAGGACCTGACGGATTCCCTGGGGAATTCTACCAAACTTTCAAAGAAGAAATAACACCAATTCTCCTGAAGCTGTTCCAAAAAATTGAAGCAGAGGGAAAACTTCCAGACTCTTTTTATGAAGCCAGCATTACCCTGATCCCCAAACCAGGCAAAGACCCTACCAAAAAGGAGAATTTCAGACCAATATCACTGATGAATATGGATGCAAAGATTCTCAACAAGATCCTAGCAAACAGGATCCAGCAGCACTTTAAAAAGATTATCCACCATGACCAGGTGGGATTCATCCCTGGGTTACAAGGTTGGTTCAACATTCACGAATCAATCAATGTGATAGAACAAATCAATCAGAGTGGTAGGGATTTTTTAAAAAAAATAGTTGAAATTGGACAGAAAAGGAAAGGAGAGAAATGTTAGTCTAATTTTAAATAATCATCATTTGTTCTTTATGATCATTGCCATGACTAACTGAAGTTGTGTATTTTTATGGAAGTTAAAAGCAAAGGTTTCATTCTTCATCCACTTTACTAGAATTAAAATGTTGACATGAAGGGGTGCCTGGCTGTCTGTTGGCAGAGCATGTGACTCTTGATCTCAGGGTCATGAGTTCAAGCCCCATGTTGGGTATAGAGATTACTTTAAGAAAGAAAATAATAATAATAATAATAGTAATAATTTAAAAAGTCAACATGAAAAAATACTTTTATTGACTTACTGACAAAAATATAGTATCTTTACCAGCATACAATGTAAAGATTGTAACCTACCTTTTGCTCTCATTTTTTTTCTCCATTAATATTGTTACCTTTCCCTTCCCTCACACAGAAAAGTCAGGAAATCACTTACCAAACTTTTATAGGATGATTGTGTTCTATGAGATACTCCCTTCTTTTTGTATTATTTCCCTTTCTGACCACAGGACTTTTTGCCTCACTCAAACCTCTCATTTAAGAAACCTACAAAACTTTGAAAAAATAATAAGATTAAATCACACACACACATATCCCATCCCCACTATATTGGCAATCTTGTGTCCACGTTAACCAAGGTCGTATTTACCTACAGTCATCACAGATTTTACTGTTGCTATTTTATACATCACATTTTCATGTAGCACATTCTACATTCAGACTCTGCAATGATATTTTATTTTTAATTACTCACAAGAACCTGAAGGGATTGTGAGTGAATTATACCTCAAAAAAATAAAAATAGGGGCGCCTGGGTGGCTCAGTGGGTTAAGCTGCTGCCTTCGGCTCAGGTCATGATCTCAGGGTACTGGGATCGAGTCCCACATTGGGCTCTCTGCTAAGCGGGGAGCCTGCTTCCCTCTCTCTCTCTCTCTCTGCCTGCCTCTCTGTCTACTTGTGATCTCTCTCTGTCCAATAAATAAATAAAATCTTAAAAAAAATAGAAATAAAGAAATGCAGACCTGATGCTACAAGGTACTGTTTATCACTAGAGTGTACAAATTGAGGCTATCCAAAGTGCAGGTGTGTTGCTCAGAACCAGACCTAGGGGATCACACATCACTGGGGGAAAATGATGACTCAATTCGGAATTGCTGAAAAATTTGTTATGTATTTAGGGGAAAAAAAAGTGTTATCTAAACACATACCTCACAGGATATGTAAAAAAGTTACAGATGGCTTAAGGAGTAAAAGAAAAAAAAAAAACCTCAAACTATGAAAAAGAAACTGTAATGAAAAGGCAGTGAATTCTTATAGTTCTGGAAAGGTGAAGAACTTTCCAAGTTGAGAATTGATGAAAGTCGTCCCAGAGGAAAGTGTTAATAGATTTAACTCTGTGCAATTGACAGCTTCTCTTTGCTATCAGAAAATCAGAATGAGACAGTAAACCTCATACCTAGCCACAAGATTATTTTTAATAGGAGAAATATAAAAATAAACCTGAAATTAATAATAGAGGGTAAATCGAAGAAATTATAATCCACCCAGTTAATGGAATATTATAGATACAAGTGATATTTATAAAGAATTTATAATGATACGTGAAGGCCATATGTTTTAACATGAAAAATAATGGATTTTTTGAAAGCTATATATACCAAATGAATATAAATATGTAAAATTACTTCTGATATTTTTAGGTTTTTTTAAAAAAGATTTTATTTATTTATTTGACACAGAGAGAGAGAGATCACAAGTAGGCAGAGAGGCAGGCAGAGAGAGAGGAGGAAGCAGGCTCCCCGACGAGCAGATTACTCGATCCCAGGACCCTGAGATCATGACCTGAGCCGAAGGCAGAGGCTTGACCCACTGAGCCACCCAGGTGCCCCTGATATTTTTCGTTTTAAAGTTAACATATATATGTTGATATATATATTACAGGATAGTAACCACTTTTCACTTTTTTCATTTTTCTTTCTCAAGTTGCATTTAGGGTAAATCTCACCCCAAAATCTTTTTTTGATGTTTTAGATTACTTCTCCTATTTTTGTTTGTTTTAGTGAACTCATTTTTTAAGTCAAATTTGAAACTACTTAAACCTTCCTAATCGGGTATTAAAAGCAGAAGATTAAATGGATGCCATGGTTTAAAATTTAGGGGACACAAATTCTTCTCCTGGATTCTTGGTTATATTCCTGGGCGAAGATCACTTGGCATTTATTTGCCATACCTTATTATGTCTTTCTTTTAACTCAGCATATTGTTCTGGAGCTTGTCAATTCTGTCTCCTGTAATAATGTGTGATTCCAGACAGAACCGATACTGACCCAGGAGCCAACACCTCCAGGGAGATCTTAGAACCCGGGAGCAGAAATCATTAACCCTATGGGTGCCATCAACACGAAAACCTCTTTAGTCCTATAGCACGGGGATTTACAGGGCCCAGGGAAGACGTGAATTTCCATATTAGGTCAGCCACTTCAAACAAATGCACACGAAACAGAAAAGGATATGGCAGACAATGATAGAAACACAGCATGGAAAAATCATAAAAATATTACATATTCCTGGGACGTCTGGGTGGCTCAGTGGGTTAATCCTCTGCCTTCAGCTCAGGTCATGGTCTCAGGGTCCTGGGATCGAGCCCCACATCGGGTTTTCTGCTCAGCAGGGAGCCTGCTTCCTCCCCTCTGCCTGCCTGCCTCTCTGCCTACTTGGGATCTCTGCCTGTCAAAAAAAAAAAAACCTTAAAAAAATATTACAAATTCCTTCTTACCTTTGTACTTTATTTCTAATTTTTACAATGACTGCACTGTCTTGCTCAAATATTTATTGAGCACCTGCTACATGCCTGGCCTTCTGGGATACAGAATTGAATCCAGCACAGTTTCTTCCTGCCAGGAGTTCACAACCATGGGGCGGGACGGGTGACAGGTAGTTATAAATACAGCAGACTAAGTGCTCAAATGAAGGTATAACCAAAGCACTGCTGGGGGACAGAGGTGAGAAAGCTCCTTAAAGCAAAGGCTTTATGATAATTATGTGGCAATTTGTCAGCCATCATAACAACACTGCCCAGTTATAGGGCTCAAACGGGAAGTGACATATAAGCCAGCATATTTGTGTCAAGGAATCAAATATCTTTTTTCTTTTTCCATTGTGATTAAAAAAAAACACACACATAACATAATATTTACCATCTGTATTAGTCCAGTCAGGCTACTCTAACAAAATCACCATAGAATGTGTGGCATGTAAATATAAGGGTTTGCCGACCCCCAGCTTCTCCTTTCATGGCAGAAGGAGTGAGGGTGCTCTTTAGAATCTCTCTTATAAGGGTATTAATCCTGTTCGTGGGGGCTCCACCCTCATAACCAGACTACCTCCCAAATACCCCAGCTCCTAATGCTATCACAATGTGGGGGGAATATTTTAACATGAATTTTGAAGGGACTGTTAAGTCTAGAGCACCATCTTAACCATTCTTTTCAAAGATTTTATTTATTTATTTGTCAGAGAGAGAGAGCGAGCACAAGCAGGGGAGCAGTAGAGGGAGAGGGAGAAGCAGGCTTCCTGAAGAGCAGGGAGCCCGATGTAGGACTTGATCCCAGGACCCTGGGATTATGACCTGAGGCGAAGGCAGAGGATTAACCCACTGAGCCACCCAGCCTTCCCCATCTTCACCATTTTAAAATGTAGATTTTAGTAGGGTGAAGTGCATTCACATTGTTGTGAAGCAGATCTCCAGACCTTTTTTATTTTCCACATCTCAAACTGTATCTCCATCAAACTACTCCCTTTTTCCCCTTATCTGAGCCCCCGGTAACCACCATCTTGCTTTCTGTTTCCATGAATTTGAGTACCCTAGATACCACCTATGAGTGGAATCATACATTATTTGTCTTTTGTGATTGGCTTATTTCACTCAGCGCAGTGTTCTTAAGATTCATCCATGTTGAGGCATGTGACAGGATTTTATTCCTTTTTAATACTGAATAATATCCTATTGCGTGTATATGTCATATTTTGTTTATGTGTTCTCCCAGTGGATATTTGGATTCCTTCTGCCTCCTGACTACTGCAGATAGTTGTGATATGCTGGTATGTGTGTAAAGGGTTTAGAAATGTCTTAACAAGGAGACAGGCCAGGCACAGCAAGAAGAAACTCAGAAAAAAAAAATAAAGAGGAAAAGAAGGGGAAAATGTGTGTGTGTGTGTGTGTGTGTGTGTGTGTGTGTAAGGGGGTAGATGGGTAAGTGACATAAAATGGCCAACCAGTTGCCTTCAGAAAATAATTCTGAATTAGAGACAAATAAAATTATCTAAATTTGAGATAAATAAAATGATCTGTATTTTGCCAATTATGGTCCCATCTTTTTTTTTTTTTTTAAAGCAGGAGTGTTTATTAACGTTTTCTCCAACGCACATAGAGAATGTCAGATACATCATGAAAATTCAGAGTAACTGGAAATTCGCGGCCAACTGGCTGGTTCTCACGCAGCCTGTGTGTCTGGACTATGGTCAGCACTAGAAGACATTGATACCACAGTTGAAACTGGTTCCAACACTAGGGGTCTGGGGTCTAGTCCCACTGCTACCACTCTGTCCTCCTCAGTCATTGGTCTATTGGTGCGTAAAGAGTAAAGTTTGGACTAAGCGTTCTCTAAGCTCTATTCTAGCTCTCAACTTCTATTTTTGTACATCAGTGGTTTTGAAAAGACATCATAAGAAGGCAAATAATGGGGGCGCCTGGGTGGCTCAGTGGGTTGGGCCTCTGCCTTCGGTTCGGGTCGTGGTCTCAGGGTCCTGGGATCGGGCCCCGCATCGGGCTCTCTGCTTGGCGGGGAGCCTGCTTCCTCCTCTCTCTCGCTGCCTGCCTCTCTGCCTACTTGTGATCTCTATCTGTCAAATGGATAAGTGAAGTCTTTAGGAAAAAAAAAAAAAAAGAAGGTAAATAATGACCCAAATTTGAATAGTTCCCTTTGGAATCTAGGCCCAGAAGAAGTAGAATAACTTTGGTATAGTAACAAAACCCTTGGATGGGCAATAAGAGAAAATCCAAGAGAAGACCAACACACATTTTCTAATGATCACACTGCATTAATCTGGGGGAGAGGGAGGTGATCATCTCCTCTAAATAGTTAAGAAAACAATTACATCACATCTTATAGAATTGATCATGGTCTGACTTGAAGAAATTCCAAATTTCCCCCAAATTCCAAATTTCCCCAATTCCTACTTTTTCAGTACCCCGTTCCCTTTGGAATAAACTGAAAAGACTATTCAGTGGCGAAAATACCACCTTCTTACTTTTCTTTTTCCTTAACGGCTGTGGACATAACATGATGTTCGGTTTGCCAAGGTTGTGGGCCTCATGACATGAGGCAATTATCTTAATTGCTTGTCTTGAAAGTATATCTAGGAATTTATGCCATATTCTGGAAACACAGTTAAGTACTTTTTCATTCTCTAAAAACCAAGTTGAATGCATAGACGTATGCATAGATTTACAGTCCCTTGAATCTCCAGGGTGTTGGAAAGTGTCTGAAATCTCTTTAAAGAGCATATTAACATGTATCCAAAAAGTTAGACTGTAATACTATTTAACCGCTCCATTTTTCCATTATGGGTCTGTCAGCAGGAATATGTTGCCCTATAGTACATGACAAGTGAAAACGCTGGTAACATTGTTTTTCATAGACAGAAAAAATACCAAAGAAGCAATTTCTTAGCTAAAATGTCACCTGTTAGATGTATAGGGCTCACTGTATTTTGTTGCCCTGGTAACAGATGGTGTAAAATGACTCCTTTGCACTGCTCCATCAGAGTGATTGCATCCTGTTTTTTCCATCATTTTACAAGAGGCTGTTTTCATTCTCCCTTCCTGACCATATTAAGTGTAAAGAGATTGAATTACTGTGCTGTACCCTCTCCATCCGATGTGGATTTAAGAGTTGATATTGATGTACTGAGAACTGTATGCTTCTTCAAGGAAAAAAAAAAAGCTACAAATTATAATGAATTTGACTTTTATGTATCGACCATTCAAGAGTTGAAGTAGGGTTTCTGCACCCAAGGGATAGACATGGCCTGATCAGCATTTTTCACTCGAACGAATCCAATTGATAAAGCAATATACTCAGTGTCACTTTGCTTGATCTCCAGGTTTAACAATAGTCATGCTAAAAGTAGATACATTACTCTATAAATTTTACCCATAAAAAAAAATGTGCTAGCCATAGCTTTCTACGGCTGCACCTCCTTCCAGCTTTTTACTGAGCAGGGCAAAAAGAGGCCCGTTCCCAAATTGTGCTGAAACCATGCAAGTGTGGGTAATGTGTATGCAGGTAGGAATTCACAACAGCCAGGAGCCAGATCCACTTCACTTCCTTGCCCCCAAAATACCGAATCGGAGAGCACTTTCTGTGAAACCGGCTGCTTGCTCTCTCTTAACTGGAAAATTACTCTCCGAAGCAACACCCTTATTTTTAATTATCCAACTGTTTCAGTCTGTCATTACGAACAACTTAATGCCTAAAATCCATTTGGCTGAAAATTTCTTTTGTTCCAGATTTAAAATAAGGGAGTGATTTTCTTGAAGCAAGGGTTTTCATTAATGTCCTTTGGGTAATTTAATTTTTTGGCCATTGCTGTATAATACTTGTCATTCCGCTATGTGTTTTTGTTTTGTTTTGTTTTGTTTTACTTAGAATTGTATACACAAAACAAATGAGAGAGCGTTAAGGGGGGGGGAATGAAGAGAGGAGAGAACATTTGGAAAGAATGGGAAATCACCCCTACCCCGCTCTGGGGGCCAAGGAGGGGTATCAGATTATCTGTCTTATTTACTGAACACATCATAGGAAAATGACTCCTGGTTAACCGCATTCCTTGAACGATAATGCCCTTTCAGAATTTTATAAAAAAGACTGTTTTTGAAGTCCAGCTGCTTGACCACAATTTGGAGAGGCAAGGGATTCTGCCTGCACTGCCAATTTGGATAACTGTGTATTTAGGCTTTTCAAGTGACTTCAGCCATGGTGATGAATGATCATTTCCCTTTATACGGGAAACATTGCAAACATTTAAATAGCTAACTAATGACCTTTTTATTGTTTAATTATTCTTAATATGTATACAACAGGAAACTGTAGTATTGATTTGCTCTCTGGTATATTGGCTATCAAGGGTTCTTTGTTTTAAATCAGTCAGTCTGTTTCTCTGTTTTTCTCTCTCTCTCTCTTTCTCTCTATCTCCTACAGCCTCTTGACCCAATTTCTTAAAGTGCTTACATCCCAGAAATTCACTAATGTGAGGTGCTCTGGTCCCAAAATTTCCTCAAAGGAAACCCAGCCCAGCTTGTAAACCTTCATTCGCAATGAATCTTCCCATCACAACTGCATGTTCTCTTTCCCTGTGAACTTCTGCCGTGGAGTTAACACCCTAACAGTCTTGGTTCTCTAAGTGCGGTCTCTGGGCCAGCAACATCAGCATCACGTGGAAATTAGTTAGAAATGAATGCAAATGAGCAAACCCATCCCAGAGCTACGGAACCAAAATTTCTGGAGAAGGAGTCTCGCCTTTTGTATTTTAAAAGGTCCTTCAGGGGATTCTGATGCTCACTCTTTGGGGACCACTGTTCTGAGCCTCAGTTTGTTCACAGCCCATTCTGGTGATCAGATCTATATCACATCCGTAGTCATGGGAGAAACCAACTAATTTCAAGTGATACATCTATGACAGGTGGCTTTGGTGACCTGTTTGCCTCACTCCCGCACCCCCGGGGGTTTATTTGTTCTTATCTCAGGAATCTGTACAGAGTTTAGAGAGAAGAACATTTCAAAGTATCTTTACGCAAAACCAGCCATGCCTTTAGTGTAGGAGGAACTGATGGGAACATACTATTAGAATCAGCTTCTAGACTGGAGTTCTACTCGTGGCTTGCTGCTAACTCTTTCTGTGGCTCATTTGCAGATGGGAATAAAACTGTGTAAGGCATGGAGTCATCATGAGAGATCGGATGATAGCTGAGGATATGCTTTTTAAATTATAAAGAGCTACACAAATACAAGATGATACTATTAATAATATAATCACTTTTATCTTTAACGATAGCTTTAGAGTAATTACGGAGGATTTAGATAATGAACTGCTGCTGACACCAAATGTCTGTTTCTGCTCTGTTTGCTCCTGGAGAATTGCTGGAGAAATCGGGAATTTTTTGGTAAAGAGTTTTTTGCTGTCATTCTCTCTGTCTTTTTTTTCTTCCTCTGTTTGGGCTCCCAGACTCACCGTGTAAATAGCGTGGTGCATAATACCACCTGCTTGGAAGACGGCATGAAAGAGCAGCTCTCATTTTGTGCTCAATCACAGAACCAGTCCCTCACCCATATTTTAAGAAAGATAAGAGAGCTGCCAGGCATAAGTGCCTTATAAATATATTTCCTTTGCAGGATTACAGGACATGGAAAAACTGACAACCGTAGATAGTCCTTTTTGAAAAGTGTCATATCTTCCTGGGCTGGAGTAATCGAGTGAGAAGTTTTGGGGTGATTAGGACGCTAAGATCAAAGAATTATACATGTGTGGACGGAACTCACAAGCCTTCCCTCCAGAACTCCCCCCTCCCCTGCAACATACACACATCAGGGACTGAAAGATTTGGAGAAGCAGTATCCAGTAGCAAATAATGTAAGCCACATATGTGATGTAAATTTCCCTCATAGCCACATTGAAAAGTATTAAACTATAGGCTAAATTAATTTTAAGAACATATTTTCACTTAACCCAATATATCCAAAATATCATTTTCACATTGATCAGTGTAAACATTAATGAAATTGCTTAGATTCTCTCTATCATACTGAATTCTGAGATCTGGTGTAGGTGTGTATTTGATATGGAAGAGCACTTCTCCATTTAGACTAGCCGCCTTTCAACTGCTCAGTTGCCTCATGGAGTGTGGTTACTGTATTGGACAACAGAGACTTAGAGAATCTTAGTTTTAAAATGCAGATTAGTAAAACATCAACAGTCTTAATGGAAAAGTTGGACCCCCTTCAGCGTGTATTTGAGCAGGTACTCCTGCTGTTTGGGCGCCCTTCTTTCTCTCCCACTTTGTTCCTTTTCCCCTCTTCTCCTGCCCCAATATGCACGCATGCGCGTGAACACACACACACACACACACTCTCTCTCTCATACTCACATGCATATACACTCACACACACTCTCACACAGAAACACACACACGTACTCACTCACCGTGCCCTTATGGGGCACAACCACTGGGCTGAACTTCTCTTCTCCCTCCTGCTTCCAGTGCTTTACTTTGTCTGTCTGAGCTGAGGGACTCCCCTGTCCTGCCCTGGCCCCCAGAAGCGATAATGCAGCCGTGGATTATTGAATGTACTGCACTCACACTGAGTTGTGCTCCTGTCCTCTTCAGGAGCCAAAGAGTGAATATCGTCACCTTTTCACAGGCCCAGCATTGTTTTTATTTGCCCTTTCCCTGATCTTGGTAAGGCAGAAGAGGAAGGGAAAGAGAAAAAAGGAGAAAAAGAGACCAAAGAATAATTGGACCATCTTCCCCCATCAGTCTTGACCTTGGTAGACCTGAACACCACTTACAGAGACAAATCTCCTTCAGCCTTCCTAAATATAAATAATGTTCGTGGTTTGAAAACATGAAGTTTTCTAGGGAAGCCTGGTAAAATTAAGAGGTAATTTAAACCAAGTCACCAAGAATCACTCAAAAGGTTATGAGCCTTAAAAATTAGTATGTGTTAATTTTACCAGAAAATGTGTAAAAATAAAAATACCTATGCCTCCCACATGGTGTTTAAAAAAAAAAAAATCTAGCTTTCCATGAGTTGAGTCTGTTTGGGGACAGAGAATAGCCCTATTGGGTGGGCTCTATGTCATCATTACAACCCAATGCCTCCTCCCCCAACTCCATGTCTAGAAAACATCCTCCTGAGTGCTCCTGACAGGGTGACCCTCTCTGGTCATCTGCCCTGTCACCCTCGTCTGTACCTACACATCAATGCAGTACCCCGCATCGGGACGGTGCTGGCTAGTTTAGCCCTGTCAATTTGATACAACTGGATAAAACTTTATAGTGTACTCTGATTGTAAATATGCCTCCTTTCATTCCTTTCTATATGCCTGGGAAGACTGGGAGGGCCATTACATCTTAACTGGGTAATTTCTTTTTCAGATTTCCAAAGGCAGGGTCTCTAGTGCCAGCTGGTGTTAAAACATTGGCAATTCCAAGAGGACCCGGGACCTCGTTCATGGACTGAAATCTTTTAGGATCTTAAAACAGTTCTGCTTGTTTTAAAACAGAGATGTGGGTCTGTCATGTCAGCCTGTTTGAAGAGGAAAATATTTGGTTCCAAAGGTCTCCTTTATTCCCATTCTCTCTCTCTCTCTCTCTTTTTTTTCCCCCTCCTGATTCATGCACACTGCAGTCTTAGAGATTTTAACAAACTTCAAAACCATGTGTTTACATATCGAGTAAATTTATACTAGTTCATTTGCAGTTTGCAAAATGTATTTGGATTGTAGGTGTAAATGCAAACACACACACACACACACACACACACACCCCTTAAAGCTCAAAGGAAAGGGGTCAGTTCTTTGAGTCCATAAATTGCACCAATTAATCGTACAATACGCTGCTGCCATTTTGCAGAGAAGCGTTGAAACAAAATGAAGCCGGGCAGATTTCATTTAGAAGAAAAGCCTCAATGTAAAAATGTAAAGGAAGTAATCTTTGCCCAAAGTATTATGAACCAAACCAAAACAGAAAAAAAAAAAAAAGGAATAAAGGAAGTCTTGCAAGGAGGAGAGGGAGGGAGGCGGAGATAGGAAATAGCAGTGGGCGCCATTCCCACCACTACAGAGAATCCGCGCAGCAAATTGCCGTGCTTTAAGGAGAAGTAGCAATCAGCACCGATTGAAATATCCCTGAATGCAGTTATAATGACATTCCTCTTCTCCCTCTTGTGTCTGGCACGATAGGCCATCATCAGAAATGTGCACTATCATGCAAGGTACACTTTTTAAAGAGAGGAAGACCCCCGCATGATCCTAAGACCAAGAGTGTCCTATGCGTGTGAGGCATGGACCCCGAGTCACCCAATGTCCGGTGCTCAGAAGGGCCCCACACTTGATTAAATGCTCTGATGTCACCATCTTGAGATGGAAAGTCTTAATTTTTAACAAGGGGCTGCACATTTTTATTTTACCCTGGGCTTCCTGGGCCCCAGGAATTATGTAGCCAGTTCTAGACATGTTATCTAGCCAGTATATTGCTATCTGGTCAGAGAATGTCCAATTAAAGAAATATTTCTTCCACCACTTCCATCAACTGGGTAATCAGTCGACGAGAAAATGCAAACAACATAGACAACATTGTCCTGTTTTGTGAGGATAGTCCTGCCTCTGTCCATGCTGGTTACCAAAAGAACTGTGGCTGTTCAAAAAGCAGTCAGTGGCCCCGAACCCCAGCTTTGCATCAAAGGTCCACCAGGACTGTCCTTGATTCCTCTATTGATTGGGTTGAGTTACATAGCACCCCATGTCACATCACATCAAACATGACCTGATATGACAAGACATAACATGAGCTGGTGAAAACAGGGGGAGAATTGGATGGACGCGTCTTTTTGTTTAAAATGCCAAGGAGGATGTGAGACAAATCTAGAAGAGCAGAGGTGATCATAATAAAATAATGCTGCTAAATTATAAATGATAGTCTGTGCTTCCTAGGCCCTTTTCATCCATTGCTATCAAGGCACCATGGACTTGGTTAAGCCATCTTGCATTTTCTTGGCAGGTTCTTGTTGCAACACACTTTGATGTGAGTGGGTCATGGTTAAGTCTTCCTTATTCAATAATGACATGGCTCCATCCCTGGTAGATAGCTGTTTAAAGGAAATAGTGGACAATAGCTTTAAAAAGGGTGTTAAGAAAATTGGCAAAGGCTAAAATATGCAGAAACCATCGGTGAGTGGGGGAAAGGAGCTCCTTCTGAAATGGTTGTTGCTGGTGACTTGAAGCAAAGAGCAAATGACTTAGGGGAAGGAAGCTAATGTGTTAGGATCTTGTCGCCTCAGATTTAAAGGGTAATACTTGTCACGAGGATTTGTCACTAGTGTGATTATATAAAGGAAAAGTGCTTTAAGGATAGCCAGTTCTGGTTAGCACTACCCAGTTCTCCCTGACAGTCCATTGCCAGCCAGCAAAGGTAAGCTCAGGATTCAGTCTCCTCTCAATCAGGCTTAAGTAAGTCAGTGATCTTTAATCCCATTAAAACCTATTGAAAGGAGATTTAAGAAAACTATGGATCTCTGAGATGTCTCAGCATCCCAGGTTCCTAGTTGGGTCAGAATGGCTCTGCCCAATAGTCCATGCACATGATCCCCTGGGAAGATGCTGATGACATCTTCATGGAGGAGAGGGCCTAGAGCTATGGGTTCAGGGTGTTCCGAGACCACACACCTTCCTGTCACACAAGGAGGAAGATGGAGCTCCTTCAATGCCTGCATTTCACTAGACCTGAGGCCTCTCTGATAACCTAAACTCACACTCTGATTACCTGTGTTCACATCTCAGCTTGACCTTTGCTGAACTAGTATAACTTCAGATGAGCGATTTAACTAACTCTTCTGTGACTCCGTTTCATTGGGATGATGATATACCTATTCAGTGGTTGGTGACAGGATTCAATAGAAGCAAATATGTGTTCAGTATTCAGAAGAATGCCTGGCACATACCAAACAATTAATAAGAATGTTTAATAAATCTTAGTTATTCCCTTACCAGACCAACAGTGTTGACTATTAAACATTGGTATTTCCAGTCATAAAATCAGATGAGTGGACTCATGGTCAACAGTCTTATTTTTACAAGACAACGTTTAGAGAATCGCTTTTCCCTGCCAATACTTCCTCTTTAGATATTATATTGTTTAGTTTCCCTGATCTTTCTAGAAGCTGGGCATCTTATCAAAACATGGGGATTAACATCTAATATTTTACTGGTGAGCCAAGGTAACAAAATGCAAAATGGTCCAATGGACAGTATATTGACTAGAAAACCTTGGGTAGGTAACTGGGGTAATAGTGTGCTCCTGTCACACTCAACTTCATTCCACCTATAGTCAGGATGTAGACGATGATATTTTTTAAGTTGACACAGATCATCTAAATGTTTACAAGCTCTTCTCTTTTGGTTTTACCAATAAATTAAAAAAAATAATAAATAAATATTAAAATTAAAAACCCAGATTCTCTAGTTCCACGAAGTCACAGAAACAAAGTAAGAAACCAACTCACTTTTTCTCACAGTGGGGGGAAGAAAAAAAACCATGAAGAAGGAAGTGGAGTTTTAAACTCATGTAAGCCTTTGGAACATTGCCTTCTTTATATTACCAGTGACACTTCTAGAGCTCACAAGAAAAGAGATGAGTGGAAAGTAAATACCTTTGACAATGGAGCTGAGAGAACATTAAATGTTCTATTTGTAGCCTGTTACGTGAAAAACCCACCTTAATCTCCTGAAAGGTGGCCCTTTCATCCAGTATCCTATCTTAGGTTTTGAAATGTATTGTCTCTATGGCTTTCCAGTAAAATTTAAGACTGCCTTAACATTTTTTGAATGAATTTAAAAATTAAACTCCTTCGGGTTGCCTTGTCACATGCAGTTAAACATAGAGGTCACTTTGGCAAAACTAAAAGGCCACTTGACATTAGTGTCATACAGACTGTCCTCCTTGCCCACCGTGGGCCTTTGGATGAGTCATTACACTGCCCCAGGCCTCCCTTTCTCCATCTGAGGACTGGAAAAAGCTCTCAGGATTACGATGAAGAGAGAAACAACACATAGAGCATATAATGCAAAGGCACAACAGTTGTAAACAGTAAACACTAAGTTGTTATTGCTCCCATGGCCACTATCACCAGCGCTCTTGTTATTATCATTCCATCATCATCGTCCTTGTTGTTATCATCATCATTGTATGTCCCGGGCTGGTCACTCCACAGCATCTTAGCTAGTCCAGTCAGTGTTTTTTTAAGGGCTGGTAGTCTAAAGTAGGATCGATACAATAAATATATGCAATATATTAGTGGTGTCATTCTTTATCCGAAGAGTTTCCATTAGGAAAGGGGTGGGCAGGGGGAGAAGCCGGGAGCCCGCCTGGCATATGTGTTCACTTAGGCTAAGTGCTAATGCAGTGACATTGGCAGCAGGAGTGGTGGACCTGCCAACCTTGTGGGGTTTCTAAAAGGAAGAGTTGGCATAAGGGGAATTCAGATAGAGACGGGGATGCAAATAACCTTACAGCAAGCATTGTGGCTGCTCCTAGGCACTTGGTTTATTTATAGTTCAAAGCTGGTCTGAAAGGCAATAAGAAAATGATTTAATGGTACCTCCTCAGCCTGAAGCAGGGCTTGCTTTTTCACCTGGAGAGAGCTTTGGACAAAATCCCAGTCGGCCCAATAGCAAAGCCATGCCAAGGGAGTGTCATGAGGGATCAGGTCCTCACCAGGAAGCTGTTGCCCTGAATGGCAGCCTGTGTGCCTTTGTTTGCTTTTTCTTGTTTTCTTTCTTTCTTTCTTTTTTTTTTTTTTCTTTATTTCTCACTGAGATGTCAGGCTGCCTGTGCCCCTTGAGGAAAGCCCTTGTTTTGTGAGCCATCTTGTGCCTGAGCTATTTGGATAGGATCCAGGAAAATGCGAACCACAGTAACTAAAGTGTTGGGCTAGAACCTAGGAAAAAGGACTCAAAAGAGGGTTAATTAGGCAGTCAGGGAAAGCTGAGGGTATTTGAAGAAAGGTCTTCAAGTACACCCAGTGGGATCCCACAGAGAATAAAAAGCAGTTATGTGCCGTCTCTAAGGAGAACAGAGTGAGAGGGACTAAACTCCAGGCAAAGAAGCCCAAAGCCATCCTTTCGGGTTCACAGCCCACTGTGCATTCCCTTCCCAACATGCTTGCTGCTAAGCTGTCTGTTTACACAAAAGTGGGGAACAAAGCAAAGGGTTTCCCCCCACTTAGCCTCTGAGAAATGGTAGACAATGAGCGTCAGTGAAGAGCTGGCCCATGAAAATCTCCAAAACTCTCTTCTTCCAGCCCTAAAAGGGATTCCATTTTTATCACCTTCACAACAACCTTTGCCTTTATCACACCCAAAGTAGACCCATGTTTAAATCTGCAAGGATTAATGAAGTGATATAAAGTGAGGCTACACAATCGTTAGATAATGGGGCTAAGCTGCTTTAATACCAACTTTGACATGCACCTGCCTTACTAATTTCTGTGTTTGTAGAAGTCAGAGTTGTTCTGAGAGTCATCTCGTGGCATGATCTCTCTCTATCCTGAGCTGACCACAGTAATCGCAGTCTGTATGTAGCAAGAGTGAGTTTCTCTTGGTGGTGGTAGCATGAGACAGGCCTTTGCAGCTACAGTAGAGCTCAATCTGCCCTTTTCCTAAGCTGGTGGACAGAAAGAAACCACCTTTAACCAGATTCTAACTCACTTACCTAGATATTTCTTCATTAAATATCACTTTCTATAAATCAAAATGGTGACTCCTGAGTCCTCAGATGTGAAGGCCAATTGTGAAGCCAGTGAAATTTATTTTATACCCTCCCACTTATCCCTGGCAACCGTCTTCTCCCTTCTTCTCCACCAGCTCCCAGTCCTGCCAAGTCAAAGTGAATCAAATAATCACACAGTTATGGGAGATAGTTGATCTTCAACCAAACCCACGCTACTTGAGTATGTCTTAAAGAACTGAATCAATATATTCGTTGTATTGGACTGGATAACAGAAGTTATCTAGCTTGAGTTAAAAATCTCTTATCATGATGTCTTTTACTCCCCAGGTATTGGAGAAGTTATGGGGGAATGGGTAAAAACCGAACAGGCCCCCCAATTTTTTTTTTTTAAAGAAACTTGAAAAAACATGTGTGGTATTATTCCATCTTTGTGAATAGGAAGAAAAATGGCCTGTCTCCAGTGTCTGGTGCCAGGAGAGATGGTAGAAGATGAAGTCACAGAAATAGACATTGAGGGGTATTATCTGTCATGCCAGGAAATTTGTATCTTATTCTACATTCACTGAGGAGTCGATGGAAAACTTTCAACGTGGTCATGATATGACTAGGTTTGGTGGCTTCTTGTTCTTAGATTTTAATTTTTGTTTTTTTGGCTTGGAGATATTATTATTTGTTTCTTTTTGGTTTATGTCCAAAGTGTGCCGGATGGACTAAATTGAGAGAAATTTTATGGGAGGAAGATCAATTATCAGCAATAAAACATAATGGTAAGTGATGGCAAAGGGCTAAGCTAAGGCATACAAATTAGGAAGACAAGGTGGAGAACATTTTGAAAGATATTTGAAAGGTACAACTGGCATAACTTGCAACTCCTGGTATTTGTACATTCACAACAGGGAGTAGCTCAGGATATCTGAGTTTTCCACCTTGTTACCAAAAAAAAAAAAAAAAAAAAAAAATTGCAGAGTACAGAGAAAAAACTCTGAAGGCTGGCAAATGCAAATGAATTGCCAAAATTTAATGAAGAAAAAGAGAATTATTCTTGGTGACTCTAAGCTCTGTATTTTGCTTTGAGACCTGGAAAGGTACTTGAAGAAATAATCAAACTATCAATTCGCAGCCTTCTCTGAGAAAATAAAGATGCTGAGTTGCCATCAGACCTACTCAGGGAAGATCAGATTGTCCAGACCAACCTCATTTCCTTCCATGCTGCAGGGACACCCCAGAGTGATAAGGAGAAAGCAATGGTTGTGATCTCCCTGGACTTCAGCTAGAGTTCTGATTCCGATTTCATCTTATATGACATTCTTCTTAACAAGTCAAAGAGATATAGGCCAGCTCCAAGGTTGTACTCAGAAGAGGATTACAAGGGGCCAATGTGAAAGTACAACAACAACAACAACAACAAATCAGAGGAATTCCACTGTGGTCAATCTGGTTAATATCTTTGCTAGGAGCCATGGAGGAGAATGCCAACCTTTGCTTCTGTGTTTGGAAGGAGTTGCTAATATAATTTCAGATTGACGATGATGAGTGAGGGAAATGTTCTTTCTCCTTAAACATGTTGGAAATGGTAAAGTGTGGGGACCTCAATGTGGGAGAAAGATACAAAATGGAGAGAAGCAGATGAGGCCATGCAAGTAAGTAAACAGCAAAGGTTATCACTAACATACGTGTGGAAGTTAGCTGAATTTCCATACTAAAATCAGAAATCTCTTCTTCTGCCACCTTTGTAAGACTTCATGTCAAAGTTTAAAATAGGCTTAAAATATTTGAGACAACCCCATTTGGGTTACTTGATAGTACTCGCATATGGGGGAAAATTAGTTGTTTAAGAAACAGATTTTCCTTCTTCATATATATAAGGGGAAGAATGATAGGATTCTGTGCTCCACATCACTGGGCATCAGGGAAATACAAATCAAAACCACTATGAGATATCACCTCACACCAGTCAGAATGGCTAAAATTAACAAGTCAGGAAATGACACATGCTGGCGAGGATGCGGAGAAAGGGGAACCCTCCTACACTGTTGGTGGGAATGCAAGCTGGTGCAACCACTCTGGAAAACAGCATGGAGGTTCCTCAAAATGTTGAAAATAGAACTACCCTATGACCCAGCAATTGCACTACTGGGTATTTACCCTAAAGATACAAACATAGTGATCCGAAGGGGCACGTGCACCCGAATGTTTATAGCAGCAATGTCTACAATAGCCAAACTATGGAAAGAACCTAGATGTCCATCAACAGATGAATGGATAAAGAAGATGTGGTATATATACACAATGGAATACTATGCAGCCATCAAAAGAAATGAAATCTTACCATTTGTGACAACGTGGATGGAACTAGAGGTTATCATGCTTAGTGAAATAAGTCAACCGGAGAAAGACAACTATCATATGATCTCCCTGATATGAGGATGTGGAGATGCAACATGGGGGGGTTAGGGGGATAGGAGAAGAATAAATGAAACAAGATGGGATTGGGAGGGAGACAAACTATAAGTGACTCTTAATCTCACAAAACAAACTGAGGGTTGCTGGGGGGAGTGGGGTTATGGACATTGGGGAGGGTATGTGCTATGGTGAGTGCTGTGAAGGGTGTAAACCTGGTGATTCACAGACCTGTACCCCTGGGGATAAAAACACATTATATGTTTATAAAAAAAAATAAGAAATAAAAAATTAAAAAAAAAAAAGAATGGTAGGATTCTAGGCACAGAGTAGGAGTTGACTATTGGATGTGGGATTCGCTCAGTGTGTTCATATGTTAAGTAACTTGCTTAGAATGACTCTAAGGGGGCTCACTGAGAGGGTGATCCTAAAAAGCATGAATGATACCTAAATTTCACCATTACAAAAGGGAACTAAAATGAATTTAATCACTTCTGTCAACCAAGCACTCTGCATGGCCTGTCATGTGTAACTTCTTTAAACTACCCTGCGGGGAGGCACTATTATCTTTATCATACAGCCCAGGAACTCTGGGGCTCAGAGAGGCCAAGTCACTTACTCCGCGTCACACAGTTCATCAGTAGTAGAGCCAGTACTTAGAGCCAGGGCCGTCAGCTTCAGAATCTGTGTTGTTTCTGTTATACCACATTAAACGTCCAGTCTTTGGGATTATTGTTTTCTCATACCCTTGGGAAAACTGGCATTTCTAATTGCGGCTGATTCACTTTAGTGTGAATAATTTTCAGAATCATCTCAGTGTCTAGCTGGGGAAAGGGCTGTTGTAAAGGGGGTGAGAGGCAAACAACTGGGAGGAGTGTGAGAGTGTATCTCCAGATGTAGGGTAGGACGCAGTTCAGGAGACTGACAGCCGCAAAGACAAACTTCTTAAACCTGTGTCTTGGCTGAGCACCTATGGCTCCTCATAGAAGAGAGAATAATAGAAATGGGTGCAAATTCCAGTAACTGGGAAAACTCAAGAACCCCCCGGCCCAACATACACACGTACACATACACTCATACACACAGCACCCCAGACTTCACACGCGGACGCACATACTTAGAATAGATTCAGTTAATAACAGTCTTCACGCACCTCACCTCACGCATCCTTCATTGTCACATGCCACTCGCTGGTCTGAAGTGACGAATTTTCTATATGCAGAGTCCCTCAGCTGCTTGGGGCTCACCGTACACTCAGTCCTGGGGCTTCTGACTGCAGTGAACAAGTCTTCACTCCTGGGACTCTACATTTTTATAGTTTAGGTTCGTACCTGTCTGAAACCGTGGGTTTGGTAAAGTACTTTCCATTGGGGACCTTTTAGCTCTTTTAGTCCGTGTGTTGTTTGCTAGCTTAAGACAGAAGCTCAAACTAGAAACTGGAAACCTGTTGTAGAGGACATTTGCTATTTTTGGTTTTCCAAATCTGTTCGCTCTCCCCTTTTCATCGGTAACAGCAGGCTGACTTTGACTTCACTTGGGCATTGCCCCCTCCCCTTTCGTAGAAGGATAGACAAGTTTGGTTACAGAAAGATTCCCTTGATCCTAGCTGATATTTTTACTTGTGAGGATGTGACCCAGTTGACACAAATGAGATCTGAAGAGGCGTTCACCAGGGGTCTCACGGAGGGAAGTTTCCATACACTTTAGACAAAACTGCAAGAGGAGGCTGCCATTCTTCCTCAGGATGGTGTGTGAATTCTCGAACTAGCATGGTCATTTCCCTTACCGTAATGGATTTACAGCCCAAGGACAGACCAAATGCACAAAGAAGGGCAAAATAGCCAAACACATTAAAAGGAAGCACAGGGAAAGAGAGGCCTCATGGCAGCGGGGATCTTGGCATGGGGATTATACCAGAAGCCATAAGTGTGCTTAGCCATTAAATCCCATTATACATTTAAGTCAGTTTGGATTAAGTTTTGTGTCACTTGCAACATAAACACCTTGATAAGAGCTAGCTATACTTTTTGTTGTTGTATCGGCAAAAATGACCCCTCAGTGTGGTTGACTGGTCAAACCTAACCGCAGGTTCACAGGATCACGTAATCGGTAAGTACATCTCAGAGGCATCCGTGCACGTAGCAAAGTGGAGAGTATTAGTATTAGGACAGGGACTAATTCTCCATAAAATGCAAAACCTAGTTAGAGGGAAGGGGAATAAGCCACTGGGATGAACTAAAGGAAGATGGGCCAGGCGATGCAACATAGTCCCAAGGATGTGGTACAGAACAAAAGTTACAGTTTGGGGGAGTTTAGAGGTAGGGAAGGTCCCTCCGATATGGGTTATTAGGAAATCTTTGGAGAAAAAGTGAGATTTGAGCCAGCTCTTAAAATAGAAACTATTTGGGCGCCTGGGTGGCTCAGTGGGTTAAGCCGCTGCCTTCGGCTCAGGTCATGATCTCAGGGTCCTGGGATCGGGTCCCGCATCGGGCTCTCTACTCTGCAGGGAGCCTGCTTCCCTCTCTCTCTCTGCCTGCCTCTCTGTCTACTTGTGATCTCTCTCTGTCAAATAAATTAATAAAATCTTAAAAAAAAAACTTAAAATAGAAACTATTTGGTACTATAGTACAGATCACTATCCATCTGGAGTCTATCTACTATTTTGGAAAACCAGGTCGGAACCTCTGAGATGCCTCGGTTTAACAGTCTCAAACAAGGGAGAACATACTCTCCATTCTAAATGTTTCTGCATGGAGGCCTTTATCTAGAGCCATGTTCTCAGCTTGGGGTTCCTGGCTAGCAGCGCCATCACCCCTTGTGATTTGGGTGGTGTGAGATGCTGAAGCCACGGAAAAAGCCTAACTCTATCCCTTTCCCTTTCCTCTCACTGTGTCTGCCTAGGTGGAGAACTCAGACACTCCCCACCATGCAGTCAGGGTCTGACAGTGGCCCCGGTCTGCCTCTGGCTGGTGAAGACGTCTGTCTCACTCAGAGCTGAAATACCGCAAGGCCCACACGCCACACAGCCAATGCAATGTGTCACACTCCAAGCCGGCTTTTACCATGCACAACGCTAGTATTTTGATCTCCAGATGTCTGTCTCATATCTGTTTCTTAATTGGTTCCAAACTCAGGCGGGGAAGAAAAGCAGCATTTGTTGGCCTTCTAAAACGTCACCAGTCTGTACGCCTATCTTTTCCTTTTATTGTTCTTCTGGGAATATACTAATGTAAAGTAGACAGGGCAGGAAATCAGGCAGCCCCATCTCCACCCAGGGGGTTTCTTAATTGTTCTTAGTAACATTGGTACCAGATGCCAGACAGAAGCCACAGCCATGTACTTCCTCCTCAGTTGCCCTAGAATCAGAGTTATAAATTAGTTGGGTCGTTGCCCTTTAAAAGAAGAGGAAAGTATGAAATGATCATAGTCAAGGTCATTGTTGTGCATCCGGTGAAATCTGTACACCAGCTGTGAAGATTCTTCTTTAGCAAACCGGCATAGAGCCTAACATAGCTCTGTAGACAGAGACTGGCCGACTTTCTAGATCTTCAGATTAAACTTTTCCCCTAAGCAACTCTTTCCTCTTTGCCACTGTTAACTTGTTGGGCCAAAAATCGCTAACTGTATTATGAACAAAAAGAGAACAATCATGGTCACAATGTTTAGATATGCAATAGGTGAGGACGGAGAGCCAACCAAATTGTTGACTCTGGAATTTGGAGGAAAGTCCCCCAAAGGAGCCCAGTGCCATACTCACACCTATTACTGGCAGAAACATTTACTGTGAATGAGGCCCTATGGTGGTGACTCTTGTATCATTCACAGTGACTCCAGGAGTTGGAATTACCATTACCCATCTTCTACAGCTGAGGGCACAGAGGTTTACGGAAGTTCAGGTAATTTCCCCAAGGTAAAGCTAATAGAAGTGGTGGGGCCAGGATTTAAATCATGCTCAGATATGGAAAGCACAGACTCTCAGCCCGTGTCCTAGATACCAGTCTCTTCTCTCTGCCCCTCTGACCACCTGTCTACCAACATTCTTATAACTTCACTTCGGAATCCAGGCATACTGAAGATGCCCAACTCTGTGTATTTTCACGAGGTATCCACCTTAAACCCTGTAACAACTGTGTCACATGAGTCATAGTATCATCTCAATTATGCACATAAGCACATTGAGACTTAGGGAATGAGAGTCATACACTTGAGGTCGAACTATGCTGCTAATACAGCATCAGAGTTGATGTGTGAATGCCAGTCTTAACCTGAATCCAGATTTGATAAATTCTGTTAAATAACAGTCTTCGGTGACAGGATTCTTTACCCATAGCAACTCAGCCCAGCCAATCCCGTGGGGGGTGGCTGGCAGGGTCCATGTGAGGATACAGTCTCGTGTAGCTTTGTCCAGGGCACTGATGCTCTTTGGACGTCCAGTCTACCTGCATTACCAGTAGGAATATTCATTTGTTTTCTCCAGATCCTAGTGAACTCTTCTGGTTCCCATTTCAGACAGAATAGGGATACTTAGCACGGCGGTAGCATTTCTGCGCATGGCACATAGCCCTTTCGAATTTTGAATGGAAAGACCGACATCATTGTCAAATCTCCCCATTCTGAAGATAAGCGAAGGCTGAGAGGATGGACTCTCAACAGAGCGCCTTGGGCATTTAGCACCTGTCCGCAGGGATCTTCAAGACACATCTCCAGCTCTTGGTGCTCAGGCACACTCAGTGTTAACACCCAGTAACTGGCTCTGTGGGCGTAGAAATTTCACTGTTACATTGAAAAGTAATGCAGAGATTGAGTTAGAAAGCCAAAGCTGGCCTTGCCAGCCATAAAATGGATCCTGCTTACTTTGGCTACTTAAAGGGTAAAAAATGCCATTTGGAGCAACAGTTATTTTTGGCCAGGCTTTGCATGGAGGTATTCAACATAATTGTGCTAAGTAGTGTGAAACGGAAACCTACTTCGAGGCTAATATCGAATATTATCGGGGAAACGAGGGGGAAGGCAGGAATATAATTTTCCATGATTTTTTTGTTGTTCATCTAAAAATAAAAGTCTCATTAAAGAGAGTTTTAAATGAGTTTTATTTCTCCATTTTTCTCACAATTAATTTTTGGGCAGCCCAGTTGCGACTTATGATTTCTGATGCTTTTCCACCGAGCAGGGTGGCCGGAACTGTGGAGAACGGCAGGGGGCAGTGCTGAGCTGAAAGTGATGCTGGAAGCTTGCTTCTGGCTATAAAATTGTGCTTGTTATTAAATGAAATCTTAAGGCTAACTCAGCCACAGAGGAAATTAAACTGCTAATTATGTGTGTATAAACCACTAAAAATGGGACCATTTGTTGCTCAAGATTTTAGAAACACCCACCTCTTCTTGGTTTTAAAATAAGTAATTCTGCCTGGTAATAGTACTTCTTAATGATTTTATAGAATCAAAAAATCTTTTGGAGTTATCTGTTTGGATATCCCTGGCCCCTTCTAAGTAAATAAATAAAAGATTGGTGGTGTCCATTTAGTTTTTTGGATTTGGGGATTTTTTTTTTTTTTCCAAATCATCCACATCAGTGTCTTTATAAAATCTGAGTCACCCCTGTTTGAGCCATGTAGAGCTGAGTCCTAGCGGACTGAGACAAGATGACTACATTATTTTTACAGCACTTTCTTAAAAATAGCTTTCCGTGGAGGGAGAAAGTTCAGAGATTTAGTTTTGGTAGAAAGATTTTTCTGATCTAGGAGGGAAAGGGAGAAATGCCTACATGTGCGTATGCGTTGAAAAAGATGATGTCACTGTGGATTGACCCTCACAAGGAAATAAAAAGCAGAGAGCTCAAAGTAAGTGAGGAGTCTGTACCTGGCCAAAATTATTTTGTGTTTTTCACACTGTGCCTTGAAGCCTAGTAGCTCTGGGTAGATGATCAGGTCAGTGGAGGGAAAGACTTTTAATGCCAGGTTTTGCCAAAAATATGAATACAAACTGACAGTGAATGTCTGTGTTACAGTGAATAATTTTAATAATTTGCGTGGCCCAGGCCCTTCAGTTTGAGAATAGATTTTCATTTCCATCTCCCTGAGGCTCTTACCCTGTGTTCCTTGGGCCCACAGCATCACCTGGGGACTTGTTAGAAGTGCAGACTCTCCACCTGCTAATTCTGAACCTTCATTTTAACAAGTGTGCAGAAGATGGGATTGCACGCTCAAGTTTGAGAACCACAGTTTAAGGTCTTATCTCTAGTAATTCGCTTTCTCGGAAAAGGGCGTCCCTCCTGCTTTAGGAGAGAGACGGTTCATAAAGCCTAGAAACAGCAGACTCTCACTTAGAATCAGTTAAGAGGCGTTTTCGTGCTTCTAGTTGTTTCCCTCTTTGCGACGAATAGAGCCTTTTGAAATATCTAACGATGCTTCTTCTCAACTGATTGTAAATGGACCTATCACGTCCCTGGTCACAACGTGGGGGCCCTGAGGGACTGAATATGCACGAGGAGGCTACAGCTACCGCGTATTTCGTTTTAGTCCTTATGGTCCTGCCAAAGACGGTGAAACGTAGGTTCACCACCCCTTCCATTGACGTGGCTCTCCAGTTCGTTCTGTGCTTTTTATGGATATCCTGAAAGGGTGCTAATAATCTGTTTTACTCATCCACCGAGAGCTACAAACTAGAAGGTTCTTCCCCCTTCCTCAAGCAAGGAGGGCGGCAGGGCTAGGTCAGCCAATCAGAGTAATGAGGCTCTCCTGCTTGGCAAAGTGAGATTAATCTAAATCAAATAGTTTCCACCTTGGTAATTTTAACTAATTCCCTCAGGAAAGTACAAGAAATCCGTGAAACCCCGACAGACAGTGGAGCAAGCCTCCTGGTATGGCGAGGCAGGTAATACCTTTTAAGCTTGTTAATATCTTCTCCTGCTGGGTTCTACAACTGACTCAAGGAATAGCAGCGACTCCTCAACCTGCCTTACAAGGAAGTGCAGCTTTCGGGAGGAAGAGCCAAAGTCCCTGGCTGCTCAGCCGCGGCTGGCTTTATTCTGTGGCAATAGCTCCAACTGCCTTGATTAAACTGCTCCCCGCATTGTCTTTCTGCCTCTGTCCCAGCAATCATCGGAGGATGTAAACTGCCAAGAGACAAGGGCTATATCGGGATGTACTCAGGCTGCAGATTAGAGAGGCTTCCTCCCGTCCTCCCACAAGACGCCTATGCTTTCCTGTGTTAAATCGGCAGGGACCACCCCACGGGTGAACCTGGGAGAGGGCAGCTCAGGTGTGCCTTGGCTCCTGGGGGTGCGGGGAGCCTCCCTCTTCTGCAGCACTAACCTTCTCAACACCTGAGTCCGGCTGGGACAGGACCAGGACAGGCTCCCTGAAAACACTGCGGGGCTTCTCTGTGACCTCTCTTTCCCACCCTCAACAAAAGGAAAGGTCGTAGTCAAGCAGGTCCAGGTCTTCTGTTTTTTCAGACAGAAGCTGCAGTGGAAAGGCTGGTCCTGACTTTGTGGGCACCAACCTACCACTCTTCCCTGAAGTTCTCCCCAAACATTTTAGCGGAAATAAATTGCCAAATGATAAAGATAAAAGTGCCTCTGCACCCAAAACAGGTGTTTATCCATGAGCCATTGGAAACTTTTTGTTGGAGGCTTCTTTTTCTTACCTCTTTTTTATATCAGCTTTATTCCAGTGTGATTGAGTAAAATCCATCCGTTTGAGTGTACAATTCGATGAGTTTTGACAAATGAAACCACAGTCAAGATAAAGAATGTTTTCATTACCCCCTAATGTTTTTTGAACCCCTTTGTAGTCAAACCTACTCCCCTCCCCCAGTCCTTGGAAATTATTGATCTGTTCTGTCCCTACAGCATTACCTTTAGTTCTGAAAGATATATTTAATTTTTGCCAAAATGCTCTTTCCTCACAGTAATTAACAAATAAGTACAATTTGCACAATAAGATGTAGTTAAAGGAACAGCTCTGGAGTCGTATTAATGCAGATAAACCCAGTCTTGGCTCTGCCTCTTTGCTCACGCTGACATGGGCTGTATTCCTTAATTTAGTTAAGCCTCAGTTTTCGTATCTATTAAATGGACTAACATCAATCGGCCGCAGGTACAGAATACCACATTGCTTGCTGAGACTGTTTAAATCACCGTGAGGTGCTACCCTACCCTCACATTGTCACTTTCTATTTAATTTTTTTGCCCAAATTAGAGAGTAGGCATCCTAAGTCACACGTGTTTTATTCTCCACAGTGCTTGTCAGAGTACGTGCCTTAATCTGTTCAGGCTGCTACAACAAAACGCCAGAGACTGAGGGGCTTATAAACAACAAAAGTTTGTTTCTCACAGTCTTGGAGGCTGGAAGTCCAAGAGCAAGGAGCTGGTACCTTCTCTGTGTGGTGAGGGCCCATTTCCCGGGTCATAGACTGTCATCTTGCTGTATCCTCAGAAGGGGTGAGGAGGGATTTTCTCTGGAACCTCTTTCATAAGGAAACTCAGTACTATTCATGAAGACTTTGAATAATCAGCTCTCAGATGCTCCGCCTCCAAGTTTCATCACAGTGGGGAGTAAAGCTTCAACGTATGAATTTGGGGAAGACACAAATATTCAGTCCATAGCAGTTGCTGGGGAGGAAGAATTTCCTCTGCCCTTCAAGGTCCTTCTAGCTGGGCTATGAATCAAAATGACATGAGATAGATTAACAAGAGAAAATCAAATTTAATAGCCTGCTTATGGGGAATCCACACAGACATGGAAATTACAAAGACAGTGAGGCAACATGATGATTTTATGAGCTAAGGAGAGGGATAAGTATCTGAGGATACAAAAAGGAGAAGACCTTTAGCAGGAAGGTGAGAGAGGTTTGGAAAACAAAGGTTGCCCTATTATGCAGATAAGTTTTTCAGGTAAAGCAGAATATCTGTTAATAGCTCTCTCCTGGTACAGGCAGGCAGTTGAGGGGAACTTAAAGAGCTTTTCCTGAATCTGCTGGGGTTTGATTGCTTTTAACTCAAACTAATATTCATGCCAAAGTGGCCTGGGGCAGCCTGCCTTTGACCCCCCTATATAGTACATAATATCTTTGTGAAGCACACACATTGAATAAAAGAATATTACACATTGCATGGAAAAATAAACACATTCGTATTTATTGTATTATTGCTGCATATATAGGTATTCATAAATGATTTAGTTATTGATTATATGCTTTTAAAATTTACATGGACAGTATAGTTTCAGTATCCTTTTGCAACTGTGTTTCCCTATTTAGTAGTTTTTTGGTTTTGGTTTCTTTTTTTAGATTTATCCATTGTGTAACTACTAAATTATATTTCATGAACAAATCAGTCTATTTATCCATTCTGGTGTCCAGGAACAGGTAGGGTGTTTCCATGCTTTTGCTGTGTGAAGGTACAAGCATTTCCTTGAATAGGAATGATATTCACCAAGCTGGGGAGTGATTTCCTTTGGAAGGGAAGAGAGTGGAGGAAAGGAAGCAGGTTAGGGGTTTTAGCTGTAGCTATAATATATTGTTTCTTAAGAAAAAGAGAAAAAAAAAGAAAAGAAATAGCACACTGGAGCCATAGAGCTAGCAAACTGTTAGCATCTGTCTATTCTGAGTAATGAATTAATGAGTGTTTATTATATTTGGTATTGTCCATATTTTAAATTATTTTTTAATTAAAAAGAAAAATAAATATAAAAAATAAATACATAAAAAAATCGATGAACGCAGCTTTATCCTGCAGTGTATGTGAATTGTTGCCAGAGATGCTGTATTTGTCCTCTTGAATCTTTCATAAATAATGAACTTTTTTTCACGACCCATGAAAGATACTTGTAACATATCCTGGTTATCTTGGGTATAAAAAATCTAGAGTGAGGTTTTTCGCAGGTAAGTGTACTCCTACATCAATGACAAGTGGACTCTGTAATATTTTCCTGTAAGAATCCAGCTGTTTTTTTGTTTTTGTTTTTGTTTTTCCCTGCTGTTCTTGTTTTCACTGTTGTGGTTGGAAGTTGTGAGTTTCGAACGCTAAGAAACATGTACCAGAGCCCCTTTAAAATAACTAGATGTTGTTTGTATGTTAAAGAGAAAAGTGTTATGAGGCATCTAGCAATTCATTTCATCAAACTCTGCTGTAGGACTTGGCTAATACAGGGCTCCAAGGGAATAAGCATGCTTTTGCCTTTATTTTACTCATATTTTACAAAATAAAGGGAACTTGGCTTTGGACAGGAAATAGCTAAGCTTTGGAAATAGTTGCAAAGCTTATCCCATTCTTTAACTTTAATGACTTTCCCTGGTGTTTAATCCCATCTTTCCTTTCTTCAGGGACTACACTTATTAGTATGCTCTTAGGATAGCTAAGAAAACAAACAAGGCTATGAAAACACAGCTTATACCAAAGTTCCCCTTGTTGAGGTGGCAAGTGAGCATGTTTCCCTGCCCCCTTGTGGCTTGATTACAGAATTCCTGCTGTGGTTACCCCCATGGCTCATTACCTTGTCTCTGAAATTCTGGTGAACGATAGGTTTAAGATTCAGCTCTGCCACTAGCTGCAGAATAGGTAGACATTTTATTAGCAGCCAGGCTTTATCTTAACGAGAGTATTTGTTTCTTCAGGAACCGTGGGCTCCAAAGTGCTCCTCCTCACAGATGACCTGAAAAGGCCTGCACTTGAAGCCCAGAAGCAAGTCTGCAAACTAGGTCATGAGCTTGAGAAAAGCCATGACTTGGGAAGGCAACTGTTCCATTTGAGTTTGTGACATGATCTCCAAGATAAGCCCTGCTTGTTGGCACCAACTGATAATTGTTTTGGGACAATTAAAGAGGCTGCATATTACCAGAGAATGATGGTTGGAGGAATTTTGAGTAGAGTGGGATGTGTAATACCATGTAGAGGGAGGTACGACTTACCACTGTTAAGGTGTAAGGTGCAAAGTTTAATGTTAGCAAAGACCGAAGAGGGATTTCATGGCTAGACTATCATGGGAGACCTTTATGTAAGATGGGGCCCAGATGCCAGTAAGTCAGGGCAGTAAATAGTTCTTCTCAACCTATGACAGTCCTGAAGTCAATCACCTGTCATCACTTAATTTAGTCCCTCAACATATGCCTTTCTAAAACGTCTGTCAAGGATGGGCTGTAAATGCAATCACTCTCTTAGGATTGAAAAAGAATAATAAATTTTGGGTCTTTTTTTTAAGATTTTATTTTATTTATTTGACAGACAGAGATCACAAGTAGGCAGAGGCAGGCAGAGAGAGAGAGGAAGGGAAGCAGTCTCCCTGCTGAGCAGAGAGCCTGATGCAAGGCTTGATCCCAGGACCCTGGAATCATGACCAGAGCCGAAGGCAGAAACTTTAACCCACTGAGCCACCCAGGCGCCCCATTGGGTCATTTTCATTATACAGACAGAACAACTGAGTCACCAATGAATTAAAATTGTCACAGATCTCATAGTAAATCAGTTGCAGAGCAGGAAACAGAATTGAGAGTGTCTTGTGCCTTAGATTAAGAATTCTTGTCTCCAGAGCAGACCTTCTCTCTGTAGCAGTAATGAACTGCTTCACTGCTTCCTAATGCACCATGTGCCTTCGCCAACTTGTCCCTCTAGGATGCTGGAGGCACCGGGTCACCGTGTCACAATGCAGCGTCAAAATGTCACAATAATATCAGCTGGGTGATGACAACAGGAATGCAAGCCAAGGGCTACAGAAACATAACACTTTGCCATGCAGCATGTAGATGGCATTACTTTCTGTACTGATATTCAAAAAGGTGTTTGGAAATAACATAGAAGCTAAAAAATAAAAATATGTGTTTGTGCCCCCAGTAAAATGGTGAATCATCATCTACCTGCTGACCTCAGTTTTTCATCAGGCATTCATATTTGATTTACAGTTTGAAAACTGTAAAATAAGGAAAAGGCCACATTTATGTTAATATCGTGATTTTGTGCAGATAACTGCACCATAATCATGACTTTTGCCTTCTACTTTGTGAGAGTACAAATGAGCAGATGTATACATTGTATTATAATATGTGATATATGTGCAAGATAAGTACCATTCCTTTGTATCAAAAATAAAGCTAAGAAGACCTAAGAAAACTGTGAGTATACACACACAAATTATATACAGAATGATATGTATGTATGTATTTCATGATTATAGTCCAGAAGGAAGTAGAACACTAAGCTATAAAGTAAGAAAAACTATCCTTTTGGGGATGTAGCATTTCAGTTCTCTAAACTGAAATGGGTTTTCCTAATGAAATTGATGATAGGATATATAAATAGATTAATGGATATAGATCTGTAGATCATACATATTTCTTCACCACTTGGTTTTCCTCATTCCTTCTGTCTTACCATCTTGCTACTTCTCCATCTAATGGTGCCCTCACTCTGTACCCTGCCTACACACACCAGCCGCATTCTGCCACATGGCTCCATTGGGTCTAGATGACTTTGGCTCATTATAGATAGGGGATAGCCAATTATGGCCCTGATTTAATGTTTCTGGAAATATGTTCCTGTGGCCCACCTGAATACATAGAATCGCCTAGGATGCTAACTAAAAATGATCATTGATACACCATACCCCAGACCTACTGAAACAGATCTGTTTTTAACAAGCCTCCCACTCTCCATTTTTATGCATATTCAAATTTGAGAACCCCTTCCCTAGAGAAGTGATCCTCCTTAGGGATATGCACAAACCTGGGAAGTTTCTTAAAAATTCAGGCACAGCCACTGAATTTTTCTGTGATTCACACTAAATCAGTATGAACTGATGACTCATACGTTAGATATGGTGGTGATGGTGATGGAGAGTTGAGTTCAAAGTATCCCGCCACATCCACTTTGGAAATAACATAATACCCAAGGAGTCTTTCTGCCCCCAAGGACTGAGAATCACTGCCCTGGAAGTCACTGTTAGTGATGGGGGATTTCTTTTCCCAGGAATGCGTTGAAATATGAATATGTTGAGAACAGTTGTTACCCTTTGGATTTTGTGATGTTCCTGAAAACAAGCGGTTAGAATTTTAAAATGGCGTTACACACTTATTTTTATATTATAAAAAGATCTAACTGTGTATAATATAGAAACTAAATCCTTTTCTTAAATAATGGAAATGATTAATAGACATCATAAGCTTTTTTTCTTACATTCTGGTTATATTCAACATAATAATTTTGAGGGTCAAATAAGCATGCAAAATGCTGGTTTTTTAAATTGCTACTTTTGGTGACCATGAAAATGTACCACTCAGATCAGAGAATGTAATTGACTAAATGGGCCTATCTGCTACCCCCCCAGATCAACCATGCACCAAAGCCATACTTCTCACAGGCTTCTCCCAGCCAGTGCCTGATCACAGAGTAGATAATAAGGTGGACCCATTCCAATGACATGCTGAACTCCTGATATAGTGACTTTGGTTTGAGGTCTTCCCACTGACCCAGCCAAGTCTTTTTTAGAGCAGCAGAGGAGTCCATAATTCTTCAGATACAGTCTTCTTTCCTTCCGTCTCTCTTTCTGCAGGTGTCAGACCTATATCATGGTCTGACTGAAGGCTCTCTGTGCTTCCTCTTGTTCCCTTTCCCCATCTTCCCTTATTCTCTTCCTTATTAAATCTCTTACTCATCTCTTCTCATCCTGACATGGGCTTCTTGGCAAACCAGAACTAGTACACTATGCTTCATTGAAAGTACTACTCATTTTGTGTTCTGTTCAGTCCCAACACACACACACACACACACACACACACACACGTAGATTATTCATGCTTTCCTCAAACTTCAAACTATCTTTTTCCTGGCCATCAGAACGAATCTATTCTCAGTGTCATTCTTAGGATTTCTTGCTCTCTGGTGAATGACGTAAAATGGTATTTGTTTTTTGTTTGTTTGTTTTTGTTTTTGTTTTGTTTTATTTTAAAGAATTTTTTAAAAAATTTTATTTATTTATTTGACAGACAGATATCACAAGTAGGCAGAGAGGCAGGCGGGGGGGGGGGGGGGGAGCAGGCTCCCTGCCACACAGAGAGCCCGATGCGGGGCTCGATCCCAGGACACTGGGATCATGACCTGAGCAGAAGGCAGAGGCTTTAACCCACTGAGTCACCCAGGTGCCCCGTTTTGTTTTATTTTAGATAAAATGTCCTTGAAGCGCCTGGGTGGCTCAGTTGGTTAGGTGTCTGCCTTCAGCTCAAGTCATGATCCCAGGCTCCTGGGATCAAGCCCCACATTGGGTTCTCTGCCCAGCAGGGAGCCTGCTTCTCCCTCTCCCTCTGCCTGCTGCTCTGCCTACTTGTGCTCTTTCTCTATAAAAACAAATACAATCTTTAAAAAAAAAAAATAGACAAAATATCCTCTTTTGGCATTTTATTATTCATTGTAGCTTCCTGTTAATATAATGCTTCAGTAAAGATTTCAAAGGACTCCTAAAGACCTCCAAGGAGAATTTCTAATGTGGGAATTGCAGTACCTGATCAGGGAGATATTTGGGGGTCAGAGCCCCACAGCCAACACTCTGTAAGTAACTGTCTACTGCATTTATTTCATGTAATGGTAGAATATTCACTCATCTCTTCATCTCTTTCCACTTGTGTCTCCAAAGCAACAATGAAAGCTTGGAAGATTTTCCTTCCTCTCCAGATTACCTCGATAATGCCTCTTCCTGCCATATAAAAACAGCAACTTGAAGGGTAGTGTCTGTTTAACCTCTGTTGGAACTATGATGTGGGAGACATTGGGGTCTACTCAGTGATGTTGTTTAATGGAAATAGTTACATTCAACGTGACAGGGTTAGAAAAAATGGAGAGGTAGGGAAGAATCCCATCTCTGTAAAGTCATTGTCCACCATGCATACTGTAGTGACATTGCAATTAGACTTGTTGTATCTCAGCCAATATGCAACATAAGCTAAACTCTAAGCTAGTAACCATTGCAGAAGATCCTGAATGTTGTATCCTATAATCCTTAAGATCTTTGACAGACAAAATTTTTTAATACTTTCCAATTTTTATCAGAGTACTCAAGATGTTTCAGGAAGAATTAATATTTAAATGAATATTAAATGGATATTTAAAAACTGATATGTAGATATTTCAGATTAGGGCAAACATTCTTTATAATTGCCTCTTTATTTATTCTCAATTAATTTATTTACTTATCCTTTTACTTGCTAAATTTGGAATGAAACTTCATCACTTCCTTTGGATGATTGGTAACTATAGCAATTGGAAGGAAAATAAAAAGTAAATACGAAAGTGGCTGTATCTGCTAAGCGAGTCATTTTAAGAACTAGAGTTGCAAATCAATTATTGGAGCTAGTGGTGGGCTTTATCACTGGTGGGATTACACACTCTTTCCTACAGTGTTTTACTCCCCCATTTTATCCTCTTCTTCACACATGAATTCTTAAATCAGAAAGAATGCCTTTGGGACAGCAATGAAGAAGAAAATAAATGTAATAGTGTCTCAGTGTTAAAGAAAATCTGGCTTGTTAGTTTTTCAAATCCTATTATATCAGAATCCAAGCTACCTTTCTGATATTATATTTCTGCTATCTTCTGCACGTACCTTAAATACCAGTCAAATAGGAAAACTCACTCTTCTTAGAGCACCAGGTGGGTGTACTGGCCTCTGAACCTTTGCTCATACTATCCCATCTTCCTAGAAATCTTAATGATTTCTAGGCCCCCAGTCTCTGGGAATCAGCGGTCTACTCTCTGTTTTTATGAGTTCAACTTTTGTAGGTTTCAAATATAAGTGAGATCACTCAGTACTTGGCCTTCTCTGACTGGTTTATTTCACTTAGCATAATGATGACTATAGTTAATAATATTGTATACTTGAAAATTGCTAACAGAGTAGATTTTTAAATGCCCTCATATTCAAAAAAAAAAAAAACAAAAAACAAACAAAAAGCGCAGCCCATCTCTTAAGGACTGATTTATACCTTATCTTTATGTGATGATCCCCTTGACTACCTAAGCAGGAAGTGACCCTTATATCTCTAACACAAACACAATATAGGATAGTTCACAAGCTGAACTCTGGATCGAAATCTAAGCTGTACTGCTGGATCATTTAAGCAAATCATCTAACCTTTCTGAGCCTGGATGTCCTTGTCTGCTAAATGGGGAAAACAATAGTTTCAACACAGGTTTGTTTAGAAATTAAATGAGTTATTATTATGCTTATGACTTTGGTATCATTTTATCTTACATAGCCTTACAGTGTAATTGTTTATAAGGCTTAGTGTGTCCTCGCTGTAGGCTAAAACATACCAATAGGTGTTAAATATGAATCCTATGTGAACATAAGAATTATCTTTCTTATGGTTGGGAATTAAAAGTTTCCAAACTTGTGATTGTTTTTAACATGTACACCTGATTTCATCCCAGAAGAACACTTCTTTAATTTGATCATAAAAATTAATGGTAAATGGGTTATGAGACAGAATTTTGCTTAGCTTATTTGTAGATACACTCTCCTTCTGTTAGGTTACTGTCTATAGAGTAGGAAGCTACCACTGTATTCTGGAGGTCTATGTTTTCTCTCTACCCTCATTGCTCTCAGCAGAGGAAGGGGTAAACAGGCCAGCCTTAGAACCCCCATACGCCCTCAAGCAATTATTAAATCACCAACAGGATGGGAGCTCAAGGTAGGGAAAGTGAGAGGAAAAACATGTTATATTTTAGCTCTTATTTGAAATATTGACTATTTAAAAAATACAGATTAAACTCTATCCATATTGAGTCAAATCATTAATTTATCATATGTAGTAAAGCCTCCTTAGAACATCCTTGGATTGTCTAAATATATATTCTCAGGAAAATATGTCGTGTGTTTGGTACTGGGGTAATAACAGGGAATATTTGTTTTCATGCCATTCTTGTTTTTTGTTTATTTATTTATTAACAGAGAGCACATGTGTGCCAGCAGGGGGAAGGGCAGAGAGCAAGGGGGAGACAGTGAATCCTAAGTAGGCTCCACCCTCAGTCTGAGCCTTATGTGGGGCTCGATCTCACAACTCTGAGATCACCACCTGAGCAGAAATCAAGAATCAGATGCTTAACTGACTGAGTCCCCCAGGCTCCCCTTCATACCATTTTTTATAACCATTCTTATGATGTACAGATCGTGATGGCTAAACTACTAGGGAGTCTGTTTTACTTGTTATGGATCATTTCCATGCGCCTTAGAATGACTTAAATTAGTGCTCCTATATTTATTTAGTGGTACTGCAGTATAAAGCTCACAAGATGTAAATCCTTATTATAAACATTGCCTGTGCTCACATATAAAAGAGAGAAGAATGTTGGCAAGGATGCAGAGAAAGGGAACCCTCTTACACTGTTGGTGGGAATGCAAGCTGGTGCAGCCACTCTGGAGAACAGTATGGAGGTTCCTCAAGAAGTTAAAAATAGAGCTACCCTACAATCCAGCAATTGCACTACTGGGTATTTATCCCAAAGATACATATGTAGTGAAACTTGCAACCTGGTATTCATAGCAGCAATGTCCACAATAACTAAACTGTGGAAGGAGCCAAGATGTCCTTAGACAGATGAATGGACAAAGAAGATCTGGGGTGTGTGTGTGTGTGTGTGTGTGTGTGTGTGTGTGTACACATACACAGTGGAATATTAACTGTCAGAAGGGTTGAATTCTTACCATTTATATGGATGTGGAAGGAACTGTAGTGGTATTATGCTAAGTGAGATAAGTCAGCTGGAGAAAGATAATTATCATATAGTTTCATTCCTATGTGGAATATAAGAAACAGTGCAGAAGACCATAAGGGAAGGGAGGAAAAACTGAATGGGGAGAAACCAGAGAGGGAAACAAACCATGAGAGACTCTTACTTATGGGAAAGAAGCTGAGGGTTGCCAGAGGGGAGGTATGTGGAGATGGGATAACCAGATGACAGGCATTAAGGAGGGCACGTGATGTGATGAGCATTGGGTATTATATGCAACCGATGAATTGTTGAACTACATCTGAAACTAACGATGTACTATGTGTTGCCCAATTGATTTAAATTTAGAGAGAGAGAGAAGGGAAATCAGGTGACCTATATCCCAACTCCTAACGTTTTAAACCACCAAGTGTAGGGGTGTAACAGTCGCTTTAGAAACTGTGTGCTCCCTTAGGGCTGGGGCCATGTATCTTTCACCTCTGAATGCATAGAGCTATGTGTGGTAGGTATGAAATAAGTAGTCAACAAATAATTCACAAAGGGAACTTCCTAAATGAATCCATTTTCTTGCCTTAAGGAATTAATGTGTGCTAATTATCCCCATGTAATGCATGATCTCATTAGGATATTGGGTGGACGAGCCTGTAAGTTCTATGGCCATGTGAAGAATGCATTTCCCAACACATGCAACAAAGTTACTGCAACGCTTCCCAGTGGGTATAACTGCTAGGCTTTCACTACATGCATCAGACACTACACTAAAGACTCTACTTGGATCGTCTTGTTGATTCCAAACATCTACCCTACTGAGGACTATTATTAACTTCTGTTTATGAATGAGGAAGTTGAGGTACAGTTGAAGAACACTATAGCTGTTGTTTGGTATTTATCCAAAGTCATAGCTAGTAAGTGACCTTGATTTCAAAATAGGGAAGTCTGAATTTACAGCCTGAAGCCTTAGTAGCCATTTTGCTCTTACTGCCTTTTAAAGAGACTCAGATAATGCACATTTTATACAAGAAAAGCAGATGGGAATCATACACTTCAAAGCCCACTCATTCATACTCTGTCCAGTTTTTCAACGAACTCTTGCTGGAGTTTCGAAGCTGAAAAGAGGGACAACTTCTGCCTTCAGTGTGTTCATAGCCATTCAGGAAGTGATACAACATGGTGACTACACTGTAGGCTTGAACATGGGACAGCGAGGCCACCTTCAACGTGTCCTCAGTTGACCCAGGTTTTTTTTTTGAGATTGTGTTATGGAGGAATTGAGGGATTATTTTAGAGAATGAGCAGGAGTACACCAGGGGTGAGGACCGGGAGTATGCGAGGCAGAAGAACAGCCTGTGGAGAGATGCAAAGGTGAGAGATGTCAAGGCTGATGTGTTCAGGCAAATTGGAAGTAGAACAGCAAAAACACAGAATATGGGCAGAAAGGGGTCAGACATTGACCAAAGGCATCACGTTCAAGCTCACACATGCTATTTGTGGAGCCCAGATTTTAACAACTGGGTCTCCTAAGGTCAAACCTGTTAGCCTAGCCTTACGGTATAAGCTGATGGCAGCTCAAGGTAAAGACACACTCGTGCATCCATCAGAATGTTAGCATCTGCCTCCCCTTGCCTTCGCTGTCCTTCCACAGACATATTTCACTTTCAGTTTCTTACATTAGTTCTGTAAGGAAATTTTAATTAATTGTTCCAGCAATTCCAGGTTGACCAACAAAAAGAAAAAAAAAATACAGGCTTCATGTTGATGGCAAGGATGATGGATGTTCCCTGCTTTTTGAAAAGTTTTGCCAGGCATGATTGATTTAATAATAGGCAGGTTTCGTTTTAATGCTAGTGACAACTGGGGGAAGAGTTGGCAAGGAGAATAAGAGAGTGGTACTCTATAGCAGGTATTTAACGAAGACAGCATGAAAATCAATATTAATCCTTTGCTGGCAGCTGAAAATTTCAAACAACTTAAACAGACGAATGGGCCGTAATGTCAGTCAGTAGTATCAGTCTATTCATTGGCTCAGGCTTGAACTAAAGGAGAACTGTTGTTGATTAAAAATCCATTCCAGGGATGCCACCACACATGTTAAACAGTTCTTATTCTCCCTGGAGGCCAGAAAATGTTCCTCGCCTTGCCTTTTCAGGTCTTCCTTTAATCCCATCAGTTTCCAAGTAGCTCTGTGCTCCTCTTGTGGGCAAAATTCTTATAGGCCTTTCTAGTTTCCGGGCCATCTGTCTTCCACTTACAGAGTAGGTGACCTCCCCACCCAGAGAGTGCATCTCCTACACACACCAGAGATAATCCCAAGCTGTGACAGCTGCAGAGAGAAGTCCTGTAAAACAAATCAAACCTCAGGCATGGCCCCATGGCTGCATTTCTTATCCTTATCTGTACAGGTGGGTAGAAGACAGGTCATGGGAAAGCAGAAAAATTAAGAAAGAAAGCACTGTGAACTTTCTATCTGTTGTACCAAGGAAACGTCTCCCAGGATGATTATTATAATTTAGTCTGTCTGTCTGGGTTGGCATAGAGTTTAGGTTAGGTTAGGCCTGAAGCTGGCCAGAGTGTTGGAATGCTTAGAAAACTGAGCCTTGACCCAGTCAGTCCCCCAGGAAACACTTGGGAATTTCCTGTGGTCTTACCTGTTACTTACACCAGGTTAGTAGAAAGACACATGCCTGAAGCATCCAAAACGATTGGGAAAGTGTAGAAGAGATTAAGACCACCCCAGTTTATGGTAAATAGGAGCTCCTTGAAGAACAAGTGTGAACCTTTCTGTTAGTCAAGAGTAGCTGAGGGCGCCGGGGTGGCTCAGTGGGTTAAAGCCTCTGCCTTCGGCTCAGGTCATGATCCCAGCGTCCTGGGATCAAGCCCTGCATTAGGCTCTCTCCTCAGCGGGGAGCCTGCTTCTCCCTCTCTCTCTGCCTACTTGTGATCTCTCTCTCCCAAATAAATAAATAAAATCTTAAAAAAAAAAAAAAAAAGAGTAGCTGTGCATCTCTGTGGGATCTTGACGGCATCTCTTTTCATTGAGGGTGCTGTTGTGTTCCTGATCGGTGTAACGTATTCATTTCTGTATGTCCTCACATCTTTGACTTACATTCATGGAACAAATGTGTTTTTTTCTCTTTTGTGTCTTCCCATCAATCAGAGCTTTGTAATCATTGTGACAATGCCCAAGAACTTCAGTTTATAAAATTGTCCTTTTCACATTAATGATTAGAAAAGATCTAGGAAAATATGGAAAGTTTTCCCAAGGTCTCTTTGATAAGAAAGTAAGAGAGGGGCCACCTGGGTGACTCAGTTGGCTAGGCAGCTAACTTTTGGTTTTGGCTCAGGTCATGATCTCAGGGTACTGAGATCCATCTCCATGGTGGACTCTGCACTCAGCAGGGAGTCTCCTTCAGGAGTCTCCCTCTACCTCTGCCCTTTTCTCTACTTGCTTGCTTTCTCTCTCTCAAATAAGTAAATACTATCTTAAAAAAGAAAGAATGTGAGGGAGGGAGGTATCCACAATGTAATCCCTTATCCCCTGCAGGGCTTTTTGTTAGAATGAAATGAGATCATTCAAATTTATACTAGGCTGTAATTCTAGGAGTTCGACCCTGATGTCCACTTCACATTCTAGAGAAAGTGGATTCTTGGTCTCTCTCTACATATATTCTTGTGAAGAGAGCAAACTGAAAATTTCAACTAGGAAGGCTTTTGGAATTAGAAGTCCCAAAACTGGATAGATATTTGATTTAATAACAAAGAATCTCTAAGATAGGCCCACCATTAACAGGTTTAGAAAAGGATGAGAAGTAAAAGGAATTTAACTCTTATTCAGTTCTTACTGTAACACAGTCACAAAGTTAGATGCCATTACATTATTACCTTGTTTAATACATGTTTGATAGCTTGGTGTTCTTATAACATGTTAGATGAGGTCACTGGGGACTTGGACAGTATCTGTGTGAGTGATATAACAAGAATGGATTCAGGGGTCCCAGATTCCAAAATTTGTACACTTTTCAATGTAACATATTCTACTTTAAAAAAAATTTTTCTAACACATGATAAAGACAAATAGACTAGGAGTCCTCCTTGATATTTCCCTTTCTTTCATACCTCACATTCAAAACTTTAGGCTATAGCTACACATTTATAAAGAGGGTTCAGTCACCTGCATGCTATCAGCATCCTTTCCTGGATTATGCACTCTCCTCCTAACTGGTCTTCCAGTGTCTAGCCATGTCTTCATATTGTCTAGCCTTGACATAGAAGCTTGAATGGATCTTTTTAAATGTCAGATCAAATCATCCCTCTGATCAAAGCTATCAGCGGCTCCCAACTTCACTCAAACTTAAAAGGCCATTATAGTTCGCCAAGAGTGGTGAAGAAGTGCAGAACTCCAGGTCTCCGTCCCTCCATGGAAGCAACTAATAAGCCGACCAAAAGTGTCAGACTTAACTTTTGCAGAACTCTGAAATCCAGTCATAGGCACAACAACCAAGGGAAATGAAGGAGAAAGAAGCTGCTGTGATACAGTAGGAGAGAGCAAGGGTGTTTTGAAAGTAGACTTTATTTTTGGGAGAAATTTTAGATTTTTAGCAAAATTAGGTAGAAAGTTTGAAAGTTTCCATAAACCCTCTGAGTCCACATAAACACAGCTTCCTCCACTATAAATATTCTGCCCTGGAATGGTACATTTTTTAAAATCAATGAACTTGCATTGACATATTATTATCATCCAAGGTCTACAATTTATGTTGGGGTTCACTCTTATAGTTGTATATTCTTATGAGTTTTGACAAACATCCACCATTATAGTAAAATATAGAAGAGTTTCCTTTCTCTGAAATGCTCTGTGCTCTGCCTACTCATCCTTCCCTTTGCTATATCCCCATGTGATCAATTTTCTTTCTACAGTTTCCATAGTTTTGCCTGTTCCAGAAAATCATGTGTTGGAATCATGCAGTATGTAGCCTTTTCAGATTGGCTACTCTCACTTAGTAATATGCATTTAAGTTTCTTCCATGTTTGCCATATGTGTATCTTCTTTGGTGAGGTGAGTAACCAAGAAGAAGTGGATAAATTCCTGGAAACATACAACCTACCAAGATTAAGTCATGAAGAAATAGAAAAATCTAAGAAGACCAATAACCAGTAAGGAGATTGACTCAGTAATCAAAAATCTGCCAGCAAAGAAAAGCCCAGGACCAGATGGTATCACTGCTGAATTCTACCAAACATTTAAGGAATAATTAAGAATTATCCTTTTTAAACTCTTCCAAAGAATAGAAGAGAAGGGAACACTTTCTTATTATATCGTGATGGCAATACCCTGATACATCAATTGATGCATAAAAAACATCTGACAAAAGTGAACACCATTTCATGATTTAAAAAATAAACAAATTGTAAGTAGAAAGGAACTTCCTCAGCACGATAAAGAGTAGTTGGGAAAAACCTCCAGCTAACATTACACTCAATAGTGAAGGACTTAAAGCTTCCCCTTAACATGAGAAAGAAGACAAGAAGGACTGTTTTTTCTATTTCCATTTAATATTGTACTGGAAGTTATATAAGGCATCCAAATTGGAAATAAATATTTCTATTTACAGATCATATATCTATCCTTAAGCATCCATGAAAAGCTATTTGATATAATAAATGAATCAGCAAAGTCGTAGAATATAAGATTAAAAGCAACAAGCAGTGATATTTCTACACACAAGCCATAAACAATTAAATTAAGAAAATAATTTCAGGTAAAATAATATCAAAAAGAATAAAATCCTTAAGAATAAATTTAACAAAGGAGGTATAAAACTTATACACTGAAACCATTAAAATATTGATGGAAGAAATGAAAGAAAATACAAATAAATGAAAAGTCATCCCATGTTCATGGATTGAAAAACTTACTATTGTTGAAATACTGTTACTCACAGCAATATACAGAATCAGTGCAATCCCTATCAAATGTTATGCAGAAACAGAAATGTCTGCCCTAAAATTCCTGTGGAATTGCAGAGGATTGCAAATATCTGAAACAATCTTAAAAATAGAGAAAGAATGCTGGAGGACTCACACTTCCCAATTTGAAAACTTACAAAACTACAGTAATTAAAACAAAGTTGTAAGGGGTGCATGGGTAGCTGTTAGTTGGTTAAGTCTCTGACTCTTGATTTCATCTTGGGTTGTGATCTCAGGGTCATGGGATCAAGCCCTGTGTCTAGCTTCGTGCTCAGTAGGGAGTTTGCTTGGGATTTTCCCTCTCCCTCTTCCTCTGCCCCTCTTCCCACTTGCACACACTTCTCTCTCTGGAATGAATGGATAGATCTTAAAAAAAAAAAAAAAAAAAAAGAGAGAGAGAAAGAAAGAAAGTTGTAGGGGCATAAGAATCGACATATAGATAAGTATAATAAAATTGAGAGTGCAAACACAAACTTCAGTCCAAAAATTAATTTTCTGTAAGAGTGCCAGGACTATTCAGTGGGGAAAGAATTTTCTCTTCAACAAAGAAAAAAAAAAAAAAAGGAGAAAAACCTGGTCTTCTACCTCACACCATCTAAAAAAATTAACACAAAATGGATCAAAGACTTAGCTAAATGTAAGAGCTAAAAATATACACCTCTTAGAATGAAACATGGGAGTAAATGCTCACAACCTTGAGTCTGGCAATGGATTCCACAAAAGTGGAAGCAACAACAACAACAACAACAACAACAAAGATAACTTGAACCTCATCAAATTAAAAACTTCTATGCGTCAAAGGATACTATCAAGAATGTGGAAAGATAAAATTATATAATTGGGTAAAATACTTGCAAATCATATATTTGATAAGGATGCAGTATCCAGATTATATAAAAACACTTAAATCTCAACAACAAAAAGGCAAACGACCCATTTAAAAAATGAGCAAAGACCTTGAATAAATATTTCTCCAAAAAAGTTATATATTCCCATGAAAAGATGCTCAATTTCATTAATCATTAGGGAAAAGAAAATTACAGCCACAGTCACATACCACTTATCCACTAGGATAGCCATAATAATCAATTTTTTAAAAGAGAAGCAGAAAATAACGTGTGCTGGTGAGGGTATGGAGAAATTGGAACCCTCATGTTGCTGGTGGGAATGTAAAATGGTGCAGCTTATGTAGAAAATGGCATGGCAGTTCCTCAAGGAGTTAAACGGGGTTATTGTATGACCCAGCAGTTCACTCCTAGCTGTATACCCAAAAGAACTGAAAATAGATATTCAAACAAATCCTTATACACACATGTTCCTAGAATCACACTATTTGCAATAGACCAAATGAGGAAGTAACCCATATTAGTGAGTGGTTAAACAAATGTGGTATAGCCATACGATGCAGTATTATTCAGCCATAAAAATGGCATATTCTATAACAGGGACGAACCTTAAAACATTGTGCTGTTAAATAAAAGAAGCCAGACACAAAAGGACATATGTTATGTAGTTCCATTTGTAGAAAATGTCCAAAATAGACAAATCCATAGAAATAGAAGGCAGATTGGTGGTTGCCGGGGGCTAGAATCGTGGGAGAATGAGGAGCCACTTCTTCATGAGTATGGAGTATCCTTTAGGGGTGAGGAGAATGTCTAGAGCTAGGTAGAGGTGATGATAGAAATTGTTATTTCATGTTCAGACCTTAGTCGACGCTTGGCAGGGAATTCAGGAATGTGAAAAGAATACCAGTGTGAGATTACAGCCCTAGAAAAAGAGGTACTTAACATGTGATCTAGAATTCTGCATGAAATTCATACCAGACACTAAATGGAGGTAAAAAGCCTCTAGCGACTTTAAGCAACATAGCAAGGGAGTGTAGTAACCTGTGGCTCAGTGAGATCAGTGTCAACGTGACTAACTCCACATCCCGTATCTGGAGGACTGTGGTTGTGGACACACTCCTCGTTGTTTGCAGGCTCAGTTCAGAAGCTGGGCAGGTCCCAGGATGCAGGTGGCAGACATCAGTGACTCAACCACCTGCTGCTAGCAGAGGCATGGGAACCTACCTAATTACAGGTCTGGAACTACAAAGTAAACTGGAGAATTGAAACACTTACCCAAGGATTTGAGGCAAGAAGAACAGGATCTTAATCCCCTGCTTTCTTCCTTTGTTTGCTCTGGGCAATGACTTTCCAGTAGCCTGATTCTAGAGCAGTTTCTTGAAGTGTTCTGCTCTGGAGTGTTAACAGATGTTATATGGAATGTGGATTCTTTGGGGATACTGCATTAAATAAAATTAAACAGTCTTCATTATTGCAGGACTTCGGAAAGTTTTGATATCGGCTGACCCTTTAAGAAAGGAATGTAGCATTTGCCCAAACCTTATTTGCCTATGAAAGTCTTATTTTGTTTCCTCGGTTTTTGTTTTGTTTTAGTAAAGTGTCTTGCCCTTCTATACTTCAAGGAACCGTTTTTGGGAAATGCTAATCTGGATATTTTTCTCTTTGCCTTTTTTTTTTTTTCCTTGTAGCTTTAATCAGGGGGCCTTGAAGTTCCTGCTATATATATGCTGGTTTTTAAACTTGTGTGGTACAAGGAAAGCCCATCAGGCTTTAGAATCCACTGACCCAGCAACAAGAATCTAGAGCTAGATTCTATATCAATCAGTGCCACTGCATTACCTTGGGCAAGCCACTTTATCTCTGTTTCCTTGTCTACAAAGGAAAGCTTTGAGCTAGCTGTTTTCAAGGATTTTTCTTTTAAAGCCTCTGAAATTCCAAGTCCTTTGAAGGTGGATATGAGATTTTCCCCATTTACTATAACATCTGAAAATGTTCTAGAGAGACTTATCATTCTACCCATCATTTCCAAAATCATTTTTATAAGTATTTCATCTCTTTCTTGATTTCAGATGTTTCCTTTATCATATATTAAATTCCCTTTTTTTTTTTAGATTTATTTATTGATTTGAGAGAGAGAGAGCAAGCATGAGTGGGAGAGGCAGAGGGAGAGAAAGAATCCCAAGCAGACTCTGTGCAGAGTGTGGACCCTGACGTGGGGCTCGATCTCACAACTCCGAGATCACAACCTGAGCCAAAACCGAGAGTCAGGCACCAAACCGGCTATACCACCCATGCGCCCCTGTACGATTTTCCCTTATAAACTTTGGCCTATTTCTGAACTTTCTAGTTTGTTCCATTGATTTGATGCTGCAATACCGCATTAATTATTGAGACATTTTAATTGGTTTTGCATATAATTTGGCTACTTTAAAATGTTACCAACATCCAAGTAACTACTGGGAATAGGAACTGTAGTTCACTTCTCTTACTTATGGCATAATTTGAACATTAAAGATGTGTCAGCCATTTTCTAGTTGATGTTCCAGGATGGATCAGTTGGGTGGCCCTCTGTGGAATGTCACAGCTGCCCAGAAAGTGACTAAACATAAATAAATCAATGCACATTTCATTACGCTGTCCTCATCTCAGTTGCACTGGGGAAACTAAGTCAGTTGTCTGTATCTTCATCAGCCCTCTGGGCTATGTAGCCAATATTTCATTACTTGCCTGACTACCTGGAATCATGTGTATGGTCTTCTCTGGCTTTTGAAATTTAGTCATGGTTCTTTATTTCACACTATCTTCTTGGTTTTCCCCATCACCATTTTTAAATACCTGTGCCCAGCCAATTTATAAGCCCTGCTTAATGATCTAGGAATTGATTAATGATCACATGAATTGATTACAAAATTAAATATGTCCATTTGCAAATCTGTGTATCGAGCTTTGAATAACCAGGTTAGCTCTAACCAAATGGAAAAGCCAAAATATTGTTCTACTTATTGCAATAAACTGGAAGCATATTTAATCTTGCTAACCTCAGGAAAAAAACAAAGATCTTTGTTTTACGCTCTGGATGCTGCAAATATTCCCATGTTACAGATTTTGCATCAAGTCTTTATTGCAAGCATCTATCTAATAAGAGATATTTTCTTAAACCGAATGACTGACACTAACAGCAAGTGACATGGAACTATTTTCTCTCTCTCTCTCTTTTTATTTCAAACAACATTCACATTTGTATCTAAAAGGAAGTCTTTCGTGTTCACTAGCCTATAAGATCTTGCGGTAATTGCAGAAAGTTTTGGTAAACATTATGGAAACCAATCAAATTTATTCATCTTCCACTTTATGTTTCAGAATGTAGAAATAAGACGTATACTGCACATAAAATTTTGTTTGTTTTTTATCTCCAGATATTTATTTTAACTTCCACCTGGGAGAGATTCAGCTAGCCCTTTGTGATGTCTGCATCAAAAAGGTGCAAACTGAAAATTGGTTTTAAGGTTGAAGGAAAAGGGAGCCGAGCCAAAATAAGTAAATAAATAAATAAAAGTGAAGGAACCGAATTCTTGATAAATCTGGCACAGAGTCTTTGAGAAGTGAATGAAGTATTCACAAACTATATTAAAAAGAAGAGGAATATTTAAAATAACTCACACTCCACATCCTACTGATACAGAGGCAAATCTCAGAAGTAATTAAAATAAAGATATCAAAGGGGAGGGCAAATACCCCTGCAAACTCAGAATGGTAAAATACACACAGCCTGACCTCGGTTACCATTGAATCAAATAAGCTGTTAATTACAAAAGGATGAACACCCTCTGGAGATAACAGCAAACTCCAGGCAGTCAATAGGATGTGATAACATCCAATACAATCAAGAAACATTTGAGTTGAGCACAGGATTATACACGAGGATTGGAGGATTAGGAGACATGGCATTTCTGAGTCTAGTAAACAGAAAGCACGAGATGCCAGCTGAGGAAGGTATAGGATAGGAAAGACAGATGTGATGAATTAATCACTAGGAGAGCAGGGAGATAATGGCCCAGTTCTGTTCGTGGCTGGCAGGGAGTGAATGCACTAAGATGACCTCTCTCAGATCTCTCATCTTCCATTGTGAGTTGAGTGGATGCGTGACTACAATGTTAAGAAATTCTAACAACGCTCTAATTGTTGTTGATTTTTGTAGGAGAGTGGCTACTTTGTGTAATTTTAAAATTATGAGGCCTACTCTGTCCCTTTAATAATCCTGTTATTACAGTATTGTCACTCCTGGTTGAGATTAAAGCTTATTTTAAGATAGATAGATAAAGCCTATTTTAAGATAGAGAAATTAATTTTGATGTACATGAGTCCTGATGTTATCCCAGGTACTAGTTACTTATCGCTGCTTAACAAATCACACCAAAGCTTAGTGCCTTAAAACAACACACATTTTTCTGAATGGCACAGTTTGTGTGCATCAAGAATCTGAATGTAGTTTAGCTCCGTGTCTCTGGTTCAGGGTTTCTCACAAAGCTTCAAGGAAGGTGTTGGGTGGGACTGCAGTCATCTCCGGGCTCAAACTGGGAAGGATCCACTACCACATTCATTCACATGACTGTTGACAACCATCAGATGCATTCCTGAGTTCAGTCATGTGGCTGTTAGAGGCCTCAAGTCCTCCGTGGCTGGTGGCCTAGATATATCAGTTCCTTGCCATGCAGGCTTGTCCACGGGGCTCTTCATGACATGAAAGCTTGCCCTCCAGAATGCAAGAGGTCCAAGAGAAATGGGCAGGGGGTGGGGAGGGAGACCAAGAGCAGGGAGAGCCCCAAGATGGGAGGCACAGTCTTTTTGGTACCAAATCTCAGAAGCATGCGCTCATCTCTGTTGCATTCTATTATCTAGAAGCAAATCACCTACTTTAGTCACTCGGGGAGACAGGATTATACAAGGGCATGAAGACGAGAAGGTGGGGATTATGGGGGACAATGTAAGAGGTGATCTCCTACAGCAAATACTCATGTGTCAACAGAGCAATATTGAAATACTCGTTATAAAGAGTTCTTTTGTAGTTCCTATAGTTCTCTTTAGCGTTATCACTAACCGTTTGTGGACTGTAAAGTATGTATGTATGACAAGTATGTGGAGACAAGATTAAGAAACTTCTTGTGAGAATCTACAACTTATTCCCTTTATCCCTCCACCAGTATCTAGTAGGAATTCAAGTTGGCATCTCAACTCCTACATTCACGATCTTATTTGACCCTTTGGCAACATGAGCCTTGTGAACCACTCCCTCCATGAAACAACTCTCTTGACTTTGGAGAGTAATTTTCTACTCTGGTTTTCACTCTACCTCGCTGACTTGGCCTCTTAATGTTGATCATATGCTTTTCTGTCTCTGTTTACTCACTGATTTTAACATCCTCTATGGCTTCCTTCTTGGTCCTTTTCTCTGTTCATTCCATTTATTTTCCTTTGGCGGCCTTACCAATATCTATACCCGTTACCCTCGATATTCATGATCTCCAGAGAGGCAACTCTGGTACCGAAGTCTCTTCAGCTCTCGTGTATCCCATACAGCCACAAACTCATTTCCATTTTCTATGTATTTCTCAAATCTTCCTTCGCCCTCCCAATCCCACTGCAGTGATTCCAAATTGGGGTATCTTTCTCAACCTAGAATAACACTGTAGCCTCCTTACTGGTCACGGCCTCCAGTGGCAGCTATTTCCAATTTGTCGTAGGGTCATCAGAAAGATCTGAATGATTGAAAAGCCCTTCCCTGGCTCTTTGTCACGGTCATGATAAAAATCCAAGCTACTAGCATCATGTGCAAGAAACTTTACATTCTTTCCTTTCTTTGCTTTCATCTCCCAATCAGCTCCATGTGCACGAATGTTCTAGTCTTCTGGAACCACTTGTAGGGTTCCTGAAGCTACTTTCTTACACTGCTGTAATTCTTAAGCCTTGTATGCTTGTCAGGCCCCCACTAAGTGGCTAACTCTTACTTATTTTCCCTAGGGCAACAAAAGAATCAAAAGAATCAGATCTAGAATTGTTTCTCTCCATGTTGCCATCCCCACTGTGAGTGCGTGCACGCGCACACACGTACACACGTGCGCATGTGCCACACAGACACAGGGTGACCTGAATGCCCTTCTTTTATCTTCCAGGAACATCTTGGCATACAGTATCATTGCCATGACCGTTCCGCATTATATTTATCTGTTTACTTAAGCCTTTCTCCTACTAGACCGTGAACATCATGAGGGTAGGATTTTACACATTTTCGGCATTCCTAACATCTAATTCGCAGTCTGGCATAAAACAGGTACAAAACAATGTGGGATTGAATGAAGAAAAACGTGTACATGAATGAACGAATGTTGAATTCTCATATTTTGACCATATACAACATATAATCAGTTTAATAGTTTATAATCAGTTTCTTGTCAGACCTTCCTTTTTTAAAGGGGAATGGAGAGTGAAAGTCTTAAGGAGTGTGGAGATATCTATCTCCCAGTCCCACTGCTGAGGAACAGAAGTGGGAGTCTCAGAAATTCTTAGTAGAAATGGAGAGCTGCATCTTTTTTTTTTTTTTTTTTAGCTGATTGCGAAACTGTGTCTGTCTGTGTCCTATGTGCTTATCTGTAATTTTTTTGGTGCTTCCAGCCACTTGGATGCTGTATTGTGATTAGTTACATTCAGAAGTTTCCCTCTTCTGCAGAGATGAAGGGTTTTCTCTGTGCCCAAGCCTTTTCTGCTTTGGGGGCCAGTTGTGGAAAGTGGTGAGCAAAGATTGTGAAGGTTTGCCTTTGGCGAAACAATCACCTTTGACAGAATCTCTGGAAGATGGTCAAGAGCTGTAATGAAAGGTTAACTTCAGTCAACCAAATTCAGGTCCAGAGTTTCGATTCTTGTTGTGGTTGAGGTTCTGGAATCTCACCAGAGTGGGATTGGTTATAATTCTGTTGAGTGGTTCACCGAGTGATAATAACAGAGTACAGAGGTTGTTTTTGGCCTCTTTTAACAGTTCAAATTCCTCACAGATACCATCTTATTAATTCTCCAAACATGTCTGCATCATAGAGGAAAGCATTGAATTTATGCTCACAGGTGGGTACTTGAGTTTGTTTCATTGCCTGGGGGCAGGACCACACCCAGTGCATGCTAGGAAAGTGAGATCTATCTGGTTTAATTGTGGGCCCTAGTGCCTTTTATCCTCCCTGGAGTGGAGTTCCTCAGCTACAATTTAAGTCTGTTTATTATTACTAACATTATTATCCAGGTATAATGATTTAGGGTCCTTAATTTGTGTGTTTGTGTGTGTGTGTTGGGGTCTGTGTAACTGATCTGAATATAATGACCTAAATCTGTGTATGCATCTGTGTGTAACTAATGTGGGGTTTTCCTTGATGGGGAATTTTTGTTTTTTAGTTTCTGAGTTCAGTCATAGAGTGCTGAGTTCATCCTCTCAATCTCTCCAGTACATAGCCCATGTCACCCTCTCTCAGTTACCATTTTGAATCACACTTTCTTTGGATAGAACTGAACTAATGAATCTCTCCTGAAGACTTCATAGACTAGATGTTCGAACTCTAGCTTTAGGCAAAACTATGAAAAAGGTCTTTGTGAGTAAAAACCTCTCCTTCTCTGGTGGTCCACTTCTCACCCCCCACATTCCCTACCCATCCCCATTGCACAATTGTCCTCAGGGTGTCACAGACCATATTTGACTCACAATGATACAACATGCTGCTTTTCTGAAATACATCAACATTGTAACAAAAATTAGGCATCCGATGAAAGGCCATGCTTATGCTTATGGTCATGCTTCAAGCATCGGCCAGGAGAAAAGAGAATTTTTTTTTTTTTTCATTGAGACTTCTTGTCTCTCCTGTTTAGGCTACCAGCCCACATTCACATAAATATGATCTTGCTGCTACTTTCAAGTTACACTGACAGAATATCTCCTTTGGTCTGATTTCCTTATCTCCATTATCAAAACTATGATCCAGCCACACATTAACTTAATTTCTTTCACACCAATCTCTGACTCGGACTGTAAGCTACTAAACAGTGCAAGAGTTCTGATCAACAATTTGCAAGAACAGTATACTTTGTGATTTAGTGTTATAACTTGGCATTGGTGAGGATGGAGAGAAGCCTGCATTCGCATACTTCATTGTTCTTCACAGTGTGGTTTTAGATGTGAACAGTACATCTGCTGTACCAATTTGTTCCCACCATTGAGGGAAGCTCTTCAGGGATGAAACTGATAAGGCAATACCAAGCAGACCAATGGAAAGACACTGAGACTTTGATGACATTTATTGATCCTCTTAATTCAGACCAACCCTGAGGTTGTCCCATCTATGTTTTTCATAACTAATGAACCTCTACAGACACTTTACGGTTCAGCCAGTTTGTACATTACTTGTTTCTCATGTCGCCCTATATTATATACATAATATGGCATACAATGCAGGTTGTAAAAAGAATATGAATCTGTATATACTAAAGGGAATAGAATGCAAGGTAAGTTGCTGTATTAAAAAAATCAAGATGCAGAATGTTGTGTAAAATACTGTCCCATTTGTATTTAAAAGTGATTTTGAACCTTTATGTATTCATGTTAGTTTATATATCTTTGTATATGAAGAATATTTCTTTATGTTATATAGAAATGTAAATAAGATACTGTTGGCCATGGGCATAGGAACAGGGAGTTGGGAAAGAGGGACAGAAGACATATTTTTACCTTATGCAATTCTTAATTGTATAAAATTGTATTTTTAAATGGGAATTGCATTTTTAAAAAATTTTTTAAATTAAAAAAAATTTTTAATTGCATTTTTTAAATGGGAATTGTTCACTTAAAAAGTTGAGAATGAAAACTAATGAAACATTTTTAAATTCTACCTTGTGCCAGACAGCGCAAGGCTTGGATATTATAACACTAAGTTTAAAAAGGTGTTCATCAGCTAAAGTAGATAAAAATACACAAACAAATGTAATAATATGTTTATTGAAAGTGCAGAGATAACGTTAGAGAAGAGGGGTGCTTAGTTCGGTCTGGGAAAGTCACATATGCAGACCTTCCTATTGGAGGGTTGAGCAGGGTTCTAAAGTGGCCATAGAAGTTTAACAAACAGAATGAGCCTGGGGTGGAGGCTTCGGGCAGAGGGATAGAGAGGGATAGATTTATTTTTCAGGAACTGTGAATAATTTAGAAATGTTGGGAAGAGCAATGAGGGCAGAGTGGTGGGTAGAAAGTAGCTCATGGCAACCCTGTTTACCATGCTCAGAAGCTTGGAATCTACTTTTTGGGTACCTAGAAGCCACTTTCTGAGGTTGAAATTCTATTAGTTTCTTAGGATAAAACATTTTAGGCAACTATGAAAGAATAATAATAAAAAGTATAGGGTGTAATATAACAATGCTTAGTGCCCATCACCAGTTGCCAATCTTAATATTTGCTATGGAAGTTTTTAAGAGAAATAAAGTATTATAAATATAGTTAAAGCTCACTGTGTAACCTTTATCTAAAATCTCATTGCCTCCAAAGAAAAACATAGCAATATTTTATAGGTTACTTTTTAAAAATTTTTTAATTTTTTATTAACATATAATGTATTATTAGCCCCAGGGGTACAGATCTGTGAATCACCAGGTTATAGGTTAATATCAATAGAAGAGACAAAGCACACAAATATGCTATATCCATTCATTTTCTAATTCTCAATTCAGCTCATTTACATAACACCTTACAATGGATAAAATAACCATACAAAATAGGAACGCATGTTCAGCATGAAGTTTTTCCACGTATCAACCATGTTTTCATAAAATAATACCCTTCGGAATCCAAAGATACGCATATATTGTGATGGGAAACCATTAAACACTGACTTCACACTGGAAAGGAGCATGATACTATGTAAATCTATTTAAAAAATGAGGATCAGGAAAAGTGGCCATGAAAATCATCAGGAATCACCAAGACTCTTCACTTCAGCTCACCTGTTACTTACAGGACTGCTGTGTGATGATGTGTGTTTGAGTTGGGTGTACATGTATGTGTATCTTCAGGATACAAACTAGGCTGGTTTGGCTTTCATTACCTGGTTCATAAGAAGTAACACTGACAGGGCGGTTCTTGCATTAAAAGCAGCTCTGTCATACTGTGTAATCAGCCTCTTTCATTTTATAAATCAACTATATCATAAGAAGACTTTTAAAAACTAAACTGGTATTAATAAATTATTAATAAGTACAAAAAAAAAAAAAAGCAGCTCTGTCATGTGCCATCACTTTGTAAAGGAGAGGTTTGAATGCTACTCACAAAGCTAATTACTTGTACACAAATACAAGGCATTCAACTTGCTACGTACCCTCCACCAAAGAGAACATGGCATCTTTCTCAGCACTTCCTTTTATTTACTTCATGTTATTTACTCCGCATTGTTTAATATTAACAAGGCTTAAATTTAGTTACCTATTTGCTGTCAAAGGAGAAATCTTTTTTATTTTATTTTATTTTTTTTTAAAGATTTTATTTATTTATTTGACAGAGAGAGATCACAAGTAGGCAGAGAGGCAGGCAGAGTGAGAGAGAGGGAAGCAGGCTCCCTGCTGAGCAGAGAGCCCGATGCGGGACTAGATCCCAGGATCGGGATCATGACCTGAGCCAAAGGCAGCGGTTAAACCACTGAGCCACCCAGGCGCCCCAAAAGGAGAAATCTTAAAAAGTACAAGAAAACATAAATATTTACTGGACACAACATATTTAAGAGGATGTTTTGCAACTTACAGCAAAAGTTAAAGAAATGGAACATTTTGGAGCAATAAGTAAGTTTTTTTGTAAATTCCAAGTGGTATGAAGGACTTGTGTTTATAACCTACAAACCCACCCTAAAGTCGTTTTAACTACTTTTTTTCTTTTTTAAGATTTTATTTGTTTATTTGACAGAGAGAAAGATCACAAGTAGGCAGAGAGGCAGGCAGAGAGAGGGGGAAGCAGGCTCCCCGCTGAGCAGAGAGCCTGATGAGGGGCTCAATCCCAGGACCCTGAGATCATGACCTGAGCCGAAGGCAGAGGCTTAACCCACTGAACCACCCAGGCGCCCCCGTTTTAACTACTTTTGAGAATAAATAAGCACTTGTGCTATATTTTCTAGATTGGTGCTAGGGGTTTTTGAATATGTGTGCAGTCCATTTCTAACCACATTTTGAAATCGCACACCCTCAACATATAATAGTCTTCCTTCCTTTTTAATTACTCAAGAATGACACATCATATTACCCTTCAAATATTCTACTCAGGTAGAATTACCTATTCTACCCCCTTCAAAATTCAAAACTCAAAGTTGTCTGTATTCTTTTTTCTTATTAATGTCTGTATTAATTTTCCAGCAATTAAGGGAAGAACTAGAGTTTTAGCATATGTTTTTTGTTTTAAGAATCTGACAATAGGAGCACCAGCCCAGCTCAGCCAGAAGAGCATGCAACTCTTGATTTCAGAGTCCTGAGTTCAAGCCCCACATTGGGTGTGGAGATTACTTAAATAAGTTTTAAAAAATGTGACACTAAAGTAAAATAAAACAAAGCTAAAATTAGTGTGATCTTTTTCCATTTTGTGATTCATGTGACCTGTTGTCTTCATCCAAATACTCCGTTCTACCCAATGTACCAAGACAATAGCATCAGCTTCTTAACGAGCAATTCACAATTTGATAAAACTGCTCTGCTTTAGAATTCTGTAATTCCTTCCTCCAAATCTAATATTTCAAATCTCACTTAACCAGAACAAAACAAAATTTAACTGATATTTAATTATTTGCAACTAAATAAAAGGCAAATAATTTACCATGTGGCCTTTAAATAAGTAAGTTATAATAAACTATGTTAATACCATATGCAGTTATATTAATACATACATGAAAAATTATAATTTTAAATAATGCTCTTCATATAATCTGTTAATTATATATATATTAAACAGTTGTATTTTATGTAGTTATAAAATAATGTCTTAATATGGTACATGCATTATTTATAAAAAGAAATTTGTTCATTAAGTATAGACTATTTATGCATCTGTTTTTGTACTTTTTCTCCTTAATCCAACATTCACTTTTTCTAGAGTTAAGATTTTCAAGAAACCAAAAATCAAATAGTTTAGGATAGCAGAAACATAATTTTGTCTTTTTCTTATTCAGACTATTAAGTTGGAGACTATTGCAAAGAGACTAGAAGACTCACTTGGAAGTGCTGTCAAAAATGGATTGAAAAGTTTAAACTTTCTAAGGAAGGAGACTGGTGAAGAGGTTATAACTGTAATCCAGATCATTGAGAGCTGTTTGGGCCTCTTGTGACGTGGCAGTTGGAAGGTAGAAATGGCAATTGCTGTCAAAGACATTGTGAAAGCAGAAATAACAAGTTTGGGAGACCATTTGAAAATAGGGCATGGAAGAAACAGAAGTCTCAGTGATAACTCTAAGATTTTGGACCTGGAAACTTGAGTCATCGAAGATGCCATTAACTGACAATGGGAGGCTGTGAACAAATGTCAGTGTGGGGGGAAGAAACCAAATTCAATTCTGGAGCTACTGAATTTCAAATTTTCTATGATGTAAATAACATTATTAGTACAGTTTTACAGATGAAGCACTTAGACAGGAGGCAGTAAGTCATTTGTCCTGGGTCCCACCGCCAGTATGTGAAATGAGCCAGAATTTGAACATGGGCAGCTTTCTTTCTTATCATTCTAGTGAAATTTTAAATCTCTTGATTTACACAGATGTGGTCTTTTTTTGTTGAAAGCAATTATAGGTACTAAAAAGGTTATAATTGGCATCTGGTCTTTATCAGCCCTGAACACTTGTTTGGAAAGACGCTTCTACTTTCCTAAAGATTCATGGCCACCATTACCCAGGTTTCTGACCCCAGTGGTGCACTTACTATAACTCAACACGTGTGGGATCATTGACTGGCCCAAAACAGGGCACTAAATCCAGGTGGAACCAATCACTGCATTTCTTCAAAAAATGTTTAGCTTAAAACCCAAGAGAAAACCCAAGAGTTTCTTGGAGTTGCAAACTTGTGGTCATTAATGAAAGAATGAAGCCAGAGATCATGGAAATGGGTGTAGCAGTGTGACTCTGGCAGCATTTTGAACTCGACTCCAGTCATCCTTGAGGACCAGCTGCAATTCCTCTTTCCCTTGCTTTGGTTCAATGAAACAAATCTTTTTCCTACCGAATATATTTCAAGCCAAGTTTTGATCACTCACTCAAAAGAGTCATAATTGATATAGCCATACAACTGTGGGGACTTGAACAGGTTATTTTAAATCCCTGTATCAGTATGCTCGTTTGCATATGGGAAAGCAGACATGCACTTTTCAGGATTTCTCAGAGGATAAAATGATGTATGTAAACTATCTGCCTTTCTGTACTTAAAACTTATTTTATTACCTTGAAAAGTACAAGTCACGTAAACTTCAGTGAATTCTTTCCTTTACAATGGTTGGTTCCCTAGCATGACCTACACCCATCTGTCTAGAATGCTATAGGTTACCCATCACAGGGACTTTGATGTGCCTAATGTACCTTTCCCTCTTTCTTCATATCCTAGATTTATTTAAGTGGGGAGAGACCAGAGCAAATACCTGGTTGATTTCGGTATCCACAGCACATGACAGATTCCTCAGTAACTCTTTTAAAGATGAGACACAACAGTTGTCATTTCCTTAGGAAATAATTATAGGATGTGGACTAATTTCCAGCATATTAAAAAGTCTCACAATGAATGTTCATTGTGCTCCAAAATCCACAACAGTGGCTTTTAGTTGTCTCTGTGTATTGGTGTTATATATAGATTTTTCTATATTTGCAAACGGATCTCTCCCTCCCTCCCCACCTTCGTCCATTCTTCCCATTCCTCCTTTATTCCTCCTATCCTCTCTGTCTCTCTCTTGCTCTCACTCTAATTCTCTAAATGAGGAGCACAGTGTGGATACAGAGTCCTAGTTGCTCCGTATTTCAGCCTTTCTCTTTCTTGTGAGCTATTACAACCTTTGGGGATCATCTCTATTATTACTCAACTCAATGAGGAAGGGTCATTATAACAAGAGACCAGAATGAAGACCCCAAATCACACATCATGCTCTGGTACTATGGACACTTAAGGTACTTGTCAGCTTTTCACATGAACAGTGGTGCAGAGTTATTAATGTTTACCAGGTAGTTTGAATAGAAAACAAACAAACAAACTCCAGTGATGGTAGGAAAGTAAAATCCTAACCTTTTCCGAGTTTAGACGTAATGACTTTGTTAGTAGACATGGAATCTAAGAAAGATGCTATACCATTTTTAGGTACAAGAATGAGTATTTATGGAATATGTGTATATTCAGTGCTCACCTATAACAAAGAATGCCAAGTAATTAGCAAGCTACAGCTTCCAACATAGGTTTCACCCACTTCAACAAATGCTGCCAAGATCTTCGTGGCTCATTTAGCATCTTGCTTATATGAGATAGGAGGGTGATATTTTCATTATAGGTAAAAAATAGGAGTCTAAGAAATTCATTACCTGTAAGGCCTACTATGGACAGTTGCCAGGCTTCATTGCACTCCATACCAATGCAGGATTAGAAGAGAACAATTTAAATGCGCAGAGCTTTAATTGGACTGGAATCTAAAAGCAGCCGCAAAAAATTTTTACACTTTTTGAACGGAAGAGCGCTCCTTTTCCGGAAGTCTTCAAGTGTACGTTATTCTTTTTTTGAATGGAAATGTTTGCTGCCAAATACCTGCTTAGGAGGTGAAAAGCCAAATTTAACTTTTCTTTCATACAGCCTGGCAATTACGCTCTTGCTTCAGAGGAGAGTTTGGGTTTTTCATTGTAATAAAGGTTTTATTTATTATTTATGAAAAGGAAAGGTTTTATTAAGTACTCAGGGCCTATGGGCACCTGGGTGGCTCAGTGGGTTAAAGCCTCTGCCTTCGGCTCGGATAATGATCCCAGGGTCCTGGGATTGAGCCCCGCATCGGCTCTCTGCCTGGGGAGGAGCCAGCTTCCCTTCCTCTCTCTCTGCCTGCCTCTCTGCATACTTGTGATCTCTGTCTGTCAAATAAATAAATAAAATCTTTTAAAAAAAAAAAAAGTACTCAGGGCCTATTGGACAATATACATGTCACGCAAAAAAATAATCCCTTTTTTCAGAGAACTCGTATCTTCTATATGTAAGATTAGTTATACAAAGAAAATGCCCTGTGTGGTGCATATGCTTGTAATATTAGTCACGTAAACATAAAGAAGAGTTCACTGGTCTCTTTCACAGATGGGAATAGGGAGCTCCAGGTAGTTAAGAGACCAGCCCAAAGCCACAGAAATGAGGAAAGCTACTCATCTTTCCACTACACATGTATCATGTTCTTTTTATGCATTTAAATAGGCATTGGCCTCAGGCAAAGTTGCAAAACTGGTGAAGATCGTGCCTTATTTGACTCAGCATCCTATTCTTTTTCTTTATCTTTAGACTCCTCACCTTCTGGAAGCTCTCGTGACCTTTGTCTTCCATTACACACTTCCTCCTGCCTCCTCCGTATTCCTGTTCACCTTCACGGATCCCCTTCCTCTGCCCACCCACACCTGATGTGCTGGTCCCTCAGAGTTTTTGCCGGAACCCTTCTCTTCCCCTCACAGTGTTCAATGTTTCTGGAGGATATCTTTCACATCTGTAGCTTCTGCGACCGGCTATATATTGATCCCACCAAGTTTGATATGCCTGGTTCAGACTTACCTATGTGCTGTTTCTGCCTTGATAACCTGCAGTTACTGTAAACTCAAGTCTGTCCCCCAAATGAGCTCATTGTGTGCCTTTGGTGCGTTTCTCCCCCAGCTTCCCCCCTTACTCAGTGGTGCCACCATCTATCCAGTTCCAAGCCACGAGGGTCAGAGACATCCTTGAGCCTTTCCTCCTCAATCTCTCTCATTACATTGACCTCCATTATCTAGAGATTTTGTTTAAGAACAAGAACTCGTCTGCCCATTTTTCTTTCAGTTCTCGTTGTCATTGTCCTTGCTTGGTCCTTTCTGTCTCACTGTAGAACTTCTTACCATAGTCTCCTGGAAATTTCCTAGCATTTCTCTATTCAACCTGTTACTCACGGCATTCTGTGAGTAATCCTCCCACCTGAAAAACCTCCTTCTCCTCATATTTAAACTGTTTTCTTCTCTTGCAAGCGATCAAATCTGTACCTTATCTAGTTCCCTGTCAACTTGCAAAGCTTGTCTGGTTTTGTATCAACCACGTGCCCACAAGCTCATCACTGTAGGAGGATTTGGCCAGAGCAGCCCTTAAGGCCAAGTGCTCAGACCTGCGGGCACTGACTCAGCCATGTTCTCCAGTACCAATGGTGACATTTCTTAAAGAGCCTTTGTTCTTGATTTGTTTGAGACACACGCTATCTAGCCTTCAGTGCAATCCAGAGGGAAGACAATAAGCAGAAGTAAATATAGTTAAGTCCGGGGTAGCCCCACATTATCTCCAGGTGAAATAATAAATGAAAAATCTCTGGCTCTTTGTGTCAAGGCAAACACTGGTGATACTATCTCCTCACTCTCAAAACTTGCCCCTGGGGTTGGGGGAGGAGGGCGTGGAATTCTGGAGCAAACTTGCAGAGTCAGACTCACAGAGCCTCACCCTTTTCTTCTGCCTTTCGCTGAGTGGAGTCTTTACATTATCTTAAAGTAAATTGGGTTTATAAGCTCATGGGGATTGGAATGCACTCACCCCGCCCCCCGCCATTTTGATCCCTCCATAGTCACAAGAGTCTAAACTGAAATTTTTAGTGAAAGGGCACACCGTCTGTAAGTTACCACTTACAGATCACTTCTTTCAACTCATTGAGAAGAATGAAGTTACAGGTGGGAAAACAGTGGGGCTGTGGTCACTTGAGGAGTGAATGTCAATTGACAAATTATACTTATGTTGACTTCGCGCTTACTTAAGTCAATGCCTTTACTGAACTCCTGTAAGATTGGCATACTAAAAATAACATCGGTTTGCACAGAAAGTACCATGATGCGGTTTTGGATAAGCATGGATCTTAGAGTCACACCAACAAAGTTGAAATGGTGGCTGTCTGATTCTAGCTCAGTCATGTTCAGTTCGAAGCTCAGTTTTTCCAAATGCAAAATAGATATAAAATTAACTATCTTGTGGAGTTGTTATGAAGGTTAAATAAAAGTATGTATGTAAATGTTAACATTGTGCATAGCATAGGCTTTTTTTAACTCAGAAAAAGGGAAGAAAGAAATAATAATTTGATATATTAACAGGTTCACCAATTTTGTCTTGACTTTAAGAGGAAAGAAATTAAACATGCAACTCTTGGCTGTAAGGTGTACTCAAAAAACTGAAGATGTAAGCACATCATTTAATCTCCCCTTCCTTTAGATTTTCCCTGGTACAAAATGGAAATTAAGGAGCTGGACACCTTACCCCAAGGATCAGCCAAAAACCAGGATGACTCATCCATGTAACCACAGCTTAAAAGATAATCTTAAGGTTTTTTAGTTAGTAAAATATACACATTCTAAGTGATAATTATACTATGAATAATATGATTAACAGTCATATAAAATGAGTGCCCAGTAATACAGAGAACATGTTCATCAGGGAAAAGGCATGTTGGAGGTGGAGGGAGATAAACAGGGCAAAACCTCTTAGACAAGACACAATGGGCTGTGGGCTGAAATTTGCAGGAAAGGAGGGACCTGATTTAATAGCGAAAGGGCATTTATGTGTGGGAGAAATTATTGCATAGATTAAGGTTAGGCAATTTGTTTCCTTGACAGTGGATGAAATATTCTCAGTTTAAATGCCCTAAAAACTATTGTGTAACCAGAGGTTTGTCTTCTCTCTTCCCTTATCTTTCCAATCAGCACACTCAACAATTACAGCCTTTGCTCCAAGGCACTCCCACCCTTAAGATCTCTCCCATAAACCAGGGAGTAGCTTTAAATCTGTGCTTTACCACCTTCTGTTGAAATAGGACATACCAACAGGACATGAGCTCCATGTGGGGTTTTTTGGGAGCTGTGGTCAAATCCAATTTAAATATGTACTTTTCCCCAATCTGCCTTTCAGCAGAAGATATAACAAAAGAGAAAAAAAAGTAGTTTTTTTTTTTTTACAAAGTTGACAAGGAAAGGAATTAGTAATAGCAAACATAGAATGGTGCCTCTAGCTTGTAGATAAGGACTATGATTAGAAGACTCTGTGCGTGTGTGTTTGCGCTTAAAAAAAAATTTAGGTGTAAGAAAATTCTTCGCTTGGCCACCAGTGGAAGTTAAGAACTTGAGAACAGCTGAGCTTTTATTATGCTTCTCACTTTAGAGCTAGAGGGATTATCTAGTTAACTGGTGTCCCAACCACATTCTGGTGAGGCCACATGCTTCACACAGAGAGTGAGCAAGTGACCAACACACACACACACATTTGATTTTTGTCATGGGCTGACTCCCTAACAAACAAGAAGGATGCACTTGTGACTTCAAAAAGTGTTTGTTTCTAGGCAAATATGATGAAAAGAGTGCACTGTGCCAGGTCTAGGTAGTCAACGCCCAGAGAACTCACATGAGGGCTGCTGCTTTGCAGCCAATAAAAATAGGAATCAACATGCTGCCTGTCTCCTGACACTCAGCTCCAGCCCACTGCTGGGTCGGGCTCCCCGTGTTCTCGCCTGTGTCCCTGTCTAGGTCTTGTTCTCCGCCCCCCTCCCCGCGCCTCCCCAAAGGTCTTTTGTGAATTTGACCACCAGGGTTTCCCTCTGAACCACTGATTGACACTTTTCTGATAATCACAAATTGTTGACCTAACGCACAAGTGACATCCTAACACAAGTAATTTCTCCCAGCAGGTGTACGAACTCCATGTCCCCAACAGGAGTGATGATGGGGTACCTTGTGAGGCCATTCACTGTATTACCTACAACTTGGTCTATTCACAGTCCCATTGTATACTGTTGTGACAACTTACAGTAGCTTTCATCCTCATTGATGAACAAGGTTGTTTTTTTTTTTAAGATTTTATTTATTTATTTGACAGACAGAGATCACAAGTAGGCAGAGAGGCAGGCAGAGAGAGAGAGAGAGAGGAAGGGAAGCAGACTCCCTGCTGAGCAGAGAGCCCAATGCAGGGCTCGGTCCCAGGAGCCTGGAATCACGACCTGAGCTGAGGGCAGAGGCTTTAACCCACTGAGCCACCCAGGCTCCCCTGAACAAGGTTTTTTGAACAGGGATTTGTCAATAAAGGATCTAACCATACATCAGTTAAATATACATGAACTGCTTATTTGAGGGTTATTAATATTTAGCTTATGAAAAAAGCTTCTCTACTAAATATTCCAAAAGCTATTGATTAATGCTAATCATTTCTTTTTGTGGATAAGGAAACTAAAGGCCAGGGAGCTGAAGTTAATTTCTTAAAGTGACACAGCTCTTAAATATCGTAGCTAGCAGTACGGCTGCTGGTATTTGGCTCAGTGTTCAGAATTACCAGCCCCTACTCTTCCAGAGTCACAGAATCAGGATGTCAGAGTGATAAGGGATACTAGCATCCATTTAGCCCATCAGTGTTCTAAAGCACAGATGAATGACGGAAAGAATGCTTGAATCTCAGCTTGATTCTGGAATTCTGGCATCACCTGGCCATGTGGGTGTTGGCTCTTTAGATTTCCGTCTTCTCAAAAAGTGAATTTTCAGTATGTTATTATTCTGAGTGTCAGTGAGTTTTAACTAACTAATGTCAATTGTTTTTGGTAATAGATAGGTAATTAACCCATCAAGAACCTTCTCTCCCTCAATCTTAGTCACTTGGTATGGGAAGGAGTGACCCATCTGCTGAGGATGGGCATGAGTCCGAGGCTTGACCAGTGAGTGTCACAGTGGATCATCAGAACAGTCTGCTTGACCGAGTCAATGAAACCAGATTGGGGCTTTACCCTCTCTCTGTGGGGGTGGTTTATCTGGGCAGATATGGGCCTACAGCTGCTGAGAGTCTTGTGATGAAAATATACCTGAGAATGAATCCACATAAAAGAAGGTAGACCTGCAAGATGGAGACACAGAGCTTTAATGTCATCATCGGAGGCTGTGGACCCAGTATTATTAGCCAAGAGATTCCCTCTTTCTGCTTAAGCTGGTTTGGGTTAGATTTCAGTCACTCACAACCTTAAAACGTTTTGAGACAAGTCCTTGGAGCATCTCAGCATTAAAATTGCAGAACTCTGGGGTGCCTGGGTGGCTCAGTGGGTTAAGCCTCTGCCTTCAGCTTGGGTCATGATCTCAGGGTCCTGGGATCAAGCCCCTCATCAGGCTCTCTACTCGGCGGGGAGCCTGCTTCCCCCTCTCTCTCTGCCTGCCTCTCTCCCTACTTGTGATCTCTGTCTGTCAAACAAATAAATAAAATCTTTGAAAAAAATAAAATTAAATTAAAAAATTGCAGAACTTGGTGAAAACTATCAGTAATAGGAAATGTACTTAGAAATATAGAGGAAATTATGAAATAAACTTTTTTTAGAATGGTATCTTTAAGAGTTCTCTGAACATTTTTCATTGTTTTTATTTCCATAGCAAGCTCCAGTACTTTGGAAAAGAAGCCCTACTTTTTAAGAGAAGTGTCTTTATGTCAGATGTATATTCTTTTGCCCCAAATCCTTAGAGAAAGAAAATGAATGAAGGAGGGGGGAGAGCATGGCACCATATTTTTAGCAGCTTTATAAATGTATGTATTAGATTTATTCAATTAATAGTTGTCTTAACAGGTTGGACAATTTTATCATTAACTCGAGGTTTCATTCATTTATAATACTATTCCCTCATTAAATATTCTGTAAGAGGATTTCAGTTGAGTATTTAAAATGAGGCACCATAAATCTTTTCTCTTTAATGAATTTATTCCTTTTAAGGAATTAATTAAAATCAGTTATAGACAAGAGATATGCAGTAAGTGAATAAAGTAGTGTCCAGGCAAAGGTTAAAGAGTAGCTGTCATTAAATGAAATCAGGCATATTTGGAAGGCAACTTGTTAATGGAGAATTTTCATATTATACATACCAACAAGAAGTTCATTACTCAAAGAAATTACACTCATCTGAGATTACCGATTCCTTCCCTTCTTCCCTCTCCTTCCTTCCTTCCTTCTTTCCTTTCTTCCTTCCTTCCTTCCTTCCTTCCTTCCTTCCTTCCTTCCCCCCTTTAAATAAATAAAATTGGCTTCATTCCTGTTTTGAAACACATTTATGCTTTTTTTCTGGAACCTGGACACTCTGTGATACAAAATTATCATAATTCTCTCGCTTCAGTCCAGAGGTTTCATTCTTAGACATGGAAAAGAAGAAAGAATAAAGGAGACACAAGAATAGTGAGAGAGCTGAACTTTCAAACTAGGGGAAACATCCTTTTAAATTTAATTCACAAACTGGGAATGGAAATGTCATTGCCTCACTCAGAGGGTTAATCACTTTCTAATTTGAACTGGCAAATTTTATAATGACACTGTGAAATTAGCAGCATTTTATTGTGTTAATTATCTGCGGACACTACATCATTACTTCTAATAAATGTAAATGAGATTGTGTCTCCTAGGACAATACACAGACAAGGTGAATTTTTATTGGCTATTTACGGGATTCCTGCACAGTCTTTCTTCTTTTTTTTCCCCCTTATAAAATACTTTCAGTGTTGGGCTTACCATGCCAATTTCCCTGTATTTTATTTAATATAATACCATAAAGGTCATTAAAGTTCTCCTTAGCTCACTTGAACTCATTTTCACTCTAAGCAGTGGTGATTATTAAAAACCGTGTCAAGTGTCAACCCAATCAACCAAGACTGAGAACCATAATCATACTATAAGAATAATAAAAAAAAAATCATCCTTTCCTTATAAAAGCATTTAAAAACATGTTGCCCATTCACCCACTTGATTCAACTGCATGCTTACAGATACAATGCTGCAATGGAATGAACTAGCAAAAAGTTGACGTCAATGGTAAAAAAGGAAATGAAGTTGTATTTCTTTCTAAATCATTCAGTAAATGTGGAAATTAACAATGCACAGTACTGTGCCATAAAAGTTGATAAATACTGTTAGAGACCTATTCTGAGTGAGTCACCACATATGACATAAGAGGGTTTGAAGGAAGGAATAGGCAGTTTTAGCCTGAAAAAGTAACAAGCTGAGAGAGAGAGAAGGAAAATAAATTTAGAAATAAGAACGTCTATGTAACACAAATAAAGAGATACTAGGATTCAAAAGCAAGGGATGTTGGTCTCATGCTAATTATGGATATCAGAAAAGAAGGAGATGTCATTTAAGATGAACCTTGAACAGAAAAATTAGATTTTGATAGTCTGAGATAAGGAGAGGGCACAGTGATAATGAGTGATAATTATTTCAACAGTAATAATAGCTACCAGTTGAACAACTACCATGTGCTAACACATTCTATACATTAACACTCATTATCCTAATAGCCTTGCAATGTAAATATGATTCTTCTTTTATAAATTATGAAATCAGGGACAAGGATATGAAATAATATAGCAAAGCTCACACAGACAATAAGCAGAAGAATCAAAATTCTAGGCCATTTCTGTTTAATGTAAAATCAGTATAGGATGCTGCACCTAAAAGCAAAATTTGTCATCATGTATTTTCACAATGGGTCACCAATGAGTGTGGCACCATAGTTCCGAGAATAAATCAGAAACAAACCTCTCTCTCTGCAATCTTCAGATTTCTCACATTTACAGAAAGGGAGAACTGTAGCTACCTATACAGGTTCAAGATCAGGATTATATCAGGTAGTTAATATGTGCACTTAGCATTGTCTTTGACATTCATTTAATCATAGTTATTTCTTATTGTTGTAAGTATAAATGAAGTCAGTGTTCTAGTCTCTCACAGAAATTGTTTCCCTCCTTATTTTGGCTAGTTGTCTACCTTCCAACCATTTCATCTTTTTTTTTCTTTTTTTGGTCATTTTGTTAATAGGGTAAGGATCAAAGGTAAATGATGGATATGAACTAGGCTGCTATACTCAGGTTAACTTTTACAAACTTAGATTAAAGAAGCTATTTAAAACTCACTACTGAAATTTACCTTTAATGTGATCGAACAAGCAAGAAATACATAGCCAGTGTCCGCAGTGTTCATTGCCAGTCTAGATAACTGGCTCTACAGAGAAAACAGAACATAGCCTCTGCCATCAAGGAAATTACTATTTAGTTGGTAAGATGAGACAAGCAAGCAAACAACAGTGAGAGATAATAGAAACTGGATTATAATTAATAGCTTAATTATGAAACATAAGCCATGGAAATTATAGGAAGTCAGAAGAAGGTAGACTGCAAGGGAGAGGCATAGCCCTCTAATGGAATTCCACCTTGTACAATGAAAATAAGATTGGATGGATGACATAGAGTCTCATGGGGATTATGTTTGTCCAAGCTTTATTACCATAGTAATCTAACTATCTCTGTTGTGAAATTATCAGAATAAATTATCTCTTACTTAAGAATTGGAGCTACTGAGGATTTGCGAAAGGGATTTTGACTCCAGTTAAATATGACTGGGATCATGACAGAAACAGAAGTGTTGTGGTAATAAGATCCAACAATTCTATAGCTAGGAAAGTTGCTTGTTATATGGGAAAGACACATATAATGAAAATATGACTAATATTAAATTGGGTGTAGTTGCTCATATTATAAAAGTCCTTTTGCATTAAAACTAAGCAGTGCTTTTTTTTTTTTCCAGATAAATACCCAGAAGTGAAATAGCTGGATCATATGGTAGGTCTGTTTTAAAATTTTTAAGGAACATTTATACAGTTTTCCACAGTGGCTTCACCAGTTTACATTCCTACCAGTAGTTGATGAGGCTTCCCTTTTCTCCACATCCTCTCCAGCACTTGATATTTCTTGTCTTTTTATACTTGCCATTCTAAGAGATACGGGGTAATACTTCATTGAACGGGGTCATTGTGGTTTTGATTTGCATTCCCCTGATAGTTAGCAGTGTTGAAAATCTTTTCATGTGCCTCTTGTCCATCTGTATGTCTTCCTAGGAAAAAATATCTATCTAGAATATCTGCCAATTTTTTTTTAAAGATTTATTTATTTGACAGATAGAGATTGCAAGTAGGCAGAGAGGCAGGCAGAGAGAGAGAGAGGAGGAAGCAGGCTCCCTGCTAAGCAGAGAGCCCGATGTGGGGCTTGATCCCAGGACCCTGAGATCATGACCTGAGGTGAAGGCAGAGGCTTTAACCTGCTGAGCCACCCAGGCGCCCCTCTGCCAATTTTTTAATTGGATTGTTCATTTGTGGGTATTGAGTTGTTTTGAATTCTTCATATATGTTAATTATTAACCCCTTATTGAGTATACGATATGATTTCTCTCATACACTAGTTTGCCTTTTCTTTTTTTTTTGTAGATGGTTTCTTTTCTGGTACAGCAGTTTTTCAGTTGACTGATGTAGTCGCATTTGTTTATCTTTGCTTTTGTTTCCTTTGCTTTTGGAGTAAGATCCAAAAATTCAACATTAAGACTTACATCAAGGAACTTGAGGTCTATATTTTCTTCTAGGGTTTTTACAGTTTCAAGTCTTACATTCAGAACTTAAATCCATTTTGAGGTTTGTTTGTTTTTTTTTTTTTCTTTTATGGTAGAAGATAGTAATCTAGTTTCATTCTTTCCCTTGGAGCTGTCTGGCTTTTGCAGTACCATTTATTGAAGAGATTCTCCTTTTCCATTATATATTCTTGGCTCCTTTGTCATAAATTAATTGATCACATATGTGTGGATTTATTCTGGCCTTACTTTCCTGTTATATTGATCTATATGTCTTTTTTTTTTTTTTTTTTTTGGCCAATACCATACTGTTTTGATTCCTATAGTTCTGTAGTATGGTTTGAAATCAGGTAATGTGATACCTATAGCCTTGTCTTTCTTTCTCAAGATTGTTTTGTCTATTCAGGGTCTTTTGTCGTTCCATACAAATTTTAAAATTATTTTTTTTGGTTCTGTATAAAGGGCCATTGGAATTTTGATAGGGATCACATTGAATCTGTAGGTTGCTTGGGTAGTGTGGATATTTAACAATATTAATTCTTCTAACCCATGAACACAGAATATCTTTCCATTCATTTGTGTCATCTGAGGTTTCCTTCATCTTATAGTTTTCAGTGGGTATTTTTACAAAAAGAGCAAAAAAACTAATTCAAAAAGATATAGCACCACTATGTTTTTGTGATATTATATACTAAATATGAAAACAACCTAAGTGTCCATCAATAGATGAACAGATAAATAATATGTCACCAACCATACACACACACACACACACACACACACACATACACAGTGGAATACTATTCAGCTATAAGAAAAGGAAATCCTCCCATGTTATGACAACATTGATAGATCTTAAATGTATTATGTTAAGTGAAATAAATCAGACAGAGAAAAACAGATACCATATGATTTCGCCTATATGTGGATTCTAAACAAAATAAATACAAGAAAACAAAACTCATAGATATAGATAATAGATTGGTGGTTATCTGAGAGGAAGGGTGTTGATGGGTAAGAGAAAAAGGTTAATGGGGTCAGTCGTATGGTGGTCGATGATAACTAGACTTATTTGTAGTGTATACAAATAACATTATTTTAATTGTATACTTGAAACTAATATAATACTATACATCAATTCTACCTCAACTTTTTTAAAAAGGAAAGAAACACAGAGGGAAATATTTGTGATCTTGGATTAGACAATAGTTTCTGAGATAGGACACTAATGACACAAACAACCAAAGAAAATAATAGATAAATTTATCTTCATCAAAATTCAAAAATTTTGTTCACTAAAGGCAATGATCAGGAAAGTAAGAAAACAAGCTATGTAAGGGGAGAAAATATTTGCAAATCTTAATCTGATGAGCATCTAGGATCCAGAATATTACAGAACTCATAATTCAACAATTACGAGCATCAAGAGATATTTGGGAAACACAAATCAAAGCCACAAAGAGATACCACCTGACACCTACTATCAGTCTATGATAAAAAAGACCAACAATAGTAAGTATTGGTGAAGATAGGAATGAAGTAGAACCCTCACATAATTCTGGTGATAATGCACAATGTGCAGCTGCTTTGGAGAAGAGTCTGGCACTTCCTCAGATAGTTCAACATGAAGTTACCCTATGACCTACTAATTCACTCTCAGGTATATACCCAAGAGAATTGTAAATAAATGTTAACACAAAAACGTGTACATGAATGTTGATAGCAACATTACTTAGAAGAGCCAAAAGTAGAAACATTGTGAAAGCCCATCAACTGATGCATGAATAAACAAAATGTGTTATTTCTATACTGTGGAATATTACTCAGCCTCAAAGTGGATAAATTTATTGATACATGCTACAACATGGATGAACATTGAAAGCATTACGTTAAGTGAAAGGAGCCACACAAAAGTGCACTTATTGTGTGATTCCATTTATATGAGATGTCTTTAATACAGAAATCCATAGAGATGGAAAGTAGATCAGCAACTGCCAGTGGCTAGAGGAAGGGGTGAGAGAGAAATGACTGCTAATGGGTACAGTGTTTCTTGTTAGGGTGATGAAAATATCTTGTAATTAGGGGTGAGAGTTGCACAGCATTAAAATGTACTAAAAGCCACTGAATTACATATGAGAGTGAAAATTAATTATATCTCAATTTTTAAAAGTACTAAAAAAAAAACCCTAGTTGAGTGAGTAGGAGAACACAAAAGCATAAAAATTTTCTACCCATATTTAAGGAGAAATAATATGTTCTCCTTTATTTCATTTATTCATTCATTGATTTGAATAGGACTTCAGAAAATAACTCTCCATGAAAGCATCATTCAAAAAACAATATGACCGGTCATAGAATACAAAACAAAATGAATTATTTTCCAAGTTACTACATAAAAATTACATAGAAAAGTAGATTGTAAGATATAATAATAGGAGGGCAAACTAGCATGTTGATTGACAAAATTAATATAAAATGTGTTCCCAAGTCTATTTGTAAAGGTGATGACTCTCAGAAACCAAACCATAATAACAGATGTATAACTAACAGGTTAATTGACAAATAAATATCAGAAAGGTTAACAGCTTCCATTTAAAGACAAAACAACTCTAGGATTAGGTCAAAAATCCAACTATAGACAGTCTATAGAAGACACACGTAAAACAAAGCAATTGAGAAATGTTAGGAGGTTGGCTGGGCATTTGCAAACAAATGGGAAGCATGAGTGATGTCATTTATTTAAAGCAAAATAGAACCCAAGGTAAAAGGCACTGCTGAGTATAGTCATATTATGCTGATAAAGAGTAAAATCCACAATGAAGTTATAAGAGACATGGATTTGTATGTGGCTAATTACATATGATCACAATGTATGAAATAGTTGCTTTTAAATATTTTTGAAAGTTGGCAGTTCAGCAAAGCAAACAGATTACTCGTTGCCTCAATTTTTCTACTAGGGTAATGTTATTACACCATTCCAATGAAATGTTATTTAAATAAAAATATCAAGTTAGAAAAGAATATATTCGGTGTGTGGCAGAGACTGAGTAATGGTTCAGCATACTCATTTTCTTTCTTCATGAGTACACAAATAAATGATATTTCCCAGCCTCCCCTGTCCTTGGATAGGGCTGTTTAGATTGAGTTCTAGCCAATGGAATGTAAGTGGAAGTAAATCATGCCACCTCTCCACCTGTCTCTTAGACCCACCTACATAAAATCATATAGATGATTTTTGTTCTTCTAGAGAAACATCAACACTCTAGGAGCTCTGTTATAAAGATTGCAGAACCACAAGATGGAAGTAACCTGGGTCCATCATCTCGCTAATCACAAACATATATTGTAGACATAATGCAAGTAAGACCTAAATTTCTATGGTGTTTAAGCCATTTATACCCTTTGAGGTTGGGTTTTATAGCAGCTTGTGGTACTGAGCTAGCAGAGACAATGATCATAATTTGTGTAGGGGAAGAATAAGTATGTGGTTGTCTGTGTTTTCATACATATAATACTTTGTCACAAGTTTTTGTTCCCCTGACCCTCTGGATGTATTTTTAATTATATGCAAATAAAAATCAATTGTGTTTATCTTTGGGTGACAGGATTAGAAAGAATTCTGTTTTCAGATGTACTCTTATTTTTCAGATTTTCCATAAGGAACCTGCATTACTTTTATTATCAGAAAATATTAAGCTTATTAAATTTTTAAACAAGAGAAAATGCAATCTCCTTTCTCAAAGATCTTAGAAGTGCAGAGACAAGCTCCTTGTACATTAACGACTTGTGAGGAAACGTACATGTCTTAAGAGCTTTTAAGAGCTTACTAATCACAGAAAGGACTAGTCATTCTTTCATTTATTCATCAAACATTTATTGAATACCAATTATTTGTCCAGCACTACGCCAGGCACTAGAGATATGATGACACAGTAAATACGCTTTTACCTTCACAGAGAAGGCAAAGTTTTTACACTCTCTCTTCACAGTCTATTTTGAGAGATGGTTATATGAACAAATTGTAGTACAGTATAATGACTATAATAGCATAAGGTAGTGATAGCCTAGAAAAGAGAATAATTAATTCTATTTTAGTAGTTAGGGGGATTCTCACAAGAGGAGGCTACATTGAGCTGGATTTGAAGAATAATGTGTTGCCAGGTGGATAACCGGGGAAAGCATTCTAAAAGAGATACTAACACAATGTAAGAAGCATGGTACCTTTGCAGATACCATGTAAATAACTTAGATGGTGAAAGTGCAGCTCCATGGAGAAGAACCTAGGCAGGAAGTAGAGTTAGAAGGGGATAGATCATGAAGGCTTCAAAAGGCCAGACCCTTGTTTTTGATGAGTTTTAGGTAGAAGTGAACTGTGGTCATATTGGCATGGTGGAGAGATGTCTTTGTCAGAGTGATGAATGGTCGGAGGAAGGGAAGCTAGGCCGATACAAGATGCTTCACAGCTTCAGCCCCAACTCTTGCAAGACAAGAGCTGGATGAGTGGAGAGGAGGTCTCAGTCCTCTGGGCATTTCCCAGAGCATCCATTGCAGCACAAGTACCATATGGCTTGACCCAGCCTGGTACAGTGCCATCAACCCTGTGTCTTAAGAAACCAAAGGGGAATAGTTGAACTCATGGCCTATGCCAATATTGATTCCTTTCCCCATTGCTGCAAAGCTAGAGAACACCTAACTGCTCAGGTAGTCCTTCCTACAGAGTCAGGATAACTGAAAGTGATCTTGAGCTGCTTTTCCTAAAATTTGAGACATCCTAATACTGATACTCAGTGTTACACCAGGTCCTTTCTACCCCACTAATGCCAGTGCTATAAAGACCTACCATTTTACTTTTTTCCCTCTCACTGTTCAACAGAATAAAAGGCAAATTCCTTCTCCCTCTGCGCAGCCCTTTTAAGTCCTGTATATACAAATTTGAGGGAAATCAAGTGAATTAGTAGTGAATAATAAAGGTGTATTTTGTTGTTACAGTACCGTAACTGTTTGTAGATATCATACTCCTTGGCTTTCATTGTATATTACTGTAAAGTCAGTTACCTAAGTAGAAGTAATGTTAATTTCCTACGTTGGCTGTAACATATCACTACCAATTTGGTGAAGAAATTTATTCTTCAGTTCTGGAAGCCCAAGTCTAAAACAAAAGGTGTTGGCAAGTCAGCATTCCATCTGAAGGCTCTAGGGGGCGCTCCTTTCCACCCTTCCCAGCTTCTAGTGGCTGCCCCCAGTGTTTTGTGTCCCTTGACTTGTGGCTGCATGACTCTAATCTCTGTCTTTGTCTTCACTTCCTGTGGGTCTCTTACAAGGATGCTTGTCATTGGATTTAGGGCCCATCAAAATCCAGGATGATCACGTCTCAAGATTCTTAACTTCATAACATATGCAGAGACTCTTTTTCCAAATAAGGTCACACTCACAGGTTTGAACAGTAGGATGTGGACATTATCTCTTGAGGGGGGCACCACTGAACCCCCTACAGGGTTTGAAGAGTTAGAACCTCACCGCTAGAAACAGTATATGAATCCATGACTGGCTAGAGTACTTCTAAACTCTTTGAGGGCAGGAACTACGTTGTATGTCTCATCTAGCCACCAGGACCTTGCAGATCACATAGTAGAGGTTCAACAAAACCAAGACTGAAACCTTTGCTTTGGGATTCCATTGTAGTATAGATTGAATTCATTGAAATAGACAGAGCTGATAAACATCCCAGCTTCTGTCCCTTCTGAGAGTTTAATTTCAGTGCATTCATCTTCTCTCAAAAAGCAGTTCTCCACATGTTAGCAGTCAGTTTTATGTGAATTCCAGAAAGTACCTTCCATGACCCTTGATTAATTATGATATGGAGAAAAACACTCTTTCATGCTGTTCTTTGCTCAGATTTGTCTTGTGAAACATTACTTCTTCCGAGGTCTACTAGCCTGCTGGTGGAAAGGTTCTGAAACTTGCAGGCACCTAAGAGAAACCTTTTCTTGAAAACTTGTCCCAGCAGAAATGCACAACTTGATGCAAGAGCCCCTCTTACACACACACACACACACACACACACACACACACACACATATGCACGCACCCCTCCTCTCTCTGTTAATGACACTCCTGGTTGATTTATTGATTGCCTGTAACACCACTGGCTTTTCTCAAAGCACTTGTGATCTTCCCAGTTGTAAGTGCCACCCCCAGTGGACAGTTGCCCTAAACCAGGATGTTTTGATTGCTGTTTGACTTCCCCAACTTGGCTAGTGAGGGCTGAACCTTCTCAGCTTCCCTGGAATAAGCTCCTCAAGCCTTTTCCCTCCAAAGCATCTGTAAACAGTTGAAGGTCATGATTGTTCACTCTGCAAGATCGATATGCCATTAAATTGTGACAAAAAGGACTGCCAGACCATTAAGGCCTCCCTCAAACCCTCAGTAATCCTGATAAAGTGATGAGCTGTTTTAACCTCTCTGGCTCCCATTGCTAACTACATAGAAAACTCCTAACTGCTGAGATAACCCTTTCTGCAAAGTCAGAACGACCGACAAATGACTGACACTGATTTTGAGCTCCTCTCTACATTTTTTCCTGCTGTTGGGAAGTCACTTTTTTAAGTCAATCTTTTTATTTATTTATTTATTTATTATTTTGGTCCACAGTCTGAAGTCTAGTGTTAGTCTCAAAACTACTTTGGCTCACAACTATTTTGTTCTGCGGTGAACCTGTTTCCTAAGAGCCTCATCATGTCATGAATAGACCCATTTCCTCCTGGTTGAGACAAAAGTAGAAATATTCATGGGGCCTGAAAATGGGACATTACTAGTCCACCTCAAATACATGGTATCTGCTTAAATGGGATCAATCTTAGCCATGTGATGGGTTCATAGTGGTGAATTCCGTTGAATTTCTGTCTTGTGTTTTCTTAGTCAGCAGTAAAAAGTGAGTAGAAAAGGAAAAGGTTTCAAAAAAATAGAAGAAAGGGCAACTTTTGTGAACTGAAAATAATCTGAATGGATCTAAGCATTCCGGAAGCTACCTTAAAATTAAAGGTAGACCTACCAAGTCTTGCTCAGCATAACTGGTGAGCTCATTTACTATTTCAAGGATGTTAACTTCTCCAGCTAATCTAAAACCAATTGCTGCTATGAACAGTCACCGCATGTGCCTGAAAAGTCCAGGACTGTTTAGCCAGATAAAGTTGATCTCACTCTCTTTACTAATACTGAAGTTATCTGATATCCAAAACATATTTTTACATTTTTTGTTTCTAGTTTAGAACTTCTTCACCAGCTGTGTTGGCTTTTGTAAGCTAATGCTGTCCTAATTCAGTGTTTAGACCTTATAACTAATGTGTACATACACACACTTGGAGACATATATAAAACAATAACATTGTCTTTTCTGCACTATTCTAAAAAATAAATATGTCATCTAGGTTGCAAATTCATTTTTTAAAAGTTAGATCCCAAGTGCTCAGTTTACTGTCATTTTAAAGTCTTGAACTGTTTAGAAGATGACTAAATGTAGAAAGACCTACATGCTGTTACCCCAAATATCGTCGGTAAAAGGCATCTCCATTTGAGTTCCCAAGGCTTTGATTCATCAGCTAATTGCACACAGGATTTTCTGGGCACAAATAGCTGTTCATTTACTCCATTTTCTGTTTTGCTGATTTGCAAGCAGAAGTTTGCAGAGAAACCTTCACTTCAATTTAGGACTAGCGCTAAATAGCTTATTATGTCAACAAAACATACCTTCAAATGAAAAAACCAAACACTTGAGACCAGCAGGACTTGTAGGTAGTAAACAGAAAGAAAACAGGCTTAATATCTGCTGGGTCCATTAGCTCTCACCTGCACGTAGTCTTTCTTCAGCATATCAATGGCATCATCTAGGAGGGCACAGGAACAAGAACAAAGCTTCAGGTCAATGAAATCATTCACTGATCCACCAGCAAAGCAGATAAGTGGTGTATTAGCTTAAAATCTCCTACATGCTGCTTAGACATCATTGCATAGGTTCTGAAATGAGGCAAACAAACCCTACGAGATGATACCAAAAACTAGAGGGTATTTTTTCTGCTTTGTCTTCTTTGAATTCCCAATGTAATCCTGAATTTGGATTTTGTGCCGTTGAATTTGCTGTGCAGGTCTGCAACGTATGGAGAATGGTGACTTACTGAAACAGAAGATACCTTATCCCTTCCTTTACACTTACTCACGCCAAGACCCATTTACAGATTTCTGGCTCTTGCTGCTCATGAGCATATTAAATACACATTGTGTGCCTACTAGGTGTCCTGTAGTTTGCCGAACTTCCGGGGATACAATAATGAGCAGTATCAAGCAGCTTCTGTGCTTCTTGGATAAGTGTTTGTCTTTAAGAGTTTCCATTATATTATAACTGAGGAATTGGGAAAATAGGACTTGTAATAGTCTTGCCCTTTTCAACAGCTCTAATCCTTTTGTACTGGGTATTTGCATTTCGACTCAAATGAATTGCTACTGATGACAGAATAAGGGTGCGTCATGGTGACAAAACAGAACAAACGAATGTCCCTGGGGCCCCTCAGTAGAGTGCCTTGCTGTCTGATGATAAACTTCTGCTCTTTTTTCCACTCACCTGGAGTCTGATTTCTCCATCAGCAAGTGAGCTACCTCGGTCCAAAGCAGCCGATGTATATCCATGTTGCGTTTGGTGTGTTTCATAGGCAGGCCTAACTTGGTACATGTCAGGAAATAAATTTATCTCTCATTCTCACTCATACAGGGTGTCATGGAGTCCTGGCCCATTCATTCAAAGGAGCTTCCAATATCAGAAATCCTTTAGCAGGAAAATATTTACTCTTTGAATCCATCACCTCACATTCAGATATATTATCTGAAGATAAAATTGACTACACATTAGAAGGAAAGATGAGGGAAGGGAAGGGAGGCAAACGTGGATGGAACGGAGAAAAATGCCTTGGCACAGATAGAGCAGCATAGCCACCAACTCCTTCCAAGGGTGGTTATACAGATTATTTATCTTACCACACTCTCCCTTCCATTGTTTGGAATGGCAAGACTTGAAAATTAAAAACTCCGTATTTACATTCTCCTTGGGAGGTACGTTGGATTCTAATAAATCTGTTTGGCTGACTGCAGGAAATCTGCCTCTTTTCGTTGCATCACACCCAGCTGTTTGCATTAAAGTCCATCCAATTTGATTTTCATTTGTCAAACTGATCCCTTTGATGTCAAAATTACTTTCTCCTTTGCATTTAGTCCTTAAGAGTTTCCAGCTGCCGTTGGCTCTGTAGTTGCATTGAGGTCTTAAGCCAGTCTTGGGTCATATTGTTCTGCTTTGCAGTTGTCTAAACTAAATCTAGGTGACCTCATTCATCTTGATGACCTAACTCCAGACACTTATCCAAGATGTCTTGGGAGCTGCTGTTCTTGAAGATTGTCTTGCATTGTGCTCACCCTCTGTAACCAGCTTCAGCTGTATCTACTTCTCACCAAGAGCCCACAACTCATACCAACATCTTCTGTTCATTTGGACAAAGAATGTGTTCAATTCCCTTTGGAAACACTGATTGCCACCTGATTTACAATGTCTCTTTTTCTCCTTCAGAACAGGTAACCTCTTAGTGTTGAATGAGTCACAAATTGGTTTGGGGATCCTAAGCAGACCACAGAGTGTTGAATCAACATTTAAAGAGCTCTTCAGTGTCACAGTATTCAGTTCTATTCCTTGGGATTCTTTGTGCGAGAGGCGTCTATTGTTACTTTTCTTTAGAGAGGAGGAAACCAGGAGGTTAGGTGGAGTGTCCCAAGTTGGTTGTTTTGTGTGTGTGTGTGTGTGTGTGTGTGTGTGTGTGTGTTTTTCCCTAATAACTATCTAGGCCAGACTTTGCTCTGCAAACTTTTGGCCACACTAAATTCTATCTATAAAATTCTGTGTGATTTATCCAGTACTTTTATTTATCTTCTGGTCTGCCTTCCTGTCTGTCTATGTATCTATCTATCTATCCATCCTCCATCTATCTTTTGTATAGTTGCTCTCTAAACAGTATATGAATTACCTACACTCTAATCTCTGTCCCATTATTAAATTTTTCTAGTTTTATCGTCAGCTTGAAATGTGTTGAGTTGTTTATTTTCTGAGACTCAGTTACTTTATTTGTAAATAGAATTCTGTTAGAGTTGTTGTAAGGATTAAATGAAATAATAAGTTTTTAAAAAGCATGACTCTGACTGGTACCCAGCAGAGGTATGAGAAAGGAAGTTATTTTCCTCTTCTCTTAATATGAAGGTGGTACTGGATCAGAAAGTAATCAGAAAAAAAAATCAAATTACTGATTCATCTGGTATGACCCTTTCTGAAATGAGAAATCACCTGTTTGGAGAGCAGTTGAGTCTGATTCTGTGAATTTTCTTTAAAAAGTGATCCCCTCCCCCCAAGTATAATGTATTAGTTTTCTATTGCTGCTATAACAAAATTTCCACACATTTAGAGGCTTAAAACCACACAGATTTATTATCTTACAGTCTGGGGGTCAAAAGTCCAAAATGGTTTGGCAGAGCTGCATTCCTTCTGGAAGCTCTAGGGGCAAGTCTGTTTCCTTGTCTTGTCCAGTGTCTAGAGGCTTCCTAGCTTCCTCTCATCGTGACCCCATCACTTCTCTTCTGTTTCAGTGGTCACATCTCCCACTCCTCTGCCTCCCTTCTTTTCTTATAAAGGGCTCTTGTGATTACACTGGGCCCACCCAGATAACCTACTATAACTTCCCCAGGTCAGGATCCTTAAATTTAATTACAGCAAAGTCCCATTTGCCATGTAAAGTAACATGTGCATGGGTTTTGGAGATTAGAATGTGGACATCTTCGGGAGTCCATTATTGTGCCCACCATGCCTAATGCAAGCTTACAAAGGGGTTTTATTTTGAAGGTCTACTCTCCACCACTCCTTTGAATGAAAAATCCATTTCTTATTCACTATTTCCATAACCTTAACTTACCTTATTAGGGGTTTTTTAAGTTACTGAAATCTGAGAAGGTAGATAATCTTTCTGATTTTTTAAGGTAAAAATGCAATAAAAATGGCTCTTGTGACATAAATCCCCTCTTGTGACCCATATTTCCTTTTCTGTTTAAAGGTGATGTTTAACTCCTGGACTTATTTTGTGTTCATCTATTCGTGTCTTAGTTGCCCTCAAAATGTGAGCTCCCAGAAGGGAAACTTTGATTATTGCATCATTCTATCAAAGAGTTTGCCTGGCCCCGTGCATATTCACAAAACAAATTCTCTTTAATAATTATATTATTTACTTTCTTTTTCTGAATTTTCATTGATTGGCATATTTAGAAAACAGCACAATTGAAATAGTTTTTTAATTCAATATTTAATCTGTCATTTTTTATTTTGATATTACTGAAGAGTATTTCACAACATAAAATGGAAGAATAAGAGATGAGCAATCCTTCCAGCATCTCTCATTCTAATTGCTTATGAGTAGGGTTTATTATGTAACCATCCAAGCATTGTTGTAAGGATGGTACATACGAGGGCTTCATTCCAGAAACATGTAGAACAGTCATATGGAGACAGAAATGCAATTTTTATTTCTGAGCCATGTGTGTATTTGAGTGCATAATTTTGGAAAAAGACTTTCATTCACTGGAATGATAGTAAATTTAACTTTATTGAAAGCAGTGACTGGATTTTCTGGATCTGAAAAAAAGTGCGTATTTAAAGTCAAGTTTTTCTTTTGAGCTTTGTATTAAAGTGGAATTAAATATAGGCCTTAATTCTGGAGGGTGTTTTGTCCTCGGAGGCAGTGAGTTTCATGGGCATCTTCTGCACACTGGTACACTTCAGGGTAATGAGTTCATAAAGGCATCAACATTCCATTTCTGCTCAGGGTGCTTCGGTGCTAAGGACTTGGATTCTGAAAACTTTGGGCAGTTACCTACTTTTGGTACTTGGGAGGTTCCTTCCTTGGCAGCCCTGGGTATATAGGCTGAATACACAGATGCGCTTCTTCAGCCTAAAACTGGTTTTGCAGAGTTGTTCTCTGCAGCCTGTGTCACTGGGAAGGCAGTGTCTAACACTGTGTATCTCCATCATTCCCTGCTCATTCTCAAGGTCTATTAGAATTGGATTTCCTACAGAATGGAAAAGTTACACAAGAGTACTGTTATCCCTAAACGTTCAAAAGCCATCAGTTGGCACTAAGTTTAAAGTGGCTTCATAAAGTCATCTTGAAGTAGTGATAAGACTACTATTGATAAACTATTTTATAGGAGTATTGGGATAGCAGCCAGCCTTCCTACCTTTCTCCCTTTCTTCCATTTCTTTCTTTCCGTACTTCCTTCATCTTCTTCCTTTTCTTTCTCTCTTCCTTCTTCTTTCCCTCTTTCCTTTTCTGTTTTCATTTCTTTTTCTTTCTTCTTGTCTTATTTCCTTCTTTTTTTTCCCTCTGTCTTCTTTCCCTCTTTCCTCATAATAGGATAAGGATATATGAAAGGGTGAGATTTAGTCTTCTCTTGTGCATACATGTGATGGTGGAGTCTGATTCCCTGTTTCCTGCCTTTATGTGACAGTGCGCACAAATGTCCAGAAATGTCTATGAAGTCATGAGACTGATGTTTTGACAGCCACACCAGACCTTAAACATTGAGATGACTGTATTTCTTCAAAGTGGCCATCATAGGAGCATGTGTATTTATTTATCAAACGTATTTATTTAGGAGTACGTCCAGTATTTGAAATATTTCGAAACTCTTTTAAACCTGCCTTCTCTGACGTTTTACAGTGTCTCACTACATTTTAACCACCCTCTATTTCACTCAAAATGCATTCCTTGGATTAGTCATTTCTCTCATTGACCAGGCTTGGCTCCAATATCTTTTGCTTGTTTTCAAATGACAACTCCAAAGATGAATGTTTACCAACATGAAGGACAGTCCAAAGAATGCACCCTCTGAAAGATTAACAGCCTTTAAACTTTTACCCGGTAACTTGCAATAGCTGGCATAATGAACAAAAAAAATCTATATATGCTGTCTAACTCAATATGATAGCTAAAATTAGGTATTATATAGTGTATATATTATATTTATTATATAGGCTACACACACACATACACACACAACATATTCTCGTACACATTTATATAAAAGAAATTGCTTTCCAGTGTTTAGAATGTTTGCTTCTGAGTGATCAAATTAAGGATGGTTTTAATTTTCTTCTTCTTTCTCTAATTTCCAGAGTATATACAATTATTTTTGTAATCAAGGGTAAAAAAACAAAAAACAAAAAACAATTTGCGCTCCTAAGGATATTTCTGAATACAAATTTAAAAACTGCAATGAATAATGACACCTTCACTAAAATAAATACATAACCTTTAAAGGTTCACAAGTATTTGAATGTGTTTGGGTTATGTTTTTTTAGAAAAAGTCACATTAATTTAAGGTAGAATTGTACACACTTTTAATACATATTTCTAAATGTACCGCCTACTTTTTCTGTTACAAATGAAATACATCAGAAGCAGGGACAATGTCCCCTGATGTCCTTTAAAATCACTTTTTTGTTTTGTTTTTAAGATTTTATTTATTTATTTGACACAGAGAGAATGAGAGAGAGAGAGAGAGAAGCACAAGCAGAGGGAATGAAAGGCAGGGGAGAAGCAGGCTCCCTGCTGAGGAAGGAGACTGATATGAGGCTTGATTTCAGGACCCTGGGATCATGACCTGAGCCAAAGGCAGCAGCTTAACCAACTGAGCTACCCAGGCACTCCTAAAATCACTTCTGTTGAGCCATGGTCTGAGTGTCTTAGAGCCCTGGATCCAGTAGGTGCCTAATTGCTATGGTCAGGAGCCCTGGTTTTTGAGAGTAGCTCGGCCAGTGCAACTCTGTATCACAGTCTCAGAGGCAAGAGCTTACATGTTCTGGGCCCACTGTGAAATAAGCTTAAAATCTCCTTCATCTCTAAAATTCAGTGAATTCTTTTACTTACTGCTTTGATAATAAATAATTACTAGATAGATTGTTGTTCCATTAGTAATGCTACCCACAGCAAACAAAATTCACCAGAGGCAACAAGAAAAGGATTTGATGGATTGTCTCTTAAATCATACTGGAATTTCCCCTAGATTAGTTTGGCAGCAGGTGTAGGATCTCAGAAGCGATGAGGTTTAATCATGTCATCTCTAAAAGCTAAGTGACTGCATCTTTCCCTCTTCTGAAGACAAGGGTGGTCTTTCTTTCTACTCTAGAATAAAAGTCTCTTCAGAGTCTCCTTGAATGGAGGCCTAATCATACTGTGTATGGCTTGATGAATCTGGAAAACATAACACTGCCAAAAATAGTAATATGGCAGTGAGTCTTCAGAAATCACAACTTGCTTTTCACTTTTCTTCTTTGAATTTTCTGTATTCACTTCTGTATTATTCAGAGTAAGGCTAGATGCTATTATAAATAAATCACAAACTTTAAATCATAAACTTACATCCTAAGAGGTTTTTTAAATTTTTTTTTTCTCATTCTTATCATAGTTTGACAGGTAGCTTCTTTGTCATGACTCAGGATCCTTCTATCTCTGGCTATGTTGAGCTCTGACAGCTTGAAGTTTTTAATTTCCAGCTGGCAGGGGGAAAGAGCCCATGGAGAAGTCCCACTACCTTGTTAAAAGCAGGGGCAGAGAGTGACACACATAGCACTCCCTGAAATGATGGGTAGGAATTGATCACATGACCACTTGGGTCCTAGGGGTGCTGGGAAATGTAGTCCCTGCTTGCACAGCTGCTTCCCAGTGACAACTCCACACTGAAAGGGGAAGCATGAATTTGGGTATAGAACTTCACATTACTGCCCCATTTCCTTGGCCTTCTCACTGTAAAAATTATTTTTAAAAAATAAATATGTAAAATCAGCCAAGCTATATCAATTATCCATATGTGCATTGATTTTCTCATTCAGTGAATATTTATTTGACTGGTCTACCATGTGTACGACCCTCATGTATTCTAGCATTAGGGTTACACTGGTTAATAAACACAGTCCTGGTATTTCTCCTCCCAAGAGTTCACAGCCTGGTTATAGCTATAAATAATAAATAAATAGCCAGGCAAATAATCACATCTTAAAAAAGCAAACAGGGTTTTACAATACTGACTAACTGGTGACTGGTCAGAGGCCTGCTTTGATCAAGTAAGCAGAGCAAGCTCCTTGGAAGACAGACATTTGATTCTAGACATGAGGCATAAGAAGGAACTAACTAGGCAATGAGCACAGAGCCGGGACAGCACATACAAAGACCATTTGGTGGAAGAAAATTCAGAGGGCTTTAACTCTATAACTTTTCTAAAGATTAGATCATATCTTTAAAATAATTAGAATCATCACCCTGCATTATAGATAAACTATACTGATAAAGGGAACATTTACAATGGAAGAATCTGGCGGGCAATACCTTGACCGGATGTTCAAACCTCACATCACCAATAATGGACTAAATTCACAGTCTCTGCCCATCCCAGGGTGGACCAAGGGCACGCCACTCACTCTAGTGTTCCTGCAAGAATAAAAATGAAAAGTTTTAACCTGAAGCTAATCAGAGGAGAATAATCAGACAAATCTAAACTGAGAGATACTCTACAACACTGTGGACCAAGGCTCTTCACAATGAGAGTAAAAAGACATGACAGTTAAATGCAATGCATGATCCCAGATCTGTCATGGATAAAACCGAAGAGAACAGTAGCTCTGAAGGACTTATCCTGAGACTCTTGTGGAAGTTTGACTATGACTGTACATTAGATAATAGTATTGTAAAAGACATTAAATTTCCTGAATGTGATGGCAGTATTATGGCTATGCAGGATGCCCTTGTGTGAAGAAATAGATGATGAGGGTTCAGAGTAAAATGTAACTTTAGGTGAGGCGGACATGGATGTTCTTTGTATTATTCTTGCAGGTTTTATTTTAGTTTGACTTTTTTTTTCCAAATAAAAAGTTAGGGGAAATAATTAGTTTCACACTCTTTAGAAGTTCTTTAAGGTGCTGTGTGGGGAAGAAACTGGGGTGGAGGGGGTAAGGGGGAATTGCAAAAGAAGGGGAGGGGGGTACAGGGGCTGAGGAGTGAGGAAGGATAGGGCAGCTGTCCGGGAGAGAAACGCTGTCGGCTTTCCCTTGGCATTTCAGCGGACATTAAGAGTAAAGTTGGATGTGGACTAGATGGATTCAGATAGATACTGGAAGTAGAATCAGCAGCATTTTCATAGATCGAATGTAAGGAAATGAAGGTGAAAAAAATAAAATGATGGTGCTGATGTAGTTCACAAAATGCTCGCTAGGGGCGCATCTCAAATTTCCTGGAGATACTGGACCACTGAAGCCAAGAGAGAAGCACAATTCCCAGACTCTAAGATTTATAATGTCCAGAGGATACAGATACACCAACTGTGTCAGAAGCAGCACCACAGTGCTTCATACTGAGATCTGCTTACCCCTGGGTTCTCATGACAGGGGTAACTGCGCTATGAAAACCCTCTGTCCTTATATTCCTGCACTTACAGTGACCACATGACGAACAACTTCAGTGACTCAAGTGGGCTTTGCCAGGAGACATATCATCAACGGGCATCTTCAAAATTCCTGTGGAAAGAAACCCACTAGGCCTGAAACTCTAAGCTTAATGCAATTTGGAGAGAATAAGCAGTTTTGTTCAGTTCAGGCCAACATGTTACTTGGTGTTTTATGCAAGAGCTGTTATTGCAGTCACATTGAGGAGAAGATTCAACGTGAATGGTAAATTATAAGAAATGCCCACACTTCCTATTTCCTATATCTATTTTAGTTGGTGGCAGTTACGATTTACTACGCAACACTCAAAATACAAATGGTGCTATGTTAAAGGATATATAAGTGACAGATTTGCAACCTCAAAGCGTGACTTCAAAATATTGGTGCCGGAAAGATTTCCAGTTCCGGAAGGCAGTTGAGACACACCAGGCAGGGCCCCCGCAGGTGAGGGCGACAGCGTGACAGAAGAGCTGCGGGCCCACTGGATGTTGAAGTGAAGCTGTGCAGAGCGGGCGGGAGGCGCCGCAGCAGGCAGATGGAGGAGGCCTTCGGTGCCAATCGCGCGATGAGATGGCACAGACAGTGAGGAAACACTGCTAAGCAGGGAAACTGAGAGCATAAGGACGGGAGGAGAAAATCGAGAAGGAGAGCCAAGAACTTCAGGAAAACGAAGAAGCAGGGTTATGTGAGGAGAATGTGCGGGCATTCTCCATTTGCCCCTCAGCTCGGCTCCAGGCTCATCTGCCCTCGTCCTTGGCCGGGAGGCTGGATCCTGAGGACGGTGCTGCCAAGGGGCTCCTGTGCCCTCTGCGGCCGGGTGGTTTCATCTGATGCGAGCCACTTAGAGGAAATCAGAGGCAAGCGTAGGGAGAGGCTTATTTCTTCCCTAGCTCCTGCCCGTTGGGACTTTCTCGACCCCGGCTGACCGCCATGACCCTCACCCGCCCACTGCTCTTGCCTTCCAGGCCTGTGGTAGGTTGTGGCTTCTCACTGGAGCTAACCCAGGGTCAGGTCATCTTCCCTTATTTGTTTCCCTCAACTTGTGCTCACACCTTCTAAGTACTCACTCTTTAAATTCTCAGGGAAATGCCTGCGATCCTGACCCACACAGGGAGTTGCAAGATCCCCATTCAACTTCAAGGAGCTTGATTAAGGACCTAATGGGAACCACAGTGCTGAGTTCACCTAGTGAACAGTCCGGCTCTGAAGCAGCAGACGTACATGGTGTCTCCGTATTCCTAAAACAGGAAGATGTTGGATTCCTTCATCTTTCTGCACTGGCATTGTTCTTCAGCCCTTAGGACACTCTTATTCTTTCCAACCAATGTCTCTGGGCTTCGTGCCTTAAACCCAATCCCTGCCCAACCCAGGTCTTTGCATTCAGATGGTCAAGAATCTCGAGCTCTAGTCCATTGAGAACAATGAGGAAATCGGCTCGAGAGAACTTCATGTCAGGACAGTTGTCTTTATCTGGCCGAGCACCACAACCTAGGAGGTACACATGCTTCAGAATTCAACCTCAGAGCTTCCTAACTGATATACCTATTCAGGTTCCTCTTTGGGTCATTTGCTCTGGTTTTGCACTAATAGTAGAAAGGAAAATTGTCAAGAGAAAGGTACACATTTAAAATATCCAGAGAGGGGCGCCTGGGTGGCTTAGTCATTAAGTGTCTGCCTTCGGCTCAGGTCATGATCCCAGGGTCCTGCGATCGAGCCCCACATCAGGCTCCCTGCTCAGTGGGGAACCTGCTTCTCCCTTTGCCACTCGCCCTGCTTGTGGTCCCTCTCTCACTGTCTCTCTGTTGAATAAATAAAATCTTTAAAAATAAAATAAAATATCCAGGAGGATTCAGTATGTGTTACCTGTATCATGAATACAAGAATGCAGACTGATTTATTCACAAAAGAAAAGAGATGTTGTGCTTTATTCTAGATCATCTGAATCAGCTTCACTGTATTCTAGACTCTAAGATTACAGTAATTAAAAGGTTTTGAAAAGCAGTTTCTTTGTGAAATGGTCATGTGAAATTAAACACGCAGAACACAAACACACAAAGAGATGTCTCCCTCCCTCTCTGCCCTCCTTCAGCTCCATCCATACAAGCTTTCTGCTTCGTCTATGGAGTGCTTGTGATTGTCGCCTTTAGAAGGACGCTAATGCACAGAGAACATCAGTGGAGTACAGAGAATGGGAAGAATCTCAGCTACAATACCTAAAATTAGAAGTTGCTCTTGAAAATCGGTCCCAGAAATAAAAGTAATCAGAGAACTGTACTTGATTGAATTCAAGTGACACTGTTTGAAGCACAAACGGCCGAAGTGAGGGACATTGGTACCTCTTAGACACAATAGCAATGGCCCAGAATGGTGTGTTATTAAAACTACTCAAAATTCCTTTTAAAAGAAAGAAGTGCTTTTCTTTTCTACCCCTTGTACTAGGAGCGATCTTTCTCCATCTGATATAAATTATGGTTCAAGTTTCATGAAACAAGGCTCTGGAAAGATATCTTTTAGTCTGCCTGCACTGAGATGACAAGTTTGCATCAACTAGGAGGAGAATCGTCGTTATAGAAGATTAGAGTTTCAGTGCACAAAGGGGGAAGTTGGGAAGAAGTAAATGGGAGAGCAGAACTATAGAATAACATGAGGCTAATTCATGTCACTTACATAACATGGTAATATTGTTGGCATAATAATAACAAGAACACAAATAAATAAATCCATGACAAGGAAAGGAAGCTTAAAGGTTAGGAAGAAAAGGTATGTTACACGAATGACATTACAGAAAAGACAGGTTTAAGAATACCAACCGTAGGGGCATCTGGGTGGCTCAGTCTTTAAGCATCTGATTTCAGCTCAGGTCATGATCCCAGGGTCCTAGGATCAAGCCCTGCATCAGGCTCCCTGCTCAGCAGGAAGGCTGCTTCTCCCTCTCCCATTTTCCCTGCTTGTGTTTCCTCTCTCGTTGTGTCTCTCTCCGTCAAATAAATAAAATCTAAAAAAAAAAAAAAAAAAAAAAAATACCAGCCCTAAGGGGCACTTTGGGTGGCTCAGTTGGTTAAACAGCTGCTGTCAGCTTGGGTCATGGTTCCAGGGTCCTGGGATGGAGCCCCACATTGGGCTCCCTGCCAGTGGGAGTCTACTTCTTCCTCTCCTTCTGCCCCTTCTGCTCACTCGGTCTGTCTCAAATAAATAAGAAAATAATCTTTTAAAACAAGAAAAGAAAAGAATACCACCTCTAAAAGCTAAGAGACTAAATTTTAACCTTGGCCCAGGTCAAGGGTAGCCTCTCTGTTACTACGCGAAGGTCTCTTCACGATCTTCCACTTGAGTGTGTCTTGGCCTAATTATACTCTGAACAGTAAGCTTTCAAGGTTTTAAGAAAAAAATTGATGTGATGTACAGAAAATTAAATAATTTCTGAGACAAATATATCAACAACCGGAGGCCAAGACAACTTCCATTAGAAATAAGAAATTCCCTCATAATAAAGAAGATATTACAGAATTTTGTTTTAGTTGCTTCCAGCTGCACTCCATAGAGCAAAACCTGGAAATCATAACATTGGAATACAGGAAACTCAAAACTTTCAGGCAAAAATGTGAACAAACCTGTGGTGGACAAAACATAATCTAATACAACTGGTCCACTCTACTGGGGGGAATAAGATGAGGAAAATCAGATTAACACAGGCTTCTGAATTATTTTTATAGAGGAAGATACAAGAAGAATTCATCCTGAAGAAAAAAATACATAAAATACTAAGAAATACCTCACCTTACCAATAATAAGGAAGGTCTAATTCACAAAAAGAATCACATTCTACTACCTTTGAAGAGAGAATCTGATGTAAAATGTCTACATGAGTTGACCGTAGGAACACCATAGGCCTTTTTTACCTGGGCTTTCTAAGAGAGCTTTTGATACCATGCTATACACAGGGGTAATCTCTCTAATAATTATGACCCCTGAGAGACAAGTGTGGGCCTTGGCGGGGTCAGTACTGCCCTGTAAGCTGCTTCTGGTGTGGGAGCCAGTAAAGTGCCCCAGAACAATCTATTTGCGGTTCTCTCAACATATTAATGAGGTAGGCAAAAGAAGAAGAAGAAAAAAAAGAATAGACAGTAAGGTCATGCCTTTTTGCAGATGATGAACTATATAGAAAGATCATGTTAAGGAGGGAAAGCCACATCATTTCTTTTAGTGGGAAGAACTCCATCTTGGGCAGCATTTTTCAGTCATGTTGCATGATGCTTGAGGCTTTTCAGTTCCTTCTGACAGGTTTGCTTTTTTTCTTTTTTTCTTTCATAATACATCGGGTTTATATAATGCTTTTCTTACTAAGAACACGAAATACTTTCCGTGGATTTTATTTCATTTATCCTCCTCAGAACCTGTAAGGAGTTTTTAAAGGTCAGGTAAAGTTGTCTATTTTACATCAAGAAAGAGAGGCTCACAGCGGGTGCCTGGGTGGCTCAGTCAGTTAAACATCTGCCTTTGGCTCAGGTTATGATCCCAGGGTCTGGGGATTGAGCCCCACATTGGGCTTCTTACTTGGCAGGAAGCCTGCTTTCCCTCTCCCACTTCCCCTGCTTGTGTTCCTGCTTCCATTCGCTCTCTCTCACTCTGTCAAATAAATAAATAAAATCCTAAAAAAAAAATAAAATAATAAACAAATTAAATAAAAGAGAGGCTCACAAAGGCAGACCTGTGGTCTCAGGGAACGTGTTATACCTAGTTACCTACTTAGCCTCATCAGAAGATATAATGGCCCTGAAGGGGTTTAGAGATCCAATTATTAGGTATTCTGCAGCCTGATGGTATTCAGCACTCCTCCTGCTTCCTTGCCAGGAATGGGCAAACTATTACCCATGGGTTAAATCTGGACTGCTGCTTTTTTTTCCGTATGGCCCATGAGTTTAACACTTTTTTTTAATTTTTAAATATTTGGGGAAAAATTGAAAGAAGAGTAATATTTCATGACACATGAGAACCATATGAAATTCAAATTTCAGTGTGCCGTAAATAAAGTTTGATTGGAGCACAGTGCTGCCCATCCGTTAACTTCTTGTCTCTGCTACTACAAAGCAGGTGGGAGTTGTGATTGAGATCAGGTAGGTCACAAAAGCAAACATAATTTAGTATCTGGCCCTTTACTGGAATTGTTTCCCAACCCAGTGGACTTCCTTCCTTACTTGTGCCCTCCTTCCTTCTTTCTTTTAGCAGTTGAAGCTTTTCTTTAACAAACTTTGGCTGGGGAGCTGGAATTCCCTCTTTCAGACCTTCCTGCCACACGCTGCTCCCCACCGTGGAACCGGGAACTCGGGTTCAAAATGGTGATGCCAAGGAGCTGAATCCCCCTTCCGCTTAAACCAAACTAAATAGATGAGTGGGGTTGGGTAGCAGCTGGCACCATCTCCCTACTTAGTGAAGGAGGTTACCTCCCCAGATGCCTCCTTCCCTGTTTGATTGTGAGGCCTTCATGACATAAGCATGTTCTAGTCATCTTCCTGCCCTCAGCTCCTGGCTCTTCATAGGAATAAATAAATATTAGCCTAATAAATGTTGGGGGATTGAAGAATGAATGACTTACAGCCTAAGTCCAATCAACAACTAGGACAAAAACATCGAAGAGCCATACTTTCTGCCTCTTGTCCCATTTCTTATTTATTGAAACGGCATCTTTGTCCTCCCGCAGAGATCCCTGGACTCACAGAGGTTAATGGAAAAGAGTAAACACACAGCAATTTTTCCCTGAAAACAAAAAACAAAAAAACAACAAACAGGTAAAAAAAAATTTTTTTCCAATGGCAGGAATGATACACACAGTCCAAAGAGAAGTTGGCAATATTTAGAAGCATTAGTAAATGAATTCTCATCTCTCAACACTGGATAGCTCTACAATGACTGAGAAAAGAGAAAAAAAATCAAAATAGGCCAAGAATTACTCTTTTCCGGAGGAAAATTGGGGCTAGTTTCAAAGCTATCCAGAAATCATGCCCTTCTCTAAATCAAACTGGTGTATTTTAGTTGATTTTTTTCAGGTATAGTTGCTCATCCAGCAGTAGTCCAACAAGAAAAGGCATGTGTGGGGCGCCTGGGTGGCTCAGTGGTTTAAGCCACTGCCTTCGGCTCAGGTCATGATCTCAGGGTCCTGGGATCGAGTCCCGCATCGGGCTCTCTGCTCGGCGGGGAGCCTGCTTCCCTCTCACTCTCTCTGCCTGCCTCTCTGCCTACTTGTGATCTCTCTCTGTCAAATAAATAAAATAAAAAAAAAATCTTAAAAAAAAAAAAGAAAAAGAAAAAGCATGTGTTTGTCCACGGAATGTTACCAAATTCTGTATTAAAACGACAACAACAACAAAGCTGTTATATTGGTCTCCATGATTCAGGAGTCAGGAGTGGGAGGTTGGGGGAACAGGTGGTGGGTGATGGGGAGGGCACGTTTTGCATGGAGCACTGGGTGTTGTGCAAAAAGAATGAATACTGTTACGCTGAAAAAATTAATAAAAAGGGAAAAAAAAAAAGGAGGAAGCATTAGGCTACATCAACATAAACCTTGCTCCTATATCCAGCTGTCTGCTAATGATCGTTTTCACGTTTAATATCAACTAAACACAGAAAGCAGATATGGAGGCGGAGGTGAGGGGCAGCCCTCTGCTGAGTTTAGCTGCATTTCGCATGGATTAGTGGATCCGTGAGATATAAAATGAACAAGAATTGATCCTATCCTTTATGATGATGGCTTTGCTGCTGCAGCAAAGAAGATAAATGGTGACTTCAGACTATGATTAACCCCAGATGAACTGTTTCAGTCAGTGCCCGGGCATGTAAAGAAAGCCCAAAGCCTGCACAGTTGAAAGTGTGAGGAGACAATTTACAGAGTGTGAAAGTGTCTTTATAGAGTGGCATTGAGGGGACCTCCGAAGGACACTGAGACACCCAGAGACTAGCAACAAGAGAAGCAGTTACCATCCCAAGACTTGAAGAGGCAGGCAACGGAATAGTCCTAGAGGATTCTAGTGAGAGCTGGAGCCGCAGAGAAAAGCCAACTCCCAGGAACTATAGTTGAGGGAGGGAACACTGTTGGAACCACAGCATCAAGCAGGGAGAAAGTAGTCGGGGGGTAGGGGGCAGCCCTTTCTTCTCCCTTCTCCTGCCCCTGGATCTCCTGCCAGGGCTTCCCACTGACTGACTCCCATCAAAATACAGAGGTCAAAGGAATCTGACAGGCACAGTTGGTTGAGATCATAAAGGTTTTCCCTGTCACCCCAACCCAGGCAAGTATCCATGCAGAGAAGGTGGGGAATGAGTGGAGAGAGTGGGCTGATGGGAAATCTGCTGCAGATGAGCCACAGTATGAACCATTTGTTCCTGTCCTTCCTGCCTCCCATATCCACCGGTCTTATACTTCTAGCTCTCTCCTGCTTCTATCCTCCCCTGGTGTAAGAACACAAATTAATAAGCAGTTGGATTCGCTAAGCCATCAGGCAAGTGCAGGAGGGTGATTGGCCAGCCATAGAAACCTACTTGCTTGAAATGTTGGAAGCATCTCTTTCTAATTTTCTCCCTTCTCCCAGGGTGCCTCAAGAAAGTCTCTTGGGTAATAGTAATAATATTTTAAGTCTTTTATAATTTCGCTGGCATTTAGAACTCTTAAATAATTGAATTTCCTCTAATATGTAACACCCTATTCTGGATTACCTCCCTAGTATGTCTTTTGTTACAGCTAAGCCCATAGGCTGATGGGTTCACTTCATTAGCAAGTCGCAGAGTTCTAGGCGATGAGCACCATGCAGGTAGGAGGGTATAGGGCTGGACTGGCCAACAGAGCCCATGGGTTTGGGTTCTTGATCCTTCATTTTTCGTATCTGATTGATCTTGAGCTCATACAAAGCGTTGACCCTCCCTAAGCTTCAGATTCATCATTTGTAAAGCGATAGTGTTCACCTGCATAAATTCTAATGGTACCTTTTAGCTCTGAGATTCTGTGACTGGGCTTCTACTTATACTCAAGCAACCAAAAGTGTTGCACTGCAGAAAGAATACATTACAGACTTAATAGTCCCTGGGATGGGACACGGAGGGAGAGATCCAATACTGAGAATCAATACGCACGAACATAGAACAGGAGATGGAAAGTGCAGAGAGCAGTCAATCAAGGGCTAATGCATGGCAGACTTCTTGGCCAAGGCCAAAGACTGGAAGAAAAATGAGGAATTAGATGGAGGGCTAGGGGGTAGTATCAAAATAAGGCGCCCTTTTGAAATAACTGCTCATGGAAGCAAGAGCTAATTTACAAATCATGCCAACTCTTAGTTTTTCTTGTTTGGAATGCTTATAGGTTTATCTGTTACTGTTAGCTATTAACTAGAACTTGGCTTATTGCTCCCTAGGCCCTGAGTATAGTTATGATACTCAATAACTAAGTAAAACAGGTTTGGTCCATCAGGAGGCCCAGCCATAGCCAAGAATTCTGAACCGTGTTGTGTAAACATAGTTGTGTGGTTTGTTTGGATCTGATTTCTCCTGCATCCCCCTGCAGCAGCTATGGGGACTAGTAATAGGGATTATGTACTAGGGAATGCCTAGTGAATTTACTAATAGGGAAACTACATCTGTGTGATAATAAAAAATGATACTACTGTTGATGCTGTTGTGTATTGCATACATATCAGTCATTGGACAATATGCCATAAAGGACTTATTACCCTGAGCATCCAAATAATCTCTTCTGTCTCCTTTTGTGAATGACTAGTACACAAATTTTAAATTCCATAATCAGGAACCTCTCTAACCACTTAAAATAGAATAAAAATAAGGAAGGATATCATTGTTCATACCATCTGCTGACAGTCTGCCTCTGTGCATATAACGAAAAACATTTTCCTCTCTCGATCATGTGGCACAACTCAGGTGAACACCATGGGACCCAGGCCTGTGACCGAGTTCTCTAGCCTGGTGCATAGGGAGCCACGGGCAGCTGAGGGGGGCAGGGGTTCCCAGCACGCATGGATGATGACCTTTGACAGTCTCTTCTCCTGGCTGCTGTTCCCTTAATAAACCTCTACACTAGGAACAAGATTGCTATATACCCTGTTTCTTCACCCACATTGCAAATGAAGACACTACTCAGGTCTTTGAAAGGGGAAAACATAAATTGCTAGTATTTTCGTGTCTGATCGGAAAACCAGAGTGAGAACCATACCCAGACCACAGAAATCACTACTGGAGAATGCAGTTTAACCCAGGGCCCTTGGCCTTCTGCAGGCCATCCCCCAAGAGTCTGACCTTGAGTGGTTATCAGTGCAGGTACATCAATGCCAGGTCTCTTCTGAGGCTTCCCCATGCTTCACGAAGGGCCATTCAAATTCCTTTGAAGATGACTATGTAACATTGCTTAATTCCAGCCCTTCTTCCTTGGTGGTGATTTTTCCTCCCTCTGAGTTGGTTCATTGAGAAACCAGGTCAGAAACGGCACACAAACCTCATAATACTCTTTGTTATAAGATGTACGTGATATTGTTTTATTTAGTTCTGAATTCTTTGCCAAGGGCTGAAAGTAGCTTCTTGATAATTTACTTTTCCAGATGACTCAGATTCATTATAACACCGGCATGGCCTTAAACCTGAGCTGGTTCTGATTTGAACTTGGAATTGTGGCTTTTCAATTCATGACCTCCGGAGCAGACATTACTTACAAAAGCCCACAATGAGGTTTTATTTTGTTTTGTTTTGTTTCAGAGGCTAAGCATCAGCTTTTACCTACCAGATTTTCAAACTTTTCTAGAGATCCCAGGTAATAAAACAATTTCTGTAGCTCAATGAGCTCAGGGAAGTTTTGTTTTTAGAAAACTGGAATAAAATCTCTTACTCTCTCCCTTTTGGGAGCACAAGGGCAAGTCTCTGATAGGGACTGTCTTGAGCAATCAGCTGTGTCGCTATATTCAAAGTATTAGGAAGCTGATAATAAAAGCAGCCTTATTCATTTATATTTATATTTTATACATATTTCTCTGGAGCTTTGGTTCTGAATTTATGGAAGGCCTTTACATATTTTAGCTAATCTTAATACTATCTGTATGAAATATGTGGATAAAGATTATGATTAGGGGGAAGGGAGGGAGGGAGAGAGAGAGAAAGAGAGATAGGAGACGGGACATTTCCCACCAGTCTAAACCCTTTCTGAATTTTTTCCATGTAAGTCTCTATCTCTTCCTCTTCCTCCTGCCTCTCACTTCAGTACCGTAGTCCTTCGAAACTGTTTTCTTCTTCCCTGGCCCTGCCCAAAGGCTCCTTCCTTCCTAAATTCTTTCTCAGTCCTGCCCTCTCACTTAGGAAATGATTCCTTCTCTTCCTAAAACCCCACGGAACTTGATTTTTACCTTTGTAACACAACCTACTGTATTCCATTTTACAGTGCCTTATTGTGTCTTGTTTTGTCTCGACCACAGGCTCTAAGTTCCCTTTTCTCTAAGTTCCCGATTCTATATTACCCACAGCCCACTTAGCAAAGTGTCTGGTCCACAGAAGAAGCTGAATATCTGTTTGTTGAGTGAATAAAGGAAATCTGGATACCCCGATCTATGTTTGCCTGCAGGGAAATCTGGCCGCCGAACCCATTCCTAATCTTCTCTTCCTTATCCAATCAGTTCACAATTTCCAGTCATCTTTTCTAATGTTTCTTGAATCTGTCATCCTTCCTCTGCCACAGCCCTCGTTTAAACTCTCAGTTTGGTTCCCTTGGGATAGCGTTCTGCTTCTGGGCCCTTTTTTACCCATCACCTGCCCTTAACCCCTGTCCTATCCGCTGCTATACCTCCTCTTCCTGTATAGTGCTCTGTATAAAATTAAAAGAAGAGTGAGCAAATACAAAGTCAATATCTTCTGTTCTTCATTCCCACCATATTATAAACTCTTCCAACATATGGCAACATCATTTCCAGTGGTAGTTGACGTAAAACCTAGACACTAACCTATTTGGACTTTTCAGTGGTTCTGGAAGATACCTAGCTCCATCTGCCCTTACCCTTTTGCTCATGCTGTTCAGTCTACCTAGAATGGCCACACCTCCAGACTGCCGCGGATTCATCTTGGTATAGCCCACAGCACCTGGCAGAATGCCTTGCCCATATTAAGGTTTAATAAATATTTGTTTGAAGTCTTTAAGTCTCTTAAATTTCACAGCTACTTATCCATAAAGGGCAGACGACTCTATTTGGCATTTCTCTGATTCTCAGTATCACCTTCTAATTCCACTTTATTTCTCACTCTCAGAATTCAAACATCACTTTACAATTCCCCAAAGAAAAGAACTGATTCCACTTTTGTTGTTGTTGTTGTTCCTTTGCTCTCTTGTCTTTACCTCCTTTCTCCACCATTTTAAATTTTTCTTTCGTTTCTCTTCTGCTCTTCCCTTCTGTTTTATCCACAGCTCTGAGCACACCAGCGCCTCACTCTAGAACGCTGGGCGTCAGTTCAGATGATCTCAAAGATCCCTTTCAGTTCTGTTAGCCAGTAGTTTAACAAGTTACATAACCTGGGAATCTAAGCTATTACAGACTTAACACTTGTGTTTCCCATTAGTCTTTCTTATTTTCAGCTCCATTGTAATAATAAAACAATGGAGAGGTTTTGGGGACCCTGGGAAGGGAGAGTGCAAGAATTCACTCGCTACTGCAGCATCCAGCCTGGGAAGGGATCCAAGCCAAGCGTGGGGTTCAGGATGTGTTTGTAGTTGCACAGCAAAGCTGCAGACTGGAATCCCCATTGTCTGGATACTCAACAGAAGGCATGCTGTCCTGCCTTCTTGTTCCTAGCATGCCTGTGGGGGATGTTCCGTATTTTTATCAAATTGTACAACAACAATATTGCCAGTTCCCTATGTACCTTAAAGGAAGGTATATCGGTGTAATGTCCCAGGAATATGATTAAATGAAACTTAATTTTGAAAGAACTCTATATTGCAAATTTAACTTTTCCCTAGCCTTCAGTTCTGGAAGATGACAGAGGAACAGGGAAGGTGTGTGTAGGGGGCAGAAAACCCAAAGCTGATTCTCAAGGAGACTTTTCGAAGCACCTTCCAGCTATAAGTAGAAGTGAATAAAGAAATGAGAGGGGAACCAGGGATTCGAGTCACATTCCTCCACAGAAAATATGTGGCAGCAACTTGGGTGTTTAAAAGAAAAAAAAAAAAAAAAAAAGGAAATAAAAAGAACAAAATATAAAGTGAAAATGCACATATGGAATATTTACCAAATGATGAACATACATAGTTGAAATAACAGAATCATTATTATGCATCATATAATTATAAATATCGTTATGTTATATGATAAAATACATATTTATATTATATTAGTCAAGTTAATCTCTCAGGAATCCACTATGAGTCATGAGTAGTTGCCTTGGTAAGTAAATCTCTTAGCAATATGTGGGTAACAAGCAATATCTTCTCTTTTCGTGTCTCTGTCCCATTATTAATCTGTGGGATGTGCAATTAGTGTACATGAGAAAGACACAGCTAGAAGACTAGAAACCAGGTTTTCTTTGATATACAGTCAGGTGCCCAGCGTTTCAGTTGCTCTGCAAAAGGAACTTTATTTTCTTGCTTCCATTAAGCATACCATAATGTATTTGTTTCATAAATCTTCTCACCATCCTGACAAAGAAAATAGGGGACACGTTTTTATTTCTCGTACTCAGACGGAGGGGCTAATGGAGGCACTGTGGATTAGGTGTGGAGAGTCGTCTGGGATAGCACGCCACCGGGGCTTGCAGTATTCCATTCACACTGACTAGCTGCGAGACACTGAGCGAGTCTAAATTTCTTCACTCTGGACTGAAGCAGATACTTAGCATCTGTGCGAAAAGGTTGTGAGGAGCTCATAAGAATGTGTACACACACACACATACTGCACATGTATACTTTAAGTATCCCTAAATGTGGCGACTATTTTTTTTTTTTAATTATGAAACAGTTTTTCCTGGCTTTTCAGTGATGCAACCACACTGTCCAGTATATCCTTCTAGATGCCTGGAGCCAACTACTGGGCTCCAGCACCTTCCGGCCTGTCCCAGAAAACTGAAGCACAACCTAGCCTCAGCGTTTCGTGATCTATAGGTGTGTTTGGGTTGTGGTCAAGATGTTGTAAAGAAAATCTTTGGGGCACCCTTTTTCTTGCCATCATATTTAAATACAAAGCATTTGGCAGTCAGGCCGTTTCCTTGCCTTTTGTTTAGAAGGGAAAAAAAAAAATCAAAACACTTAGCAAAGCCTGGCATGTAATGAGCGTTCAATAAATGTTATCATCCTGTCCTTTGATGGCCTGTGGTCTAAAATGTCCAAGCCTGAGCAAAGAGGAGACACAGAAATACGTAGACTTTATTTATTTATTTATTTAGATTTATAACTACCATTGCCACAAGTACACTATTGCTGCATTTTTACCTTTTTTCTGGAAATAATTTAAAATTTACAGACGAGTTGCTGGAATAGTACAAAGACTCTTCCAGTATCCCCTTCGCCCAAATCCATCCATTATTAACATTTCACCTCTCTCACTCTTTCTTTGTTTCTCTCTTTCCCCTTCCCACCCACTCTCTTTACACACGCACACACACACACTCTCTCTCGCACTCCTTTACCCCAAATGCTTTGGTGCATTTTTCTTAAAAACAAAGACATCCTAAGGACAATGATCAAATCCAAGATCAATACAATACTATTTCCTATATGCGGACTGTATTAAAATTTCACCAGTTAAGGGCGCCTGGGTGGCTCAGTGGGTTAAAGCCTCTGCCTTTGGCTCAGGTCACAATCCCGAGGTCCTGGGATCGAGCCCCACATCAGGCTCTCTGCTCAGCAGGGAGCCTGCATCCCCCTCTCTCTCTGCCTGCTTCTCTGCCTACTTGTGATTTCTGTCTGTCAAATAAATAAATTAAAAAAAAATCTCACCAGTTATCCCTAAACATAAAACTATAATATTTATTTTCCCTGATTCAATATTCAGGCTAGGCTCATGTGTCATGTTTACTGCCCTCTCTCCTTTCACCTCCTACATAGGAGTCCTAGCCCCAGGAGCTGTCTAAGAGGGCAATGCAAAAATCAGAGAAGACAACTTTTTACTAATAAGGAGCTAGGTATCTTTTAGAAAATACAATAGATTCTTTATAAATGATATGGATTTTCTTTGATTCTACCAAAAATAAAATAAAACTTGAGGGGCTTTATTCCCTCCCTTCTAGTGACTTCCACCAAGGCTACGTAACAGAATGTTGTTTTAAGACAGAAAAAAGCCACAGGGCTGAGCCTGCTTGGACTTGACCTGTTTTCTGGTATGACTTGAATATAAATTGAGTCCCTACTAAGTATGAGTGTGGGATCTGGGCCTAGCCTCGAAAGGACTGAAAGAACCGGAACACAACTGTGTGTTGTCTGATTACACTGATACGAAGTGTCTGGAAATGGCAAATCTATAGAGACAAAAAGCAGATTAGAGGTTGCCTGAGGCTGCAGGGTGGGAATTGATACTGCTTTTATTTATTTATTTTTTTAAGATTATTTGTTTATTTATTTGACAGAGAGAGAGAGAGATTAAGAGTAGGCAGAGAGGCGGGCAGAGAGAGAAGGGAAAGCAGGCTCCCCGCTGAGCAGGGAGCCCATTCTGGGCTAGGGCTCAATCCCAGGACGCTGAGATCAGGACACAAGCCCAGGGCAGAGGCTTAACCCACTCAGCCACCCAGGCGCCCCTTGATACTGCTTTTAAACAGGCACGGGGGATCTTTTGGGGTGCTAAAAATGTTTCAAAACCGGACTGTGATGAGGGCTGTGCACATCTGTCAATTTACTAAAAATCACTGAATTATATACAATTAAAACAGATAAATTTGATGCCATGCAAATTATACCTGTAAAAGCTATTATTGGAAGGAAGGATGGGAGAGAGGGAAGGAGGGAGGAGGGAGGGAGACCCATAGAAAAATCCGGAGAGGGGCGCCTGGGTGGCTCAGTGGGTTAAAGCCTCTGCCTTAGGCTCAGGTCATGATCCCAGGACCCTGGGATTGAGCCCCACATGGGGCTCTCTGCTCACCAGGGAGCCTGCTTCCTCCTCTCTCTGCCTGCCTCTCTGCCTACTTGTGATCTCTGTCTGTCAAATAAATAAATAAAATCTTTAAAAAAAAAATCCGGAGAGAGAAGTGGTATCTATAGAGCAATTTGGTCAATTTCAAGGACTCAGGCCTCCCAGGTAAAGGTTACAGAAGACCTCAGTTTCCTGTGGCTGCTTTTCTACCTACAGCCTGTTTTGAGTGACGAATAATGTTTATGAGTCACTTAAACTGCATAGGTACTGAGTAAACTTTCTTTACTGGCTAGTGGAAGATAGATCCTGTACTCTGTTTTCCTATGCAGAAATCTTGCCCATGATTGCTAGATGTATTTGGTGATCGTGTCACATGATACACAAATATCGAATCATTACGTTGTACCCCTGAAACTAACGTCCTATGTCACTTACACCTCAGTTTTTACAAAGTCCTGCGTTCTCTCTTGCATGAGCCCAGGCTCGTGAAATCATGATACTAATTAAAGAGAAATGGTCTCCACAAATGTTTTGAAACTTTGGAAGGGAAAAAAAAAAGAGCCAATAGAAAGTTGCTAAATCTATCTTTCTGACAAGAGTCAGGATGAAATGGTTAGAGGAAAGAGGTCTGCATTCCCACCAGCATAATGTCTTAATGGGAGTATGCTGGAAAAAAAAGAGGAGTGTTCAAGTTGCATTGAAGGAAAACTCTAAATGTTGAGAGTTTTTGTGAATCAATGACCTCAAAATTATTCTGTTGATTTTATTTATTTATTTTTTTAATAAAATTAGACAAGCTCTTCAAGCATCCCCTCTGTGGCCTGAATATCTACTCTCTGTAAAAAGCATGAAGGAAACTTCAGTGAAGCATCCAGGCTGTAACACTGGGGGAAATGATTGATTTCACTTGAACACCACAAACAACAAAAAATGTTTAAAAACAGTTTCACGGCTCAACTTTCTCCTTGCTTTTTATTTTTTTCTCTTATAGTTGGAATGTATTTTATCGTCTGTCAGTTTTGCCCTATGATATGTCCTCTTAAATTGGATCTGTAAGCCCTTCATAAAGTTTAATAAATCTTCAGCATTTCACCCTAAGGAAATTATATTAAAAACCTTCAAATGTGAAGTTGGGCCCGCAGACACACAGCGCTGGGAATTTTATCACCATAATCAGCGTGTAATGAAAGCCTCTGTCCCTGTTCTTTCCCCGTCATAATCTGCCTGTCTTTATGAAAAAAGGGGGGTTTGTCTGGGTTCATCTGCAAGCTTTAATTGGAAGATGTCTTCATTTCATTCCGGCCTACTGGGATAATAACTCAGCCCCGTGTTTAAACACAAGCCCTTGCTGCTGATATTTTTTCATTTAGTAAAGCATGTCTCTTTAAATGATTTAGCAAATCATCATGAATGCCAAGCCAGGGTGATTGGCAGCTCATTGCTGGTGCACCATTTGCATGACATTTGTTCTGCAGCTAAGAAAGCTGCCGCAGGTAAACAAGCAGGCCCTGTACTCACTCCCTTTGAGTCCCTTCCTGTTTATTTTCTCATAATCAAATGACATTTATGGAGAAGCAAATGCAGCTGCACATATATGAGGGAAATGCAATCAGGCTAAACATGATGACTTCATTCAGGTGATATTTTGATTAGGGAAAGGATATTTTTATGACATCGGGGGCTTTTTTATTAAGAAATCTGACAAATTCCCTTTTGTGTAACTAATACTTTATATTTTAGCTCTATTTTCCTGTAAGGGCTGGACTCGAATAATCAGTTGACGGCCCACTCACTTAGGAGGGTTTCATTAAAACCTGGGAAAGCATCAAGCGGGAGACACAAGACAAGCTTCTTTGTCCCATTCAGAAGAAAATCGCCTTTTCTCCCTGCAAAGGAAAAAATAAAAAAGAAAGAAAGAAAACAAGGCAATATGATATAAAGCTTTTTATAGCATCAGCAAATGCAGCTTTTCCTAAAGGAGGTTTCGGAGAGGAGGATGTTTTACGGTTAAGCGTTTTATACGTATTTTCCGGCTCATCATCCTACCAGGGCATGTGGACAATAACAAAGCAGGTGGTGGGGGTGGTTTTTTTCTTTTCCTTTTAAAAAATTTTAATAGTACCACGAAATCTTTCTTAGTTAACGTGTTCGAGGAGGGTAACAAAGAGCAAACAAGCTACACTCACAGCCTTGCTAGAAATGCAGGCGCACATAGGACTTTGAGAAAGAGGGCTGCCTTCATTTCTGGAAAATGTTTCCCCTCCAGTGTGGGCAGATACCTTTCCAAACTTCCTCAGCTTCTCCTAGAGTTGGAGGCTGAGAACAGGAGCAGGAGGTCGTTTCCACTCTTAGATAAGGATGCGTTTACAGAAGCAGCTGCTAAATCCCGCCTCAACCAGGGACCACCCCAGTTCTTTCTGAGCTAAAACAATTACTCTCGGAAAAGTTGAGTCTTTGTTGTCACCACTTCTGCCCCGAGAGGAGAGTAGAGGAATATGCTTATTTTAAAAATGCAAAAGGTACTTCTAAGCAACCCAAATTTCACCTTATAGTGATGATGATGAGTATTTTGTCCTTGTGATTTGGGGTTCCTCTTCTGGACAGGCTTCTTCCTGTGCTTGCTTTCCTCTCTGTCATCCATGAGTCTTAAATGGCAAAGAATGATTCATCCAACCCACGAGCCCATTGTGACTGAATAGAAAAATGCTTCCCCACACAGTCCTTTGTGTTGGACACCCCAGCTATCCTGGGGCTGGCTGTGAATGCGAGCTTGAAGACCCCAAGAAGTAAAAAGAGAAAAGCTAGTAACGGGTCCGAGGAAGGACAGCTGTACTGAAGGAAAAGGTTTAACGTGGCTATGGTCCCTGTTGGTCTTTTTTGTTATACTTGAACACATGAAAAATACTCCTTTCAGCAATATCTTCCAACCCGAAGGTCAATGATCTTATTTAACAACAGCAACAACATTTATATGGTTCTTTATGACTTCTAGAATGTTATGTCATTGGAAATGATAATGTCTGGTACAAGCTCTGTATTAGGAGGGTCCTGAGTGTTTGCTGGCTGAAGAAGCTTGAGGAGGAACCTGGTTCTTCTGCACAGATGAAAGAAGAAATTACTTTTCCATCCGAAGAGTGCTGTAGGCTTAGTGTGGGGCATTGTCTCATGGAACTATTCCCATTCTTCTTGTATTGTGTTTGTGTGTGTGGTGATGGTGGGGAGGGGATGAGGGTGGGGTTTCCAGCCCTCTTCTTATTGAAGGCAACTTATGATTTTAAATGCTTTTGTATTCTTCTGCTTGTTTATTTGTTCATTTTACTCTAACAGTCTGAAATCTAACGACCTTGCAAGAAATCTGATTCAGATCAGGTGATGAAGAGAATTTAGTGATTCTAAGATGTGGAGTGTGTTCAGTGAAGGATGATAGAAGCCAAGTTGTCTGGAGGGATTTCTGAGCGATTTGTAGGCAGCGCTATTGGAGGATAAAGCTAACCCTGTTTGCCTAAGTCAAGGCCACATTCTATGGAACTGTAGACTCAGGAGTCTCTGACCAACGGGAGTAGTGTGAAAAGGAGGGTTTGTGGCTGATCCTGACCCCCGTTCTCCACCATGACTGGAGAGTTAGGATTCCACACTCAGTTCTGTCATAGCATTTGTTATACTCTTGAATAACTCCCTATTTAGTGGTCTTTGTCCCATATTAAACAGTGAGTAGCTTGAGGCCGGGACTGCAACTTGTTCACATGTATGTCAGTTATCAATTTATTGCCTCTCAGCTCCAAATGCATCCTTCAATATATGCTCTATGATAAACCAGGGGATTCCTGTAAGCATTTCTCCTTTAAACCCAGCATGAGGTTAAACCTTCTTATTGAAAAGTGCTGGAAGGACACTGCAGGAGGAAGGGGCTTCCTGTAATTTCTGGTTGTGGGAAGGGGGGTGAGATGGGGATGAGGACATCCGTTGTTATGCAGACAGACAGAATGCAAACCACCCCACCCCTCCCCTATAGCCTGGGACTAGCTATAAGCTGTCCATAGCCTTCTGAGCAGGGACCCCAAAGTCCCCCAGGCAGCCCCAGAGGGAAGCCTTCGTGGCCATGCCCAAGTTCAGATGCGCTCTCCACCTGCCCTCTAGACAGTTGCCTGAAGCAGCTCAATAGCTCCAGACCAGCTCTTGCCTAGAGAAAGTGTCAGTATCTCTGCTCTTCAGTGGCAGAACTAGACCTCCTCCAATGACGTCACTAAGTTTGTCCTTCTTTGGTTGCTCTTCCTGGGCCCTAGGGTACCATTTAGAGTTTCCTTATATATTTCCTTATATATTACAGTTAATAATTCTTATATTGAACTTCCATCTATAAAACCTGCTCTGTGATTTCTATCTCCTGATTGCTACAGTCCGAAATGTTCATTGCAGAGTATATTGTCTGGCACTTTGGAAGCTCACGGTAAATATTCATTAACTGTTTGACAAATGAATAAACGGGAGGATGAAATGAATGAATGAAATGGGAATGTTAAGGGATTCCTAGCTATAGCATTTCAGTGTCCCCTGACAAAACACCAGCTCCACTTTTGTTGTGTGACCAATCAGGGAGTCATCAAACCAGCAGGGAGTTTGGTGACCATGATTTGCCCCTTGTGAGCCAAATACTGTTAGTTTCCAAGTCCCCAGAAATGAAATTCAAGTATCACCTGCCTCTCCTGAGTTTTACAGAAACACAGAGCTACTAAAGTCTTTCCAGAAAGAGATTTGTTATAAGCGGTTGGCTCACAGGATGATGGAGACTGGAAAGGCCACACTCTGCAAGGTGGGCTCGTGGGCTGGAGACGCAGGAGAGCCATGGGCAGTCGCAGAGGAAGGCTGAGGAAGGAGAATTCTCTCTTGCTCCAGGGAGAGTGCGTTCTGTTCTGTTCAGGCCTTCAGCTTATTGAATGAGGTTCATGTACGCTATGGAGATGAGTAAAGCCCATCTGCTCTGCTCGAAATCCACCAATTTCAATGTTAGTCTCATCCTAAAACATCCTCACAGAAACACGTAGAAAAATGTTTGACTAAATATCTGGGCACACTGTGGCCTAGTCAAGTTGACTCATATAATCAGCCATCACTCCCTCTCCCCCACCCCAAACTCATCTTTGCTAGAAGGAAGGAGACCGAGAGAGAGAGAAAGAGAGACTGTGTGTGTAATTATCATTTGGAATTGGAACTGAGCCTCGACCACATGAGTGACCCAGCTACTAGAAGGACTGAGCCAGGATCAGGAACCTAATGTTCCAACCCAGGAGATTCATGTTAGCTCGGTCTAAAGAGGTCTTTCTCTGTTCCCCTTAAGAATCAGTGATTTTCATCAGAACATGGTGTTCTTTCTTAATGCTGCTTCAAAACAGAGAAATTGGCCTTCAGGAAAAGCCTATAACTTATTCCAGTGGAAGTAAAAATATTTTCAGATTCCTAAGATCCTATAGCAGGGCAATAAATAATAGTTTAACATTCTCACCTTGAAGAGAAATTGGTACAAACACTGAGTCTCTAATAGAGTTAACTTCCTTTTCTTCCACGTCAGAAGGTTGTAAGCACTGACGACTGTGGATAAGGTTTTGTTGTTCTCAACCGAATTTTTTAGGCCATATTCCAAGAATTTTAGACAGGATATCTTCTTTTCTTATCACTGCCAAGGTACTCAGTTATATTTAACATTCTAGATTGATCAAAATTCAACTTATAATGAACCCATGAGGATTTCTTTTGCACGAAGTGTGTCCAGATCATTAAAAACTCAGAGTTGTATCAAAGAAAGGGGCCATTTGATCTTTTTATATTTCTTCATGCTGGAAGTGAAATTTTTCCTCATCAATATACTCAACGCTGGCAGTAAAATTTTTTGACTTCATTGAGTTCATTTTTTTTATTTTCATATATTTTACATAAAAGACCGTTTGGTCTAATATCAAACTGAATTACATTTATTTTGCATATCCTTCTTACCGCTTTCTGTATTTATATTGTGTGCCTGCCTTTTGAAAGGCAAAAATCAAAATGGGGCAAAACTGGTGGCAGGATGGAAAAAATCAATTTCAATGCTAAGCTCCTTTTAAATGTGTGAGCCTAGGTATAGCAACCAGAGAAGATGAAATTTTGGAAAGTATATGACACTTAGGAATTTAAAGACGAAAATTTTGGTGCTGCTCTGAAAGTGAAAACTTGACATTGGCTGATACATACACTTGCTAGCATAAAATCTGTGCCTGCACATGGACAATAAGCTGCACATTGCAACGAGCACACGCATGCAGGCTTTCGGTCCACGTGCGTGAGTGAAGATAGAGGAGGCAGGGAAGAGGGAACCGCACGTCCTGCTGCCCGTTCCCACCAATTTCTAAATACACAAATACTGGATTGTACTCTCCTGCTGTAGATGCATATTTTAATACAAATAAGAAATTTGCTTCTTTCTCTTTCTCTGTTCTTGTTGGAGCCAGGGAGAATTTTCTCCCGTAAGTATCTCTAAATTCAGCCAGTTGAACAAATTTTTCTTGAAGACTGACAATAAAGCAGGATAGAGCATAGAGTCAAAATCCCTGTACATCCCCCAAATGCCTTGCTCCCAGGAGTCTAAGATTTTTTTTTTTTCTGATAAAGGAAAAAATAAAATTTCTTTCTGCCTCCCTAGAAAAAGAATTAAGGATCGCTTTTAGAACCTTCTCACAATTGTTTTCTGGAAAGTAGATTTAAGGAGCTTATCCTCTAGTGACTTAATCCTATGAGATAATTGTAAAAGGGAGATTGTCCTGTCCATACCAGAGGAGTAGTAGCAGGTTTCCTGAAGAAGCATTCCATCTTGTTGTTAACACTTACACTTCTTGTCCTGGCTTCTTTGCAGTCTGGGAGAATACTAGTTTGTACATTAAAAGTTGAAAATGTTATTATCTCATGTGAGATAGGTTGCATCCGAAATAACATACATAGGGCTCTAGGAAGTTTCCCATCTGGGTAATAATATCAGGTCTGGGTAATAATCAATATCAGGTACTCCCTTGCCCCTCTAAAAGGGTTTTGAGTTTGCTAAGGAATTTAAGCTATTAAAATAAAAGTTAAAAGAAAATACGTTAGGGTGCCTGGGTGGTTCAGTGGATTAAAGCTTCTGCCTTTGGCTCGGGTCATGATTTCAGGGTCTTGGGATCCAGACCAGAATCAGGCTCTCTGCTCAGCAGGGAGCCTGCTTCCTCTTCTCTCTCTGCCTGCCTCTCTGTCTACTTGTGATCTCTGCCTGCCAAATAAATAAATAAAATCTTAAAAAAAAGAAAATATGTTAAAGAAATTAACTTCTGGCTTACATGATTGCATTAAACAAGGCAATAATCAGCCAATCTGAGCCTTGGAAAAGTCCTGCTATCATTTTCTGAGAGCAGTGGGGCGAATGACCCTATGTGGAGGAAGTAGCAGAAGGAACTTTTTCCCTATCCCTTTCCCCTTGAAAAAGACACATGTTTCCTAAAAGGGGAAGAAGGAAGTAGGAAGCCAAACTGGCAACAGCAGGATGAAAGCTCGTCTGCCTGGCATGTTCAGTGTTGTTGTTCTTTACGCTTTTCTTTCTGTCCAGGGGCAAACCCAAGCCAAGAATTTCATCTTGCCTTTTCTTTCAGTAGATCTGGCAGGCATTTCCTGGCATATAGGTGGCTTCCTAAATGTGAGAACCAGGTATAAGTTGGATTTTCATGATTTATCATTTCAGCTTTGACTGCATCCCCCAAAAAGGACCCAGGAGGATGCGATGGGGGAAATGGTATCAGACTATACCACTGGTTTTCTTTTTTTTCATACTGGTGGTTTTCAAATCGTGCCCTACCAACCCAAGATATTCCATGGAAAGTCTGAAAAGCCATTAAAAGGGGCAAGGGGCCAGGCGCCACTTCACTCTTGACCACATGCATTTCAAAGAGAAAAACTCTAGTGTTATTGGGTTTTGCATGTTTAGAATCCACATAAGATTTCCTTTGAGAAAAAGATTCTATGGAAACACACACACACGCACACACACACACACACACACACACACACACACACACACAGATCCTGAACTTAATATGAAAGCCCTCTAAACAATTTGTATTTCCCTTCCAACTCAAAAGGCTTTTTTTTTTTTTTTAAGATTTTATTTATTTATTTGACAGACAGAGATCACAAGTAGGCAGAAAGGTAGGCAGAGAGAGAGAAGGGGAAGCAGGCTCCCTGTTGAGCAGAGAGCCAGATGTGGGGCTCAATCCCAGGACCCTGAGATCATGACCTGAGCTGAAGGGAGACTTAAATCACTGAGCCACCCAGGCGCCCCTCAAAAGGCTTTTGATTGGCTATTGATGGTCCAGAATGTATAGAAAATTCTTGCTACAGGTGTTAGGGAACACTGCTGTTTATTAGCACTATTTACTCCTTTACAGGGATGCCTTTTTTTCCTTTGTGGGCCCCTCTCTTCTCAGGATATCAGGAGTGGGAAGAAGAGTGATAATTTGGTCATTTTCCCACCAGAAATACTGTTCTCAAACTTCGGTTAGTTATCAGAATCACCTGGAAATTTGGCAAAAACGAACCGACTAGGGGCTCCTGAGTGGCTCAATTGATTAAGCATCTGCCTTCAGCTCAGGTCATAATCCCGGAGTCCTGGGATCGAGCCCCACGTCCGGCTCCCTTTCAGCAGGGACCCTGCTTCTCCCTCTGCCTCCTGCTTCCCCGGCTTGTGCTCACTCTCTCCCTCACTCTCGCTCTATTTCAAATCAATAAATAATTTAAAAAAAAATGAACAGACCAGCCCACCTTCCTCAACCAGTCGGCTCCCCTGTGTTCTTTGTTATCTCTCCAGGTGACACGGAGACACTCTGAAGTTTGAGAGCCACTGGTCTGGGAGAGCTGTGGCTTATCCTTTGTTTGTTACTGTTACAGAATGCATTTGCCACCCTTTGGTTGGGTCTGTGAAAGAATATCACCACTTTAACACTTAGAAATGGGAAGAAATCTAGAGAACAGTATGAGAAACCTTGAGACGTAATTTGTAATATAGTCACTTGATACAGCATGGCATAAGCAAATATTAAAGCAGAGTTCTCTAAGAAAGCAACATATTCTGGCTACATCATTACCGTGTGGTTATTCATTGATTCATTTAATATACATTTAATGATGGAAGACAGAGAAATAAACCAATAATTACAGGGCAATAAGATGAGTGAGAAAAAGGAAATAGAGAATAAGTGTGGGGGATAAACCATCTAAGCTTGCCTCCGTGTTTCGAGAAATCCTTCCTAGTGGAGGAACATTTGCACTGAAGCTCAGTGCTCAGATTTACTTTGGAACTTGGCCAGATTTAGGAAATTCAAAGTATATGGCTATTCCTTATCTATTTTAAACTATCCTAATAGGCTTATCAGAAATAAAACCTAGCACTTCCCATTTTAATTGTGTTTTGAATAAACCATTGGACTTCATCATATGACTCAAAAACTTTTGAAATCTTAAATTGGAAGCACGCAGATAGTCATATTTCAAATTCAGTGTTGCTCTTCTGTTTTCCTTCTCAGAACTGGGCTATTCCCCATAATTGGCCATGTTCTTTTTTTTTTTTTTTTTTTTTTTTTTAATGCAATTGGAAACCAAGTCAAGTAAGTATTTGTCTTGGTGTAGAAATTGAGCTTCAAGCTTGTGATCGTAAGGGAATCTTCAATACCCACTTGTTAGTAAAACAGGTTTGCTTCAAAGTAGTCTTAGATCTGAGAGGTGCTTTGTCAATCGGACACCTTTATTAGTTATTACAATGCCTCTGTGGTGGTGCGTGGATGGCTTGGTTGGTTGAGCGTCTGACTCTTGATCTCAGCTCAGTCTCGACCTCAGGGTCATGAATTCAAGCCTCATATTGGGCATGGAGCCTACTTAAAACAAACAAAAACGCCCCTATCAATACTACATAACCCCATCCCACTCTATCACTCAGCCCCAGGCCTCACATATCCAGTATATTCATAGGAAGTGCAAATCTGGACCAGAACTGGTCCAGCCTAAAAATGCATTTCAGTCGAGTGGAAGAGTAGATAAAAAAAATTTAGGGGCAATGCTAAAGGTATTCTAAGTGTTTCCTCTCCTCTGGTTTGAAGAGCTTTCCTTACTACAACACAGGAATTGTATTTGCCATATATAATATAATGAAGCATGTCATAGAATAAAATTAATGCCTACATAAAAATTAAAACACATGTTTCAATAGAGTGAATAAACTACTAGACTTCAAGTCAGAAGACTAATATTTGGATCTTTATTTTGCTGTTTAGCAAGTAACTAAATCTCTTTAGGATTGTTTACTTACCTGGGAAAACATGCATATCCATACTTTCTTTGCAGTCATTGGTAAAATCAAATTACATATGTGACAGTATCTAGGACTGTAAGTAGCATGTATTAGAAGCTTCATAAATTATCAAAATTAAATTTATTTTTCTAGAATGTCTTTTATTTTTGAGGTAAAATGAATTAAATATTTTTAAAAACTCACATGGGAACTGGGGAATATCATTTCAATTCTCTAGTATGGAGAAGAATGAAACATAATAAATTTGTTCATTTACCAGATATTTTTTGAGGCTCTATTATGTGCCAGGAATTAGTCCAAGTGCTTAGGATTCATCCGTGAAAACAAAATACAATGAATCGAAAACACTCTTACCATCATGGAGCTTATATTCTAGAGAACAATGAGATGTTTTCTTTTGGGGCTTCTTCAAAGCCCGTCTCCCATCAATACAACACACACACACACACCATGTACTTTGCAACTATTATTTAAAAAAAAAAAAAAATTTATTTTGCGCCCCCCCCCCCCCAAAAAAAAGCACAAGAACCAGATACAGGCCACTACCTGAGGCCATGCACATTGGCTATGATATGAATTATAGCCTTGGAGTTATCCAATTTGGTGACCATAATTTACATAAAACGAAGACTCTTCTTTCTAGCTCACTTCTGGTCTTAATGTCAGGGACCTCTGGGACAGATATGCTCTTCAGGGAATAACCAATGAAAAATGAAGATTGAAAAGTAATTTATCAATGCCCTAAGTTACATAAAAAGTTGCCCTTGTACTCACCAGGAATTGCCTTAAATCTTAACAGATAGCCTCTTTGGAATATAACCTAGACCTAGACTGAGAAAATTCTGATACTAGATCACTGAAAAGTGCTTTTATTAGAAAAGAGTTAGGGAGAGTTCCTAGCAGAGATTGATGCTTGGATAAAAGAACCATGCAGCAACTCTTCTCATTTGGGGGAGTAGATGACTATAAAACAAAGGCGTTGAAATCTGTCATGTTCACCCTCACAAAATCTCAAGTGACCAATTACCTTGTTTCTGCCAACTCCCCCATTTATAGTGCATAAGAAGAGGGACCATATGAATTGCAGCTCATGGTAATCATTTTGAGAGCTAGTGTTCTTCCCAGTCTCTTAACTCCCAACAGTTGTCTCTTTGATGGATTAAGAAGGATGGAAGTAGGTGAAGTGGTGAGATATGACATATTGTGGGCACTGCAGGGATTTTAGCCATGGTCTCAGCCCCATGGAGGACTTGCCCTCCTACAGTTTCTCAGGGAAAAAATTAGGGGGTTGTTCCCTTTGTACCAGACCTGCGCCGTGCATGAGAGAGGGCTGGCTGTCACTGGGGCATCTTTAGAGCCTGTCCGAAAGGGCCACTGGACCTCAGCAGAGGGTGCTGGACTGACCAATCTATTCTCAGCACCTGAGGAAGAAGTAAGCCAGAATACAGGTATATTTGTCCTCATCAAGTGAATTTCAGATGAGATATCCTCAGCAATGAGGGAAGTGAGAAGGGTTGTCTCTGAGGAACTCACAAAATCTCCCATTGAAGAAAATCATATTGTAATTAATATCTGTTGAGCCCAGAAAGTAGCAACCCTGGATTAAAATGACTATTTCCCGTTACATGACATTCTTGACTTCTTAACATCTTTTCCCATCCATTGAGCCAAACTTGGTTCATAACAGAGAAAGGAAAAAAAGTTGATACACTGGTTGGAAAGAGAGAAGTTGACCATGTTCTTTGTGGACAAGAGGCTTCCAGTATGAAGAAAACAGGAGCAGGAGAGGGGAGAACTGTTTTTAATTTCAAATCACGTTTAAAGTGTTAACTTTAAATCAAGATGGACTTTATGATTACAACTATGAATGGACTGTTGTAGTCCTCCCCAAATTCATATGTTGAATTCCTAATCCCTTATGTGAATTCCTAATCCCTTATGTGATGTGATGTGGAGGTGGGCCTTGGGAGGTAATTAGGTTGTCAGGTACAGTTTTTATGATGGGACTAGTGTCCTTATGAGAAGAGACAAGAGACAGCTCACTCCCTCTCCCTTTCTGCAGTGACCTCTAGACACTGGACCTGCCAGCACTTTGATCATGGAATTCTCAGTTTCTGAACTGTGAGAATTAAATGTTTGTTGTTTAAGCCACCCAGTCTCTGGTATCTGTGTTAGAGCAGTCCATTGGCCAAGACAATTACCCAACTGAAACTGTGTTGTAGGCAGAAAGTGATGGGTACCCCAGAGTGACCAAATGAGGACTGTCTTGAGTTTTTATCCAGGAATCAGAAGAACTAGCTCAACACAGCCATTAGCGAGAGTGATATAAAAGATTACATCACCTGGATTGCATTATACTCAAGGTTGAGGTGACCGACAATATTTTGATTCAGCTACTATCCACAGTGACCAGGTCTACATCAGCATTTGAGGGAGAAGAATGTGTCCAATTTCTCCAGATCTAACAAGGAGTTTGCACCCTACCCCTTTACCTATACAGCTCCGGGAGGACTTTTAGCACTGGTGAAATTTTCCATGAAGTCTTTGAGAACTTTAGATAAGGGTGAGAAAGAGGACCAAATGGAGCATAGTAGCTAGCCAATAGTGTGCAAAGTTTCCATGAGTTATTGGCCACATGCCTAAACACCTTCCAGGGTGTCTTGCTTTCATGCATGTACCTCCTTTCATTCAGATCCAAAATTTCAGGTTAAACCATATCACTGCTAAGTCCAGAATGCTTCCTAGGCTGTGCCAAGCTAAATAAGAATTTGATACAGACACAATCATAATAGATACTATTGTTTCTTTAGCATTAAGAACTTTTCCATGGGGGCGTCTGGGTGACTCAGTTGGTTAAGCCTCTGCCTTCAGCTTGGGTCATGATCTCAGGGTCCTGGGATTGAGCCCCACATCAGGCTCTCTGATCAGTAGGGAGCCTGTTCCCCCTTTCTCTCTGCCTGCCTCTCTGCCTACTTGTGATCTCTCTCTCTCTCTCAAATAAATAAACAAAATCTTAAAAAAAAAAAAAAAAAACAACTTTTCCATGCCATGCACACATTGCAGTTACGAGGGTTAAAGACAAGACTTCTTACATGACAGGTTCTTTCTTCATCTCAGAGCTGTTTGCAATTTCTATAAGAAACAGCCATTTATTCCGTAGCTGGAGATAAGGGTTACTTGGTACCTCAAAACGTTGACTCAGCACACACACAAAATTGTTAATAGTAGATCATTTCCTGAGAACGGATTTAGTAGTGAACGTGGACAACCAAAAATGGAGCAGGGAGTTTGGTGACACAAAGAGTGGCCTGGGACGCCCAGCGAAGCTTCCTCTATCCCGCACTTACTCACAGAACTCTGTTTCTCGGGAGAACTGGGAGGGTAAAGCTTGCAGAAACCATTTTTGGTCACCGAATTACAAAGTACACACCTTGGCAACCAAAGATACCGTGTTGTGAAGTTTAGATTCTTTGGCATCAGAAAGACGGTAGACTTCTTTATTCAGTCTAACACCCTTTGAAATATTTCCCGAGCACAGAACTTTTAAACTGCTAGACTCTGCTATCACTGTCTTCTCACGCTTTAGAGAGTTAGTCTTGTCAAAACTGGACTTCAGGGATTCCAAGCCAGCGAAATGGTTTCTGGAAATGAAAGGACAGGTAGGAAAGACAGGTGGAGGTTGGATTTCAGTCAGCCTGAAATCCAGAGCATTTGCTTTCCCCTGACTGGTTCTTTGATGGCAGCATGGTATTGTTTCCTTTGAATCATTCTGAATTCTTTCTCTTTTAATGGAAATAAAGTTGTTATTCTTCATCACTATGTAGCATAATTAATTACTATTAATACATAGTGAAAATAAAGCTGTAATTCTTAATTACGATATTCCTAGTAGATCTGACACATTCAGCATGATCTTCAAGTAAAAAGAGCAACTGGCATCTTAAAAATTGCTTTTACATTTATTTTTCATTTGAGTATGGTTGACACACAATGTTACAGTACTTTCAGGTGTACAACTTAGTGATTTGACAAGTGTATACATTCCGCTCTGCTCACCAAACAAATGCTTTTATATTGCTCTGTTTTCCATAAAAGCAGTATTACTATTAAATTTGGCTTTTTTGAAAAATAAAAAATAGGGACGCGTGGATGGCTCCGTCAGTTAAATGTCTGCGTTCAGCTCTGGGATCCGGGGATCGAGTCCTGCATCGGGCTCCTTATTGAGCGGGAAGCCTACTTCTCCCTCTGCCTGCTGCTCCCCCTGCTTGTGTGCTTTCTCTATCTCTCTTGCTGACAAATAAATAAATAAATAATCTTTTAAGAAAATAAAATAAAAAATATTATTTTGGCAGAAGAGACTAGAGACATTTATTTCATAGTGCGTGATAGAGCAGAAGTCTTAGTGCAAATGAATTAAATGCTTTGAAATTGCTAGGTTTTATAAAGATGCTTGTTTCCATTAGATTGCATACCTAATCTCTCAGGTAGATAAACCAGCAAATGATGCAAGGGTTGATGGATGAGCAGTGATAACACATCTTCCTCCTATGAGTCCAGTTTTCTCTTGGAGAGCCAGGACATGTAGTGATGCTCCCCGGCAATGCCATTGTAAAAATTCCAACAACTTGCTATGGGTATAGCCTTGGATCAGTCAAGATAAGTAAAAGGAAACCAGGGGCAGTCCAGGAAGGATACACATTTCAGTCTAAAAGCAACAAGTTTTTCACCTCATCCCTTCCCTGGGTAACCTCTTTGTCCCATAATTTCAAACTGCTTTACATACTTCCAGTGCTCTCTAGCACTCTCTTTGCTATTGGCCAACACTCGAGAATGGCCTATCCCGGACATACACTTCCAAGAAGCTTTGTGCTCCTTAGTTGGAGATGGTCCAGCTCACAAGTGACTGCAAACCCTCAAATGTCTCATCCTCACAGTCATACCCTAGAAATAATGTGAGAAAGGCAGTGATATACCAGTATTTTAAAACTGAGTGCTTTGAGATTTAAAAATATCTAGAATTCTGGCTTCTGTTGGAAAATTTTTCAGGTTTGGCACAACTGGGCCAGCCAGTATCTCCACCTTGCAATAATCCACTGGAGAGGAGAAGAGCCTGTGCATTTTACACTGAGCTGTTTGGTTTTCTGTAGCCAGTGGTTCTCAGTCTAGGGTGATTTTCACCCTTGGGGTATCTGGCGATGTCTGTAGATGTTTCTGATAGTCATGGCTAAGGATGGGGTGTGCTGTTGACACTAATGCATTGAGGCCAAGGGTGCCTTCACACATCCCACAATGAATGCGATAGCCTCCAGCAACATAGAATTATCCAACCCCAAATGCCAATGGTGCCAAATTCGAGAAACCCTTCTGTGGTCCCTATGTGGCTCATTTCACATTTAGTCACCCATCTGCTCCTGTAGACATCTGGCTTTGTAATCCCCGGATAATAACCAGATACATATAACATATAGGTGCGACATGTACACAACCAGAAAGGACTTCAAGACCTTTTAGTCAAGTCCCTCAGTGTATACATGATATCTGAAATATAGGGAAATGGACTTCAGCTAAGAATGAAATTCAAACAAAATAATTGATCTAATTGGTAATCAAGAATCCTGTTACTAACTGGGTTACTAATCATGAAGCCATATGAGGCAGACTGATATCTGGAGGCAGGGCAGTGGGGAGTATTTCCTGTTCTAGTCATCATCTTGTCCATCACTAACACATGACAGAACATTTGAGTAGACCCAGCTGACAAGTTGCCAAATTTCTGATCTGGACTCTTCTTAGAAATTTGTTACTGATCCAAGCTCATAATATTTTGTATAGCATCCCTGAGTGTTTATCAGGAGACAGTTTTCCATGTGTTTCTGCATGTCTTTTTGTTCTGGACTATCTTTCTAAGGATGCTTGTATAGCGAAAAACCTTAAAGATAAAAGATGGAGTCTCGTTCTGGAACAGAGGATCAATTTGCATACTCTCCTGGATAATAAATTTAATGGCCCTTGCAGGAGCAAAGATCATTGAATATTATAAAGGATTCAGTTTCCCCTAAGCTCAGGGTTCCTCTGTTTTGTCTACTCAGAACCCTTCACGTCACCCTGGTGGGACTTGGGAGACAAGCACAACCATGCTTCCTACGCATTGAGTAATAAAGTCCTTATCTCTGACCCAGTACTCTCATATCTTCTGCCATCATGCCAAGATTGTGAAGAGTTGATTTTGCTCTCCTTGCAAGATAACAAGTTTAGCCTACCAGAGATTCTGACAGTTTTTACAAACCATCTTTTTAAAAACTTGAATTCTACTTTACCTGAGTTAAAGAACATATTCATCAAACCTTAAGCAATGAATAACTCTGGCAGCTGGGTAACTAGTCTTAAGGCCCACCAAGTATTTTTCCTCTGCCAGTACTAAGTGCTCTGGCTTTCCTGAAGTTCACTTAGCTACAGCCTTAGTGATGCACCTATCTGTCTGATGCCAGGGAGTCAAAATCCTTTTCTTCTCTCCTTCCTTCCTTCTTTCCTTTCCTCCTCTCCCCACACCTGTCCTCTTCCTCCTCCTTCTCCTCCACTTTCCTTCTTTTCCTTCCAGGTAAAACACCATCTGTAGTCCATGTATTTTTTCTTCACTCTAAATCTGTATGCCATCATTTCTTATTGTAAATGAAGAAAAAGAAATCACTGAACCAGAGATGTAGACATACACTATACATGTACACACAGAGAGCGCTCACAGATTGGGGTCTCTCACAACTTTCAAATTTTTCGAAACAAGGGAGTATCCTTTTGGAGAATTAAGAGAAAAAAGAAAAAAAAAACAGCTCATACTCAATTTTGTCCTATCAGTAACCATCTTATATTTTAGTAGTTTTCTTGATATATTTTGCAATTTCTGCTTGTTCGAAGGGCACACTTTTCTTGTCAGAGGTTTCCACTGAGAAGCAAGATGTTTTTAATCTTCTGAAATTTTTATATGTATTTGAATAAACTTGGTGGTCATAAAATGCATATTCATTGTTTTGGTAGTTATGTTTTATTTATTTATGTTTATTTAGTAGTTTTGTTTAGCAGTTATGCTTTATTTTGGTTTAATTTAGTTTTGGGGAGGACAAACTAACAGAGAAGATAAGAGTGATCTGCCATTTGGTTCTCATTACATGCTGTATTTACCTTAAGGCTTCATCATATCGTATTTGATGATCTGCTGTCAAAAGTAAGATGGAAGCTGCTGGAATCAGAGGACTTTGCTTTGCATAGAGTTAGTTTTCATACCGCACTGTTTTCTATAACTACCTTTATTAATAACATTAATTTCCTCAGCCCAATCTTTTCCATACTTTTCCAAGTATTTCAATTTGTCATTAACATAACAAAAAGAAATCATGGGCAAATACACACCAAAATAACCTAGTTGGTTGTGTCTTAAGCATGGTCTCTACATGTTTGGTTGGAATATAGACTTTGGTGTAAGAGAAAAGTAGGTTCAAAATCTGATACTCTTGCTTACACTTTGATTTTGGACAAGTTTTTTTTTAATCCATATGAGCCTTAATTCCTGCATCTATAAACACTTACACTGCATCATTGTTACCATAAAAATTCAAGTGGAACAGGTAGGAAAAGCATTCAGTACAGTTCCTGGTGCATCAGAGATAGTAAATAAATTCTGGCCATTTGATTGTCATTGTTGAGTGGGACAACCAGTACAAAAGGATGGCAAATGATCCTGAAAATTGTTACTTGCTTTTTGCTTTCAAGAGACTCTACGATTCCTAATTTTTGCCTTTTAGAACCATTTTATCTATTAGCAAGAAGGCATTGATAACAATCAAGCTGAAAGTTTATTTCCAGGTTTCCTCCCAAGGCCACCACATTGAAAGGTGCTGCAGTGGAATCCCAGCCACTGGTGTCACCACAATTCTAAGGATCTTATAAAACTGGTGGTGCTGCTCTGAAAGCCCCTCACTCTCATTACTAGTGAATTGGCTCTCATTCCTTCCTGGGCTTTCTCTTGCTTAACTCTTTTCCAGACCTCCTGACCAAGGCGACACTTAGGGTACTGTTGCTGTCAATGGTGCATCCTTCCCTAAGGCTAATCTGTTCTTGGATTTTTGGTGAACAGCCTTTATTTAGTTCACTCGTATAGGGTAAATTATAATTTTTCTCCTAATTCTTAGTCTTCTAAAGTTTCTTTTTTTTTTTAAAGATTTTTTATTTATTTATTTGACAGAGAGAAAGATCACAAGTAGGCAGAGAGGCAGGCAGAGAGAGAGGGGGAAGCAGGCTCCCCGCTGAGCAGAGAACCTCGATGCAGGGCTCGATCCCAGGACCCTGAGATCATGACCCGAGCCGAAGGCCGAGGCTTAACCCACTGAGCCACCCAGGTGCCCCTAAATTTTAGTCTTTTAAAATGATTTTTTAGGGGCGCCTGGGTGGCTCAGTGGGTTAAAGCCTCTGCCTTCGGCTCGGGTCATGATCCCAGGGTCCTGGGATCGAGCCCCACATCGGGCTCTCTGCTCCGCAGGGAGCCTGCTTCCTCCTCTCTCTCTGCCTGCCTCTCTGCCTAGTTGGATTTCTCTCTGTCGAATAAATAAAATATTAAAAAAAAAATCTTTAAAATGATTTTTTAAACATTCAAGATGTCAGAGAACTCTGTACATTTTCATATACTTCACCATACCAAAATATTTATAACACGTAAGATGTATGTCATCTATACTTTAATGTTTTAAGTTGTGCTTTATCTTTCAAAACACTTAAGAAACCAGTCCTGTGTATCATCAATTTACTGATGCAAGGCAACTAACAACTTCTTAAAGCCGTCCATAATCTAATCATCTCTCTGGGTTTTGTTGTCTTCCTATTTAAAATAAGGAAATTGAACTTGATTTTTTTCAAGACCCCTCCTAGTTCTAAGACTACCAAAATACGAAAAAAAACTATAAAATACAATTGTATTTGTATAGTTGTGTAATATAATCAAACATTCAGAGCAGTACCTGACCCATAGGAAGCACTCAGTAAATATTCATTAAATGTTGAATGATTAGTTAATATAGGTACTTTAATATGGAAGATACATCCTAAAAACTAACTCAACTTCATGACCAAAATAAGTGAGAAGCTATTTAATTTATTACTTTATTCATTACTACTTGCTAAGATTAACTTTTTCTATTAAAATTATTTTAAAAAGTAATTCGTTAATCTAATAAAGATTTTGATCCTTACAGTAAGAAAGTATAAATCTGTCCAAAAAAATCATTGGAGTAGAGGGGAAATGGTTTCTAAGAAATAGAAAACTAAAATTCAGATTTTCTGTTAAACATGGCAGATACAAGACAAGCATTTATTTCAACTTTTTCCCCAAGTAATATTTACTGAATACTTCCAATGACAGAAAATAATTTGTGAAAACAAGACAGAAACCTATAAGGACAAACAGAATAAGAGGAGAGGACAATATCAACACAATTTCACAAGCTCAAAGCAGCACCAAAATCAAGTGCTACAGAGAGGGAGCCTTAGGAGAGGAAAGGAAATCCAAGAAGCAAGCTCTTTTGTACCGTAGGAACCTGGGAAACCCAGGCATTGGAGGCATAAGGTGGCTCTGAAGAATGGATGTGCAGGTGGGGCTATAAATAGGAAAACCAGTTTAAAATTCATGTAAGAAGCAGTTAAGCACCTAAACCCAGGGATGGCTTCATGGGCATGCAACCTGTGCACTTGCACACAGTTCCACACTTAGAAGTCTCCCACTTGGCTTAATGCTCTGCTGTTGTCATTCTTAATAATTTTTGAATAAGTGACTCAACATTTTCATTTTTTGAATTGGGCCCTGCAGATTATATAGCCAATCCAGTCTAAATCCCCTCCTCGAGCCGCACACAGCCAGGCATCTGCTCCTCCTCCACCCCAGCAAAAAGACTGGGTATTTCAGGATATCAGACACAGCTGAAACAGGAGACTAAGTGAATGTTACGTAGAGAACAGTGACATTACCAGCCCCTTTCCTCCTCAGGCACAGAGAATACTGGCAACCTAGTTTATACTCCCAGACAGAAGATTGTCAGATTCTTCTCAGAGGAAACTGAAAGAACAGTAGGAAATCTTTCAATTAAACAAATAGTTTTTGGATCACCTGACAAGTCCTAATCATGGACATAGAGCTTCTAATCAGCCCTTTAGTGTCTCAAATATAAATGGGAGAGCTAAGGATCATCAGAGATTTGAGGAAAGCCTCTATCAGAAACACAGGATTAAAACAAACAAAGACTAAATGGGAACTCTGAGGATTCATGACACTAATAGTAGAAGAGAAAATTATGTTATAAAATATTATTATTATCTTTAGAGAGATAAGGAAAGCTATTACAGTAATAAAAAAGAATACTAGTTTTTTTAAAGGAACACTCAGAAAATAAAAAAAACTATTGAAATTAAATATAGATAGGATAAATAAAAAATTCATTAAGACTTATGGGAGATAAGGTGATTTCTGTGTTACTTCTTCATCCAGAAAGCAAAACAAAATAAAACAAAAAAACAAAAGAGAGAGGAGAGATAAAATATAAGTTAATGAAAGGATGTGCAGCAGGTTCAAAATCTAAATAACAGAATTTTCTGAAGGAGAAAACAAACAAAAAAGCAGATGGGAAGAAATGATTTAAAAAAAATACTCAAAAATTCTAAAATCAAAGCCTGTAAGTTCTCAGATTGAAAGTGGCCATTCATTCAGCATATTATTGTAAATTTTCAGAATACCGTGGTTAAAGAGAAGATACCAAATATGTTCAAAGAGTAGAAAAATAAAACATGTCACAGAAGATTAGGAATCAATATGACATTAGATTTCTCAAAAGCAAAATTGAAAGCTGGAAGACAATGATTAAATGCCTTTGAAATTCTGAGGGAAAATGGTTTTCAGCCTACAGTCCTTGTGGAGTCAAACTATCAAGCAAATGTAAGGGTACAGAAAAGACATTTTCAGATATGCAAATTATTAAGAAATGTAGTTTCTATGTACCATTTATTAGAAATCCACTAGAGAATGTACTACACCAAAATGAGGTAATAAATCAAGAAAGAGGAAAGCTTTTGATTCAGGGAACAGAAAGTACAACATAAAACACTGAGTTAGAACCCAAAACACAAGCCAATGGCTTAAAATCCTAGAACTATGCCTGTGTACCAGGAAAAGAGAACAAAAAGATCAAATTGGAGCATATATATAAATACATTCCGAATGAAAAATATAAAACTAACAAATTATCTGATGTTTGGGGGATATATTACATGAAGAATTATACTTCTAAACAATTTGTAAATAAAAAGTACTTAGATGACAGAAAAAATGAAAGAGCAAGGCAATTACTAACTCTAGGAAAAACAAAAAGTGCACCTAGAGATATAACCATCATACTTTATATAGTTCCACTATGAATAACACAGAGCCATAACAATGTAAGCATGGACTGCTGATTTATGTAAATTTTGATATAACTGCATTAGGAGTCTTGCAGGAGTAGTGGTAGGTTTAGAGGGGTTGGTCAATGGGTGGTAGGGAATATCTAAAACAAAATTAAAAATTAAAAAAAAAATTAGAAATCTGGTGGCAAATACTAGAAGGAAATGTTAAGGGATTAATGGTTACCTGCCAAAGATAAGAATCGGGAATAGGAAAAAATAGAACTAGAAATGCTAATTTTTGTTATGAGCCTTGTAAAGCTTCAAGACATTTAAAACCATGCTCATGTATTCTCCGATTCAAAAAATAAATTAAACACATAAATCTGTGATTCATATATACTTGCAAAATACTATTCTAATTCTATTTGTTCTCCAACTGGTAATGAATGAAATAATGGCAACCTCAAGAGAAATAGGTTGTTCTAGTTAAAACATAAAGTAAGACCACTATGACTAAATGAATTCATCATTAGTTATTTTTTGCATATGCAAAGCTTTAGCACAGCTATACATAAAGCATTTGATATTGTAAAACATCAGCATATACTCAGAATGGAGGGTAGCCTGAACATTTTCAGGTATTAATGAGTAGTGGCAAGTTGATATAAATTGGTGAGTGAAGAGTTCTTCCAGGCTATGGAATTGTAATCCAAATCACAGAATTCCCTGAGAAAACAGATTAGCAAAGGAGAGCTGCTGTGTTAATGTGACATGGGAGACAGTTTTAATAATAATTGGAGAGAGCCAATGACAAGAGAAATTCAAAATATGATTGAAGTGAGAAACCAGAGGAGAAGAAAACCAGGATAATTATATATGGCAGGTCCCCAAATCAGGTCACCTCAAATCAGTGATTTCAGACTGATTTGGCTGGAGAAAAAAGCGCATCAAGGGCTCCGTGAAAGTGTGGTGTTTGATCATTCCAAAAACAGCCCCTGGAAGGTGGTTAACTTCCCAGTGTTGCAGTTCTAGTGGAGGCTGTCCCAGGCTGTCTGACACCAGGGTGTGGTGGGAGCATGGAAGGCTGTATCATGCTCATCTCAGCTTCAAGCAGAGCCGTTCCAGGTTTGCACCCTGCATTTCCATGTAAGAGTTCAGCTCGAACAGATAGTTTCATAGCTGAAAACCAGGTCTGAAAAATACTGGTCTACTCCAAATTCTTGGCTTTATTATTTTTTTTCTAAGATGTATGTATGTATGTATTTTTGAGGGAGAGAGAGAGAGAGCATGAGGGCAGGGGTGGGCAGAGAGAGAGAGAGAATCTGAAGCAGACTCCCCAGTGAGCACAGAGCCCGACTTGGGGCTCAGTTTCATGACCCTGAGATCATGCCCTGAGCTGGAATCAAGAGTCTCAAGAGTCAAGAGTCAGACGCTTAACCAACTGAGCCACGCAGGTGCCTCCTGCCCACCTAGTTCCCTGTTTTACGTGTCTAGAAATAAGAGCCTTTTAAGTGGTGACCCAAGGTGGGAAAAAAAATAAAAATCTGATAGCAGAGTTAAAACCAGGAGGCAGGCTTCCTAAAAGCTAGTTAACGTGTTTTCTCCCACCCGAGTGATCCTGGCAATTTTGCCCTTCTGTTAAAGTAAATATATTTTACTAAATACATTGGTTACTACTTTGTATGATAAGTCTTAAAAAGTGTGGGATGTAATGGAAAGAAATATCAGCACCCCTGATTTAACTCTCTTCAAGTAGTATGCAACATCTAGTTTTGGTTTTAAACCCTTCGTTTACTAGTAGGTCATATTCTGTCTTATGCTCTATTGGCAGTTTTGCCTGTTCCATCTACTCTGAGTTGCTTTGTTGAATAAAGTCACTAATGACTTGGTTGCAAGCACATAGCTTGACGATTCATAGAAGTAAAGCACTGTCTCTTTAGGACTTGTTGTTTTATTGGTACATGAGCCCTTCTCGGATTGCTGCTTCTTCTATTCTCTCCACCTCTCCTCCCTGTTTCTTCCCTCTAGAAGTAAGGGACTGATTTTGTTCCTAGCAACTCTCTGATTGATGTATCCACAGTTCCTCCTTTTCACGGACAGAGCAACACAACAAAAGGACACAATAAAAGGACACAACAAAAGGACATGAGATCATTTCCCACTTACTTTCTAGGCAAAAATGTCTGATTTCTCTGAACTAGAAATATTTTATTCTTAACAACCATAATTATGTCACACACTCACACACACGTGTGCATGCGTGCACACAAACACACACACACACACCCACAGCAGCTTTAAGCTCACTATTTTGACTACCCAAGAAAATAAGTTAATTTTCATAAGAGAGTTAAAATAATCCAATAACTAATTGTTACTCTGACAAATATATGTCTGGAAGAAAAGGCTTCTATTACTCCCCCTCCCTACCCCATCTTAATATTTTAAAAAGACTACTGAAACATAGCAGGCTATTTTTATAAAATCACCTTTTACATAGGCTCCTCTTTAAGGACAAGAGAGTTGTCATGTGTTGAAATGGATGTACGAGGTAATTATATTGGTTGCAGCTTGCAGAACAGGATAAAGAGGGGAAGTGGGATTTGACAAAATGATGAATATTCTATAGCAAAGTTCTCCATACTAATATAAATAAGTTATATGGTATCAAGCAAAGAAGCAACACTAGCACCGAGCTTAAAACCATTAGACACCGTGAACTTGTGCTGATTAGATTTGTTCTTGTGTTCTGCCTTGGAAAAGATGTCAAATCACAGATCCACTTGGGGATGGGCTGGGATACTTCTAAGAGTTTATAGCTGAACTGATGACCTGATTAAAGACAAAAAAGCATCATTTAAAGGAAGACTACTGAATCTTAGTTTTGCCAAGCCTACTTATAAAATGCCTTTCAAATGGCTGAGTCTCAGGTTGCTTTCTGAATATCTGATTAAAGTCTTCAAAAGAGAAAATTCAACAAAAGTAAATGATAATTTACAGGATGTTACTTTGCTATATAAAAATATCATGCTGATAATTCAAAGGCAAATTTTGAGGTATGTAAATGCTGTCATTTGTGGAGAAAATGAATTGAACATGTTTCCTTTTTGTTAGGTTGTGTGGTTTCATAACAATCAGGTTTTCCTCTGCTGAGATCCAAAACAATTTGGAATCTGATTTTAGTCATTTTAATAAAAAAATCCCAGGAACTCTACAATTTCAATTGGAAATTTGCTATTTCCATGAAGAAATAATGCATGGTCGTGGGGATTTGAACGGCCACCAGAGTGCTTTTCCTAGCTCTCCTGCTCACCAGCTGCTGGACCCAGATTGTGCTGAAAGCAGTGATAATTAATTGCGCTATCTCTTGACTCACAAGGACTCTGGTAGGGTTTTAATGAAAATACTGCCAAATACTCAGTTTTACCTTTTTTCCAAAGAAAGTTACAATATTAAAAAATGCTAATTATGTTGTATGCAGCAATCCATGGGACATAATCCCAGAATTTCGATTCAACTTTATGGAAACAACATCCGTTTTTCAGGGTTTGTTTGGTGACTTGGTGAAAATAAAAATCATTGCTTTTAAAACCAGTGAAAATGCAGGCAGTGGTCAGTAATGTGCTTCGCTAACAAAGGCATCAACAAGCTAACAAAGTTAAAAAACAGCCTGTGTTAGAGGAAACAAAGAACTTTTGTCATAAGCTATCAGTTTTGTTTGCTGATTAAGATTCAGATTTATTCTGTTTGTCAGCATCATATGGTATTCCTCTCCACGTTAACGTTTAACTACTGTGCAACTGTGCTTGGAGCTTTGTGGTCCTTTTTAAACTAATTTCTTTCCTGCACAGCCGTTAGGGCCCCATCCGAGAAGCAGAACCACTGGGGCTTTGTTGCTGACTAGGTCTTGTACCATCGGGGAAGCTGATTAAGTCATCTTTGTAAGGGGGTTGTCCTTGCTTCTGATACTGGAGCTTGAAATTCACAGGGCTGCCTCCACAAAGCATCATATACCGGTTGGCTTAAAAGCTTAAAATAATGGAACTGTATTGTTCCCAAGCATATATGCCACACCCTCCCAACTCAGACATGGGAAAGACATTTTACCTGCTAATGATGTTTAAATCTTTCCACTGATCAAAAACAATTATATCAATCACCCAAAAAGTTTTGACTGGATAACTGAACATTAGGCCTACCGGTTTAATTTGCCTTTGGGCCATCAACTACAAGGAAAGGCCTTGAAGCCCATCAAGTCCAAGCCTGGAGATCTTGAGGGCTTTACTTTTCAGTTGAATCAGGCAAATTTGGAAAAAAACAAAAATATCAGGCAGTTGCCTTTCTTGATAGTCTTATTAGCAGGGGAGGGGGGAATGCGGTGCATAATCACACGGGCTTTGGAACAGGTGGGCTCTAGTTTCAAACACAGTCCTGTCCCTTAGCAGTGTGGAACTTGGAGACAATTTCTTAATCTCTCTGCCTCTATTGTATTCTTGGCCCATAAGTATAGAGATGACCTTAAAAGCTTCCTGAAAGGGTCATTGTGAGGTTGAAAGGAGGACACAGATGTGAGGAACTTGGAACAAAGCTGGACATATAGTAAGTGTTAAAGTGCACTGTTGGCTTATCTCCCCTCCTTTTCTTCTGTCTGCTTCTCCTCTTTCTTTTCTGTCTTTTTTCTGACTCTGAGAGCAACAAAATGGGTGTTTTCAGTTCCTCACAGCACTGAACTTTGCTTTTCTACTGTATGTGTCCAACCTAAGTCTTATGAACAATAAGACATGGGAGTCTTTAAATACCAACTTATTTCAGAGACCCAGAGTGGGTGGTTTTTAAAGTAGCATCTTTGAGAGCAGTTGGAAATGGAAATGCTTATTTCTAAGACAACAAAAGGGAGAAAATGTTCCATTTGAAAATACTGTGTGATAAGTAAACATGGTGAACTTTTTCTAGAGAGGTCCTTGAAATTTCTTTAGGCAGAATTTAAAGAGCAAAATTAAACGGTAATGAATTTCCTTCCTCCCAGAAAGTGGGAAGTACATTCTCAGGCCTTTTCTTCCTCCTGTCTGTATTCTTCTCCACAAATACAAAACCACTCCTCTTCACAATCCCCGCCGAAGCCCCGCACTCAGTTTAGTGCTCTCTCTCCTCTCATAAATCACAACTGTTGTCAGTAACCACTCATGCGAGCATGCACTAGAATCTTCTCTTAAAAAAAAAAAAGATTGATTCATGTATTTGAGAGAGTGTGTGTGTTTATAAAAGTGGGGGGAGGGGCGCCTGGTGGCTCAGTAGGTTAAGCCGCTGCCTTCGGCTCAGGTCATGATCTCAGGGTCCTGGGATCGAGTCCTGCATCGGGCTCTCTGCTCAGCAGCGAGTCTGCTTCCCTCTCTCTCTCTCTCTCTCTCTCTGCCTGCCTGTCTACTTGTGATCTCTCTCTGTCAAATAAATAAATAAAATCTTTAGAAAAAAAAAAAAAGTGGGGGGAAGAGGAGGGAGAGGGAGAGAGAATCCCAAGCAGACTCCCCACTGAGTGCCTAGTCCCACATGGGGCTCGATCTCACAACCCTGAGATTATGACCTGCTCTGACATCACCAGTTGGATGCTTAACCAACTGAGCCAGCCAGGGCCCCCGAAGTGTTAGAATCTGCTATTATCAGTGACGCCTTGGTGTGCTGTCTCTGTCTTCTCTCCTTATCCTCTAAGACCCATAACAGTAGAGATTTCGTCAAACATTTCATTTACCAAATGCTTAAAACAGTCAAGGCATCTAGGATGTACTCTAATAAAAAATGATGAGGAATGGAAAAGAACGGACTGGCAAAGGAGAGAACAGATGGAAAGATGTAGGACAGAATGGAAAAGAATGAAAAAGAAGCTCATAGGGAGTCTGAAATCTTTCCACATGCCAGTGCTTGAGACAGTATAAAGCGATGACCTTGGCTGATGGATGTTACTGTTGCCCAGTAGAACCCACATTTCCGATATCGTCAGGTGCATCTGAAATCCTCTTGTCTCCTGCACCCAACGTTAGTTCCACGTGCGTTTATCAATTTTACTGCTGCCCCGTCTAGTCTTTCAAACTTCTCTAACAGTAACCCCCTCCGCTAAGAGAACACAAGCTAATATCCTAATGCAGTAAGATCTCACAGACACAGATTGCGGAGACAAGATTTTTTGGAAAACGAATGAAAGAAAGGAGAGTCGACTTACTTATTTTTATCACCACTTCCTCAGATTCTGAAGAGAGCGGCATGGACCCATTCTTATTATAAACCTACTAAATTATTATAAGATACTTAAATACAGATGCCAACCCTCCCAAATAACTTCAATAAAATTTACTAACTCTTTAAACTCAAACTCCATTTTATAACGCTTTATAAATAAGCTAGCCATTTGAAGTATTGGGTCAGAGGAAAAAGTCATAAAATTTCAGTGAATCTCCTGAAAATGCTGTATTGAACTGGGAGCTTTCTATAGGAGACAGTGCATTTTGGGGCTGCTATAATTTTAAAAGATGTTTTTCAAAAGGAAAGGCATAGATTTTCATAGCAGCTAATTCTAGACAAAGGCTGGGGCCAACAGTTATTTCAGTTCAACGTAATTCAATGTCACAGTGGTGGGTCTGGTTTTATTTATTTATTTACTAATTTAAAGAGTCTGCTACTATATTGAAGGAGGTCATATGCTTAGAAATGGATAATGTTAGCAAAGCACGGAAAAGTTCTTTTTTTTTTTTCCCTGAAAACAATAACCTACATTTAATGGTAAGAAATCACCAGCAAATTCCATTATGTTTGTGGGCTTGACATGTGGTGCTTATTAAATGTAGGAACAAAGCCACTTTATACATCATAATGTTCACATTACAAATTCACTGCTCATAATGGTGCTGCAAGTGTATGTGCAATTTTTCTGAACTTATGAAATATATTTCTGACACCTCAGGTATTGATGTATGCACGCATGATATTGTCCCAGTGCAGTAGGGAGACTTAACTGATGTCTGCAAGATTTGATTTATTACAAGTAAATATGATTGCCTTCATAATCTGATTTTATTATGTTCGGGGCTCTCGCAGGTAAACTTTTAGTAGAAGGAAGAAGGCCAATTTTATTAAACCAGTGTGTTCCTACGAACCATAGAATTTCTCGTCAAGGGGGGATGGGAGACTGCAGATCCAGAAAGTGTATTGAAAATTTCAGCAAAAAAGAATTTACTTCCAACATTCCCAATAACCTATGTTCTCAATCCCCGCAACTCTTTGAGGTGTGCTTTTTCTATTCTGAGCTTCATATTCCTTTCTTTAAAGCCATATTCAACTGAAATTCACATATCTGAGGTCACTGGTAAATATGCCTAGGGGTAGAGACAGATCATCTCAGAATTTCGGGCAACAGGAATTTTTCTCTTTTGTAATGGAGAAAAAGTGATTGAAAGAATTGGGATTATTCACTGATCAGACTCCAAATATCAGGACCACAGCTTTGCTATACCAGCAACGCAAAGAATTAAAAGTAGGTCATCTCAGAATCCAGGATGAACCCGGACACAATGGTCTGGATGCAGAACCGAGGTAGAAGCAAGGGTATTGAGTAGGAAGGGACTGAGTAAAGTAGGAGACCTGACAAGTTCACCATTTAATGAAGACAGTGGCCTTCTGAGGACAGGGACATACAATCTTATTCGAAGTGTAGAAGAACAGAAATTATTGACACGAGACTTTGCAATCTTGTCCCTTCCTCTGCCCACTAAAAAAAGATCCCAGCGACATTTTCTCAGTTTCTTCCTCTTTTTCTCCAACTTGTTGAGAAGCTTCTGCTACCTCATTGCCAGCATCAGCAAGTAATAATTCAGGCCTTTGTGATGTAGGATGAAAGAAGAGAGCAGGGTCCAATAAAAGAGTGGAGTAGAAAAAGAAATGCATTGGCTTGAGTTAAGGAAAAGTTCTTCTGGGGGATGGGGTGGGGAAGACAAGACCTTTTTTTTTTTTTAAGATTTTATTTATTTATTTGACAGAGAGAGATCACAAGTAGGCAAAGAGGCAGGCAGAAAGAGTGAGAGGGAAGCAGTCTCCCTGCCGAGCAGAGAGCCCGATGCGGGACTCGATCCCAGGACCCTGAGATCATGACCTGAGCCAAAGGCAGCGGCTTAAACCACTGAACCATCCAGGTGCCCCAGACAGGACCTTTTTTTAAGGGGTTTGTAGGTAAATTATTCAAAAGCACCTGGGTGATGTGAAGTAAGTTGTTAGGAGAGAAAAAAACGTAGAAATGCTATGCTATGAACTATGAATGTCCTTCACTGTTTTTAAGAACTATAAGGGAAATACCTAAATTAATTTGAAATTACTTTTTCTTTGGTGGTCCGAGTTTAGTGGCTGAAACATGTTTCAAGACCATGGATCAGAATCCAGTAAGAGCACATGTGTATGATACAGTCAAAATATTGTCATTTATTTCCCGTGAAGTGGACATCACAGCATCAGGGTGACCAAGTAGACAGTACAGCCATTCCCAGTGGAAGAGCCATGACAAGGAGTTGAATGAAGATGCCCAAAGAGGGCTAAAACATTGAAACAAGGTCTTGTTTAGTTTTCATTGTGAAGGAGACCAGAGTATGTCACCCCAAAACATGTCTGTTTGGCATATGGATTATTTTGAGCTAAAAGTCATTGAGGAATGGCAAGTGCAGGAAAAGCTCTAATAACAGAGCATGACTTTTCCTTTTGCAAAAGCAATTTATATTTATAAAGAACATTTCCATGTGTAAAGATGTCTTCCTCTCCCTTTCCAGGAAGAGTAGGACTTTAACAACTCTTAGCAATGGAGAAAGCACCAATGTAAGTCTCTTACTACACAACCCTTATTTACCATACTTTTCCTGGTCAACTTTTTAAACCTCGCCCGTCCCCCTGAAACTACCAGCACCCTCTTTTCTTTAGCTTAAGATGGTATATAGCCCAAATTCTACACCACCACTTTAGGTTTCTCATCACTGGGTGCTCCTATATGTATTCATGATATACATATTTTTTTTTACTATTTATTTGACAGAGAGAGATCACAAGTAGGCAGAGAGGCAGACAGAGAGAGAGGGGGAAGCAGGCTCCCCGCTGAGCAGAGAACCCAATGCGGGGCTCGATCCCAGGACCCCGAGATCACGACCTGGGCTGAAGGCAGAAGCTCAACCCACTGAGCCACCCAGGCGCCCCTTTGATGTACATATTTTTTAAAGATTATTTATTTGAGAGAGAGAGAGATCATGAATGGGAGGGCCAGAGGGAGAGGGAGAGAGAATCTCAAGCCGACTCCATGCTCAGTGTGGAGTCGGAAGTGGAACTCGATCTCATAGCACTGAGATCATGACCTGAGCGCAAATCAACAGTCAGATGCTTAAATGATTGTGCCAGGTGCCTCTGCACAATGTACATATTAATAACCTTCTGTTTATTTTTCTTTTGTAAATCTGACTTCTGCACCTAATTGATAGGGCTTTAGCTGGAGAACCCAAGACAGGTAGAGGAAAAGAATTTTTTTTCCTCCTCTACAATTGGAATAGGGGCCAGTGGTCTAAAAAATTGTTCCCCCTTCAAAAAAATTTATTCCAACAATATAATTTAAAGATTTATACACCCAGTGAAGATCAGGAATCAGGAGATATTAAACCAGAGCCAATAAAGTAGTTCCAGATCTTTGGACAAAATAGTACTTGTACTTCATAAGTTGGTGGGGTTTTTTTTTCTTATGTTGATGGGGTTTTCTTTTGATCTTGTCTTTGATTACATCATTATTTTTGTCTCCCTTAGTGAAGTTTCCCTTGAAAATGCCAACCATGTTGAGGAAAAAACCAGAGAAGAGTTTGGGTTTGACTGAGAGAAGAATGTTGAAAGGGGAAGCTGAGACCCCTGATAGCTGGCCATCCTGATGACAGCTTTAAAAACTCCCAAAGGGACAGTTGCAACTTAAGGGCAGGAGAGGAGGACCAGGGTTACATCCCCATTCTCTACTTGGAGAGTCTCCTCCTTGATTTCAAATCTGCAGGTTATTTTGAACTATATTGATCAAGGGAAGTCATGCACTTAAAATGCCCCCAACATTCGGTCCTAACAACCACCACTCTGCTTGGGATATCACCAAAGCCTAACAGTTGAGCTATTCTCTCTCCAACTGGCCCAGTCTGTACATACTGTCTCCTTAAACTCAGTCCTTCTTTCTTTTGTCCTGACAAAGCAGTCCGTTACTTAAACATGATTTCACCTAGAATTGGATTAAAATGTCGAGGGTGAGTAGGGGAAGGTGGTGTGATCTGTCCCGAGTTATTGTATAACCTGGAAAACTACTGCCGAATATTACCAAGACTTTCACCATCACATCTTACATTCAAGACACATCTTCTAGCTTCTTATTGCACTTTATGAAGGAACAACTACTTTCTGCTTTAATTGAAATGTATTGTGTTCTGTATCATATCTAGTATTTCCTGCAGCAGGAGATCCCAGTTGGGGATCTCTCTAAACACAGTGAGAATTGATAGCCCATAGATCAAGGGTTTCCATATGGACGGCTGTGCACGTGGGAGAGTCGAGGTGCCCATCGAAGATACATTGTGCTTCTAAGTGGGAGTATGGTGTTTAACTCATGCTGTACTACTGTAGACCCAGGGTGTGGTTTTCTGTCAAACTAACAGGGCCTAGGAACCATAGCCTCCTGTGTCAGTGAAGTCTTATATTCTTACTTCATTGACATGTACTATTTACTAGCATATTTGTATTATAGTGAAGTGGTAGTTATCTGTGCCTCTCTGGTGCCCCCTTCCATACATCAGTGTCTCTGTGATAAAAATAAACTGAAAAGAGATTTATGGGCAAGTGAGTACAGAATATGTGTGTGCATGGACGAAATGTAGGTACGTATCAAAATGCTTGTTCTTAACTGCATCCAAAGAAAACAGGTATAAATGATTTAGGGTAATCTATGATTCTGCATTCCCAATTTTTCCTCTATTAGTGAGAATAAAGTCTGTCAACAGGTCTTTATGAACTTACACTGCAGATGCCAGGCTGGCCTCATAGGGTAGATTTTTTTTTACCTGTTGGATATTATATCAAGAGCTCGTAAAGAAAACTCTTCCTTAGCCATTAAAAAAAAAAAAAACTCTCTACACAGATGCTTCTGATTTCACTGTTATCTATATGCTCCTATGAGCTATCTCCTGGGGTATAATTTTCGATTATCGAGCATCTTGTTATCATTGATTATACTGTCCTTCTATAGAAAAATCAGAATTCCAAAATATAACAGTAGGAAAGAGAGAAGTGAAACTCCATAAAGCTAACTTTTCTCTATCACGTTTTGCCCCCAACATCCCTATACCGCCCTCTGCGTTAAGTCATCTTGGCCATACAGTCCACAAGTGTATGACATAGATACCTTGAAAGATTCTGACTTTTTCCATACATATTTAAGAGAACAGCTACTTTAGAGATTATAGAGCAGGACTAAAATCTGAACATTTCGCCTTTTAAATGAACATCTCTATCCTGAAGAGGCTAATTTCACCTTACTAGGATTCGTATATTGGCATTTAAGGCCCGAAGGGAAGGGACAGTGTTGCAAGTAACAGAAAAGAAACCTATAATGGCTTAAAACAAGTAAGGAGGAGTTTACTTTTGTCATATAATAATTCTAGAGATATGTGCTACTCGGATGTCCAGTACAACTTGATTTTGCCTCATAGTCACAAGACAGCTACTACAGTTCCTGCCCTCATTCCAGGTAGAAAGGAGAATGGTCATCTAATTTTATCAGGAGAAGCAGAAGTCGTCTTAGAACTCCCACCAAACATCGTCTTAGCATCCTCAGGATCCAGAAGTGTGTCATGTGGCCAAACCTACTGCAAAGGATATTGGGAAAGTGATAATCTCTCTTAACGCTGGAAGCAGTGCTACCCCTACTCTCTCCAAAAACTAAACAGTAGCTTTTTGTTAGCAAGAAAGAAGTCGGTGGAGATATGTGGAGTAGTTAATAATATCACAGATGAGAATTCCACCCCCATTCTCAAAAACTCGGATTGCACAACACCGTTTACATCGAACTGTCGTGTGAGGTTTCACAAAAAGGAAAAGGTCTGAGAGAAGTCATCGAGTGCACCTGCATGTTACAGATGAGAAAGCCAAGGTGTTGGGAGGTTCACTCTCAAAAGCCCATCATCTATCTGAGACTGGAAGCTGGCTTTCCTGGCTACCATGCTTGAATACCTCCCCTTCTGTCTTAATGTTTTCTTATTATTCTGTTCAGATGCACATCGCTTTACTTGCAATAAATACACAGAAAGCCCTCGTGCCCTAGCCCAAATCCCTTTTCTGAGAGCCCAGGAATCAGAACTCTCACCTTCTGTGGCAATAGCAACAAGTACTTAGCAGGCACTATTCATTTATTCAAGAGCATGATGGAACGGTATAGCCATCTCAGATAAGTCACAGAAGGCAGAGAGTGGCCTCTCCCTATTAGCTGCCACCATTCCTTAGAGAAGATTAAACAGGGTGGGAGGGCATAAGGGGAAAAGTCAGGCTTTATAATGAAACCTGCTTGGTCATTTCTTTGTTAACTCTGACCTCTCAGGGTAGCAGCCATTCCTCCTTCATTGCTCACAATGTGCTCAGAGGTAATAAATACAAACATAATATTGGTTTAACATCTCTTTGTTTCCCCAAATTCCCTATAACCAGAGTTCTTATTAAATCTGCATAATACTGCCAGAAAAGCAGGGTTGAAAAGCTACCCACGTCCCCAAACAGAAAATCTCCGCAGCAAAACTAATCACAGACTCAAGCACATTTGGAATGGTTAACAGCTCAAAAGGAAAATTAAACTCAACAGTATAACTAATCCAAGACAATCAACCTTGATTGTCACAACACAAGCTTGTACCAAGGCAACCTAAGAATGAAAAGAGAAAAGACCCTGCCCTTGGAAAAGGGGACACAAATACAAGAGGAGTCAGTATGGTTGAATGGTATGTCCCCATCATATCTCGACCTGTTTTAGCAAAATGTCTCAAAGCATGTGGAGTTGGGGGATTTGTCAGGTCATTTCTGTCTCTTTTAGTGATCTATAATATTAAGATTGGTCTGTGGTAATTTTAGTCTCCCGTCCTCTTCATTACTAGTCAGTCACTTACTGAATTCCTCATTCTCTAAGATGTAGAGAAAAGGATTCAAATACTTCTCCTCAAAAGCCTCCGGGATTTTCCCAGGATGAGTTATTTCCTACTTCTGGCTTCACTGTGCACTTCTTATGAACAAAACCTCTCAAACTGTATCATATTATGTCAATGTTTCCATTTCCCTTATTAAACTGTGAAAAATGGGTATTTACGTAACCATCTCAGGCCAAACACGGACACGGGAGGTCTTGATGACTTTTCCAAGTAGAATAAAATTGAACTGTGAGTAACTTTGGTACCTGCCTATGAGGTGTCATTTGATGGTGTCTGGCTAATTCTCCTTACTCAAAATATCCCCCATTAACCTCTTGTCACCCCAGAATCCTCTTTCAGGGTTAATGGCTTTGAAAGCTCATTTGTTTCATTTTTTTCAAGATACCTCTATTAAAAATCAGATCTTCCTGGGGAGAGGAAATCAAGCCTTAAATCTTTACCACATTCACTTATTTACTTACTCGACATTCATTTAGGATCCCCTGCTAGGGGACTCCATAGCTTGTTTAAATTTTTGACAAGAAACAAACTTTTGCAGGATATAAACAGCACCTCAGAAACAGACCGGAAACAGGAAGAGGAAACTCAAAGGAGACATTGAAATACACATCCCAACCACATGGAGCAGACCTTTGTTCTCTGGAATTACAAAAAAACAACTCAAAGATTTCTTCTATACAAGAAGAGTCTTTTAGACCAAAAGAGCACATCTCTGCCCCCAAGTAATTACCTGGGATGGTCTCTATCTAAAAACAAAAACAAAACAAAATCCTTCCCTCACTTTTAAAATGGGGAGCGCCCCTCCATTAGTTCATGCCAGAAACTTCTCAGAAGTTAACCATTAAGGAGCAAAAAAAAAAAAAAAAAATCATGAGCAGATATTGACTGTGAAATGGGGACAAAAACACTGCATTTGAGAATACTTGAATTCCCACTTTCAAAAAAAGTCTTCAAGAAAAAAAAATCCTTGTAGTAAAAAGTACATAGAACAAAAATGACAGTATCAATAAATGACATGTATGATCTCATGGAATTAATCTAGTTTTTAATAGAATTGTGAGCAGTAAAAAAAATCTGACAATAATTTTCATTTCTTCAGCCATATTAATAACTAAGCAGCTAGGTAAAACCAAAAGTGTATTTACTCTGCAAACAAGACCCTCGAACAAGACATAAATATTACACATGATGGTATGCAATGTAATAGACTTCAGTTTTCATTCAACAAGGCACCTATACATAATCCATTGGCAAATTAGTTTCTTTTTGAAACTCTTTCTGAGCTTGTCATTTCTAATTAATGAGAATTCAGCATATATTCTCCTGTAACCATGAAAAACCCTCTTTCTATAAAATGGATGCTATAATGTACAAAACTCTGTGTGCTCTTTCTGTGCATTTTTCCCACAGTGGGATTTGAGTAACTTGGGTCTGGCATATCAGAGCACCCTTAACATTCAACTTCTTGGTGTGGAGCAACTGGGCATTGGAAAGATGTGAAAAGATTCACTGTGTGTGGTGGGAGAAAAGCAACTCTATGCTTCCAGGGAGGGAGACATGGCAGAGAGCATGGGCTTATCTAAGCCTTAAGGACATTTTATGCAGAGAGAAGATAGACTTTAAAGGACATAAATGTGCAGTTTCAAGAAGAGGGAGCTCAAAGGTCAATGAGCTCAAACCAGTAATCAGAGAAATGCAGATTAAGAGAGGAATGAGATGTCTTTTTACACCCATCAGAAAACAATGATGGGTATAAAAATGATAGAGTTCAGCTGGCCAAGGCAACTATTTGTGAAGATGCATGGATCCTTGGGATTTTCATGCCCAGCTAGGGGAAAATGGACTATTTCCTCCATTCTAGAGAGCAATCTGATGCTCCCTAGTCAAATTAAGTCTACATATGTCCAGGTATACATTCTGTTCCCAAATATATATGAGAAAGACATTCTTACACAGGGCCATCATAGACATGGTGATGATCATGGCAGCTTAGTCATGGTAACAGAGACTTGGAAGCACTGTAGATGCCCATCGTTGGAAGAGAGGAAAGTGACTTGTGGTGGGATGCACAGCAGAATATACAGAGGACTACAGAGAATGGAATAACCACATTTCTGTTTGTACATTGACTGTGCAAATAATAACATGGATGGATCTTAAAAATATAAGATCCACATAAAAGCCTGCACATGAATGTTTAAAGCAGCTTTGTTCGTCAGTGCCAAAACTTGGAATTAACCAATGTCTTCCAGTAGGAGAATGAATGAATAAATGAACTGTGGTGTATGAGACAATGGACTATTACTTGGTGTTAAATGAGCTATTGGGCCATGGGAAGACATGGAGGAAACCAAAATGCGTACGCTGAGTGAAAGAAGCCAGTTTGAAAGGCCATGTACTGTATGATTGCAAGTATATGATATTGTAGAAATGGTAAAACCATGGAGATAATAAAAACATCAGTGATTGCCAGAGGTTAGGGGCTAGGGAGGGGTGACAGGTAGAGCACAGATTTTTAGGGCAGTGAAACTACTCTGTATATTATAATGATGGATATATATCATTATACAATTGTTAAAACCCACAGAATGTACCATAGCAAGAGCCAACCCTACTGCAAACTTTGGTCTTCAGTTAATAACATATCAAGATTGGCTTATCGGTTATAAAAAATGTGCCACCCTAATGTAAGTTGTTAATAATGGCAGAATCTTATAAGCACAAGTAGGAGAAGGACGGCGAGGGAGTATAAGGGAACTCTGGCCTTGCCATTCAGTTTTTCTGTAACCTGAGACTGCTCTAAAAAAATAGCAGTTATCAAATAATTATTCAAAATATTAATTTATAAAAACATGGTGCTGAGTTAGAAAAGGAGAGAGGTTGCGATATACCAGATATTATTTACATAGATTAAACTGTGTGCAGAAAACAATACATCTTTTACAAAAATACACTCAGGCAAAATGATGTGTGTTACATTAATGAGAATGGTTGCCTAACAAGGAAGGGAAGACAAAGGGTGTGTGGGCTGTGTGGTAAGAGGAAAGGAAGAAAGGCAGGCAATAAGGAGACCATGTGCACAAGTCATTAGCGTGTACTGTGAACTGGGGAAATGATGAAGCCGGCCCTCTGCACATGTTGTGGAATAACAAACATACCTTGAGGACTTGCAAGAAAAGGAGAGGAAGCCTAAGTGCCTCAGGGGCTATAGGCTTAAATGGTGGCTGAAATTGGGGAGTGTACTATGCTAGGGCAGAGGTTTGCAAATCTAGGAAGGCTCTTCCTGATCGATTTCTTCTTGATCAATTTCTCATGAAGGCTGTGATACAGGAGATGTAGTTTTAAACAGTGAAAAGCCTGTGAAACAAGTTACAGTCTATCTTTTGGGGATGATTTATTTTAACAGATGAGTTCTTAAAAACTGGATATCATGCACCCAACGATTTTGCCAGCTTCTGTAAGCAAAGTACTTAGGTGAAGGGACAGAGTGTCCGGGTGTACTCCAAGGCCAAACCTGTACGTTCTATTTCAAAATTCCCATGCAATGGTTAATGGAGCAAAAGTCTTAAGCTACCATTTATCAGTAGGCATATAGAGACTCATGTCTATTGGTAAGCATGGTTTTCCAAGCAAATATTTACAAATATTGATTCTAACCCTGAATATTAGATATTCAAGGCAGGGCACAACAAACATTGATAGAAAGCATGTCTCGATATTTCTGTTCGTTGGAAAGGGAAAGTTGACCTGTAATCCAACTGCTTCTTTGCTGTTTTACACTCATCCCACCTAGTCTGCATTTCCTACCATTTTGGCTTAAGTGGTGGTTGCGGTCAGGGAGTGGAAAAAAAACGGAGTAGGGCAGCAGTTCACCAAACAAGGAGGCTTCTTTGATGGAGATGGCAGTCTGTAGGCAGTGGGAACTGACCCAGCAGCATTGTGAAACTTTCTATTTCTGCTATTTAGATGGCATTCGCATGACTCCTCAAATGGCCGAGCCCAGTTGGCAGTGTGTGAGGCTTGGCCGTGAAGTAAGGCTTTCTGTGGCTTTTGAACCCCGCACTGGCTGCATAGCAAACCAGTCCACCCATGAGAAAAGCTCATAAAAGGAAGCAAAATCTTCTGGTTTTTTAATGAGCTGCATATAACTGGAGGCAGAGAAGAGAGGCAGGGAAGAGCAAAATGGTTCTTGGCCCCGCTGATCCATGGCCATTCCTTGTGAGTTATTTTCTTTCCTTTTTTAATTTTTTTAAAGATATTTATTTATTTATTTGACGCAGAGAGAGAGATCCAAGTAGGCAGAGAGGCAGGCAGAGAGAGGGAAGCATGCTCTCCGCTGAGCAGAGAGCCCGATGTGGGACTTGATCCCAGGACCCTGAGATCATGACCTAAGCCAAAGGCAGAGGCTTAACCCACTGAGCCACCCAGGCGCCCCCATGTGAATTATTTTCCTGAATGCTTTTTCCCTTCCAGGAAACCTTCATAGGTAGAGAGAAGGGTGTGCGCTCTTGTCTGTCCCCTTGGAAGATGGGCTTATATACCCAGATTATGGACACAAACTGAGACAATGAGAAGATGCTATGTGCCAAGATATACGGTACCCATTTGATTATACTGAATAATTTAAAGAATACAAGCCTTAGATTAAGAAACTAAATTTGAACCCCCTACACAGACAAGCACAGACATGCCTCCGGGAGTTGTACTTGCTGATCCTTTGCCTAAAAGACTGTTCCCCAAGCTGCCTCCCTCACTTCATTCAGATCTGTTCAAATGCTTCCTCATCAGAAAGGACACCCCTGCCATCGGTCGTCATTCTGGTCTCCAGACCCTGCTAATTTTCTTCATAGCACTTTGCACCCTTTGCATTTTATGCATTTATTTATTATTGCCTTGTTGTCCGTCTTTCCCCAACAAAAGTCTGAGCTCCATGAAAGCAAATTTCCCAGGACTGGCAACATTGCTTGGGATATGGAAGGCACTCGGTTACTTGTTAAAGAATGAACATGCACCCTTGGGGTGCCTGGGTGGCTCAGTCGATTAAGCGTCTGCCTTCTGCTCAGGTCATGATCCCAAGGTACTGGGATGGAGCCCTACATTGGGCTCCCTGCTCAGCCGGGGAGTCTGCTTCTCCCTCTCCCTCTGCCCCTCCCCCTGCTTGTACTCTCTCTTTCTCAAATGAATAAATAAAAAACTCTTAAGGAAAAAAAAAAAAGAATGAACATCCCCCAACTGTAATATAGTTTAGCTCTATGACTGTAGGCAAGTCACCTATCTCCTATTTTGTTACAAGTGATATAGGGATTAAAACAATCTATTCTGCCTACATTCTAGAATCTGCATGCTACGTACTGTATATCTGAGGGCCCAGCCCTTTAGATAACTGGTGTTCTTTGGCTGATACTTCTCATAGAAGGATCAATTCTGCCATAAAAACGCCGGGAGATGTCTAGTGCTAACCAGGAAACATAGGAGCTGTGTTTATCACTCCATGAAAGAAGAGGAAGCAAAAAAAAAAAAAAAAGAAAAAAAAATTCCTTTAAAATCAGTTTAACATGGAGACCGGTGTGCCCTCTGCTGTCCCTGCTGGCCCCTCCCCTGCTGAGTGCCTGCCCACTACCACGTGCACAACACACCTGAGTGTGGTGGTTGTGAAGGTCTGTCACCCAGAGGCTAGACCTTTCTGCTTTGTGGGATAGCCTCCTGTTATCCACAGTAAGAGGATAAGCAGTATTGTCTTAGCTGAGCAGCGCCTAAGGGAAGGAAGGCATTTGTAGGGAAGGTCTATGGTTACCCTGTTGTTTTGCTGTTGAAAGACTGAGTTACGGAAGCAGTCACAGCAGTCCGTAGTTTTTTTTCTTGTTTGTAAACTCTGTGTGCTTGTGTGTGAGTGTGTGTATATGTGTGTGTGTTTTAATCCCACAGAACAACAGACAAAGCTAGGAAGGAGCAGTGAGATACTCATTCTGATTCTTCCTTTCTTGATATGCTAAGCCAGTGTTTCTCACCCTGGGTCTAACACAGCTCTCAAATCAGAAACTCTGGAGCGGGCCCTGAATATCATTATTTAAAACAAACAAACAAATAAGTATATTTGTGATTTTTAAGGTGCATTCTGATCTGTGATCCATGGGGCTAAATTAAGCAGAACTAGTTGAGTAACAAAAAATAGGGTGTTACGTCTAACGAATGGGAACACCCCACATCCGCACAGAACAGTAAAATTGAATGTAGAAGAGTTAGATTCGAATTCTGTCTCCACTATTTCTTATCGAAATAGTGGTGAGCCGCGACCCAACTTCTCCAAACGCAGGTGTCCTCCCCTGTAAAATGAAGGATAACCGTATTTACCTCACGTGACTGCTCGAGGAGTGAGCTCGTGTGTGTGAGAGACCCTACCGCTGTGTCCCAAAGACGGTGAGCATCCAGCGAGGATCCCATGAACCCATGCAGGTTCCCTTATCATTTACTATGGTCATAAGCGAGCGCCTTGTAATAAACCTCCTAAGGCCACTATGACAACTACTGCTGTCTTCTGCTATTTAAGGTTTTATAGGTCACTGAATACTTTTCCATGGCAGTGACAGTCTATACGGAATACAGAACAAGTACCCCACAGACACTTTTTTAAAACGAGAAAACAAACTCAGACGGACGCATCGCCTATGACTCCCAGCTGATAAAGCACAGACAGACTTAAACCTGGAGCTGCAGGTCCCCAAGCCCGAGTCCTGCTGTCAGACCCGCACCAGCTCTTGCTGCTTCCTGAAGTGCTGGCTTCTGAGTGTGCCTGTAAAGCAATTAAACTTTCATCGGCCACCTGTGAACGTGTGTGGCGCTATTTTCCTGTCACCTTCAAATGCGCACACCTGCCGAATCTCCAGGACTCCACAGCTCCCCAGTTCAAGCTCTCCCTGGTCTGTTGAGGAAGCGTCTCTTCCCTTTGAACAGATGGCAGACAGTGTGCTCGGGTTTCACCACAGACTCCGACCCAGCGGCGGAAGTGGCGGTAGCATTCCCGACTCCCAAATCAGGTGACACTCACTGGACCACCTTCGTGCCAACGGCCTCAGAACCAAAGGCGGACGTGGCAGGGACACGGTCTCGAAAGCTGGCCTCCCATGATACGGGCACGTGCATCTTCAGCCGAGAGGACCACATTCTCTGCTTAGAAGAAATGATTTTTGTCCTTTTGGGCCAGGTCGCTGCTTCAAAGAAATTATTTCTGGTCTTTTGGGCCATGAGGTCCAGGCAAGACAGTTCAAGAGGAAAAATGCCTCCCTAGTGAGATGGGAGGGAGGAAGGGAAGAAGGATGCTGAAGACCTCCCCCTCCCCACCCCCGCAGGAACACTGCTTGTTGTTATTAATACAATTAACCTTTCACTGTTACTAATAACCAAGGTCATTTCCCTGGAAAACTTCAGGTCGGTTTCTCACTTGTACTGAATGCGTGCTCTCACACTGTTTTGTTTATATCCCGCATTCTCTGTTTCTCTCCTTCTCTCGCTTTTCCGGGTCCTGCCTGTAATCTGTAATTCCTGTTTATAGGACTGTGGGTGTTTCTGGACATCCCCTGGCAGTTATGAAACTACTGACCAGTGGAGCCTTTTCTGCAGATGGATTTCATTCAGGACGTGTGCTATTATATTAATGGGTTTAATTTAAACAGGACTAGCCTCGCTGGCCAAATTACTGCCATTTAAATCAATTGGTTGAGGGGGAAAGACAGCCTGACCAGAGCTATTAGACTTCAATTTATTACTGTATCGGCTTTTAAACTGGGTGAAGCAAGTTTGCTAATGTCTGTCCTCTGTCCTTTGAGCTTGAGTGCAAAATACAGTAATGAGAGCCTTTGGAGTTAAGAAAAGGGAAGAAGAAGAAAAAAATATATATTAATTTTGAGTCAGTGTTTCATGAGCCGAGATCAGGTAGCCCTTGAAAGAATCCCCACCGTAGGATCCTGTAGGTGCCTTTGATGTCCCTTCATTAAATGGAGATTCAAATCATCTAACAGATGTATTCGTTTAAAAAGCCTTTTTACTTGGATTTCTCCCCCTTCGTAAAAAATAAGCGCTGCTTTTCTTTCCCCCACACATTTCAACCTGATTCAAATAGAAAAGCAAAAGGGAAGAAAATGCTTTAGATGTGCTCTTTTGATTTCTTCCAATCTTGCCTGAATAAAATGGAATGGGAGATCAAGAACACTCAATTAATTGCAACACTGGGTGTCACTAGGAGAGGGAGGGAGAGATGGAGGGGGGCATTAGGGATGCACAACCCTTAACAAATGCATAGATTCAAAGAAGGAAGAAGAAGGGGGAATAAAAAAGCGTGTCTGTATTTTATTGCACTCGGTAAGCTTTTCGCTTGTATTTATAGCTGCAATTATATCTCAATGAGGTTTGTCTACAGTGTTGGCTTCACGCTAATTTTCCCCCTCACTGCATTCTTGGAATAGGCTCGGACTGTTTATGAACCAGACATATTGACCTCATTTACAGCTAGCAGTTTAAATCCATAATTTTTCCACCCACAATCCCTCTTTGACATTCCGGCGGTGCGGCCGGCTCAGCGAGACTGAACTAAAAGTCTCACACTTCATTGAACACCATTATGCGGCTTTATGCTTATAAGCCTGTTTCCCTCGGCTGCCTTTCAGCTTTGCTGGAGATCCGTTTGGCCACAGGCCGGCAGTGATTAACTGGAAGAATCCAATAAATCACCCTGTCAGCCAGCAGGCTCTCCTCACTATGTCTACACATCGACATTTGGATTTGCACCTCTCTCTATCTTCCCTTTTCTCTCTCTCTCTCTTTTGATTTTCTATCCCTCTTTCTCTCTCCTCCCCTCTTGCTACAGAGCCATTAAAACACCTCCTTCCCTTCACACAAGGTGAACTTGAACTGCTATTGTGAGCGTGACTCAGTCCCTCGAGCAGCCCTCCGGGGAGATAAACCCTTTGATTTGCATGGTTTTCCCTGCCCTGGCTTTTCTGCCCTCCTCTTCCAATTAATTCACTCCTTAACTCTTAGGGCTGTATCACTGAGCCAGCTGGAGCGCCGGGGAAGGGATGAGCAGGTGGGGATGGGAGAGAGGGGCCAGAGGCCAGCTGCTGAAGAGGAAATCCCAAGGATTCCTGTCCACTCTTGGGCCTCTCTGTGAGCCCAGTAAAGAGGGAGAAGAGCTCAGGAAAAGAAAGGAGCCCAGAAAGGGAGAGAAAGAATGAACAACATTGAACTCTGCTTCCCCGGATGCTGAGCCACCTGGGTTTAAATTAGAAAACTAGATCTGGATCAGTTTCTTCCTGGGGCAGGTGGTGGGGGTCAGGGGGGAGCGGGCAGGGAGCAATTATATGTTCACAACTAAATGGCTGTGCCCAAGTGTAGGAGCATTTATGAGACCACTCAAGACCCTGCCTGCATAAAAGGTACAGGTGTGAGCTAATGATTCTGACAAGGGGCGGCCTCCCTTGGCACCATCACCGTCCATGGTGGCTGGGGGCACTGAGCTCTGAACAGAGTCCTGACAGCCTCACACTTCCCTTTTCTCACGGGTGAGCCGGGTTGGAGAAACAGCCTCTTCTTTGACTTGGCTGGTAATTTCCCGTCCCCATTTCTTTCGTATTCTCCACATGGCCACAGTCTTCTTTTGTCTGGGATTATTTCTGCACTGTGAGCACAAGCATTTGTTTGATGTTCCAGACATCAAATATACTGTACACTCTCCGAGTGGCCAGAGGAAGCAAGAGATTCTTGCTTTTGAAAACTCCACTGGCAAGAATGACAAAAGGCAGTCTGAACTGCAGACACAAAGGATGGGAGAGAGAGAAAGGGATGGGACCAGTCAGGGGTGATTATGATCCTCCCCTCCCAGCAACACACCGCGGGAAGGGCTGTGCCACACGCACATGGGACAGCGGTAAACCTCCTGCGTGCGAGAAAGGAAATCGATGCGGCCACGAAGGGGTGGCCCACCTTTGTGGATGGGCTTCCAGTTTGTGCTCGCTGAGAGGGAGCCTTTCTCAAGACAGCAGCGCCTTTGTATCCACACCTCTCCCCTGAGTGACCTTTAGCAGACATTTTTTTACTAAACTTCGGCATTTTTGCCAACTGCCTTCTATATTTTAAGTTAACTAAGTAGATAGATAGACAGACAGGTGATTAGATAATCGACCCACAGAGAGAAACTAGGGAAGGCAACCCCGAGTATCCTGTCTATAGTACCTGGTAAGCATGATACTGGTACAGAGTGTCTGACACACAGCACAAACTTTAAATGTGGTCTTTCTCCTAAACTCTTACACAGCCTGATAAGTATAAGAGCCAATCAGGAGAAGTGGATGTGGCCCTTGGGCATATGGTAACTCTCAGGGTTCATTGTCATTCCCAGGCTGCTGTCCCCTAGGCTCTGTTCTCCCCCCTTCGCGTCTCCAGCCTCATTCTGTTTCATTTCACTCCATCTGACCCACCACTCTTGATGAGTGAACACGTTTTATTTTTTTTTTAAAGATTTTATTTATTTATTTGACACAGAGAGAGAGAGAGATCACAAGTAGGCAGAGAGGCAGGCAGAGAGAAGGATGCAGGCTCCCTGCCGAACAGAGAGCCCAATGTGGGGCTCAATCCCAGGACCCTGGGATCATGACCTGAGCCAAAGACAGAGGCTTTAACCCACTGAGCCACCCAGGCGCCCCAGTTAAAACGAGCACATTTTAACCAAATATCCAAACCAGCGTCCAGGAGATGAAACTCAACTTAGTCAGTTGCTGCTTTGCCGACATTCCCAGGCATTTGCATCGGGGCGTGTTGAAGCTACTGATAAAAAAAGGATGTAAAAAAAAATTATTTTGAGGATTCCTTCATATTCCCCATTTCTGTAGATCACAGAAGCAAGGGAGCACCCCTGAGAATACTTAAGTCAAAATTTATTGTTTGCATACCTACTAGGCTCCCAGCGCATATCGTTATATGAAAATTTGAAGACCGCACATGAATTTCTAAGCATAAGGCAAGGAAACAGGTTTCACAAGCCACCCAGTTATTCCTGTGACTGTAGAGAGGTGGGGTGGGGAGTCTGTTCTTTCAAAAAATAACTGTTAGACGTGGAACCGTCCATGACGCTCATGTAACCTCACTGTCAGGAGCGCAAAAGGCATCCTTGCCTTCAGCAGGCATTACAGTTATTGTACAAAGAAAGTTACCACCGTGTGACTCAGTTTCTCCATTTGTAAAAGATTCATAAAAGCATTTGCCACTCTCCTGTACAGACAACTCTTTTGAGAAAAACAGTCTACGTAAAGTGCTTTGTGTACCTTAGAGACAAGGTAATATTGAAATTTATGTCAGCATTATCATTAAATCTTTCCTCCCGGGACTCAATATTTTTCAATATTGTCTCATTGATTCTACCAGCACCAGAAACAAGAGGAGGAAGAGCAGTATAGTAGCAAGATCATTAAAACATGAGCCAGAGAACTGGATTTTCTTTCTAGTTCTGCTCCAAAATAGCTCTACGACCTCCAGAAAGCTCTCAAGGGCCTCCGTTCTTCCTCCTATAAAATGAGAGAGTTGAACGAAGTAACGCCCAAGGTTTCCTCTGGAATGCTAAGTTCAACAATAGAAAAAAGAGAGTGCCTGTGCTTTGTGCTATAACTTTGCACAACCACCTTCTCCAGAGACCTTGTCTTCGGAGTTTTATAAATGTGCTCTCCTTGGTCTCATTTGGCCTCTTTGTTAACTTCAGGTTACTTCCCTGTCTCATTTTGTTGCTTCTGGCTGACAGTGCAGGCACTGTCCAGAGTTCCGCCCTTGGCCTTCTCTATTTGTACTCTGTCTCCACAGCTTCATTCAGCTTTGATTCAGCTATGTGCGAGACTGTCTGGTCTCTCTCTGGTCCTGAACGGCCTTCCCTAAATCATAGCCATCATTTCACCTGTCTTTCATACACATTTCTACCTGAATGTGCCACCAACATCTCAAGTTCCGTGCGTGTGAAGGGAATGGATTCAGATTGGCTGATCCTACTGAATCAGAGTAGTAGTACCACTATGACTGTATGTGGACAAAAGGATACAGTGTGGGGTTTAGACTTTCTGCAATCATGAGAGCTGGTAGGGGAATGTCTGTAAGGCTCTTGATTCTGTGCCTGGTGTTGAGCCTGAAGTCTTAGGGGTCAGCCAGATTGGCAGTTGGAAAAATAGAGCTGGGTGTGTGTGTGGTCAAGGACAGTGGTAACCACGGGAATGAATGAGAACTCACACATCAATCTCTTACTGCCTCCAAGTGCTGCCATAGGTCACTTGCAACAGAATCTGGTGGCCTTCCCCTCCAAGTGCATTTGTGGTTGGCCTGGACCTTGAGGAAGCTGCAGAATATCTGGCAAGAGGAGGAGGAAGAAGTGTATATCCAGGTGCATATAAATCAGTTTCAACATCCATGAGCTGCTGCAATTCTGCCACCCTCCACCAAAATCCAGAGCATAAAATATATATGCTCTGTTTCCCTTCCACTTTCAGGTCTCATAGGACATGTGCCTTGTGGCCAGCACTTGTCCGAAACCACAGGGAAGGGAATTCTGGGAGAGTTGAGAAGACAGAGGTACCTCACGCACACAGTGCCCTATTTCCTAATTTTGTTCATGGCATGACATCTTCCCATGATCCAGATTAAAAACCATGCTGTTCCCTTGTTTCCACATCCAATCAGCTGCTGAAACCAGTCCACTCTACTCAATAAAGATATTGTGACATCTTTTCCATTCATCCAAGCCTCTTTTCCAGTCTTACCATCTTGGTCACCAGTGAGGAGTTCATTCTCTCTTACCTATGGACTATGGCAATAACAGCAATAATCTCCAAATAGATCTCAGGCACTGTCACCTCTCTTCCCCTTCAGTCTAGGTGCAGCGATAATTCTTTTTCTTCTCTGACCGGAAGATTCCACACATGCCCACTGTTCAGGGATAAAGTCAAACTCCCACGCCTGGTACAAAGACCCTCCACAACCTGGGCTCATTTAATATTTCTCATTGTTGGCTTTCAGGAGACTTAAGGTGCATCCAATATTCCACTGTTCCCTGTCCAGGAATCCTCTGCCCCTCCCTTGCTCACGTGGCTCCTCCTGGTTGGAATGCTTCTTCCCCAGTCTTGGGTTCCACTGTCCTCTCGAAAGTGGTTACACCTCTGCTCAGAATCCATTGCTTTCATAATTCCCCTCCCAGACACCTGTAGTCATTCTCACACCTGCAAATCCTAAAATCAGTGACTGAGATTCCTTTTAATATACATGATCTTGCCTTGAATACATGTCATATGCCCCAAATTTGACCATACATTTTGAAAATGGGGACCACATCTTCTTTATCTTTGTATTTTTCCCAGCACCTAGCATATGGTGGGCAAACAGTGAGGATGCTGTCCCTGAATGCGACCAAGTTTCATAAAAAGGACACCACTGAGAGAAAGGCAGTTCAGGGGATCAAACAGCTTCTGCCATGTTGAATTTGGAACTAAACTCCCCAGTACAAGGCTGATGAGAACAACATTAGTTCAGACTCTTTGAGTTGCCAGCAACCAAAACCCAAACTCAATGCTAGGTTAGATTTTATTTGTGAGAAAGGAAACTCTTGCTTCATGCAACCGAAGGTCCAGGCGGGACTGAATACAGGGCTCAAACGAGTTTATACTGGGTCTCGGTACTTTATTATGGCTTTTGCTATGGGTTGGCCTTGCACAGTTATCCCCTATGCCTCCCATCACACAGGATGTTCTGTTACCAACAGTTCTGACACCAGGGCTGGGGGTTCCTCTGATTGGGGCTCCTTGTGTCACAGGGCAGTCTCTGAACAAATCCTTTTGGCAACATAGCCAAAATTTACTGGCTGGTTTAGGTGGGAGTTAGAGGCCATCCCCATTCAAATCAGGCTGAGAGGAGCAGGAGAGATAGATCCTCCAAAAAGAGGTGCAGGTACATTAGAAGAGGGGAGAGGATGCCGGGCAGGAAAATCTATAAATGTCCTCCCCAGTAGCTTTGGGAATGACCCCCTGGAAGGCTCCCGTTTGTTCCCTCTCACTTTGATAGTTTCCCCATCAAGTCTCTGCTCTGTTGTGTACCTCTTCCACCATTTCCCCCTCAATGTTTCAACCACCGTGGTCATTCTTTAAAATTCAGAAGTAGTTGGTATTAATCATGTGTTCTCTGTGTTGATGAAACTAATTCCGGGTGAGTTCCTCAAACATTGGCAAATAAGAATGACTTTTATGTGAATATGGTACTATTCATTTTATCACTTTTCATGTGCCTTGGGTCTTCAAAACCCATTGCAAACATTAACTAATTAGTCTTTAAGTTGCCTCTCTGGACATGGACAGGTATTGCCTGGAATTGCAGATCAGTATACAGAGAAGGTACACAGCTTCCAAGAAGACCACCAATGAACTCAAATAATTGTCTCACGGCAATTCCTTCCTCAAATGAAAGCCTTTCCAAGGGAAAGCCCAAGTTCACACACACCAGAAAAGGAGGGGGCTCTGTGTGCAAATCTCACAACAGCTGCCTGCCAGCCAGAGGAAGACATTCATCACTGAAGAGGTTTTACTCTCAGTTTACTCATCAGTTGTGTTATGGATTACCTGAATAGAATCCCATGCACGTATTGGCGGGTAACAGTGGTCAGCCCCCCTGTAGCTACATCTAGCAGGAAAGATGGCTGCCGAGGAAAGGAAATGAGACTTTGCAATCAAAGAGGAGTGGTGGGAAAAAAAAAAAAGGAAGAAAGAAAGAAAGAAGAAGAAGAAGGATGAGCCCCTTTGACTCCCTTGGAATTGAGACAAGTTCTGAGTTACTGGAAAAGCTGAACACAATCCATCCGGGGTTCTGAGGACTATTCAGGCAGAAATCACCTACTTTACCACCAGGCAAGTGACAGCCAGTGGAAGTCACCATGTTGGCAGGTGGCCAGGAGGCCCAGCTGGACATCAGCTCGCTCTGTTGCCTGCTGGGTGTTCTCCCTCTCTCTCTCCCTCACGCTCTCTGTCAGGCCTAAAATGGAAACCGCAGAGTCAGCTTGCCCCACCGAGCTGGATGTAGACTCTATGATGAGTGCTTTGCAGGAGCCAAGTCCTTTATGCATCACAGTGAGGTTATTTGTGATGGCAATAATTCCTCCTCTAACCAGTACCATTTCCTGTACCTGGAGATCAGGTGGTCGCTCCTGGATCTCGGTACTTTTTCCTGTAATTCAAGCAAGCAACACATCTTCCTACTGGAGTGTTCATAAGGTTTGAAAATGAGGTCCTGGAGGGAACTCCTCCTAATTGCCAGTGAGTCACTTTCCTTTCCAAGCAAAGAGGTTTCTGTTGGTGACATTAGAGAGCAGGCGCTTGTCTGTATTGTAACAGCTTAATTATAAGTATGGGTATAATCACCCAATCTGTCATTATACCTTTTTTTCCACCCTGAGAATTTGTACTGCAATCACCATAACACTATAACAACATGAACAACAGACTGTCTGGCCTCCCAGGATCATTGCCTTTGCCATGCCTGGTAGGGATGAGCAGGCAGCTTTGAAAGGAAGACCTGACTCCTATCTAGCAGCAAAAACAAGTCTGGTCTTTCATCAGGCTTTCAGGGCATCCTGTTCATTTGGCTTCTTTGAAAGGACTGTCCGGTCCCTCGCTTTCCTCTCAGCCTCCCAGACCGCCCCCCGGTTTCATCTGCTTGAAAATTGCACAAAAAGAAACTACCCTTCTGCTATTTTATACCCAAACCAAGTAAAGTGGAAATTGCACGAGGAAACCTATCCATCTGTTATCCCTCAGCTCAGCAGTGGATGGGATTTATTACGCTGTGCATCTTGCCCCCTGCCTCTGCCAGGCAGCCTGTGGGGTGAAGTATGGGTGGGGAGGGAGGCTCGCATCACAGAGAGGGGGCAATTGCCTTGGCGGCTGCATCCGCACAAGTAGCAAACCTATTTATTACGGAGTGAGAGGCAGGCAGTTACAGAATAGCAGCAGACAGACGGCAGGCAGGAGGAAAGGTGTCGCTGTGGAACCGAAAGTAGCTTTGCGTCCCACCAGCCACCCACTGCACCATTTCACACGACACCTAGACGGGGGCATGCTCCAGGAGACCTAGAACCCACCCTTTTGGGCTGAAAGAACAGATTTCAGAGGGAAACCTTATGTCTGAAGAGACTATGGGCATTCATCCATGACCTGGTCCTATGTGTCAATAATTTGTAAGAAAATGGCTCCAGAATGAAAAGAAACAGTGCCTGGGGGCTAGACCCTTGTTTGGATCCAGGAGAATTTGTGGCAGCCTCCTACGCTTCACGTTCACTACACCGGGGGTGGTCTCGATATAGCTGTTGTTGGCCTATCAGTGATGGATACGTACGACAGGTCCGTTGTTGGCCTTGATGATTCTTTCATTATAAGGAAATGGCTGACTAACCCACACTTGTCAAGGTTGAACACAGGAACTAAACTTAGTACTTCAGATTCTCCTTTTCCTACTCTGTTTATGGACCTCTTTATCCTCCCAGAAAATATGGTTATTTGTTTGTGTTTGTGGATTTTCTTTGATCCATAATGGAGTACTCCAGGCACAAAGAAAACATTGGAGATTTGACTCTTAATCAGTAATAATAGCCCTCACAGACCATCAAATATAATCTAATCCTTTAATGTTGTTTCACGGCTGCCCTCAGGGTTTAAAAGAGATAAGGCAATTAGTGGAGGATCCATTTATTTTTTTCTTTATCAGGTTGAAATTTTAACTAGCATCATCAAGCCTGCCAATATCTCCTTAAAACAAACCTCATAAGGAGGGTGTATGAGATCCTGGCATTCGAGGGCCATATTAATGCCACATGTTGTGTGAATTTGTCATTCTTTCTAACAGTACAAAGTTAGGCCCTTTTTCATTGAATCATTTTTTTAATTTGTTCATTCATGCAAGAGTTCCTTACTAAGCCAGATACTTACTATATTGTGTTGGGGATAAAAGTCTTAACAAAATATACATATTTGAGAGAGGGAGAGAAGATGTTGAGGAATTGGCATGCATGATTGTGGAGGCTGGCAAGTCCATACACACAGGGTTGGCCTACAGGCAGGAAATCTGAGGAAGAGTTAATGTTGCAACTCAAGTCCAAAGGCGGTCTGGAGCCAGAATTCCTTCTTCCTTAGGGGATCTTAGTCTTTTTCTTTTAAGACCTTCAACTGCTTTGATAGGGCCTACCCATTCTATGCTTTCTTTGAAGTCTACTGATTTCAGTGTTCATTTAATCTAATAAATACCTTCACAGTGACATCTAGACTTATTTGACCAAATGTCTGGGTGTCAAGCCAAAGTGACACATAGAATTAGCCATCACAAGTAGTAAACAACTTATAAAGGACCTCGTTAAACATTATTAAGGAGTTTGACATTTATCCCAAGAGTAATCCGGAACCATCTGGGATGGGGTTGAGGTCATTTCACAGTGGTGAGAGAGTAAGAGCTGCTGTTTAGGAAAATGACTCTGGCCGCGTCTTGCAGGAGAGAACACTGGAGGAGGGGCCAAGCCCGGAGACCAGAAGACCAGAGAGGAAGCTGTTGTAATAATTTCAGTGAAAGGAATCATTTCCTGAATGAGACAGTGACAATGAGAACAGAAGGAAATAGATTCAAGATATGCAATAGATTCGATTGTTTGGGTTTTGTTTTGTCTTATTTTAGGAAAGGGGTAGAATAATGAAGACTTGACAGCTGGTTAGCAAGACAAGCAACATAATCAGTGGCATCCAGTGCAAAAAGTAAATGATGGGTTCCTTGTTCAAAAGATGGGAAAAAGTTTGCTTTTTCCTGCAGTGTCTCTCAACCTGGTGTAGTGTGTTTTATTTGCTGTTGCATGTAGTTCTTCCTTGGGCATTGGAATATTCTCAGGGCATGTGGAGATCCTCACAGGAGCCCAGAGCCTGGCTCCACTGCTTGGTGGATTGGTGTATGTGACCATACCCATGACCCCACCCACCCTATTTCACTGTCTTATCAAGCTTCATAAAACACAGGTTCAAAGAAACATAAGAATAGTTTCAGGACAGCAATGGGAGCATTAAACCCCAAGGATGAGGCCCTTCTGGGCGCAGGGTTCTGTGTGACAGCACAGGTCACCCATGTCCATGCCATGGAAACTGACCCTTCCAGTGAGAACCAGAGGGTGTGCTGAGTTCCAGGAAAGAAGAATAATGATACCAGTTTTCTGTCTTGACAAAGTTGGAGTATGGCAGTCCCATTAACACAGAGAAAAGGAGAAGAACAGGTCTGGGGCTCTGGGGCTTGTGGCCATGGATTCATTGACTATGTAAGAGTAAAGTCCAGTAGGTAGCTAGATATACGCACTTGAATCTCAAAAAAAAGTGGGGGGGGGGGAATCTAGGCTAAAGACTTAAAATTGCATGTAATCAGTGTATAGATTGTACTTAATCATGTATTCTAGACGCAGGGGCAGGTCTGTGCTTGTCAACATATACATGACCATTTCGTAAAGACAGAGATCTGGAAGAACCGAGGTAGTCTATGGATCTAGAAGCTGAGAGCCCACTGGCTGTCGTGGGAATGAGCCTTCTCACTCTGAGCTCTCTCACCCCAAATGAGCTGGAAGACTCTTACTGCTCAAGTGAGGCAAGATGGCACCCGGCAAGGTCCTGGTCTTGGGCTCAGAGGGACCCAGCCGAGGTCCTAACATTTCCCACCTGTGTCACCTTGTAGAAAGCACTTAGTCTCTAGTACTAAGCCGTTGTCATTTTCCTTTGTCAAAATCAAGATAATTCAGTATCTCTCACTTTGTTGGGAGGCTGAAAGAAAATAACAAACATGAATATGCTTTATATGCAACAAAGGGACTATTGGCACGAGAAATTATCTTCTTGCTGTAAGAAGGGCATTGGGCAGCTTGGAAAGCTACGTTAGCTCTTTCATGTCACCAGACACTAAAAGGTATATGAAAATGAAAGTATTCTGGATGGCATCCGAGTGCCTACCTGAAGATTGTGTAGTCATGACTCAACGTTATAAATGATGGCTGTTTTCCTTGAACCAAGCGAGGTGGCCATACATAGCTCCTATTTCCACTTCTCCCAGTCTGACTATTTGACAGGGCCCACCCTCTTCTCTGCCCACTGATTGCATTGTCTTTACCGTTCCTACTCCTCCAGCCAGCCCCTGTCATCAGCTGTCTAAGGTCTCATTTATTAGGCCATCCCTTGTGATTCCTGCCATGGTCTGTCTTCCCTGCAAGAGGCACTAGGTTGAGGAAAAATAATTAGGAATCTAAGCACTGCAGGTCTGATGAGACACCTGCAGCATAATCATCCAAATCAAATATTTGGCTCGGCTTCTTCAGATGCTATATCTCTTCCTGCAACTGCTGAATGGCAGCTTAGCCGAACTTGTACTGAAAATGAAGAACGCATGCGAGGAAGGAGGGATGCTTCCTGCTTGGTTTTGCCACAGTCTGTCCCAGGGTCGCTGTCTGCAAGGCTGAACTCCCATCTCCCATGTTCAGACTGTTCCAGTCCCATCAGCTGGAAGGGACAGTTGGGGGTGGAAATGGGAAGAGACAATTTAATTTACCCAAGTGGCTCCAGAATGAATAGTTGTGCCACCAAGGAAACACCCAGTTGTGTCCTCTGAAAATCATCACTGTCTGACACAGGGGCTGGCAGCTTTCTGAGTCCCTGGGAAGATATCTGCTTTTACGAAGCATCAATTCATCCTCATTATTGCACAACTGAGAACACCGAGGCTCAGTCTTCAGAGTTTTTCACTGGAGACTCAGGATGAGAACCCTCAGCTACTCCTGCCTGGTTCAGCGTCCCCTCCACTCAGCCCGATCCTACACCCAGCCATGCACGGTAGCTACATCACTGCCCCCATTTGTTTGGTATAGTTTCTAGATTGTGTGCTGCATTCCAAGCTCTTTTCGCTTAGGAAGGCATAAAACAGTTAAGAATCAGAGAAGATTCTAGCTGGGCCCATTTCATTAGTTTAGCTGATTTTCTTAGCTTATACTTTTCCTGGACCTACCAAGATATTGTCCAAGAACCATATCCAGAAAGTTATTTTCTTCTTTGTTTTGAGTTTTTAAAATATTAGTGTGAATAATGTAAGGAGAGCTTAGGCTCTCTGACTGGGTTAACTTCCCCTCTTATATAAGTCATAACATCCTTCATATCCTCTGAGAAGCACTGAACCCAATTGAAAATAAGTTGGTTTTGTTAGGACTTGTTTATGGTCTGTCTGTCTCAGCAGATTTGAAAGGCCACAAGGGCAAGGGGCCATGGTCATTGTCCTGTCTACAGCCACATGCTCAGCACTCAGTATTTGTTCAATAAATATCTGTAGAAAGTTTCAGATAACTTGGAATTACAGAGAGAGCAGTCAATTTGATGGCAGGGAGGCAGCTAGAGAGTCCGTAATCTATCCTCTCTGTTTACAAATGAGTAAACAGACTCAAAGACATTGTGACTTAACCAAAGTGACACAATTTCTTTTTTTTTTTCTTTCAAATTTTATTTATTTATTTGACAGAAAGAACACAAGTAGTCAGAGTGGCAGGCAGAGGGAGAGGAGGAAGCAGACTCCCCACTGAGCAGGGACCCCGAGTGGGGCTCCATCCTAGGACCCTGGGGTCATGACCTGAGCCGAAGGCAGACGCTTAACCGACTGAGCCACCCAGATGCTCCAAATGTCACAATTTCTTGACCAATTTATTCCCGCCATGTTTATTGAGCGTATACTCTATGCTTGATGGATGTGGTTACAGAGACCGTTAAGACACATATCACTGCTATTGGAGAGCTTATAGTGCACAGGGAGGAATATGCAATTAAACAGATAATTACAATACAATGATGTAAGTGACAGGGCAGAGATGCAAGAAATAGTCTGCATACAGAAATCGGGACAAGCTTCCCAGAAAAGGAAGTCTGAGCTACGTCTTGAAGGATAAATTGAGCCTGTCAATCAAAGAAGAGGGAAAGTCAGTTCAGGCAGAGGGAACAACATTTATGAAACCTTAAAACCATAAGAACATACATAGAAGGATCGAGGAAAACTGAGCTAGTCCGATAGAGATATAAGGAAACTGGCAGAAGGTGGCTCAAGAGAAGGAGGCATGGACCCAGAAATTGAAAAGTGAGACCAGTGATCCTCAAACTTCATTGAATGTAAAAATCACCCAGGGGTCTTGTTAAAATGCAGATTCTGACACAATAGGTCTAGAAATTCTGAGTTTCTAACAAGCTCCCAGGTGACATCAATGCTGCTGGGCTCAGGCTTGACCTTAAGAAAAAAAGCACAAGGAACCAGGCAGCCTGCAGAGGTGTTCTATAACACAATGGTTCTCAAAGTGCACACCCCACATTTTTACCTCTCACACCAACCTACTGAATGAGAAACTCTGTGGGAGGCCCAGTGCTCTGTGTTTGTACAAGCCCTCCGGTGATGCTGAAAATTTGCCCTAAAGTGGGAGCACCACCAAACTAGAACAATAACCAGATTTTCTTTGTAGAAATAAATCAGATTTGCTTGGTAGAAAGATGACTCTGGTTAGGATCACTGGACCTTTGGTCCAGCACTCCTTTCCATGAGACCCAAAAAAATGATTCAAAGATCTCTAAGTACAATATTTTAGATCCAAGAATATTCTGAGATTTCAAAATGACAGGGTTGTTAATGAGGAATAAATTTTCTCCCACTGCATTCAGAATCATCTTTATGATTATAAATAGCATGAATTACCCTGTGTTTGATGACATCTTTAAATGTTAGTAATTGAACTGCACATTTAATGACTATGAGTAGAGAATTAACACAAGCCTGTATTCAGAAGTCAAAGTTGACCTTAACCAATTAGTTTTAAAATTGTTTAGAAACAACTTGTGCATTTTTTATTATATACTTACATACCCTTCAGGTACATCTACAGCAGGTAGAAGATGAGGAAGTGAAATATTTTATCTGAGTTTATGCTTAGACTCAGGGAAATTTTCTGATCATGATTTACCCTGGAACCATATCATTGGATCTGATAACCTTAAAAGAATCCAAATTTTGAAACAAAACAAAACAAAGCAAAACAACAAAAAAAAAACACCCTTCCTGGGGCGCCTGGGTGGCTCAGTGGATTAAGCCGCTGCTTTCGGCTCGGGTCATGATCTCAGGGTCCTGGGATCGAGCCCCACATCGGGCTCTCTGCTCCGCAGGGAGCCTGCTTCCTCCTCTCTCTCTGCCTGCCTCTCTGCCTGCTTGTGATCTCTGTCTGTCAAATAAATAAATAAAATCTTAAAAAAAAAAACAACACACCCTGCCTGGGGTTCTCTCTCCTTTCACTGGAGGTAATATTGTGCAATGCTGAAGTAAGCAAAAGGGATTAAATGAATGAATGGATCAATGAATCAGTTAATTTATGGGAAGGCAAACAGATATGCATGAACAGAGGAAAGAAGGAACAAATAAATAACACTAAATTAGAGAATATAGAAGACTAATTTTCTTATATGAGAGCCTAGAACACATTGGAATCCACAAGAAGGCTTTTAAAAACTTCATGCCAAGGCCACACTCTGGATTAATTAGATGAAAATCTGTGTCATAGGACCCAGGCATCAATATTTTTTCCAAACTTCCCTGGTATTTCTCAGGTACTAATCAAGTGTGATATCCATTGGCCTAAAAGGCTTTAAGCTTCCATTCATAGTATTTTTTATAGTTCAAAATGTAAATGACCCTCCATTTTTTTCGAGTCTTTCGGCGTTAGCGGAGACCTGGCCTCTCACATTCTAGCAGTCACTGTGGTCTATGTAAGTAAGACAGGAAGTTCAAACATCACTATGTTGCTAGAACCCAGGACTATATTAAAGTGGAAGAAGATGAGAACCAGACACAAAGACAGTAAATTAGAAGATCTTCGGGTGTGAAATTCCTCCCTGACAATACAGAAGGTGACAGTTCTCTAAAGGGAACCCAGAAGCACCTGGGTGCTGGTGGCCATGAAACCATGCCTCGCCAAAGCCTTTGTTTGCTCTTGCCCAGACCCACGCCAGGAGTCATTTTCCAGCCGATGAGGATGTGTGCTCTTTGCAGAAGCAGCAAGTATGGGTGAGGCACACCTGTTTTAATTGCTTCACGAAGCATTGTGAGATTTTTGTCCGAATCTAGAAATGACACAGAGGCTTCCACTGGGCTCTGGATATTACAGACAGGCCAGATGGAATCCTGTCGCCTATGTGATTGAGCGCATTTTTCATGTGAAAGTAGAAACCAATGGATACGTCATCTGTAGGGTAATCTGGGAGGACATTTTTCTTCATTCAATCCAGTGGACCATGCAGAAACACCTGTTTCATATCTTGGAATCATTTGCAACTGCTCTCTAGGAAATAAGTGTTGAAACAATATTATTAAGCCACTTTTAAAAATTCATATACTTGGGCATTGAAGAAAATATAAAATTAAGAGCTTGTTTTGCCATTTCCACCATAACGCTCAGAGTTTTGGCTAATTAAACATGCCTGTCCTCGCTTATAGGCAAGTCTGACCAACTATCTTTGCTCAGGACTATAGAGCTTCCTGGGATGAGGGAATTTTAGTGCTAAAACCAGAAAAGGCCAGGAAGACCTGGGACTGGTTGATCACATGACCTGAGACATTGAAAGGTTCAATGATTTCTCAGTCACATCACATGGGGATAGAGTTCTTTCTGGATTTCCACCCAGATATTTAATGTATATTCACTTGAGCAAGTCGTGGCACTGTGAGGTACAATGGGGCCCACTTGCGGAAGTCATTCTGGAGCCAAAGACCCCAAGGAGATATGTCATTCTATCACTTGAGAGTGACTGCCGAAAGCATGGCCATATGTATCCAGAGGGCCCAGAGCCCATTAGAGAGAGATGCTTCTCTGAAAGAGCCATGAATAGTCTCTCTCATATTCCCACTCATGGCCACCCAAGGTTGGATTCAATGCCCAAGATTGGATACAATCTTATTTTCCATTATCTCAAAGAATACCAAAGAAAACTGTGAAGTTTGAGTTAACTTCAGTTTCAAAGTAGACACATACAGTATCACGATTTGCAACTGGTTTTGAAGAAACCAATAAGCCACATTTGAATCTGGTGTTGGGGTGGTCTTTATTAGACCATTGAGGGAAGTCCTGACTAGAGTTCTAAGAGTGCTTTGCAGACCTTAACGTGCATTGGAATCACCTAGGGACCTTGTTAACCTGCAGCCTGTGATGCTGAGTGGGCAGAGGTGGGGCCCAGAATTCTGCATCTCTAACAGGATCCAAGGTGACTCCAGGTGGCCCAGAGACCCCACGCTGGATGGAAGGGCCCTGAGCTCAGAGGTTTGCCGTTGGACTCAGAGCAGGACCACAGGAGTGCTCTCCCTCTTCCTTCTCCATGCTTTCCCACAGAAGCAGCTATCTTTATTGATACAGAAATACCACATGAGAATTTGTTTGCAAATGTATTCCACTGCTTTTAAAAAAAGAAGAAAGAGAGGAAGGAAGGGAGGAAGGAAGGAAGCAAGCCACAGCATTAAAAAAAAATTATGCCAGTATGAAAACAAGTAATTCTGCAGGAGCATGAAAAGAGCTCCCCACAAATAATGCCGCCATGCACTGATGTTCCCTTCAGGTCGACTGAGGACACTGACCCAGCCCGAACATCTAGTGCCTCATCACCCACTTTCTGACAGAGCATGGTGCGAGCTCTGTGGCAGCAACGCCAAATCTGTAGTTTAATTAAAAAAAGAAAAGGGAAAACAAACCTCTCTCCAAACGTAGAACAACAAAAGAAAAGCCCTCATAGGGGATGGCCCCGTAGACCCCAACTAAATGATGAGTTTCATTTGTAGAACCTTCCACCTGACCCACGTAAACAGGAACAAAAACAGATGGCTGGTAGGCCGGTACCCTGGGCCAATTTCAGGAGGGAGCCACTGGCGAGATGTAGGCTGTAAGTGGATGGGGCCCAGCTTAATTAGGGAATGTTTCAAAATCAAAGCAGAACAGAGCTGTTCCTGCAGAAGGGTCTCTTCGGAGCAGGGGGCCCATGTGATGCCTTTTGTGTAAGCTTACAGCATCCTTTATACAATCAGAAAACTTATTAAACTTGAGCATAGAACCACTGTGGGTTCAAAGACACCTAGGCATCTCTCACTAGAGCAATATTCCCTAAGATTTTATTTGATTTAATTATTCATAATGGGACTTAATGCTTTTTTGGGTACTATACTCATCTTTTAAAGGGCACTGCAAGGTAGACACTGAGGCCAGTAGCTCAGGACTGGAGAACGCATGTTGCTAACACACAGCTAAAAGTCGCCTGCAGTCTTCACCTCCCAGATGTGGGACAAAGCCAGTTCGGATGGAAATAAAGTGGTTAATGAAGAAAGATATGTATAGACAGGCAGGAACTGAGAGAATTATGAAAATTAATTTTCCATGAGGTCTGGAAATGAGATCTGCTTGCACAATTCTAGATCAGTGTCCGCTTGGGGAGGCAAATGAACTCAGCCACACATAATGTGAAGGGAATTCAGGTTTGAAAACGAGGGATGATCCCCTCTCAGGACACAGCTTCTCTGAGCCTTACGGAAACCAGGGACAGGTGCTGTGGTCTACTTTATCATTTAAATTGGTCCTTGTGGCTACCAGGGTGAACTTGGGTCATTGCTTAGAGCTGAGATAACATGTCAGAAGGTCCCTGATAGCAGAGTTTGTGCCCGTGTATGAGATGCTTACAAAAGAAAAAAAAAAAAAATTAATTAGTTACAAAAATAAAATGTAATTCATTGTTAGTCATTTAAAATAAGGTTCTGACACAAAAGTATACATTAAGAAGATCCAGGAGCAAAGGGCCTTCATGCCACATGGCAGCAAGGATTAGGACCTGAGGAGCCACTCCCTTTACTACATTCAAGTGTGAGCTCACTGCAGTTGAATTGGCTTGCCAGCCTGACCCCCATAGGCAGATGACTTCGCCATCCCTGATTAAAAAAAAAAAAAAAAAGGGTAAAAAAAAGAGAGAGAGAAAAAAGTTAATCATCAAAGGAATTATTTTTTCCCCTGGGATGACCCTGTGCTTTCCTAGAGTTGACAGAAGACAGCCCTCACTAATGAATTTCCATAAATAAGAAGAAAGCCATGTGCCCAGGTGGCAGTTTCTTGGAGGTACTTAATTTATTAAACAAATATTTATTAGTAAAGGATGAGGTGAATAAGACTGTGCTTTGTTTTGTGTTACTGTGGCATATTCAAATAATTCTGATACATGGCTGGATTCCCCTTGCTCCCTTTGGACTTACTCTCCTGCCTCTCCCATTGGTGGGGGGCGGGGGGGGGCAACTGTGAATGGAGGATGCCAACAGAGGGGGTGTTGTGAGCATGTTACCAGGGCATCTCGGGCTCCGTCTGCTGGAGGCCCTCTGTGGCATGGTATGGAACATGCTTCAGCCTTGTCCTACCTTAAGGGCGAGGAAGGTAAGACATGCATACATCACTTCCCACTGTCATTTGGTGAGAGGTCCTCACAGGGCATTAACTCCCAGCCTGCCTTGTGTGTGGTCTGGGCACACCCCCAGAGATCAGAGGAAGCCCTCAGACAGTCGGTGGCTGATGTTTGCCCTCAGAAGCTGCCAACTTGTAGGGAAGCAGTGAGTCCTGAGGGCATCTGGGCAGGACACCCATAACCCCCACTATAATACATGGTCACTGGCTATATTGAGTATAGTCTCATTGGGAAGATAATAATGAGTACATTTATTGAACAAATGTCTGTGTTTAAGTCCCTATATTTGGCATTTTCCATTTAACCTTCACAAGTAGATGAAGTTAGGTCATATTAGGATATCCATTATGTGAGTAAGGAAACTGAGGCACGGAGGCATTAAATAATTGAGGCACGGAGGCATTAAATAATTAATAATTAAATAATTAAATAATTAAATAATAATTAAATAATTAAATAATAATAATTATTAAATTATAATAATAATATAAATAATATTATAAATATAAATAATATAAATAATAATAATTAAATAATAAATAATAATTAATAATAATAAATAATAATTAAATAAATAATTATTAAATAAATAATAAATAATTAAATAATTAAAAGGAAACTGAGGCACGGAGGCCATGAAAGGCAATTGCATTTCATGGAGGACAAAGACATAATCCAAAGGAATATGTGTCTAATAATAGAACCACCAGCCCCGGCGACAATGATAGAGCTTTGAAGGGACTGGAGGACCCTCAGCACCGAAAGCTCAGTGTGGGTAATGACTCTGAGGGGAATATCACTTCCCCCAGCCATGCACATTTGGAATAAAAAGCCTCTGACCCCAGCACTGAACTATAGTCCAATAATGCTGACCTTGGATAATCAGAAAAACGAGCAAAGTTATATGAAGAAGGCTGTCCATCCCAGAACTCTTTATGACCACAAAATATCCAACAGCAGGGACTGCTCAAACGCAATATACCCAGACGGTGGGATACAATGCAGCTTGTAAGCAGCTGAGGGAACACTCTAGAGACAATTCATGTACAAACTCATTGGTTTCCAAAACCTGTTTGGAAATTTACTTGTTTACAAACCCAGTTGGACACTATAAAAATGACTCCTAATGCCTTCTGTTTGTGGCAGGCAGAATTGGTATGCTTTTAGCTCCAAACCTTAGCTTTCTTTCATTCTTTCATTCTTTCATTCTTTGAACTTTGTAAATCAAAAATTTATCACAGGGAAATTTCTGTATTTATGGACATGAGGGAGATGTGCATAAAACACCACTAGGTGAAAAGCCAGTTAAAAACAGTGTTTTTGTTATGAGACCAATTTTGAAATTAGGTATACTCAGACACAGAGGGTGTCAGGCACGTAAATCAGAATGCTAACAGGGGTTATCACTGCCTGGTGAGACTCTGGGTGATTTTTGTTCGTTTTCTCTTTCTATGTTTCTAATTTTTCTATCCTAAATGTATATTCATTCTCTCTCTTTCTCTCTGCGTGTGTGTGTGTGTGTGTGTGTGTGTGTTTACCTTGAGCAAGATTTAAGATTTTGGTAAAATATGGCAGCATGAGAAATTGGGGAATCTTCTCTCTTTTCTGCAACCAATATAACAATCGTAAGGAAGAGTTTGATATTAAAAGAACCTGAGTCCCTGACTTGGTTCTGCCATTTGTTACCTTTATATCTTGACCTCTTGACCCTTTCTCTCTTGTATCTACAAAATGAGGATGACAGGATGCCCCACTGGGTAAATTATAATACACGACTGGTTTGGGGAATTATCAGACTCTCTGGGAATGGTCTTCATTCAAGCACAGTGGGATGACAAGTAAACATGCTCTGAAAATTAAAAGGTATGGAAGGCATGAATGCTAGAAAGGGTACATCCGGGATTTTTAACCCACTGAGCCACCCAGGCGCCCCACATCCGGGATTTTTAGAGCAAGGGAAGATGTTAGCGCCCAAAGAGAGCTGTCAGTCAGTGAGGGGCGCTCTAGGAGGAAGAGCCCAGACACCATGTTCCAGTCAGCCCAACCAACAGCCTGGCTTTCAACAGCCCCAGAATTGCTGGCTTGAGCTGCTCATCCCACCACTTGTCGGGGAAATTTCCAGAATCTTCTGAGATTTTCAGGAAATGTTCCTGAGACTGAATCTCAAGAAGTGAGAGAATCTTCCTGGCATTTTCCCTTCTGGAGAACTGTGAAGTAACAGGTTAGTGTCCCCTGTAGTAATTACGCAAAAGGCTAACTGCTATTTTTCTTGGGGAAGCTGACTCCCAGAGGCCTCGGACCAAACGCTGCGTCTGCCTTCCCCTGAATGATGTGAGCAAGGGGAGGCCTTTGTCATGTTTGGCGCCTTTTCTTGTGTTTTTGTTTTGTTTTGTTTTGTTCTGTTTTTTATCTGCGGTCATGTCTGCTGCTGCTGTTTGTTTTTGTAATTGTTCTTCGAAGGCCTCGGGCGAGAAAGCTGTTCTAATTGTACAAATCACAGTGTCGCTGAATCACAGGAACCGTCCCAAGTAATCTGTGCAGCCGTGTGACTGAACTTTCAGACTAGCTGGGGGCGCTTCCCGTCCTCCCGGGAGGCTGGTGTCTGATGGACAGAAAGCGGCCGCCAAATGAGACGCGGGAACAGTTATGTATCCTAAGTGTTGGAGATTCAGTTCTGGGCAGTCAGAAGTCAGGCTGCCCTCAGCCACGCGAGACTGGCGGCATGCTAAGGCAGACTCCCAAGCTGTACCCCATCTTGTTCAAATGGGGTGCTGGATGCAGCCTGGCATAATGAGAGTTGATGTTTCATGGAACCAGCTAGTGCTGGGTTCAAATTATTCTCTGCCACTAGAGCTGTATGAAGGAGGCAAGCTTTATGGAACTCGCTGAATGGATTTTTTTTTTTCTGTTGCCTTAGAATTCCAGCTAAAGCCCAAAGAGCAGACTGATCTCTCCCACGACCCATCCATGCAGGATCAAGAGATGACTCATAGCTCATCACCCCAAAAATAAGTCACCCCCAATAAGGATACATTGAGGAGATTGATCAGAACAGGGGTCTTTGGAGAACATCGTGCCCTGGTAGGAAGTTCCCCAGGAGAGGAAGCAAAAGGATTGCTATCCACTCCTTCAATCATTTAAGAAATTTGAACCGAGTCCCTAATGGGTTCTAAGCACAGTTCAAGGCTCTGGGGATATAGCAGTGAAGAGAAATTGCCAACCTTCAAGCCAGGTGAGGAGGGCTCCCTGAGCTGCTTTTGGGAAAATGTGGTTGTTAGGGAAAGAGTGAGGGTCCATCTGTAGGTTCACCTACGTAAGGTTAGAGAGTATAGGACCGAAAATCTTCTAGGGGCAACCTGCAGGAATGCAGTGTTTGAGTTTTTCTGGAGGCTGAGTGACTTCTGTGGAGGACAGATAGTTGGGAATTGTCTTGAAAGGCCCACGCTCAAGACCAGTAGCACCCTTAGACTAGGAGAGAAGGAATTTGCCCTGGCGCCTGCACTTTAGTGAACTCCTCTGGCCTTCCTCCAGCCATGCTCCTGTCATTCAGAGAAACTGGTTCATGACACCAGGGAGACATGCCCACCTTAAGGATATCCTCACCCAGAGACTATGCCTTCTTCTAGACCATGACTTGGGTCCCTGGGACTGCAGAATTCTCTCCCCAATGGCCCCAAGACAAGTCTACTCCCAAGGGTCAGCCCATCATTGTGTGCATATGCCTAGGCCCAAGGGTGGTTCAGGAGCTAGTTTTTTGCTGGTGGATGTGAGAACAAGGCTGTCTACACACGTATGCACAAGACCCTTTGGGATAGCCACAGATGAGAGAGAGGAGAGATCAATAGTGGGCTGAGGCCTCAAGCTTCAGGAGCCAGATTCTAGAATGAAATTCCAGGGAGTATAAGAATCCTAGATACAAGTCTCCCTGGCCCTCCGGGTTATTAAGAAGGTGTGGTTGTTAGGGAATAAGGATAGAACACATTTTATTAAATAATTTCTAGCTTGACTTGCAATTTTAAGACATACCTAAATATTTACAAGTTGTGGGTTTCTGTTTATACTCTTGCCTTGGGCCCCTTGAGTGTCAGAAGTGCCTCTATCCTTAAGGGCTGCCTGCCAGGTGAGACAACCCCCTAGAAACAGGCTGAGAAGGGGAGTCATAAGTAGACAGAGAGAAGATTCATCTCCAAAGTCAAAAAGCACAGGTCAGAAGTTCTTGGTGCCAAAGGGAAGTATAGGAGTATGAGGAAAGGTTAGGGGAGGTGAAGTGGGAAGAAATAAAGGGGTTAAGAGGTGTCATGGAGGAAACCATAGAGAACTGCCCAAAGCCTTCCATATATAGTGAGAATTTGGACATATGCCTTAACAGAGGGCATTGAACAGCCAAGAGAGAATCACAAACACAGCACTATAAAATGCACACACAGTCTAGTCTCCTTCCTTTCCTTGCCTGGACCCTAGAGCAAGGGGAGCGCAAGTGCTAAAATTATAAACCAGCATTCATTCCCCACTGTACTTCCTAGAGGAGTAGATTCAGCCCGGGCTTGGGTAGAGGAGAAGCTTTTATTCAGATGAGAGAGCAAAGTTTGATTTATATTTCACAGGACTTCTTAAAAATATGAAGAGGAGGCTTCTTGAATATCTGAAATGAGCTTGGAAAGCTCTGGGATCAGCCAAGATATTCTCAGGGAGCAGGAAATGGTAGTTTGACAGAGGGGGGGTTGAATAGCAGTGGGCAGGAGGCAAGTAACACTGTTTATTGACTGTACCCCTTTGATTCACACCATTCAGTTGATAACTGACTTTTCTGACCTTCGATTTCCTCATCGCCAATAAAATGAGAACATTTGAAAAAAATGTTCTGAAGAATAGGGATAATACAAGTAACATTTCTAGACGTTCCATGCATCTAGTGAGACAACTACTATAATTGTTGTTGTTTTGAAGAGCATTGTTATTGAAATTCCATGCTAACAATATGGAGCTTCACTTTAGTTCTCTTCACCTACTCATCATTCCCTGGGGGGCACTGAAACTCCTAGTAAATAGAAGTTTCTAGAAGGCCCCACCATTGAATTTTGTAAGGCATAAATGTGGCAGCATTTTAATGGAGAGTGATTGTCCCTGACAGAGGGATTTCAACACTGAATCAGTCAACAGCAAGTGAGAAAAGTTAATATTCATGGAGAACCTACTAAGTGTCAATGCTGCAATGCTGGGTATTTTACAGACATTTTCACCATTTAATACAAGAACTAGGGCCAGCCAGAACATGCCCTGAGCACCACACCCACACCCCAGCCAATTCTCTGAAAAGTGAAAGAAACCCAGAGGATGTTTCTGAAACTTCCAATCTGAAATCCTGGGAGCTGGGAGGTTACTGCTATGTAGAGGCTGCCTGGGAAGGCTTTTGACTTTCTGCAGCAAAGGCCAGTAAGAGCTCTTCGGAGAGCACTTACGGTGACAGGAAGGGAGGGACAATGTGTGGAGGATGCGCCTATGAGCCAGACCCACTTGAAAGCTCTGCGAACTGGGGAATCTTGCCTGATGAGGAAAATGGCTATTCACTCCTCCTCTAAAGTCTGCCATTTTGGCCAAACTTGCACATTAAATTCGTGCTTCATTAGATAGTCAGTAATGAATTTTAGAGCAAGAAACCAGTGCCAGAGTGCTGGAACACAAGAACAGGCAACTGGTCGGAGATTTAATAAGGCCATGAAACACCCCTAGGATAGTCCTGCCAGGAGTAGTCTCTGGGCAAAAGACTCTTTTGGTTTGCCTCAGTGGGTGGCTGAGGTGGAACTGCCAGGACCCGCATTCCATCCTTCACGGAGTGCGGAGAAGGATTTCAGGAAGGGGCTTTGTACCTGAGGGATTCAAATGGATTCCTCCTGTGAGGACTGGAACACATCCTCTGGGGAGCATATGCCTACCGCATGGTGTCTTGTCACCACAGGAACAGACATGACCAAATGGCCTGGCAGACCACTCACAGAAAAACCAAAACGTGTATACACGAGAAAACCGGAAGGGGAAATGATTCAACCAGCCCTATAATCAAGAAAACAAATTCCAGTAGCAACTATTTCCCGGCAAACATTTCCTAAGCCCCTGCCTACCCCATGCCAGGTTGTAAGTCCTAAGAATTCAAAGATGAAAAGGTAAGTCCAGCCCTCAAGCGGCTCACACTCTGGTTGGTGAGAAAGACACATTCATAGACGGGGTCGGCACTAGCCATAAAGTACACGAGACAGGTTGACTTGTCCTATAAGGTGTTGTAGGATACCTCACTCAAATCTGGAAGGTCTGGAAGAACTTCGTTCACCAGGGGGGTGACCTCCGGTTGGAGACTTGAGACAAGTGAAGGTTAACGTGGAGAAGATGGGGCAGGGGTGGGGGAGAGGGACAGGAAGCCAGAGAGGCACTCTGAACAGAGGGCCCGTCTTGCGTGCAGGCCCTGGAGGAGGAGAGCAGGGCTGGTGGTTCAGTGTGGCTGGAGACAAGGACCAGAAGTGTTAAGTGTTGAACAAGGAGCCCAAGGTACACAGTAGGTGGACCACGGAGGGCCTTTGACACCCGCTAAGTCCAAGGCATTGGGACGCCTTCTGGGGAACATGGCTAAGTCTGGCGATGCCCAGAGCAGATTTGCATTTGAGAAGGATCACAGGGATGCTGGGTGGAGAAAAGCTAAGAGGTCTGATCTAACAACAGGAATAATGGAATAAGTAGAAACACCTGTGATTAAGGAGGAGGCCTTATTCCGAGACCCATCTCCCCTGCCCCTGTGCACAACTTGAGACAAGGATTTGCTTGCAAGTGATTTATTTGGGATGTGGGCCCTGCAGTATCATGAGGGTGAGGACAAGACAAAAGGAAGAGAAGAGGACCAAGGAAAGGTATGCTCACAACCAAGCCTCTGCTGTGGGCAATTAAGTGTGAAGGGGACATCTAGGAAACTGGGCTTTTTATCCACCACATGCGTCTCTAATAGGTTCGCTCCCTGGCATTTCCCAGGCCAGAGGGGAATCTCCAGCAGTGAGATACAGGAGCTTGGGGAAAGAAGCCACTAGGGGACTGTCCACAAAAGCTGCAGGGGACCTCCAGGGTGGGCCGGGTGGCTATGGGTGACAGCAATGCGTCCTTTCTCTGCACGAGCTTCCACAACCAGATCTCCCGACGTCTCCACATTTTTATGGAAATTTACACATGCCTGAGGTGTAAGCAGACTGTGAGTTTAGACTCGAGGAAAGTGGCAGAGTCCCTGGGGCATCAACCTAGCTCATTGTGTCTCCGTACAGATGCCCTGCCCGGATCTGAGCTGGGCTAACAGCCCCTGATTTCCATAGGTGTCAAATATTCACGATAATTACTATTGCAAATATTTACTGACTGACAGGGTTCACATAGAAAATGTTTTGTAAAATAATTAACGTTGTAAAAGATGCAATTACTCGAATTTATTTCTTGAAACAGATCCAAAAGTACTAGAAATTATCGCCTGTAACAGGAAGGAGGTGCAGTAGCCAACGAGAAGCAGGTCGTATGGGTGCAAAATGTGTATTTCTCTCTTGGTTTTCACCAGACCTAAGCAGCTGTAGGCACAAGACATAATGACCCAAAGCCAGATTATTATCTCCTCATTTTAAAATAGTTGGTACTTCTGAGTGATTAGTGTGTATGTGAAATGGTTGAGATTATGCATGTTAGCATCATGAGACCAGAGTCTAATGGTCCCGATTCTGTTGCTTCCTGGCCATGCGTCTTTGGGGATGCCTTCTCACTTCCCGTTCAGTCTCAGATTATACAATTATAAAATGGAACAAATAATCCCTTCCTCCCTGTACAACATCTGGATCACAGTAGACACCCGTGTTAGTCAAGAGAATGAATGGAGAAAGATGTGCAGAAAGTATTGAGCACATAGTAAGAGAGCAAAAAAATGTCAGCAGTTATTATTGCTTTTGTGTTTTATAATAACCCCAAGCTATTTGACAGTCAGACTCATTTCACTAGAATTCCTACTGCTATCATTACTTGGTAGATCATATAATAGCAAAGTAAGCTATCTTGCACAGAGTGCTAAATTTGGAGGGAGAAGACCTGGACCCAGGCCACGGCTCCATCTCTTACTGGCTGTTTGATCTTGAGCAAGTCACTTAACCTCTCTGAACTTGGGAGCTCCATTGTCTATAAAATGAGATGATGATGCCTGGCCTCTCCACCTTGCAGGTAGGGGGCAAATTTAGAATAACTTCTCTAAAAGCACTCATAAGCTGCAAAGTGCAATGTAGATAAAAACTTTTGTCATTTTTCCTCTAATGTTGTGTGTTATGTGGGATTTAAAACACTAAAATATTTGAGACACTAATTTCCATCCTTGGAGGCCTGCTCTGTTAGGGAAAGCACACTGAAGGACCTGCTGGTCACTGGAGGCCCACGGGAGGTTTTAATGCTCTCCTTTGCTTGTGACAGTGCAGCCATTGGCCTCTCTGGACATGCTTTCTGGTAGCAGTGACAGAGTCTCCCATCAGCTCCACAAGCCCTCTGGGCGAAGAATCTGCAAGGTGCCCATTCAGGGTTGGGTTCCAGGTGAAATTCCAGAGAACAGAGAGTGGTGGATTGTTCTGAGCCACTCTGACACAGGCAGGCATAGCTGAGACCTGGGATGCATGCTGAAATCTCCATCTCACAATCTCCCCATCATCATAAGAAGGAAAGAAGCTTGGAGAAGACTGTATTCCCATCTAGCAGACATATCCGTGAATAGCTCACATTGGCAGTCCAAGAGCCAAAGCCTTGATAGCTGTGTGTTGTCCATTAAGTCACTTAACCTCTCTGAGCCTTTGAGTGTTGTAATCTAAATTGTGGGTAAGGATAGCTCATAGCATCGTTCTAGCAATTAAATGTGGTAACCGTACCCAGCCAGGCATGGCATCTAGCATGGCCTTATTAAACCTCGTTTCTCTCTTCTTGCTCCCCAGGCCCCCACAACAATTAATAATCCAGGGGGAAAGTGGAGTCTGATTAGACCAAAACAAAAGAAAACAAAAAAACTTTCATTAACATGACAGGCAGCAGAGAATAGTGATCAAGAACATAGACCCTGGGGCAGATTTCTAGGGCTCAAATCCCAACTCTGACTATTACAAGCCATATGCAATCTCCAGCAAACTAGCCACCCTCTCTGGGCTCCGTCTCCTCATCGGTAGAATAAGAAGAATAAGACCTGAGGTATGAAGATTAAATGAGTCCACATTTGTAAAGTGATGGGTGCCTGGCACAGTGTAAGTGCCAGATGGGCACCTGCGAACTCAAGTCCAGTCTTGCCTGCCAGTCTTAAAGCAATGACATGAGCCACGTCTGCCCGGAAAATCTCTTGCAGAGAGGACCAGCACTTCAAAGGCATCATTTGGCCTCATTTCCTGACTGACAGCCTCAGAAGCACAGACGCTGCCTCTCGGACCATCCCCCAATGCTACATAAATCTTTATAGAACTGGATTGTAAAGAGCCAAGTATTGGAAAACTGAAAACCCTAATATCCCAATCGATTGCCTGAGAGTAGTTCAATGGCGTTTCTTTAAGCTCTGTAGCATCATCCAGGACCCGCTGTAATGGTCCTCCACCTCGGGCTCAGAAGGCAGAAGGCAATACCGTCCTGCAGTTGGTCCCGGTGCCTCTCTGACTGCTGTCAGATAGAACAAAATAAATGTTCCACGGAGTCAAGGTCTTCTCATTTAACGCCAGTGCACGGGATCCAGCTGTGGGCACTTACTCCCTCTAGCATATCCCCGGATTGGCTGCATCTGATTCTGTGTTGGGGGGGAGAAGGGGAAGGAGAGCCAAGGAGAAGGTAAGGTGCTGAGGGAGAGGAAATGCCACATCAGTTATAACCACACTACAGTCTGGGTTTGGGCCAAAAAAAGGAAAATTAAAAAACAAAACAAAACAAAAACAACAACAAAAAAAAAACCTTTAAAGAAGCAGCAGTCAGCAAGAGGCTGGTGTGGGTCTCCTTTCCTTGGGTCTTTTGACTACAATTCAGAGTCTCTTTTCTCCTGGACTGACCACAGGTAAAACAGGGTAGGTAAAAACTCCTCCAAGGATAGCAGCTGTCCCTGGTCACGGTGTGTGCCTTCCAGCACACCCAGACACAGGGCAGGCTGAGTCCCGAGCTCCCCACTAAGAGGGGTGCAGAGCCCTTAGGAGTCTGAACCCGGAGCCCTCTGAGCCAGGCGAGAGGAAACGTGTCCGAAATCCCATTTCCAGCAGCTGGTTATCCTCACCCTGTCTTTTGTTTCCTCTCTTGGCGATCCTGAGCCAGTGTTGAGCAGGCGGTCTTCAGGCTTGTTTGGATTCCCTTGCACTCAGTTCTCGGCAGCCCTTAAAAGCCTGAGAGGAGACAGTGGAGCCGCAGTGATTGAGGCCAGCTGCGCTGCACCCCCGCCAAGGCACGCGAGCCACCCTTCACCGTGCTCGATTCTGATTGCTGTGCTGCAGGGGTCTGATCGCTGCAGTCAGCAGAGAGGGCCAGGGGCGGGGTGGGGGGTGGTGGTGGTAGGAGGCGACGAGGTGGTCCAGGCCACCGTCCCCGAGGTCATGCCAGTCCAGGAAATGTTGCTCCCGCAAAGCAGCTCTCACGCAGATGCCACTCTGAGCTTTTCCAAAATGACAAAATCACCTCAAGGGAAAGAAAAGAAAGAATGTGTAAAAATGTCTTCTGAATGCTGGGTCTTTCATCAGCCTCTCAATTGCCTGGTACATTTGCTTGTTAGGCTGCATCTCGCCTCTCGTATTAGTCATTCCGGCGGCCCCCACGCAGGCTGCAATTTGGAACTCTCAGGGTGCAGTAGATTGTGAAAATGGCTATAATCCTTCGTCTCTCCCTATGTCAGATCTCTGGGCGCTGTGACTTTATAGGTCAGCTCGTGAAGAGAAAGCGTCTCTTTGCCCTGTCCTTGAATCTGGACTTGCCCTGGCTTGCTCTGGCCGGGAAGTAGAATGTTGTGGACATGACAGGGTGACATTTCCAAACTCTTGGCCTCAAGAGTTTGCTTTCTTTCTCTCTCTCTCTCAGCCCTGCCCATCTGCCATGTTAACAAGCCCAAGCTGGCCTGTTGGATGACAAAAGGCCATGGGGAACAAAGACACACCATCCCAGTGGAGGCTTTCCTATACTGACCAGCCCCCCCGCTAACCCACCAGCTAACTACAGACACATAAGTGAGTCCTGCTGAGATGAGAGGGAAGCCCAGCCCAAAAGGCCAACCCCAGAGTCATAGGCCAAGTAAGCGTTTACTCTTTTAAAGTCACTAAATCTTGAGGTTGTTACAGAGCAAAAGCTCCTCATGTAGCAGTTATTTTTCCAAAATGACAAAATCACCTTAAAAGGGAGAGAAGAGGAAAAAGAAATTTTAAAAAGGGTTTGGCGGGGGCGGGGGGGGGGGGCATATGCAGAGAATTTTGAATGTTCTTTCCTCCAGCCTCAATTATCCGAGATAGACTTACTCTGAATCTCACCTGCCACGTTAGCAGCTCCCGTGGCCTCCAGGCATGTGCAGGTGTGAATTCCCCGGGGCTTGTGCCGCGTAAAGAGGTTTATCTTGACTAGGATCCCCAGCCCGGCCGACCCATTTCTGTTTCTGGGGAGGTGAAAGCCTACTGGGTGGACAGTTGATAAAATCCCACCTGTTTCTTTTATGGTAATTCCGCCTGTAAAGCGGAAAGTGGTGTGCTCGGAATATAAAGTAACTTTATTAACATAGAAAACACCGTGTCTTATCTCTGGGGCTGAAAAACTGTGATGCTACAGAGACCGTAAGTAGACTATCTTGAGAAGCAGCAGATTCTCGGGCTTGAGTGCGCATGCGCGCGTGTATGTGTGTTTTTGTACACCCCTTGCTAGTGGTGGGGGGAACGGATGTTTATTTAGTGCCTGTTATGTGCCTGGCATATTCTAGGTCATTTTATTTTTGATAAAATCTCACAACATCACCATGAGGTGTTTTGATCAGAACGGACTTGTAGGTGAGGACACCGAAGTCCCAGAAGGTTAAGTCGATTGCCCAAAGTCACACGGCCAGCAAGCTGTAAAGCATAGTTCGCCCTGTGCAATCTGTCACACCTGGAGCTTGTTGAACTGTATTGTCCAAATGGAAGGCTTCTGGATCCAGATATCAGAAGTTCTACAAATATTTGGTTAGAAAATTTTATTTCCCTATCTAGAATACTATAATAAAAATCCCCATATACCCTAAGTGTGCTTCATTCCAACATTTAACATATTAGAGAACACCATTATTTCATCATTTTAGGGTCTCCATATGCATTTGATAATACACACCTCAGAATAGAGCAGCCCTGGTATATCTGGCACATATTTGAGTATCTGTAGGGATGCCTGAGTGGCTCAGTCCATTAAGCCTCTGACTCTTGACGTTGACTCATGTTGTGATCCCAGAGTTGTGAGATCTAGCCTCATGAGGTGAGATTCTCTCTCTCCCTCCTTCCCCATACCCCCCCAACTCATCCTAAGTAAATAAATAAATATATGTATCATATATATATGTGTGCGTGTATGTTTATATGCTGTTGCTTGAGAGTGTAAGAAATCTACATTGTTCTTTCTTTTTTTTACATATAGGCCCATGCATATCAGCTTAAGTAAGTGAGCATGTGACCATGCATATATACACTATCTTTTTTTATTTTTTAACAATTTTTTGTATTTATTTATATGAGAAAGAGAGAGTGTAGGGAGAGGAGCAGAGGGAGGGGGACAAACGGACTCTGCCCTGAGCATGGAGCCCAATGCAGGGCTCCATCTCACGACCCTGAGATCATGACCTGAACCAAAATCGAGAGTTGGATGCTTAACTTACTGAGCCACCTAGGCACCCTGACACCATTTTTAATTAAATACCAGGCTTGACCTGTGCCCAGATGTAATTCACTGCACAATTATTTGGGAACCCATCACGATAAATCTGTATTATGGATGATTTCAAACTTTTTTCTGAGACTTTGGAGTGCTCCCATCCTGCCATTTATATTTATGATAGAAGGGCAGACATTGGTTGGGAAAGGAGAGCCAAGGTTAAGAGGATTATATGGTGACAGTGTCCAACCAAGCTTGGAGTTACAGTTACTGAGGGTCGACAGAATCACCATGATTTGGGTGATAGCTCATCACCAGGGTCCTGGCTACCAGCCCAGTGTTGGGGCCACGAAATTGGGAAGGGAGCACTGCCTTCTGGCCTGCAAAGTGGGCCTGGACCACCTCTTGCGTAGGGGAATCCTCCCTCACTGGACCATTGCCACCCTCCCCATCTTTCCAGTGGGAAGAAAGGAGTAAGTACAAAACGGTCATGACCGCGTTGCATAGAAAGGGGGAAGCTGCCTTCCTTGTCAGCTCAGAAGAACCCTGGCTAAGTGAGACAGAAGGCCAGAACTGGCTCTCCCAACTCTTGAGGCAGTGGGTGATTCAGCTTTGAGACAAAAATGTCCAACTATGCCTCTTCCAAGCCTCTTTAACCTTTAACTGAAGCCTCTTCTGAGATTGAAAAGCAAGTTATTTACAAAAAATTAAACAACAAAAGAACCTGCTTCTATTTGTATACTTTTGTGAATCCAGACCCTCTGCTAACAAAAAAAAAATAGTAATAATCAGAAACAAAGTCAATGGAATTAGTAAAGTTGGTCTTTGTTTGCCAATACTGTAGTATGAAGAGCATCTGTTATAGGATCTGACAGATCTAGGCTTGAAGCAGCTTTGCCGTTTACAAGCTGTATGAGTTTGAGCAAGCAACTTCTTGAAACTCAGATTTCTAATCTGTGAAAGTGTGGCTAATACCAATTCACAGAGTTACTCAGAGAAGTTAATGAGATAAATATGTGAAATTTCCTAGCACAACAAAGAGGTGACAAATAGATCCATTTATTCCATTTTCATCCCTAGGGCCCTCTCCACCATAGCACTTGATACGCCATCTTATTTTCCTCCTACTCAACAAAATCTATAAGTCTGATGAACTAAATCCATTCTGAGTTGTCAGTGATGCTCAATGATTTTAATTTTCACAAAGGTCTGGGGCTGAAATTGGATAATTTCAGAATCAGATACTTGGAAAGTCAGACATTATTTTGGACAGGGAGACCTTCCTGACATCCCTGAAATCACTCGTCTATCTAGTTAGTGAGCAAAATCACCCACCTTCTTAGTCAGTGACCTTGAAAATGATCTTCAGGTGTGTTTTACCCAGAGGTTGTACCACACATCCCACTAAGGGATAGGGAGAAAATAATGAGCCCTTTATTTATATTTATCTTAAAAGGTAAGAAAGAAATTAAGCTTTCCTAATAACATATAAGTTGGTGCTAGCAGCATCCATGGGCTTTTATGTCTAAATGTCATATGCAGAGAAGAGTCTGATTTCTGCAACACAATGACACATTTTCTCATTCTTTGCTTTCACTCTTTACCTGGCTGGTGATTCAAACCTTCATTCTAAAAGACAAACCATTCATTGGCCTGACGGTAAAGAGTCCTGCAGTTTTCCATTAACATATTCCACTGGACATGGAATGAATGAAACACCGTGGAGAATATCCTGGATTCAGATTCATTTTTCCACTGTATGGAAGCAATCTAAATTTCCCATTAATTTTTTTTTAATGTAGTGTTCCGTGATTCATTGTTTGTGTATAACACACCATGCTCCATGCAAACCATGCCCTCTTTAATACCCATTACCTGGCTCACCATCCCCCTGCCCCCATCCCTTCTAAAATACTCTGTTTCCCGGAGTCCATAGTCCCTTATGGTTTGTCTCCCACTCCAATTTCTCCCCATTCATTTTTCCCTTCTCCTAATGTCCTCCTTGCTATTCCTTATGTTCCACAAATAAGTGAAACCATATGATAATTGACTTTCTCTGTTTGACTTATTTCACTCAGCATAATCTCCACTAGTCCCATCCAAGTTGATGCAAAAGTTGGGTATTCATCCTTTCTAAGGGCCCCAAACTCTCAAAAAAAAAATGTTTGAAATAATCTACAATATAGATTTAACATGTTGGGTTCCCAAATAATTGTGCAGTGAATTACATCTGGGCACAGGTCAAGCCTGGTATTTAATTAAAAATGGTGTCAGGGTGCCTGGGTGGCTCAGTAAGTTAAGCATCCAATTCCTGATTTTGGCTCAGGTCATGATCTCAGTGTTGCGAGGTGGAGCCCTACATTGGGCTCCATGCTTAGGGCAGAGTCTGTTTATCCCCCTCCCTCTGCTCCTCTCCCTACACTCTCTATTTCTCAAATAAATAAATATTGTTAAAAAAAAAAAAGGATGGTGTATATATGCATGGTCACATGCTCACTTACTTAAGCTGATATGCATGGGCCTATATGTAAAAAAAAAAGAAGAGAAAGAACTATGTAGATTTCTTACACTCTCAAGCAATAACACATATACATACACATATAATGCATATATTTATTTACTTAGGAGAAGTTGGGGGTAAGGGGGAGGAGGGAGAGAGAGAATCTCACCTCATGGGACTGGATCTCACAACCCTGAGATCACATGAGCCAATGTCAAGAGTCAGAGGCTTAACAGACTGAACCACTCAGGCATCCCTACAGATACTCAAATATGTGCCAGATATATCAGGGCTGCTTTATTCTGAGGTGTGTACTATCAAATGCATATGGAGACCTTAAAATGATGAAATAATGGTGTTCTCTAATATGTTGGAATGTAGCATATTTAGGGTATATGGATTTTTATTATTGTCTTTTAGATAGGGAAATAAAAGATAAACCAAACAACAAATCTTAACTATAGAGAATAAACTGCTGGTTACCAAAGGGGAGACAGGTCGAGGGTGGATGAAGTAAGAGATGGGGATGAAGGGGTCCACTTGTCTTGATGAGCACTGGGTGATGTAGGGAATTGATGAACCACTATGTTGTATACCTGAACTAATTTAAAAAAAAAACTAATTTAAAAAAAACTTTAAATTTAAAAAAAGTAAAAAAAAAAAATTTGTATAACCAGAACATTATCCCCATTTCATTGGACCCATTGTGATGAGACTCTAGAGCAACCCATTCAAACCTCTAGGCCTGCGTGCAGCAGAAGCTGTGTGCATCAATTCAAATCATCAAGTTTTTACCTTGATAAGAGAGAAGCAGAAAGTCCAGTATGCCTATGATATAAACAGTGGATAAACATGGTTGTTTGGTAAACAACCTACCCAAAAAAGAGTAGATACTTAGTCAAAGCTCATATTAAAGCCACTAAGGTCAGGGCTACAACTAGCCCATATGGTGCCTTTGTCATAATTAGAAATGGACATCCCATGCTTCAGGTGAATGCACGCCCACAGCAGTGAGCTCAGTCCTACCCACCCACTAATTTAGTACCCTTGTGAAGGACCCAGTCTCTACAGCCATTTGTTCACAATGACCCTGGCAAAAATCACACATGAATGCAAGGATATACATCAGCCTATTTAGAAAATGCTACAAGAAAGAGCAGACATGTATATTTTTCTCCTGAGTTCCTAGGCTCTTTCTCTATGACTTGTTGGGGGTGAGAGCTCATGTATGCAAAGGGAGAGAAAAAACAAACAAACAAAAACTAGTAACCTAGCCATCCAGGTAATGTTTGCTAGAATGGATTTGTGTAGAATTGAATCTCTTTAACTTGACCTTGTCTCGATGTCTCCCTCCCTTTCTTCCTTCCTTCCTTCTTTCCTTCCTTCCCTCCCTCCATTCCTCCCTTTCTCTCCCTCTGTTCCTTTCTTTCTCTTTCTTTCTTTCATATTATGACCACATCAACCAAATAATGAAATAAAATAACTTAACCATTTTGTTTTGCCAATTAATTTTAATCATCTAGTAGTTATTTATTTCCTATGATATATTTGATTATAAACTAGGGAGTATAAAAGTCTCATGAGAAATAAAATCCTGGGGATTTTAGCCAGTTAGGGAAATATTACTGATGCACAGGAAATAGGATGATTTAGCCCTTAAGCATTATTTACCCCAACTGGTAAGGAATGTGACAATGACATTTGTGTGAATATTCTGCAAGTTATTTTTAAATATTTATCTAAATATTTATTATTTAATATTTATTATTTAATAATATTATTAAATTATTATTTAATAATAAATAATAAATATTTATTTATCTAAATATTTATCCCCTAACCTTAAAAAATATATAGTTCTCATTTCACCACTTTTTTTGGTATCTAAGAAAATTTCATGGCCCTGAATATTTTTTCTACATCAAAGTTTCCTCTAAGCTAAAACTGTGAAACCCAGTCTGTGATTTGGGCCTGGGCAAGAGTGCTTTCTAAATATTTATACAGTTGAGCCAAAGGGAGAAGGAGCTAAGAACATGAGAGTTGGGCCTCCAGGAATATCATATCAGTGGTACTCCATGCATCATTAAATTTGTGAGGCATTAGGTATCTAGCCCCCATAATATTTCTAGAGCCAGCAGCCTCTATATATGTGTCCACAAATATAAATCACTTGCAGAGACGGATCCCTGCATGGCCTCTGCTCCATCCCATTCATCACTAGGCAAGCCTGCTGTCAGTGCCCCTGATATTATCACCCTGACCTAGAGGCACCACCTTTTCTGTGAGGCAGAGGTGAATGAACCTACTTTATCCCTAGTGTTTCCAGAATGTGAGTCCTTTCCCTGACCCATGAGTCATGCTCCTTCCCCTAGCTGCACAAGGCAGCTTGTTTTGAAGCTTGAAACACTACAGCACCTAACACTAAGGCAATGTTCAACTACAAAAGAAAATGAAAATGAATAGGACTCTGATGGCTTATGGGGAGAGAGAGCTTGATGACTTTTGCTTTTGTTTGTTTGTTTGTTTTGTTAATGAGCGATCAAGGCACTTGACAGGTTTCTTTCAAAGGTGAAATTACAAATGGAAATTTGTGCTGTGTCCATTTTAGTCATATAATGGTCTTCAAGACTAAGGGTATTTAAAGATCACCTAGCAAAATTGTTTAAAATGTGAATTCCTGGGCCTCCAGTCCTGAGAACCTGAAACCCCACAACTGGGGTGAACACACAACTGGCATTCCTATCAAGCATGACAGGGAAGATTCTGATGCAAGTGATTGTTGGATTGCCCTGTGAGAACATTAACATATGGCCATTGCTCTTGATGCTGCTGCTGTATTGGTATTTTCGGCAGTGTTCTTTTCATGTGTACCCATCAGGGGCTTACTTGCTATTTACTGGTGTTGGTGGTAGTGGTGTTGCATTTCAAGTCAGAGATAGGTGTTTGGGACAGAGCCTTAGCCAGGAGTCAGGAAACCTGAGTCCAGGTTCTACTACTAAACAACTATATGACCTTAGGTCAATCAATTAGCCTCTCTCATATAAATAATTTTCAAGGCCCTTTTCAGCTTAAAAGTTTCAGATATAATGAACCTCAATTACAGTGACCAGTCTGCACTTTCTTTATTCCATCTTTTTGAAAGCATTGGAGAGCTCTGACTTCTGTTGTTGTGGCTACCACTTTACCATTTATGTTTATTTGAAGAAGTTGCTCAAACTCCCAAATTTCATTCTTCTCATCTGCATAATGAAAGATTAACTCCTCCCCTGTTTACCTCCTGGGGTAATGTTAAACTCAAATGGTATTAGGAATGCAAGATTTTACGAAGTACTATGGAGACATTGTATCTCATGCCCTCCAAATCAGAAAATGCAACTGCAGGTCATAGAGCTGAGTTTGTCTCATAAATATATCTTGAAGAAAGCCTAACTGGGTTGGGTTCAAACAGAATGGAAGGTAAGAAAATGGAGACAGGAGGTATAGATAATATTTTTAGGAGTTTGTTTTGTGAAAGGAGCAGAAAAATAGGCCCGTGCTGTAGGGGTTCATTGGGACAAAGAAGATGGAGGAAAGTAAGGTGAGGATTATTGTAACATCTCTATGTTCAGAGGAGTGATCTGGTACAGAATGAGATAACAAAATGAAAGGATCACTGTCCTCAAATGGATGTGTAGGATTGAGTATTAGGTTGGAGCAAACATCATAACAGGGAAAAGGATAATACAGAGGTATACATGAAAGGAAGTTGATAGATTCTTGGTGGAGGTTGTGGAAGCTCTTTCTTTTTTTTTTTTTTAATATTTTATTTATCTGGCAGAGAGAAATCACAACTAGGCAAAGAGGCAGGCAGAGAGAGAGGAGGAAGCAGGCTCCCTGTGGAGCAGAGAGCCCAATGTGGGGCTCGATCCCAGGACCGTGGGATCATGACCTGAGCCGAAGGCAGAGGCTTTAACCCACTGAGCCACCCAGGCACCCCCTGGAAGCTCTATCTTATTCATTATATTTACCCAGTAAAATAAAATCAAGGTCAGTTTCTGAGACTGAAGAAGATGGAAGTTTTGGAGGTTTGAAGAGAAAGAAGAAGATGATGCCTCTTTTGGGGGGATAGTGGGAAGTGAACTGAAAGAGAAATGACAAAACTAAAAATACACTTCACTTTAAAATGATGAATATCAAGTGAAACCATTCTATACAATTGTGTGTTTTTCTTCAACCACATGGGCTGCTTGGTTCAGGTGCAGAGGAAATATAAAATTGGATTTTTCAGTGTTTATTTATTTATTTATTTATTTAACTAGTAGAGCATGGTGGAGTGAATGGGTCAAGGAGATGAGGATTTATGCAACAGGGTGATTATGGTGATGGGCCATTATAGATAAGCTTATCAGAGACATGTGTCAGTGGATTGGTAGTTCTGATAATTTTGAAGAACTGGATCTGATTATTAGAGGAAATAAAGTGGAAAATGGGAAGTGGCAGCCAGAGAGTGGAATGTGTGAAATTGAAGGAGAAGCATTGACAAGGTATAGGGAATGACCATAGAAGTGGGTGACTAAGGTAGAATGAAAAATAAAAGAATGAAAGCGCCATGGAATTCGAGTAGGTCAAGGAACTGAGAAACCAGGGTGTTGGATGGACCATCTACATCAGTGTTTAACTTCCCAGCGTGCTGCATGAGCGTGATGGTGAGATAGATACTAGAACATGGGCCTGTATCTTCCTTTAGTGAATGAAGGGAGTAACCAGGGGGATAATAGAAGAGTGGATAAGATAGTCCTCTGGCTTGTGCTTCGAAAGAATATATTTGGAAGGGTGTGATGGTAAGGGAATATGAATGATTGGTGGTCCTAAAGAGACTCTGAGGTGTGCAAAAGACAAATCCAGTCCCAATGGTATGCAGGTATTTTTTTAGGAAAATATCGATTTTTATTTCTCTTGAAAAAAAAAAAAAACAAAACGTGAAATTCCATCACAAGAGACTCCACTTCCACAGATTAAAAGATGTCTGAAACTGAGCTTGGCTGCCCCCCGCCTCCGCCGCCTTTTAGAGAGAGAGAGAGGTTTGAAAGAGAGAGCATGGGGAGGGGCAGAGGAAGAGAGAGAATCTGACTCTGGACTCTGTCTCGGGAACCTAAGATCATGACCTGAGCCAAAATTAAGAGTCAGATGCTTAACTGACTGAGCCACCCAGGCATCCCCTGGCTGCCTCCTTTTTTGATGGGTTATATAACCTCCATTCTCCCTAGTTTAAACACATCTTCTCTTCTCCCTGAAACTAAGATCCTGGGTTAACTTCCACTTACTATGAATTGTGTTTTCTAAATATAGACCTAAACCATCTGTAATCTTTTACTATGTTACTATTTCTATTAAAGAAAGGATGGAGAATAGGGGGGAAAATATTAGACCAAGAAGACTGTACATTTAACTTAGTCTTCTCTTTTTTATTAACAGCCTGACCCTAGTAGGCATTCAATCATGGGACTCCTGCCCTAAATCTGTCTGATGAATTTATCCCAATTAAAATCTGCCAGGAGTTATTTTCCATAGACCAGAAATTAGTTTCTCTTATGTGATAATCCTTTGGCTTTGAAATCCCAATTAGGCTTGACAGCACAATAAGAAATGAAACTCAGAAATAATAAGGTAACCTAGTTGCGGCTCAAAAAGAAAGGATTTTCCAAGTATATGGGTGTTAGGAAGAGTAGACACAGCCCTATGGGCATTTCCCTCCATCCATCACACCAGCCTTAAATCTAGGACTAGCAATATCTATCTAAGACTGGGCAAGCCCACAGTCCTGGGATCCTTTGCCCTGATGGGTCCTTTATTCTGTACTAGTTGTCAAGACCACCCCACTTTGAATGTGCCTCCAGGAGAAGCAAAGGACATGGCAGGAGATACATCCTTTTGCTCTGTCATGGACTTGTGACCTCAAGCATACCCTTGGCATTGTTCAAAAGTTAAAAAGATAATAAAGCAAAGGGAAATCTACCAAGATCAAGTTATGCCTACCAATGCATCACACATGTTTCAGTCTTCTGGCTCTGGCCTAGTTACTCTGAAATGCAATAGGTTCCTAATCTCTTTGCAAGTTGCATTCTTAGAATTTTTCCCAATAAAATACTGCATCAGAATAGGTCACATTTGGGAGACTTCTTTAAAATATTCCATGACACTTAGAGAGTAGAAATGTTGTAGGAGCCTAAAACGTAATTGGGAAGTTCCCCAAAACATAACTAGGAAGTATACCTAGTTGTCTGAAGATGAGTTCTAGATGATAATTATGGTAACCTTATGATTTATTGTTCAAACCAGGAAACTGAGAATAAAGAAGCATCACTATTAAAGGTCATTCCAGGACAACAGGTGTGAACCAGGACTTGGAAGCAAGCCAGTTGGCATGGTCACCTTAGTTCCATGCAGCTCACCTCATTCCCCGGGGACCAGAGAACAAAACCATGGACAAGATTTAGCAGGATTTACCCTTCTAGCAGCATTTACAGAGCTAGCCTAGGTTCTCTCCCTCTCCCTGCTCTCAACTCAGGGACAAGTTTTTCCAAATATATGCTTAATAAACTAACTTTCTTTGATCTCTACAAAAAGCTTAGAGGGATTTCGAGGAGGAATGGGAAAGTCAGTTCTTTAGCAGTGGTATTTTATGCCTTGCCCTAAACTGTTCACTCACCACCCTGCCCTTGTCTCCTTCCTAGCACCCCTACCCTCTCTCCAAACCCCACCGGCACCACCCTCAAGCATAACCCTGTTCACAGCCTCGCATAACTGACAACAAGCTTTGTTGTTGGTTTGCCTTCCAGATGCCTCATTACTGGAAGGTTGCCAATGTTAGCATACCAGCTCCATGCACCAGTGGTCTGATCTGGGATGGGAAATCCTACTGTATATTCCTGTGCAGGGGAGAGTGCACTAAACAGTTCTGAAGAGGAACTAGACAAATGTTTGAATAAAAAGCAACTGAAGGGTAACTGGTAATTCAAAAGAAGAGATGGTCCCAGCTGACTTTCTTGGCTTTGTTCCATCCTAGATTTTCCTGTGCTCTTTTGTTATCTGTGGCTTAATCTTCAAATACAGTTCTGGTCCTATCCATGAGGCAGCATTTCTAAGTGCTAACATACTGGTTCAATTATTCCAAAAGAAAGAAGCTAAGAATGTTTTTCCTCTTGAAACTCCCACAACTTCGGACAGCTCGCTTGTAAACACACGCAAACAAAATGGTTCTCCCCTTGCCTTCATACTAAAGATTTTCTTTCCCTAAAGAGGCAGCAGGAGCCATGATTTATTTTTTAAAAAGGGACATTCAGAGAAAAACCTGTTTCATTTATTTTTGAAAGTTTTTCTCCTAAGAGAATTTTCTCCTCTTAGGCCAGCTCCCCCAGCAAGGAGGAGTTAATAGTATCTAGAAAACCAAGAGCTAAAAGAAGGTCCCCATCTTTTCTCAGGTTAGTTTTTCAAAAAATTTTTTGTTTTCTATGTTCGTTTTTTGCCTCCATTTATAGGATAAGCAAATAAGTATTTAAAGTATGTCAGTAAAATCTTAGAGACTTTTTCATCAAAATTTCAGATTCATAGGTATACGTATTTATGTGTGTATATATCCCTGTTGCCTCAAGGGAAGGAGTGACCCTACTCCGGATTCCTATGGGATAATAAATGATCTTTTTTTTTTTCAAGAGCAGACTGCCACTACATGAAGGTTGCATGAAGACTTTTTTTTTTTTAATCTGCTAACTGGTTTCCATTGTGCTTATTAAAATCCCCCAAGCTACTTCTTTTTTTTTTTTTTTTTTTTTTTTTTTCTGACAGAGAGAAATCACAACTAGGCAGAGAGGCAGGCAGAGAGAGAGGAGGAAGCAGGCTCCCTGCGGAGCAGAGAACCCGATGCGGGGCTCGATCCCAGGACCCTGAGATCATGACCTGAGCCGAAGGCAGAGGCTTTAACCCACTGAGCCACCCAGGCGTCCCCCCCTCCAAGCTACTTCTGTTTGTCTTCTACCCTCTTCCTTCAATGGAAAGCAATGACACAAAGGACAAGCAAAGCCTTGACTTGTTCTTGATAAATATGGCCCATATAGCATTCCGTACAACTTGGAGCTGAGACTATTATTTCAGTGAAGCCTGTGATTGTTCATTAGCACAAAGAGTGTGTAATAAATATAATGAAAGACTGCCGGCTTTACTCTATCTTTGTCATCGAAAGCAATTCCATGAATAACTATAGGGATTTGTCTCCAAATGACTTATTTGCTTCCTTTCTAATAAATAACATGTAATTAGGGTAATATATTGTTTCCTAGTTACGTTAGCAATGTAGTGAAGGGAAACAAATGCCCAATTTTAGATATGAAAGAATAGTAGATAATTTTTATATTATCCCTTAAAGTATTTGGACTCATGCATAAGTTAAACTGCTGGGAGGTCTAAGTACAAAGCAAGAGCCAAGATTCTACATTTAATGAGTTTCTTTATTACTCAGGGCATGAATTACCACCCTGATACTATAAAACTGCAGTGAGCGCTCTGCATCTCAGATGAGATTCTCTTTGAGGAATGCACTCGTCAGTGAACTGTCAGCGATGGGACGGACTAATCTGATTTAGAAAGGATTAGGTTGGGAACTATGCCTCTGAATGTCAAGGTATCTACATCTCCCTACAGAGTAGTGGAATGTTTTAACTCTTCATATCCAGGGCCACCGGTGTTAGGAGAGCTTGTGAGACACAAGGTCACATCTATTACTGAGCATGGAGACAGAAATAAATTGTCCTCCTTGGGTCCCATAAGGGAAATCCATCTTCAGTCCCATGATAGGAGGAGCTCTTGGCAAGTCTTAGCCTTGGAATTTGAAACATTCTTCTGGGACAAAGGAAAAAAAAAAAAGAAAAAAAAGGAAAGAGGAAGAAGTCCTCTGTTAATTATTAGAGAAAAAAATAGCAGTATGCACGAAATCTAATCTCTCTTACAGCTCCCCTCCCTTCACTGGGCAAGAATGACCGGATGGTTACTGGAGGTAGAAACTGCTGAGTGTCTGCATATAGGGCGGGGGAGAGGAAGGCATCAAGGAGTCACATCTCAGTGGACCAAAGCGAGGTCTTTGGAATCTATGACAGTACAGACTCCACGTAGCTTGGGGTTCATTACTTTGGAAAGGTAGATTGCCTGTTAACAAAATAGACATTGGTACAGTGTAGACTCTCCTCTCGAAGCCTGTAGGACAGGAGGCGCTGGAGACTCCTCTTTGCGACTTCTTGCCTAGCTCCCTCAGAAACCTGAGCCCTGGGTCACCAGTTCACAGGCCCCCGGCAGGATCTGCACAGGCATTGTGCATGTATTAAGGGAAGGCTCACTGGAAAAAAAAATCCGGAGTGCCTACCTGGACTCACTGTGAGCCAGGATGCCGTGTCACCCACCGCGCCCCGAGGAGGGAAAAGGGATTCCTGTTGGTGGGGTCTGTTGAGTAAATCTAAGTTTGACCTAAGCCTCCTACATATCAATTCTTTCAATCTTTGCAACAACCCAGTGAACAGGCATAGCCTTCCCTAGTTTACAGATGAGCAAATGAAGGGGCAGAGGCTGAGTACTTTGGCCACTGCCTCACACTGAGGAAGTGTCAAGATCCAAATTTGAACTCTGCAGACCCACCCCAGAGCCCGTGCTTTGAAACCATTCCATGTCTCCCTGAAGGGAAGGGTTCCCTCATTTCTCAGTTTACCTTGCCAGTAAGTTAGAACTGGAGCTAAGTCCGCATCACACGGCCACAAAGCTGTGTCAGGAATATTGCACTCTAAGACCTTCCACTTGCAAAAAGAAAACACAGTAGGCATCCTGTCGATTAAGGAAAAAAAAAATCAAGTTTGAATTTCAATGGAAAGTTCCAGTTTTCCTTCTTGTACTCGAAATTGTAGAGCCACAGCTAAAAATGTAAAGAACTCATCGCTTGAAGAGCAAAATTTTAGGTCCAGAGTGTCTGACGTTAAATATATTTATGAAAGAACTTATTTCCACAAAAAATTATTTCAATAGAGAGCCGGAAAGAACTGAAGAAGGCTTTCTTCTCAAACCCAGAGTTCTCCCTCCAAATTGCACAGAATGGATCGAGAATAGTTTGGGGTAAGATGCGGAAAACAGCAACCAGTTTTCTAAGCAAGTAAATTGGAAAACATAAAAAGGCATGTTGGAACACATCCTTTAATAATACATGCTGGAAAAGTAATTTCTATTAATTAGCGTGTACATTATTAATAAAGTATTTAGAACTTTTACCTTAATTTAGGTGTTACCAGGAAATTAAAGTGCTACTAATTCCACTCTAAAGGTTGATGGCTGAATATTGAAAAGACGGCAGGCAAGTCCTGACAAGCTGCAAATGCACAACTCCACGTGGAGGAAAATGCTCCGTGGCTCACGAAGGACGTATCTGATTTTAAGTCACGCACATCCCACTTTTAGTATCATCAAGCACGTGCACGGCTGTGTGACTTTTCCCTTAGAAATTCTGCCAGCACTTCCACTAAGTAATTCTACCTATAACTCTGCACACCATTAGCTCTGCATTCTGGAGAGGTCATTAGTATCTCCCTTCACGTTTAGCTCTCAGGATGGGAAGGAAGCCTACGGCAAGGACCCACTTTATGCATACGCGGAATTAAGGGGTTCCTTGGGACCCTAAATTTCTTTCTCAGTGATGCCTAAAATTTCCCTTCTTAACCTGGCCTCCACCAATTTCTCCTCATTCCAGTCCTCCACGTATCATTACCAGTTTCATCTTCCTAAGACATTAATATCTGCCACCAAGGGGGCTCAAGGCCCTTTTGGTCTGGTTTCTGGGTGTGATATTTTGCACCCCTATATGATTACTTTATATGACTTTATATGACTACATGACTACTACTACATACTTTATATGACTACATGCATACTACTGTATGACACCCCTAACATGACTACATACCCAGTGGCCCCATCTAGAATGTTCCACTCCTTGCTAAGGGTCATTCATGGGTCATATCCAGCTCAGATCCTCCCTTCTCCATCGGATGGTGTAGACTCCCTCTTCGGAACTACCATTGTCTTGGCGTCTCCACAATAGTATTTATAAGTCACAGTGCATCATAGTTGTTTGTATTGTTGTTATGTGCACAGGGGCAGTGTAAGTACATGGCCTGTATTATTTCATAAAATCCTTAAAGCCAGCCCTGTGTGATAGGAATAATTGCTCCCTCCATTTTACAGATGAGGAAACTATAGCACACAGATGCTAAGTAACTTGGCTCAGATGGCTAGCAAGGGACTGTAATTAAAACCCAGCCAATCAGGCCAGGAGTCTGTACTTATTTGTGAAATCTCATGCTGTTGCTGTTTGAATGTTGTGTTGTTATTTATAGCCTTGTCATTTCACTTTTGTGGACTTAGTCTTGGTCAACCCAAGGAAAAATGTAGGCCTCTGAAATCACGGGTCATTTCTGAAAATCCTCATTCTTCACAGGGCCTTGCATATTTGGCACTCGATAATTATTAAGTGAGAGCTGTGATTGTTACTGGGTTGTTTTTTTTTTCATTATCATTAACTACTGATCAATTTCATTTATATTATACCTTCTCTTCTTCCTGCAATCCTCCTTCAAAGTGCAACTTTTCTTCATTCCTGTAAATATTTCTGTGCTTTCCAAATGCTTTTATGTGGATTCAATGATTAGATTTAATGGCCAGAGAAAGAAGCAACAGAAGTGATGGGACGTTTTGAAAAGACAACCAAAGGTGATGTGATGGCCACTGAAAGCAAGCCACCTACATTCCAATTATCCACCTACAGCTGGCTCTGCCTTGTGACATATTGTTCTTGATTAATTGTACAGTCGCTAATAGAAAACATTAACTAATGGATATTAATATTAATTTGTGATGAATAGTCATTGGCATGAGTCTCAGCGGCTTGCCGTATGACCGTCTGAATTTGATTTTTGAATCTGCATGTGTGCCTATGGAGAGCCTTTTGAAGACCATGGGAGCCAAGGGTGTAGAGTGCATATGGAAAGAATAATGTTCATTATCTTATTAAACCCTAGTTCCTCCCAGGGAGTTTAGGAGACAGCTGGCAAATTTTATCCCTCATTTACAGATGGAGACTTGTTGGCTTACAGTAATTCCGTAATATGCCTTAAGTCCAGAAGGGAGCAAAAGCTAAGAGAGAACCATGGATTCTTTGGTACTGCCTGACACCTACCTATAGTCATCACACACTGAAGGACACAGGGCATGGTGGCAAGAACCATTACAATAGGCTGCCTGGGACAGAAAAATGAGCACTTTTTTGCTTCTGCTAAAGCATTAATTCTTTATGGTAGCATCTAGCACAATCGAATGCCTTCTACAAGTCTCTGTATCTGCACTAAAGATGTTATAAGGTCAATTACACTATACACGTGTGCCATGCTTTGAACTTTTCAAAGCATATTCACAAACCTGGTCTCACTTAATTCATAGGGTCTTCATGAGGTGTTGTCCCAATAAGGCCCAATTTTTATAATCACCTGCCTTTTCATGTTTCAGCCTGGAGAATAAAATACTTGCTCAAGTACACCCAGCTAGTAAGTGGTAAAACTAGGAGCTGCCCCCAGGGTCTTACTGCAACATGGCCAAGGTTTCTCCCCATCACCTGTTTTAACTTTCTGTTCCTCCGCTTGCATCCATCTTCCCTACTGCTGCCTCTCACACAATGTAGACAAAGTGTTTGATGCTGCTGCTGCTGATGTTGAAAATGATGCTTGAAAAATGCTCACCTGAATACTGGCTTCTACATTTGGCCTACTGAGATTTGGTTCACCTAAGGAAGAAACAAGGTTTTGAGTTTTAGTTCTTCTTTCTAATTCTGGACCTCTAGTATGAACAGGAACCATTGAACATGAGCCTCTCTTGGATGTGGAAGCTGTTCATTTTCTTTATCCAAGGAACATTTGTTGAGTATCTACTAGGTCCCACCCACTAGGTACACAAAGACAAATAATAGAAGCACAATCCAATGCCGGTCTTCCTGAAACTCACAGTCTAGTGAGGAAGGTGGAGACAGAAGTATTCTAGACCTTGGTTGGAATCTTCTGCCATTTAAGAATTCACTGAATCCCATTTCCTGTCTTTTGGAAAGTCCATTGTGCTTCCCAGGAGTGTGAGAATCCCCATGGCCTTACCTATTTATCCCATGTCTGGCTCTGAGCATCCCCTTCTGATGAGTTAGTTTGGTTTGGGAAACTTTTCACTGTCTGGTATATGTTAATGCTATTTTGTACTATGTTTTCACCAGACATGAGAGTCAGCCCTCTTCCTTTATTCACACATATAGATACACACACATGTGCCATTCATAGCCCTGCCTTAGAGAGTAAGTGAGACTTAACACAAGGTTTGAGAGATGGAGAGACACATCGCAGCAAGCTTGACAACTCCATCTTCCAAATATAGCTAGAATTTGACCACTTCTCATGACCTCCAAATTGACATCATTTCTCACTTGAGTTATTGCAACAATCTCCTAATTCATTTCCCACTTGCCTCTAAAGCCCATTCTTTATGCAGATCCTTTTAAAACATGAATCACATTGGGGAGCCTGGGTGGTGCAGTCTGTTGTGCGTCTGACTTTTGGTTTTGGCTCAGGTTGTGATCTCAAGGTTTTGAGATGGAGCCCAGGGTTGGGGTCCATGCTCAGAGCAGAATCTTCTTGAGAGTCTTTCTCCCTCTCCTTCTGCCCCTCCTACTCATGAGCTCTCCTTCTCTCTCTCTGAAATAAATCTTGAAAAAAACAAAATGTGTATCAAATCAAGTCCTAGTCTGCTGGAAACCCTCCACTTTCCTATCTCACGCAGCATAAAAGCCCAAGGGAAATACCTGTTTACAACCTTCAACTCCTTGTTGACCTCATCACCAGGATTCACACCCTTTCCATCCTGCTACAGATGTAACAACTACCAGGAGTTTGCTCAGAAACAAGAAACACACCCCCACTCATGGTCTTTGCATTTTCTGTTCCCTCTGATTAAATCATCTTCCCATATATAGAGATGCATGACATTTACCCTTGAATTCTCCAGGTCTCTACTTAATTTTCAGTTTATGAGCAAGGCTGCCTCCCCCTACCTCTGAGCACCAGATCTGAGAGCAGTGCCTAGCATGTAGTAGATGCTCAATAAAATTTGTTGAGAATGAACAAACGAGCTCCAAGTCAAATAGAAATGCCCCTTCTTAAAATGTATCCCTTTGGCACCTCAACAGCTTGATCTCAGCCTCCCCCATGTGATATGGCTTGCAAGCATCTCTTCATCTCTGCCTGTCTATTTGGCTGCTGCTGTCTCTCTTGTGCTCCTTCTCTGTTAGGACCATATTCCAGCCATAGCACTTATTCCTGATGAACCCTTAGGAAAGATTTCTTGCTTCCTTATAAATAGGGATAAGAATGGTACCTCTCTAAGAATGATGTTGAGAAATTAAGTGAGTTAATACATAGGAGGCCTGTAGACCAGGCCTGGCCCATACATAGTAAGTCTCCAATAAATAGAGGAAATAAGCCAAACAAAAACTTCTCTTATTTTTTAATGTGGAACAATTCAAATCTTTCCATCCCTAAATATAACTCAGCTGCAACACCAACTTTGATTACTCAAACCCAAGACACTCCACAGAACCATGGGACTCTTCATCTGAATAAGACCCAGCCCTTAGAAGACATCCATGGTTATAAATGGTACTTAATTTCCCAGTCACACAAGTTACCACGAGAAAATATTAATGTCATGAGATTTGATATACATGGGGTGAGGAGGAGAACACAAAATAACCTGGATTAGAGATCAGGGAATTTTTCTCCAAGGACGTGATGGTTATCTGAGACCTGGAGAATGAGTAGGAATTGCAGGATGAAGAAAGGACATTTCCAGGCCAAAGAAGCAGTGTGTGTGCAAAGCCCAAGGAGTGAGATCACAGTATGCTCAGAGCTCTGCAAATGGAGCTCAGTGTGTACCATGAGGTCAGAGCAAAGGCTGGGGTGAGACCACAGTGGTGGCCTGGGGTCAGGAGTCTGGGGCAAAATCTTCAAACTTTGGAATCTGAATGTAGCATTTTGATGTCATCTCAAAAGCAAGGGAAAGAAGCCCAGTGTTCCTAACATTGAACTTGTTAGGTCTGATAAAACAGTATTGGACTTGCTTTACCAGAAGATCTTTAAGAATGCAGATCAGGGAAGGGATCCAACTCATGAAGTGGCAGATGAACTAGGAGGCCATTGGGTAGCTGGGCAGGAGGCAGAAGTGTTCAGTGGAGAATGAATGCCATGACCCATCCCCCACTGTATTAGGAATTTCTGGGTGATCCTTCAAAATAGCACTTCTTCCTACATCTTATGGCTAATCGTACCACTGTAACCCCTAGGGGTCTTTTTGAGAGTCAGAATGTCCCTTCCTCAAGATACTTAATGCCTGCCATCTGCATAAAACTATTTGACTCACTTGCAAAAAGACAAATTCATTCTTTTTTTTTTCTTTCTTCTTTTTTCTTTTTTCTTTTTTTTTGCAAATATTTTATTAAAGAAGCCTAGGGAATGCTCCAATAAGATCACAATGGCGACCTTAGGTCTTGAGTGTAACTAAAGCAGTTCTTTCTTAGAGAAGGCAGACTGCATGTAGAGGGAGAAGAATGAGAATTTTCAGTGTTAATACTATATTACTAGTATACTGGACACTTCTCCATTGTCCAGAAGGAGAGGTTTGCCCTACTTATTTAAATGAAAATGTCTTTTTCTTAGAGAAAGGACAATGCACCTACTAATGATTATCTGATGTAATTGAAGGCAAGTTCATTCTTAACCATAACTAAAAGTGTCTCTTGGAAAAAAAAATTATCTTTTGGACACAACTCTTGAATGCCTCTTACTCCACTCATGCACAGAGGCTGCTTCTTGGCCATTTCTTTCTTATTCATGTCCCTATCTACAAGCCTTTCTACTTCTATGTTAATCCAAGACCCTAAAGAAATATTTGACACCTAATGTGACTGAATCAAATAATTCATGTTACTTTCTATTAATTTTGGAAAATCTAATTTGTCGTGGTTGTGAGTGGCAGTCATCTAGAACTGAGTCCCTGGAAAATCCCTTGAACACATGAAATTAATGTAACTCTATTTGTGAACCCAGGTTCCTAAGGCAGTCCTCCCATGAGGTGCTACTCGGAATTCTTGTCTTTTCTATCCATGTTCTATTAAAAAGTTAGTCTACTTCCTCTACAAGTGTTCTATTTTTGCCAAAGTTTGTACATATCTTGCCTGGCCAAAGGTAGGTCTGCAACCAAGAGCTCCAAATCTGAGCCCCAGGAAAAGTGTCATATGATGTGACAAGTGGTCAGTAGGCAGGAGACCTGGTTCAATGTCTGATCCTGGTTCAATGTCTGACTTTCCCCAGATTAAGTTCATGACTGTGGGCAAATCTCAGCACCCTCTGAACCTTGTTGTAAAGAGCAGCAGCTGGACATTATTTCAAATGAAATCTTTTATCGAGACTTCTGCCCAATAATTAACACTAATTAGGCCTGCTTTGGCAGTGCAGCTGGGATCTGGATCCTGTGTGCTTGGCCTCACTGTTTTCACTTCCCCAGACCCCAGGATGTTGTCTGAAAATTGCCCAGATCACCTCAAAAATCTCTGCCCTCTCAAAGCGCCTTTGGTCATATTGGCTCTGCTTTGCATTCCAGAACATGAAGCGCAAATGATTTCTCCAACTTTAAGGTTTACCACTGTGCCTATACTCATGGCAGTATCACATGATTTTTGTTCTTATTAAGTCTATCTTTTGATCCCTGCACAGTATGACTCAACAAATACTTATAAGAATAATGATATGTTATATTTGAATAGCATTTGACAGTTTTTTAAAAACTTTTCCCTTCATCTTACTTAACCTCTTAATAACTCACAAACTCCATGTATAATTACCACCCGTCTTTGGCAGCTGAGAGAACTGGAGTGAAAAGAATTTAGGTGACTTGTACAAAGGCACAGGATAGGATTTTGTCTTTGTTATTGCTGTTGTTATTGTTGGCTTATGTATTCATAACCTGCTCCATCTTTGAGGGACTTGTAATAATTTAGAGAAAATTATTGTTCAGCCTCTTACCGTAGCTTTACAATAGCCGTCCTTTTTAATCTTACAATAGAAAAGAAGTAGGTAAATAATTAGATATTAGGACTACTGAAAATTACAATCAAAATAGAAGATCAAGACCATCAGTGAGGAAAGGAAAAGATACATTACAGTTCACTTATCCACCACAGGGAAGAATGCCAGTGACACTCTTCCTGTTTTTCTTCCAGGGTTTATTCTGGACTTCTCTACCTGCCTTTCATACACAGTGTATTGCTCTAGTGCAGTTGGGAATAGAGAGATGAAGAACCCTCCATTCTAACCTTCTAACCTTCTAACAATCTGTTACCAGATTGTTGAGAAGGTTACTATACTCCTTGGGGTACAGACCTGAAATGGTCTTATTTTTCCCAATAACATCCAGTTCTGCTCCCTCAAGCCCCCTCCCCTGCTGTTATTGGTTCCCTTAAGGAAAACTCAGTTTAGTTCCATATACAGTTCACCCTTGAAAAGCACAGGTTCAAACTATGCAGGTCCACAGAGATGCAGATATTTTTCAATAAATATATCGGAAAATTGGGGGAGATGTATGACAATTCAAAAAAAAAAAAACTTGAAGATGAATTACATAGCCTAGAAGTACCAAAAAAGAAAAGAAAAAGAAAAGATATTATTGTAAGAATACAGTATATAATACATCTAATATACAGAATATTTGTTAACTGACTGTTTATGTTATTGGTCAACAGTGAGCTGTTGGTAGGTAAGTTTTGGGGAGTCCAAAGTTAAACATGGATTTTCGACCAGGTAGGGGAACCAACTCCCCTAATCCCCATGTTGCTCAAGCATCAACTGTTATGTTTAATCTATCTTGGATGTTAGAATAGTCATTTAGTAGTTGTTCAGGATTCAGTCCTCTTCTTAAAACCTAAATTTCACACTTAATCCATGCCCTGCCCTCCTGTTCTGCCAAGGGCAGGGTGGACATCCTGGACATCACCCAGGCCCAGGCAGAAGAGGGTGCTCTCTCACATCCCCTCCCCCGTACTGAGCCTGGTTACTGGTTACTCTGTACCAGTTCCCTTCCTTGACTGTCTTCAGTAAGGCTGCTCTCTCCCTGTCTTGGTTGCCATGGCTTCTCTCTCTCTCCCTGACCAGCCAAAGTTTCCTCCATTGAAAGGGGTTCAATTTCTGAATCAACCCCAAAGCTCATTACTCATTCTTTGAAGGACCCATGCAGACCTCCTACTGCACAGCCCCTCAAGTGGGTTTGCAACTTCAGAGTGACTGTCTCATGTCCCTCAGAATTCTGCAAATGGCCCATTCTGTACCCTTTGGCTGCTGAGGTTCCCTTGCCCAGCAGACAGCCCACTGGGGGCATGGTGGCAGTGGGGGGAGGGGATGGAATTCATACCAACCTGCAAGCCTGACCCCAAGTAGCATAAGCCCTTCAGGCTGGACCCACAGCCTGCTATGCAGGCTGCCCTACCAGTACCTTTCTCAATGTCCCACCATCAATCTCCTGACTCCTCTTGCTCTAAAATCATTAGGGGTTCTACTGTTTATTAACTTGGCAGTTTTTAAGCAAGAAACAATCACCAGTCCCAGTTCAGGAGAAGAGAAAGACAGTTCAGACACTGGAAATATTTGTGGAGAAGTGAGGAATGACCCTGTTTCCAAGTAGCGCCCCCCTCAAGAGCCAATCTCCCTCGTCAGGGCTTCTCTTACAGCAAAGACAGAGGGGGTTCTGATGATGGAGACTTCCTCTCAGATAAACCCTCTCTGGAAGCACTTGGAAGATGCCTGAAGAGGGAGAGTCTGAAGGCTCTATCAGGTACTTAGTATAATGTCCAAAAATTAGGAGAAGTCTAATGAGAAAGGTGTTCATTCTGTTATAAGTGCCTGTAAGTAAATATTTAAATTAACTAGAAACATAAGGGTAAGAAATGAAATTCAAACCAAAAACTTTTAGCAGTAGTAGAACAGACATTTTCTTTTGCCTCAGGCTCCCACATGGCTCAATGTGGCATTGGTTAAGGGATACATTTTATTATATCGGGAAATAATAAACTGAATAGAGATGGGGGGTGCTCTAGACCCAAATGCCAACTCATCCCTTCTCTGGAACAAGCGGGAGAAGAATCAAAAGCATAGGCTGAAGTGAAAGAGAAAACACTTTTAAGTAAATATCTGAAGAAAGCAGGGTATCCAATATCAGAGGCTGGGGGATGCTGGTGAAAGTTCGTGGGCAGTCAATGAATATCTAGGATTTCCTCATCTCCCCCATCTTGTCTGTAATTCCCCCCTCTCTGCCATTTGTTTCTGCCTGGTCCAGAACTCATCTGATACAAGATCAAAGCAATCTCGTCTCCTACCCTGCACATGTATATTTCTGGACTGATTCTATTATCTGTGTCTGAGCAGATTACATACACAATAAATCTTCAACTCCGATATGTTTTTATTAAAAAAGAAGTAAAGGGGAAGAGGTGGGTTTACCAGAACACAGGAGTTTGGAAGATGGGTTCCCATGCAGCTGGCTCTCACACCTCATTGAGTGTGCAGAGCTGGGCAGCAGGGTCCTGGACCCTGGGCCCGTCCCTGTCCTCTGTTGCTGGAGTGATGCTAGCAAGAACTGGAAGTAAAAAGGAAGCCACTTATTCCCTTTTCCTGCTTCCCAGTCTCTCTCTTTAACCTCCATTGGCAGAAGGCAGGTGACAAGTGCATCTGGGGAAGACAGTTTGTAGACCTGGCTATAGCATCATGGAGCACAGCAAAGTATAGAAGAATTAGCTTGGAGCTGAAGGGCAATCGTTTAAGAAGTGGAACATGGGAACGAAAGGAGGGCACAGTGGATAGGAATGGAGGGGAAAGCTCCGGGGAAAAAGTCTAAAGATCAGGCCAGATTCTTGCCCCTGTATGGCTAAAGCCTATGGTTCTAGGGAAGAGGGAAGAGCATGCACAGGTTTATAAGATTAGGAAAGGAGACTGAGTTCACATTTTAGAGAGCCCCCCCCCTTCCCATACAAAAGAGTTTTCTTCATCGGAGAATCGTAGATAATTTTTTGCTAACAAATAGCACGCTCAGGCCCTGTTTAATGGGACAAACATGTGTGCTTACTGGCTGTCACCCGCGACGTGCCACCCAAGGTGTTCTGACAAATGGTTTCTCCAGCTCCATTCACTTTGGCACTCAAAACTTTGCGATAGGCCATGATGGTTGGATGGGGAGTGGGGAATGATGGCATGTGCTGTCCATGTATTCCTCACACGAGGGACCCTGGGGCAGAAGGGTAGGTGAGGAATAGTCAGACCATCACAGAGAAGCTCCAGGCTTAGTCCTCAGGAAGGAAGTGGTAGAAGGACAGAGAACTGGGCAGTTTGCTGAGGGATGCTGGTATTTTTCATTGAAAGGGTTAAAGTAGATTGTGTCAGGGAAAAATCACAACACTAAACTTTGTATTATTCCTGTCATCTCTATGAGAGAGGCTACTCAAAAGTAAACAAAACAAAAACGAAAGGCTTTTTTTAAAATTTTATTTATTTGTCAGAGAAAGAGAGAGTACAAGCAGGCAGAGAGGCAGGCAGAGGCAGAGGGAGAAGCAGACTCCCCTCTGAGCAAGGAGCCCGATGTGGGACTCGATTCCAGGGTCCTGGGATCAGGACCCGAGCTGAAGACAGAGGCTTAACCCACTGAGCCACCCAGGTGTCCCAGAAATGAAAGGCTTTTTAAGGACATGAATCCGGGGCGCCTGGGTGGCTCAGTGGGTTAAGCCGCTGCCTTCGGCTCAGGTCATGATCTCGGGGTCCTGGGATCGAGTCCCGTATCGGGCTGTCTGCTCAGCAGGGAGCCTGCTTCTCTCTCTCTCTCTGCCTGCCTCTCTATCTACTTGTGATCTCTCTCTGTCAAATAGATAAATAAAATCTTAAAAAAAAAAATAAGGACATGAATCCCATGTATCTTCAAATCCCTAGAACTTCTGTTCTTATAGAAAAATGATAAATGACTCTGAGCAATATCAACTCATTTATTCCTTGTATCCATGGCCAGTCATTTAGAACACATGTATATAAATATGTATGTAAGTATGAACTCATGCACTGACCTTGCGGAAATAACATGCTTTCATTTTAAAGGGAGTATTTCTGTATGTGTAAATATTGTTCTTCCCTCCGTGCTTGTGTAAGTGTTAAGTGTCACTGTTTCTTTTCCGGTCATATATAAACACATGCAAAAAGACTGCAAACTGCAAATCCTTCAGCTAGGGTCATTGGACTTACTGGGAACTTTGTGTTTTCACTCAGTGGAATTGCCTCTACCCTCAAATGAGAAAATTTTCCACTAGGGGAACAGGTGCAGAAGGAAAAATAAAATCTTAAAGTGCAGTTTTCTGGATGGGAGGTTTCTTTTATCCCAGTTAACTAGGGTCAAAGTCATTTTTGTCAGTGGACTTAAAATAATTAATCAGAGAAACTGTATTCTCTAATTAACTTGAGGAACATCAGTGTAATGGGCCAGCCACTCAAGGCAATCAGATGGCGAGATGTTGCCTCTTTGCTAGTGTGGGAGAGAAAACTGTGGAGTCAGAAAGGGAAGAATCATCTGTCCCGCTGGAGGGTGTGCACCATTTATCATGCTGACTGGGCTGTCATATCAGTGGGAGGACCCTAGAGAGCCCTGACCGTGAGATTGAAGGTTGGTGCCAATTTACAGCAACACAAATGCATTGAACAGGAAAGAGATAGCTCCTAATCTCTTCAATTTTCTTACATTACCCTGAAGGCCAGAGAATTAAATGAAACAGTAGCTGATGACAACTTTAGAGGGTCCTGAATGCATGACAGGAAAAGTATTAAAATAGCTCAATAGTTTTATTGTATATGTGTGTTAATCTTGCCCCTGAAAGAGGAACAAGGGTAGAAAATGCCACCTTTTGGTTATACCTATTCCTCAGTGAGAAAATGATACACTAATTCTGTTTGCCTGTCAGATTCTTATGCAGGCACAACAGGAAAAAAGGAAGAACAAGAATCAGAGGGAAGACTGAACCTAAAGATACCCTGCCACACACATTATCTGGATAATGGGACTCACAATTTGTTGGTGTGTCTTTAATGCCGTCTAGTGAATCCAATAGCCTATGCCTGCCAGCAGAGTATGCAGGAGAATATATCTTAAAAAATTAAAATTAACCCCTGGTCACATTGGGCAAAATAGTCTCTGTTTTATGGAGACTTGTAGTTAGTTTGGATAGGATTAAAACAACCAAGCCATTTCAGGACCATGTTTCATAGAAACTGAGCAAGTCCACAGCCAAACAGGCCCTTCTAGGCAGGCCGATATCCCATTTGCCCGTTTAAGAAATTGTTGTTGAAGCCTACTAAGTTCCAGGAACTGAATCGGGTCCTAGAAATGCTAAATTTCTATGTTCTTGTTTTTGTCCTTAAGGGAAATTTATTAAGGAGCCGTGAAATAAGAGACAAGAGCTTCAGCTTGGGGGTCAGATAGCCTGTTTCAAATCATGGTAGAGACACATGAGCAGTGCAGATTTGGGCAAGTCATCCGTACTAAGTTTGTGTCCATTTCTGAAAAACTGGGGGTGATATAGTGTCAGTCCCACAGAGTAAGTGTGAGGAAGCATATAGTAAGCACTCAACAAATATTCACTTTTATGGGCTATAATCTGATGTGTAAAGAGTTATGGGAACAGATGAGGAAGCATTTAATTCCACAGGAGAAGGAAAGCTGAAATAAGGAGGTTTAATATCTGAGCTATGATGTGGTCCATATACACTATGGAGTATTATGCCTCCATCAGAAAGGATGAATACCCAACTTTTGTAGCAACATGGACAGGACTGGAAGAGATTATGCTGAGCGAAATAAGTCAAGCAGAGAGAGTCAAGTATCATATGGTTTCACTTATTTGTGGAGCATAACAAAGAACATGGAGGACATGGGGAGATGGAGAGGAGAAGGGAGTTGAGGGAAATTGGAAGGGGAGGTGAACCATGAGAGACTATGGATTCTGAAAAACAACCTGAGGGTCTAGAAGGGGTGGGGGGTGGGAGGTTGGGGGAACCAGGTCGTGGGTAATAGTGAGGGCATGTGTTGCATGGAGCACTGGGTGTGGTGCAAAAATAATGAACACTGTTATGGTGAAAAGAAATTTAAAAAAATATATCTGAGCTATGTTTTAAAATATGAATAAAATCTGCCTGCTAAAAGTGATGATCTTAAGAGCATGAATACATCAGTTCAACTCAACTAACTCAGATAGGTAGTTCTTTTCCCTTGGTTAGAGCATGGAGATCAGAGGTCAAAATCAGAGTAAAAATTAGAGCTTCTGTGTGTAATGTAGAAATGTCACATCACACAAAGAGAAAATTCTTATTCTATGACCTCAGGTCATACCCTCAAGTCCTACTTAATGGACACTGATAATCCATGGGCTGTTTGAGTGTTAATAGGGTAGGTTAAGCCCATGGAGAATTTAGGATTATCAAAAATAGCCAAGATCACAAGTATTATCTTCCATCAATACTTGGAAGGTACCAAATTAATAAACCAGGAGACACTATATTCTGTTTTTCTTTAAAACTAAGATCAGAGGAAATTTTCAAGTAGAAACACAGACTACTCAATTATCCAACAAATATTTCGTGGATAACTATTATGCAGGAAATATGCCAAGCCCTGAGAATACAGAATAAAAACATAATCTAAGATCTAGAATTTGCAATTTAGAAGGAAATGTTTATAGGTTTGAATTAGTGTGAGTTGATGATTTGTAAATTTATGGTACAACCAAGCTCCATTGCATTTTATAAATACCCAAGAAAAAAGAATAGGCTAACTTTCTAACAATGCATACAAACAATGAAAGAAATTGATCAAGGAAATAACTGATATATTTAATAATACAAGAATAACAAATTTCATTGAGCTATAAAAAAAGAGATCATAAAATTATAATACAATACAAATACAAATAGATTTTAAAAGGTTAATATCTATAATCAACTTTTCATTTTGATGATACACACTTCCATATTGATAAGATTCTCCTAGAGTCAAGAGACAGAAAAAACACCAAAAGCTTGAAAAATACTGTATGGAAAAGGTCAACCTCACTAGTAATCAAATAAATGCAAATTAAAATGAAGTAATATTTTTGTCTATCAAATTAGCAAAAGAAAATAAAGGATAATTTCATATACTGATGAGGATGTGGTGAGACAGATGTTTTCATGCACTGCCGGTTGTCAGTAAATTATAATGACCTTTCTAAAAAATAATTTTGCAATACATATTAAGAATCTTAAACGGACACTACTCCTTGGTACTGCAATTTTACTATTAAGATGTATCATAAGAAACTGTTAAGAAATTTGGGCAGTGACTTATGTTAAAAAAAAAAACCAAACAACAAACTTTTTTATACTAGTAAAAAAAATAAATTATGATAATAACATAGGTATTCCCAACAGAAAGATGATTCAATAAATTCTGGTATATTCTCGGGCTGAGATATGATACACTCTTTGCAAATGATGTTTTAAAAAGGGAAATATTAGGGGTGCCTAGGTGGCTCAGTTGGTTAAGTGTTTGCCTTCAGCTCAGGCCCTGATCCCAGGGTCCTGTGATCAAGCCCCAGGTCAGGCTCTCTACTCAGCGGCGAGTCTGCTTCTCCCTCTCTCTCTGCCCCTCTGTCTTCCCCGTTTGTGTGCGCTCTCTCTCTCTCTCTCTCTTTTTCTCTCTCTCTGAAATAAATAAATAAAATATTTTAAAAAATAAAAAGGTACATTTAAAAGGGATCATGATATAATATTTTTGAGGAAAAGAAATATTTTTGAGGAAAAGTAAACGGAGATTTTAGTCAGCAAACTAAGTCAAGAAAAAGGGTGTTTCTATTGTTCAGAGTTACACTGAAAATCAGAAATAATCCAAATGATTATTTTTACTAATTAATAAGAGCATTTAGCAAGATCTTGGGTATGAAATCAATATACAAATACCAAAAGCGTTTTCACTTTCAGATAATATATAGAAAAGGTAATTTCAAAAGAAATACCAATTGCAATAATAATAAATAATAATATACAGAGGAATAAATTTTATAAAATATGTGTAAGAACTTTGAGGAGAAAGTTAAATTATAAAATATATAATGAATACATCAAAGAGAACCTAAAAAGTAATGATAGACCTGGTTTATAAGATTCACTATGATAGAGATGTCAGCATTCCCTAAACTGATTTATGCATTCAGTTGAAATTTGCATTGAAATCCCAATGGGAAATTAACAAACCAACTCAAAGTTTATATGAATAAGAATAACAAGGTCATCTTGAAGTAGCAAAAGACCTGGCATGGAAGATCAGTGAGAAAGGAAAGACTCTTGATAAGAGATAAGAGATAAGAGATAGGGTAGTTAGGTATCTAATGATATAATATGGAAATGAACTTATATCTCATTCCATATATAGGAATTAATGCCAAATGGATAAGAATAAAATGTGAATAGCAAAATTTTAACCTTTTAGGAAAAAAACAGTAGAGAATCTTTATGTCATCAAGCCAGGAAAAGATTCCTTGAATAAGACATAAGAAAACACAAGCTATATTAGAAAAAAATTTTTTTATTTATTCACTACATTGGATCGAAAAACTGCTGTTCATCAAAAGGCAATTTTTTAAAAATTTTTTTTAAATTTAGTTGACAGACAGAGATCACAAGTAGGCAGGGAGGCAGGCAGAGAGAGAGAGAGAGAGAGAAGGAAGCAGGCTCCCTGCTGAGCAGAGAGCCTGATGCGGGGCTGGATCCCAGAACCCTGAGATCACGACCTGAGCCGAAGGCAGAGGCTTTAACCCACTGAGCCACCCAGGCGCCCCAGGAGATGCTATTTTTAAAAGAAAATCCACACCTGGGTAAAGATGTTTGCAACACATACAGCTTGCAAAGAATTAATTTCTAGAATCTATAAAGAGCTCCTAAAGTGTAATAAGAAGAAACAAAAAAACGCTAAAGGGATAGGAATAGGAAATTCATAGACTAGGTAACAGGGAATGGCCACCAGTCCATGAATAGATGTGCACCCTCGGAAGCAGTCATGGAAATGCAAATTGATGAGATATCGACTTACAGGTACTCAGTTTGGAAAAGATTTAAAGACTAAGAATATAAATTTTGGTGAGGATATAGAGCAATAGGAACTTCTAATGGGGGTATAAATTGGTCCAGTTAAAAATGTGATTTAAGTCAATAATAGAATTGACATTTTAAAAAGAATAGGGACTACTGAAAGGGGGCAAAGGTAAAGATAATGCCCAAAACAAGGAAATGTGAATGCCAGAAGGGCAGTAACTAGAAGGTAAATTATTTCTGTTCAACCCATAATCCCCATCTTGGACAGAAATAAACACTTGGTTAATTCATTACCCTATAATTTTTAAAATAGAATTTTTAAAGGATTTTTTCTCCCTTATAAAAATATATAAATTTATATAAATTTATATACTTATATATAATTTTATATATAATTTATATAATTATATAATTTTTATATGTATGTTATATATATAAAAATATATAAACATATATAATTTATATATATTATATATAATATATATTTATAATATATAAATATATAATTTATATATAAATTTATATAAATAAAAATTATAAAATATAAAATAAAAAATTATAAAAATTTTTTCTCCCATATAAAAATGGAGATTTTATATCTTCAGCTTTATAATAATCATGGTAGTGGACACCAGTTGCTTCATCTGTCCCAAAATTCCTTTGGGAAATGCACCTCCTCCTTTGGGATACATCAATTCCCCTGCTCAGGCATTCTGGGCTGATATTTTAAAACTTTACCTTCACTAACCACAGAGATTGGTTGGAGACTAGGAACCTCGTATCAGAGATAATGAGTCACAGTCCTTCTACAGAAGGCTAGAAGACATAAGTCTCATAGTTATTAGTGGCTGTGTTTCCACTGATGTGGAAACCGAGAGAATAAAGACTGAGAGAATAAAATTTGAACATGTGAAGAAGCAGAGATGAAAAAAGAAGGTAAGATAATTTTGAGACACTGTGACTCCCTAGAGTGAGGACTAGATACATTCTTGCCCTTCTTGCAGTTTCATTAGGTGAGTCAATATACTTCTATTTTAGTCTAAGTTAGTCTCAATTAAGTCTCTTTCATGAAATCCAAAAATTCCTAACAAGAGCTAATATGAATTTAAAATTAATTTTACCAAATTTATCATATGGGTGATTTTGTTTAAAATTATATAATGCGAATGAACAAAAGCACTTCTTGCAATGAGACAAAATCAAAATCGATAAATACAGTCACAGTTATATTTTTTAAATGTAGTATTTATTTAGGTTATTTTCACAAACATTTACGATAAAATGTAATAAATTATGGTGAGCATTTCTTAGAGACATTTGATGCCACATAAAAACCAACTGTTTTTGCAATAATTGCTTCTAGTATGTGCTCTTCAAATTGTCTACGTTCTTCTGGTTTAGTGATACAAATAGCTATCCATCCTTTTAAAATATTGGTTTATATCACATACTCTTTCAATATTATAAATATTGTCACTAACTTAAAATTGAGGTTAGTTTGGATTTCTGGAGCAATGAGATTACCAAAAAAAAAGAGAGAGAAGAGGGGCACCTGGGTGGCTCAGTGGGTTAAGCCTCTGCCTTTGGCTCAGGTCATGATCTCAGGGTCCTAAGATCAAGCCCCATATCGGGCTCTCTGCTCAGTAGGGAGCCTGCTTCCCCACCCCACCCCTGCCTCTCTGCCTACTTGTGATCTCTGCCTGTCAAAAAATAAATAAAATATTTAAAAAAATTTTTTTTTAATTTAAAAAAAGAATCAAAATTTAAATGCAAGTGACATACTAGAAAAATATATTTGTATTACATGCTTTTAACAAAGAAAATATCTGAAAACATATTTTAAAACCTACAAATCAATAATCAGTAGAAAAATCAACATGAATTTCAACAAGTGCAGTAGCATTCAGTTCATAGAAGGCAAAACACAAAAAGCTTTTAAATACATGAAAATATACTTACTCTCATTAGGAGTCATATCTATTGGTTTTGTTACTTCAAAATCAATTTGGCAAGTATCTGTTTAAATCTTGCATGTTCTCTGACCTGTGATTCCTTGTTATTCCCTTGGAATTTTTCACAAAAATGGAAAAAAATGTTTAAAGATGCTTCTTACAACACTGTTAATTGCTACTGAAAAAGAGGATATAAGGTAACTGTCAATTAAGTATTTAATTATGCTACATATATTCTATAGACTACTGTTCAAAAATTGGAAAGAATAATTTTTTTCACCCTGTACTAACATGGAATATTCTCCAAGACATACAGTTATGTGAAAAATACATCTAACAGAACAATTATTACAATATCATTCAACTACGTTAACTTCATGATAGTTTATCTGGGTATAGAATTCTAAGTTGAGTGTTCTTTCATTTCAATACTTTTAGAAATATGAATTCATTGACTTCTCATATCTAGTTAATGTGAAGTCCTCTACCTATCTATCTGTCCATTGTAGGCCTTTTATCAAAATTGCATTAATTCTAAATGTCTACATTTCTAGGTATCTACATAGATTTATTGTTATTTATCTAGTTCAGCACTTAGTATAAACTTCCAATCTGAAAACTCACCTTTCTTCAATAATTGAAAATTCTCAACCATTTCTTTTGGAGTATTATTGTACTTCCACTCCTTATTATCTATTTCTAGAACGCCCATTACAAATATATTGGAGCCTCTTGTCCCATCCTCTATTTCATTTGCATTCTCTGTTATATTTTTTATTCTTTATGTCTCTACAATTTGTTCTTGATGTTGTCTTCATTTTTGTATAGCAATCCATTAACTCTTTCTTTGATTTCAAGTCTATTATTATTCTCATCTATTGATTTTTGTAATTTAAATGACTGTATTTCTTATATTTTCAATTTCCATTTTTCTAATTCTGGATTAATAATATTTTATTTTGTATTGTTTTATGGGTTATTATCATTTTATCCTTTTGAGAATCCTAAACTTACAGATTTTAAAGACTTTATCAGATTGCTCTATAGATTTTTTATTGCATATATTCTTCCCACTGTTGCATTTATTAGTGTTTTTTGTTGGGCTACTTTTCCTCATGTATTTGGAATTTTATGAGGAATTTTCAATGAATGTTATCTCTTATCCCTCCTTGTCTGGTCGTTTTAAAGATGCCTCTGCCTCCCCCATTCCCCAAGCCCCTAAGGTATAATTTGTGTCTTATATTGGCTTTCTAGGAGTTCTCTTCTGTATTGGGAATACAGAAAATCCAGTCGTTGAGCCAGCAGGCAGTTTATCACAGTTCCTCATTATGTCGTCACTTGGCTCCCTCTGACCACATTTGTTTTATAACCCAGTAAAAGCTACATCCCTAGGAAGCAGTCACAGCTTTTATCATTCTTCTTTACCAGTTTTGTGCTTGAGGACCCACTTGAGTCCAGCCAGATGTGAGGGATACTTTTTAAACCAGATCTGTGAAAAGAATTTGTCCATTAAGAATAAAAAATATTGGGGCACCTGGGTGGCTCAGTGGGTTAAAGCCTCTGCCTTCGGCTCAGGTCATGATCCCAGGGTCCTGGGATCGAGCCCCACATCAGGCTCTCTGCTCAGCAGGGAGCCTTCTTCCTCCTGCCTCTCTGCCTACTTGTGATCTCTGTCTGTCAAGTAAATAAATAAAATCTTAAAAAAAAAAAGAATAAAAAATATTACATTGCCCTCTGAGAGGATGAATGGACAGGATATAGGGGAAACCTTTATGGCACTTTGACTTATGAGAGGTACTAAAAAGTTGCATTTGGATCATAGAGTGCAACTCTGATTTAACTAAATGGAGAAAAGTGATTAATATTAATAAACACAATTAATATGTGAAAGGTGCCCCAAATTCTGCCCCAAAAAAAGCAATTTATGTATGCATCATGACTAACCTGAGTTTACAAAGAAATAAGACACTGATTAAAAGGACTGAACAAGGTACATGTTTCGAAGTAAATTTTTTCTTGTTTTGTAAATTTGCTGTTTGATGTCATATAAATTGAGACTTCTTATTTGTAGAACATACTTAAAGTGTTATGTTTGGGTGTGAACAGGGAATAGCTAAATCTGAAAGCATCTTCATAGATTGACTTTACACAGTAGTGATTCTATTACACTACTAACTCAAAATAGTGGTTCCTTGGCAAATTTAATGAAAAATACTTCGATGACCTGGTAAATCTTGCTTAAATCTTGAAAATCCTAATTAAGAATTACTTTTATCCTAAAACAATAATAAGAATAGTTGATCAGTTCATTTCAGTAAATGTTACTCACAAATGTTGCCTACAGCAAGTGTAACTTCCTTAACACCCAAAAAAACAAATTTAATTCCCAACAAAGATGTGTTACCAATTTTATCCAAATCCAATCTTTTTCCCTAAAAAGATATCTTCCTTTCTCTAGCTTCATGATATTGTGTTTGAAGGACATTTTGTGAAGAACACATCATATTATCCTTTGAGGATATTAGTCTATCAGGTATTCAACCTGGGTTAAACAGCCCTGAACCCTCATCTTAATTTCTTCCCTTACATTCAGATGTGTCCCACACCATTTAAGAGGCAGCCTTCAATGCTGCTGCTGCTGCTGCTGCTGCTACTGGTGGTTTTAGTTCAGCTGTTTCAGTTTGATGGCAGCACACTAAATTAACTCTGAATGGAGACAGTAAAATTCATTCTCACTCTACCCCTCAGCCATCTCCAACTAAGGCAAGCACTGGCATTTGGAATAATTTTTTTTTCCGTCCCACAAAAATCCTAGCGCCCAGCAGTGCAGAATTATAAAACTAAACCTGAAGAATGCATTCCCTTGTAGAGACAAAAATATGTCCATTTCTCCTGTATAGTTCTATTTTACTGCAATTTGCTACATCACTTCTTGCAGCCGTTAATCGGGTTTAAAAACTTTTCCCCAGTATTCCTTGAGAGATCTGAGTATGAATACATTTACTGGGATAGGATGACTGAGAGTTTAAAGATGAGATACTGGTTTCAATTTTCAACCTTCCCGCCAACTTGGGCTGCAACTTCTGGGGGTGATGTAACCTTTCAGGAGAAGCACACCTTCCAGTCTGCCAGCTTTACATTCCTGCTCTGCCAGTGGGCTACTCAGCTTTCCTTTATGAAAAGTGAATTCTAATTTGCATAAACCTTCTAATACCAAAGTTGGGATGGAGGAAGTTAAAGGGAGTGAGGCTGAGTAAGAACAGTGAGTGTGTCCGTCCATGAAAGGAAATATGGGAAGACAGGGCCAGCAGCAGATTCTTGCTTAGAGTTCAACTACATGTTGCTCTTCTATTTCAGTCATGGACCCATAGTCTAGAAGGCTGCCTGAATTTTGGGGAATCGGTGGAACAGTACCATTTTTTCCATTTCTTATCTTCACAAATATCTTCATCACTGCTTTATTTCTACTTTTCCTAGATCTCGTCATGGCATTTTATCTGTCTTCATCCTAAACAAATGACCCTTTATGTGGTTAGTATGGTCATCAGTGCTACCAGCTCTACTGGCTAATGCTTTCCACAAATGCAAGGACACAAATTGAATTTACCATAATCCCTAGACCTTCTCATTAGTGTAAATGAGAACATGATTATGCTACATACATTGACATACATTGACTGCTATTTTATACTTGAAAAGTTTAAATTATGAAATTTATAAGCCTAATCAAAATATTCAAAAGGAGCTTACATTCTAAATGGAAGACATATTCTCTTAACTTTTTGTCTTAAGAAAAAAAAAAACAGCTGCAATCTATAGCAACAGAGTGACTATATATCAGTGACTCCCCTCGGCTTGACCCACTGCTGGCTGGTTCAGCAGGAAGATTCAGGTGCAATCATTTTTGTTCCAGCAGAGTCCTATAAGCAGGTTTTGAGACATAGCCTAAGATCACCTATTTACACTTGTCATATCATAGTAAATGTCATGCACATTTTCAAAAATGACAGTATCATTCAGGTGACATCTTCTTACCAGAAAGGTAACTTATCAAAGTTGGTTTCTGAAACTATCAATTTATCTTTAGCTTCAACCCAATAGCCTCAGTAACAATGCCCTTTTAGGTAGGAAATACCATGACATTTGATCTAGTCATGAAGGGATTGTATGTGAATTCACTTCAAAAGAAAGAAATGATTAAATACTTCCTCTAAGAGAAAGAGTAGAATTGAATTACTGCTTCCAAAAATGAAATTATGATCGATGAACTAATTAGCCTCCAAGATTTCCTTACAGAGAGATGAGGGAAGAGATAAAAAATTCACATATACTACCCAAAAGAATAACTAACTACTCATGGTAAACGAGCTAAGGGATGTGGGTAATGCGAAAATGAATAATTTGACAATATAAACTGTCATTGGAGGGTCTATCATTAAATTGTCATTAGAACGGCCTCTTGTTATTGAGCGACACTTTTATGAAGAAAATAAATATTGCCAATCACAAGAAGACATAGAATTATACTTTGTAAATCTCAAGACACAATCTCAAGAGTTTATTATAGTATTATTTTAGATGGAGAGGGCCACAAAGAGCACACTCTCTGCTAGAGTAGCTATTAGACAAACAAACTGATGAAAAGACACAAACAGGGGCGCCTGGGTGGCTCAGTGGATTAAGCCTCTGCTTCAGCTCAGGTCATGATCTCAGGGTCCTGGGATCGAGCCCCACATTGAGCTCTCTGCTCTATGGGGAGCCTGCTTCCCCTTCTCTCTCTGCCTGCCTTTCTGCCTACTTGTGATCTCTCTCTCTCTCTGTCAAATAAATAAGTAAAATTAAAAAAAAAAAAGCCACAAACAGTTCCAAACAATACTATTTATTCTAGACTAAGAGATCTTTAAAACTCAACTGTTTGTACAAAATTTCTTCATTCTAACAATTACAAAATCAGTATCTTTAGGGTTTTAGGATCCTGTTTAAATAACTATTTTAATTAAAACTATGTAGTTGTATTATTGATTATAATAATAGAATTCTCTCTATGGTTGACCAACTTTCAGAAGACAATGTGGACTAAAAGTAGATCATTACCAGTTATGCTGGGAGAAGGTGGGAAATTAAAGCTGGTCTGTTACTCTAAATATCAGTTTTGTCAATAAATTTAACATTGTCTAGCAAGCATGATGCCATTCACGAAGAATTAAGACATATTTTCTGTTTTCATTTCCATACATCACATTTACCTTTACTCAAAATTAAGCATCAGAAAGGAGAAAAGCAGCATTTTTAAAAAAATATTTTATTTATTTGACAGACAAAGAGCACAAGGAGGCAGAGAGGCAGACAGAGAGAGAAGGAAGCAGGCTCCCTGCCGAGCAGAGAGCCCGATGAGGGGCTCGATGTGGGGCTCGATGCAGGGTTCAATCCCAGGACCCTGAGATCATGACCTGAGCCAGAGGCAGAGGCGTAACCCACTGAGCCACCCAGGCACCCCAAAGCAGCATTTTTTGAAATGACAACTAACTCAAGTTTTGGTGGTTTTGCTGTGACAATAGAAACAGATTTAAGTTCTAAATTGTCAAAGGGCAAAATAATCTCACAGCGAAATTGGGAAGCATTATAAACCAGTATAATTACCACCTAATGCCGAGACCAGACAATCTATGTATCAGTAAGTGGCACCACCTTCTGCAAAAGTTTCAAGCCCAAAACCCAGGAATCATCCCAGAGGCTTCTATAGCCCTCAGTCTTCAAATCTTCGTCTCTAATCTATCAGCAAGTCCAAATGGCTTCACTTCAAAATTATATTCCTTGTTGGTCCATTAATATCCCTTCCTTCCATTTCCATGGCTATCACTCTGATTTAGGCCACCATCATTTCTCACCCGTTTCATGGCAATATCTGACCTTCCTGAGTCTCCTCCCCCACAATCCATTCTCTCTACAGAGTGGTTGACTCTTGTAATTGATATCCCCAAAGTTTATCTATCTAATTCAAACTCAGCTTGGCCCATAAAAATCCACACAATCTGCCCCCTTTCCCACCTTTTCGGTTGCATCTCACACTTCTCTCCCCTTCTCCTCTTCTGCCCCTTGGTCTTCGGCAGTACTAGTCTCCTTCCCAATCCTGAGGGACTTTGCCTTTAATGTTTTCTCTTTCTGGAAGGTTCACAAGCTAGCACCTTCCCATCAGTAGTGAACTCAAGCCTCTTCTCCAGAGAAACTGTCCTTAACTACTATCCCAAATAGCCTTTGAGATGACTCTCCGGCACACTTTCCCCATTAGTAATTGCTTCCTTGCCTTTCTCTGTTCACTAAAATATAAGTTCCATTAACAATTGTAACTTACCTCACTCATTCATTCATTTATTCATTCCACAAATATTTTGATCTCCCACTATTTGTCAAGCATTCTTCTAAGCTAGTATGGAGCTAAATCTAGGGGGAGACAGAAAATAAATGCCATAAAGTTTCAGTAACGAGAGCTGTGAATAAAAAAGCAGTATGAGAAGCTAGACAAAGATGGAAGGTGTGGAGGGAGTGTAGATAGGGAAGGCATGTTTGAAGAGGTAACTTTTGAGCAGAGACTGGATGAAGAAAGGGAGAAAGCCATGGGAAAAAATCTAGAAAATGTCAAGTTGCCTGTTAAAGATGTGTGCTCCAGGAAGAGAAAAAAGGCAAGTGTAACTGTCTTGGGTATCCTGTTCCCTGCCAAATGTCTAGGACTTAGCACCAGGTCTACTATGCTCAGTTAAATTTTTTCTATTCAATAAATATTTGTTGAATGAATGAATGAAAAACATTCCATAAAGATTTATTGAAGGAATGAGAAATGGGCGTAAAAATCTGCTGAAAAGATGAAACCACTAGTTTGAGCTGACCAGTGTAGAATCAAATAAGAATTTCTACCTGCTTTAACAAGCTATTAATCAAACATATAAAATTTCTCAGATTTATTCTGAGCATTGCCAGTAACCAGCAAAATGACCTTTTGAGGGTTGATTATTATTGTTGTCTTTTGACATAATTAGCCTGATATCTGGTATGGCCGAGTGGAAAGATAACATAAAAAGGGTGTAATATTTGATCAGACTTTAAAAAAATATCTGTATCAGACAATTTAAGTGGCTATTACTCAAAAAAAATGTATTTCACATTGAGCAGTGCTTTCTTTTGTGTCTTGAAAGGTTGTCAGACTTTGGATCTCATATCGCCAACCAGTTTTCAAAGTAACCACAGTTCCAAATCAGGGGGTCAGACTGCGCAGATAACAGAGATGGGCCTAAAAACAAAGGTACACAGTTGCTTTTTCGGGTTTGGTGACCATTTTTCCCTCTTGCTTCTTAAGTTTTCTTAAAGTCCATTCTTTTTCCTGAGGTAATTTTTACCTATGTCAATACTAGGTGCCAAACCAACAAGATTTCAATTTCTGATAAATTTGTAACTGGTGTAGTAGATGCAAAGTTAATCCTCACGGACGGACAACTTCATTAGCAGTTAGCCGGTGTCTCCTTTTCATGTTTTCCCAGTTCTTGGACAGAGTAACTAAGTCCTCCATCCCATTCATTTTTGTATCTTTCTCCTCATTACCACCACAAGTCTTAAAAATAAGATTCCTATTGATACATTATCTGAATTCAATAGCATGAGGTATTTTCAATGTCCTGTGCCCTCCACTTATCTTTTTCAAGCAACAGGCAATAATAGCTTCTTCCCATGTCTCACTGCATATACTCTGCCAAAGATGACTTATATGGAGAGTAAACACTCCATCCAACTGAGTGGTGAGTCTCCATGCTAAAGAAGCCTCCTTTTTCCAGAACTGTGCTAGACTCTCTTATTCATAGTCAGATTTTTCCCCCTAAAATCTTTATTTTTTTTTAAATCTTTAATTTATACTTATAGCTGTAGCCTTTTAGGCATTACTGGTGCTTTCTTCATTTTTATTTGGAATTAAAAATAAGTAAGAAAAATATCCTACATTTCCAGTATTTCTATAGGCCTGATTTCTTAGAACCTTGTCTTTCTCCCTACCTGGTACCTTCCAAAATCATTTCATACTAAGAATGTTATTGGAATGGTAATTTGTGTACATCTCCCTTGATGCCCAGTCACCTGGGAGGTAAATAGCCTTTCAGCCTGCAAGTGACAATAAGAAACTAAAGTGAAGAAATCTTAAATGACTTGCCCAAGGTCACCCACCACTAAGGGGATAGATCTGGAACTTGAAGATGGATCCTTCTGATATGAGTTTCTACTCTCCTTGAGCTGAGCCCAAACACCATAGACCAGTACATCTCTCTCAACCAGTTGTCTCTCATTATTATTTACATGTAACTATGACTTCTTTCTTATTTTCATTCTAACAAATGAAAGATTATGCACACAGGTATACTACTTTAATATTTTATGTTACATTTTTTTCCAGAAATACATTGGTAGGGGTGCCTGGGTGGCTCAGTGGGTTAAAGCCTCTACCTTCAGCTCAGGACATGATCTCAGGGTCCTGGGATCAAGCCCCGCATTGGGCTCTCTGCTCAGTGGGGAGCCTGCTTCCTCCTCTCTCTCTGCCTGCTTCTCTGCCCACTTGTGATCTCTGCCTGTCAAATGAATAAATAAAATCTTTTAAAAAAAAAAAGAAATACATTGGTAATAGTTGTACATATTCTTTTGGAATCTGATCTTTAAATTAATGATAAGATTGTAATGATTTCCCAGTCTCGTACCCATGTAATTTTTAATGGCTTCTGTGAATTCTTTCTTCTGTGATTCTCCCAAAATATATTTAGCCAGCTTCCAAGTTGGGGACAGTTAGTCTGTCTCTAATTCTTTAGTCTTATAAACTGTATTGAAATAGTCTCTTGATTCTATATTTGTACCCTTCCATAAACATTTTTGTTGGGGTATGTAACTTGAAAATGAATGTTTTGTTCACAGAATAATTAAAATTAGCCAGATAACCCTTCAGAAAACTTTCTCAATCTAGTTTTCCAGCAGAACCATAGGTGTATATACATTTCAGTGTCCTCCAACTTAAGGCATTATAATTTTTTAAAAATTCTTGTCCAGTTTGATAGTCACAACATGGTTGCTTGTTTTCATTTATGATTTCTTTATTTAGAGTGAAATTGGATTTTTTCATATTTATTCATATTTTTATAGGCTGCCTGTCATATTTTGTAGATCTTTTCCTTTTTAATTATTGAGAAAAATTTATGTATGACTTGCAAACATTTTTCTAGTTTATCTTTCACCTATAAATTATGTTTATAGCAATTTTGACATATAAGAACTTTTGTTTGTGTGTGTGTGTGTGTATATATATATATATGTATATACATACATATATATATGTGTATATATATGTATATACATATATGTATGTATATACATATATATATATATATATATATATATATATTTGCAAAACCTAGAAATATTTTCCTTTATGCTATCTGGTAATTGGTATCCTAATTAGAATGGACTTCTACTCCCCAAGGTTATGTAAATATTCACCTATGTTTTTCATCTACTTCAATGACTTCAGTATTTATGTATATATCTAAATTACTTTGGCTTGTTTTGGAAAGCAAGATTTTAACTTCTTTTTTTTTCTCCAAAAATCAACCAGTTGCCCCAATAGCATCTGGTGAATCATCCTTTTCCCCACCAATTTCAGATAGCATAATAAACATGCCTCAAAACTTTACATGTCCTTGCATTGATTCATGAAATTTTAATTTTCTCCCATTTTTCTTTTCTCTTACTTGGGGTCAGTTCAATCTTACATTGTTTGTTTTGTTTTGTTTGGGGGTTTGTTTTTGTTTTTGTTTTTTAATCTAGAGAGTAAGTTTTCTCTCCGTGTTCTTTTTTTTTTTTCTCAAAAATTCTATAGCTATTCCCAGGCAATTAGTCTTCCAGATGAACATTACAGTAATTTTGTTAACTTGCAAAAATATTACCCTGGAGACCTCCTTGAAGGCAATCAATATCTTTACATTAAGTATTTCCACAGACTAGTGTGATATGATTCTCCATGCATTCAAATCAGCTTCCATAAAGTTACTCTCAACAGCCTGTGCAATGTAACTGCCATATACTGGAGAATGCATTGACCTATATGCTGATGTAAATGGAACCATGTTTTTTCATGACATTTTTAAACTATCTTTCTGAAACTTTGGAAAGCCATTGATTCTTGTGTATTTTATAATCACCATTTTCTGAACTAGTCCTAATGTTTTTAACCAATTAGTTACATTTCTAACAATCAAATCATCTTCAACTGATGATTATTCAGGATCTTTCTTCATGCATATTTGTATATTTTCCCCTCATCTTATGAATTGGAGTAAATCTTCCAGAGCAATAGTGAATCCTCGGTTTGCTTTTTTTAGTGGAAAATTTGGAAGTTTTCACTATTAAGTCTAATGTCAACTTTTGGTGTGAGAGATATTCTTTACTAAGTTAAGGAAGTTTTCTGTTATTTTTCATTTTCCGGGAGCTTTTTATTTGGAGTGAATTTCAATTTTATCAAGTGCTTTGCAGCATTTATGGGTAACATGTTTTCTTCCTTCGGCCTTTGTTATATAATGGGTTATATTAGTGCAACTCCTTGTACTGAACTGTCCTTTCGCTTTGAGAATTAACCATACTTGCTCATGCTATGCCGTTCTTTAATTTACTGTTCAATTTTTAACTAATTTATGATTTTTGCATTTTCAAAATATAAGTGAAACTTGGGTCTGTTTTTTGCCTTTTAATGTACTACAGCTTTCAGAACTTGGTATTGGACCAATGTTATTTGTATGAAATAAGATGATTTCATATGTGTGTACTTCAGAATAGTCTAAATCCACATTTTTAAAAGAAATTTTGATAGCCTGAGTAATATTCCATTGTGGATACATACTACATCTTCTTTATCCATTCATCTATCAATAGACACTCAGGGTGTTTCCATTTCTTGGCTATTGTAAATAATGCTGCAGTATACAGTGGGGTGTACATATCTTTGGAATTAGTGTTTGCATTTTCTTTGGGTAAATACCCAGTTGTGGAATTGCTGGATCATATGGTAGTTTTATTTTTAGTTATTCAAGGAATGTGCATACTGTTTTCCACAGTAGGTCCATCAGTTTACATTCCCATCAGCAATGCATGAGGGTTCTTTTTTCTCCACATCCTCGCCAACATTTGTTATTTCTTGTAGTTTTGATTCTAGCCATTCTGACAGGTGTGAGGTGATCTCTCATTGTGGTTTTGTTTTTTTTTTTTTTTTGAAGATTTTATTTATTTATTTGACAGGCAGAGAACCCAAGTAGGCAGAGAGGCAGGCAGAGAGAGAAAGAGGAAGAAGCAGTCTCCCTGCTGAGCAGAGAGCCCTATGTGGGACTTGATCCCAGGACCCCGAGATCACGACCTGAGCCCAAGACAGAGGCTTTAAACCACTGAGCCACCCAGGTGCCCCTCATTGTGGTTTTGATTGACATTTCCCTGATGATGAGTGATGTTGAGCCTCTTTCGATGTGTCTGTTTGTCATCTGTACTGTATGGCTGTCTTCTTTGTAGAAATCTCTGTTCAGGTCTTCTACCCATTTTTTTCTTAAGATTTTATTTATTTATTTGAGAGAGAGCTCAAGCAGGCAGAGCAGCAGGCAGAGGAAGAAGCGGACTCCCTGCTGAGCAGGAAGCCCAACCCGAGGCTCCATCCCAGGACCCTGGGATCAGGACCTAAGGCAAAGGCTGATGCTTAACTGACTCAGCCACCCAGGTGCCCTTGCCCTTTTTAAAATAAGATTTGGGGGGAGAGGTGTTGAATTGTGTGAGTTCTTTATACATTTTGGATATTAACCTTTTATTAGATACATCATTTAGGTTTTATCTGGGTCTAGTAACATTGATCTTTTGACAAATCTTTTCACAGTGCTTTTGATTTCTTATAGTCATTCGTACGTTCTGGATTTTTATCTCATTGTGAGTCAGTTTTGGTCATTTCTGTTTCCTACAAATGTATAAAATACTTCTTATTAATTAATATAAATATGTCATATATTCTAATTTTTAATTTTCTATGATGTTTCCTGGGAAAGTAGATACAGTATTTTCTAATTAATCAATATAAATATTCCATGGCATTCTATATTTACCTCTATCTATCTGAGATTGTATCTTCGTTTTTATTCCTAATGTTCTGCATTTAAGTTTTATCTCCTTTTTTTTCATTTAATTTCCAGAATCTTGCTTTTTATTTAATCGCTTTAAATAATTGGAGTTTATTTGTTTTTAAAAATCAATTTTACATTTGGGCTTTTTTATCTATTATTTATTTAATATATAAATTACTGATTCCCGTTTTCTTAATCATTATTCTTGTCTTATAAGCTTACTTATTTTAATTTTTTCCTGGGTGTAGAGTTCTGGCCCCATCTCATAACTATGGCTAATCAGAACTCTCAGGTTTGGGCTCCTGGGTGGCTCAGTGGTTAAGCGGCGGCTCAGGTCATGATCTCAGGGTCCTGGGATTGAGTCCCACGTCCGACTCTCTGCTCTGCAGGTAGCCTGTTTCCCTCTCACTCTCTCTGCCTGCCTCTCTGCCTACTTGTGATCTCTCTCTGTCAAATAAATAAATAAAATCTTTAAAAAAAAACTATATTCTAAATAATTAGTAAGCGTATATATATTTCTATTTTTGTCTAGGAGTTACTGATTAAATCTCAAAATTAAAAAGTCAACTTGCTATTAATTTCTAGTGTTACTCTTCTGTGTCAGACAGCAAGGCCTATACAAATTTATAATTTGGGGAATTTGTATCTTTTCTGACCTAGATTGCTATCAGCTTTTATAAATATTTTATAACTAAGTTAGAAATGCTTATTTCCTGAAAGGTAGAAAGTTCAGTAAAGGTCTATTAAGTCAAGCTTATTAATTTTTGTTCACTTGATTCATCAAAGATTAGGAAAGGTACATTAAAGTTGTTCTGATTATTATTTTTTATTTATTTATAATATTTTTGTTTTATATTACTTAGTACAGGCATACTCATGACTGCATACTCATGACTTTGGATTATATTGTATGGATCTAACTTTCAGCTTAATCCTTCTTTTCCTTATACTCCACTTTGTCTAATATTCCTGTTGCCAACCCTGGCTTTGTTTTTCCATTTCCCTGATACAATTTTGCCCATTACTTTATGTTATGGATTGAATTATGCCTCTCCCCAAATTCCTGTGTTAATAACTTCGAGCATCTCAAAATGTGACCTTATTTCAAAATAGGACTGTTGCAGATGCATAGTTGAGATGAGGTTATAATGGAGGACGATGGTCCCCTTATCCAATATGACTGGTCTCCTTATAAAAAAGGGAAATTTGGACACATATATGCACACAGAAAGAAAACCATGTGAAGATGAAGGCAGAAATCAATGTGATGCGTCTCCAAGCTAAGGAATGCCAAAGATTTCTAGCAAACCCCAGCAGCTAGGTGAGAGTCATGGATCACATTCTTGCTCTCAGCAGAATGTTGATCCAGAAGAAACCAGCCCTGCCAACACCTTGATTTTGGATGTAGAACCGTCAGAACTGAGGCAATAAATCACTGGTTCAAGCCGTCTAGCTAGTGGGCTATGTTACCACACCTGAGAAACTAATGCACTTTATTTTGAGCCTTCCTATTTATTTTTACTTTTGTGTACAACTCTTATGAATGGTATATAATTAATGAACTGAAGATTAATAAGGATAATGTAAGCCACAGGGTCACAGATAACCCTAAATCACTAACAAAATAAAACTCCATTTTGTTGTCCAGTTTATTGTCCAGTTTGTCCAGTTAGTATTGATTAATCAGAGTTTGGATGAGTCATGATTGAAGTACCACAGGTAACCAGAACTCAGTAACTTTCCCAGTTAGTGTGTTATTTGGGTGACTGCTTATTAATGCTGATTATTAGTCCTTCATAGTCAAGATAAGATGATACAAGCCTTGAGATGGAACGAAACTCAAATTCTCCTCACCCTGAATTCAAAGGGGCTGCAGTGTGTTCACCTCAGATCCCCTGTCTTGAGAGGACCAGAAGCACTAATCAGATTTGTAATCTCCCTACCTTCCTACCTACCATTGCTGTGTGGTTGAAATGACCTGGCATTTTATGCCAAAATTATTGGTATTACATTTTTCTTGCGTGTATATATATATATATATATATATATGGGTATATACACACACATGCACACACATTTTCCTTCAAAAATTGATATTAATGCTACATGTTTCATAATTGTGTTAATATGACTTCTCTATGTTTTATTATATTATTATTTAATATTTAAGACCATGTCTTCAATATTATTTAGGTTTTTATGAATTTATTTCACTTTTCAGCTGCTTATAACTGTTCAGCATCTGTTCAGGAATGTTACTCATGTTTCATGATTGTTTTACCTTTTGTAGAATCTGAGAAATTTTTTTTTGTTGCCCTCACACATTAATGATAAATATACTGGATACAGAATTTTCCTGTAACAATATTTTTATGCTGAAACTCCATAGTGATTTTACATTTTTCTGGCTTTTGGGGTTGCACAGAAGTCTGTTGCCCATCTTGTATTTTTTTCCTTGTTGATAGCCCCTTTCTTTTGTTTGGATACTCACAGGATTTTTCATTAATACTGGCAATCAAAAAAAATTCACGAAATCTCATCAAGTAGTGCATCTTAGTTATTAACTTCAGTTGTCACTCAGTGTGCCCTTTTACTTTAACTTTATGAGTTCTTCAATACAGGAAAATTTTCTTTTGTTCTACCTTGAGATATTTCTCCTCTTCAGTATTTCCTCTCATTCTGAGATTCCTGATATGCAGAAGATCCTTTCTCCAATCAATACGTTTTCCTCATCTTTTAAATCTCTTTTTTCTTTCCTCTGCATTCTTTGGAGAATATCTGGTCTGTACTCTAAATTTCTGACATTGTTTTCTGCAGTCTCCAATGCATTTAAATAAAAATTATTTATTATAAATATTTATATCCCAAACTCCAACTCACTGTGAGTTCGGGATTCAAGTGGATCATACTGATACCAATTTCTGCTTACATCTTTGACTTTGGCTCTCTGATATACGGAGTTTTACTTTCCTCTACCCTTTGCTATGGATTTGTAATGAAGCTCTGAGATTAGTCTCTGGACTCGTCCTATCTGGCCCATATTGCTTTTATCCGATATAGTGTGGTCTACGAAGGGATGTTTGCATCTTGCTTCGTGATCCTGATTACAGATCACAGTATTTTTGTTCTCTACTTGTTAAACCTAGTAATAAGTAGTACATCTCAGTTTATCTAACTGGAGATTATATTTCAAAGTGACTTTTAAACATCATAGTGTATAAACTTAGCTCTTCTTAGAGACCCAATGGAAGATGAATTCCTCGGTTGCTCAGTGCAGGAACACTTCCTGTGTGACATTAACAGCCCAGGGCCCAGATGCCTCCCGTGTGACATTATTAAATTCCTATGCCACTTTTTTACTCCATAACATTTTCTCAGGAGGGCAACTTAATCACTACAAATGTAATTCAGGGTAGCTAGCACTGCTACAAATAGAAAATTAATGCCATATTTAAACTCTTTGAGCCACATGTCACTAGGGACAGGCTGATTGGAAGTCCAGGAGGATGCAGATTTACCAAGGCCCCAAGAGTTACGGTAAGACCATGCCTAAGGTGATGTGAAAATATAAATGCTTTGTTTTAACTATCTGAAAACAGAGAAAGTCTCTCTCTCAGGCATTATTTTATATGATCTATTTTATAGTAATGGGTTTTGAAGTCACTGCATTGCTTTAAAACGGAATGTTTGATTTCAATGGAACATAAAAATCATTTAGTCCAAATTTAAAATTCTAGAGATGAGGACACTCAAGCCTAAAGGGTGTGGATGACTTGTCCTAACATCTCGCTAGGAGTTATGAACTAGGTTTCCTATCTCCTGGTGCAAGCACTGTTTCCTTCACTCTATGCTAGAAACGTATTATAGAAAAATTCTACATGGCACCATTATGCAGCATATTTTTTTCTTTGTCTTATAGCTTGAACCAGTGATTGTGATTTTTTTAAATCTATATTTTAGTCAATTATAAGCTCATTAATAAGCTCCTGGAAAATCATAAAGGCCCATTGGGGACCAGGAGAATCTGCTAGGGACCAAATGCTGGACATTACTACTTGTTCAAGGAGTAGGAAACTTCGAAGCACATTGCAGCTCAAAAATCCTGACACATACTGTAGGGAAGAAAGGAATAAAGTAATGTTCCTCATTCTCCAGGTTGTCAAGTTGACAATCAGTGTTGGGTTTCATCTCTGAGGCCTGCTGTCTTGGCATTACCAGGCAGTAGATAAACATAATCCAAGTGACAGTGTTTAAATCAGAACTGATTTGATCGTTCACTTGTAATAGATACTAGGAGCCAAAGAACTCTTTCACTCTTCTCTTTAAATGAGAGAACTTAGAAATGACAAAAATGCTTTGATTTTAATGTGCAGTTTTTATTACCTTGATGAGAACCTCAATGCCTTGCTAACTGTCAAAGAGAAGCCAAATTTTCCAGTGAAATTCACTAATTTATGAAATTATATCTACATTTGGCAACTGGAATTTTTTTTAACTCTTCAGTGCTTTGCTCCATGGAATTAAAACAGCCAAGATGTTTGAGAGAACCTACAATTTGTAGAATGATGGAAATGACACAGCTCACTTCTATAACAGAGAATAAAATGAAAGCAGATTGAATCAATATGAGGAAAGGCCTCTTTCTAAATTCTATACAGTGAATAAATCCATTGTTGCTTTTTGAGAAGAGAAAGTCACGGTGAACGAAAATTTTCTCTTTTGTCTGAATTTATGCTCCCAGAAGCCCAAATATATCTTATTATTTAAATGAAAAATGGAAATAATTTCATTTATTTGATAATAAACATTTATTAAATGCTTATTATGTGTTAAACCATGTGCTAGAGAATAGGGTGAGTAAGATAAGGCATCATATAACTCATCATATACAGGGGAAAGAATTAACAGATAATCTATTAAGCATAACTATATTCCAGAAAGAAAATGCATGGAAAGTGAAGTAAATATCTCAGGTCATAATTGGGTAAGGAGGGAGGACAAGAGGCAAAATGGAGCACATACAAAAAAAAATTTTTGTAAATCTGTAACCACGTTCAGAAGGAATAAATTAAACCTCCAGTTACCAACAATGGAGAATAGAAAGCAAAAAAAGTAAGCAGAAACTGATGTCAGCCTGACCGGTTTGGGACTTAGATAGAAGAAGCCCATGAGGCTGAGGGTTTGGATTACAAATGCTCATGGGAAGATAGGTATCATGGTTCCTAGCCCTGCAAGGCAAGGGACTGGTACTAATAATTATGCTTAAAACCTGGAATCCTGCAAGACTAAGCTTTCTGTTAAGAAAGAATCAAGAAAATTTTTGCTCATTGTCCCAGAGAAATGGCAGTTAAACTTTCATCCATTAAGGGTGGTGGATGAAGAGAAACTCACACACATAGAAACAAAACCCAAGTTTGAGTCGTATTTCAACTAATAGAGAATTACAGTTGTCAAAGCATAAGAAAGTACCAGAATGTCTTAAAAGGACTGAGAGAAGATAAAAATCAACTTAGACTTTTATATTCCTCTAGCTATCATTCGATAATAATGGTAAAATAAAGACAGAGTTAATACACATGGATCCTTATGAAAAACTTATTAAAGAATGTACTTCTGCAAACTAATAGTAATATAATAATGATAATAATTACAGAAGGAAAGATCAGGATAAATAAGCAATGAGAAGCAGAGGAACTGATAAGTATTTTGGCAATATAAATAAGCATTGACACTGATGATGATAAAATGAATATAAAAAAACATGTTAAGGTTTAAAAACAAAGATGGATTCAGGGTATGGGGGCAGGGGGAAATTATGGCTGAATATGTTATAAACATGCTGAATTTGTTGCAACTGCCCATCATTCTTAACCCTATTTCAATTGACTTAGCCCTCTTTAATCAAAATAATGCCTTATTTTGCCTATACTTTATTTTTCCGGATACTTACGTAGCTTTCTTTTTTTTTTTTTTATATTATTTGTCTAGTATATCTCTTTCCATCCTTCTACTTTTAATCTTCTTGGTCCTTCTATTTTATATACAAGGACCACATATAAATACCATACAGCTGAATTTTGTTTGTTTTAATCCAACCTCAGAATTTTTTTTGCAAATAATAATTTATTACATTTATATTTCATGTGATTAATAAAATATTTGACATTCTTTCTGCCATCTTATTTGTGCTTTCTATTTGCCTTGCTTTTTTCTATGCTTTTTTATTCTCCTTTCTTTGCAATTTCTATGCTTTCTTATTCTCCTTTCTTTGGAATTAATATTATTTCCATTCCATTCTCTTTACTCTATTGCTCTTGATATTATACAAGTTATTTCTGTTCTCTTAGAGTCTGAAGTTAATCATCAGTACCTCTCATTTGAATAATACAAGACCTTTAGAATAAGTCTCTCATACATCCTCTCTTACCTATTACTATTACCCAATATGTAATTACATCTTGTATTTATAATCCTCAAATTTAATAATATAATTAATGTTTTATTCTGTTAAGTATTTACTCACGTTTTTACCAATTCCTTCACTCTCCACTCTTCCTTGGCTCTCAAACCTTTTGCTAGGATCACTTTCCTTCTTTTTTACGTAATATTGTAAAATGTCTGTTAATATGGATTGGTTGGTGGTAAGCCCTCAGTTTTTGCTTTGCTAAAAATCTTTATTTCACACCTGTTGTTGAATACCCTGCAAGGTAAATAATTAAGCATTTAATGTTTTTAGTGTTTTTCTATATATACAGTGTTTTTCTATTCTTTTAGTGGTTATCCCTGAAATTATAACTGATTTTTTTAATCCCACTTAGACTTCGTTATGAATACTAAAGTGAAGGCTTTGTATCTTTCTCCATTATCAAAAACTCATTTGATATTACCTCTCCCTCATTATATGCATTGATTGACAAAAATTTAAGTTTGGAAATACCAAGTTTGAATGATAGCTAGAGAACTATAAAAGTCTAGCATGACACGTGGGATATGGGAAGGTCTATATACCTCAGGGGAAATTGTAAGTGGGCAAATGCTATGTAGAGAAATTTGGAATTATCTAACAAATTTGAAAATGCTCATCCCTTACAATGCAATAATTCCACTTTTAAGTATATACACATACTCATGTACATTCACAAGGAAATGTGGACTTCCATAGCAGCATTATTGCTAATTGCAAAAAGGTGGAACTACCTAAATGTCCACTCAGATGGATAAGCAAACTACTATATTAATATAATATTAAATCAAAAATTGTAGAGCAATTGAAATTAGTGAAAGCAATCTAATATGGATTATTAGATGGATAGATGTTGAATACATTTGCAGTATGATGCCTTTTATTTATTTATTTCAGTCAGTACTACCTATTATGCCTGTATTGGCAACGTACAAAGATTTGGTTGCCTGCCACCTTCAGGGAATGGAGGGAAGAAAAACATTTGGGAAGGGAGAGGGATTTAGAAAGGTCAAGAGGATTCAACTATATCCATAGTGTGTTTCTTTCACACACACATACACACACAATGAAAAAGTTCTGAAGCAGAATGTTCACATTTTCCAGATTTGTTCGTAGATCAAATAATTTTGATATTTTCTACTTTGATTTTTGTCTGTCCCTTCCTGTATACTTTAATAATTTGGCATATGTGCATGTATGTATAAATAGCAGCACAGAATTAAAATCTGAGAGAGACAGCTTTAAGACACAGTTTCATCTTCTTGATTTATGCCTCTGAACATTCTAAGACGTGGCTGGCAGCCACTGTCTCTGACATTCTTGCCATAGCTCCTCATCACCTCAGTATGCACGCAGACAATTGTACCACTCATGGACTCTGTCTACTAATCACTCCTTAGATGACACCCCTCCATGACCACTGGCTTCTACATCTAACTTTCTAGCTCACTCCATCTTATACTTCAATCCCAACAATTCCTCAGCCACAAAGAGACTTATAATTCAAACTGTCCCACTGCTCTGACTGCATTTGCTCCATGTCCTCTGACTCCCACCTCAAGTTCAAAAATCTGTCATTATCTCTTCCCTGTTCAATACTCTTCTAGCTGAACCAAAATTCTGCTTGATCCCCTCCCTTTGTCTACTCTGGACCTGTGCCAAGATGGGTGACTATGGCTGGTGAGAACCCACAACTGTGCTGAAGGGCTTCTCTTTAATTCATGATCCAAACCTTCAAAAGATCCTTACTGCTGCCCAGCAATAAAACTAGTTTCTTTACTTTATCCTCTCTTCCAAAATTTTAGAACATCATTTTATTTATTATATTTCCTCTCACTTCCATCACCTCCTTCTCCCTCTTCAATCAGTTAATATTCTTGATTCCTGGGGTGCCTGGTTGGCTCAGTGGGTTAAAGCCTCTGCCTTCGGCTCAGGACATGATCCCAGGGTCCTGGGATAGAGCCCCGCATCAGACTCTCTGCTCGGCAGGGAGCCTGCTTCCCTTCCTCTCTCTGCCTGCCTCTCTGCCTACTTGTGATCTCTGTCTGTCAAATAAATAAACAAAAAATAAATAAATAATTAAAAAATTAAAAAAAAATTCTTGATTCCTCTTTCTCTTGACTAAATAAGTTAAAAAAGCATTAGAAGAGAACTTGTATACATTCCCACCATTTTATTCACAGCCCTCCTGCATCGGCACCCACTTTCTCTGCCGTGTATTGTCCCTGCCTTTATTATAGATAAATTGTCTTTGCTCCTATCTACGTGCAACTTCTCCCATTCTGCACTGATCCTATTCCGTTACTTATTCAAATCACCTCTCCCTTAGTTGTCTCCTCCCTCTTCTATATCATCTATTTCTCTCTCTATATAGATTCATTCTCATCAGTATGAAATATGCTATAATTCCTCAAATGTTAAAACAAAAACCCACCTTGCTCCAACATTCCCCTCAACTAGATGTCTTGAAAAAGTTATATCTACAGGCATATAGCTTTTCTACTTCCTTTCTTCCCATTGTCTTGAAACTCTGCCAGTCTTCCATCCCTACCTCTGTACAAATAGCTTTTGTCAAGTTCATCATTAATCTGTACATTGTCAAATCTAATGGATGATTGTTTGATTTCATCTTATAGGACTTAGTTGTAGCATTTGAAGCAGCTGAGTTCTCTATACTCCCTGAAATGCCTTCTTCACTTTGCTTGTTAAATCCCACTCTCTTTTTGTTCCTCTTTCCATTTTAGTGGCAATCCATTTTAGTCCTCTTTTTCTCCACCTTTCTTCCTTCTCCTGACTATGAACATTGGAATATCTCAGGGTTCAGTCCTTAAACTTCTTCTCTTACATTATCTTTGGTAAATCCCTTGATGATCTCATTGAGTATTATGGATATAAAGGTCATCTCTATGCTGATGACACCAAAGTTTTATCTCCCAACATTAGCCTTATCTAGCCTCATAGTGTGCCCTCAGCATTTCCATCTGAGGGTCTGATAGCCATCTCAAATTTATTATGTACTGAACATAACTCATGATTCTTAACTCTTCTCCAGCCTCAAACCTGAACATCTAACAGTCCTCTTTGCTCAGTAAGTGGCAAGTCCATCCTTTCTGTGGCTTAGCTTAAAATCCTCCGCTTTCTTGACTTCTCTTTCAACTCATATAACATTAATCCTGTTAGCAAATCCTATCAGATCTACCTTCAACATATTTCTAGAGTCATTCTATTTTCAACCATCTCCATCTCTATCCCACTGCTCCATACCACCATCATCTGTCTTCTAGACTGCAGCAGGACTCTCCCACTGGTCCTCTGTCCTCGCCCACTCTTAACCTCCTCTCCACTAAAGCTACAAAGTGATCATTTTAAGATGTAAGTCAGATCTTATCAGTCCTCTGCTCAAACCTTCCAACAGCTTCCTTTTATAAGTGAGAGTGAAAAGCCAAGTCCTTAAAATGCCACCCCACCCCTGGTGCTCTCTGGCCTCATCTTCTAACTACTACCTCCTTCCCCATGGCTAATCCTCCTCTAACGACTTCAAGTTTTATTTTTGTGTTCCAGAAAATGGGCACCTATGGCAGTTAACAGTATGTTTGCCAGGACTCTTACTTGGGTTTGGATTCCAACTCAACCTACTAGATGCATCATCCTGTGTGTTTCTTTCAGTAATTAGAAATGACAACAGAACCTGACCATAGGGTTACATCAGCAGTTCTCAGTGGGGATGATTTTGCCCCTTGGAAGATATTTGGCAATTTTGGGGACATTTCTGTTTGTCACATCTTGGGAGGTGCTACTGGTTTCTAGTGGGAAGAGTCCAAAGGTACTATGAACATCCTACCACACATAGGCTAGCTCGCAAAAAAAAAAAAAAAAAAAAAATGATCTGGCTCAAAATATTAATAGTGCTGTGGTTGAGAAAACTTGCATCATGTGGTAATGATTAAATGACTCAATATTTGTCAGTCATTTAGAATAGTACTTAGTATGTATTAAGTACTTTAGAAGTATCGGTTAAAGTTTTAACAAATACCTATCTTGTACGTATCTACAGAAGATACACACAGACTCCTCATCCAACAGTGCTGGCAGCTCCCCGTACGTGGAAAGCTCTTCCCACATATAGCCACATTGTGTTCTCAGCCACTTCCCACAAATCTTGCTCACGTACCATCTTACCAGAGGGGACTTCTCTGACCACCTATGTTGCCACTTTCTCCACTCTTGTTCTGCTGTGGTTGTCTCCCATTGCATGTTCAGCACATGAGATACCACGTATTTATTTACTGTTCCATTGTCCAGACTCCGACAATAATTGATCGCTGCTCCAACATTATTACTTATATCCTGCTGTGCATTTGTTTTAATGCAACAAAAGAGATTGCAAGGTGCTTGCAATCATGAATCATAATTTATTTTGTATTATCATCTGTGAATTCTTGTGTAGCACTGTGCGAACAGTGGGTGGCTAGCCAAAATTTGTAGAGTTATTCATCAAGCCATTGGAGACATAGGCTTTAAGCGGGGAAGGAGTATGAAGTCGGATACGGCACTTTTGGAACCATTTGAAGTATGCAATTATCCAAATAATTCAGACCCAAATAAATCAAAATAGCTTTTAATTGAAAAAGTACTTACTAAGAGGAGATTAGCCACCTCATTGGTCTTCATTAATCTTACCATCAATCCCTGAATTCGTCCCCTGAAGATAGAATGATTTTGATGGTTGTGGAATATCAGTCAGGTAGCAGTTCAGAGTTTCAGAACCAATTGCCAGAGGGCAATATTATATCAGGAATTGGAAAAGGAAGGGGAAGGAGAGCAACTGGGATTTTCTTGAGTAAATACAATATAGAGTAATTCAACTGTGAAGAGCACATATGAGACCCCCAGTGCATCTACATTTGGGGAGAAATGGAACTTTAAAGATGTGCTTTCATGTGGGAAAAGCCCTTTTTATTACAAATATACTCCCAGTAAGTGGCAGTTTTCATACCAAAATGGTGCCACATTCAAAGCACATCACCTGTCTCATGTGACAAAAGCATGGAATGTGCAAGCCATTTCTGAGTGCTTTAAATTCTTTGGAGACTGTACAGATTATATTGTACAGTATTTACGGAAGCAAGTGCTGCTTTAGTCAGTTGGTAAAAACACTTCCAGTGTTACCCTCCCCCATTTTTCACAAACACAAAACTCCTGAGATGATTGTCAGGGGCTGATGTCAACTCACAAGTGCTGCTTGTTGCTTTCGTTTTAATTTTATTTCTCACCCACCCAATGTATGATTTAAGATCATCTTGACACATGTCGATTATAAACATTTTTATTTCATTTTTATTTCACGAGAACTTTTTTAAATTTGAGCAAATAATAAACAGACAAGCTAAAAGTTCAGACTTCATGAATGCCTAATTCCTTGGAAAATTGCCTTCGTACTCAGGAGATAAAAATTTGCAACAGATTTGATGTATGCTTCTTTGTTGTAATGCTTTTTCATTACACTTGCGTGTGCATGTGTGTGTGTGTGATCCAGGCAGTAAGAAAAATTCCTAGGAGAGCAAATTTTTTTTCTTGGTTTTTTTTTTTCTTTGTTTAAACTATCCTTCAGTGTTACTTAATATGAACCTCCCTTCCTCTCTAAGCTTATTTACTAGTTATCCTCACCATGTTCTCTCTTTGTTGGACCCATTGGCCTCCTTATTTTTTCCTTTATGTATCCTCACATAGGCCTGAACATTTCCACCTTGACTTCATTCCTCACGCCATGCCTCCATCTCCTCCTTCTCTGCCTGTCAGAATCCTGTCCTTTCTTAAGTTCATACCTCAAGTCTTCCATTATCAGATTTCTGCTTTGACCCTCAATGTTCAATCTGTCCTCTAAACTTAAAATAACTAAATGGTTGTGAGTTTGAAAGGTAGATGAAGGAAGAGACACCTGCAGAAGAGAAAGAACTGAGCTACAGATAATTCTGGCTATACACTGTAGTAATAGTCTATTAGGTCACCACTGACACTGAATTAGAGAATACTGAGCCTTTGCTCCTAGGGGAAGTGCAAGGTTAGGTTCCTGTAAGCCTCAGGTCATAATATTTTCATCAGTTGATGAATTTTTTATGTGTGTTTATATTGTTTTATGTGTGTTTCTATTCAAAGGCACCATATTTAATAGATACTGCTGATTTATTCGCATTGAATTCATGGCCAACAGCACGATTATCTTTTACCTAAAAGACCACATTTTTTTCATAAGGCACATCAGAGTTTTCTTGCTCTTAGACATTGATAGCACTTCACCAATATGCTTTAGGGCCATTTTAAACAGGGAAAATCACCAATAAGAAACACAAAAATGTAAAAAAAAAAAAACATGATGAGGAACTACTGTAGTCAGACATGCTCTAAGAAGCCATGGTGAATTTATCAGTTCTTAGATCATAGAAACGGAAGAAGACCATTTGCAGCAGAGTGAAGAGGATGTGCTCAGTGCAGTGAAGTGGCCAAAGTCTTTCAGGAGTAAGTCGAGCAAGTTTGAAGGGGAGGGACTAGGAAGTAGAAGGCTTCCTAAAGTTTAAAAAAAAAAAAAAAAAAAAGCCTACCCTTTTCCCCAACCAGATCCATGAGGCAGAGATTAAACTGATTCCAATATAAGTATATGCTACCTAATTTGAGAAAGCAGCCAGAAGAAAGTGGGCACTTTGAGGATTAAGAAACGCACCTGCTTGACAGCTCCATATGAGATGTTGATAATCAACTTTTCTTAAAAAAAAAAAAAAAAAAAATAGCCTCATATGGAGCAAGCAGCCCAGGAAGGGTAATTCCATCGGTGGCAAATAAGATGACTGTAAAAGAACATAATGATATTTGACAAATTTTCCTTCTTGTAAATTTTGAGCCTTTCTCCCTTCTTCACACATTAGCAAAACTCAGTGGAGGAACATGGTTTTCAAATGAGTATTATTCTTTAGAGTTCAAAAAGTAATGTTTACCCACACTTAATTACAACCATAAATGTTCCTAACATTTAAAAGTACAAATAAAAAAAGAAAGAAGATAACAAAGCTGTGTATTTTAAAACTCTGTATGAAGCTAAAAAAAACTTTTAAATTGAAAAATGATATATCCTTAATCTGTTCTTTTGAGAGACCACTAAACACATCCTTTTACTTATAAACAATTTAAATAAAATGAAAGGAACAAAATTCTTCAATTTGCAAAATGGCTGTTGAATCAACAGCCAGAAAGAATTTGCTACAAGAGAAGACAGATGTTTTCAACTTTTTTTTCTCACATAATCTCTAAACTCATATTTTATGTGAGGAAAAATCACAGTTTGTAAAAAAAAGACCTCTGTGAAACAATTTATAGGGTATTATTTATATTTTCAACCATTTCTCTAACATTGTTATAACAAAACACTGAGTAGTCAGAATAAAAGGGGATATTTAAGCAACTGGAAGAAATTCACTGTGTAAACATAGTTTGACAATTCAGGTCAATATCAGGTAAAACGTTGACCCCGGAAGCCCGCAGTATAATAAATATGTCAGAGTGAGTAGTAAGAATGGTGCATGTGGAGTTCCATTTTGAGCATAACTAAGTTCCTTCCAGACGGTCACCTCAGTGCTCCCTCTCCTAGGTGAGAACAGTGAACTCTGGCCAAACTACAAAACCCAACTCCTAAAAGCACTGAAAAGTGAATAAGCCTACAGCTTTGGAAGTCCGTCAACACCCAGAAGAGACCTGCACAGGGTAAATTCCCAGTTTGTTTTTAGCTTTCAGCCTTGAAGCTGGGTGTGGCTATCACCCTGAGCGGCAGGTAAAAACAAAAACAACAAAAAAAAAAAACTCCAGTAAAAAACTTGAAGTAGAATGTACCAGAAGGAAGGGAGAGGTGGGGAGGAAGCAGGGGAGCTTCGAGAAACCCAGCTGACTGACAGTTGATGTAGTTTCCGTATGAAGGTATGAGGCCAACAAAATTCTCTGCCATGGCTGCCTGATAGCTGCTAAAAGATGACTCTCCCACTGAAACATTTTATCCCCTTATTCCATCGAAAAGTAGAATTCAAACTCCAACGTCCTCACAGGCTCACATCCTTAAAAGCTGCACATCCTGTAGGAGATCACTTTTCTCAGTTTTCTTTGGGGCACCTGCCAAAGAAAAATGACTTTTCTCAATTCTTGGTGGGGGTGGGGGAGCATCAAAAAAATGACTTTGAAAAGGTTGAAAAAAGTCCACAGAGAAGGCTCTCTGTGCTTTGAGTTGGGTTGATTTGTTGCCCCAGGGAACAGATTTCAGATGTTCAGTCTGAAGGGCACACAAGCCCAGGACTCTCATTCTCTGACCTTCTCCATGTGTTATTGTCTCCTGAGCAAGTGCTGTCTCAAGAGTGATCCCTGGGTTTTGGGACGTGTGAGAATTTTGCCTCAACAATGAACCTTGTGGGCGGTCGTCTAGTTGAAACCTGCTCTTCATCTTTTTCTTATCCAAGGGGTGGGAGTAGCAAAGAGGGGTTTGAAATGTTGTTTTATTGTTTTATTTCGTAGCAAGAAGAGGTGTAACCTTGCTGAGAGGGTGACAAATTCAGTTATAGTCAACCAGTACTTGACAGGTTTTATCAGAAAACCAAACAAGGAAAGAGTGTGTACGCCTGCTACCAGCTGTCACAGTATTGAACAATGAATGTTTGATGAAGCGACCTGCGGATACATCTCTGTGGAAGTCGGCTTTAAGTAGCAACTAGCTGACAAAATTAACAAGAAAGGGCCTTGGTGGAGGGTATCAAAAGAAAAGGAGAGAGAGAAAAAAAAAGAGGAAACCGAAAATCTCCCAGTCCCTTTATTTGTTTAGGTGCTATACTGAAAGAGCCTCCACACAAGGTAGAATTTGAAATGCAGTTGCAGTTCTGTTAAGATAAATACACGGTCTTTATCTCAGCCCATATTGAAAATACAGATTTTCCAAATTAGTCGTGCCCTGAAAACGGAAACTGGTCTGCTGAAAATGGGAGGGTTTTGTTGTGCTTCTCAAGCAGCTCCTGGCTTCTTGCTGACAGGCCAGGGGATGGGGAAGTGGCCAGTATGGCACAGGAGACAGGACCTGTCCCCCTGCCCTGCATCACACAGGCCAGCCACAGATTTAGTGATCCTGTTCAGGAGCATCTTTTTCCTGAAGTCTGAAAAGGAGCTAAAAAATCTCCTTGAATCAACACAAAACCTGTAGCTAAAGATTCCTTTTCTTAGTCTAAGGCTTTTTTCCTCTGAAGTCAAAAATCAGTGGCATTTTCTGCCTTCAAGAGAAAATGCCATGATTCTATTAAGCTATATCATTAACCTAGTTTCTCTCAGAACTTTAAATTAGAGAAGAATAAAACATTATTAAAATCATACTTCAGGGATGCCGGGTGGCTCAGTTGGTTAAGTGTCTGACTCTTGATCTCGGCTCAGGTCTCCATCTCAGGGTCGTGAGTTCAAGTCCCACATTGGGTTCCATGCAAGGTGTGGAAACCACTTTAAAAAAACAATACTGAGTGTCAACCAAAAAAAAGTTTTCCTCCTCTTTCTGCTCCCCTCCCCAGTATTTGCACTGTACTATTTTGATATTTCTAATACTAAGGCCAAGATGCCTCTTAACTTGCGTTACTTTGTATGTTTGTAACTTCCTGATGATGAGGGTCTGATCATATTTAGCTTTCATTCCTCTGCAGCCCTAGCCAATTCTAGACACTCCTCAGGGCAGGTCTCAGTGAGTGGAAATAGAATTGCCTGTAAATCCAGAAACAGGTGAGAGATTCAGCTGAACCATTCTGTGGCCATCCCAGAGTCCTATAGCCTCTGCATTCCTACTGTAATGATATTCCCTTAGTTCTTCTTTAGCAAAGCAGAGGAATAAATCCACTAACTATGGAAGAAAGACATAAAGGTTACATCCCACACTTTCCATTCAGCCAACCAAAATAAGTAGAAAACTCAGGAAGGAAATTCCACATCCATATCCCCAGATAGAGGTGTTAATAAAATGTAATATATCATAATTAAACTATCTTTCAACCCAGTAATGAATTTTCACATGTGCATTTTCCTTGTGAACTTTCATTCTGTTCGTACATTTTTGAGCTCATCTCATGATAGCATCTAGTATTTTATGGCAAATAGAGTGGTGTTATAAATATAAATTATGTGTTCTGTCAATCTGAAAAAGCCACAAATATTATCTATTGGGGTTTCTCATTTCTTATCTCTGCCTCTCCAAATTTTTCCAATCCATATTGTGCTAAAGAATTTTGAGGATTTAAAAAAAAAAAAATCTGTTCCATTATTTATCTATTTCCAGAGTGGTGAATAAGGTTTAATCTTGGCAATAAAGATACAGAGATGAAAAATGTCTATGATGGATTCAATAAGTAAGAAATATCTGTAAAATGAAATTACCCTTCATGCTGCACAGATATGGGTCTTCATATGTGCCTGCAGGGCAATAGTTGGCTGTAGTTTGATAATTTGCTATTAAAAATATGAAGGAGGGAGAGATTGGAGAAAATGAGTACATGGATATAAACAAAGGTAGGGCACAAAATTCCACAGAGAGAAGGGTCACAAAAACATAATTTATGGAGACCAGTTGGAAAAAGAAACAGAGGTAAGGGTTAACTTTACAAGAGCTGTGGTATAGAAAGGCAACTGCCGTCAACCTCCTAGTTCTCCTTGAGATTAGGAGAAATGACCTGCTAAGAAACCCGACCTCTGTCTTTAGCATAATGACTGAGGCACAATTTAGGTATCCTTAGAGCCAATGTCAGGAGCAAACTTAGGGGACGGTTCAGGCGACTCATCACAATCCCAAACCTCCAGGAAGTGGTGGAAGAAGAAGAGGAGAAGGAGGAGTAATATTAGGAGCTATGGAGAGAAACCATAATAAATCGTCAAATAGAGTTACATTATATTGGGGGTTTGTGTGTCCCTTAACCTAGAGTTTCAGAAACCACTGTGAAAATGGGGAAGAACAAAATTTTAACTTATTTTATTTATTTATTTTTAAAGATTTTATTTATTTATTTGACAGAGAGAGATCACAAGTAGGCAGAGAGGCAGACAGAGAAGGAAGCAGGCTCCCTGCCGAGCAGAGCCCGATGAGGGGCTTGATCCCAGGACCCTGAGACACGTCCTGAGCCGAAGGCAGAGGCTTTAACCCACTGAGCCACCCAGGCACCCCAAGAACTAAATTTTAATACTGATCTTCATCCCCCTCTGTTACTTGGGCATCCGTAGCTATATTACGAATTCACACCACATGCCTGTGAGCTGGATAGGTTGTGTATACGATGCAGCAGACTTGCTTACAAATGTTCTTACCGAACCAGAGATATACTGTCCATTCCTAACCCCAGAGTTTTGCACTCAGTGAGGAGACTCTGGGCTCTTCTTAATATTATCAGTGCAGTTAGGCCGTATGATCCAGCAATCCCACTTGTGGGTCTACAGTCAATGGAAATGAAAACAGGGTACAAAGAAATACGTGCACTCCTGTGTTTGTCCCTAGTGTGCACTCCCTAATGTTTGTCAGTGGATGATTGTATTTTAAAACTGTGGGAGATTATCTACCTATTTATCTGCATATACATGCATATACACATACATACATACAGTGGAATATTACTCGGTTATAGGAAAAAAAAGGGAAATCCTGCCATTTGTGACAACATGGGTAGACCTTGAGGGCATTATGCTAAGTAAAATAAGCCAGATAGAGAAAAACAAATACCGGATGGCATCCCTTATATATGGAATCTAATAAAAGTCAAACTCATAGAAACAGAAAGTAGAAAAGTGGTTGACAGGGACTTGGAGGGGTGGGAGAAATAGGGAGAGGCTGGGAAAAGTACAGACCTTGAGCTATGACATGATAAAGTCCAGAGGATCTAATGGAAACATGGTGACTATAGTTGATAACCCTGTGTTACCTAGTTGAAATTTGCTGAGAGAGTAGACCTTAAAGGTTCTCACACACACACAAAGAATAATTATGTGAGGTGAGGAGTATGTTAATTACCTAGACAAGGGGAATCCTTTCACAACATACTCATATGTCAATTCATTGCAATGTATACCCTGAATGTCTTATCATTTTATGTGTTAATTATACCTCCATAAAGCAGAAAAAAATACCACTTTAGTCAAAATGCATCTGACACTAGGAGGGGAAACTGAGATACAGAAGGATAAGGTGAGTTTCTCAATGTTTAATGGCAAATCAGTGGCCAAAGAAACAGATTCATTTTTCTGCCAGGCATTGGCATTTATTTTAAATAATTTATTGATTCCATGCATAAGGTAGGCAAGGAGTAGTTAATCAATGTATGTATATGCATTTATATTTTTTCTTTCTACTTTTCTCCTTGAGCACCAGAAAGAAACTCGCTGGGGAAATATGACTGATTCATTAATTCATTGGCTGAGAAATCATTTAGGTGGACTTCTTGCTTGGGTTCTGAGTGTGTTTATGCATAACAATTTATATGTAGATGCTATTTATAGGATATACAGACTTCATACAATTTTGATAGAAAATACAACCTAAAGAGAGTGCTCACCATTGTCTGATTATTAATAATACACTCAAAGATGGCTGCCATAAAAATTATTTGCATGGAACAGACTAAATTTGCAGAGATGCCCAAAGAACTGGCTGGAAGGATTCATAGGTGTTAATTGCTATTACTGCCTGCATGTTAAAAGTAGCCTCCTCAGTACTAGGATTTAAAAGATATCAGGAAAAACCACTATTCCTAAATGCCGCCTTCAAATGCCACCTCGCCTAAAATTCTGCCACAAGAAATCCACCTTGTAAGACTAGCAGGAAATAATCAGTACTTCTTACTGATTGGTGAGAGTATGTGTGACTTTTATTTTTTGTTGTTGTTGTATATTTTCTTAATTTTTTTGGACCCCCTGTGTTAATTACACTGTGACACAAAGGTATTTTAGAAAAATGGTTCTTTTGAGTAATTGTGCCAATAACTCTGTAGTCCCAACAACCTCTGGCACAATGCTAAACACATAGTTGGCACATAGTAAATATGTGTGGTGGATGAAAATACCTGTTTCTTTTCGGGGTGGGGGGGGGCACTATCTCCAGGAGTTGTTGAGTCAAATTTCCATAAGGCACTGACACATTTTCAGCAGTTCTCAGACTTCCGTAGGCATCTGAGTCATCTTGTTCTCAAATCTACTGACAGTCATGGGGTCTGCATTTTATAGATGAGTGGCGATCTGCAGGGGCTCCCAAGAGGAAGAGGGGAGCAGGGGAAATGTGCAAAGACGACTCTGCTGCTAACAGAATGTTGTCCACATTATAAAAATAGCCAGAAGAGAGAAGAAGAGTGGTTCTCAAGCCACATTCCAAAGAGGCACGGATTCCATGTTGTAGTATCTGGGAATGTTGGAAAGGCAAAGGGACAGGCATTTCCAGTGGGTAGTGTCTAGACCCCTAACCTCAACTTGAACGAGAGCAGTTCCGTGGTGATCCATTAAATATATTGACGTCTCACACACTATCCCACTTGAAGAAAGGATTCTTGTGCTGACAGAAAAATAAGGAGGTATGGGAGGACTGAAGAAAGAAGAAAGAAAGAAAGAAAAGAGAAGAGAGAGAAAGATAAACAAAACTTCATTGGTTTCTAGTCCTGACCGTGGAGGAAATTTCCATCTCTAAATGCAAATCATTTGAAAGGCTAAAGAAGGGAGAGGGCTGCCTACTTTGTGAGCTGATAACAGAAAACCTCTGCTCCATTATGCAAGTCTAGAGAAAAGAATGGTTTATAAACATTGGTTTTTCAGTCCATCAGGGCGCCAGGACCCTGCGTTGCCAAGAGACACCTCCAGTGCTGAAATGAAATAAGAAGACCATGTTTACATTAACATTCCCCATTTGATTCACTGTTTGATTAAGATGGAAGAGAGGGAGGAATCAACCTGCCCAGTTCCTGATTGGAGAAGACATAACACGAAGAGAAGCTGTACACACAGTCCCCACCAGAGACAAAGAGTAAAGTGGTCGTTTTGTGCTCCAAATCCCCATTCTTTCCTCTGCCCCCCACCCTGCAGCTCCGTGCCCCCCATGATCTCCTGATTAGAGCCTGATAGTTCAGAAAGAAAATGACAAACCTCAGCCAGTGCAAAGATGTCTGGGAAAGACAGAGAGCGCTGAAAACAGGATAGGTTTTGGCGTCTGCCACAGATGGGGTTGGGAAAAAGTAACTTATTTTCATAGGAAAATGAACAAAAAGGTCTTGGTTGCCACAAAGGCTTCCTTCCTTCCTTCCTTCCTTCCTTCCTTCCTTCCAGCTCCATTTGCCATATATTTAATTACTTTTATGGAGAAAGGATAAAAGTAAGAGGGCCATAGCTGAATGCCTCGAAGGACATGAGGAGAGAGTTTTTACATGCCTGCTGTCAGTGCTTTTGAGAAAAAAGGTCAGAAGAGGCATGTGCAAACAGAAGTGTTGTGTATCGATGATTTAAGGCAGATGTTCTTACCATGACCCCGACACGTGACAGACACGTGGATGAGCTGCTGTTGTTTGAGGGAGGAGAGGGAGCTGTGTAGAGTGATGTTTCTAATAAGAGCTAACACACCAACATGTCTAAATAGTTCCTTGGTTCTCCTGAATTCAACAACATTCAAGGTCCCTCCTGTAGTACCATCAGTCTTCCTTAGCCATATTTCAGTTTCCTAGTATGAGTGAAATAGGTCGCCGTACAGTTACCAGGAAGTCACTGAAAAGAACCTTTGTGGGAAGCTACCTGATACATCGTGCCACAAAGTTTTAACGGACTTCTCTGAACTTTCTGTCAAAATCTTAGTATGAGAGCCTGTTACACCTATAAACATGTCCTATGCCGTGGTTGACAAGAGCTGAGGACCTCTGGTCAATAAGGAAATGTGTTTTCCTTGATTTTACCACATGGTTTCCCGAACTGAATGGCTTCGTCCCTGAGGAGATTTCAAATGGGTTAAAAAGTGTAACACACTCAGAACAGTGCCTGATGTCCCACGCATTAGTCGTTGCTGTTGTGTCCTGAATGAGACTGGGCTCCAAGTTTGGAAAACGCTGATAAGACTTGTTTCTTCAAGATTTGCTGTGTTGAGAAAGGAATACCTTTGCACTCCCTAATCTCTGTTTAAAACGCACTAAAAGGCAATAAAGCAGAATCAGGAGGAAATTATTAACAAATGGTCTGCCATTCTACCTGTTTTATAAATTAGTCTGCCACTGATTCTGGTCTTTACTGCTTGTGCTTTCTTCTCAGATCACTTGCGACCACTCCTTATTACTCCTCCTTAGTTCACTTCCACACACATTTCTTAGTAACCTGCTGTATGACAGAAATTGTGCTAAATAAGCTCAAAGGCTACTTCTCGAACTTCCACCCTCAGGTAAAAATCTTGTTCCGTTGCGTTTTGTGTCATTCTGTAGGATACACTTCTTTCTTTCACCCTCTTCTCCCTTCAAAGTCATCTACAAAACTCATAGCCAAGATCAACATTTAGTTCGGATTTGAATTTATAGTCTTTCTGCTATTCTCAGCTCTTCTCAATACCCAGTGGGTCTTTAATTCCCTATGAATGACTTTGTTTGTTTGTTTGTTTGTTTAGAGCATGAGCAGGGGGAGAGGGAGAGAGAGAATCTGAAGTAGATTCTGAACTGCTTGTGGAGCCTGACACAGGGTTCAATCCCATGACCCTGAGATCATGACCTGAGCTGAAATGAAGAGTCCAAACACAAGTGACTGAGCTATCCATGTGCCCTTAGATGACCCATTTTTTTAAACAACCTAATACCCAGCTCTTCCTTTACTTACTCAATTCCAAGGAGCTTGCTCTCCACCCATTCGCCACCACCACACACCCCCCCTTCAGTCACCAGCATCCATGACCACACCTTAGACCTTGTCATTATGGAGACTGTTCATGATGGAAATTAACATTTCAAATATCCTACCTCTGACCACCTCCTATCTTCCTAGCTTCCTTACTCACTCACCATATTCAGACCTCACTGAGGTTTGTGATCTTCGGACCTCTTCTCTTTCTCCTATCACTGCTTCCTATCTGCTCTCCCACCCTGTCTGGCCCAACCCCACAGTGGCCTTGACATTACATTTCCAAATAGTCCAAGTTCCACTGTCTTCACATCCTTCCAGTATGTATGAAACAAAGAAGTCCAATCAATCATTAAAACTATCCTCTTATTCCATAAGCACAAAGATTGGTGCCACAATAGATTTGTGGTCTCCACTCTCAAAATTAAAACTCATGTATGCCTGGAAATCCCTCTGTTTTTTTCTGGTTGGTCAGTATTCCTTTTCCCAAACTTTCTGTTGAAAGCTTTCCCTATTCTTCTCAAATTCTTACTATCTCTTCACTCCCAAGCAGAACTTTTGCCTCCTGTTTGCCTAAATGGAATAGAAATGTTCAAAGGGAACTTCTCTCAAATTCCAGTCTGTCTTCATCTATGAACTCACTGTACCTGCTTTCATTTTCTCCTTTTAACCCCTCAGGTGTTCCCCTCCTCTTAAGTAAAGCTAACCTTCTGAGGTGCTTGGCTCACTGGGTTAAGTGTCTGCCTTCTACTCAGGTCATGATCTTAGGGTCCTGGGATCGAGTTCCACAGCGGGCTCCCTGCTCAGCGGGGACTCTGCTTCTCCCTCTGCCTCTGCTGCTCCCCATACTTGTACACTGTCTTTCTCTCTATATATCAAATAAATAAATAAAATATTTTTTAAAAAATAAAATAAAGTAAAGCTAACTTTCTGATCTATGTCCTGGATCCCAAACATTCCATCTCAGGGACCTTGTTCTATTGGTTACATTCTAGTAGAGTATATTGTGGCAGTCAAGCATAAGGGCTCTCACAGAGGATTACCTACCTTCCTTATTTTTTAAAGATTTTATTTATTTATTTGAGTGAGAGAGAAAGAGAAAAGGGAGGGTCACTTGAAGAGGGAGAAGCAGAATCTCCATTGAGCAGAGAGCCTGACATTGGGCTCAATCGCAGGACCCCGGGATCATGAGCTAAGCCAAAGGCAGACACTTAACCAACTGAGCCACCCAGGTGTCCCAGGACTACCTATCTTCAAATTCCAGCTCTGCAAGGATTTGGAGCAAGTCAAATACCCACCCCGTGCCTCCATTTCCTCATCTGTAAACTGGGTGTAGGTATAACAACATCCACCTCACAGGTTCATTGTGAGGATTCTGTGATACAGCGGTAATTAAATATTTCTCACTGTGTCTCCTGTTGGTCTTGTTCCTATTACTCTACCTCGTATCCTAAGGTTTTCTTTCATATTTATTTTAACCAAAGCATAAAATCAGCAGGGAGAAGGCCCCACATAGATTGTGGCTGCCAAGATTGCCCCAAGCAGGAAGGTACGTTCCATCTAGCTCATTGTTTTTGAAGGGACCCATGTGTACAATCTTCCTTCGGGCTCTGGCTCCACACCTACTAAGAGGTGTAGAAGAAGATATGAATTTGGCTGAGCATGAACAAAATTTGAGGATGCTTCATGACATTTAATTACTTCGGTGCATGTCAGAACTTGCACCTACCTTGCATGAGGTAGAGAAGAGAGCTAATACCATGAGAATATCTAACAGACATACATTTTATTTTGCTCATCAGTGAAAAATAAGGTAGTTAAGTTTCTCGAACCATCTATGGAGAGTCCAGTTTTCAGTGGCTCAGAAGCAGGGGACTTTAGAAATAAGTAGATTCCACAACTGCCTGCCATAATTTCACAGAGGTTCTTAACTCTTCTCCCTTCACTGTATCTGCATCTAAAATGTTATTGTTGGAGCTTGGTTTTGATTCTTATCAAGACAAAAATGTCCACTGGGGAGTAAACACTTCAAGCTGTGATTGGTCATTTGTACCCTAAGATTAATGAATGTCAGACTCTGTCCTGAGTCTGTTTTGACAAGTCAGGCAGAGAATAGGAAGCACCAGGTCACCAGATTCCTGAAGCTGTGAAGACAGAAGGCTACTGAGAGGGAGAGGGATTCTAACCCAGGAGACAGAGCTGGGTGAACATTCATACCACACACTTCATCACTATACCTAGTGGCTGGGCTACTTAGAGGAAACAGATTTAACATTTTTTAACAAATGTGCCATGCTTAATCTCAGCCTGAAGGTGTATCATTTTGAGAATATCTGAGGAAAAGTTCCTGAGGCATTTTGAGTCACTGGAGAAAGGAAAAAAAAATTGATAGAAATTTTCCCATTTTAAAAATAGATTGTATTTTTAATGGGCTGCAATTGACTAATATTTTGCACAGTATTGGGATCCGAGCAGATTGTTTATTCACTTGGATTGCAAAAACTTACAATGAGATCTTAGCAGCATTCTTCCGCTAAAGTTTATCAGATGAAGGCATTATTTCTCTGAGCTCAAGACTCATTACACTACAAAATAAAGTTCTTGCCAAATCAAAATAAAAACATTTCTGACGTTTAGATTTTTTTGCTACCTTGGTATTAACATGTCTAGATCATAGAACTCTTTATGTATCAGCCTGAATATTATTCCACACAGAGTTCTTCTCCTAAAATACTTAAGTGGTCCCCATACAAAGTGGCATGTTTGGTGGGAAGAAGGCCAAATTTAAATGGTTTGCAGGCTTCCCCCAACCCCCCACGGAGTGGAGGGTGGAATCTGTCTGGGCTTCACTTTCCTTTCTACAAAACAACTATACTACCTACCCATGGGCACTGTGAGGTATTGTGTTTTGAAGATTAAGTGAGACCATGCCTGTGTCTGTGTTTTGTAAACTCTGTACACTCTATTTTTAGTTTGATGAACATTCTCTACATTATGTGGAGATATAAAAAAAAAAAATCTTAGATCTCGGGCCTCTGGGTGACTCAGTTGGTTGAGCATCTGACTCTTGATATCAGCTCAAGTCTTGAGGCCAGGGCTGTGAGTTCAAGTCCCAAGTTGGGTTCTACGCTAGGCATAGAGCCTACTTAAAAAATCAAAAAAGGTAATAAAATAATTCATAGGTTTCTATGTACAGGTATAAAATTCAGCCACTAAATTTTCCATGTAAAAAGATATTATCACTATATATAAAGAAAAAAAAGAAAAATGGTTACAAAATTTTCATATTTAAAATATATTTATTTAATAATTCTCTATACCTGTATAAAATATGCATACAGCCAGTGTAGGAGTAAAGAAATGACTGACTTAGCCCTTAATTCCTCCAGTAAAATATCCTGCTTCCATTCCCTGGCCCATCAAGCTCATCACTGGCCGATTCACTACACTAAGAATGACTATAGTCTTTAAAGGCTTATATACATAGAGCACATACAGTACACCTATGCAGTGATGTGTCAGAGGTCAAAAGCCACCTCTTCAGAGGGGAATTTCTTATTACCCATAGAAGGTAATGCACCACTCTCATCACTCTCTGTACCAAATCTGTTTGCTGTCATAGTACTTATTACAATCTGAAATATCTTACTTTTTACTGTGCATTATATGTCTATCACCCTGCTCCTGTCCCCACGCAACTATACAAAATGTGAGTGTAGGTTCCTGAAGGGTAGGGTATTTGCTTGATCACTGTTATATTTGCAGCACCTGAAACAGTGTGCATGGAATCATATTTAATAAACAGACATTAGGGGTGCCTGGGTGGCTCAGTCAGTTGAGTGTCTGCCTTTGGCTCAGGTCATGATCTCAGGGTCCTGGGAAGTAGTCGAGCATCAGGCTCTGTGCTTAGCAGGGAGTCTGCCTCTCCCTCTGCCCCTCCTCCTGCTTGTGCTTTCATCTCTCTCTCTTTCAAATAAATAAATGAAATCTTTTAAAAATATAAATAGACATTAATAAATAAACATTGAGCAACGTCTGTATAACAAGCGTAATCTCTGTATATAACACACTTACAGGTTTATCGCTATCAGATCTGTTCCTTTATCTTGATCACCATGTAATGTGTCTTTCTTCTAGAACTTTGAAGGTACTGGATCAATGACTCTGCTTCTGACCCTGATTGCTCCCTGACAATCCAGGTACTGGGTCTTGAAGTATTGAGGCCATTTCCCCAGAGCTGTGGAAATACAAGCTAACAGATTGTGAACTGCCAAAAATCTCCTTCCAGCTCAGTCAGAACATTGTCTGTGACAGTAATGTTGACAGTTTTCACTTCAGAAAATATAGGTATAATGTGATTTCAGTTATTCATCTCCTCAGGTTGATGGGTGGAATTCTGAAACACTGTTTTTAGACACTTGGTGAGGAATCTGTAGTCATCCATTTCCTCCTCCTCCTGACAAAGCTGCCATCATAGTGTTGCATCTAAAGAATCTTCCAGTACATGATGGACAGACAAGTTTTGTTAGCTTACTTCTCGACTGTCTTCAGTGTACACAAGTATCAGGAATTTATGTTCAATTGCATACACCCACTCCTATCATCCTTCAGCACTGTGGTTATGGAAGCACCTTTGTTTTTTCTGTTATGTATGTGGATTTTTACTACCGTTAAGTAAAGTTTGGCGGGGTGCCTGGGTGGCTCAGTGGGTTAAAGCCTCTGCCTTCAGCTCAGGTCATGATCCCAGGATCCTGGGATCGAGCCCCGCATCAGGTTCTCTGCTTCGCAGGGAGCCTGCTTCCTCCTCTCTCTCTCTCTGCCTGCCTCTCTGCCTAGTTATGATTTCTTTCTGTCAAATAAATAAAATATAAAATAAAATAAAGCTTTAAAGTAAAGTTTGGCAATCTTGACAAAAAATCACATACCTGGTCCCACTATTTTTCTTTGGCATACCAGAACTCTTAAGATATTATTAGTGGCTTGCTGACCAAACACTAACTCACTCTGAAATAACTTAAGGCAAAATGTAACAGGGGATCTGTAAATAGTAGATTTACCCCTTCCATTTCAGGGTAAGGAGATAATAATTAAGATAAAGAGTGGGTATTTATGTTATATGAACGAGTATAAAGACACTGTGCTGGTTTGTAAGGTCAGTGTTGACAAGTGACTGTTCCAATGACTGTTCCAATGAGAGAAATCTCTCAAGTGTGAAAAAGCCTGACTTGGTGGCAGTGACTTTGTGGTCATTTTTGATGCAAGTTCTATATATACTAATGCTTGGGCAATAACCTATAAATTGGCACATGGGATAGCTAGTCTTATGTGCCAACTTGCCAGCATCACGAGATACCCAAATATTTGGTTAAACATTATTTCTGGGTGTGTCTGAGAAGGTGTTTCTGGATGACATTTTTTTTTAAAGATTTTATTTATTTATTTATTTATTTATTTATTTATTTGACAGACAGAGATCACAAGTAGGCAGAGAGGCAGACAGAGAGAGAGAGAAGGAAGCAGGCTCCCTGCTTGAGCAGAGAGCCCAATGCGGGGCTCGATCCCAGGACCCCGAGACCATGACCTGAGCCGAAGGTAGAGGTTTTAACCCACTGAGCCACCCAGGGGCCCCTGGATGACATTTTTATTTGAATCAGCCGACTGAGTAAAACAGATTGCCTTCCCCAGTGGTGGGGAGGGGGGCTTGTCCAATCTGTTGAAGGTCTAAATAAAACAAAAGGCAATAAAAGGGATAATTTACTGTCTCTGACTTGCTACATTTGAGCTGGGACATTACTGTTCTTCTGCACTAAGCCTGGAATATATACCATCTGCTGTCCTAGTTCTCAAGCCTTCAGATTTGGACTAGAACCAAACCACTGGATTGTCTGTGTCTCCAGCTTATAGATGGCAGATCACGAGACTTCTCAACTTCCATAATCACATGAACCAATTCATATCTATCTATATGTCTATCTATTTATTTCTCCACCTAACTCTTCTCTTGATTCTGTTTCTTTGAAGAACCCTGACTAAAATGGTGTGTATGTATGGTCCTTGAAGTACCCATAGGATTAAAAAAAAAAAAAAATACACTCATAACCATGTATCTTAAAAGAGTTTCCTGGGGCACCTGGGTGGCTCAGTGGGTTAAAACCTGTGCCTTCAGCTTGGGTCATGATCCCTGGGTCCTGGGATCGAGCCCCGCATTAGGCTCTCTGCTCAGCGGGGAGCTTGCTTCCTCCTCTCTCTCTCTGCCTGCCTCTCTGCCCACTTGTGATCTCTATCTGCCAAATAAAAAAATAAAATCTTTAAAAAAATAAAAATAAAAATAAAAGAGTTTCTTGCAGAAGGGATGAGTGCCTGGGTGGCTCAGTCAGTTGGGCATCTGACTCTTGATTTTGGCTCAGGTCATTATCTCAGGGTTGTGAGATCAAGCTCTGAGCTGGTCTCCGTGCTGGACATGATGCCTGCTTAACACTCTCTCTCTCCTTCTGTCCCCTCCATCCTCCCACCAAAAAACAAGGTTTTTGGAGCACTTGGGTGGCTCTGCCAGTTGAGCATCCGACTCATGGTTTCAGTTCCAGTGGTGATGTCAGGGCTGTGGGATCGAGTGTCCCCGCCAGGCTCCACCCCCAATGTGGAGTCCACTTGGTTTTCTTTCTCCCTCTCCTTCTGCCCCTCTATACCCCATTCTCACTCTAAAATAAATAGGTAAATCTTAGAGAAAAAAAAAAAAAGTTTCTTGCAGCCCAGAACATAATCTTTGATTCCAGTGTTTAGCTGAGTAAACCTGATTGTTTTACCTTTCTCTTCAAAATCACTTAAAAGATGAGAGTTCAGGGGAAGTTGGCCGGTTCAGTCTGAAGAATGTATCTCTTGATCCCAGGTTGTGAGTTTGAGCCCCACATTGAGTGTAGAGATCACTTGAGAATAAAAAAAATACATATTATTTTTTTAAGAAAAGTTCAAACTCATACTTGCCAAATTTTGGAGGCATCTATAATCGGAAATTACAAATTCAAGGAGAGCTAACAAAGGTATTGAAGGTCCAAGAGGGGGGCCACAGGAAGATGATGCCTCTGGTTGCAGGTCTCAGAAACAACCTCAAGAAACAGTTCTCAAAAGTCATTGCTCCAGGGGCACATGAGTGGCCCAGTTGGTTAAATATCTGCCTTAATCTCAGGTCATGATCCCAGGGTCCTGGGATCAAGCTTTGTGTCGGGCTCCCTGCCCTCCCTCTCCATCTGCCCCTCTCCCCATTCATGCACGTGCATGTGCTCTCTCTCAAATAAATAAATAAAATCTTTTTTTTTTTCAATCATTACTTCAAATCTAGAGGTAAAACCAAATTCCCCTGTGTGGAACACTGAAGTGACAACCTTCCCAGAGCAAAAGTAGCACTGATTCTCAAGAAACATACTGGGCAGTCATATTTGCAAACCAAATTATTTGTGAGAGCAGAGAAGAAAAAGTTGGCACTATGGGTAGTTCTGCAGGGTCAAACCTAATTAGGAAAAGTAAAGGTAAAAGAAATTATTTACTCGCACAACAGCCCCATTATTTAAAGGATTTTCTTGCAGCCTGAAACGCGGTCTTTATTCCTCCAACCACATGAACCTCCAATAAACACACCTTACTCAAAAATAAGTAATAAACAAAAATGAGCAAGCACAGGAATTATATGAAGATACTAGAGAAGAATGTGAAGACAGTCATGGGAATAAAAAAGAGTAAATGAATAAAACATGCTATGGAGAAGCTGCTGTAAATACATGAAAATTTTGAATGAACAGGAATGCATGCAATCCAAGAACATAAAGCACATGCACTAAAAATTGGATAAGATAAACTAAGATAGCAAAAGAATAAAACATGAATAAGCAGAGCTCAATAAGTAGGAAAAGCAAAATCATCACATTAGAGAATGCCAAGTTAGAAGGAGCATAAATGAGAATAGACAATTCTGAAAATATGTTAAGAAATATGGGGTCTAAGAAAGAAGTCCTGGATATACACATGGAACACCATTTTAAATATCAAAGTGAGAGCATTCCTGAGTATTCATGAAACTCTGAACCTGTAAAAGAAAAAAATGATAAAGTGACAAAATTAGCTATTAAAATTAGCTATGAAAAATTCTGAAGTTTTTAATGTGACAGAAACACTTTGTAAAAGTTCCAAAAATATGACAAATATTATTAAAAAGTCAAAAGTTAGTGGTGCCTGGTGACTCAGTTGCTTAAGTATCCAACTCTTGATTTCAGCTCAGGTCATGATCTCAGGGTAGTGAGATCGAGCCCTGAGGCACACTCCACACTCAGCAGGAAGTCTGCTTGAAATTCTTTCCCTCTGCCCTCCTTCTGGTGTGCGTGTGTTTGCACGTACACATGTATGTGCTTGCATGTATGCTCTCTCTCTCTTTCAAATAAATAGATCTTTAAAAAAAAAAATAAAATAGAGGGGCGCCTGGGTGGCTCAATGGGTTAAGCCTCTGCCTTCAGCTCAGTCATGATCTCAGGGTCCGGGGATCAAGTCCCGCAGGGCTCTCTGCTGGGCAGGGAGCCTGCTTCCTCCTCTCTCTCTCTGCCTGACTCTCTGCCTACTTGTGATCTCTCTCTGTCACATAAATAAAATCTTTAAAAAAAAATTTTAAAAAGTAGGATAAAAAAGTCAAAAGTTTAAAAAAAAAGACAAATGAAAATGTAGGGGAAAATGTTTCAACTCATATCACAAAGGTCTAATATCCTCATTATGTAAACAATACTCACAAATCAAGAGAGTAGAAAAATGGGAAAAGGATATAAAAGGGAAGGTTACAAAAAGTGAAATAAAAATGATCCTTAAAGATATAAAGCAATGCTTAACCTCACTCATGAATAGAGAAATGCCAAGATTTTGTGTTTTTCAGTATGATCAAATTTCAAACAGTTTGGTAAAACATGGTGTTGATGAGAATATGAGAAACAGACATTCTCATACATCAAATGTTAATACAAGCTTTGTGAAGAGCAGTTTTTCAAAAATCTATCAGAATTTAAAATACAAATAGAAATTACAAATGCAAAATAAAAATACAAATTTAAAATACAAATAAGGGGTGCCTGAGTGGCTCAGTGGGTTAAAGCCTCTGCCTTCAGCTCGGGTCATGATCCCGGGATCCTGGGATCGAGCCCTGCGTCGGGCTCTCTGCTCCACAGGGAGCCTGCTTCCTCCTCTCTCTCTGCCTGCCTCTCTGCCTAGTTGTGATTTCTCTCTGTCAAATAAACAAAATATTAAAAAAAAAAATAAAATAAAATACAAATAAAATGCAAAAATACATCTAAGTATTTCTCCTATTAGTGTACTGCAACATGGTTAAAATGATGTATTTGCAAGGTTTTTTTTAAATTAAAAATCGATTAATTTATAGGGTATTATTAGTTTTAAAGGTAGAGTTTAGTGATTCATCAGTTGCATATTACATCCAGTGCTCATAACATTGAAGCCCCCCTTAATGCCCACCATCCAGTTACCTTACCCCCTCACCTCCTCCTCTCCAGCAACCCTCAGTTTGTTTCCTATAATTAAGTGTCCCTTGTGGTTTGTTTTCCTCACTGATTTTTGTCTTAGTTTATTTTTCCTTCCCTTCCCTATGTTCATCTGTTTTGTTTCTTAACTTCCACATATGAGTGAAATCATATGATATTTGTTTTTCTCCTGTTGATTTATTTCACTTAGCATAATACCCTCTAGTTCTGTCCACATGTTGCAAATGGAAAGATTTCATTCTTTTTGATAGCTGAGTAATATTCCATTGTATATTGATAGATAGCTATATATATATATAACAGATCTTCTTTATCCATTCATCTGTCCATGAATATCTGGGTTGTCACCATAGTTTGGCTACTGAGGACATTGCTGCTATAAACATTAGAATGAATTTGCCCTTTGAACCTCTGTATCCTTTGTAGTGCAATTGCTGGGTTATAGGGTAGCTCTATTCTCAACTTTTTGAGGAACTTCCATACTGTTTTCCAGAGTGGCTGCACCAGTTTGCATTCCCACCAACTGTGTAAGAGGGTTCCCCTTTCTGTGCATGTCATTGTGGTTTTCATTTGTATTTCCCTGATGCCGAATAATGTTGAACAGTTTTTCATGCATCTGCTGGCCATTTATAGGTCTTCTTTGGAGAAATGTCTGTTCATGTCTTCTACCCATTTCTTGACTGGATTATCTGTTTTTTTGGGTGTTGAGTTTGATAAGTTCTTTGTAGATTTTGGATACTAGCCCTTTATCTGATAACACATTTGCAAATATCTTCTCCCATTCTGTAGGTTACCTTTTAGTTTTGTTGACTGTTTCCTTTGCTGTGCAACTGCTTTTTATCTTAATGAAGTCTCAGTAGTTCATTTATGCTTCTGTTTTCCTTGCCTTTGAAGGCATGTCTAGCAAGAAGTTGCTGGTAGCCAAAATCAAAGAGGTTGCTGCCTGTGTTCTCTTCTAGGATTTTTATGGAGTCCTATCTCATATTTAGGTCTTTCAACCCCTTTAAATTTATTTTTGTGTATGGTGTAAGAAAGTGGTCCAGTTTCATTCTTCTTCATGTGGCTGTCCAATTTTCACAACACCGTTTGTTGAAGAGACTTTTTTCCATTGGACATTCTTTCCTACTTTGTTAAAGATTAGTTGACCATAGAGTTGAGGGTCCATTTCTGGGTTCTCTATTCTGTTCCATTGTTCTGTGTGTCTGTTTTTGTGCCAGTACTACATTGTCTTGATAATTACAGCTTTGGCATATAGCCTGAAGTCCCCAGTTGTGATACCTCCGGCTTTGGTTTTCTTTTCAGTATTCCTTTGGATATTGGGGTCTTTTGGGGTTCCATACAAATTTTAGGACTATTTGTTTCAGTGCTGTGAAAAATGTTGATGGTATTTTGATAGGGATTGCACTGAATGTGTGGATTGTTTTGGGTAACATGGACATTTTAACAATGTTTGTTTTTCTAATCTATGAGCATGGAATAATTTCCCATTTCTTTGTGTCTTCCTCAATTTTGCATAAGTGCTCTATAGTTTTGAGAGTACAAATACTTTAACTCTTTGGGTAGGTTTATTCTGAGGTATCTTATGCTTTTTGGTTTCTGGAAACCAAGGTGGTCAGAAGACAGGAATAAGGGGCGTATTCGCAGTGCCTCTTGAATCGTGTTTCATGGATATGTGTCAGGCATTCAAAAACAATTGAATAATTTAAAATATAATTAATTTTTAAAATGAAGCACACAAAATATAAAATATAAACTACACAAAACCTCAATGATTTTGCTTTTAATTTAATTCTATTATAGAGCTTCAAGGAGAACATTTGAAAGCTTGAAATATTGTTTTTAGCTTGGTCGGTGTCATGTGATTCCCTGGAGCTGTGTACTAAGAAAAGATGCGAAAGACAGGGTTGTGGTCCTTGGACATACACTCAGGAATCATGTACTCCTGGAACTGGGGGTGAAGGACTGTTAGAAACTGGTTTTGAAATTTTGGAAAATAGAACAAAAAAAAAATTGGTCTTGTAAATGATACTTTAAAATTCAGTTTTCAAATTGACCATGAGATTTGTGGTCTTAGGACTCCCAAACACATTAAAGGGATTAGACCTCCACTTAAAAAAAAAAAAAAAAAAAATCTCAAAGAACTCTTCTCCCACCATTTATTTGGTTTGTTAATTAAGAGTTAAATGGAGGTAAGCTGTGTGGTCTCTTTTCAAACCATTTTAAAAGACCTTGTATTCATGTCTCCCTCAACTTATACCCTCCCCTTCTGACTTGCTTGAGAACAGAACAATGGCTAGATTTTAACTGACCATTTCTCTTTACAAAAGAATCTACATTTGAAGGGTACAGAAGGCCCTCTTTGGGAGTCTCACCAAAGAAAAGAGAATTAAAGTGCCTTCACCCAGGAAAAAACAACAACCACCTGTAATCTTTCTTAATTCTTTTCTCTGCTTTCATTATGCTCACATGCTGAAACAAGACAGAATGTTCGACACTGTTTAGTCTAGTTTTGGAAAGAAATGATTATTTAAGTTGTTTTAAACAAACACCAGGCTATTAAATTTTGTGGAATGGATGAAGAATGTTTATCATCTACACGTTGCTCTCTTTGCTAGTGTTATTTAAACTGAATAAGACATTGGCAGCATTGAGTGGAGTGTCCTCTTTGTTGTATTTATAAATGTAGGAAAACAGATCTGTCCATTTCTTGGTGAGGAATGATCTGATCACTATTGCAAAATACCTGTTCAGGGAATAAGCTTACCTATTAAAAACCACTTGTCAACCAAGGAAGAATTCACTGAAAATTTAAGCAAACAGTCACTGGGCAATTCAAGTGGCAAAATTCAGGAAATAGACACAGGTAGGAACCTGGCTCTTGTTCCCAAGGAAGACAAAGAAGGGGGATAGTTCTAAGATGAGAGGACACGCGTAACATTGTCATTTAGGTCCTCTGTGCAAAACAGGGACTGAAACTAGGTTAACTGGTATTGGTTGAGTTAATATGCAATTGGAAGCTTGAAACCTGTCAAATCCGGCTGTCCCCTTGGGAAATGAAGAATGTGAACATTCAGGTGTCCTGGTGAGGAGGGAGTTAAGTCCAGGCTGAGGGCTTGGAGTTAAAAAGAAGTTCATAGTCTCTCAGATGAGGTGATGAGGATGTGCATAAATCCCTCTTCCCTATGACCTCTTGGCTCTATTTTAAAAGAGACTCTCTCTTTGAGCTAGGCTTGCTTGCTCCATTTTGAAATTTCCTTTTACACAATAGTCCTACACCTCCCTCTTACAGGGTTTCAATAAAGATGACCAGAAAAGCATATAATCATAAACAAATATCCCAAAGATTAAACAATCTCAGGGAATCAAGAGAGATGATTATATGCCACCCACTCAATAATGAAGAATATCGTAATTTATTCCAACAGCTAATTTTCTCCCACAATATTTTTCCTTTGCCAAACAGAACATTAATATCTTTCAAATGTTAGTCCTCTCTCATATGATTCCAAATTAAAAAAATACACACCAAGGACTCACATGCATTGCCCACACACACATATTTGTAAACCGCCTTTCTATTTCAAACTCAGAATATAGGCAGTCAGTTCTTAAGGTACCACCTGTTGTTTCATGGGCTGGCTTCCCCCTCCCCTGTCATCATCAATCAAAAACTCAAATTCACTTTAAAATTAGCCTCTACCAGGGGTGCCTGGCTGGCTCAGAGGGTTAAGAGTCTGCCTTCGGCTCAGGTCATGTTCCTGGAGTCCTGGGATCAAGCCCCGCATCTGGTTGCCTGCTTGGCAAGAAGCCTGCTTCTCCCTCTGTTCTTCCCTGCTTATGCGCTCTCTCTCTCTTTCTCTCAGATAAATAAATTTTAAAATGTTTAATAAAAATTTAGCCTCTGCCAAACATAATTAGGGGACTAATCCATAGGAAAAAAAGATATTTGGTAAACCCTTCATAATCCAAGAGGCGAGGCTTTGCTATTCAAGAAAATAAGCACCAAAATGCCAATAAGGAAAAAGGGTCAGATCTCCATAATAATGGTCTTACCCCTGGAAATCTACAGATTTATTTTTAGTGCCTTGCCATCTTCTGACTAGTCATTGAGTAGCTAAGTCTTCCTTCTTATAGGCACTTCTTATAGTGATTTAATTTACAAACATAAAATTTCTTTTTCAATTACATGTTTCATGCAGAAAGAAGAAGGGCAACAACACTCTTTGTTAAAATCAGTACACTGACATGGTGCACATATGAGTGTGTGATCTCATTATAGTAATCACAAAAATCATGCATGACAGATGTTGCATTAGTATCCTACTGTTGCTGCCATAGATTACCAGCTTCGTGGCTTAAAACAGCAGAAACCTATTCTCTTTCAGTTGTGCAGGCCAGAAGTCCAAAATGAGTTTTTCAGGACAAAAAACAAGGTGTCAACAGGACAGTTTCTTCTGGAAGCTCCAAGGGAGAGTCCCTTCTGGTGGTTTCTGGCATTCCTTGGCTTGTGGCCGCATCGCTTGAGTCACACTTCATTCTCTTCTTCTGTAAACAGGTGTCTCCTTCTGCCTCTCACAAGGATATGGGATCACATTTAGGGTCTACAAAGGCTCGTTCCATGTAAAGGTCCTTGACTTAACCACATCTGCAAAATCCCTTTTGCCATCTAAGGTAACAACATATTCATAGGTCCTGAGATTAGGATGTAAACATCCTTAGAGGGCACGATGCAGCCTACCACAGATGGTATTATTCCCATTTTATATTTTCTAAAAATCAGAGATGATGACCTGGTTGCCCACATTTATGGGACTGGTACATCCATGATGCAAAGTCTTTTTTGCTTGTTGATTCCCCTACATCAGGCAAAAGATTTTGTATTTGAGAATTATTTTGTGTATGTGTATGCATATACACAAATAAATGTTTTCAAACTGAAAATGGTGACTTGAGATCTTTGTTTCTAATTGAGAGCTTGATGTGCTTCAAAAATATGTCTGAAATAGGGGCACCTTGATGGCTCAGTGGGTTGAGTATCCAGCTCTTGGTTTGTTTAGGTTATGATCTCAGGGTGGGAAGGGGAGGCTCCAGCTCTGCGTTGGCCTCTATGCTCAGCGGGGAGTCTGCTTAAGATGTGCAATCTTGTCCCTTCCCCTGCTTGCACTCTCTCTCTCTCTCTCTCTCTCTCTCTGCCTCTATAAAATAGATAAATAAATCTTTTTTTAAAAAAAAGAAAGAAAGACATGAAATAAAGTTTGTGCTATTGCAAAAATATCTCTAAGGCCTATGCTACCAAGGGGTGAAATCCTACCTACTTTCCACAAAGACCAAAACTTCCAGGTTTATTCATGAAAATGTTTAAGCATGTGAATGTAAAGTTACCAACTACAGATAATTTGTGACCATCTCCTTTTAAAGCCAAATAGAAGTGTTCTCTTGGATTTGAGCTCCAGAACACGTTCCAGAGGCCTAGAAATGAGGAGGAGTAATAGGGCCAGAGCTAAGGGGGAGGCTAAGCAAGCTAACCTTTCCATCCAACAACTGGAGCTCTACTTGTCTCTCTTTCATATTTAGGAGTCCTGACTGAAAACTTACCTCGAAGTAATTTTTCTGCTGCTAAAATTAACTTGAAAGTCACCAGTCTTAACCTGTAAGTCCTTTTATAATTTCTTAGGTGTCCATTATACATTTAATGTGTGTGTGTGTGTGTGTGTGTGAGAGAGAGAGAGAGAGAAAGAAAGAGACGGAGACAAAGAGAGGCAAAAAGGAGAGAGACAAGAGAGCCTGAATCTCTAAACAGTGGATGCCTCCATCATTTTTCCATTCCAAAATATTACCCGTGCCTCCAGACAACTTGGCCAGATGACAGTCTTCATAGGTCGTGAACCTGCTCAGAGGTTCGCTGAGGCTGCTCAGAGGTCAGCCCTGCCCCACACGACATGTTTAGCCACTCTTACCAGCCACTCGGGTCTCTTCAGTAAACCACTTCCTCAAGTGCGCTCGTCTGTCATCATGCCAGTAAACACAGAAAGCCCTCTCAACCTCGGCCATTGACTCCTTCTCCCAGAGCCGTGAATGCAGTTGTTGCAGTCGTTTCTACTAACATACACAAGGAAGGGGGGGAAATGACATGAAAAACTGTTAATTTTGAAAACGACTGCTTAGGCCCTGGATAATCTTCAAAATTTATTTTTGAAATAATTTGCCTGAACACTGTTTGTTTGTGTGGTTTTTGCACCTTCAAGCCAGCCTCTGTTGGTTGAACGGCCCTTTTATATTTACCAGAAGCACATGAGGACTTCTCCAACGTCACACGGTCCCTGGTTTAATCAGCTCGTAAGCTCAGTCCCACCAGGAGATAGCAGAGAAGTTACTCCTATTCTATAAGCTCCTCTTCTGGTAACAGCTTAGTGGAGTCTAGAAATTAGATTAATGCTTAATGACCACCAGAATACTTTAGTACTTCATACCATCAACCAGGCTCCTGGAATTACTTGAAAGATTTAAGTCAACTTTGAAAGTATTAGCTTAAATCAAGTTATGCTGTAGGTCAAGCTGGCTCCTTCAGATTAACTCATTCATTTACTTATTTCTCCCTCTGCCTGTACCATTCTTTCTTTTGCATTAGTGACAGCCTCTAGTTTCAATGTGACATCCCGTCTTTGTAAAATGAAGTGAGTTGCTTTCCCTCCCTTAAAAATTATTTGTAGAACCTGCCTGTTTCACATACACTTTTTTCCCCCAGTGTCCCCTGAAACTTAGAAAAGATGCTTTAAGTCAAAAAGAAAAGCACTAACTCTACTGGCTAGATCCCAAGAAAATACCATGGGTTGAAGGTACCACTTTCAAAATGGTGTGCCTGCATATTATTTGTTAAACTTTTAGAAAGCATGTCTTAAAACATCAGTAACATCCTATGGTGGGCATCCAAATACCATCACTCCTTGTGAATTTAATTTTCAGAATAACAAGTCCTGTGAGTAGTGGTTCTAGGAGTCCTAACACAGAACACAGAATGTCATGAAGGTGGGAGGGTGGGAAGGGACGACGGTGCTGACAGAGCACTACAGATGTGTACCGAGGAGATAATCAGCTGTCCCTAGGGTAGACTTTGAGTTCAGTGGCTTAACACACATTACTAAAATTGCCTCTGACAGCAAACAATCAGCACAAGGAAAGGCTGAAAAGAAGGTGAGGACACCAAGGTGGGGGTAGGTCATTGCCTAAAAGAAGAGTTCACCTACTTAAGATCCATTCCCTAATACACAGGGCTTTAGAAGGCAAGAGTTCTCTGTTTGCAGGGTAGGCTGGTTCGTGGTTATTTCTTACAGCCTTCACTACCTAACTTAAATCTGTCATTTTCCATTATGTTTCCCAGAAAGATCCCATTCCTAAAGCATGCTCAGGAGAAGTGGCGTTGCCCAGATGAGCAGCCCGTGATGCCAAAATCACTTGTAAGGCAGCAGAATGGGGCTCTGGAATTAGAAGACCTAACTGCAAAAGCTCCACACACTTGCCTCTTTCCATGAACATGTTGGCAGTGTGCGCTGGTGAGCCAGAGGTCAAGTGCTGTTATGAGTCACATTTCACACCCCTTGGCTACCACAGAGTGTTTCGGAGGCAAACACCTCATCAGCCTTGTAGACTTAGACGAACGAGCCTCTTGAGAATCACAAGTGATTTTTTTTTTCCTTTTCTGAGTAGGCGCCCTCTGTCTCTGTTTCAGTGTAGACTCTGAAAGAAAATCTTCAAAACAAAAATGCAGAAACTTGAGCAGGTTAGGCGTGCCAGTCCATGAAATTGCAAGAGTACAAGAGGGAAGGCAACCTGAGGTTGAACTGAAGGATGGTGGGTGCCATCCTCCCATGTCTCTTTCTGCTTTGTTCCTTATAGCTGTGATGGAACAGAATGTCTGGTCCCCAAGCATCCTAGTCTATGAACTAGGGTAAATCCGTATTGGTCGTCATCTCTTTTGGCAAATATGAGCACCACGATAGGAACCAGCTCCAGACCCTATACCTGTAGCCTTGTTATGTTGGTAAGATCCATCAACCTAACTCAATTTCTGGTCCCAGAAATGTTAGCTTCTTCAAAAATGTGTTGAGAACTTGAAATATAAGTTACTTCTGTAAGGGGCGGGGGGGGAGTCACAATTCCATGTTTATGGAACAAGAATCTGCTTTCTGAAAAGATGACTCAGGTCATACCAGAAATGGGCCTGACAAGCTATGATGGAGAAAGGCACACTTTGATTTAAGTGGATTCTCTTACTATCCTCTTGGTTATAAAAATATTTTTGGTACTATCTAGTGCAATTTCTAGTGGAATAAAAATTCAGCCACATATCATAAACTGTGCCTACCTTATCACGATTACAGCTATGAAAAAATGCTGTTCTCCTACTTTTTATCAATAGCCAAAACCAACTATTCCTTCTGTCTCTATCATATGAATATGGCCTGATCAAAATTAGGTTATAAATACCTAATTTTAAACTTCTAAGAAGCTACACTGTCTTACAGTCGGATCCTCAGCTTCAATGCTTTTCTGTAGACTGATCAATTATAGTCTTTTTTTCTTTTTAAGATTTTATTTTTATTCATTATTCAAGAGATAAAGAGAGAGATGAGAGTGTAGGTCAGAGAGGAGCAGTGAGAGAAGGACAGGCGTACTCTATGCTGAGCACGAAGCCTGACATGGGCAGACCTCATGACCCTGAAAACATGACCTGAGCCAAGATCAAGAGTCAGATGCTCAACAGACTGAGCTACCCAGGCACCTCTGACCAGGAATAGTCTTTAAAATGCCCATACCCGGGGCGCTTGGGAGCCTCAGTTGGTTAAACGTCTGCCTTCCGCTCAAGTCATGATTTCAGGGTCCTGGGATTGAGTCCCACATCGGGCTCCATGCTCAGCATGGAGTCTGCTTCTCCCTCTCCCTCTGTCCCTCTTCCCCACTCATGTGTGCACACTCTCTCTCATGCTCTCTCTCAAATAAATAAAATCTTCAAAAAAAAAAAAATAATATAACGCACTCACGCCCACCGCAAGCTGAAAAGCACAACTCTTTGCTTTTGTCTTTCTACCAGGACTTACTTTGACTGTTGCTATCTGCCCCATCACCATCTTACCTTACTCTCGCTGCTTTAGAAGACATTTTTTGTTCCATTTCCAAAATCCATCTCTCCTCCTCCTCCTCTCTGCCAGAAACAAGCAAATATCCATCCTCCTGCACATACATATGTGATTCTGGGAACAAAGAGTGAGTTTTGTTTGGCCTGAGCCAATTTTAGGGTCTTATTCTCCTTGCTTGTATTTGGAGTAGGCATGGGCACAAAAAGTGATTCTGGCCAATGAGGCACGAGGGAGGTATGCAAGCCAGCTTTGGGGAATTTTTCTTTACACCGAAAAAGAGAGAAGAGATGACCTCTGGACATTTTTAGGACTGGATCTGATGCCTGAATTCCTGTGGCAATCTTAGAACAGTGAAGGGAACTAGACCCACTGTGTTCAACACAGCCAGAGGTCTCTACTGAGCACTTGAAATGTTGCTAGTTCACAATGAGAAGTGCTGTGCCAAACACCTCAGTACTAAATGTGTTGATATACATGTTGAAATGATAAATACCTTTTTCAATATTGAGTTAAAGACAATATGTTATTAAAACTAATTGTACCAGTTTCTCTACCTTTTTTTTATGTGGGTACTAAAAAAATTTGAATCTCAGACGTGGCTTGCTTTATATTTGCATTGGACAGCATTGAACTAGGCTGAGGACAAAATCCAAATGCTAAAAACTGAAGAGCTGAAATGTGAAAAATCTTAGTCCTAAATGATGTCGTTAACCAACATACTGACTTCATTTACAACTCTGCAGTTGACCTATCTCAGAAATTCTTTCTCTGTAGGATAGGAAGACTTCCTAATAGTTCAAGACATTGTGAGTTGGGTTTTCTAATACTTAGAGCTAAAAATATCTTGACACACTGCCTCATCCATCACAACCTGGAGAGGCCGCTTGGACGATGCCAGTCTCACAGTTGAAAGCATGAAGTTCACTGAACTACAAGACCCTGACCTTGCTATGGGCATAAGACAGAAAGCGTGGAATTTGGTATCTTCATTTTCATTGGAGCAATAATGATATTTACCTCACGGAATACTGTTAAGTGTCGTCACCAAATGCTATATTGGTTTGCTAGGATTGCCATGACAGAGTACCACAAGCAGATAGCCCAAACAACAGCAATTTATTGTCTCACATTTCAGAGGGTAGAATTCCTAGGTCAAGGTATTGGCAGGATTGCTTTCTTCTCAGGGCAGTGAGGAGAATCTATTTCATGGCTCTCTTCTTCCTTTGGAAGGTTTGTTGGCAATATTTGGCATTCATTGGCTTGTACTACCCCAATCCCTACATCGCGTTCACATAGCATTTTCCCTATTTGCACATATACTTCTATGTCCAAATTTCCTCTTTAAAAAAAAATGAAATAAAAAAAAGGAAAAACAGTCACATTGGATTAGAGCCTGCCCTAATGACTTCATCTTAACTCAATCATTTACAAAGACCCTATTTCCAAGTCAGGTCACTTTCCCCCATAGTAAACATTAGGATCTTGGTATCTTTTGGGGAGACGAATTTAACCCATAAGAGATGCTATTGAGTTGAGATTGTGCTTCATAAATTGCAAATCTTTACCCAAACCTATGTACTATGTAATTACAGCAAAAGCAGTACGTATTCCTGCTGTCCAAAAGAGGGCACAATAAGTGCAGGCAGCAAACACTGCATTAACCAGACGCTTTGAGTGGGTTCAGAAGGGAGTTGCTGTAACTAGACAGTTAATAATCAAATATTTTGGCTGCTGATGTGTTAAACCTGTAGTCAATACTGTCCACTCTGATGAGTAATAGACTCGTTTTATAAGTCAACCTGCATTTTTTTCTGATTTGTGTTTTGACCTAGAAGAGTCATGTCGGTTGACCCTCCTGCTGGGGTGGCGTTTCCCACAACCTGCTGTTAAAACAGCTGTTCCTTCTCAGAATTACCCCCATCCTGTAAGCCCCAGTAGCTAGGTTTATAGCTAAGTAGAGAGTTAAGTGGAGCAGAATGCATAAATAACACTTGCGTCATGATCCCATGAAAGTTTGTCTTTAATAAGTTGTTTAAGTTTAAAGAACTGATTTATAGCCCCAGTCAATGGGATATACTTTGACCTCAAAATGTTCACAGTCCTTACTGTCAACTACAGCCTTCTTTACTTGGTGCATTTTCTTGTATCAGCCATACATTCTTTCTATTTTCTTTTTTTCCCCAGAAATACAAAATCAGAAAATTCTTGGGTTCTTGGGTTCTAGAGATCTTCTAATAACTAACAATAGATGAGAACAAAGATACAGAAGGTTGTCTGCTTTATGTTCTCCAAATTAATTTTTTCTCAGTATGGCTGCAGTGTTTCTCCTCAGCTTACCTCAGTGCTGAGTTCTGCTCAGTTGGAGTGACATCTGGCTGCAAGTTATAAAAACAAAGTCATGAAGCTTTCCCATGTCTGCGTTCTACATTCAACTATCCACAGGAAATTCTCAATACTTGTTCTTATTTTACAAAGATGTTTTAAACTACAGGCTTCCCAAATTGTCCACTCTGCACAAGGAACAGAAGGGGAAGATGATGTTAAGTAACCTCTATTAACAGTGGATCGTGTTTTAGGAACTGACCTAGATGTTCACATACTTTAGCTCTGACCCTGAAACCAATCCTGCAAGAAGGGTTATTACCGTCTCTGCATGAAGAAGAGGAGAGACTCAGAAAAATTAAGTAGCTTGCCCAAGAACACAGTTGGCAAGAAATAGAGCTAGGATTCTCCTCCAGGTGCCACTGCCTACTCTCTTGCCCTTTTATCATAACATTAGTAATTAATATTCTTCACTTCATCAGCTAAGTAAAAAGTAATCCCAACACCTACTTTTGTTATATGCATGAGAAAAGCTTATTACAGTCCCACGTAATTGTTCTTATTGTTTGAAAAAATTATTATATGAATATTCTTTCTATTTCTGCATAACATGGAAATCTGCAGATATCTGAGTCACTTGTAAGGGACTGTAGCTCGAACAGGATAGGGAGAGAATGGCATCTTACATGCCATTTTTGAAAATAAAAATTTATAAATAAATACCTACTTCACTGAATTCAACAGCAAACACTAATAAGAATTTATAGCATTCAACAGGGGTCAATAAACTATCTCCTATGGACCATATCCAGCTTGCTGTCTGCTTTTATACAACCCATGAGCTAAAAATGTTTTTTACATTTTTGAATGTTAAAAAAGTAAATCAAAATAAGAAGACTATTTCATGAGAGTTACATGAAATTTGAAGTTCACTGTCCACAAATAAAGGGTTTTTGTTTTTGTTTTATTATTGTAACCACTCTCATTAGTTTATGGACTGCCTGTGACCTTGAGCTACAACCGCAGAGTTAGTAGTGGGGACAGAGATCATATGGCTCACAAAGCCAAAAATATTTACTACCTGACCCTTTACAGAACATTTTTGCCACCCCCTATTATTCTGGTCACTATGGAAAGTTTTATTAATGTGACCAAGACAGAATATAGGCTCTGCTCTCAAGGAAACTACAATCTAGGAGAGGGGTAAGATGCATACACAGGGTTTACCTTAAGAGCAGATAAGGCAAGAACAGTATCATGAGGGACATTATAGCTCAGTGAATATTTAAAGGAGGGCAGATATAAAAGGACATGGACATGATGATTTATGCTCTATCTTATATCCTGGTTTATAAGTAACTGAAAATCAGGGTTAGTGCACGCTGGGCCTCTTGTGTCTTTCTTTACTCTGCCTCAGACAGACACACGCATACACACACATGTAAGACCGTAAAAAACGCTTTCCAGGTATGACTTTATTTTCAAAGTTCTCTTTTTATTATGTCCCCAAAATATAGCAATTGAGCCAATGTCAAATATATGAAACTCTCATACATTGCCCATGAATTTTAGAGCTCACAGGAATTTAGACATTTTTTTAATCCAACACCTTCATTCTACAGATGAGAAAACTGAGCCCAGACAACTAAAGAGAATTTCCCAAGTTCAGACAGCTGGTCAGTGGCTAAGATAGCAGTGGAGCTAGGAGGGACCTAGAATTTGTAGAAAACCTGCTTCCACATACATTTATAATTTAACCCTCAAAATAGACCTGCAAGGTCAATATTATCTCCCTTTTATAAGACAGTCACCTGAAGCACAGAGAAAGTACTTACCCAAATTCTCACAGATACTTTTTATCGAAGCCACAAACTAAGACTTTGGCCCTAAATCCTCTGATTTCTCTATAATCTTCTGGAAACCCTAGTGCACACAGTTTGTCTCATTCCCAAAAAGATCATCTCCAGCTTCAAAGCCACATGTTACCCAGAAAAACTGTGGTTTTCTTAAACGACCACACATGGTACCTTACCCTTGACATAGTTCCAGCAAATTTTAAAAAATAACACGGTTATTTTTACAGTTGACTTGTGTCATTTTTCTTAAAATTAAATCTGTCAGAGTGAACATTTAGAAATGTTGGCTCCCTTTCAAGAGGGCGTGAGGTTAAAAATCTGGCAGTAATACTCCTATAATACATTAGGTATCCACTTGGTCAAACTAATGAAGCATTTCTCTTCATCACAAAATATAAACGTACATGTTAACTGGACCTTAGTACTCAGACTCTTGATCACTCGTTAGTTACAAAATGTGGTTATGGAGTATCTTATATGTTCATAAGTTGTATGTTATTGTATGTCATATGTGATATGAACACATATAGTATAACAGTATAATACATAATATAGATATAGATATACAATATGATAGTATAATATGTTCACTTTTTAAAAAACCAACAACATACTAACTCTTAGCCTTCAAAGGCCCTGTATTATAAACTGGCTAGATGTTCAGGCTGACCATTTCCTCTACTTCCTGGCCCTAGGACTAGATACATTTCCCAGCTTCCATTGTAGTTAGGTGTGGTCATGTGACTGAGCTCTGGCCAGTGAAATGGGGGCAGAGGGAACCCTGCCACTCCAGGCCTGCCAATAAACCCTTATGCACAATCATCCATACTCCCCTCTATTTCCTCATCTGTTGGCCACACACCAACAACTGCTGGAGATCTTCAAGACCATGCAGGAGGTGACTAAGTCACTGAAAGGAAGGAAACCTAGTCCTTAAAAACAGAAGCCTGGGGTGGGGCACTTCCCTCTAACCTCTACTGACCTTCACTGAACTGTTAGAAAAGACCAAAATAGCTTATTTTGTTAAGTCATTGAGATTTAGAGTTGTTTTCACAGCATTTAGTCAGCCCTAAAGATTCAAAAGTGATTTCATTGGAGGATGATGTGCCCTGGCTCAAATGTTCCTAGCTGTTTGATTTTCTTATCTCACCTTATTTCAAATGTTCATGTTCTCAGTAGAGGGGGCTCTTCATTGTTGAGGGTGAATTTGAATATTGGCAACAACCAAATGACACTTGATACCAAATTTTATAATAAAGATTAATCAAACTCAACAGATCTGTAAAAAAAAAAAAAAGCAATTAATTTCTACTAGGCAAAAGTAATATGTGACTTTAAAACAATGCCTGTAATGGAAACCCAGCCCACAGCCCGTCTTTGTAGATAAAGTTTTATTGGAACACAGCCATACTCATTGTTCACATACTGTCTGTGTCTCTTTTGCCACTCTGCAACAGCAGAGTTGAATAGGTGCCACTTGGCTGACAAAATTTATGAGCATTGTTATTATGGGTATAATTGTATGAGTATGAAGACATGAGTAGTGATCTTAGATTGTTAAAGTAAGCAGGAAGTATAACAAATGAGGAGAGAGAAGCTGTAGGAAATCTTATAAAACAAAAAATATAATATGGTATTTTTGTTCTGTGCAAAAGAGTATACCATGGTCTGATGGAATTGCAAAGACGTATAATATGCTCCTTGTCCTCAACAGTTTGCAGTCTCACAGAGAGAGTAATATGTGTACATGTTAAAAGTGGACAAATGACCCAGCAGTTGTGCTCCTTGGCATTTACCCAAATGAGCTGAAAACTTACGTCCACAGAAAAACCAGCACAATGATGTTTAAAGCCTCATTATTCAGAATTGCCAAACTTGCATGAAACCAAGATGTCCTTCAGTAGGTGGATGGAAGAACGTGACCCATCCAGACAATGGAATATTATTCGGAACTAAAAGATATGGACTACCAAGGCATGAAAAGACATGGGGGAAGCATAAATGTATATTACTAAGTGACAGATGCCAATCTGAAAAGGCTACACACTGTACGATTCCAACTATATGTCATCCCGGAAAAGGCAAAACTCTGTAGGCAGTAAAAATCAGAGCTTGCTAGGGGTTAGGAGGAAGGGAGGGAAGAATAGGTACCAGCACAGAGGATTTTTAGGGCAGAGAAACTATTCTGTATGATACTGTCATGGTAGATACATGTCCTTATACATTTGTCAGAACCCAGAGACCAACACCAAGAGTGAACCCTAATGTCCACTGTGGACTTTGGGTGATCATGATACGTTAGTGTAGGTTCAGAGATCTTATCAATGAACCATTCTGGTGCCAGTTGTTGATAGTGGTGCGGGGGGGGGATGCTGTGCAAGTATAGGAGTGGGGATATGTGAGAAGTCTCTGTGCTTTCTGCTCACTTTTGCTATAAAACTAGAACTGTTCTAAAAAATTAAGTATTGGTGGAAAAAGACAAACAAAGAAGAATAAATAATGCAAGGCAGTCCTCAGTGTCAAAGGTGTTGGTAAACCGAAGTGCTAAAAGGATCAGTAGAGCAGGGCCATCAAAGAAAGACAAGGAGAAGACAGAACTGGGCTGGCTCCATGAACCCAGGAAAAATCCCTAAAGACCCAGGAAAAATCCCTAAAGACCCAGGAAAAATCCCTGAGCCCGACCAAGAATCCCACCCGCTGATGAGGGGGAGGAGGAGGCCCCCTTTCTCCAAGAACAAATTTAAAGGGCTATTATCCAAACTGTTTGCATTAAAAAGAGCAATAAACACTCATCTCAATAAAACTCCTTAAATGCAAAAATATTTAGTATGCCCAGTCTGGCTCCTCTTGGTTATTTATTTTTTTGTTGTTGTTAAATACTCAGTGCAGAGTACAATTTACTTCTCCATTAAAAAAAAAAAATCTTTTTTTTTTTCCATTCTGTTTTGGTTTGTGGGTTTTTGTTGTCATTTCTTCCTAAAGCGCTGTTTCTTCACATTTGCATCTCCCAGCCTTTTTAATGTGATATTCCATTTAAACTGCCTTTTAATTGTACGTGCTGCCTTGGCAGAACATGACTGATGTACTAGCGTTAATTAGGGCTCCAGTCAGCAGCCCGTGCCAGCTGGAAACTGAGAAACAAGCGTAAATTATTCTGTCATCAATCAGCTCGAAAATGTTTGAATCACTAATTAGTTTGCAATTTGGGTGACAGTTTATCTGACGCAGGCGGTGTCAGAAACTTCAGATCTTAGATGAATAATTTGCCAGGAACAAGCACAGATTCCCTGCTTTTAAATACATGAAGGTTTATCTGCATGTTGAAAGGTGGCTCAGCAGTCTTCATTAACTTCCAACTGGGGCTATGTAAATCAGGAATCAGTGTGAGCCTCTTCAGGCCGTGGTGGCTTAGCAGATGATATTTAGGACAAGAAAGCCTCTTTTTTTCTCCTTTTTTTATTAATAATTCATAAACTGATAGACAAGGATGTTTGGGCTTTAACAGCTTAAAAAAATCACAATGGTTTTATTAAAAAAAAAAGCAATCACCCCCCTTTTTACATGAAAATTAGTTGTGCTGTATCTTGCTGCTTAACTGATTTATTCTCCTTCACCATCATGTGACTGGAATGTTAAATGGGGGAGTGATTATTAGCCCTTGTCCTTTCAAGAAGGATCCTTATTGGGATTTTATTAAATGGCAGACTTATGTTTCCGTTTAAAGAGAAAGGTGTGTGGACTAGGATGAGGGTGGGAGGGAAGGATAAGCAGTTAAAAAGTAGAGAGAATTTTTTCTGAACACATAAAAATCTGTTATTTACTTAGTTATGGATGCTAGAATGGCCCCCAGTTTTGTGAATCAAGGTTCAGGCCTTGCACTAACTGTTGAAGTGGGGGATGTCATCTGTAGGAGACCTTAAGGATTCTGGTGTGATTTGGATCTCTCTGTGGCTCCATTAGCCCCACATTTGAAGGCTACATGCTGCTGTCTGCAGAGAAGACCCAGGTTGGAGGAAGTTGTCACCTTTCAAAATTCCTTTGCAAGAGGTCAAATCAGGCCATCCTATTAATTGCAATAGACCTCATGAGCTGGGAGTGGCAAAAGCAATGTTGTCCACTTCTAGAATGGAGAAAGAAAGGAGGTGAGTTGACAATATCCCATGCCATGTTCAGACTCCACAAAGTTTCCTGGAGGGAACTATAAAGTTGACACCTCCCTGCTTTGCTCTCGATCCAGATGACTCCCAGTTCTGCTCTAACCTTGGTATCCCAGTTTCTCGGACATGGGACAGTCCTTATGACTGTCCTTATAACTCCATCTTGCCTTCTTTCTCACTGGCCGGATTTTTGGTTTGATCTGTTCCCCCCATAAATCAGTTCCCTTCTCCTATTTCCTTCCTATTGCATTTATTTCTTGGCCCTCTTTCCATGTGTAGCCTTCCCAAAACTGGGTTCCTGCATTCTTCAAGAGGAATTGCTGCCTCATCCATCACTCAGTTTAATGATTAGATTCTTGAACTCCAATCTCTTTGGAAGACAAGCCACTGCTAAGCCTGCCAGTCTTAAATTACACAAGCTGTCTGTCTTCCTCCTTCTCTCTCTCTCTCTCTTCCTCTCTCTCTCTCTCTCTCTCTCTCTCTCACACACACACACACACACACACTACAGATACATCTAGTATTAATCTCTTATTAATTGTATTATCAATTATGTCCCTATCTGTCATTTTCCCCTCATTGACTTCTTTCCTAGTTCGAGATCAGCCTTCAGATTGTTGTCCAGGTATGTTCATCCCGTGAATCACCCAAGTGGGACCTAATTACCATTTGGTAGACTTCTAGCCCTTTTGTTCTACCTCAGGTCCTGATACTGTCTTGTGCTTACAAAACTGCCTTCCTGGAGTTTATGTTGTAGTTAGCTTTTGCGAAGCTGTGCTGTAGAACAATTTGTGAAAATGTTCAACAGTTTACCACAAACAAAGGTTAACTTTTCACTCATGTTACGTGTTGACTATAGCTGTGTTCCATGCCCTGCTTATCTGGGAACAAAGTCTGAAGGAGAAGCCCCTCTCTGAAACATGTCATCCTTCAAGCAGAGGGGGAAAAAGAGGTGGCAGAACCAGAATCGTAGAGCCTCAGCTCAAAGTTATCTCATGTGACCTCCACACACCTACCATTGACCAAAGCAAGTCACAATGCCAAGTCACTCACACTAATGGAACAGAAATTATAATCCTTCCACAGAGACAAACATGATAGAAATAAAATCTGCCCCAAACTTCCCAGAAATGTTCCCAAGAGCTTTCTGGGTTGCCTGGCAATGGCTATTTAAGAATAGGGATACCTTCCCTTCAATAGATGTTGAAACTTCACACATTTCTCATGGTCTCCATGGACTGGGTAACTGCTTTTTCCATTCATTACTATAAAAACCTGACCCTTAAGCTAACTATTTTTTGCATCCAGTCTCTTCAGTCCCCCACTGCTAAAAATGCTCTCAAGCTTGACCCATAAAACGGAGAGCAGTGGAGTGGAGGGAAGTTAAGAAGAGTCCCACCCCAAGAGCATAATCGCAGAGCTTCCACCAGGCCCTGGGATAAACATGCCTTTACATAGTTCATACTAAGCTACAACCCATATGCCTCTTCCTTAATCCTTGCTGGGCTGACATTTTGGAATTCATTCATACTCTAATCTCCCATGTTGGGGCTTCAATTTATAAGGCCCCAGTCAAGAGACTGGTTTTCCTTCCTCTTCAATATCACAGTCTGATTGTTGACAAACTGCTATCAAGTATATGTTGGTGAGCAAACCACAGTCTTATATTCCTGTATTCACAGTTAACTGCATCAAAAAGGAATGAGCACCCCCTTCCAGCCTATGTGGTTGTTCCTGAAAAGAACAACAACCACCAAAAAAACAAAACAAAAAAAAATGTAGCTGTTAAAACAGCAAATGCCAACAGTTATTAACTTAGTCTAATACCATTCATTTCTAAAAATGTATTTATTTTCCCTTTGCCAAGAACTCAATCTTTTCCACCCCAGTAGCTTGGCAACATAATGTACCTATCGCTTTGATTTTGATATATAAGTTTTTCCCCATTCAATATTTCTCTTTGATTGACTGCCCTCTGTGCCTAGAGTTTGTGTTACCGTATTCTACTTTGAATACTTAAATCTGCATAGAAATTGCAGACACACTAGGAATATAGCAGACTATGTAACAGACTCCCAGCAAACTGAAATGCTTTCCCTTTCTACACCTTTACAAGCATCAGATTTTTGAACATAGATAGAAAATAATTTATTAAGTAAATGTCCGGGGTTCTAAATAAGCAATTGTGATTTCATGGTGTATTAATTTCCAAGGAGCTATAACAAAGGACCAGGCAGTAGGTGGCTTAAAACAACAGAAATTTATTATCTCACACTTCCAGAAGCAAGAAGTCTGAAATCAAGATGTTGGCAGGGCAATGTTCCCTCTAAAACCTGTAGAGGAGGATCCTTCCTGGCTTTTTCCTGGCTTCATGGGGATTTGCCAGCAAGCCTTGGGGTTCCCTGGCTTGCAGCTACAACACTTCAATCTCTGTCTCTGTCATCACAAGCATTCTCCCTGCCACAATTCATCTCTTTGTTTCTTCTCTTTCTTCTAATAAGGACACCAGTCCGTATTGTCTTAAGGCTCAACCCAATGACCTCATCTTGACTTGATTACATCTACGAAGATAATAGGGTCACATTCACAGGTACTAGCAGTCAGGACTTCAACATACATTCGGGGAGGACACCATTTAACCCATAACACCAGTTAACATAGTTTAGATATCAGATTCGGTGCCAATTATCTGAGTTACCAGACTTGAGCCTGTTCCTAATTGAGGGAGATGATGCATCACCTTCTTTGGGTGAAAGGTGTATCAGGTTAGTTCATCTGCTTATGCGGCTGCGTCTTTCTCAAATACCTCTGTTTCCAAATGAGATACTGTATACTGAGTGACAGATTTATTGGCTATTCCTCACAGATGCAATCTTGCCCCAAATTAATAAGCAGTTGTTAATCCAGCAGGTGCTCTAGATGGATTCCAGTTCTTCTTTGAACAATATCTTGATTCGTGAGAGTGTCCCTTGCAAGGCGTGATGAATCTGAATGGAAAGAAAAGTATCATTTTGCTTACACGTTTATTATATGTCACACATATATGTTGTTGGTTTTCTCTTTATACAAAAATAACAGATTACCATTATGGAAAATGTAAAAAATAAATAAATAAATTCTGAAAATTGTTAAAGACATCTAGAACATTATAGCCCGCCATCCTCATTCACCTTATTAATAGTTTATATAATTCCCTCTACTCTTTATGCATAGATATGAAGAATAATTATGAACAAACTGCAAATACAAATTTGCATGCTTTTTTAAGTAAGTGGCTTTAAATCTGTACTTACCTGTGATGAAAGAGACAAGGGCCACTGGCTCCTGGCATGGGGGAAAAAGAAAAAGGAAAAGAAAATACCCTATTCATGAACCCCAGATCCGAAAAGTTACATGATATGAGTGAGCAGTCTAGTTTAGAATAGATAAGTAAGCATGAAGCCTATTAAGTTTATAATAGGCAACTAAGACAGTAGGTAAGTTAGATAAGGGCGTCCAAATAATGCCACTTTTTGTTCACCTCAGGCACATAGAACGTGACCAAAATGAGATTGGTTGGGGTTATCCCATAAGCCTAAACAACCGGCAGTATAGACTCCCCTAACTAAATAAATTGCTATAAGCTTCTTTCTTTTCTTGAAGAAAATGATATGTGATATATTTCTTAGAACTAGTAAAATGTAAGATAGAAATACAGGGCAACATCTCTAGTCTTGTCTTCCTCTCTTGTTATAGTTCTCAGCAGTTTCAACATACCTGCACTGACAGTTCTGCCGACATCCCAGCCCCGCCATCATCCTCCCTAACCCGGTACCGGCAGGTCTATGCAGTTAGGCGACCCGCTGATGAAGCCACACCTGAAATCCAGTCAATTCTCTCAAAACTCTCTATTTCTCTAACTCCCACCTCCTTAACTTCTGTCTTGTTTATTCTTTCATAGATAAAGCACACGCACCTCCTTGGAAATTACCACTTTTCTTTACTTGGAATCTCATCCTGACCTCAGGTTTCCCTACACATCCTCAGTTTATAGTCACTCACCGACTATTTGTTCCACTTCCACTACTGGGCAGAATTGAAGAATGGCAGGACATTATGATTTCTAAATGCACCTACGACTTCACTGTTTAGGGCCTCATCTCAGTGCATCAAAGAGATCCCACACCATTTCTATTTTCATATTCCCCCAACCCTCAGCCCCTCCCCAAGATTTACTCCCCACACCCAGGAAATGGCCACACCTACACCTTCAAAGGGAAGGTCAAAGCCTTTGTGCTCAGACAGATCCCAGACCTCCACCTAGATGCTGTGCCATCTTGGGGAAGTCAGTCTGCTTTCTGAAAGCCCTGGGTTCCTGCGAGGAAATGAAAAACAAGGTTTGTGAAAGGACATCATCTAGTTCCTGGAAGTGTCAAAGTGAGTAGAATCCTAAAATTGAATTTTAGACAGCTGCCTACACTATGTTTGCTTAAGCCTGACCCAAGCAGACTTTCTGACATTCACAGACTCTCCCCTTGCAGAGACCAAAGGATAGAAGGTGGTGATGAGAACCAACAAGTTGAGTCAACTCAAGTAGCTCTGTTTGCTGTTTCTCTTTTGCTTTTATTGGCCTCTTTCCAAGATGGGTGGGCCTGGGATTGGTAAAAATCATTGAAGAGTCAGCAGAGAAGCACGTGGTGTGAAACACGGAGAGAGCAGATCTGCATTTATCAAGATTGGTTAAGGTTTCTGTGTTCACTTGCTGAAACTAGGAGGCAGAATTTCATGTCAGCTCTTCCAAAGTGAAAAGATTCTCTATACGATTTACCTATGTCTAGTGAGGGCCAAAGGGTGAGGCTTCAAAATGTGGCTTTTGTGATGCCTTCCCAACTGTTTTTGATGTTTCTTGCTGCCAGTGGGCACTTCCTATTCCCCTGGCCTCTCTACAAATTCCATGTTCCACCCAAATCTACCCTCTCTGGCCAATCCATGAGCTTTTTTTTCTATCAAAATTTAGCTGTCCTGTGTTCCATTCCCTAGGGACCAAGTGACAGACAGCCATCCTCTCTAAAAGAGAAATTTTGCCAAAGATTGCTGACATGTTTAGGAGCTCTGACTCTCTATCCTATTCCAGCTAATGTACTTTCTTATTAGTCCAGTGCTGTGTCTCTAATGCTGAGAATTTGGGTCATTTTGACAGAGCTTGGAGAGATACTTTTAGACATTCAATACATGCCTTGTGGCCCCACTGTTGAGGTGACCATCTTTATAGTTTATGTGAAAGTTCACTCTGCTGTCAACAGCCCATAAGCAGCTAAAACCACAGCTACTGATTCAAAACAAGACGAGATGCTTGAGTCATCTGGGTATTCGTGAATGTCCTGACTCTGATGAGCTATTTCAGTGAGGGGCAGTTACCGTAGACCAAACTGGAACTCACTGCCCTTTCTAAATCAGTCAGGTCTCTCTATGGAGATGAAACATAATGTCTCCAAATGCTAAGCACCATATATTTCTTCTAAAATTCCCATCTAGGATAAAAGTCCTTACCCAAACTAGAGGAGGAATATGATGACGCTAGTATATGCTGACATCTGCTATGGGGCAGAGCCTGTGTTAGAAACTTGACATCTGCTACAGCTCACAGGTGGGATAATATTTGGAGTGGGAGGGGGGCATTATGTGCCTGGTGTTATTCAAATATGGAGATAGAAAAGGGTTTATGAATACTAAAATCTATAAAATCCCCTTGGATTTAGTTTCTAACAACTCCACTGTAGAGAAAAAGTCATCCTATATGTCTCTGAGCTCTGCAGAGAAGACCTCATTCTATGACCTTTCTGAATATTCCATAGTTTGCAACACAAAACTCATCTCCTATTGTCAAGCTGCTGTTATTTTACATGAGATGGTTTTAAAGCTGGTCAGGGTTTCTGTTAAGAGCTCTAGATTATTACCTGATTCTGGACTGTCTAAGAGGATTTGTTTCTCCTCTCCGTCCCACCCTCAGAACAGAATGATGTCTGACATCAAAGATCCTTGGAGACATGTGTTAGTGTCCTGCAATGGTGCAATAAATAATAAGAAGAATGTTAAAAATTATTATGAAGGATTTGACCACTTGGCCAGCAGAGAATGCATGGATGGGTTAGACAGAAATATAAAAGCCAAAACAATGAACACTGTTATGCTGTAAATAAACAAATAAACGAAAAAAAAAATCTTTAAAATAAAAAAAAAAATTTTAAACAAAAAAAAAAAAAATAAAAGCAGTATAACATGTACCTGTTTGACCCTTTAGGTAAGAATTTTGCTCTACAAAGGAAAGCCTTAGAAATGTTAGATTCACTCACTTTTTAAAGAGTTTGTTATTTATATAGCATTAAAGATATTCCAAACACATAGTAAGTCACACTCAGTAAATTAACATTGAAGGAAAGGATTAATAGTCACTAAAAGGGGTTAATGCCATCTCTAAAATTTTTTTAAGAGTTAGACAATAAAATGCTTTAACATTCATAATTTACCTTATATGTTGAGAAAAGCTTGTTTTAAGATATTCTTTTCCTTTTACCACTGCTTTTGTAGCCTTTCTCCCCTTAGGAATAATGCTAATACATTGTGTAAGAACTACATGTTGTTAAGTATACTTTATTGAGACTGTAACTGCTGAGTTCTTGTGGATTTTCTCTTCCCCCTAAGAAGTTAGCTGTGGCCCGTCTGAGATGACAAAGCAGGGAAGAGGGGGGGCCGTGATCCATTGTTCCTTCTGTTCTCTTCACCTGGGATCTCACCAAAGAAAGAAAGAATGTACAACCAACTGTGGTAACAATGTCTACTGTACATTCTGTTCAGGCTGTTTATCCAAACAAGGAGTTCAGCCTTGACTGCCAGGATGAGGTTGGATTAATCCCCACCCCCACCAGTGGATACAGATAGCAGAGAAGAGCCTACCGAAATCAGGTGTATTTGAGAGGGAGGAGAAGTGGCTGGTGGCAGTTGAGGTCTTTAGTAACATGGAGAGTTCATAGGAAGAGTCTTTAGTAGGAAGTCAGCCAGAAGATAGAGTGGAATTAGGGCAGGGCCTGGGAATGGAGGTGATGAAAGTGGTGGAAGCAACAATTGGAGATCGATTGCAGGCATTTTGGGTAACATGATAGAGAGGGAGATTATAATGACCCATATAGTAGAGTGAGTCTGATTCCCAATGAAATAGATGTCTAAAAACTAATTAAGGAAAATGAGGACTAGACTGACCATTCAGCCAACTTGGGTGGCATTGGGCAGGTTCACTCAGTGTCTAGGGTCCCAGTGACCCAGAGAAGAGAGTGTGAGTTATCTAACTGGGCATCAGAGAAATGCAGGCATGAGGAACCCCTCCGAAGACCCAGACTTCCTATGAGGGTGTGGTAGCTCTGTGGAGATACCTGGTGTCTCTTTTTCTTAGCTGGGAGAAACTAAGAGTGTCCCCAAGCTTCTCAGGCTTGGAGAAAGAAGATAATCAAGGACGTACTCTGCCTGACAGTCCCTGGTTGGTTCCAGGAAGGAAGGTGAAGGTCTGGGGCAGATTGAGAGCTGAATAATATGAATAACTGAAGGTTCAAGATTCATTCATTTTGTATGAGTTTATTAAACCCCTATTATTGCCAACCACTGGGCCCTATGCTGAGGCTTGGGATGTGGACAAAAGAGAAAAGGTCATTCTAATGTCAAGTTGACAAAGGAAAAGCAGTTGCAAATACAAAGTGAAAAGTGCTACCAGGATACTCGTCCAAGCTTGGGTAGAAACACAAGAAGGGCCCCTACTCTACTCTTGGGAAGTTAAAGAATGTTTCCAAGAAGTGACACCTATACTGGGACATGGGAATAACGAACCATTCTGCAGATAAAAGGGTGAGTGGAATGCTAGGGAGACAAGAAATGTCAGGTTTTAGGATCTAGAGTTATACTGTGGTCCAGTGGAGAACCGGAAGTTACCCAGTTTCCGCTGGAGTGGGGTATATTCAGAAATGTTACAGGAGAGATACCCAAGGGCCATATGAAGAAGAGCTTTCTAAAGATGTTAAGGAGGATGTTTATCTGTGCATTTCAACCCACCCCAGTGCTTTTACACTTAGAATCCAGAGGGTTTGGGCACCTGGGTGGTTTAGTGGATTAAGCCTCTGCCTTCAGCTCAGGTCATGATCTCAGGGTCCTGGGATCGAGCCACGCATTGGGCTCTCTGCTCAATGGGGAGCCTCTTCCTCCTGTCTCTGTGCTTCCTGCCTGCCTCTGTGCTTACTTGTGATCTCTGTCGGTCAAATAAATAAAATCTTAAAAAAAAAAAAAAAAGAAGAAGAAGAATCCAGAGTGTCAAAATGCCTTCCCTATTGTGGTAACAAAGCTTGAATGTTACTGTTGAGAAGAACTGGTTTCCATACTGGCTCTGCCGTGTCCTGGGTGAAGGTGAATGATGCCTCAAACACTTGGAGCCTCAGTTTTTCATTCTGGGAAATAGGAAATCTATTCCTATCTTGCATGGTCATTTTTAGATTTAGAGTGGTTTGCACATGGAAAGGGAGACCATCCATTTGGGGAGAAAGATTCGGTAAATAGAAATACTGATTCATTCCTATTTCTTGTACTATTCTTAGTATTGTACAACACTATTCAAATTTCTCAGTAAGAAAGGACAATGGACAAAAGGAAAAACAGGCTTAAAGCGCCCTCTCTAACGTGCTGCCAACAGTGTGAACCAAGGTCCAGAGTAATGTGGGTTCCTGTCTGGAATATAGGGGCAATAACACTTGATTCCTCACTTCCAGGCATGTTGTAAAGTTTAATTAGATGTTATCCATAAAGTACTATGAACTTCTAGAGGAAGGCAGCATATAAATACAAGTTACAGAACTCTTTATTATTCATCTTTCATCTCTTGATTTATGTACCACTCCCCTGTAAGCCGGAACTTTGGTATTTTCTCCTCAGATATTCCTGAAATTTCTTACAGAAGGAGGTAGGCTCTTGTTCTTTTCCTTCATCTCTGGATTTCTGGTGCTTTGAATTTCACTCAGCTTCCCCCTGGTCACTCATTTATTACATCTGATGGATTCCCTTTCTCCCCTCGTGTACTTTGGTCGGAAGATGTTTCAGACCACGGAGACAGCTTGATCTGCCTTACCTCTCTCTTGAACTTTCAACTTTAAATTTGATGGGCATCAGTGGGATTCTAGTCAAGGCGAGGTAGATTACTGGTTACTTGGCCCTCTTGTGTATGCATGACACGTAATCTTTCAAAGCCCTTTGGTTAAAAGTGATTGATAAGTCATTAAGATTGAGACAGTGCCCTTCTGAACTGAGGACCAATTTCTAACTTTTTCAGATCACTTGCAGCCTAATGTTTTAGGCCTGTTATTTCTGCCCAGTTTTGGTCTTTTTCTACACCGTGAAGCAAGACAGATGTTATCACCTGCTTTCTTTCTATGAGTGGGATTTCTATGTACAAAACCAAGAGCAATGTAGTCCTATAGGACAGCAAAGACCTGTGAACAGTTTCCAGCTCCTGTTGCTCCTCAAATGAAATTCATTGTTTTCATGCTAAGTACAAAACAGGAATGAATGTCATTAATACTTAATGAGGAACTTTGAATTTTAATGAAAATCAACAATGGGATTTTTCAAGGTTGGACTCAAATATTAATCTCTGGTATTTTCAGTGTTTACAACAGATCCTGCAAACCACAACTCTATCGGATACATAGACAAAGCAATTTTGCTAGGAGTGAGAAGGGATCAAACAATTTCAATATAACCTAGAAGGTTCCCAAAAAATCAGGAAGATGCCATATGGATGTGATTTCTACCAAAATTTAATTGGGGCACAACAAATAGGATCTCAATTCTGGGGAGCAGGATAGGCTAATGGGTTTCAGGAGGGGCTTGCAAGATTGTACAATTGTGTCCATTGTTATAAGAAAAGAAGATCCAAAGCAAACAAGGCAAAATGCTAAGATTGTATAAGTGGCAAATGTATGGCTATTCATTGTATTATTTCTGTTCTTATCTGTGTTTAAAATTAAAACATAGTTTTGCAATAACAGGACTACTTACAAAACTTGTAATTCTGAAAAAGAATAGAATTATACATGTAAATTGGTTTCTACCTTAGGGAAGCTTCAGGACTCTAGTCAAGGACCTTTCTTTGCGGGCAGCATTTATGGATGAAAAGCTGACACTGAACATGAAAGCAAAAACCTTAATTTGGTTTTAAGAGTGCCATTCAGGAGCTAGCTCTGTAATTATTGACAACTGAAAGCAGAAATTTGCATTTGTCCTTGTTATACTTCATATTATGGGCCCACAGATCTAACCTATTGAAGTATTTCTGTTTTTTCATTGGAGTAAAATTGGTACAGAACATTATTGAAGTTTTAGGTGTCCATTTAAATTTGATATTTGTATACACTACCAAGTGATCACCAACCTAAGTCTTGTTACCATTATTACAATTGAGAAGCCTCACCCCTTTTACCCACCCCCCCCCCCAAACTCCCTGCCCCTGGGTAGGCATCAGTCTGTTCTCTGTGAGTTTTGTTTTGTTTTGTTTTTTACATTCCACGTATCAGTGAAATCGTACAGTATTTGTCTTTCTCTGTCTCACTTACTCCACTTAGCATAATACCCTCTAGGTCCATCCATTGTTGTTGCAAATAGCAAGATTCCCTTCGTTTTATGGCTGAGTAGTATTCCATTGTGTGAAATACACACACATGCACACACTATATGCCTACTGTTTTCCACAGTGTTTGCACCAATTTTCTTTTTTTTTTTTTAAATTTTATTTATTTATTTGACAGACAGAGATCACAAGTAGGCAGAGAGGCAGGCAGAGAGAGAGGGGGGAAAGCAGGCTCCCTGCTGAGCAGAGAACCCTACGCGGGGCTCGATCCCAGGACCCTGGGATCATGACCTGAGTCGAAGGCAGAGGCTTTAACCCACTGAGCCACCCAGGCGCCCCTGCACCAATTTTCATTTCTACCAACAGTGTATGAGGGTTCCCTTTATCCACATCTTCACCAATACTTGTCATTTCTGGACTTTTTGATAACAGCTATTTTAAAAGGCTTGAGGTGATATCTAACTGTGGTTTTGATTTGTATTTCCCTGATAATTAGTGATGTTGGACATCTTTTCATGTACATCTTACCATCTGTATCTTCTTTAGAAAAATGTCTGTTCAGATCCTCTGTCCATTTTTTTACCCCCTTGCATGAGTTCTCTATATATTTTGGATATTAACCCCTTATTGGATCTATGATTTGCAAATATCTTCACCCATTCAGTAGGCTGCCTTTTGTTTTGTTGATGACTTCCTTCACCAAGTAGATTTTATATTTTGATGTAGTCCCACTTATTTTTGCTTTTGTTTCCCTTGCTTTTGGAGTCAAATCCAAAACATATAAGCAAACAAACAAACAAAAACATTGCTGAGATGCTGACAATGAGCTTGTCACCTAGCAGTTTTATGCTTATGGGTTTTACATTCAAATATTTAATCTACTATGAACTGATGTTGTATATGGTAAAAGATAGCGGTCTAGTTTCATTCTTTTGCATGTGACTGTCCAGTTTTCCCAACACCATTTACTAACGAGACAGTCCTTTCCTCATTGTATATCCTTGGTTTCTTTGTCACAAATTAATTAACCATAAATGTATGAGTTTATTTCTGAGCTCTCTATTTTGTTCCACTGATCTATGTGTCTGGGTTGTTGTTGTTTGTTTTTTTTTGTTTGTTTGTTTGTTTTTTGTTTTTGCCAATACTATACTGTATTGACTACTGTAGCTTTGATACTTCTAGTTTTATTCTTCAAGATTGCTTTGGCTATTTAGGGTCTTCAGTGCTTCCTAAAAATTTTAGAATTATTCTAGTTCTGTAAAAAGGGTCATTGAGATTTTGATAGGGATGTACTGTAGTATGAACATTCTAATAATATTAATTTTTCCAATGCACGAGTATGGAATATCTTTATATATTTTGTATCATCTTCAATTTCTTTTATCAATGTCTTATCTTCAGTGTACAGATTTTCATCTCCTTGAATAAATTTAATCCTAGGTATTTTATTCTTTTTGATGCGATTTTGTACATTGATTTTTGTATCCTTCAACTTTACAAAATTTGTTTCTTAGTTTTAACAGCTGTTAGATGGAGTCTTAAGGATTTTTTTTTAATATATATAGTATCATGTCATCTGCAAATAGTGAAAGTTGTACTTTTCCGATTTGGATGGCTTTTATGTATTTTTTTTCTTCTGTAATTGCTCTGGCTGGGAATTCTGCTACTATGTTGAATCAAAGTGACAAGAGTGGACATCCTTGTCGTGTTCCTGATCTTAGAAGAAAAGCTCTTAACATTTCACCATTGAATATGACATTAGCTCTGGGGTTTTCATATATGGCCTATAGAGGTATATTCCCTCTATACTCACTTGGTTGAGAATTTTTATGATAAATGGAGGCTAATTTTGTCAAATACTTTTCCTGCATCTGTTGAGATAATCATATGATTTTTATCCTTCATTTTCTTTATGTGGTATACTATATTGATTGATTTACAGGCATCAAACCATCCTTGCATCCTTGAACTAAATCCCACTTGATCGTGGTATATGAGACTTTTAATGCGTTGTTGAAATTGATTTGCTAATATTTTGTTGAGAATCTTTGCATCTATATTTATTAGGGATATTGATCTATTAATTTTCTTTTTGTGTGTATGGTGTCCTTATCTGATTTAATATCAGGGTAATGCTGGCCTCACAAAATAATTGGAAACTTTTTCTCCTCTTAAGTGCTTTGGAAGTTTGAAATGGATAAGTATTAAATCTTCCTTAAATGTTTGGCAGAATTCACCCAGAAAGCCAACTGGTCCTGGAATTTTGCTTGTTGGGAGGTTTTGATTACTGATTTTCATCTCCTTTCTAGTAATTGGTCTGTTCAGATTTTCTATTTCTTCATGATTCATCCTTGGAAAATTATATGTTTCTAATAATTTATCAGTTTCTTCTAGGTTGTCCCATATGCTGGAATATAACTGCTTATAGCACTCTCTTATGATCCTTTGTATTTCTGTGATATCAGTTGTAATTTGTCCTTTTTCATTTCTGATTTTATTTATCTGAGCCCTTTTTTTTTCTTGTTCAGTCTAGCTAAGGGTTTGTCAATTTTTTTTTTATATTTTCAAAGAACTGGCCCTCAGTTTCATTGATCTTTTATATTGTCTTTTTAGCCTCTCTTTTATTTATTTCCACTCTGATCTTTATTATTTCCTTTCTTATACTAACTTTGAACTGCACCTGCTTTTATTTCTCTAGTTCCTTTAGGTATAGAGTTATATTGTTTATTTGAGATTTTTCTTGTTTCTTAAGATATCAAATCTGTATTGCTATAAACTTTCCTCTTAAAAGTGCTTTTGCAGCACCCCATAGATTTTGGACTGTTGGATTTCCATTTTCATTTGTCCCCAGGTATTTTTTTATTTCTCCTTTAATTATTCATTAATACATTCATTGTTTGGTAACATACTGTTTAATATCACATATTGATCATTTTTTCAGGTTTCTCCCTATAATTGATTTCAATTTTCATACCCATTTTGATTCAAAGAGATGCTTGATATGACTTCAGTCTTTTTAAATTTACTGAGACTTTTTTGTGACCCAATATATGATCTAGTCTGGAGAAGGTTCCATGTGCACTAGACAAGAAGGTGTATTCTACGGCTTTTGGATGGGATATTCTATTAAGTCCATCTGGTGTCATGTATTGTTTAAGGTCAATGTTTCCTTATTGATTTTCTGTCTGGATTATCTATCCATTCATATAAGTAGGGTATTAAAGCCCCCTAGAATTATTGCCTATCTGTCATCCATTTATCCCTTTAGGTCTGTTAATACTTGCTTTATACATTTAGATGGTTTTATGTTGGGTGCATAAATATTTACAAATATTATATCCTCTTGTTGGATTGATGCTTTTATCATTATGTAATGCTCTTCATTGTCTTTATTATATAGTCTTTGTTTTAAAGTCTATTTTGTCTGATGTAAGTGTAGCTACAGCAGGTTTCTTGTCACTTACATTTGCATGTACTATCTTTTTCCATCTCTTCACTTTGAACCTTTCTCTGTTCTTAGATCTGAAATGAATCTCCCATAGGCCATAGAGGTTGGTCTTATTTTTGTTGTTGTTGTTGTTTGTTTGTTTGTTTCCATCTATTGAGCCACTGTATCTCTCGGTTAGAGAATTTAATTCATTTATATTTCAAGTAATTATTTATAGGTATGTACTTACTGACACTTTGTTTATTGCTTTCTTGTTGTTTCTGTAGTTCCTCTCTTCCTTTCTTCTTGTCTTGCTCTCTTCATGTTTTGATAAATTTCCTTAGAGTTATGTTTAGATTATTTTCTCATTGTCTTTTGTGTATTGACTGTAGACTGTTGTTTGTAATTATCGTGAAGTTCACATATAATATCCTATACATGTAAGAGTCTGTTTTAAGTTGATAGCATTTTAAGTTTGAGTGTATTCTAATTTTAGTATATGTGCTGCCGAAGCGAGCACTAAGTTTGAGTGTATTCTAAAAACTCCATATTCCCATTTTGCCATGTGTTCTGTTTTTGATGTCATATTTTACAACTTGTCTTGTGTGTGTATCTCTCAACTAACTATTATAGTTACAGTTAATTTTACTATAATTATCTCTTAACCTTCATATTATCTATAGAAATGATTAATCCACTACCCTTAGTGGAAATTTTTATTTTCATATGTTTTCTTGTTACTAGTTAGTGCCTTTCTTTTCAGCTTAAAAAAAGTCATTTTAACATTTCTTATGAGGCTGATTTAGTGATGATGAACTTCTTTACTTTTTGCTGGTCTGGAAAACTCTTCCTCTAGCCTTCAAGTCTGAGTGCTAAGCCTGTCAGGTAGAATATTCTTGGTTGGGAGTTTTTTCCTTTCAGCACTTTGAATATATCATACCACTTTCTTTTGGCCTGAAAAGTTTCTACAGGAAAATCAGTTGATAATCTTTTGGGAGTTCTCTTAAATGTAATAAGTTGTTTTCCTCTTGCTGCTTCTAATATTCTCTTTAAATTTGACATTCAATTATAATGTACCTTGGTGTGGCTCTCTTTGGGTACATCTTATTTAGAACTCTCTGTGCTTCCTGGATTTCGATGTGTATTTTTTTACCCAAGTTAGGGAGGTTTTCAGCTATTATTTCTTCCAATAATTTTCCTACCTCTTTTTTCTCTCTCCTCTTCCTCTGGGACCCTGGGACCCCTATAGTGTGAATGTTATTCTGCTTGATATTATACCACCAGTTTCTTAATCCACCTTCACTCAAAAAAGTTTGTTTTGTTTTGTTTTGTTTTCCTTTTTGCTGCTCTGATTGGGTGAGTTCTACTGCCTTATCTTCCATGTCACTAATCTGTTCTTCTACTTTATTTAGTCCACTGTCGAAGCCATCTAGTGTATTTTTCGGTTCAGCTATTGTATTCTTCAGCTCTGTGACCTGTTACAACCTTATGTTTTCTTTTCTTTTCTTTTTTTTAAGATTTTATCTATTTGTCAGAGAGAAGGAGAGCGAGAAAGCACAAGCAGGGGGAGCGGCAGGGAGAGGGTGAAGCAGGCTCTCCACTGATCAAGGAGCCTAATATGGGACTTGATCCCAGGCCTTGGGATCATAATCCAAGCTGAAGGCAGATGCTTAGCTAACTGAGCCACTCATGCAACCCTTTCCTTATGTTTTCTATCTCTTTATTGAAGTTCTCACTGTGTTCATCCATTCTTCTTCCAAACTCAATGAGCACCTTTATGACTATTGCATTGAACTACTTATCAAGTACTTTTCCAAATTTTATTAAGGTCTTTTTCTGGGGATTTGCCTTATTCTTTTGTTTGAAATATATTCCTCTTCTCCTCATTTTGCTTGACTCCCAAGGTTTTTTGTTTTGTTTTGTTTTTGTATTTTCTAAGTTTGTTTTTATGTATTAGGTGAAATGGTTACCTATTCCAGTCTTGAGAGAGTAACCTTGTGTAGGAGATCAGCCTTATTGTCCAACCTTGTCCTAGCTTTTGATTGTTTCCCAAACCTTTGTGATTGTCTAAGAAACCTGATTTGTTCTTGAGAGGTCCCAGTTGAGGATGTTCCAAGAACTGTAAATGTAATCCAGATCCTCAGGCAGGAGGCTTTAAGGTATGTAAATATATAGTCTTATGGGTCCACAATCATAAACTATAGTGACTTCCAGACCAGGAGATCTGCAGGTGTCCGCTGGGTGACAGTTGTAAAAATTGTGGTTTTAAATGAGTGTTTGAGCTCTTTTCTGGGTGGTATTAGTGATCTGTAGGGAAGTCAAGGGAGGGCACTAATGTCTTCTTGCCTGTGTTCCCTGGGGGTGCCTCTTTAGCCTCTAGTGATTTGGAAAACCTGAAACCTGACCCTGAGGCTGAAACTCCAGGAAAAGAAAATAAGTCTTTTTCACATGAAGACTGGGGGTGTGTTTCAGTCTGCTGTTTGGTAACCTATGAAGGACTGTCTCTCTTTTTATTTCAGACCAACGGGCCCAGAAACACAGACTCCTCTGGCTACAGAACCAGGCATTTCAGGGGCATCCCTGTGTTGTTTGTGTGTGCCTGCTGGCTGGAAGGGGCAGGCCTTGGCTGCAGCACACAGGGGCAGGCACTCCTACCAGAGCTACAGGCTGTTGGGAGTGGGGTGAAAATGGTGTCTACCAGTACCAGCTTGAACAAAGAAGAAGGAGAATGCAGAAATGGCAGCTGCCGGTGCTTCTATCTCTGGGGAGAGTCTCAACAGTTTCCTGGCTCTCAAGCAGATGCTTTAAGACTAGCTAGTAAGTCTCCTTTGAGTATGGTCTAGGCACCTTTTGTGTTGTTGCTTTTGTGCTGGGTCCCTGAAAAACTGGGTCTGTGTGTGAACCCATTAAGAGTGGATTTTCTGTTTCCTATAGCCCTGTAGTTGTCCTGAAAGTAAGCCTTGTTGGTTTTTAAGGCAAGGTACTTTGGAAGTTCATCTCTCTGGTACAGGTCTCAAAGATTGGAGTGCCTAATGTGGGGGCACAAACCCTTAAGTCCTAAAAGACAAAGTCTGTATTAGAAGATACCTCCTGACCTGGTTGATACCTGGGGTGGAGTTTCTTGTGAGACCACGTCTCTGTCTTGCCTACTGGTCTAGATGTGGCCCTTCTATCCTTCGCTGTGGAGGTGCTGTTCAGCTAGCTTTCAGGTGCTTTACATGGGGAATTGTTTCTTATGTAGCTGTAGGTTTGTTATGTAAATGGGAGGAGGTGAGTTCAGGACCCTTCAATGCCGCTATCTTGTATCGGCCTCTTTGAGGAATTTCTCTTAAAAGCATTTGTTATTTTTAAAAATTGATATACATATAATTTTTTAAAATAAGCAATATAGAAAAAAAGGAAGCAATAAATCACTGAAAATGCTACCCTTCCAAAGTAGAAACATTATTCTTATACCTTTGTATTCACAAATTGAAACGGGAAAATAAATGAATGTTCAAGTGGGTAAGAAAAATTGTATAGTTAACATTAAACACATTTTCATTTTAAAAACATTAAATTTAATATTATTTTAAAAGAAAGAAAGACACTATAGTAGAACTGAAGGAATTCCTGAACTTCAGATAAATGAGACTTTTCCACAGGAGATATTAATTCTATGCTATTACTCAAACTCTAAAGCAGATTATGGACTTCTGGGTTCTGGTCTGGCATGTAAGGAACTTAGAAGTTACCGTTGCTCCATCCTAATAAGTAAGAAGCTGAACAAACTGAAAAATTAGCAACCTTCTTAGATTTGTCAGAGAAGTGAGTCACAGAGAAAACCACAGCCCCCAAAATGAAGAGACAGACAAGTAGTATAGAGAATCACAGCTTATATACAGGACCAAAAACTCAGAGACTAGAAATTTCTGTGGGAAGCAGTTTTAGGGTAGGAAGACCTGAACTGTCACTGAAAAATTTCTGGAGGCTCAGTGTGAACAAGTCTGAGAGAGAAAGCCTCCAGGGGGACCCCAAGTCTCACACTTTTATGAATTTTATTTCCAGGAGCTCCACTAGGTTCTCAGTAAAGAGCGGAGAAAAATCCCCTCTGGCTTCCCTCAAATGGAGGAAAGTAAGTAACCATTTTGAAGCATATCTGAGCATTTTGTTATTGTCAAGACCTGACCACAGGAAGAACTATTTTATCAGAGCTTGGCCTGTTGAGGTTTATCAGAGCCCAACCCACCTGGGAGGAAGAAAATACCCAACTCCAGACTCCTCTAACCATCCTATCCCACCTAGAGGGATAAAAACTGAAAAGCACTTGTGAAGTTCACAGTCCAAGGACACAGGATCACTCAAACACTGAGACCTAATCATAAGCCCGTGGAACACTTCCCTTCCTTCCCATCACACCTGACCATCATCACATCATTAAAGGCTGATTTGCCTCAGTTTCTGTTCTCATCATGTCCACCATTAAGAAAAAAGTATAAAGCACACTAAAAGACAAAAACTATAGTTTGAAGAGACAGAGCTCATCAGAACCAGACCAAGATGTGGCAGGGATGTTGGAATTATCAGATCATGAATATAAAACAACTATGATTGATATGCTAAGGGATCTAATGGAAAAGTAGATAATATATAAGAACAGATGGGTAATGTAAACAGAAGAATGGTCATTCTAAGAACAAATCAAAAAGAAAGGCAAGAAAAAAAATACTGTAAAAAAAAATGAAGAGTGCCTTTAGTGGGCTTATTAGTAGCCTAGACATAGTTGAAGAAAGAATCTCAGAACTTGCAATATGTCAATAGAAACTTCCAAAAGTGAACAGAGAGAAAAAGGACTAGGGTAAAAAAAAAAAAAAAAACCAAAAACCAAAAACAAAAAACAAAAAAACTGAATAGAATGTTCAAAAATTGTGAGGCAACTACAAAAGGCATAACAAATGCTAAGTGGAAATATCAGAGTGAAAAGAAAGAGAAAAAAAAATAGAAAAATATTCAAAGCAATAATGAGTGAGAAATTTCCCCAAATGAAAGTCAGATATCATGCAACAGATCCAGGAAGCTCAGAGAACACTAAACAGGATAAATACCCAAAACAAAAACAAAAATAACCAAAACCCCTATACTTTTGCATATCATTTCCAAACTACATGAAATCAAAGAAAAAGAAAAAAAACACACTTAACGAAGCCAGAGAAAAATAACAACTTAAGCATAGAAGAAAAGAGATGAAAATTAGGGATTCTAGGTGGCTCAGTTGGTTAAGTGTCTGCCTTTAGCTCAGGTCATGATCCCAGGGTCCTGGAATCTAGCCCTATATCAGGCTCTCTGCTCAGTGGGGAATTTGCTTTTCCCTCTCCCTCTGCCTGTCTCTCTGCCTGCTTGTGCTCTCTCTATCTCTCTGACAAATAAATACATAAAAATCTTTAAAAATAGATATATGTATATATGCATATATATATAAGAATTATATACATACATATATATATTTAAGAATTACATCTGACTCCTCCTAAGAAACCATGCCACCAAGAAGGGAGCATACTGAAATATTTAAATGGTTAAGTGAAAAAAGCCCCACAAACATAGAAGTCTATACAGTGTGAAATCACCCTTCAAAAGTAAGGTGATAGATTGTCTCAGACAAACAAAAATTGAGGAACTTTGTTGCAAGTAGTGTTAAAAGAAGTTTATCAGAGAAGGAAAATGATATAGATGAGAAACTTGTATCTACATATAGAAAGGAAGGGCATAGGATAATGAGTAAGTGAAGAAAAAATTAAAATCTTACTTGTTTACTCTTCATTGGTCTAAGGGATAACAGTTTTTCAAAATAATAGCAATAATGTATTATGTATGCTTTTATATGACCTATATTTGTTCATGTTTATACATGTATGTATGTACACACATACACACACACACACACACATTTCTGTATGCTTAACCATAAGTGAAATCAATGACAGTAATGATACAAGAAATGAAAGGGAAGAATTAAGAGTATTTTGTTATTATAAGATACTCGAATTACATATGAAGTGGTATATAGTGTTACTTGAAAGTGGACTTGGATTAGTTGTAAATGTATATTTCAAAATACCCAGAATAGCCAACTCAACATTGAAGGAGAAGAGCAAAATTGGAAAACTAACTCTATCTAACTTCAAGACTTACTATAAGCTACACTAACCCTAATCCAAAGAGTGTAGTACTATTGAAGGAATAGATAGATAAATCAATGGAACAGGATAGAGAGGCCACAAATAGACTTACATAAATATAGCAGACAGACCTTTGACAAAAGAGCAAAACTAATACAATGGAGAAAGGAGATTTCTTCAACAAATGGTATTGGAACAACTAGACATCTGCATGCCAAAAAAAAAAAAAAAAAGAATCTAGATACAGATCTCACACCCTTTAAAAAAAAAAAGCTCAAAATAGATCTTAGACTTAAATATAATATGCAAAACTGTAAAATTCCTAGAAGATAACATAGGAAAAGCCTAGATGACTTTGGATATGACATTAGATACAATGCCCAAGGCATGATCCGTGAGAGAAAGAATCAATAATCTGGATTTCATCATAATTCAAAATTTCTGCTCTGTGAAAGACAATATCTACGGAATGAGAAGGCAGGTCACAGACTGGAAGAAAATATTTGCCAAAGACACATCTGATAAAAGGATTTCTATCCAAAACATACAAAGAACTCAGAATTCAAAAATAAAAAATATGAGCAACCTGATTAAGAAATGGACAAAAGGGGGAACCTGGATGGCTCAGTCAGTTAAGAATTTGACTCTTGATCTTGGCTGAGGTCTTGATCTCAGGGTCATAAGTTCCAGCCTTGTGTTGGGCTCCCCGCAGTCATGGAGCCTACTTAAAAAAAAAAAAAAAAGGCAAAAGACCTGGAGAGATGCCTCACCAAAGAAGATATACACATGGCAAATAAATATAATAAATATATTTAAAGATGCTCCACATAATTTGTTATTGAAATGCCCAAAATCCAAAACACAGACACAAAATGCTGGTGGGGATACAAAGTAATAGGAACCCTCAGTCATTGCTGGCAGGAATGCAAAAAGGTAGAGCCACTTTGGGAGACACTTTGGCAGTTTCTTACAAACGTAAACACACTCTTACAAGATTCAGTAATCATGCTTCTTAGTGTTTACCCAAATGAGTTGAAAACCATTTCCACACAAAAGTTTGCATGTTGAAGTTTATGGCAGCTTTATTTGTATTGTCAAAACTTGGAAGTAACCAAGATATCCTTCAGCAGGTGAATGGATAAACCAAGACATATACAGACAGTAAAATATTATTCAATCCTGAAAAGAAATGAGCTACCACACCGTGAATAGGTGTGGAGGAATCCTAAATGTATATTACTAAATGCTATGGAGTGAGTATTTGTGTCCCCCCCAAAATCATATGTTGAAATCCTAACTCCCAAGGTGATGGTATTAGGGGGTGGGTTTTTTAGGAGTTCTGAGGGTGGAGCCCTCCTGAAAGGATTAGTGCACTTATAAAAGAGGTTCAAGGGCCATCATGTGAGGTTACAGGATAAAGACAGTCTATTCCCAAGAGTTGTGTGCTCATCAGAGGCAAAATCTGTGGACACCTTGATCTTGGACTTCCCAGCCTCCAGAGCTGTGAGAAATAAATACTTCTGTTTATAATCCCCCCTTTTATAGTAGTCCAATCAGACTAAGACACTAAGTAAAAGAAAACAATCTATAAAGTCTACATATTGTTTGATTCCAAATATATGATACCCTGGAAAAGGAAAAACTATAGAGATAGTGAAAAGGTCAGTGGTGGCAAAGGGCTAAAAGGAGGAGGGAGGAAGGGAGGAATAGGCAGGACATAGATTTCTAGGACAGTGAAACTCTTCCCTATGATACTACAATAGTGGATACATGTCATTATACATTTGTCCAAACAGTAGAAAGTAAATGAGTGATCAGAGAGTGAACTCTAATGTAAACTACATACTGTGGGTGATAATGATATGTCCACATATAAATTCATTGATTGTAACAAATGTATCACTGTGGTGAGGGATGGTGATCTTGGGAGAGGTGGGGCACGTGAAGGGGCAAGAGGTAAATGGGAACTCTGTACTTTCCACCCAATTTGGCCAAGAACCTATAACTCCTCTAAAAAAAATAAAGCCTATTTCTGGAAAAAAAAATTGTGGGAAAACATTTTAAAGTTAGAACCATTATTCTTTTTCATTATAAGTGGTTTCTGTATCATGAAAAATAAGTTCTTAGACTTACAACTTCCTCTCACCACCTGATTTTCAGTGGCTCTCTTGTACTTTCACTACCTACTGATTCTACTACGTAGTAATTTTACCACATAATTTTACTACATCCTCAATTCCAATACTACATTCTCAATTTTACTACATTCTCAAGGCTCTTTTGAGCCTTCATTCAGTAGGATGGTAACATCATTATGAAGTTTGGGGGTTTTGTTTTTTTCAAAAGTGACTCATGAATGTTGTATTCCCAAGTTCCTTTCCCAGATATCTTTCTGTGGCCTTCTTCTTACAAGGACTACAGTTTGGCTGAGTTTGACATTGTCAGGTCACCCACCCCTTCACTCGAAGTTCTGCAGGATTGTTGCTACTAAACCATCACGGAAAACATGGAGGCCAGTCTGATTTTTTCCCGCTTGTGTCTGATTTTTCACTCTGGATACCTAACTTCTTAAATGTTAAATGTTAATAGCTCTGCCAGGATATGCTTCAACATTAATCATTCAATATAAAGTGTTTTATGATATGCAGAGATTCTCTTGATGTTACTGTTCAGCTGTTTCTTCATTTGCTTTTTCTTTTCCTCTCTGAATTTTTTTGCTGTTCTCTTTGCTTTTTTCTGTACCTAAGTGGTGTCAATTATGTGTATGTTGGATGATATTTGTCCTTGCTATGTATCATTGACTCTTCTGTCATTGTCCTCAGTTGTAGCCTTTCTCTTCTGACTTTACCAGAATCATTTCAAGTTCTGTCTCCCTGACATCTTTTTTTTTTAAAGACTTTATTTATTTATTTGACAGAGAGAGATCACAGGCAGGCAGAGAAGCAGCAGAGAGAGAGGAGGAAGCAGGCTCCCTGGCTGAGCAGAGAGCCCGATGCGGGGCTCGATCCCAGGACCCTGGGATCGTGACCTGAGCCAAAGGCAGAGGCTTTAACCCACTGAGCCACCCAGGTGCCCTGTCCCTGACATCTTTTTGTTGTCAGCTCTGTCTGTCCTGTTTCTTACTGCTCCCAACTATTCATTTTCCATCTCCATGAATAACGGTGCAGGTTTTACCTCAGTTTGTTTTCTCACCTTCACAAACTCCCTTTTCTTCCCATTGGGCTGGTTTATTACTTTCTTTATCTTTTGCTTTTTGAATTCACCTTCTAATTAAAATTCATGTTGTAAATTCATAGTGCAGAATATCCATGGAGAGTTTTCTTCTATTTCCTAGATGACATTTCCTTCCAATTTGTATTTTTTATTGGGTTTTGTATGCTGCATTTCTTTCTTTCAACCTTTTTAGCTGTAGTATATCCCCTCTTTAACATTAGCCACTCTCTACAGACTTTTTGTTGGCTCTGATATAGAGCAGGCAAATCAAACTCTATCAGGCACTCAGCTTCCCTGAGTTTAGTGTTGCTCTTTAATTTTCTATACCCAGAAGCACCTGGGTGACTCAGTCAGTTAAGCATTAGACTCTTGGTTTTGGCTTAGGTCATGATCTCATGGTCCTAGGACTGAGCCTCATGTCAAGCTCTGTGCTCACAGGGAGTCGGCCTAAGACTCTCCTTCTCTCTCTTTCTCTCCCTCTCTGCCCACCAAAAATAAATAAATAAATAAATATTTGAAAACCATTTTTTTATGCATCCAGTATAGTGATTCTGGGAGGTGGTGGATGGTGAACACAGGGGAAAATAGGCTGGCTGGAAATCCCATGTGGATACCTCTATTAGGGCCCTCACCAGCCACTAAGGACATATATTCCACTTCCAAAACCTCTTTGCCCTAATTCATCATAGTTCTCTGAAATATGTCATGCTGTCATAACCTGACTGCTTATGCCATGACCCAGTGCTTATATTTGGTGGCTTCTTATTATAGAGGACTTTTTTTCTTGACTCTCTGTCAGTGTTATTCTTGAATCTGCTTCTTTTCTTAAGGGTTTTAGTAAAAATTCTTAAAATGTTATCAACTCCTTTTTTCTCCTCAATTCTACTTCCAAGGGCAGAGCTAGGAGTCATGCTGTGTGTGGCAAAAGAGCGATCAGTTTCTTTCCTTGGCTGCAACTCTTAAAATTATATAACATGAAGTTCAATCTTTTTCCTCATTTGGTTGCTGCCTGTGAATTTTTTTTACTGTTTTGTTCATTCCTTTCTGGGGAATTTCATATGTTCGCTTCTTCTTCTTTTTAAAATGTATTTCATTCAGTGCTAAAAGAAATTAATTTTATAATCCCACTGTCTCAGAAGTCTTTACCCACAGTTTTTTCAAAATCACTTTGAATGGTGATTATTTCATCTAATATATAACTTTACTTTCCACCATTATAGTTTCCTCAAATGTGATCAATATTCCTGTGATAATTTTATTTCTCAACCTGACTGCACTATGGAGTGCCTAGCCAGCTATTCGGTCAAATATTATTACAGATGTGTCTGGGAGGGTGTTTCTGGATGAGATTAACATTTAAATCAGTAGAATGAATAAAGCAGATTGCCTTCCCTAATGTGGGTGGGCCTCATCCAATCAGTTGAAAGCCTGAACAGAATAAAAAGACTTAAGGTGGAACCTCCTGCCTGACTGCCTCTGAACTACAATGTCAGTTTTTCCTTCAGACATGAGCTAAAACATTGGCACTTTCTGGGTCTGGGGTCTGCTGGTTTTCCAGGCTACAACTACACTATCAGCTTTCCTGGGGCTCTGGCCGGCTAGCCAACTGCTGATCTTGGGACTTTCAGCCTCCCTAACTGCATGAGCCAATTCCTATTGACTCTATTTTTCAGAGAACCCTAACTAATAGAATTAGTAAAAAATGTGGCATGGCGCAAACACTAGCCATTCAAAACTGAACTCTTTTGGAAAATATTTGTTTAACCACATCAAAATGAACATTAATGTTAATGTCACAGATTTAAGATATATAGCTCTAAAATTCAGAGAAGCAGTCCTGGTCAGAGATTATAAAACACCAGTCCATAATTCTAGAACCCTCTTTTTCTCCCCTTGGAGAACAATGTTTCCCATCCCTGTCCCACAGATTCTTAAATGCTAAAGTCATCTACAAGTTTGTCTGCCCCATAATATATAATTCAACTGGGCTTGGAAGTCTGAGACTTGATTAGCATGCCCAGGTGCTTCCTTAGCCTACTTTTTTATTTAATACTTTAATTTCCTCTTTGAAATGCTTTATCTATCCTCCCCAGTTTGAAAATTATTCTCCCTGAGGAGAAGACAGAACCAAAATCATGTTTTGGGAAACACATGGGTTTGGAAGATAGAGAGTCAACATTTCAGGCCCAGGAACTCCCATTAACTCATTGTGTGATCTTCAGCAAGTTATTTATGCAGCTGACATGCAGTTTTCCCATCATCAAGTGGTATTCAATAATAATCAACAGCACAGTGTTTAATCAGAACAATATTGTGATTAACAGAAAGACACCAACAAATATGTTCCTTTAATGTTGCTAAAGAATAAACACAAATGACTTCTCACAGATGACTTCACAGATCAGAGGAGGCAACATCAGTCCTCCATGTAGAGGCAGGCCTCCCTGATGCTCAAAATCCCATTAAGACACCTTTTCACCAAGATCTCTTCTTATCATTGTTAAGAAACTTTCAAGTTGTTAAAGAAACTTCCTTTGCCATGCTCTACAAGTTTTTCTTTTCTTTCCTTTGATTTTTCTAGCTTCTGAATGTCTTTCTATCCACTAAATGCAAGTAACTGGCAATACCCCCAAAACATTCTTGCAAGAATGAGTCAGAGAGTTCTGCCCCTTGAGGTCAATTTCCCAAGTGAGCATCTTCTCATAGGTTAGGCTTTGGGTCTGCTGAAATTTATTGCTCTACTTTCTACTCCTGGAGATGCTGTGACATTTAAAATTTTTAAATACCAGGAAAATAAAAGTTACTCAAAACAAATATAGTACTCAGTTAACTCACACTGTATTCCCAGTGTTCTGCTCAGTTAAGAATATTTGGGTTGCAAGTGACAGCAACATTCAACTCAATTCAACAGTCCTAATAATAAAGAGTATTTATTATCTCACAAAACTTAAAATTCCACAAGTAATTCTGGCTTTAGGAGAGAAATGATCTAGTAACTCACTGGGTCCACTTTTTTTTCTTTTCCTGTGTCTATTATGGTTTCCATTTCATCTGAGAGAATTGGTGTCTGATGGCTCCTACATTTATTATGAGATTCATACTTTGTCACTGGGTCAGATATCCATCCCTGAACTAAATTAGGAAGAGGATAAATTGATTGGATTAATTAAATCAAGACCCATCTCTGGAACTGAAAATGGGATCATTCCCACACAAGTCTCATGTATGAGAGTGAATTCTATGTAGGACAGTTGGGGTACTATTAGCAGGAGACATAGGAACAAAGGCTAAGGAGACAATGAATGTCAACTACATGGATTCATTTTTCTTTTCAAAAAAAAATGATTAAAGTACTTTTTGACTCTATCTAGCATCAGTCCCTGAGGTGCTTTTCTTACAAAAGTTCATGCTATTCTCCTATATTACTCTTTTGGTAATCTGGCCCTTCTCGCTTGATTACTACTTGTTTTAAAAGAAGAATCTACTAGAGAATTTTTTTTAAGATTTTATTTATTTATTTATTTAAGAGAGAGAAAGAGCACACAAGCAGGGGATGGGGAGGGGAAGGAACAGAGTGGGAAGGAGGCAGGGGAGAGCCTCCTTGCTGAGTGTGAAGCCCGATGTGGGTGGGACTCAATCTCATGACCCTGAGATCATAACTTGAGCTGAAACCAAGAGTTAGATGCTTAACCAAATGAGCCACCCATGAGCCCCACTAGAGAATTCCTTAATACCCCCATATTGATATCTGCAGTTTCTTCCCCCTTCCCTTCCTCATTGTGTTATTCAGAATTATGTGGTTAGAATTGCATTTTTAGGTTCAGCTCCCACCTTTCTTAAATGTGTTTTCCTCTATATTCTTCCAAATATCTTAATAAAGGAACCTGACAGTAATGACAATTATGTTGTTATTGGGGGAAATATAGCCAGCATATCAGCTAGGCCACTCCCCCTTTCATGTTATCACTGGTAGAGATGGGGCCGAAGTGTGAATGTATCATTGGAATAAGGTTGAAGAAAAATGTGGTATTTTCTTTTTGCTAAAGGGAGAAAGTTTATGCAGCAGTCTTAAAAGGAGTCCAATTTAAAAAACCCAAAAAACAAAAAACCAAAGAACACATCTGATTCTTGATCACCAGCCTAGAAAGCTTTCTTCAGATTACTTCCCAGTCCTACCTCTCATGTGACCCGTGTTTTCTATATGTGAGGCTGATTGGTTGATTGTATGCCATTTTGTTTTATCCACACTCCATTAGCCCAGGTAATTGGGAGTTGAGTCCATTACTCAATTTCCCTCTCCTATTGCAGTTCTCTCTTTCTCTCTCTCTCCCCCTCTCTCTCTCCCTCCTTTTCCCTATCCCCTCACATTCACATAATCTCTCATACTTTATCTCTTTCATCTAAAAGTAGGAGATATTCTCGATTTTCCTTTTAGCCAGGAACCACTTGAAAACTCTTAATCTAGTGATTTGGGGATGCGGGGTCAAGGGGGGGGTCAATGAAATTTTGTTTCATCTGGAATTTTTGTGGGTCTTAGTGAATTAAAGTCCATGTGTGTGTATTCATTAGGAGCTCATTTATTATTTTTTTTTAATTACTCCAACTTAAAATCTTTAACAACCAAATAGTGAGTTATTTATAATGAAGAGGTCCAAGGGAAAGTCTGAACAATCATCTTTCCTGTACGTACAGTCAAAATATCAGGAAAATATCTTCGGTCATCAAATCCCTACACCGACCTGCCCCACACACAAAACACTCTGACCAGAGTTTCTGAGATATATAACTAATGCTTGTTTCCATATTTTTGTGATGTTTGTCACAAACTTAGTGAAATTCCATGAAAACAGTTATAAAATATATGTGTGGACCTTCCCTCTCAATTTTTGGTAGAATTTTCTTAAGAAAACTTCAACTACTCCCCTGTGGCTAATAATACATTATATGTTTATAAAAAAAAATAAGAGGCACCTGGGTGGATCAGTGGGTTAAAGCCTCTGCCTTCGGCTTAGGTCATGATCCCAGAGTCCTGGGATCAAGCCCCACATCAGGCTCCCTGCTCAGCGGGGAGCCTGCTTCCCCCTCTCTCTCTGCCTGCCTCTCTGCCTACTTGTGATTTCTATGTGTGTCAAATAAAAAAATAAAATCTTTAAAAAAATAAAAAATTTTAAAAAATTATTAAGAAAAAAGAAAACTTCAATTACAATTTCAGTCTGCCTCCTAATGATTCAGCTTTCACAATTCTTATCAATGAATAGTGCTTCTTACTAAGTATTTATCTTAGCTTCTTAGATATTTTATGTTTACAAAATAAAACACTTTCTCTGATCTTTTCATCATAACTTAGTCACTTAGCCATATTTATTGTGCAAGTACCAAATTGATATGATTGCAATGGGAGGTTTGGTCCAAAACCAAGAGTCAACTAAGCCTTCTGAGAAATGACAGACATTAGCTCTTCACTTAATACTCAACAATATGTCAGATTCCTTGTTAAGTAATATTTTGACCTTCAAAAAATAAATGATTCAATGATAACACGGGGCATCTCCATTTTATGCCCTGGAAAGCTCTGCTTATTTGTTGTTTCCAAATTAAACGTTCTGAGTAAATCTCACTGGATTGCATTGCTAGTAAAAATAAGTACTTTTGGGGCACCTGGGTGGCTCAGTGGGTTAAGCTTCTGGCCTTTGGCTCAGGTCATGATCTCAGGGTCCTGGCATAGAGCCCTGCATCGGGCTTTCTGCTCAGCGGGGAGCCTGCGTCTGCCTCTCTGCATACTTGTGATCTCTCTCTCTGTCAAATAAATAAATAAAATCTTTAAAAAAAATAAATACTGTCTTTGATTGTTGCATTTTTACCACAAGCACTTTTGAAAAGCTGCATAGAAATAAAATGGTGGTATATTCCAAGGGACTCATGAAGCCCACCACCTAGTGATGGAACGCAACCAAAACACCGGCTAATAAGATCAGCTGTGAGGAAGCTAGAACCTACTGACAAGTCTCAAATCCAAAGTCCGGCAGACTTAAGAGGCAATCAGAAATGTCGCAGATGGGGGAGAACAGAATAACATTATCAAGGCACAAAGCCCTTGCCTAACCACTGGAGCCAAAGGGGATGGAATGGGGGTCCCAGAACATGGTAGAAGATAAAAGTCAAATGGAGTCACTTTGTAAAGGGTGAGCTTTGCCATCCCCTTATACCTGCGTGTTATGTTTCATTGGCTACTTCTTGAGTTTCAGTCTTAACAAAACTAATTCGAAGAGCTTACTGTGTATTATATAGCTTGTTGTTGCTAAGGAAAACATCATAAATAGGTCTAAGATATTTAAAGAAGAGGAGCAATTTGGAGTCTGTTTCCTCCTTCCCTCACAAGAAAGAAAGAAAGAAAGAAAGAAAGAGACATTATAAAATATATTATCCATACAAAGCCCAGCCATCTCCTAACCCCTGTGAGCATAATGTCATGTTAAGGAAGCATTAGTCCAGATTCCATAATAATTGAAAAACAATGTAAATTTTTACTGCTGCCATTCATAAAAATTGCCTAAGGGAGAACATCTAGAAAAACTTTGGAAATATTTTCTTTCCAACCCTGTGGCCCCCTTCCACATGTGGCAGCTGACCCCAAATCCCTGTTCCTCCCCCAAACTCCCTTTAGTCTAGCTGAATGGGCCTCTCCTGAATCCTGACTGATCTGTCCCTGGTGCAGCTTCTTTACTATGTGGCCCATTTTAACCACTCTGACTTGTTGCAAATCCCCTCTTCCCCCTTTAACCAGGATCTGTAGAGTGAAAGAACACCTAAAAACTTATACAGCGAGGAAGAAAAATTCCTCTCCCTCTTTTCCAAGATGGTTAGCTGATGGTGGACAGACACTGAAATTTCAGCTTGTAACTTGTTTCTTTTATTCTGTCTCACTAATAACATGGATAGCCTTTCCTTTTAAAGTACGTTTGTTAAGTAGCAAGGTTGAAAAGGAAAACAAAGGCTTTGCCTTTGATTTACCGAATGCAGGCATAGCTTTCATTTGAAAGACAGAAAGCCCCAAATCCTTGACTAGGTACATACACCAAAGGGACATGGAATCCAACTTTGCAAACACAAGTTGCAAAAACAGATGAGTCAAGCTCAGGGATAAACCAGGGTTAGGCTTCACAGTAACTCAGAGCAGATCCAAATGCTCGTATTTCTTTTAGGAATTTGCTCTGTTACTTTAACAGTTGTGTCCTTTGTGATAAATATTTTTATTTGAATGAACTATTTTCAAGTGGGAAAAATTACTCATTTACATATCCTGTGCCTAAAATATGGCTGTTTGGACCACAGATTCCTAACCAGATCTGACTCTTGACAGACATTGTAATTGCAGGTGAAGAAAGAACTGTGTTCACTCGAGTGATAGGTCATCCCCAAATCCAAGCAAATAGTTGCAGGCATGTAATAAGTGTTTGTGTAAGTTAATAAACTCGCAAGGCGCCATGTATTTTTTGCACTTTTACCAGTGATCTGTTTCTTCTTCATTGCAATGTCACAACACTCTTCCGTAAATTATATGACTTTCCTTCAGTGCCCATAAAACCTCACAGGGCGTCAGTTAACAAGACTTTCAGGGCTACACCAGAGAGCAGAATGGAATCAGTGGTCATGAGAGATGAGGATAGGAGTTACCGATAGAAGTAAAATATGGTAGGGGTGCCTGGGTGGCTCAGTCGGTTAAATGTCTGCCTTTGTCTTAGGTCATGTTCTCTGGATCCTAGAATTGAGCCTCTTGTTGGGCTCCCTAATCAGTGGGAATGCTACTTCTCCCTCTCTTTCTCTCTGTCCCTCTGCTCCTCTCCTCTGCTCGTACTTCCTTTCTCTCTTTCAAATAAATAAATAAAATCTTTAGAACAGAAAAGAAGTAAAATATAGTACAAGAAAATTGGGGGTGGAGGGCACATCCAAGGAGAGGTATTGTTATTTGACTTTTTTAATTGGCAAACCCCAGAAAGAGGTGAAAAGTATAGTTAAGAAGTAGCCCATGTCTCCGGCCTGAGAAATTTGACTGTGAAGGCAATAGGAGAGACAAATTTAGGGCCTAAACTTTGATTACTAGCATCAAAGTCAGGAGCAAAGAAGGTAAAGCAATTACAGTAACTATATCAACCTTTCTTTTTGGTATATTAAATTTGCCTAGTCCAAAATCTGGAATATGGTGGGTCCCCAAAAACCACTAGTTCATTTTTCCTTCCTTTTTCTTATTATGGATTTATTTCTATACCTAAAATATTATAACTGGTAATGTGTATGCATCAGTTTGGTTCCCTAGCTCAAAGTAGATAGAGTTCAAATGACAAATCCCCAAAATTAAATTATAGTCCTACCAGAGCTGTGTAATAATTTATATTAGCCTCATGTACTCTGTGCCTTGAAATCATCATCTTTCAATATGGGTAACAGCTGCTCAGAAGTATCCATAACACAGTGCTTGCAGTGTAACTTTTGGAATAGAACAGATAGTCTTCCCTCTTCCACAGAGTGACCAGGGAGCATGAGGCTACCCCTCCACCAAATGATAAAGGGAAGCAGATTGAGATTTTGGAAATAGGACAGATAAACTAGTAGGGTAAAGATAGACGATAGCCAACATCATCCCAGAGGTCTTCCCTCTGGGACTGAAGCTTTTTCCACCAGCAAGTATGTTGGAGGTATGACCTACCTTGGCTACAATCATCTGTTTCCACTGAATTCTCTATTGCAGATTACTCTAAAACTTAGCAATTTAAAACAACAAACATTGATTATGTCACAATTTGTGCGGGTCACGAATTTCCTCAAAGGCTTAGCTGTGCATTCTTAGCAGGGACATTTTTTGAGACTGCAGATGTCAGCTGGGGCTGAAATCATATGACAGTTTTTCTTTTTTAAATTAACATATATTAAAAAAATAAATTAACATATAATGTATCATATGACAGTTAACTGAGGCTGGGAAGTCTCCTTCCACTTTGCTCATTCACAAGGTCATTGGCGAGAGGCCTCAGTTCCTCCCCAGCAATTGGTAGGATGGTTCAGTTCCCTTCACCTGAACCTCTTCTTAGGGTAGCTTGAGCACTCACAAAATGACAGAGAGAGTGATGAAGGAAGAGAGACAGAGCAAGGTGGAAGATGTGGTGCCTTTTAAGACCTAGTCCTAGAAGTCACCATTACTGCCATTACGGTTGCCATATTCTCTGTTCGAAGCATGTCACTATGCCTGACCTTGCTCCAGGGAAAAAGAAGCAGGCTCCACATTACACTGGGAGAGTCACCAAAAGTATTACGGATATATTTTTAAATGACCAAACTATAAAGGAACAAGACTCTTCCTACCTGAAAGTAATTCCTGATTCTGTGCCTTATACAAGGATCTAGGATTTCCTCAGAGATGGAATTATAATACAGAGTACATGACAATATGGTGGCTGTAAGAATGGCATATAAGGTAAAGTTGGCATCACACGTTCGTAGGGAAAAAATGATTGTTTTAAGTTATGTTATCATATGTTGAGCACATTGTGTCTACAATTTATTAAATTTTTATTTTCCTAAAGATTTTTTTGGAGTGACACTACCTAGTAAGAGCGAGCGCATTCGTCACCTTTTTTCCTCCAAGCAGCATTGTATGGCTTGTATTTTCTCCGTAATAAGCACAAAGACGCTGCATGCTTCCCTTTTTATAGTACTTTTCACAGCAACATCAATTGACCTACATTGGCATTCTGGGTAATGATTTCCAGAGATTGCAAATTTAGTGCAAAGGAAGATGGAGTAGAAAAAGGCAAAAGGTAAAGGAGGCATTTGACACTTTTTTAAGAGTGCCAAAAGTACCAGATAATACAGAAAAGGGAATGAAAGAAAACCCAGAAAAGTCTAGGGAGATAGTCACACAGAGGAGGTCTCTGGCAGCAAGAGAACACCAACCACCAGAGACAGGGAGAGTAGTCCAAAGCTCTTAGGAACACGGATGAGATTGGTAACGATAGAATAACAAAGATAACATTTGCTTTTGGACTCTAAGTTAAGTACATGAATGAGGAAGTAGACTTTCAAATTCAAACTCGTCTCAGGGTAAGAGAGGAAAAGCCATTCATTTTCTGGTCATTCTGAGAAAGCTTCACAGAAGAGAAGTTGTTTTGGGAACCAGGATGCTGAAGGTCCTCTTAGAAAGTATAGATAGAACTCACGTAAAGATGGACACTCACAATTGACTCAAATGCCCTGGGGCCATCTAAAAAAATATTGGAAGTGAAAGAAACTTGAAAAGTCAAGCCCTAGATATAAAGTAGATTTGGAAGAACCACTTTCAAGTTCTCAGGCTTACTAAGTGAGATAGTGGCTTTTCTACATAGAAATCGCTGTGTTCTTATGTCCTTCAAGAACTTTATCAATACAATACCGGTTGGAACTTGAAATCTGTTCATAGACAAACGCAGATTCAGCCTGTGTGTGCAGTAAATTGTTAATGAAGAAAATCAAGGCAACTACTATTTTTCATCTAGTCTAAAACACTATGTATTCATCATAAGAAGCACCATTGTTTTATATAATGCCAATGCTGACAATTACATTTTAATACAATTTAGACAGAAATTTTGTCATATCATCCCTGGTGCCTTAAAGAGAATTGATGACTCAGAATTTTTCAAATGTGCTCCACTGCTATTTCCAGTATTTTCTTCCAGGTCACTTGTAGCCACTTTGCAAGTTTTGATACTAACTCTGTTTTACCCAATCAGATATGATGCTGGAAGCCAAGTAGCTTCTGTTGAAAGTCAAGAAGAAGTTTCTGATAACTTAACGTGTGATGCCTCAAAAAGTAGTCCCACCCAAGGAATGACCCAGTCACATATGTTCCTCATTGCTTTGAAATTTCTTTCATCTGTTGCAAGGGATTTGGCAACTTTTCCTGTCTTTAGTTGCATGATAAGCAATCCTTTTCCTGGATCTTAGTAACAGCTTCATCTGCTGAAAGGCATCTGCCTTGCTTAGGTCAGATAAAGCACATCGGGTTTTCTCTTGCTAGATAATATTAAATTTAAGTCCCTCTTCTAACCACAAATCTGCCCCTCTGATTCATTTTTACATCTTGTGCATATACAATAACTTTTAATGAACACAGTATAATCTTGAGGACATCCTAAATTGTATAAATTCAACATGTGTAATATTGACAATGCACCAAATTAATTGAAGTGAGCAATATGACCAGCTAAGCCCAAGCTGGTGCATATATTAATAACTATCGCATGACTGCTGTTTGCTAACAGATGGTAGGACAGATCTCAATTTCAGAGGTGAAACTCAAGATGAGTATGTCTTAAAACTAATGAAATAAAGTTTTTCATGAAAGAATGTGGAATTTTTCATGTTGGACCATACGATCATGTTAGGTACCTGGGGAGCAGTATTCCCAAGGATGAGGAGAAAAAAATTATTCAACCTGTTCCAACAAATGTATTATATTATAATGTGATGACTATTAAAATGCAATAACAATAAATAAGAATAGTCAATAAAGCAGCACAGAGAGCCCCCAGAAGACCCTGGGATGTGTATGAATAATGTATATGGTAAAGTTGAAATTGTGAGGACAGAGTACTAGACAAATCAAACAGGACAAATTAGCTCACTGTAGGAGAAAAAAACTTAAGTAAAATCTTCATTTCACACCATACCCCAAAGTAAATTCCTGGTAGGTTAAATATTTATACAAAAAGAAAATTCATAAAATAACTAAATCATCTTTGAATGCCAGAAGGCTCTCTAAGCATATTAGTGAAAGAAGAAATAGATTTGGTGACATGAAAATTAACTTCTATACATAGAAGAATCTTATATGTAGAAAGGCAAGCAACAAATGGAAAAAATGCTTGGCACATGAATATGATATAATATAGTATCCTTAATATACAGAGAGCTCTTATAATTCAATAAGAAACAATTAACCCATAGAAAAATGCACCAAAAAAATAAACAATAAATTTACAAAAGAAGCACAGTAATAGGAAATAATCAATTTAAAAAGCTAAATCTCAAGAATTTTTAAAATGCAAATTAAGACAATAATGAAATATATTTCATCTGTCAAAGTTTGGGTTCTGGTTTTTGTTTGTTTGTTTTGTTTTGTTTTTTTGAAGATCCAATAACCACCATAGATGAGCATGTAGAATGATCATTGTCATACTCTGCTATAGGACTGTAAATCAAATAAGTGTATCTTTTTTCAAGGGAAATTTTGATACTTTTGAGACTTTCAGATACATGCATTACCCATGGCAGAATTAACCTATTACCCCATGAATTATTTTACAAATTTGTCCTGAAGGAAATTTTAGCTATGTGCAAAGAGATTTACATGCAAAAATATTTATTACAATATTATTTATGATGCTTTAAAAAATCAGAATCAACCTATGTGTGCAAAATTATACAAGTAATTTTTGAGATGAATAATTAAATCTAATATTGTAAAAGTCTCCGATGGAAAATGCACAAGTGTACAGAAAAAATGGCATAATGTTTAATGATAAAATCCAGATACAAAACCATAATCAAAAGGCAGTATTTTTGGGGGGCGCCGGGGTGGCTCGGTGGGTTAAAGCCTCTGTCTTTGGCTCAGGTCATGATCCCAGGATCCTGGGATCAAGTCCTGCATCAGGCTCTCTGCTCGGCAGGGAGCCTGCTGCCTCCTCTCTCTCTCTGCCTGCCTCTCTGCCTACTTGTGATTTCTGTCAAATAAATAAATAAAATCTTTAAAATTTAAAGAAAAGGTGATATTTTTGAATGTTTGAAGTAATTACAGTATATGGCAGATAACTTTGATTTATTTCTGATATTTTTCTGTATCTTCAAAGATTTCTACGATAAGTATGTATTATTTTTATAACAAGGAAGTGGGAAAAAAGGAAAGCAATTTGGTGATAAAAAGGCAAGAGCAATGCATTCTTTTTTTTCTTATTAGATAATGCAAATGGTAAAAGACACAACACAGACATCATAATAATTGTGATTTACAACTATTTCCTGTGCTTGAAAGAATAAAAATATTATCACTTTATGTTTTGGATTATGAAAAGTAAAAAGACAGTATTTTATCGGAATGGAAAAAGTTAATTTAAATATATAATTTGTACAATTTTACATAGCTATTATGTCCTTTTGAACTTTCATAACATTATTTCATAATGTAATGTCTTGAAAAGACAATTAGCAGCCTATCATATCCTACTTGCTCTTTCATTATCTAAGAATTAAAAAAGCACCCAAATAGAAACAAAGAAAATGCGCTGTCCATCAGAAGAGTTGAGGTGTTTACTTCTGATTCACACAGACAATATGACACACAATTGTAGGTGATTTTTCAAGTAAACCAAATTCCTTATACCAGAATTGGGAAAACACAGCCATGTACAGAATTAGAATGATCATAACCAGTGCCAAGTTTTCCATAGGCAGGATTAGAGAATAAACCTGTCATCTTTATGGGTATGGCTTTTCTATCCAGTTCTTGTAGGGTATCCAACTCTGATTACCTTCTCCAGGATGAAGGAGAGATTCAGCCTACATACCTGGGAGTTATTTTGAACATTCTGCCACTTTTGTCAGCTTACTGTGAGAGACAAAATTTCTTCCACTTTTTACTGGATCCCGGACACAGAAAGAGAATTCAAAAGGTCTCCCCAGAGAGTGGAGGTTGAATGCGTAGGTGGTGTTTTGCCCTACTCTCGGACCCTGAAAAACAGTATTTTTTCTAAGGGGTGGAAAGCTGAATGAACAATTCGTCTTACTTTGATTGATGGATTTATTGACAGTCACATAGTAGTTATGTTAGCAGTGCAGTTTCCCCAATTGTATTATTAAATGACAAGTACTGGGAAGAAAAAAAAAATCGTTTAGCAAATACGAAACTTTAAAACTGTTTCAAAGTAGAGGAAAATTGAGTGGCTATTTACCTTTGCCTCGTGCTGCAAGATTTAACACACTTCTTTTTTTCCAAAGCCACACAATTTTCAAGTGATGTCTGTCTGATTTAATGTGTTGAAGTCAAAAGATTCCCCCAAACATCTCTCATTTGAAACCACTATCTGGGTGGCAGTAACAATGGCATCAATTACAGAAATGTTACTGACAACAAAAACATTCAATTCACCAACAAAGGTCAGCAGTAAATCTCTTTAAAATATGTATAGCTCATAAAAGTAATGGGTTTGCAACTGTGGTGGAAACAGATGTTCATAAAATCAGCATTTAAACATGAAGACACTGTAAAATAAATGAAGATGAGATTAATTTAACAAGTTAATTCCAAAACGGAATGGGGGAGGAAATTAACAGTAAGGCATGCTACTCCAAATGAGCCCAGTTGCGTCGCAATCAAAGCTAAGACTATTGTAGCAAGCTGAACGGGGGGAGCCGATCCAGGGTTTTGTGTAAGGAAAGAGTGATTCAAGTACGGCACAGTCATTTACTTTATCCTGTTTTATGACAGCAGATTGCTCTGTATTCTCAGATTATATGTATGTTGATACATAACCTAACAAAGAAAGAGACATTTGGTCAGTTTCCTTTTGTCTTCAGGTGGAGATGAGGAAGTTTTATCTCAACCAACTTCATTTCAATTTTGCTAAAATCCCCACAAAAAAGAAAGAGATACTAAAATCATCAACAACTCTTATTTTCAAACGCCAAGTTTAGGGGACGCAAAGGGAGCCGTGGAAACACAGTTGGAGTTCTCTGGAACACCTAGGGCATATTTAAGAATTTCTTTGTCGAGCAGGTGCGAACAATTATCCAAGCCTCACAAACATGTGCCAATAACAGCCCTCCCCGAATTTTTTTTCTACCAAGAAAGGGATGGCGCAGAAGGGTCATTTCTGGGCCAGAAAGGCTGCACGCTACTTTACATATCCACACACAAAGCTCCACCCTGAACCCTGAGCCATTTCCCATTATGCTCCTGGGTGTGAAGTAAATCTTGAAGGATTTCTTAAGTGTGTTCTCGCCACTCCTAAGCAGCAGGCAGAATTTGGGTGGCCTTGCTGGGCTGGGGCCTCCTGCAGTTGGCTGCAGTCTTTCTTGTATATACGGTTGAAGGGCAGGAGGACAAGGCTGGCTTTAAATCTTCATAAAATAAAGACAACTGTGACTCAAGTTTGGTTTGGCCCGCTCACATAACAGAAACACGGCCAGGACTGTTTTGTACAAACTTTCTGTCATCGCAAAGGGAACAGAGAAGTTAGAACTGAGACTAGGGCAAAAGAACTCAGCCCCAAAGGCAAGTTTCTGAAAATTATGCTCTTGGTGAAAAATCGATTTATACTGAAATAATACTTTAAGTGCCCACTATCAGATCAGCTTCTGCGAAGACTGTAAAGCTAGCTCTTGCTAAAACACTAGATTTATTTGGGACCTTGATTATCTTTGACATAACTCATTGTATAGTTCAACTTGGCCAAATCAATTGGCATTGATATAAACCCTCCAACAATTAGAAGCCAGTCTTTAAACAAAATCCAGTTCAAGGTATCCAATAATGAACCATGTTGGACTTCTTAGTTGATGACTCATTTCTTTATGCCTGTTTTGACCATACAGTTGACCGCATGAAAACTGAACAAAAATACAAAACCAGTAATTTATCACTCTAACAATTTAAGTCAGTACAGCTAGTTAGCGTCAATTAACAAATATGTATTGATCTTGTATTATGAGTAGAGCCCTAATATAGATATTATGGGGATGGATAGCTGGAAGAAGAAAGAGAACGAAAGAAAAGAATATTATTCTTACCCTCAGGAAACCTACAATGTAACTGCAGGAAAAAAATGTATATATGAAACAATCTGAAAATAGTTTTATTTTTTTTACAAAGTATCCAATAAATATTTTATTTTACTTATAATACTTTAAAAAGTATTTTACTTTAAAATTTTAAAAAATACTTTAAAAACTATTTTAAAATATTAGAATACGTTTTATTTTATTTTAGAATAAGTTCATTATAGACAAAATGCTCAAAAGTACAGAGAGAAAAAATTTTAAATTACTACCACCCAAAGAAAATCAATTTTAATATTTTAAAATAAACTCCTTATTTTCAGATAGTTTTAGGTTTACAGAAAAAATTGTGAAAAGATGATACCATATATCCTACACTCTGTTTTTCTTATCATTATCTTATATTACTATAGTGTATTTTTTTTAATTAAGAAACTAATAATGGTACATGATTATTAACTAAAGTCCCTACTTTATTCATAGTTTTCTTTTCATTTTCTCAACTACTTTTTGCAGTAGAGCCCTTAACATACTTTTTCCACTTTTTAAAATTTAAATTCAATTAATTAACATATAGTGTATTATTAGTGTCAGAGATAGAGGTCAGTGATTCATCAGTCTTATTTAATACCCAGTGCTCATCACATCCCGAGCCCTTCCTACCTCGAAGAAGCCTTTAACATATGAGTCCCCTCGAGGGTCTCTGAGCTACAACCCACTGTTACTCTTCTGGCGCTCACTGGTGTCATGGTAGGTGTGAGAGAAAGGACATGTCCTAGAATCTTATGATTCAGTCTCAATTTTTTAGTGAGCCCCCTTCTGTCCAGGAAGGCCCAAGACCTTCACAAGTTCTTCCTGAATGGTGTAGCTTTTTTGTTTTATCCTACCTTAGATTTTGTTGGAAGTCTAGAAGGAACTAGGATGGGAGGAAATCTCTACTCCCAGTTGGAATAAAGCTCAGGTAAAAGCCCTTTTCCCAGGGGAGGAGGCCTTTGATATGGAGAACCCACTGGGTATGTTTCACAATGATTAGTCTTCCCAGCTCTTAACAGAGCCACAAGGTAGCTCATTTTTGGATCTGCGCTGCGAGAATCTGGTGGATTTTCTGCAAGCAAAACTCTAATTAAAATGTGGGGATCCCGCAAGAGATGGCACCCACAGGAGTTTCTCTTTCTCAAATTAGTGCACACTCCGCCTCCGACAGTTTGTCAAAATTACCATCTTAGAGCTCCAGAGGCATCTGTTCCAGGCAAGCAAATGTCCATTGTGACTCTGGATTTGCCTTTCTCTCCAGATGTCAGGGTAATGAGTTGACCTGCACTTTCAATTACAACTTCAGCTCTTGGCTGGGTCAGTTTGTTTAGCTCTTTCTTGTTGTAAGAAGGGGAATGATGACTTCTAAACTCTTTACATATTAGAGCTGAAACCGGAAGGCCCACTATTAACATTTTTGAGAACATGGTTCATGTTTTCCTATGTGCATATTTTACAGATTTTTTGCTTATTGTTTTTTAAATCTAGGATCAAACTCCACACAGTCCTTTACGTTCTCTTTTTTCCCATTTAAAAAATAGAGTCACTACTTCTCCATGTGCCTAAGTATTTGTCGATGCTACACATTTTAATGATTTCTAGTATTCCATATGCGGCTTGTTAAGAAAAATACAAAAAATTGGAAACACTGCAAAAATATGGCACATACTTTCAATGCTAAATAAGGCAAATCCTCCCGAAGACTGTGAGAATGAACTGTACTATTTAATAAAGGGTATCGATTTACTGAAGTCACACATTAACGTGTAGATTTTTTTTCCAATTGCAATACAAGTATTTTCAAGAGGAAATATAACTCCATAATTTAGGATATATTGCCTCGTAGGATATTAACCAGTTTTATAACTAAATCAGCATATTAGGGGCACCTCAGTGGGTTAAGCATCTGACCTTCATCTCAGGTCATGATCCTGGGGTCCTAGGATTGAGCCCCATGTAGGGAGCCCTGCTTCTCCCTCTCCCTCTCTCTCTCTCTGACAAATAAATAAAATCTTTTTAAAAAAATTTAAATAAAAATAAATCAGCGTATTATACCAATATTCATTTATTAAATTGTTAGAAAATGTTCTTTGAGCCAGTCTTAACCTCTTACTGGTTTCCTCATTAATTAATGAGTAGAATAAAATCCTTAACATGCATTCACTTTATCTTTGCAAGAGTTTCTTGATTTTCCATTCTCAAAAATCATTCTTTAGTAGGGTTTACCACAATTTATGTAATTATTCCCCAATTTGTTGACATTAGGTTTTTCTCCCATTTGCTATTAGGAATAGCATAGTAATGAGTATAATTCTCCTTGTAAAAAACATAATTTTGACTCATCTCTGATATTTTTTGACATAGATTGCTAGAAGCAGAATTTCTAGATCAAAGAATACTGTTAAATTTTTCATTCGTGTTGCCAAATTGCCCTTCATGAGGATTATACCAATGAATCCTTTTTAAATTTAATCCAATCTTCTCTACAATAAATATTCTACTTTATTTTAAATAATTGGACATTTGATAGACATGGTGGTTAGTTGTTTATTTATTTTTCAGTTTTGATTACTATATTGATAACCAGGGAGGCATAGATTCTTTACCCGTTTTGGGTTTTCATTCACCCATTAGAATGTCTCCTTTGAGAATTGCAGATTGATTGTCTTTTGCACATCTTCCTGTTGAGACGTGTGTCTTCTACCTACTAATTCGTAAAAACTCTTTCTATACCCTCTGACATGTGGCCGCAAAAGTTTTTCATAGTTTGCCTCTGGTTCTTAATTTCATTAATGGTGTGTTTGGTATGATGGAACCTTTTATATTTTACATCACCAAAATTATTACTATTTATTACTTTTCCTTTGGTGCTTAGAAATACCTATCTAGTTACTAGTAATTCGATCGTCACTGCTGCTTTCTCTGTTATCTAATAGCTCCTGTGAACTTCCTTTGGTGTGACTTGCAACATAGAGATACAATGCTTTCCAAATTGTTAATTTCTTAAAAATTGGTATTAAATATGCTTCCTTTCTCTCCAGATTTGACATGGTGCCACTTAAATCCACTAAATCCTCATGTCTCAATTTTTTTTTAATTATCTTGTCAGTACCATGCGTCTGTTTGTTCTTACACAGTACCTACTATTTAAATTAGTGGCGTGTGTGCTTTTAACAACTGCGATTCTTGGCTTCTGTATGCACATCTCTTCTCCTATTTTTATTTATTTCTCTATATTACCTTTAAGTCAATTCCCAATTTTCTAGTCCAAAAAAGTCAGGGGTTTTTTTCAGTATTTAAATTTATTTATTTTTTCAGCGTAACAGTATTCATTGTTTTTGCACAACACCCAGTGCTCCATGCAATATGTGCCCTCCCTATTACCCACCACCTGTTCCCCCAACCTCCCACCCCCGACCCTTCAAAACCCTCAGGCTGTTTTTCAGAGTCCATAGTCTCTTATGGTTCGCCTCCCCTTCCAATTTTTTTTTATAAACATATAATGTATTTTTATCCCCAGGGGTACAGGTCTGTGAAATAAGTCAATCGGAGAAAGACAACTGTCATATGATCTCCCTGATATGAGGAAGTGGAGATGCAACATGGGGGGTTAGGGGGATAGGAGAAGAATAAATGAAACAAAAAAGTCAGTTTGATTAGAATTTCATTCTTAAACTGGAAGTAATGGATAATTTGTAAAATATTGAGCATTTCCATCCAGGGGCATGAGGTGTTTCTTTTATCAGACTCCCCTTTAATGTCCATCAGGAAAGTTTTTTGGTTGTCTTCATTGCAGGTCCCACATGGTGCTTCTTGAATTTATACCAAGTAATTTATATTTTGATTGTTCTGAAAACCTAGACTATGATAATTTTTATATACTCCGTAGTCATTTCAAAACTACATGCATGCGCTTTGGTTACAAAGTGGAAGATCAAATATATATTATCTATTAAATCAATCCTTTGGATTGTAGTTCTCAGATTCTCTGTATCTTATCTTTCCTCTATCCACTTGATATGGCTTAAAAACAATTTCATAGTACTTTCGGGTCTGATTTTTACAACCATGTGTGTCTCCTAATTGCTCTAAGACAGGCATTAAATCAGGATAGTTCTTAATCAGAGATCTGAACCCTGGGTACACATCAGAATCACCTAAGCAACTTTTTAGAAGTATGTATGTCTGATAACCCACCAGAGAATGATTTTCAAAGAACCTCTGTGAATGAGAGCCTGGACTTTACTGTTTTGTTTTATTTTTTTAGAAGTTTCCCCAAGTGATTCTAATGGAACCAGAGCCACAAACTATTATCCTAAATTATTATCATAATCATCTAAAATGTACTAAACATTTTTATAGCCAATCACATTAACCAAGTGGGTGAAATGCTACCTGGACACTCAAGAAATTTACATACTAAGCCACCAGCAAGGTAGCGTGTATCTAAAAGGAAAACGCTGAGCATTTAAAAATTTGAGGCCTAATCCTGAGTCTCTTACAGGCTTAAACTCTAACTTGAGTAGCTAGTTTGTTTTACTCCTCCGTGCCTTATTTTTCTCACTTGTGTACGTTGGGCGAATTAAATGATCTATAGGAGAAATTTTAAACTCAATCATTTAAAGATATTTCTGTAAGAATCAGTTAAAAATGAACAAAGAAATCAAGGATTACATGCAGGTGGGATGCGCAAATCGTCTTGTTTAGCTGGATGGTGAGACTCAGACTCAGATGCCTTCAGGGGCCAAAAAGTTAGCATCAATTTGTGAAGCAGCCAGGTCTAAGAAGCATGAGATCTGTTGTCAGCATAAGGCTCATGCAATGTCTAATGACATTCAAATTCAATTATATAGAACAGTGGTCTCCAAAGTAGGGTGAATACAGCCCGGCAAGTATACTACATGATCCACTGGACTGTAATGAAACAATATGCTTTATTAATATTTAATACATGGGTAGACAATAATGCATATGTAAATGTATAAATTAAAATACCTATATTGGAAAGGAATGCTCAAATCTTAAGTTATTCAATACATGATTTTAAAAGAATGCTTAAATACAACTGATACAGATGAGTCACCTATCCTTAAACAAGTTACTTAACTTCTCTGAATTTCTAACTGTAAAATGGGAATAGTAGCAAAATTTTCCTTGCATGGCTGTGATGAGATTTAAATGAGACAATGCATACAAGTCTCAATGAGTGTTAGATAGTATCATAATTAATATTCAAATCAGCTCTCTTATAGTCCACTGAATCCATTTCCCATCTGGCCTTTCCATTTCAAATCCCTCTGCTATATTGTTAACTCAACTGACTTTCTAGAACAGACCAAACACGTCCCTGTACTGCTTAAAACACACACTTGTTCATGTGATTGCATGCACGTGCGCACATACACACACAGATGAGTGGTTGGTTTCCCATTGTCTACAGAACAAACTCAATAGCTAGCCCAGCAGTCAAGGCCCTTCACAAACGGACACTTCCACCTCCCCTGGCCATTTTGTCATCACTCCTCGAGGCAGATGCAATGGTCCACTGGCACTAGACTCTGTCTTAAGTGCACCAAGCATTTTTACATCTCTTTGTTGATCTCATTTAGAAATTGCCTTCTTCTGCTTTTTCCTCCCAGCAAAGTCCCACAGCCTGTGTTTGTTGATTACTTACTGTCTCTTGGGTAGGTCTGGTAGAAATAGGAGTAGACAAATTAGAACATATTTGGGATATCTTCAAAGACATCAAAACTTGCCAGTTGTGACTAGACAAACGATTCGTTGTGACGAGACAGACTGAGAAAATCACCAAGCCTGAAGGCATCCCGGTTGATTTGATCACTGTCCAGTGAGCTTGGCACTTACCATGACACCTAAAGGAAGAGAAAGACAGGTGATGGAAGAACAAGGCAGGGAAGAGGAGGCGCTAGCTCTATTAAAATGAATGGATTGGAGGCTAGGTGTTAAATAGGTGTGCGATCACCTACAGTTGACTCAGTAATGCTTGGTCATTCTTCATTTGTAAAGTCAAGGAAGCTGAAATAGAAAATATATGAGATCCAGCTTTTACCATTCTGTCCTTCTCTGTACAAAGAGCCCCAAATTAATTATTACATGTAATATTATATTTATGTTGTTCAACTTTAACAATGTGTGTGTGTGTGTGTGTGTGTGTGTGCGCGCACGCGCTTAATCCTGGAATCAAAGGGAAGATAATGGTACATCATTTACACCTTGGACATCAGAAAATGTCTAAACGTGACCTAAATAAAATAAGTGCCGTTTTAAAATATCAGAGTATAGGTATTCCAGATGGTATGCTATCCTGGCTCACTTTTCACCTCTTTTCGATTTATTACCCAGGAGGACTGAGGTTTAAATTCAGATTCGATCCCTTTAGTGTTAAGATAAACAGGTGCTTTTTGGCTTACGTCGTGTTTGTACTGCTCTTTAAAAGTTGTTTGAAAATTACTTTTCTATATATTAAATCATTTGAAATATACCAGACACTCTTACTTATAGGGAGCCTATGAGAATTGCTTTGTAAAGTAAGGATACTTTGGGTGGGACAGGCCCTCACTAATGTATGAAGATTGGACTTTTCAAAAATTTAGAACATTTAGAATGCATATATACATATAACTGTACATAACTGTTATGAGAGGCTGAAGAGTTCAAATGAAAATAGTCATCTAATACCATGGGTGCTGACCAGTATGGTGGCCACCAGCAACACGTGGCCGTTGAGCCCCGAAATATGGAGAGTCCAAATTGAGATGTATTATCAAAGTTCTAACACCAAAAGAATAGATTATCTCATTAGCAACTTTCATTTTGATTATATCTTGAAATGATTATTTTGATACGTTGGTCAAATAAAATATATTTTAAAGATACATTTCACCTATTTCTTTATACTTTTTAATGTGGCTGCTAGAAAAATTTAAATGACATATATGGCTCACATTACCTTCCTCCAGACAATGCTGCTCTAGTGGCCTTAAGTATGACGTTTTACGCAGAGTAATGCATACTTGGGCCCTCTATACCTATATTTATCACAGATACAGGAAAATGGAAATTATATTTCTGAGCGATTTATTTTCTTATTCCAGTAGAACTTGTTTTTTCCTATTTCAAAGTACAGATCTAATTTGGAATGGGTCCCCCTGATGACATTTCTCCGAAAATTTTATATGTGACTATAATAAAAAAAAATTGTCAGTGATGTTGAAAGCCTTTATTCATTAAAAGATTTTCTAGATGCACTCAACAAGAGCTTTATATAGCTCGCACAGAAAAAGTGCTTGAGGTAGCAGAATGTACAAAAACAAACAAACAAAATGCAAATATGAGAAATACCGAAGTAGCTTGAGCTATCAGGCAATACTTTGCTACTTCTAAGTCAAAAATATACACTTTATGTATTTAATTAGTGATTGAACACCTAGACACAGGAGGAGAATTAATCTGGTTTAAAGAGTGAGTTCCTTTCACGTGGAACAAAGAAAGAAAGAAAGAGAGAGAGAGAAAAACAAAGAAAGAAAGAGAGCTCCTTGAAAATTTCTGACTCTCTTGCTTAAAAAATGGCCCAACTTGACTCACACATAAATTATTTGCAGATATTATTATCCTTTTGTATAACACTTTTGAAGCAGGGCAGATGTAATGATATGTGGGGCTAAAATTTTGAAACCCCTGAGAGAATATTTTTTCACAAAGGTTTGGATCTGTAACTAATTAAAAATTAGACTTATGTACAGAGATTCGAGTTCACATTAAAACTGTCCAATGGCAAAGACCTTTCACATTTTGGAAGACATAACTTTGTTTTTCTCTTTCCCTGTTGTTTCTTTTAATGACTGGTGATAAAACAGAAGGAAATACATTTTAGCCCTAAGACACATCTGGAAATGATATTTCAAATAATCCTCCCATTGGTCCCCCAGAATGAAGTTTAAGCACCCTGGTGACCTACATCCCTTACCTCTGGAAACTCTTGAGATGAAATCAGAAGGATATTGACAGTACTGCAATTTCCTTGGGGCTCGGGGAAAATAAATATGCATTCCTCTCCTTTATAACTCAGCAGTGGTTACGCCCTCAGTCATAACAGCTCGATTCACAATAGCCGAAAGGTGGAAGCAACCGCAGTGTCCACAGACACATGAATGAATAAACAAAATGTGGCATGTACATGCAATAAAATACTACTTAGCGTTACAAAGGAGGGAAATCCTGCCACATGAGACAACGCAGCTGAACCTCAAAGACAGGCTAAGTGATATTAGCCAATCATATAAAGATAAATACTGTATGATTCTGCTTATAGTAGGTATCAAGTGTAGTCCAAATCATAGAGACACAAAGTAGACAGGTAGGTAGTTGCCGGGAGGTGGTGGGAGGAAGGTTGTTGTTTAATGGGTATAGGGTTTCAGTTTTGCGAAAGGAAAAAGTTCTGAAGACTGGTTACACAACCACGTGAATAGACTTAACACTATTGAACTAGACACTTATCAGTGGCTAAGATGATAAATTTTAGGGGCGCCTGAGTGGCTCAGTGGGTTAAAGCCTCTGCCTTGGGCTCAGGTCTGGACGGAGCCTCTGCTCAGCAGGGAGCCTGTTTCCTCCTCTCTCTCTCTGCCTGCCTCTCTGCCTACTTGTGATCTCTGTCTGTCAAATAAATAAATAAAATCTTTTTTTAAAAATAAGATGATAAATTTTAAATTTTATTTATGTGGGTTTATTTTACCATTGTTAAATTAAAAAAAAAAAAACTCAGCAGCAATGCTTTCTTTCTTTAATTCACCTACTTAGCTAGTTGGGCCAATGATACTTAGCTCTTTAGAAGACATCAGAATCTTATTTGGCAGGGAGGTTCAAGTATTCAGTGTTGGAACTCAAAGGTCCACTACTAACCCACAACTAACCCACACCCACCATTGTTCATGTTAGTGCCAGGAGTGAGGTCCAGGGAAGCAAGGTGGCTTTGACCTACAACCATGAGGTTAATTGGCAGTTGGGCCAGGGCAAAAAATTAAATTCCTTCACAACACAATACTCTGTTTTCTTAACATGTCTGTGACCCAGCAAACCTTCATGAATAACATGTTATTATGAAGTTTTTTTAATGAAAAACCAGCTCAGGTGTTAATCATCGCCAAGGTCTTGTTTTCATCAATTGATTGCTTGCCCCAAAGCCCTTTAGCAAATCTGAACAGAGTGAAATGTAGAAATGATAACGTCTCATTAGTATATGACTTCCCTGTACATCTAGACTTTAGCAGTTCAATTGTTATGGTTTTGATCTTCTTTTTTTTTCCCCCATTTTTTTTAATTTAATTTTTTAAATTTGTTTATTTACAGCATAACAATGTTCATTGTTTTGGCATCACACCCAGTGCTCCATGCAGTACGTGCCCTCCCTATTACCCACCACCTGGTTCCTCAACCTCCTACCCCCCCGCCCCTTCAAAACCCTCTGGTTGTTTTTCAGAGTCCATAGTCTTTCATGGTTCATCTCCCCTTCCAGGTTCCCTCAACTCCCTCTCCTCTCCATCTCCCCATGTCCTCCATGTTCTTTGTTATGCTCCACAAATAAGTGAGACCATATGATGGTTTTGATCTTCTTTAACAGTAATGTGGATTGCTGCAGAATTTTTATTTTTATTTTTATTTATTTTTTTTTTTTTGCTCCTGAATTATTTTGTTCAGAAAGCACTTAAACTCTGAGATAGCCTATGGTAAGGTTCCCTTGACTGGCATGTATAGAAGGCCAAATTTTTTAAGAGTTACAACTGACCATCATTTTTTTGTCCGGAATACCCACCTGAAGAGATTAAGCCAAAATACAAAGAAAAAGAAAAAGGGAAGAAGAGTATGATTAGAGCTTTCTAATTAACTATTTATAGAAAGTTCAGAAGATACATTTATACCGCAAAGTGTCTAATTCACCTCTAAAATATTCCTCATCTAGCCCTCCTGAAGGCCAGGCCACCTGCAAACACAGTGTTTCTATAGTTTCATTTCCTTTGTTGAGAACAAGAACAATTCCCTAGGGCTCCTGCTGTCCACAATACTCGAGTTCTCTCTCTAATCCACTGGAGCTTCAACTTCTGAGAAGATGCTCAACGTGGCTTCTGCAGTTAATTTGGTCAGTCTCTTGAGTGCAGTGTCTCAGAATATTATTTTGCTCACATATATTGTCACGACCACTCTGTAGAACCACAGCTCCCCACCTCTTCACCCAGGTGACCTGAGCATGCCACATTGAGCTCAGAGGCTACCATGGAAATTTTAAATTGTTGAAAAAGCATGGCAATACTGAGTCACAAGAAATTCTGACACCATACAAACTAGTAGCTCCAGAGAGTCAATATTTTCAACATGAGATTCCACTACATTTCTTTGATGACACCATATCTTTATATAGCTAGACATTTAGCAAATACTGTGGTATAAAGCAAGTGCTGGGCAAAAATCAGTGTGGACCAAGAAATGAGGGTGACAGTGTCCAATGAGATTCCAAGTTTAAGAAGTTGTGCAGTGTACAACAGGTGCACCTGCCTTCTTAGCAAACAACTGTGATTACCTAAGAATAAAATAAAAATAGTATTTCTGTCTTTCAATATATGTGTACTACTTTTTTCAGATAGTTATTAATTTATTAGGACACAAATACATATTGTTTGGACTTAAATACTTAACAAACAACTGTTAAATATATAAGTATTTCTTTTGGCCTTAGAGACACCATGAAAAAATTACTAAGACACCAAGGTCACCATGAACTGACAAAGTTAGGGATCTCCTGTGTAGGAAGTCTTAGAGTTGTTACCGTGGTTGATTACTGATGCCCCAGTACACTTTCTGACGATGATGACATAGAGGAATTCTATTACCAAAAAGTTGGACAACAGCAGGGATTGAAAAGCTACTCACAAATACCACTGCTAGGTGATTGAACATGAATTCCAACCTGAAACTTAGATAGATTCTTTGTTGAAATGATGGTTCTAAGGCATATTGAAGAGTCGGCTATCAGTGGCTCTGCTTCTTGGAATCATATACCAAGAAACTGTCATTCTGTTTTAAAGCAAACAAAGTACAGGAGCCCTAAACAAATTTCCCTCTAGCCTTGACATTCCTGACCCTGCCAAAACACATCAGTGAATGCACATCAATGGGGCACCCGCAACCATCATCTCTCGCTGATACGTGCTTCCAGGTAGATACCTCCTGGTAAGAATGTTCATTACCTTGCATGTTTTCCTGGAAATCTGGTTTCCAGGCTGCTAAGTGTGATTATAACGTCATGATGAAGCTCACGGAAAGAAGTCATGTATGGATTTCATATGTCACTATCAAAGAGAAAACAAATGATTTTGAATTTCCTAGTATCACATTATTAAGCATTTTCTTGATTATAAGAATGTCTGAAATGCTTGAAATGCCCCTAGTTTGATTTAAAAGTCTGTTGTCATAATCACAATTCTGTACCAGTTGGTTGCAATACATCAGCTGCCATTGGTGCTCATTTCCAACCTTGTTCGCGTTTTGTCTTTCTGGTCCAATTTTTCTCACTTATGTCTTTTGCTAAAAGCCATTTCAAATAGATTTGGGGGGAAAAGTGGAGTAACACATTCTAGTAAAAAAATTATCGTGATGCTCACTGAACTTCTTTGAAGTAAAGTGGTCAACAGAATTGATGCTTTTATCATCCATGTTTCTCCATGTTCAGCAATAGTAGCTAATCCCACAAATGGGGCAATTTTTGGAGTCTTGTCTTAATTATCTGCATTTGTAATTAGCTAATGACCAGCAGACACAAGAGAATGTCTCCTGGATGCTCCTCTGCCTGTATCTAGTCTTCATTCATTGTACCCTCAGAGATTTTCTTTTAGCAAAAGCCATGTGGCTAAGGACAGATGGCCTGCCTGTGTTATCTCCATCTTTATCAGCATCAAGGACATTTCCATTGGGGTGTCTTAACAGTAGCAGAGTTTTCAGGAATATTTATCCCAAAGCCATCTGCCATTGATTTTTCAGCCTCAACCCCAGAGGTTTCATGAGGATCTTAACAGGAAAGTGGTAATAAGTCTCTGGTCATTGCAATTGTCAACATGAGTGATACAGACTTTCTACACCAACTAATATAGGTAACATAAAGCAAAGAGCATCTTGGAAAGGCATTGTCTCCTTAATAGTCAAAAAATTTTAAGATTACATTGAGTTTGTTTTATGTTTATAGGATAACATCTAAAGCCAAAGGACCTAAGTGCAATCCTAGTCCCTGAACTAGCTGAAAGTCTGAATAAGCCACAAATATCTTCAGCCTCAGTTTTCTTGTGTGTGAAATGGGGAGAACCTTAACAACCACATCACAGTGGTTGGGAAACTAAATTTGAAAGTGATATTCAAATATGAGTTATAATTATCTAAGGAAGAAACTGGTATTTTGAACTCAGCCAGATTAGAGAATCTCTTTGATTTTAGTCTATGTGTTGTGTTTAAGTTCTTGTTTGTATATTATTTGATCATGAGTTACTAGTATAGCCGTGATAGCTCTAGAGAATTCAGTAGAAATGGGCTTCTACTGAAGCCAGTCTTGTTTTACCACTTCCGTAATGCAAGTACCTGTTTCCTTGAAAAGGCACTCGTTTAGCACCTTTGTAATATCTAACATAAAACTAGTGTTTAGGTCATTTCAAAACCCTCATCCATTTTAGGAGGATTTCAGTAAAGGCAGTGCTATAACTCTATAACCTTCTTTTCTTTTAACCCTTGAATTTTGACTTTTGAAAAATCTCTTCTCAATTTAAACCGATTTTTAATTCTATCATTTTTCTCTCAAGAGCCAGAGGATTTCTAAGTTGTTCTTAATTTGTTTTCATAGGTAGAATATTCTGAAAGCCACTTTCTTGATGAAAATTAGTAAACAAACACAAACAGAGGGGGGGCAGTCTGAGTGCTCACAATTTTCTCTTTCCATTCTTCCCGGAGACAGCATAGCTGTTTAACAATTTGGGAGCAAATATATCATCTTCCTTCCTTCCTTCCTTCTTTCTTTCTTTCTTCTAATTGACCTAAGATTGACTCCGTCTGAGGACTGTTTTGCAGCCACAGCTGACCGTTCTGTTCCTGTCAGCATCTTGAGAAAAGGGGTCTTTTTCTGCTCATCATTTAATCCAAATCACTTAAATTACGTTCTTTCCTCATTGCTGATTCTGCCTCGCAGATGCAAAGACATTGATAAGCACTGATTTCCTACGAGACGGAGATGCTTCAGTACTCTTGGCATCAGGGTCAGGCCACCTGACTTTCTTATTTAGTTTTGATGAATGTTCCTTGTTTTATGCTCCTTCTCTGGTCAATTTATTTGTTTCAATCAAAAAGTCCCTAATTATGCTTCTACTGTCCAAATACTCAATAATTACTTACAGCAGGCCTTATATAGAAGCATACGTATATATATATTTTCCCCAGATACCCGCTCAGATAACCACTTGTCCCAATTTACTTCAGACTGTCTCAGTATTTGTACTGAAAGGACATCCTCCCAAGAAACTCCTCAGTCCCAGGGAAGCTAGAATACGCAGCCCTCCAGCCCTACCTTATTTTTGGTTCTGTTTTCTACAGTTTCAATTCCCCATCATCAACCAAGTCAGAAAGCAGATGAGCCTACTCCTGACCTCTTCAGAAGGTAAGAAGCAACCTAATGCTACATCACATTCACCTGACTTCATCTCAGCACGTAGGCATTTCCTCCTCTTACGTCATTACAAGAAGGGTGAGTGTACTACAATAAGATATTTTGAGAGAGAGGCCACATTCACATAACGTTTAGTACAATATACTGTTATAATTGTTCTACTTCATTATTAGTTATTGTTGTCAATCTCTTATGGTGCCTAGTTTATAAATTTAACTTTAGTGTAGGTATTATGTATGGGAAAAAATATATCATATATGTAGTGTTCAGTACCATCTGTGGTTTCAGGCATTCACTGAGGTCTGGGAACATACCCCTCACAGATAAAGGGGGAGTGAATGTAGTTGGTCATCCTAGCACCACTGAACAGGGTGATTAATTTGGCCTATATTTAGATCCTCCTAACTTTCTCAAAAATCATTTCCCTACAAAGCTCTTTTTGTAGATAGGAGCTCTGTATGCGAACAAGTTCAAGTTGTGTCACAGTGACTCAGGGTCAGAGAGCTCTACAAGCCTGCCCTTCGTTTATGAAACACTCTTTTTCTTAATTCTCAGCCTTCTGTTTTTGTTCCTTTTCTTATTGTATCCCCTTGCAAGCTTCGAAAGGCTGTATAAAATGTGATCACTTGAACTCTGTTTTTGTGAATTAATTGATTGGTTTTAACTTAACCAGTCAGTTCAGTTTTAAGAGAAGTGATAGAGAATGCAATTTAAATTATTAGCTGTGGATTTATCTCATAGCAGAATTAGGGGTGATTTTATTTTCTTCCTTTCTAAATCACCATGTTCAGGTGTTGATTTTATAAGACAAAGTCTTTTTAAAATAACTTTAAAATTAGGTTTTAAGTAATCTCAGTTAAAATGTGTAATGTTCACCAAAATCCATCCATAAGACCTCACCATTTCTGGTCAGGGCTGCCCAGGGGAATACACATAGAAAATTATCCTGGTCTTATGTCCAGAAAGACATCACCATCATACCAGAAAAGGAAGACATGGATCAGGGTCTAAGAGACTGAGAATTGTTGAGCAGGTCAGCCATGTGATAAGCTGACAAGGTCAGTTCAAGAATGAATGAAACTCCTGGACAAGATGGCCAGAGGCAAAATGGGATTTGGAAGGGGGGGGAAGGAGCTAAAAAAATAAGTCTTAGAGTGTTTTTATAATTGGACCGAAGGGACTTTCATGTATTCATATACTCATGAATTTATTTGAAAATATTTACTTGATACCTTCTATGTGCTAGTCTTTACATCAATAAATCAGAGGTATACAAAATCATTGCTCTTTCAGGACTTCTACTCTAGTATGGTATGACAATAGTTAGCAAATATAGTAAGTGTATATAGTATTTAGAAAGTGAAAAGCGTTATGGGGAAAAAACAGAACAAGCTTAGGGACATCAGAATGCAAAGTAGGGTGGGTGGAAGGAGGATTATAATACTGAGTTGCAGAGCAATGAAGGATTCAACTAGTAAAAGTTCTTAAAAGGAACCAGGCTTTACCTAGAAGAAAGTGAGTGAAAACAATGACTTTGCAAAAATATACTGGGATTCCAAATGCTGGTTGAGATCTAACCTGTGAGGGGGACAAAAGAGGGACATTGAGTTAATGTCAGCTGGATCTGCCCAATTTGGGCCTCTTTACCTTTAAACTTGTCTGTTCCTAATTGTCTTTACCACAGCTGTGATGAGCAAAGCAGTGGTGTTAATAGTTTCAAGAATATCATGGTAGGCAACTGAAGAAAATTTATTCTGGGGCTCCTGGGTGGCTCAGTGGATTAGGCCGCTGCCTTCGGCTCAGGTCATGATCTCAGGGTCCTGGGATCTAGCCCCGCATCGGGCTCTCTGCTCCGCAGGGAGCCTGCTTCCTCCTCTCTCTCTGCCTGCCTCTCTACCTACTTGTGATCTCTCTCTCTGTCAAATAAATAAATAAAATCTTTAAAAAAAGAAAAAAAAAAAGAAAATTTATTTTGTATAGACAAGCATCATCTAGCATTTTCTATTGCAATCCAAGGTAATATGGAACCCATTCCTAATGGAACAAACAGGTTTCTATTTTCATCCTTTTTTTATTCTTTCTCTGATATCAAATACTACCAAAAAATAATTCTGGTATTTTAATTAATGATTGACTTTAGGGCATGCATGAATACATTTGTGTGTTGTGGAAGTGAAAGACAGAATCAAAAAGATTTTAAACTATATGGATAAATGAAACCCCTAAGCCCATGATAACAAGAAAGCACATTATGAGGGAAAAAGTTATGTTGGCAGTAAGCCAGCATTTTATTAGTTAAAATTTCCTATGGTGAAATTGTCTTGAAGTTCTGCACAAAAGTGCAGAGAGGATATGTATTGATACGATGACTGAATGAATGAGCGTAGAGAAGAACATAATAATGACTCCGGACCCTCATGCATTATGAAAACGTACCCATATATCCACTGTTGCTTTTTATTAAGAAAACTGAGCCTCCCAGAGAAGAAACATTATATAAATTGTACTGTTTAAAAATTGCTGTGTTCATTATGAGGAGCTTAATTATGGTCATCATTTACCCAAAAAAATCAAAGTCTTGTCAAGGAATTCATAATAATGAATGTTTCTCATTAAAAATTAATGAACAAGTGGCTGATTCTGAAGGTATAAAGTCTGTGGACTATCATTATTTTCCTTTCTTGTTTAAAAGAATTAATATTCATGCAAATGAGATACAAATGACTACAGTTTAGGTGGTTACTTAGTACTATAGATTATGGATTTGTTTATCACCATAGAAGCCAATTATATTTTGTCAGCATAGCCTAGATTATGCTGTGATAAACAAACCTGGAAGTCTCACTGGTTTAAGAAGACAAAGGTTTCTTTCTTGCTCATGCAGAAAGCGCTGTAAATCAGAGTACCCCTCAAAGACACTCTCCTCCCCACAGTGACTCAGCAAACTGTGAGCCTTTCATTTTAAATCTCGGCCATTTCCCAACTTTTGGGAACATCATGGAACAGAAAGAGAGAGGTGGAAGGAAGTTTGTTCAGCAGCTCTTAAGGGCTTCAGCCTGAGATAACACACATCACTGCTGTTCACAGCCCAGTGCCACATGGTTTGACTGGCCTATCTGGGCTATGTAGGGGGAAACGGACGAGCATTCCATGAATGATAGTGCGCCTGCAACAGCAGAAGCAAATCCCAAAGAAGAGATTGGTAAAAAGCATATTGCCTACTAGATAAGCTCTGCTCGGAGTTTTTTGCCCAACGCCCCGTATGAGGGAGAGGGCAGAACATTCCAAACCACAGCTGAAAACATCTCTGTTTCTCGAAAACGATAAAATAACACATGAATCCCTAAGTTTGTGATGCCGTTGCCCTTGCATCCCTGTGATCAGAAACATGCTATAATAACTGCTCACATTCCAAGAGGGATCAAACCATGCATTTAAGAAAAAAAAAAAAAAAAAGACAGTTGGTAAACCCATCTCTCAAAGGGAAATGGAAGGACTTACTTCCTTGAGTATGGGGTTATCCACGACCCAGGCAAGGCCCTGCTCCTCAGAGGGAGGTACTGCCTTCTCTTAAAGTCTGAAGAAGGCTCCCTTGGCCAGATTAACAAGGAAGATGGTGCTTTGACTGGGAAAGAAAAACACTTCATTCTGAAGTCTTGTTTGAGAACACACACAATTTAACTTCCCGTTCTTATTCATCCCTAGGCTAAAATAGCAAATAAATGAAGGACTGAGTTAATTAAATGCATATTTTAACATCATTTATCTGGCATTGATTGGCTGAGGCCACTTACAGTAAAGTGTGGAATAGTTAATACAAGTGCTGGCCATCTCCTAAAGGAGGTGACCTCAAGGTTGTATAATTGTAGCAGTAATTTATTTAGCTTAAAATGAATGTGTTCTCAATTAGGTTGGTAGGCATTATAATAACACAAGTGGGATTTATATTTGCTTATGTCTTGGCTGTGAGGGTTTAGTTATTGGATTTGTTTGCCTATATTTAGTCCTCCAATTCAGGATCCCTCCCTCCCCGTAAAGATCGGAGGCTCGTTCATGCTGATTAATAGGGGCCCAGTCTTAGCGTTGCAGATATTGGCCTCATCTTGCCAGAGGCCACAGAGGAGCAGACACGTAGCAGAGCCACTAGGAGTCAACATGATCTGGAGGGTTCTGCTAGTGGGCACTGTTTCTCCCCCAGTGCAGATCCATCAGCATCTTAAAAGTACCCCGTAAATTGGCCCTTAATATGAAGACACATCATTGCTGGGGCACGGTAGGATTCGCTGCAGGTTTGATATTGTTGGAGTTCGTGTTTTTGTTTTTATTTTGTTTTGTTTGGCTTTTTTTCAAGTTTTTTTATTTTTTAAAGATTTTATTTATTTATTCATTTATCAGAGAGAGAGCGTGCACACAAGCAGGCAGAGGCAGAAGCAGGCTCCCCGCTGAGCAAGGAGCCCAATATGGGATTCGATCCCAGGACCCTGGGATCATGACCTGAGCTGAAGGCAGCAGCTCGACTAACTGAGCCACCCAGGTGTCCCTGGAGTTCATGTTTTAGAAATACACCTTCTCTTCCTGTACTCTGCTAGACCCCGGAGGCGGAACTACTGGTCCTCTATAACAGAAGCAAAAATCATCCATGATGTTCTACTATCAGATTGGAACTTCTGATTCTGTTTGTTCAGATAGGGGCGCTGAAGCCTCTTTACCTTTCGTTGGTCAGATGCCGTAACGAAATTTTCAAAGTGAACTAGCGAATGGCTGAATCTTTACCAACCCCACCCAGGTCTCTGTGAATGTTTCAACCTTTGCATGCACACCAAGTGTGCAACTGTCATTCTGTATGAACATATAAAATCAATCATGATTCTCATTTTCATTTATCTACAGGCTGTCAGAGATGAGGGCCCGGTGGCTCACAGGGTCCCGCAGCGGCTGATCTGGAAGGACTCAGCCAGTAGAGGTCTCTATTAGACTCATAATCATGAAGTACTCATGCCCCCTGGGGAGGGTGCCAGCCCTCTCAGGATAAGTGTAGCCTGTTTGCAGAATGTGTGTTTTTGTCCAAAATTTTTAAAAAAAAATCTAAAAAGGAAATCTGGCACTGGTTTCCCTTGTGTTCTAGTTTAGGCTGTCAACTTCACAACACAGTTCTGTTTAGATCAACCAATGGGGCAGGAGGACTCCCTCTTTCCCCTGACAGATAGAAGGTTCTCTCCTATGACAGCACCCCCCCCACCACCACCAAAATACAACCCCTGCTCAACCTTCCCTCTCCAGGGAACTGAAACTAACACTCACCTCACTGTCTGCTCTGAGACCATCTGCTTTGCAGTGAGGGCTTTCACCAGCACAAATTTATGGTCCTTGGGAAGAACAGAGAGACTTTTTTCTTTTTTTGGTTACACACGCAACAGATTCAAGTAAGTGATCAAACATGTGAAATTGCTGGAGATGAAAGCTGTTATGGAAGCAGGAAGTCGTATCGATGTTCTCCAAAGCAGAGTTCTCGCAACCAGCTCATTTTTTTGTTTGAGGTGCTTAGTGGCTTTGCAACCCAGAGAAGTTTGTTCAAGTGTCTACCGGCACAACAGCGGCGGAGACGACGACTTTTTATTTAAAGATTGCATAACCAAGTCTCAGGTCCTGTGATGCCTGTAGTCTCAGGAAACACTGTCCGGTGGAAAGAAAATTGGGCTGAGCGTTAGGAGATCTGTGTCTCTCTTTTCATTCTCTGTGTGATGTCGAGTTTCTTAACCTCCCTGATGCTGGTTAGTTCTCAGCGGCATAGGGATGAGAACAAGAACAAAGGAAGACAAACTTCTTGAAAGAAGTTTAAAATTCTTCCTCATCAGGATTGTCCCGAGGTATGAATAAAATATTTATTTATTCCTCCTGAATCATACTCAGTTGCTGCGGATTCTCCCCACACACACACATTCTTTTCTCATTGGTCTGGTCCATAGAAAGTCTAAGAATCCTTTTTTTTTTTTTTTTTAATTGATGAAGGGATTTAATAGGTAAAATGAAGCTTTGGGATTGTTTGAGCATATCAGAGATTTTTATTTACTGTGCCCTGTAACACCCTCTTTATTCCAGGCATAGGACAGATGTCTGGAGTCAGAAGGACAGCACAGATTATTTGTCAGATTATTCGTATCCTCTTTGATTTGTAAGCTGTTGCTCCAGCTCTGTTTCCTTAGCTATTAAACTGTGATGGAGGAAGAGTTTCATTTGCACCAACAAATGCAACATCCCAGCGGAAAGCATGGTTAACTTCTCCATCACCCGTGCATTTATCACCGGTTCATTGGTGTATCCACTGGGAATCTCCTTTATGCTTGACCCCCCCTTCCCCCTGTGCTGATGGGGAGGGGCTGCTCATATCCTAGTTCCTCCTGTCGGGGGATCACTCTCCTTTGAGGGGAGGAACATCTTCAGGTGATACCTCCAATGCTAATGGATACGTTGGATGCTAATTAGAATTTAAAGCCTTGAGAGAACCCAAATGAGGGGATTCCCATGTTCAAACTAGTGAGGGGAATGTGGGTCAGAGAAAGGCCCCACATGTCACAGGTGGGACTCGAAAGTAGCCGGACAGTAGGGGAGGGGAGAGGAGGATGACATCTTCAGTACCAAAAATGATGAGAACAAAGGAAGATAAACTTTCTGGAGGAAGGTGAAGCTTCCCCATGCTTCACTTGAAAGAAGTTGTCCTGAAACTGTGAGTATTCATACTACGCACAGGTGTATGGAGATAACAAAGGTCTGTTTTTCCCTAAAGCTGTTATGATCTTCATTAGTAGTAAGGGGAAGAAAGATGAGCTGTTTAAAATCTGGTCCAAAAGATTGCACATTTTGACTCAGCCTCTTCGGGAAAGCTGGTCAGTCTCCCGGAATCCTTTTCTTTTCCCTGATTCTGTCCTTTCCTGGTCTCTGATGCAGGGTTCCTTTGCACAGAAGCCCTGACTTTTGATCCAGCGTCTCCTTCCTCTCCAAGGGCAAACCAGCCAATAAAGCTCTCAAGATAGGAGGGCCAGGCGCAGTGGGAGCCTGTCCGTGCACTGCCCCACGTTCCTCGCTCCCTCTCAGATCAGCAGGTGGAAGGGTGACATCCGTCCTCCCTGCTTTCTGAAGGTACCTATGTTCCTGAGCTGGAGTGAGGGAGACTTGCCCACTGTAGAATATAAATGGAGAGGTAATTTGAAAATAGCATACCTTTTTCAAAAGGATGCAAATTATACAGAAAGTTCTTATATGTGTGACTTCAAAGTACTTTTAAAAATTTGGCTCAGGTCATGATCTCAGGGTCCTGGGATCGAGCCCCGCGTCGCCGCAGGGAGCCTGCTTCCTCCTCTCTCTCTGCCTGCCTCTCTGCCTACTTGTGATCTCTCTCTCTGTCAAATAAATAAAATAAAAAATCTTTAAAAAAAAAATTCCCTTTTTCGTCACTACAGATGGGCCAGGGTCAAGTTTGTACTTGTTCGAGTTTCAGACAGTCAGCTTATGGACAAGAGACTTCTACTTTCTTTTTGTTGTTGTTGTTGTTTTAAGACTTTATTTATTTGACAGAGAGAGATCACAAGTAGGCAGAGAGGCAGGCACAGAGAGAGAGGGGGAAGCAGGCTCCCTGCTGAGCAAGAGTCCAATGTGGGCCTCGATCCCAGGACCCTGAGATCATGACCCAAGCTAAAGGCAGAGGCTTAACCCACTTAGCCACCCAGGTCCCCTGAGAGTTCTACTTTCATTGTTTTAGGCTTTGGGCTCTTGTACAGTAGATGGGAAATCTTTCATATCATATAGAAAAGTATCTTTATCTTCGGCCATGGCAGGAAGGCTGTATAAGATTGACACTTCACCCAATTAGGGTAGCATCAAACATTTGAATTCATTTCATGCTAAAGATTTTTCCCAATATCCATTTTGTAACACTGATGAGTCAGGCCAGACGAAAACAGCACACAAAGATGGTTGCCACTGCGGCCTCTCAGAGATTGAGGACATTTTTTTGAGAGAGCGGTATGTAGACGAGAGGAACATTGGGACAGACACAGCTCCAAGACATATATGCTTGAAGTCTGTAATCACTCTGATCAGTGGAGTTTCTGAAGTTTTACTCTGGAAAGTGAAGGCTTTACTCAGAAGGTGACGAAGGCTGGCTTTGTCTTGCAGCTGTTTTGGGAGATCCTGGAATTAATTTTAATTTTAATAACTTCATTGGCATGACAGGGCAGACATGTTTTGTGAAAGTCAGTATAACCGAAGCCTTGTGTGGCAATGCATTGCACGGTCTCTTTCCTTGTGCTCTCCTCGGTGACCACGTCTGACTGTGAGACTGCCAAGGCAAACGCTTGTTTCCCTAACTCCTCACCCCTCCCGTCTAATTTTCTACAATAAACAGTGTTTGGGAAAGGTAAGGGATTTAAGGAAATATGCTACTTCTACATGTCTCCAGTCATTGGATTTTTTCCAGCTGTATTTCTATACTCTGGTCACTGAGCCCAAAATGGATAAATAAATCTACAGAGAGTTTGTGAATTGGCTGTTTAGAAAAACACTCTAGCATATTTGTGAAATGTTCCCTTTCTGGCATGGCACATATAAATTATTCTGTATTTATGACCATTGTCAATTTGAGGACCTTTAATAGGCATGCCAAGATCAGAACTTGCAACAACGCGAGAAATATATATCAATATATATTCCTGTCATATATAGGGTGTCTGTAAAAATACAGAAACATAGGTAAACACATGTAATGCTTTCAATGACGTCTCTAATCCATAAGAGCAATAAATAATATGGAATATTAATGTATCTTTGGTAATGTCAGCGAATTTAATAACATTAGTAATGATATTAGCACAGATACCTTTTCTCACCTATGTTCCAGACTTTATGGACATGCTACACAATGTGATCCCAAATGTATTTTTTTAAATGTGTACATATATGTGCACATGTTTAAAACACCAGAAAATATACAACCCAATTTTTTTTTTTTTTTAAGATTTCATTCATTTATTTGACAGAGAGAGAGAGTTCACAAGTAGGCAGAGAGGCAGGCAGAGAGAGAGAGGAGGAAGCAGGCTCCCCACGGAGCAGAGAGCCCGATGCGGGGCTCGATCCCAGGACCCTGAGATCATGACCTGAGCCGAAGGCAGCGGCTTAATCCACTGAGCCACCCAGGCGCCCCTACAACCCAATTTTTAAAAAAGGTTTTATTTATTTATTTGCTAGTAAGAGAGAGAGCACTAGCACACAAGCAGGGGGAGCAACAGGCAGAGGGAGAAACAGGGTCCCTGCTGAGCAAGGAGCCTGATGCGGAACTCACTCCCACGTCCCGGGATCATGACCTGAGCTGAACGCAGACACTTAACTGAGCCACCCAGGCACCCCTATGTACAGCCCAATTTTAACAGTGTTGTTTTTTTTTTTCTGTGAGATGAGGTTATGTATCATTTTAATTATCTTTTCTGTTTCTGATTGTTGCGATATTTCTAATATTAGCATGTGTTACTTCTGAGTTGAGAGAAAGTCAAAAATAAAAAAAAAAAACAGCAGAATATACCATGTGTCTGTGCATCAGCCGCACAATGTAAATACTGGGAGGTGAATTCTGCCTGTAGCTGCAGCGGCCTGGACAGGGTTGCAAGGCTCACACTTTGCAGATAAATGGCATGTTTTAAGGATCTAGGGAGGAAAGAAGTAAAAACAAGAAATATCAGAAGGTCCAAATGTTTATCGCCTAATGCACTGATAATAATAGCCTCAATATAACCATTTTCTTCCATAGAAGTTTCTAAGAAAAAACCAGAAATGCAAAGCATGGTTTCTTCATCTTTGATTTCTTTTGTTTCATTCGACCAAACCACCGAAAGCATTCTGAAAACACAACTAAAGCTCCATTAACAACTACACCTTTAAGGGACAAATTATACAAAATTTGCTCTTGGGAGGTTATAAGAAAGAGTAACATACATGTAGGTTTGCCTTCGCCAGGTATTTTGAAATATGAAGCGGGTGTTAATTCATGTGGTAACAGCAACAAATTATCGGTTAGATTTATGAGAAGAGATACAAGAGACTGTCCTAGACTGCTCCCTACAACCAGTTCTGCAAGGGTGTTGTAGCCCGAGTGTGTGCATGCAGAATTATTACTATAATCTACAGCAATGGTCGGTTCAGAGCTTCCCTGTGATAACATAGATTGAATTATGCGGTCTAATAACTTGGGAAAGAGCTTTATCATGAAACTGAATGTGTCCAGTGGTTTTTATATGACTCCGACCTCTTACAGATCGTTTTCTCTGACACGATTTCTATAGCCTTATAAAACTTCTCATATGTTTACCTGTACATATGAAACTCGCAAGATGAAAGCCCCATCCTGCCAGGGTAGCAATCACTTTCTCTATAAGGAAGACCACAGGTTCCCAAAAACCTTAAAGACAGAATATAATTTGAGTTTTTCTCTCGTGGAATATTTCTAATGCTGAAGTGGACAACATGACCCAAGCACATTTAAGGTACACGTGAAAGCCGTTCAAGAACAAAACTGAAAATAGGCAGGGGTCAAATGGTTCTGGCCAGTCCATCAGAGAACACTGGGTTCATGCCTCATAGGCATACCTTTCTCTTGCCTTTGGGAAAATGACCTGTAGGCTGTTGTAAGGGAAGCGTTCTCATTCTGTAGATACTGAAACCAGCAGATGACTTACCCCCAAGAGAAGAAAATAATGACTTCTCCATAGAAGACACTGCTTTGCCTTTACTGAGAGGCATCTGAATAATGAGAGCTCTACAGGGCACTTTGGTCAGAATGACAGTTTCACCAGCTACTTCAGTAGATTTTTTTTTTTTAATAAAAATTCTTCTACCCTGATCAATCCCTGCTCTTCAATTTAGAGCTGAGATTAATTCTCCAAGACACATTATGGTACAGTATGAACACTTGAAGTCATCTTAGAACTGCTTGCTTTCACATTTGGCGTAAGTAATGTACCACCTTGGAAACTGCTTCTGTTGACCTTTAGATTAAAAATATGTTGGATTATCGTGATTGACACTTTTAAAATGACTCATTCTTGCCAAACACAGCATAACAACTTTTAAACATTCCCTCTTCTTTACAACTGCCTCGACTTTCATTACACGAAACATGGCTGGCTGTATTCTACACCGTCTCTCATTGCCTAATGTGCTTTTTTTTCTTCTTTCTTCTTCAGAGTTCGAGAAGATTTACATTTGAAGCTAAATGTTTCAGTGATCGCTCTGTTGGGTTTCATTATACCAGTGTAGTTAATCAAAGCAAGCCTGGCCTTGCTACCATGATTCATTGTATGGTTTTTTGAACTTAATCATTTACACAGAATGAATATACACATTATCACCAGGGCTGGATTTCTTTAACAGCCTGCATGACACAGTACTGTAATGCCTTTGTCAACTGCGGGTTCCCGAGAACCCGCACAGTTGCTAGCGTTTTTTGTTAAGACATTTCATTGATGGGCTGTCGATAGAAAGAAGCAACCAGGAAGCCCCTGGGTGGGGCTCCAAAGAGCAGAAGAAATGCTGGTTGACTAGACTCAGCTTCAGCTGGGCTCCCTGGAAATCCTCTCATTTGGACACAGTGTCTGGCCATGGTGTGTGTGGCCTCCCAATCATAAATAACAGGTATCCTTTCCTCCCCCTCCTTCCTAATCCCTTCATAAATTATTGACTCCAGGCCTCTGGGTAGGGTTTGGCAGATCTCAGATTTGGGGGACAACCTGAGAGAGTTACTGGGGTTGTTGTTTTTACACGGAAGAAGTTAATTGTGTTAAGTATTAAAACTTGTGAACTGGATATAACACGTCTAGTTTCTGTGTCTAACAAGTAAAGTCCGGTGATGCTCCCCTTGATACCCTATTTCTCCACACACACAAAAAAGCAGATTCACTTTTAACCAGAACAGGTGGAGGGCGGGAGTCTACTCCAGGCTCCTGGAGATCAGTTGTCAGTTTTTCGAGAATTTTGTAAATACATTGTTAAGCACAGCCATTACTAAAAATCAAAGTACATAAACTTTTAAGTAAATTAATTATATATTTTATTTTTTTGAAGATTTTATTTATTTGAGGAATAAAGAGCACAAGCCGAGACAGGGAGCAGAGGGACAAGCAGACTTCCTGCTGCATAGGGACCCGGATGCAGGGCTCCATCCCAGGACCCTGAGATCATGACCTGAGCTGAAGGCAGAGGCTTAAACGACTGAGCCACTCAGACATCCCTCAGTTAGACATCTTAAAAGGTAATAAATACTCAAAACTCATCACTTCGTGTGCATTTTACTAAATTGTACTATTCTGTATGCCCTTGAGGCTCTCCATGTCTGGTGCATCTGTATGATGGAAGCAGGATAGAGTAGCACACTGCCCCACATCGCTTCCCCACTGCACATTCGGTGATGTCACATCAGTAGCCTGAATTCAGCCATGACGAGTGTACTTACAGAATGAAAATCACAAATGCTATAAAACAGGACGACCTGCTGTTTTGCCTCTCCCTTATGTGTGAAGTAGGTACTACTTTCATTTGCCTACCAGAAAACTTCATTTAGTCAGTCTCAGAAAAACTCAGTAAACAGGGGAGCCTGGGTGTCTCAGTTGGTTAAGTGACTGCCTTCTGTTCGGGTCATGATCCCAGGGTCCTAGGATTGAGCCCCATGTCAGGCTCCCTGCTCAGCAGGGGAGTCTGCTTCTCCCCCTCCCTCTACTCATGCATGTCTCTCTCTCTCTCTCTCTCTTTTTCAAATAAATAAATAAAATCTTTTAAAAAAGAAAAGAAAAGAAAAGTTCAGTAAATTATTTGGCCATAGGATTCCAGGGCCGATGTTTTCTGACTTCAGAATCCATTCTGTTAAGTCTTGTGTTCTATTCCTCCCTCCAGTGGAACTTGAACGTGCCGATCTCCCTGTACGCTCATAGAAACTACTAGTGGCATTAACTGGTGTTTGGTTGGTGCATTTGCGTGGTCCTTGAATTAGGTACCGCTTAAGTACAGTTAAGTTTAAACTTCTTTTTTTTCAATCAGAGTCAGTTTTTACACATTTCCCAACATATCACTCTCCAGAATTGGAGGTCCAGTTGAAGCAAATCTACCCCCAGGAATGACCAGGCTCTGCTGCAGCAATCCTGCCCCTTGACCTTCACATCCCCCTTGCCTCTCTTCCACGCCATCTCTTAACCCCAGAAAAATACTGAAAAGGATTCCTAGGAATAACTAATTTTTATTCTGTTCATTAAAAAATCCCAATTACTTGACTTTACCTATTGCAAAACTCTCATGGGTCTTTTTCAGGATTCACCATCACTACCACCAGTTTTGTTGACTGGCTTCAGCCAAGATGTTCCCATCTGGTTTCAACAAGGAAGCAAAATGAAGGTGATAGAAATGAGAAAAGGAGAAAGTTATGCAGACATGAAAAGAGGCATGGGTTTGACGGGCTTTGAAAGAATCAGGGATCGAACTACCTGAGCCTGTCCTTTCTATGCCATTCTGATTTGCTTTCCATGGAGAAAACAACCTCTTTTTTTTTTTTTTTTAAGATTTTTTATTTATTTATTTGACACGGAGAGACACAATGAGAGAGGGAACACAAGCAGGGGGAATGGGAGAGGGACAAGCAGGATTCCCACTGAGCAGGGAGCCTGATTTGGGGTTCGACCTGAGCTGAAGGCAGTAGTTAATGGCTGAGCCCTCAAGCACCCTGAAAACAACCTCTTAATGGGAAACTCAGGGTCCATGATCAACCAAGTACTCCCTTGTTACTGTAGGATAAAGGAATTGAATGGTGTGGTAGCTGGGAGCCAGGGACTGATAAAATTATATGGGGCCTACCCACTTCTGTTTCAGATTTTCTTAGCATTCTATGTGAACACACTCACAAAAGAAGCACTAAGTCACTCTTTGTGTCTATTAGTCACATTTTGTGTGGGAGTAAGGCTGAAATGTGCGCATGTTCTTTTGATGGAACTTCTCTAATGGGATATCTCATCTCCACCCCCACCCCAAAGCTCTTTAAATGGTGATCCAAAAACCTGACCTCTGACACATTTCAGTCTTTCTGTTCGTTATTGGTACCATATGCAGCAAGAATTACCTTCAGCTTTAACACTGACCCTGGAAGTCATGCCTTTCTCACAACTTTATCTACTATGGCATAAAAATTGTTTCTTCAAAACTATTAGTCACAGGGAATACTTTCCTCATGCATACCATCATCAACATCCTTGCCTGTTTGGTCACTTCAGATGGAAAGAAACTGAGAAGTTTCTGCCTCACTCCTGCCTCAAAGAGGCCCTCGATAGCTCGTAATGGAAATCGTTTGACATGTTGCAATTAGATATAAATCACACTCTAACTTTCCAAGAAGCTTTGTTCCCAAATGCAAAAGAAAGGAAAATAAAAAAGAAAAGAAAGGAAGGAAAAATTAAAAAGTGATAACAAAAAACTCTTAAGGTAGTTATAAAACTTCTATGCAAAGATATCAAGGAAAGACGGTAACAAAACTTATTTAACTGTAAAGCCTAAAAATTAAAAACTAAAAAGAGCTTATCACAAAATTATTGTCCATTGTTGGGATTCCTTTTATTCTCGTATTTAAAATGTACTATAGCACTTGTTTTTTCCCCCATATATGCATACACTTTCCTCCTCCGTCAGACTAAAAATGAAGTGTTTTCCAAATAGTAGTTGCTCCAAAACACTAGTCCACTGGCTGATTTCAAAAGCTGTGGGATTCTACAAATTGACCCATTAAGCAGCTGCTCCCACCTCAAAGTTACTCCTATTAACACTAAAATGCAAGATTAGACCTCACGTAGGCTCAGTAATGGTGCTCTCACCTAGTGTTCAATCCTAGATGTCAAAATCTTAATCAGGTAACAAGATGCTGAGAGCATAGGTGGTGAGGGGCCTGAAGGTTGGCCTTCTATGCTATTCCATGCTGTGTCATTAAGGAACGCTTCTAGTTAAGTTGAGGTTGAAAGAAAAAAATAAGCGTTGGTGTCATACAGTAGTAAAACTTTAGGGGGAGAAAAAACTAACAACATGATTTGGTGCAACTCGTTTTTGTCAAATGTGCCATTTCTCTTCTGGAGTTTGGCTTCAGACTTCTAGAAAGTTCTGCAACTTGGGCCAAGTCACTTTAACTTCCCCACTGTCAATACCTTTTGTGAAAAGAGGAAAATAAGACTATCTTCATCTCTTTGGGGTTCTAGAACAAAATAGCCTATGTGACCATATGTGACAAAGTACCAAGGTGACTTATAAACAACAGAGATTTATTTCTCCTGGTTCTAGGGGCTGGAAGTCCAAGATCAGGTTCTAGTGAGGACTTCCTCTTAGTTCATAGATGACTGTCTTTTTGCTATGTCCTCTCATGGTAGAAGGGTTGAGGGGTTTCTGGAGTCTTTTTCATAAAGGCACTAATCGCATTCATGAAGGCTGCACCCTTATAACCCAATCACCTCCCCAAGGCCCTACCTCCCAACACCATCACACTGAAGATTAGTTTCAATGTATGAATTTGGTGGGGGACACAATTCAGTCTATAGCAAATCCATCATTGGAATATTTCCCTTGTGTTCTGGCAGATGGTAATTCTGGCCTTGGTATCTATCTACAAGTGCTCAGAAGGCCAGTCCAGGGCTGGGACAATGGGGGAGGGGGGTTGTCACCAGAGTGTGGCGGATGGATAGAGAAGTCAGTCTGAAGGAGCGAGATACAGCTGCATTGAGCTTTCTCAGCACAAAGCAGGATTCTGGCCTCTTGAGTCTGTGAAACACTCAAATTCACTGAAAGCAGAGGAGAAGGACTATATATATTTATATATTGATCTGCATGCTGGGGTTTCAAATGTGATTCATTATGTACCATTTCCTTTACCCTAATCCATCTGCTAAGGTTCTCTTCTGCTGTGCAGAAGGAATTTGAAAAAGAAATGCGACTTTAACTGGGAAGAGAGTAACAGCATGACATAGTTAGAACCACCTGCACTAAAAAAGATTCAAGATGGTATTTGTCAAATATTGGAAGATGTGTGTCTGCTAGCTGAGGGATAACGGGATGTTTTCAGAGACTGTTTTAAAGTTCTATGGCCAAGAAAAAAAAAGGCTGCATTTGCTTCTCATAATAGTGGTTATCATTTCTCTTGTGAAATGTTTATCTACTGGTGATCTCACTATAGCTTCCTTTGGATTGTCTTCTTGTTTTATTTTCTCTCACTAGAAAAAGCAAACATCTTGGTTCCTGTCTCTTTCTATTATAAGTACCTAGCATGTGCAAAGTTAACACAAAGACTGCACATTTCCAAGGAACTGGATAAGTACAGTCAAGTGGATCCCAATGGAAATGCCATGGCGTGGGCATTTGGTTACAAATGCTTGTTGATTCTGTAAGAAGTGGAGGAGAGATGGATCCAGAAGGGAGTGGGGGTGGTGAGAGAAGAGAGAATAAAATAAACACTTAGGACAGAGCTCCCTAGTGAATAAAACGCTACTCTCTGGCTCAACTTAGAACTTCAAATACATGTCATATTCAATTTCATGTGTTGAAACTAGCTGATAATTCAGAGATTAGCAAAATTTCTTATCATACCCATATGGACATTTAAGTTTTAGTCTGCTGACTTGCTTATTATCCATACATCCTGGAAGATACTAACTTTACCGGTGTATTTTTGAGCTTGACCAAGGTATTTATTGTAGCCATATTTTTTTTTTTTTTTGGTTCCTGGGTCTACAGAAATTTTTTATATCATAAAAGTAACATAATGGTGTTACTGAAAATCTGGACAATAGGGAAAATGAGAACAAAAAATTGCTAAAACATAATCCCATTACCACCTTTAAGAATGTTGGTGTATGGTCTTTTCCCTTTGGCTCTTCAATTCTTCTTTGCATTTTTACATTTTACTATAATTATTATATAAAATCACATATTTATATACATATATGTAAATTTCATATATATATACAAATTTTATATATATACAACTTTTCTGTCTGACCTTTTCTCGATAAAATTATATTTTAATTATTCTCTTGTTCTGAACTTTAAAAAAGGCAATTTAATGGCTGCATGTTATTTATGAATGGATTATAATTTGCCTAACTTGTCATTAAGTCCATATTAATATATGTTTCTCAAAAACTGGGGACCAGAAGTAGATAGATTGGAATATAACTAGTTGGGAAAAGTAAGGCGTGCTTTGGTGACAAGTCTGTTAAGCGTCCGACTCTTGATTTTAACTCTTAATTTCCACTCAGGTCATGATCTCAGGCCCCAGGGATGGAGTCCTGCCTGGTCAGGATTCCCACTGAGCAGGGACTCTGCTTATCTTCCTCTCCCTCTGCCTCTCCCCCTGCTCACGCTCTCTCAGATGGATAAATAAATCTTTTTTAAAAAAGAAAAAATTAAAGATGTTAATTTATAACATCTCCAGTATACTATCATGTACTGGGAAGTTCCAGCATAAGAACTTGGTGTGCTCATTTCTCACACCTAATTAAACATAGGACAGTTTTCACCATGGAGCATAGCACAACACCGGTGTCCCTAGAGCGCACTTTGGAAAACAATGGCTTAACCATTACCTTATTGTTAGATAACTAGTTTATAAGACTTTTCTCTATCATTAAATAAGGATGTAACATCATATGCAAATAGATTTTTGAATATTTAGAAATTTTTTTGAGGCTATATTCCCAGAACTTAAAAAAAAATGAAATAAATGGAAAAGTTGCTATATTTTTAAAGTCTTTAATACATATTGCCAAATTTACTTTCTAGTTGCTTCACTGGTATATTAATTTTTTTTTTTTTTGAAAATATGACACCGTGTCATAGAGTCAGTTGTGATACTTTGGACAATCACTGCTGCTCTTGGATTTGAATATGGCTGAGAAAACCAACCAGTTCGTTGTATAATTGTATAATCAGCAATATAGTTCTACACTGTGTGGGTGCACATACTGTTAGTCTCCTGAAGTATATGCCCTATGAGACTTATTGAGTTTATAAGCTGCAAAGTGATTTACCTACTTCTGACTATCACACACTTCGATGGTAGGCAAAGATTATTTTCTGGTTTTTATAAAGAGGCTGAAGATGGGGATGCCTGGGTGACTCAGTTGGTTGAGCGGCTGCCTTTGGCTCAGGTCATGATCCCAGCATCCTGGGATCGAGTCCCACATCTGGCTCCTTGCTCCGCAGGGAGCCTGCTTCTGTCTTTGTCCCTGCCGGCCACTCTGCCTGTGCTCACATTCTCTCTCTGACAAATAAATAAATAAAATCTTAAAAAAAAAAAAAAAAAAGAGGCTGAAGATGGGGTTGTATTTTTGAGATACCTAGAAAGTTGCGGATGCATGTGGTATGCTCAGCAAATATTGACCGAGTAGAGGAATGATTAAATGCATGAATGCATACCCACAAAATGTTTCCTTCTGATCAGCTATCTTGTGATAGCCCCTATTTCACCCCCTCACTATGGCCTGCACCATGCAGCACTGCGATAGCCAAAACTCTAAACCATGGACAGTCCAGGTTTGCCATGGAACTTAAATATGGCGGACCAAAAGTGGTCGATGTTCTTGCAAATGCTGACTGAAAGGATGATGGATACAAGCAGCAGGTCTTGGGAGCTACAGGTCATTTGCGGGCTATATGACCTCTTCAGCAAATCTTAGACCTCTCTGAGCTTCAGTTTGATCATGTACAAAAGGAAGTTAATAATACCTTTCTCTGGTGTCTGGAAGCTCAGATAGATAAAAAGCACTTTGAACAGTTAATACCGCATTGAAAAAAGAGGTATAATTATTATTTTTACCAAATCTGTGGAACCCATCCCAAACAGTGAGAAGATCTGGAAAATGGAGTGTTAGGAGTTTGTGAATTAAAGAGAAAAAGTAATGGAATTCCTGGACATTCATTTTCCTTCAGGTGGCAGGCCTAAAGACGACACCAGTGTTTTCCCTAAAAGAACAAAAGTCTTCCCTCTTGCTGGTGTTTCCAGTTTCTTCCGAAGTTGCTAGGAGTTGCAAACCTCAGAGTAATTTGCTGACTTTAAAAAAAAAAATACATTGTTGACAACTGGGATTATATTGTACCTCTTTTATCCTAGACTTTTTCCTGATTCTAGTTTTATTGGGTTTTAATGAGATGTGATCTTGTGAAATGCTTTGAAACCTGATTAAAAAGCAACATGAATAAAGGTGAAGAAGAAATAGCAGCAGTGTTTCAGACCTAAAGAATAAATTAATGAAAAGGCAGTGGTGATTATATATAATTAGACACTTGACATTCATGAGGGATACGGACTGAGACCTTTGGAATCCCCAAATTTGTGAATTCAGAAATATTAATACAGGCATTCTTAAGAGTCATACATTTCTCAGGCATATCTTCACCTCAAATTAACCATTACTTCACACTTTGAAGATTAGATCTTGCTCAGTTAGTAATTCTAGCAGTGGCCAGCACATTTTTCTAGAACAGTTTCACGAATCTAATTTCCTGGTCTCCATATAGAGTTTATGATAATCTTGTTTATCTTATTTACTTATGTCACTGCCAAATAAATATTGCACTTACTTGTTTTCCTAAAACTCCTAATTGTGTAGAAGAACCCATTATTCCTTTTCTTTCTTCTTTTTTTTTTAATTCTGTCTCAGTCTTTCTCTGTCCCTCTCTCTCTCCCTCCTTTCTTTCCTTCCTTCCACTCTCTCTCTCTCTCTTTTTTTTTAAACCACTACAACCCTGAGAACTGTTAAGAGTGCAGACACACAGCAAGTGTGCTCAATAAGTATTTGCTTAACACTTTCTTATACTTCTTCACTTCCATGTCAGTACCAATGGTTGGCTTTTCAGTAAGGATAATTTTTGCACAAAGAAACAAAGGGGGTTTGTTTGTTTGTTCATTTATTTTGTTTTGTTTACTCATTTCATGAGATTACTGTCTGCACTCCCACCCTGACTTTTTTTCCACGTGGAAGTCCCTTGCCTTCTCCCTTCTACTCTTGGTGGTTCTCAACCAGGGGTGATATTGCCTTGCATGGTGATGTCTAGAGACATTTGTCACCAGTGGGGTAGGAGGGATGCAACTGGCATGTAGTGGGTAGAGGCCAGGGATGACCCTAAACCTCTTATGGGGCATAGGACAGCCCCTTACAACAAAGAATTATCTGGCCCAAAATGTCAGTAATGTCAAGTCTGAGAGTGATGTGAGGTATAGGGATAGTTGAGGATTCTTAAACTAGTCTCTGCCCCTTTTTCTTTTTTTCTCTTTGTGCTTACAAAAAATACACATTTCCCTCTGTTTACACTATTTCATGGGGTACAATTAGTGGGGCAGGATCTGCTATCTACAGTACAGACCTGCAGTTTGGGGATATATGTTCAATTCAGGGAGTAATAGGAAGCCCATATATCTTTATTCTCTAAAAATCAGCTTAAAATGGGGGAAATTTTAATCTCCCTCTGTTTGAGTCCTGAATCTCTGTCTCTCCGTGCATTCTAAATGTGGATAAGAAAGATTACTATTTGGGGGACATTGTTTCTAATGAAGACAACATGAGATATACACGCTTAATGGCCAGCTGGGTTTACTGACTAGCTATGGCTCTTCCCTCCTCACACCAGTGCTGCTAATACACAGTTGAAATGATGCTGGTTAGAGCAGTAGATGCTAAAGGTGTGGCAGTGGGGAAGAGGGAGTCCCTGAGGCAGGGAAATTGAAGAGTCCTTTTATTTAAAGACGGAAGAATGGCTGTAAGGGAGACAAAATATATAGACATGGTACCCATTTGGGATAGGCCTACTAATATGCCTATCCCAAACTTAGGTGCTAGAATGGACATGTATTATTTCTATCTGTCCAGAACACATCTTTTCAGAACAGAACCTACATTGGCCTTGGGGGACAACATTTCTTCCACTCTTGGTCCATGTGGGTCAACACCATACCTGTCTCCAGGGGTCGGTATGAAAACTGGCCCATGAGAACTTCCATTCCCCTGGCTGTCAGTGAATGGATCAGCAATAGGCACATGCCCCAATCAGAGCCAAACCAGTGCCATGATTTTACTGGAAGAAACAGAAGATAGATACTTTTTTTTAATCTGCTGGACTTGGGGCTATGAGTTTGTTAGCCTAAGCTGCCATAGAGAGGGTGCATGAAATAGAAACCAATATACAAAATATAATGAGCTGAGAAGTGGAGAGAAAGAATCTAGAACCTCATGCTGTCATTTGATCACTGAGCTCCAGCTGAACCTAAATCTTGGATCCCTCGTGTATATGAACCAATAAATTCCACCACTCCACCTTTAAAAAAAAAAAAAGATGAAAACAACTTTGCGATACTGAGTCTTAAGTAACAGAGACATCAAGTGTGGATGTACCATCTCAGTGTCCCTAAATAAGATCATGCCTCCTAATTCTGAATGCATACACATTGCCCATTGTATTTGCAAATTACATACTCTTGATGCCCCTCAATTTCATTTCTTTAGCTGCTCTGGTCACATTTGAAAATATTTTCTACCGGTCACTAGACACTCTGCTAACTATGGGTAAATTGATGCCATGAACCACGTTATAGGTGAAACACAGTGTTTCTAGGCACTTATCTGACCAAACCCCAAGAAAAACCCACCAAATGCTATTCTACAATAATGACTAAAATAACAAAACGAAATTACTAGCACCTAGAGTTGATTAGTACTTTAGCACTTTTCAGATACTATGTGAAGTGGTTTTTTTTTTAAGATTTTATTTATTTATTTGACAGACAGACATCACAAGTAGGCAGAGAGGCAGGCAGAGAGAGAGAAAGAGAGAGAGAAGCAGGCTCCCCACTGAGCAGAGAGCCCAATGCGGGGCTCCATCCCAGGACCCTGAGATCATGGCCTGAGCTGAAGGCAGAGACTTAACCCACTGAGCCACCCAGGTGCCCCTATGTGAAGTGTTTTTTGTATTATTCATTTAATGCTCTCCCCAATCCTGTAATAGAGTCTTTATTTTTCTACTTTACCAATGAGGAATCAGAGACAGAGAGGTTCTACAACTTACCAGAGGTTGCAAACTTAGCAGGAAGTGGTGGCTTTGCAAATCAGATCAGACTTCAGACCCTGGGGCCCTAACCACTGTTTTCTCCTACGTCTCAAGAGTACTCACTGCTGAGTACTCTTTATAGCAAGGTTTTATAGAGATCAAATAAATTCATCAGTGATAGGCCTTCTACTCATTTTTCCTGGGAAATTCATTCATAAAGTGATTCTCTTCTGGCATCTACCAAGAACAATGTTATGATAAAAGATTGACAGGTGAAAACAAAGCAGGAGATGTGATGGCCACATGAGAGACACAGACCCCAATGTCCTTTGCCATTGTCAGTCTCTAGCCTTGGTCAACGGTTGACCTCTCAGTCTGTGTCCACCTCTGCAAATAGAAGAGGGTGACTTAAGTGTAATGACAATGATGATCATTGATTGGTGACCTACTACATGCTAGGCGTTATACTGGCCTTTTCCATCCACTGGCAATCATTCATGCCCTTTTAGGTCTAAACCTCCTGTGATGACGGGCTGTCTATGAATTAAAATAGTTTGGAAAGGGACATGGGAGAGAATACAAAAATGCAATGGCTTGCAAGAGTTGGATTAAAAATTCCAAATACTGCAGTCTCCCAAAAGTCAATTTTACTTTTATTCTTGACAGGGCGGCATTGTTTGTCCTTGGCAAGCATGCACACTGCAACCATTATCCCCTTTCCATGGGTTTGGTGTGAATAAGGAATGAAATGCTTACAGCTGAACTCTCGGTGGCCTGCTTAACCTTTTGGTGGAGTCCTCTAGCCCTGCTGAAAACCCAAAGGGACACGTGAGTACCCAGAGCATTTTGTTACTCTGCAGGCGTTTTCTCCAAGGGCCACAAAAAAAGCCTCCGTGACTCAAAGATGAGGTTCCTCAGCAGCAAACCGCCATTTGGGAGGCGGGGATGAAGGCAGAGAAATTCCAGAGGAGGGAGGGAAAAAAGAAGTCTAAACTTCAGCCACTGCTCTCAGTTATAATTGAAAACAAGGAGGACGATTGATGACAATTGCTCATTTCAGCTGCGTGCCTGCTTCAGACTCCTCTTCAAGCTGGTATCCCCGGTTTGTATTTATTTTTATTTAAATATCCTGGGACAGGCACATTATTATCTGCTGTGGACATCTTTGGTAAACAGGGAGCTTAGGCTTGTTTGCATTGTTCCGTCTTGTCGCAGTTGTTGACCTGATTGGATCACGCACTGCTTTGATCACATAAAAATGAAAGCAGTTTTTACTGCAAATTGCGCTGGAATGATTTGAAAACTAAACAAACCAAAAGGACATGTTCTATTTATTCTTTATTACTTACACATTTAAAAGAACACACAGACCTCCCTTCTCTCACTCCCCAAAATGGGAATGTGTTTAGAATGTACTTTTGAACCACCTTCTCTTTGAACATTCTAGGCAAAACCCTCTGGAGGGTGCTTCTAAAAAGCATCTGTGTGCCGGCAATTTTGGTTTGAAAAGGCACAGTTTTGTTGTTGTTGTTTTTCTTGCCAGACTCTCACCACAGCCCTGTCTGATGGACCCAGGAGTTTTTGTTTTCACTGCAGCACTTACTGGGCTCCTAAACTCAGACACAACAGCTGACCTCCCTGAGTATCGCTTTTCTCGCCCAGAAAATGGGGATAGTGGGGATGCCTGGGTGGCTCAGTTGGTTAAGCCGCTGCCTTCGGCTCAGGTCATGATCCCCGCATCCTGGGATGGAGTCCCACATCGGGCTCCGTGCTCGGCAGGGAGCCTGCTTCTCTCTCTCTGTCTCTGCTTGCACTCTGCCTGTGCTTGCTCTTGCTCTCTTTCTCTCTGACAAATAAATAAATAAATAAAATGGGGATAGTGGCTTAGTCTTATTGAAGTGATTGAATTATTTAAAGGCCATGCTTGGTATTCAAGGAAAGGTGGATACTGTTTATAATTTTGGTGTTGTTTTTCAATTACAAATGAGAAAATCGAATCCCAAGGAAATGAAATGACCTGTTCGAATAGTCACAGCTTAGAGGTGGTGGAAAGGAGCCCTATTCTTGGGCCTCAAAATTCATCTCTTCCTATTTTCCTCCCATTATAGCAATACTCTAAGTAAAAACTCCATGCTTGCTATGCACATATACCCCTTTTAAATGACTCCATCCCTCGTCACCCCTAATAGGTTGTCAACTCAAAGTCCCTACGATGAAGACTTTCCAAAGCTGCCATTTTCTCTATCTTATTATTTTTTTATTAAAATGCACCCTAATTAAAGGATGCCATTAGGAAAATGAGTGGCGAGGCAATGGTTTTAAAACCACTGTTTGCATAATGATGTATCTGTTGCTCTTGCTGCCTTTTCGTGCCTTTTTGATCAACAGCCATGATAGCCTTATCTTTTCAATGCTACAGTCATGAGGTTATTAAAAGGGACCAAATACCCTAACAGCCTCGTACCTTTGATTTTCTGCCATACTCTCCAAGTTAATGAGTAAGAGGGTCAAGGGAATTTATTCCTGTGCTTTAGGAAATCCACAAACAATATTAAAAGAGAAGTTGGTGGCAGATTAAGAAACTTTTAATAACCTTGTGCAAACCTTCCAGACACTCATTACTCAGCTTCGGTTAGCTCATATAGGTGATTGAAATATGCAATTTCAAAATATGCTGTAGGAGCTAGAAGACACCCAGCGGCTGACAGAGAAGTAGTTTAGGCAAGGAGAAAGAGGTCTCAGGGCCAAGGAGTTCAGCGAAAGAGTGAACCCTTTTATTTTGCTGTATTTTTAACTAGAACAGCCACATAAGAAGGAATGTTGGAAGCCTCGGAGGGTTTTGTATGCACACCATTTTGAAAACCACTAAGGACCACTGACTGATCATGTGAGCCATGTATGCTATGGTTGAAAGAGAACACTGTATTCTCTCTCCTCTCTCCCTTTCTTTTTCTTAAGGTGCTAGATTTCTAAGCAAGTGAGTAGTTTCTTAACTGCTCTATCAGTTCCAGTCTAAGAAATAGAAATTCTGGGGTGTATTCCTAGTTATCTTTGAGCTGGTATTTATCTTGATGGTGCCGTTTCTTAGAGCCAACTGGAAATTCATACAGACCTCGAGATTATCAGCCAGATTCCACCTTGTAGCCTCAGCTCTTTCTCCTTCTGGGAACTTGGGCCAGCCACATATTAGTTTCACATAGAGTGAGTTAAGTATTTTATCCTCGTTCGATAAATGAAAATCTGAGTCTCAGAAAAATTAAGTGACTTACCCGAAGTCACACAGCTACCAAGTGGAATTTTGAACGTTCAGCTTATGTCAGTCTACCTCCAACATCCTTGACATCTGACCTCTGTTCTCTCTCCATAAAATAATACTGATACTTTATCATCTTGAAGAAATTTTTATAATAATCAGATTAATATTTGTAAAAGTGATTTTATCAACTCAATAGAGCAATGAATCAAGGTGAAGTTTTCCGAGAGAACAGAGGAAGGGCACTTTTCAGTGGAGGAAACCCCTTGGTCAAGGGCAAGAAGAGGGGAGAAAGGGACAATACAGTCTCGATCACCCTGACTTGAGTGGGGATTCATGTAGTAGAGCAGGGAGTCTACAGATTTTCTTGTCAAAGGCCAGTGAGCAAATATCTTCGGCTTCTGAGCCCATCTGTTTTCTCTCAATACCCTCTGCATGAAAGCAGCCAGAGATGACATGTATATCAATGAGCATGGCCGAATTCCCATAAAACTTTACTTATGGACACCGACAGTTGATTTTATATAATTTTTGCATATCATAAAATATTCTTGTTTTGATTTTTGTTTCAGTCGTTCGAAAATGCAAAAACCATGGTTAACCATCCAAAACCATCCAAAACCAGGCACCAGGCCCATGGAGCAGAGTTTGCAGATCCTTGCTCCAGATGAGTGAAAAGTCATGAAGTGGCTGAGTCATTCAGATAATGTCTGCAACACAACATCACTAAGGCTTACTAGCAAGGAGGATTGATTACAAGGCTATGTCAGTTTGGAGTGTTTTGGGGTGCAAAGAAACCAAAAAAGCTAACAGCCGGTTGGAAGGCAAGCTATTTCATAGTACAGTTAACAATCTGAATGGAGGGATACGAAGGTCTGGTCAGAAGTTTCACAGTGTCGTCAGGGACCCAGCATCTTCCCATTCTTTTGTTTTACATTTGTAGCATGTTGAATTTCCACATTTATTCTTGTGATTGCTTCTGTGGCTCCAAGCTCCATGTCCTCATATCCCCAGCATGAAAGAAGGGGAAGATTATTCTCTGATAACTCTCCCCATTTCAATCTCTTTTGTGTGAAAGCAAATGCTTTCACAGAAGTCCTTCAGCAGACCACCCATTGGGTAAAACCGGGCCATATGGCCACATCTTTGAATTGCAAAGGAAAATGCAGTTGTCCTCATCGGCCTACGTCCATCATCACTTGCCATCAGGCTGCTGTAACATATAACAGAATACCATAGACAGAATTTATTTCTGTCGGTTCAGGAGTCTGGGAAGTCCAAGATCAAGGGGCCAGTCGATCCAGTGTCTGCGGAGAAGCCTCTTCCTGGTTTACAGACTGTGTTCGTTTTGCTGTGTCCTCACATAATGGAGAGCAGAGAGTCATCGTCTCTCTTCTGTCTCTTCTTATAAGGGCCCTAATTAAATTTATGAGGGTTCCACCCTCATGACCTAATTATCCCCCAAAGGCTCCACCCATCGCATTGGGATTTTAAACTTTGACATATGAATTTAGATGGGAGGCAAACACAGTCCTGAAGCAGTCATTTATCACCTTGGTCCAAACAAAACTAGGATTCTGTGAGCAAGTACAGCAATGACCCTTGGAAATGCCATTGACAAGATCTGCCTCAATGAATGAAGCATTTAGGGGAAATTGAGCTAGAAGGCACCCTGAGGTAGGATGGAATTGCTGGATCCCACATGGCCTTCTGTCTTCCCACTTTCCATGTACAATGGAAACTATCCATAAATACTTGTATTGTCTAAATCAACCATCAGATGGCTAAGGGCCAGGACCATACCTTGGTCATCAGGGTGCTCTCTCTGCCTACTTGGCACGTGGCTGCCCTTCAGTAGGCTTTGAGCATACTCAGAAAATGGAAGTGTCTGAGCTTGCATATAGAGTTACGGAAATCCCCCAGTAAAGGCATAAAAGTCTGAATTTGGGAGAAAAAGAAATGAGTATAAGGAAGGAATGTTCTCGAATCGAAGTTGGGTGACCTTACCTTTTTCTTTTCGCTGTGGGAAGCTGTGAAGCCCTTCCAGCTGCAAGGCCTGCTCCTCTCCCATGGTTCCTGGTCCTGTCGCATCCTCATCGGAACTGTTTTCAGTTCCCATCTTTTTGCATCACAGTGAGTTAGCCAGGAAAGGTATCAGTGTCATCCCTGAGAACAGGCCAGGGGAGATCTGGATAAACTTGAAAAAAATGTCAGTAGAAATATGAAGGTAGGCTCACAGTACAGGTGGTTTTTTACCAGCAATGGTCAGAGGCTGGAACCCAGTGCAGAAAATTAGGTTTCCATCTTCTGCTCTTTTGTTTTACACGAGCTCTAAAGTGTTATCATCTCCTCTAATTTGTGAATTGGTGGCCATGTTCCCTGAACAGATGGCAACACCCCAGTGAATAAGGGAAGCAAAGCTTTGTCACTAAGCAAAGGAAAGAGAGCGATAAATGCCTCTTTTTCTAATTTTTGCATCGTGTGAGTTCAGCGTTGTCATCAAAGTGCACAACAGAGTTCATCTATTAGAGTTGATAATATGCTCAGGATTTGTCATTGCTGCATGGGTAGAAAGACAAAGATAGTAAGCAGGTCATATACATGGCTGTAATTATTATTATTAATCTTCTGTGGCAAAGCCAACTCTCACAGTTCATCTTTCCTTTATTAATTAATCAGCATCTATAACGATGTCACTATATATTGCCTTTGCTAACGTTTTGTAGTTTTCTCCCACATGTACTCTCCCAGCGCTGTTCAGAGCAAGAGTCACACCTGTTCACTCATAGACACATTTCTGAGGTCAGCTTCCTCTGCGGCTAGAGTTTTCTAAGGGCTTCACTCTCTTAGCCTCTGGACTGAGGCCCCTTGTTCCACCCACACCTCCCGTTCCTGGTTCCTTCTTCCAACCTTCCCACTCAGTCCCACTTCCCATCACGTCAGGCTTGCGAGCAATGCTTACTATGGGCTTGGAATGTAATGAGGGTCAGGTTCTTGACTTGCCTAGTCTCAGTGGTTTTTAGAAGGTAAAAACTTGGCTTGGCCTTACCCAGACCTACAGAGGACCTGCCCTCAAAGATACAGCTGCAGGAGAATTTAAGACAGTAAGTGCTAAGGCACCCAAGACCACAGTGGCTCAGGCCAGCAAGAATAACCTCGCGGTGTGCACTAGGAGAGAGATGATGGCTAAAATGTGGGCTGTGGGCAAGCATGTGCAGCAGGAATGGACACAAAAAGAATGGACTTGACAAAGACGCAGAAGAGAAAGGAGTAAGAGGAGCGCCTGAGCGAGAGAGACTGTTTTCAGGCCCATCTCCTGCCTGCAAAGTCCACTCTCTAGGTCCATACCCTTTACGGGAAAGAACAGCTCTCAGATAAACTAGGTCTAAGGGAAAAATCTCAAGGGACCACACCAGCATTTCACTGTGTGTGAGAACAGTCCTGCCACACACACACACACACACACACGCATGCACATGTAAGTATACATGCACACACGCAAATACACACAACAATGTGTTTTATCTTTTTACACCATTCATCATGGATTTTCTTTTTTTTATGATTTTATTTATTTGAGAGAGAAAGCATGCGCATGAGCAAAGGGCGGGGTGGGCAGAGAAAGAGAGAAGCAGACTCCCCCGCTGAGCAGGAAGCCCCACGGGGGCCTGGACCCCAAGACCCTGAGGTTGTTATCTGAGCTGAAAGCTGACACTTGACCGCTGAGCCAGCCAGGCGCCCGTCCTCATGGATTTTCACACTTCTTAAAAACGCCCCCCTCCTCTTAGAGTCTCCTGTCTCTGTGGAGGAATTGGTTGCACAGTCCTGGAGCTGAAAGTGAGGCTGTTTTGTTACTAGGACGCTGTACCGATGCAGAAGCTTGCTTTCAGTTTAGATACTGTGTTGCCAGAAGAGCCAGGTGGGCGCGGATTACCGACGAGCCGTCACGCGGTGGTCAGTGGGGTCCGAGCAGCCTCCCTGCCCACAGCTTAGAAGGAACAGGGCCCTGACTAGGTGGGGCGAGGCTAGAAATCTAGAAATGGGAAGCACAGACGGCGGTGGGTGATGCCAAGCAGTAAGCCTCGCGTGTCTGGGGAAGGACTTGCGCGGCTGGCTTCGGGTGGAAGCCCTGCTCCCGAAACTGACCCTGATACTGACGGCGCCGCCCCCTAGCATATTACCCAAGGTCAGAGGTCTCGCTCTTCCGCTCTGCGCTCATTCATGGATTTATATTATTATTATGTATATATGTATATTTATATATGTGTAATATATATATATTACATATATACATACATATATACATATATATATATGGCAGGACTTCTCACCGTTGGCACTATTGACACTTTGGGCTGGGATAATTCTTTGTTGTGGGGGACTGCCCTTTACGTTTTAGGGTCTTGGGTCTTCAGCAGTTTCCATGGCCTCCAACTCCTAGAAGCATGCTCTCCCCAGTTGCAACAACCAAAAAATGCTTCCAGACATTGTCAAAAGTCCTCTGGGGGAAGGGGGTCAACGTGATGCTTGGTTGAAAACCACTGGTATATATAGTATGTATATATGTAATATATATATATTACACATATATAAATATACATATATACATAATAATAATATAAATAAATAAATATTTATTTATTTATTTTAAGATTTTATTTATTTATTTGACAGAGACACAGTGAGAGAGGAAACACAAGCAGGGGGAGTTGGAGAGAGAAAAGCAGGCTCCCCACTGAGCAGGGAACCCAATGCAGGGCTCAATCCCAGGATCCTAGGATCATGACCTAAGCCAAAAGCTAATGCTTAAGGACTAAGCACCCAGGTGCCCCATCAGAAGCCCTGCTTTATATTAAAATTCATGCAGCTTTTAAATTCTACTCAATATTGAGAATAATATTACTTAACATTTTGTGTGTATGTCTTTTCCTTTTTGTGTTTGTGTTTTTGTTTTTGTTTTCTGAGTAAAACAAAGAAAATGGGGTCATGTCTTTCTGATGCTCTGGCCTGGGCTCTGGGCCTTGGGCACCACACTTTAAAAAAGCATGGCCCCATCCCTTCTTCTCCATTGATTGTACGTATCCTTCAGCTTACTGTCTACCTCTTCTGTGAAGACATCACAGCTGCTTATGGCAGAGGGCTGTCAATTAGGCAAGTAAAAATATGAGATGCCTGGTTAAATCTCAATTTCAGAAAAATAATCTTGAAGTGTCAGCATAGTTCATGAAAATAGTTTGGGCAATTGAAATTTAGAATTTCAGTTTCAATTTGGGATTTGAATTTCAGATAAAGAAGAAATATTTTTTAAAAAATAGAAACGTGTTCCATGTGATATTTGGGATATGTTCATACTGAGCAATACTCATTTTTTTAATTTGAAATTTCGTTTGAACTGGGTATCCTATATTTTATCCAGCAGCCCTTCCTACCCCAGCTTTAAGTGTTTTCTGTCTCCTCTCAACTCGTATGATGCTGTGGGTTGTACTCCTTTGATATTTGTGTTTCATAACTGTATTTGAGTAATTCTCCTTTAGCAAGCCTGTTTTAACCCCCCTAAGTAGAATCTAAGTTTCATAAGGCTGGAATCAGGCTCCATCACTTTGTTCTTGTTGTCTAAAAAAGTGCCCTGAATATTGCAGGAACCCAATAAATATTTTGTGGCTGATGCATCATTACAATTTCATGCTATGCTGGGAAGCTAGAAACTTTATTAGGTATCATTAAATGATACATACTCATAAGACTAGGATTTTAGCAGGGAGGATAGACTATGTTGGTTAGGATTCACTTGGCTGTTAGGATTCACCGAAACAAACAAATAAAAATCACCCCTAAAACAAGACACAAGTGTACTTCTCTCCTGCATAAAAACAGGCCGGAGATGAGGAAGGCAAGGCTGGCGAGATATCTCCACTGTCAGAGACCCAGGCTTCTTTGAATTTTTCAATCTGCTCTCCTTAGGGTGTGGCCTTTGCGCTCACCTTCCAAATAGCTGCTGGAGATCCCGCCCTCATATCCACATTCAAGAACCAGAAGGGCAGAAGGGAAGAAGGGCTCACCCTCTGCCTTTAAAGATAGTTTCCTCTACTTGCATCGTGTTGACCAGAACTCAAGTTTACCGTCTCCGCGCAGATACAAGGGAGATTGACAAATACTCTCTGTGTTCAGGGGAGAAGTGTGCCCAGCTAAACGTGAGGTTAATTTCAGAGCAAAGTGAAGAATGGATATTTGATGAGCAAAGAGCAGTCTTTGATACAGATCTCGTCTGGCCTGACACACAAGTTCCATTACCACGTTTGACTTCTATCCCTCGTTCCAAAAGAAATGGAAAACAGACACTAGAAGAGTTCCGGGTGCCCATGGCAACAGTTCACACCTTGTTTATAAATGCCATCTCCTGGGTGCCTGGGTGGCTCAGTGGGTTAAAGCCTCTGCCTTCGGCTCAGGTCATGATCCCAGGGTCCTGGGATCGAGCCCCGCGTCGGGCTCTCTGCTCGGCAGGGAGCCTGCTTCCTTCACTCTCTCTCTGCCTGCCTCCCTGCCGATTTGTGATCTCTGTCTGCCAAATAAATAAATAAAATCTTTAAAAAAAATAAAATAAATGCCACCCCCTTCTTTCAGCCTTCTTAGGTTCTTCCCTTCGCGTATCCCTTTATGAACCATCCAAGCATTTAAGGTATATGCGTGGTTTTTACCTTGCCTCATACTTATGTCGGTGAATTCCCGTCTCCCCAGTCGATTGTAACCATCTTGAGGACAGCGTCAGTTAGGAAATCTCAGGGGCCTCTTGATGTGTCGCACACACAAGGACTTCACCTGTCAGTTTCATGGGGGAACGGCTGTGTCACACCCGTGGGAAAGGAGTGACAGCCTCGCACAGACAGGCACAGGAGGGAAATGTCCACATTCTCTTTAATGATGTCCAAGATAATACAGTGTAGGGATGATTTCATTTAGTTAAGCGGATTTGGTAAAGGGGGAAAGTGAGTTTGTTTAGAGACTGCAGGGAGCTTTTGAATATGACCAATGTGAGAGTCTCAAGATTTGGGCTAAAATCCTGCCCCCAACGGCTCACAAAAACAGCATGTCTGCTGAAGTTGCTGTTACTGAATGCACTGGTGTAGGAAAGCGGTTAGTGAAGGCTAATGCCTATACAGATGGTGTAATGAAGAAATGGGAGGTGTAGGCAGAGGAACCACAGCTCCAACAGAAGGAGCTGAAAAGATATAGATAAGATTAGCGACATATGTAAAGGCCCAGATACTGTGTGACAAAGTCTACCCAGCTGAATAGGCCGAAGCCAGAAGTAATAGGAAGGCCATGTTCTCCCTAATCCGCCAAGATAAGCTGTTCCATCCAGAATTATCAGCCAACAATCTTCAGGGTATCAGGCTGAAAATGAAGTTTCAGACTGCTTTGATTCCTCATCCATAAATGAGAAAGTGCCTGAAGGATCTTTATTTATTCTCGCTCCCACCGAAACACTCTTCAAAAAGTGCCAATATACTAGCAACAGATGCATAAAGCCTCCCTTCCTTTGATTGACAGAACATGATATAAAGCAACCCTCACTTGACATTTCAGTTTTATAAGTCTCCTAGCAGGGGGAGGGAGAAAAAAAAAAAAAAAATCTTGAAAAAAAATCCACCAGAAAATAAAGAGGATTTTTGCAAACTCACATGAATGTTTTCAGAATCAAATTTAACAGTTTTATTTCTCTCCAGCCCTTATGTGGTATTTCGGGTTGCAGATGAATAATTTCAGCAGAACTAATTTCAGCCATGTGCTTATTAATGTTTGTGGCTTATGAAAACAAAGTATTTACATGTTAATGTTTGTTGATTACTGGATGTTTAAGTTGCTTAGTTATAAATAATTGGGATATTCACCCTGGGGAGGAGATATTTAATTTGGTGCTGTGTGTGCGCTTTAATTTAGATTTCAAAATAAGTAACTGAGTGAGAAAATGTCATCCACACCTATGCATTTCAGTTTTGAAAGGTCATCCCGTGGTTAGTTTGTACATTTAAAAATTCTTGTCACACTGTTCAGTAAGATATTAAAGTGAACCTCACCCCTCTACATATTTCTTGCAATTGACATGTAAGTGTTTTGTTTGAAACAAGAACTGAATTTAATGTCACATATTTCTTAAGGAAGGAGGGTCAAAAAAATCTTCCAGGGGAGCCTTTCAGAAAGATACTAATGTTTTTTGTCTTATCAAAGGTGTCTGCTTTGTATTTAATTCCTCTCTGAACTTCTGTGAAGGTGATAAGTAGCTGGAGTTGTCCATGTTCTGTGGCAAAAAAACATGGCGGACTAGGATTTCAGCACACCAGCATGTCCCTGCTGATCATCAAAGCTGCTTTGGATCCCGGGGCTGACTTTACGTCACTCATAGAGCATTTCAAATGGTAATCTTTCAACTGTAAAGAAAACTCTGGGTGAATAAGAGCAACAGCAAGAATATATACCAAATCTGACAAACCTTAGCTGGATGGAAGCCAGTTTTCTTTCAAACATAATTTACTTATCTGTGTCTCCTGTTTTCCGCACTGGGCAACCAACAGAACAGTTAGAGAGCATGTCGATGTTGCCAAGAGGGGTGTTATCACTTTTTGTCCTGCTTTGGATGGTATTCGTGGTGGGGTGACTCCAAATCTTGGTTATTTTGCCATAGGGAAGTGGGAAGTTGAGGAAAGCAATTGGGGTGGTAATATTACTGTTTCAGACTGAGGTTTGTGTCCTGCCAAAATTCATATGTTGAAGCTTAAGTACCTAATATGATGTATTTGGAGATGGGCCTTGGGGAGATAATTAGGTCAGAAGGATGGAGCCCTCATGATGACATTAGTGCCCTTATGAGAAGAGACTCTCCCCTTCCCCTCGCCCTCTTCCTCCCCCTCCTCCATGACCTCTCCCCTGCTTCCTCTCCCTTGTGAGGACACAGCAAGAAGGCAGCCCTCTACAAGCCAGGAAGTGGTCCTTGGGAGACATCAGAACTGTGTTACCTTGATCTTGGACTTCCCAGCCTCCAGAACTGTGAGAGATAAATATTTGTCCTTGAAACCACCCAGTCTATGGTATTTTTGTTTTAGCCGCCTGAATTGACTAAGACATCGCCTAATAATAGTATTTTTACTGGCATAGAGATACTCTCAGAGAAGCCAGGAGTAAGTTACTAACTTGCCTACCTCCCCCCACCTTATTTTTTTGACTGGATAAGAGATTCTATAATGTTTTCAGAAGTCAGCCAATAACCAAGGAAAACAGAGGAATTAAATTGAGAATATTGAACAGAAAGTATATAGATAAAAATATTTGCACAAATTCAGGATATTCATTTTTTTAAAGATGTATTCATTGATTTTAGAAAGAGAGCGATCAGGAGCAGGAGGGGCAGAAGGATAGAGAATCTCGAGCAGACCCTGCACTGAGTGTGAAGCCCAGTGTGGGACTTGATCTCATGACCCTGAGATCAAAGCCCAGAGCCAAAACCAAGAGCCAGACACTCAACCGACTGCAACACCCAGATGCCCTAGGAGAATTCATTTTAAAAATAGACTTCTACTCCTGCATTCATTTAGGATCCAAATATGCATCTTAAATACAATAATTCATATGATATATGCAAAATGGATAAAGATCATGGGATGGGATGGAATACTAGGGCTACACAATCTAGCCCCAGAAAAAAGGATCCGATTAAATTTTACATATGTGCCCCACTATGAACCCTGAATCAGAAACAATGGTTAATTTTTTTCCAAAATAGGAGACTGGCTCCTAGGAAGTTCCAGGCTTGACTCCCAAAGACATCGATGAGATGTCTGTTTAGATTAACTATAGTTCACAATGCCTCCACCTCCTTCAATCTATTTTATCAGTTCACCTGATGATGACCTAAATCATATTCTGGCACAAAATAACCTCTCTTTTCATTTACACCTCATAGAGACACCCAAGATGATCCAGGCCAGGAGTGCCCAAGTGACAACAGGGACATTCGTCTCCTGGGAGAAAAATGAAAATGGCCTATAGCATTATAGAAATATGTTAGCATAACTGGACCTTAAATAAGAAGAAACACATAAAGTCAGCAGACAGGATTAAAATAAATTGGGTTGGCATAGAAGTTTCTCCTAAAAATTAAGTTTTTTTTAAACGGGTATTATGAGACAGGAATTCGGTCTACTTTATCTCATTTAAAATTCCCAATAAGCCTGTCAAAACCCCCATTTTCTTCTTTCTGGCCCTAACTGAACACAGTCCGGTCACTTGGTCAAGATTCTATCGCTAGTGAACAGCAGAGTCTAAGTTTACACTCGGCTGTCAGACTGCACACTGAGCCTGCACTCACCACTTTCTGTTACTAGTTTTTTATACTTTTGGTTGGGAATTGCTTCTGCACATCTATTGCATACGTACTTTTTTTTTACATTGTAATGGGAAAAAAAAAATCCACAGCCTATGCTTGACTTCTAAAACCTCTGGAACCTTGGACATGATAAAAATATTTCAGAATATGTAGTGTGCCCAGGACTGCCACAATATGCTTATATAGTAACAGCCAACCATGATGTGTGTGTGTGTACATGGGTGTGTTTAAAAGAGTCATTCTGTTATTCTAAAATACATTTTCCATACATAACTGTACAATCTTTGCTAAAGGCAGCATGTCAGAATGACCCTTATAATTTCAGGATAAGGGCAAACTAAGTCTACCATGTAGAATACAAAAATCCCAAATACACAGACTTGATTCCAAAACTTGATAACACAAAATAGTTGAATAATTCATGCTGTGCTATATAGGCAAGTCCTGCACTCAGTTGGCTTTGGTACAGGTCACGTATAAACTGAGGCATTTTACTATAATTTGTGCCCACTATTTATTATCCAAATGTCCTACAAAGGTATGTGATGTTGCCTATAGGGAGACAAGATAAGAATGTGGATGACTCCATCAAGACTCCCTTACCATGTGTTCTGTACAAGTCAGCAACAGATGAAGTATACAAATAAAAGACTACACTTTTTATAAAAAAGTAAATATAGGCATATTCTCATTAGCACAGGAACTGCCTTCCTGGAAATAGGAATGCTAAGTGAATCTGTACCCTCCATGTTTTTTAGGTCATAGCCTTTGTGAGGATGTGGTCCCTACGTGGTTATTGTTTAACTGTAACACTGACTAAAATAGTCCTCGTTCTAGAGCAGACACTCAATAAATATGTGTTGAATGAATGAATGAATGGATTATCCATTCACTTCAGCTTTCCTGAAATCATCACATATCTTTCAACATTGTTTCTTCTGGGTACTAGCCACCCCACCACAGTCTGTCTCCCTGTCTGGGGAATGTTTGTCTGTCTGAGTGCTTCTGTCCATCCTGGTTGGGGGCTGAGCTTACCCTCTGTTTCCCTACATGGAAGCCTCGTCCTCTGAAGGTGCCTCAAGCCATTATCAACCTCAAATATTAAAAACCCTCCTAAAAGACTTGCTTGCACTGTTTCCCTCCTCTGGTGTGTTTACAAGTACATTTCTTATTAGCTGTTATGAGTCAGAGTTGCTGAGCTAAACACAAAGCAACAGCAGAATTAGATACTCAACAGAATCAACAAATTGCCTGATGAACACGATTCAAACTGATCCAAGTATCTCATGGCCTGCTGCCGGTCTTTGGAAGAGCCTGGCATCCCAATGCTCCCTTCTGTACCAGCTACCCTGTCATTTAAAAAAAAAAAAAAAGTAGCTATTAATTACATTATATACTATCTACATATTTGGTAAAAGTATTTTCTGAGACAAAGAGTAAAATATTGACGGGGTAGTTAAGTTGTTAAGCCTTTGTCTTCAGCTCAGGTCATGATCCCAGGGTCCTGGGATCGAGTCCCACATCAGGTTCCCTGCTCAGCAAGCCTGCTTCTCCCTCTCCCTCTGCCTGCTGCTCTACCTGCTGTGCTCGCTCTCTCTCTCTCTCTCTGTCAAATAAATATATAAAATCTTTAAAAAAAAAAAAGAGTAAAATATTGAGTCAGTAGTATGGGAGGGAATCCCAAATGTATGCCTCCATTCTAGTTAGAAAACAACAGATTTGTTTTGTTTTGTTTTGTTTTACTCCTTTATTGCTGTGTAGCCTACATACCATAAAGGGTGCAAATCTGCAATATGCATTGTAACAAGTTTTACCAAAGAAACACAACTGGCCCACAACCCAGATAAAATCATTACCAGCAAACCAGAAGTCTCCCTCCTACCTTTCTCCTACTCATTACTTACCCCATTCCCAACCCACAGAAAAGGAACTCTAGGATCTCTTACCAAAGATCTGTTTGCCTGTGTTTAACTTCTTATAGATGTGGTATATTGCGTAGACCCGTGTGTGTCGATCTTCTTTCACTCAGTCTTGTGTCTGTGGGATTTATTCACATTGTTGCAGATCGCTGTGATGCATTCATTTTCATTGCTATATAGTATTCCATTGTGCTAGTATAGCACGGTTTATTTATCCATTCTTTTTTAATGGATGTTTGTATTTTTTTCCCAGTTTGGGACTGTTATGGACATTATTGTACATGTTTTGGTGCACCTGTAAGATTTCTTTGGGGTATACAACTAGAAGGGAAATAATTGGGTTAGAGGGTAAGCACACTTCTAATTTTTAGAAGGTATTTCCCTACAATTTCACAAAGAGTATGAGAGTTCCCATACTCTGCACACATAAGACACTTGATATATTTTGGAGTGTTTTTGGTTTGGGTTTATCTTAGTTATCCTCGCAAATGTGTAGTGTTACCTCAATGTGCCTCTCTTTGCATTTCCCAAATACCTAGCAATGTTGACCTTCTTTTCATATGTTCATTGATCATATAGAGATCCTTCCTGATAAAGTGTTTTTTCAAGTTATTGCCCATTTATATTGTGTTATCTATTTTTTTCTTATTGAGGTACACAGTTTTACATATGTAAACACATATATGCATATATAAACATATATATAATGTATATGTACAATGTATATGTTCAGTAATAACGTGTGTTATAGATATGCATATATATACACACATATACATATATATGGACATATAGAGACAGAGAGAGGAGGAGGAAGAGTTCTGAAGAGTCTTTTCACTGTCTGGATGATGTCATTTAGTGAATTAAGATTCTGACTAATAATGCAATTTAATCAATCTTTCCTCTATGCCTAGTGTTCTTTGCATTCTATTTAAGAAAACTGCCTAACTCAAGGCATTAAAAAAAACTCTTCTGTATCTTCTAAGAATCTATATGGTTTTAACTTGTTCCTGTCCCTTTAGTTTCCGTGATGCTTGTAGAATTGATTTTTGTATATGGAGTGAGTTAAGGGTCAAGATTCACTTATTCTTTTAATAGGGATATCAAGATTCATTTATTCTTTTAATAGGGGTATCAAATTGATTTAATACTATTTTTGGAAAATAGTATTTCCTCTACATTGACGTGACACATTTGTTGTAAATCCTATTTATGTGAATTTGTCTTGGATTCAATCCTTTCTAGAAATTTCTTTGTCCATCTTTGTGTCAGTACTATTTTAGTTAATGTAGTTTTAGTAAATACCTATATAAGACCTCTTTCTCCTTCAAAAGGATCTTTGCTAATTTTGGCCATTTACACTTCGTATAAATTTTAAAATCAGGCCATCAATTTCCACACAAATATATCTGGGATATTGAAGAAATTGCAAGGGAAGTCAGTATGGTAGTTGTTCAAATGGCCGGAGGATGGTAGAGGAGAAGCAGGGAGAAGAGATGGGAGGCCACCGAGGTATATAGAACCCACAGGACTTTGGCCTGTGAGGTCCCTGGGTTCTACACATCTCTGTGGCCTCCCATTTTACTCTTCTCCCTGGTTCCCCTCTGCCATCCCCCAGCCATTTGAACAACTCTGCCATATTGACTTCCTTGCAGCTTCTTCAATAGGCCAGGCCTCCATTCATTTCAGAGACTGTGATTTGCTTCTCTCCTGACAGAAACTGCATTTTCTATTTAGGATTCAACTTAAGTTTCCTTTCTCGGTGTGCCCCATTATATAAGGATATGACTAGGGATAGGTACTATGTTTTGCTCGTCTTTTTATCCTATAAACTTGACCAGCACAGAAGAGGTCCTTTAGAAACACTGTTTGAATGAATGAGAACATATTTACTTCAGTTCTCCTGTCCACTGATCATCTCAGTGTACGAACTAAGGGCCAAAAGGAAAGTGAGTAAAACAAATCTATAACTAATTTTCTCACCAATTAATTCAGCAAATAATTACTGAATACTTGCTGTGGACTGGGCACAATGCAGGACATGAGGGATACAACAGTAGGTAAGACAGGAAAACTCAAGAAGTGTATAGTGTAGGGAGGGAGATAGGTTCATAGAAAGGGGGGAAAAAAGTAAGTTTTAAAATCACAAATTGGGATATGTTTCTACAAAGATAAACAAACAAGACAAAACAGGGCACTAAGCTCCAAAACGTTGAGAGTAGGGAAAGCTCACTTCAGAGAGAATGTCAGGGAAAGCCTGTCAGGTGGTGACAATTCAGCTAACTTCTGGAGAAAAAGGACCCAGTGTCCACACTTCCTCAGTTCTGAACCAGGCTACTTAACTTGATCATAATTTTATTCAGGTTTATTTACCTCAGGAGTTCTCAAAGTGCTATCTGGAGACCGATGATAGGCTCTTCCCTTTCAGAGGCGCGGTAAGGTCATAACCGTGATACTAAGATCATAATACTTAAATTATCTTGCCTCTGTCAAATACTAAATACTAGTAGTAAATACTGTTAGTATTTCATGAGGTTACTTGGAGATTTCCAGAGTCTGTCTGACACGTGATGTCATAATAGGCTGAATGAAGAAGCTGTCTTTTATTAAACCAGACATTGTGGAGATTTGCAAAACAACAACAAAAAACATATAACAACGCCACTTTCCTCACTAAACCTTTTATTTAGACAATATTAGTATGTTGATAAAAATATGCGTTATTCATGTTAACCTGTAATGGGCTCATAATTGCTGCTTTGTGATAATTTAAAAAGTGCTTTTAACACTTGCAGGTTTTAATTTCTAATAGTGATAGCTAAAACCCACATAAACAAGAGCTCTTTCAAGTTTTCAAACATTCTTAGGACTATAAAGGGGATCCTGAGACCAGAATGTTTGGAAAACAATGGTTTAGTTGGAAGAATTAACATCCGTAAAAGAAATCAGATTCAGAGATGAAATGAAGCCCAAGAGGATATTTATAAAATAGTCCCTGCTAACTCTCAACTTTGGACACAAAATGACAGCATCTGCCTAGCAACCGAAGCATGCAGACACCTGCAGTGTTCCTCAAAGCCTAGTGGTTAGCGGTTGTGGACAAAACATTCTGGATATTTGAGTGAATGTGGGCAGGGTTCCATGGTGAGGAGGGTTCTCCCTCAATTATTGGGTGCCTCCTGAACCCAGCCTGAACATTTTCTATTTAATTGGAAAATTTCATCGTCTTTTGTTTATAGCACAAGGAATAGGACACCAGGCATCCTTAAGTGAAATAAAAATAGAACCAACTCCTCATTTTAAACTTCTGGAATCTTTTCCTTGAAATGTGGCCTCCAGGTCTCTGCCACCCAATTAACGACTGCTCAGCCACTGTCCAAGGTGGTCAAAGCCTGACTCCATAAAATACTCAGTCACTCTGTGTCTCCACCTGCTCCTTGCGCACCGTGGCGCGGTATCGCCATTGTGCTTGGCTCTGATTTTCACTTTCACTGGCAAAGGAAAAGTAATGAAATTGCTGATCATAAGAGATCAGTTATGGAGGACACATTTTTTCATTAGAAAACAAACAAGGAAACAAACAACAAACAACGCCCCCCCCCAAAACTAACTTTAGTCTTCTGTCATTACTAAGAAAAATGATTTCTCTTTGTAAAAGTCTAATGTACTTTATACTGTATCTGAAACTAAACTGGAAGTCAACAAAAGAAAGCACCTCACCGAGAGAAGGAGGAAGGAAAGAAAGAGAGAGAGAGAGAGAGAGAGAGAAAATAACAGAATATATTAAATTAGTAAGAGGTTTTTTATTTTGTTTTGTTTCCTGGGTTTTTTTGGGGGGGGCTATTCTTATAGCCTTCTTTAATGTACTGTACCCCAGGAAACATTTATATTTGCACAGACTTGCAAGAAGAAATTTTCATATTACTCTGAGAATCCTTCTGTTTGAATTCAACCTTTCTAAGGTTCTGACTTTTCCTGTTGTAAATATGTCCTTGCAGACTTATATAATGTATGTGAAAAGTGTATAACCCTACAAAGATATGTATACTCATGTCTTGTATTATTACTGCAAGTAAAGAAAGCAAAAAAAAAAATGTTATTGACATTACTTCTATATAATCCCCTCCATTGATTCCTAAGAGTGTCTTTGTGAATCCAAAGTGTCTTATTTCTTGGTTAATGAAACATTTCTATACTGACCCTTTGAAGTGTATATGCCATCGTGTAATCCATCTATAATTTGGAGCCCTCTATGTTTTAAGATCTCCAAGTCTTTCTTGGATACTAATTAATCTTTTCTGGAGAGATTCTTTATTAGCAAAGCTCAACAATATGCATTCCTCTATGTACCTGAATACTGAAACAAAATAATGATTTGTAGATGTTATAATAGACAATGACAAAACTATACCATTATCTTTATAGTTACTTTCACAAATATCTTTGAGCACATTGATACATTCTTCATTGCTAGATTTTCCAATTCAGAAAACCAAGAGGTTCTCAAAATATTAGGGAGGGAAAATAACATGAAAAGTCAAACACTTAGAATAACAAACTCATAATAACTGTCATTCCTGTTGTGAGGACTCAATTTATTTGAACAGACTTGACTAGAAAAATAATATTTAATGAATGTGAGGATGTGGGATCATTATTGTATTTCCTTGAACTCACTAATAATAGTTAGAAAGACATCATGACACTGTAAGATGAAACTACTTCCGTAATTATTCTGCTGTTTAGAACTATGAACACATGAATGCAAACTTTGTCAATAGAATTTTATAAAATCTGCCATAAAGGGATCATTTACTTAGAGGCCCTCAGTCATCCTATCGCTTTAATGTTCTTTAGCTTTTTGGCATACCAGGACAATGATTTGGATGAGGTGGATCTCCAGAAAATATTTACTTCGCAGATTAGTTTATGTGTGGATGTAATCCTTTATTCATTGAAGTCTCTATATCCTATCTTTGTTTCCCTGTTAGTGTCACTCTAAAATGAAGAAAGGGAAGGGAAAGATGTGAAAATGCTTTTTCTTCTTAAATCTTCTACCATACTCAGCAAACACTGTTAATAAGTGAGAACCTCAATGCCAGTTACAAAAGAGATGCATGGAAGGTATTTTGGAATGTCCTAAGGAGATACCTCCTATTTTTATTTATTTATTTATTTATTTTTAACTTTTTAAATTTTTTTCAATGTTCCAGGATTCATTGTTTATGTACCACACCCAGTGCTCCATGCAATACATGCCCTCCTTAATACCCACCACGAGGATCACCCAACCTCCCATCCTTCTCCCCTCCAAAACCCTCAGTTGTTTCTCAGAGTCTGCAGTCTCTCATGCTCCGTCTCCCCCTCCGACTTCCCCCAACTCACTTCTCTCCTTCTCCCAGTGCCCTCCGTGTTATTCCTTATGCTCCACAAGTGAGTGAAACTATATAATAATTGACTTTCTCTGCTTGACTTATTTAGCTCAGCATAATCTCCTCCAGTCCCATCCATGTTGATGCAAATGTTGGGTATTCACCCTTTCTGACGGCTGAGTAATATTTCATTGTATACATGGACCATATCTTCTTTATCCATTCGTCTGTTGAACAATGCCTCCTATTCTTAAGTGCATCACACATTTAGAAAGAAAGATGCCTTTATAAAGGGGGAGGGAGATAGAAGAGTAGAATTTCCATTTTCAGCTTTATGGTGTAAGTATGTTTGCTTCAGAGAGAGAAGAAGCAGGCAACTTTGACAGTCCTTACATATTTCTAGAAGACACTGAGATGCCCTACATTGCCCAGCATTACAACACTGAAATCATAGATTTTGCCCCAAATAAGTCCATCTATCAATCATACATGAAAAATTGGATTATAAAATCATTAGAAAGGATTTAAATGTGTTTAAATTGCCATTTATATATTCACGGAGATTATATAAGTATGAATAGCACCAAAGCATATATAACAAAGAAAATATCGTGCTTAGCATAAAGCAGGCAAAATATTTGGTTTAATATTTGATGCATCTGAACATTTTTTTAATTGGCATTTCAGACTATTCTTCCTCTATCTTCTTTCTAGGTAATGTTGTTAATGAATAATACAGAAAGTATAAAGTAGTCAACCCTGTCCTGTTCCCTTTTGCTGGGGCTGGGCAATCAGTTGGTGCATTCAGTGGGGCAGAGCTGTTTATCGGGGTTAAGGCTGAGGGAGAGCCTATGAGATCAGAATATCGGCTATTTAGGGGTATTGAACAAATATATAAAATAAATGAACTGAGGACAATGGGAAGCAGATTTCTCACTGTTGAAGACAGTCTAAATAGAGAAAGAGGGAAGTACATTGTACTACTAAACTGGAATTGAAAGTGTTGATATGGAATCATGTTTTTCAAGATACATAAATAGAAACAGGTATAGCTGTCTGTGGGCATGTTTGGATGTGTGTATATAGGCACATATTCCTTAGTTCTCTCTGCAGGAAGAACCTAGATGGAATGACACACCTAGTCAGATCTTGACTCCTAAGTAGCTTCCACTGGTTTCAAAGAAACCAAGGATTCTGGAGAAATGGCTATATGTAATAAGGCTGGGACAGGGAAACAACAAGATGAACGTGGACTATCTTGTGCCAGAAATTAAAAATTGTCCCAAAATATTGTGTCAAAAGGACATAGGAGCCATCTTGAAGCAGCTTTCATTGGCTAACCCTGGGACAATTTGGTCATCGAGACATATAATAATAATAATAATGGGTTGTAAGACATTGAATGAAATGGGAATCTGGGTCAAACCTGGTGCAGAAGGTAGGGAGGGAGGTAGAGGATAGATAGATAGAGATAAAGTGATTGGTCTGGCTTTTAGGAAAGGAAAACTCTATCATATGGTAGAATGACATACATATATTTTAAAAAGATCCAATTTATAAGATTACCATTTGCCAGCCATCATAGAAATAATAAAACTGGTGGGTAAAGATTTGATGAGGAGCAGCATATTTACATAGCCTCAAAATTTTCTCTACAAATTACTTAATTACTTCTCAGTTAATAGGTACAAAACACATAGAAAGTAATCTTACAATGGAGAAACCTGCAGAATACGATCTAAAGCAAATGGTAAGAGTTAATCGCACCAAGAATGGGACGAATGGAAATCCTGTGCCTCCAGAAATGATGCACTGAGAACACTCTTCACTTCTATGATGCTTCTGCCAAAAAAAAAATATATATATATGTAAATTACAAGAAAACATCAGATAAATCATGATTGTAGGACATTCTCCAAAAATTGGCTGGTACTCTGCAAACTTTTCAAGGTCATGAAAGATAAGGAAAGACAGCAACTGTTCCAGTTTGAAGAAAACAGAAGAAATATAACTAAATACAACATGTGATCTTAGATTAGATCTTACACTTTACAAAGAGAGTTGTTAGGAAAACTGGCAAAATTTGAATAGGTTTATGGATTAGGTGGGAATATTTTTCAATGTCAGTTCTTTGATTTTAAAAGTTTGGCTGTGCTGATGTAGGAGAGTGTCCTTATTTTTAGAAAATATTAAATGTTAATGGGATAACATGTCTGAAACTTAAATGTTTCAGAAAAATTTTTTGTAATGTGCACATAGATATATAGTGTGTGTGTGTGTGTGTGTGTGTGAGAGAGAGAGTATGAGAGCAGTAAAATAAATGTACTAAAATGTCAGTATCTGAGAACCTGATTACAAGGCATACCAGAGATCTTTGTACAATAATGCACCTTTTCTGTAATTTTAAAATCACTTCAAAATGACAAGTTAAGAAAAAAACTCAATTTTCCTCACTTCCCAATAAAGGGGCATGAAACCATGATTTTAAAAAGCAAAACAAAACACTCACACTCTTAAATACAAGAAGCACTGGTCTGGGGACACCTGAATGGCTGGGGGATGGTTAAGCATCCAGCTCTTGATTTCAGCTCTGGTCTTGATCTCAAGGTTGTGAGTTCAAGCCCTGGGTTGAGCTTGGACTCCATCCTAGGCATGGAGCCTACCTAAAATAAAAAATGTGGTCCAGAATATCTACAAAAAATAATTCAGGGTTGTATTAAACTATTAAAATTTAACAAGGAAAAACAGTTGTGTATTTTACCCACTTCTGTCTCCTAGGCAATGGATGTCAAAATTTGGATTCCAAATTTATGTCCACTTTTCTATATTTCAATTTATTGATTTCTAGTTTCTCAGAGAGTCATTTTGGCAGACTGTATCTCTTTCCAGTATTTCTCAGTGAGGCTACTTTCCAAATATCCATCTAAATTTTTATAAATGTTCCTCTCAACATGACCACATATATCTCTCCTCTCTAGGAAAACAGAGATTTTTAAATTCCTAGACAATATCTAGTATTTTAATTTGAGACACTGCACCTAAAAAATGATCTTTTCTCCCCTAGAGTTTGGACTTAAACAAGGAACCTTTAGATGGTAGGCAGAAGAGAGGAATATTATCAGAGGTGTCTCTTTTCAGCTCTGGAGTTTTGTAATACAGCCAGTTTCATGTTTTTCTATGGTTTTTTCTAATTCTAGATATTTAATCATGAATTTCTAATTCATGATTAAAGCTTAAAACTATCTTATAGGCATGATGTTTTTTAAAGAGGGAATCTTGTTAAGTCTCGACGTTTATTTGAGTTATAAACTACCATAAGCAACACTTTTTCACTGTCACATTCTTCCAAGCTTTCAAATCTTGATTGATTAGTCATTGTGTTTAAAGTTAAAAACTTCTCCCCCAAAAGAAACTAAATAATTTGCTTGCTGTGTTGGGAAGATAAAGTAATTGAGTTTGGGTAGAAATCTAGGGTTACAGAGGTCCAGCTAGATCCAAAATGGTGATGGTGTTGAGGATGGTGGTGGTGGTAGTGATGTTAATGATCGTGATAGTGGTTGTGATGACGACGGTGATGATGTTGGTGATAAAGGTGGTGACAATGATGACAGTGATGATGATTATGATGGTGATAGCAATGGTAATGATGACTATGATGGTGATGGTGGTGACCATGAGATGATGATGGTAGTTGGTGGTGGTGGTATATCGGTAGTGATGATGATAGTGATGCCGATGCGGGGGATAGTGGTGATAGCGATAATGGTGGTGGTGATGGTGGTGGTGACCATGAGATGATGATGATGGTGGTGGTGGTGGTGGTAGCAATAGCCACGATGACGGTGAAGGAGAAGGAGGGAGATAAAATGACGATGACGACGACAGGAAGTGCTAACAATAAGAACTTATTTGGACCCATCACTTCTCCACCTTTTGACTAAGATCAAGTGTAGAACTTATTTGGACCTTCCTTTAAGGGTCGCACATGTCCTTGACAAATTTAATCTTTAAAATAATCCTATAAAAAACTATGCCCATTTACAAATGAAGAAGCTGAATTCCAGAAACACAGATAAGTTAACAGAACTCACAGAATCAATAAAACGTGGGTCCGTGCTCCAATCCCAGGTCAGTACATCTCATTCACCCTAACGTGTTGATTTAAGAGTTGTGCTCCCCTTCCAGGCCTCCTCTACCAGCACATACTTACTATATTCTCTAAATTTCTTGGAACCCAGAAGTTGAATGGGAAAGAATTTTAGTTCTGTCCACTGTTGTAGTTCAGATATATAGACACCTCTGACCCACTTGTTGGGCAGGAGAACTATGGTGGCTAGATTACAGATACCAACAAAGAAGCCTCACACACACGCAGAAATCACTACCATAGCCATTGAGGTCTGAATGAGCTGTTACCTTTCTGACACCATTTCCTGACACTTTCTTCATTGCTTACTCTGCTCCCATCACACTGCCCTCCTTGATGTTCCATGGACACATTAAGCATATATTAAACTCAAGGTCTTTGCGTTTGCTAATCCCTTTGTTTACACAAATAACATATATAATCCATTTGTAATGTGTCTATGTGTGTCTGAGAGAGAGAGATTTATTGAGATTCATAAGGAAGAGCAGCCTCAGTCACTGCCTGAAATAAAGGGAGCAATGATTCAAAATGTACGGGGAGGCGAACCATAAGAGACTATGGACTCTGAAAAACAACCTGAGGGTTTTGAAGGGTCAGGGGTGGGAGGTTGGGGGAACAGGTGGTGGGTAATAGGGAGGGCACGTTTTGCATGGAGCACTGGGTGTTGTGCAAAAACAATGAATACTGTTACACTGAAAAAATAAATAAAATGGAAAAAAAATCCAAAAAAAAAAATGTACGGGAGACATTGTTACGGAATCCACGCTAATGTAGAATCAGGTAGATGCATGTTTCTCTGCCCCAGAAATATGGGACTAAAATGCAAAACCAAAAGAAATGCCATTGAAAGTTGATGCAACTCTGCTGGGTGGCAGAGTTCGTTGCATGAACTCTCTCTTCCATGTTCATTGCAGCTGAAGAGGGGGACACTAGAGGAGACAGACACAACCTGAGGATGGTGGGAAGAGCAGTGATCCTAATTACGTTCAAGTTAATGGGTGGGCCAGCAATGCTGCTGGGCACCCTAAGGTGACATCAGCAGCCAAGTGGCATCAAAGCCCAGTACTCAACCACCAAGAGGGAAAGGCTGAGCAAGAAGTACAACCAAGCAAAGCAGAGAAAGAGGAAGGTGATGATGTGCATTTCACATGAGGCAATCTTTCCTGGAAGCCTGAACTGAGGCCCAAGAACACAGAAGGACTGAGTTTCTGTCTTTGAGGGGCAGGAGTTCTTAAGTTCTGCAACTTAGGAGTAAAGTCTTAAAGTGATTCATCATCAGAGCTGCACACTTGTGACAGCTGGGGATGTTTTAGTTAACACTAATGCTGAAGAGACCACTCGATTAGATCTGCTTTTTTTTTTTTTTTTAAAGATTTTATTTTTTTTTTATTTGGGAGAGAGGGAGAGTGAACAAGAGAGAACAAGCAGAGGGAGAGGGGGAAGCAGGCTCCCCACTGAGCAGAGAGCCTGACCCAGGGCTTGAACCCAGGTCCCTGAGATCATGACCCATTGAGCCAGGCAGGCTCCCCTAGATTTGCTTTCTATTACTGAGTTCTTCAAATCCCTACTTTTACTTTGTAAATTTCTGTTATGAAAGAGGAGCTAGGAACAAATTAAAATTCTGTATATTTTTGTAACAAACTGTCCAGACACCCAAATGCAGAAACTGATAATTTGCTGTTTTTCATTGTTCTTCCCAATATAGTTAAAAGCTTGTTCAGAGACTTAGAGGGATGTGCTGCGCTGCCATGACTTCATTTATTTGCTTATTCTGCAAACACCTGTTGAGTGTTTACTTGGTACAAAGTAGTTAATAGATCCAGCAAGTGAGGTTTATAGTGTGGGGAGAGAGATCATTAACACAGTGTGCAATTAATAAGTTAATTATTGGGAATGTTGGAAAACACAAGTGCTATGGAGAAGGAAAGTAGAGTAAATTAAAATAAAGAGATCAGAGACGGCAGACATGGGAAGGGAAGGGAGGTTGCAGTATTAAGTAGTAGGAATAATTCAATGTTTAGCAATGAGAAAAAGTCAGAGTTGTTTAATCTGACCCATCCCCAGGCTGCCTCCAAATGTGCTGCCGGTAGTTGTCCAGATGAAAATATCCAGTTAGAATAATTTAACTAGAATAATTTAAATTCTTGAGTATAATAATTTAACTTGGTGTGCGATGATATAATTGATACGTTATAGCACTGTATAGTTTTAGAAATTAAAAAAAGGTCTAATTAGAAAACTGTTGGCTTCTCATCTCACAGATAAAAATACTAGACCCTGAGAGTTTAAGTGATTTGCTGCACCATCGCTCAGCCAGTAAATGGTATAAAGAGAACCAACATATAGTTTCATCCAAAAATCTTTTTTGTAAACACGATTATCAAATGTTCCATCATGTACGTTTATTCTGACATTTCCTGTTTAGTTGTCTAATTCCCACATCATTTCCAATCCACCCCGTTGCTCCCTGCTTTGCCTGTTAGTTCTGTGGTTGTGTTCCTGTGTATCCTTTAGGTGCTTCTTTATGTAAGTACAAAAAAATAGGATTACATCGTGTACCCTGTTTTAGACACAAAAGTAGCAGATAGACACTGCTCTGTACTTCGGGTGACTTCATTCCTTTTTAAAAGAGATCCTTTCCCCACTCCCCTACATTCTCCCGTTCCTATCTTGCACCAAGGGATATAATACTAGCAGTGATCTTTTCTTAGCAGAGATTGGGACTATAGAACAGAGTTCTTTAATCAGGGTTTCGGTTAGAAAGGCTACAGTTTGCAGATAACAGAAACCTGATTTACAGAGACTCAAACAAACAGGCATTTCATTCTCCTCTTCTAACAAGAACCCCCCAGGTAGGTGTTTGCTGGCATTGAGTCAGCGTTCAACAATGAATCAGGGAGCTGGATCTTGTTTTTTCATGCTTCCATTCTTGAAAGCTGGCTTTTATCCACCTACGGTCGCCTTGCCATTGTGAAGGCTATTGCGCCTCCAGGCATTACCCAAGGCCTGTCTCTCGGGCTGTTTTGTATTATTATTCCGGAAGGAAAATCCTCCTGCCAGCCCTCCCCTTCCAGCCCATTGGCCCAAACTGAGTCACATGCCCATTCCCAAACCAATCACAGGCCAAGAGGAATACGGTTACCTGGCGCTTATAAACCAATCAAGCCCAGGGGCTGAGGTAGGAGTGGAGCCTCCGGTCAGGAAGTTACGTGTTCTGAGAAGTGTGAGGGTTCGCGTAGCTGTTGAGACTGTACTACACCTTCTCGCAACCCACCCATTGTCCATTGTGTGGCCTTGCTTTAGTACATCGTTCAAGGGCACAGATTTTAAGAATAATAATAGTAAAAGGAAAAATCACATGAGAGCAAGAAAATGAAAGAATGGGGGAGAGGGGACTAATTTCTGAGGTAGCACACAGAAAGGGAGGAAAGGAGAACAGGGCCTCTGAACCTGGGTGGATAGAGGTTATCTTACAATTTAAAAACCTGTGCTCTGATAAGGCTGTTCCAAGCTACATGATAAACATAGATGTAAATAAATATTAACAAATCCTAGCTCTGTCCTTACTAATGTTTGCTAATTACAAACGGAAAAATAACTTTACAGTGGAGAAATCTGGCAGGCATCACCTTAATCAAGGAATCAAAGTTAACATCGCCAGTACTGAGATAAATTGAAACCGGGTGCCACGTGATACGATGCAATGAATAACTTGCCAAATAGGTATAACCTATATCTAATCATGAGGAAGCATCAGGCAAGCCCAAATCAGAGATAGTCTGCAAATAGACTAGTCTCCGATCATCAAAATGTCAAGGTCAAAAAATTAAGAAGAGACAGAGAGCAACTATTCCCGAATGAGAGCAACGTTTCCAGAAGGAGAAACTTATGACCCCTGAATGCACACACGATTGTGGACTGGAACCTTTTGCAACAAAGACGGTATTAAGACAATTAACAAAAACAGAAAGGAGTCTGAGAATGAGATGTTGGGAACATACTGATGTTAAGTACTGATCATGAGTATGAGTATGAGAAGTATTGCAGCATAATGTCCCTTTCCGTAGAAAATACAAACTAAAATTATTTAGAAGGGATGGAGCATTATGTCAGCAACTTATAAAAGATTCAGGGAACAACAATGTTTGTGTTATCTATGCAAGCTTTCCAGAACTTTGTGTTTCAAAATAAAAACATTATTCTGCTGTTCTCACTTAATGATACATAGAGATGCCAATTCTTGGCTACATAGTATTCCAGTGCAGGGAAGTAACTAGTTTTCTATTGATGGACATTTAGATTGCTTTGCACCCTATGCTGTTACACCCTATTCTGCAGCGAGCATTTCTGTACTTAGTATTTTTTATGTGTGCCGCTTTTTCTGTAAAAGAAATATCTAGAAGTAGGAATTATTTTCACTGATTTTAAATCAGTGCAAGATACATGTTCCAAGATACATAGTATGCAGCAATCAATGATGACATATTTACTAAAACTATTTGAGGCTGATTGATCTGGTTTTGTTTTGGTTTGGTTTTTAGAGAGTGAGGAAGCGCGGGCATGTGAGGGGCTGGGAGGGGCAGAGAAAGAGAGAGGAGAGGGAGAGTCTTTAAAAGGCTCTGTGCCCAGCACAGAGCAACGTGGGGTTAATCTCATGACCCTGAGATCATGACCTGAGCCGAAATCAAGGGTAGGTCCCTTTACCAACTAAGAAACCCAGGTGCCCCTGATCTGGTTTAGTAATATTTTCATTTATTGGTTGAACAAATATTTTTCAGTTTGTTCCTACAGAGTAAGCTCTGTATTTAGTCCTAGAAAACAACAATAATCTTTGCCTTCAAAAAATTTGAGAGATTTAGCAAGCTGAGTTTAATTAATTTAAAGTTTTTCCCCATGTAAACTATTTCTTAATATTGACAAATCTTAAATGGAAGCAGAAAAAAATTAAAACGTTTTTTCTCTTACGATGTGTGTAAACATGTTTTCAACACGGAAAGGAAACCCTTTAAAAGGTTTAGGTATTTTACTAAAATCACTTATCAGTGATTTTAAGTGTTGCTATTAATATTATATCTATTAATACTGTCTGTGTTATGGTGATTTCAGTTAAGCCCAGTTGGCAGTTTGACACACTGATTTCTCTGTCTTTTTGCCAAGTTTAAGGTTTCGTTGCACTTCCTTGGAGGTCAACTATCTCCTGAAAGATGGAGAACAATGGCCCATCTCTACAAGAATGAAATATTATTTTCAAGGTTGTTTTTCCATATATTTCCTGGAAAGAACTCAAAAGTAAATACATTCATAAACATTTTTCAATTATAAGTGGAATCCACTAAAGACTCCTACTCTAGAAAATTTACACTTACAGAACTGACAAATTGCATAAATGTCCTTTTATGGGTGTTACTTCTAGCTGTGCAGACAGAAGGGGGTCTCTATCAAGAATTTATCAAGGAGATTCCCCAAAAATAAATAACAGTGTAAAACCCAGGATATTTCTAGCCAGCTTTGTTAAGGAATAAATAATAACAATTAAGACTCCAATTACAAGGAAATAAATCTATTAAGGTCAAAAAGTCATTCTCTAGGGGCACTTGGGTGGCTCAGTTGGTTAGGCATCTGCCTTTGGCTGGGGTCATGATCCCAGGGACCTGGGATCTAGCCCCACATGGGGCTCTTTACTCAGTGGGAAGCCTGCTTCTCCCTCTCCTCCTTTTTTGTGCTCTCTCTCACTATCTCTGTCACTGTCTCTCTCTCTCTCAAATAAATAAATAAAATCTTAAAAAAAAAAGTCATTCCTTTATATTGAGGACCTCCATGAAAAGGTTTGGAGTTAGAGCTAGAGATTTGTCCCAATGTTAAGTCAGTCTCTGGTTTTGAAAGGGCCAGGCAAAGCCCCAGGTGCAGAACAGTGCCTGGTTGGGAGACTGGCGGCTTGGGATGCATATCCTCAGTATTTTCATACTGTGAGCATTCAGTGGGTTAATTATTTACCATCTCCGAGCCTCAGTTTCTTCAGCCCGTTAAGGAAATAACAATGCCATCTTTAACCCAAGACCTAAATAAAAGTAATCTAATCTAACTAGTAGCAGGTTGGCCCTGAGTTGAAATTTGCCTATGAGTGTACCTGTAGATTTCTGTGGGGCATCTTAGTTAGTGCATCGTTAAAGACCTGCCCTGAGCCTACTTTTCCAGCCTCACCTGTCTCCACACCTCTCCTCCTAAACTACAGTTCAGAAATAATCCCCAGGATGCCATGCAGTTCCCTATACAGCTTCACATCTGTTCCTCTAGCCTGGAATGTTTTCTGCTCCTCGTGATCAGCACGAGGGTGATATCCATCAGGAAGCCTCAGCTCACCACTGGGTTTCCCACTGGGCCATGTCCAGCATGGGCGCAGGTGCCTGATCTTGTTGAGGAGGAAACGGGGTGGAGGGGCAGAGAGAGGAGAGTGGACAGGAAGCGAGAGATTCGAGAGGCTGAGGAGGTCCTTTTTGGGGCCAGATTGGGGAGGGCCTTACATGATACACAGAAGACTTTGGCCTCATCTTAAGGGCAAAATCTTACAAAGGCTACAGAGCATTTTACTAGAGGAGAGACACGATCAAGATATCTTTTATTTAGAAAGATGATCTAGCCACAGTGATGAGGATAGATTGGAAATGGGGGAAGTATCACAAATCCAGATGGGGTCTCTCTGAATGATGAGAACAAGTCTCCCAGCAAACTGCTTTCTCCTCTCCTCTGGAGTTTCACGGGAGCTGGTTGGCTGGTGTGTGGACCCAGACGGGGTGGCATTTGATGGGAGTCCTGGAGACTTACCCAGCATGGGGAGGTGAACATCAGGATCCCTGAGGGGTGAGTCTGATAGTAGCAGCTCAACCTCTCCCCATGTTCTGCTCTCAGCCCTCCCTTCTTAATAACAGAGAAGACAGAAGGCAGCACGAATTTCTTCTAATAATGAACACAGAGAGGGAGTCGGAGAAGGAGGTGTAGACAGCAGAGGAAGAAGGAGCATGCTTATAAAGGTTGTTACCTCTTTTGCCCACAGATACTGTGCTAGAAGCTTTTTCTACTCAGTGGTTGTCAAGCCATTATAATCACGGAAAAGACTCATTAAACCACAGAATCAGTGATTCTGATTCTACAGGGTGGGCATGGGGCCAATAATTTGCCATTCCACCAAGACCCCATGTGAGGCTGATGCTGTTGGTTCAGGGGCCATACTTGAAGAACCACTTGTCCTGTTTTGTTTCTTCTGTTTCTCTCAATAACCTGGCAAGGCACTCTTGGTACTGTTGCAACAGAAGAAGAAACCACTCCTGGAGGACTTTGTAACCTGTCCCCTACCCTAAGTCAACTAGCAAGCAAAAACAAAACCTTGGGGCCAGGTTGTGCTTGGCTCAAAAGCCCATGTGTTCCCCACCTCACCTCCCTTTCCCTGACAGCTGTCTTGAGACCTTAGCTAGGACAGATGGAGCTCCCAGCTTTTTCCTTCGCATCAGGGTCCCAATTGCCCGCAGCTCTTAAGTGTGAGGGTGGTGTGTAAATGAACATATTGTACATCTGAGCACTTCCTTTTCTCCAAAAGCTGTTTTAACTCCTTCGGCTGTGGTTCCTCACTCTGTCCCAAGAGGTGATATCAAACTATTGCCTGTGCAGTTGCTCCTGGAACATTTTCTTTCAGAGAGGTACGAAATGAACATCCAACTGCTCCACACACAACATGGTGCCTGGAAGTCTGCAATCTGCCCACATACATCTTGCCTTTGATGCCTTTTCCAGTAAGTTCGAGCCTCCCCTTGTGCTTGCATTGTTAACCCTTAGCACAACCACAGCCAGGTGGGTTTATATGGAATTGCCCACTGTGCTCTCTGCAGGCAAGTCTTCCCCGTTTCTTCTTCTTTTAAATATTTCCATATGCTGTGGATGTCCTACCAAATCCTGTTTCTGATGTTGGATTGTTTGTCTTTACTTGCTGGTTGTCCACTTGGAGCTAGAAAGAATGAAGAAAGAAGCACCCAAGGAGACCATTCATGTTCCATATACCTGTGCTTTGGAATTAATTATTTTATCTACAGGTAATATGTAATTACCTCTTTGGGGCCTGTTTTTTGACCAAAGGAAACATTTTAACCTAATATTTTCTTGTTGCTGTTTTCAAAGGTAATATTCAACCAATAAAGCAGCAAGGTTGGCTTGAGGAATTTTATAAATTCTTGCTTTCTGTGTTATTTACAATGAATATGTTCCTTTACTACAATAATTAAAAGAAGGCTAATTGCCCTGAGATTTCCCCCCTACCCCCCAAATAGAGAAGTAGTAAGCACCAACAAATAAATTTTTCCCACCTGAGTTTGCACAAAGTAGAACATATTAATCCTCCTGAGCTTCCAAATTTACCTTATTGGTATAGTTCTTGTTCACCTCATTAACTTAGTGTTAGTTGATTTAGGATTAATCCAGCTTGACTCTGGGTAGCATTTTTGTCAATGTTGGCTTTGCTTTTTAAATCATTAGATTGTGCATAGTGTGAGAAAGTGAAAAAATTATTTTCATAAATGCGAATTTTCAGAGTCTAATCTGTTCTTCCTTTTCTTCTCTTTTGTCTCCTTTTCTCTTGCCTCTTTCCTTTTTTTCTTCCCTTTCTCTTACCTTTCTTTCTCTTCCCTTCCTTTTCCAACAGTTCAGCCTCAGAGCTATCAGGTGGTGAAGGAGGGGACAGCTCGGGGTTGGTTGTCACAACTCCAGTGAAGTGAGGAGGGCTGTGCACTGGCGGACAGTTGTGCTGGGTGTTCCAGCATGGGAGGTTGCCAAATTTAGCAAATAAAAATATGGGAAGCCTAGTTAGGTTTGAATTTCAGTGAAACACTGAATGGTTTTCTTTTAGTGCAAGTATATCCCATGCAATATTTTATACTAAAAAAAAAAGTATATTTATTTGAAATTCAAATTTAACTGGATGCCCTATATTTATTTTATCTACCAATACTATCAGTGTGGGATGTCAGAACTCAGTCTCGATGAGAAGGGCATCCGTATGGGGAAGGAGCACCAGGTTAACGTAGGGTGTCAAAGCGAAGCAAGATGGCAAGGACATGACTAAAGTAGAGGGGTGACAACCCAAGAGACTGTTTATTCACAAAGTAATTGGTCAAATAGGGAAATACATTGAGGATAATGTTGGGGATTGGAATCAAGATTTGGAAAAAGAAAAAAATGGAATGAGCCCTGTTTTGTGGGGTGAAGATTAGAGACATCAGCATGAACTCATGGTTGATAATGAGCAAATGGTATATATATTTGCTTTACATGCATGGACTGTCTCTGGAAGATGAGTGAGAGAGTAGTAATGGCGTTCACCCCTAAGGAATAGAACTGAGAGGCTGGGGCATAGAAGGGAAAAATGACTTCTTATATTTCCTTTGCTACTTTTTACATTTTGTGTCACATGCTCGTGTGACCTGCACTAGACGATATTTTTTTAAACATTTGAAAAATAGAATTGGCTGTATTTCCAATCAGAGTATTAGAGGTAGCAGGGAGCTTAGAGATTTTTCAAGGCCACATTTGTGAATTTAAGATGTTGTAAAAGAAGACTAGAAACTTTAAGGACGAAGTAGTGTGTTACATTGGAAAGAAAGAGTTCTGAATGAAAATTGTGATTCTATCCCAAGGCAGCATGGTGCCCTTGGGCAAGTCACTCACCTCTCTGAACCTCATATCCCCCCATAGTACAGAATATAAAGCAAGGGCTCCGGGTTAGCTCACTGAGGGACAAGTCCTGCTCACCTTTACCTGTCACAGTGCATGAACTTGGGCGAGTCAACTGGCCCCTTTAAACTGCAGAATCGTCATTTGTTATGATTGCATTAGTTTTACTTACTTAAATATAAGAAGCCTTCGATTATTTAAAACGCACCATTATTTTATGTTCCACTAAGAAATTTTTAAAGTGCTGCAATTAATTGTAAGATGGTAACCATCGTGAGATGCATGCTGACTTCAAAATGTTAAAATATGAAAAAAGAAATGCATCTTAGAATCAATGTAATATGATCGTATTTACCAAGGGAACAGATTTACAATATAAGAGATGGTCCAGTGGTAACTGAGAAATAAATGGATACAATTGAAGGAAATCAAGCTGGCATTTAAAAACATTATGAGGACAGGAGAAAATAAGAAACAAAGTAAAGATGTAATGGGAAGTAAATCCCATAATCTTTATACAGTTTTGACCCAGAAAACAGACGGTTGGTACATACTTGGAAGTAAACACAGCACACAAAAAATAAAATAAAATAGAACTGGAGTCCATTCCCAGGAAGACAGGATCTGGTGTCAAGTAATTTGGCCAAGAACCAAACCCATCCTCTGTTTTAAAATGAGATTTTAGGAGGAGATGGCAGATGTGTGGTTCTGGCTCAAGCATGGAGGTAAGCAGCCCTGGGGAGCTCCAGGTTGGGTGGGGGAACGTACTGCCTCTGGGCCAGCATCTGGGTGAAATCAAAAGGAGCAACAAAGTAAGAAAGGGATCTTGTGAGTTCTGTAAAATATATAACTCTAAGCATGAATGCCTAAGAAATTTGGAGGAATGGTGGCCCTATTTAATTGTCCCATTGGCCCTGGTAAGATACGGAAATTGAAAAATAATATGGTTGTGTATCTAGGTGGTGTCACCCATCCCACTAAGTAATCAATACTGGATCGACTCCCAGAACAAGGGGACCATACGGGGGAAGGAGCAGACGCTTACCCTAGAGCCCCAGCCTGGGATGAAAGACATCCAGCCAATCAGTTGGTCAGGTCAGTCTGACCTTATAATCCCCCGGTAAGGCTGCAAAGTAGGGTGTTGAGAAGGAAGAAAACACCTACCTCATAGAGTTGTTATGAGAATTAAATGAAATCACCACATCTGGCACGTGGTAAGGGCTCAATAAATGTTAGCTATTGGTAAATGGGAAAAAAAAAAAAGCTTTATCGACCATGAATTTGTATCATTTTGGTTTTTTTGAAGCACCATCATGATCAGATCCTGATTCTTGAGGCTCACAATCTAGACCTCTTTGCAACATGCTACATTATGCTTATTTCATGCACTATTACTTTAAGTTGAACCCTTTTGCAGTAAACTGCATTATATACACTTGTTCATAAACAATAGTTGTGTGCATGGGGTGCTGTTTATCTTTCAGATATTTCCATAATGCATACACATGATGTAACACAGAAACATAGATTTTTCTTTTAAAGAGCAAAGCTTCAGCACTTTCTCTTGAATGTTATTCTGTCATTTGACTACATTATATTTCTGATGTTCAATTTGCACTGAGTACATTATGGACTTCTCTAGGGAACAGAAAGAAATTTTTTTAAGTAAACATAAAATGCTTTGATAAATCAAAACATGTGAATGAAATTTCTGTTAAAAACGTTCCAATCTGTTTTGAGACTTGAAATAAAGCTCTGTCTTTAACGTAATAAAAACCCAAAAGCCAACAACAAAGTAATAATAACTTGTTACAGGAGTAATGCATAAGCTTATTTTAAAAGTTTAGTTGTTATATAAAATGCAAAAGTAAATCTTGCTATAAACTAATTGTAAAGAAACTTAAAAGCTGTAAAATCTGTTCTTTCTGATTTAAACTGGCAATAAGAAGTGTACATTGTTTGGAATCCACACGTTAAGAGCTTATATCATAAACTAGCCATAATCTCTCATACTGACAAGTCACTCATATTCTAAATCATGGAGTATCATCTCAGTAATAGCTCTGGGAGAATGAGACTCTGCCTGGACCATCACAACTGTAGTCCCAGTATCTAGAATGATGTCTGTCCAGAGTGGAGCTCAATAAATATTTCTTGAATGAATAAATGAATGAACAGTTCATGTAGGAATTCAGCGATTTTAGAAATACCAATGAACAAAATTCTCAATACAAAAAAAACGGGTAATTGGAGAATGATAATTTAAAATACAAAACAGTGATATGAGCTTGCAGGTTGGGTATGAGTCAAAGGGACAGTGAAACAGAGATCTGAAAATCTTAGCTAACTAACTATATTTAGTAAGTCACATAGCTGAGCCATTTAGCTTCTGAATTTTAGTTTCTTCACCCCTAAAATGAAGAGGGAGGGGCGGCTGGAACCAGTGATTCTCAAAGTCCTTCCAATTCTAAAATTCTATTATGCTGGAAATACAAAGGCCCACCTCCAGGCTTGTATGGCTATGCTTGCTCATTTTTACTTGAGATAAAAACAGAGAAATTTGTAGCTAAATCACTGTCAAATTTGACAATGTGGAAGAGACTTCTGGGTGTCCTCCAAAACCTGCTTTCGCCTTCTTCCTGGGCACAGAGTTAGGCTACATATCTCGGCTTCTGCTGCAGTGAGGTGTGACCACGTGTCCAAGTCCTAAGGATGAAACATTAGGAAGTGGTATGCACCACCTTCAAGCTTGCCGTGTGAGACCTTCCATGCTCTCTCCTCCAAACCCTTCTCCTTCGGACTGTCTGGGATGGTGACACACCCATCCCCTCCAGTAACCTTAGAGGCCACACACTGAACATAGCTGAGTCATCGCCAGTCTGGATCTCTGAATACCTTTGTGCAATACAATGCCTACTCCCTCCCTCGCCCCAGAAATGTTGGGCACTTCTCCTTGGGTCTCTCCTGTTTCTGAATGTTCTGTAAACAGAGGCACTGGCTCTCTTTCTTTCAGACTCTTTTCAAGGATGCTAGTACAGTGAACATAGCCTTGGAAGACAAGAGATAGTGTCTTCCTGAGAAGCGAAGAGCAGGTTTCTTTGTCGTCCAGTGTGTTAAAGGTAACATCTTCCTCAGGGTAGCAAAGGGCAGTTTTGCTTACAGCTCAGGTTTTGCTTACAGGTCCAGGTTCCCTAAGTTCAGGGATCCTTAGGGATGACTCACACTCACCCTATGTGCAGAGTTCACACTGGACAAGCTATGTCCTCCTGTGGGACTTGGAGGATGTGGAGAAATGACACAAGCATGAAGCTCATGCTGCTTTTGGTGACATGAGTAATCAAGTCATATGTGCTCAACCCAGAAACTGTGTCTTCTGCCAGCTTCCATGAACCTGTGGTAAGCTATCTAACTTATAAGCTCGCGAGTTGGGTCAGATCTCTCATAGCCACAGTTCTTGATAGCTGCCTACCCTTCCCAACCCACAAAAACCCTGGACTCTTAGGTGAGTGAGTCACTACATTTAGGTATATATATATATATATACATATATATATATATATATATATATATCTCCATCCTTAACTGACACAGCAGAAGTCACACCTCCATTGAAAAATCAATAAGAAATTAGAGTCAGCTACCTTATCTTTGCCAAATAAGGTGATGAAAATAAAGGATATGAGTCTGTTAAATGAGGGGATTGAATTAGATAAATATTTTCAAAATGTAACAGGGTACACTAGTGCTGTATCTGTTGAAAATAATGTTCTGTATTCAAATATGTTTGCAATACGCTCACTGTTTAAATCTTATTCCCCCTCCTTCCCTGGAGAGTCACAATGCGCGTAAGTTTATTAAAGACTCTGAGAAATCCTGTGGTAAAGAAAATTATTTGCATTATTTAACCAGCAGTATTTTCCTAAATTTTTTTCAGCATAACCCCTATTGACATTCTAGGAAGTGAGTGCTCCACGGAATACACCGGGGGGAAATGCAGGACTAGATCATTTCTAACATCCCTTTATGCATCTATGAGTGAAACATCTGAAAATATGTCAGAAACATATTTATTCATTTATTAGACTAATGTGAGTACAGTTGGTGCTTCTTAAACTTTAATGTACACCTGGGAATGTTGGTAAAGTGTAGCTTTTGATTCTGAATGTCAGTGTAGGACCTGATACCCCACATGTCTGTTGAGTTGCCAGGTGATAATCAGACCAATGTTTGAGGAACAAGGATCTAGACAGCACAGAATCTAAAAAGTGAATAGTCACACTTAACGATGATTGTGTTAAGACGTTGCGGTAGTTGAAGCTATGTTACTGCAAATGAGTTTTTATTACATATATGGGGGAAAAATGCTCCAGAGTTCCTGTTGGACAACTTAGGGGTGATTTCAGAAATTTTTGGTATTACCTGATGAATTTAGGGACATGTTGACTAATTGGAAAAATGAATGGGTGTCAGTCTGGGGGCTCTGTATCATTGTGCAGCCTCTTCCCTGTTTAGAATTTTGAACACAAGAGTTGGGATTTTCAATAAAGACACTGACAGATAGTTTGTGATTCAGCCCAGCAGAAGGGATTAATCTGACCAGATTGTTACCTATATGCTCTAGATTAAAGATGGAGAAACTTTTTTCTCTCCAGAAAAGAATGTTTTTCTTTCTTTTGTTTCCTCCTAACTCAAATTTGAATTTCCCTGGCCTATTTTTCAAGAAATCATTTCTCCCACTCTAACAGTTCTACAATAGAATTTTTTCAACAAAATGTAAAGGCATATGAGATCAAGTAGAAAGGTTATAAGGAGATGAGCTTACAGGAGCATAAAAACTTAATATTACTGAAGTTACTTCAAACAATGAAAATGAGAGAAAGTTTGGCATGTGCTAATTAAGGAATTTGATATGTGTGAATTTGTTTCCAATTATGAGATCTGAGTCCAATAATGAATTCTTTGAACCTGTTTCCAAAGTAACATATTTGGTTCTATAATAAAATCTCATAGCAATCCCTAAATAAAAATAATTTGCAACCTTCACGCTAGTGAGAGGAAAAATGTCAAAGAAGGCACACCACATGCTCTCAATGGGAAAATCATTTTCTAAAAAATTTGGCTTTGTAAGAATTTGAGAGAAATTCATGATATAATTTTATGTGAAATAAGAATAAAAGAAAGTCTGTCTCTGCTATAAGTAGACAATAAGAAAATGAAAGCAATTCAGCGGGTGGGATGATAAAATCATGAGTGCATTTTTCTTTCTTTTGGCTCCTGTTAATATTATACTTCCACTCTCGGTAGACATTATGTGATTTAAAATAAATATATTAAGATGGTTCATGCTGATGGGTCTGTGGAAACAGTAGTAGTAGTTATGTCAATGGGAGTTAGAAAAATACCATATTTGTTTTGTTAATTTTTTTTTAACATGATGGCGTGGGAGAAATGTTGCTTGATTGGAACTTTCTGTCAATGTAGGGTATAATCTGTTATACGAAGGGAAACTACCTTTCCCTTAGAAACTTGGCAGAAAACAGATGGCACGCCCAAAGTGAACAGTCGAGGAGAGTTTAATCGACTATTTACAAATGTGAAGGCAGGGTTTATGGCAGTCCCTGGGGGCATAGCAGAGAGCGAGCTCTTGTCACCATCCGCCAGAGGAAACAAGGATAAAGTAGTCCCAGGTTGGGCAGCCAATTGGAAGTGGCTAACTGCAGGAGAGAGACAACTCATGTGGACCCACAGCATTCTGTCAAGGAAGCCCCAGAAATGGACCTTCCGGCCTCACATCCCTCCTGCCCTTTTCGCTCCTGGGGATGCCACCCCAACCAAAGCCAAAGGCCAAGGGAGCTAGTTGGTGCACATCAGCTTCTCAGGCCTGGAGTGGGGCGAGAGAAGTGTGGGACGGGGATACGGAGGAACCATATGGTGGGACCAGGGGAGGAGAAGCAGAACAGGGGGCTCAGACAACAGTTCAGAAACAGGATCTGTGCATTTACACAAGGGGGCACGTGAGGGCTCATGCTAAGTGCTTCCGGCGAATGCTAATGAAGAAAAATATGGCCAAAGGCGTTTCTGAAAACCTGGAGCATTGCATAAACATGTTTATTTCTCCTTATGTGCAAGAGTGCCCATGCTGGGTTCACTTGGCGAAAATAAAATGTTCCCAGACATCCTGTGCTCTCCTTTGCATTAATAGCAAGAGCTAATCGATCTTAAAACAAGAAGAATCTCAGTCAGACCTTGGTTTAAAAATCTCTCCTACTCAGCTTTTATATGTATTATACAGAGAACATATGTATGATATAAAAGTAATAAATCACCATTATTCCCTCATTGAGCCTCTCCTGACTTCCAAATTTCTGCCTAGAACAATACCTTTTTTTTTTTTGCTAGAAGTGTAAATGAGTGGTGATGGTGATGATGGTGATGATGGTGATGGTAGTGATGATGATGATTATGATAGCTATCACTTATTGAATGCTTACTATGTGCCCAAGCACCTATGAGGTAGGTGCTATTATCGTCTCTATTTTAACACTATATGGGTGAAGAATTGAGGCTAAAGGAAGATCATTAACTTCTTCCGGTCACATCAGCAGATATAAGTGACTGGGCTTTTAAAGACAGCCAGATTACAGAACCCCAAATCTTAAACATCCTGTTATCTCTCTCTTTGGAAACATTGCGTTATACACTTTTTTTTAAATACTGGAAAAGATGATTGGTGTTCTTTAAACCTTTTGCTTGAAAGCTAATCAGGTAAAACACAAGACTGCTAAAGATGGAGAAAGAACAAAAAGAATAGACATCAGAGGTAGGGTGAGCAGGGCGGGGGTGGGGGCAGGGAGGGGGGAAATGTCAGCTGAGGAAGGTTCTACACTGATGTCCGTCTACATGTGGGTTCCTGCCATTCGCGAATGTTCTCTTCTGCCCCTTTCCATCTAAACTGAGATGTTTTATCCTTCCTGTACCTAAATGATCCCTGTGAACACTTGGAAGCCCAGTTAGATCATTTTGTTGAATCTGTATGAAAGTCCTAGGTACCGAGTTGTAATAGGAGGGGTTTGCCATAGGCCCTCAACTTATCCTGTATCAGCTTTGTTCAATGAAATGCTAAGAAATGTGATGAAATTGTGAAATGTGCATACAGCCACATTGCATCTGTCATGTGAACAGCTTTACCAACATGTTAAGCTGCTTTTGTAAAACATTCTGATCGACCAAACCAAATACAGATAACCACATATGGATAGCTGAGGGTTATCCAAGGGTTATCCATTTTACTCCACAGCTTCAATGCTCAAAACATGAAAACATTATAAAGAAATAAACAACAATTCTCACTTTGCCTTGGAATGTCAAGGGATAAACAGATAATTATAGATTGTTGAGACTTGATACTTCTCCATTTCTGTACTGCTTGGCTCATTTTTCTATTTATCGGGTGGTAGTCCTGAAAAAATATGTAAAAATGGAACCCTTCAGTAAGTTAATTTAATGACTTGTTAACAGCTTTGACAAAAAGATTGGTGATGAAATTAAAATAGTTATGGAAGATGACATATTGAGGTTAACAGTGGGATTCAATTATCCATGATATCCATTAGCATGGAAGGATAAGAAGTTGCTGCATATTTCCTAAAGCTTCAACCATGTATAGCAGAAGAGATGAGAAGGAAGTCATTGGCTCCAAAATGATCTGATTTGCCTGGTGGCTGTGTGACCTGTGAGGGCTAGTGCGGATGTCCGAATTGTAGACTTCTGAAGATGCTCCTGTAGTAGCTCATGTCTCTGCCACAGCTAAAGAAGACCTTATCTGGGCCAGACCTGGATTTCTGAAATAGTTTCCTGTCATGGCCATTTGTTGTTTTTGCCTCTCTGGTATCCGTTCCCTTTTTCTTCAGATTACAATACTTCAGATTTCCTTTGAGAAGCTGTTCCATCCCTATGTGGTTTGGTCATGTGGTTTGAGATGGATCGCGTGACGCCACACTCAATTTTCTGAGCTATATTGATTTGCTCAGACATGGGCTCATGAACCAGGCCTGCCCTAGCATCAGAATTCCATTCTTCTGGGTGCATGGATTGGTTTAGAGATAGGCATAAACTCAAGCTGATCCAGTCCTAATTAATTCAGAGTCTTGAGAAGGTACACCAAAAAAAAAGAAAGAAAGAAAAGAAGTCTTCTCTTTTTGGATGACTAGCACTAACAATGATATAATGCTAGAGTTATAGGGCATCTTTATGAATTCCATGAATGTAATGCAGAAAAAGCCAAGAAACTAATCCTTGCTAATGTTGTTTGAGCCCCTGGATCAAACTGTGCCTAAAAATATGAGTATTGAACTTCCAGTGATATTAGTTAATTTATCCTTATTTTTTGCTTAAATGAGTTTAAATCGGGTTTCCTGTCACATGCAACAGGAGATTTCTAAATAATGTATCTCTTATCTACATTTATTCTCATCTTCTTGTTCTAGAAGAATCTCGCTATTGATCTCCCTTTTGATCTAGCGCTCTCCCATTAAAGGACATTTAACAATGACTCTTCAGTGCTTAGCCGAACAGGCACAGTCCAGTCTCTGCCCTACTTTTCGCTGGCTAACCCATGTGGCTTACCAGCATGAGGGCAGTTGTGGGAAAGAACAAATAGGACTCAATGGGAAGCGTTCAGGGGACCATAGCCTGCTTGGGAGAGGACAGTGTGCCATCTGGGAGCAGTGTCCTGTGGCCAGTTTTAAAATCCCAAGTGAAATAAATATGGACAATTGGAGACATAAAACAAATATTTCGGGGAAATATTTCTGGGAAATCTTAGTCATCAAAAGGAGACACAGTGACGCTGTAGCTCAAGGGCAAGGTTAGTTTCCCCCAGACCATCGGTTCTGCCTGGCTGCAGGCAGACAATTAGCCATTTGGTTGGGCCACCAGGGCTTACTCTGGAGAGAGGCCATGTTAAGCCTCACCTGGCAGGGGACACACCGATCACTACCAAATGCACTAACCCTGTTAATATTCACTCAAGAAATCTGATGGTTTGGAACCTGTGCATGAGTGCTCTACTACCTTCAGCTGCAGAAAACAGAGGCAGGGAGCAATGGTGGCTGCCGGCAGGTGCAACCAACAGGTCCCAGAGCTGGAGCGGGCTTGCAAGCATTGGCTTGGAAACCAATGCAGACCTAGGCTGGAGTCCCAAATCCACCACCAGCTACTGGTATGGCCTTAAGCAAGTGTTTAAATTGTCTATTGCCTCCGTCTTCTCATCCACAAAATAATTCTTCCTTAGAAGATAGTGATGAGGATTAATTGAAAATGGTGTATAAAATGTTTAGCACAAGAGTAAATATTCAATGAACGCTGTCTCTCATTATATCCCTATACAGCAGATAAGCTGGATGTACCATGTACCATTACCTATACTCTGGTACAAGTAATGGTACATGGTACTCTCCATCTTCACACATTCCATTTTTTTCCCTTATGTTTCCCTAACTGAAATTCTACCCAGCCATTAAGATTTAATTCAAAAGTCATCACTTTCAGGAAGGCTTTTTTCCAACTAGATGGAATCTTTCCTTTGGCTTTAGCTTTTTGTAACAGATAGAAACCACATATAGGGCAGTAGTTCTTAATCCTGGCTGCGTATTAAAACCACTTGGAAATCTATTAAAAATATTGATGCCTGGGCCCCTATCCCAGAAATTCTGATTTAATTGGTCTGGGGTGAGGCTCAAGCATCAATATGTTTAAAAAGCTCCCTAGGTGATTCTAATGTGTAGCCAAGATTTAGAACTGATGGCTGAATGAGTATGTTCTTAAATAATGTTTATCAATGAATTCAAGCTAAGATATTAATGGCTTAAAGTTTTAATAGACTAACCTTTAGAAGACTTGCATTTTTATTAAAAGCAATATAAAAATGCAAAGGTAAATAAAACTTTTAAATAACATTTAGCCTAAAAAAAGTAATCATAATTAACCGGGGAGATGCATATAGAGCTATAAGCATAGAATATGATATATGAATGGCATCCTAGAAATATATCTGAAATATTTGGGGAGCACAAATGGAAAACATCCCTAATTTGGAGTGGCAGAAAAAGAGAAGAAAAGTGGCTTTAAAATGAGGGTGACACTGGGGGGACCTGGATGGCTCAGTCGGCTAGGCATCTGACTCCTGGTTTTGACTCAGGTCATGTTCTTGGGGTTGCGGGATTGAGCCCCACATCGGGCACCACATTGAGCATGGAGTCTACTTGGGATTCTCTCTCTCCCTCTCTCTCTCTGCTCCTCCCCCACCCCCATGCTCACACTCTCCCCACCCCCTCTCTCTCATAAATAAATAGATAAATAAATAAATAAATAAATAAATAAATAAATAAAACCTTTTCAAAAATGTGTATGACATTGAGCTGAGTATTGAAATGTGAAAACAGGTTTTCAAGGTAAACCTCCCAGGCCACCTATGGCAGTGTCAGAGTACATGGCTCATTCCAGTTCATATACTTTTGTCACCCAAAGAATGAACGGCTACCAAAGAAAATGGCGACTCTGTCTGTCTAGGTCTTAGTCATGAGGAGGTGAGAGGATGTTTTGGGACAGGAGAACTATTTCCCAAATTATATCTATAGTAGACTACTTTGGTTTCAATAGACCAGCTTCCAACTTGCTTTATTTTTTTAAAAAAGGAAGACTTGCCTTCCAAAAGCAACTCATAGGATGAGTATGATAGCGTTCAGGGATAACTGTATCAGAAACTGGAATGCCCCCAACACTTTATTCTCCTCCTTTCTTCTGTGCTTCTCCCTGAATGAATGAATTGCTTTACCATAGGCTTGCTTTGTCCATGTTGCCATGGATGATGTCACAGATTCCTAGATTCACAGGTGCTCAGCTCTCCCACCCTTGGAAGCATTTTGAATAGCCTGAATTAAGCCTTGTCTGCAACCAAGTCTAGCACAAAGGCGAGATAGGGAGTATTCTGATTAACCTAGGTTGGATCAGGTGCCCACCTCTGCCTAATCACTATGGCCAAGGAAGCAGAGTCAAGAGGAAGATGTCAGCATTCTCTGAAGTAAGTCCTGTGGTTAAAAAAAGCATTTCTTAGAAGACAGGAAGTGAGTGCTACTTGGAAAAGAATAAGAGTGCTAGCTGGGCAGATCTTAAGATAAATCACTACCACTGTCCATTTCTTGGGCACCTAGCTCTCTCATATACCTTGGCTTCTTTGTATTTAAATAATTCCCCGCACAGCCTCTGTGGTTGACTGATTGCAGAAATGGCTCCAATTCCCCACTTTACCCTCTACCCACACTCTGCAATGTAACTCTGCAGCAACTTTCAACAGGTAGATTCCCCCCATCCTTTCGGCCTACGCTGGCCTATGGCTTGCTGTGGCCAATAAAGTGAGACAGAAGTAACAGTAGGTTAGTTCTCACCCTAGGCTTGAAAAGGCCCTGTGTGCTTCTGTTCTTGCCACCAACATTAGAGCCAGCCCAGGCTGGTCTGATGGAAGATGATGGACTTTGGAGGCAGAGCCAGATCACTGTAGGTGAGGACATTTTAGACCGGACATCCCCTAGCCAGTCTACCAGCTTGAGTCGCAGACACATGAGTACATTCAGCCAAGACCAATCGAGTCTTGCCAAGAATGAAAAACTGCCCAACCAACCCACAAACTCATGAGCTAAGTAAGATGATTGTTGTTTTAAGCCACTGAATTTTGTGGTTGCACGTTAACAGATTTTTTTTGTGGAGATAGATAATCAACAAAGCCAGTAGTTTACAAATGCAGTAATCTCCCACATAAACACAGATGTATTCAGCCCACCTTAGGGCAAATAGCTGAATGTCTAGTATCCCAAGGTGATGTCTATTCCTATTTAGTAAGTATAAATGTGACTTTTCTGATATTAATATTTGATGGTGGCAGAAAATGAAGATAATGCTAATCAAAACTTTCCACGCGGAAATAGATAGAAAAGCCACGTTCAGGGGCAAATGCTCCCTGGCATCGAAGCATGCTGTTGATCCTTGCCCAGAGTGCTCCTATTTCTTTTGGGAATTGCCCTTGGGCATTGAATGTGTGTGGCTTTTGGCAGGAGAGTGTTTCTAGCATCCTCCATCCACCAAAAAAAAAAAAAAAAAAAATACCCTGCTGGTCAGGCATAATAAGATACATGATGACGTTAGTAGGCCTCATTGGCATCTCTGTGTTGAATCCTTTCCCTGGCAGTATATCGAGTTCTTTAACTGGCCAATCTGGTAGCACAGGTTCTGCCAGCTGGGTGATTTCCCTCCTCCGTTTTCATCAGCAGGAACCCCAAGAGAAGGGAGAGAGGTTTGGGGACGTTTGAACACCTCAAGCGTCCAGTTCGCCTACAACTGGTACATGCCTAGGGGTGTAAGGATTTCCTCAGTGCTTAAGCAATCACCAGCTTCCATGTCCAGATGTGAGATTTGTCTGGCAACGTTCTATTTGCCCAGTCACCAGCGCCAGAAATGTGGTCCAGCCTGAAATTTGAACTAAACATCACCATTATTTTTTCCTCCTAGCCTTCATCTGCCTAGATCTAAGTTTGAAGAATTAGATCCCTGCCTCTGCTTTGTGCTTGGGAAGGGCGGGTAGAGAAGGGAGGCAAAACCATTTCTCTCCTAACTTTACCTAATGCTCGGGAGTGACCTGGGAGATCAGACTTCCCGAATCCCCTGTTTTCACCAGTCTCCCACATTAGCTTAGGCTGAGAAATAGACTTTTGCAATTTGCCAGTGCATGAATCCCAGACCTTCAGTTATAGGACCACTGCTGAGGACAGGAAGGGATTCGCATAGCAAAACCATTTTGTTCTCCTGCTGCTCTGTCTTTAATACGGGCAGAGCACGTCTTTCTCTTGTGGCACCACGCGGAGAACCTTAAGAGGAGGCCCCACGCTCCGCTATCATGACATTTTTCTACCACATCCTCTACAACTTCAGTCTTGATGGAGATGGGCTTTGAATTCCAAGAGACCACAAGCTGCATTTTAGCCAAAAGCTTCAAATCTGCGTAAAAGCCCGGGATTTGAACCATACGCTTGGAAGACTTTTCAAGAGGAAGAAGTGTGCTCTTCCAGAGCATCAATATTCTGGGCAAACAAAAGAAATCTCTGACTACTCCAACACCCCTGTGAACCCTGCTCCTCTGAGGTTGCCGGCTCTGATTATTGGTACTGTCAGTGCTACATCGAAAGAATTCTGAGACCGTGCCCTGAGTCTGTGAGGAAGAATGCCATGATTAATTAGCTCTGTCTGCCAAGGTCAAGTGATAGGAGAGTAACAAGACATAGGTCATGTTTTGTAATCCTTGTTCTGCACTGGTTAAGTTTAAGATTAGGTCTGCCGTGTGGCTTTGTCTCTACAAGATAGAGAATTTGATAAGTATTGGAGATAAAATTTGAGACGAGCCTCCTAGGAAAAGTAATCACCTTAACTTCCAAATAGAATAACCTTCGCTTTTCAGAAAACTAGTTCATTTGTATATATAAATCAACATTGTTGACAGAAGATCTTGTTTGTGCTCTAAGTGTGCTCGAGTCATTCCCCCCCGCTGAAACTGTCACGTACTCAAGGTTACACATCTCTCTCTTTTAACACAAAAGTCAGGTAATAACTGAACACCCCATATGCTCTAAAGGAATCTCATCTTTCTGAAGCTCAAACAGAATCCCTGCTCCGCCCGCATCTCAGTCTTGTGGAGATCGGATGAACTTTGAAAACCTTAAAATGGTGCATGAAAGCTCTTTTCCTTGTTTTCCACTTTGGAAACAGTAATACTCAGTCAATTATTTTTACTGCCATGTGCCTTTTTTTTTTTTTTTTTTTTTTTTTTGGCTACCTAACGTTGATCCTTCCTCCCAGAATGTCCTGGTCTCCTTTGGGGGTTGCCCTCAGGCACTGTGAGTGGGGCATCTGCGGGAGGCTGATTCCAGTACTAATGATCTGCGAACAACAGGGCGAGAGTGGGGGCATGGCATCCTGCTTCCACTCATTTCTGAATTTGCCGATGTGCAGGCAGGTGAGAAAGCTCAGCGGAATCTGATGCTTACTCCTGAGAAACTGGCTCAGATTATAGGTGGAAGTCAGCAGCCCTGGGCAGATGGGGTCACTTTTTCAGGGGAGGCTGAGAAGGTGGCCCAGGATTGATTTTGACTTGACCATTCCCAGGGATGGCAATGGCTATGCCTCCTGCTGCCCAACGTCCCTCCTCGTCTTCTGTCCATTGTCCAAAGCACATTTTCCAGTCTCCCAGTGAAACTGTCATTGCCACGTATCTTCTGTGAATGCCCTCCCCCATTTTATCTTACAGCCTTATGCATTCAATGCAGTAAATCTATGGCAAACAAGCCGTGGGTGTTGCAACACCGGATAGAGTAATGAATGTGGAGCACAGACATGTTTCTGTGTCTTGTGCATTGAGCCTGAAATGTAGCAGGTGCTCCAATAAATAATCGTTGAGGAAATGCAAGTATGGAATCCAAGTGACCTCTGACCTCTGTGCTGTAATCGGCCCAGGGCTGATCCCCATGCTGCCCCAGACAGCGTGTCTGAGTTCAAAGCTGGAAGAGCCATGCCGCCCACATCTGACCCTTTGATGAGGGGAGTCATCTTTCCCCACCATTGTCCCGAAATCTCCTGCTTCCTCCTCTTTCACCCTCCTCCCCCGTGGTCATGGAGGTTGGGGAAATCACGTATGCCACATGAGTCTGGACCTTTCGTTGCCACAAACAGATAAACGTTCTGTGAATAAGGAAGAAATGGGTGAATAGATGTTGGGTAGGCAACCAGTGATGTCTGCAAAGAAAAAAAAGAAAGAAAGTCTAATGCACACGAGCCTCAGTCTCAGTCCCCATTGCCCATTCCGTCTGCCCCCCGCCAAGCAAGTTGTCTGTGTGGAGGCTGTGCTAAGTCCGAAGGTGGGGGCCTTACTTTCAGACACAAACATGGAAGCTCTGGTGCCAGAGGAGGACTCACTTCTGCAGAGGACCTGCAATCAGCATAGCCGACTGAGGTCTTCGAAGCCTAAACGTTTCTACCTGGAGGCAGAGACGGCCCTTAAATGCCTAGAACGAAAGCACCCACCTGTGACGTGTTTCTGGGGACACAGCCATTCCCGTCCAGTTCCACGTGCTGTCAACAGTCCTGCTGGACCTTTCCCGACAGCCTTATAAGGGCGGCTGTAGACTCCTGACCCCACCCTGACCTGCCCCTTTAGGACAGATGGTCCCAGGGGACCCCACTAACCCAGCAATGACCCTTGCCACTCTGACCTCTCCTGGAGCTCCCTGCCTGTGACCACAAGAACTAAACAGCCCCGTACTACGCCCCGCGGAGGCCCCAGACGCGGGACCCACGGAGTAGCTAATTGGTTTTTTACAAGCTTGAGATAATTCAGACATTTAAATATTGATGTTCATTTCTGGGCAGCTATAAACACAAAAGGGGGGAAAGAGCATGTTTAACTGCTTCCTCTCATTTGTTCTCACCGGCACAATGGTCTTCAGTCAATGATCCCAGCTTTCTGAAGAAGGGCTTCATTTGCATTAAAAAGGATGTTCCCGGTGCCTGTCTCATGGTGACAGAATGGTCCATCCACTGGGTAGCTACTCTGTTCACCCCGCAGCCTCACCTTTTGGGGTGGCAGGAAAGCTATGGAATGCCTGAGTCCTGGGCTGAGGGAAGAACAAAGCAGGCGAAGTTCGGTGCCCAAGGAAGCGTTTCCCAGTAGCCGGTGAGATGCCGCTAGGACAGAGAGGCCCGGATACCCAACTCCAGATCCAGAGTGGGAGCCCATGCTCCCCCCCCCCCCCACCGCCTCCTGTCTCTCCCTGAAGCACAGCTGTGAGTGGGGACGCAGGCTGGGACTTTGGGTGCCTGGAGTGGATCACTGAGCTGACACATACAGGAAGGAACCATCTCCCGGTCCCGTTCACCTCCTCCCATAAAGTCGGCCTGTGCTCGTCAGCCTCAGAACCATGTGTCCGTGTGTCTCTGACATCTGCTTAGGTTTCCCTTGAGTTAGTTTGTATTGTTTCTGGAAAACGCCCAGCATCAAGCAGACAGTAATCTGCTCCAGTGCTGATACTTCTGTTTCCATGTCTATTTGACTGTTATTATTAAAGGTTTATAATCCATCCATAGGATCTGCTACTTTCTTAATCAGGATCAAGAATATGAAGATGTATAAACAATGTTAATAATGACGTATCCTTTGATTCAACTAAAATGCCGTTAATATTACAGTACAGGTCATAGAATCACAATTTGTTAATTTAGGTGTGATTGAAAGATAGATGGTCTTTGATACTGGGTTCCTCATGTTATGTTTATGTAGGTTCCCATATTATCACTCTTTAGGTTTTAGACTCCTTGAGGGCAGCGACCTCATTACTCTGGGGTTGTAGAGTCACATGTTCAGTCACAGTACAAGTCAGAAGTTGATGGAAGGGACAGTTTCTTTCATTTTTCCACTAACTGTTTTCCTTTTATAAATGCCTAACTGGTCAATGAGAAAAAAGGAAAAAACAACAACAACAAATTTATTTTAACAAGCCAGAAAATTTCAACCTCTTCATTAATTTTTACTTTTTCTCTACTTAACCACTCAGTCTCTTTTGGAAGAAGTGTTCCACCTTTCAGATTTCTGCTTCCTCTTCCTGTTTTCCCCAAGATGACCCCTGGGTACATGGGGGGAGGTCCTGGGGTTTCTGTGGCTTTGTGGAGGTTGGGGGGCGGGGGTGACAAGATCCTCAGATCTGCAGAGTCTACCCTGGGTCCTCGTGACCTGCTACAGAGGCACTGACAAGGAATTTTCCAGGCAATGTGGACCCATCCTGGAGCAGGGAGCTAGAGTAACTGTTAGTTTTCTCTTTCTTGATCTGGAGCTGGTCATTTCCCTGGTGACTTAGTCCCACATTTTCTTTGCCAGTGCTGAGGACTCCTCAAAAATCCTGGCCCAGCCAGTCAGCCTGGCAGTCCTCAATTGCTGCCTGTAACACAGTGACTGCCCTCCTTCTAGAGAGTTCCTGTCCAACTCTTCCTGAACTTTTCAGTCTTTCTCTCTTTGGTTCCTTTGGGTCTCGTTCTGTGTCATGGAGAAGCAGACAGCAGTTCAAGACGTCTGCCCTCTGCCTCACTTTGGGGTATTTGTGGGTTTACTTTACTATGACCATTCTTGGCTGCCGAGGGTGGGTTACAAAGCTCTGTCCTCACAGAGTCACAAGTGGAAAGGAGGGCAGAAGCGCCTCTTTTCACCTTTCACTTCAACTTAGAACATTTCTTTGGATATATAATGCTCTTGAGTTTAAGATATACCAACATTCTATATACCACTGAAAGAGAAAATAACAGTGCTTTGAAAGATGGGACACATCCTGATGCATCCTGGTTTCAGAGATATAAAAGGGTGAAAATATATGAATGATCAGTGAATGATTTTTGTCTGTAACATATGTTCCTATCCACAGAACATTGGCCCAAGAACCAAGATGGCATCATGGGCCTGACCACTACTAACTCTCCTCACTCACTTCCTTCTCTCCGCAATCCCTCAGGCCCAGGGAATAAGTTGGGGCTTTTTGCTTCTCGTCATTGCATTCTCCTCAGGTGAGTAAGCTCACTGTCTAGCTTCCATTCCCCTCTCATGGAAGAGAGTGGGAAGCCAGGCCTAGCTCTTGAGATGATGGTACGATGAATTTGCAAAGTCCTTTCTGTTTCAACAAAGCCTGGCTTTCAAGCCTATATTGACTTGTGACAAAATCCCCTTTTGGACATCAGAAATTGAATATTAGCTCTCTCTCTTTTTTCCATTGTGAATGATTTCTGTAACAATCCTGAACTTCTAGAAAGTGAGCTTTTCAAATGCTTGTGGCGGAATGGGGAAGAGTTCAGTTAAGGAAAACAAAACAATCGAGGAGGGAAAAAGTCAAAACACGTTAAAGTATTACCAAAAAATTATGCTATTTTATTTTTATCGCCCCACTACGCTTAGCATGGAGCAAAGGGCAAAACTGACATGCAGTAAATTCTAGCAGAAAAACAAGGAATGAAAATATTTGCCCTCATTCCCAAAGCTCCTTTTTATGAGTACCTCTGAAGGCAGAAATTTTTATCATTGACTTTCTTGGCAATTTCCCACAGAAAACTTAGTTTCCAGGGGCCCCCACAGTGGATGTTGACTTAGTAGTTAACCTCCTTACCATTTCCAAATTGATAATATCTCTCCCACCAAAACTAACCCTGAGGGCCTATACACTTTTGTATTTCTTTGTGTTGCAATCTTTGGATGAGGAGTGAGTATTTGCTTCTTTTTGCTATTCTAGGATTGGTATCCCACAGGCAGAATAGAGTTTACAGATGGAAATTTTGGGGGCACCCAGGTGGCTCTGTTGGTGAAGTGGCCAACTCTTGATTTCGGCTCAGGTCGTGATCTCAGGATTGAGGGATCGAGGCTTGCAAGCCCTGCGCAGGTGTCTGTGCATTGAGGGGACCTGGCTTCAGGATTATTCTACTTCAGTCCCTCCCTCTGCTGGCTCACTCTCTCTCTCAAAATAAATAAATAAATAAATAAATAAATCTCTTTTTAAAAAAAGGTACAGATCATATGCAACTCTTAAAAAGAAGAAAATTGTTATCATATTGTATAAATATGACTTTTTCTTTTTCTTTTTTACTATTATGTTGGAGAAGGCAGAAAGAGAAATTCCAGGGGCAGGACTCCTTGTTATGTAGGGCTTTTGTGCTGCTACTGAAGCTTTTTCTTCCCATCGTTCTTTAAAAAAGAACTTTACAGAGAAGCCTTGTGAGGTAATAGGAGTCATTTCTTCCGCCAGGATTTAGCTGGCTACACAAGGAACACTGATCTTGGAGGGCCTTTCTCCTGGCTAGCCTGTCCCAAGACCCTGGGGACAAAATCAAAATATAAACTTAAAGTAGGGGCACCTGTGTGGCTCAGTGGGTTAAACCTCTGCCTTCGGCTCAGGTCATGATCTCGGGGGCCTGGAATTGTGCCCCTCATCAGGCTCCCTGCTAAGCGGGGAGCCTGCTTCCCCCTCTCTCTGCCTGCCTCTCTGCCTACTTGTGATCTCTGTCTGTCAAATAAATAAATAAAGTAAAACAAACAAACAAACAAACACCTAAAGTAATTGGCAGGTCAACAGTTGATAGCACCAGAAGTATACAAAAGAGATAATGGAATGATAGCACTGACTTATGAATAGGTAGCTCAATGAAGTAAAAACTTACAGAATCACACAGACTTCTTCCTTCGTATTTTTCTTCCCCAAAATCTCATTAATTTTTTCTCCTATTTTCAGTTGCAATGTTTTGATCACGTAACTGTCATTTAAAAATATAGTTTAAGGGGAACTATCACATTTCCTTAAATGTGCATTTCAAAGTGGGATCTTTATCATTGAGGCAAAACTCTGTGTGTGTGTGTGTGTGTGTGTGTGTGTAGCACTTACTCCCTCTAAATTTCACTTTAATATGGAAGTCATCAAGAACGGGAGTGAATGTCACTGAAGTTCACATTACAGACATTTCTTAACCATACTGATTATATATTTTGCAAATGGATCCTAAAAATAAATGAAACCTATTAGTTAAAAGATCTTCCCATATATTGGAGGGATTTCTCAAGCAGGATAAAAATATTGTTTTAATGGTCACTAATTGTTAATGGCTTTCTCTAGCTGCAAGCATGACTCAGTATTTCCTCATCAGGTTTTTATGCTCTTTGTAACAGCTCCTGTGCCTAAGTCTGTGTAACATTTCCTACCAGCAGGTTAATGGGATGCAACACACAAAAAGGGCCCAAGAATCTGTTTGTTACAGTCTACTTACTAAAGCTATGGCTACAACACTCCAGTGCTGAAGTCAGGGAAAAGGCATCATCCAAATACAATCCAAGGAAAATGCAAGCTGATACAGCACAAAGATGCTTTGTTTAAGAATGGCAGAAATTTCCAGCAACTATCTGGAAAAAAAAAATGCAGGATGGGAGGGAATGTAATCAAATAACAAAACAAACCCAAACTAAAAGAGAATCTTTATAAACCAGCACAAGGACACTTTGTTTTTAAGTGCACACAATGAATTTTAAAGATCTTTGTTCAGAAGGGAAATAAAGTATTATGAAGGACTGACACATTTGATGGATGGATGGTTTCTGGAAAAAAAAAAAAAACCCACAACAACAAGAAAACAACAACAACAAAAAAACCCACCCCACATTATCAATTACTTTTTCCTTGTTTGGCCCCAGTCCAGTAATTTTTATTTGAACAAGCCACATGCTAGCCTGGGTTTGATTGCAGGAAGTGACTGGTTGTTGTTAAAGACTACTATTTCACTTGGGGGCTTATCTCTTCCTCCCTCCTCCCCTTTCTGATGGGACTCTGATAGGAAAGGCACAGTTTCAGTTGTTATAAACAGAGTCAGGGATTGTTTGATCGACCCGCCCGTGTTTTGCCTTCAGCCTTCCGTGGTACAGTCTGGACAAGGGATTCAGCAGCGCTTCAGAAAACAAATACTTGAATTTAGCGATTTCTGTCCTTGACTTTGATATGAAATTTTGATTTTTCTGACATTGATTTCTCTCACAAATTTAGGTATGTCAGAAAAAAATAACAGTTATGAATCTGACATCTTTTTTTCTTCTCTTTTTTTCTTCTTTACTTTTTCAGTAGACTCAAATGAACCTTGCTGAGAAAAAAGGATCTTTATGAAACAGTTAAACTAAAATGTGTCAAGGATCTTCTCAAACAGTCCTATGCCTAGTTCTTGCTTTGCTTATTTTTTATCTAATCAAAACAAGTACATTAGGATACTGATTATTAGTCTAAATATAAGAAATGTAGCTAATTAAACTATATTATTAAGTGTTACCAGTTTTCATCCATAACTAAACAAAGATTTGGGTACAGTCATTAGCAGGCAGGAAATTATGTATGAAATCAACTGTTGATACTCATACGGACGTGTGTATGTGTGTGTGAGAATATCTGCTATTCATAATAATTTCCTTTATGACTGGATTTTTTTGCATGTTATTATGCCTAAGACTTAAAATATTTCCAAATTCCCAGAGTAGCATGTTGACAACAGACTTTGGATAGTTAGTTAAGTATGGTTCCTAGTTCTATATTTTATAAACTAATTTTAGTGATTATTCTTCCACTGAGAATGAAAAAATAAATTAAATAAATAAATAAATAAATAAAAATAAATTTTAAAAAGCCCACCAAAAAGGATGGGCTTAAGAATAGTCATTTGATTATTCATCAGAACATAAAAACAATTTGAATGAATCTGGATTTAATCTTGTTCAATGGAGGAAATATAAATTTAGCAAACATTTGTTGACTCATTGGTTCATATCAAAATTCTTCTAAAGAAGATCACACAGCATAGAGAGACATGTATAAAATGTATTATTAGCTACAACTGATTCCCTGAAAACAAAATGAAGAAAACAAGAGATATTTTATATCAAAATTCTATATCTAAATGTCTTATTCCTTTCTGACCTAGAAAAGGGTGGCTCGGAAGCAGCAAAAAACAAACCAGCCGAAAAACCTGAAAAACCAGAAAACCTTCTAAAGAAATAGTCCTGAGTATGAATCTTCTGTGCAATACACAGGTTGGGTGAATTCATGCAAGTAAGGGTGTTTGTTCCAGAGCCCATGGACTCACCTTTAAAATGAAAATGAGATGGAGTTTAAGGTTTTGTATTAGATCATTTATTTGGCAGTGTCTTGGCACGCTCGGTGGGCCTTGTCAGACAGTGTGGTAACCAGTGGTTGATTACTGGTTTAAACTGTGGAATAAACACAGGTCCTTCCTAAGATATAACAGAAGTCCAGGAGGCAAAGTTCACACAAGTAATCAGTTCTTTCCAGCACCAGAAGTCTTGATACTCAAAATATCAAAAACAAAATTACACATCCCTCTTTTGTCGCTTTACATTTTCAGTTGAATTGACTAGTTTTAGTATTTTATTTGGCAGTTCTTCGTCCCGAAGCTATGATTTTGTATCTATTTGGTTTTAATAATTAGTCAAGTTCTAGTTGTGCATGCAGCAGCTTTACAGATAATAAAAATTTAATTAAACTTACTTTGATGCAACTTCGATTATAAATTTTCCTAAGCATTGCATAAATAATTCAAAAATGTATGTGACTAACATACTTCATTCAACAGAAAGTGAATTTTCAAAAACTCCATGCTCGGTATGGTTGTTTGTGTTCGGCTATCATAAACATTTTGCTCTAGAATTGATAGAAAATATACAGTTAGCATACCTTTTGCCGGTATAGTTGTTACTATCGAGCATTTTCATAGCTTAGATTTGATTCCTGAAGCTGACTAATTTTTACAACGTGATTCGCATGTTTACTGTTTTCAGAACAAGCTGTTAGAGAACATTGCTGCATAGCAATCTAAATGCTGTAAAACTGTGTCTAACTACAATTTGTAATAAATATTTGACAATTCTTTATTTTACATTTTCAATGTCTTATTAAACTATACTTATACATGACAATTACCATCACAATAAATCATTTTCCACATGATTAATTACATATCTTAAAATTTTCAAAGAATATAACATCCTCCAGGGAATTAAAAACAAACTTTTTCCTTTCAAGAAAGCGTAAGTACCAAATTTCGTAAGCCTGTAAAGGAAAAGAAGTCTATGCTGCTGTTTAAATCTTTGACAGACATCATTCCTAGAGATTATAAGATTATTTCCAGCATGGCTTCCCTTTCAAAGCCTTAATTTCTCTTTAAATTCTCGCTGGGTGAATTCTAAAAAGTGCCTCAGTTTGGGTTACAAATTGGGAATGGAGAAGGAGCCAGTCTTCTGCATGTCTCCCTTTCTTACGTAGATGTTACAAAAATTAGACTCAGAACTCATCTCTCCGGGATGAAAATGCTACACAGTGGCAACTATACTGGGGAAGCGTAGTCATGCCTGCGCTGTTGTCGTGCCTGTCCTCTGAAATGAGGTGGGATGAGTGAAGGAGGGTTGCTAGACCGAATGATCGTTGGGTGGTGGCTGCAACTGAGCACATCAAGGGGGTAGAGATAACCAAGGGACAGGGATGGTTAATACTCTACTTTCATTTGTTTGCCCTACTGCGTTTTTAACTCCCTCTGTAAACCTTCAGTAAAAGTGTTCATCGCAGACAGCTTGGGTTAAGGGTACATCAGAAGAGGAGAGGAAGTCTGAAAGGATAGCCTGGTGTGGAAAAGGGACAGAGGAGCAGAAGTCATCAAGTAGAGATCAAGAGCCTCACCAGAAATAAGAGATTACATCCAGGGATGGTAAAGAGAAACAGAGACCCTCCAGAATCCCTGGAGGTTGGATTTCCTACTGTACGTGGGGTGGTGGTGAATCATTCCTGTCGTAAGCCGTAAGAGCAAGGAACCCAGGCTGGAAGATGAGAACGTCCAGTTAACTGACACATGGGTTACAGGGATAACACCTTTCTATATATTTCCCAAGTTTATATATTGTAGGACATTAACTATTATTATATATGGTATATATGGCTATATGTATCAATTTGGATAGTAGAGTAGGGATGTACCCAAGTTCTACACAGTGAGTTAGGCCAGCCACCTTTCTCTGAGTTACAGTTTTCACATTTTTAAGGTGGTCACGATACCTGTTCTCCTCACCGAACAGGGTTTTATAGTGAAGGAAGAGGCATGAGGAAACACTTTGTAAAGCACGATGCCTTGTAATTAAACCATGGTATTAAAAGGCAGCTCTAGTGGAGTGGGAAGAAGTGCAACTGAAAGGTCAAGTTTGATTCCCCTTTGCTTACTAGTTGTATAATCTTCAGGAGGCCAATGGTTTCTCTGAACGTCAGTTTCCTAGTCTGTAAAATGGGGGTTTTCATACCCATTCTTCCCATCTCTCAGGGTCTTCACATATTTCCGGATACAATGACATGTGACACACTATGTAAACACTCGTGGTCCATACAGAACTGAAGTGCCCACTGGTCTCTCTTGTGGATACATTTAATAAAAAATCATAACAAAATCATTTAAATCTTGTTCCACTTAAGCCAAGCAGTGGAGGTGTATGTGTAGGGTATCTCCGTGAATGAAAATTTCCCAGAACTATAGGCTTTTCTAAAAGTCGTAGTGCACTACGCTAGATATTACACTATGAATGATGGCTCCTTCACACTATTTTACAAGGATTTCTATTAAAGGAAGTCATGTGACTTACCAGAATTGTTCCGGGTTCCATAATAGTGAGGACAAGTCCTGAATTAAATTATAGCAGTGGGAGCCAACATGCCAGCCTTGAGATTATGGACCCTTACAATTTTGATCACTTTATAAGACAACTAATCCATTCTCAACAAAACGTGTCTGCTTCTACTTCCCCCAAGTAATATTTACTCCAGACATTCATTTCTTTGGAAGTATTAAGGAAAGGGAAAGAAAAATCAATCACGCTCAGCAGGTGATCCTGAATCAAAATCCATTCTATATGATCCCTGCAACTCCCTAATTATACAATAAAATATTTTGGGGGCTGCAAGGGTTTGCCTTTAGTGGGGAGAGGTTTGTCTTCTCTATGGAGGAAACACCCAATGGATGAAGTCAGAAAGGCTCAAGGGACTAACCAAAGTTGACCAGGTCATGGTAGATTGTGAACTGAGCCCCAGTTCCTATGAGAAGAATACTGGACTTTCATGACTGATTTTCTCATACAAAGCAGTATGGTATCTCGTTATACTGTCCTACACCTACCCCATTCCCATGCCACTCACTTCAGAAAGTGAATCCAATTTTTCTCTTGGAATATCTGCCTTGCAGGCTGTTTTGATAGCATGAGTGGGCGCCTGTGGGAAGGCATGGTGGGAGAAGCGGAGTGGATGTGAGCCCTGCTGTTGTGGAAAGTAGAAGGACTGGTGCCTGAGCATCGTTCTTCTCTCTCGAATTGTGCTTATCAAGCCTGCAGAGAGACTGAGGTTGGGGCCTGGAGGAAAGGAGGGAGTGAGGTTTGCTTCATGCATCCATGGGAAGCCTCAGGTTCAAGTTTTTCCCACTGGCAGCTGCAACACAGTCATCTCCCTGATTTACCCTCCACTTGCATTTTAGCAATAAAATCTCTGCTTGAAAAGGAGTAAACCGTGCAGGTGAGTTGGGGAATGGTGAAATCACATACTTTAATTGAATATGCACTTGTGGAAAGCAGGTTTTAGACAGGTATGAAAGAAGGAGGCAGGAGACAGACGTTTGACCTCTGCTTCTGTACTTCTAAACTGTATAGCTTTGGCCTCAGTTGATTAATCTTTAAAGTGGGTATAGTAATACCTTGTTTGCTTTAAGGTGGGGTGGGGTGTGGAACAGAAGTATCTCTTAAGGGTCACTTCTAGATTCAAGGAAAGCAAATATAATGTGAATTTTTCTTGAGCAAGAGGGATTTTTTTTTCAAGATTTTATTTATTTATTTGAGAGAGAGAGAGAGCTCATGAATGGGAAGGGGGACAGAGTGACAAGCTGACTCCCCACTGAGGCAGGAGTCCAACACAACATGGGGCTCAATGTTAGGACCCTGAGATCATGACCAGAGCCAAAGTCAGATGTTTAACTGACTGAGCCACTCCAACACCCCAAGAAGGTCCTTTTTAATAAGTATATTTTTAAAATATAGTTTGCTTTATCAGCTTAGAGTATAAATAAATTCACAGATCCTTTTAAATGTGCAGACAAATTGTCAAATGTTAATTGCTCAGACTAGCTCTCTCTCAGACACTTGGAACTATTGCTGACATAACGTGTAACTGTAGAAGACAGGGTCTTCTGCAGACCTTATCATCTTCATACAGCCATTTATCCCAAAGCACTCCATTAATGCTAGCATGAGTAAGCCAAAGGGGTTTCCTATCTTTAACCCAGACTTCTTTCAGAATAAGAAAGATCCATAGCCCCTGCATTTGTAGCTACTGATGCTGAGACTAGGTCACTGGTCCATTCTCCTGTTGACTTCATGACACATTCTAGACAACCCCCCACACCCCACCATGTCTGTGCTCCCCCAGAAGGGAAGAGACAGGTTTCAGTGTTCCTTCTTGACAGTAGAGTTAATTAGAGACCATGTGAAGGGGTTCAAACAATGTAGCATTTCAAGAAGAATTTTTCTTTCCCAGAAACCTCCTTAGTCTCTCTACACATTTGTCCACACTGCTCCCAGGCCAAGTGCCACCCTTCCCCAAGAAAGTAATGCGTGCCCACTTGCCTTTTATCCACCAAGTTAAGAAAAGACATTGCAACACAAAGATAGCTTGGCAACCTCTACCGCTAAACACAGAGGCAGCTGGCAGAGATGAGCCTCTGCCTCACCAGGCAAGTTCAGAGATCTGGCATTCTCTTTGACGTTGATACACTCAATCTTTTCAACTAAGGAGAATACTATAGAGTTATGTCCATCTTTCATAGATGGGAGAGCGGTGTGTAGTCAGTTATGGGGAAAATCAATTGCTGCTTAGAAATGAATCCACATGCCCTGGATTCTCTATGATTATTGCTGTGCTAGTGATACATTGAAGGCAGAACTTGACATTTCTGAATTGCATAAATGGCCTCTATTCAAATTAAAATGTACCCATCTCTTAATAGTGGGGTTAGGTAGTGCCGGTGCTAAGGGGATGTCTGCCTTCATAGTCTGCATTAGCTGCCCCAAATAAAAGTAATAAATACTTTTTAATATGGAAAAGGATGTTTTCTTAGTCTTAGGGCCAAGTACGAGTAAGGGCACGTACAGACCAGTTTCATGTTTGTAATGATCCTGTCGCTCCCTGCTTACAATCCTTCCCCCTCCCACATGGCTTTCCATTACACTCAGAATAGAAAACAAATGCCTTTATCAGATGTCAAACATTCCATGTGATCTGGACCCAGAGATGTGGTGGTGACCTGGTCCTATACTATTTTTACTTTTTTCGAAGCCCCCACATTCATCAACACTTCCCCAGATGGGGCCTTTGTATCCACCTGAAGCTTGCTGCTCAGCGATCTCTGCCATGGATGGCCTCTTCTTGGCCGCCCCTCTGGGCAGCCCGCTGCCATCTGAACTACTCCTATCTGCCCACCTTGCTTTACTTCTCTTCATAGCATGTACCACCACTTTCATATTACATGGTTACTCATTCAGCTGTTTGTCTGCCTCTTTCAATCAGAATGTAAGTCCCCAAAGGGAAGAGATGGTGCATATGTTGTTTACTGCATCAGTCTGAGTCCAATTACACAGTAATTTGAACAAGAGAAGTTCAATATAAAGATTTATGAATTATGACGGGAAATGGTAGTAGAGAGGGGCTGGGAAATAAGAGGTAAAGAGAACCCTGAAGAATGTAGAAATAGATATAAAGGAAGAGCCATCACCTTTAGGGCTGACATAGAGGACTCAAGAAAGAGCCTCCCCAAGACCCCCCCTCCAACACACACACCCCCTATGGCTGAAATCCAGACCTGACTCTGGAGGGCACAGCTGGAACAAGAAGACCCTGATGGACATCTGTGTTCTGGAACTTGCCGGAAATCCACACTCCATCCAGGGAATGTCTCAGCAGAGGCACTTTGCTCTGAAATTACACAAGGTGGGGGGTGGGTCGTGGAGGAAGCTACTGACTGCTGGGTGCAACTGATTCCCACCTGTGCTGCAGTAATCTGCCTGGCCTGCAGGCAAGAATCAGGAAAAAAAACCCTTTCCTCTTGTAATGTCTCTCCAGCGCCCTCTGTGGACAAAGCTTTGGTACCTGTTGACAAAGGAATTTGTTTAAAGGGCCCAGATCTGTTTTCACAGAGCAGGCAAAGAGGATGAATTTGAAGGTGAGAGACAACAAATAAAAAATAGCCAATTTACTGTTAAATTCCCTTATCTTGGCACATATTAGGCCACAAAAATTTTTTTCAATAAATACTTGGTGGAGGAATACATAATTTATAACAAAGAAGAGAAAATAATTAATAATGTGGTTGCTTTGCATACATCACATTAAGATTGGAACCCCAGGCCTATCTTCCAATAGGAATGCTGCTGCTGAGCCCCGCACACATAAAAATTCTGGAGCTCCCCACTGTGTGTGATAAGATAAGCCCCCAGCTGACTTCACAGCTTGGCTCAATAGTCTGTGAAAAGTGTAAAAAGAGGGGCTCCTGGGTGGCTCAGGGGGTTAAAGCCTATGCCTTTGGCTCAGATCATGATCCTAGGGTCCTGGGATGGAGCCTCACATCAGGCTCTCTGTTCAGCAGGGAGTCTGCTTCCCTTCCTCTCTCTCTGCCTGCCTCTCTGCCTACTTGTGATCTCTGTCTGTCAAATAAATAAATAAAATCTTCAAAAAAAAAAAAAAGAAAAATGCAAAAAGGGAACCACAGGGGTGCCTGGCTGGCTCAGTTGGAAGAGCATGTGACTCTTGATCTCCAGGTGCTGAGTTCGAGCCCCACATTGGTTGTAGGGATTACTACAAACAAACAGTCAAACAAACAAACTTGAAAAGACAGAAAAGCAGGAGCAGAGAGTAGAAGAGACAAAAGCAGCTATTTAGGGGCGCCTGGGTGGCTCAGTGGGTTAAGCCGCTGCCTTCGGCTCAGGTCATGATCTCGGGGTCCTGGGATCGAGTCCCGCATCAGGCTCTCTGCTCAGCAGGGAGCCTGCTTCCCTCTCTCTCTGCCTGCCTCTCTATCTACTTGTGATCTCTCTCTGTCAAATAAATAAATAAATAAATAAAATCTTAAAAAAAAAAAAGCAGCTATTTACCCCATCCACTGTCTGTGTTCTTCTGGGACACCGGTGGCATCTTTCTGAGACTTCACTGTCATGTAGATCTGCCAAATGAGCAAAGTGTGAAATACATTCAATGGCAGTATTTCAAAACTGGACTTAATAAAAAGTAAAGAAACATCCTGATTTCTTGTAACTCTTCTATTGACACAAACTATTTAAAGAGTTTAGGAGAGTGGTTCCTGTCATTAGTTATTTGAGATTTCCTAACAGAGTAGTTTCCCCTTGGTCCACTAACCCTTTGAAATAGCCCTTCAGGTTCTATTACTAGAATTCTCATTCCCTGTCCTGGGATGTAACTGCATAGAATCTCAATAAATATGGCCCAAATGATACAGAACTTTTTATACTGACACAACAGGGTGTTTGCTCATGAATGCCATCAGCAGGTATTTACTGAGCACCAACTATGTGCCAGACATCATTCTCAGCATCTGGAGTGCAGCCGTGAACATAATCAAGTTCCAGGTCTTATGGAACTTTTGTTAACATCCTGGTAAGAACAGATAACATGGAACTTCCTACAGAGGCACCGTGGGTGATTTAACGAACTATTGAGAAGCTCCACTGGGAGCAAATAACCAAACCTAGAATAAAATGTGATTGTTGCTGGTGTTCTTAGAAAATTCGCTTTCCTCGTGTAGAAATTGTATCACTCAAGTCTTCTAATTTTTGGTTCTCAGGGATGTTTCAAAAACAGTGCTGTCCGGGATGCCTGGGTGGCTCAGTCGTTAAGCATCTGGCTTCGGCTCAGGTCATGATCCCAGGGTTCTGGGATCGAGTCCCATATCAGGCTCCCTGCTCAGGGGAAGCCTGCTTCTCCTCCTCCCACTCCCCCTGGTTGTGTCCCCCCACCGCACCCCCCCCCCACACCGTCTCTCTTCTCTGTCTAATAAATAAATCAAATCTTTAAAAAACAACAACAAAAAACAGTGCTGTCCAATGGAAATATGTGAGCAACACAAGGAATTTAAACCTTCCTAATATCTGGGTTTAAAAATTTTAAAACAAACAGAAAAAAATAATTTTAGTAACATATTTTGTTTAAACAATTATATTCAAAATATTAGAATTTCACCATGTAGTCATGATAAATTATTGAGCTATTTCATGTTCCTTTTTTGTTGTTATATTAACTCTTCAAAATCAGTGTGTATGTGTTCCTACAGCACATCTCATTTTGGACTGGGCACATGGGACAGAGGAGATTCAGAAAGCTGTCCAGAGTTCTCCATCCTTATCTGGGGATGGAGATAGTATTTGCTGAATCGAATTGCTGAAAGTATCAGGGGATGGAGTTCACATTGTGAAGACCATCACAGCCTTCCTTTGCACTGGCCCTCCCACAGTGCCCAGCACAGGGAGAAACCCATAGAATGTGTTAGGTTGGACATTAAGTCATTGATTTGTCCACTGAGGCTTGGAATATCACTAAGAAGATTGGTTTTCCACTAACGGTGAAGCATCTCTGCCAATGTCACAAGTTAGAGTAGGCAAATGACATTGAGAAGTAAACGTCCAAAGCAGACCCTTAAATTCGTCGTCAACTTGGCTTTTTCTGAATTCCTCCACGCCCCCGAAGGCTAGAGTCTCACTAGGAAAGGCTACCAGCCCACAGCGACTCCCCTTAAACCAGGGAGCTAACCCCTAGCTGGATGAAGCATAAAGGTGAAGGCGCTCTCTCCCTGGGACCATCCCTCTGGACACGAAGCCTGTTCCCACACCCTTATCTCCTTCCCCAAAAACGCCTCTCCCGCCGCCCCACCCCCACTTTGCCGAAATTTGTCCCTTTGGTGGACCCGCCCTATCTCGTGGCCCTCGTGGCCCTCGTGGCCCGGCCCGTTTCAGCCGCGTCAAACCTGACTTGCTCCTCCAAAAAGCGGGAAAAAGAGGGACAGTCTTGTTTCTGATCGGGGGAAAGGAGTATCTCAGGGGCGCAGGGGCGTTTTCCACCCTGTGCCTGCCTCAGGTACCTCGTTGACAGTGTCCTAGTGCAGGACTGCGGAACGCGGGTGGTCCCCTTCGACAAAATTTCTTTGGGAATCGGGTGACCCCTGTCCCAGGGCCTCCAGCCCCACCCCGAGACTCCACGGTTACGCCCCCGCGGCCCCCGAGGGGAGCGACTTGGGGTGCTTCCTCTCATAGCTCCTTGGGGGAAACCGGCCGCACTTCGGGGTTAAATGGCAATCACAGACCTCTCGGGGCTCGGAGGGGCGCCCTCCCCACCCGCGCCTCTGGCCCCCTGCCCCGGTAAGCGTCTTGCAGCTCAGTCTCCTGCTCTAAACAAGAACAGGGGCTCGAGTCCGCGTTCACACGGAAAATTATGCCGGCTCCAGCGGCGCGTAAAATTGATGTGAACCGAACGGAGTGGGATCGGCGTGATCTTCCCTCTCTTGTCTCAACAGGGGTTTCGGCGCGTTACACAAGGCCGAGCTTGTCTCTTTAAGGAGACATTGGACCCTAATTAGTCCGCATTCCTAGCGCGGCCGAGGACTATGGGGCCGAGGGTGTTTGGGTTGGAGGGGTGCGGGTGGGAAGACGAGACTCGGAAGGAGATCTTCTGACCAACCTCGAGTCTTACCACCCCCAACACCCTCTTTATTTTGCCGCCACCACCACCCAGTTCTAAAGATGCAGCCAGGGCAGCAGCAACAGCAGCAGCAGCAGCAGCCACCGCAGCCACCGCCACCGCTTCTCCCAGGCCCACGTTACTTTGATTGACAGCTGAACAAATGTTTCCCGGGTTCGAACGCTCGCGCTAAGGAAGTCAGCCAAGACGAAGCTCCGCCTTGGGCGGGCCATCTCCGCTCCGCCTCCGCTAACCCCATCACGTTCCGTTCATTGGTCCGAACCGCGGACGACGCCCGGCCCCCACGTGGGCTTCAGCCCGGCCAGCTCCTCCCCTCTGGCTCGCCATTTGTCAGCAGTGAAATGATGGGCAGTAACACAGAACGGCGATTAATGTTCAGCCATCTCTGATTGGTTGCTGGAGACACCTACCTCTCCGAGGGTGGGCGGGGCGTTAGAAAAGCGCCCCAGAGCGGTCGCGTGGCGGGCCGGTGATTGTAGTCAATCTGGCCGAATCTTCGACCACCGTTGCTGGGGGTGGACTACATCTCCCGGGATGCTCCGCGGTCCCTCCGCGGACGGTTGTGAATATGTATCAGAATGTTAATGATTAGCTGCTGCTAAATTTGGTCAAAGAAGTCACCTACACAGAGCGTGTTGTTAGAGCTGTTCTGAGCGGGTGTTTGGGCTGTTGGCTGCTTGCTTCCCCCTCTCTCACACACTTGTATATTATTTTGAGGTGGTGTTCGCAGAGTTTGAAAGGAGAGAGAATTAAAAAAAAAAGCCGCAAGCGTTTCACTCTTTTATTTTTATAATCCCCTTCAATTTGGGGTTAAAAAAAAAAGGCAAGAAAACAGGAAGGAAGAAAAATAAGGAAATGAGATGTGGTAAAAGAAGCTAAAAGGTGCCTTTTTAAAAGATCGTTGCTGTGAAGTGAAAAAATCTCCAGAGAAACCAAAAAGCACCGCCGAGACCTCTTCCGAACCAAAGGAGTTTGTGTTTGCTTTTAGGAAAGAAGAGAGAGATCATTCATTCGGAGGAATAACAACCAATTAAAAGACAAATAAAAAAAAGTTTGGAGTGGGACGAGCGAGCGGGCGGGCGGCGCTGCCGGCAGGCGCTGGTGCGCGGAGCTCGCACTTTTCCCGGCCCGGGGGAGCGGCGCGGTAGCGGCGCTGGGCTCGGCGGGCGCGCCTCGGCGGAGCGAACGTCGGAGCGTTGCCGCGGGAGACGCGCGCCGGACAATGCCCGCGGCGGGCCAGTGACGCCCGCGAGGAATGCCGAGCGGCCCGGCCGCCCGCACCCAGCCGCCGCCGCCGCCGCGCGTTCCTGCCGTCCGCGTCACGCGAGACCCGGCGGGGGCCGGGACCGCCCGAGCCGCCCCTCGGACCCGGCCGGCCGCCTCCGCCGCCGCCTCCTCCACCTCCTTCTCGGGGCCATTAAAGCCAATGAGCCGCGCGCCTCTGCCCAGCGCAGCCAACTAAATCGGTTTGGATGATTCGCGACCTGAGCAAGATGTACCCGCAGACCAGACACCCGGTGAGTGCGGGCGGCTGGGCGCGAGCTCGCCGAGCGCGGGGGGGATTCCCCGCGTCGCCCCCTGCGCGCCGAGTTGTGTCTGGGGCCGAAGGGGCGGGGAGGGCGGCTCGCGCCCCGCGGCCCGCTCGGGCAGCTGCCTGCCGTCACCCCCCACCCCCCGCCTTGGTGGCACTCTCGGAGGGGGTGCGGAGAGGCAATTGAGTTGTAGCCATTTTCTTATTGTTGTCTTTGAAGCCCCTGGAAGCCGCGCGGAGCCGTTCGCCGTCCCCGCGCCGCGACTCCTCGGGGCGGGGGGGTCGGCGAGCGATGGAGGAGGCGCGACTCAGCGCCGGGGCGGGGAGGGCGCCTTCGGCGGCGGCGCGGCTAGTCCGGCTGCGGCTCGGGAGTCGGGGCGCCGGCCCCTCGCGCCGAGGGCCCCGGGGACGAGCGAGCGAGCCCGCCGGCCGGCCGCGGAGGGTGGCGGCCGCGTCCCACCCCTCCCTCGACCTGACCGCGTCCAGACGCCATGGCGCGAGTCCCCCCGACGGGCCAGTTTCGATTCCGGGTGGGGTGGGAGTGGGCGCGGCGCGCGGGTCCCCGGTCGCCCGCAGTTGGCGAGGGAGCGGAGCGGGGTCTCGAACCCACAGGGTCCGGGGCGGGCCAGAGCACGCGGGGGCCCGGGGCCAGCCAGAAACCAGCCCCTGTCGGCTGTGTGGCGAGGCCGGGGGGGTGGGGGGGCGCTAGATGAGAGTTTTAATCGCTCTTTGCCTGCCTGCACGGTGACCCCCCACCCCCCTCCCCCGCTAGCGCCGCGTGGTATGTTTTCTCCATCTCCCTGCCTCGCCTGTGATGTGGGCTAATTAAATATTTTATTGTTGTTCTTTAGGCACCGCATCAGCCTGCTCAACCCTTTAAATTTACAATTTCCGAGTCCTGTGATCGGATTAAGGAAGAGTTTCAGTTTTTACAGGCTCAATACCACAGGTAACGATATTGACTTTAGCTGATCCTCCTGTTTGCTTAGCTCTTGTCTCCCCCCCACCCCCTACACACACAGACACTCTCTCCCCTTTTTTTTTGGCCTCCACAAAGGTGATATTATCATTTTTACTTGTGGGCAGAAAGGGCAAGTCAAGGCCTCTTTTACTTAGGCAGGTGTAAAGAAATTAAGCATTCTTTCCTTTTCCAGTAAATAAATAAAAAGGAGGCAGAACAATCGAAACTGGGGAGACTTGGAAAATGCTGAGGCCAAACTTTCGATATTGATTTATTGGGGCCAGGAGAATGGAAGGTTGGGAAGATTCTGGGGCCTTTTGACTTCCTTGGTTCTTTATTACTCCGGGCTTGATTCCGTCTCACTTTTTTCTGCCATTCCACTGAAATACCGTGAGCTGAGGGCCCTGGAAAGTCACAAGTGAGCGATTTCATTACTTTTATGCTGAAAAAATGTTTTCTTCTTAGAGGCAATCGTTAGACTTAGATTGCCTTTGACATATTTTTCTTTTCGCTGGCTTTCTAATGACGTGTAATTCTTATTTCTTAAATGCAAGAACCAAAACGAGCCACTGAACCCGATCCACACTTTGCCCCTGGGTGGTGGTATTCAACTTGTCTCTGTTTTGGAGGCAACAAATAAGACATCATTCATAAGACATGATTGATTCATATTTTCATTAATCTCTTTGTGGAACATTAAAGAAAAAAAAACTTCCTTGTGACATTTTGGGGGACTTAAATTTGCGCTTGGGTATGTACACATTGATGTTTATTTTTGTTTTCTTCTTTCATTAAATGAATTTAGTGAATGTTCATTTCTGGATGCGGCTTCGGAATTAAATTGTCTAGAGGATTTTTTTCTTAAAACCCCACATTTGATTCTCATTGAAAGGGCAAGTCCAGGCTGGTTCCAGTTACCCTTTTCTCTCCCCGCCACTTCTTCTTCAGTAATGAGGGTGCTATTTAAGATCGTTGATTTGGCATTTTGTAGGTGATGATTTAGAGGAGGCAATGTCTATTTACATTTGAAGAATGTAAGTCAAGGTCTGCATTGTACTTAGATTTCATTATGTCTTTAACAGCCTGAAGCTGGAATGTGAGAAACTCGCCAGTGAGAAGACCGAGATGCAGCGACATTATGTCATGGTAAGAAAACTGTGTCACAGATTCAAAGTGCCTATTAGTTTAGGATACCAAAAGCAAGGATCTGTTCAGATTGCTGGAGGCTGCAGGATAGATCCCCGTCACAGCTCGCCAGTGCAGTTGGGATTGTGGGAATGTGATCATTAGCAGCCTGTAATTCCAGGATGTTATAACTTGTCTCTGACAACCAGCTTTGATTTGAATTTTCAAAAAGTTCAGCTGTGTGGGGTGTAATCCTCTGTGCTTTGTTTTTATAGACTGGAGGGGAAAAAAAGACCCTCACTTAATGTTTTGTCGAGAGTCACAAGCAAAATGTTTTTGCGTTAGTGGTTTTCCTTATTGTTTTATTGCTGTTGTTGCAAACAGTCTTACCAGTTTTTCTGTATACAGTTTGACTTTTAAGGTTTCATTTCTTTTAGATAATAATGATGGATATCAAAAGACACTAGATACCTTTTCACATTTTTCCTGCTTTTTATGTTACGTGCATGTGTATTTGCATGTGTTTTGTGTGTTTTCAATTTCTGTGGTGTTACAATGGTTTGAAGCGTGTTGTCATCTCCTGTATAACCGATTTGTTCTGCCAGAATTTCTGTAATGACAGTTACGCTACACATCCAAAAAAAAAAAATCAGATCTGCTTTTTCAGAAGTCTTACCAAGCATGTTTTTATGCTTGTTCATAAAGGCTCCAGAGTAACTCATTCATTTCCTATCAAGCCTTTTTCCTTTGAATGTATGAACATGAGCAATACACTAAAAATGAGAAACGGAACTCTGAAATAGCATCACCTTTCTGAACAGTTCTTTCAAAGCATCAGCATTCGTATGAGACACTCGCCATTAACTTGCCCGCTGTGCCTAGGAATTTGAGTCCATATGGTACTAAATTTTCATCAGGTCTTACTGATTCATCTGCTTGTGATGTATAAAGACAACTGGAGATTTTAAGAACGCTGCGTGTGAAGTTGATTTTCTTAGTTTTGTGAGTTACTCTCTTAGAGTCTGTGTCTTAGGGTGCCTGCTAGTTTATTAAGCTAAGTGTTCCTCCTTAGCATAGGTATTATGAATATTTTGCTTTAGGTAAGGCTTTTATGTTTGTTTTAAACATACTTGGGGCATTTGAAACAAACTAGGGAGACTGATGAAAGGCACGAAATTAATTGCTTTCCCTTCTTTGACAGTATTATGAGATGTCCTATGGGTTGAATATAGAAATGCACAAGCAGGTAAGTTACTTCTTTATAACCATTTGAAATGATAATACTGTGCACTTTAGAAAGAAAATCATATGTTTTGCAATTTTATTCTGCATGTTTTTGTGACTTCCTGTATTTTGAAAGACTACTCAAGGGAATACTATCTTTTCAGGTGTGGTTCCCCATCCTTTCTGCATTTTTGTTCCCCATCATTTCTGCAGTTTAATCATTTAAAAACGTGATGTAAAATGTCCGAATGCATATTAAATTTTGTCCACTTTCAAAAGCAGGATGCTAAATTTTTTAAAATGTCTTGTTTTTCTTTTGAAAGAGTTAATTTATGTATTTTGGGCATTGCAAACCTGTCGTAGGAGAGGGCTTTTCTTAGAAAATATTAAGAAGAAGAACTGTAAATTATGTGGAATCTTCCTTGGCTTGGTGTGAAAGAATGGATAGAGGGTGAGCTGGGAGGATCACAATGAAATCTGTGTAGCTATAAAAGAAATTGATGTAAAATAAAATCCTGGTACCAGTCCCCTGAGGCTCCTTATTTGGGTCTTAACCAGGAACTATAACTGTACTTACAAAATTTGGAAGAGTAATTGAGCTTGATAGGAGGGTGTGATAGTGCTTAGCACTGGGCCTTCACATCTAGTAACTAGTTCAGCCAAAAGAAAAAGACAAAACAAAACAAAAAGATAATGATTAGTCAGAAAGTGTTGAGAGGTATGACTCAAACAGCCTTTTTTTTTTTTTTCCCTTTAAGAAACTGAGTAAAATGGGGTTTGGTTTAAATATTCTATGTAGAAAGGGAGCAGGTATATAAAAATATTGCTTGGCAATAATATTCTGTTTTTAATGACCTCTTAGTGAAACTGTTTCAGGTCTGTTTCATCAACTATTTCACAATAGGTGTGTATGTATTTACCTGCTGGGAAAAGATGAGGGAAAACTTAATGCTTTTCATTTCTTATTTATACTTGTGGTAGATATGATTACTCTTTTAAGTTTAAAACATACAAAATAATCACATATTATTAGGCCTTTAGTACTTATGGATTCCTTTCTGATATACTTAATTACCACATACTTATAGACAGTAGATCTTTCAGAGATGACTGGTGGACAGGAAAAGGCATTGGATAAACAGTATTTGAAAACAGAAAGTTGGAAAAAAAAATGAATCGTCACTTATGCTGAGGATCTTTTATTTCAGATACTCTTTTTACTCATAAGCTATTTAATTATGTCAATATTAACATTATAGTATAGTTGGCTGCACATTAAAATTAAGTTCTTATTTTAGCATCTTTGTCATTTCTGTTTAGATTTATAATGTAAGTATCTCCTGCTTAACAGAAACCCGTCAAGCTTATGTATGGACTCCCCTTAGCTCTACCTTACAGGAATAAATTACATAAGAGATATAGTTTGTTAATTATGCTCATTACATGGCATTTTAGGTCTGGATCTTGTACATGTGTTTCTTTCTTTCTTTTTTTTTTTTTTTGTCCTCACCCCACCATCCAAGATTAATTAGTGTCTTTTTCAAGATTGTGCCAGATGATTAATGTTCTTTTATTTTTCTTCCTGTATCTTATTTACCATAACACTTCCTTTCCAGATCTCTTTATACAATTTGCAGTTTTGAGAGATACAGAGCTTGTATTTGATTGTATGCATTTCTTTGGGGCGGGGGGTGATATGTGCGATCCCTTAATTTTACACATTTTGTACCTCTGTAATTCTGTCATCCACTTGTCCAGGTGGCCTCAAATGCCATCCATTTAAAATTGAGAATAGAGTACATTTTCCCTTTTTTTTTCCCTTGCTTTTAAATTCAATCATATCAAGAATCCTGAGGGCAGTTTATCACATTATGAAATACAGACAGCCCTGCAAACCACCTACTTATTATATTTTCTTTCTTTCCCCCCTTAAGCACAGAGGCATATCTGTCTTTATTTGTTTTCCTAGGCAGACAGCCTTGGTTCCTCTTGGCCTCTCTTCCAGATGCACTCGCTGGATACCCTCGTAATGGAAAGCAGCAATAATGCAGGGAAGTTGCCCTGCGGCATAATTGGGCCTAGTTCTCAAGATCGGGTTAGGCTTATTCACTTATTAGATTTGTGTCTCTGAAGGGTTCAAGAGTAGGAGTCCCCGGAGTCCTTGGAAGTACCCTAGTAATTGGTGGCCCTGATATTCGAAACCTTTGTGTATTTTTTGGTTAACGCTCCTGTTCTTCTTGGCTGCTGCCAACCACAGAGTATTTATTTTTAGAGAAATTTTTCATTGGAACAGAAAATGATGGCTGTGACCGAGTCATGACTCTGTGACTTAGCAGACTGATAAAAGGATAAAAGCACAGAGCAGGGACAAAACAGGGTTGGGGGTCTGGTATTATGGGCTCTCCCCTTTCTGTATGATGTTCATCGTCAGTCCCCCTGTGTTGATTCTGATAGAGAACTATAGAGTGAAATCTATGGGGAATTTGTCATTCTGAAATGAAAGCTAATGTAATTAGTACCAATTAAAGTACATTTAGTAAATTGGATTTAATCTTAATTAAGCCTGCATAATGTTGCCAATTTTTAACAATTATGTTTGAGAACATAATTAATTTAAATTTTGGTAACTGAGTAAATAGCATTAGTCTGGTAGAATTAGTTGATTTTTTTTTTTTAAAGGGAACTCGGTGACATGACATGGAATTAGAGCATAAAATATGAATCTAATTTCTGGTACTCTTTAGTGGGATCGATAGAACTGAGCAGAGGAAGCTGGAAAAAAAAAAACCAGAAAAGTTAGAATGGACTGTTCTAGGCCATAATGTGAATTAATGTTTCACCACTGTCTTTAATTCCAACATGAACATGAAGATGACAAATGGGACATGGTTAGAAATGACACATGTTTTATTGTGATGTCTTCATATTGGAATTTTTTAAAATGGAAGAACGTTGGCCTTTATTCCCTAAAGATTTCCCTAAGTGTGGGGTTTTTTGTATTTATTTTGTTGTTGCTGTTGTTCTGGATGGACCAGTTAGCCCATGGTTTAGTTGTTACTTTTTTTGCTGATTGTTCCTCTTTATAAATACAGTGTGGCTTCTAAATGGGTCAGTGACCATGGGCAGAACAGGGTGATGCGTGCACTTGATAACATTGCTAAATACTGCTCATTCCCATCCTTCACCTGTAACGCTGTAATTAAAGAAGACCTCCCTGATTTAATCTGACAGCAGCAGTTACCACTTTAGAAAGCGAATATTGGATATAAATTAGGAATAGTAGGTATGTGAGTTCCACCTATAGGAAGTCTAAATGGAGATGAATATGCCGCATTTTGAGAATGTCTCGTGACTTTCTCATAGTCAATATTCTGTAGTCTGAAGGTCATTTTTGCTTCTAAAAAAAAATTGAGCTTAGTATTTGAATTTTAGAATTTGGAACTTTTGGAAACCTACAACATTTAGAACCTAAAAGAAGTGAACACTGCACATTTGTATACACATGTTTATGTGTTTGGGGCCACGCATGTGTATGTATATATGTGTATGTATGCATGTGTGTATAGATACATAATTGTTATTATTTTTTAATCAGAGCAAGAAAACTCCTGTTTCACTGCAAGCCATGTAAATTTTATTACAAGACTTGGGCCACAACCATTTGAGTGCTCCTAAAATATTAATTGAATAGAAATGAAAGGGCCTTGCCAGCTGATAGGATATCATAATCATAGCCTCTCTGGTCGATGGTAAATGATGATAAATGACATTAGGAACCTTTTAGCAAACTGTAATAACTACAAGGAGGGAAGCAGTATGGATTTGCATTATATCTGATACCCTCTAGTACCAAGTGGATTGCCAATACTGCTTGTTTAGCATTTTCTAAGGGCAATAGGATATTGATTTCTGACTTACAAGGAACAGCTCTATTTTCACCATTGAAAAGTATTGCAGGTTGTTAAGAAGAAATTGACTTGAAGAGGCCGACTGCTGCCCATCATGGAGCAAATAAAGCAAAACTGCCGAAGCATGGTGGAGCAGCGAGACGGGCCCTCAGCAATTTGTTGCTATTAATTTACCATGCTCGACAGCAAATCAATCGGCATCTACTTCATCTGCTGGAGAAAATGCTGTCCAGGGCAGATAAAAGGCTCGGCATGGTACAGAGAATAGACTGGATTGGCCAAAAGGAGGCTGCAGTTAATGTGTAAATAAGTGAAATGAAGGCCACTGTTGCAGAGGAAGCTGTTGTTAATTAGGTTGGTGCTTTTTTAGCAAACTATTTTAGAAAGTAGCCTAGGATTTGAAGAGTAAAAAGAGATTTATTGAGGTTGAAGTAATATATGACTGGCATGACATTCCAGCCTTGAGTGGACTTGGGTGCACTAAAGGTGCAGTAAATTTATTTCGGGACAGTGCTTGCAGTGGAAGTCCATTTGTTTAAAGTTCCATTTTGACCAGATTTCCTCTAAAAAAACTAACTAAAAAAAATAACAATACTAGTTTCTTGCACATCTCCTGTTTTAGACTATAGGCGCTTGGGTTTGGAGGATTAAGTGCAGAGAGTAGGTGTTCGGGACTGTGTGTTGTATTCTCATACAGTGACTGATTATTTTTCTCAGCAATGGATGATTGAATTCTTGTATGGCAATGAAAGTGAGCGATTACCGAAGGTGGGGTGTTAGAGCCGAAAGGAATAAACCCATGAAATTTTACTTGACAGGATTTTCGTTTGCTTTATAAACATGAGGGAATAGTCTAGAGGGTGGAGAACAGAGGGTGCACACTGCTGCACTGGAAAATCTCAAAGGGATTACAAGTGAAATTTTGATGACTGTGCAAAAACCCTCCAGGTGCAATTAGAAGGGGTGGGGGAGGGGCTTCTTGGGCTTTTGTGTGTGTTTTTTCTTTGAGGCTTAAAGCCACCTCTTCTATTTTAGGACTACTTAGCCTTCAATAATACTTCACTATTAATATTAACCAAACAGGTTATTGGTGGTGGTTTTTTACCCCTGGCCTGTCTGATCTGGACATTTTGGGGTAGGGACCCAGCCTCAGTCCTATTAGTAAATCTAGATAATATGTAGATTTTGTTATGTTTTTCCCAAAACTCTTGAGAGGATCTAGTATTAGGACAGTTGATACCAAGTTGGTAGTGCCTTGAGCAGGACCCAGTGAGCTGTCATTTTACTTGTCACAGGGCTTTCATGAGAAGCAGATCTGTGAGGAGGAAATTTAACCTGTCAGGGTATGTGCATAATTAGTGTTTTCTGGATGGCGTGGGTTTTCCCTTTTTCTCTTCTCACATGTCGAGTTCTGAATTTTCTTTTTTTGAGTTCTCATAGAGTATCTGGAGATTGTTCACCTAAAGCAGTGATCATTGAGTGAAATTGGAAATTCCTTTCAGTGGAAATGAATGTTATTATATATCTGGCATGTGCTTACTGCTTATCTGGGCACACTGCCAAAATTCTTTAATTCTCACAATGATCCTAAGAAAGGGATTATGTCCAATCAAAGGGTGATTAAACAGGATCAGATCTGCACCAGGTGATATAGTTATTAGGTAGTGGATTCAGGATTCAGATGAATTTACCTGGGAGGATGTCTCTTGGGAGACAGGTCTGTCCTGGGTTGGAGATTCAGGTCCCAGTTTGTTCCAGGAATGGAGCGCCCTTGGGAGGCTGGGATAGGCCTGGGGTTTGTCATGAAGTCACTGAACTTCGGGCTCATACCCAGAATCCCTGGAGTGTCCTTCAGATTGCTTTCAGTGGGTGACAAGATGAGGGTCCCTTTCGTGGGGAGTCTCCCACAGGTGGGGCGAGGAGAGCTGCCTGCTTATGAAGACTGAGTTTGCTTCCTCCCCGGGCAACCTGTTTTTCATTTGTTTATAAACTTGTTCTTCCATTTAACTTTTATCTTTTCCTTGTGGCTTTAAAACTATGCCTGAAGACAACGAGCTGTTTGTTAATCACCATCTTGTGGGTTTTTGAAGAGGAAAACAGGGAGGGGAAAATGTGATGTTTTGTGGCCTCTTTGTAGTTCAGAAAGAGGTTCTTAGATGCAGGAAATCACACACAACTCAAACTTAAATGAAGGCAAATATTTTGCTTTTACTAATAAAAGATTTTCTTTGCAGCTTTCAAACAAAAAGGTATTTCCTTCTCAGTGCCCCTTAATCCATACTGGATATTGTTTTTATTTATCTTCTGGGCAAAGTTCTTTGTATCTTAAGTAATAATACCTTTGAGCTGGGTTGGACTGTCTTGTATCATTAGGCGCTGCTGCAGCCTTGGTGAAGTCCGGAGATTGTGCTGGCAAAGACTGTTGTTCTCACATTCTTCATTTCCCCTTTTCTCTCCTAGAATTTTACTTTTTTTTTTTTTTTTCTTTTTGTACAATAGGATAGGTAAAGTCCATTGGGAATGAAATGTTTAAAATGTGCACTTAGGAGTTATATGTGTGTATGTCTGTGTGTGTGTGTTTACTGAGGACATTTTTACTACCTTTGATATGACTGGATAGTCTGATTTATTGCTTCAGGACAGCAGTAATAGGTTTGATGGTGACGGAGCGAGTAGAGGGGATGTGATTTTTTTAGAAGGCGCTTTCCCTCGATCCCCTTTCACACCTCTTAAAAAACCCTAGCACTCCAGGGAGGGTGGCACAGCAGTGGTCTTGTGGCTCAGTTACCACTTGCCAAAGCCCGAGACAGCGTATTTGGGGAAGGGGCAGCTGAGTGGCAGTGTGTGAGGCTCAGGACCTGACTCATTCCCCGCTAAGTGTACTGCAAACAGAATGCGTGAAATTAATACTACTCTACTTTAAATGGAAAGGGGTTCAGAAGTTTCAGTGAAGACCAGAAGTCAGGGTTGTTTTGACTTAGCCTTAGTAACAGCTGTCAGTGGTCGTTGCTGTACATCTGGAAAGAGGGATTTAGCCAGCATTCATCAGTGCAGATCTATATACCTTCTCTGCTTTCATTGGAAGTGACCCAGTGTTTACGCCAGGCTCATGCTATTTCTTTACCAACGGGGCCAAAACTTTGCTCAGAGCTTCATTGTGTAACCTTTGCTCTTGCCAGGGTGTGGAGGGAGGGCAAGGTGCGGCTTTTCTTAGCTGGACTGTTGTTGGAGAAGCAGAAGAGAAACGTTCCTGGACGCCCCTCAGGTCCTTGGTCTTCTGGTCAGTTGTGTCACTTTGTCGTTATTTTCGAGGATTCTGTGCACAGGTGCTTCAGGATTTGTGCTGTGATGGGAGCTTCTGCATTTCACCGCAAGCCGGGGGGTGGCTGCTGTCCTGGTGCGGGCCTGGGGCTCCATGCAGAGCCTGGCCGCCGGGGGATACCCCAGATCCCGGCCGGGGCCTGGCGCTTGCCGCAGCGAGGGCAGCGAGCCGTGGAAGAAACGAAGAGGGTTATCTGTTTCCTGATTTCTTAGCAAGCTCATTCCACTGACTGTTACTGTCATTAGGATACTGTTACTTTCTGACTGGGTTTTCTGCTTTTCTAGGCTTGTGGAATATTTTGGTTAAGGAGTTTGAAAATACAAGGAAATAAAACCGGAAAGAATAGTAATTGTAGAAATTATGAGCACGAGTACCCTGTAACACCCTCTCTTTACACAGAGCTTAAGGATTTTATATGTTCTCCTTAATCTTCCTGCTGTTCATGTAAAGCAAGTAGCAAGCTTTGGATCCATGTATTTATTTAAATAGCTCCTGTCAGCGGAGTACTCCACAGTTTGCCAAGCGGTGTCATTCCACTGGCCTCCTTGAACAGATGACACCGAGGCTTAAGGGCTTAAGAGACTAGCCCAGTGTCACAGTACAGGAGGATCAGCACGCGGGCGGAGAGCCTAGGGTTCACACAGGTCGGTGAACACGCCCGAGGTCGCATAGCGAGATCGAGAGTCTCTGGCAGAAAAGGAAGTAGCCTTCTTGACTTCCCTTCCAGGGCTCTCTTCACTGACCATGCTGTTTCCAGACAGCAAGTAGTGTGCTTGTTCCTGCGATGTTCTTGGCTGTATGCGACGTGAGGAGCATGGCGATGCCGCTGGCAGTCCAGTGGGTGTTACAGTGTCCTCGTGAGCTAGAGATCTGATCTGGGTGTTTGTGTGTGAGTACAGTGCCTTCCTCTTTTCCTCTCTACCCTTCCAGTTCTTGGGCCCTGCCCAAAGGGAGGCTTAGGATCCACAAACGAAAACCCAAAGCCTAGATCCACTTTTAGCAAAGTGCCTAATAAAACTGGCTTTTCCTGTGTTCCTAGAGTATGCCATGCGAACACTGTACTAGGTACAACCTTGTTCCTTGCCAGTCTCCCTTACCCCCCTAGAATGTAAGCTTAACGAGAACGGGTGTGTCTTTTCCGTGCGGTCCCTGGTACTGAGAACTGTGCCTGTCAACACAAAAGGTGCCCTGGAAATACCTGGTGAGGGGAGAATGCTTACAGATGGAGCTAGCCAAGAATATGTGTGACTTAATGTTTTCAAGCGCTACTACTTAGGTTGTAAGATAACAAAAATGGAGTTCCCAAGCCTAGTTAGGCCTGTGGTGCCTACATGTTAAGTTTGTGGAAAAAGTGACAGATGGAAAGGGAAGTATAAGTGACTGAGTTGGGTGTGCCTTTCAGGAGCGAGTTAGGATAGAGTAGAACACATGTATTTGAGCAGGTGGAATCTGCCTTTTTAAAGATGAAAACATGAACGCACCCTAACTGAATTTAAAATGCAGTTTGAACATCACCTTATCACTAGTCACTGTTTATCTGAAGAATTCTTTCACTGCTAATAAGTCTGCGCACATGTGGTTTGAGTGAGTGTGGGGAGAGCCCGATCTTGACACGCTGTCATGTGCTTAGCTGACTACCTTCCAGATCAGTAGAGGTGCAAGTGTCTAGTGCTTTTCAAGGGACAAGGAACTTTAAAGACCTCTTAGTTTTTTATTAGTGGAGATGGTATAGTGTTAGCGAAAAAGTAATAATCATAACAGTAAGTGATTTTTAGAGAGCTTATCATGAGGGTGATGGTTCACTTAATCTCACAGTAACCTTATGAGATTATAGTGTATAATTATTTCCATTTTCTCTATGAAGAGGAGGCCGAGATACAGAAATTAAATAACATCATGAAATAGGTCCTTGGTTTGACTCTGTTTTTAGATTATTGGTATAGTAGATATTTCTGCCATGTTCCAAATGCTATGTTTGGGATACTCTACTATCAACATACACCCTACTGTCTCCCCTCAAATACTTGACTGAGTCCAGGAATTCCGATTCTAGTTCTGGCAGATCCCTGTTAGCTGCTCTGGTCTAAAATGGCCCTTTGGTTTTGGTTTGTTATTTTCTGTGACCAGCTGACTAGAAATTGAGACTTACTGTCATTTCTTTTTAGTCTTAAGAAGTCTCTTTTTAAACAACTCTTCTCAGAGGTTGCTTGCTTGCTTGCTTGCTTTCAGTCCAAAATTAACCTAATGAAGCCAGAAGTAGAAATGGATATTTAAGTTTATATAGTACTTTATATTTTACAAGGTGCTTTCTCATCCATTATTTAGGTCACAATAAAGTTGCTAAAGCATTTTCCCTATCTTGGGGAGGAATAAAATAAAATATAGATGTTAAATGTTTAAATCCCATAGTTAATTAGTAGATGGTTCAGAATTCACTGATTTGTGTAATATCACTATGACAGGTGATAAAAAAATGTGTAATACCAGTGCTTCTTTAAAGTCATCTGTTTCCATGCCTTTATTTTGGCATATATATTAGAAAACTTAAACATACAACTTGTGAAATGTATAATTTATATTGGGATCCGATAATTTTCTACCTGTGTGTTAGGGGGGTATATAGTAGTTTGTTAACTGTTTGTTACCACTAGAAGGATTTGTTACCCCTCCAGAATCCATCGTAGATGTCAGCTTCTTCAGCTGAGGTTTACCTCGGGGCACTCAGAGTGTAAAACCTGTCTGTAAACTGGCTTACAACGAACTTGTGATCTTGAGTCCTTGGGTTTCTTGCACTGTCCCATCCGGGATCCTTTATTTGGGGGAGGGTTTGCACTTCTCAGCTTGGTTTATGGTAAGTTAATCATAAGCAAATAAAAGGGGACAGTGGTTAATCTTGGCCGTTTTGAGTTGATGAATCAAAAACATAGTAAAGTGTCCTGTACTAAGGCATAAGCTCCAAAAAGGAAGAATGTGTTTTGTTACTTCTGTACTCCTAGCACCTAAAACAGTTCCTGGAACGTAGTAGAAGAAATGAATATGTGCATGCTGGAATAACTAAAGGAAGGGTATCATTTTTCCATTTCATTGCCTTTCTTATATTTGAGTGTCAACCACCTATGTATAAGTTTTGTTTCTGACCTCTTAGGACTCTCTCCGCTTTGTGCTGAGCAAAAAAAGGCCTAAATAGGCAATAAGGGGTTAGGTGTTCTCTTTGCAGTTTTGCCGTAGGTCCTTGAGTTGGTGGTGGGCAATTTTAAAATGTAGGATTTGGATTAATTACCAGACGATGATTTATTTCTAAGGTATCTTTTAGGTCTAACATCATATGATTTAAAAATCACCAGCATTAGCGAAAGGTTCATTTTTAATTTCATTGCTTCACATTAGAGACATGCCATTTAAGTTGAGGTTTAGAATCAATTTTATGTAAGAGGAAATTATGTATATATTGCATATATATGCACTCATACCTGACTGTGAGCAGTATTAGACTATTGGAGTCAGCTAATAGAAAAATCCTAATGTTGCCAGTATTTTACAACCTAGAACCATGTTCTCTGTTGTTTCTTCCATAGCTACGGCTGCATCTTGCAAGTCCTTCTCTAGGCTAAGAGCTCATCAGTGACTAGATGGAGTTACAGATTTTTCCCTATGTATGTATGGCAAGTTTTGATGATAATAATAAGTTAATATTTTTTAAGCACCTCCTGTATAGCAGCTGATGCAGTAAGTCCTTCAGATGTGTTAATGTTTAATGGATAATCTTTGAGGAGATGGGATCTGGTTGTCCTCACCCTGTTAGAAGAAACTAACTTCAAGAGCAGCTAAGAAATTTGCCAGGGTTTTATAGTTAGTATGTTGCAGAGTGGGAATTCAAGCCTGGGCAGTCTGGCTTTGGAGTCTCTGTTCTTGAACCAGTGGTGATACCTGCCTCCCAAGTGACCATTTTAATATGGTAAGCTTTTTTTGTTTTGTTTTTATTTTTAAAATGTACGTTGGTACTAGTCTGCTGCTACATTCTGTACACAGGGAGCTTAAGTGTTAAAAATAATAGGGAGTCCTTTTGGGTATGTATTTGTATCCGAAAAGTGCCTTTTGAATTCTCAGATCAGTAAATTCTTTGCCCTCTAGTCCTTGTTGGAAAGTGTGGTGTTGGGGCAAAGTAGGCTCCTTATTAACCAAAGCCACGTTTTCTGCCAGCTGCCATCCCCTCCATGGGCAGTGTGGCTCCGGCCCTGCTTCCCTTGCATGGGCAGTCCAGTTCTGGCTCTACACTTCTTCAGCGATATGCAGTGGAAGGAACACCTTTTTTTTTCTAATGAGTAATAATACCTGTGGTCTCCAGATTGAGTTTCTAATATACAAAACACTTTTTGTTTTTGTTTTTGCTTGCTTCAGGACTTTATACTACTGTAACTGTTGAGTAGAAACGTGGATTGGGGGTAGTTTTTTAGCCAAGGCTACAGGGCCCTGCATAAGACCTTCATTTGGTTTAGTTACTCAGGTTGAAGAAAAAAATACTATTTTTTTTTTTTTAATGAACAGGTGCACTGATTTGTAAACCAATAGGTTCATCTTTATTGAAGATATTCATTGCTGGCTCCTGGTCTGATGACCACAGCCAATGGGTATTTTTGTACTTCTGACTAGGAAATCTCTAGAACAGGATAGTACCTTTTATAACCACATGAGAGTGTCCAGAGAACTAAAAAACTGCCTGCTTAGGGGTAAAAATGGGATGAGGGTCATTGGCTGGGTTTTAAAGGATCCTTGAGCATGGTCCTTGACTTCTTTGCAAAATTGTATGCCTTTTTCTATGGAAAAGGAGTCCGTAAGCACTCACTGATCCAGTGAGGAAACCAGGACCCAGATGAAAGAGTTTGAGAACTACTTCTAGAGCAGTGCTCTCAAACTGGGGCAATTGCTTTCTCCCAAGGACAGTTCTGGCAGTGTCTGCAGGTATTTCTGGTTGTCACAACTTGGAGGTGCTACTGATGTGGAATTTGTAGAGGCCAAGAGTCAACCTTACCTGGTTCTCTAGTTAATTCTGTCAGTTGGAGAGGCCATGTCAAGTCATGCTTGTCTTTTTAGGTTTTCTGGTAATGCTAGGAAGAGTAAGGTTGGTGGTAGTGGGTTATTTCAAGTTCTAAATGGGGATATTACATGGTCTCCTGCAATCATTTCTCCCTTTCTTCCTCCCTCCCTTCTTCCTTTCCTTTCTCCTTCCTTCCTTCCTCCTCTTCCCCCCTTCCTCCCTCCTTTCCTTCCTTCCTTCATTTCTGAAGGGAGATTTTTTTTTTTTTTCATTGAAACTATTGGACTAGTGGAAGTTTTCTTGGCCTTAAGTGGGGCCTGTTTGTCCTGGCTGCTCATTGAGGGTCCCAGAATTAGTCTTAGTTCTCTTGTAGGGAACAGTTGGTCCTTCATCAGCTTTCATTTGTCCATGCTGAACATAGTTGGTCATTTCAGCCATTGTCATGGACAGTCACCTGGTTAGTACCAAGATGTGTATGATAGACAGGACCACTGGAGATCTGAACATCATACCTTGGCCTGATCTGCCCCAATTGAGGGATCAGGGCAGTTCTGTCTTTTCACTTGGTCTCTTGCTGAGGTCAAAGTGCATTGTGCTTGTCTTTGTTTAGTCCTGGTCACATTGTAATAAACAAAATGGAACCCTGACTCTGAGTTTCCTCAGTAGCCTGTGGATCTAGAACATGGATTTATTTTATTTTTGAATGCATGGGCACTGATCCGTGAACCTGAGTTTTACTTGGACTTACTTCCCCCCCCCCCCCCCCCGTATATTCCATTGAGCTGTACTATGAATGTGGGTGACTGTTTTAAAAGCTTTTGATTTTTGGGGATATAGAATTGTTTTGGAGTGTGGCTTATTACCTCAAAGTACATCCATGTTGGTTAACCTCAAAAAATATTACAGTTAACCTAAAGTGGCCAATAAAAAAACATGGTGGCAGTTCCTCAGTTACTTGCTTGAATATTTTTTTGGCTAACTTGGGGAGGACAGAATGCTTGTTTGGGCTTCTTAATGGAGAAATTGTGTCCTGCAAAATTCCAGAATGCCCTTCTTAGGCTTTCACCTTTATGTAGGTTCCAGGAATGTGGAGGTGAGAGTTTGGCAGCTCGGCCTCCTTGCGAGCCTTTCCTTACATTTATGAGGTGACAGATTGAGGAGAGGCTGGGTCAGGCATAGTACATTTATGTACAAAAACCTGACTTTTTAATATGGCTACTTGTTTCCAAATGCTTGATGTGGTTGGCCGAGGAAGATGGCTCGAAGTTTGGACCTATTTTAACCAGATTCTAAGCAAAACTGATAGGATTTTCTTATAATCTAAGCAAGAATTCAGGATATTTTGCATCAGTTTTGCATGCGTATAGAGAAAATTCTGGTAAGATCTTTGTTGCATTTGGGTTGTGAGATGGTGTTCATGCCAGGGTCACATGCTTAGATTGATACATCATCCCACATCTTTTCCTTGATTCAGGAGTATCTTGGAGGTACCGGCAGGTTTGGTTCCAGACCATCACAATAAAGCAAATATTGCAATAAGCCAAGTCAGATGAATTTTTTGGTTTTCCAGTGCCTATAAAAATTATGTTTACACTATACTGTAGTCTACTAAAAGTGTGCAGTAGCATTTAAAAATGCTTTAAAAAATGCACATTAAAAACACTCTTGCTAAAAGAATGCTAGCCATCATCTGAGCTTCCAGCAAGTCATAATCACTGATCATAGATCACCATAATAAGATAATAATGAAAAGGTGTGAAATATTGGGAGAATTACCAAAATGTGACACAGAGATGTAAAACGAGCAAATGCTGTTGGAAAACAGCGCTGATAGATTTTCTTGATGTCGGATTGCCACAAACTCTCAACTTGTAAAAAAATGCAGTATCTGTGAAGCACGGTAAAGTGAAGTGTAATAAAACGAGGGAGGCCTGTATTTGATTCTCCAGTTTGGGGCATGCTTTTGCCACGTACGTTTGAGGCTTACCCCAAAACTATCTAAGATGGAAATACTTAGCTTCTCAAAATGATGCATCTAATACGGGACCTACACTGATCAAGAAGATTCTAATACCCAAACCTGACCAAGAACTTAATCTTCCTGAGGTGGTTTTAGTCTTCCTACATTGAGAGAGTTCCTTGGTGAAGAGAAGGTAGTGCTGGTGATCTCTGATGTAAGGCAGAGGGGAGATGGCTCTGGATTCTTCTTTAAGCAAATGCTAATTGCTCTCACACTACCTGTAGGGCACACTTTGTGGTCTAGGAAGTTACAAGAGGTGATAGGCTTGCCTCTGTGGAAATTCTAGTCTTTTTATGGGATTTGGACCAATGTAAACAAAACAAGGCATTGTGTGTGGATGGCACTGTGATATAGAAGAGAGGAAGTCAGGCGGGGATTAAGGATGCTATTCCCAGGATAGATGCAGGGGCATTTTAGTGGGACATAAAGAGGAGGGGGTCACTTGGGAAGAAAGGAAAGGGGGTAATTTCAAGTGAGAGCCTCATAGATGGGTAAGAGCTGTGTATATTCAGGATCTGGTTAGCATTTCCAGCTTGATCTGGATAGGGGAAAGGATGGTTGGGAAGGCAGGTTTGGGATTCATTTACAGAAGGCCTTGAATGGTAGTATAGTATGTGGGCTATTGAAGGAAAGCAGGAAGATTAATCAGACGGTAGGGCAAGGACATGTCTGCTTTGCAATTGCTATATTCTCAGCAGCTAGCATGGGCCATGACAGCAGATGTTCAGTGAATGTTGGCTGAAATGATCTGGGTGAAGAGACACAGGACTGGAGAGGGACAGGGTTGAAGAGGCATGTGGGACTTGCAAGGAGGAACCCAAATGATCCAGCAGTTCATTGGATGAGGGGTGTGTAAATGCATAGGAAAGAGTTCCTAAGACATTGACCCCTGTAGCCTGGCAGAATCCTGGTACCACTGATAGAAAAGGAAACCTTGGAAGGGGGAACTTTCTCTTGATTATGCTGGGCATTTGCTACCTAGGGGGGAGGGAGTGATAGAAGGAAGAGGAGGAAAGAAAAGTAAATTTGTTGCTTCTTTCTTTCTTGCCCTCATATCCATATCTTCCCTTCATCTCCTGCCAAATCTATACTCCTGCCAAGAGCCTCAAGGATTCTTTTACGTAAGACCTGTATTTGTGCTTTTATTCTCTACCCAGACGAGGATGGACTTTGCCAGGCAGCTCTTTGCAGACAGTGGATTTAGGAACTTCCCATTTTAAAGAAACTTCCCATTTTAAAGAAGGCGTGTGACCTTTGTGTTAGTGTATGGAGAGAGTGTTTCTCTTCATCATTTTTGCTTGATTACTGCCATTACCTTTATATAGATAGAATAGTGGGAGTTTGCAAATTATCTGATTTTTGACTTTTTCCTTTTTAAAGTTTTTTAACATTAAAAATAGATACAGATTCTCTAAATTATTCATCAGCTATGGAAACTTTGCTCCATTCTTTTTTTTTTTTCTGTTTAACTCTTAAATCATTTGGCCAATGACTGTGTTAGGTCAGTGATTCCATATCCTTTTTGTGTTGAGAAATTTTGTGTAAACATGAGTCTGAGTCTGTAATTGTTTTGAGAAACTACTGTATTTCAAAAGAAATAATTTTCCCCATTGTTCGTTATGTATGATCTAAATACTGAAATTGCAATGGATGCTTCAGTCAATGCATATTATATATGCAGTTAATTTCTTCTTTTTTCTCTAATGTGGCATATTCTATATTTTAATCTTTCCCCCCTTTAGACACTTGTCTTAAACTGCTGTAGTGGAATGAGAACAGCAATGATAGTAAGGAAAGTTAGTAAACATGAAATTAAAAAGGCCATAGAGTACATTTTGGTAAACCAAAATATTGCTTGGTGGCATAAAACCACAGATCCATTCCAAAAAGAAAAAATAAAACTCATGCGGAAATGTGGTTTTGCTGTCTGTCATGCAGTCTGTTTTCAACTGTCAGAAACATAGCGTAGCTTTCTGGGGTATTTTTTTTTTTTTTTTTTTTCAAGTCTGACCACAGCTTTTAATTTCCTTCACTCCACCCACACCTCCCACCGCACCTCCATGTATCTAGTGCTAATTTATGGGTGATTTAAATGTACTGACATAATCATCGACCGGCAGAAAGGTCAGCAGTTGTGGCAAAAGTTTCTTGTCTCAGATGTGCTGGGTGCCAGTTCTGTGCTTTTGGAAAAGTCTATAATCAGAACACAGTGATTGTCCTTGCTTTTGGACTTTTTTTTTTTCCAAAGATTTTTATTTATTTATTTGACAGAGAGAGATCACAAGTAGGCAGAGAGGCAGGCAGAGAGAGAGGAGGAAGCAGGCTCCCTGCTGAGCAGGGAGTCCCATGCAGGACTTTATCCGAGGACCCCGGGATCATGACCTGAGTCAAAGACAGACGCTTAAGGATGGAGCCACCAAGTGCCCTGACGTTTCAATTTAAATTGTGATCTTTAAAAGGTGGTTTTGATATGCTTGGGTTTTTGTTTTGTTTTGTTTTGGGTTTTTTTTGCTAAAAAGGTAATATTAGGAAGAAGAATCATCCATGATCCTTCCACTCTGAGCTAACTGCTGACCTAGGCAGAAGGCCAAGGCTCAGGCCTTACTGTCTCCACCATTTGCACTGTGGCTGATGCAAAATTATGTCTGCCTACCCCTCATCAAAAGTACAGGTCAAGGTTCAAAGGGTAATACAAAAATAGACATGCATATGTTTTATTTCTTTTAAAAGTACAAAAGTACAAAAAGTGTATGTATAGTAAAATGAAACCTTAGATCTTTAAAGTTAATTTTGATTTATTGGTAACTTTATGGTTTATCTCTTTTGTGGGCAGCACTATTATAAATTTGTTTTCAGGATGTGCTTTTAGCCACTAACTCCCTGTGATCTTGGTAAATTATTTAACTTCCCTGAGTCTCAGTTCTCATGCGTAACTAGAAAACGAGAGGATAGGACCAGATCAATATGTTTCATAAAATGCTGGTGCCCAAGCCCCAGAACCTGGGACTTGAGCATGGGCATTTTTTCTAAACGCTCCAGGGTGATTCTGATGTGCAGCAGGGTCAAGAACCGGTGAATGAAAGCCGTGCTTCTCAAACTTCCGTGTGCATGCAAATCACTGGGGTCCTTTTAGAATCTAGGGCTCTTTCAGTACGGTTGGAGTGGTGCCTGCAAGATGATGTCCAGGTGATGCTGACGGTGCTGGTCCACTGACCGCATATGCAGTAGCAGGGAGCCATAAAATCTTTACAATTTCTTCCGTGTATAGTAGTCTGTATAGTACATGGGGGAGTCTGTGTGCTGTGTGAATCACACCCCCGGGTTAGGATGTCAGGATTGATAGGTAGTGTGGTATCTGTATAACCTTCCCTTGCTTAGATTCCAGACCTACATCTCTGGAACAGTTCAGCCAAGGAAGTAGTTTTAATAGCACCTTGCTTTGGGCAGCCTGACTGCATGCCAGCTGGGGGCTGGTGAGCTTGGTACATTGTTACAGAGAAAGGGGGCACTTTCCAGTTGTCCCTCCTCTGCTCACTGAGAACCCACTGTAACAGGTGCTTACGCTTTCAAATTCTGTCTCCTTTCTCCCCATCCTCCAGTGGCTACCCTGCCCAGATTGACCTCTTAGTTCCTGAGCAGTATTTTAGATAAATGGGGAAAAAAAATCATGAAGTAGTACATTTTGTTCTAACTTGATTTCTCATGTGAGCACATTCGATGCAGAAAATTTATTAAACCTAAGTTTTAAGCAAGCAGAACTCCCAATTTTGAGGTATATTTTGTTGTGGAAGAAACACAAACCTCTGAGCGGTAACATTGGCCATGCTCTTCTCTAACCCTGTCATTTAGAAATAAAAAAGTACTGTTCATAATTGTAGTCCTTTCTTTTTGTTTGCTGTAGCATGGCATCAGACTGGCAGGCAGCGGGATCTGGTGGGAGGGCCCCGCTGAGGTCTGAGGTGTCTGTAGACCTGAGTTTTAGGCCTTCAGCTGCCCTTAAGCAGTTAAGTATAACTGTGGCCACTTAGCTTCTCCATGTAAAGCAGGCAGGGATCAGAGAATGCTGCGTTTATTAGGGCTGCGTTAGAGAATTTTGTTGCCTTGAAGGAATATATTTACCACCTTTTCTAAAGTCCCAGGCAATAAGAAATTATAGTTTGCAATGTGGGAGTGTTGGTTTAGAGTAGTGTTACTCAGTGTGGTCTGCGGACTGGAGCAGGTCTGCGAGCAATTTGGCGTAGGTGGGCGTTAACAATAAGGAGCTTCCACCAGACTAAATCACACCCGTTTCTTCATTTGCAGATGTCTTCATTGTTAAAAAACAAAACCAAAGAACAAAAAAACCCCACCTAGCTGAACTGAACAGTAGTTGATTTAACTCTGGCACACGACCATTGTCTTTTCGCTGCTGGCCAGCAGTTTGAGGATTGGCCGCCCTTCAGTAGTGCTGCTGCAGAATATGTAATCAGGCGGTTTATCAGGGTTGTTTTATTAGGAATAGACAAATAGAGGGTCATAAAATGAAGGTGTAACCTGAAAGATAAAAAAGTAAACTTAGAGGCAAGTTAGGTTAAAGGTAAAATCAAGTTCACGGTGGTAGGGACATGTGCAAAACAGTAAGTTAAGTCAAGGCATTTGACACAGATTCACAAGTGGGAAGCTCTTCAGAGTCACTGTGGTTTGTGCACTGGTTAGTGCAAAACTCATTTAAATTCTTCTGGAGTACTTCTGAATTCTTGTCTTAGAATTTGTGTTTTTCCTTTTCATCATCTATCTCTAATGGAAAGAACGCATTTCTGTAAATCTCATATAACTGTTTTCTGTAGTCTTGAATTAACAGGAAGCTTTGAAATTAAGCGTGACTTCCCCTCCACCTCTCCTCCTCTCCCCACAGCCCGCTATTCTTTACTCTTTAATACTGTATATAAAATTTACTGCATCCAGGGCGAGTATCTGTTTACCAAGAAAAGAGGAAGAGAGATCCTTTGCCAGTGGCAAAACGTAAATACTAGAATGTCTTTTCTGGGTCATAGTGCAAGAAAGTGGAGAAACAGCACATTTTCTGGGGCTGGGCTTGTGACTCGTTCCTCTTCCCAATCGGGAAGCACTGTTCTCTGTTATCACTGTGCCAGCGAGTCTGCCCACCTTCCCCCCACCCCATCCGCTTTAGATGTGCAGCCCTTCCCTGGTGCAATATAAATTAGTGAGGGATGCCTTCTTAATTGAGAGACAGGAAGAGCCTAAGCTTGAATCGATACCTAACAATACAGCTACTCAATTTGTAGCACTATCTAATCTTAGTTCTGTCTTAGAACACAACTACTTACCTTAAGGGATTTTATTCATAAGTGTATCCTCATAAATATTTCTGCCAAGCAGATATGGGACAGCTAGTATTCTTCCCATTTCATGGGTGTAGAAATGGAGTCCCAAATCACTTAGGGGTTGCTTAAAGTCATGGTTCAGCTGGACTAGTAAATAGAGTCATCCTGGGATTTGGCACTCCTCAGTTGTATCATTCTCAATATCTGGTGTGCATTCTCAATATCTGGTGAAACATCTGGAATGTTTCATCAGCTGAGTTCAGCTTTTTCCCTTTGCCTTACGTAAGTGCCCCCCCACAACACACCTTGAAACTAACCTTGTGACTTCCCTATCCTTACGATTGGTAGCACCATACCCAGGTTTTACATGTTGGGATCATGGGTTCTTACTTCTCATCTCCAGATTTTAGGGAGGTCACAACGTGCTGCTGGTTTTCCCTGCGCAGAGTATCTCCTTTGCTTGCCCCCTCTGTCACCAAGACTTACGTGGGCTTAGGGGAGCACAAGGAACACTTTGGTATCTGTCCATATTGGGTCATTTATTAGGGGTCCTTCTCCCCTCCTGAAAGTCCAGCCAGGATTCCCATCATGGCTCTCTCTGCTTCTCGGCTCATTTTACCCTTTACCTTGCTGGTGTCCCAAAAAAAATTTGGGATTCGTTTGATAGATGGATCCCAAATTTTTTCTAGAGCCTGGATCTCTCCTCCGAGACTGTCCTATGAAACTGAGTCCTCATTTCCATTCAGTGCCTCAAAAGTACTTAAACTCTCAGTGTCACCAGATGACATCATCCCCCACAAGCCTGCTTGTGGTCCAGTGATCTCTATCTCAGGAAATGCCAGAACCATCCACCCAGTTTCCCAGGCCGGAGACCTGGAGGCAGGTGATGATTGCCTTTCCTTCTTGCTCATTAGCCACACCCAGTCAGTCATCTGGTCTCTTGGAATCTGCTCCCAGTTACTCCCACATCTATTTATTTCTCCAGCTATCTGAGCGTGGTGAATTACTTAACCCAGGTTCTTCTTTGGCTTTATCTGTAAAATGAGGGCAGAGTAATTCTCATAGAATTGTTCTGCACTGAAGTGAAATATCTGGTATGGGGGAAATTCCATGAACATTAGGATGATGACAATACTTGTGACCATGATTGGCACATTTAGCCGCCTTACATATTTAAGATGACTTTCACAGTGGTCCAGCCTGAGTGGAGATAATACCAGTACCCCGGGCTGTTGTGGATCTGCATCGTCAGCCTCATCTTGTGCTGCTACTGCCCCCTTTCTTTCACCTGTCCTGTTTGTTGACTATGAATGTCCCACGTTGATGCAGCAGTCTGATCCGTTTTGGAATGTTCTTGCCCTTTTCCCTGCTCCTCTCTCCTTTGTCTGTAAGACTCACTTCACCCTCAGTTACTCAGGGAACCAGAGTCCTCTGTTAAGCATTTTAAATACCATGCATTTTATATTTTTTTCTGTGTCTGTTTCCTTTGCTAGATTATCATGGGCTCTATAAATCCTGTCTTGTTCTGCTACTCCGTTTCTCCGACTATGACACAGTGCCTGGCGGGATAGGAGACCATTATTGAAACTGTGGAATTAATATGGCTCACATGTACCTCCCCAAAGGCTCCGTGAAGACTTAAGCCAGAAGGGTTTTCATCCCCCTCACCCCCATTTCTAGGACTCTTCTGTGTACCACCAAGGCCCCGTATGCTGTCTGTTAACTGTGTTTATTTGCATTTGTTCTTTGTACTAGATTATAAACACTTCAGAGTCCAGATCAATCCTGCATTCACTGCCATTCCCACCGTAGCTGTTGGCTTAGAGCAGGAGTGAGTGAATGAGCTGGTATCTGAAAACGTCTTATTGAATTCCCCAGGTTTGTAGTGCTATGGGATTTCATAGTGTTCCTATTCTAAAGTTATCTTTCATCCTCCATCTTTCCTTTTGTGGTCTATTTCGTGGTTATAAATCCCTTCACCACCGTTCAAATATTATCAAGAAGGGGGTGGAGGGCCAGAATGTGCTAGAGTGTCTTGACCTCCTGTCTGGTATTTATCATAGGAATCGTCCTTGATAGGTCTTTGCTGCCTTGCAAATAAAGTTCAGGCTCTTCAGTGTGGCATTCAGACCTTGCACAGGCTGACCCTGGGAGCCCCTTCTGTCCTTATTTTCCACTCCCTTTTTTATTGCACACGTCCTGTACTCTAGCTTAATGGTTTTCAAGTCTGTCATTAGAATCACCTGGGGAGCTTTAAAATAATACACTGAGGCATGGGTTCTGCCCTCCAGGAGTGAGTTCATTGGTCTGTGGTGAGGCCTGGGCGTTGCTCTTTGTGAAAAGATCCACCAGTGGTGCTGGTGTAAAGCCAGGCCTGGAAACCATTGACCAGCTCAGCGTTGGCCACAAAGTGTGATGTGCTCTAAGAGCTTTGAGAAGAAAGGGTTCCGCAGTCAAGTTGATTGGTACCGTCTTTTCTGTGCACCTTTCCACATATTTGTAACTAGCGCTATCAAATGAAAGGTCTGAGGCGTCCAACAGCAAAGGAACCTGCTTAACTCTGTTTAAGCCGGGGGAGGTCATCTGGTCAGGGAGCCCTTTACGTGTATAAATACTTATTAACAACATCTGCAAAATAAACGCTGTGTAGAAGCTGCTCTGACCGATGCTGCTTCCAGCCTTATCTCAGCTTTTAAAGCAGTTCTTTATGTGCTCTTCTTTAATCACCTCATCCAAATCAGACCCATGCCCTGCCTCAGCCTTCTCTCTCAGAACCCCCATTTTACCTTCTGAAGCACTTCCCATATCTGAAATTCCTCTGCACCCACCGTCTGTTCGCTTCTGGCTCCCACCCCTGAAGTGTGCACTCCACGGCAGCGGGGACTTCTCTGTCTTGTTCACCCCTGTGTCTCAGCACCTAAAGTAGGCCTGGCAAATAGTAGGTGCTTAATATTTGTTGAGTGGACAGAAAGGCAGCCATACACTTGTGGTTTGGGCTTTTTCTAAGGTACACATTTAAATATTTAAACTGCCTGCACAATTTAATTAAAAGCAGCTTGAAATACATTTGAACGGTATCTAGAAGTACAGGAACAAAAGGGGATGATAGTTTCTTAGACATTTAATTTTCTCAACCTATCTCATAGAATATTAAAAAAAGAAAAAGCAAAAGTAGATATGAGCCTGACTGTAGAGATAATGCTATTTTTCTGATTATAGAGAGGTGTGGGACTTCTTTTTTCTTTTTTAATGTTTTAACCAGCCTGTAACAAGTGGTTTCTCCCAGCCTGAGGGAGTCCCACCTCTGTGAATCATGAAGAGAGTTTGGGTGAGGCAACCTTGAGTGATGGCGGACGTTTGTGTGGGATACGCTGCACCAAGGACAAAAACACACAACCCGCCAGGAATTAGTACGTTCTGTGGAAGAACGTCCCCCTACAGTGAAAGTATTCAAACAGGTTTGTTCGGATGATAGGGAGGGGATTTGCATATTTGAATCTATGTGGATCCCAGCAGTTTCTGGCCTTTGTTTGGCAGGGAATGGAATGGCGTGTTCTCGGTGGGAGGCCTCATGCTGCCTCTGTGTCCCTGGCTTCCGAAGCCTGGCTCCTGACTGCCCCAGGTTCTGAATGGGATTGGCACGGGGAACTGCCCTGCACGTGTGGTGGTTCGTGTGTGACCCACTATACCTCAAATTACCAGGAACTGCTCTTTGCACTTCTGGTGAGAGCGTGGATGCCAGTGCATGGCTCGGGCTATGCCCTTCCTTGGGCTGTGAGCTGCATCACCCCGCTTTACTCTGGAGATACCCTCGTGGAGATTTATCTTGATGCAGCATATGAGACACTCCCCCGTTGTGCTAACAAATACCCCAGTTCTGGTCGGGGAGGGGATCAGCCGTCTGGTGTGATTAACCTAAGGAGAGAGGTGGAGTGGCATCTCCTTTTATCCTGTTTCTAAACTATCTTTTAAAACACATGTCCTGGCCAAGGTTTCAGAATGGAAGTTGTAGTCATTTACTTAGCAGTCAGGAATTGTCCAGAGTGAATTTGCATTTCCTTAATAAGTGTGATCACTTATTATTCTTTTTGAGCAGCATGGCATCCTAAATGCCAGAAAAGATGTGCCTTGGGAAGGTAAACAAACCAAGTCAGAGTACAAGCAGGTCTTCCAGATGAATATTCCTTTATGGTTGAAGTGCTCTAACTCTTCCCAAACAATTTCAGCGTGCTTGCAAAAGATTTTAGGAGATTCCTACCACCTAAGTGAACTGCAGTTGCTTCTGTTCATTCAACACATTTTTTTGAGCATCTTCTACTTACCATACGGGGGACTCTGTAGACAGAGATCTCTGCCTTCATTGAGCCTGCATTCTGTAGAACCTTGCTACCCAGGGTGCTGTCTGTAGACCCATGGCGTCTGTGTCACTTTGGAGCTTGTTAGAAGCTAAGATCGTTGGGCCCCACTTTAGGCAGAGATTTTAACAAGATTCCTGGGTGATTAGTACGCACATTCAAATTTGAGAAGCACTATTCTCGTTCATGTCAACAGAAGCATGTGAGATGCTTTCAGACTAAATTACAGACGCTGTGGAGAAAGGACTGTATGGGGCCAGAGAATGACTGGGAGAAGGAGTCACAGGATGGCGAGTGGAGTGAGTAGGCAGCGAGCCTTGGGAAGATCAGGCACAGGGACTCTCACTCATCCTTTCATTCTTTATTCACCCCCATTTTTTAGATGCTTTTCCCCTTTCTGCTTGAGGCTAGGTGGGGACCCACGGAGTCACTTGCCTGCTCTGCCTGGACCCAGTTGGTAGTGGGAGCATTTGGCAGAGCAGCATGAGTTCAGGCAGAAGAGGAGCATGACTTTGGTTTTGATAGGAGCTGGCTACTTACCCTGGTGAGAAAACCGTTTGAGGGGATGAAGGATATCTCGACAGCAAGGACTTTGAAGACTTGAAATTTTATACTTTTGTGACAGGGAAGGGGAAACCTTGGTAGAAGCCAAGGGGAGGCCTTGCTGGAATTGAAAGGACGAGAGAAAAGGAAATGCTGAGGAATGTGGATAGAGACATAAGTTTTCCAGAAAAGAGAGAGAAGAGGAAAACAGACAAGGAAGTCTTTAGCCTAAAGTAAGAGGATAGACTGAAAAATAGAGCATGGCTGTCAGTGCATAGAAGGCGGTGTATTGCTTTTCCTGGAGGTAGGTTTCCTTGGTGAGCTTATAAGGACCATTTGTGTTTTTATTTGTCTTACTGGTTTTTTCCCAATTTCCAGAGTTCCTCTGTCTTTAGGTATTTCTTACATATAGTTTAATCACATAGGTCATGTTGGGAAATATTAAGGTAGATGATCATCACCTGCTGTGGGTGGTGAATATTTGCTCCCTCTGCTATTGCTAAGAATGAAAATGCTTAATTGTAAGTCAGCATCCCAAGGCACCTGTACACTTACGTCAGTAGGAAGGAGTAAGGTGAAAACAGCTGGAGAGATTGATTGATGGATTCAGAGACAGGGAGAGAGAAGAGAAATCAGACAGTAGCTGGCAGGCCTTGCTGTGTGACACACTGGCCTGAGGAAATGAGCATTTGCATGGGTGTCTTAGGACTCAGAGTAATCAGGTTCTCTGACCAGCTCAACCTTGTTGGGCAAAAGCTGACCTCAAGCTCACCAAAGAAAGTCATTTTCTTTCCCTATTTCTGACATCCCACTTTTCCCTCCCATCTTTTCCCCCCATTTTCCCTGCCACTCCCCTCTGGTGGAGCTGAGTATAATCATGATAACATTGGTTACAGTGTTTCTCAGACTTAAAAACTGAAATGATTTGACCTTGTGGGAGTAATTGGATGTCTGGCACAATGATCGTCATTCTTAACCCTGATAATATATCACTCTCAACATTTAGAGCTGTTTTTAAACACAATAACCAGAGCCTGGAAGATATGGTAAGGATAATCGGCATCTGTCGGGGATTTCCCTTAAAGACCTTCGAGAGCTCAAGAGATGAGAGGAAAGGGCACTTTTTTCTAATTGTGGCAAAAATGCTTCAGTAAAATGCAGCTTTACTGTGGGGATGGATTGGAATAGTTTCATGAAGTGTAGCTATATCGTGATACTCTTCAGGAAGGGCATTGCCCTGCGGACTCTTGAGCTAGCATCACAAATAGTAGTACCTGTATATGTCTTTAGGACAAACAAATGGTGTACTTCAGGGTCTGCAGTGAACTGAACTAAGGACTGGGTACTTAATGGCATACTTTGCACTCGGTAAATTAGCATAGATAGGAGTTCAAAGCAAAACAGATTGACATTGCTTTGGGGTGTTACTGTTGATAAAATCATTGCTTTAGTTCAACTCCCTGAAAGAGGTAGGATTGGGGTGCTGACCAAAAATTGATTCATATCTTTCAAGGTAAGACTAACTGAGTATTCCTAGGTAGTACCTCTTTCTTATTAGAGGGAAGTGGGATGATGAGAGCTTTTAAAAGTCTTAACACTTGCCCCCCCCCCCCCCAAAGTCTTAGTTGTTTGAATGAAGTCCCTTATGGAAACTGATAGGTGTTTTATCAAATTGATTCTCACAATGTTATCACTTCATTTATTGCTTTATTAAGCAATATAAAATATTTTGTGCAAAATAAGTACCTGAACTAAAATAAAACATAGGCGTCTCGTTTACCAGCTTGTCAGCAGTGCTGACTGTACCTTTCATCTAAATCTCTATGCCTTATTCCAGTTTGGTTCTTCTTAAATTTTTTTAATCCAAAAATTAGTTTTAGTTGAATTTTGATGACAAGATAAAAACTGAGTTGTCAATTTCAAGAAATATTACTACTTGAAAATTCTTCCTTAGGTTGAGCCTGGATTTTTAAGAAGTCGGAAAGAATTTCTCATTAGTCCTCTGACTTTTTAATCTAGAAGCAAGCAGGATCAGTTCCAGGAGCTAGGCCATTTCTTAGAAAATTTGGAATGGATCAGAGAACAAATGAAGATAATTTATTTTTGATTGAAATAAAAAATTACAGTCTTTGGTTGTATAGAGGTAAAAGAAGGGTGAGGGAGAGAGTTGCAGAATTTATTTGTACACATTCCAAAAAGGATTTCAGGTAGAATAAGGAGAAATTTCTCTTCACCTTTTTGAAGTGTTTTATATAATTGGTGAATGTATGTTCTTGATAAACGCTTAATAAGATAGAGTCTCTCTTAAAACCGTTTTTGGCAAAGAAACTGCTGTAGAAAGCAAATTAATTGTGAAATGTTATTCTTCAAAAATGTTTTTCTGAAACTATAATTGTTTGTGTTTTGTTATTGTTGTTTTCTGTTTGGCTGCTAAAATGGTGTCCTAATTTGTTTTTCTGTTTTATTTCAACAATATTGTGTAGTAGGTTGCTCCTGTTTTGATGAGAGGCTAAAACTCCAAGAAATATTTTTTAAACCAATAATTGCTTTTGATACATCTCTTTGATTACTAAAATAAAGTTATCTGTGCTTTCTCTCAAGTTTATTATGTCATAAAAATAAAATTTGTTTAATTTTTTTAAGGAAATCATAGGCGGAAGTAATCTAAATAAAAATTAGGTTTTTATTATATTACAACTATTTGAGGGGATGTAATTCAATTCAAGTGTAGGCTTAACCAGGTTTTTGTCTTACTTAAATGACTAATGTAATTTGTTATAAGTGATAAAGAAAATATGTATTTGATATTGTGTTCTTCAGTATTTGTTACTTTTTAAATCTAATGGTTGAATTGTGGCATTCTTTTCAGTACATGATGTTGCTTTCCCATGATGCAAGGGAGTTAAAACATTTTCCAATAGTTCTTGAGTTGGAGTATGAAGAAAAAAGTGGTGAAAACTTCTTCCTTGTGTTTTGGTGTTCCATTACCAATTGGTTAGGCCACTGGCCATCTCCATTTTGGAGGTGTTAGCCTGTCAGCATTCCTGTGCCAAGTGTTGAGTGCATTGCCAAGGTGTTTTCATAGAATGCCTTATTCTAAAATATTTTGCCCAGTTTGGGGTGGGTGTGTGTGTGTGTGTGTGTGTGTGTGTGTGTGTGTGTGTAGGGATGGGCATTTATTGGTTCTTTTCATCGGAGGGTGGCATAAAGGTGGGAAATTACAGGAGGAGGAAATAGAGTATTAGTGAAATGAGGGTAGGAAAAATACTATGTGTGAAACTTATTTTTAAATGACTGTCTTCATGGGTAGAGGAAGACAATCGAAACATCAAAAATTGTTAATGGATTCGACAAACGGCAGCTATAAAAACAAATCACTTTGTTATGATTTGGCATGAACAATTGTCCTATTATTGGGGCCGTTAATGCTATTTTGGAATATCGTGGGTATCTAAAGACAATAGTCTAGCAGCGTCTATAAAGCCTCCAATACCACAATAACATCCAGCAGCCCTAACAGCAGTATTTCAGAATCTTGGCCTGTTTAAATGGGCTATCTGTGAACGTACTTGCTCAGGGATGCATGAGCCACATCACCTATAAATTTGATTGGAAGCTACAGCACTGGCATAGGCTGATGGATAGCAGATTAGAGCCCTGATTAACCATGTGATTCGGAGACTGGGAATATATTGTCTAAGCAAGATTCATCAGACGCAATCAGAATTTCAAGTGGTCAGATGAAATTCAAATGTGTATTGTGGCTTTTCTTCCCCTAGTGCTTTTCCTCCTAGGTTGCCTTTTTTTCCCCCCTCTCTTTCCCCAAAGCTGAAAAATACTTCTTTGATGAATCTGCTCCTTACCCTAAAGCTGTCTGTCTGTTATTCATCAGAAAGCAGGTCGCAGTTCAGTGAGCAGAAGAAAAGATTTTAATAGAAGCTGTGCCAAGGGCTGTAATGCATCATTTTAGGGCCCTAATTACATTACAATGACAAATATCAATGGTGACAACAGCAATAACCTACATCCTTTAATGGCTGTGCTGGAAAAGGAGTTTGGGCCCCACGCCATTAGATTAGACTCAGTTTCAAAACATAGGCCATTAGAAGTGTGTGTCCACAGTATTATTGGCTGATCACTGAAGCCCAGTGGAAAGGCCTGTAAATAAATGATGCCTCCCTAAAGCTGGGTCCTGTGGGACAAAAGAGGCAAAATTAGTTGACCATGGAAGCAGCAGTGTTTCCGAGGCAACTTTAGCTTTCAAAGTGAGGAATGACCTGCTTAATTTTATGAAATCACACACACATCCCACCCCCCTGCCGCCAATTAGCCTGACCATGAAAAATCCATTGGCATGACAACTTAAAGAAATTAAGAAGTCTTTTAAACAGAAGGAGACCTATAAAGAAAAAGTTTGCAAGACCCTCCCCTTTTTTCTATTGTGTGTGTTAATATACGTGAATAAGTAAATCTACTTTTCTACATTTATTTTTAAGAAAATGGAGATATTTTTTTCCACAGTTGCTCAGACTTAAAATAGCCTAGGTCCAAAATTGAAGAGGCCAAATAAATACCTCTTGGTCTTTATTTTGCCCAATGAGTAAGTTTCCTTAGAGTAGTTTTTATTGCATAGATTATGTAGGCAAACTAAAGAACTCAGTTTTCTTATGTGCCCACACATTTTTAAACCCTTGTAGCAAGGGACTATTTTATTTATGTAAACAACATAATGAGGAAAATATGCTTGGCAGATGGTTCTAAGCATTAGAATCATCAGTTTGGTCTGCCCCAAAGTGTCTCATTATCTTTTATTCTCTCCCCCTCCATCTCTCCCTACAAAAAGCTTAACAACCAAATGCCTTTGAGATGCAGTGCTTTTGGTCCCGTGAATGCTACTCTATTTTCTCAGCTCACACTGGAAGTTCCCCCATAACCACTGTGGTATGTCCGTCCAGGTGGAGAGTGGTTCGGTGATTCCCATTGCAGCTTTTCATGGTGGTTTAAGCATTCTTAAAGGATAGCTAAATGCTCCGTGGGGCCAGTGCAGTAAATTAAATCAGGTCAGCACAGTTGGGTGCTTATTCACTGCTATGTTACTGGTGCTGGGTTTTTGTCCATCCTGTTAGGAATGCAGGCTGGGAGGGAAAGCCTGGGTTTGAAACTTCCTTCATGGTGAATTTGTGTTTTCTCTTGGCTGGCAAAGTTTTTAAGGTGCTGGCATTTAAAAGATTGCATAGCCGCAAAGTCAAAAGGGTGGCTGATGAAAGAAGGAAACCTAGATTGCATGAGGAGAGTGTCGCTGTCATTCTGGTAATGACTTAGCAAGAAAAAGAGCATTTTTGTCCTCTTATAAAATGAGAAACTGACCCTGGATGGAATTTATTTTAAGAATGTCTCAGGAAAAGTAATTGCTTTACATTTTCTGCCTCTCAACACTTCTTGCCTGTCCTTCAACCCACCCCATCATTTAAAATATAAGCTATTTTGCATGTATGTGTATCAAAAAACCATGTGTTTACATGTCCCCATCCTGAAGTATATAAGGAGCCATCCATTAATACAAATTAAGATGAACACCAGTGAAGCTCTGGGTAAATTTTTAAAGAAAAGTTAGTGGTAGCACTTCTTTCTTTCTTTGTTTTTCTTTTTCTCTTTTTCTTTGTTTCTAAATTTCTTTCTTCCTAACTTTCTTTCAGTCACTGTAGCATCCTATTGATAGAAAATTTCTATACTTAACAGAAATTATTAGGGAATAAATTCTGTATTATCTGATGTTGCTGGGACTTTGCAGATCTGTAGTTCAAGAATAAGTAATGTTCCCAAGGTTAGTTTCTGTATATATACAGATCCCTTTCTGCTGAGTATAGGGAAATTTTACCATGATCTACCTCTGCACAGTGAAAACCCTGGTGGGACACATTTGGAAGTTTTCATGATTGAAGAAAACATGCTCTTCCCTATCAATTTATAACTTCAGGATCTGAGTTAATCATCTTACCTGTGTTGGTTGGGTGTCTTCTTTTGGGAAGTTGGGGACTTTAAGCAAAGGCCACAAATGAAGAAATCCAATGAGTTGCTGAGAGAAACTGGGATGGTAGGATGAATGTATCTTTACTGTTAAAACTCTGGAAAACTCAAGGTTTTATGAAAAACCATATTAGAATGAACAAGGGTCCTGTTGAAGGCTTTTGAAAACTGACTTCCAGTCATGAAAATTAAATTCCTTTTTATGTTGTCCTGGTGCTTGAAGGTTGACTTTCTAAGATGAATGCTGGTTAATAAATTGTGCTATTAATGTGGCCCTGTTGTCACTGCCTCCTTTTAATGGGCTTGCTGATGAGAGTTTTCCTCTTCCTTAGGAAGTACGCCAGCCAGAATATAAAGTGTGTTTTAATATCATCCTGTTAATATTTTGGGAATTTGTAACCAGCTGACTGTTCTCTTTATTGCTTTTCTTTCCTTTTTTTTTTCTTTTTTTAAATGCAGGCAGAGATTGTCAAGAGGCTGAATGCTATCTGTGCGCAAGTCATTCCCTTCCTGTCCCAAGAGGTAAGGCAGTTGGTTTGTGACACTGGGCTAGACGGTGGCATTTTAGTCGTTTTGCAGAAGAGGGATTGTGGAACTGACTCTCTGGCCATGTCAGTCTCTTGGTGTTTGTATGGCACATTTCTAAGATACAGTGTTCACATTCCAACTTCTACACCTTATTAAAATTCAGTGGAGTATAATTGTGTTCATATAATGGAACATTTTCTAACATGTGAAACAAAATTCAGTTGTTAAAATATCTTGCTGTTATTGGACGATGTAGTGTTGTTGCTCAGAATTATGACTGTTTTCCATAATGGCCTCTCATAGGGTGGATTGAAATGTTGCCCAAAAGGGTTTGTTACACGCTTTGGTCACTGGGCATTAAGAGTTGCCAGAAAGACACATCCATAGAAAGTGCTTTACATAGTAAACAGACTAAGGTAACTTTTGGCTAGCTGCTTTAAAAAAGTTATTACCTGATGAAATCTTAACACTGCCTGCCCTTGGAAAAAGATAGGCAGGATGGACTCTGTGGGTTCGGCGCTCTGAGTACCACAGATATCGTGCCTCTCTCGCTCACCAGCGGCGGAAGCATACGCTGTCTGCAGACACCCTCACGTTGGAATGAGAAGGTGCATTTCTCGGGGATGATGGCGTCCTTGTGACTTTTCTGGCCTCTTTTTGTTTGCTTGCTTGCTTTTGGTAGTCACAAAGTTGAGGTGAAAGTGCTTCTGGATTACTGAATCTGTCATTTGCTCAGGTAAGAGCACCTGTGAAAAGGCAAGAAGCTAGCTAATGGAATAGCAGTGTGTCTCGGCCACCGAGCTTTGTGTTGTGGGCTAGAAGGCACCGAGACACTTTCCTCCTACCCTTCACTTCTGTAGGTATGTTGTGGCGTTGCTTTCCAGGAGAACTGCCCATCTGCCTGCCTGCCAGTGGTCATGTACTGATGTGAGCCTGCAGCGGGTGTTTGAGCATGGGTGCATATTATAGATAATGTGAATTCCTACGTAAATTCTTACTTGGTTTGCACTCCGTCGGATCTCAGTAACCATGGGTACCTTTCATCAGGTAAATATCCCACAGAGTACTCATATTCACAAACCATGGATCTGAGTTAACATCCTTAATTCAAATGTTCTTCTGGACCACAAACAACAATGGAGGAATTGTCTTTCTCATCCTTTAGCTGTGACCACAAAACCACTACCCACTATATCCCCATTTGCCTATTTCTGCCCAGGATTTGCTTGTGACTAGATTGGGTGGAGTTGAGAGGCCTGTTTGCATTTCTTTAGGAAGCCTGGCTGCGCTTGCCCAATGCAGACCAGTGTGTTTCTTAGTTGAATTGGCTCTGCTTTGTGGAGCTGGAGGATGGGGAGAATGTGTGTGCAACCCACAGAGCTGTAACCCTGTGAGGTGTTATACCCCAGGTAGAGGGAAGAGTTTGAACTATCCCTGGGGTGGTATGACACTTGAGGCCTTTGCAAGCATAGACCCCCCCATCTGTAATCACTGGTAGGTCTTATGCCCATGGCATTTTTGCAGAATCTGTGGGCCTATATGCAGAAGGGGAAGGAGGTCTTGGAGGGGGGAGGGTGGTGGAGCTGATCTGCAAATAGGTTGTTTTCCCACCTGAGTTGTGTTGTTTGTGCTAGGAAGCCCATTAGGAGGAGAATGTGTAATGGTAGTGGTGCCGAGCAAGACCAGACTGGAATGAATTGGCTAAGGAAGTAGTTGTACCCCACAGAGGAAAGCCACAGGGAGATACTCGCGGCTCCTTTTCTCTGCTTGAGGCTGGGAAGACCGCATCATGATCTCACCACTTACTGCTGATTTCCCCAATACTTTTGACATTTCTTGGTTAAAATCCTTGATTTGTGTATAACAAATGACCTGTGTCATAGTTTTCTAAATCCTAAATCTGTGTAGGTCTTTTCTTCTGCTTACTTTGGATTTAATTGGCTCTTCTTTTTTCAGTTTCTTAAGGTGTGCGTCTCTCTTTTAATGTGTGGGCCACAAACATGTTCGTTCCTGTCCAACCCAGGCCTCTCTGATGTTTTGTGTCTGAACATTGCCCACCTCGTTTCATCTTCTGGGCATTCTGTGAGCATCAGACTTGTCGCTTCTGTCCTGAGGCCAGATGGACCGTAATCTGGAGGGAGGGAAGGAGGCAGGTTATTAGAGGAAGATGAATTCTATTTCCTGTCTCTTCAGAGGCATGGAAAATCACTCTTGCACGGCTGCGAGCGTCACTTGGTGCCAGGACTGAAGGCTCTTAATCTGATCTTTTAACACCGGCTCTCTGTGTGACAGTCTCACTGCCAAAACGGCAGCTGTGGCATTAGAATTTATTTCAGAACGTTTTTATTTAAAAATGAAATGATTGTGTTTAGAAAAAAGAAAAGCATTCCCTGAAGACTAGTACATGTAAGGTACAGGACAGTGGTTGGAGGTTTTTTTTTTTTCGGGAATTTGACGGGAACAAGAGGTAAATCCACATACCTTTAGAAGCCTGTTTTAAATTTGGCCTCCGTGTGCTCGTTAACATACCTGCTTAATACTGCTTGTAGTTAGTATACCACATTTCCTAAAACTTAAAAATTACACATATAATGCTGAATGACAACTATTAAATCAATTTAGTTTTAAGTGCCAGACTTTTTTGGAAATAAGTTGTGTAATTGTGGTTCATAAGTACTTAAAGTATGTCTGTGTATTGCAGGAAGCAATCATAGGAAACCCTGGTAGATTTCACAAAAACATTTTTTAAAATTATAGCCAATGTATATTTTAATGATGTGTCTGTTGCACTTACATGTGACTATTTCAGAATCCCAGGCGTTAGACAAAGATAATTGCCAACCTTTGTCGTCAAAGCAAGGATCACATATAGTTCTTTTTCTTTCTTTCTTTTTTTTTTTTTAAAGATTTTATTTATTTATTTGACAGAGAGATCACAAGTTGGCAGAGGCAGGCAGAGAGAGGGGGGGAAGCAGGCTCCCTGCTGAGCAGAGAGCCCGATGCCGGGTTTAATCACAGGACCTGAGCAGAAGGCAGAGGCTTTTAACCCACTGAGCTACCCAGGTGCCCCTAGTTCTTTTTCTTCTTTTTCTTTTTTTTTAAGGCAGGGTGAGGCACGCAAGCAGGAGGGGGAGGGGCAGAGGAAGAGAGAGAACCTTAAGCAGGCTCCATGCTCTGTGCCATGCCTGACACAGGACTTGATCTTGCAACCCTGAGATCATGACCCGAGCTGGAATCAAGAGTCAGAGGCTTAACCTGTGCCACCCAGGCACCCCTCACATATAGTTCTAAAAATTTTATAGGATCCCTAATACCAGAGTTTAAAGAAGCCTCGTGAGTGAGTCCTCACCTGTCTGAAGCTGTTTTTTCTCCCACTTTCTTTTGGATTTTAGGAATGGGTAAGACGGATCTAGATTCTGTTACCGTCAGGTTTCTTCTTTATTTTTTTTTTAAAGATTTATTTATTTGACAGAGAGAGAGATCACAAGTAGGCAGAGAGGCAGGCAGAGAGAGAGGAGGAAGCAGGCTCCCTGCGGAGCAGAAAGCCGGATGCAGGGCTCGATCCCAGGACCCTGAGATCATGACCTGAGCCGAAGGCAGCAGCTTAATCCACTGAGCCACCCAGGCGCCCAGGTTTCTTCTTTAAAAGGCAGATCTCGACGTAGTAAGTGGGGAGTTCTCTCTCCTGCTTTGGGTCTTCTTTGCAGGAGAGGAGCTATAAATAATCAACTCCCCGTTGGCAGGTCCAGAAGCAAGAGATGCCAAAATGATGACAGTTGGATCTGGGTCGAGTCCTGGCCTCCCTGTTACAAATTACATGGCTTACTATAGCCAAGTAAAGCTGGGTGACCTTTTAGCAAATGGGTTGCCTCTGGAAGCCTCAGTCTCCTCACCTGTACCTGAGGTTAGTGTGCGATGCGTACTTAGGATCACACGCGTGCAGCGTGGTGCCCAATAAGCCCCTCCAGATGCTGGGTCACCGCAGTGCCTGCTGCAGCAGGAGCAGCAAAGCTCTGAGTTTCCTGTTTGAGAAGACGTGAAAGCAGCCCTCCCGCCCCTTTTTACTCATTACCATTCGAAGAATGAATTGGTTATCTTCCTCTCCTCTGTCATCCTTATAGAGGAAAAAAGTGTAAATTAAAACTGAAGTTAGGGCTGTGAACTAGCTGAAAATCTCAGTGAGGCATATTTGGTAGCCCCAAGGGTGATTGCTCTTCTAGCTCCAAAAATTAATTTTCTAGTGTAGCAAACACCCGTCTCTCCCCAACGAACAAGCAAATATCTGGACAGGGACAGCCCCTCAAGGGGTTCGGCCTGTAGAGCAGACCTCTGGAGGAGCAGTGGTTTGGGATGTGGTCTGTGTTTTGCCCACGAAACTATCTAGAAAAACAAACTTCTCAGTCCACTCGGGGACTGGCTCTTTTCCAAATATCTGGTTGCTTAGCTGAAGTTAGTTTTGTTTTTACCCGTAGTTTATGGATGGACTCTCTTTTTTCATCAGTGATTTCAGGATATCTCTTGTAGACCATTAGACCTTATGAGGCTTCAGCAAAATTGAAGGGTGCTCGTAAGTACTGACTTGCCAGCAGGACCCCTCACCCCCCAACCCATGTTTCATGTTTCTTGAGTTACTTAAGTGGAGGCAGAACTGCTTTATGGCTGGTGGAGGAACTCTGTCGACTTGTTCTCCCAGACCTGAGGCAGAGTGATGGCAGAACCCCCCGCTTTGAGGCCTGGGCTTCCTAGTCAGCAGCTGTTTCTTCCTTGTTTGTGAAAATATTGATTTTATGGGAAATGAAATGAATAATTTAAATCATTCTTTTGACCACAGTTAATAATAGTCCTCTGGTCATTAGAAATTTTAGGCTGTAAGAGGGAAATCAAGAGTGAAATTTTTAAGCCTTTTATTTTTATTCTGTATTTACCTAGGGAAAAGAGAGTATTCCAACTTGAAGAGTTTCTGGTGCACATTTAATTGTGATTCAAAACTTGGTTTTTATTACCCTGATAGCCTATCTAGTGAGTAGAACCAAATAATATCTTCCTCTGGAATTATGCAGATTTGTTTGGGTGCTTTCCGTTGCATTTAAATAGTAGAAAATAATACGTAAGTACATAATGGTATAATACGTGCTTCTTTAAATTCCAATTCCAATAGCAAGAATAGCTACGATACCTGACTTTCTCTTTTGTACATGCCATAAATTTGGTCCTTTTAATTTGATGGCAAACAAACCCCTTCTATGATATGAGATATGAGTGTATCTCAAATGCTGTTTTTTTAGTACCTGGGTTAATATGGTACTGAATTGCTCTGAACCACATTTTGCATGTATAGAATAATTGTAAAATGGAAGTTGAAAAATGTGATCAGTCACTTTCATATTGTGCCTCAGGGAGGAAATGAACAAAATACAGTGGTTACATGCACTGGTGGCAGTGTTCTCGCCTCATAATGGCACCAGGTTAACTCGTCTTATTGCTTGTTAACTTTGTAAGGAACCACTGGCTTGTGATAACATGATTTGGTGTAGGTGAGCTTGGCTGAACTCACCCGAGATCCCCTGATAAGTATGCGGTGACACCCGCAAGACCGTCTTCAGAGATCGTTCATTAAATGCCAGCAGCCTTCATAGGACACGTCTGCGTTCCAGTCAGGGCCATTTTGTCAGTGCTGGTAATACATTATGTCAGTGCTATATATCTAAAGGATATTCTGAAATGACTAATAAATACACCTAGATTGAAGCTTTCATGAATTTTGTTGTTGTTGTTTTTTCTTACAAAACTGAATGAAGCATCAGGGAGCATAAGCCTGTCCCTTGTTCTGTGGTTGGGCCAGCTGACGACTTCTGTGTGACCGAGTGCTTTAGTGACATTGCATATTTGGCGAGATCCTTATGGTGACATTATGGCCTGCTTGCCCTCAGCAAGTAAATGGTCCTCAGGAAGGAGAACTTCTCTGCAGATTTCAATGTCGGCCTCCTTTCAGGAACAGCAATGCCACCCCTTACCTATATGTGTCGAAAAAATTAACCTGCTTTCGAGAAACCTACTCATTTCTTTGACTTTCAGTTAGGTGGTGATTGGATTATTACTGGATTATTACTTTACAATGCTTTAAGTAGAGCTTATAATATCTATTAAGGTAGCCATAGCCATGTGTTGGCTATTTAGATTTAAAATTAATCTGGGGCGCCTGAGTGGCTCAGTGGGTTAAAGCCTCTGCCTTTGGCTCAGGTCATGATCCCAGAGTCCTGGGATCGAGTCCCGCATCAGGCTCCCTGCTCAGCAGAGCCTGCTTCCTCCTCTCTGCCTGCCTCTCTGCCTACTTGTGATCTCTGTCTGTCAAATACATAAATAAAATCTTTAAAAAAAATTAAATTAATCAGAGTTAAATAAGGTTACAAATTAAGTTTCCCAGTCACATTAGCCCCATTTCAAGTGCTCAGTATCCACTGGTATGTGGCTAGTGGCTGCCAGATTATCGGCACAGATTTAGAAAGTTTCTGACATTGTAGAAAGTTCTCTTGGAAAGCAGGGACTTGAGAATTTATTGGATAGGTCAGGCAAGAACGCTCTGTCCTCGTGTGGGTGAGAGCAGTGAAGGTGAGGCTAGATGGTCAGTAGGATAAAGCCTTGTACAGCACTTCCCAAGCCTTAGTCCCAAGTTTCACAGCTAAAATTGTTTGGAAAACCTTGCATACATATTCAGTCTCTGAGATTTGAAGCTCAGAGAAGACCTGCCATTTACCAGGTATTAGCAGAATTAAACCCGGTGGGTTTTTTTTTGTTGTTGTTTTGTTTTAAGTAATACCTGATTTCTTGTGGGACTAACATTTCATGGGATACCATTAAGAATGGCCAATTTGAATATAAAGCTTATTTGGGCCAGTAGAGTTGCTGAAACAGGCTGAGTGGGATTTTAGCCTGACTTAACAGGGCATGGAGTGACACTTTCACTCAGATTTGACCTGCTTAGCCATGCCGGCAGTATTCTGTCTTATCACCTAGAGCACCACAGAGGAGTGGCCAGAGGATGAGTGGACTAAAGCCAATGGCCTAGGGATATTTAACTGGGGATATAGAAAGTGAAAACAAACATTAAGCCATCTCATGTACTTGAAGTGCAGTCCATTGGAGGAGAACGTAGAGGCAAAACTGGGTCCAGTGGGAAGAAGTTGGGAGAGGAAGCTTTCTAATAATATTAGAGCCCATTATCCCCACATAGGAAAAGCCTGTGCATGAGGTGGAGAGTTCCCTTCCAGAGGATATTATCAAGAGAGACTGATGTACTGCTTGAGGAGGGTATGACAGAGGAAACGCATCTGTTGGATATAGTAACGGCTTTTGTCCTATGGCTGATACTACAAGGCCACCCTCATAGTCCCCGCAGCCAGGGCAGCATTTAGAAATCTGTAGGCTTTTAGGAAGGTAGAGAGGCTTTTGCTGGTCAATTTATAGGTACAGTGCTTAGGGCACTCCTGCCATCTGGGTCTCATGTTCTAAGGCCTTGACTAGTTCTGAGCAAGTGGCTTTTTATGTACATGGGGCTAATGAGTCCTCTTGAGCAGGAAGGGCATTTGGTCCAAGTTCAAGTTTATCTTTCACTCTAGAGTATTGTGTTAGCCTTCTGCCTGTTCTCCCTCCTGTCTGGCTCATCTCCCTGTAATCCAGTTTCTTTTTTTTTTTTTTAAAGATTTTATTTATTTATTTGACAGAGAGAGAGATCACAAGTAGGCAGAGAGGCAGGCAGAGAGAGAGGAGGAAGCAGGCTCCCCGCGGAGCAGAGAGCCCGATGCGGGGCTCGATCCCAGGACCCTGAGATCATGACCTGAGCCGAAGGCAGCGGCTTAATCCACTGAGCCACCCAGGCGCCCCTGTAATCCAGTTTCTTTACTGTTCTTTACTATCCCAGGTCTATCTTACTGAGATGCAGAACTGATAACACTCAGCTGCTTTAAAATTTCTAACAAGAATTTTGCCCACCTGGGGACATCTGGGTAGTGCGGTCCATTAAACATCTGACTCTTGGTTTCTGCCCAGGTCATGATTTCAGGGTCATGAGATTGAGCCTCACTCAGGCTCCTCACTTAGCTCAGAGTCTGCTTGAGATTCTCTCTCCCTCTGCGCGCGCGCTCTCTCTCTCTCTCTCAAATCAATCAGTCTTTAAAAAAAAAAAGAATTCCTTATCAGGATAAAGTCCAGGTTTTCTACATGTCATGCAGAGCCTGTCAGTGTTTGGCCTCCTCCTGCCTTACAGATTTCACTTCCACTAGTACATGGTTCTAGAGAGTATGCCTGGGCCCTACCCACGTGACTTCGGGCTCTTGCCTTTATTGTTCTTTTTTGAATACTTTTCCAGTTTTGCCTGTGTGTTTTGCTCTGCCCCAGAAGACTTTCATTCCCATCTTGCTTGGTCTCTCCCAACTCTTCCCCTTAGCCTGTTCTCTTGCAGCCATCAATGTTGGTTCTCTTCCTCGACAGACCCGCGCCTTTCTCCTCCAGGGACCTGGCCCAAGCTCTTCTCTCTGCCTGAGATTCTTTTCTCCTTGCTTTATCCACAGAACTCTTGCACATGCTTCTGGTCTCGGCTGTTGGGTCAGCTTTCACAGGGAGTCTTCACTCAGCACTCAGATTCCATTAGCTATTTCCCCAATAAGTGATTTCATAGCATCCTGTAATTTTCTTCATGGAAATTATCCTCCCGTTGTGATATTACTGAGTCTTGTGGGTGTTACTCATTCACTGAGTGTCTTGTTCTTGACTCTAGTCTTGGTTCCTGACACAGTCGCCTGGCGCACAGTAGGTTCCTAATAAATAATTGACTGAATAAGAAAACAAAGCCTTTCCTGATGCTCTAGGAAGTATGCTGGGCATGCCTTCCTATAACCTCCCCTAGTATTATTTTATGTCCTGCTTTACTATATAGTATAAGATGCTCTATGTCTGCAAGTTCTTTTTGAGGAATGGGGACAATTATCCTAAGTGCTGACTTTTTCATGTCACATGTCAGGAACATTAATTTCAGTATAAAAATCCTACTTCATTTTACACCTCTGCCTTTACCCCCTACCTCTTTACTTACCCCTATCAATAAAGTAGGTAGGAGGTAAGGGAGGGGGGAGTGGGTATGAAAAAAAGAATTCCAAGTTGTAAAGTAGAGATTTTCCCCCTGTTTTTATTAGAAGTACTACATCTGTTGCCATGCCTTAAAGTATTGGCTGACAGGTATGGTCATTGTCATCTCTTCCCCAAAATATATGTTAAACACCTGTTATACATGTATTAGTGGTTTGTTAAGGTCTGTTTTCTCAGCAGGCTTTGTTGGACTTATGACTTCTATCGTTTCAGTCTCTTTCTTGTTGAAAAAATTAATCTCAAGACTTTTACTGAAAAATGCAAAAAATAATTTGATGATGAAAGTTAAGTGGGAAAGTGACTTAATGTATAGAATTTCATTTTAATGCCCCCATCCATGCTTGTATTCCCTAAATCACAGTGTTTAATTGAGATGCAACTTACACATCACAAAATTCATTTAAAATGTATATATAATTCAGTGATTATTCAGTAAATATACAGAGTTGTGCAGCCATAATCACATTACAGGGTTTTGTTTTGTTTTTGTTTTTGTTTTTTTAAGGTTTCTTTTTTAAAATTATATATCTCAGTATTTTAAAGAATAAATTATTGGGCTTTCCCCCTGCCCTTCCAAGTCCCGGTTAGAGGCCTCCCTCTCTCATTTTAGGCTTATTGATTTATTCTTAGTAGCACTTTATTTGGTGATGCTGGTAGAAAAAGTTCAGGTGGGGCCCCTCCCTATGTGAGGGAGCAGCTTGAGCAGTAATCGGCCATAGGACTGTTGCTTTCTGCAGATTGACTGGGGCTGGAGTGGCTCTCACCACTTGTGGTGAGGTGGCAGAGGGCAGAAGCAGGAAGTGGGAGAGGAAATGAGATGCAGGGTGGAGTGGGAGGAGAGGAACAGATGGGGAAGGGGAAGAAAAGGGGAAGAGATGGCAGACGTAATGGGAAAACCATCAGGGTTCTAAGGAGATGTGAAAAACTTGCTGTTTTCTGAGTCAGAGAGCTTATTTGTTAAAATTGGAAATGGAAAAAAAAATGCCACCTTTGGGTCAGTTTTTGAGGATTTGGGGCTTCTTCATCAAGTGTTCATTTTTTTCTTTGTTGAACGTTTGCCTCTTCTTTCCTGGGGTGTGCTTCTTCTAGTGTTACTAACACGGCTGAGTGAGCAGGGTCAGGGTGTTTCTGGTGCTTTCAGAGCACACTGGGAGGAGGCATTCTTTGCCTTAGGGAGCTTCAAACAGCAGTTGATTCACAGTTGTAAGCAGAAATAGGGAAGTAAAATCCTGAACTACAGGTAGAGTTCAGCTGTGGTGTTAGCCCATGGCCACGACCATGAAGGGAAACAAAGGAGCTGAATCATGACTTCCATTGTCATTTTAGCTTTTTAGCAAGAGTTTCTATGGGGACATCAGATGTCACTGTTCTGGTTCACTGCTGTGTTTCTGGTTTTCTCAGGAAATGCACTTGATTTTAATGCTGAGCCAGAAAGATATCCTTTCTGCCCTCAGGTATCTTTGCCTGTCTTGGCAGTTGGAGTCCAGGTTATGAAGCAAGAGTTGAACAATCTTCATGGTAGAAAGACCTTAACTAGCTGTATTTTCTGCATGTCTGTCTTACAGAACTGTTCTCTGAATACGTAATATAAAGTAGAGGATATTTACTAATACGGAAATATTTCAGTAATATACAGAAATCGGACACAGTAAGAACTTAAAAAGGCTTTTGTTGAATGATTGGATGCATGAGTGGAATGAATATGTGTGTTGGATGTGTGCTCATGTGGTCCTTTTGGCTTTTGGTTTCTTGAAGTTTTGAGCAGCCATTATTGAATGTTGGAATGTAGAAGGTGGAAAATCCATTACAGGTTTCTATCCATATACTCACTTTGAGTATTCGAAAAATCCCAGTCACCTTACATGTTGTCTTTTTCTCTGTTGTCCAAGTACTGCCATTTTACACTACTCTGACAACTAGATTGCTTTAAATCTAAACATGAACTCTGTATTTGTAGGTTAGCATACTAGTTCGGGTAGCTTTACGGAAGAACTGCTGTTACCGGTCACTTTACAGAGTGTGCCTCTCTGATCCTCCTAATGGCTTTATAAATCTTGAGGACTTTTACTTTCTTCATACAGAGAAGGAAATGAGTTATTTCACTTTGGGAAATATTTTAAAGAGTAAGAGAATGGATGGAGATATCTAGAAAGACTTTCGGGGCACCTGGGTGGTTCAGTCCCCTAAGCTTCTGCCTTCAGGTCAGGATCTCATGGTCCTGACATCTGGGCTCACTGCTCAGCGGGGAGTCTGCTTCTCCCTCTGCCTGTCCCCCTGCTCCTCTGCGTTCTTTCTCTCTCTCTCTCTTCTTTCTCTCAAATAAATAAAATCTTAAGAAAAGATGACTTTGGGATTGTTTCTTAAGCCCTTATTTTAAAACTCTTAAAATTAAGAAAAAAAATCAAAGGTATCTACTTTAAAGTTCAGAGTTTATTAAAAGCTCAAAATGCAGTGATCCATTTGACATTTTTCTTTCCATTATATTACAGGCACAAAATGCACATTTCTATTATGAAATCAAGGGCGAAAACAGCACATGTGGATAACTAAAGCAGTTTTCTTTTCCACACTCCACACCCCCTCTGACCCTACACAGCTGGGAGGTAGCAATATTGGTCACCCCGGTTAATCGCAATTACTGTGTACATTTGAGAGTTTGGGAATGTAATACCAGGTAGCTTAAGGGGAATCTCATGTATAATTGATGGCTTAGCGTTTTGTGTGTATTAAGCAATATGCTAGCAAAGCTTCATATTCACTTCAAATCAGTGGAGAAAGTTAGCTACATTTCTCAACTAGGATCCGTCAAAACAAGTTTCTTCCTAGCCACACAGAGGAGTGCTTGTCTTATAGCATGGTCTTTTGGCTCTTCATTTACTAAACCTAGTTGAAAAAAGGCCAGAGGAGACCTTTTTTAGACTAAATTCGAGAATGTAGATACTAGAGTATTCAAGTGTATTTAGTTGAGAATAATATTTATATTTGGGGGGTGCGTGTGCACGCAGTGGTGTGTGTCCAGAAGTGAGTGAGTGCCTCCTTGCAGACACTTCTGTGCTACTTCCTTTTTAAAATACTACATAAATTATCGATACTCCGTTCTTGCTTATTCTCTTTAGTACTGAATCCTGGATAGAGGGCAGAATTTTCCTATACTATCCACCCTAGTTTTTCCAGAGGATAAATAAATGAAACTTGTAGGTTTCAGTTTGCTATTGCATGTAAAAAAAACACCTGAAGTCCTTAGACTTTACTGCTCGTGAAAGTTGTACATCTTTAATCTCTTTTAAATATACAGCCTTTCATGACAGGAATTAAGACATGAACACTTTCCACATGTTCAGAAGAAAATAAACTTTAATTCTAAATGGCCTTCTAGTGCTTACTCTAACAACAATCAGGAGAAATTTTTAAAATAAGTACTTCCAGGAAATATTTTCAGAATTTTTATGTAGTTGGCAGAGAAAAGGAGATACAAAGAAAGCAGGTGGGGATTGGGTTGTGTTGTTGTGTTTGTTAGTATTAGTGGAAGATGCTGGGCCACAGTGCACCACTGATATCCAAGTAAAATTTAAGCTGCTTCTACCAGTTGTAGGGGTGTAGTTGGATGCCCATCACTTCTCTGTGGTAGAGACCCAGATGTACCCTAGACATTTAGTCAGCGACCACCTGGGCTTTTGTTTGAACTATGGAGACCCCTAAATCCTGTTTTGCATGTAATTGAAGTTAGAGGACATGTTAGGAAAAGCTGTTCTTGACTGACTAGAAAGCAAATAATTGTATTCTGTTTCTGATCTTCATTTATAGCACCAGCAACAAGTGGTGCAGGCTGTGGAACGGGCCAAGCAGGTGACCATGGCCGAACTGAACGCCATCATTGGGGTACGTGGCCTTTCCATTTTAGCTCTGATCTTAGTGTGTGTCATCCGCTTGTTTGCTCTCTCTCTTTAAATTTTGTTCCATCAAAAGGGCAAAAGGCAATAGGGGACCACAAAGTGAAATTCAGCGCTTCGCCTTCTGTCTCATGGTCTCATGTGAAATTGGATGGCTACCTCCAAAGCTTTGGATCACATTCTCACCAATTCCAGTTGACAAGTTCCCAGAAATTCTCCCCTCAGGAGACCAGATAGTTATTTTTCATTTTTCTTTCCTTTGCAGTCAGCTCCTGTTGCTGGCCTAGGCCCGGGGTGAAAAAAAAAGATGGAGATTGCCCTGATGGTAAAATGACCTGATTTCTTTGGTCTTTCCACAAATACAGAGTACCTTCATCCCGTTTTTGGTGAAATAAAATGTACATTTTTGTATCTCCCAGCTACTCTTCCTCCTCTGTGATGGGTTCTTCAGGGCTAGTGTCCATTTGTAGTAGGAGTAAACTAGATGAGAGGTGTACCTTTTGGCAAAGTCGGTGGCCCAGTTAGGATACTCTTCCTGGTGATGGTAGTATTAATGTTGCATGGAAATCCTGCTGGAACTCATAGGTTTGGGCAATCATTCCAACTCCCCTTAGATTTTTGTTCTCTCAGACAAAGGTAACAAGCAATCAAACACGGTGCTAAAACTTAAGGGATAATAAAGGTGAAAAATCTTGCTGAAAAGAGCACAATATTACATCTCTATTTATGCAGCTGGTACACGCAGTTCCTTAGATTATTGTAATGAAGACAATACAACTATACTTTTCTCTCTCTGCCCCCTCCCAAATACTTTCTTTTGTGTATAGATTATACACAAAAGTCTTTTCTCTTTTTTTTCCTTCCCTCACTGTATCAAACACACTTTGAAATGCTAATTATTCCATTTACTTTCATTAAAATTCAAATTGCTGAGTGAAGATGCGGATAAGGGTCGCCTGATAATCAATCTGAAGTGAAGATATTGCTTCAATTATGCCTCTGTCTTTTAACAAGGAAATCACAACTCTGGGATGACTGGCGGGGTGGTGGAGCCATAGTCTGATTGTGGCTTGTTTTTTAATGGGCTGTTTTGAGCTCTGTTTTGTGGCCTTCTGACCACAAGAAAATACTGGTAGTAAATTGGAAGACATCAGAAATAGGAAGGGGCAACCGTTATTTCCTCAGAAGTGTGCCCTTGGAAAGAAGGTGGAATCAGACCCAGCCGCGTAGACTCATCTGTCGTACACACTTCTACGCTCTATGGATGAGGGAGAGATGAGAGGTGAATACATTCCACAAGCAGTTTTTATTTCATAAAACTCCAGAAAGTAGCAGCAGGTACACTTTTTTTAAAGTTGGAAAAGCTAATTTTAGAGTTAACTCGATGTGTCTGTTCGAGCCATGTTTGCTTGAAGCACTTGTGTTCGCGTTGGGATGTATTTTGGTTACCAGATCTCCCAAGGTTACCAGGGATAGAGCCAGCATTTCTCACCCACCACACCACTGTCTGCTGTTGAAGGAGAGAATGTGTGCAGGAGGGCTGATAGGGGAGCGTGCTGGGTCATTTCTGGTTTATTGGTGTTCACTGTTGGTGTGAACTGCGAAAACACAAGTATCCATCCTACCTTAGGACTGGTTGGCAGCCGGTTCTCCAGGAAACAGAGGCTGTTTTGTTTCTTTTCCCAGCCTTATTAGTTACTGTCTGCACAGTGGAGAGATTAATCTGAATCAAAACCCCATTGTTCTATGTTGACTGTTTCTTCAAAACAGGAGGGAAGATCTAAAACTCAGAACAGGTTCCCTTCCCTTCACACATCAAGTATCTTCTCAGTGCTGTTTCATGTATCTCTTGGATTCTACATACCTTGTTTTGGATGGGATGGCAGATTGCCTTTTCTCAGGGAAAGGATGATGTATGAGACTGTTGTCAGGTTACTGACATATTGTGTGGATTTAATTATTAAAATCTAGCAAGTTTAAGTTTGTGACCTAAACGACTTAGTTGAAGAACTCACTCGGTAGAGCCACATACTATCAAAGCAGTGCTGTTGGGGATCTGGTGGGGGTTCCAGGTTATTGGGGTCTGAGCAGGAAATGGAGTCACTCTCACACACTCTTACTATTCTGAAAAACAGATTGCAGAGATAGAAAAACAAACCCAGCAGTTTTAGGGAGCCACAAACCAAATGAAAAAACTCCAACTCACTTGATACATCACTACTCCGGCTTTTCTCTGTGGTGTGTGGTCTTTGTCTCTTTCGGCCCCGGTGATGCCTTCTGTCCTGTAGTTTTCAGTTATCACATGGTGGAATTTTCAGTGCATGCCCTCTCTTCTGTGTCCCCTTGAACATGGCTGTGTTGTGAGGTGGTGCCATTTTGACTTATATCACGAAAGTGATGAAAGACCAATTTTAGATTTTTTTTTTTTGTTCTTGGCTTTGGGATTGGGGTCGGCCATGATTTTTTCCACTGAGGGAATGAAAATTTTCCTCCCAAGAGGCAAAGGCCCATCTAAAGCCCCTGCAAACAGACCTTCATTTGTTTATCACTACATATGTATCTGTTTTATATGTATGCACACCATGCAGACAAGCGCAAATGTTCCCAGATTTAATGAAATCTGATGAAGCACCTTTTTAACTCTGCAATATTATTCTACCTTCATTGGTAAATGAGCCAAACCAGTGATCCATGCAGTTTAAATGCAAAATGCTGAAGTGAGCCTGAAACCTGGAGAGGCAGCTTGTTCTCTTGACAATAAGCTAGTTGTGTTTAATGGAATGAAACACAGTTATAATGATTTCTTTCACAGGTCATGTTCAGTTTAAAACTGTTGATAGATTGAAATAAGTTAAATATCATTTATCTTTTATTTATAAGGAGAAAACCTAGGAAAATTCCTGTGTTGTATTCTACAGTCAATATTTTGTGTGTTGTTTTGAGTTGGTCATATCTCACATTTCCTTGAAGCTTTCCCGGAGTTCCCCCAAATGGGCTGAGGGAATGTTATGTATCTAGTTTGATCTTGTCATGTGTCCTACTAGCCACTGTGTTTTTAAATTAGAATCTCTGCAAGATCACACTGTTGGAACAGCACACAAATTGTAGTTTTAAATCAGTAATATGATCTAATTAGAAATGATGTTTTCATTTCCTGTATTATTAAATTGAGTCATCTGACTATCTTAAAATGCTTTTTAAATCCATTACACTATATAATCAGCACATGCTGTGTGAATGTGGTTATGCTTAATAAAGGAGACTGGCTTGGAACCTCATAAGAATTTCACTAAAGAAGCCACCATTAGGGGAAAAAAAAAAGTTTTGTTAGTATGAACATTGGAAAAGAAAATGTTCAGCTTTTAAAAATAGAAAGTGGGGTTCCTTTAGATTTCCCTCCATGCTCTTTTTTAACCTAACTCTTTGAGGGGGGAAAATGGTAGAAATACGCATTTTTTAAAAAAGAAAGAAAAACCCTTAAAAAAATTCCTTAAGAACAGGTATGCCTTGGTGTTTGTAGGAAAATGCAGTTTAGCACAAGAAATGCTGAACCTCAATTTTTAGCAGTGACATTTTAATGATAGGAAGTCTGCAAAATTATTTGCCATCAATTGTGAAGGCAATAACAAGCCTTGGTGGTTTTTCACACTCTCTGTGTTAAGTGCTTTCAGAATGACAGCGTAAACTGTGTTAGAGAACTCCAAGGAAGTAAAACTGATTAAAATGTTCATGCTTGAATGGTGCTGATGGAATAGTTCATTTGGACTTTCTCTACCTCCTGCAGCTCAAGCTGAAATATTAAAATTCAGTGGATTTAAATCTCTCTCCTCTCAGCTCAGGAAAAAAACATTACATTTTAATAGGTTTTAAACCCATAATTCATTGGTTTGGAGCAGCACTATTAAATCTATTTAAATATTACTTGTATTACTAAGGAAATGATTTAAATGACTTTGCCTTTACTATCCTATGTGTTTGAGTTAGTTTAAAAAAAGGAAGACAATACCTTGGGGGGTTTTTTTTTTTCCTCTTAGCATTTTGTTTTATTGTCCTTGTCATATGATTGGGCCTTAAATTATACACACACGCAGAAACACACACACACACACACACACTCACTCACTCCCTCCAGATTGGCATTTTGGCTGAGGGTCTTGTGGTATGACAGTTTGAAAATGTATGTCCCTTTTTTTCCATCATAGATTTCAAAACTGCCATTTTAAGTTCCAGAGGCATGTAGATACGCCATTGTGGTAGTTTTTCTTGTTGTCTTTGTAAACTTATCGGTCATTAGGCAAAAAACTGGAAGATACTTATTTAGTATTTAGAAGGTATTTATAAAAATATGTATGTGTTCCTACCTGTCCTATCACAGCTTCCAGTAACACAAAATTTGACATACAATTAAAACTACTTCATTTTTCTCAACAAAAGCAGAAAGATAATAAGTATCCAAGAGCCACATTTTCATCCCACCTCTGTATTTTCTAATAAAGGGCTTGCTAGAGGTATTGTTAATTTTGCCGTAGTTGTGCTCTTGTCCTCTTTTGGGCACAGGTATCCCCCCCATGCTGAGGGAGTGGTATCCCTCCTCGGCTACTGCATTCCCACAATTCCCTTATTCCCCTTGTCTGCCTTTCTCTCTGGCCCTGGCCAGTACGACTGCAGTGTTTCCCCAGGCCTGGCAACACCTGTCCTCAGCCACATGGTGAAGCTCTTGCATTTCCAGGTCCTCTTGGTGGGGAATTCACCCTTCACTTACCCCTGAGCAGTATGAAAGGGTCAGGTATGTACACCGACCCCCATGGGGTAATCTGGGCACACAGGCAAACATCTGGGGAAATGACCGCCCCGCTTCTGCCCCATTGGTGGGTGGGCAATTTTGAGATGCTTTCGTCATTGCTCCACAAAGGGTCCCAATAGGGCGGCGTTCCAACTAGTGGCCCATGGTAGTCATTGACTCTGGGGTACATACCTTGTTCTCAATTTCCATTCTTCCCTGATTCACTGTCCCTAGGTCTCACTCCTGTCCTGGGATCATTTTTTAAAATTACGTGCAGCCAAAGCCCTGTCTCTCTACTTTTGGACGAACTAGGAAACTCAGGATTTTACTTCATCAGCCCCAAGCCCTTCAGGGGGCTTTCTGATATAGGTAGGCAGCTGTACTCAGGTGCTGGGATCATGCTGTGTTTTCGGACATGAGTTCTGCACACAAAACATTATTTCTTTAACAGCTTAGCTTTCAGATTCTTTTTTAAATAAATAGTTTTCCATAAATTTGTAGACGAGCCTCCCTTTCTTTTTCTTCTCCCAGCTGATATATAAAATGGAATAAACTTAAAAACAAGCTGTGAAATAGATTTGGGTTTCATCAGAGATCATTAACCCCACCTTCGTGACTGTCTTTACCAGACAGTGTGCCTGGAGTTGAAAGGCTTTATGAGACATGCTGGCCCCTGCCTGCACTGGCTGGCCCCTGGCTGCACGCGGCTTGCGGGGATAAAGGCTGGGGGATGGGGGCTGCTGTTCTGCAGTTGCAAGTCTCTGCTCACCTGCTCGCACAAGGACGATCAACTCGTGCGTGCACGGGAGCCAACGCCGTCTTCATCGTAAGTCTGCACATTCCTCTATATGTTGATATGCCTGCCTCTCACTCTTTTTGTTTCGTTTTTAACAGATTCATTTATTGTGGATCAGGGGGCTACATTATTGATTGATGCAGTCATAATCTAATCTTTGTGCTACAATTTGATGAGGCTCCAAGAGGCAGTGATTTCCTTTCTCTCATAGCGAAGACTCTCATATATTTAAGTAATTTTTTTTAGCTCTGTCTCCACTTTAGGACTCCCTAAGAAACCTGGGTAAAGAACAGGATTTCTAATTTGTATTTATGATATATACTCTGTTTGGTTCTGTTACATAGCTTTCTTAGAAGAAATTTCTAGAAGCTAGTCCGTTTCCTTCCTTCCTCAATCCCTCCCTCCCTCCCTCCCTTCTATCCTTCCTTCCTTCCTCTCTTCCGCTCTCTTTCTCTTTTCCCCTTTTTCTTTTCCTCCCTCCCTCTCTCCTTGCCTTCATGTTGCCAACCTGAAGTGCTACTCTTTTTCTTTCTGTTGAGGAAGGAACCCTTCTCTCTCTCCTTCCGGCTAATAACGTGTATTTTCATAGCTCAAGGTAGAGCTCAGCACAAAGTGTGACAAGAGTTTCAGAACGTATCTTGGTGGGTGCATCTAACTTAGTAAAAGGCCTGTGGGCTTTGCGTTTCCACTACTAAGGAGATGTGGAGTTTCCCAGATTTCTGATCTGCCCTTCGTTCACACCAGAGCACAGCAGGCCGAACCTGTGTAGGGGTCCAGGGGTCTGGGTGTAAGAGTTAACACAGAAAAACAGGTTTCACTCAGGGCAACTTGCAAGCTTGTACTTTATTATCCCTTTGATTGATTAGTGGTTTGTTTTGTTTTTCTTTTTTGCATCCCTTTTTCTGATTCTCTTATTGACCTCTTGCCCTTAGTGTCCCTACAAGTAGCAGCAGCGCCCATGTAGCTAGACCCTCTGCTTTGTGCCCTTCGAAGCTGGGAGGAAGGGGATGGGCAGGCTTACCAGAACAACAGTTCAGGGGTTTACGGACTTAGGCTAAAAGGACTGTCGGTGTGTGTTCTCCTCAAAGCTCCCTAGGAAATTAGTTTGGGAATCTTTGATCTAAAAATGCATTTATGATCTTAGGTGTTTTCCTAAGGTCCTTTGTGAAAAGGTTAGAACCTTTTATCGAATGGTTAAAAATGATGATTATATCTACCCCTTCATTCATGCAGCAGATAATTCCTTCACCAAATCATATCAAAGGGGCACGTTTTATGTTCTCTTTGAATGATATTTTTAAACCTCTTCTAAAGTGTATTCTCAAATGATCCTCAAATTACATTTGAATCATCTTTAAGGTTTTGGTAGTTGTAAGCTTTCTGGTTTTGCATTTTACTACACATAATCAACTTTCAATTTACACATTTTAATTTCAGTAAAACTTTAGTTTCCAAGGACAACAGAACAAAGAGAGAGAACAATAAAAACGAGGCATACATTTATGAATTTATATTTTTTATACTTGGTATTAGGAGTTAGCAAGACATTCATTATTGATATTCTGTATATTTCAAAAAGATTTATCGAGGTATAATTTATAGAAAGTGAAGTTGACCCTTTCTAGCATAGAGTACTATGAGTTTTGACAGCTGAATACAGTCATGTAAACTACCATCACTATGGAGATAGAGAATATTTCTCTCTTGTCCTCCTCCCCAAATTCCCTTGTTCTCTATCATCAGTTTTTATCCCTACCCCAGCCTCTGGCACCTGCCCATGATGTTTTTTCTCCCACAGTGAGCCTTTTGAAATGTCCTATAAATGGAATTAAACACTAATGCAGCCTTTTGAGTTTTCATTTAGAGTAATGCATTTGATGTTTGTCACCTGTGTTACTGGTTTCTTTGTATGGCTGAATGATATTCTGTTCTAGGTAGGGTAGACTAGTGTGTTTACTCCTTGAAGGAGAGTTGGGTTAGCTGTAGCTTTTTGTGATTGTGAACAAAGTCCTAGTAAATATTAACATACAGATTTGTATAAGTTTTTGTAAGTGAATATAAGATTTCCTTTCTTCTGGGTGATTACCTGGAAGTGGGATTGCTGAGTTACATGGTTAGTGTGTTTTGAAAGTAACTGACCTACTGTTTTCCAGAGTGACCGTATTGTTTTGTACTCTCACTAATACGCTCTGTGAGACAACCTTTACTTCAGCAGCAAGAGGAGCTGCAGGCTTTCCGAGTCACTGGCCATTTTCGATAGGTGGATGGTAGTACCCGTGCGTTTATGTATTTCTGTAACAGCTAATGGCTTATGAGTGTCTGCCTTCTTTGGGAAGTATCTTTGCCTCCCTTTTCCTTGAGTCAGTTATTTATTGTGAAGTTCTGAGGGTTAAAAAAAAAAAAAATACTGGATGTAAGTCCTTTGTATGTTTTGCAAATATTTTCTCCCAATCAGTAATCAGTCTTTAATCTTGTTTAATAGTATCTTTTGAAGAGCAGAAATTTTTAACACTGAGGAAGTCGGATATATGAATTTTTCTTCATGAGCCTTAACTTTTGGTGGTGTCTCTCAGTAATCTTTGTCTCACCCAAGACCATAAAGATGTTCTCCTAGCTTTTCTTCTAGAAGAAGTATGTTTAAGCCTGTGATCCAGTTTGAGTTTACTTTGTTTGTGGTATGAGATGTAGATCTAGTTTCTTTCTTTCTCACTTTCTTTCAGTGGTTCCAGCACATTTGTTAAAGTAACTCTTTTCTCCTTTGAATTGCCTTTGCACCATTGTTGAAGATCTAATGGCTGTATGTATGTGGGTTCTCTTCCAGACCCTCTTCTGCTCCATTAAACTGGGTGTCTGTTCTTTTGTCAATGACACACTGTCTTGATACCTCTAGCTTTCATTATCGATATTCCCCATTCCATTTTGTGCGTATTTTTTGCTGTTCTTGCTTTTTCTCTTTCCAGTACCCCTCAGAACTTGGGTCTTCAATGTCCATGTCCTAGAGACTGGCTGATGGAAGAAGGGAAGGAAATACAAGCTCAATAAAAAACTTTCTCTCCTATCAAAAATGGTCTCTATTCTGCCTCCAGACTGTTATGTCAAAAATGACTCCACTTCCTGTCTCCCTCTTCTGGTCTCCAGCCTCCTCCTCATAGGGCTTCTTGTTTTACACATTTGTCTCTCTCTTCTTTATCCTACCCGATCTTCTGAAATACAACTTGGGTCCTATTGCTCCCCTGCTTAAAACTTGTCTCTGAGGCCTGCCAGTTTTGCTTAGAATGAAACCTAAATATCTTACTGTGGCCTATAGATTTCCTCATGAGCTGAATCTTTGCCCACCTCTCTGATGTTATATACTGCTCATTCTCTTCATTTGACTGTATTTCACCCACATTCCCACACTGGCCTCTGTCTTCTCTCCCTGGGTCACCCCAGGCTGCTTCTTGACTGCGAGTTTGTGCATCAGTGCTCTTGAAGGCCCACCCTCCATGACCTGACGTGGTCTTCCTGGTGCTCCTTGAAGTCCCACCTCATGTTTCCCCGGAGAAAGGACTTCCCTGATCAGCAGGCTTTAGTAGCTCGTTTACCCAGTTCCTTCTCTGCCATATTAACCTGTTCTGTTTTTCTCATAGCATTTACCATTTATTTGTTCATGAATGCATCACACTGCCCTCACTAGCAAGTGAGATCTTGTTCACTTTTCCTGCTGTGGTGCCTAGAACAATGTGTAGCTCATCACATTCAATTAATACTTGTACAGTAAAGATTCAGTAACTATTTGTTCAATAAACATGCAGTAAGGGGCGCCTGGGTGGCTCAGTCGTTGGTCGTCTGCCTTCGACTCAGGTCATGATCCTGGGGTCCTGGGATCGAGCCCCACATTAGGTTCCTTGCTCCGCAGGAGGCCTACTTCTCCCTCTACCACTTCCCCAGCTTGTGTTCCCTCTCTTGCTGTGTCTCTCTCTGTCAGATAAATAAATAAAATCTTTAAAAAAAAATTTTTAAGGGGCTCCTGGGTGTCTCAGTGGGTTAAAGCCTCTGCCTTCAGTTCAGGTCATGATCTCAGGGTCCTGGGATTGAGCCCCGCATCAGGATCTCTGCTTGGCGGGGAGCCTGCCTCCTCCTCTCTCTCTGCCTGCCTCTCTGCCTACTTGTGATCTCTCTCTCTCTGTGTCAAATAAATAAAATCTTTTAAAAAAAATTTTAAAAAATACAGTAATTTATTTTTAATAAATATTTGTTAAATGAATAAATACTCTATTTTGAGCTATTTTTGCACTTCCCCCCCACCCCTGCACCCAACGTGCATACAGTTTTGAGAGGAAGTTTGGACTGGTAGAAAATCCGCGATCCTGAGTGTCACAGTATGATCTTAGGAATTTCATTTAACAGTTTTCTCACCTGTAGGCTGCATGGCTGGAGCAGATAGGCACTAAAGTATTCTCACTTTTCTAACATTGTGTGCATTGTATGGTTTCTAAGCCTCTTTATTTTGGTAACTGTAGCATTTTTTATTTTAAAACTAAAGGGCCTTTTGTGTCGCAGTTATTTCTCTTGATTTACATCCGTAGGCTTAGATGCTTTTCCCTCAACAGGTAAGTAAAAATAGCAAATGTTTATGATTTGTTTTGTGTCAGTACTGCTTTTAATCTTCACATCAGCCCCGTGGTGGAAGATAGTATTACTCTCCCAACTTTACATAAATTGAAACCAAGGCTCTGAAGGAGTAAGTAGTTTTCTAAAGGCCACGCAGGGAGGAAGTGGCAGAACGGGGTTCACACTTAGACCAACTTCAGAGCTCACACATTTAACCATTCTGTTACACTTGTCCCTTATTTGTTCCCTTGACTCTGTGTTCTTCTTTCTTTTATACTAGGATCAATAGTCTCTTTATCCCAAGACCCACTGTGGATTGTCCAGTGTTTAGTGTGCAGAGCTGAAGAGCTGAGTGAGGGAAGTGGAAATTGGGCGTGCCTGATGCACATACTAATTGGTTAGCCTGAGCTGTCTGAAGCGATTAGTTGCATAGATCATCTGGCTACTTCTGACTCATACTGTGTTTCTCCCTGTCTGTTCTAACTTTCTCTCATATGTAAGAATCACAAGTTTTTATGAACACCACTTTTAAACCGAGGTCCTTGGTATTTTAAGTCTAGGCCCTTGGATCTTCTTGGATTTCATGCTAGGGTATTAGGCTATCTATTAGCTCCCTAAAATGTTGACAAAATTATGGGTGGGTGAAAGAAATACTTACATTTTCGAGAGAAGAAATTTTGGACTTAGTTTCACAAAAGGTCCCATGACACAAAAACGTTTGAGCCTGTGTTTTATGGCAGTAGAACTGTGCCGGGTCTTGATGGGAAATAGTAAACTTCTTAGTGGGATGTATGCAGCTAGAAAGCAGTTGTCTGTAGCATTAAAAGGAGACATTGCTAGACAGTTGTTCAGAAATCTGGACATCAGGAGTTTATACTGAATTTGTTTCTAAATATTGCCCAGGGGATGGGGGAGTTCCTTGAGCTGTTGATGGTTTAAAAATTTAAAAAAAAAAAAAAAAAATGAACAAACAAAACAACCCAAAGCTATACTTGTTTCATATCATCATAGGTACTATGGAACATAAGTCAGCCATTTAAATGTTTAAGCTTAACTGACAGTTCATGATAATGGCTGGTCAGGATGTTGTTTATATTAAGAGGAATTAACTGGAGCCAGGAACTGCCTTCATATAGTTGTATTAAAAACAATACAGACAAGTCAGTATTCCTTCAGAAACTTTATTATTTTCCTGTTTATACCAGCACGCTTTAAAGTTCTGGGGCACAATGGCAACTAAAAACTGGTCCCTGCCTCTTTGGTGCTCATGATCTCATGGGGAGAGGTAGATCCAAAGATGGATAAATCATGTTAATGTTAAATCATGAATCAAGCACCGGGGTAGCGGTTACCCAGTGAAGGCAGATGTGTGAGGGTAAGCGAATTATAGGCAGCAGTGGCTGAAGAAGGGAACGTTGGTAGAGGAGGACCCTAGAGGGCCATTGGCCAGTCAAAGGCACATAAAAAAGAATCTGTGGCGATTGCCAGTATATTTGGGGGAGTCCTATTTGAAATTATTTCATGGTCTTATGATAAACTGTTTACTTTTTTCCTGCTTCCATTTCTCCATCTGGAGAAAGTCTTGTCCATTCTGCTTGTGAATAGCAGCTGCTTGGTGGGGTGCCATAATAAGCACACTGCAGTCGTTGTGCGGACCCAATAAGCGATAGTGAACGCTAAGCCCTACACATAAACCTTGCAAGGAAGACTCAGAGGGGTACATTCACAAACCCTCTTGAAGGCAGCTCCACAGCCATTCTGTCCCTTGTGATTTTCATACATTATTTTCCCTTGGTAGATTTATAAAAAGGGGGAGAGTTTATCCAGGCACCCAGATTATCTTCTCCACGGGGCCAGTGCCACCGTGGCTCTGAAGTGGACTGGCAGTCATGTATCTTTCCCCCTGGGTAGTTCTGGGTTGACTGTAAACAATTTGTAGAACAATCTCTGCACGAACGAGTAGCTGGGAGAAGGAACCGTATAAGGGGAAGTTTAAGCTGCTGCGTACCTGGATTAAAAGCTCAGAGATGGTTTGGGGTCTCTTTCAGCTAAGAACTTCAGACTGGGGGCACCTGGGTGGCTCAGTGGGTTAAAGCATCTGCCTTTGGCTCAGATCATGATCCCAGGGTCCTGGGATCGAGCCCCTTGTTGGGCTCTCTGCTCAGCGGGGAGCCTGCTTCCCCTCCCCTCTCTCTCTGCCTACTTGTGATCTCTGTCAAATAAATAAATAAATTCTTAAAAAAAAAAAGAGCTTCAGCCTGGCCTGTGAGCAAAGATAGATGTCCAGGCAAGTTTTGTTGGTTGTTTCTTGCAGGCTGAGCCTGTCCCTCCTGCTGAGGAGGCTGACCCATCCAGGTGCTCTGTCCAGGTTTCCTTGCAGCTGGGCTGTGGGCCAGTGACCCCATCCAAGTCCCATGAGATATCTTTTTCTCCTTCTTAACAGAAAAACCCAGAAAAAGAAAATTGCCCTCTTTCTGCATATGAACCTGGTTGTGTGAGGATGAGTTAATGCTGGGAGCCATCTTGGTATGGAAATGAGAGAGAGGCCATGAGAACCAGAGAGATGTTGACACAAAACCTTGATATGGCCAGGTCATCCGACTAACCCTGGACTTTTTAAGTGAGAACTAAAAATCTCTGTTACTTAGGCCACTTTGATTTGGGTATTCTATAACTTATGGAGGAACTGTCTTCCAGCGGTTATTTTGTAATACCATGGTGACTGCATGTATACATCAGAATTGGAAACAATCTAAACCTGAACCAAACAATTCACGTAAGTGGACTCTCACATATCTATACAGTAGCATACACTGTGTGACCGTTATGCGTGATGCAGTCAAAGCATTACCCAGGGATATGGGAGAAAGTTCGATATGCGCTAAAGAAGAAAAGAAGAACTTTAAACTGAAAGACAGCGTCATGTTACTTGTGTTAAAATGCTTATGTGTGAATGAAGAAATACAAGATGGACTTGATCATTACATTAGTTGTTTTTTTGGCTAGTAGGATTTTGCATGACTTAATTTCTTTACATACTGCTTGTTCCTTACACACATGATTTCTGATCTAAAGAAGTTATAACTTCTGTGAACTAAAAGTGCTCTATAGAAATAAGGTATTTAGAAAAATTACAAAGCAAAATTTGTATTTATAGGCTCATTCCTCCTCACGTCTGCCCCGTCTGAGTAAATAGTGCAGTCATCTACCCAGTGACTGGGGGCCTGGTGTTAACAAAGTATCCTGGATTCCTTCAGTTATTATCATGCCCTTCTCCTTCAATAACCATGTCTTTTCACGCTGCCTCAACTTACCTTCAGTCCTTCTACTCTTTACGATTTGTACTGCCACAACCCTAATCCAAGTCATCATGCGTTTTTGGTTTGAGCCCATATTACCTCCCAGCTGGTCTCGGTCTCTCTCCTTTCATCTGGGGCACTCTGCCAGTCTCACATAAGCATTCTGTATTTTAAACATTTTAAAATTATTTAATACTCTAGCTTGCAGTACTGATTAGTCTTTATTTAAAACAATGGAATAAGTACTCAATACATCAGAGGGGCATGTAGCTCAATGCGGGGGTGGGGGAATGGCCACTAATAAGTACTACTGAGGCAATGGTTGGTTATTCTTGTGGAAGAAAGGAAATTGGGTCCACCTATCTCCTCGTTTGCTGAAGTCAATCCAAAAAGCACATGAAAGACAGAACCTTAAAACTTCCAGGAAAAAAAAAAAGAATCTCTATCTTGGGGTAGAGAAGTATTTTTTAATGGGTCACAGAAAGCTGAAACCATAAGAAAAAAGACTGATGATGTTACCTAGTTTAAATTACAAACACCCGTTCACCTAAAGGTGAAGTAAGGAAAGTGGAAAGACAGGCCCCAGAAACAGAGAAAATACTGGCAACACATACAGCCAGCAAATGATTGCCATCCAGCTTCTGTCCATTAAGGACAAACTAAAAGTTCAATTTGAAAGACAAAACAAAACTAGAAAAACTCACCATGGCTTAAAGCTCTCCTTATTCTTACATGAAAGTCTAAATTCCTTTCTGTCCCTAATCTGATTCCCATATTTCTCTTTTCCCATACTTTTCCCTTGCTCCTTGGGCTCCCACCAGATGTTCTTTGGCTTCGTTGGTCATCTCAGGGCCTTTCTGGTTCTGGGCCTTTGTGCACCTCTTTCTCTCTTGCCTGATTTCCTTTCTCCCTGCACTCTGCAAGGTTCTCTTATTCTTAACTTTCATGTCTTAGTTTAGAAGTCACTTCCCTAAAGGGGCAGTCTCTTTTGATTTCTTATGAAGGATTGCTTACCTCTTAGGGTCAGACCTCCCTAGTTAAGAAAGGGCCCCATGGGGCAGTGAGTGCCATCACTGGACTGGATGGTGGGGGCTTGTGCTCCTGATACTGATAAAATCTACTGACTCACATGTGTGTGGGTGTTGGACTATAAAATTCTAAAGCCTGTTCCTGCGGGGTGGGAGGATTCCCACTCCACTAAGCAATTCTCTAACACCAGTTGGGTGTCCCATAATTCAGCTAAATTCTGATAACTGTCTATCTGAAGATAGCATCCTGCCTTAGCCCTGCAAGACAACTTCCCACCACCACCACCACCATCCCCACCTCTTCAGAAGCCAGTTGCAAGTCCAAGTTGTCACCTGTGCTTCCAGTTCCCTTCCTGGGTTCCATTAATTTGCTACAGCAGCTCACAGAACTCAGAGAAGCATTTTAGTTACAAGATTAGCCATGTATTGTAAAAGGATATAACTCAGGAACCAGAAGATAGAATAAGATGATTTAAACAAAATATGGGGAAAGGGTGTGGAGTTTCCTGCCATCTCCTAGTGCACATTTTCTCCAACTCTCCCCAGGTGTTGGTCAGCCGGGAAGCTTTCCCAACCCTGTTCTTTTGAGTTTTTCATGGAGGCTTGGCATGATTGATTAAATCATCCGTAGGTGGTGATGGGACTCAGTCTCTAGCACACTCCTCTGCCCTGAGGTCAGAGTGTGGCTGAAGTTCTAACCCTCTAATCACATGGTTCTCTTAGCAACCAGCCCCCCAAGTCACCTTATTAACATAACAAAAAACACCTTTGCTGCTCTCCTTGCTTGGGAAATCTCAAGGGTTCTTTGTGCCAGAAATAGTGGACAAAGACTAAATGTATAATTCTTACTATAAATCACAACGTCACAACCTGGTTCAGTGTTTTTTCAGATTGTGAGTCAGACTCATGAGTGTGCAATGAAATCAATTTAGTGAGCCATCGTCAGAATTTTTTATTAAGAAGTAGAAGAGAATAGAAAATATTACAGGAAGCTACACATACTATTTGGTATTGCTAATATTTTGTTTTGTTTATATGTGTATTCTCTGCAGATACGTGCATGTCCACACATGTACAGCACACACATGAGTTTTGGCCAAAATGTTGGAAAGCAGCTCATCTCGGTGTCATCTGAAATTCATTCTACTTTTGAAGGTTAATTGCAGGATTACTGAAGAACCTAAAGTAGATAGGCTTTTTAAACACAGCTTGACTTTTTAAAGCACTCTGAAATAGCTAAAGAACACTTTCCTGAGCAAGATCCTCTCACTTGGTGACTTTAACAACTAAAACCCAAAATAGAAGCATTGGTTTCAGCAAGATACATGTTAAAAAGCTCTTAAAATTTTTTTTCAAAGCTTGAACAAGTTTCCAGGAAATTTTATTTCTGTTATTGATTTGCTTAGAACTACCTTTTCTAGTAAACTTTGGACCACTTCAGAAAAAAAATTCTAGCAGGATCTCCGATGGGAAAGCTAACATAATAATTCAGATTTGGGGGATTCCCCCCCCCTCCTTTTCTTGCCATTATCAGTTTGTGAGTTAAACTGCAATTTAAGACAATAGAATTCTTGGCAGAGGAGTCACGGAATTGCTTACTTTGCTTGTTACGTGTTTTCCTCGTAAAGACCAGCGCAGGGAGCTTGAAGAGCACAGAGATCTGTGGTGTAGTATGAGAAACATCCTTGCAGTGATAATCTTCTTTGAGTTGTTCTAAATGTAGGTCCTGCCCCTGCAGTAAATCTCGTTCATGTTTTAAGTCGAGTGAGTTACAGATAAATTTCGGTTGAAAAATTCCTTGTTTTGTTCTTTTTATTCTTGATTCTTTCTATATATTCACTTATTGGCTTTTACTAGATGTGTTTGTTAAAAGCAAGAACTCTTGGGGCATGTGGGTGGCTCAGTCGGTTTTAAGCTTCTGTCTTTGGCTCGGGTGGGCTCAGGCTCTCCACTCAGTGGGGAGTCTAGTCCCTTTCTCCCTCTGTGCCTCTTTCCACTTCTGTGTTCATTCTCTCTCCTTCTCAAATAAATAAAAAAGGAAAAAAAGGGGCGCCTGGGTGGCTCAGTGGTTTAAGCTGCTGCCTTCAGCTCAGGTCATGATCTCGGGGTCCTGGGATCGAGGTCCGCGTCGGGCTCTCTGCTTGGCGGGGAGCCTGCTTCCTCCTCTCTCTCTCTCTCTGCCTGCCTCTCTCCCTACTTGTGATCTCTATCTGTCAAATAAATAAATAAAATCTTTAAAAAAAAAAAGGAAAAAAAAAGAAAAAGCAAGGCCTCCAATCTTTTGTCCAGAAGGACACATCTATTTTTCCCATCCCAACAGCCACAGAGAAGTAGAAAGAGTAGTAAAATCAAGACTGTACTCATCACCTAGACTAAACCAGTTAACATTTTGTCTTTTGTGTATGTACTGAACTGTTTTAACGGAAGAGGCCATCATGATGACGGTTCACCTTGTGATACATCGCCATGCATCTTCTATAAACAAGGGTGTTTTCCTCTATAAGGGTGATACAGTTAACACATCCATATACACAGTGGTTTTTTTGTATTCCCAGTTCTCCAGTCCGCAAAATGCCTGTGGTAGCACTTTTTCTTCCCAGCAGTCCAGTAACCCACCCACCCCCCCCAACCCCTAGTCTGTGATTCATACTCACAAATGTCTTTGTTCCTCGGTCTCTGCAGTCTTCTCTAAGGTAGAATAGTTCCCAAACCATTTACTTTACGACTTGGGCATTTTAGAAGACTCTAGACCAGTCTTGTGGCATGTCTCAGAACCTTGATTTGTCTGGTTGTTTCCTCATGTTTAGATTCAGGTTAAGTATTTTTAGTAAAAATACTACCTGGGTGCTGGTGTATTTATAGTTGTATCACCTTATTAGTGAAGCTTGGTGATCTGTGGGTTGATGTTTGACAGTGAATCATTTGTCCTCCAACAACTTCTTACCCATTGGCTTTAGCCTCGGTTGATGCTGTTAATACAGTTGGGGTGGTGAAGTGGTAGATTTTAAATTCTTTTCCCTTTTAAATTAATTTTATGTAAAGAACTGCCCCTGCCCCTCATCCTTGTGTGTGTGTGTGTGTGTGTGTGTGTGTGTGTGTGTGTGTGTGTGTGTGTACACAGACGTCTGGATACCTTTTCCGGTGATAGCAGTCACCATTTATTGTTTATTATTTGCCAAGCTCTATGCTAAGGGTTTTACATGAACAATCTCACAGAATTCTCCCAACACCCTCAGGGGATAAATTTTAAAACTGTTCCCACTTTGTACATGAAGACACTGAGGCCCAGAAATGTTAAGTGAGTGGCTCTTCCTTACATAGATGGTGATGATCCCAGCTTGGTGGCTCTGATGGCCTCTTCATTATCATGCATCACTGACTGCCTTTCAGAATCTCTTTTCTCAGATTCAGCCCAGCCCCCACAGACCATGTCCTAACCAAAGGGCATCTTCACAGTCAAAGAGTGTAGATACCAGCCCAGTCCTGGGCCCTTCCATGGCCTTGCTACTCCATTTCAGAGTCTGTTGCCTCCTCTTTCCCACCTTTTCTCAGTGAAGGTCACTGGGTCCCCCCTTACTTCTCTCAGCATGGTGTCTCCTGGTTAGCTCAAGGCACACATGCTCTGTACCCACGTTGGCCAGCTGGTGTAAGAATGTTGTGAACTTGTGAACCATTCCCTAGTCCTTGGCGCCAGAATGCCCCACAGCCTCACCTATTTTCTTAGGGTACCGTGGACCCCACTCCTGGAAATTGTTTCTTAAAATGTGTTCAAAGTGTTAGAATCTGTTAGAGTTATTATTCCTCATGATGCTTTTAAATTGTCCAAGTTTTGCCAGTCAGGACCCCTTCTGGTTGGCCCAGTGTCCTAGTTGTCACTCCCCATTAGTTAGATTTAGATAGCTTTCTTACTTCCTGGCACAAGAGCTCTGAGGCTCACCATGCACTTTTTTTTTTAAAAGAAACCAAGATATGACACTAAGTGTGCTCATTGTCACTGGGGTGTCATTGTTCTGAGAAAGATGCTGCCTTTTTTTTTTTTCCTCTTTTCAGGATTTTTTCTGTGGTTGATAGTGTAGTAGAGATGAGAGTAGTGGGCAAGAAAATCTCTGCCTGGTTTCCCACTGGAGTTGTCCAGAATTGCTAGGGATATGTATTTCCTGAAGCTCTGCATTTATTGTGCTCCTACTTGGTCATTGGCCTCTCAGGCCCTGGCAGTCAAACAGTTGGAGACATTCAATTAAAAATAATTCCTCCTTGGGACACCTGGGTGGCTCAGTTGGTTAAATGTCTGCCTTCGGCTCAGGTTGTGCTCTCAGGGTCCTAGGATTAAGCCCTGTGTAGGGCCTCCTGCTCAGCGGGGAGTCTGCTGCTCCCCCTCCCTCTGCCCCCCAACTCATGCTCTCTCTCTCAAATAAAATCTTAAAAAAACAATTCCTCTTTTTGTAGAAAGAAAACATTTCAAATAACATTTCCTGTGAACTTGATTCACTCATGGGTCCTTTTCTATCCTTCATTCCAAACTTAAAACTGCAGGGAAATAATTCTTTGTTATAGAAACTCCAGTAAAAAGCTATTAACAGAATTGAGGCTATGTCTACCACTCATTGCTGTATATTTTCAGAAGTAATTACTGGCTATTTTTCAAAATTAAATTAATTATCTTAATGGAATGCTTACTTGTCTAAGTTTAAAGTTCACTCCATTTTAATGTTTATTCTCTTGAATGGCCCATCAAGGGAACTTGGAAAAAAAAAGGGATTTTTATTTTGTATTGTGGTTTGAGATAAGAGAGTGTTTTGGATTTTTTTTTTCCTTTTTACCCCCCCCCCTTTTTAATTAAGTAACTGAAAGATGGTAACAGCCTTGGGGAACTCAGTGAGAATCTTTCTAAGATACGTTATCTTTCTTGGTAGGTTTTTCTCAGTTATGGTTACATAGAGTGTATTTTATTTTAATGTTTACTTGGTACTACACTCTATGTCGTTCTTTTTGATTTTTGGCTTTTTTTTTTCTTATAAAGTCATTTTTTAACTTGTTTATAATTATATGGCGATTTGTCTTTTTTTTTTTAAGATTTTATTTATTTATTTGACAGAGATCACAGGTAGGCAGAGAGGCAGGCAGAGAGAGAGGAGGAAGCAGGCTCCCTGCGGGGCAGAGAACCCGATGTGGGGCTCGATCCCAGGACCCTGGGATCATGACCTGAGCCAAAGGCAGAGGCTTTAACCCACTGAGCCACCCAGGTGCCCCTATGGTGATTTGTCTTAAATTATTTTAGTAACAAGTCAGTGTTGAACTATGTACTCTTAATATACATTGCCTTTCCTTTCATCTTTAAAGAGCAAGAAGTTTTATGTTTCTTAGCAGGACTGTAGTAGCATAAAGTAGTAAACCTTGCAGGTTAATTGCTCTGTAATTAACACGGATGGGGCGGAGACCAGAAGACAGGACACCATGGGGCAACTTCAGCAAGCTTTCCTTGTGTTGTAGGGCAACCCGTTAGGTTATGCTGCTCTCCGCTTCTGGAATAATACTCGGTGAAACTGAGTTTGCTCTCTGGTAATCTGCTTTGAGTTTTCCTCTGTCAATGAGAAGACTTACAGAGATTCTTCTTTTGTATTGAATTCTTGGATGTTATTTGAAGTTTGATAGATAGAAGCCATTTTATTTTTCAGCCTAGGAAAGGGTGGGGTTCAGATGATTTGTTGATGACTCACTGCTTTTATTGAAAGAAGATGGTGTCTTAGATGTTTGTGTTATTGACTAATCAGGAGTCATTATCAGTGTGCATCTGGCACTCTACTTCTAGGATAATTTCGAAGTGTGAACTTACAAAGAAGCTTAAAAATGACCACCTAATACAGAAAGTAGTCCGTTTCATTGATGTAAACATTTTAAAACATACTAAATTATTTCTGTATATCTGTTTTACATTTTTATCATATATCTTTTGGTGACATTGCATTATTTTATCATTTATATTTTAAACACTTGATAACGATTACTCCTTTCTACCAGGTACCTTACTGAATATGCTTTTTTGTTTGATATCTTGTATATATAGTGGATGACTTGTGAAATGGGTTCATGCTTAGCCCCTTCTCATTCTTTTTTTCTCTCCTAAGGTCAAGGCATATTCTGTTCACCAACACGATTATAATTTGGATGTTGGCATTCTTAAGATCTATGAAAGGGCTTTATAATTTTGGTACAGTAACATGTGAAACATTAAAACTTGTCAGTGGAATATGGCATCCTAGAACAGAAAAATGGCATTAGTAGGAAAATCAGAGAAATCTGAATAAAGTCTGTAGTTTGGTTAATAGTAATGCATTATGTTAATATTTTAGTTCTGATAATTTCTGTGGTTATGTAAGATACTAACTTTAATGGAAGCCAGGTAAGGGGTATGTAGGAATTTTCAAATTTAATTTATCAAGAGCTTTAAATGTATGATGAAATACATATGACTAAATAGTGGTAAGTTAGGTGCCAGGGGTACAGAGGCTGGAGGCTGGTCTCTTCTCTCCAGAATCTCACAGTCTTGCTGGCAAGTCAGAGGTCTTCTTAGGCATAAAAAGATGCATAACAGTACCTTTCCAAGGCAGCCTGTGCCAGGGAATGATACAGGGAGTCTGGTGTGATAGTAGACGTTTGGGATGTTTGAGAGGCTGTTGTAGAGTGGGTGGAACATGAGGTGAGCCGGCATGGATGACTGTAGCTTAGTTAGGTGAAGGTGAGGTGGTTTTAAGAGATGGGAGATGACATGAATTGAGGGGGAAGACATACCAGTGGTGATACAGGTGAATTCATTAGAATTCAAGTGAGCTAACAGGAGGCTTGTTCTAATCAGAGTATGATAAGGGTCTGTTGGGTATGGTGGTGGTAGAAATACAAGGAATTGAGAATTGATAGGATTTGGTGAGGGTGTAGGAGCACAGAAGGAAAGCAAATCAATGGTGACTGGTTAACCTGAGCCAGTGGATGTTACCTAGGGCGTTTGTGTTAAACATTTCTGTTTTAACGTAATGCTGCACTGCCAAACAGAGTTATGTGGCAAGAAGTTAGACCTGGGCTACCAGAGGGTGGGAGAAGAACAAAAGATTAAGGACTGTCACTCTTTAGTGAGCAGGAGAAGAAAAAAACAAGGAAAGCTAATGGCAGAACATTTCAGACAGGTAAGAGAGGCGTTGGGGTCACTGCAGTGTTCCTGCAGCAGGTAGAGGAAAGTTTCAACAAAGATATACGATCTATGGCTGTGGTATGTCAGAGACAAAACTGTTTTTAAAATCTTGAACCTGTTGCTGTCTGGGTTCTCATCAGTTTCATGAGAAGGGTGGGTCTGGAATCCAGATTATAGGGAGTTGAAGAGGAAGTTGTGTGTGTGTGTGCAGGAGGGGGTTCCTGAGAAGTGGAAAGAGCAAATTTATACTAGTTTTTAGTGAAGTTTGGCTCTGCAAAGTCAAGGACACATACACACACACACACACACACACACACACACACACAGAGTCCAATAACTGAAGAGGGCAAAAAAGGTTATTTTAATTAAATTTAACAAACATTTATCAAGTGCCAGTTATGTACAGGGCAGACATTAAGGGCAGTGGAAGACACAAAAAGTGATTAAAATACAGTGTTTTTTTTTCCTTCTGAAAAAGTGCTACCCCAAGTTCTTTTGGCATTCGCTAGGCAGTTCACCTCAAGATTCTAGGGCTGCTGGTATCCAGCTGGCTAGCCAAAGGCCAGAATCAGTGACCGCACAACTGAAGGTGGGAGCGAGCCCTGGACAATCAACAGCATTGAAAGGAGGAGGGATGGACAGCTGACACGGCCCATGTAGTGGGGGAAGGGTCTTGGCCGCAGAAAGGAAAAGGGCCCCTCCTTCCTCAAAGGTGGATAGATGGAGAGAAGAGGAGAAGCTGGTGTCAGAGAGGCTTTGAGGTGGGATGGTGAGGCTCTCAGGAAGTCTCTCCTGTGAATGGCTTGTGCAACAGACTCGGGGTGTCTTTTCTGCCTTTGAAATGTTCCTGGTTGGGTGGAAAAATGAGGGTGATAGTGCTTATTTTTTGCCCTGAGAGAGAAAAATAGAAGTGAAACACTTGGTTCATTGAAGGTATTGTTTCCAACTGAGGCTTTTTTTTTTTTTTTTTTAATGTCTAATGAAATCGATGTACATACTTTGAAATTACCGAGGTATTCCGAGTCTCAGTGCGTGCAGGGAGCCAGGGTTTGCGTCAGATAAAGACTCGCAGAGCTTAGCATCTGAGAAGGGTGATAAGACAGACACATTTGCAGGCTCTTAATAAATGCTCACCAATTGAACTCTGATCGGAGGTACAAAGTGGCTGCGTGCCCGACCCATACACATGAAGTCTTACGAGATTGAGAGGAGGAAGGGAATTGGAGCAGTTTCTGGTGATTGCTGTTGAATCAGGTTTTGAAATAAATTTGCCATATATTTGCCTTGTTTTCTTCATAGACATTACTTTCTGGACATTTAGAAAATACGATCATGTGCTCATACTTTTTGGTCACAGCTAAGTTACAGTATATAAAAAATTAGGAACATGACTTTGGCTACTCAAAAGGAGAAATAAACCTCATTGAGCTATCCATTTAGGTGGTGCTTTGGGGGACTGTGGGGTGGCTGTCAGTTGGAGGAATATCTTGATCGCGGCTCTGATTTTTCGATGTTATGTATGTAAACTTGCTTTAAAAGTGTTAGTACCTTTAAAAAAAAGTGTTAGAACTTTACTTTATTGACTGTATTTTAAGTGCATGTAGCCAGAAAACAGTTGCAGGTCACTTGGAGAAAAGAGCTAATTAGTGCTATACTTTGACTTTTATAGTCAGACACAGGAAGACGACAGGTAGAGGGGAAGAGGAAGGAAATAAAAGTGATTTGGCGAGGAGGAAAAAACCATTCACCTTTTTCTTCGAAGTATTTTCTTTAAATATTAAAAAAAAGGCATTTCAAGATCCTTTTTATCGGTGAAGGGGAGCAGCATACGGGGTCCTGCTTGGAAAGATTCTAGAGGACTGTTGGGCTATCATAGGATAGATCTGACAAGTGATTTACTTGAAGGCATTAATTAAAATGCAGTTGCTGCAAAAGTTAGTCTGAGAATTCCTCAGCACTTCTTCTCCTGGAACACCATTAAGCAGGTCTCCAGTGGAAGGGGGTTCCTGTGGAAGGACATACTTAACTTGTGAGATCTCCCCTCACCTCCCCCTCCTCCTCTCTGCTCGGAAGAGGTAGCCAGGCCTGCCCAGAGCAGTTCCTGTAGCCCAGCGTGATGTGGCCTCTGCTGAGGTCAAGCACTCCCGTTCCAGCCTCTCGAGGGCTTTCTACATGTGTCGCCAGTGTGCTGGGGAAAATGACTTTAAACTCTTGTCAGCACGGTTACCGGTGCATGCATCACAGTCCCCCTCAGATAAACCTGTCACAACACAGAGGCGGCCGCTGGAGAAGAGTGCGAGGGCAGGCCTCTAGCTTTCCGTTCGAGCATCACTAAACGTGCACAGAGTGCCCAATTATTTCAGCATTATTGAGCAAGCCTACAGGAGGACCCCAGCCTTGCTACATTAGATTTTCTTTAGTAATTTGCTCAAGTACCGCTGAGGACACTTAAAGGGCTTAAAACGGTGGCTGCAACCAGTTTCCTTTTCTGGGTTGTTAATTCAGGTTTTCTCTTTCAAATTAACTCTCGCTGCATGCTGTGCAGCAGCTCTGGGAGAACTGTTTAACACTAATTTTCTCAATTTTCAGCTTTTTTTGTTCAACATAACTGCTTTAACAGTTAGTCACGTATATGTTTTGATTAGAAATGTACGCTCGCAAGGCCGTATGTTTGGGAGAACAAAATACAGACATTTTGTTGAAGAAATCTGAGTTTCAGCTATTAAAAGGTACTTAGCTAATTTCACTATTTAAAAATTAAGTCCTTACAGTAGGGTGCAAACCCCCCAAATCTAAGTTAATAAGAGCGTTTCTCCACTCTACGTCTCCCTCCCTCCCTTTTCTAAAAAATCTGTATACGAAGGACAAATCCTTCCTTCGTGGGTGCTGGCTTTTCCGTGATCTTTTTGCACCTCGTTTCTTTTCATGGTGGGGGGACGCGGTTATAGGGAACAAGTTCAATATCTTTGTCTCATTCCTCACAGCAGCAACAACTCCAGGCCCAGCATTTATCACATGGACATGGTCTGCCGGTGCCTCTGACCCCACACCCTTCGGGGCTTCAGCCCCCTACCATTCCTCCCATCGGGAGCAGTGCTGGCCTTCTGGCCCTCTCCAGTGCCCTGGGAGGCCAGTCCCACCTGCCAATTAAAGACGAGAAGAAGCACCATGACAACGATCACCAAAGAGGTGAGTGAGATGTCAGTCTGCTGTTACCTGCCCGCCACCCAGGGTGGGTCCCGGATACCGTTGTTTAGTCTGTCTCTGGATTTAATTTTCCCAGTGACTACACAAAGGATTTCTGCTGGAAGGTAAATGAATGATTGGAAGCAGTCTTTTTCCAGAGGATCCCCTGGTGGTTGGCAACAGTGAATGCAGTCCCCAAAGGCAAGGGGTCCTATTTCCTGGTTATTGCCTTTGATCCCGTCTTCCCTCCTATGTTCCCCAGGTCTAAATCAGTCATGAAATCCGGCAGTGCTCTGTGTTTGAAATAGTGAGTGGCATTAATAGCTGATTTTGACCTATTCTATTTTGGGGGAGGGCTTACTGATAAAGACTCACTTGATAATTTGACAGTCAGTTATTATTTATAAATCAGAGCAGCCTATATGGTGCAGTAAAAATCTCTCAGGTAAGAAAACAACTTTAGTAGTCTTAGTAATTGAGAAAGTGCAGCCCAAATTAATGAAATCTGCTGGTTTAACTACCTCTCTCACTCAGGCTGTCTAGAAGCTTGAAATTAACTCATTTTTTCTTATAAGAACAACACAACTGTTTATGCTTAATAACTGATTTAAAGGACAGTTGTGCTCCTTCTAGATTGGTTTTCTCCCTCCATTAAAGTATCTGAATGGTTCAGAGATACTTGATGTGACCATGTTTGTATGGTGCTTACTAATAATTTTTATTAGCTGCAGAAAAGAAATGAAGAAGTCTCTCCCAGCATTCCTTTGTGGGAATTTAGTTAGCACATGGGTGGTTGATTGGTTAAGAAGGGTGTGGTTATAATTAAAGCCTCATATCTACTCCTGTTTCAGTGTCATTACTGTGAATTGCAATCTTGAGTAAATGATTTTTATCACATAAATATAAATTTCCCATATCTGATGTTGGAAGCACTGTAATATTTCTCATCCAGTTACATTAATGCTATGATGCAGATCCGAAGCATGACTGTGAACACTTTTTTAAGTGGACAGGTTGATAAGGAATATAAATAATCTGAATATCCAGCTTTAGTTTCTGAAATTGTGTCAGAGGTAGATTGGCGCTTTGTGGATATCGTTGAGCAGTATTAATAATTAACTTTACTGCAAAGATGACATCTGTGCCATGTATTATTTAGCAGAGATCAAGTTTGATAAATATATGATTTTATGTAAACTAACTGGTACTTTTCTTTTTTCTTCTTCCCACCACCTGTGTTGCTGCTGTATGGCCTATAGACAGAGACTCCATCAAGGTAGGACTCAACTTCACAGATGAAGGGATGGCTTAGAAGGTCTCTAAAGGATTTGAATAAATCTAGCGATGGTGAATTCTCTGAGATTTACCGAATGATTTGGTGGGCTTTACCAAAATGTGGTTAACTGTATTTTTGACTACTATCAGTTGTGTTGTTGAGATTTTTGAAAATATTGGTCTCATTTTTCTATCACAATTGGATTTGTAGTCCAGGATGGAACTATGGAAAATCTGCCTCACATTGCTTCTTTCATTATGTCTTGCTTTGTGAGGAAGAATAACTTTTTCTCCAGTTAGGGTTTGACTGTAAGATAAATAATAATGAAAAGTAAATAAATTGATTTACAAGAAATATACATTAGTCTCATTTTAGAAAACAGTTCCATCCTACAAAACTCCCTAACAAAATGTATGAAAGCATTCTTCTCTGCCAGAAAGATATTTATTTATTTAACAATATCTTGTGTTCCAGTATAGCAAGTTATTCTCCTTAGGGTTTGCATCTCTCTTATCTGCCTCTCTGTCTCTTTACAGACAAGTTGTAGGCAAAGAGGAAAAGTATGTAGGGCCTAATGATTTGGATGTGCTTGTGTAACACCGGAGTGGGATGTGCTAAGGATGCCTGAATTTATAGAGTAAGCAAACAAGAAAAACTGGCTACCACGGCAGGAAATGAGGAAAATATGAAAATTGCTTGATCACTTTTGAGCCAGGCACAATGTAAATACGCCACTGTGTTATGCGTAATTGCCTGTATGTATGTGTTCTGTAGAGATTAAAAGGACAAGGCAGTTCTCAAGCATTGGCCAGTGCTCAGATGCTGTCAAGTCCTTTCCTTGTATTTTGCAACAACTGTTCTAGAACATAGGCAGCTACTTGTAGTTTTTAAGGAAGTTGTGGGTATGAAGACGAAAATCTTCCCCTGAAACCACCTGTGCTGTCACTTTGAACGCCTTTTTACTCCTTGTCTTTTTTCCCACAAGCCTTACATAATGGAAAATAAAAATTAAGTATCTATTTTACCCTTCAAAATTCCTTTGGAGTTTGAAAGGGCATCTGTACACCCATAGAAATGTCAACATTTACAGTTGGAACTGCACACACTGAATTATTTAATTATGCTCTTACAGTTGTGTATTTTGTTGTTTTAATATGCATATCGGGACCTAGATTTTTAAAACAGCAATTTTGATCTGAGTGTTCCACACATGTGTACTTAGGAAGTGGTAGGTAAATGCCTTGACCAGGATTAGCTGATAGCAGCTGTTGGAAAGCCTGTCTAGTTTTTCTGGGGCCAATAATAATATAAACATTCCCTGCCTTCTTATGATAAATACATACCTTAAGGCAGGCCAGTGAACTAAACAAAAGCCTCCTCTCCTGCCCCACTCTGAGAAGACTGTGAAAATATTTATACTCCAGTGCACACTTTTGTGTCAATTACATTTTATATTCCCTTATGCCAGAGTAGGGCGTATTTTGAAATCATCTATAATCATTCTGGATGAGTCTGGGAGTGAGTGTCTATATAGCTAGAAGCCAGGGGGAAAACAAAGAGGAAATAGAGGTGGATGATTTGGCCTTGATTTATTATGGGACAGTAGCTATAAATAGATGTTTTTGTTGGGAACGGTTCTCAAGATTTGAAGTTGTGTCAGTTTTGGGGCTGTGCTCTGGCTTTGTAAGGTGAAACAAGTTTGCTAATTTTCGTAAATGTGTTTCTGTGATGCTCAGAGAAGCAGTTAGTTGCTTGTTCCCATTGATGGTCCTCATCCTCTCTTAAGTGGCTCCTGGTTAAGAGGGGCTTTTTATGATTGTCTGCTGTGTGACTTGAGATGGTTTTTATCAGCCAGAGCGTGCCAGTTGCCTGCAGCTGGAGTCAGGCTTGTATGAAATAATTTATTCATGCAGGATAATGCTCCTTAACATTTAACAGGTAATGAACGTGACATAAATTGCCTTCTTGCTTTTAATTTTTCCCTTTCCTCTTCTAATGTGCAAACAGGCAGCTCTGGTACTCTAAATAATAAGTAATTTTTGGCCATCTGTCAAAAGGAAATTTCAATACAAATTTAAATTAATGGTGCCTGAAATTTTTTATAGCTCCTCTAAAAGCCTCTAATGTGCAGAAAATTCTGAATCTGCTGGTAGTAATTAGTGTTGCATGTAATGAGGATGTGGGCAATGTTATACAGCCCCAGTGTAACATTTTGATATGGTAGCAAAATTTTGATTTATACAAGGTTGTGGATGGGTTTAATTGTAAGAGACACTAAAATGTTTTCTTGACGTTACAGATTATTAAACAGGGCAGATTTCAGAATAGCTCATAAAATGTAATTTAAACTTACTGTAAAGATTCAGGTAATTAAGGTGCTTTACCTTTTTAGGTGTCAAGTAAAGTGAGAGAAATTCACTTGTGGAAGTGTTGGGCCTTTTTCTTCCTTTTCCTTTCTCTTCTTGGAAGTTCTGTGGCCACTAAACCACATGCTATTGGCTTTATTGATCTTGTTTTCTATAACTCCAGTAGCCAAGTTCATTCCTAAGCCTTTTATTTACAGACCTGAATCTGAAGTTTTTCAACAAGGGTAGAGAACGGAAATATGAACCTAAAGGAGAAAGCACTATGCGAGCCCCAGAATCAAGCTTATTTGAGGAAGAGAAACCAGAAACGGGGTGTATGCTAGGGCTGTCGAGGTAAGGGTTCAGGGCACCTGCTTGTCACGTGGCTATCTAGGAACTCCATGTGTCCAAAATGAAGCCTCAGAAACATGGATCATGATCCACTCTTGTCCTTAGTGGTAGGTTGGAATGCCCAAATTTTGCTGTCCCAAGAGGCCCCAGAATGAGTCTCCTGCCTTCCTCTCCTCACTGGCGACTTTCTCACCGTCTTCTGGGGTGTTTAGTACTGTTTCTCTCATCCCTTGAAACAATATAAGCAAAACCAAGGCAGCATTTTCTAGGGTGGTGGAACCTTCCAGTGTTCAGGCCTCCCGAGGGCAAAGAGGTAAAAGTTGATTGGCTCCAAAGTGGTGACAGAGCAAATATTTCCACAGGCTGCCAGGGGCTGCCCAGTTGCGGGTGGTACCGGTTCATGAAGAGAAGTCATCACGTTCGTCACATCACTGCCCATTCTCTCCTGAGTGGCTGATGTGAGGATAATGATTCAGAGCTACCGAAGCCAAGTTACCCAAAACTTGCTAGGGAATTTGAAGTTGAGAAATTAGTCTTATTACCCCCAAATGTCTACAGGTCTCTAATGCCCTCTAGCAAATAATGGTATACAAATGAAGACAAAATTCAATAGAAATAGCAAAATTCACTGTCACCAATTATTGATAAGTTCCACGGCCCCTCCCAAGTTGATATTATTGTGCAAACTTTATCTCTTCATTGGTCCTTTTAATGTATATTTTATATCCTATTTTTTTTAAAATATTTTATTTGACAGAAATCACAACTAGGCAGAGAGGCAGGCAGAGAGAGAGGAGGAAGCAGGCTCCCTGCAGAGCAGAGAGGCCGATGCGGGGCTCGATCCCAGGACCCTGAGATCATGACCTGAACTGAAGGCAGAGGCTTTAACCCACTGAGCCACCCAGGCACCCCTATATCCTATTTTTTATCCCAAATGTCATAACCTTGAGTCAGATCTGGGAAAGGATTTCCCATTTTTTTTTATTTGTAAAGTGGAGCATAAGTACATTTTTTTTCCTGCAAAGTGGTGGTGCTTTTCTTATTTCATTGGCTCGTCTTCCCCAAAATGCTAAGTGCCTCATCAGAGTATGACCATTTTTAGTGACTTGTACACTGCCAGATTAATCTCCAAAAACAGTGTACCACCTTAAAATGCCGTGTTTATTCTTACACATTCCGCTAGTATTGAAATTTATAGTTTTTGTAATTTTTGCTAGTGTAAGTATAGATGGTGCACTTTATCTTTCTAAACTTACATTTATTTTTCAAGCTAAATGCTTTTCTATGAGTGTATGTACTGTGTGTCCCCTCCATCCCTTCCTGCTGCCCATGTGAATTCTTTGTTTTTGTCTAAGAATTTTCATAATGATCTGTTTATTAGTCGCATCCAAGGCAGTGCCTATTCATTCTGCCTCAGCTGTATTTTGGTGTTTGTTCTCTGCGGATGACTAAAATTTTACATCATCATGTGTTGCTATTCTTCTCGTCTCCAGTATTTTCTGATGGCAATAAAGGTTTATCAATAGAGAATTAGACTCAGGCTATTTTTACATAAAAATTCAAGTATGTGATTCAGGCCAAGAAAGCACTTTTACCTCATTAGTTAGGTGTTAGAGGTGATAGTGGGTTTTTAGCCTGAATCAGAATAACAGAATGATTACTTCTGTTTGCCACTTAGCTTTGTACATCAAGACTTAATGGTTACGGTTCTGTTCCAGGATTTTGTGCGACCCATGTGATTTGGTGTTTTGTTTTGTTTCTTGTCTCAAGGAATATCGGTCCAAAAAGAATGTTCCTTTTATATGTTTAACCCTTTGGCATGTTTTGTGTGGGAGAAAGTGGAGAAGAAGCCACTCGAGAAAGAAGGGGGGGGGCAGTGGGAGAGGGGATAACCAGATGGTCCGGGCAGTTGTTTTTTAATCTCCCCCCACGCGCATGCAACTGTTTAAAATAAGAATGTTTGTAATTTTACCTTTCAGGAGAAAGCTTGGTGGGATTAATTTTCATTACTATAGTTTTTAGAAGGTTGTATTATAGAAAGACAAAGGCATAAAGTAAGAGGAGACTGGATTAAAAAGAGGAATATTAAGGAGAGAGTATAAACAAAAAATAAAACATAAAACAAACAAAAACACCACCACCCAACTTAAACTGTATTGGGGCTTGCATTATGTCCTATTTTTTCCTTCAGTCATCAGTAATCTGAGAAAAGAAGCTGTGTAATTAAGGACTGTAATTTGGACACTGCATTTTATCTGCTCTGACCTCAGGAAAAATAAGGTGGATTCCTACTCAGTCCCACTGCTGCGTGTGTACCTCATAGTTCCGATTTCAGCTGGGAGGGTGGGTGGCATATATGCTTATTAGTCTTTTTTCCGACATGAGGAAAGGCTTAGAGGTGTTAAGGCCCTGTCCAAGGTCACATAGCCAGTGCCTCCCTCAAAGAAAAGCTTTTTGGATGATTCAGTCTGATTCTTTGTTAATAAAAATTTGAAATATACTTAGAAGTAGAAATAATAGTGCAAAGATCCTCCATATACTTAACATCAAGGTGTAAGAGCTATCAATTTTTAGCCACATTTTAATCTATTCCTTTCTTTCTTTGCCGAAGTAGTTTAAAGCAAACCCAGATAGCATGCATTTTGCCTATATGTACTTCAGGATGTAAAATGAACACATCTCTTTAAATAATAGACATTTTTTGGTCTAAAAAGAGATATCCAGTAATAGATGTAGTGCCTCTAATCACTCAATAAAAGCAATTATTTGATAGCTTCTAATATCTAGCCTATAAGCAAACTTCTTTGATGATTTCCAATAATTGGTTGGCTTTGAAATGGGGTCCAGATAGGATCCATTTCATTTTGTTGTAATATCTCTCAGGTTTCTTTTAATTTAAGTGTTTCCTTCACTTTTAAAATTTTTTCCTGTGCCACTGACTTGTTGAAGAACCTGATGTAGCTTTCTGTAGGATGGCCCATATTCTAGATGTCTCTGTGGGCTTTCTTGTGGTGGCAGGAATGCTTTCTGCTCAGTCATACCAGGGAAAGTCTTTTTCTTGTGCTGGGAAAATGGGTAGAAGAATGATTTGCACGTAAGTGTTGGCGATGAACAGTTTAATGAAATTTAATAATAAACAAGGGAGTAAAATATCTAGAAATGATGCTGATCAGTGATAAATAGAATTCTCTTCGTATCCTTTAACCTTCGAACACAGACTGTGGTGTTTATTTGAAATCCAACTCCACTTTCCAGACATAAATATTGCTTAAGCCAGACCTTTAAAAATAGATTTTTTAAGTAGGATTTTTCAAATATGTTAAGTACATCTGTTTCCTTGTGGGTGGTGACCTATAGATGCTGTGTGTCCTAACAGAATAAAGTTCTCTCCCATTAAATTTTTAGCTCCTTGAGGGCAAGAATCTTAATCTGCTTTGTTGGAACTGTATAGGAAGACAAATCAAGGATTAGTTAAGATGGGAATTGTAATACAATTAGGAAAATCCAGACCCTGCTAAGAATTCTCTCTCCCTCTAGTAAGCTGTGTGTCAGTGGCAAGTCACTTTAACTTCCTGGATCTCAAACGTAATGCTAGGTATTTTCTCAAGCATTTGGAGTTAGATGGTTTCTTATGTAGTTCAATCCTATATTACAAGTGAATTTTACAATAAAAATCTTAATACCATTCATCAATAAAGATCATACCATTAGCTACATAAACACAGTGGTAATTGTATTTCATTTTGGGGGTTGAGGGTAAGGGGATAGTTTAATATTTTAAGGTATGTCTCTTAAGCATTCAATGTTTAATTCTTCAATTTTACAAAATAAGGTGGTAATTTGAAATTAAATTTCAGCATCATTGTTGCTTTTTTGTTCTTTATAGAAGTATTTGTTTCTAATGTGTATTTTATAATTTAGAGTTACCTTATCAAAGGACAGCCAGGAACTTTTGTTCTGTGGGTTTATGATGCAGTAATTTGTTCAGTATTAATTGATACCTGCCTCTAGGCATGTGAGCTGTGTGAAATGTAACAGGTGCCCTAATTCCAGAAAATATGTTGTAATTGTTTGTTTGTCAAACAGATGAATAAATATCTTTAGGGCATAGCTGGTCCTCAGGTGGCAAGCATGAATGGATTAATGATGTGACTGGGGGAGACATGCTTGTTGGCTGTGCCCTCCTCCACCACTGATCATCCAGGCAGAACAAATAGTAATTAACGGGGGCGGGTTGGTGGTGGGGTCTGCCTTCCCCAGTTGATTTTTGGCAAGGGTGGTTTCTTTTCCTCCATGAACCAGTCCTCTTCCTTATTAGATAAACATTTTTATCCTGATGTTTAGTGTATATAAATATAAAAAGAAAAATATAATTAATTTTATTTCTTAAAAAGAAATTTTAAAAAAGAAATATAAATTTCTTAGTTAGAATGCACTCCATCTATTTCATGGAAACTATTGCACGGTAAAGTTAATATCTTAAATTTTTTGAATTTTTAGAGGGGCCCAAGACTTACTTAAATGTTTTAACTAGCACTTTAATTTCAAAAGCATTTTTTTCTCAAAAAGTAGGTGATTCTTCCAAAAGAGCTATCCCAAAGAATTGTTCACCATCTTTTTTGGTGTTCTTCCAGTAATATTTACTCATACCTACTCTGGCAAAATTCTAAGATCACCTGGCGTAGCTGCATAGTCTCGCTTCTCTGCTGGTAATGATTTCTTTTACCTGTATCCAACTTACGTATTTTGTTCTATGTTGGTTTGGAGTAATTCATGTATCTTTTAGGTTAAAGGCTCCCTACACCTGCGGGCCACCACTAAGGGTTATATTTTCAGAGGTAAAGAGGAGTCATATCTAATAATTACCATGGGAGCTGCTCTGGGACAGGATTGAACACAGTTTGGGTCTCATGAAAGAGGACTAGAAAGGAAGTGTGCTGAAGGCTGAGTAGTACTTTCTGCAAGAATTTTAGATTCTTTGAAATAAGCTTGCCATTAAGTGCACGTAATAAAATCATATTTCAACACTAAATGCTGCTTAAATCTGTCAAATCAAAACTTTCAATCTTAGAGTTGAATACTTAGTTGTTTTACTTTGAATCTAAAAATCAAACCAGAGTACTGTTACTTTATTAGATACATTATTCAGAACCAATCCCAGTTGTTTCCGCCTGTAATAAATTATAGTGCTATAAAAAACTTTTTGGACTTCCCTTACTAGTATTGTAACTTAGATTCCTACTTATCTATGATAGTTGTAGTTGGTGATTAAGCACCCTCCTCCCCCTACCCAGGGGATCCCCCCAGTACCTGTGGTTGAGCGTGAGCCCTGTGGAAAACAGCCACATGCACTTGTGTGGAGCCCACTCTTGCATCATCTCCCTTCCTTCCCTCTCTGTCGAATAGTCCATCCCCTCCGCAACCTCCAAACGTGCAAGAAAAACTTATGCTTTCCTGTCCTTTGCAGCCCGCCACCCTTGTACTGAATTGCAGTGGGATGGAAGTTAAAATGTCTTAAGTATGACTATTGTAAGTGAGCTTTCTAAGAGGGCGATAGGGTGAGCAAGAGGAATTCTTTTTCATGGAAATGGACTCATTATTTAATTGTATCACACCCTAAGGATTCTTGAATCTGTCTTTCAAAATTGGTACTTTTCAAGTTGCTGAGTATTCAGATATAAGGGGAGGAAGAGAAGGAAGGGGGGAGGTAAACAGGTTAGTGATGCCACCCAATGAGAGAGGCCAGTAGGCGAGATAATAACACATTTTTATTTACTACTTATAGTCATTTTAATTGTAGAATTTTTGACTATAATCTTCATTTATCTTTCTTTAAACTTCTGTTTTCTTGAGCGACATTTGGCCTTTGAACAACAAAATAAAATTGGAAATGCTAATGTTTTGAGCCAACTAAAGGCGGAAAATAAAAATGTCACCATGGTAACAAAGCTGCTTTCTAGATGGTTTCCTAAGATATGCCTGAACTAGAAGCAGATGTCTGATTTGAGAATCTTGCCTCCTTCAATGTAAACAAATAACTTCTGGGCAGGTGTTGGAAATAATATGGAAATCCTATTAAGGGGCCCTGGGTTCCTGTCAGTCAGGAAGCCCGTGCCACAAAAGGGCTGGTTGTCACATAAAGGAGCAGAGTAAATTCTCATTAGGCTTGAGCTTTTCCCAGGAAATGATTGTCTCGGTGTGTTCGCTCTCCTGTGAATCTGAATGTAAGCTGTTGCTTCTATTGATCTATTCACTGGCTTTATTTTTCTCCTCTTCATTCTAGATCCTCCCTCGCCCGGCCAGCCTGTATTCTCCCCCTCACCCACCCCTTCCCTTTAGATTAACACTTGATCTGTGCTACTGCTCTGAGAGTTGTGACATTTGTGATTTTAACCTCCCACCCTGGGCTGGGCTGGGGGGGGGGTTGGGGAGGAGGAGGGGAAGTCAGTCTTCATCCCTGGGCCTGTTGGACAAAGAACCTGACTGATTAGGCCACGGCCGGGGCCGTTTGGAGCCAGCACAGTGAGCGACTGCCAGTCCTGAATACTGTTCTGTGTGTATTTACTCGGGGTTCTATTTGTGTTAATTAAGCAGAAACTAAAAGCATGAAGAGGCAGAATTTTGTGAACTTTTTAAAATGTACCTAGTTGTCTTGGTAAGCCTCTAAAACTGTGTGAATATGTTAGCCCCAAGTCACGTGATTTTAAATTTAAATTTGTTAAAATGAAATAATAAAAAAACTAGTTTTGCGGTTGCACTAGCCACACTTCATGTGCTCAGTGGCCCTGTGTGGCTGCCGTCTCCGTGCAGGTATCACAGAAAGTTCTGTTTGGTAATAAGAGACTTTGGCCCAGTAAGGCTTGCTGGTTCCTGCTGTTCCTTCTGGTTAAAACCGACTGGGTTGTTCAAAGGCAAGGTTCTTCCCCATGCACAGGAAATAAGGGGCATGTGCATGTTTTGGTTTTGTAGTGGCTTCTCTTCTGCTCAGAAATCATTGATGTGGTCAGCTGCACTAATATAGTGATCTTTAAATGGTTGTAGGTCTTTTTTTCCCTAGTGGAACTGGTTGAGCAGTTTCACATGGATCTTCCCAAAATGGACCCCCAGTAGATGCATTTTTAATGTTTCTAGATAGAAAGTTGAGGCAGTTTGGTGGTGGTGGTGGGAGGGTTTGAAGACTGTGTATAACGATGCCTCTTTATAATACTCAGAAGGTTAAATGTGGATAAGCACAAAACAAGGCTTCAGAAAAGCCACACTATTATTATGCAGCATTTCTCGGACTATAGTCCCTGAGACGCACTTCATAAAGCCAATAAAGCTCGCACTGGTGGTCTCCCGTTGCCCTAGCAACGGACCATGGGGCACAGTGTATGTGAAATGCATGAACATCTGTGAATTAATCTTTTTTAGTTTGTTCTTTTCTTGGCACTGATTGGGCCGCTCGGGCTTGTGCCTGTGACACTGTGTGCGGAGGGGTAATCTGGAGCAGTCTCCAGGGTCTTGCCCTAAAGTGGATGGTGGAATGGCAAGTGAAGGGAGATTTATCCTGGCTAGTGCATTCGGCAGTGGAGGGATTTGGCCTGACAGCACTCTCGGTGGGATGTTATTAGCTTACTTTCTGGTGCATGGGGAAATGAATAAAAATTTTTCTAGTAAATCTGGGCATTATTGGGTTTATTGGGTTGCCCTGAAAAAATAATCTTTGAAGAAAATTGAAATAATCGCTTGTGTTTCTACCACAGTGATCAGGACTTGAAAGGTCTCTGAGTCGTCCAACACCCTTGCCCCAGCCCCAGGATTATAATCAAACTATATTGGGCTCGTCAGAGGGAGGCTCCTGAATTGGGTGCTTAGGCTGGCATCTGTTTTCATAATAAAATCTCGTAGTAGCCTAGTCTGTCCTTATTTAGGAAATTTTAAACTAAGTTGGTGACATTTTTGCCCTTGGGAAAATGGAGCAAACGATGACTAATAGAAAATTAGAGAGAGGCATCCAGGAATAATACTTTGGTTAGATAAGTTACTCCCTTACTCCTAACAGGATTGTCTTCAGTTCCTCCCATTTCCAAACTGGCGCTCCCCACCACCCCCTCCAGACGGTAGCACAGAGCCGCAGACTCTGTGCTCAGTTCCTCCTGTCAGTGCCAGATGCTTACTTGTGAACGGGTTTGCTCACCCTTGTCATTTTCAATTCCTTTCTCCTCTTCCTTTTTTCTTCCTCTCCCCTTTTTTGGTCTCCCTCTGTTCTTATGGGTTGCCCTCTTTTGTCCCTGGGGAGGAATGAAAGAGGAATGTTACATAGGAATTGTCCCATGTTGGAGGTAGTCTGTGTGTTCAGTTTGTAGGGAGAAGAAGTGCTTTAATAAGTGTATTAAGAGAAAAGAACATGCTAGTCCATATGTGATTGGCTTGATTGTCTTTAATATTGATGATCATTTAAGTAGGAAGAAATGTCAGTGTTTTCCTTTAGATACAAAAAAGGCACAGCTAAACCCCGGAGGCTGAGAGATTTTCCTGATTTTCTTTAGACAACTAACCCCAAGTTACTATTTTAATGGTTTCTGACTTCGAAACCTGTCAGTGTTGATACATGAACTTGAAAATTGAGCAATGCAGCCTAAAGAAAATATTCCAAGTTGGTAGGTATTGACTTGGCAGCTGGAGGACAAATAGGCCCGAACTGGGTCTTTGGGGGGTGCGTGGTAAACGGTAGATACAATCCCTTCCCTCAAATTGTTTTTCCATTAAAGTATGGAACTGAGATGTGCTGCCTTCTGAGTAGAATACAATATGTTAATGGATGGTTTTTCTTCATTGCTCTGTGCTTCCGGTTAGTCCTGAGTTCTTCTAAAACATGCATATGAAACTAGTTTATGGCGACCGAAGGACAGCTTTTGAAGGCAGTCTTCCCAGGAAGCTGCCAGGGCTGATGCGTAAATAGGTGCAAATCTGGAACCTCTAGCAACACTGACGGCAGTGCCAGTGGCAACATTCTGCAGACTCCCAGCCTTGATGTGGGGTGTGCCTTTTCACTCAGACTCAGGTAGTGTTTTGTATGAATCAGCAAAACAACTGGACAGATGTTTTATCACTGGACTTGTGGGTGTTCGAACCCCCTCAACTTGCTTTTCAGGTGGTTTCTCTGATTCAAAAAAGTTTTCTGTTGCTGCACCCAGTAAACAGCCCCATTTCAGTTCAGAAGAAATTGTCTTCTTTCAAGAATCTTTTTATTTTTTTCTTCAAGAATCTTTTTTAAAGTTACCAACTTTCTAGTTGATACTGGAAGCCAGGTGTCAGAAAATACAACAGAGACGGGGGTTATTAAAGACCTATAGGAGGAAGTAGAATTCTCTAGTTGTTCTTCGTGTTCTAGTCTAGTATTTGTTTTTTGAAAGCACAATTCTTTATGCCAAGAACTAAAAATTCTTAGATCTTCTGGTAAGAAGTGAGAATCCTACAGCGATGTAAGAAATGGCAGTGAGTACACTGGCTGTCGTGAGCAGACATGAGTTTGACTCTGCTGTTTCCTTCACCTGTGTTTGACCAGTAATTTTATAATCTGGCTGTTTGAAGACTGGAAAAGGAAAGCGAACACAAATAATCTAGAAGGGAAAGGTCTGTCTCTAGTATTCAGATATTTCATTCTTACTGTATGGACTAGCCTCATAAACAACATAATCCTTCAATTTTATTTTTAACTTTTTAATGTTTTATGTTTTTGAAGTGTTTATAGAAATAAAATTAATACTTTCATTCCTGTTGTGGATCATACCTGGATCTGTAAAAATACCAAAGAATTTTTAAGGGAGAAAATTCTCGCATGGTTTTCAGATGCATTGCAGTGGAACGTTTGGCATAGAAGTGATCTCAAAAGATGGGGTTCCCAAAATGACATGCTGGCTTCCTGTGGGCCTGCCCCTAACATTTATGGGGCCTGGGAAAGAATACCAATGGAGGCCCTTGTACCATATGTCTGATTATTTAAGAGTTACAAATCCAGTTAAAAAAATACACCTTCATGATTACCTGAAAGGCGAGGACTGAATTTAAGATTCTCAGGCCCCGTGGAGCTCATTGCTGGAACCACGTGGGCCCTCACCTGTGCTCTTGTAGTAGATACCCCAGCTCTCAGTTCAGAGCTTTGCTGCATGCCAGGGGCTGCCCTCAAGTCCAGGTATGCTCAAATCCTCAGCTTAGTCTACCCTTGGGGGGCTCCAGAAAGACTTGGGTAAACCCTGCACGAAGGTTGGGAATGTAGGGTCCTGGTGCCCACCCAGCTCAGGGCCCCGAGGCAGAGTGTGTGGGGCCATGTCCCTTTGGTTCTGAGGTGGGGGTCAGCTGGATGGGGGCCCAGACCCCAGTCAGAGTTCCCTCTTGCCAGGTCATTCGTTTTATGTAGACTTCACAAGCCCTACATTTAAGAAAAAAGAAAGGAAAGTGAGGCTTTGGAATGGTTACATCTCAGAGTAATTCTTCATTAAATAAACGTCAACATTTTTATTCGAAGTAGGCCAGGGGATTGATGTTCTAAAATACAGTCATTTAGGAACAGGCACTTCTAAACTATGCTTTGTAGCTCGTTAATACGTTTCTAATTATGCTTTCAAAATGCTCCGTTGAAAATCGTAAATGCGTATTATACCTGCCGGCAGTGGTCATGAAAGGCAGAAGGGGAGCTTTTAAACTTGAACAAGGTGAAAGATAGTGGAGTGCCACGGTTGCCCATGGGTTGCCCTGAATGGCTGAGTAAGAGACTGTCTGCTCCCCCCACCCCCAGTCCAGGGCATCGTGAAGCTTAGGCCTGTAGTGACAATGCCAGGCAAGGTTAGACCCAGAAGGATTAGTTGTAAAGACTTGGCTTTCTTAGACTAGAGATTATCACCGGGAGCTAACTCGGGTCATGATTTCTGTTTTCATCCGCTTTTGTTCCTTTATGTGCTTCTGCAGTCGGACAGCTGGAAAGTGCCGCAGGAATATTTGAAGAGCCCTGTTCAGTAGTTTACGTGGAAAGTCATTGAATAATTCACATAACAAATGATTAGACAAGCACTTGTCCATCTAACTGAATTATTCTACATGTTTGCTGAAGCAGCAAAGGAAGAGCACAGCGTTTCCTCCTCCAGAGGGTATACAGTGGCCATATTGACCCATCTAGTTATTGGGTTTCAGCCTTTTGTTGACATTGTTGTAAATGAAAGCAGCCCGGAAGAGCTTTGGAGCAGCTGGGCTGGATAATTGTGAAGGATTCATGCTTGTTGCTGTTACCCCCAGTGTTTGCAGTGGGTTGTTTGCTTTGACTTTTGTTGAACTGTTGACAAAAGCATTAGATACAAATGGGAACAAATAAAGTGGTGAGATGCCAGGAGGGCTTGGCAGGAGTAGAGGTTTTCATTCCGACTTAAATGGGGGCTGTCGGAACTTATCTAGATGCGAAATGGAAGGTGTATTTTGTGTGTGTGTGTGTGTGTGTGTGTGTGTGTTTAGTTTTCTTTTCAGATCCCAAACTGGAAAATAGTTTGCTGTTTATGTACCTTGGCTCACAGAGGTGAGAGATTTGAGGAGGCCACCATGTCTTACAACCTTTAAAAAGCCATGCTAGACTTCTTCCCTTCAGATGTTTTGCTGGTCAGGAATGCTGTAACACAAATAGTCAGTTTCTGGATTTCCCCTTCCCAACTTGGTGGGGGGGGAGACATTTTTAATACTGGAAGTATTTTGGATTGGGGAGATGGCACACATGACGTTGAGGTAGGGAGAATTAAGAAAAACAGTATATGCTAAAATAGTATAGCTAGCAAAATGGAAGTCATTTACTGGAACGCTTTTAATTTGGCTTAAACAAAATACTCTTTTGTATATTCAAATGGGGAGTAGCTCAGCTGTTGTGAAGCCAGAAAATTAATGGTATTTTGAGTGAAATAGCAAAAGCATGTCAACAACATAGCTGCCGATGATAATGCTGGCATTTTATTCATGAGGAATTATCAATGCAGGTTACTGGACAACATAGTGTGACTGAAAATGATTGAGTGTTGGAGAAGCTGCTGTCCTTCTGCTCGATGATTTCATTTTGAATTTGGTCTTCCTGGGGCTTCATTTGTGCATGTATTTTCCCTGTCACAACCCAAAATATAAAGTCTTCTGGGCTGAGGATTGTATGCATATTTCTCCCTTTAAAATATCCGAAGTGGAAGTTCCCTTTGAGTGTTGACTGGAAAGCTGTGGAGTATGTTTTTGGTGCCCAGGTGGTCAGTGGAGGTGATGGGTGTGCTCGGGAGAAAGGTTCCTCTAAAGAATTGACTGGAGCAAGTCTATGGGAGTTGTCTAAGGGCACCTTAACCAACAAACCTGACCACCATGCGGTCAATGATGGCAAGTAAAGGATTTGGAATAACTCGTGAGGCCAGAGAAATGTTTATAAAACTTGAGCAAGGATAGACAAACTGTGTTTAGGAAGTTAAATGCCCTCTAGGGCAGTGCATTTCAGTGCTGTGATTAATCGAAAGGTTTGCTAAAAATGTATGAGAGTGGTCAGAATAGTTAAGCCATACCTTTGTGTGTTCGGTCTTTAATTTCTGTTCGAAGCACTTTGGGCACCTTCGTTAAGATCTCCTTTGGTCGGTACTGCTTCGCCCACTGTTGGGTCAAGGAGGCTGGTGCTTCCTCTTCTGTGTTCCATTCCCCTTTGGAATTCCCTCCCCTGCTAGTGACAAAAACAATGGATGGTACCTTTGTATAGTCGCTCTTCTTTGGTTCTAGTGCCTCATGTGACCAACTCTTAAGGAATTATAGGAGGAAAGAATGGATTCTGAGTTTATGCTAACAGTGGGAATGTTCAGTTGTTTTAATCTTTGCGGCACCTATGGTCCTAGAGCCTAGTAATCATTTGAACAGGGAGGTGACTTTATGAGTAGAAGGAGACGTGACAGTACTCTCCAGTTTGCCACAAAGAACTGCAAGATGAATGCTCTCTAGGCTTCAACTTGTAGGTGATACTTTGCCAACTTCAGTAGGAGGTGATCGAGTGCAGGGATGTAGATGTGAAGTTCGTGAGGAAGAAATCCCTGAAAGGGCTGGTAGGGAGTGGGAATAGGTGCATCCATGGCCTGAGCAGTTGACACCTCTGACAGAGGTTAGTCCTCGAGAGAGGAGGCGGGGGGTTCATGCAGGTTAGAAAACATAAAAAGACAACAAGGCAAAAAGTTTGTCATTAACAAGCTGGAAGAAGAAAAGAGAGAGACCTAGACTCCACAGACTTGACTCAGCATGACTCCGAAATTACAAGAGACCTGAGCAAAAACACAATAAAAGGTTTGCTGGCAAAAGGAGTGAGTTCAAGAGAAATTGACTTAGGCCGAGATAGATAGGTGGGCCCGCTGCGCCCCTCAGGCAGTGGTGGGGGCCCCAGGCACACCCACGACCCATTTCACAGACAGCCCTACCTTTTCCCTCCTCCTCTTTTCCCACCCCTCAATCATGTCTGCTGTACTTTTAAAGCTGAAATAACATCCTCATAAAGGGTGACTCAGGGTGGCTCTTTTGTACACTGTTTGAACCACGTTTCTTCATATTGGGAAGCTGGTGTGTGTTGGGACCTGTCCACATCTGCGCGTGTGACATGCCGTGACCTCCATAACCAGCCTGCGGGTGAAAAGCAGTGTTAGGGATACTGGTTAGAAACTTGGGCTCTGGGATTAGACGGCCTAGGTTCACACACTGCCCTCTGCCATTTGCCAACATTGTGACTTTGGGCAACCTCCTTCTCTGTGCCCTTGTTACTGTAATGGGGCCCTGGTGGGGGGGAGGTGGTAGGGGTAAATTTTCAGGGGTGCCTAACACTTAGTAGGTGCCCTGTGAATCTTACTGTTAATATTTTTAGTGCACAATATGGATAATTTGAAAATAACTTGGTTTTATTTATTCTTTTGGGATTCTTTTGGGATTTAATATTTAAATCAACTTGCATTCCACAAGCAAACACCAGAAAGCAGCAAACTAGAAAGCAGAAAGCAGCAAACTAGAAAGAAATGTGTTAGGCTGTGAGGGAAATTATTCTGGGATTAAAATTTTGCTGCAGAAAATCTACAAAATGGATCTTGTACGTGCAGATGGTTGAGAATTAACTTTAGCTGAACTGAGCACATATTTAATTCCAAAGGGGATTTCGTGTTTCAGGATAGTTCAACCTCAGCTGAGAGCGTGACTTTTGTGTATTTTACAGCAAAAACCACTTGCCACTCATAACAGATGAAATTGGAGACCAAACCGGGAGAACCTTGTGGGTTCCTGTCAGTCTGAATCCTCATTTTAAAAGATATTCCCTTGCTGGGTCAGCGCACTGTGCTGCTGCTGGGAGCACCGACTAGCCTCACCCTAGCCTCACCAGCGCTGAAGGAGTGGCCTGTGGCCCGAGGTCCCACAGTTTACCTGGCGTTCTGTGGAGAGCCTCTTTTATTTTCATGTCAGATTATCTGTAAAATGGACTTCTCCCTCCAGTGCTGTAAACCGTAACAATTCTGGCATTCCTCTAATTGTGTGGGGAGAGGGGGTATACCCAATAGAGGCTTGTCGAGCAGGGGAGACTTGCTGCTTTTCATTATTTTACTACTCATACACCTAATCCCTGTCAATAAGGAAGGCTGTATGGGGGAAGAACACACATCCCTGCACTATAATACTGATTTATTTGCAGCTCCTTTTCTTCAGGCTGAGTGAACAGAGCAATCTCACAAGGCCACGAGAGTCAGTCTTGGTCTGGGCTTTGGCAGGCTTGCATCTGAGGGAGAAAAGGATGTTTGCAGCATCTGGGGTGCTGGGGAGTGACGGCAGTCCTGGGTTGCTCAGGAGCAGGGGAGGCTCAGGACTGCCACCACCCCCATTCGAGAAGAGCTCTTGTAAAGGTGGACATCGAGAAGGCCGAGGTTCACCTGGTTGCTGTGTCTTCAAGTAGCATGATTCGGTTGACCTCAGTTTCTCTAGAATGTCCGTCTAGAAGATTTCATACGGCCTATGCTTTTCAGGCCGTTGAGACAATATTTTACCTTTCTTTGCTTATCTTTCAGTGTGTACCCTTTCGGGGATGCGTGCTCTGCTCTGCTACGTTGCTGTCTTCCAGACCTTACAAAAATGAGAGCCCCCTCCCATTGTGGGGAGAGGGCACCTAGGATGTGAATTCAGATTACTCAAAGAGTCAGACTAGGATTTAAGAACATTCCATATTTTCTTAATAGGAATGACAAAAGGGCCAGAGTTCTGGAGAGCAGGAGAACACCGGGACACTGGGTGGTGCTTGCCCTGGTGGACGGGGCTTTGGCGTACCCAGGTCTCCCTTGGGGGATGGGCAGTGAGGGGCACCTGAGCAGGTAAGGATTTCAGCTTCCCCACAGGGGCCGCGACCATTCTCACAAAGTTTTAGAAGGAGTCTTTCAGATGACTCTTTGAGAAGAGAATTAACGTCACCTGGATGGCTAGAGCCGTCTTCCTGGCTAATCTGTTTTCTGTGAGACAGAGCACCTGGGAACCATCGGGCCATAGCTGGGGGCACCCCATTCTTACCACTCACCAAACCTTTGTTTTTAGGAAAGTCTTATCTCCACAAACGCTCAAGAATCCTTTGTGAGATCAACTGTACTTGAGAATTCTTGAGTTTTTCTTTTTACTTTCTCCTACCCGAAATGCCACTTTTGAGTGCTTATTAGCTCAGGTTTGAAATTTGATGAAGAGGGATTCACATTTCTCTGGTTATCGAAACTGAACAGCAACTGTGTTTCTTTGTAGAGATTTATTTTATTTAAAAGATAAGGAAAAGGAATATACGCTAGTTCAGAAAACCCTACAAAGAAAGACTCGATTAAGTGGAAACTTTCTACAGCCACAATTAGACTTCTGTTACAGAAACAAGTACAAGGGAGGCCAGGTGGGGAGTAGAATGCTCTCAGCCCAGGGACTCAATTAAAAATGCTTTAAAAATGTAATTCCAATCAATTTGGATAGTCTTAGAACATTGCAAGATGTGTGAAAACATGCTTTAAATGCCAGCAACCAGTGAAAAGGGCACGGTTTCAGAAACCCTACTATAAATTATGTGCCTTTGGCTTTCAAAAATGCGCAGGATACATCACTGAGATATTCAGAATAAATATCAGAGAGAATTGTATAGTCTTTGCATCCAAGAAGGAATGAAATTTTTAAAGAGCTAGTTTTGTTTGGGCTGAGATCCTGAATTTTTTCTTAGGGTTGTCACAACATTTGTTTTGGGAGATATACAAATCAAATCTGATTATAACAAATATCATTACAACGAAAATATCCCTATCACCAAACAATTTCTAGACCCCAACCAATAGTCCACTTACTTAAAACAATACTGAATGTAACCTAATTCCATTAAGGCAAAATAAATAATGTGGGTTAGTCTCGGAGGTTTTTCCTTTATGATGTACCTCCTGGAATCTACATATGTGAATTGGCAGTAAGTGATTTCAAAAATGTTTGTTTACCTTGGGAATATACTGTATGATTTTTTTTCTTTAAGTATAGTTTTCCTTTCAAATAATTCTGTGTATAGGTCCATATCAAAGCACTTGCTTTTGTGGGAGGGTTCCACCTCACATGAAATGTTTTGGTCTGATTCTCTGCTTTGCATATTTTAGATTTTTCTTTTTATATCTAGAAAATTTTGCATGTGTAACTTTCTCCTAAAAAACATTTAAAGTTTCAGTATAATTCCCAGTTTACTCCTTGTCAGCCACCAAAACCATAGGCCTCAACTTGCTCAAATGTAGTAAATGTGAAACAAAACATAGGCTCAAAATATAGTTATAGTGAGTGGTCATTGTCACATGTGAGTAGTTTTTGCCTCTGAGCCCTGGTGGCAGTTGCTTCCAACCTGGCTGTGTGCGCTTTTCTCAGAGGGATGGCTTTGTAGACCAAGTGGTTCTGGTTGGCGGCCTTTGCCTCTGGCTGTCCCTGGGCCCATGGCCCTGGAATCTTCCCCTTAATTGCCCACACCTTCTCTAGTCCCTTCACATGACACATGCCTCAGGCTTCCCTTCCTGTTGCGGGAGGTGGCCTGTTGCTTTCCTCGATGTTTATGAAAATTGCCAGAAGGCTGCTCAGTGTAGAGTGAAGAAGCACAGGCTTTGTAGCCACTGTCATTGATTCTAAAAACAACTCTGCCACCTGCTAGCTTTGTGATCTTGGATAATAATAATAATCAGCACTGAGGGTGTGTTTATTCTGTGCTGGCTAGGTCCTTCCCTTGCAGCTATCCTTTGGTTTAGTCATAACAGGCTGAAGAAAGTGGAACACAAAGACTAAGAAGACTTGCCCACGGTCAACCTGGAATATAATCTGTCCAATGAGCTGATTAGAAGAACAGGGTTAGTCTCCAGGGCTTCCTCTCCACCTCCACATGAGGGTCCGTTTAAATCCCATCTGAGCAGACCTTACTGGGTGTGGGATCTTAAGCCTGAGGATTAGAGGGCGTGTATGAGGAGACCCAGCAAAATGCCTGCCACTTAGGAGGACAACTGTGATAGTATCTGAGTTTCTTCCTTTCATGTCTGTCAAATGCACAAAAATCCAAAGCAAATAGATGTTGATTTTGTGCACCTGTAATAATGCTGTTGTGATGTGTTCACTTGTGTGGGGGCTTACGTGTCACACATCCTTACGAGAGTACACTCTTCACTAGGGGAAGGCATGTGTTTTTAATAATGGTGATTTGAGGCCATTTTTGTTACTCAGCATTTTGGAATGTTAAAACACAGTCCTGTGTGTGTTTTTCTGTTAGATTTCTCATATCCAACAGATGTAGCCTCCTCCTCTTACAGCTCAGAATCTGTTCTCTGATTAATTGAAATTTATGCAGATGAAAAATCAGACAAGAGTTTCACTTGTAGGCTCATCTGCTTGTTGGAAGTTAATAAAAATACTCTTACAGTCATAGAATTCCCTAATTTAGGTTTTATAGTTTGTTGTCCTTTTTCTTTCACAGAGAAACAGGGGTAGTTTTGCCTTTTATATATATATATAACTACTATTTAATAGTACTTTCTGACTTAAGTGTTGCAATAATTTGTCATTTTTTAAAAAAGATTTTATTTATTTATTTGACAGAGACAGCGAGAGGGGAAACACAAGCAGGGAGAGTGGGAGAGGGAGAAGCAGGCTTCCCACTGAACAGGGAGCCCAGTGTGGGATTCAGTCCCAGGAACCTGGGATCATGACCTGAGCCGAAGGCAGATGCTCAATGGCTGGGCTGCCCAGGCATTCCAAAAATTTGTAATTTGTAAATTATTTATGTTTGCTTACAGATGCTCATATTTTCAGTGTTCTGATTATAATTTTTATCAGCCGACTTTTGAAGATTTATGGCACAGATTGAGGAAGGACCACTTATATTTCCTAACTCAGAGGCCCTTTGGACTGTTCTCAGTTTTCTTTCCAGGCCATTCGTTCCCTCTGCCGCTACTCCTCCTCCCTCCAAAAAAGAACGACCTTGGTACCTTGGAACAGAAAAGATGGGACAGTTGGGTGGGAGTCATGGAGGAGTGAATGCTTGATTGCAGTGCTGTATGAATTTGTTGAGAATAACATGAAGAATTAAGTTGGGGGCTACATATGATTTTTATTTATACTTTCAGAATACCAAACTGGGACCCATGGCATGATAAGAGCGTTTTTGTGCCAATTTGTGAATGTATTTGGAACGAATTAAGAGAAATGGAATTTAATTAATTTATTTATTTATTTGAAGTGAAAATAAAGTGTGATATCGAGCTATCCTGTCAATTCACAATGGAAACTCATTAACAGATATTTATGACTGGGGGCTTTAATCATTTTCAGGATCGCTCTTTTGTTCCTTGTAAGCACTGTCCATGCCACCCTGATTAGTCATTCTGTTTCTTCTTTAAACACAACTCTCAGCTTTACATTAGAGAGCTGAGGTGAGGAGAGGGACATGTATGTGCCTTAGAATCCTCTACCAACCACTTTGATCTGATCAGTTCACAGGCATCTCGTAAGTGCGTAAAGTGGGGCTACCCTGGTAGAGTGGCAGTAACGAAATGTTATTTTATGCTCATTTTAGTCTACTGCCATATCTGATGGGCTGTTAATTGCCACTGATGTTTGTTTTGAAGACTCTGATTAATGGAATTCTTCACTGTTTTTTGCTCACCAAAGTCTTTCCAACACAGGGCACAACAGATAAAGTAAATAAATCAGTGCTTTTGTTACTACTGAAACTATTCTGGTTCAGTAGTCTAACTCATTGAGGGTACTTTCTAAAATAAAATATGTAGAGGGGCACCTGGTGGCTCACTCTGCTACGCGTCTGCCTTCGGCTCAGGCTCACATCTTGATCACAGGGTCCTGGGATTGAGCCCAGGGCTCCTTGCTCAGCGGGGAGTCTGCTTCTCCCTCTCCCTTCGCCCCTACCCCTGCTTGCATGAGTCCGTGCCCTCTTTCAAATAAATAAATAAAATCTTCTTTCAAAAATACGTAGAAAGAAGAAAAGCCAACTGGTGATACAGTAGAATGAGCACTGGACTGGGAGTCAGGGAATCCGCTGTGTTACTCAGCCTTGTGTCTGGCCTCTGTTCTCTCTCAACCTCAGTTTTCCCACCGGATTGCATGACTGCTTGCGTTCTTCAGAACCTAGAACTTAAGGCGTATTATATGATAAATATAATGAAGTATTGTGAATTTCGTTCAATATTTGTGAGTATTTTGATGATTCAGTATTTCATAGCAGTACTTTATTGCGCAAAAGCCCCAGTTTATTAGTGGGCCATGGGATTTTTGTGCCTTATCTCATTTTAGGGTGTCCTTTCTTTTTCCTTCAAGATGTTAATTTTAATTATATGTGAGTACTAGACCACAATAACAAGGGACAAGATGACATGGTGGGAGCTTCAAAAAAAATTTTTATGTTAATAATCACAGGTCCTGATAAACTGACTTCTTCCTTAAGCTTTTTGTAAGACACTTCTATATTTTGGATTTATATATAACCAGTGCCAGATTTAACTTTTTATTTATTTTCTTTTCTGAAAATAAACTTAACACTGAGCCTGTACTGTCCCCCAACTTTTAAGGTTTGGCGTCCTCACAGTGAAACTCCTTTTGAATTTTGTAAGCTTGTCATTAATTTCACATCTGTATTAATGTAGCCTAATGGTGGGTACTCTCTTGCCTATGGAATCAGAAGTGGACTGTGTAAGACATTTCACATTTACCAAACTCAGAAACTTCAGGAGGAAAATTAATAAAAGATTAACTTTATCAGGTGCTCTTAGTAAAACTTACTACTTTTTTGAATGCCTGTTTGTACATAAAAGTGTGCATCAGATCAGAAGCTTGTTAGCAGAACAAGTAGTGAGTGGGATGCAATTGCTACAGAATTCGGAGAATATTTTGTATTGTATGAAGTGCTCAGGTTTGTTAGAGAAATAGGAGGAAATGTTAACTGTATTCTGAAATACATGGAATGAGGTGGAAAAGAAATTGGGCACAAGCCTTGTCAAGGATGCAGGATGAGCTTCCTCCAGTTCTGTGTATGGACCTGCCTCTCTGATAATTTAGAAATTTCGGTTCTTTGTAATCTTGCCCCTGTGAGTCTAATGTAATACAGCTAGAATTAATGTGTAGGCTTTAATCTGTATCTCTTGTCTGGGGTAAACCTCCTTGTTTATCAGCAGAATTCCATTACTTGAATCAGAAACTACATGCAGCCCTCATTCTATCCTAGCTTCCCCTCTTATATTTGTAGGACCTCAGACAAATTCCACCACTTGCTTTTACTTAAGTATTAAAACCAAAGTGTTTGGACAGGACCTTTCAGTTTGTTGTCCATCAGATTCATTCTGGAAAATACAATGTATTGATGCATTAGAAAGAATCTTGGCTATACTCTGTCTACTGTGGTGAAAGGAACTCTCCATCTGCCAGTTCAATGAACACTGCAGTGTGTTTTTCATGTTTAAGGATACAAATTACAAATAAAAGTCACTTTCATAGATTTGTTAGGTTTTGACAAAGGGCTTGTTTCCTACAGGGTTTTGTGGCAGAAGTCAAGGTCATTTGGGCCCAGCCTCATTCCTCGTAGAGTGACAGGGACGTACATACCGAGAATGTCATAAAATCTCTAGCTTTCATATTATCAGGTGTTGGAGCACATTTTCTTGGGAATTGGAGATACAACATCCCCATTACTGTGGCCCTCTTCTAAAAGCATACTACTTGCCTAGCCACATAGTCGCAGGTATTTAGTGATTTGGTAGATAACTTACTGAGAAAGCTATATACTTTGCTTAACTGTCTCTTAAGGAATATTTTATGTATTTTTGTAATCTGATTTTTTAATGACTTTTGGGCATGCAGGAAAATGTTACCAAGGGTAAAATCTTGACTAGCTTGAATTCCCTCACTTGCATCTCAGGTAATCTTTGTAAAGATCTCATGCCCTAAAGAAGGCCACCCTGGTGCAGTGAAAGTTGACAGCGGCTTAGAGTTTGGACCCAGAATGGCCATATGCTGTGGTTTTCTTAAGTTAAAGCTTCATCTTAAAAGAAAGAGAAAGGCAAAATGAGTTTACAGTCTCTTCTGAGACTGGGCAGGCCTAACCTTACCTTCATCTACTACCTTACCCCCTGCAGTTGGTATCCACTACCCTGACATCCAGAGAGCTCTGAAAACAAAAGTGTTTGCATCTCATTTGGTAACAAAACTGAACTGACTCAGAAATATGAATGTTTGGCTCTGGGCTCTTATCCCAGAGCATGTACAGTAAGTGTATCTCACTCCAAAACACTGAATGTTTAAAGCACATCTGGCCTCTGAAGGATTTCCTGACATGTAGCTTCTAAGTGCAGCCTTAGAACTTGTGTGCTTATCTTATCTCTAACTTTTCCATGGACAAAATGCTTTGAGGGCAAAGACCTTGTCCTTTCCGGCTTTGAACATTCCTGTATTGCTGTCGGGGTGCCCCTGTCACAGCAGTCCTTTCTCTGTTACACTCTTGAATAAACCAGTGGAGGGAGGGAACAGTGTTCAGCCGACTCAGCCCATTCTCCTTCAAACAAGTTAGCCCACAATTTCTTGTCCCCATGTCCCAAGTTAAGCCATGAAACTGGGTTGACAGATAACTTAAGTTCTTAAGATGACAACTTATGACCTTCCCCTTGCATTTAAAATAATGAGAATCAAAAATGCTCAGGCCTCTCAGAGTGGTGAGCCCAGCCGCAGGGCGTGGCAGGTCATACTGTGCAGACCGGGTCTTTCCTCCCTCAGGACTTGCTGAGTGCCCCCTGCGGAGAGAATACTGGAAACTTGATAGGATTGCTATGGTGATAGTCTTCAGAGTGTGAGAAAAATGAAGGAATACACCACATTCTCTTGAAGTTATATAGATGAGGGGCGGGCAGACTAGGGCCAAATTCATGTCTTACTTTTCTTTTTCCTTTCCTTTTTTTGTGGCCCATGAACTAAGACTGTTTTTTATATTTTTAAAAGGTTGTGAACAAATAAAGAGAATGCAACAGAGACCTTACGTGGTCCACAAAGCCTAAAATGATTACTACCAAGCCTTTTGCAAAAGACGTTGGCCAACCTTTGATACAAACCATTAGTTTAATTCCCAGCCTAACTCCTTCTCTTTTGGATGAATCCTTTCCTTCTTTGTGCCTATGCTTTGTGTTCAGGCATTCCCCGACTCCATGGTCATGGTCATTCTTCTGAGGGCTTAGGTGATGTAGTGTGTGTGTGTGTGTGTGTGTGTTAAAAAGGTGCTTTTTATTCTCTTTTTAAAATGTCCTCAGGAGGAAATTTAAGTGAAGATGAGATGATGAGATGTAGAACTAAGCGGAACATAAGCATGAAGTTGAGAGTTGTTTTAATATTCAGATGTGGAGAGAACCAATTTACAGGGCTTCCACAACACCTGTCCTGACTAGTTTTATGGAGGTATCATTACTCTGATCCCTTTATCTTCAACATTCCTTTGATTCCCCAAATTGTGTGCATAATTTGAATACTGAGAGCTATTTAAAAATATTAACTTGGGAAAAATAATCTGTTGCTTTCTAAATAAATGATATTTTAATTCATATCCAACTTATGTAATCCTGGAATATCAGTGTAGTTTAGGATTTATACTGGGAGCTATTCTGTTTTTTCTAGATTATTTCAGTTACATCAATATGGTTTTTATATCTTGCTTTTTTACTCCATGAATTGATCAGGTGTGAGTAATCTCACTGACCTTGTTGTATTCTCCTGACTTCGTGTCAGGGTATTAGTGAAAATCAGTTCAGGTCTAGAGTCAGAATCCCTTGTATTCCAATACCAGCTTTCCTTCTCTCTAAATCTCACTAAATCAAGCAGTCCCTAAATCTCACTAGACTTCTGTTTGCTCATCACTAACATGGTGGTGACAATAGTATCCTAACAAAGGTTTGGAGAGAGCAAATGCAATGATAGATGTGGAAATGATTGGAAAATTATAGAGTGATTTTTCAAATGTCAGTTGGTATTGGTGAAGCAGTAATGACTCTATGATAGTTTACCATTTATACATATGTTAATTCATTTCTTAAGGTATTAGAACTGATAAGGCTGAGAAATAGAAGGGAACGAGCTTGCTTCTTAATTTACATTATTTTCATCTATTCTTTATAGCTTAAAGAAGGGAAAGGGGCATATATTCTTATGGTACTTATACTTAATTAAATGGTAATATCAGTTAGCAGTAGTGTAATAGTCTTCTAAAATTTGGTGGTATAAAATGAAAACTATATAACTATTTTTTTTTTTTTAAGATTTTATTTAGTTGAGAGAGAGCCTGAGAGAGAGCGAGAGCACAATCAGGGAGGAGGGGCAGAGGGAGAAACAGACTCGCCACCGAGCAGGGAGCCCAAAGTGGGATTCAATCCCAGGGCCCTGGGATCATGACCTGAGCCGAAGGCAGACGCTAAAGTGACTGAGCGCCCCAGGTGTCCATGTTGTATCTCCTTCGTCTCTGTGTTAGCTGTGGGAAAAGTCCTTCTACCTGGGCTGGGCTGATCTTGTCTGAAGTCAGCTGGGTGGTCTAGAATGTCTTCAGCTGAGATGATCGGGCTCTCCCCTATGTATTTTTTATAGCCACCCAGCAGGCTAGCCAAGGGCTTGTTTTTTGTTTTTGTTTTTGTTTTGCAGTGGTAGAGTTTAGGTGAGCCTTTGATGCTGTACTCTTGGCCAGAGCAATTCACATGACCAAGTCTAGTATCAGTGTGAGAAAGCACTACCAAACAGGGCTACAGGGAGATCTGAAAAATAGTGGCCACTTTTGTGGTCAATCTACACAGTGGTCTTAGGAGTAAAGGAAGATCTTCCCAAGTGGGAATCGGAGGAGAGCCTGGCATGTGAGTCAGGGTAGTCCTGTGTTCTTGTGAACACCTTGCATAATTTCAGTGCTTAGACACTCCCATTCCTCATCACTGTACTAGAACCTTGGCAGCCTCACAATCCCACTGCTTCACAAGAAGTAGCCGATGCCCAAACACACACCTCGTGTGTTTTAAATAATACAAAGAATATTGTTTCCAAGACAACTTTGATGAAATGTCAGCTTTCTCTAGGTTCTAAACCCACATAAGAAGCATTGTTATCCTCATCCCTGCTGGGTAATTTGTATACTGCAGGAGTTTGTTTGGAAACATGCCTGTTGTTCTTTAAAATATGCTTAATGCTAGATTAGAGAATAGATTTTTTTTTTTCTGTTTATGCAAGCTCATTTCTAAAGCATTTAAAATAAAGAGCTTGGGCATGTATGGTATTTAAAAACCCTTCACATGATGTTTTTAAAACAGATCAATTTCAGCATTAAAATGTTAGGAATTCAGCCAAGGAAAATTCAACTTGGATTGTATAGCTGTAATGATAATGTATTATAACCATCTTCTTTGAAAGTGATTGTACCAGCGGAGTTGAACCTGGTGAATTACATAATTTAAGAGTGTTTGCCAGAACACTGTTGTAGGGGTATTATTCAAGCCTTTCCTAAACAAAAGCAAAATGAAAGATGGATTTTATTATGAGGTACTTAAATCACAAGAATCGTTGTCACAAAATATCTAAAGATAACTCATTTGAATTGAACAGAAGGTCATATGTCTGCACGTCAGTTATCACACTAACTACTTGGCAGAATATTAGGATGTAAGAGAGCATGATTTCTGGTTTTTTAGCTTCTTTGGCTTGAATTAAAAATGAATTTGCTTATTACTTTACCCAAAAAGTATTTTCAAGTCCAAAGTTATCTCAGAGATTGAGACTTTATTGATTTGAAATATTGGCTTCCAGGTCATTAGGAAGTTTACACCTCAGTCACATTATTTAGGCATATCATTAATCTTTTTAAAACTTTTTTTTTTTTTTTTTTTTTTTAAGGAAAAAGCTCATATATTCTTGGTTCACACTCAGCCCAGTAGCCCTTTGTCTCAAAGGACCATACATCACATGATGAGTACTTTTGTGGGTCTGTGGCATCTTGTCTGCTGCTCCCTTCTCTCATTCAAGATCTTGAGTAAGAGAGTGTTTTGGAGAGTCAGGTTCATCATTTTGCAGTATAAATATTGTTCCTTTGGAGAGGTGCTGCAGGTTGAGCTCCTTAGTACTTTCAGTGATGGAGATGAGGCAGGACTCTGAAATAAGAAGGGGGTGGGGAAACATTTGTTTTTAAAAGCCAGTGCCTCTGCCTTGACACTGAGACCACCTGGATATGTGAGAAAGTCATCTAGACAGAAGAGTTCCCAAGATAGTGTCACTGTTGCGGGGGATGGGGACAGGGAAGTACATGAAGTGGGAGAGGTGAGGGCCACGTGAAGACAGGCAGAGACTGGAGCTGTGCTGCCGCACACGAAGCAGTGCCAAGGGTTGCCAGCAGCCGCCAGAAGCTGGAGATGCAAGGAAGGATTCTTCCGTAGAGACGTGAGCGGAAGCATGGTCCTCCTGATACCTTGGACACCACTTCTAGCCTCCCAAGCTGTGAGAGAACACATTTCTGTTGTTTTTTAAACCACCTCGTTTGTGAGAATTTGTACCGCTGCCCTGGGAAACTAATGTAGCTCCCAAGAGTTAAAGTTTATCTGTCAGTTTTATTCCATCACTCAGTGTAGCAATTGCTGTGTGATGGTAAATACAGTGAACATCTCCACACGATAAGCTACAAAACTGTTCTTTGTTAAATGCTCTTAAAATACTGCTCTTCGGTCAGGAGCCAAGTACAGGCACTGTACTTAGACTGTGGGGACACAGTGGTGAAAAGATAAATGTCTGCCCGCATGGAGCTCCCAGTTCATTGGGAAGAGAAGCATTCACTGTAAAATTAAGAATTCTGATAAAATTGCCTTAGTGGTTTTTATGGAGCCTGCATTCTTGTTCCTTTTTTTTGTCATTGTCTAGAATCCTAATCGACCTTTGGTTGCAGCCTCAGGTGATGGGACAAGGTGCCCGTGCTTGTCATTCCCTTGGGAGTTAGTCTGACCACAGAGATTCAGAGCGCTCCCGGTCTTCAGCCCACATCCTCTGTGGTCCTGTGTGGTGGCCCCGCCAAGGCCATGTTTTCTCTCTTGTTGCCATCTTCCTTCAGAAATGTAAAGTGGAGACTACACAGCTTCACAGCTTTTCCTTTTCTGGAGGTTTTCTTTTTTTTTTTTTTTTTAAAGATTTTATTTGTCAGAGAGAGTACATACAAGCAGGCAGAGAGGCAGACAGAGAGGAGGAAGCAGGCTCCCTGCTGCACAAGGAGCCCCATGCGGGACTCGATCCCAGGACCCCAGGATCATGACCTGAGCCGAAGGCAGCGGCTTAACCCACTGAGCCACCCAGGCGTCCCTGGAGGTTTTCTTTTTTAATGTCCTTTTCATCTTCTGTATTTATAGAATTTTAAGTTTTCATTTCCTACATGTTTTCAGACTTCTCAGCCTAGGTAGAGTGTATTTGAACCCAGGACTTTCAGATTAATGAAGCAAGTTCCTTGTCGTTCTCTTTGATTCCTTTTGTGTCCTCTTCTACAGATGATGCCTCGTTGCTCTGTATACAGGTTGTTTTTTTTTGACAGCACACAGGCATCATTTCCTGTGCTTCTTATTAAAATCAGAGGACTGTCTTCCAAGTGTCTGCTCTATTGGTTTGAGTTACTTCATCCTTGGGATTCAGATTTCTTCCTATATAAAGGGAGGAGGTTTAAGTAGACAGGTGCTTGTCAAACATTTCGTGAGCAGGAAAGGGACACGTGGGTTAACTGCAGATTCTGATTCAGACGGTGTGGGGCGGGGCCTGCGGTGGTACCTTTCCAGCAAGCTCTCAGAGGAGATCTGCATGCTGCTGGACAGTGAGTGGGCCATCCTCAGGAGTAAGCGAGGGACTAGATTTCCCCGGTCCCTCCCAGATAAAGATGAGCACTTCCAGTCTTGTTCCATAGAACCTGCTGATCGCCGTGAGCTTCCCATTGAGAAGGGCCACTCTGAGCTTGGCATTCCAGTGTTCTTACCAGCCCTGCTCACTGCGTCCCACCGGAAGGGGCAAGGTACACTCAGTGCCCTCCAGTAGTGCTTGAAAGGACCTGCCATCTCCACTTCACGTTTGATAGCTTGATCCATTTTCTTAGACTGAAGCTAAACCCACTTTCTAATGTATAATTAGCCTCAGCCTTCAGGTTACATAGTTCTTGGTATGGCTGTATGCCTTGGGTTTCCCCATTCCTTCTTCTTATAGTAATGATAGATTTATAACTGTCCTCCTAACTATGATTAAATGTCTCAATTCTTTTGCTTTATATGGCGTTCTTGGCCACTTAATTACACTACATTAAATGGTATGTTGTTGCTGTCAGTGCACTTGGATTGCATTGTGGATAGCGTCTTTGGATATTTTGAAAAATGTTCCTATCATACAATTTGAGCTTGTAAACAGAAGTGCTGAGCATGCATAAATGTGTCTTAAGAAATTATTTCTTTATTACTGTTTAGTTGAACTGATGGTGACACTAAACATCAAGACTTTGATGTTTTATGCGGCATTCTTCCCCACTAATTAACTTCATTAGTGCAGTTAATTACTGGGGAAGAATACCGTATAAAACATCAAAGTCTTGATGTTTAATCACAGCTTAAAAAAGAAGTTTTATACTCTTCAATTGCCAAACACATTCCAATTAGCCGAAGGAAGGTCAAACATTTTGTTTTCCCTCTTCCGGTCTTCCAGGCTTTTCCTGCTCTTCTGGTTGACCATTGGTCACTTGAGCCTGAGTGTTAATCCTCTAGGCAAGTTGACAGTGGCATGTGGAGGGCGAAAGCTCTTCCCACAAGCTATAAACCAGCATATCTGAGAGACTTTCTGCAAAAGATGGCGGGGGAGATTACTCTCAAGGAATAATGGGTATTTTTCTCATGTACTAATTTTATGATTAATTTCGAGCCACTCCATTTTCCTTTATGTTACCCTTTTGAGCCACCTAACATCTGATAGGCATATTTCTTTAATGAATTCAGACTGCAAAGCTGAAGAAACAGGTATGGTTTAAGGGGATACATTGCAAGGATGGGGGGCCTACGAAGTTGATTGTATGACTTCTTCAGTGAGACTAGTAGTCAGGCAACAAGAACAAGAACTCCTTCTCAGGTCATTTCCCTGTGGTGTGTATGTTAGATCAGTTTTTATTGTTTTTTGTGTGGTTTTTTTTTTTAATCAAGCGGAGTTTGCAATAGCATAATGCAATTCAGATAAGCAATTATTGTAATTGACCTTGGCGATGAGTATCCTTGGCTTTTACCACAGTTTACTTAATACCTGAGGATGGCCAATTATCTCATAATACCCACTTTATTGAGATTATTGTTTTAATTATGGCACTCAAAATACATCACTTTGTCAGCATTGTGGAGTCTTGCTTGGGAACACCACATTCAGGCATTCAGAAATGTGTAAAGAGCGTATATCCTCATCTTATGACATGGTTGTGATTGAGTTTTTCCTCACTCTCAACTCCAAACTATGATTTTGAAATACGTTATTTCTTACCACTTAAATGTGGGTCCTCCTGGTGAGAACAGCCACAGGGAGATAAAGTCTGGGATGCTATCGCTGCCTCTGAGCTGATTGTGCTCAGATTGTGCCCTTTCTTGAAAGGGCTGGAGGTGACTTGGTTCTAACAGGTAGTGGTTCACGTTGATCAGGCACTCTGACAGCAATTATCTGAATTACAGATAATAATATGATAAATATGATAAAATGATAATGCTGGTTATCTGAATACACCCTAGGTCAGAGGTTCTCAACTTTAGAGTTACTTGGGGGCTTGTAAAATTGCTGGGGCCCCCTTCTCAGTCCGAATCCATTGCTCTAGGGCAGGGCACAGGTGGCATTTTGTTGTAGTTGCTGTTTAAAGCTCCACAGGGTGAGTCTGTTGTGAAGTCAGGGTGGAGAATCACTGCCCATTGAATTCCTCCCCACCAGCTTGTCTCATCTGTGACCCTGTCCCAGAGAATGGACACCTTTCAGTCCTTGCTGCTCTGTGTTTTACTCTTCTCTTCTTCCTGCCAGATTTAGCCTAGCCTTCCCCCTTGCCTGCCGTCCTTTCAGTCCAGTTTGGACCCTGGCAGTGCTTACTCCTCCTTCCCATGCTGGGCCCAGCCTCCTGATCCCACAGCGGTCTCAGGGGCCAGCTCCTGCCCCTTCTGAAACGTCTCGCCTTGCTCTTCTCCACATTTTCTGGTCACCACGGAGAGGTGTCTTGCCTCCCTGCTTTCTAAGTTTCCTTGAGTTGGGATGGACTTTATTCTTTAGCATTTATCTCCAAGGCCTAGTAAACCGCTTCATAGAAGTGTAATTCTGGCTGATTAGATCAGTTGTGTGCACCCCCCCCCCCCCCCCGGCCTTCTGTGATGAGCAGGGAGGATGCTATTCACATGTGTCATGTGGTCCCATGAGAGCTTTCTTAAGGGATAAGAGTTTTCTTGTGGGATACCTAGGAAAGGTTAAGAGCTTTCTTGTGGGATACCTAGGAAAGGACAGGAACCCTTTCTTTTTCCAGTAGAGACCTATGTCACAGTGAAGATGAATGAAGTGTTTACAAACTTGATTTCATTCTAATTATGTGCATGCAAACATACATATATCCACACACATAGATTTGTACATATATATATATATATATGCACACGCCTTGGAATATACGCATACTGACGCACACCACACACGCATGATTGTATGAAGTAAGTCACCAGGTTACGTCTCTCCATCTTTCTGAAACCCATGCTCTTCTCCCCTTCTCCAGCACCCCCTCCAGTCTGAGCCGCCATTGTCTCCCTGGACCGCTGCTTCCCTTCCACAGCTCCGTTAGCTGCAGGCCCAGCGGAGGCCTGCTGACTGTGTGAGTGTAAGCAGAAACACCAAAACTGGTGAAAGTTCAGCTTAAATGATCGGAATCAAAATTTTTAATTTTAGCATAATGCTAGGTTTGTATTGTACACTTAGTGTTGTTTTTATTTTTAATTACTGAGAGTGGAGGGCAGGTAAAGAAGTCTATTCTTAAGTACTTTTTTTTAAGTACTTTTAAAAGTCTTAACTCTGACTCTGGCCCCCGTCTAACATAGAACTTTCCAAAGATCTCCTTAATGATGTTTAGAGCGTGTGTCACTCCTCATCCCTTCATGGCACTTAGTATAAGGCACACTTCACCATGGCCTGCTGAGCCCTGCACAGCCTGGCCCCTCCCTCTGCCCAACACCACCCCCTCATCCCCCCTCCACAGCAGGCCCCCAGCCCTCCTGGCCCTACAGTGTCACTGCAGACTTCCTTCCCCTTCGGGGCCTGCGCAGGTGCTGTTCCCTCTGTCTCCAGCGTTCTTCTCCTGGCTGTTCACACAGTTGGCTCCAGCTTTCGCTCCCGCTGTCAGCCTGAATGTCATCTCTTTGAAGAGGCCATCCCTGGCCACCCTGTCAGTAGGCTGAATTTTAGCATTCTGTTCGTGTCCTTTGTAACACATTGCCATTTGTGCTTATTAATTTTTTATTAATACATTAATAAGAGCGTATTTTTATGCCCCCTTACTACAGCAAGTGCTCTCTGAGGGCAGGGTCTCCATCTGCCCTTTTTACTGTGTGCTGAGCCAGTGCCTTACAGCCCGGCGGAGTGCCTGGTCCTCAGGTCAGCAACCGACGGTATTCAGTTTTCCGCAAGGGAAACACATGCTGTGTCCCCACAACGCCATTGGTCCTCACACCTCACTAACTGTAGAGTCATTTGTCAAGCTCCAGTGAAGTTGGGGTTGCAGGTTTAGACTTCACTCTTACCCCAGCTTGGTGTCATGTCAGAAGGTGTGCTTGACAGGAATTCTGCGAAGAAGGAAGAGCAGATCTTCTGAAGAGGGCGCTAAGCCAACAAGGCAGGCAGATGCCCAAAGTAGGGAATCTGCTGTCTGAAACATTTGAATCCACACACACTGTGTCGTGGCCTTTGCCCGGAACCCCGAGGAACTGCCCATCACCCTCTTTCAAAGGAAAGCCAGGAGGAGACACTCTAGTAGCTCTCAGGGCATCTTCTTGCCTGGTTGGGTCTGGCAAAGCCTTGGACTTGGACTTCTTGGGTTGATTCCAGAAGTCTGCATAAAGGAAAAGGGGCAGTGTGCCTGCCATTTCGTGTAGCTGTCTCATTTAATCTTCATGATGATCTCATAGGACAGAGATCTTTATTTTACAGGTATGAACACTGAGGCTTCAGGGGCTAACTTGCCAGAATTGCATGGCTGGTAAGTGCTGGCCGGAGATTTGAAACCAGAGCACTCTCGCTCTAGCGCTCGTGACTGATCATTTCCACCCCCTTCCGTCCAGATGCCACAGTGCCTTAAAACTGGGGCCTTTCTCACGTTGTGTCCCCTGCGTCTAACACCCTGCCAGTACGGAGTGGCACTCCGCTCAAGTTGTAGGAGTTTCCTGGAGTCACTGCATGAGACTGTGCTTGCGAAGTCTTCTGTTGTTTTTTAGAAAGAGGAGTATGGCCTCATTTTTTCATCCACCAGCTAATATTGAAAGCACTTCTACAAAATCACCCTCTGTCCCTCCAGTGTGGCTGGCTCTTGCAGGGCTGCTAATGGCCTCTCTGACCCACTCTCCATTCCCAGAGGAAAGCCTTGCCTGTGCGTGTTAGCTAACTTTTAGTGGCTCAAGGTCTGTGACGTGCCATTTGGTGAATCCAGTACTGGATGCCTTGGTGCACATACAAAGTTGTAGGACCTTCCGCATCTAATTCCTATAGCCTGGGTGCTTACAAACAAAAACGATTAGCAAGAGGCTGGACCGTTGGGGCACCTGGGGGGCTCAGTGGGTTAAAGCCTCTGCCTTCAGCTCAGGTCATGATCCCGGGGTCCTGAGATCGAGCCCCACATCAGGCTCCCTTCTCAGTGGGGAGCCTGCTTCCCTTCCTCTCTCTTCCTGCCTCTCTGCCTATTTGTGATTTCTGACTGTCAAATAAATAAAATCTTTAAAAAAAAAAAAAAAGAGGCTGGACCGTTGGCTGTGTTAGCAGAGGGCTATCCTGCGACAGGATGCATATGTGCATGTGTGTGCGTGCAGGTGGGGGGAGAGAGTGTTATACCTGCACTTGGAGTTATTATCGTCTTCATCCCTTCAGTCAGCAAGCATTTCCTGGACTGTCCATACATTATGAAGTGCAGGATTCCTTCAAGCCGTAATTAGTAGTAAATAGCAAAAGCATACCACTGGGCTAGTGCTCTCGCTTTTTAACAAAAGAGTGATTGATCAGATGGTATTCCCTCCTTTCTCACTGTGGTGAGTGAGAGGATTTTCTTCCAGCCCATTTTCAGCATGCTGCTATTACCGCCCCATTTAGCTCGGTGCCAAATTGCAGTCGGCTTCGTTCACTTCTGTTTACCCGAGCAGCGCCGCAGTGATTAAATGTCACTGGGGACACCGAGTATACAAAAGTAATTAACCTAAAAGGACGTGTTAGAATAAGGGTCAACAACCTCTTTAGCCCACCGTGCCCCCAGCAAGACTAAGTATTGACAGAGGTGTCGCCAGCAGGGCAGGGGCCAGGTGAGGGGTGGGAGGGAAGGAAAAAGGAAAGGGCAGAGAAGCCAGAGCAACAGACCAGCACTCACGGTTGTTTGGGGTGGCAAGTAGACAGCTCTGAGACGTGACCTGTAGTTCCCTTATAATTTCGCTCTTTGACCTATGATCGAATGGTGGTTGGCGGGGGTGGGGGGGTGGTATTAGACCATGAACTGACTTCACTTTCAGCATCTCAGCCCTGATTAGGGCTGTTTCCTGGTTAGACCAGGCTAAGCTTGCTTGGCACACACTTGGTGAATCAACCTGTTCTTCCAGTGTTTCGGTATTTTGTCAACCCTGCATCTTTACACCTACTTGTCAGATGAAAACTGCTGCTTGGAATCATTTCTTTGGAAAGATTTGAAATCGTGTCTCTTAAGTATCTGTGTCTGGTTTGTTTTCATCCCTCAATATACTGAAGTCACTTGTTAAACTGATACTAATGCTTTACATACTAAAGTTTACGTAAAACTCTAGATAGTCCTGTGTGAATTAACAATCAGACATTTTAAAGCTCCTAAAAAGAAAAACAAAAAACAAGTATAAGTATTATCTCTGTCTGCCCTATATTTGGCTTTTTCTTTCATTACCTGTGTGTGGTGACTTACTATCCAGGAAAAAAAAAAAAGTTGAGTACTGAGGGATTTTTTTTTTTTTTTTTTCCTTTTACCACATACCTCCTTGGGAGATAAACATTCTAGGAGATCCCCAGGGATCACTACTCTCTAAATGAGCAGCCACAGAAAAACTGCTGATGCCTGCATTCTTCATGTGGTCGGTCTGTCAGGCAGGATTCATTTAAATCCTGCCTTTTTGGTGGTCAGACCTGAGTAAGATTTGTTTCTCCCTGGTCACAGACAGGTGATGAGTACATGATGAAAGACGAAGGAGAGCCAGTTGAAAAATGTCTTCCTTATGTGGAAGATTTATCTCTCTTAGAATAAGAAAAATTGGTGGCCTTGATACGTTTATGCAACGTATCAGACTCAGAGGTCAGATCGTGGTGCTGACCTTGGGGGAGGGGGCCTGTGCCCTTGCTGATGGGGAACAAACAGGGAAAAGGTACCACCTTTGACCCTCTCTTCCACCTGGCATCTCTTCGGCCTTTGTTCCAGTTTTAATTTGCACACCGCTTCCTCTCAGTGTCTTTTCAGCATAGCCCTAAAAATTGTCTTGTCACTATATCACTTTCAAAATTACCACTTTCGACTTTTGAAGGGTGCCTCCTTCCTTTGATGTGCCTGCACACACCTGCACTCGAACCCCACACCCCCCACGCAGCTGTTCTTCCGACTGTGGTAGTCATTAATACTGAGTGCTGAGAATATAAAGAAATGAGGCCCAGTAGCTTATGCCCTTCAGGAATGCACAACCTCTACTCTCAACACAATGAAAATAATACGGGAGCAAGTAAGACACATGCACGAGTTTTGTAGTCACTCCATTGTTCAGCAGCCATTAACTGAGACCAAACCAAGTGGATGGTCTCTGCCTTTGTGGGACTTCTAGTCAAGTAGAGGAGACAAGAAAATAATCAAAATGATGGGCGTGATACAAATGCTAGGAAGGAAGTAAATAAGGGGTTATGATAGAGATTTCTAGGAGAGAGCTCCTTGGGTAATGCCAGTGACAAGACCTTTCTGAGAAGGTGGCATTTAAGCTGAGACATAGGTGAAAAATGCTAGCCACTCAGAGGTTGGGGAAGAGTTCTTGGCGGGAGCCCTCACTGAGGCATGAAAGACAGTATGGGGTGTCCAGCATCCGACAAAGAGACTTTGAACTCAGATTGGAGAAAGTAGGCAGCAGCCAGGTCAGGCCTGTTCTTCTATAAAGTGCCAGATGCTTGTGTGAAAGGGCATGATTCCTATTGTGCCTTTAGGATCCTTGAGGCCTGTGGTATCCAGTATAGTAGCCACAAGCCACATGTGGCTGTTAAGCCCTGGAAACGTGGCCAGGCCAAATCAAGATGTGCTGCAAATGCAAAATACGGGCCAGACTTCAAAGACCTAGTACTAAAAAAAAATCATGTAAAATGTGTCACTAATAATTTATATATTGAGTACATGTTGATGTGGTATTTTTAGGTACAGTGGCTTAAATAAATAAATATATGACTAAAATTAATTTTACTGTTTCTTTTCAATTTTTTAAAATCTGGCTACTAGAAAAATTTAAAATATATCCGTGGCTCCTGTTATATTTGTCAGTTCTGTTCTAGAGCACAAACTTTAGTGTTTTAATGAAAGACCTTAAGATCAAATTATCCGACTGTTTTTTGCCATATTGAAATGGTATGAAGAAGACCTGAAGTTTCTTATTAGCCATCTGAAAACTGTTAGGCAGCCTCCCTTTAAATTGATATACTATTGTCGCCTGTCTGTGTTCCTGCTGAATTACCCTTGATGTTGTAGAGTATATTTGCATACATAATACATAAGAATATATATGAGGCTCTTGGAGTTAACACTCTCTGGAAGAAAAAAATGTTTGGCCTTTCAAATAGATTAAAACAGTTTACTGGAAAAAATAGCAACATGAAAAGACTTTCTTTTCCAATAAATTTTAATAGTTACTAAAATGAGGATTCTGGCCCATTAAGATAGAGCTTGCCAAGTCTTCAAGCTGAGTCACTTTTTTTCTCTGAGCAGCTACTCTACTCCAGTTTCTTTCAAAGCAGCTGTTAGAAATATGTTGATATTTCAATTCAAGAACAGAACACAGTGCAACTATAGGTCTAAAGTCAATTCATTCCCTTCCCAGAAAATTAAGGAAGGAAATTTTTGCCAGTCCCCCCTCTTTTTGTTTTAGTTCAGTTAACCTCAGGTACCAGGTCATACTTGTCAGTGAGACATAGTAACATTGATTATAAGGCGGTAGGTGAATGAATGATCTAGGATAAATTTTATGGGTGCTATAAAAAAAAAATTCCACAAAGAGGTGACAGGTGCATGTGTCTGTACTTTACAAAGTACATACAAGATTTATAGAGTATTATTGAGGGAAGGGAGTTCTTGGTGAAGAACAAGTGCATGTGAACTTTAAGGAGGTCCATTGGATTCAAGGGCATGCATTGGCTTTGGGGTGATTAGCTGGGTTAAAGGATGGAACTTTTATATACTATCTGTGGGCTCACTTCTCCATCAGTGGTAAGGAGATGTACTTGTCCCTTCTCATTCTCCCGGTTGCTTGTTCACGTGACCAAGCAGTTCAGACCAAGAGCAGACAGTTGACTGTCAACAGAGAGAAGCTAAGGTGCCTACACAAGGATCAAACCTGTGTTTTTGGTGTCAAAGCATCATGTTCCAGCAGCTCAGCTCGCCAGCTAAAGTAACCGTATTTAATGAAATTTCTGGGGTGGAGCCAACAGCTTTATTCCAGGAAGAGGAAATAACAGTCAAGAAACCCCACGAGGACATTAAGATAATGTTCTAATTTAAAATCAATTTTATTGATACCTTATAAATTATTATAGCATTTTATCCTGACCAAGTAATACATAATGCTGAGGCCATGGAAACAAAACATGAATGACTGCCTATTGAAGTGCTGTATATTTTACTGCATGAAGCACAAAATGTGTAGGACTTTTGTACTCAAGTATTTTTAACTCATGGAGCCTTCTGGACAGCAAGGTATAGATTTCATTCATCTTTGTATTTCTGTACTTTAGTGGGTATTCAGTAGATACTTGTTGAAAGAGCCCGTAAATAGACTGAGACCGTGTAGGGGCCTCACATTAGCATCGGAATTGGAGTTCTCCATGATGCTAACTACTGTGTTCCCAACATGCGTGCTCCATCTTGGGGGCAACGTTCTAAGCAGATAGCCTCGTTTTGCCCATTGGGGAACTGGACGCTTAGAGAAGTTCTTTAGCTTGTCCAAGGTCACACAGCTGGTGGTACAACCTAGTCTGGAACCCAGGGCTGTCTGACCCTCGTACCCATACCATAACCATGGTGGACACTGCCTCTCTTCTTAATCATTCCTCTCTCAGTTCCTCTATTTTTGATTATCTGCCAGAGAAATTTATTTTGCCCCAAGTGTCTCTTACCAGGAGAGAAGTAGAAAGACAAAGACAACAAGAGAACATTTTAAAGAGCGTGTTGTTCATGACATGTTGTAGAAGGTGAAACATTTATTAAGAACAGATTCATTATTTTATATGGAGATTATATTTTAACAAGGGCAGGTCTTCAGAAAGTCCCGGTCATTTTTGAAGGTGAATTTTGATTTATGTTAATTTGGAAAAAGCAAGTTCTGTGAGGGTTATATACAGATTGTGTTTTTAATGACTTCCTTAATCAAGCAGGTTATTTTTAAAAAGTCTTACTGTAGTGAGCAGTAAACTGACACCAGTGACTAGCTTAGAGCCCTACCATATTCAGGTTTTTCACCACGAGCATGCTATAAATTTTAAGTTAATTTACATAAATTTGCATGTGTTATGAGTCAGTATGTAAGATGTGTATATTTTAGCCAAATGATTTTTATTTTTTAATTTTTCCCAACTGAGGATTATTTTCTCTATCTCTGCTGGTTTTTTTTTTAATAGGTGGAATAGTAAATATTAAAATGTTTTATTAGTTATAAAGAACTATATGAATAGAAATGAAAACATTCAGTGTAACACTATATAATAAAACCTCAATCAGAAATGCACTGGGCGGAGGCGGGGGGTGCTCCTGGGTGGCTCCATGGGTTAAAGCCTCTGCCTTCAGCTCAGGTCATGATCCCAGGGTCCTGGGATCAAGCCCTGCATTGGGCTTTCTGCTCAGCAGGGAGCCTGCCTCCCCCTCTCTCTCTGCCTGCCTCTGTGCCTACTTGTGATCTCTCTCTGTCAAATAAATAAAACTTTAAAAAAAAAAAGTGCACTGGGGTATTGTGCTATGTTTGTTTGGTATATATAGGTTTATTGAGGATATTACTTTTACTTCAGAACTTGTCGAAAGTATTTTGTAACTCTGAAATGCTTTGAGGACTAATAAACAAATTGATCCAGCATGACTCATGATTGTCGGGCTCCTACTGAAGGCCCTTCTGCTTGGCAAGGGGAGTAGGCTGAGTCCCTGCTGATCTCAGGCTGATTTCAGGCAGTATATTGGCCTTTCTGAATTCGAGAGTGTCAACTATATTCATTTCTGTTTTAGTCCTGTGTTTTGTTGCTGTTGTTGTTGTTGTTACAGAGGAAATGATGCTTAAGGACTTTAGTTATGGCATCAGTGAAGGTCAACAGGCCTCTTGAGCCTGTCTTCTCCGTCCTGCTCTCCCCCACTGCCATTAACCAGCACCCTCTGAATTGTCCTGACCCAAACTAATTCCTGTACTCAATGAACTGCAGTTTGACTAGCAGTGTAATTTATCTTCTAACCTGGGCTGGTTTTGAGTAAAGTAGGCCTGGACAACCGTTGTAAGGGGAGGGCAAAACCCTAGCCAGATTTTCGTGGTACCTCTTGCCCTGTCATTGTTCCCTTTATCTGTTTGAAAATGGATTTACCCTTTGGTACCAAGTAGATGGGGTGTTGTTCACCAGCTACAGCTGATGAACAGACAAAACATAACAAGTGAGTTTTTAGAGTTTCTGATCATGGTTGTCCAACCATTCCTTCTGGTTGGAATCTTGCAAGTGGGCAGGGACATATGAACTTATGCGAATGGCGAGCAGAATTAGCTTGATGTGCTTTTGAAATCGAATTAGAAAGTCCGATGTGGAGGTGGTATTTATAGTCCTGCCTGCCGTATTGAACCAAAACCTTATTGTGTTGAAAGGAGATGTGTTTTGGTTAATAGCAGCCTATTGAAGCCCTATCATTATGGACCATCTGTGTATCTGTGCTGAGGGGCAGGGCTACACAGATGCCGAGAATAGTCCTTATGTGAGGCTTAAAATAGAAGAGCCACACTAGCTCTGTAGTAAGTAGTGGCGTGCGGTGCAGCCCCAGTGCTGAGTTGCTGTTGCGGAGGGGCTCGGTTACCCGTCCGGGACTGCGCCTCGTACTACTCTATGGAGGTTCTTTCAACTGGTCCTCAAAGCAGCCCCAGGAGGGAGTGGGTGGAGTATTCTTGTCTCAGACTACAGAGACTGAGACTGAGCAGTATCCCCAAGGCTACACAGCTATTAAGTGGAAAACTCTAGACTCAAATCCAGACAGGCAGTCTGACTCCAGACAGATGCTGTTGCCTGCTAGTAAAATCTGTGCTACCTGTTATTAAAACTAGCTAATTGTAACAACACTACCTCTTGTTTTCTTTGGGGGAGGGGTGTGTACTTTATAGAACTCTTTGTCATACATGGTCATCTTTGATCTTGGGGTGGCAGAAGAGAAAAGGTGAAAGGGTGGGGCTATCCATTTCAGCTGCTGGAGATGTCCATTTTCTGTCTGATTTGGTCAGTAACCTTTTGTAAAATCTTAGTTGGGTTTCAAACTAGGACTTAGAATTTTCTCATTTGGAGATGAAATGTGATTTGTAATTTTAGGAGTAACTCCTTTAAAGCTTATCTTTTGCTTTTAAAGCAACTGGGATTTCCATATAATAAGACTTAACAAATTTTTAGTATTTTTCCCCTCATTTGTCCTTGTTTGCCCCCATTCTTTTCTTTCATTAAACTTCTTTTTACTATCCCAGTAATAAAAGTGTTTCATCTTTAAAAATGCAGAGCTCTGCAGTAAGCATTCAGATGTAAGGTCTTTGGCCTTGTCTTGATTGGCCACTGCGTCCGACTGTTAATGGCCCTCCATTCTTAACACATTCGCCTAAATATTCACCTGATCCAACTGTAATGAGAAAATGTTTCTAAGTTTGTAGATTGATCCAGAATCATGATGCAGCTCCAGTTACATTTCCTGTGTAGTGAGCTAAAGAAATACTTAACCTAGGTAAACTTTTAAAATAATGATAGAGAAATAAAAGTATTTTCTAGTAAAACCAGACTTTGTCCTTAAAAGTATTTACTTAATTCCGCCTCTTCACATGCTCAGCAAAAATCCAAGTGGCTTCCAGTAGCGGAATGGTGGACTTCTAAGATTCATGACGAGAGCCTGTGCGAAGTCCAGTTTGATTCCAGAGCAATGATGTTATTAGAACATTGCTGATTGCCCCAGTGCCCATTGTGTAGCTTAACCTTTAAATGCTAGTGATAATTAACTACTTTATCATTCTACCAGGAAACTCCAACTATGACTCTGTTCTGCAGTAAAATTTCACAAATAAAATACTGCCCACAGAGCCAGAAACAACCAGTTAAGGAAAGTAAAGCTGTTTGTACATATGTGTCAATAAATAGGCGTAAAGATCTAGGTAAATAAGTGTTAGCATTTAATGTTAATTTTTGAGACAGTATCTTAGAATTGTTTAAAAATCAGTTTTTCCTTTTGGACAAATTGGAAATAACTTTCAGTAGAGTATCTCAGAATCGAAAGGCTCAGATTGTTGTTAATCACACACACACAGTTCTTTTCTTCTTTTTGTAAAATAGCAAATGATGTAAAATAGCATCCTTCATCAAAGAATGAAGTCACATGGAAATAGGTAGAGGAGTGGAGGGGAAGAAGAGACAATGACTGTGCAGCTAATTCCCAGGGGCGGCGCCACTCCGATTTTACTGTAGTGGATGGTTTCTTGTGTTCAGCCAAGTGGTCTTCTGAAAGGGAATTGTATGAATTTTAGGTTAAGGTTGAGGAGCGCAAAAGGAATGTTTGCTCATTTATGTTGAGAAACATTTCTGGGCAGTTCTCTGCTGCTCACCGTGCCACCACCCCCCCACCCCACCCCCGAGTAACACATAGCCTGTAGTGGGAAGTGGCCTTGTAAACAAATAGCCACATATTGATTGCCAGTGCTCTACTCACGGGGTGAACAAAGTGTTAAGGGAACAAAGAAGAATTGAGTGATTAATTCTGCCTGACAGCATCTGAGCGAGCTTTAAAAGGTGACATTAGAGCTGGTCCTTAAGAATAAGGATTTCAACAAAAAGATACTGAGGGGAAATGGGCATTCTCATAAGCCAGGGAAAAAAGGCTACAGATACAATGAAAATGCACAGAGCACTGGAAAACAACGGGCTCATAGTGCTGAGCTCTAAGGCCAGGCCCCTGGGTTAGGGCGTGAAGAGAAGGGCTTTGGAAATGGCCACACACAGAAATGTGTGGACTTTTCCTCCCCTAAGGACAGTGGGAAAACGATTTTGTTGTTGTTGTTTTTAAGGAATCGTGAGAAGTGGTCGAATGTCTCTTTGGGAAACATGAACCCTAGAAATGTGGAGGATAGATTGGAGTGGGGGCAGACTAGATAATGGGGTTCTGACATCAAATGTTGTAGGTCGCGGCTCACGGATGATGTTTGCAAGCATGATTTCGATGGAATAATGGTCACAAAAATCTGATCATGGCATAAAAGCAAAGCAGATACATTGAACCAAGTCTTACGGCTTGGGAATGAGGATTGGAACTCAACAGAGATACAAGAAGAAGCTGTCTGATTTAAAAAATTGTTTAGCTTCTAATGTTTTGCTTTGGTCCTTAGCCTTACTTAATGATGTCTGCCATCTTTTCTGCTATTAAGCTTAAGGGTGAATGTGTAGGGATGGTTTCAGGATTTGGTGCCTCCGATATAGAAAATTCATTGAGGACTCTGATAGAGAATGGTACAGGAAGGAAGGGTTTAGAGGTACCCAGCCCTATCATTGGGAACCCACTCACTTGTCCTTCCCATCTTCCCCTGACACCAAACCCCTAGCCTCCTTCTGCTTTTGGAGCTAGTGGTAGAGTTGCCATCACCACAGCTGACCACTAGGGGGTGATGTCTTGGTAGAGAAACTGACCCAGGCATTGGGGTGGGGGTGGGAGGTTCATTGGTTTTCCTCTAATAGGCTTCAGAAGTTTAGCCACAAAAGCAAATAGGGCATTAAGGTTCAGTGAACGTGAAATGGGATATACAGCCAAGAGTTCTGGATATCACACTGCTTCCCACAGTTAATTTAAAAGCCCTTGTAAATGTTATGTATCTTCATAAATGTTAATTATTACCATCAGACTTAAAATAAAAGAAAAAAATGAACAAGGGGTTAGTTTTATGGGAGAAGAATGAAGTTATCAATGAGGAAGAGCTTTATGGAACAGTTTCCTGAATTGGTTTAGAGGCAAAGCAGAGATAGTCTGGTGGTGATTCTTTGTTCTTCCTAGAACTTGTTTTCTCATCTCCAGGTGTTCTTTCCACTGCCCAGCCTGGGTTAATTTAGCACTCAGAGCTGGGCGCTGGTGCCCTGCTGAGGAGCTTGGTTTTTCTGGCCTTTTCGACCCGCCCTCCTCAGGTCAGCCCTACTCGTCTCTCACACCTCACCTGTTTGGTCTGTCCTGAACTGAGTCACTACCTAGTTCATAAGGTTGCTTCCAGTTTCGTTGATGGCTTTTTTCACTTCCTCATAAATGATGTTAAGCCTCATACTGTCTACATGTGCCCAGTAGTAATAATCACCCTGGCCTGAACGGCAGACAGACTCATTCTCTATGCTTCAGTGTTTATTTTTGGTGTGGTAGGCCTCCTCCATTTGGGAGTTCTTTGGAAGAGCAGAAATGACAGACACTGCGCTCCCGATTGTGATCCCACAAGGGAGGGACTGTCTTTCCCAATTACCTCGTCCTAATGGGGATTCCAGGGTTTCCAGGGATATAAAGGAGCAGGTTCATGAAAACTGTAGGAGTCAAAAAGGAATAAAGTGAATTTTTGCAGGTGTTTTGTTTTTGTTATGTTTATTTGCCACTCAATCTTCCATGCCCTTAAAACAAGGGACTTAGCAAAATTCCGTAAATAGAACCTTTGTGTCACAGGATCACCATTTTCTGGTTGCTTAAATTCTCAAAGAGTACCTGTCTTCCTTTTTTCTTTGACGAATTACTAGTTTTTCTCGAGATACTTAACATACTCCATGTCTCTGGACAGGCTTAAGTTACTGGCTTCCCATCAGCCAGCAAACTTGGGGCCAGAGCGGGGCGGGGCCTGACTCTTCTTTCCATTTTCTATCTTCTTCCTTTCTCACCTCTTCGAAGCTGCTGCACCAGTGTAATCTCTGTCTCCTTGGGACCAGACCCATTCTGTCTTCTGGATTTGCTATTCCTTGCCTCCTTGCCTCCCTCTCTGGGCCTGTCTCCATTTCTTCTTTCCTGTTTGTTCCTTTTTCCCCCTCATTCCCTCTTCCCTGTTTTTTCTTGGTTTTCTGTCTCCACCTCTGTTGCCCTCTTCCTTTTACCTCCTCCCTTCTCTCCTGTCTCCTCCTAACAGTTTTGCAGGTGCGCATTAACAAACAAAAAGGACAGTGCGCCTGAAAAACTCACTGTTCAGTGAATAGTCATTTCTCAACCCTGCTTTCTTTTCTAATTCCAGAGCTCTTCGGTATCCCCGTCCGCCAGTTTCCGAGGTGCCGAGAAGCACAGAAACTCCACAGACTACTCCTCTGATAGCAAAAAGCAGAAAACTGAAGAAAAGGAAATTGCAGCTCGCTATGTAGGTTCCTCTGCCTTTGCTTTGGGGGAAGCCAGTTTACTCCAGCAGCTGTTTTACCCTTTGACTATTACCAACCAAAATGAGAACATAGGAGGAAGAAAATCTACTCGGAGAAAAAAAATAGCGCTTGCCTTTATAGCTGCGTCTCAGTTGGCTAGCGCAAGTCCTGTGTGTGTGCAGGTCTGCGCACATGTGGATGTGAGTCGGAACAGAGTGCTTTATCTGGCAGCTAATAGAAGATGTCGTGGGTGTCCCATAGTACCATTTCTAGAGATGTATTTGCTTCCCTCTGTGTATTTCAAGGTGGTTGAATTTTCTGTGGTCAACTGGAAAGGTTAAGGAAAAACGTAAAATCATAGAAGCCCCGTTAAAATGTCTACCATGAGTTCATGCTTAGGAATAAAGCAAGTTTTTTGGAGTATAACTTGCAGAAGCATCCAGATGTGTCCCTAACATGGGTTGAAGCCCATTTTCCTTCAGTGACTAACCCTTCGGGTCACATCGTGTGAAGGGAGCAAGCTGGATGGCACCGGGACGGCTGCAGGCAAGCCCCTGCTCCCACTTCCTGCGGTGAGGCCCTGCAGGGCTGCAAGGCCTCAAAAAAATCAGAAAGTTTGGACTTTCATGTGAAACCTCCCAATTTTAAAATGGTGACTACACAACCCAGTTTTTTAAACTGAGAGAACAAATTACACCCAGCCATAGGCAGGATTTAGCCCAGACAGGCCAGCTTCCACGAGATGCTCTGCAGTACCAAGCAAGCCATAAGCTTCAGTTTTTTAAATGGTAAAGCGGAATCCTCATGTACCTACCTTGTAACATCATTATGAGGATTAGAGGACATAGTACATTGTAAAGTGTTTAGCGCTGTGGGGCACAGTTCGTTTTTATAAGCTGTGAGGAATGAGTCTGAACTTACCCGGGGTGAATCTGGCCCTTGTGCGTGTGTGCTGGGGGAGGAGGTAATGCTTGTCAATTGTCAATGCAGGACAGCGATGGTGAGAAGAGTGACGACAATTTGGTGGTTGACGTTTCCAATGAGGTACGTTTTCTGGCTCGTTCAGCTTCCTGCTCTTACCCACTGTAACAATGACAGCTGGAGTCCAGGCAGTCAGTATTCAAAATGTGTGCTTCGTTTCCAAAGGGGACCCACTTTTTATTTACCTGAAAAATTTATGTATTACTGATTTTATGTAGTATTGATCCTTTTTTATTGTTATTCTTTTCTATAAAAGTAGAAGTGTGTTTTGCCATCACCTTAAATGCACAGCAGACATGGGGTCAGCCTGCAGATCTCATTGACAGGTGACCTGTGGATCTGTAGGGTTCTGATTTTTGTTTGGAGTAAGTACAACTGACCCTTGAATAATGCAGGTGGGGGAGTGATGTTTTAGGGGCACCAACCTCCCACGAAGTTGAAAATACACATGTAACTTCCCCCTCCCCTTTTAAAATAAGTGTAGTTGACACACAATGTTACATTGGTTTCAGGTGTACAACAGAGTGATTGAGCAAGTCTGCACACGATGCTGCCACATAACTTTCGACTCCCCCACAACTTAACTACTAATAGCCTACCATGGCATCAGTAGTCCATGAACACGTATTTTGCATGTTACGTGTGTTACATACTGTGCTTAGGATAAAGACAGCTAGAGGAAAGAAAATGTTACTAAGAAAATGTTATTAGGAAGAGAAAATACAATTTTTAGTTCTATAGTGTATTTACCAAAAAATCTGCATATAAGTGGACCCATGCAGATCCAACCCATGTCGTTCAAGGGTCAGCTGTGCTATAAATACTTAGTATTTTCTTTGACCTCAATACCAAATATTTTCCTTAGCAGTTTGATACGTCTTTTGTTATCGATTATGGGACATTTTGCACTTCTTCATGCTTTGCGCTAGAAACATCCACACTCAAGTACTCTAGCATTGTGAATGTACTGTGCTGCATTAGTACCCTTGGTGTTCCTTCATAGGATCCGTCTTCCCCTCGAGGGAGCCCAGCACACTCCCCGAGAGAGAATGGCCTGGACAAGACGCGCCTGCTCAAGAAAGATGCCCCCATCAGTCCAGCCTCTATTGCGTCCTCCAGCAGCACTCCTTCCTCCAAATCCAAAGAACTTAGCCTTGTAAGCTGTCCTTCATCACCTTTCTTAGCCTTGCCTGTTTCAAGATGATTGGCTTTGAATATTTTGTAAATTTGGTGTTTTTCACATTTTTCTATAGGACTCTTGTTTCCAAATATATATGTGTACGTTCAGTATTCAAGTTTAATTGACAAAAGTACTTTGGGAACAGAGTGGGTTTACGGACTTAGCGGTGATAGATGTTTGTTTTATGAGTGGTTTTACAAGGACAGGGGTGGGATATGGGGAAATTGAGTGAAACGTGTCTCAGCAAAGATGAAGAAATACACACTGGGCTTACAGAGATGGTTTTATCACCTATGGTTTATGGTAAATTTAGTTTTCGGCTGGGATGTGATTTTGTTGCTAGCTTTGTTTGAATTACCAAGCTATATATGACTGCAATAATTTTCCCTTCCTATCTAAGAAATAATCTGTCATTTACAAAAGTCTACCTTGACTCACATCACAAATCACTAAAGCAAAAATGAAACTGCTTGCAAGTCAGGATAATCTCCCCATGCCCTCTTCTTCTTTGACTCTGTAGTTAATTGCATTTTTGTGTGTGTCTTCCTTTTTCCTTGCCAATTATTTCCTTGTAACATAGCATTAAAAAAAAAAAAAAAGACTCAGTTTTCATATAACCTTCTGAATTCACAAATTCACAGCTGAAGGAAAGAAAGTTCCTCAGTTTGTCTGCAAGTTAAGGGGATGTGTCTGGCACGGGGCTACATTAAGTTTTTTTCTGTGGTTCTCTCTTGGCCTTCTGGCTTTCTTGTATTGTCAGCTCCTCTGTGCTGGTCTCTGTGACCATCGGGGCGTGGATCTGTTCTAAGAAGACCCATTAACCAGGAAGCCTCTTGTGACATGATCAGTCCACCAGAAACACAGCTCAAGCATCCTTAAATCAAAGCAGCCAACAAGTGTTTGGTCACAGGACGTCATGATTTGTCAGCCTCTGTCTGACTCAGACCCAGTTTCCTGGAAATCATTGACTGCCCTAAATTCTGCTTCAGTTTATATCCTCCTGAACATTGGTTTTGTGGTCTCAGGGAGCTCTTTCTGTTTGTTGGTTTGTTCTTTTTTTATTATGAAAATAAAGGCCCAACCTGAAGAACTTTTTCCATTCCTTACTCTTTTCCTTTTGACTTGTCTTTTTAAACGTTTAACATCATTGTTAAAACTGTGTTCTCGGGCACCTGGGTGGCTCAGTGGGTTAAAGCCTCTGCCTTCAGCTCAGGTCCTGATCCCGGGGTCCTGGGTTCGAGCCCTGAGTCGGGCTCTCTGCTCAGCAGGGAGCCTGCCTCCTCCTCTCTCTCTGAGTCTCTCCCTACTTGTGATCTCTCTATGTCAAATAAATAAATAAAATCTTTAAAAAAACGAACAAACAGAAAAAATCTGTGTTCTGACTGCCACTATACTCTCTTGCATCTCTTGTTAGAATGAAAAATCTACTACTCCTGTTTCAAAGTCCAGTACCCCTACTCCACGAAGCGATGCACCCACCCCAGGCAGTAATTCCACTCCCGGATTGAGGCCTGTGCCTGGAAAACCACCAGGAGTCGACCCCTTGGGTTAGTAATAAGGGCTTTCTGTGTATTTATGCTTCATGTTTTTGAAAGAAATTCAAGCAATTTAAACAGTGCAGTACCTTAAGAGTAGTAATAACCAGCATTGAAAAGCGATAGAGTTATTTCTTTAACCTGAACCAAGCGCCTTAATGATTTTTGAGAATATTACGTTAAGCGAATTTGAGCCCTAGATCCTATTTTTTTTAAGGTATATGTTAATGCCTCACTTCCTTATTGTTTCCTGTGTTCTTGGTTTTTCTCTTCTCTCCTTTCATTTTGGTGTGTAGCCTCAAGCCTCAGGACCCCGATGGCAGTCCCTTGTCCATACCCAACCCCGTTCGGGATCGTGCCCCACGCCGGGATGAACGGGGAGCTGACCAGCCCCGGCGCCGCCTACGCGGGGCTACACAACATTTCTCCGCAGATGAGCGCAGCTGCTGCCGCTGCCGCCGCCGCCGCTGCCTACGGGAGATCACCGGTGGTACGTTCATGGGCCTTCAGGAAATCAAGCCATTCCACCACTCACAGATCACCAGATGTTACTTTTGAACATAGTTTATTTAATTTGAGGTATTTGTAGAGGAACCCGCCACATCTGTAAATTAAACGCAATTGTACTGTGAGATCCATTTCCTTTTCTAAGGAGAGGAAATGTCCTTGTTATTTTAGGTTTCCTTTAAAATTGTAAACCTACAAGAGCAGAGCGAATGATCGTAACTGTAGTGAACCCTGTTTACCATCATAAGCTTCAGAAATTATACAAATAATTTTTTTCATGTACCATCCCCAGGTATGTTACCCCTAAAATCATAAACATTCTATCTTTTCATCAGTAGATACTTCTGTATGTGTATCTCTAAAAATCGTATTTAAAGTCTGTGTTCTCCCAAGATCTAGAGAGGTATCGAGTAGGCTGAGATGAGTTAATGTAACTATGTGTGTTTTTGTTGTTTTGCTTGGGAAAATTGTAGGTTGGATTTGATCCACACCATCACATGCGCGTACCAGCCATACCTCCGAACCTGACAGGCATTCCAGGAGGAAAACCGTGAGTACCTCGGAGCCTCATGCTCCCCACCGTGCGCCAGACCCCAGGCCCTTGCTGGCCTTCTCAGCTGAGCACTGCTAGGCAGTGTAGGGGGAGCTCCTGGAGCTCGATGTGGGTTTTTTTGTTTTGGTTTGGGTTTTTCCCTTGCAAAGAATTTCCATTTTCTCTTCACACAAGAAAAGAAGTAATGAGGTGGGGTTTTGTATTTTCAGTTTAAAATCTTGAGCTTCTAATATGGAAATGCAAATTACTGAGACATCTCCAGCAGTCAGGTCTTCTGTACGTCTATTACTGAATTCTTTTGTTGCCTTGAAGAAAAAACGTCTTATGTGCAAACCTGGATGCTCAAAATTTGAGCGTGTCGGGAAAAGACGTGCCAAACTTCAAAGGCTGTGAGAAGAAAGAAGTGTGGTCTCGTGCTCAGTTGTGTTCATGGGAAAGGTGGCTTTGCTCATTTGGCTTCTGTCCCAGGAGCTGGATATTTGGAGCATCTGTATTCACAGCCCCCTTGAGTTAATGAAGGCAAAATGCACACATCAGCCTTTCCAGACTCTTATACATTCTAATCTGTCACCATACCTCATTCCACAGCCTTCCATTTCAGTCCAGCACACCTTTTTATGACTACCTACGCACGGTTCTCCTGCCCTCTGGCTTCATCTTCCCAGATACAAAGACTTGACTATAAGATAACGCCGCTCTTCCCTTAAATTCCTAGCTTGCTTCCTCTCTCCTCTCTTTGGGAAGCATCCCCACAGACCCTCCCTGCCTTACTAGTTCCACGTGTGTGTGTATGCTCCTGGCTCTTTCCGCTGGCATCCTGTCTGTCACCGCGCACGCTGTCCATATGCTGCTTCCCCGAGCTGGCGCTTTCTTCCCAGCCTGTGCTACCCACACTTGACCCTCAGTAGCCAGTAGTCTCTTCTCCCCGAGGCTTCCTTGGTGGCTTGGCTGCCTCGGGGCTTTTGGTCTTACTGGTCCTTCCTGCAGTACTTTTCCTGTGGCTTATTATCTCACTTCAAAAGTGTCTGCTAAAGTGTCACTTATTAGAGCATTCTGCCCTTCCAGTCCTATCTAAAAGAGCATCCTTCTCTCCCTTCCTCTCATTGTTCTTTTCTACTGCCTGCCTTTTTTGTACCTGCCTGTAGCCGTGATCTGCTTCTCCCTGCTTGAATGTAAGTTCGTGAGAGCAGAACAGAACTCTTTGCTGTGCGGTTATAGGAGTAGCTCCAGTGCCTGGAGTGGTACCTGGTACCTGTCGCTCACAGTACTTACTTTTTAAATCGGGGGGAGAGGGAGAGAGAGAGAGAGTGCGCACAGGCGAGCCAGCCAGTCTCTTTCTTCTCTGATCTCTCACTGCTGCTTTATTCGCTGCTCTACACTCAGGCGCTTAGTTGTCACTGTGTTATTTCCTATATGTGACTTCTTGGTGTAACTTCCTTCTGTATAGTTCTGTGCTAACCTTGCCTGTTGCATCAAACACAGTGCTGGCTCCATAGCCAAGGTGCTCCGTAAATATTTGACTGATTAATAAGGGAAGCTAGGCAAATTAGACTTTGAGTTCCCTGAGAATCGAAGGTAGAAATACCCATTACCATAAAATTCTGTGTACTTGTGTGTGTTCTGCAAATAGTTGTTGACTGACTTAGAAGTCTTGTTGACCAAGAGCTCTGATGTATTTGAAGGTGAAAGTTTGGTCTCTTTCAGGCAGTGATTAAATAACAAGGTCATAGGATTAATCAAATAACCCAAATCCCTGTGAGTTCCACATGAACCTGTGGTGGGGAAGGAGAGGTTTCTTTAGGGAAAGGGTATCATCCCTTGTTCTGGTACTGCGTAGTTACCACGTGGTTGACTAGCTGTGGCACCAGGGCTGTGGTATAACCACTAGCGCAGTACTGCCCAGGCCCCTGAAGGGTGAAGAGAGGGGGAAGGGGGCTTAGGTGCCTATAAAGAAGAAAGACGGTCTTGATTTCACTTTGGGCCGTCTGAACCACTGTTGAGTTAGAGCTGGTCTGATTCGGGAGGCATTTCTCTGAGCCTTGAGTGGGACTCCCTTTCTTCCCCCGCATTTATCAAATTGTTGAGATCCTTTTGGGAAGGTTGGTGGGTTTGAGGATGGTTGCAAATTTTCATTCCTGGGAGTGATAGAGCCACATGTCATGCAGTTGGCAGATGACATTAGGAATCCCAAAGAGAGCATGGTGGGGTCAACGAAGTTGAGTTCTGGGATGTGACAAATCAAAATTTGAATTTTTACTCTGCCAGTTGAGAACTAGAGGACAGTTTCTTAACTTGGGGAGCTTCAGTTGGCTCATCTATAAACCGAGGATGGCACCTGCCTTGACAAGCGGGGCGTAAGGGTAACGTAAGATGACATGTTACGTGTTCGGGACTGTGTTTGGTATATGGGACTCCTCAGTCAACCGCAGCCTCATTTCCAGTTTAACTTTGTCCCAGGTCATTATCAGCTTTTCAGGTGCTTATGCAGTTGAACTGAACTGCATTTCTGTACTGGCAGAAATGACCGAGAAAATTAGATTGGAGTAAATTAGACTCCACGTTCCTGTCATTGGTGTGTCTTTATTAAGAGGACATCAAGATATGTAAATTCACATTCATTTATGCATAAAGAGATAATATATTTTTATTACTGACTTCTCAGAGGAAGTAATGATAACAGGTGGCTCCTCAGATCTTAAGATACAGAATTGTGAAACTTTGTCTTCTGTGTGTGTTTCGAGAGAAACAACTATTTTTTGTGCTATAACATAAAACGCAATGAATCACCTAAAGGCTTCCCCTGCCACACACACAAAGTAAACTGCCTTTCTCCAGAAAGACTCAAAGCAGCCATGCATCTCTGTCCTAATTATTTTTACAGAATGAATTGTTAGATGTTATCAGAAGTTATAATTAAATGCATGTCACCAACTAATGAATAAAGTAGCATTTATTTAATAATTCACATTGGGTCCTGTCTATTCTGGTGAGTTAGCAAAAGTTGCACTCAGTTTGTAATTGGAATGACAACATAGTTTAATTTTGAAATAAGCCCAAAATGGACTTTCCTCCTCACCTATTACTTAAATGAGACATTTATAAATAGGGTAAAATTATTCAATTAAAACCATAGTACTAATTACATCGTGGGACATGGCATATGGATGCAGCCGTGAGAGAAAAGCTCAGGTTTGTTGGTTTTCAGCTGCTCATAATTCAGCAAATTTACCGTGTTGTTCTATTTGTTTTTATAAAGCAGGATTTTTCAAAATAGGAACAATGCTTGACACACAGTAAGCCCTTAGCAGTATTTGTTGGCTGGCTGATGTACTAGTGGGTTCATATGCTACTGAGAGCCTGATTTTCTAGCATACTTTATAAAGTACAATGGCCAGATCTTTTATTGTGAATTCAAGGTCTAGTCCCATGTCGTGAGACACTGAAAACTTTGGAGAAAGTGTTGCAAAGTATGCGACAGATGAGTGCAACATTACAGAACTGGACCTTTCAGGGAGGGTAAATGAGGCTGGGGGTGGGAAGACCAAGGACCTCCTTTAAATATGCTGGGTTTTCATCGAAAGATGATGATTCAGATAAAATAGCATCTTCAATGCACATGTTTTAAAAAGAGTGATTTGCAGATGCCTTAATTGAGGTGTAGTTCTGTCAGAAATTCCAAGCTGCTTCTGTTCTCTTTCCTGCCTTTTTTAGCCAGTCTTAGCTTTTAGTGCTTTCACCTGCTGTGCACACACGTGCTCGTGTGTCTCTGTGTCTGGGTGTGTGTGTTTTGGAGGAGTCCACTGTATTCCCGGTTCCCTGCACCCTATCACTCTGGCCCTGCATCTGTAGTTATTTGCTGGACATCTCAGACATCTTGATTGTGTATTACCTGCACGTCAAAGTCAGCATATCATGATGCTGCTTCTCCAGATGAGGTCTTCCTTCCACATTGCCCATCAGGAGTACTGGTATACTTGTTTCCTAAGCTCAGAAACTCAATTATTATTGGCTCCTTCCTCACATCTTACTTGGTAAGTCCTCTAGAGTTTTATAGCCAGTGTTACTTTGCTATCTTCCTTGACCTAGCCTGGTTCAGGTCCCCCAATACCTTGCATCTAGGTTATTGGAATAATTGTCTCTTAGTCTTCTAGCCCACTGTAGTCCTTGTGATCAAATTTATTCTGTCAGTTTCCCCACTAATACCCTACCTGTTCCCCCTCCAAAAAACCTTTTTAGTGAATTCTATTTGTGGAGTTCTGAGGCTGGCCTTGCAGGCCCTCCCTTTTTACAGCCCTCCCTTTTCTAGCAGATAGACAGCAGTGTGTGTGTGTGTGTGTGTGTGTGTGTGTGTGTAGTATAAATGTATATATTCCTGATGCATTTGATCAGACTGTGCTCAGGCCAGCTCCTCCAACCACTTAAACCTGGGGTTGTTATTGAATAAATGAATTCTTTGTATTAAAACCAGCCCAGGAATTTCCATCATTGCACCCCATCCTTTTAGAGCCCTTGCTCTCTGCTGTTTCTGCCCACCTCCCCACCGCCCAGATTGTTTTTCCATCTTCCTCCCTCTTCTGTGAGAATCCCTCCATTCTGCAAAACCCATCTCTAGTACCATGTCACTATTGAGACATAAGCTTTCTCTTGAGCCAGACAGAACTTCCCACTTCTAATATTTCATCTGGTACTGTGGCCACTTCTTTGATTTTCTCATCACACTTCGTAGATTAGAAGCCGCTAGTGGGCAAGGCCAGTGCCTTACCTTATTTTGTGTTCTTAGCATGATGTCTGTATCCATGTGGCTAAGAGGTCTTATCGATCCATTTAATCAGGTAGAAAAAGGGTAGTTCTTCAAGCCTGGGTTTCTGATTTCTAGAAAGTCTGGCTTTCGTTACACGTTCCAGTACACTTTGCCAGCTACACGTCAGAGTTAGTTGAAATCTGATAAGATTGTTACTAGAGTTTTATTTTTTCCAGTCTTGGGTATCTTACATGTACTAATAGCAAACAGAGGGCTGCATTATATCCTTAATGCAAGTAGGCTCTTGACGTTCTTGTTAAAGGGGGTTCCAGGAACATAGTAGGTGCTCACAGAGCGGTTGTGGTTTAGTTGAAGAATGTCATATCAAAAACCTCGAAAGAAGGGGCGCCTGGGTGGCTCAGTGGGTTAATGCCTCTGCCTTCGGCTCAGGTCATGATCTCAGAGTCCTGGGATTGAGCCCCGCATCGGGCTCTCTGCTCGGCGGGGAGCCTGCTTCCTCCTCTCTCTCTGCCTGCCTCTCTGCCTACTTGTGATCTCTCTCTGTCAAATAAATAAATTAAAAACAAACAAACAAAAAAAAACCTCGAAAGAAATCTTGTGTCTCGTTTCTTAACTATTTAAATTCTCAAAGCTCTTTAAAACCACTTAGTGATACTAGGGAGAAGAGAAGGGATGGCTTTTCAAGTAAATTACCATTAAGAATGTATAACACCATCTAAACGTGGAATAATCTTCCTCTCCTTTCCTTTAAGATTTAGTCTCATGACCTCTTTAATTGCTAAATCAATTAGCCTTTTTCTCCATCGTCATCCTTCAGAATCTCAGCCTTTCTCTGAGAGCATTGCTGCCTTCCCCTCCTTGCCTGATTGGCACCTGGTTCTCTCCCCAAGGGACCCCCTCCACTTGCAGCTCTCTGAGGGGGTGCCCCTTTTTTTGTTTCATATCCTTAAATCTTCAGAGCCAATGATGGGGTAATAAAGGCTGTGTCATCCTCCCCACCCCTCTGCTGCCCCCACCACCAGTCCTTTCTAGAACTGAGCTCCTTTATCTTTTTGTGAAAACTCTGGCTCTTTCAGGCTTGCGTCATTGGATTCTACCTACCCTACACCTTGTTGGGGGATTTCCTTTTTGTTAAAGACTGAGCACTGGCTTAGGGTCTTCCTCCTTGGAGCCACCCTCATTCCGCATGACTCTGGTGTTCACAAGGTCAGCCCCCAGTAACCCGTCATGGGGCGTGGACCACGTCAACTGTAGCCGTCCTTGACTTCAGTTACCTATTTAAAAAGGCTCACAAGGAAGATCTCGTCCCCGCCCCTCACTGTGTCACTTCCAGAATCCAGGTGACCCATCCAGCACAGCCTTCTCTGCTTCCACCCAGCCGGAGCGATCTTTTGAATTGCACATCCGTTCCCAGCTGCCGGACTGCCTCCCAGGCACAGACCTCCTGTCTATGCTCCTCTTCCCTTCTGTCACCTCTAATCCATTCCTCACCCAACAGCCAGAATGGCACATTAAAACATTAACTGAATCCTGTCATTCCCTGCCGAGAAGTCCCAGTAACTTCCCATTCCACCCAGGATAATGTGCATTCCTCATCACGGCCCACCAGGCCTTTTTCCTGCTGCCCTCCCTCTGTCTCTCCAGCCTGCCCCCCGCCACTGAGTGCACGCTAGTGTTCTCACTTGCTTCTGCTTTAGGGACTCTGTGTTGTTCCTCTTCCTGGAACATTCCACATTCCTCCCCCCCACCCCCACCACCACCAATGTGTACAGGGCCTGCGTCTTTTCTTCTTGTCTCCTCTCATATGGTACTCCAGACCTATGCCGCGTGCGTGTGTGTGTGTGTGTGTGTGTGTGTCTTGCCATCTGATGGGGATCTGAGGTTACTTAATTTTCTGCTTATATATGGTATTTGCTTTCCCTTCTAGATGTTGATCCTGGAGGATAGAGACTTTGTCCACCCCTGATTTCCCAGCATTTTTGATAGTACCAGGTTCATAGTAGGCATTCAATAAATAGTTTCTGACTAAATGGATACTAAGCGTTCCGTCTCACTCTGGCCTTCATATTTGCCATACCCTTCCCCTTCACACCATCTTCTCTTTATATCGAAGCCCCATTGCCTCACTCTATCAAATCCCACAGTACCAGGCATGTCCACTCTTCATCACATTGACCTTCTGACATTGTTATATTTATTTATGTGACTATCTCACTAATAAATCTGCCCCTCGACCTACCTGTAGCCTACTGCCACAGGCTATAAACTCAGGTGAACGAGCGATGCAGGGTTTTTGTTTGTTTTTCTTCTGTTGTACCCCAGTCCTGCAAGTATGGTGCTTGGCACATGGGGATACCCAAGAAATACGTGTTAAATGGTTGAATCTCTTAATACGTTGTCAAGTGATTGACCATCTTCTCCTATCTCTGGACTTGATCATTTCTCTCAATCTTATCTGTGTCTCTGACTGCTCTTGCTGGAGAATCCTTAGATGTAAGCAGCCCCCTAGATCCTGCATTTGTCTGCTCACTGTGTGATCTGCTACGGCATTATTGTTCTGCTCCCTTAGCTTCCGCTGTCACTTCCTAGTCAATAAGCACACGTTGTCTTTCTAACCTAACCTGTCACCTGAGTCACAGTGCTCTGCTTACTGTTGAACTCTTTGGATTCCCAGCTGCCCTCAAATTAAAGAAAACCAAACCAGTTAGGTCCTCGAGTGTGTAGCTTTCGGTCATGCTTCCCTGTCGCTTCACTAACATGTGGTCCACCTGAATCACGTGGGTTCTGAGCCTTCACGCCTCTCTCCCAGGTCACAGGTTCAGTGTGTCTCCCAAGTCCTATTGATTTGACCGAGGAAATGTCTTCTGTCTCTTGTCTCCCGAGCTTCCGCCTCCCTCCCCGTCAGCAGTCCCACATGCCACGTCTCTGCTACGGGCTGGGCCTCTGCTTCTCCGTTGTTACCGAGAAGGAAAAAGCCCTCCGCTATCTGGCACCACATCTTCCACGGCCACGTACTGCGTCATCCCTCCTGGGGACAGTCAGGAGGGTGATGAGGTCCTTAGTAATGGGACGAGTTTTGATGAATGTGGCTAGCCTATAGCTTTTTGCATGAAGGAGCCATAAACTGTTTCTGATTCTAAAACTTCCCTGATAGGTCCAAGCTCCAGTCCTTTGTGCACCCACAGATGCTTTCCCTTGGTATGTCTTTCCCAAACTTTGTCCTATAAACAGAGCACATTCCAAAGCTTCATGCCAAAGCAGAATGACATAATTTCCAAAATGGGCTATTGCCCATGATAGAAGACAGGCCCAGCGCCCTCTCCCCACCCCCTGCATCACATAGCCTCACTGATGTGTCCATCCTGACTTTGTCCTGCATTCAGCACCCTAAGAATAGAGATCTCTTGAGGGAGATGTTCGAATGGAAGTTGCATTTAGAGCCAAATGTTTTCCTAAGTGTAGAGCTTTCCCTGGAGACGAACTGGAGTAGGAGCTGATGATAGGCCCTTATAGGTGGGCCTTTGGGGTAGTCACACAGGACGCCTTTGCAGGTCCTAATTTCGTCAGGAATTACTTGCATTAGTGATTCTCAAGTCCGATAGGACTTACTCTGGTGCGTGTGCTGGGTTCACAGCTATCATTTCACCGTGGGCCTAGAGACTCAACTCCTTAGAGCTTGATCATTTTGACTCATTGATCTCCATTAGTAAATCACTTGATTGGCATGAATTCATGTATAGGCAGAAATAGCATCACAGGCTTCTGGCTCACCCAAAGCAGAAAACAGAGCAAGTTTGCCGAGTGTCCTGAAGGAGTAGATACTATACTAGATGTTGGCTTTCTTACTTAATTCTCTGTGAAGTGTAGGTAGCATTCTCTCCCTTTTAAAGATGAGAACTGAGGTTCAGAGAGGCTCAGTGACTACTTAATGCCACACATCAGTTAGTGAAGAGTCGACCTGACATTTGATCGTAGATCTAGCTCTGTGACTCTGAAAATTAGGTTTTCTCTTTTGTACCAGGTAAATTTGACTTACTTGCAAATTATAAGTAACACTGAAAATGTTTTCTATTTCATCTCCTCACACTGATCAGTTAACTATTAACTAATGTTTTTCACCTTCCCCTCCTATTTTTTCTTCTCCCCACTACACTACCATAGAGCGTACTCCTTTCACGTCACTGCAGACGGCCAGATGCAGCCTGTCCCTTTCCCCCCCGATGCCCTCATCGGACCCGGAATCCCCCGGCACGCGCGCCAGATCAACACCCTGAACCACGGGGAGGTGGTGTGTGCGGTGACCATCAGCAACCCCACGAGACACGTGTACACGGGCGGCAAGGGCTGCGTCAAGGTCTGGGACATCAGCCACCCCGGCAACAAGAGCCCCGTCTCTCAGCTCGACTGTCTGGTGAGCGAAAGTGGAGGAACGGGGCTTACACCTTCATTCAGAAAATGGGCTGGAATAGTGAGAGACTTGGTTGGACCAGCAACACATGGAATTGATTCCAAGTGGGTAGTTGTCTTCGGTGGTTTGTGACCCTTCATGTGGAGAATGCAACTTTCATGAATCCTGCCCGATTTGTGGGCACAGGCTCACTACCCGTTTTCCTGTCTGATAAAGAGTATAAGAAAAGTTAAAAGCCCAGGAGGGCTTCTGTGAGAGCGGACCTCTCGGTCTGTCACATGGTGACATTACCAGAGTAACGTCCCACTTTCTGCGCAGACAGTAGACTATTCCCTTGCCTGTGTCTTGGGTGTTTGTCCTTCCATCATTTATATAACTTCTGCTGGACGTTCTTTCTTAGACCAACAGTGGAATTTCTGCTGCTCCACAATGTTAGGTTAGTTTAACATATTTGTTGTACACAACATTCCCAGACCCTCACGAGTTGGGAGGACCTTTTTTCTCACTCCCCCTCCCTTAACACTCCTCGATCAAATTTTGCCTCCAGTTGATGCTGCTTGATCAACCACTGCTGTCCAGGACTCGTGCGCTCCTGCGTTGGTGTGTGTGTGTGTGTGTGTGTGTGCGCAAATGAGTCAGGCAGCTGGGTGATTTGGTGGTGGTGGTGGTGGTGGGAGTTGGGTCTAGATCTTTGCATTTTCATGCTAATTAAGATTAAATATCTCAGCACTAAATTTGTAGATCAAGTTTAAGTACTTCCCTAATTTCATGTAATTTTCTAGCATTAATCCACTTTATCATTGTCATGAGTAAAAATGGCTCATTAAAACCAGGAGGGAACACAATACTTTTATGGATTTCTGCTCTCATGTTAATGCTGTTTTCCTTTCCTCATGAGTGATCTCTTGATGGTTTTTGTCTCTGCAGAACAGGGATAACTATATCCGTTCCTGCCGATTGCTCCCTGATGGTCGCACCCTCATCGTGGGAGGGGAGGCCAGTACTCTGTCCATCTGGGACCTGGCGGCTCCGACCCCGCGCATCAAGGCAGAGCTGACGTCCTCGGCCCCTGCGTGCTATGCTCTGGCCATCAGCCCTGACTCCAAGGTCTGCTTCTCGTGCTGCAGTGATGGTAACATCGCCGTCTGGGACCTGCACAACCAGACGCTGGTGAGGTGGGTCAGCAAGATCCCCGCCCAGGGCACGTGAGGGAGCCGTTGGTGTGTGTGTGTGTACCGCTCTGTGCCAAAGAGCTGTGTGTGTCTAAAACAATGAAATAGAATTCTCCTACTAAAATGTGTTAGGAACAGGCTCATTTGAAAGATGGCTAGAGGGCTCCTGGGTGGCTCAGTTGGTTAAGCGACTGCCTGCGGCTTTGGTTATGATCCCAGAGTCCTGGGATTGAGTCCTGCGTCTGGCTGCCTGTTCGGCAGGTGGCCTGCTTCTCCCTCTCCTCCCTGCTCCTGCCCTCTCTCACTATCTCTGTCTCATTCTCTTCAGTAAATAAATAAAATCTTTAAAACAAAAACAAAAAGCTAGAAACAAATTACTGACGTAAAATCTTATTTTCTGCTTTTGAACTTACCAAATGAGGGATTGTTCTCTTTCTTTTTTTTTTTTGGATATTATCCTAAGTATCACTGATTTGGGTTTTTAAAAAATGAGGTCATTTTTGCATAATTAATGTATATCATGTTCCCATGACCTCATGAGCTCGTTAGACATCTGTAATTTGCCATCTGCACTTGCTAACCAACAGTCACTGTCGCTAGACACTCACCAAGAAGATTCACAGCACAGGGCGCTGTCCTCCATGCCACGTGTATCCCACATGTGCCTTCTGTCGGTAGATCATCACCAAACCCCTGCTATGGGCCCTAGCATTGTGCTTCACTCTGAAATGGTCTAGATTATCTGTAATCCCACCATTAAGGATGGGTCGATGCACTGAGATGTCTGTTTAGAAGTGAAATTATATGGGATTGGTGTTGGTAGATAATGCCCTGAAATGAGTCTCCAGATGTCAGCACCCGAGAGAGCAGGAAGTATGAGGTATGATTTGCTGAAGGGTGTGAGAAGGTTGTAATCAGGCCTAGCCGCAAGTCAAGGGGAGTGTGTAAGGAGAAGAGGCCTCTACTGGCCATCTGTCAGATATTTTTTGCAGGACTGAGCTCTATGCATGATTCCAAAAATAAAGTGGTCATCACTTGTTTCATCTTGGGTAAAGCTCTTATGGGGAACTGCTTCTAATCTCTTCTTTTCCCAGTATCTTTTGTACATTCTACCAGCTCCTGGAACAGCTGAGCCACACTGAGTTTCTTTCCATGTGCCTTACTTGAGAGCATAGCCTTTTCGTTGTCTTGCACAGCCTGCTACAGTTGCATAACTGCACAGTGGCAAAGTTTTCTCTGTGGCTCCCGTGGCCATCCCCATAGCTTTTGTAGAAAGGAACATATAATATGCCTTACATCCTCTTAAATCCTTTCCTTCATATTACAATGATAAAATCCGTCTTAGATGTATTTTTGATTAGTTCATATACATATAGTACATATAGCTGTGTGTTTTCTTTTGTTTATTTCAGTTGGAGTTTTTTTTTCCATTGGTTATATCAATGGTTTTTTGGTATGACAGTCAAAGACCCCCTAAGTTCAAAAATAAAAAGTGTAAGAAATTGAACCTCTCAGTTAAACCTGAATCTCTCTATGTATATGCTTTGTTACATGAATAATTAGAAAACACAGTAAACCCAATCTGTAAGACCTACAATGAAACTGATCCCTGAGGAGTTCTCAATTTCTTTTATTGGAGTATAATTAACATCGAGTGTCATTGTAGTTTCAAGTGTGCAAAAAAATGATTCAGCAATTCTGTGCATGACTCAGTGCTCATCACCACAAATGTACTTTTAATCCCTTTCAACTCATTCACCCATTCCCCCACCACCTCCCCTTTGATAACAGTTTGTTCTCTGTATGAGTCTGTTTGTCTGTCTCTTTTTTTCTTCATTTGTTCGTTTGTTTTATTTCTTAAATTCTTACAGATGAGTGAAGTCATATAGTATTTATCTTTCTTTGACTTATTTCAATTAGCGTTATACTCTGTATCCATCCATGTTATTGCAATTGACAAGGACTTACTCTTTTTTATGGCTGAATAATATTCCATGGTATATGTATACCACATCTTCTTTAGCCATCTGTCTATGGACACTTGAGCTGCTTCCATATCTTGGCTATTATAAATAATGCTGCAGTAAACATAGGGGGGCGTACATCTTTTCAAATTAGTGTTTTCCTTTTCTTTGGGTAAATACCGGCCATGGAGTCACTGGATCTTATGGTAATTCACCTTTTCATTTTTTATAGAACTCCGCACTGTTTTCCACAGTGGCTGCACTGATGAACTCGGAATTGAGTTCACATAAAAACTAACTTTTCAAAGGTTTTCCCTCCGTTTTGACATTTTCAGGCAATTCCAGGGCCACACAGACGGGGCCAGCTGTATTGACATTTCTAACGACGGCACCAAGCTCTGGACGGGCGGCCTGGACAACACGGTCAGGTCCTGGGACCTGCGCGAGGGGCGGCAGCTGCAGCAGCACGACTTCACCTCACAGGTACTGGCGTGGCCCTGGGACACTTCGGAAGACACAGTTTTGTGACATTCATGACAGACTGTACCATGTGACAAAGTCCCTTTTGACTCTGGGTTAGATAACTCAATTCTGTCAAAACACAGTAATATGTATTAAAGGATTAGGAAAAAATCTCATTTATAAGCTTTTAGCAGGTTTTTCCTCCAAAGACCATTACTTTGTATTCTTTGAATTTTGCCTAAGTGACTCATTAAATGATATTGTGCAGATGTATCGCGTTACTTGGGCGTCACCCATTTGGCTGTGATTTCTTCTTATATAATTGGAATCATCTAGACTTCCTGCACGATTTAAATAGTGTCCCCAGAAGAAGCAGTACCTCCCACGAGAGGCAGCGTGTCTTCTGTAGGCACCGTCACTCTGAGCTGTTTCACTCGTAGATCTTTTCTCTGGGCTACTGCCCAACCGGAGAGTGGCTGGCTGTGGGGATGGAGAACAGTAACGTGGAAGTGCTGCACGTCACCAAGCCGGACAAATACCAGCTGCATCTCCACGAGAGCTGCGTCCTGTCGCTCAAGTTTGCCCATTGTGGTAAGCAGCCCCCTCCCGTCCATTTCCTGTCCCCGACAGTCGCCCCCTCTGCCCTCCCAAGGATGCGTCCCCACTCCACTCCTTTGGTTTAGTAACCTGTCCCTCTTCCAAAGTACATATGAGCCTGCGTCTCTAATGCCGATCTGCTTATCATTGTTGAAAGGATAAATGACTCACTAAATCTAGGACAGTGAGCTTTATGTTTCCAGTGAAAAGAAACTTTTGTTGCAAATTAGAAGAGTTTTCTGTGAATAGTTTGTGAGCTATAAAGCAAATCTCTGGCGTCTGACACAGCAACGCAAACAAGACCCTTTTCCAAACTCTTTTTTTCTGTAGGCAAATGGTTTGTAAGCACTGGAAAGGACAACCTTCTGAATGCCTGGAGAACACCTTATGGGGCCAGTATATTCCAGGTAAGACTTGTCCAGCTCCCACTTACTGCGTGCTCCCTGCATGGCGGTGGTTTACCCAGAGTCTCTCTGTGCTTTCTGTCAGATTAATAAGGCTCCTGAGTGTCCTCGGAGGTAGGGCAAGAGAAGACTACCTTGCCTGAGGGAGGCTGGTGTCAGCCACACGCTGTGGAGCTGGGGGGTGGTCTCCAGTTCTCTTCGAGCCCAGGGCCGAGACACTGCCCATTGCATTAACCAGCTCTCCGTGCCTCAGTCCCATTTGTACAGTAGATGTTTTGCATCCTCTGTGATTTGTGTGTGTGTGTTGCAACATCTTTAAAGTGCTTCTATTTAAAAACTTTGAGCATTTTGCCTGAATATTCCTATTAATATTGTTATTTCTTTGATTTTTTTTTTTTTCCCAAAGAAGCGTTGTGGGAAAGTTTAGTAAATCTTAATTAATTTCAGAAATGTTTATTCTTACTGACTTAGTGGTACTTAATGTGTCGTGTGTGAAATTATTTGTAGGAGGACCAAATGGTAGATGTGATCAACATGGGCACACTCACGTCTCTGTGCTCTCTCTGGCTGGTATGTGGAAATTTCACAGGCACATTAAAGAACACTCCTCTTTTTTAACATACTTGGGATGTTATTTTTTAGGTGTGCCTTTTTTTTTAAGGGATAACAGATTTGCAGTTTCCTTGAGTGTAGTATTATGTCATCATAGAGTAGAACAACGCATAATACAAAAATACATATATTGAGTGAAAATACTGTGCCAGGTAATCGAAAGGACAAAAATAGCTGATTATTGCTGTCATGAAATTTATAACTGAATATAGTATATATTTTTAATATTATGGGTCACAACCTTTCTGGTGGTCCCCAAAGGGACTGGGAATAAAAAAAAGGAAATCTGTAATCTTAGAGTGGATCTTTTATAGTAAGTATAAGTGTTGTATCTTTTGTGTATACTGGATTGTGAAGTAAAATGGATTAATTACAGGTTACAGTCAATTGGGACACCTGGGTGGCTCAGTCGGTTAAGCCGCCGCCTTCGGCTCAGGTCATGATCCCAGGGTCCTGGGATTGAGTCCCACATCGGGCTCCCTGCTCAGCAGGGAGTCTGCTTCTCTTTCCTTCTCTGCCTGCCACTCTGCCTGCTTGTGTGTGCGCTCTCTCGCTCGCTCTCGCTCCCTGACAAATAAATAAATAAATAAAATCTTAAAAAAAAAATACAGGTTACAATCAAAAAAGTTTGAGAAACACTGGCAGTAGGTTAACTTCTGCACGTCAGGTGTTAATTTTTTAAATCTTCAGAGTTCTGGTTAAAATCCTGCGGCATTCATTCATTTAGCACAGTTCAGTTCAAAGTTGACCTTGACTTCCTTGTAGTTGGTGAGTTGAGCATGGTTTCCAGGACTCTTAAGTATGGAACATTTCTCCTTCGAACTGTTGAACTCCTCCCCACTTGGAGATACGCATTCTTTTTTCACACAGGAGGATTGGGCTTTCTATTAGAAATATTTTTACATTCCCAATTTCAAAAAATGTAGTGTTTTCCATGCCATTTTCCACTTGAACTCTGAGGCAACTCTCTTGAGGTGGCAGGCAGGTAAGAGGTCCTAACCTGTTTGTAAGGTAGGAGTTTCACCAGGGTTAAGTGACCGGTCTGGTGTTCCACAGCCCGACCTCCAAGCCATCTGACTGAAGTGGGGGATGCAAAGAACACTCTGCTCTTACCTGTCTGGAGAAGAGGGTTCGAAAGCAGGCCTTACTTCTTCAAAACACGTGCTTGTACAGCTGGCTTGCCTGCCACCTGATGTCCCCATTGCAGGAGCCTGTAGACTAGCATGGTGAGGTGTCCCTAGAGTGTCCTGGGCCCCGCCATTTTGAGGGAGGGCCGGGACTGCCTTGCCTGGCGGGCTGCTCCTGTTTGGACAACGGGACACCTTCATGCTTGTTTTTACTCTGTCTTCCAGTCCCACCTCATGGGTTTTTCTTTCAGTAGGTAACATTTGTATTTGTTTCTTTCCTAGTCCAAAGAATCTTCATCGGTGCTTAGCTGTGACATCTCTGTGGATGACAAATACATTGTCACTGGCTCTGGGGATAAGAAGGCCACGGTTTATGAAGTTATTTATTAAGGACAAATCTTCATGCGAACTGGACCCCTTCTCCTTGTAGCACTTTGTTCTATCATCCTCTTCCCCCCGCATCTAAAACCAAGGATTTCAAATACTCATTGCAGTTGTGGAGTTTAATCCCATCTCTTACCCCTACTTCCTCCCTTGCTATTGAATTGTGAATACTCATTAAGAACCTGTGATACCAAATCTTCAGCTCTCTACTTGGAAGAACATGGAATTACCATACTTAACAGTGACGGAATCTTTAATTATGTATTATATCTGTAATATATTTATTTTGTTTAAAGAAGGCTTTCTAACTTTGACTGAATAAAGCTGTCTGCTCCTGCATTGATAATGAAGATGCGTTGTATTTGATACCCCTCCCCCCCTTTTTTTGGCAAAGGAGGGGAAAGGAAGGTTTAACATAATTGATGAAAAATGTCACTAAATGTAGACTAAGGACTGTATAGAGATGTGAAATGTATAATTACATATGGAAGCAATATGTTGCTGTGTTGTTAGATTTTTTTTTGTTTTCTACTTATTTTAAATGTTTGGAAATTTGAACAATTAGAACATGACAGGCCACGTCGTGTTCATTTGAGTCTATCTGGACAACTTTAACCAATATATCTATAGCTTTAGATTCTATTTGATAAAAGTAATTGGACTTTTTTTTTCTTTTTTGACTTGTTGACAAGTGTCTTTGTACTAAGTTTTTAATTCCTTTTTTTAATGTATTATAGACAGATGGACAAATTAAATTTGGCCTAAAGAGAGAACTTAATCCCTTCTGGATATTTTTGCCACGTTTCTTTGCAAAGGGAGATGTATACCTTTGGGCAGTTTTGTCATTATGAGAAATTCCAGGCTATTTTTTGGCATGTTCTTTGGGAACTGCGCGGATTCAGGGGAGGAATCCTCCTGCTGTGCAAGTCAAGTCTTTTACAAAATGAGGACAGCAGAGGAGACTTGCAAGGACCTCCCTCTGAAAACCAGAAAGAATGGACTCTCACCTGGGATGAGGACTTGCTTTCTTTACCTCCAGTTCTTTCCCTGTCTTAGTTGGATGTCCCCGAAATGGACACAGGCTGTGCCATTGTGCCGGAAACATTGTGTTTTCTTTTATGTTGTTGTTGTTGCTGTTCAACTATGATATGTGACTCCTTTTTTTATTATTTTTTTGTTTGAATGCTTTAAAAATCTTTTAAGTCTGTGGATCTGCTGATGTACAGTGCCTTTGCTGCTATGGATCAAAATCAAGAGAACTGTGTAGATAAACTTTATTGTGTAAGTAGAAAATTACTTAATTTCATACTAGAAACGGATGGATGCTGCAAGTTGAAATGGACTGTCCATTGACGTTCCTAATGTGGTAGCAGAAAAAAAAATGGTGTCTTAAGTGCTTAGTGTTTGATGTCATTAACAGTTTCGTAAAACTCTACGGTGTAGAAAGATTTTGATACTAAACTGTGCATTGTACATAGTTCTAATGCATCGTATTGACCACCAGTACTTCTATAATGGTAGATTGTTTGTGCATTCAGACTTTTAAGCATTAAACATAAATAACTTCTAGTATGCTTATTTCTAATTCTTTGTTTGGCTGGCTTTCATTTTTGTCTGACTGTGCCACTCCCATATACTAAAAATTACTAGCTTCATTCAAAGGAGACTGGTGTTAAAGTCACGTGGGCTTCGTTATTATTGCATTTTTAGTTTTGTTTTTATTTTCATTTGACAGGAACTAGAAGGGAGAGCAGATGGAGGTTAACAAGGACAGGTTGTAGCAAACATTGACCGAGTGCCTCTTCGGTTTGTAAAACGACTGTCTATCAGAAAGTCGTCACGTTACTCAAATGCTTTAGGTCTGCACTGTTCAGTGTGGTTGCACTAGCTGTTTGTGGCTATCTAAATTTAACTCTACTAAAATTAGTTGTTTTTTTAAAAAAAACGGGTTTATTAGTCACACTAACTGCGTTTCAAGTATTCAGTAGCTGCATATGGCTAATGGCTACCATATTGGACAAATTTATAGAACACATCCAGCATCACAGAAAGTTCCACGGGAGCAGTGCTGCCTTAGAATTAGCTTCTACATTTCGTGTCTCGCCATGTGGGTTTGGGAAACATGTCAAGTGGAATACCCTGGAGTTGTTGAAAGCATGAAGCCCATTGGACTGCTGCTGGTGGGGTGTGTGAAGATTGAGACTAAGAAGGTGCTTAAAGAATTCTAAATACCCAGGACTTGAAAATCTGTCATTTTGAAGCATCCACCCGGTAGAAAGAAGGCTGGGGTTGGGGGCTGTGGTCTGGAGTGTGCTCAGTGCTCCGCTGTAAGACACACTAACTCTTCAGCATTGACTTTTCAGCGGTGTTCACCAGCGGGGTTGGAAGCGGCACTTCATGTATGAGTACTGTGAACGCTACTACTTCAGACGATAACATTTTAAAGGATTCTTAACTCAGTATGTGTGCATCCTTACAAAAAGGTCTTTAAAGATACAGAGATTTGGAGTTTAGAAAGATCGTTTGGTATAAAGAATATGACACTGCCACCATGTTTATATACCCAGAGGGAGAATATGCCTGCCTTAGGGAGATGGAATTCCCTGTTGGTGCCTAGTGGTCAGGTCTCTTTAGGAAGATCCAACATTGGCCGTTGAGATGAATGCGTTTATAGACCTAGCTTTTTAAAATTAATGGGCATCAATTTCCTCTCATTGCCAAGGTTTTATCAGATTAGATTTTTATGTCTTTGATATAAATCCCAGACCTAGCTTGATCTACAAAAATCTTGGTGTTGTAATTATAACTCGGTTTACGATAGTTTTTGCTCCAAGTATGGTCTCTCAGAGTCAAGAACGACAAAGATAGGAATCAACCGGAACCAGAGTTGACTTGGTTCCAGTCAAAGAACACTGGTGAACACTGGAAGAGTGACTCACATAGAACTACCAAGAAGTACAAACTCAGATTGAGGAAGCCATCAAGACTTTCCTAAGAGAAGCAGATAAAATGTAGAGTGACCAACTCCAAGGTCTTTCAAGTGTTTACAGATACACACCTCCCTGGGGCCAGGACTTAGCAGGGTGGTTTCCTGTCTAACTAGCTGCCAGAGGTCCAGCCTTGCCTTGGAGGGTGTATGCTAAAACAACCTTAACCCTGTAACACCTACCATGGGTAGGAATTATGCAGCCATGGGATACAGAACCGTCTTGTAGCCATGAAATTCTGTGACCTTACAGCCAAAAGCAGGGGAGATTGATACCCCCCAGTTAGAAGGCAGCGTTCTGGAGAGAGATGTAGTACGCACATGAACAGCTAGACCATCAGCGATTCCCTCAACTACCAACTGGGCTGTTTGCTTCCTCTGTCCAGATGATCTCAGCAGAGCTGTATCACCTGGAAACAAAATGTCCAACTTGAGTATTTGTCATTTGGTATTTTTGGCAGTTGTAAGGAAATTTGTACTGGAATTCCTTGCCCAGCATCAAGAAATTATAAAGTTATAAAGATGTATGTACCAAAAAAAAAAATAATAAGCCTTCATGTTCTTGGAGGCTCGTTTGCATAGCTATCTAGCTCCCGGGCAACCTGTAGAGTGGCGTTCAACAGTGATCTCTGGGTCCTGCCAAACCTCACCAGTAGAAGCAGCGCCTCACAACCAGCCTGTTTTTCTGAGCTAATTGTGTTTATTTACCTGTCAATTCCAGCTTTGACTCAGAGCTGACAATGGAAATGTTTTCGATCGGTTTTGGTAACCTGAGCACATCAGGAAACCTCTCGTGTATCACACTTTTTAACAACAGTGCCACCATAATGGTAGGAACTCTCATTCATTACAAGCCACTATCAACATCTTATTTTGTTTTTGGCAGCAGTGACAGAATCTTTTGGGTCCCAGATAGGAATTAGCGGGGGGATTGGTCTCTGGTTCACCTCTCCCCAGGGAAGGAAATTTCCTGCTGGGATCTTAGGTGTTTGGCCTGTAGGGAAGGAGAATTCCTGCGGGGCTGCCTTTAGTCTGGAAGAAAGTAAAAAATAGAAGTGTTTTCACAAAAAATCGCCCTGTTTGGTCTCATAGCAGTATAGACAGGCTGGGTGCCAGAATACTGAATTTACACAAAAGCACACGTGGATCAGAGAAGAAAATCAATTACCCAAATCCCTTCTCTCCCAAGGGGGACAAGCTGACCTGAACCCCAAGGCTCCAGACTTGGGGGTTGGAATTCTGTGCCATCTGCCCAGCATGGCAGATTTCAGAGTGTTACGGATGCTGCTCTCTGCTCTTCAGTTTCCTACAAGCTACCCGACTTGGGAATTCGGCATCACAGAAACTCTTGAGAACTTAATCACAAATCATCTTTTGAGTTCCTGTAATGTGTCTACTGTGGACTGTGGTACATACAAGGCAAAAGCCCACTTGTGGCCACGTAGACTTACCCAAGCGGGACTCTGGGCGTCTTACTGCCTCCCCAATTCAAGTGACATCATGGCTTAATGAGAACATTCATAATAAACAAGCTTTATGTTATTTTGGAAGAAGACTTAAATTCACTTAAATGTCATGCTTTAATTGACTTGAGCCCAACAAAACTAACACACACCAGAAGGTATTTGTGAGCTATTAGGATTTTGAGAATTGAAGCAGTAAGTGTTTGGACTCCAGGTGTTCAAACTAATACCCAAGTGTTTTTTAGGGGCCTAGCATTTTCCCACAGAGACCTCATAGGTAGGGCTAGTTGGCCATTTCCCAACCTCATAGGTAACTCCATAGCTGCTTCCAAAAAAATACTACCAGAGGTAGTATCCTGGCCATACCGTGTGTCATGTGGCAGAAAGTGTGAGTTGAGCTGGACATTTTTTTCTCCCAGGAGGCTGGGAGGAAGCAGGAGAATGAGTCGTGGTGGGATCTTAGTCAAAGATCCCGCTGCTGCCCTTGGGCTCATGAAGGCTCCAGCAGAGAAGAATAAGGCGGAGCATGTGCCCTTCCTCTTTATAAGGACAGAAAGAGGCATGAGCAGGAGCCATCGTCAGGGATGGAGTGAGACCCCTGGACCGCCATGCATCAAACAGAAGAGTTTTCCTGAGGACAACTTGCTGTTATTTGAAGAACTTCAGTCGGACACCTCGTTGCCTCAAGAGTTGAGCTTAAACACTATCCATCTCAACATCTATGAAGTCAGCTTTCAGCATTGTGATTCTAATGTGGAGAAGTCTGGTGTGGCTGAGAACAAAACACGTTCCCCCAAAAGCCTGTTAGCCTTTCCCAGGGGAATGAAAACAAGTGTCAGGAGTGATTGAAGAAATCATCAGTTAAACTTCTTCTCAAGTCTCCTTCAGATATTAATAGCCCCTTTTGTTTTTCCTCCAAGTAGACAATCACTGTTAATGAAATGTGATTTCAGGTTTATGGCTGAGTCAGGAAATTCAATGCTGAGTTAAAACACTGACGATCAGTCTACCTCACCACACCTACATCTTTAGGCCTCAGCGTTTTTGTGGAACAAGAACAGCCTTCTGGGCACAAACTGGTTGTGAAGGGTACTCTGAGGACAAAAGCCATGGTTTATAGACACTTATTCCTGAGCTATGGTCTTAAAAATAAAGCATAATAAATAAAGCACCCCTAATGAGAATCGTAGTGGTGGCTCAAGTTGCTTAAAAGTGAAGGACGTGGTGTGAATCCCTCAAGGGCATGCTTGCTTTCATGTTGAGGAGCTTGGCTGAAGTGGTTGGTATGGGTCCACCTGGCTCTGCTGACATCCCCCCATTCCCCCAACTCCAGGCCATGTGGGTGGCTTTGAGCCAGGAGTACCAAATGAACTTGCGTTCAACTCCTTCAGACTTTTGGCAGACAGCATTTACTTGAATATGTGCTTTCCTTGCTGAAGATCTGTTTTCATACGAGTTCCAGAGAACAGCGTTATGGAGTCTTTTCATACTGATTGTGATTAGGTTTGCAAAAGTCATGTGAGCTTGTAACCTGACCGCAGGGATGGAGAAGATTAGGCAAGTTGGTGTTCGAGCTTATGTAGATTTACCTTACCTCCCACACTCCTGCCTAGACCCCAAAACCCCCCACAAAGGCACTTCTGTCTATGGATAGACACCTACCCATTGTTTTTGAGGGTGGGATACAAGTGAGAGACTTCTTTTCCCACTACCTTGCTGGCATCGCTCTACCAAGTTTTATCTTTTTAAGACTTTCCCCATTTTTTGCTGTGAATGATTTTATGGCATCATGATTTACTTCAGTCGGCCAACTTTTTCAGAAAATGAGAAAGTCCATGTTGTTTAATTTTCCAAATGACCCTGCCTCTCAGAATCATCGTATCAGGGGCACCTGGGTGGCTCAGTAGGTTAAAGCCTCTGCCTTTGGCTCAGGTCATGATCCCAGGGTCCTGGGATCAAGCCCGGCATTGGGCTCTCTGCTCAGCAGGGAGCCTGCTTCCCTTCCTCTCTCTCTGCCTGCCTCTCTGCCTACTTGTGATCTCTGTCAAATAAATAAATAAAATCTTTAAAAAAAAAACCCCACACATCATATCAGAAAGATCATATAATTGCCTTTCTCTGATTGACTTATGTCACTTAGCATAATACCCTCTAGTTCCATCCATCTAGTTCATTGCAAATGGCAAGATTTTGGGGCAGTGGGGGGGTGCGGATTTGATGGCTGCATAGTATTCTGTTGTATACATATATTTACACCACATCTTCTTTATCCATTCTTCTGTTGGTGGACATTTAGGTTCTTCCCATAGTTTGGCTATTGTGGACATTGCTCCTATAAATCTTCGGGTTCATGTGCCCCTTCGGATCACTACATTTGTATCTTTACAGTAAATACCCAGTAGTGTGATTGTTGGGTCATATGGTAGCTGTATTTTCAACTTTTTGAGGAACCTCCATATTGTTTTCCAGAGTGGCTGCACCAGCTTGCATTCCCACAAACAGTGTAGGAGGGTTCCCCTTTCTCTGCATCCTTGCCAATATCTGTCGTTTCCTGACTTGTTAATTTTAGCCATTCTGACTGTGTGAGGTAGTATATCACTGTGGTTTTGATTTACATTTTCCTGATGCCGAGTGATGTGTTGAGCACCTTTTCAGGTGTCTGTTGGCCATTTAGATGTCTTCTTTGCAGAAATGTCTGTTCATGTCTTCTGCCCATTTCTTGATTGGATTTTTGTTCTTTGGGTGTTAAGTTGGATAAGTTCTTTATAGATTTTGGATACTAGCTCTTTATCCGATATGTCATTTGCAAGTATCTTCTCCCATTCTGTCGGTTGTCTTTTGGTTTTCTTAACATTTCTTTGCTGTGCAAAAGCTTTTGATTTTCATGAAGTCCCAATAGTTCATTTTTGCTCTTGCTTCACTTGCCTTTGGCGATGTTTCTTGGAAACAGTTGCTGCAGCTGAGGTTGAAGAGGTTCCTGCCTGTCTTCTCAAGGATTTGGATGGATTCCTGTCTCACACTGAGGTCTTTCATCCATTTTGAGTCTATTTTTTGTGTGTGGTGTGAAGAAATGGTCCAATTCATTCTTCTGCATGTGGCTGTCCAACTTTCCCAACACCATTTGTTGAAGAGACTCTCTTTTTTTCACTGGACATTCTTTACTGCTTTGTCGAATATGAGTTGATAGAGTTGAGGGTCCATTTCTGGGCTCTCTAGTTTCATTGATTTGTTCTACTGTTCTTCTGGTTTCTAGTTCATTGGTTTCTGCTCTGATCTTTATTACTTCTCTTCTCCTGCAGGGTTTAGTCTTTTTTTGCTGTTCTTTCTCTAGCTCCTTTAGGTATAGGGTTAAACTGTGTTCTTGAGAACGTTCTTGTTTGTTTTTTTTTTCTTTTCGAAAAAAAATTTTTTTTTTCAAAGATTTTATTTATTTGACAGAGAGAGAGAGAGCACAAGTAGGCAGAGAGAGAGGGGGAAAGAGGCTCCCCACTGAGCAGAGAGCCCGATGCGGGACTCGATCTCAGGACCCTGAGATCATGACCTGAGCCAAAGGCAGAGGCTTTAACCAACTGAGCCACCCAGATGCCCCCCTTTCTTGTTTCTTGAGAAAGGCTTGTATTGCTATATACTTTCCTCTTCTGACCACCTTTGCTGTGTCCCAAGGATTTTGAACAGTTGTGTTTTCATTTTCAATTGTTTCCATGAAAATTTTTAAAAATTCTTTAATTTCCTTGTTGACCCATTCATTCTTTAATAGAAGAAAAGTAGAGGAAAGCTGGAAAGAGCTCCATGTTGAGTTCTTTCCAGCTTTCCTCCTGTGGTTGAGTTCTAGTTTCAAAGCACTGTGGTCTGGAAATAGCAGGGAATGATCCCAATCTTTTAATATCCGTTGAGACCTGATTTTTGACCCAGGATGTGATCTGTTCTGGAGAATGTTCCATGTGCACTAGAGAAGAATGTGTATTCTGTTGTTCGGGATAGAATGTTCTGAATATATCTGTGATATCCATCTGGTTCAGAGTGTCATTTAAAGCCTTTATTTCCTTGTTGATCTTAGATGATCTGTCCATTTCAGTGAGGGAGGTATTAAAATACCATACTATTATTGTAGTATTGTAGATGTGTTTCTTTGATTTTGTTATTAATTGGTTTATATAAAGGGCTGCTCCCATGTAGGGGCTTAGATATTTAAAATCCTTAGATCTTGTTGGACAGACCCTTTAAGTATGCTATAGTGTCCTTCCTCATCTCTTATTATAGTCTTCGGCTTATAATCTAATTTATCTGATATAAGGATTGTCACACCAGCGTTCTTTATATATCAGCATAGGAAATTGTTTTCCACACCCTCACTTTAAATCTGGAGGTCTCTTTGGGTCTAAAATGAGTTTTTTGCAGACAGTATATTGATGGGTCTTGATTTTTTTTTTTTTAATCCATTCTGATACCCTGTGTCTTTTGATTGGGGCATTTAGCCTATTTCCATTCAGGGTAACTATTGAAAGATATTAATTTAATGCCACTGTATTGCTTGTAAGGTGATCGTTACTGTATATTGTATCTGTTTCTTTCTGGTCTGTTACTTTTAGGCTCTCTCTGCTTAGAGGCCCCCTTTCAATATTTCCTGTAAGGCTGGTTTGGTGTTTGCAAATTCTTTTATTTTTTGTTTGTCCTGGAAGCTTTTTATCTCCCCGTCTATTTTCTTTCTTTCTTTTTTTTTTTTTTTAAGATTTTGTTTATTTATTTGACAGACAGAGATCACAAGTAGTCAGAGAGGCAGGCAGAGAGGGAGAGAGGAGGAAGCAGACTTACTGCCGAGCAGAGAGCCTGATGCGGGACTCCATCCCAGGACCCTGAAATCATGACCTGAGCTGAAGGCAGAGGCTTTAAACCACTGAGCTACCCAGGCGCCCTCTCCGTCCATTTTCAATGACAGCCTAGCTGGATATAGTATTCTTGGCTGCATGTTTTTCTCATTTAGTGTTCAGAATATATCATGCCAGTCCTTTCTGGCCTGCCAGGTTTCTGTGGATAAGTCTGCTGCCAATCTAATATTTCTACCATTGTGTGTTACAGACCTCTTGTCCTGAGGTGCTTTCAGGATTTTCATTTTGTCACTGAGACTTGTAAATTTTACTATTAGATGATGGGGTGTGGACCTCTCCTTATTGATTTTGAGGGAGATTCTCTGTACCTCCTGGATTTGGATGCTTTTTTCCTTTGCCATATTAGGGAGATTCTCTACTATAATTCACTCCAATATACCTTCTGCCCCCCTCTCTCTTTCTTCTTCTGGGATCCCAATTATTCTAATATTATCTCATCTTATGGGATCACTTCTCTCTCGAATTCTCCCCTCCTGGTCCAGTAGTTGTTTATCTCTCTTATTCTCAGCTTCTTTATTCTCCATCATTTGGTCTTCTGTATCACTAATTCTCTCTTCTACCTCATTTATCCTAGCAGTAGGTGCCTGCATTTTTTATTACATGTCATTAATAGCTTTTTAAGTTTCAACTTGGCTAGATTTTAGTTCTTTTCTTTCTCCAGAAAGAGATTTTATTTCTCCAGAAAGGGATTCTCTAGTATCTTCCATGCTTTTTTCAAGCCCAGCTGGCACCTTGATAATCGTTATTCTGAACTCTAGTTCTGACATCTTATTAATGTCTGTATTGATTAGGTCCCTAGCTATCGGTACTGCCTCTTATTCCTTTTTTTTGAGGTGATTTTTTATGCCTTGTCATTTTATCCAGATAAGAATAGATGAATGAGAGAACAAAATACTAAAAGGGTGGTAAGGACCCCAGAAAAATATACTCTAACCAAATGCGAAGAGACCCAAAACTTGGGTGGGGAGGGGGGGAGAATGGAGAAAAGAAAAGGAAAAAAAAATATGTATATATACATATACATATATATTGGATTGGCAAATAGAACAGAGCCACACACTTGATTTTGGGTGTATTTTGGTCTGTTAGAAGAAATTGCCTCCCAACATTTTAGGGAAAGAAATACACACACACACACACACACACACACACACAGAGAGATAAGGGTAAACATGATGAAGGGATGGAATATGACTGTAAAGATGAAAATCAAAAAGAGATTCTTAAAAAGGAATTGATAAGTTGGTTGAAAAAAGAATTAAAAAAAAAAAGTGATGCCTGGGTGGCTCAGTTGGTTAAGCCGTTGTCTTTGGCTCAGGTCATGATCCTAAGATTCTGGGATCGAGTCCCACATCGGGCTCCTTACTCAGTAGGGAGCCTGTTTCTCTCTCTGCCTCTGTCTGCTTGTGCATGCTCTCTCTCTCTCTCTGACAAATAAATAAAATCTCTAAAAAAAAAAAAAAAAAAAAGGAAAATGTGATCAGGCTGGAGTCTAGAACAAAGGCATGTACTAGATTTAGGGTATATTTTAATCTGTTAGAAGAAACTGTATCTCAAATTTTAAAGAAAGTAAAACCCATATGTATACAAAAAATAAGGCTAAATACAATGAAGGGATAGAATATGAAATGAAAATTTTAAAAAAGTTTTTATAAAGGTATTGATAAGGTAAAATAGTTTTTAAGAAGTTAAAATAGGACAGAGGAAAAATTTTTTAAAAATAGAATAAGAGGGGCGCCTGGGTGGCTCAGTGGGTTAAGCCGCTGCCTTCAGCTCAGGTCATGATCTCAGGGTCCTGGGATCGAGTCCCGCATCTGGCTCTCTGCTCAGCGGAGAGCCTGCTTCCCTTCCTCTCTCTCTGCCTGCCTCTCTTGTGATTTCTCTCTGTCAAATAAATAAATAAAATCTTTAAAAAAAAAATAGAATAAGAAAAAAAATTAAAAATTTAACTTTGAAAGACTACAGAATCATGGGGAAAATAGCCATGGATTCTATATGCTGTATTCCCATAGCTCTTAAGTTTAGCAGTTCTCATTGATTGGTGAATTTGGTCTTGACTGGATGTTCTTGCTGATCTTCTAGGTGAGGGGCCTGTTGCCATGATTCTCAAATGTCTTTGCCCAAGGCAGAATTGCACCGCCCTTGCCAGGGGCCGGGCTAAGTCATCTGCTCAGGTTCGCTCTCTGAAGCTTTTGTTCCCTGAACACTTCCTGTAAAGCTCTGGAGGACGGGAATGAAGATGGCAGCCTCCCAGTTTCTGGCCCAGAGGAGCTGAGAACTTGGGGCCCTACTCCTCAGTGAGCCCTCAGAGAAAAGCTGTCAATCCTTCCTGTCTCCCTGGTCTCTGGCTGCCCTTTGAGCTCACCTGGCCTGTGACCAAGCATTTCTGTCTCTGGCACACAGACCTGTTTGGAGTCTCCAAACCCAGCAGATTCCTGCTGCATGTTTAGACGCTGCTTCTTATGCAGGAAGAAGGAGGGGGTCTCCCTAGATCTGCCACTTGTGGGTTCCCTCCTTGAAGAGCAGTGGTCCAACTGTTCTGTGGATCACCACAGTTTAAGGTAACCCCAAGCTGAGAGCTCACTTCTAGGCTCTGTCTCTGTAGCGGGCTTCCCCGCTCTGATACCTGGGAGCTCTGCTACACTCAGACACCCCTGGTCTTTCTCTGACCCCACAGGTCCTGAGACCACACTGTCCCCGCAAGGACTCTACCTCCCACTTAGCCTCTGGAGTGACATCCCTCAGTGGAGCAGACTTGTAAAAGTCCCCATTTTGTGCTCTCCTGCTCCACCGTTTTGCTCGGAGCCGGCCCCTCCCCACACGGTCTCTTCCCCCATATATGGCCTCGGGTTCACTTCTCCGCATGTCCTACCTTCCAGAAAGCGGTCGTTCTCTGTTCCCAGAATTGGTGCTCTTCTTCTCTTTGATCTCCTGTTGAGTCTGTGGTGTTCAGAATGGTTTGATAACTGTCTAGCTGAACTCCTGGGACCCGAGGAGGTCTTGTACTCCTCCGCCATCTTGCTCCTCCCCCCTTATATCTAAATGTGATAACTTTATTTTTGTTTACTTTTGATATTACTCTTGATAATATGGTGTGAATTTTTTCTTTTTCTTTTCCATTTTGCCTCATTTTCTTTCTCTTTAGAGAGCACTTCACAGTAGGCATAATAGTCTTGTTTGAATGGTGGACCACATGGGAAGATTTTCTTCGATTACTCTTGTGTATTTTGATTCCTGAGCTCATGAAGGCCCAGCCATGGTGGTTAAAGCAGAATTGTTTACAGCCATTTGAAAATTATACTGAGATAGCGGGGGTCCTGCCCACAGGATTGATTAAGCTGCAGGGCAAAGGACACAGGTTGCTAGAAATCTTGGTAACCACTATTCTGGGTCCACGAAGGCATTATGATCCACTGCTCTAGATTGGGGAAAGTTTGATTATGTACTCTGGGCACTTAATATCACATGCCAGTATTAAAAAGCTCAATTTCTCTCAACCACCAAGAAAAGAATTCTTGTGGAATTCAGAGAAATGATTTTGTAGAATTTTAATTAAGATCTCATCACAGAACTTGGACCAGTTAAGTGACTCTGAATTGCTTTCCTGTGGAAAAAATAAGGGCTTCCAGAGTCCACACCAGGACACAGAGCTCTCTGGACAAGCGCATAATTGGTTCCCTAGAGGAGAACGGGCGGCAAGGACTGTTTTAGGTGTTTTCAGGGTCAGTCTTTAAGGGTGTTGCCAAACTATAATCCTGTTCATCTGTGGTCTCTTAAAAATCTTTCCTGAAATCCCCAACAATCCAGGGAGGTATCACCATGTCTGGAATTGAACACGGATACCATGCTCACTTCTATCTTTGGAGATGATTATCCACAATGCTAGCCCAGACTTGTAGGCTCAGAAGGTAGTAATAAATGGTAGCTCTTCCCGATTCACCCACCTTCCCTCACATTGTTAGATAAGACAGCATTTCTGGTGGATATTCGCTCTCCGAACTATTATTGGACTAACTCATATGTGTAGAAATTCCCATGTAAAATGTGGCAGTAATCAAGCAATTTGGTAACTGTTGAACAAAAAAATATTTGTACAACTTTTTGTAATGCAGATGGAGGAAACATTTTAAAAAGGGTATCCAGGTTTTATTCCACTAGGAGCATATCTTAATGTCCTAGCAAATGCACACCCCATCGCATGTGTGTGGCTCCCCATACTAAAAGGGATATGGATAGGAAAATTTGCCTCTTTCACTCAGAGGCCACCCTTTTTGCTACGTATCTTTACAGAGATTCTTCTGTTTTTGTTTTTGTTTTGTTTTTTGTTTTGTTTTTTTGTTTTGTTTTAGCATTATGCTTGTGGCTCAAATGAATGTCTTACTCTGAAACAGAAAGTTTGCTGAAGCTGAGTTGTAAAAATTCTACTGCATACGTATTGCCATCATGGGAGCTTGGGAAGATGATTAGGTTTTACTATAAGTTGATAGATGACTGAGAACAAATTAGAGAAGACTTAAATATTAATTCATTCCTGTATTCAACACATGTCTATTCCATGTTCTCTATGTTTTAAGGAACTGAACTAGGCCCTGGAGATACAGAAACAGAGAGAAGAGAGATGGTCCCTGGCCTCACAGAGCTTAGGAAAGAAATAGGACTGCATGTAAGCCATGATGTGATTACTACCTTATTGGGTGGATAGTATGCTAGGGGTGTTCATAGCACTCTAGAACCACATGGAAGGGAACACAGCCCAGACTTTTAGGGTTAGGGTAGGATTCTGGAAGGTAGCATCAGTGGAGGCTTCCAGAAGAAGTGACAAAGAAGCCCAAACCTGAATAATATGTAGGGATTGGTCAGATAAGGAGTTCATGTATATGGTTGAACACTCATTTCAAAAGAAACAAGTGGAAATGCACAGAGGTGACAGCATGGAGACTTCAGAAAACTCGGAAGCCATTTGGTGTGGCTGGTAGGTGGAGTGCAGTGGGCCGGGTATAAAATCCAACAGTCGTTAGACCATGAAGGCCCTTGTGAGCCATGTGAGCATTCATGACTTTTTACTCAAGGCAATAAGATCTAGGAAAGATTATCAGCAGGGGAGTGGCATTATCTAGGAAGGAGCACCTGTAGAGAATAGACCAGAAAGAGAGTGGACTGCACTCAGAGACCATTTTGGAAGATAGAGGGGCTATCCAAATAAGAGATAATCATGACCTTAACAGAGAGACTGACAGTGGAGATAGCCTCTCAGAAGGCTATCAGGATAGGTCACAAAATCAAAGAGCAAACTAAATAAGCAGCCTGTGGGGCCAGGAATTGGAGTGCTTTTATCTTCAGAGTCTTCCAAAGCCCAAGGAGCCATTTTTTTTTTCTAGAGTGTTGCCATAGAACATGTTGGTTCCAATCATCTCTGACTTACTGGGTATATTCTTTCAGAATTCAGTCTCAGGAGAGAAAATCTGAAGGGACCAGCTTAGACCTTACCTCCTAACCCCACGCAGCCATAGTTGATATGTTCTGTTACCAGGGACCTGGATGGAGGAGGTGAAGGGCCAGCTGGAGCAGTAGCCCCAATGATATGGAGGGGGGGGCGGGGAAACAGTCAAACTCTAGAGCCAGGCCCCCAGCCTGGCAACTGTGTGGATGGGTGTATGATCCTCTGAAACAGGAAAAGGAGCAGGTTTGAAGCTAGGAGTGGGGAGTAGCATTTAGTGTCCGGCATACGTATGAAGAGGTCTTGCAGGAAAGGGAAAATACAAGCCTAGAGTCAAGAGAACAATATCCTGGCTGAGGAGATGTCCTCAGCTCTCATATGATGGTAAAATCCATGGGAATGGAGATGATTATATACAATGCCAGCCCAGACTTGGGAATGGACAAGATGGTGTAAGGACATTGAGTAGTATGAGGGGAAGAGAGGCTTAGAGAGAATCCTCAGAATTCATGTAGGCAGATCTAAGAGGGATTAGTGGTAAGGTAGGTTTGACCTGGGCTGTCATCGCCAGCCTCAAGATGATGGCCAAAGATCCCGCCTCCTGGTATTCACCCTGGTGTGTAATATCCTTCCCGCATTGGACTGAAATTTATGTATGTAACCAACACAATGTGCAGAACTGATGGCATTTTAGGTTATAAGATGCTGTGTCTTTTGTTTTGCTCCCTCTCTCTCTCTCTCGGATCTTTCTGCCCATTGCCATGTTGTGAGCACAGAGAAGCCCATGTGATGAGCAATTCGGGCTTTGGTTACCCTCCAAGGGACTATGCTTGGAAGCAGACACTCCAACCCTGGTCAAGCCCAGGCGACTACATCCCCAACTCACATATTGCTTCTGGATTCATGACAGATCCTGAACCAAAATCACCTGGCTGAGCTGCTCCTAGATTTCTGACCACTGATACCGTGAGATGATAACTTTTTGCTATTTTAAACCACTAAATCTTGAGGTAATCTGTCATACAGCAGTAGATATCGAGCACAAAGCTCTCTGTAACTTAGAGTTTCTAAAATTGTCGTTCCAGCTTAGTTAGCATACAGTTTTTTATTAGTTTCAGGTGTACAATATAGTGATTCAACAATTCTATACTTTATTCAGTGTGCTCTTAATCCCCCACTTCACCCATCTCCCCCTTCCCCCATCTCCCCCTTCCCCCTCTTAATCCCCCACTTTACCCATCCCCCCTCCCCCTCCCCTCTGGTAACCATCAGTTTGTTCTCTAGAGTTAAGAACCTGATTTTTGGAACCTGCCTTTGTTCATTTGTTTTGTTTCTTAAATTCCACATATGAGGGGTGCCTGGGTGGTATAGTTGGTTAAACATCCAGCTCTTGGTTTGGTTCAGGTCATGCCCTAAGGGTTTTGGGATTGAGCCCCATGTTGGGCTTCCTGATCAGTGTGTGATCTGCCTAACATTCTCTTTCCTTCTGTCTAGGCCTGCATGCACTCTCTCTCTCTCTAAAATAAATAAATATTTTTTTAAAAATCCACATATGAGCCAAACCATACGGTATTTATCTTTCTTTGAGTGACTTCTTTTGCTTAGCATTATACTCTCTAGATCCACCCGTGGTGTTACAAATGGCAAAATTTCATTCCTTTTTATGGTTGAGTAATATTCCATTGTATTCGCAGACCATAACTGCTTCATCCATTCATATATCGGTGAATATTTGGGCTGCTTCCATAATTTGGCTATTGTAAATGATGCTGCAATAAACAAAGGGGTGTATATATCTTTTTGATTGGGTGTTTTTGTCTTTTTTGGGTAAATACCCAGTAGTGTAACACAGCAATTCTATTTTTAATTTTTTGAGGAACCTCCATTCTGTTTTCCACAGTGGCTTCACCAGTTTGCATCCCCACCAACAATGCACAAGTCTTCCTTTTTCTCCACATCATAGCCAACACATGTTTCTCATGTTTTCTATTTTAGCCATCTGACAGGTGTGAGTGGGTAACTTGGATCCTGCCAATGTTTTTCCTCTGACAGTAATTCAGTTCTATTATTCAGTTTTCTTTGTATAGCATTTTATTTCCAATCTCCCTTCACAAATTGTTAGTAAACCAATAATGACTTTCAGGGTCACTTGTTCGTTTCTAGCCATATTTATTTATTTTTCTTAGTAAGTGTAATAACCCTATATGTGTAACTTCTTGGGACTTTTATTGGTTAAATAGATTTTTTAACATCTAAGGAATAAGCTCTACAAAGAAGACTTTTTTATTCACAGTGCAGAAAAGAGAGGACCAAGGAAATTTACCACTAGAAAGAAGGAAGAACAGTTGTCAAGAAGGAAAGCTGCTGAGCTTGGACGCACCTGCTAATTGTACGTGAGCTTTATCTTCTGCAAAAATGGTCACCTCTTAGAGGGCAACTGTATTCTTTTTCCCTGTAAGGGTGGAAGAGAAAAGAAATCTGGAGATTTTAAGTGGCTAATGAAAACTTTAAGGCATTGATTATATTCTGATTATACTCAAATAATTTAAAGATAGTAAAAAATTGGTGGGTGTCATTGCTTTGGAGACGTCTCTGAAAGAGCAAGTACAGTACTATTTCTCAAAAAAGGAAGGGGAATGTAGTTCTTTATTTAACCTTCAACTCACCCTAACAAATAACAATATAGCATATAAAATAACAAGTAAATAGCATGAAATATTTGCAACATATATGACAAAGTTTTAATATTTTTCTACATAAATAGCTTTTACAAATCAATTAGAAAGGTACTAAATAGAAAATTGGGCAATTGACACAAATGGAGATTCAGCAAAGAAGAGAAATAAATAGCTATAATTAGAATTTATAACTGAACAAATAAAAATTAAAGATACCATTTTCACCTTTCAAACTGGCAAAACTGTTTTTTTTCTTAAATCCAGTGTTAGGAAGGCCTAGATAAAATACATTCTCATATACTACAGAGGAGAGTTGAAATTAATAAAACTTTTCTGGGCACCTTAGTGGCTTGGTTAAGCATCTGTCTTCAGGTCAGTTCATGTTCCCAGGGTCCCGCGATCGAGTCATGTGGTGCTCCCTGTTCAGCAGGGAATCTGCTTCTCCCTCTCCCTCTGCCCCTGCTCATGCTCTCTCTTGCTCACTTTCTCTCAAATAAATAAATAAAATCTTTATTTAAAAAAAGTCTTCTGAAAGGCTTTTTGGACATTTGCTTCCATCATCTTGCTAATGTACATAAGTCTTGACTCAAAAATACAGTTTCTCTGATTTTACTGTGAATAAATCTCTGAGGGTATAATCAAAGTTTTTTTTTTAAAGGATTTTAGTTACAGTGGGTTTTGAAATCTGGTTACAAGGGATAGAACCCCAACCTGAAAAGGCATAAGTAAAAACAGAGCACTTACTGGCCAGAGGAATCCAAGAGTTTGAAGAACCGAGGCACAGAAGGCAGGAAGGTAGCCGCAACAACTGGACTGAGGGTCTGAATGTTGACAAGTCTCATCCTACCACTCTTCTTGCTGTTCTCTAAGCATTCTCTTATTTTTTTAAAATAATTTTCTTTCTAAAGATTTTATTTGACACATAGAAAGTACATAGAAAGAAAGGGAGCAGCAGGCAGAGGGAGAAGGAGAAGCAGACTCCCTGCCAAGTAGGGAGCCCAATGCGGGATTCAATTCCAGGACCCTAAGATCATGACCTGAGCCAAAGGCAGCCGCCCAACCGACTGAGCCACTCAGGCTTGTTCTCTTATTTTTAAAACAGACTGGATCTTTCTCATAATGGGAAACATCTCTGTTGGTCCAATAGATGCTATTAACAAAGGAGTGGCTGACTAATCTCAAATTCTCTGAGTTCTAGTGCAATTGCAAATCTACAGAAAGCCTCTGATGCTCCATTCAGAAGCTCACCCATGGAACTGCCAATTGCAGTGGTGAGGATTGGCTTTTATGTATTTTTTAAGATTTATTTATTTATTTTAGAGAGCATGTGCATGAGCAGGAGGAGGAGGAGAGGGAGAGGAGGGAGAATCTCAAGCAGACTTCTCACCGAGTACAGAGCCCAACCTGAGCTCCATCCAGGACCCCAACATCATGACCTGAATGGAAATCAAGAGTCAGATGCTTAACCAACTGAGCCACCCAGGTGCCCCAAGGATTGGCCTACGTTGATGCAGATACCCAATTGAGGTGGGTTGGTGTGGCTAAGATGGTGAGATCATGAGAACGCATAGCAGTTTCTGTCATAGCCATGCAGCCTCGGAGAAAGGGGAGGGGTATAGTGACGGAGCAGGTGACTCCATAGATATCTACTGGAAATTTGGGGGGTTTTCCATATGATAAGCCAAACACTAGATGTAGTATGGTGTCTAAAGATGGAAACTAAGGGGGCGCCTGGGTGACTCAGTGGGTTAAGGCCTCTGCCTTCAGCTCAGGTCATGATCCCAGGGTCCTGGGATCAAGCCTCTTTGCTCAGTGGGGAGCCTGCTTCCTCCTCTCTCTGTGCCTGCTTCCTCCTCTCTCTGTGCCTGCTTCCTCCTCTCTCTCTGCCTGCTTCCTCCTCTCTCTCTGCCTGCTTCCTCCTCTCTCTCTGCCTGCTTCCTCCTCTCTCTGCGCCTGCTTCTCCTCTCTCTGTGCCTGCTTCTCTGCCTACTTGTGATCTCCGTCTGTCAAATAAATAAATAAAATCTTAAAAAAAAAAGATGGAAACTAGGGATGGAGAATGAGAATCATGGGGCAAACATCAGACAGCCATTGGTGACTTTATTGATAGCAGAAGACAAGAAGTTGACACGTGTATCACTGAATCTCCTACTATATGTTACTTTCTTGAGATGGACTTCACAGCATGGGAATAGAAGGGAGGCACTAATATTTATTACATGCCTCCAATATGCCTAACCCTGAAGAAAGTACCTATATACCTAAATACCTGATTACATTGTATATATGAACATATGAGGCATATATTCATATGTTTTATACATAAATATATAGGATATGATGAAATTTCATATCTGATTTCAACTCTGAAGATTTAGGAGGCCTGTTTGATATACAACAAATATGGAAATCTGAGATATGGAAATCTGAGAAAGGTTAAGTAAGTTACCCAAAGTTGTGCAACTAGGAAATAGTCAAACCAGTTTTCAAACCCTGACTCCTATGTGCTGGAGTTACCTCATCTTTCTCAAAATTTTGAGATGAGTCACCTTATCTTTCTCAAAAGTTTACTCCAAAGATATTTTAAGGATTTGGCATGTTTTTCACCAACCCCTGCATTCCATATACCATTTTTTGTTTTGCATTTCCTAAAGCTTGAGATTGATTTCCTAAAGCTTGTAGATTGATTTTTCTCCAAAATAAAATGTATATGTCATTATTTTTGCATATTTACAAAACCTTCAAAGTAATTTGTAACTAAATGTCTCCCAAGCAATGCCAATTCCTTACCTAATATCATCCTTACGGAGCTGGCTCTTTACAGAGTGAGGGAGATACTCTTCTCCAATACTTCTCCAATATACTCATCTCTGACCGCCTATTCCTTTCAGAGTCATGACAATTCACCACACAGTGGCTGTCCTACTCCTTTCACATTGCACGGGAGCTAGGGCTGACTTTGGGATGGAGGAGCATATTAAAGTGTCCAGGAGCCACTCAATCCTGTGTCAAACATCACCTGCCCAAACCTCCACCCGCCCTTTAGGGCAGAAACACTAAGAGCTATGCTGTTTAGTAAACCTGTACAGCAAATTCCTTCTGGTTTGAAGTTGTCTGTTGATGAGCATATCATGGAAGACAGAATCAAGAGCTTTGTGAAATTCAAGCTCCATTACATCTATTTCATCCCTGTGATCTTCCGGGCCTGTCACTCTCTTTTAGAAGGAAATTGGATGGTCCTGACAAGACTGTTCTTCACAAAGCAATGTTGATTATTACCTAGTATTCTGTGATCATATGGGTGTTTGCAAATTGATTTTTTTGATGATTTGTTCTAGTATTTTCCACGTCTGAACACTAAACTGACTACACTATGATTTTCAGGGCTGTCCCTTTCTCAATTTCAAATATAGCTCTGATCTCTACTGTTTTTACTGTTCAATGGCCTCACTGATCCCTGTTGAATTTTTAAAATTGCTTTTGAAAAACATCATTAATCTTGCTTAGATGTTATGTAAGGGGAAACACTTAAAGAAAATGATAACTTGAACATTTACAGCTAATTTTTAGAACAGAAAACACAGTAACAAAGACTTGAAATCTGGAGTTTCTTACAGATTTGCTAGGCCACCTTCTGCAGCCCTAACGTTGGCCCTAAACAAAACCTAGAATGTATGAGATTAGCGTTACAGGGGCCTAACAGTAAGTAACACTTCATAAAATAGTTAAAGATGTTTAAGACCGATAGATTCAAATATTTGTTCCCCTTGGCAAGCTTGCTTTGTGAAAGATGCACACAGATTATGGGATAAGAGATACTTTTGAGATACAGAGAGACTTGTTAGCCCTCCAAAGGGAATAATCATTGATGGAGATCAATGTAATTGCTTTTTCCTGCTATTAAAATAGGTTCAGCATCATGTTAGAAGCACAGGTGAGATGTCCTTGTCATTAACTCACTATGAAAACGGGTCGGCAGCCAGCTTAGTAGAGTCTTACTCTGTGGAAATGATATCAAGATAGGAGCTTTGGAGGTTGTGCTTTGACTCACTTATAGGGAAATCAAAGAAGAGCTGTGCAAACCTTCCCCAAACATCTGGGGGTAAACACAAGGTGAATACACCTGGGTGTGCTCCAAATGGGGAAACGATGTGATGGTCTTCATTCTCTAAGTCCTTTCTTGGAGCCTTCATAGGCTCACTGGTACACTTAGCTTTGGAGCGTCAAAGTAATAGTTCAGTAAAGAGAGCTTTGTGACTCCAAGGCAGACAGAACCATTTTTCAATTGCAGAAGTACTTAATTCTTTCTCACTTTAAGTGTGAAAGCCATTTGGGTGATAGCCCAGACAGGGTATTGCAGACCAGGAGTGAAAAACTCTTGGCCTCTAAGAAGAAACAGTGGGGGGGGGGGGGGGGAGGGTGGAAAAAAACCCTCATTTACCATTTACTAAGAGACCAAGAAAAAAAAATATTGCATTTAGAAAAAATTGCTTTTGGCAACTGCGTTTAAGACTCTCAGATTTGGAAGTTAAACATGGGAAAATGTTATAAACGGGTTGCACCATATTTGTCTATCACTCTCTTTTTGAAGTGGCAATCTGGGGGACTGGAAAGTATGAACACATCTCTATTCTGGTGCAGCTTGCTGAGAACTGCGAGTTACAGAATGAAGCCTGCCTGTTGGGCTGCTGCTTATAAATAGAAGGAATCTGGTTCATGCCATGACGGGGGCGGGGGGGGGCTTCCGTTTGATTTTTCACGTGTGGCTGAAGACGGCTACTGTGTATTTGACAGGGCAGCTCAGCTGTCATGAGCTGGCATGTAGTGGCAGAAGGAGGAGAGGGGCCCAGCAAACCACCTTTCTCTGAGCGAGCTCCTTGCAGACTTGGGATGTTCCCTGTAGCAATCAGCCTCAGCCTTGGGTTAGGATTCCGGGGCTGGCAGGAGTGTCACAGCGGAGGCCCTGGGAGGTCTGGAGTGTCACATGGCTCTCAGAACTGCCCCCACTAGCCAATGGGCAACAACTCATCCTCCCAGAAGACAGGCATTCTCTTCCTCCTCCTCATTTTTTGATGGTGGTAGCTATTTTATGAGATGATGGGCCTAGAGAAATTTGAGGAGAATTATGGAAGGCTCATATTCAGGTAGGAAAATAATATTATTAGAAAAGAGGTAACAGTACCTGCTGAATAGGTTACTGTATTTACAGCATTTTATTTAATTCCCACCATAACACAATTATGTAGGTGGTGTCAGCTCAACTTAAATTCATGGAAGTGGAGCTTCAGGGTATGAAGTGATTAGACCCAAGTTTATAACCAGGAAGCAGTATCAGTCTACCCAACTTGAGCTCAACAGCATGGCCAACTGGTTTACCTTTTCCTTGCATGAGGAAGTCACACCTGTGGGTGATGCTGAGAGCTGATTACCCTAGGAGACCAGTGAGCCTCTGTCATGTAGCCCAGGCTATGGCTTCGATCTTTGCCCTTGTACAGAGGAGACATGGACTCTGTGGTTGCCACTCTCCAGCACTTCTGTAAAAAGCCACATACTATAGTTCAGCACCAGGCCCAGAGGGGATTAAAGCCATTTGTCAAGACTCTGTGAGACTTTCCATTTTCAGGGTGAGCAAAAAGTCCTTATTTATTCCTCTGAGATTGCTGTCATCCAGCTGTCCTTTTGGCCCTTTAGAAGGTGCCAGAGTTTGTGCTGCTCACCTGGCTGTATTTCTCACAGTGACAGCTGTGTGTGTGTGTCTCTGTCTTCGTCCCTGGTCTCTGGTTCATTTGAGATGGATATCCTACTGTTTTTTCTTATGCTTCAAGTCTAAGCCCCAAACATCTTCAGGACTACTGTCATGGGGATGTTTTGGAGCCTGTGAATAATATTCAGTGATTTTCAGACTTCTATCAGTTTGATAATACACTTCTCACCAGCCTGTGCATGAACAGTTTGCTCTGGAGAATCATAACTCTGCTGTGTCCTTCCATAGAGATCTTGCAAGGGTTTTACTCATGCAGGCCCTGGGTCCCAAAAGTTGATCAGAGGACTAGATCATGTTCCTGAAAAAGCTTTCACCAGATCTTTTTTCTTTTCTTTTTAAAGATTTACTTTAGAGAGGGCACTCATGTGCACGAGTCAGGGGAGGGGCAGATGGAGAGAATCTTTAAGCAAACTCCCCGCACCTCCCACCCCCCGATGTGCATGGAGCCCAATGCAGGGCTCAATCTGATGACCCATGAGATCATGACCTGAGCTGAAACCAAGAGTCTGACACATAACCAGCTGAGCCGCCTAGGTGCCCCGCTTTCACCAGATCTTGAACAAATAGATGCATGAGCAGATGCAATTAATAAGTTAAAAAAAAAAAGCTAGCCAATTTAAAGTAGTCTTTCATCTAAGTGTACGTTCTTCATGACTGTGTGTACCTGTGTTAGAATTTTTTTTTTTTAATCAATGGACATTACAGAGGGCCGATGTTTATTTTTTTTCTTTTTTTTTGTTTTAAAGATTTTATTTATTTATTTGACAGATAGAGACCACAAGTAGGCAGAGAGGCAGGCAGAGAGAGAGAGAGAGGAGGAAGCAGGCTCCCTGTCAAGCAGAGAGCCCAATGCGGGACTTGATCCCATGACCCTGAGATCATGACCTGAGCTGAAGGCAGAGGCTTAACCCACTGAGCCACCCAGGCGCCTTGATGTTTATTTTCTAAGGCCTATTTTATTTACCCTCCCCCTTCAGCAAATGGTCAGTTCCATATGGATTCCTAAAATTACAAATAGATTCCTTACTGTTCTCTGAAATCCTCAATCTGGCAACCAGTAATGCCATATATATGTTTTTTTATCTCTACCATCCTACACCTGCATCTCCAAACTCCATCAGCGGAGATAGTCTCAGAAGGAGAGGGAAAGCAGAAAACATTGGAAAGAAGAAAATAATTCCATTGCTCTACAAAAAAAAATAATATATAAATTACATGTAATTTGTAAAGATGACACAGCATGTATTTACATATTTATATACATTTGTTTGTAGAGGCTCTTTGAATGTATGTAAGCTGAAGATTTTTCTTTGGATGCTCTAGCACTTAGTCTTTTTGATGGAGACCATTAAAGGTCAGAGGCTTTACTTTGGGGATTTGAGAGGTAGTCTTAGAGTCTCTGTGGTCTATTTTCTTTTCTTTCTCCTGTTGTCTTCCCTCTCTTCATTCTCCCTTTCCTTCTCAGTACTGAGCTTACACCAGACAAGAGGGGTTCTTCTCTGGCCTCATACCCTAGAAAGCCTTACTTGTCACAAAGAGACATAAATGAATTAAAGACCATGTGGGCACCTCTGTCGCTTGGGAGCCAGAGTTCAGCTGGGGTGGTGTAACCCTAAACATCCACTCTCAGAATTAACACTGTTCAGGCCCCAGGGAAATGGGGGCCTTCTCCGTCCTTGCCTTTTGTCCTTAAAATAATAAAGATGACTCCATCCAAATGCCATGAAGACCTCTGGGTTGTACCACTGATACATCAGAAACAAACATTAGTTTGGAGCTAGTGACAAGATTTGAATGGCAGAGGCGCTTAGGTAAGAGAAGAGACAAATTAATTAACTTGTCAAATCATTATTCTCTGATAGCATGAGTGTGATAGAGTCTCATGTGACCAAGTATCATTTCCCATTAGTGCTGAACATACACTTTCTTATTCCTCCTTGTGGTTCCAGAGGCATTTACAACTTAGCACAATATTCAGAGCACCAGCACGTGGAGTCTGAGAAATATTTTCTTTTTTAGAACCTGACCCTTCCTTTTTATTTATTTATTTTCAGCGTAACAGTATTCATTATTTTTGCACTACACCCAGTGCTCCATGCAGCACGTGCTTTCCCTAATACCCACCACCTTGTTCCCCCAACCTCCCACCCCCCGCCCCTTCAAGACCCTCAGGTTTTTTCAGAGTCCATAGTCTCTCGTGGTTCACCTCCCCTTCCAATTTCCCTCAACTCCCTTCTCCTCTCCATCTCCCCTTGTCCTCCATGTTATTTGTTATGCTCCACAAATAAGTGAAACCATATGATACTTGACTCTCTCTGCTTGACTTATTTCACTCAGCATGATCTCTTCCAGTCCCGTCCATGTTGCTACAAAAGTTGGGTATTCATCTTTTCTGATAGAGGCATAATACTCCATGGTGTATATGGACCACATCTTCCTTATCCATTCATCCGTTGGAGGGCATCTTGGTTCTTTCCACGGTTTGGCGACCGTGGCCATTGCTGCTATAAACATTGGGGTACAGATGGCCCTTCTTTTCACTACATCTGTATCTTTGGGGTAAATACCCAGTAGTGCAATTGCAAGGTCATAGGGACATTTTCTAAGATTAAATAATCCAATTACTACTAAATCTCTCTAGATATGGATAAAGATACAGTGTGAGAAGTATTTTACTTTACATTATTGCATGGTTCTAGATACTGCTTTGAGAGATGGTGAAAATCATGATATGACAATGTATATATTGAAGTGGAAATATTTTATAACTTTTGTAGTAAAAATAATCTATTATACACAATCCAGATATCATGTTTGGGCATAATACATAAAGGAATTCTGTTAACTCCAGGTACTACTTCTTTAGCAGAGTAAATGTTCTCCAAATAGAAATTAATAATAAAAAAATTATCCTACGGGTGCCTGGGTGGCTCAGTGGTTTAAGCCTTTGCCTTCGGCTCAGGTCATGATCTCAGGGTCCTGGGATCAAGCCCCGCATCAGGCACTCTGCTCAGCAGGGAGCCTGCTTCCCCCCTTCTCTCTGCCTGCCTCTCTGCCTACTTGTGATCTCTGTCTGTCAAATAAATAAATAAAATCTTATAAAAAATTATCCTAGACTATAATATTTCAAGAAATGTGTCTATTTTAGTATTGGTGTCAATAGAATACAAATACATGCAAATGCTGATTATAACATAATTAGTGTTTTGCTGAAACAAAGGCAAGAAAAGCAAATTTTATGGAATATATTTGTGAATTAATGAGTTATTTTATTATTTATCAAACAACGCTAGCCCATCAAAGGAACATTCAGACATGCACAATATAATTAAATCCAGTGATCTTTGAGAGTTTGTTGACTTTCAGTCATATAAAAACCCATAGCTTTAAACAGAGTTTTCATTCTATCATTGTGAATATTTGTGTGTCAAGGAAGGGGCTAGAATATTTATTATTTAATAGTTCGTTAACCTGCTTTGCATCTTATGACTATTAAGCTCTATAGCATATGGGCTACCATTCGAACGAACCCTTGTCATATTTTTCCTTCTTTCCCCTCATTTTCTCCCTTCTTTTCCTTTCTCCTCTCTTTCATGTAGAATAATTTCTTCCTCTTATTCCTCTCTTCTCTCCTATTTGTCTTCTAAATCTAATGCACAATCTCAAGGGCCATCTGTATTTCTTCTAAAGCAAATCAAATCCATGCCCAAATCTTCACTGCTCCCCAACAAGAAATCCAATTTTTGTCATTATAGAGACGGGTGTGAGGATGGAATTTTCTTCCCCCTTCTCTTTCTCTAGGGCCATATAACAAGTTGGAAGATTTATACAGCAGTCAGAAGGCCCTCTCTTTCAGACATCACGTTGACCCCTAACCTGACCTGACCCCAGCCTGGTGTACCAAGCTGGGTGCCTCACCAGAGGTAGATATGTCTGCAGCTTCTTCCTTGCCAAAGCTGAGACCCAGTGTCAGTACTGCTCTTGGGGAGCTTGGTGGTTGGAGTCAGGCTCTCTAGGGTACCACAGCCATTCCCTTCTGGGGTGTTGCCTCCTTCCAGGGTGCTGGGAGAGCTGGGTGTGGGTCACATTTTTTTTAGGGGTCTATCAACCCCAACCCCTTTCCAGGTCAAGGGAAATATCCCTGCTTCCTTTAGCAAGATTCTAATCCCCCCTCCCTCTCCACCCCCAGGATGATTCCTTCAGAAATCTGATGCTTCTGGAAAAACAAGACTGAGGGTCAAGACAAAGGAAATTTCTGCTTTTATGAATCACAAACTCCTCCAAAGGAAGGAACTGAACACAAAGTCCCATCTATCTGCTTGGAAGAAGGTTAAGATAAATACTAGAATGGCAAAACGATATTTTAAAAAGTTATCTCACACATTTGGACTTGGGGCATGAAGGGAAAGGTGCACTGTCTGCTTAATTCTGGAGACTTAAGGACACTTGGAAAATAAAGGGGCCCAGCTAATAATGACTGGTTTTAGGTTGTAAGGGAAGTTTCAGATTTTGGTGTAGGTTATGCACTGAGCTCATTGGAGAAGGATTGGAGACAGGGACTCCAGGTCATATTTCTGTCTGGGAATGGAGTCAGTGCACTTGGCTGGCACCTTTCCTGAGGTCTGTCTCTTGGAAATGAGTGTTTTCCTCAAGCTCCAGTGTTCACCCCTCCTCCAATACCTGCCTGATGTCACATATATACTTAACATATAGGCAAAATTAAACATGCTTAAAGGTGGGCTCTTTCTTTCTATAGTCACTTATTCATACAAAAAATATTTGTTGAGGGCCTTCTGATCACCAGGCATGATACTAGGTGCTGGGTGTACACAGATGCACAAAATAGGCATGGTGTTGCCCAGTAAAACTTACAGCTTATTAGAGGTGAGAATCAATAAACAAACCAGTGAATCTGAATTACAAACTGTGCTAAGAGAGTGAACACAGAGAATGACCAGGATATCAAAAGAAGCTAAAACATCATTGTATGAAGAACTGAAGGAATTAGAAAAGCTTTGCCTTCTCCATAGAAAGCTCAGAAACTTTCCAACTGTACATAAATTTTAAAGGATGTCATATGAAGACTTTCTTTCATTAATTGCAAGGAGTTGAGCTAGCATCAACAGCTGAAAGCCTTAGATCCATGGTGGATTGATAGGGTGCGGACTTTAGTGAGTTTTAAAGGAATGGAACGGTTTGGTTGAGGAGAGGGGTGATAGTTGTTTTTTGTTTTTTTTTTTTTTTAGATTTTATTTATTTGACAGAATTCACAAGTAGGCAGAGAGGCAGGGAGAGAGAGGAGGAAGCAGGATCCCCACTGAGCAGAGAGAGCCCGACGCGGGGCTCGATCCCAGGACCCTGAGATCATGACCTGAGCCACCCAGGTGCCCTGGGGTGAAAGTGCGACTAAAAATGGCCACAATTAGTACTCAATAATAAAAAGGAGTAAATACACGACAGCATGGATGAATCTCAAAAACATTATGCTAAGTGAAAGGAAACTTCCGCAAAACTACCATATATTGTGTGACTGAAATTCTAGATCAAGCAAAGCTAATCTGTAGGGGGTGACCAGAACAATGATTGCCTGGGGCGAGAAGCAGGACAGTAAGGACTAGGATCAGCAAGGAGGGGTTGTAAGGGAACTTTCTAGATAATGAACATGTTCTCTGTCTTGACAGCAGTTTGGGTTATGCAGGTATATGCACTGTCGATATTCATCCAATGGCTCATTGAACATTTGTGCATTTCACTATGTATATTTTTACCTGAAAGTAAATAAGGCAGGAAGACAGGAAGCCAAAGAAAAAGGAAGGATGGAAGGAAGAACGGAAAGACAAATAGTGAATATAGTTTATGATTCGCATGATGGAGTTTCAGGGGTGGAGTATACTGATGTCTGTGTCTACTTTAAACTACATGAAAAGTCAGATGGACAGATGAGTGGATATGCACATGGAACCCCGGCACAGGGAAGCAAGAACACCTGGCTCCAGAATCCCAAACAGACCAGGTTTGACCATTTGCTATTGACAAAATCCAAAGGCAGAGACGAGTGGTGGTGAAAGAAGAAAGGTGAAGAAGGTGAAGAAGAAGAAAGTTATTTCAGTGAGGTCAACACTAGGAAGACAGCAGCGGACTAATATTTCTTCAAAAATGGTCTCCAAAGTGCTGAAAATACTTCTTGGTTCATATAAAGAAAATGTAGGACAGGGCTTGGTGACTATGTGTAGGTGGGCAGTAAAAGTCAGGTGGATCATTGTCTTGGGGTCAATCACGCGAGATCTTGCTGGCAGTCCCTGTTCCTTGAGGAAGGATATTTGGTTCGCATCATGGGAAACTTTTGCCTGTGGGGTCTTTGCTTGAGTTAAGAGATTGGCTGCAAAGAACTTAATTAGAAAGTTTGAGGTCAAAATGGAGGTAGTCAATGTCCTTTCTCACCGACATGTGATAAAGCAACATAAACAAATGTTAACAATACTAGAATCTAGGTAGTGGGTATGTGGGGATTCACTGTATGATTTATAGCTTTTTGGATGTTTCAGTTTTTTCTTAAAATGTTAAGGGAAAGGGGCACCTGGGTGGCTCAGTGGGTTAAACCTCTGCCTTCGGCTCAGGTCATGATCTCAGATTCCTGGGATCAAGCCCTGCATCAGGCTCTCTGCTCAGCAGGGAGACTGCTCCTCCCTCTCTCTCTCTGCCTGCTTCTCTGCCTACCTGTGATCTCTGTCTGTCAAATAAATAAATAAAATCTTTAAAAAAAATGTTAAGGGAAAAACAGTCCCTCTTCATTGAAGATCTGTTATAATCTGTTTATCACAGTGCTATGTGTCTTAGACATATTATTTCTAATACTAAAGAGAATCTAATTATTAATAAAGTTATTATATTTTCTTCTATTGTATATTTATAAATTGTAATGAGGAAACTAGGGCTGAGAGAAGTCACATAACTTGTTAGGGACCATATCATGACTTGGCACACCTGTGTGTTTTCAGTCTACACCTGTGCTATGCAAAATGGTACCCACTCTCCTCATGTAGCTCTTGAGCATGTGAAATATGGCTGGTGCAAATGAGGAACTGAATTTATAATTTTATTTAATTTAAACTTAAAAAAACCCCTGATATTTAGTTCAGTGAGTGAACACTCCCTTCAGTTACTGGAAAAGTTTCAAGTATGTTTGTAACAACTTGGGTAAGTAAAGCTACTTTTTCAACTGTAAATTTTATGAAACTTAAATACTTATTAACAAATATCCTAATGGGAATATAGCATTCAAACTGGAATATGCCATAAGTGTAAAAGTCGACATGTTTTGAAGACTTATTGTGAAAAAAAGGATGTCAACTATTTCATTAATAATTTTTAAACTGATGAAATGTTGAAATAATATTTTGGCTGTGTTGGGTTATATTTTTAAATATTAAAATTAGTTCTACCCCTTTTTACTCTTAAAAAACATTACCATTGCATGTATGACTCATATTTTTTGATTTTTAAAATTTGTTTATTTGAGAGAGAACACGAGTGGGTGGGTAATTTAGAGGCAGAGTGAGAAGCAGGCTCCCCACTGAGTAGGGAGCTGAAAGGCTGGGCTCGATCCCAGGGCCCTGGGATCACGACATGAGCTCAACGCAGACTCTTAACCACCTGACCCACCTAGGTGCCCCTCGTATTTCTATTGAATGGAGTTGGTCTTTGCTTTTACCAGTATACACCAGCCTAGGTAATACTGGTATTCAGGCTAGGGGATGGGAGTTGTCAGGAGCAGGTGTGGGGTGGGGTAGGCTGGGATGGAAGAGTTCCAAGTCACTAAGACTCTTTAAAACGATGAGATCCGAGGAAACGTTATGTAGCATTTACTATACACTGGGGACTATTTTCAGGTCTTGACATGTATTAATTCATTTAATCTTTACTGTCATTATCCCCATTTTCCAGATGAGATGGAAGCACAGAAGTGCATACGTAGCCATTGAGCAGCAACTAAATCAAAGTAAAGAAACTGCCACAACTGGGATATACTCAGAATTTAAAACATGTTCTTTCAGACTTCCCTTAAGTGGCTTCTATTTACAGATTTGCTTTCAATCTCTCAGACTCTCGAGGACGTTTTCTTCTAAGGACGATACTGACCCCTTTTTCTGTACAAGTAGCTCTCCGAATTGTACATCTTTCCCAGAATTTGAAGACATTTGTTCAAACACCGGGCATCAAACTAGATAATTGGCCAATAGGAGTACAATGTCACCGAGCAAATGGATTATTAGAGGGGTCCCGTTTGAGAATTCATCATTTTCTTTCAGTAGAAAGGGTAGTTTAATCTCTCTAAAAGCCTGCCACACCCTGTGATAATTGACTTAGTGGTAGAATTGCCTTGCAGAAAGCTCTTGAATTTTTCTAGCAGTGATGTTGATGGAAGTCTCCAAGAGGCTCAGGAGCTGCTCCGGGTTGTTCTTCCTAGCTATTTACAGAAGGAAAGAAGGGGACTACTGCCTTCAGAGGCAGTTAATTTCCTAAGTGCCAAGCTCTGTTCATTTTGAAGAGACCTAGGATTGGCTGATATTCTAGAAACTGCAACAAAGAAACTCAGGTGAGTTGTCAAAGGTTACTTGAGCAGCTTGGATGGTAGGCACTGTGGGTTTCTAGTACCGGAGATCAAGCCTTTCCCTTCTTTTATGAGTATGTCTTAAAATTCAGGTCAGTACTGATGCCAGTTATAATCCCTGTCTCTTTCCAGAAGGCATTGCCTGCAATGGTTTTGAGACCCAGCATGTGTATGCTGTTAACACACTGGCAAAGCTTTCAAACAGTGAAAGAGGAAGCTCTAAAAATTCAGAAGAATGTCACCATAATGCCAGTTCTAAGAGGGCAGAAGGGGATAACATGGAAAAGTCTTGAAGAGCAGAACACTTGGAGCATGACAAATGGTAACTCCCACATTCTAAAAACACAGAAGGTGCCAAATACAAGTATCCAAAAGGTGTTACCTTCTGGCACCACAGAATTAAAATGTCCAGGTTTGTGAGTCATCGGTGACAAATAGCGGGGAGCTTCTTGTATTTAGTTGAATCTAGACCACTGCCACGTTAAGGGCCCTCCTGACCATAGCAGCAGCCCCACCTAGACCCTTGTTAGGAATGCAGAGTTATGATATCACTCAAATCGACTGGCGATCAAGAATCTGAGTTTTAACCATACCCCTGGACTGACCCTTCTCCAACCTTCTATGGTGAAGGGTAAGTGTTTTGTTGTTTATTTAAAAAAAAAATGTCACTAGCCCATTCTTTTGTAAAACATGTCCTTTAGCGAGACAAATTCAGCTCTCATCCATGGGGCTCTAGCAGCAGCATCTGTGGCTACAAAAGGTTTAGATCCTTGCTCTCAACGTGTCCCCCTTTCTATTGGAGACTGGGAACAACAGGTGTGCAGGCTGGCACCAGTCCGCAGACCCCACTAGGAGTAGAATTCATCTAAGCCATACTTCTTCAGTCCACTGGCCCTCCTCAGTCCCAAAGGATCCCTGTTACTGCCAGGCCCTCACCAACCTTTGCCATGGAAGACCTCGGAATCTCACAGAGGACAAAATCATGGAGAGGAGAGTTAACCAGAAACCAGCCCTTCCACGTAGGCTGTTCAGACAGTGACTAAGCTCGCTTTCAGCTGAGACAGATCACGCAAAAATTTAAGTTTTGGATGGACTGCCTTCTTATGTGACTGGGTTAAGATGGTGAATTCCGAAGGTTTGCTTTTCATGTATTATTGTTGTGGTTCATGAAACTCCCTGTTGCCATGAGGACGTAGATAGGGAGAAAGTAAATTTATTTTCAAGTCTGTCTTCCAAACAGGGCTGAGCTTCTAATTTTCTCCTGAAAGGCTGTGTTACAGGATTTGGCTGGTCAGATAATTTGGAGTTCATCACATTTGGAGTTCATCAAATTCTAATTGATGAATAAACACAGGGACAGTGTTTCTTTCCCGGCCTTACAGAGTTGTCAGGGTCAGATGAGCCTGAGGTGTTATGAAAATTTTGCTTTACTTTCTACCCCATTTGGTTATCCTCATACCATAACCACATCTCTTAAAATCTTGTTAAAATACATTAGGGCTTATTACATCCCTTGTTTATGTTAGGGATTCAGTAAGAGAAGGTGTCAATGATGTAAACACTACATAAAAGGAAAGGCTTCAGAGATGAAAAAAGTGCTTAATGGAGATGCTTAGTGGGAAATGAATTCTGATATTATCCAGAACCAGTTCTTATTCTGAGATGGTCCCCCCCACTTACAAAGAGTGTCAAAGAGCCTTTTAGCAACCTTCAAAAAAAAAAAAAAAAGCAAAACTGTGACTGTTTAAATAAAACTGTTTCAAACTCTTTATCTGCTATAAATTGTGTATAGCCAAGTGGGTGCATTAGGACTTCTACTAAATCTCTTTATCTTGTGAGATAAAAGAAATGTTTATAATTTCCCTGAAATGTATTTGCTTTTTCCACAGCTTTAGATAATACTGTTAACCCCCTAAAAGAAGCCACTTAAGAAATAGCTGTTTAACCTACAACACAAACAGTAGCATAAATCCTCCAGTATTTTTGAATGTCCAAAATGAATAATTGTGCCTGTTCTAACTACGACCTCTTCTATAAGAAGGGGCCTGGTTTGTGACATTTACCTAATTTAAGAATACCTATGCCAAGTTGTTTTGACCAGCTGCTCAGCTAGGTTTCTTGAATTCACTTGTGATGGAAGTATGTCTTCAAGAAAATGAAAACCATGGTCAGATACCATTTGATACCCAGCACCATGGTGAACAAAAGAAAAAGGCCATCATTAGCAGGCACTGGTGAGGGTACGGTACAGGAAGTCTCACAAGCTGGTGGCGGTATGAGTTGGAGCAGCTACTGTGGAGAACAATTTGGATTTATGGAGCAAAGTAGAGCATTTTCCTTCCTAGTTGTACGTCTATGGAGATTCTTACATGTGCACACCACAATATACACAAGAATCCTCCTATTAGCCTAGTTTCTAATTCAGAAATTCCCAATGGGAAATTCAAATGGCCACCTGCTAGAAGAAGAGATAAATTCATATTGTGATATTCATAAAACTGCAGCAAAAGTGAATTAAAATATAGCTATATGCATCTGCATGGATGAATCCTAAAAACAGAACATGAGGGGTGCCTGGGTGGCTCAGTGGGTTAAAGCCTCTGCCTTCGGCTCAGGTCATGACCTCAGGGTCCTGGGATCGAGCCCTGCATCAGGTTCCCTGCTCAGTGGGGAGTCTGCATCCCCTTTTCCTTCTGTCTGCCGACCCCCCTGCTTGTACTCTCTCTCCCTCTCTCTCTCTCTGAAATAAATAAATAAAATCTTAAAAAAAAAAAAAAGAAACTCAAGTGAATCATTAATAGAAAAAATAACTCAGGGCGCCTGGGTGGCTCAGCGGGTTAAAGCCTCTGCCTTTGGCTCAGGTCATGGTCCCAGGGTCCTGGGATCGAGCCCCACATCGGGCTCTCTGCTCAGCAGGGAGACTGCTTCCCTTTCCCCCTGCTCTCTCTCTCTCTGCCTGCCTCTCTGCCTACTTGTGATCTCTGTCTGTCAAATAAATAAATAAAATCTTAAAAAAAAAGAGAAAAAGAAAAAATAACTCATCTTTTGGGGGAAAAGGAGAATAATCAATAGAGGAGAGTCACATGGTGGAATCTGAAGGAATTGGGTCAGGTTTTATTTCTGAAGTTGGATGATGTTTACATGGGTGCACTTAAAAAAATTAGATTTGGTGCATGTAATTTGTAAGCATGAAAGGTTTCATAACAAAGTAAAAGTCAATGGAAAAAGGTTCTGTCCTAGAAAGAAATCATGGGACTTTTATCTGCTAGGTCCCTTCAGGTTATTCTGGGTAACAAACCATCTCTAATTCACACTGGCTTAGTGAAGCCATGCTTATTTTTCTCTCATTGTTACGTGTCCATCGAGAATCATCAGGGGCCTCTGATTATTGTAGTAATTGAGGGACCCAGGCTAACAGAACTCTTATGGGAAAGAGCCTTATGAGTGTCTTCTTTGGGAAAAATTACCACCATATCATCACCTACAGAGGCACTGGTGGGGAGAGGGAAAAGGAACACAATAAGTTCTGGCTCCTCAAATTCCTACCCGGAAATGATATATCACGTCTGCTCACATTTCCTTGACCAGGTGAAGCCCTCTGGCCCTGCTACCAGCTGCCAAAGTTGTCAGGAAAGTGCAATCTTCCTAGGTCTCTGAAAAGAGAACATGACTATTTGCTAACAGACCCAGTGACCATAAGGACTTCCAAATAGGACAACAGCCAAATTTCAAGTTCATTGCTGCTGCTTCTATCTGAAGCTCTAGAACTCACATCTAGGCTTACTAGCCATTCCACCTGTGATAAGGATACAAGGAGCTGAATGGGGAAGGGTTCTCTATTGATGGTCTTAGGGGAGAATCCCTTCTGGGGAGAGAATGCTCTTATGCCAAACAAAAGCCATACCCTCAGAGTAAAAGCCTCTTTTCTTCTATTTGTGGAGGTGGAAGACAAAGATACTCAGTGTTCCACTTCCCAGAACTGGGAAAAGGCAAGTTAGGGTGGCAGTGAGGATGGGTGGGGGGAGGGCAGAGACAGATACCAACAGAACTCCACGCTGATTTGAAAACACAGCAGCTGGAAGTTGCAAATTCATGGCCAAGATCTGCCTCTCCCTTTGTGTCAGAGTACCAGGGCCTCCTAGGCGTCAGACACCTCTGCATGTAGGTGATCAGGGGAGTGAGGAAATACATACCAACCATCGGACATGGGTGGTAAAACCAACTACCAATGGCTTGCCCCCCACAGTGGGGCAGAGACCAGCTGTTTATGCAGGAATCCAATTCTTTGTCCAGGACTCACAGGAAGACTACATTTTCCAACCTCCCCCACAATTAGGTTTGGGTCTTGGAGTCTGAATTCAGGATAACAGATCCTTGTGGTTACATTGTGATGTCCAGACTTGACCATAAAACAGCAGCACAATATCTCATACTTTGTCACTTCCCTTGTCTTTGGGCCAAATGCAGAGGAACCATTCTGAGGAGCCAAGCGGATGGTAGGAGCCTGGGTCCGCAAATCATCTCATTGAAGGCTGGCCACTGAAAACCCAATGGGATGATGCGGTGAGCAAGAAATAAGCTTTTACTGGGATGCCTGGGTGGCTCAGTCGGTTGAGCATCTGCCTTCAGCTCAGGTCATGACCCTGAAGTTCCTGGATAGAGCCCTGCATCAGGCTCCCTGCTTGGTGGGGAGTCTGCTTCTCCCTCTGCCCCTCCCCCCCTACTCTTCTCATTCACTCTCTCTCAAATAAATAATAAAAATATAAAAAAAAGAAATAAGCTTTTATTTTATTTTTTAAGATCTAGGGGTTTTAGTTTCATCAGCTAGTGTTCCCTTACTATAAATAATATAAGGGACCACACCCCCTTCCTTCAAAGCTACTGCTGGCAAAGATCTCTGCTGGGTTGAATTCAGATAATTCTCTGGAATGAGTTCTCCTAGTATGTAAGAGAGGCTTGTCATCTTTTCTTACTACTCTCAAAATGGGTAGGCAAGCCAGGGCTTACCCATGTGTTAGGTGATCATTCAGAGTTGATATTATAATTTGAGCACATATAAATTCTTCAAGTGATTTTGAAATTTTTATCCCATTCAGACTTTCTGGTTGTCTAGGACTCTGAACCTTGGCTTACCTCTGCAAATGATTTAAGAGCTGAGTATTTTTTAGCAAAAGGTGTGACATGATTTAAGAGATGATATAATTCTATAAATGTCTGGACAGGCTACATTATATGCTTTAGGGTCAGTCAGGCATAATAAGCCCATTGAATGAAGGGGGATACAGGTTCCAAGTGCTATTTTATGTATGTGGAATATGGAGAGAGAAATGTCCAGAGCAGAGGAGCCTGGAGTCCAAAATAGATAAGCAGGCAAAAGCAAGGGTCAGAAAGGGAGTTGTCTGGTGAACATTTTTTGTTTTTCAATGAGAAAAGAAAATAGAGATTGCAGTCATAGTGATAAGACCCATAAGGTGACACTTTCGTAGGTGTGGTGACCTGAGGTGGGTTTACTCTTCCTTATAGAAGGGGAAGAACAAGCCTGTGGTTATTCATAGTCCCACAGTGACCCTGGGGAAACTATAAGGGCTGTTGACCTTCCTAGAAGAATCAGCTGAGGCATCTGAAGGGCTTGGCCCTTGTCACAGAGAGGTGGCATTCTCGCCTTTCAGATACATGTCCTCGAAGCAGCCTCGTGAAGGATTGGCTCCTGAGTCAGAAACCTAAACCTTTTTTTTTTTTTTTAAATGTTCTGATGCTGTTTCTTTTTCTTTTTTTTTTTTTAAGATTTTATTTATTTGACAGACAGAGATCACAAGTAGGCAGAGAGGCAGGCAGAGAGAGAGGAGGAAGCAGGCTCCCTGCCGAGCAGAAAGCCCGATGCGGGACTCGATCCCAGGACCCTGGGATCATGACCTGAGCCGAAGGCAGAGGCTTTAACCCACTGAGCCACCCAGGCGCCCCAGAAACCTAAACCTTAAATTGCAATCCCACTGCTTGTTCTAAGTGCAGCTCTGGGCACAGGCCACATTCCTCTGCATTGGGGTCCACATCTGCAGTATGAGGACTCCACAAAAATTTCATGAGGGGCAGGCTAAGGAATGCATGACATGTGCCAACAACTACAGCAGTGCCTGCATATGATTGGCATCCGATAATATTTGCTCTCTTCATTCTGTTCTCAATTTGATACTAAGTTACTTGAAGGAAGGAGCAGGTCACATTTCATTTTGCATTGCCCTAAGGCCCTGGAGCACTATCTGGAAGACGAGGAATGCTGGAAAAATGGTTTTCAATGTGCCAATGCCAAAGGCCAGTGATGAGGCTTTGGGGCTTACCACTGGACCTGAGTAATTAAAATACCTTTATCCCTCCATGAAATTTCCCGAAAGATAGGTGTATGAGGTAGGCTTTACTGTCATCAGCATTTACCAGAGACTGAAATGACAGAGGCTGATAAGACACAAGTTTATTTCTGTCTCATGTAAAAATCTGAATGGACAGGGCAAGGCTGGGGTAGTGGCACCACTGTGTCCCAGTGACCTCTGACTTCATTATCCAAAATGGAGAAAAAGGGCTAAGAGACGGTATACTGCTGCTGCCTTTCATGACATACCCCGGACCTCTCACGTACCTCCTTTCCTCACCTCCCTAGCCTGAAGTCAGAGCTGCCACAGGGCTAGGGATGGACTTCTTATTCCAGACAACCATGAGGCTTCTATAAGTCGGAAAGGGAGATTAGATATTAGACAATGATCTGCAGTTCCTTCCACAGGCATTCTTCTAGAATACTTCCTGGAAGATGGAATGATTTCTGGTCCCCCATACTGGACTGTGAGGGTGGTAGTCACTTCCCAGGGATGGAAGGACGGTCTAGAAGCATCCTGAGTCCCGATAAATGAGGAGCTGCCAGACAGTCTTGAATTAGGCATTTACAAATGAGAAACAAATAGGTTTCTTAAAACACCCATTATTTTGGATCTTTGTTATCTGCAAGTAAATCTGTATTATAAGTGATGCAATCAGTCTGGTGTGCCTGTGTGACTGTGTGTGAGCTGGAGAAACCTTTACCCTCTGCCTATGTTATTACCCACCCGGGAGCAAGTGGTCCCTCTCTCTCCTGACTCAGCAGCTACACTGACTGGCAGGAGACCATTCCTCTCTCCACCCAGCTGTGACTTCATTCCATTAGGCTAAAATTTAGATCAGGGTTGAGTGAATATACCAAATTGTACCCCAGTGGCTTCCAATTTATTCTTTTCCCACTTATAGGGTCAGGCCCCGTATACTTAGTTTTACACTAGCAATGCGAATTGTACAAGACTCTTAAAAAAAAAAATCAAGCCAATCAGAAGTAATAAGATGATAAAACACAGTCCTGCCTTGCTGTAGGAAACCTTGGTATGTGAAAATTTGGATATATTTAACACAACAGTGCCTCTACAAAAAGACTGATCCCTTTACAAAATAAGCAGAATAAGAGGTGGGTACACCTAATAATTTGCTGAATATCTAGATACCTTTAAATAGCGACATTTCCTTACACATTTATAACACTGTGCCCAAATTACTTCAAGTGTTCACATCATCTTTCTATTACCCAAAGAGAGATAACCAGCTCACAGACCCATGTTGGATCTAAATAAAATAGATGGAATTTCATCCATGTAATATTGTTTTTCCAATATATATACTGCTTTGACATTAACAGTAATGATGAATAACAGGAAGGAACAGTAAGGAAATGTTACCCAGAAGCATAGGAAAGGAATTAAAATGGTGGCCAGCCTGTACCAGATCCAGCCTTTCCATTTCTTCCTGTTACTTTTTATCATAGTTGAGACATTTCCCCTCCCCTCACATTTTAGAATTCATACCTTGTATACTTCATAAAGCTTATACTTTGTATATTTTTAATGTCATTTGAAAAGTCCCAACTCCAGGCATTCTCTCCTCTTCCACTGTAGCTACAATACCACAGAAGGCTGCAACTAACTTTATGATCCTCAAGGCAAGATCTCCAGCTTTTAAAGCAGGTTGGCCTTCATATCCAACAGCTTTAAACCTCTAATAACAGAAATAAATAGAGCACCTAGAAGGGAAAAACAGCTTTTCATCTCGGCTGTCTTTTGTTATGAATTCTTAGAAAAAAACAAACACAAAAAACTGTGTTCGTGGTCACCCACGATTCCACGGAGAAGTCCACTTTTTGTGAGGAATTACATAACTCACCAGCTTTGTAGCCACAGTTCCATTTGCAGCCCCAGCTGCCAATTGCTGGGAAGGAAGGGCCCTGGCAGGTGTCCAAGGTCACACATCAAGCCAGGAAATCGGAGTTCACAGAGCGCTGAGCATCGTCTCCACTGGTTTATGCCAGGACAAGTGAACGGTTCCGTTCAGCTCTCAGGTTTATTATCTTTTCTCCCATTCCCTGGAAGTATCTTCTCCAGATAGGCTGGGGCTGGAAAGTCTATCAGTGCTCTAAATGCAAGTTTATGGAAAGATATCCAATCAGCGGAGAGAAAACCATATGTAGCTACGGACGATATATGAATAGACAAGTCTTAGACCTGTGAGCTGTTTTCTGCCCAGATAATCATTCCCCTCACTCTGGCTCTGGGAAGCAGGATGCACCCTTTCCAGGGGTCCCCCTCCAAGGCTGCCTCATTTGAGGGTTTACACTTTCAACTTTAACATGGCCAGAGCCCTCTGGTGACTTCTTTCTCCAAGACTCCATGGGATGTCTGCAGTGAGGATTTCCCTTGCCTGGTTTCTGGGTTCACCCTGTTGGTTGCTGAACTGTAGTGAACCCCACTTGGAGGAAAGCAGCGGAGACCCTCCGCTTGGATTCACTTCAGAAGTGTTGCTTTGCTTTCCTGTCTTGCCTCTGAGATGCTGGCTCATCTCCTGTCTCCATCTATCTTTATGCTGGAGGAGGCAGACAAGAGAAACATTCAAACCACTCCCCCCTCTGCTTCAGAAATGACCAGCCCACTCCACCTAACCGCACGCCAGGTGCTTCCGGCCTGCATCCTTTTGCCCCAGGGAACCCTGCCCACGAGCCCTGGTAACTACTTTCTGTTCTGCCTTCTGTTTGCTTCCTGCCTGAACGACTGAGACTTGTTGGGGTGGAGAACAGGGCAATGGAAGCGACAGAGCTTTGTACCTGAAGTCAGGAGCCAAGAGTAACACCTTCCCCAGAGGTTCCCCTGCAGCCTTAGTCTATTTTTTTTAAAAGATTTATCACGCGTGTTCTGTATAATAGCTAAAAGCCAGATTTGCTTAAGAAAGTAGAAATAGTTCGCATGCAAATCTGAAGATTTCGAATTATGTGCTGTGAGTTCAGATGAATTACTTGACCGAAAACACCTGAGCAGAGCTGGCTGCGTCAGGGAGGTCCCACAGGTGAGCCGCCTTCGCTCCTCCCCATGACGCGTTTTCATCTTCAGATCTGGGGTGGAAGTTTCTAGAAAGTCAGAGAAGAGGGAACAAAACCTATCATATACCCACGAAGACTTTCAGAATATGGCCTTTTCTTTTACAGAGCAGGCTTGCTGTGTGTTCCCTTAACGCAGAAATGGAAAAGCGAAATGCCCCGGGGGCTCGTTTTGTTCACGTGCGCAAGCGCACAAGTCGACCGACCCGCCTCTTCTCCCAACTTCCGGTGTCTCTTTATCTACAGCTATCTGAGCCCAGGGAGCATGCGCAACCCTGGGGAGCGGGTTAAGCGGAGGAGATGATTGGTGGGACGTGCGGTCTTTTAAAAAACCACGTGACCACACCTGTAGCTGAGACTACGGTGGCTCCGAGGGGTGATTGGGGGTGTGAAGCCAAGCTTGAAGCAAAGACGCCAAAGGAATTCTTTCTTGAGAAGCCTCCCCCTCTCTCCTGGTGTGTGGTTTATGCTTCGCAGCAGAGAGGTGGGAATTGGGTTCCACTCTGCCTCCACCACGCCATGGCTCAGGCCGGCCATTTCTGCTGCGCGCTGGGTAGGAATTCCCAGTCGAGGGCCGCCATAGACAGAGGGCTGGCTGGCCTCCTTTTCATTCATCCCGTGTGCCCATTCACTGAGCATTTTTTTATGTGCCACACAGGGCTTCTTAGCACTCTACTGGTCTTAACTCATTTATTTCTCGTGGCACCTCTAGAGGTGGGCACCGCTTTTATCGCCGCTGCACAAAGGAGGAAACTGAGGCAGAGGTAAGCGAAGCTTCCATCACGCCCTCTTTACTAGGAACTGTTTTCGCTTTATAGTTATTGGCTGGAAGGTGGCAATTTCCGAGAATTTTTCTGGAATGATCTGGCTGGAACCCCTCGCTCACAGAGAAATTCACATGTTCGTTTCAATGACAGACCATCCAGACAGAAAGAGGGAGAGTATACTATGGGGGCGGTATCCCTGATATTAGAGCCTTCTATACGACTGAGCAGGTGGCCTGGATGATCATGCTCACAGGGGACACTGGTAGTTTTCAGATTTTTTTGTCGGTCTCTGACCTTAGATCAGTGGTTTCCTAAAACATCCCACATTTCCTTCCATAGCAAAGGTATGAACATATACCCCTTCTCAGGTGACCGTTCATAGGAGTTTTGATAGCCGTGCAGTTTGAATACCACCATGGAGCAAATTCCAAATCGTGCATTGTATCATCTGCCGTGGTCACCCTAGGACACAGGAAGAGAGATGAACGATGGAGTGCGGTCCTCCATTCCGTTCCTCCGCTGGCAATGAGGAGACCTTCAGGCAGGCTGGTAGCAGCTCTCGCTCCGCCTTTGAGGCCCCCTCCTGCCCTTTGAGCTCAGCATAATCTCGTGTGAAATTTGACTGCAAGCCCGCTGGGGCGGGAGGAACAAAGCCAGGCCCTGGTCGAACTGCAGTGGCCCCAAAGCTCGTCCGGAAACGCAGCGGAATGATAAACCGGGATTATGGGGAGATTGCTGACAGACGCTGTCGGAAAACTGCAGTAAAGGGAGAAAAACGTGGAGGGCAGGGGAAACTGATGAAGGCGAGTAGTTGCAAACTCAGGTGATTAACCTCATGAGCTGTCACGGGGCTTTCTAGTAGCTAGCTCCTGCTGTCGTAGTAGATGGAGCACCACTGGGAAACTGGGCAGGATGGTGTGGGATCAACTCATCCCCTGCCGGAAAAGGGCTGTTATCCAGGACAGCTGGCATTTGTAAGGGTGAAGAGGTTCCGGGGCCTGAGTCTCTGTTCTGTTCTTATCCTGTAACCTCAGTGACAACACACTGTGTTTCCCGTCCCCTCACCCCCAACACCATGATCTTTAGGCAGCCTGTCTGGCTTCTTAGAATGGGTTAGTCCAATGCAGGTTGGAAATGCTGATTATTTTAGTTAAACTCAAGAAATCTGATGGGCTCTCTCCTCCCGCCTCCCTCTCTCCCTGCCTTCTGAAATCCTTCACACCCTTCAGTGCACATCTCAGAGGCTGCTGCTTCTACAAGCCCTCCCATTCTCCCCAGTATTGTCTGGAGCTGGATTTCATCTTGCCCTCCTTGGTGTGTTTCATTTTGTAGCATGCCCCCAAAACCATCTTGTATTTATCTTTATTATTTGTGTCCATATCTCACTTTAACCCAAAGCTCCCTGAGGGCAGGACTCATGTTTTGTTCATCATCGCTGCCTCCATATCACTTTGCACACAGTACCTCATACAAAGTACATGCTTAATAACCTCTTGTGGCATTGAAGTAGATTACAGATCTTCCACACTCGTGGTTGCATGGAGAACAGCCTGTGTTTCTACAAACTTGAAGATACGTGGGATGGATTGGGGAGGCATGAGATGAGCCGTCTGGGGGAGCAGAGACATATGCAGGGACTGAACATTTCTATGCTGAGCCAGTCCAGGTCTGTCTCCTCCCCAAGCCATCAGCCTTTCTTGTGTTTTCTCCTGAAGGGTCTCTGTCTTTCTTGCTTTTCAAAGATTAACTAAATTGCCATCGCTGCTTCTTCTTGTTGTTCTTTTTCTGGCATGCTCTGAAGGCCTCCCTGGCATCTCCTCTGTTTTTCAGAGAGCTTAGTTTGTAGCAAGCGGAAGGACCTCTCTGTGTTCTAGCAAGTTCGCTCGCCTCCCCTCTGCTCTCTGTTAGCCTTAGTCTGAAGCAGGGAGGGGAACTCCCTGCCAGGGGGACTCTGATCTGTCCACAGGCTTGGGCTTTTACAGCCCCAGGAGGTGATGAGAGAATGTCAAGTCATACTTGACCTTCAATATCAACTGGCTAAGAATGAGCCTCACCAGCCCCGAGGCCAAGCTTGCCATTGCTGTTTTAAAATACTAACCTAGGATCGTTTTGTGTATGTTAAAGGATAGAGCTCAGTACTTCAAAAATAAGTGAACACAGTGATTCTTCTCTTTCTATTCTAATGTTTTAATTATTATTATTATTTTCTGGCCATTTGTTTTAACACCCAGGGAATGTTCTATAACTGCAAGGGCCCCTAGTTCAATGACTGTCTCTAAATCCGGACACTCATTTTCATCTCTATTTTCTCAGTAGAGCTGGCTTTTGGGTATTCAACAAAATTCTTGTAGTAGGTACATCTTATAAAAATACATGGAGGTGAAATTTGAGGGGCTGGGTAAAGGGTTTCTCCTCAACTCCTGGCAACACAGCAGAAAAGTTGGGTTGTGGAAGACACAGAAGGAGAGAGGTCTTTGGAGGTACATGGCCAGAGCAGACACAGCTCATTCTGTCCACATAGTCAGTGGAAACCTGGACGGAGGCGTGAGCCCTCCCCTGGCCATTACCGTCCACCGTGTACATTTTGGACCTCAACAATTCTTGTCTTCTACAGGCTATTTCTGACCACAGCCCAGACCCTGTGACTGAAAGCAAAAGAACCTCCTCTTTCTCCTCAGTGTGGGCAAGATGCTGGAAAGAATGTGTATAAATCCATAAGAGTAGAAAACACAGCTTTGACAATATGTAACTGGTGAGTTTACCAAGCAGCATCTGTGACATAAAACACTGCATTACAGTCTTTCCCCCAACAAACCATTGAGCTTGATTCAGTGGGATTAATTGTCTCCTGCCCAGGATGTCAATGCTGGCAGGTCTTTCTGCTTTTGCCTCCAGTCTTACATAAAAGATACTCCAAGGTCACTTTAGGTTGCAAGCACAATCTCCATTCAGTAATTAGAATGTCATGGTGCAGATGTTAATCAAAACTTTGAATGTGACAGCAACCAGTGTCTGACTGCCTTCAGCTCTGACCTGCTTCAGGCATGGTCCTCTTGTCTCCACCCCTCTGTGTTCGCCCTCACTCCTGCCTCACCCTTCTCTCCTTCCCCACTCCTCATTCTCTTCCTTCCCCTCCTCTGACTCCCATCCCCTCTCCTCCTCACTCCTGTCCTTTCTCTTCTCCCCTCCTCTTCCTCCTCCTTCCTCTCCCTCTTTACCCCTCCCTCTTCATGCCCCTGCTCCCTTCCCCTCCCTGCTCACTCCTGTTCCTCCTCTCCCCTATTCAGCCCCTCCCTCCTTACCCTTCCCTCCTCACCTTCACACCCTTCCCTCCTCGCCTCTCACTTCCCTGCCTCCTGCTCTCCCTCCTCACTTCCGGTCCCCACCAACCCCCCTCACCCTTCTCCCTCTTCATCTCTCTTCCTCTTCACCCACTTCCTGCTCACCTTGCTGTCCCTGCTCATCTCCTTCTCCCTGTGTACTTTTCCTCACCTGCCACATCTTTGCCAACATGAAAGGTGGGAGAGGGATGAAGATGGGCCTGAAGCTACCATCCCTAGTCAAGTTGCTGATGATTAAAGCAGACCTTTTCTGGGTTTTTTTGTGGCTGCCTTTTTGGGCTCTTTGAAGTACTCTGCTGAGCTTTTCCTCCTGCTCCCATTACCTGTGTGGATTCACCTGCATTTGGGTTGGCCCTTTGTAACTCCTCCCTTAGCTGGTGGGTCCCTAGTCAACTCCTTCTGCTGAGATGTTCTCACCCTGGGTAGATGAGATGAGCTGGATCTCTTTTGGGTACTGCTCACATCTGCTGCCAGGATCCTTGCCCAGCCAGCCCTGAGGATGTGGGCTGACCCACCAGAGAGCACTGTCCTGCCTGCAGCACCAAGAGAGAGGGGGCTCTTTGCTCCCTGGACACATTGTCCTTGCAGAAGGTGGAGCTTAGGTAACACTCCATCCTGGCCTTCTTAGCCATGAGTTGGAAACTAGTCTTTGGTGTATACATTGCACTTCAAATTTTTCAGGAACTCTCCTTGAAACTCTCGCTTCCAGCCTATTACTCTATATCCTTGAGGGTAGAAGATGGTACCCCTTCGTTGTCCCAGGTAAAGGAAGATGGGGGTTCACAAGACAGTAGCACTTCTTGCATGAAAGAAAAGAGGAAAAGAAAAGGGAAAAAACACTTATTTCCTTTTTCCACCCTCTCTGATCTCCTCTTTTTTTTTTTTTTTTTTTAAGATTTTATTTACTTATTTGACAGAGAGATCACAAATAGGCAGAGAGGCAGGTGGGAGGGGTGCTGAGTAGAGAGCGCAATGCGGGGCTCAATCCCAGGACCTTGAGATCATGACCTGAGCTGAAGGCAGAGGCTTAACCCACTGAGCCACTCAGGTGCCTCTCTCTGATCTCCTTTGATATTTTTGATCTGACTGAAAGCTTCAAGATTCGTGAGACAAGTTCTTGAGGCCTTTCCAGATGGTTCTGTATGAAGCTGCAGGTCTTGCCTTGCTCCCACTTTGGCACATGACATCCTTTGTGTCACTCCTGTTGAAGCAGAGGCTGGAAGAATTCAGTTCGAACACACGGCCGCACATATTATCTGAAGTAACTCTAATGAGTTAGATATGTGCCTCTTACCCGCCCCTGCCTAGGGACAGCAGGTACACAGTTTGGACCTGCCACTGTCAACGGCCACAGAAGAATAAGCTTGCTGGGGTCAGTTCTTTTTATTTATATTTATATTGCCATAGGCAATGCCAGGGTTTTACTGGAGGGGGTAATTGACAGGTGGGAAGGGGTCTTAGCTCATTTCTGTGAGCAGAGGAATAGACATTAAATGTTTTTCTCTAGTTTTCAATGTACAGAATGGGGTGGGGAGACAGAGATGCCTATTCTTTGGCATTTAGAGGGTACTTCCTAGTCAGCTCTAGTAACTAATCACAACCCCCATCAGCAAGGTTACAAATCCCACCATAGCACAGTATTCCCCTTTATGGGCTACAATGGCTGTCCATTAATGTAGTCATGCTGCATTACAAACAACCACAAGCTCATTGGCCTCTAAGAATCTGTGTCAGTTGTTGATGCTTCAGAGGGTTCTCTTGGGGATCGACCAGATGGTTCTGCTGATCTGGCTGGGCTCACTCATCTTGAATGGGAGTTGGCTGAGTGCTGGCTGTTGGAGGATGACCTCGGCTGGAGTGATGGGGGAGAGAGCTGGCTCTGCTCCCTGTATTTCTTCTCCCTCTATTTATCTTCTCCTAGCTCAGGCAGGTAAAAGCACAAAAGTGAGTAGAAATTTGCAAGAACTCTTGAGCCCGAGGCTTGGAACTGGCACACTTACTTTCAACTTGGACATCCTGTATTTTTTTATTTGCTAAGTCTGGCAATTCTGTACTTCATTTTCCTGGTCCAAACAAGTCCTGTGGCCAAGGCAAGAGTGGAGGGCCAGGGTAGAACACTCTGACCACAGTGGAAAGCCTTGCACAGTTATCTGGCAAAGGGTGAGGATCTAGGGCTGGTTAGAGTAATGCAATCAATCTACCCCATGGGTTTTTTTTTTTTTTTTTTATTATCTATTTTTCTGGCTAAGGATCATCTATTTATAGTGGTCCCCCTCATGGTCTCTTCACCTGCATTGCTAGCAGTAGACATTAATTTTATTTTCAGGACTTTAGTTTCTCCTTCTAGGGGAAACTGAGAAGTGGCCATATTCTCCCTTGCTAAAGTGACTCCTGCCCTCACAGAGCTTTATAAACACGATTTAGTTTCCTCCTTTGGCATTGTGATGAAGTTCATTGCCTTTTGGCCCTTTATGGTCCCAGAGAGTCAAAACTGTACATGTGAACTTAAAGAATATCAGGGTATTATGGGGCCAGAATTACTTGTGAGAAAAATTGACAAGTGAGCCAGAAGAAGGGCTAGAGACTTTGCAAGACAGACCCAAGAAGTGGCTGGAAGGAGCTGGCGAGGGGAATGTAAATAACTCAAGTCATAGTTTCCAGGTCTGCCCAATCCCCCAAATCACCTGGAGATATTCTACATTTCTTATTTCCTTGTGAGGACTAGGGACTCCTTATCCATATCAACCTTAGAAATGAAGTTCCTTAATTTGTTTCCTTACAGGCTCAGATGCTTGTCAGTGTGAGTGGAGTTAACACCCCTTGATGGAATTAAGGTTGGTTGGAAAACTTCCTGTGTGAAAACTGATTACACACCATAAATTTTAGTTAATCTCTATTTTTCTTAGTTATATTTTGTTAATTTCATGAGTAATATCTCTATGCATTAGAGATAATGAATACAAAAGTTGTATTTGACTCTTCATGCTTACATTTGCTTACATTTTTGACTAGCACACTCTTTGAGAGAAAAACCATACCAATTCTGTGCTAGTGTGAAATATTCAGAATTTGGTTTCTTTTTGTGTTAAATGTAGTAACCTCACAATTTTTCTGATATTTAAGTTTTTGCTTTGTTAAATAATATAATTTGAGGACTGGAGGAAGAGGGAGTAGGTATTAGCATGATTTAATTTTATTGCATTTGAAGTAGCAAATATTCATTGACTTGCAGACAGATTATTTAATTTCTCTGAAAAAGTGTAGTATGCAATGAATGAAGGCTGATGATTTTTTTTTTTTTTGATAAGTACTCTTAAGAAGACTATTTCTAAATGCAAAATGCCAAGCAAAATCTTGGGGAAAATGCTGCACATTTCTTTAGTGAGTTCATAGTGATCCACTGTACCCTTTTCGTTTCTTCTGTGCTCCTTAGAAATCCTTTTTCTGGTGTGCCTAGGTAGCTCAGTCGTTAAGAGTCTGGCTTAGGCTCAGGTCATGATCCCAGGGTCCTGGGATCGAGTCCCACATCAGGCTGTCTGCTTGGTGGGAAGCCTGCTTCTCCTCCCACTCCCCCTGCTTGTGTTCCCTCTCTCATTATCTCTCTGTCAAATAAATAGATAAAATCTTAAAAAAAAAAAAGAAGTCCTTTATCTATTTAGGAATTTATTTTTCCTGCTTTGAATGGAAATATTCTGCAGAGCGAACCACTTTGTATATCTGTTTTAAATTCTTGATTGCTTTATTAAAATTCATTTTTAAGAGTTTTTGTATAGCTTGGATTTATGACCCTAAGCACTTAAAGTCAACAGTGTGTCAAGTCTAGTTTGGCTGATGGAGTGGAGAGAATATTTAGTACTGTACTGAAATTTTATAAGCTTTGGCAATAAGGGGTAGAGATCTATATTCATTTAGAAACTAATATTGGAAAATGATGCCTTGTAATTTTATAGCATATCATCTCAGTTGACTCTCAGAATTACTGTTGTGTGATGTAGGCAGTCAGGTAGCCCTATCCCTATGCTAATGAGAGAAAACTCAAGCCTCAGAGAGTTTGACCACATGGGCCGGTGTGTCCTGGTGTGTTGAAGAACCAGGCTAGGAATCCAGGTTTTCTGTCTGCAAGACCTGACTTTTTACATGACAGCACATGACTTTTAAGACTGAAGTGGTTAATTAGGGTTAGGCCTGGATAAGCAAAGTTGGAACGAAACACCAACCCTACTTTCAAGAGCTCATTGGGAGGTTCACTGAGAGACAAGTCAAAGTGTGCTTCAGGGGCTCCTGGGTGGCTCAGTGGGTTAAACCTCTGCCTTCAGCTCAGGTCATGATCTCAGGGTCCTGGGATGGAGCCCCACATTGGGCGCTCTGCTCAGCAGGGAGCCTGCTCTCCTCCCCCTCTCTCTGCCTGCCTCTCTGTCTACTTGTGATCTCTCTCTCTCAAAACAAACAAACAAACAAAAAAAGTGTGCTTCACAGCACAGTTTGAGAAGGACAAGGAGAAGCTGAGGGTGTTAAGGGAAGGAGGGCCTAATTCTGTCAGGGTTGGGACTAGGAAAGAGTTGAAGTTCTTAAGGTTACAAGAGGAGTCTCAGTCTTTGACAGTATTTCTCTTCCACAAGGCCTGACCATGAAAAAAGGAAGTGTTTTTGTTTTTGCTTTTGTTTCCCCTCTGGTCAGGCAACTGAGTGATCGAAGAATTGAACTGATGGTATTGAAGACAGCAACTCCAGCTGAGCAAGGAAGTCTGCAGTGGTTGAAGAATTCTTGGTCTGGCTGTCAGGAGTGCTCCCAGTGAAAGTTAGTGGGGGTAGAGCCTGGAGAGGAGACGATGACTCCAGACCTTTGCCCCCTCCTGGAGCTTCAGTCAGTCATTGAGGCAGATGGTACTTTCCAGAGACAGCCACAGCCATGTCTTTTGTTCCGCAGGCTCCTTCATAGTGTCACCTTCTGTTCTCCTATGGAGAGGCTGAGTCTAATTCTTCTTCCTTTGAATTTGGGTGAACTTATGACTGCTTTAAGCAGTACAATATGCACAGGGTGTACTGTGTGATTGCCGGGACTGGCTGCAAAGGGGGAGGCACAACATGGTTTGTTAGGACACTTCTACCTTAATCAGGCTACTTTCTATAAAAATAAAATCAATATGTCAAGAATGAACCATTTCTGTATTTTTTCCCCTCATCTCTATCTATGATATATCTCTTTATCATCTATCATATATAACTCTTAATACGAGAGAAAATGTTTCTACCGTCATCAGCTCTCTTCTGCTATTTGTTTTTCTACTCTCAGAGTCAAATTATGGATATGTAAAATTTGTTCATACACAGGATTGGAAATAAAAGTTGAAGTTGAAAATGGATCTATTCCTTCATAAGAGGACTGTACTTGTAGAAAAAGGCTGGTGAACAAGGGAAATGTTGTATCTTCTCCTAAACCAGGCTAATGTTTACTCTTGTGTTTTGAGGTTTTTCTCTATCTCTCCGGTTTCTCCTGCTCAGTTTTTTGTTGCCACTTTTTACTCTGTCCATCCCTTACTTATTGCTGGTTTCCATGGTTACTCTGTAGGCCCTCTCTCCTTTCCTTTTTATTCCTATTTCTTCCCACACTTGCCCTTCCCATCTCCCTTCCCACACTCTCCAAGGTTGATCCTATCCTCTTTTTTGGCTTAATTACTATTTATTATGGACAATCCTTAACTCCACAAGCATTTACTGACTAAATGTGTGTGCCAGGCATTCTTCTAAGAACTGGGGATGCAGTTATAGCTTAACATTTTTAGTGGTTTTAGGCTTGCAAATCTTGTTTTCAACTGGCAATGATCATCACAGAAATTCAAATATTATTGTATAAATTTACATTAACATAAAATATGTGTTTCGAAGACGGATGTTTAGGAAAAAATGAGAAACTGGTTAGCAGCTTGAGCCAGCAGACTTTTCCTACCTCTTAACTTGGAAAGAGTATCTGTTTATTCTTGGTATTAAGGTAGCATGATTGATGAGAAAATAATTTTCCCTTTTTGACACATATTGCAGTTGGGAAGTCCCCGTGCTGACAGCTATTAATGGCAGAAAACCTGTTTGAGGCAGATGCCAGAAGGGAAAGAACTAGGAAGTGTCATCTTACTCTGGTCTACTTGGCTCTCACACTTTGTGGATTGTACTGGATCACTGTGAGCCAGCTTTCTGGACTTTAGATTATCTTGATTGACTTCTTTCTTGGACTGGAGTTATTTGGTAATGTTAATAAGGACTTTCCAAAGGAATAGCTAGGAAAAATAGCATCAAACCATTCATGCAGTTGAAAGCAGACATCTTTGGTGATATTTATATTGGGCAGAGACTGTGCCTTATTTTGGGTTATGTATAAAGACATTCTTGGCTTCCAGAATTCTAACCTTAATGTAATTTGCAAAATTATTTGGTTTGGAAAAATGTAGAAAAGCCAATTTTAAATAGTCACGTAGTTCTTCCTTTCAGTCCATTGAGGAGCTTGAAGATCAACGTGAAGCCACGCCCCACTAGTGCTATTAAAAAACCCCAAGCAGTTCATTTAAAAAAAAAAAAAGAAAAAGTCCATCGGAGTAAAAACAAATAGCCCACATCTTTTCCTACCTAGACTATTTACTTCTAGACTTTCTGGGTGTTTTTTTTTTTGTTTGTTTTCTATTGTTATGCTGTTGAGGACTTCTCTTCCTTTTGAATTCAAGATACCAAAAGGCTTTGTTCTGGAACTGTCTTCCACCAAAGCAGCTGGTAGTCTGGTAAACACAGAAAGAGTGCGTAGCTTTTAGGGAGCCTAGCATTCTCTTCGTAGACCCCTGTTCTGCAGTTCCGTAGTGCCGGTCAGTCCTAAAGACCTATAGGCCAATTATGAAGACACACCCAACCACTGTGTAGGCAGCCACTTTGAGTTTCCTTTTGTGTTGCTGGATGAAGAAGAGACCAGTGAAGCTGAAGAGAAACACAAATGCATCTGCACTGGGGATGGGATAGGAAACAAAGGAAAAATGAATGAGAGTAGAGAGCACATTAAGGTAGGAACAATATCGAAACTCATAAAATTTCTCAGAGGCATGGTAACTGCTGAGTAGAGTACAGTGGTGGAGTAGAGAGGAGGGAATGCATTGAAATACCCAGAGGGTATCAGGCCCTGGGCAAAGATTTTCCTAACCTCTCTTATTTAAATCTCACGACAAAATTAGGGTGTGACTATTATCCTTAACTCACAGATGAGAAGATGGAAGTTCAAAGACAGGAGACAGTTTGTGCCAGGTCACAGGGCTTGTAAAATGACAGAGCTGGTCTTTGAACCCAAATTTGAAGCCAGAAGCTTTGCTTTTTTCTAGCACCCCACCAACAATAGGAGCTATCCATCGACTATTTTATTTCATAATGTGTCAAGAAAGAGGGCCACGATGTCCTCGGGGTTGCTGGAAATGTAACATCTGACCTCGCAAAGTAAAAACTACTGGAGGAATGAACTTCACAGAGAATTAGGGAAACCATCTCCAGTTTCCAGACGGCAGCCCAGGAAACAGTCTTGACACTCAGCTTGATAGTCCTTCTCTGTGGCTTCAAACGACCAGCTGCCAACCTGAGTCTCTGATTCTCCTGTTAGAACCAAAGCAACAACGAAGCGTGGGCAAAAGAAAGGGTAAGGTGAAGGGTTTTGTGAAGACGCGGCATCTCGGTGGTGTGGTTCACCCCTCACCTTCCACTAATTGGCTGCCGAATGCTTTTCTTCCAAGAGCTAATTAGAAACATCCTACCTGGTGCTTTAGCAACATGAAGATTCTTTCTGTTGCTGTTAAGCAGGTTTTTTTTTTTTTTCTTTTTAAAGAAAGAAACTTAATTCAAAGTTTGGTTTCAATATGCTTGAATTTTAATCTCATATTTCTTAGCTGAGGCGCATTTTTTCTTTTGGATCAGAAAGCACTCCTGGCTGCTACCAAGAGTAAGAAATACCGTCCTGAGACAGATGTCTATTTCCTCTGCCAGGCTGGTGTGGAAGTCGACCCATGTTTCCTTCCCTATCTGAATGGCGGGGGAAGCAGCAAGGAGATTTCAAACATTCTGCCTAAAATATTTTTTCTCATCCCCAATGCTTTTGCCACATCCAGTGTCTTTTAAAATAGCAGCAAAATGACTCTGGAAGTAGACGGTGTTGATGGCAGGTGAGTGGCTAGGGACTCTAAGCTTATGGGTCACACCTATCCCAAGAGTAGGACAAGTTTGGGGCTGGGTCAGACCTGGATTTGAATCTCAGCCATGATGGTTTACAAGCAGTTTTGTCTTTGGATACTTATGGGACAGACTTGTTCTACAGCATCACCTTTCCTGTGATCTTGGGATTTTAATTAAGGCTCACACATGGGAGACAATGGGTAATACGTGCTTGTGCTTTCTAAGGAAGGTCTAGACATTTCTTTGTTGACTTTATTGGGAAGTAGGAAAAGCAGTCTTTGAACTCTGTCCAAATTGCCCTCCACCCCCAGTCTGTGAAAGAGAAAAATGAAATGATGTGGGGAGGGAATGGGAGAATTCTTTGAAGGATCTGAACAGGATTAGAAAAATGCCAGGTTTTTCTCCAGTGCTTCCTTCATGGCCTTGATCCTGGAAAACCACTATTAAAAGCAGGGCCCGTCTGATGGAAAGGAAAATTGATGTGTCATAATCCTGCTGTTTGATGACCTAGAATAGAGATGGGCAAACTTTTTCTACAAAGAACCAAATGGTAACTATTTTAGGCATTAGGGGCCACATGGTCCTAGTTGTAGCAACAATTCAACTCTACCATTATAGAGAGACAGGCTTTCTAGACAATAGGTAAATGTGGCTGTATTCCATTAAAACTTCATCTCTAAAAATCTACTCATCAGATTTGGCCTGTGGGTCATAGTGTCTGGACACTGGTTTAGAGATTTACCCATTAGTTCTCAAGGTTGGATCAGAAGTGAATTCCCAGAAGAGTGTCTGATGGGTGTTATGAGATAATGAAGACTAGAGTGTCCCATAATGGCCTAGTCAAGAAAAGTTGTGAAAGATTTGAAATGGGCAAAAAAGATGACTGGGTCATTTAAATGGAAACTGGGCATTGTCTAGAACACTCTACTTGGTTATGTAATTCTCTGGGATCTGCAGGTTTCACTCTCTTTGAGTTATAAAGAGATAATCTCTCTTTATAATTTAGTTTATATTATATATTTATACTATAATTTAACTCTATCATTCCTGTGAATTCTAGAAAATTGATTGATGGTGATACAAATTGTTTCTGTCCAGAGAGATGCAAGTGGATTTTGTCTGATGGGTATTCAATTCATGCCTCTCTCTTTTCCTTCAAAGATGCCAGTTTTGTATCTATTCTGCAAGTTCCTTTCATTTCAGATTCCCAAGGGCTTAAATATGTAACTGAAATTTGGATTCTCCTTCCAACTATTTCTAACATTATAACTATCCCCTCATTAGCTAATGAGTTAAGGACCATTTTTGAGAAATGTTCATTTTATCTTTGCCTAAGAGTTGTGATTTTGTCCTTTAACATCCAGGAAAGGAGAGGGAGCCCTAGAGGAAGTGTGTTGAGCCCAGGGAGACAAGGCCTGGCCTCAGGCCCACCCTACATCACCTCCCCCACTGGCCCTAGGGCTTCTCTGTAAAATGGCGCTGACCTCAATGTGCTTAGCTTGGAATACTGGGGAGTTAATACCACTGGGGCTACACTTGGCTGGTGGGGGATGAAAGACAACGGATAAATGCTTTTACTTTCCTCAGCTCTGAGACTCATTTTATCAAGGTCTGCAGTCTGTCCTCATAGGATGCTCATCTTTGTCCTTCTTGGGGGCCAGGTTGATAAAACACACCTGTATCGGCTTTGCCTCCTTCTGTTTCTTTCTTTCTCTCCTGCTCAATGGCTCCCTGGGGTCATAACTGTATGTAAACAACTGCTTGCAAACCTCTGGGTCTGGCCCTACTTGAGACTATATATATATATATAATATATAATATATATAATATATATAATATATAATATATATAATATATATAATATATATAATATATATATAATATATATAATATATATTATCTATAATATATATAATATATATTATCTATAATATATATATAATATATATTAAATATATATATATGAAATATTTTTATTTGCTTGCTTGACAGAGAGCACAAGCACAGGGGAGCAGCAGGCAGAGGGAGAGGGAGAAGAAGATTTCCCACTGAGCAGGGAGCCCACATGTGGGACTCCATCCCAGGACCCTGGGATCATGACCTGAGCCAAAGGCAGACCCTTAGCTGACTGAGACACCCAGGTGTCCTGGGAGAGACCTCTACTTTAACTGTTTGCTGGGCAAGCATTCCCAGTTTCCTAGAAGCCAAGTGGACTTGGGGCAGGATAGCCAAGAGTGTACTCTGTCGGAAGGACCCTGTCCTAGAGGAGTGTTTGCTGGGGTGAGGCAGCCCTGACAAAAAGAGATTGCATGAGGTGCATGGACAGAGGGTGGGAATTCATCTGGAGTAAAAGTGGTCACCCTGGAATTGCATTCCCCGCCCTGAGGATTGGTCCAAAGGAGGCTGCTGGAAAGGACTTGGAAAAATTTACAGTGAATCTCATGGAGGAGCCAGAATTTGAGGAGTGCTTTGCAAAAGTCATTAGACATAAAAGAGTACCATAAAAAGCATCAACTGAAAAAAAAAAAAGTTTTATTCCCTTACCACTTGTTCCACTTGTTTCTCTCTCTCTCTCTTTTTAGAGAGAAATTTTTATTACTTTTATATACAGAAACTTCAACAGCCCAGTCCAGTTTGGCAGCCAGTTCTTTAGCCTTTGCCTTTTCCAGCTTGGCAGCATGAGCCACTGACTTCAGACATGGGACGTTGCCTCCCCAGGGGCAGCAGATCTCATATCTGTCATTGTCATTGGTCCTGGTACATTCCACCAGCTTAGCTGGAGCTCCTTTGTCTTCTGAGTTCACCTGTGTGAAGGCTACCAGGATGCAGGTCTTCCTGGGGACCAGACACCCCAGCCTGGCCTTGCCCTTGATAATGCAGTAGGGGACACCCATTTGCTGACACAGGGCAGGCGGGAAGACCACTAGCTCAGTGGGATCCACCTCATGTACGATCACTACCAGCTGCGCCTCCTTGTTGTCCACCAAGGTGAGGACAGTACTAACCTCAGCTCGAAGGACAGGCGGTCTCTTAGTGGAGACATCCCCTTTGCCCATAGCCTTCTTCTCAGTCCGGGCCAACAGCCTCTGGTTCTTCTCTGGCTTTGTTTCTGGCCTGTACCTGTGGACCAGCTGAAGCAGCTGAGTCGCTGTGTGGCGGTCCAAGGTGTGGGCGAGCTGGTTTACCATGGGAGGCACTTGTACAGTTTATAGAGAATCACCCTTTGTCACTGCAGCCTGATGTGGCAGGGCCATTTGACTAAGTGGGTGAGGTCCCTTTTTGGGCTGGATGTCCTGTCCAATGCCAAAATTCTTTTCTTAGACAGAGGAGTGAGCAGCTTTTTGGCCTCCTGTTTTTGATGACAGAGGCTTTGGGGCCACCTTCTTTCCCTTTGCCTTCTTTCCTTTCAGCATCTCAGGTTGCTGGAGGAGGGAGTGCCACTGGCTTCTCTTTACCCTGAAGGAGGTGAGGTGACCTTGAGTAGGTGAGGAGCTGGATTAAACAGAGGAAAAGAAGAGAGAGCATGCTGCCTTCCCTCTTTACTCTTGTCTGAACAATTGTGGGTTCGGATTAGCAGTGCAGGAGGTGAGACGTTCTTAAATATCTCCAGTGTCTCTCCACATCATTCCTGTGTTGGCACTGAAAGTTTGCCAAGCAGTTCAGTCCTTTCCTAACTCCCTACCATGGCCAGGTTTCTTTCACTTAGAATTTTCACTTAAAATGTGTTAAAAGTTGGGACGCCTGGGTGGCTTAGTTGGTTAAATGGCTACCTTCAGCTCAGGTCATTATTCCAGGGTCCTGGGATCGATTCCCACATCAGGCCCTTGCTTGGCAGGGAGCCTGCTTTTTCCTCTACCTCTGCCTGCCTCTTACCTGCTTGTGCTCACTCTCTTTGACAAATAAATAAATAAAATCTTTTAAAAAGAATGTGTTAAAAGTAAAATGACCATTGCTGTGATCTCTGTGGAAAAAAATTTTTTTGAAAGATTGCAAGAGTTTGAAGTTGAGATATTGACATTTTGATTTGGCCTGGATATTTTAAAAAGATTTTATTTGTTTATTTTGAGAGAGAGAGGAGGGGCAGAAGGAGAGAGAAAGAGAAACTATGGATCAGACTCCCCACTGAGTGTGGAGCCCCACATGAGGCTTTTAATCCCATGTGACCTGAGCTGAAACCAAGAGTTGGTCACTTAGCCAACTGAGCCACCCAGGCACATGGCCTGGATTAGACTTTTTTTTTTTTAAAAAGATTTTATTTATTTATTTGACAGAAAGAGAGCACAAGCAGGGGGAACTGCAGGCAGAGGGAGAAGCAGGCTCTGCATGGAGCAGGGAGCCTGATGTGGGACTTGATCCCAGGATCATGACCTGAGCTGAAGGCAGATGCCTAACCGATGGAGCTACCCAAGTGCCCCTGGATTAGACTTCTTCTTCTTTTTTTTTTTAAGATTTTATTTATTTATTTTACAGACAGAGATCACAAACAGGCGGGGGGGCGGTGGGGAGGAAGGGAAGTAGGCTCCCCGCTGAGCAGAGAGCCCGATGTGGGGCTCGATCCCAGGACCCTGAGATCATGACCTGAGCCAAAGGCAGAGGCTTTAACTCACTGAGCCACCCAGGCGCCCCTGGATTAGACTTCTTAACACTGAGATTCTTTAATGACTAAAAATGCCTGGAAAGCTATGGAATCTGCCTCAGGTATGGTTAAGGGTTAGGGAAGGGAAAGTTAGTAGTATTTAAGGGCTCTTTCTTGAGTTTATCCCATTCCATAAATGACTTATTTAACTTCCCTAATTTTATTTTCCTCATTTTCCTTTAAAGTGGGGATACTGAACTTGGCTTATAGGTTTGTTTGTAAAGATTAAATAAATGAAATGCTTGGTGTGGGATGTGTTGACTGACTGATCAAAAGAGAAACACGGACATGGAACTCAGATTCCATTAGCCTGTTATTTTCACTCCTCAACTGATCTCAAATGATCATCATCAAATATCTGCTCTCAAACCCTACTAACCAGTCAGTCTTTAAATACTGCTCTAATCATCCAAGTGTCTTTTTCTCAGATAACTCAAATGAAAAGGCAGGATTTTTTTTTTTAATTACTGCTTGGATGACATTTTCTAATTTCTATTTTTTATCCATCAGAGTAGCCCCACACTTTTCCTGATGCACCTCAGTGTAATTTCCCCTTCGTTACTTGAAGAACTTCAAGGCACCCTGCCTTCAAACCTAGCAACCTAATTAATAAGGAGCATGGGGCTGAGATGCAATTTTTTAAATTCTCAACTGCTCTCTCCTGAGCAATTTGATCCTGGCAGAATATAGATAAATTTCTGCTCTAAGTCATAAGATGTTATTTGTCACTCATCAAGATAAGATTGTCATTCTTGGGATGAATTTACAGAATTGCCAGAACTTTTTTTTTTTTTTTTTTAAATGAGTGAATCAGGAGTGCTTCCTTCTTTGTTCACGTGCTTCTGACTTAGGCTTCATTCTTGTCATTTCTCTCTCTCTTTTTTTAAGTTTTTAAAAAAGATTGTATTTATTTATATGAGAGAGAGAGAGAGAACGCAAGAAGGAGAGGGTCAGTGGGAGAAACAGACTCCCTGCTGAGCAGAGAGCCTGATACGGGACTCGAATCCAGGACTCCAGGATCATAACCCAAGCCAAAGGCAGTCAATTAACCAACTGAGCCTCCGGTGTGCAAAGCATTTTGTCCTGGGACTGTTGTCAGGACTGACGCACCATTTTCCCAAAGCTCAACTATCAATAAGAGCATTTCTCTTAACAGCCCTCACCCCTCATGGTCTCTTCCACCTGAATTTACTTTGTAAAATTTTTCCAAAGAAGGGGATAGTGACATCTGGGGAAGGATTAAAAAAAAAAATTCCTTCTAGGATATTAGCAGTTATACCAATCGCCCATAACACGTTCACAGAAGAGCTATAGACATCCTGACTTGAGTCCGGGGAGGTGCGGGATCTCCTTACGATAAGCAGTAGCACCTCTCCCCCAGGTTTGGTCCAAATGTATGCCTGTCTCCTCTGAGGAGTATCCTGTCTGGGCAGCTATGTGGCAGGTCTCAAACAGGGTTGACCCTTCATGAAATGTCACGAAAGTTTGACATAGGTACATTTTGGTTATTATTTTAGCTCTTTTTTTCCTTTCTCCTCCCCTTTCATCTGGCCTAAGGGGCTCATGGTTCCTTACTGTCTTGTGGACCCTACTGCCTTCAGGTACATGGTTCTTGGACATGTAGTAGGTCCTCAATGAATTTGATAAATGAGTAAATGGCATATGTAACTGAGGTTCTTTTATCCCTACCCCTTTGCTAATGGGCTTGTTTTTTCCTACAAGGTTGTAGTTTACAGAGTGTGGCTGTGGAAGTCATAGAGCAGAGGTACTGCTGTGATCCCCATGCCCCCAAACATTCAAATCCATCAGGAGGCCCAATTAAAAACATTTTCCTAGTGTATATTGCTCTAATTTGCTCGTGTATGTAGATGAAATTAGAATTAATAAAATGCAATGATGCTTAAAGGCCTTACTGGACAGGGTTTAACATAAGGATGAAAACCTGTAAATCTGTATTTATTGCCAGGAGAGGATGTTGGTAAGTTGTTTTGCGACAGAAATGAGTTTTTTGTTTTTTGAGAAGGAGTGCATGTGCTGGGGGATGGGGAGCACTTGCGTAGAGGGAGAGGGAATCCTAAGCAGGCTCCATGCCCAGCATGGATCCTGATGTGGGGCTTAATCTCATCACACTGAAATCATGATCTGAGCCAAAATTAAGAGTCAGTTGTTTAACCAACTGAGCCACCCTGGCACCCCAAGAGAAATAATTTTTACTTATGTGTTTTATTATTATTATTTTTTAAAAGATTTGTTTATTTTAGAGAGAGAAAGAGTGGGGGAGGGGCAGAGAGAGGGAGAAAATCCTCAAACAGACTTCCCAGTGAGCAGGGAGCCCAGTGTAGGGCGGAATCCCAGGAACCTGAGATGATGACCCAAGCCAACATCAAGAGTTGGGTGCCTAACCAACTGAGCCACTCGGACACCTGAAGAAATGAGGTTTAAAACAGTATGGAAAGTATAAGATTTTTTTTTTTTTTTTTTTTTTATTTATTTGACAGAGAGAGAGATCACAAGTAGGCAGAGAGGCAGGCAGAGAGAGAGGAGGAAGCAGGCTCCCTGCGGAGCAGAGAACCCGATGCGGGGCTCGATCCCAGGACCCTGAGATCATGACCTGAGCCGAAGGCAGTGGCTTAATCCACTGAGCCACCCAGGCGCCCCTTATCATTCCTGTAAGATAGTATATAAAATACTAAATAGATAGATGTTAGATAAATAGAGATGGAAATCAGGACAAAAATGAATGATCTGACAGGAACTCTTCATTTTTAGTTTATTTCTTCATTTTGGTAGAATATCATCTAGTTGATTTCTGAACAAATGAGCACAAAAGTTTAGGTTTTTAGATAATTAACCTTTTTTCCCCTGTCATGTTTTTAATTTATAAGAGTAAACAGTTCTATTTATTTTTTTAAAACAGCTTTCAGTTCTTGTTCTATGGATACAAATTTCTATAATGTCCTGAAAATTTATTCTAATTATTTGTGTTCTCTATTTTTTGTCAGAAAAAATTTTTTTCTTATTTGTTTGATCTTGGACTTTCCTGTTTGTCCTTGGTGAATCCTGGTGATCTCTGGTTAAGCTGGTCATATTGAGAACAAGGCAGTCAAGATCAATATAAGCTCTGTGGGTGTGATGGGGCTTTGTCCACTAGTGACCCTTACCAGTACGTTCTCTGACTCTTGCTGGGGTGATCTAAGTTTCAAGAGAAAGAGGAATCAAGAATTTTTAAAAATTTTTTAATGATTTATTTATTTTTTGTTTATTTATTTGACAGACAGAGATCACAAGTAGGCAGAGAGGCAGAGAGAGAGAGGAGGAAGCAGGCTCCCTGCTGAGCAGAGAGTCTGATGTGGGGCTTGATCCCAGGATCCTGAGACCTTTATCTGAGTTGAAGGCAGAGGCTCAACCCACTGAGCCACCCAGGCACCCCATATGGTTCCTTTTCTTATATATCATGTTAATCTATAGAAAATACATGTTTTGCTATAAAATATTAAATTGGTATAGAGGGGGATGCATTAGAAGTTGAGGTCCTTCTATCAGTTTTCTCTCCCATTCAATCTGCACATCTTCCAGGAAGTTATCACTTTTAAGAATTGATGTCAGTACTATTTATTGCTTTTTTGGCTATTGTTTTTAACCCTTTCCCTTAAGTTAATTTATTGTGTATTTGTTAGCATGCCTACTGAAAATAGATGGAAAAGTTTAGGATACCTCCTCACAAATGCAGATCACTTGGAACAGGTCTGTTGGAGGGTAAACAGCTGTGAATTCTGGCTCCTTCCAGGGGCTTTCAATTAATTACAACAGGCTAATATTTCCCCAGTTACCATGGCTAACTGAAGACTGACCATCATTCAAATTGGCTTTACAGATCATAACACTGAGTATCAGACTTTTAGAATGATAATTTTAAAGAGTTTCCTGGTATTCTGTGCTGGGAGAAAGATCCAGTTGGGAGAATAAGAATGAGATGAAGAATTTAAACTGACACCCAAATGAAAGCCTGTGTGCTGTGAGAAGCATTCAAATAATTTTTTAATGAACTGGTTCCTTTGACTTATTTTAAGATCTATATGTAGGGGGAAATAAAAGCATGACAGGAATAGAATAGATGAGAAAAAAGTTAAACAAGATTCTGCCCCATTAGTTATGACTGACAAGGAAAAGATAATAGCCAAAAAGCAAATGGAGTTTGTTGGCAGAGGGGGATAATGATAATAGGACGTTCACAAATATATCAGGGAAGAAATAGATAAAAGTTTTTTAAAAAGTTCGGTCGTCAGTAGAGATAGGCGTACTGTGAATGACTCTATAATGATGGGGATGCTGGTGTTTCAATTCCATCATTCCCAGGAGACATAAAGAAGGGAAGTTCTGATCACTAATGAGTAATAAAGAAAATTGCAAACATGGCTATGAAAAATGCAGGTAAGTGACTGTTTGCACTTGGAAAATTTGAAAATAGACCTATTGGTACATCTGGTTGAAACTTCCTCTTGAGTAATGTGAAACTCAACTAATGTGCTTGCAAACTACTTTGGATGCATAATTTTGATAAGATGATTGTGCTGATTGAACATGAACTAAGTCTGTAAATGCATCGAACTCTAGAGTTGCCAGTTTTCAACTGGCATCCTTGATTTGGAGAGTTTCACTGCAAAAAGATTGGATGTTGGTAGATGGTTGATCACTTGCTTATTTTCAGCTTCCTGCAAACTTTTTATAGGCTATATGGGTCTGTTTATGTGGTCTTATAGAAGGCAGTATCTTGCTTGAATCTCTATCTTTCAATGGAAAGTGAACTAATAAAGATCCCTGGAAAGACACTCCAGATAAAATAACATCAGTGATCAAGCAGGGACAAAGGTCAAGAACACAGCAGAGCTGACATTTCCCCACCCCTCCTATGAGTGGCTGGTTAGCCATGTAAGACATAGAAACAGTAGCAAGGTAATCATCTAACTAGTGCACATAAGGCTTGAAAACAATCAAAGAGACTTTTTCCACATGAGAATTTACACTCGCAACATAGGGATTAGCTATGGACAGTGTGAGGTCATCATGAATCACATTATATTTAAAAGTAGTTTTATTTCACTTTATTTCATTGTTCAAATTGTTTAAATTTTCTACATGTATAAAATGTGTAAGTAGGTATCTATATTTTGGGAATGCTCATCAAAATGTATTAATGGTGTACAGGTTTAAGAACGCTTGGGGCGCCTGGGTGGCTCAGTGGGTTAAGCCTCTGCCTTCGGCTCAGGTTATGATCTCAGAGTCCTGGGATCGAGCCCCACATCGGGCTCTCTGCTCAGTGGGGACCCTGCTTCCCCCCCACCCCCGCCTGCCTCTCTGACTACTTGTGATCTCTCTCTGTGTGTGTCAAATTACTTACTTAATTTAAAAAAAAAAGAATGCTTGGAGATCACTGTGTGTGAGCACATAGATTAGAAAAAGATGCCGTGGAGATTCTCAAAGCGGGTGCTCCCTAATGGTTGGCTGGGATTATTACCTTGTATGTCACATTTATTTATTTATTTATTAAGATTTTATTCATTTATTTGACAGACAAATCACAAGTAGGCAGAGAAGCAGACAGAGAGAGAGGAGGAAGCAGGCTCCCCGCTAAACAGAGAGCCCGATGCAGGGCTCGATCCCAGAACCCCGGGATCATGACCTGAGACAAAGGCAGAGGCTTTAACCCGCTGAGCCACCCAGGCACCCCTGTATGTCCTATTTAGGTATAAATTTCATGACACACACTTTGCAGTAACTAAATTACTCTGCTATTTTATGAATTCTTCTATAAGTCAGTCACGGCATTTTCCCTGTTCTTTTGTGATGTGGAAATAAATGCAGGTGGATCAGATGAGAAAAGCAGAGGCTATTTACTGAGGGCCTGTTTTAGCAAGGGAGTCAACCACCATCGCTTGTGTTTGGCAGAGACTCAAAGGCAGGCAGAGGAGAAGGGAATGCTTTAGAGTGGAAAAAAGGGAAGCTTTGGGTATGCCTTGCTTGGAGAAGCGGGAGGCAGAATAATCAGAAGGTAGGCATCCTATGTGACTGGTTAGGGGTGCATATTTGGCTTTCTCTGATTGGTCTGAATTGGAAGCCGGGACAGCGGTCAGCAAAGCTGTCAGTTGGTAATGGACTCCTGGCCATTTTGGACTGATTGTTACAGAAGTTATTGTTTAGCTTTCTGGATTGTTGCTGGAGGTAGCTATCTGACTTCCTGCAAGTCTCACAGTGGGTGGGTTTCCTGGTTGTGTTTTACAGAGAAGGGCTTGCTTTCCTGGGCAGGTTTCTGAAGGTTGTGTGTCCGAGTTCTGATTTTACATGTGGTCTGGGCATTGTCCATTTGTACATTTAGTCTTATAATGGCTATTAAGAATGCTCCTTTTACCACTCCCCTTAAAAACACACTCTGGGTGGCTCGGTCAGTTAAGGATCTGCCTTCGGCTCAGGTCATGATCCGGGGGTCCTGGGATCGAGTCCCGAGTCAGACTCTTAGCTCAGTCGGTGAGTCTGCTTCTCCCTCTTGTTCTGTCTGCTGCCCACCCCCAGCTCCTCCCCACCCCCCCTGCCGCCGCTTGTGCTTTCCCTTTCTCTGACAAATAAATAAAACAAAACAGTTTTTTAGAAAATACCAATTTAAAAAACTATGGAAATCACCACATAGGCTAGTTTTGAAACAAGTGCTTATTACATTTTATTAAATATATTACATGCTTTGAGTAAAACCTGCTCATCAGAGGGAATTTAGAAGAAGCAGAAAAATGAGAAGAAGATATAAAGGCCACTAAGGGTCCAAAACCACAAAGAAAACCAATGTTATCTGGATGTATTTCCTTCCTGTCTTTTTTTTTTTCTGTGTAAGGAATTTTAAAATTACATGTACATGGAACCATACTGTTTTTCCAAGATTTGTTTTCTGTCTTCTTGCTCATTTCTTATTCATATTCTTAGTCATTTGTTTAAAAAGTTAAAAAATTCAAGGAGCTCCCTGCAATTTTGCTGTATTTATCTTATGCTCCTCATCTGTCTCAAGTGGGAAACAGGAGAAGGTGGCAGTTCGCCTGCTGGAAAACCACATTCACGTCTGTTGCTGTTCTTCTATTCCCCAACCTTTAGACCCAGAGGAAATTAAGGGGAAATGGCACAAACAACCATTTAGTTAGATAGGCCAACAAAGATATATACACATTCATGAAGGCTTCCCTGTTCTCGCTTCTCCCCACCATGTGTCCCCAGTGGCACTCACCATGCAGCTGAGTAGCCTGACATTACACAAAAGAAAAGTGAGCTGTGGACTGACACAGAAGGGTGTGTCTGAAAATACTTCTGTTATGTGGGAAGACATACCATGCTTATAAATAAACATATTATGCTATTTGACTGAACATGATGTCTTTGAATAGTAAGGATTTTGTTTTGTTGGTATTTGTAATTCATTACTCCCCTGCCCCTTTTGTCCCTCAGGGTTATTTCTAGCTATTGAGTTATGAACACATGATAGGGAGAGTTCAGAAATACTGAATTTATCGTATATGCTGTGGGTTTGTCTTTTGACCATGGATAGAGATTCTCAATACCCAGAGGACCACAGGTCTTCACAGAAACGAATACCTTCACTCTCTTCAAGGGTGTGGACAACAATCTACCCATTACCATGCAGAAAGGAGACCATTCTTTTTTTTTTTTTTAAGATTTTATTTATTCATTTGAGAGAGACAGAGCAAGCAGCAGCAGAGGGGCAGAGGGAGGGTGAGAAGCAGGCTCCCTGGGGAGCGGGGAGTCCAAGGTGGGACTCCATCCCAGGACCCCGGGATCATGACCTGAGCTGAAGGCAGACAACCAACAGAGCCACCCAGCTGCCTCAGAAAGGACACCATTCTTTTCCATAGGCCAGATATTTCTTCACCAGCATTTCCTGAAAGCAGTATTTTAGGTAGTAATTACTGAAGCCCTGTAGAGTTAGAGCGGGACAGGATGAGGGTGGGGGGTAGATTAAGAATTACACCATAATCTCATTACCCTGTACAACACAAGAACTTTTAGCTGATGCTAAGCACTAGGTGGGGAGACCAGATGGTAGCGAGAGAGTCTGAAAATTCCAGAAGTGAATTGCACAAAAAATGTGATCTTTAGTTATGCACAGATCCAAAAGGACCTTCTGACTTATGTTATGTCACCAGGAATCAATAAACAGCTGGTCTCTATTCAATCTGGGTCATCAGTCTTAATACCAAAAGGCAGCACCTAGTAAACATTCCATAGTGCCCTCTACTTTTCTTCTCTGAGTTTGCCCATTCTCTCCTTTATTTTCCCCAACTCAGAGCTGGTTCCTTTATGGTGCCCTCAACGCTCCTTGCTCCTCATTTCCTGTGTTTCCCAGCACAGGCTGCCCCTTGAGAGTGATGTTCAGAGAACTCTCTCATGCTTTGCCAACTTTACTGCCTGTACCTGCACAATGAATGTCAAAAATCCCCACCTCTACTGTTTTCTGATAGCTGGAGAAGAGCTAGCAGAAGGTTCGAGAAATACAGTGACAAGAAGGAAAGAGAACATTCAACTCCTTAGACTACAGCTAGAATTTATTAATTTTCAGAACTTCCCTGCGGTCTACTTGACAAATTTTCTTTCCACTTTTTCATTATTTTTACTTTACTCCATGTGAACTAATAAATCCTGACCTTGATCTTACTGTGATAAAAGAGGATTTGCATTCTCCCTGCTCTGAGAATTTAATAGAACAAAACTTTCCTACATGGATGGACCATGAAAGGTGCCTGGTCTAAATCAGTTACCCATTTTAACAAGTCCTAGAAGGTTCAAGAATGCAGCTTTATGGAGTGTTATGCCTCCATCAGAAAGGATGAATACCTAACTTTTGTAGCAACATGGAAGAGATCATGCTGAGTGAAATAAGTCAAGCAGAGAGAGTCAGTTATCATATGGTTTCACTTATTTGTGGAGCATAACAAATAACATGGAGGACATGGGGAGATGGAGAGGAGAAGGGAGTTGAGGGAAATTGGAAGGGGAGATGAACCATGAGAGACTATGGACTCTGAAAAACAACCTGAGGGTTTTGAAGGGGAGGGGGGTGGGAGGTTGGGGAACCAGGTGGTGGGTAATAGGGAGGGCACGTATTGCATGGAGCACTGGGTGTGGTGCAAAAACAATGAATACTGTCATGCTGAAAAGAAAAATAAATTAATTAATTAAAAAAAAAGAATGCAGCTTTAGCCTAGTAATTCTGAAAAGAGGTTCCATGAGTTTTCAGGAAGATCATCCCACAAATGTAGCACTGAATGTATTTTATAGGCTAGAATATAACTAACACATTTTTCTGACTTCCATTCCATCCATGTTAAGTGATTTGCTAAACATTTCAAGCCATACCTAATATTTAGGCTGTAGTCAGTTAAATTGCTATAAATAAGACTGCAGTGAACATCTTGGTAGTAGTTTTTCTGAATTTAAGATTAAGGTAGTATCCCAGAAGAAGAGATTTCTACCAAAAGAGTCTATCAACACATAATCCTTTTATCATTTCTTTTTTGTTGATTAAAAAAAATCTACATAAATCCTTTTTTGGTGCTATGCTATTAAAATTAGTCCAACTAATATTTGCTTCATTATAACAGCAAAGGTTAATGAATACTTACTCCTTTCATCTTGTTTTCCTGTTTGTGTATTGTGTAACTAATAGAGTTGTTGGTGAAACTGAATTTTTTATTTTTTCAATTAAAAATACATTCTTTTAATTGAAGATTAGTCAGGTAATATGGCACTTTAACCTTTAATGCCTTAAATTGAAGAAATAAACTGAATTACATGATCATTTTATTGAATATAATTTCTGAACTGCTAACAAACTAATAGATATCTAGTTAAATTTTTTCAAAAGATCTTCACATCTGTGAGTAATTTCAAATATAAACCAATTTGCATAAAAATAAAAATATTCTATTTTGAATCGTCTATAAAATAAAAATAATAGTACTTCAGAATTTTTTGATATCTATGATAATTTTAAGTAAAAATACTTTAATCCCCATATATTTCTTTTAAAAAATTAGTTAAATTTTTGAGAAATCTTGTAAGTCTAGGGTATGGGAGTTCACTGAGAAAGTAAATCCTTAGGTTTTATTCTGGTATCTCATAAGATTTAATGATCTGTCTGTGTTGTATGGGATACAAAGAAATGCAAAATGAGTTCGCTGCATTCAAAGAACAATTTAAATGAAAAGTGCAAGGCATAAACATAAAAAGTTGAATTTTTATTTGAACCCCAGTTTAACTGCAGAGTTGGACCATTTGAGTATCATAAGTAATACAACATAAGTTCCAAATTTGTAATCAAATTTCTGTAATAAGTTGTAATTTGGTAATGAAATAATACATGCAGAGAAATTATTCCAGGGATTATTCGTGAAAGAGAAACCCTAACTGCTTTGAGAGTGGGCTGAGTGTGTCAGAGAAAATTCCTGAAGGAAAGAGATTTGTATCCTATCAAAATTTCCTTAATCAGTGGCTATGTGGAGAATTTGTGGGAGGAGTGTATATAACAAAGCTCTTCTACATGGACAGAACATGACAGGTGTTCTACCCAAATCACTTTTCATTTTACCAAGCCATAGATGGTTCTAGAATGTTTCTGTAGTCTGGAAATTCTGAAATGAGGTTGACAAGTATTCAGGAAGATTATCTCACAAATATCATACCAGTCACAAGTATTTTAAGAGCAGTGGTTTCTTCAAATCAGAGTTTGAAGCACAGGAGTCATAGTGGGTAATAACAGTGCTGGGTCACCTTCACAGAAATACAGAAATCTCAAAGAGCTTGTTGCAACTTAGGCAAAAGTGCCATGAAATTTATAATACAAAGATATACAATTGTAAAAGGCATACTTCATCTTCCCTAAATGTACTGGTTTGAGTCCTTTGAGAAGCAGACGTCAAGGCAGAATTGGACACCCAGGAGACCTGTGGGGGAAAATGTCTGCGAATGGTGAAGGCATAAGAAGCAGATTAGGTGGCGAGAACCTTCACACCATAGTAAAAGTTTGACACTCATGAAAAGAGAAAGGGAGGGAAGGAAGATTGGTTTATAAGAGACCAAGACTGCAGTGAACCTCAGAAATTCTCAGGCAGGCACAGAGCCAGATCAAGTTCAAGGCAGACTATACCAACTCCAGCCACAATAAGATTGATGGTAAATTATATGTGAAAGGCTGCCTGGATTTTTAGTAGCAAAGGATTATAAAGGGAAGAGGAATATTATATTACATTTTTAAAAGAGATTTTAGGGGCGCCTGGGTGGCTCAGTGGGTTAAAGCCTCTGCTTTCAGCTCAGGTCATGATTCCAGGGTCCTGGGATCAAGCCCCGCATCGGGCTCTCTGCTCTGCAGGGAGCCTGCTTCCTCCTCTCTCTCTCTGCCTCTCTGCCTACTTGTGATCTCTGTCTGTCAAATAAATAAAATAAAAAAATCTTAAAAAAAAGAAATGCATTTAAAAGAGATTTTATTATTTATTTATTTATTTATTTATTTATTTAGAGACAGTGTGAGCAGGGGAAGGGGCAGAGGGAGAGGGAGAGAGAGAATCTCAAGCAGATGGCCCAACGTGGGGCTCAATTCCATGACCCGGAAGTCATGACCAGAGCTGAAATCAAAGAGTTTGACGCTTAACTAACTGTACCACCCAGGCACCCCAGGGGAATATTATATTTTACGGAGAGGTGACTGTGATTTCAATTTCTAGTAATATATGGCAGACTAGACGGCATAAAATAATAATATCTTGGCTGAAACAAAACAGCTGAATTGGCTTGGTAAAATATAACAAAGCAGAATATTCATGATAGTTAAAGAAATTCTAGGCACCAAAGATGGTGAGGAAACTGAGAATCTAAGCTGAATATGGGAGTTAACTTTTGTCTGCCTTGTGATGGTGGTGGGTGCTGGTTCTGAAGACAATAGGCACGTATGTTAATGGTATCTCTAGTCTTGGTAATGTGGGGACTTAGGAAAAAAAATGACTCTACCTCAGCCCCCCCCATATGTAGGATCCTAAAAGTAATTACCCTAAATGACAGTAACCTGGGAGTGTGGGATACAAACAAATGAACACTATGCCACAAAGCCACTTACTAGCACAGGGAGAGGGGAGGAAAAAAAGGCTTATTGGTCTTTTTGACTTGGGTTCTGGGTGGGAGAAAAAGTCTCCTTCATGACATCATAATTATAAGTCTATGTGTACATGGGTTTGTTATACTACCTGTATGATTTGGTAATCTATAAACCAAGAATTTATGATAAGGTGGCATCCCCTCCAAAATCTGGTTTGTTTCTGGTAATTTCTCTGGGTGGCCTGACAGAAGCAACACAGAATTTTTCTAGAGAGATATAGTATCAACCCATTCCTTAGCAGTCCCGCCTGTAAAGTCCAAGTGAACATGCATTGATGATCCAAAATTATGAAATATAAGAGGAAAAAAAATCCCCAAATAAGAAGAATTTGAGGGAATAGAATCAGCAAAGGGAGGCTTTAAAATAAGTAATTTTAGAATGACTAAAATCCAATCCACAGCCGGGATAGTTCATAGGGAAACCTTGTAAACCATAGAGAACATTCACTTCAAAGGAAATATCTTAAAAGCAGCCTGGAAGAAAAGACATGTTACTTAAAACATAATGATCGGAGGTGAGCAAACTTCTTGAAAGCACCAGTAGAAGACATTCAGGAAAAATGTTGCAAATAGAAAGCACAAAATAATAAATAAATACAAATATGACGATAAATAAATATAAGTGGTCTGAATTTGATTAAAAGTCAACAACTTTTCTGATTGCACTAAAAATATCAAACTAGGCTGCATAGTATTCCATTGTGTATATATACCACATCTTCTTTATCCATTCATCTGTTGATGGACATCTAGGTTCTTTCCATAGTCTGGCTATTGTAGACATTGCTGCTATAAACATTCGGGTACACGTGCCCCTTCGGATCACTATGTTTGTATCTTTAGGGTAAATACCCAGTAGTGCAATTGCTGGGTCATAGGGTAGTTCTATTTTCAACATTTTGAGGAACCTCCATGCTGTTTTCCAGAGTGGTTGGACCAGCTTGCATTCCCACCAACAGTGGAGGAGGGTTTCCCTTTCTCCACATCCTCTCCAGCATCTGTCATTTCCTGACTTGTGCAGCCATCAAAAGAAATGAAATCTTGCCATTTGCGACGACGTGGATGGAACTAGAGCGTATCATGCTTAGTGAAATAAGTCAATCGGAGAAAGACAACTATCATATGATCTCCCTGATATGAGGACATGGAGAAGCAACATGGGGGGGTAGGGGGATAGGAGAAGAATAAATGAAACAAGATGGGATTGGGAGGGAGACAAACCATAAATGACTCTTAATCTCACAAAACAAACTGGGGGTTGCTGGGGGGAGGTGGGATTGGGAGAGGGGGAGCGGGCTATGGACATTGGGGAGGGGAGGTGAACCATAAGAGACTATGGACTCTGAAAAACAACCTGAGGGTTTTGAAGGGTCAGGGGTGGGAGGTTGGGGGGACAGGTGGTGGGTAATGGGGAGGGCACGTTTTGCATGGAGCACTGGGTGTTGTGCAAAAAGAATGAATACTGTTACGCTGAAAAAATAAATAAAATAGAAAAAAAATATCAAACTAGGTATGAGCTACTTATAAATGATCTTTAAAACATAAGGTCAATGGACAGAAAGGAGGTGGGTGGCATGAGGTGTGATAGGTGAAATAGGTGATGGGAATTAAGGCATACACCTGTCATGATGAGCACTGGGTGATATAAGGAAGTGTTGAATCACTACTTTGTATACCTGAAACTAACATTACATTGAAATTTCAATAATATTTTTTTAAAACCCATAAGGTGAATGGAAGTGATGGGAGAAGTTATGTCACAGAAATATTAACCAAACAAACATCAACATAAAAAAGCAACAACAACAACAAAAAAACATCAACATAGCTATATTTAATTCAGACAAAGTAAATTTAAGGTTAAAAGTATCTTTAGAGATAAAGGGATTACTACGTAATCATTACCATTTTAACTCACCAGGAATTCTATATTCTCTAATAATAGAGTTCCTAAAATTGCACTCATTCATTTATTTAATATTAACTGAAAGCCAAGCTATGCCAGACTCTGTTTTAGGTGCTTGAGGACACACTGGTGAGCAAAATAGACAAAAGTTTCTGCACTCTTGAAATTTACAGTCTAGTCTAATCTTTGGGAGTGGAGATTAGGTAATTAAGCACTAAGCAAAGAAACAAATTTGTTTCTTTGTGTGCTATGAAATATAGTGTAAGGGGAGGAAGAGAAACCATATGGAGGAACTATTTTTAATAGAGGGTAAGGGGATGCTTTTTATTTTATTATTTTATTTTTTAAAAGATTTTGTTTATTTATTTGACAGAGATCACAAGTAGGCAGAGAGAGAGAGAGAGGAGGAAACAGGCTCCCCACTAAGCAGAGAGCCCGATGCGGGGCTCAATCCCAGGACCCTGGGATCATGACCCGAGCCGAAGGCAGAGGCTTTAACCCACTGAGCCACCCAGGCGCCCCAAGGGGATGCTTTTTAAAACTAAAGTGACATTGGAGCTGAGACCCAAAGCGAGTGAAGGAATAATCAATATGGAGCTATAGGGGAAGAGCTTTCAAAGCAGAGGAATTAGCAGATGCAAAAACCTTGAGCAAGACTCTGCTTAATGTGTTCAGGGAACAGAAGGAGGCCGTTGTGATTGGAGTGGAGTGAGCAATAGAGAAAGTGGCAGGAGATTGTGGCAGCAAGATAGTCATGAGTCAGATCACGCAGACCTTGACGGCCATTGCGGTGATTTTGGATTTTTTTTTTTTCCAGGGTGAGATGGATACCTTGGAACAATGGTGTGACATGTTACACTTTTGTTTTAAAAGGATAACTCAGGCTGTGGTGCAGAGTTTAGACTGTAGGAGCAAACAGGAAGATCAGTTTGTAGGCTGTTGCAATAATCCGTGAGAGGTGATTGTGGTTTGGACCACTAGAGAGCATGAGAATGAGTCAGATTCTGGTGTAATTTCAATAACAGAGCCCATGGAATTTGATGCAAGAGATAAAGAGGGGTCAAGAATGACCCCATGTTTTCCAGTTTGTGAAGTGGAAACATTAAGTGTTGTCCATTGTTGAGATGGGGTAGAGCAGAATAGGAGTGGGTGTGGGAGATTGGACATTGGACATGAATACCTAATAGAGAAGAAATGAAAGAATTTCAGGGAGCAGGAGATAATCTACTAGTTATTATGCAGGTGGTCATATGCTTCCCCCAGTCAATCAGTGGGTTGAGAAGAGAAGAAATGGGATATAAAAGATTTAAACAATGCAGTTAAAAAGTTTTGTTTTTGTGGAAATATACTCCTGCATGTCATGCGACCTTCATAAAAACTGTCCACTTACTGGACTATAAAATGAGTCTTCAAGAAATTTTAAGAATTGGTCATCTACAGACCACATACTTAAAGCATAGCACAATCATGGAATATATCTGTGACTAAGGATAGCTGAAGGATAACTAAAAGAAAGGTGGCAGGCTGGAAAGAACAGAATTTTGGAGAAATGCAATATCAAGCAACAGTATTTCTGAGAAGCTGAAGCTTCTATATCTAGACCAGCTCCATGTCTTTGGTTATACTTGTGGAACAGCCTTTACATCTTGCCTGGTTCTTAGTCAGGAGTTCCCTTGAACTAGGATAATTCTGGCTTTCTCCAGCAACTTCCCAGGATTCCCTATAACCTGGAAAATTTTTTCTTTTTTTTTTTTTAAAGATTTTATTTATTTTTTGACAGACAGAGGTCACAAGTAGGCAGAGAGGCAGGCAAAGAGAGAGGAAGGGAAACAGACTCCCTGTTGAGTGGAGAGCCTGATGCGGGGCTCGATCCCAGGACGCCGGGATCATGACCTGAGCTGAAGGCAGAGGCTTTAACCCACTGAACCACCCAGGCACCCCAAACCTGGACAAATTTCTTAAAGGAGACTCTTTCTTTGGAATGTCTAAATCTCAAGATACTCTTTTCTTTTTTGAGTTGGCCTGCAATCTGTATCCCTTTGGCATTCTGAAAGTAGCTGTGATTGTTGGGCCCATGACTCTTGTTCTGGTCATACCTGAATTGAGGTGGGGGTGGCAGGTGCTGTCCTTGGGAGGCTAGAGCTCCCTTGATTATCCTGGCCTCGGGTACCATGACTGGTACTTCCCTACTGTGTGGCTGGATCACATGGCTCTTTAGGGAATCAGAATTGAGCTGGTCCAACATCAATTGCCTTACTTAAGCTTGGGACCACCTCAGAACTAAGCCCCAAGTCATGAAAGGGGAAGCCCTGTAGGTGTCTTCAATGCTTGTCCTCTTCCTGAGCTCATTTTCACTTTGCTTGAGCTCTCCTCTTCTGCTGCTGCCCTTCCAGGCTACAGACGTTGCTCCTTATATCCCATGGGTAGATCCTATTGTGTTCTCACTATTATCTTCCCACATCCATTGATTGGCTTCACTGGTTTTTCTGTCTCTTTTGGCAATGATTTCCACCACTGTTCTAGATCGTGTGTTTCCTCAGTTATGTGGGCTTAGGCTCTTCTTCAATCCAGTTGGAGAACTTGTCTCCAGTCCCACTGGGACCTGGGCTAGGGAAGTATCATGCTCATAATGGATGCCGGCAGTGGGGACCTGTGCAGATGGGACAGTGAGTTTTCTCATAGTTTTCTAATGACTGTTATTTTTTCCTTATTATATACATACTGCATATTGAATTGTAGAAACTTTAAAAAGTACAAAGAGTATGAAGAAGGAAAAAAAAACCACAACTCATACTCCTACCATTTAGGAGTATTCTTTGTTAATATTTTGGTGCATTTACTACCTGAAATTTAGATGCATATAAATGAATAAATTTAAAAAAAAGAATTGGATTATACTTTACATTCAGACTTTATGCTACTTTATTCATTGGCATAAGTAAATATGATTCTAGGGGCGTCTGGGTGACTCAGTTGGTTAAATGTCAGCCTTAGGGAGGTTCAGTCATTTGTCCAATTATTTTATGTTTCATCTCTTTACCTCCACATTATCTGGTCCAAGCTCCACCAATGGCTTGCTGTGAGTTTTTGGACAAATGATTTAACCTCCCTAATCGTCAGTTTTCTCGTGTGTAAAATGGGGATGATAATTTCTCATTGAGTTGTGGTAAGGATTAAATATAAGATGCACAGTGTCTAGTCTGCCTCATAATATTTTGGGTGTTATTCATGCTGTTATTAAGTTGCTGGTGGAGATAGCAAAACATGGCGGCTAATATGGACTCTGGTGTAAGGCTGACCAGGTTCTGTCACTAGGTTTGTGGCCTTGAGAATACACTTATACTCTTGTGTCTCAGTTTTCTCACCTGTAAAAATGTAATAATAGTATCTACCTAAGGGTATTTTTATGAGGATGAAATACTTTAATGTATATGAACGTACTGAGAACAATGTCTAGCACATCTTAAGTGCTATATGGTGATTATCTGAGTTAAATAAAATTTAACTTTATGCTGTAATATTTATGCCATATTTTAAGTCATAGGTGGATGGAATGGTTATAGAACAAAATTAGATCATGTTACTTTTTCTTTTCTTTTTTTTTTTTTTTAAAGATTTTATCCATTTGAGAGAGAGACAGTGAGAGAGAGCATGAGAGGGGAGAAAGTCAGAGGGAGAAGCAGACTCTCCAAGGAGCAGGGAGCCCAATGTGGGACTCGATCCCAGGACTCTAGGATCATGACCTGAGCTGAAGGCAGTCGCTTAACCAACTGAGCCACCCAGGCACCCTAGATCATGTTACTTTTGTTTCCTCAGTATTTTTTTTTCCTCTGAAATGTTCAGTATCAGAAGAATTTTGTTTTCTGAGATTGTTGGTCCTAAGTGTGCTCAATTTGACTAATTCCCAAAGAGATACTTACCAAATTGTTAGGATGGCAGGTTAATGCTTCAGAATCATCAACATTGGAGATGAGTCAGCTGATGCCTTCTCCCCAATTCTTCAGCAGTGTCCAAGAACATGAGAGAATTATTCTGAACAGAGATAGTCTTCTCTATTTATGTTTATGGGACCACTGCCATCCCTTCAAATATAGAAAAGTAGTTGTGGACTGAAGAGACTAGTCTGCTTTTAGAGATTAAATGTCTTGACTGTCCCTGGGCAAAAAAGCATTCACATAGAGTGAAAAAAATATAAGCAGTATTACTCTGTTCGTCCTTCCATAAGACTCTTCATCAAGAATGGCCCAATAGGCTAGAAGACTTTCACTCAAATCAGAATTATTTTCCACAAGGCAAAAGAGAATTTTGATTGCCTCCCTATGTTTTAGAAGTACTAAGAGTTTTTCAAATGAGGTCCAAAGTGCAGCAAAACATAATCATCCAGCTTGGAAGGCAGCCATGGAATGAGATGACTGAATAAATATTACCATCTAGCATCATTTATCTCAGGCTCTAGTGGGAATGGGAGAGAGGTTGGGGAGGAATTTCCTGCCAAAATCCAAGGTTAAACCTAAAGAGATGTTAGTACCCTCCAGGGGCCATTGTTTCCCCATTATGAGCCTTGGATATGATTTCATTTCAGTGATTATTCTTAAAAATTGTATTCTGAAGGGGGGGTATGCAGAGCTGATTTTGAACATCTATAACTCAAAAATTCATCAGGAAATATGATGGTTGGTTTGCATGGATATGAATACATACCTTTCCTGCTGGTCTTTTCTTCAGTATTTTTTTTTTAAGTGACAAATTAGGGCCATTAAAAATTCCTTGCAGTACAGGCATTTGATTATTTAAAGTGAGATTGTGGACACCTCCATTAGCCCTTGACAGAGGACACAAACCATAAGCTGGAAACTGAAAGCCTTGAGACAATAGAATAACTGAACAGACCTGAATCAAGCATAAACAATGAAGTGGTTTGAAAGGGTTGGTCTCCCCAAAATGTCACGTTCCACGGAAGAATGCTTTCTCTATTTGATCTGTCACTAGAGCTCTCAAAACATGACACTCCTTGAACATAATATACTTTGATGATAAACTAGATTAACTTTCCCAGTACAAGTGAAAGGCCACCTGTTGCCAGAATGGCCATATTCCTCGTTGGCTGTCTTGTAGCTGTCATCACTTCAATGCAATCTGCAGCCGACATGCTGGAATATAATGAATATGTCAGAAGTTGGAGGTCAGCCATCCAAGTACATGAAAACTTGGCTCGCCTACAGTGTCAGCATGGAGGCCTTCCCTATCATCTTGTGCAAAGGATTTCTGCACCACTTGATTTGTTTGCACAGGGCTTGTTGCTGTTGGATGGGGCGTATTTCTGTCTTTTTGACAGCCCATTCAAATATTTGCAGTGTGGAAAAATAGGGCTTCTGGTTTCGAGCTCTTCAAATAATAATAGGTGGTGTGAAATGCTGTGGTAGCTGATGGTGCTGACGGTCCGTTGTTGGTTGTTGGTGGAGAAATATCCACAGAGACTGTTAGAAGTGTTTAGATTGGAGTGGAGAGGAGAGTTGGTTGGAAGGTGAGAACCACTGAAGAAATCATACAGGTGCTCAATTTCTACCTTCTTCTACCCACCCTTAGCATATAATGGTCTTGAGTCGGTTGGGCCACAACTCTTGGCATAAGGAAGTATAAGATGGTACATCGTAATTATTTATAGGTCATATATTTATAATACATATAATATGGATCCATTTTTCCAGGTCACAATAATGAGGAACAATAGGAGATTTTTTGCTTATTCATGGCATATCTGTTCTTTCTTCTCAAAAAGTAAAGTCTGTTTTAGCTAACAGCATCAGGAAGAGGCCTTCTGAAGTTGTGGTCGGTATGATTAAAGAATCATGAGTATTTCCATTGGTTGAAAATAAGAGAGCTTGGGGCGCCTGGGTGGCTCAGTGGATTAAGCTGCTGCCTTCGGCTCAGGTCATGATCTCAGGGTCCTGAGATCGAGCCCCGCGTCGGGCTCTCTGCTCCACGGGGAGCCTGCTTCCTCCTCTCTCTCTGCCTGCCTCTCTGCCTACTTGTGATCTCTCTCTGTCAAATAAATAAAAAATAAAATTAAAAAAAAAAAAAAAAAGAAAAGAAAATAAGAGAGCTTAAAGGCCATCTTAACTATTGTTAAATACTTGCTCCTAACCTCTAAAGGCCGACTAAAAGGACAATTCTGTTCTTGGCTTTAGCTAGGGTAGAGTTTCTCAACCTTGGCACTGTTGACATTTTGGATTAGGTAATTCTTTGTGATGGTGGAGGCGGTGCTGTCCTTTGCATTGTAGGATATTTAGCAGCATCTCTGGTCTTTATCCACTGGATACCAGTAGCACTTTCCCAAGGATGACAATAAGAAAGATCTCCAGAGATCCCAAATAGCCAGCTGTCCTGTGGGACCCACTAAGGGACACAGTTGTCCCCCAGCTGAAAAACACTGAATTAGGGGTATACTATGATCCTAGAAGCATGTTACTTTGTAAAGCATAAGGAAGCAAATGATAGACATAAACACACCCTCCTAACTCTCCCCCACCTGGTTTTAACATCAAAATGTCGATTGAGGAATGGGAGGTTTATAGCACTCTATACCATAATTCATATTCATACATCCTAAGAGTATGGGTTTGGGCAGCTAAGGGTCTAAGATTGTCTTCTTTTGGTTTTGGTAATAATAACAATAATAGCTCATATATCAAGGGGCAATTATGGTGCCCCACCCTGTGCTCAGTCACATGTGCTAGTTCATTTACTCCTTCTAACAAATATAGAACTGCATTATCTTAGTCTCTTATCAGATGATTACACTTATCAGATGAGTAAAACCTTAGAGCTTTTAAAGATCTTACCCAAGCTTATTAAGTAAGTAACAGAGCTGGTACTTTGAAGCCAGGTGGTCCCACCAAGAATTTGGATGTTTAACTACTTACATACAGTTTCTCCCTACGTGGACTGGATCACAGTAGAAGAGGATCTGCTCCCAAGGACTGAACTGTCACTCGTCCCCAACCACTGATGCTCAGTAGATTTCTTTCCAGCACATAATTTAGGCCTCAGTGAGTCACATCCTATAATCATTTTATGAGAACAAAGTGGCAAATAGCTAATTTAAAATTATCCCTGTCAAAAGAAGATAAGAAAATTACGCGTGGGTTGATAAAAAACATTTTATATCTCTTCTAAAACACTTGTTAAATTTTATCGAGATTTGACCTTATAAACTTAAGACCAATGCATCGGCAAGCTGCATGCTCAGTAGGAATCCAACCCCCTACTCCATAGTTAATTTGCCTTAATTAACGTAATGTTTAAGTTTTGCTATTTGTTTCCATCATCTCTGACATCTTCTACATGTGTTGACAAGGGGGAAATATCAGAATAGTGCATTTCTTTTTTTTTTTTTTTCCCTTTTGCCCTGCTGGTAGAGTGAACAAAACAAAAGCTGAGACACCAATTGGTGCACGGCCTGGGAAATGAGCTAACAAATCTGCCACCATCTATGATTTCTTAGTCCGACGTCAGAGCTCCCTTTCCCCTTTCTTTATTTATATATTCTTTTAATCATTACTTTCCTTCATTTATGCTGTTTCAATTTTCCAAATTGATCACAAATATAAGAAGAATCTTTCCTCTTAGTTTTTATTTGGTTTCTTAAGTGGGCAAATTAGGTCATTTCTTCATGAATGCTTAGCAGGCACTAAATATTTACTGTCTCATGGAGCGCCGTAGACGAGTCAGAGTGGGAAACATCAAAACGGAAGATACAGACAGTGCCTGGCCATATGAAAAATATTGGTACTGCCATGATGGAAGATAGGAAAGGCAGTGAATCATCATTACCATATTTCACTGGTTACTTTCAAAGTACTCATTGTCACAGAGAATTTCAAACATATATGAGTAGAAAGAAGAGGAAATGAACCCCCATATATGTCTCACTCTCCTCAAAAGCCATCAAACTGTGGCCAGTCTTGTAGCATACTGTATTGGTTATCCACTGGGGTAAAATGAATTACCCCAAGTTTAGCATCCTAAAACACCTTGAATTTATTATCTCATAGTTTCTGTGGATTCGGTCTCCAGATAGGGCTTATTTGGATCCTTTGGCTAATCTCACAAGCTACAGTCACCTCATCCCACTTGGGAAGGATCGACTTCCTAGTTAACTCAAGTGGTTGTTGACAGGAGTCATTGACTCATGAGCTGTTGCAGGGAGGCCTTTCTCTGTTCCTTTCCACATGGCTATCCCTATAAAACATCTGACAACATGGCCCAAGCTTGCAAGCAAGAAGGGAAGTCACAGTGTTTTTTAACCCAATCATTAAAAGAAGCATCCCACCATCCTTGACAAATTCTGTTCTTTAGGAATAAGTCACTAGATCTAGCCCACACTCAAGGGGCGGGAATTATGTAAGGGCATAGCTACCAAGGTGAGGATCATTGGGAACTATTTTAGCAGTCTGCCTATCACATATATGCACCACCCTTCACCTCTACCCTCCTACATTATTTTTTTTTAATATTTTATTTATTTATTTGACAGAGAGAGAGATCACAAGTAGATAGAGAGGCAGGCAGAGAGAGAGAGAGAGGGAAGCAGGGGGAAGCAGGCTCCGTGCTGAGCAGAGAGCCCAATGCGGGACTTGATCCCAGGACCCCAAGATCATGACCTGAGCTGAAGGCAGCGGCTTAACCCACTAAGCCACCCAGGCGCCCCTACCCTCCTACATTATTTTGAAGCAAATCCCAGATTTTGTATTAGCTTTTCTGTAAATATTTCAATATGGATCCCTAAAAGGTAAGGGATTTTTAAACAAACATGTCACCATATCACACCTAAAATTCTAAATGATAAGAAGTTACTTTTATCAGTTTTATTGGCAAGATTTTTCTTCCCCCCATTTAGGGGCTTTTAAAATAATTGTATTTCTTAGTGAAATGATCAGATTTGATGAAATATATTACTAACAATGAAACTTTAAAAAAAAAACAACAACACCAAAAAAACTGTCCAGTCTAGAGCTAAGTTCAGGAGATAGAAGGATTTTCTTTTCTTCCTTCTCTCCTCACATGGCTTTTCTTATTGATACAGGTATGCCCTGGTCCTCGAAAGTTTGCAGTATGCCACTTCATTTTTTTTTTTTAAACAGGAGAAAGACATATACATTTATTTAATCTCAGTTTTTTTTTTCACTTTTTTAAAATTTCTTTTCAGTGTAACAGTATTCATTGTTTCGCACCACACCAAGTGCTCCATGCAGTACGTGCCCTCCCTATTACCCACCACCTGGTTCCCCCAACCTCCCACCTCCCGCCCCTTCAAAACCCTCAGGTTGTTTTTTCAGAGTCCATAGTCTCTTATGGTTCTCCTCCCCTTCCAATTTCCCTCAACTTCCTTCTCTTCTCCATCTCCCAATGTCCTCCATGTCATTTGTTATGCTCCACAAATAAGTGAAACCATATGATACTTGACTCTCTCTGCTTGACTTATTTCACTCAGCATGATCTCTTCCAGTCCAGTCCATGTTGCTACAAAAGTTGGGTATTCATCCTTTCTGATGGAGGCATAATACTCCATCGTGTATATGGACCACATCTTCCTTATCCATTCATCCGCTGAAGGGCATCTTGGTTCTTTCCACAGTTTGGCGACCATGCCACTTCATTTTTATGAAAGATCTACATTAGTACTTATTTTTCACTAAGTGAAAGAAATTTGAGGAAGATCTTGCTCTAAGAAGAAAGGCCAAGCCATTACTGTTCTAACGCAGGTCTTTCGGACAAGCAAAGTGACAAAATGTGGAAAGGGGAGGGAGGCTGTTGCTTTATGCCATTTCAGCTTACCAGAAGTCTCACAGAAATGCTTCAGTCTTGGATGGTGGGGGAAATGTGGAATCCCGCCTTTCCTTGATACCAGGATACCAGCTACCATGGGTTGTTAGATATACCAGAAATTTTATAAGAGCTTTTCAGGGGGGGAAGAAAGCACCTATATTTATAGGTGTTTATACAGCTTTTTAAATTTTATTTTATTTTTTTCTGATAGACATACATTCTTTAGTTCGAAAGTTTGATTTGAACCCAAGCCTTTTCACATCCAAAATTCAAATATTCTCCTGAGTCTATTTGAACAGCGCCCATAGTGTCATGCTGACCTCCTCCATGGCACCTCATGACCCATCATTTCTAATCTGTCTCCCTTCAGCACATGTCAGAACAAAAGACTAATTTCAAGGCGTATCACAGTATTCTGGGCTTGAGGAACTGTTCCAGTGTGGTTAAAGTCATCATTATATTTTTCCCTTTCACTGAATGGCATATTGGCCCTTAAACAGTTCTTAAGAATCAACGGGGATTTCTGATGGATAGGTGCTGGTACTGGAGTGGTAGCTGTTTGGGCTTCGCGACTGGACACTGTCAAATGTTTATAGTTTTGAGAAAGCCGTGCCTCATTCTGAGAGATTTGGCAATTTTTATTGCCTTTAATTGTATTGTGCAGAGAATGACAATATTCTGCAAAGATAATTACTATTTGTTTCTCTGCTAAATTTTAAGCAATTCTTCTATAGGCCATTTTAAATGACAATTAGGATCCAAATTTAAAATGAGGTTCAACTACTTGCCATGCTAGCAAGGCTCAGCTCTCAGCTTAGGTGAGACTCAGATGAATCTCTAACCTCCTATACACATGCTAATTTGCACATGTGCAGGCATTGACATCTATGTCACAACTCACTCCTCTGCCAAATTTCTTTTGGCACCGACTATAAATTACATACGAATTTGAGTTATGTTAAAATGTGAAAAGTTCTGCATCTTAGACTTGATGAAATACAGTAATAAATAACATTTGTAGGGTGTATATGCTAAATACTTTACCTGTATTATTTCACTTAATTTTTATAGTTTTTCTATCAAACCATACTACTATTGTCCCCATTTTGTAGATGAAGAAAACTGGGTTGTGGGGAACTAAATCAATTTTGCCCAAGAAAAGGCAGAATTGAGTCGAAGCTTAAACTTGAAAGCACATGCTATCTTTACTTCTCTACTTTGAGTAAAGCCTTACATTTTTAATGCTCTAATGTGAATACCCGATAGAACTTTCTGTGATGTGAATGTTCCTGTGCTAACCAGTATCTTAGCCACTAGCCACCTGGGGCTACTGAGCGTTTAAAATGCGGTTAGTGTGATGGAGCAATTAAAGATTTAATGTTATTTAGTTTTAGTTAATTTCAATTTAAATAAGCACAAGTGGCTGGTGGCTCCCATACTGGAGAATGAAACACTAGAATGAAGGTCACTATAGTCGCAGGAAAATACCAAAGAGTTAAGGCACATGGAGTTCACTTATATTCTTGCAAAAATCCTATCTACACAAGTCCAAGTATTCTGAAGTAATTACTTCTCTGAGACAATCTAACTATTCTCATGATCATTTGGAAGCTGGTCAGCAAATTCCTGCTTAAACAAAAAAGGGTAACTGGAAAACTATCTTATCCACTGGTGGGGATTAACTCATGATATAGAAAGGTCCCTGATGGGATTCTTTTTAGGTTCACTGTGACAGGTTTTTGTTGATGTTGTTATTAATACTTTGTAAACTACATCTTACCTATTGGTTTCCAATTATCTTAGTGAAATTTCCCAAACATTCTATAAGGTTAAGGAGAACTGGTATTACTAACCCTATTTTACAGATAAGGACATTGAGACTCAGAGAGGTTATGTGACTTGCCTAGGGTCCCACAGGTAAGGAGTGACTTACTCCAGGGCTGGTATCTAGAGCTTTGTATTCTGGGTCAATTGTGCATTCCTCTGAACTATTTGTCCACTTTTGTATTCAAACATATTTTATTCAAAAATAAATATACACTGAACAAACTCTGCTGGTTAGAAACTCTGGCTGTGGGTGAAGATGATTCCATGTAAGCTGATGGAACAAGATGTCACCCAATGGACCTTCGCCCCTCCTAAGAGAAGCCTTTAACAATGGTTTGAGTGATGTCATTGTTTTCAGGTTGACTGGCTTCCAGCCAAGTGGCTGGGATTCGTGAGCCAAGGCGAGGGCGCTAATTCTGCTGGTCTTCAAAGAGGCCATATGAGCAAGTGCTAGGTTTGCCCTTCTCAAAGAAAATGAATATGTCCTAATCTCAGTTCCTCTCCGGGTATTTTGTTTGGCTTTGAGTACTGTTCCTTTTGTAATTAAGTGGGAAAGGGAAAACAGATGGTCACCTTGTCAAATCTTGTTTTCAAGTTAAATACACACAGCCCTCTCTCCTAAGTAGGATAATTCCCTTTTAATGGTAATGCTTCCAGATAGCCAAAAACTGGTGATTTTGTAGAGGATCCAGGGGATATTCATGTACTGTCCACCTGCTTAAACAGTGCCCTTGGAGAAAAAAAGATCCTTAATTTTTATGGAAACACCACCTGTAGTCTTCTGTGTTGTCTAGAACAGTAATCATTTAGCTTCTCTGTACTTTGGTCACACAATATTTGTGTGTTTTTTGGATCACACTATTTGGCGCAATAGTATTTATCTGGGCACGGTGAGGTGCCTTTGGAGAGAAGATTAGAGGAATAGTGGAGAGCTTTCCAGATGGTCCCACTGTCACCTCATTTTGTTTGCTTTTTGGATATTAAGGAGGATCCAGAGAGGTGAAGGAATTAATAATTAATCAAACCTGGAAGCCAATTTCTTTCTTCCCCACTTACTTCCTAGAACAATGAGGTCAGAGTGCTCAGACGCTAGGCCAAGAGTGCTCATGGCATAGGCCATTCCCGGATTTACTAACCCCATGTCATGGAGAAAAGACAGAAACTACCTTCAGTTTAGAAAATCTTTTTTTTTTTTTTTTTTTGAGATGGTATAGAAGTGAGAACCGGAGCTTCTTGTCTTTGCCAATTTAAAGTCTGTTTCACAAACATCTCCTGCTGACTTCCTTGCCCTTTTAATGACATGGTCTTTGGATCACCTGCATTATGCAGGATAAAAGTGGACTTCCAGACAAAGAGAAAACCTTGGTTCTTTCTCTGTTTCTAGAAAAATATGAGATTTTTGTCATTGCTTTTCCATCAATCAGCAATGATTTATTGGGTGCCTACTGTGTACTTCGAATGTGTTGGAATTCTTTCCTCTTGCCCTGAAGCAGAACACATTGATTTTTTAGAACCACTTTAGTTAAGACTTTAATTTAAAATCCAGTATTATTTTTTTAAAATGTGTGCCATTCCGCTTGGATTTCTGAAGTCTTTTGCTTTCTGCCTATGTGTTGGCTTGGAGGACTTACTTTCCTTCTTCTTTGTTTATTTCCTTTAGCCAGAAGTAAAGGAGAAAACTCATTTTTGTGAAGTTTCTTTTAAAGTGTTTTGACATTGGGGCCAATGATCTGGCTAATTCAGCTTTGTAATTACTATAAATGATTACTATCTAAAAATGCATAATTTGGGAGATCATCTAATACTGTGTACATACCTTAAACATATGCCTACATGTAGCACGAGTAGATTTAGACTCAGTTTACTGAAATAACCTTTTTACTAGAACTTCAACCTTCCATATCGCATAGTTTTTACAGACTACCCCCAACTCTTATGCTTAAATATTGGTTTACAGAGCAATAAAAAATGTATATGTAAAGATCTATTTGATAACCATTTTGTATTCTGTTAACATACTGTAGAACTGAAGAAAACAGCCCAACAACCCTGAATTTTACCGTCACTAAAAAATGTTATTAGCTCAGAAGTGGAAACGTAGGTGTCAATTCATTGATGGTTAATAAAATTTATTATTAATGAATTAATTGGCCAAGCACAAGTGTGGGCCACCTGAGTCTTGCTGTAAATGGGGCTACACTGTTCAACAAATGACTTTTGTCACTGGATCTTATCTTCCCCTATGCTTCTTAAGGAGGGTCCTCTTTGCATCATTCATTATTTTTGACTTATTTATAATTCTGAGAAAATGTTGCACAAAAACCACAATTATTTCAAATGCCACTGTTATCATGGAATTACTCATTCATACTGCAAATGAAACTGGGACTGTTTTCGCCACTTAGAACTTCCAGAGCCAGAGGGAACATCACAGTGAGGCTCCAAGGTTAAGCAAATGTGAAAATGCATTCATTTTGTGTGTGGGGTTTTTGTTTTTGTTTTTGTTTTTTGCTAACAAAAGTGCAAGCTTAATATTAGTTACAGATTTCTCTTTCCCTCTTCCTTTTGTTAAATTATTAGCTGGTGATGGGGTGCCTGGGTGGCTTAGTGGGTTAAAGCTTCTGCCTTCGGCTCAGGTCATGATCCCAGGGTTCTGGGATCGAGCCACACATCGGGCTCTCTGCTCAGCGGGGAGCCTGCTTCCTCCTCTCTCTCTGCCTGCCTCTCTGTCTAGTTGTGATTTCTCTCTGTCAAATAAATAAAATATTTAAAAAAAATTATTAGCTGGTGATTATGTTTAAAAAGGAAATTATGAGAACATACTCTTCTTTAGCAGCTAGTCTTGATTTGGTGAAATGTATCTTTTATTTTTTAAATTAACACATTTATCTATGTGGTATTGGAATTTAGAAGTTATGTTTTATTGGAAATCGTTTTTATTTTAATTTTTTTTATTTTAGTTTTTTGAGAGAGAGAGAAGATATGCAAGTGAGGGGAGGGACAGAAGGAGAGGGAAAGAAAGAATCTTAAGCAGACTCCCATGTTCAGGGTGGAGCTCAACCCAGGGCTTGATCTCAGGACCCTGAGATCATAATCTGAGCCAAAATCATTACCTAAGATTCGGACGCTCAACCAACTGAGTCACCTAGGTGCCCTGGAAATAATGTTAGTAGTTTTAACTTGTTTGGTAAGCTCAGACAGCTTAATGAGCTCAACTTTATATGTAAGAAAACCATGTTCAAGTTCCTCAGAACCTATTTTAAGACTGATGTCTCCTGAGGGATCCTTATTCACCATTGGCCTTTATTTTTGATATTTAATTTATAAAATATGATTTTTCTCTTGTAATGTCCTATACCTAACTTCTTACTTTCTTTGTGTGAAGGGGGCATTTGGAGGTGGTCACAAGAATTCATTTTTCCCTCTCTGCATTTTGACGATGGAAAAGGAAATTATCTGTGCACAGCTTAAACTCCTAGATTATTACATAGGGTAATAAGAACAGCATGTACTATTTACCTGAAAAGGTGCTTTAAATTAAGAAAAACATAATGCTGATTGCTTTTTTAATGGTATTGATTTGGGGGTTCAGAAAAATGTCTGTGAGGGTCCTCTGTGGATGGTGAGCTTCATGCTGTCATTGCCAACTGAATCTGGCATCGACAACTCAATTTTCTTTCTTTTCCCTTTTGCCTTCCTTTCATTGTCAAAGACCACCATGCTATAGTCGCTCTCTGCTTCTCCTCACCAAACATGAGCACACCTTATTTCACACTCATTACTGAATATTGCTGTCTGCTATTAGTTCAACATCTCACTAAATATGAATGATGACTATCCATCTGGAAGTTAAAACATGCAGTGAGGACTCACCCTCCCTCTGCTTCAGGGGTTACAACTTGAAATCAACATTTGTGTCCCCTAAGGAAAAAATTATTAAGACATTTCTAGAATATCTCTACATTCCCTATTTGAATTCTAATGATAATATAATCAACCCAGAAAAGGAAATCACCCTAAAATTTAATATTGTGATTACAAGTGTAACCTTGCTGAAGGAGAAAATTTCTAATTATTAGATAAGAAGAGTCACATCTCTCCAAGCATAGATTCAGAGCACTGCATCTCTGGAGAAAAGGTCTATTTGGGGTGGAAAAGTACTTTAGGCACCATGCTTACCATGTGGCAAATGGTCAATAAGTACTTATTGCCTCAAATTTGAAAGTTGGCCCCCTCCTAAAACCATAGAAACTGTTTCTGATTATTCTTTTGCCATTTTTAAATACCACATTGATTTATTTCCTTGATGAAAAGAAAATTTTCCTTCTAAGCCCTGCTAAAAATTGATATGAGAAAGTAAGAGAAAAGACTGGAAAAAAAAAAAAAGAAGAAGAGAAAGAGGAAGAGAAGCAAAGGATGGAAGGAAATGAAAACTGCATTCACATTTGGTTGCTGTCCTGAGATTAAGCCCGACCACACAAAAACCCAAAGGAAGCAAGCATCATTTAACATTCAACTTGCAATTCATTTTGTGACTCTATCATTATGCCAGCTCATTTGTCTGCAGTTTAAAATGTGTTATAAAGTCAAACTTAGAAGTAAAATTCTTTCACTTCCTGATACTAGAGTGAGCGTAGTACATCTGCCTGTTTTGGATCATTTCGAAGCATTTCTCAAAGGTTAGTTCCACTTTGCCTGAAAGATGGTGTTTGAACCATCGAAAACTGTTTCATCAAAACTTTATCAGATCGCAATTTCTTTTTTAAAACTCCCTATTGGCAGAAAGCACTATTCAAACAGTTTAACATTAGTCACCTTGCCCTATTAATTTCATTTCTGAAATGTCTCCTGAATGTAGCCCTTTTTATCCATAGCCCTGGCACTGTCCTATGTCACGAACACCTCTCTACCAGGCCTGCGCCTGTTCCTGGGTTGATTTCTGTTCCAGTCTTTCCTAATTTAATAATTTCTTCAGGCTGTTATCAGGATTATTTACCGAGAAATAGGATAGATTTTGAAGGTTTTTTTTTTTTAATGGCTTTTTTTTTTGCTTACGTAATACAATCTGAACTGTTTCACAGTCTTTTATCACCTAGCTCCCAGCCTCAATTTCTCCTTCATCCCTCTACATCTATTCAGTGTTGAACCAGTGGGTTCTACAAAAGCACCAGATGCTCTCACATTTCTTTGTCTTTGTTCACTCCAATTTCTCATCCCAAATGTCCTTACTCTGTTTTTATAGTTATTAGCAGAAACTCACTGCTCAACTGAAACATCACCCCTTCATGAGGCCTTGGGTAACTGTTCTTTCCTCTTTCCTCCCATAGCACCCAGAGTAAATTAATATATTGAAGATGGAAAAGCTTCTATACAGTTCAGTAAAACTCCATTCAAGAATCATCTTGAATGTTAGATGTTAGATGATTTAGTTCTCAGTGAAAGAAATGGCAAACAAATTGGGGTAAATAAAAGATGTGTTTATTGGCTCATGTCACTGCAAATCTAGTAATCGAATTGGCCAAATGTGGTGCCCAGCTAATGTTTTCAGGGGTCTGTCCGTCATTGTATTTCTTGGCTCTGATTTCCTTCTTGTTGATTTCAGACTTCAGCAGACCATTTACCCATGCATGTTAAGAAAGTAGTTCTCAGAAGCCTCAGATTTACATGATGTTTTTAGCCCTTAATCTCAGAAAGAGAGAAATCCTCTTCCATAATACTTATATCAACACCCGGCACCCCCATCACAGGACACTGACTATCCCTGTTTGCATCATGTGTCCTCTCTGGATCTATACCATTTCTGGAAATGTTGGAGGACTCTGATTGGCCAGCATAGGTCATATGCTGGTTCCTGTGGTGAAGGAGGTGAAACATGTGATGGACAGGCACCCTAGAATACTCTAGAGTGAGGAAGGCATCATTTCCAAGAGGAAGGTGATTTTTATTCTGATATTCTAACAGAAGATATTCTGTTGGGTTGTGTTGTTTTGCTCTCCATTACAGCTCACTGTTGATGTGTATCTTACCCTTCTAATTCTAAGCTACTTGAGGGCATGTATCTACATACATTTAATAAATGTTAGGGGGATTCAATAAATGTTAGTTGAGTAAAGGACTTACAGGCAGATGACAAATGAAATAGCTCCCCAAGTTATCATTTTAATGGACTAAGGATCTTTTTGACCTTTTTTTTTTTTTAAGATTTATCTATTTATTTTAAAGAGAAAGAGCACAAGAGGGAGGGGCAGAGCAGAGGAGAGGGAAAGAATATCTCAAGCAGATTCTGCACTGAGCGCACAGGCTATCAGGCACTCCATCTCATGATCCTGAGACCATGACCTGAACAAAAACTGAGGGTTGGTTGCTTAACTAAATGGGTCACCCAGGTGCCCCTCTTTTTGACCTTTTCAAAGTCTCATTAGTGACTCTTGATATTTTCCAATGATTAAAGAAGATTAGTGTTCACAGAAAATGGGGGAGGGTTTACTATTTAGGATAACAATTTATTTACAATATCAGACTCTGAACACTTCTATCTATGCTTTGGCTAGCAAAAGCCAATTAAATTAAAAATTTTTTTTTACTTAGGAAATGCTTGCTTTTAGTAGAGAAAATATCAGTAGAGTTTATTACCATCACTAAAACAATGATACTTAAAATCTGCATTTTTAATTTCTCATCATTTGGCAGTCAGATTTGTTTTATACTCTTAGAAAGTATGAGGTCTTAACAACTAGAATTTAAAGTTTTCAAAATGGAAAATTAAAGAGTAGTTCCTCATTTCTTTCCTTTTCTTAGTAACTTTAAATAAATCTAAGAAAATGACCCTGCTTTGCATATTTTCACTCTAAATTCTTTTAAGTGCTTTATTTAAACTATTTATTTCACGAGCATGGTGCTGTGCAAGCAGTTGAACAGTCTTGGCCATGGCATGGACAGCACCATATTGTGAACGCTTTATTTGTGTTGTTTCCTTCAGTGAGCTTTTAATAAAGCAATTTCTCAGATTATTTTAATCAAATCTGTGTTCTAGAGGTTGTTTAGTGTAGAGGTTAAGCCTTCTGGACTACCTTCTATGAAATCTAACTCTGCCACTCATTAGTTCTGCCTGTTCTTAGCTTCTGAATTTCAGTTTACTCAACTGTAAAATGGGACTAATAATATCTGGCTTAGAGAATTGCGAAGATTAAAGGGGATAATGTGATATTTTATATGGAATATATGGAACATTATTAAAGACTCAATATAAGGGATATTATGACAATAGCTATTAGTGTACTTATACTGGTACCTATTGCTTTAGATGGGAAGCAAAGCTGGGAATCACTGGGAAAGGAATCTTTGTGCAGTTGTATGAAAAGTACTCTTGCTTAGAATGGAAAATGGGGCATTAAAAGAACAACGTCCTTATTTTGTCTTTGGTAAGATGTCTTGCTTTCAACCCTTGATGGACTTATGGCTCTGCTGCTTTATTCTTGCATACCCTCTCTAACTGCAACTCCCAGTGTTTTGGGCAAAAGGCCCCTCTTCCCTAGATGGACTATGAGAACCACAAGATCAGTCCCATCATGGCTTTTCACCTTCCACAAGATAGAAATAATCTTACCCATTTGGGGCTATATCCAGTCTTGTTGGAAAATGTAAAGCCATTATTTTCTAGTTTCTTAAATATCAAAGATGTGATATGAAACAAGGCATAGCATACAGAGAGATCTAAGCAGATATCCCAGGGCTGTAATAAGACTAGAAATCGTGGAGCTTTGCTATGATTAGTCATGGTGGTATTAGACTGATGATGACTTGCCTAACCTTACAGTTGCCTTCATTATGGATTGAGTACACGGTCTTCTACAAAGAACATTTCTGTTTAATATGTGTATATAGAAGGTGTTCATTCTTATATAATTCCTGCCTACTGTCACTTGCTGTTTACATTAATTTTAGAAACTTTATTTTGCAAGAATTTCAAACTTAGAGAAATGTTGCAAGATTGCTTAAGAAAATTGTATAGCATTGGGGCACCTGGCTGGCTCAGTTGGTGGAGTGTGTGACTCTTGATCTCAGGATTGGGAGTTCAAGCCCCATGTTAGGTGTAGAGATTACTTGAAAAAAAATCTTGAAAGAAATTTGTATAAATTTTCCCCAGATGTACACATTTTGTTTTGAATTAACACATGTTAATTATTGATGAAGGAAACAAGAGAATAATTATGACCAGTTCAAAAGTTCATTTATGGATCAGGAATATGGAAGTGCATTTGCAAGTGGTTGCAAACCTGGCTTCTTATGCAGTAGGGGAGGGAGCCAACTGAATCCCCGCTTGACAAAATTTCTTTCCATGCCTTTCAACAATTATTTTGCTTAGCCATGATGATTCGCTAATTTTAAACATTTTGCCACATATTCTTTATCATTTCCTCTTTCTCTAATTAAATTTTTCTAAAGCCCTTTGAGAATCATTTGCATGCATCATGCCACCACGCCCATTAATACCTTTAATTCACTGTGAATTGTGGACGAAAACACATTCCCTTCCATAACCATGGCAAGTTATTAAATTCAGAAAATTCAACATTGACACAATACTTTAATCTATACTACATGTTTTGTCAGTCAGTCTAATAATATCCTCGATGGCATTTTTCATTCTCTGGCATTGAATTCAGTCCAGGGTCACACATTTCGTATAGTTACCAGGGCTCTGTAGTGTCCTTTACATTTTTTAGAAATTTTATAGTTTATCTGTTTTGGAAATTGAGAGGCAAAGATTGCGACATCTGTGTGTGTGTGCGTGCGCATTCGTGTATGTCTTTGTTCACTTCACTTATGAAAATATCCTGGGCTATTACGTCAAAAGCTGACTTTAGGGAAAAAAAAAAAAGAAGAAAGAAATGAGTTTCTACTCCAAAGTACGGCAAGGGGGGAAAGAGCGAGCATAAATCAGAACATCAAAGTAAGCCCCACCATGCCGACAGCGTACACATAGCTGTTGATGACTTTCCCATGCTTACTGAACTGAATAAGTATAAAAGCTTTTCGTGTGCATTCCTATTCTCGGGCCCAATACAGTACGTTAACCTCAGAATATCAAATTGAATCAGGGGTTCTGAGAAGAGCCGCCTGCGAAGCAGTTAGAACGACACTCTTCATTACACTATCTATTTTCAGGCTTCAGACAACCATAACCAGGCTTTTCCAACCTCTCACCTACAGTCAGATACACATAACCGAAATCAGAGACTACCTTCTGGCAAGGGCTCCCAGACAGCTTAAAATTCGAGGTCCACTGAGACCCGGAAGGGCAAGCCTGAAGTGGTTAGGAAGAACATTTTCTTGGTGACATGTTTCCTTGGGAGGCCCACACGCACAGGCCCTGCAAGGCTGCTCCCCACACAGTAAGTCAGCACATATTATGCAGTCTGGGGCTGAGTGGATGTGTCAGCTGCCCATTAGACCACACTAAAATAGAATTGCTAGGTGCCTGAAGCATGAAGCATGATATTAGATAAAGTGATGAAATCTCACTCGATTAAAGAGCCAGGTCAAGGACAGTTACCTCAGGAAATTCCTTTTTTCCTCGAATATTCTCGCAACTTTGATGAATTTTTCGTTTTCTTGCTTATTTTTCATTATCGTCCGGGGCTTTATGAACAATAAAATGTGCCCTCAGCAGGCACTGACGTATTGGAGTGATCAGAATCATAGGTTATATTGATTCAAAGAAAGAAAAGGGGGGGGAAAAAAGACAGGATTGACATTGCCACAGGTCAGAAGCCTTTGGAAATGTTGGATTGATTTGTTTAGACAGTTGTTTGATTTCTCTTTCTTTCTCTAGCTCTCCCCCCGTCCCCAACCCAGTAAAGGGATAAAAAAAAGAACAGGGAGGGTAATCTTTTTTATTTTAGGCCAGTTGAAGGATAGGAACAGAAGCATATGGCCTGGCAGAATTTTTATTTTTATTTATTTGATTTATAAGGACAGGAGAAAAATGCTTCTTGCAAAGGGCTTCTTTTTTTCAAAAGAACTTGCAGCCTGAACGTAAATGACTCCATACCTCCATTGAATCTTAAAACCTGGGTTGGAAAACCACAGCTAGCCTGGGTGAAGCTGTCTGGCTCCTCTAAACTGTGGAGGAAAAAAAAAAAAGGATTTTGGTTCATCAGTACTGCACTCTGGTTTAGTTTCATTTACAGTAACATTTCAGAAGCAAAAGGAAGGAAAATGAATATTCAGGGTATTTTGGTTTTATCCTTGGAGCTTAATGGTTCTCTCCACCTCTCTCTAACTCTGCCTTCCCTGCTAGAGAGGGGTGGAGGTTCCTCAGGCAGTGGGATAACCCAGGATGTACCTGCCAAGCAGCCCTGGGGGCGCCATATTCAAATTATCTGAACATGGAGACTCATTCGATTGATTCAGCTGCCCTTCTTTGGGTCTGGAAAACCACAGTTGCAGAAGTGCTCCTCTGGAGAACTGAGAACATTTTGCAGGTAGAAGCTTCCAGCACCACATGAGGATCCTTGACACACTCTCAAACTTAATAAATGATGGAATTGTTTTAGTTCAGTGAATTTCCCATGTAACATTTTAACGTCGGGCTCCAATTCCATTCTATATATGTAAGCTGCTTGAGTTTTTAGATTCCTTTTTTTCCCTTCATAAAACGGGGATCATATTAGCGTCTTCTGCCTCTTCTAGCTTACAAGCCTATGATATAATGAAGATGAAATAAGGTCACTTATTTACAGGTATGCTGAGTTTTTAAGACGGAAAGCCTTATCTAGATTCCAAATGGTGTCATGATTATATTTTCGTCCGATATTAATTTTTCATGTGGGGTGACAAAGAACTTGCATGACCTAGTGAGCTGCACTTACTTGGAATGTGAGCCAGAGCCACATTTAAAATTTACATCTTCTTTTTCAGCATATTCCTTAGACATTACATGATGTTTCTCTAAGTCTAGCTTCTTATTTATAACAGCATTTCCTAGGTGAGAGTTGATGTCCAAGGAGGAAATATGTTATGTAGCAGCCTGGTGGGACAGGCCGGAAATGCAGGAAGGTGTATGGGGTAGAAGGTTGATGCCTCAGTTTCTCCATAATTGAGAGGACAATAGTGAGAGGACAAAAGTTTTTTCTTTTCATGACAGAAGTGGGGAGGGGGAAGTGTGATTACTTGCTGCATAGAAATGTTAGACAATAACTTCCAGGTCTGATCAACTGAAATCTTTCTTTTCCTTTTCCTCTGGAGCCAAGGGGGTTTTGTTTTTTTGTTTTTCAAAATATTGAAGTGGTTTGAAAGATCAGAAGGCGGTTGTGCTAAATTTGCTATTATTAGCATGGAAGTGATAACAGCTTTCCTATCCCTTGGGAGAAGAGGCGACAGTTGGAGGCTGAAGCATTCTCAGTGCAGTATGGGCAAGCTTCTCGCCAAAACAAAAGAAGGAGTAAGAATATCCACCTGTGAGAAAATGATGAGTCTGTTACTTCTTCTCAGAGCGAGGTGCATGTTGAAGACACACAAAGAGGTAAAAGTGAGGGCTACGAAATGGGTGGAGTCTTAAAGCCTCCTTCTGCCAACTGGGTGAGCCGGATTCTGGTCTTCAGAGGCTGTGCCCTGCCTGGTGGCTGCTCTCTGCCTTCTCAGGGCTCCTCAGGGCACTGACCTTTTCCCGAGTCACTTGCTTTGGGAACTCAGTTTCTTTGCTTGGATCATTTTACTTGGGCCAAACAAAATCCTTCCTATGGCTACAGAACAGGGAAGAACCTGGCCAAACGTTGGTGGTAAAGTAAGGGGGCATCAACTTTTTAAAATAAGATTTTATTTATTTAGTTGAGAGAGAGACAGAGAGCATGAGAGAGAAAGAGCAAGCACAAATGAGGAGCAGAGAAGGGCAGAGGGCAAGGGAGACGCAGACTCTGTGCTGAGCAGGGAGCCGTACCTGAGTCTCAATCTCAGGACCCTGGGATCATGATCTGAACCAAAGGCAGACTCTGAACCCACTGAACCACCCAAGCATCCCAGGGTGCATCAGTTTTTTAAGATGCAGGAGGAGGTGTTTGCCCCATGTTTATCTTCCTCTTCATCAAACATCTAGGCAGCACCAGGCAGGAATTGTATCTTACTGACAGTCACCTTGCTTATGATGAAAATTATATGTTTTGTCCTTAGCAACAATAAAAAAAAATTACTTTGGGACCTCTCATCGACACCTCTAATGAACACAATAGATAAAAGAATATGCTAATCAGAAATGGTCCTTCTTTTCACCATGATAAGCTCAGCAAATCTTCCATTAAAAGAAGGGTTGGTTCTCCCACGTGGGTTGTGAAATCTCCTGGGTTATATTAAGGCCATAAGTGCAGTTGAAAGTAGCTCAGAGCCTCACTCGAGGGGATGGGTACTCTTTATTTTTCATTCTTTCCCAAGAGGCTCTGATTAGCTCAGTGCTCATTTGGTACAATAATGAAACAGGAAATTTCCCAGCAGCGACGGCAGCAGAACCTCAGGTGAATGTCTGCTACCTTGGGAGAATCAGGTCATTCTCATGTCTGCTGGGGCGTCATGCTCCCCAAGAGAAGGGGCTGGAAAACTAGACCCCCTCTGATGGTAAGTGCAGAGCTTCTATTGCAGAATATTGCCAAGCAGGGTGAGGGGTGCAATTTTTGTCTTCGCCATCAAATCGCCTTCCCATTTCCTCCTTCTCCTTTAAATGTATGCTTTGGTTTTATTTATTCTACTCTCACATTAGAGAACTGAAATGGCTAAAGGCTCTGGACCTGTAGGCTTCTAACCTGAAGGGTACATCATTTCCGTGCTGAACATTGATTTACGTTGCCTCGGCCAGCACGAGGGAAGAGACACGTTTCTTTTTCTTTCCATGACGCCTTCAATGACATGACACATGAATGATGGAGTATGTAATGATTTAACCAAAGCCTGATCTTTCCGCCTCGGGGCACACTCAGCATTTAAAGCCTCAGCGAGTCCTTATTTATTTATTTATTTAATCTCTGAAGTAGAGAAACCAGGGTATTTAAAATCCACATGTTTTTTAAGCCTTTACAGAGCAAGTTCATTTCCCTTGTTCCCAAGAAACTATCGCCACAAACTAAAGTTGTCGAGTGTTAGTTATAGGGTAATTGCACAGATATTTAAATTGCAGTTCTTTCATTCTCTCATCACTGGGGGTTTTGTGTGACCTGTCCTTTATTTGGGCCCTGTGCAGAGGAGAAATTGCATGTCCTTCAATACCAAAGTTAATCCATCCATCATGTCAGTTTGACCAATTAGTTTCTTTCCCAGGGACCACATGGAATATGCTTTCTGCTGGATTCAGCTAGATTCGTTCCCGTCTGATTCACTGGGTTGTGGGTGATGTGATGTGCTAGGGAGCTTGCTTGCAGCCAGCTCTGGGTTTCTTAAGAGCACCGGAGTACCTCTTGAATGATGTGGGAATTTCTCTAACACCACTGACATGGAGATTCCTTTAGGGGAGGACAGCCTATGGTCTTTTCTTTTTCTTTCTTTCTTTTTTCTTCTTGTCTATCTTATCCAAATAGGATTTAATATAGGGATGAGTGAGGGAACAGGAAGGGAGATGAGGCAGGTCTCATATATCTGGGTTTTAGATTAATCAGAGTCATATGGAACAGTGAGAATTGAATTAATTTGGAGTGACCTCAGGAGAGACCTCCCAGTCCCCATAATCCAATGGCACTTAATTAGGGCAAAGTTGTGCAGTTGGGGCTTAAAACTGATCACATGAGTGGAAAGAGACGATGAAGGAATAGCAGAAATGTACTTTGTTTGGGAAGGCCTTGACAATTTGGATGTGGTCAAAGAGAGCTCTCAGTGTCCCTGTGTGAAAGACATTAGTTTTGCCTAATGTCCATTATTACCTGAATCCATCCAAGATGGAATTTCAGATCCCAAGTAACACAGCAGAGAAGAAGGCTAAGAACAGCTGGCCAGTGAGGGTCAGAGGGGTGGGGGTTAGGAGTGAGGGAACATCCTTGGGAGGATGACATTTGATCTAGGCCTTGAAGGAGATGGTCAAGTTAGCCTTGTAGAATCTTCCAGGTAGAGAACACAGCACGTCAAAGTCTGTGCCGTAGGTAGGTAATGTGCCTTGTGTGTCTGAAGAAAACTGAGGAAACCAGATTTTCATGGAATATTGTAAAAGGGTGAGAGAAGGAAATGTGGGGTCATGAGGGGTTTCTTCTAAGCATGCTTGACACTGATGGGCATGGGAGGCAAGGTTCAAGATGTAGGGAGAAGGTTGAGAGGGGGGAGGGGTAGCTCCATGAGTTAGGATGGGGGGAATGGAGTCCATTATCCATGTGGAAGGCTGGCTAGAGAGGGGACTCTAAACAGGTCCCCCATCATAGCAGGAGGGAAGAAAGGTCACATGGGCAGTGCTCCAGGCCACAAGGGAGATCTGGTGTTGGGAAACTCTAAAGTCCTCTTCAGAGTGTGTGTGTGTTGTGTGTGTGTGTGTATGTGTGAAGTCATCAACCAAGAGTAAGGATAGGCAATATGTATTGGAGTTTTTAGGAGAAAGAGAAAGTCATGAAAAGGAGAAGGTCATGAAGAAGTTGTCTAGGGCAGTCGTTCCTTAAGTGTGGTCCTGACTAATAGCATCAGCTTTGCCTGAGTGATGCAGTTACTCCAGCCCAGTCCCAAACTGACTGATTCAGAAATGTGGGGGGTCAGGGTCAGCAACCTGAGTTTTCACGTATCCTCTAGTTGAGTCTGTGGTAATTCAAGAAACACTGGCTCAGGGTAACAGCAGAATGATAAATTCTAGAAATGTATGTTTGCTGGGGAGAACAAGGGAACCCCCTTGAAGATAGTATTCAGGAATGGGAAATGAGATCAGTCAGCAAGCTCATAGGCTCTCTCTAGTCCTGACCCTCTCTGTGGGTGTGCAGAGCAAGCTGCTTAGATTTAACCTGACGTGGGGATTTTCCAGATAAGAACAGCAAAAGTAAATTGTTCAGCAAATTTGTAAAGGTATAATATAACAACAGAGCATTACAAGTCATGTAAGTGGGAAACCAAGGGACCTCGAAAACATATGATCAATGGCTAATAGCCCTTAAGGAGGCCAAAGATTCTTAAGAGCTGGGGTATGAGAGTAAGCTGGAAAGAGGGAATGCTTGCAATTGCAATTATGGTGGGGTTATAGTTGCTAGCAGTAAATCTGGGAATGACCTTTGGAGTGAGCAGTTGAGGCAGAGTGGAGGGTATGAGAGTTGGAGGATAGGGCATCAGGAAACTAAGAGTCTAGGACTTTAGAAAGTTCATATATACAGGTACTGACGTCACCATATATGTTGAAGAGGTGACAGTGAGCCAAGAGCTAAAATCTTAAAGGAATTAGGAAGGGGGGGGGGGGGTCTGTTGGCGATTGTAACAGATTAGAATCTCAGTTGCTAAAGATTAATGACATGACATTCAAAGATGAGGATTTGCTGTTGGGAGGGAGGCAGTGAAAAGCAAGTAGTTTCCTGAGAGGAGAGTATCTTCATTTATAGCAGGAAGGGAAAGGACATTTCTGAGAAGAACTGAGAAGTCTGTGGTTGAGCTCTAATTCCAGAAGGCAGCGTGGAAGGGTTTCAGGAATTAGAGGTGGGTCATAGAGTGAAAGAGCAAATAGGAAAATACAGAGATGGTTGAGCACCAGAATCCTGGGAGATGAAAGATGATCAAAAGTCCTAGGCCTCTTGTGGGGCCTGACAATCCTCAGAGAACAAGGCCAAGTGAGGTTTGCCTGCATGTCCTCAAAGTAGATGCTGAAGACAAGGCTGGGAGCATTGTAGGGCCGGGAGTTGTGGGGGTCCTGCCAGGAGTATTCTGAGGCCTCGCTCTAGTCTTGCCAATGGTGATGTGAGGCCAGTGGCGGGCAGGCTCACCCTCAGTATCTGAACATCTAGGGAAGCTGATCTTCTTCAGCTGGCTTTGTGGATGGCTTTCCAGTCAGAGTGGATTTGCAAGTGGCTATTGGAAAATGATGAAGCAATATATGAGTCAAGGCTACTGTCATTTCAATGCCCTAAACCAGGCCCAATTCAAAAGTTATGGGTGGGTACAAGTTCTACTTATCTATTGTCTTCTTTAGCCCTTGGGAGTAAACAAGAAAAAAAGGAGATATAAAAAAATCTGAATTTTATTCCATCCCTCCAGTTTTGTGAGATCTCCAGGGTTTGCGAGATTGTGTATTCGTGACTACAATTTCCTGCAAGAGAGACCTCTTCATTTCATGTTGGTGCCCTTCCTCCTGACATGCTCACATACGAGGAGGCATTGTTCACCAGTAAAGAGAGGCTCTTAGCACCCAGCATCGACTGGTGGCTCTAGCATGGGTTCTGGGTATGAGCAGTGTGCCTGGGATGTACTAATGTCCACTTTCCTGGGGGTGTGCACCTAGAAGGCAGACATGGGAACCACCGAGAAAGCAGTTGTTTTGGATGCCAAATACTTTCCAAACAGCCAGCTCCAGTGGAAACTTCTTCAAGTCTGGCAAGAATTCCAGGGTCTGTGGGCTGTACATGCTTGTTTTTCACACCGTAAGCCATGGCTCTGTGCAGAAAAGCTCCAGTGCAGTTAGAATTCTGGTCCTGTGCCTTGTAGTAGCTTAAGAAGCTCTGCAGAGTGACAAGCCCCATTAGCAAATGCAGCCTCCCCTTCCACAGAGGCTTAAGGTGCAGCAAGGGATGAAACCAATGCAAGAATAATTCCTCTTGATGAGTCAAGATTGGCTCTAGAAGAACCTAAAGAAGAATAAGGTCTTTTCAGGGAAGTGGGGAATGGAGGACTCTCTGGGCAGCTGCTGGCAATTTCGAGGATCTCTGGAGAGCTCCAGGGGCAGGAGAAAGATTTGCTTCTCCAAGGCTGGTACTAAGAAACAAAACCAAACAAAAGCAAACATGGAAAGACAATGGGAAACCCTTGAACCTATAAGGGGGACTCACCTTTAGAGTGGAATGTCAATCCCTTTCTTACCTACTTTCCTTATTACTACGATTCCTCACTGCTGTGAACTCTGGCTTTTCCAGATATTTTCTGTGTTTAGAAAATGTCTTTTCAAAAGACGAATGGAATCAAACTATAAAGTTTTGCAGTTTTGCTACAAATTGAATATATTCTGGACCTGAAAATTTACTCTTTTGTTCAGCTATTTAGTGTTCTATGTATCATTAAGGAATAATTTATATAACTGTCCCTATTAACATTTAAATGGCTTTTAGTTGAGTCTATTATAGCAAAAGTGCAGCTACTACCTTTGAGCATTATTTTCATGCACGAGGGCAAGTCTGTTTATGGGTGAAATTCTAGAACTGGAATTCCTAGGTTAGAGGATACATGCCTTTTTTTAGCTTGATAAATGGCCTATCTTATTTTAGGTTTGGTGTATTCTTATGAATCAATAAGTAAAAGATGACTACAAAATCTAAAACTGAGTAAAGGAAAATGTATAGGATAGAAAAAAAAAATACAGCTGGCTAATAAGCAGACCTGTACCCCTGAAACAAATAATACAACAGATTTTAATTTAAAAAAATGAAAAGAGACTCAATCTCACTCATTAAGAAATGAAACTTTAAACAAGAGAGCATTTTATCAGTAAGATTGATAAATACTTGTCCGTTTGATCCCCCATGTCCTCAGTGACAGGGTGGGGATTCCAGCACAGACTATGCACTTTTGATGACAGTGTGAGCCCTTGTCTTGGAAGGAACTTTAGCAATAGCCTTGCCAAAATTTTAACTCAGTGTCCTGCCACTTAGCCTTGAGCTCTGCTCTGCTCACTTGATTAGAGGAAGATCTTTAGGCACTAATTATAATTTGTGTTTCAGTTTGGACAGCTGTCCCACTTACCTTATTATGGGCCAATTTACTGGTTTAACACTGCAGGCATTTTGTTTCATTCAGTAAATGTTTATTAGGCATCTACTATGTGCCACTGGGAACACAGTGGGGGACACAGTGGTGACCAGTGATGGACGTGACGGGCAATACCTCCACTCTCACAGAATTTTTACTCTGATGGGCAAAGTGGCAACAAGCAGATGCACAGTCTGATGTAGGGTATTTAGCAGGAGGTGACGAGTTCTGTGGGAGAATTAAAACAGGTAAAAGTTATAGCACGAGACTGCTAAGCTATTTAGATAGGATGAGAGAGAGTCTCTCTCAAGAGAAGATGTTTAAGCTGCATGCTGATGGACAAGAAAGAGGTGGCTACATGAAGAACCAGCAAGGGCCCTCCATGTTGAGAGGACTGTGTGAGCAAAGGTCCTGGGGCAGGCAGGAGGACCAGTGTTATGGAGTGAACTGTGTCCTCCCAAAATTCATAAACTGTAGCCCTAACCTCCAATGTGACAGTGTTTGGAGACTGGGCCTTTAAAAAGGTATTTAGTATTCGTGAGGTCATCAGGACAGGGCCCTAATCTAATATGATTTGTGTACTTATAAGAAGAGGAAGAGGGGTGCCTGAGTGGCTCAGTTGGTTGACTCCTGGTTTTGGTTCATGTGGTGATCTCCCAGTCATGAAATCAAGCCCTGCATCAGGCTCTGCGCTTAGGGTGGAGTCTGCTTCAGATTCTCTCTTCTTCTCCCTCCTCCTTGCCCCTCCCCACTCATGGTCTCTCACATTCTCTCTTTAAAAAAAAAAGAAAGAAGAGGAAGAGATAACCAGGCAAATGCATGCACAGAGGGAAGGCCCTGTGGGATGTCAGGACACAGCAAGAAGGAAGCCCTCTACAAACCAAAGAGAGAGGCCTTAGGTGAAATCTACTATCACTCTGAGCTTGGGCTTCTAGACCCCAGAACTGTGAGATAATCAATGTCTGTGGTCTAGGCCACCCAGTCTGTGGTATTTTGTGATGGCTGCCTGAGCACTTAGACAACCATTGTGGCTGAAACTTAGTGACCAGGTGGCAATACAGAGGACATGGAGTTTCAGATCCCTGCCAGGAAGACAGGACTTTGAGGGCTAGGGTTAAGAGGCTGGGTTTCATTCTAACAGTGATGGGAAGTTATGGGGGAGGTGACACTTTAAAATCCTGCTCCAAATGCTTTGAGGAGAATGGAAAGGAATGGGCAGAGGGGAAGCAAGAAGGACATGAGGAGGCCTTCCCAGATGTCCAGAAGGGAGAACAGATGACAGTGTCAGCTAGAGAGTAGAGATGGTGCTGAGCAAGGTAAGCAGCCTTGAGATATGGTTTGCTGTAAGTGAGGGAAGCCTGGGGGACCCCGCCCCAAATGTAGATGAAAGCAGGGGGCTGGGAGTGATCCATGTTGGTGATCCATTTAATTAGTGGTACATAGAGAAAATTGCAAGATAATAACAATGCTGACTAAATGCCCTTGGCTTTTTATTACCACTTGCTGACAACCGTAGACAGTGTTAGTGGGACAACATTCATCATGGAAGTATGGGGATCTCCTACCCTCTGCCACCCATTGTGGTGCCACACTGCTGGAGCCGACCCTGGGGGAGGTAGTGTGAGCCCCATAACTAAACTCACTAGTGCAGTCAAGCTGAAGCTCTCAGGTTCTGCTCCGTAAGACTGGCAACTTCCCTTCCCTCCCTGAAGGGTGAGTGGATAAAGGCAGGAGTGGAGAAGGCCACAGAATATTCTTTGCCACCTCTTTGCCACATGACGAGACAGAGCACATCCCTCCTCTTTGAGGCACAAACATAGGGAGGGTTGGCAAGGTATTACTGAATTATCTTCTGCTTTCTGTTCCCTCTTCAACCTTTGGACCAAGGATGGATGAGGCTGTCCCCGGAGAGAAAGGGCCAGAAAAGTGTCAGAACAGCACTTCTCCCCCTTGGCACCATTCCTAAGACCCAACAAACCTCAGAGTATCATTTCTTGCCACGAGGGAGCCAGGTAGTTCAGCTTTTACCCTAGGAGGATGTAGGACAGTCATATTAGGACATGATGTTATTTCAAAGGCCAAGTTGAATTTTAGTTTCAATTCTTATCTCAAACTATACCAAGCACATTAACCAAAATATCTCACCAGGGATTATAGAATGGATTCAAATGAATACAATACTGACTCCCCAAATATGAACAATGGATCACTTCTTTCACTGCTCAAGTCCTAGAAGAAATTGGAGTTCAAAAGTGAAATAAGAATACAAATCCTTTTTTCCCTCTGTAAACCAAAGATACTTAATAACAAAATACCTTCTTTCTGCATTTCCCATTTTGCTTGGGGTCAGAAAGTGTCAGCCAGTGGTTATAGGCTGTGCCATCTGACTGGGGGTGTGGCAAGGGCTACACAGTCCTAAGAGTGGATTCATTCAACCTCAGAACTCTTACTCGTCCCGTGTCCCTAAAGAGTCAAAAGTCAACCTGATTTACAAGATGATTAACCAGAGCACTGGGCCCATACAGATATGAACGGTCTCTGATCCCCAGTGAGAGCATTTCACAAAGAGAAGCAATGTTCTCCTCTTGAGCCAGCAATGGATCAAAGCTGAGAGTTGGTGGAGGAAGTAGCACAGAGAAAAAGTATGAAGGAAAAAATTCATCTTGCCTTTAGATTTGCCAGGATGCCAGTTACTCTATGCCAGCTGTCTGGAGTATACAACATGTTCACTTAAACTCAGTTGGGAAAATGTTCCATCATGAGCTTCAGCATACTGCCATATGCTCCTCCCTGAGTCTTACAGAAGGCCAAAGCTTCTCATCTGAGCTGCTACTGTTGGAACTTTCTTCCTCAAAATACTGAGAAGAAGCAAAGACCTCTGTCTGCTGTGTGCTTGTGCCCCAAAACTTTTAGTAGCTATAGGTTCCTTCAGCTCTTTGTGGCTGTCAGAATCCCCACAACCTGCGCCTCAGTGATCCCTGAGATAGAACAACACTGAATCTTTTTCTTTTTTCCTTTTTGCCCCTTAATTCCCCAAGCCTTGAATAAATTTAACTGCTTAAGAGGCAGCACAGAATGCCTCATTCAGCACCCATTTCCTGATATGTAACCACAGCTGTGGACCAATGGGAAAAACAAAGTAAATATCTTTTGTGTCTCATAGGTCCAGCCTTCCAGATCTGTCATGCAGTCAAACCTCTATACATATTCCCAGACATTTTTGAGGACGTCCTCCTTAGATCTGTGAAGAGCCCTATTCTTTCTAGGGCCTTGGGTCTGTCAAGGGCTCTGTGAGACTCTGAACTTCTAGAGAAGTAAAAAGATCTTACTGATCTCAGATAAGAAAACTCCATCTCAGCTCTTGATCAGATCCCTTGTCACTCATTTTGAGGTTCCAAATCAACAGTGAATCTTCTTTACTGCTTATTCCACCTATGACTGCCCACCTGAGGATACCTGGCACAGATGCAGGGGATATTCAGTTGCTCGGGTTGTAATCCAGACTCCTTGGCCTCGCCATCCCGGACCTGCCTCAGCTTTCCAACCTGTAAGGAAGCAGAAGAATTGGAACACAGAGAGAAGGGCGTGGCTTACCTCTCATTCACCATGACAGATGGAACAAGAAAGAAAAAAGTGCGTCTTTTGAGCCTCTGAGAAGTGAAAAAAGGAAGTTGATGGTCTACTTTTTGCTTCAGAAGCATGATGTCTTAGTCATTTGGGGCTATAACAACTTACAATAGACTGAGTGGCTTATAACCAGTAAGTATTCATTTATCATACTTCACAGAATCACTTTTTAGCCAGAGTGTAAGCTTTCTGCAGCAATCACCTGAGAATCTTCCAGGCTCCACCCATTGCCTAGCTCCAAAGTCACATCCAATTTTTAGGTGTTTGTTAGGGCAGTATCTCACTCTTGGTACCAACTTCTGTTTCAGTTCGTTGGATCTGTAGCAGTTAATTACCCTAGACAACCATATAGACAATGAACATGTATTTCTCACAGTTCTAGAGGCTGGGAAGTCTAAGGTGAAGGTGCTGGCAGATCTGGTATCTGGGGAGAGCTTGCTTCCTCACTGACAGTTGTCCCCTCACTGTCCCCTCACATGGCAGAAGGGATGAACTAGTTCTCTTGGGTCTCTTTTATAAGGGCCCTAATCGCAATCATGAAGACCCCTACCCTTATGACCTAATCACCTCCTGAAGGCCCCACCTCCTGAGACCCTCTCCTTGGGTGTTAGAATTTCAACATATGAATTCTGGGGGAATATACATTGAGACTATAGAACATGGCAATCCTGGCTGAACCTGGTAAAATAAATATTTTAATCCTCTGACTGAAATAGCTCCATAGGCAAGGACTAGAAGGTTGTGGTAAAAGGCAGGGTGTGGGGGCCACCAGGATGTATATGCCAGGGCACGGGATTTGAAAGAGGATTTTTTTATTTTCAATTAACAAGACAGAGTAATTCCACCATTGGTAAAACATGAGCCATTGAAAAACCAGGCTCTATTTGGATTGGACATTACTTCTGCTATGGGTAAGAAAAAGGTAGAGAAAGAGAAATGACAGAGGAGAGAGGAGAGACAGAAGAGAGGCACTAAGAGTTTCCTAGAATACTTCCTCCTTTGTGCAGAATGCCAGATGGAAAGGGATGGTTAGTGTATCAGTCAGAGTTCCAACAGAGAACCAGAACCAGTAAGATGTGTGTGTATGTGTGTGTGTGTGTGTGTGTCTAAGATGGTATTTATTGCAAGGAGCTGGCTCGTGTTATTGTGGGGACTGGCCAGGCAAATCTGAAATCCACAGCATGGACCGTCAGGAAGGACCAGCTGGAAACTCTGGGCAGGAAAGATGTTGTAGTTCCAGGGTGAGTATTTTTCTTCCTCAGGGAAACTTCGGTTCTGTTCTTAAGGTCCTCCAACTGCTTGGATCAGGCACACCCGAATTATCTAGGATAATCTTTACTTAGGGTTAACTGAGTCATTTTAATCTTGTTAATCCTATCTACAAAGTATTTTTTTCTTTTTTTAAAAAATATTTTTATTTATTTGAGAGAGAGAGAGGGGGAGAGAGCATGAGTGGGGTGAGGGGCAGAGGGAGAAGCAGACTCCACACTGAACAGGTAGCCCAATGTGGGGCTTGATCCCAGCACTCTGGAATCTGACCTGAGCTGAAGGCAGATGCTTAATCGACTGAGCCATCCAGTCCCTCTACAAAATATTTTTATAGCAATACCTAGATTAGTGTTTAACTAGGTACTATAGTCTAATCAATTGAACACATAAAAATGACATCACAAACAATTTGGAGGAATGTCTCTCTCCAACAATCAGGAGAATGTGAAGGGAACAGCATTTCAGACAGTGGGAATAGTATATGCAAAGAGAAATTTGAAGACAGAGTGAAGAAGGACAAGGTTACCAAGGTGGACTGAAAAATAGGCAGAGGCAAAATCATAAGTTCTTTTGCATTATAGAGCAAGTTTGAATTTTATCCAGATAGAGAAGTCTTGGGATTTGGTGTAGAGAAGGATATGGCAAGATGTGTTATACAAAGAACAAGTAGGTGACTATATAAAAGAACTGGAAGAGGCAAACCTCAAGCCCAAAAGGCCAGACAAGAGATAGTAGAAAAATCCAGGTCAGGGGTAAATTTAGAGAGCAGCATGTAATTTCACCATCTGTTTAGAATACTAAAGAAGTAGAAGTCACAACACGAGTTTGAGAGCCAGGGAGAAGGTCCGGGTGCCTGATGTGAGCAACAGGATTTTCAGTCACTCATTTACCAAAATCACAGATTGGGAAGGAGACAGAATTTATGTGTCCTCTGCTCACATAGGTTGAGTGTGTGTTGTAGATTTAGTATGGGGACGGTGTCTGTGAACATCCACATGTTGACAAGCAATTCTGGAGGCCTGGAGAGATGTCTGGGCTGAAAATAGAACATGGTGATCTTTTGATATATAATTTGTAGAGAGTTATGCTCATGGAGACTTTATCTAGACTTTTATCTAGGAAATCTATGAGCAGGAGAAGACTCCAAAGAGAACAGGAGAAAAGAAAGGGGCAAAGGAGAGAATCCTCAGGGATACTAACATTTAGTGGGTTGGATAGAAGAAGAAAGTTGTGAACAATAGAAAAATCAGATGGAGAGGAAGTATATGCTATTTCCCCCATTGAAAAACTGCTTTTGGTCCTCTTCTATTCTCCCACCAAGGATTTACCAAATGCATTCTGGTGCCAGACAGAGACATTGTGTAGACATTACATCTGGAGACACAATGAGGAACAAGTCATGATTTCCCCTCCAGCTTCTCTGATTAGGGTTGGCACTATTGATAAATTGGCTCAGATAATCCATTGTGATTGAGGGGCTGTCCTGTGCATTGTAGGATGTTAAGCAGCGTCCCTGACCCCCATCCTGTTGATGTCAGTAGCAATTCTCCCACCCCAGTGGTAACAATCTAAAGTATCATATGTCCCTTGAGGATGGAGCAAAACTACCCCCAGCTGAGGATCGGTACTCTCAAGTCTAAAAGCTGATAGATATATAAACAAAATAAGATTACACCATGATATATGTTATAAGATGTTTAATATTGGTCAAGATAGTTAAATTGCAAATGACACAATCTGTTTTCGCTATTTCAACAGGAAAGGATAATAGATTATTTAGGATATTGGGTAGCTTCTGGAGCCTACAGGAGACTGCCAGGAACAACATGACTCGAAACATTGCTAGAAGCTGGATGCCAGAAACCTGTGATGGTTGTCCCTGGATGACCTGCCCCTACTCCTGCCGCCATGAGTGCTGGATGATGATCTCATCTGATGCCTGTTCACTTCCAAATTTTCCCTCATTATATCTGATTGGTAAAACGAAGGCTACATGCTTTGTTGTGTTCTAAATGCAGTGGGAAAACAGTGATGGTTTTTTTTTTTTAAGATGTTATTTATTTATTTGACAGAGAGAGATCACAAGTAGTCAGAAAGGCAGGCAGAGAGAGAGAGGAGGAAGCAGGCTCCCTGTTGAGCATAAAACCCGACGTGGGGCTCGATCCCAGGACCCTGAAATCATGACCTGAGCAGAAGGCAGAGGCTTAACCCACTGAGCCACCCAGGTGCCCAACAGTGATGGTTTTTAAACAAAGAAATGATGAGATGTTCTTTCATGATTTTAAAACATCACTTTCTAGCTTCTAGACTTTAAAATTTAAGTTTAATTTCAAAATTCAAATAAGTCTCTCTACTTCTTTGTATGAGCCTTCTTTTCCTATTCAACTTTTATATATCTTCACCTGAACATCCCAACCTCTGTCTCAAGTCCTGACTTAAAAAATCACTCCATTCTGCCAGGTGTCTGGTCAAGAAAACTTGGCAACGACTTTCAATGTCCCTTTACTCTGTATCTCATCTCCTGTCACATTTGGCTAATTCTACCATCTTTTTCCCTTGGTTCTCATTTTGTGTTTTGGACATTGTTCCCAATTTATGTGAATCAAGCCATTTGTCCCATCCAAGCTCATTTTCTTCCTGGCTTCTTTAGTGCAGAGAGAAGGAACTAAAATTTATTGAAATTCTATGATGTGTCAGATGCTGTGGCAGGGACTTTGCATAGCTGATCTCATTTAGAAACAGCAGCACAGTGTGAGAGGGAGAACTATAAAATCTGATGATTCTAAAAAGCACAAGAAACCAAAGGATTGGACTTCAACGAAATTCAAGTCTTTGTATATCAAAAGACACTATTAAGAAAGTGGCAAAGACGACCCATAAAATAGGAGAAAATATTTGCAGATTGCATATCTGAGAAGGGACCAGTAGTCAGAACATTTAAGGAATTCTTATAACTTGACAGAAGAAAGACACAATTCAATTTAAAAATGGGCAAAGGATTTGAATAGATATTTCTCTAAAGAAGATATACAAATGGTCAGTAAGCACATGAAAAGATACTCAATATCACTAGTCCTTACTGAAATGTAAAATAAAGCCACAATGATATATCACTCCACACCCACTAAGATTGTTATAAAAATAGAGTGTTGATGAGAATTTGGGCAATTGGAATCCTCACCCATTGCTAATATGAATGTGAAATGGTGTACCTTTTCATAATACTATCTAAAATTCTGATCATAAAGCCATCTGCTGAGCACTCACTCTATTCCAGGCTCAGTGACAAAGACTTACATGCCTTATCTCATCTAATTCAATTTATTTATTTATTTATTTATAGATTTTTATTTATTTGAGAGAGAGAGCATGAATAGGGGGAGGGACAAAGAGATAATAAGAGAATCCTCAAGCAGACTCCCCACTGAGTGTGGAGCCCACAGAGAGGCTCGATCCTAGGACCCCGAAATAATGACCTGAGCAGAAATCAAGAGTCCGATGCTTAACAGACTAAGCCACCCAGGCACCCCTCATTGATCTCTTATAGTAACTCTAGAAAATTCATTCAATTCATCCTTTCCCAATGTGGGCTTTGCTAAAATTCTCAAGATGCTCTGCGTTAAAGTAAAACAAACAGGAAAGCATTACATCTTCAAAGCGTTTCAGCAAACTCACAGTATTCACTAGCCCATTAAAGGCTCTGCCTTTAATCCTGCAATGATAATAGTTTAACTTCAGTACTCCAGTGTTTCTCATATCATCTGACCATGAAACACTTATCAACAGCAAATTGTGTGGAATACACTTTGGGGGACATTGACTTAGTGTTATGGACTGTCCCATTGTTAGTTTCTGCAAGAAACCAGGAATGGTCTTTTTGAATTTTTGCTAACTGCCTGCATGAACATGCTTGTGTCTGATGCAGTTAGTTTAAGAAAAAATAAACAATTATTTTTTTGATGTTATAGAAGATGATATGAGTGTGTGTGTGTGTGTGCGTGCCCATGCTTGGGGTTTCGTGTTTCCATGTATGATAAAGATATACTTGTGAATATTTATCCTGTGATATGCATAATTCTTGACTAATTGTTCCCAAGATCAATATGTTATCAAATAAGTGACTGTAAAGTGAACAAAATGTAAGGCCATGTGCAGTGTACTAACCTTTAAGGTTCATGTTGGAATCAGGAAAAATGGGAATGGCAACTGATGTTTTGATCTTCAGTGAAACAAGGTTTAAAGCTGATGCAAAGCAAATAGCTAAGGCAATAGAAGACGTTATTGGAACTCCTAGGAGCTATGTATCTGAACTCCATGCAGTTTGATGGAGGACTAAAAATATGGTTTAAACTATGGTTTAAACCAGCCCAGTTTAGAAACATCCTTGAATTTTTATTAAAAGTCTAGCTGCAGGGGGCACCCGGGTGGCTCCATTGGTTGAACGGCTGCCTTGGGCTTGGGTCATGATCCTGGGGTCCTAGGATCGAGCCCCATGTTGGGTTCCCTGCTCAGTGGGAAACCTACTTCTCCCTCTCCCACTCCCCCTGCTTGTGTTCCCTCTCTCACTGTGTCTCTCTCTGTCAAATGAATAAATAAAATCTTTTTTTTTTTTTTTTTTTTAAGTCAAACTTCAGGGTGGCCTGGCTGGCTCAGTTGGAAGAGCATGATTCTCGACCTTGGAGTTGTGAGTTTCAGCCCCAGATTGGGAGTAGAGATTACTAAAAAAAGAATTAAACCAGGGGAAAAAGAAGTCAGGCTCTATATGAATATAGTAGAAACATTTTATGGGAAATATGGATGAATAACTATTTGCTGAGTGATAACTAGTACTCTAACTGGCCCTGTTTGGAAGGTGATCGTAACTTGTAAGCCAATAAACAAGGTCTGTCAAAGGATCATTTTCTGCATTGTGAATATATTTATATAAGAAATCGTATAAAGATACAACACAAATCACACCTGATGAATTTTCTTTATTAAAAAAAATTAAGGGGTGCCTGGGTGGCTCAGTGGGTTAAACCTCTGCCTTTGGCTCAGGTCATGGTCTCAGGGTCCCGAGATCAAGCCCCTCATTGGGCTCTGCTCAGCAGGGAGCCTGCTCCCTCCCCCACTCTCTCTGCCTGCCTCTCTGCCTACTTGTGATCTCTTTCTCTGTGTCAAATAAATAAATAAAATCTTAAAAAATATTAAAATTACATGAGTTTAGGGCCCTTTAAAAAAAAACTGGACTCTGGAATTGTCCAGTGTTCCCCCTACCTACCTATTAATTGATGGGGATATAAGAACATTTAAAAATTCATTTGAATTTTTAAAACTTAACACCAAGAGTTTTACTACAGCCAAGAAAAGGAAGAAAACATCTTCCGAAGAGAATATTACTAAGTCAATTTAGTGTGTAGGGAAAAAATTTTATCATAGATTTTATAGTTTTTGAGTTGCATTTTGTGTTTTCTTTGCCGACAACAGAAATGTTTGGATTGAAATATGATCACAATGAAACCTTTTTTTTTTTTTAAAGATTTTATTTATTTATTTGACAGAGAGAGATCACAAGTAGGCAGAGAGGCAGGCAGAGAGAGACAAGGAAGCAGGCTCCCTGCAGAGCAGAGAGCCCGATGCGGGGCTCAATCCCAGGACCCTGAAATCATGACCTGAGCCGAAGGCAGCGGCTTAATCCACTGAGCCACCCAGGCGCCCCAACAATGAAACCTTTTTAATCCCTGCTTGTGAAATTACCAAATTTATAGATCCTGTTCCCTTCTAAAAAGCTTTTAACCAGTAAGAAGTTACAGTAAAAGTCTCAAGTTAATATATAATGACTTTTTAACAAAAATGCTGGTTTTGCAAAATGCAAGAAACTTGTAAAGATTTAAATAATGCTTATGAATTTTTAAAAATATAATGAATTGAATTTTTGTGTGTCCAGTTTTACTGTTAAAGAGAAAAGGGGAACATTAATATGTTAGATATTAATATGTTAGAATTTTGCTTGCTATAAAAATCTACTAAACATTTGTAAGTGAAATTATAAGGGTTAATTATTCATTTTAGAAAATTACTTTGATTTTTAAGTATTTCATTTTCATATAAACTTTATTTTACTGTGACATTTAAAGATGTCTTAAGAGGGAAAAATAATGAATTATTGGATAATGAATAACCTGTACTTTCTCATCATTACCCCTATGTTGCTATACCCTCCAATTATCAATGTAGCTTATAAATACTTAAATAATATGGCACTTATGTTGTCCAGTTTCAACATCATTCTGGGGAATAATCATAACACATTTTTAAAAAAGATTTATTGATAATATATTTGAAAGGGAGAGAAAGAGCATGTGGGGTAGGAGGGGTAGAGGGAGAGTGAGAATCTCAAGCAGACTCCCCACTGAGCATGGATCCTGACACAGGGCCTTGATCCCAGGTCCCTGAGGTCCCTACCTGAGCTGATATCAAGAGTTGGATGCTTAACCGACGGAGTCACCCAGGCACCCCAATGAAATATGTTTTAAATACTTGACTCAATTCCCAAAATTTCTAGCATCTCAGCACTCTGAAACATTCTCTTGTGCTCCCATGAACTTAATCACTACCAGGAAGGAATTTTTGGTCCTGGATAAAAATTCTGTGCATGAGAGAGTTTTAACTGAATTTGGAACTGAGGCTTAGATTTATCTATTTAATGGATCACTATCACCCCTTCTAAATTTATTCCATATGAATAGACAAATAAAAAGCCACACTCATTGATTTTACTGGGGTCCAGACCACTCAAGGAAAAGAACGTGGGAAATACCATTATTGGGATTTAGATAAACTAGTGGATTAGAAAAATCACAAAGGAAGTCAGATTTCAGAGAACGACAGTGGCAGAAATTTTCTAAACATACAGAAGAAAATGGGTGTACTGGAGTTGACTCAAATGAAAACTAATTTTGAGAAGAGAGCAATGATGTTAGGTGTAGCGTCAGGCTATGACTGAGTATACTCTGTACTATTTCCTCCCAGACTGTCTAAACACTTCACTAAGGAGAGGTTATGGGAGGTAGGAATAAAGAACTGTGGCACTGGAGGACCAAACCTTTCTACTGGGGTTGGTTTTCTTTCTAGAATGTTCTAGATGGAACAAACTGGACTGGTTCAGTAGGGATCTTAACCATTCTACTGTAGGGCATCCTACTTGACCAGAAAATGAAAGAGAACTAAATTCTGGCAATGATGAGACAGATGGTCAGGAATTTGGGGTGTTAAAACACTGAAATGAGGTGCCTTCCAGGAGCTTTGGCATGAACCTCTAGAAATATGGCCCAAGGGTCACATTTAGTATTGAGATTCACGGACTTCAGGTATGGTGAAGCGTGTACCCTCAAAGTCTTTCTGCTAGAAGTCAACTGGATTCTGCATACAATATATTTTGGATTCAGTACTGGAGTTCCAGGAAAGAAAAGACTCTAAATAAACGGAGGCCAAAATCCATGTGCTGAAAACTCAGAGGGCCAAACAAATGAAAGGTAGATCTTCTGAAGGGCAAATACTAATATCAACATCAAATCAGGTGAATGAAGCCTCAGGCTAACCTAGGCAACCCATAGTTCCTAAAATCAGAATCTGCGAAAGTGTGAAGTAGTCCAAGGTAGGAGGTGCCAACTGGTTCTTAGTAGAAACACAGATAAAACCACAGATAAGAGTCAACCAAGCAAATATAAACTCACAACTGACAGTCATCCAATATACACCAATGTAAGCCACAAAAGTGAAAATTAGTGGAAACAGAGCCCCCCCAGACCAGGACTTTTTTTTTTTTTTTAAGATTTTATTTATTTATTTGACAGAGATCACAAGTAGGCAGAGAGGCAGGCAGAGAGAGAGAGATGAGGAGGATGCAGACTCTCTGCTGAGCAGAGAGCCCAACATGGGGCTCAATCCCAGGACCTGGGATCATGACCCAAGCCGAAGGCAGAGGCTTTAACCCACTGAGTCACCCAGGCACCGCCCAGGACTTCTGATATAAAATATTTCAGATATAGAGTGTTAAAGTAACTCTGATTTAAAAAATAAAAGAAGTAAGCACAAATTTAAACAAGCAATAACAGATTATAAACACAGGGAAGCAGATGTGAAAAGAAAGCATGTAGTATTTTTAGAAATGAAAAATGTATTTGTCAAAACAAAAAACATCCTCAACTTGTTTAAACAACAGATTAGCACAAATGGAGAAAGGCTGTGGTGAGCTAGAATGTAAATGTTGATAAATTAAATATCATATTTTAATCTGTAAAGCAGTCAATAAAAAAGAACCCATAGGGACATGACTAGAAAGTCATTCTGGGCACTCAAAGCAAAGCCCCCAAATACAGAAGGCAAAAATTGATAGAAGTTAAGAAAATTATGAAGAAATCCACAATCCTAATTGGAGATTCAATAACTGAACTCGTAGACAAAAACTGTAAGGATACAAAAACTTGAAAAATGTTTTCAGCCAGTTTGATTTAATGTCAACATATAGAATAACATAGCCAATGAAAGGAGAAAATATATTCTTCTCTGACACACATGTAACATCCAATGAGACAGGTGAAAAGCTGGATCATAAAGCAAGATTCAGCGAGTTTCAAATGACTGAAATTCTACTGACTATGTTTTCTGACTGCAATGGTGTTAAATTAGGACCAATAAAAACGAGATACCTAGGAAATCTACAACTATTTGGAAATGAAGTAATTCAGTAACTTAACAATTCCTGGGAGAAGGAAGAAGTAACAAAGGAAATTAGAAAACATTTAAGACTGAATGATAGTGAAATCACGATTTTATCAAAACATAGGATGCTGCTAACACTATCTTTAAAAGATAATTTATAATTTTAAGCTCATGTATCAGAAAGGAAGAAGAAGGTAAATCAGTGGCACTTTTCACCTTAAGAATCAAGCAAAAACATGCAAATACAATCACAAATAGAAGAATGAATATAAGTGAGTAGAAATCAATGAAATAGAAAAGAGAAAAAGAATGGAGAAAATCAGTGAAACAAAAAGTTCTTTAGAAAGAATGAAATTGATAAAAACCCTAGCTGATAAGAAAAATGAAAGGAAACACGTTGCTAACATCACAGATAGAAGAGGGGCCATCACGATTTCTCACACAGACATTAAGAAGAATATTCAGACTACAAACAACTTTCTTCCAATAAATTCCACAATTTAAGTAAAATGGACAAATTCTTCTGCAGTTGAAATTCTTCAAATTACTAAACTAACACATAAACAGAAAACCTTAATAGCCCCATATTTCTTAGATTGAGTTTGTAACTCCAGACATATTCTGGAGATGTTATGGGTTCAGTTCCAAACCACTGCAGTAAAGCTAATATTGCAATAAATTGAGCACCATGAATATTTTTGTTTTCTCGGTGTGTATGAAAGTTATATTTACACTATTCAGTAGCAGGAAATTAAAATCTATAGTGACAGAAATTATATCAGTGGTTGCTTCTAAGGGGGTAAGGACTGACTAGGAAGAGGCAAAAGGAAATGTTGTGGGGGAGTTGTGGAAAAGTTTTTTGTCATGCTACATATCTATCAGAACCGATCGAATGGTATTCTGAAGACCTGAGCATTTTCTGCTTATGAATTATACCTTAAAAGAAAATAAAGCAAAAGTGAAATGAGGAAATTTTCAAATAAAGAAAACCAGAACATTTGTCTTCAGTTGATGTGCACTAAAAGAAATCCGAAAGGATTTTCTTCTGAAAAGAAGAAAAATGATCCCACATAGAAACACAGAAACATATGAAAGAATGAAAAGCAAAAGAGATGGTAAATCTGTGGGTAAATCTAAATAAATATTGTGGGCAAAACATGAAAATGACATCCTGGAACCTGAAATACATATTGACTCGAAATGCTGATTATAATAACACAGAAGATATATAGGTAGTAAATGTGCCAAGTTTTGGCACTGTCTAGAAGCAGTGAAAACGTGGATGTAATGGTCGTTTAGAAGGTAACCATGTGTTTTATTATATGAATCAGGGAAAAACTACGATGAGGGATATGGAATCAAGGATTCATTTTTCAAGAAATGTTTATTTATTTATTTATTTAGAGTCAAGGGCTTACTATCTTCATTAGGCATTAGGGAAGAAGGCTTTGGAAGGCTGTCATTCAGGCTTCGGTGGTGGTCCTGAGGTCGCTGTAGATCAGCATCGCTGGCAGGCAGGAAGAAATGCTGCAGGTAAAGCAGAGGACCGTAACAAAAGCTGGAATCCAGAAAGAGGAACTGGAATCTCTCTCCCTCACCACCTCCAATAACAATGATGCAAGTGTCCTGTAGGAAAATGCTGGTGACCTCTACCAAAGACCCGTGTGTGTGTCTGACCTGAGTGTTAGAAAAGCTGAAGGAGGAACCTAGATTAGCTACAGGCCCTGCTGCCGCCTGATGCCAACAGAGTGGGCAGAGAATGTTCCTTGGAAGCTAAGATCCAAGTACTAGGTGTACTTATTGCTAACTGGGTGTCCTACTCCTACGAGATCCTAGAGACAGAGCTAGGGAATATATACATGCACATACACCCACACTAAGTCTGTATTTCTAGAACTATCTACCTATATAGAAAACTATGAGGGCACACAGATATTTCCAATTTCAACACTATGGTGTTCATTCTCTGTTCCCTTTTTATAACTCTCTTTCGCAACAGTGAGAAACTGACTCCCATTTTTCTTAATAAATTGGCTATTTGGCCAGTCTCCCCGTAAGTAAACTTCCATTGTTACCTCTGCTGCCCCCCAGACTCTGACTCCCTCTCACTTTCTCTCAGGAGGCTCTGACCCCTGTAGAAGCCTTTAGAGCAGTATAATCCATCGTGTCACCCTCCCAGGGGTTGTAGAGAGAAGGAACATCAGGGGGTGGGGAATCTTGGGAGCCATCTTAGAATTCTGCTGGCCACATTGGTCATCTGTCATGAGCCTTCTTCAGCAAAAGTAGAATGCGTGACTCCTTTCTAGTGCTGCCTTTAGGAGGGCAATAGTAAATTGGGGTATATTCATAATTAGAAAATTTTAAATATTAAAAGACACCACAGAGATGTAATATTTAAATACACTGTGTGATCTTGTGCTAGATCCTCTATTCAAGGAACAATACTGTGTGTGGAGAGTATCACTGGGCAAATTGACAGAGTTAAAATCCAGAGAGCCGTTAAATGAAATTTCTCTATTCATGTTACATTTACTGAAGTTGATGACTTTAGTACATAAAGGAGTGGTTATGTAAAGAAATCTTTATCATGGGAATATACTCTGAAGTCCTAAGAAGTAAAGGACCATGTTGTATGCAGTTCATTCTCAAATGTCAAGGGAAAACAATAATTATATATAGGTATGTGTATACACACAGAGTACACAAATCTGACAAAATTTAAAAATATGAAAATCTGAATTAAGGGTATAGGGCTCTTCTTTATCTTTCTTGTGATTTTGCTGTAAGTTTCCAGTTGTTCCCAAATAAAATGATTTTTAAGAATTTCCAGCAGAACCACAGCAGACTAAGGACTTAAAGAGGCCATATAAGAAAGAAGGACAGTGAAAGAAGCTCACGTATGAAAATGGTTTGAGGGGCTTTGACTGTCTATGGTGGTCATTTGCCACACTGAGAGCTTTTTTGCTTAATCAAATCAGTTCCAAAGATAGATGATAAATCAACTGAAGACAAAGATTTCTGCATCAGCTCACTGCCTATCACAGTCACCACAGCCGGCTTCTTTCTCTCCCTGGACTCCAGCATCTGCAGTGAGTTCAGGGAGCCTAGTTCAGCAGCTGCAGTTCCCTCTGTCCTGGCCCCCAGAGAACAGCCACTAGGGAGCTTTTCCAGGTTGCTTTCATTCCATTAAAATGGTATTTCTTGCTGCTTTGGTGAAGGGTCACCTGGACTCTCTTTAGGTGTACCTCGGGGGTGGGTGAGCAATTCCTAGATGACTTAGAGCTCCCTTATTCATAATTTCAATTTTGTCCATTATTGCATTCCTTCCAACACCCTTATAATCCATTTCCATGCATGTCCTTGAGGTATCTGCCTATCTAAATGACCAAAATCCTCTTGGATTTTGGTGTGACGCTCACCTTCTTGTGCTTCACTCTTTTTATCTCATGCTCTGGGGTCTGGAGGGACTGGAGTCTGGTTGCAAGGCTAGAAGCAAGGACAGGTAGTGCGGGTGTTCAGAATTATCAGCAATCCCCAGCTGGGCAAGCAGCTCAGGGAAAGCTATTGAAGTATCTTGAGGCAAAAGAATACTAACATCAGTCAGGGAGGAAGAGTGTCTACCTGTAAAAGAGCCTCAGTGGAACTTAGGGGTTCAGAGTAGCTTCACTGGGTTTGTTCAGTTTTTAGGATGCTGCTTTTTCTTAAACAGTGTTCTAACTTTAACGTAAGAACCCCTTTGGGGTTGTGAATTCAATTTGACTTGTAATTCAGCTACCAGAAAAATGTGATCTTGAATTTGTCTTTCCAAAATTTTGGCCCTGTATCAATAGGGAAAAAAAAAAACACAAAAAACAAACTCAGATTATTTGTAGGAAGATCACAGAAGCATTCTGGTCCTGTATCCAGACTTTGAACTGGAAATTCAAAGCCCTGAGATTATCATTTTTACTCCCTAAGTTCTCTAGTTTAGTTAAAAGCCACTAAGCAATCCATTAGACTCCTTATTTCCACTAAAATATTCTATGGCATCAATTACTTGGTCACCCAAGGTCCTGCCTGTCCTAGGCAGTTGATTCCAGACACCTGCAGGTGACCATCTGAGTAACCCTCAACAGGATATAGCATGTGCATGTCCACTCTTCTTTCAGAAATATAATCAAGCATGCACGGCATGCTAGAGACTCTTCTAGACCCAGAGATAGATCAATGAACAAGACAGCCCTGCTGTCATCCAGCTTGGTTCTAATGGAAGAGACACACATTAAACATAAGTTTTTATTAAATTTTCCATAATTTAAGTACTTTGTTGGAAAATAAAACTGGGAAGAGGACAGATATTGACAGGAAAGACACCTTCAGGTCTGGTGACATTAAAGAGGCATTAGCTCCTATTGGTAAGAGAGCATTTAAGAATAGAAGTAAGCATACTCAGTGCCCCTAACTTTGGAGACAAACTGAAGTACTGAATGTACTTCTATTTTTGACTTTTTCCTTAGCATGGTGAGTTGTTTGGGAAATGATTCAATAGTTATTTGTAGTTCCTAAATTCTCAACAGCAGTTGCCTCCTGATATGTGTCACTATATATTCTGAGTTGACATCTGCTGTCTGAATCACCAAAATAGTGCCTTGTTTTAAAATTTATCCACTATTGGCTTATGTTTTATCTTACTCTAGGCCATGTTATCACTACATGTGACATCTCTGTATATGTGTTTGTGAAACTGGGATGAAGTTGGCAAAACTTGAGATGGAGGAAACTCTGAAACATGTTTTTGCATTGAGAGAACAGGAGGCATAAGCACGTTTGGAATAGAGAGGAGAGAGAGGCGAAGCAATATTGGAAGAGGCAAAGTAAAATGCATAGTCGAGAACTTAAATGCCATTCAGGCAACAACCTTGGGAGTCCAGATGACTGTAGATTTTTATCATGGCTTTTGGTCTCCAGCAAAGAGACCAAGAGTAAGGCTTTTCCTTAGTAGAGGAGATCGGTTTGTTGATGGCGAATTTGATGATGACATTCATGAGGACATTGTATTTGAGGAATGTCTCTCCAAATGGGACTTGACTTGACTAACTTTTAGGCCAATAGAGAGATCAGCATGCTGACATGCTTTAGGTATTGGTATATCTAAGTGAGGAATAATTGATATGACTGAGTCATTATGAAGCATACCGTCTTAATCTCCAGAGTTTTCATAGAACTAAAAGTTGCGTCAATGAATAAATGAAATCACAATACAGATGGTCACAATGGTGGTGCTTATGTGCAGTGCCGTACAGCTGCCCAGGGCCATGCCTATATTGCTTTGTTAATCACTAATTTTAAGAACTCAAATAAATATTAAGCCTTTTAATAATCCTCCATCTCCATTTCTCAGTTTCTTCTGTGACCAAAAGATCAACCAGTCCCAGGGGATTTTTAGCAGCTAAGGATAGGATTTTTTTTTTTTTTTTTTTGGTAGCTTTCTATCCCCACATTTCTAGTTCATTCTGGGCTCCCCAGATCCTTGGTGGTATTTCATAATAGGAAAGCCTACCAGTCATTCACATGTCCTTGCTAAAAAGCTGATATAGTTCACAGAAGTCAGTAATTGGCCCACAAGGCACGACAGGTGAGCAGAAGAGCTGAGGCCCATCATAACTCAGGTGAACCTAAGACCGATGTTCTTTTTACCTCACAACACTGTTCCATGGTGCAAAGAGGAAGCAGGAAGGATGTTCCAGCCTGGTCACCTTTTTGGGTTGGGCTGTGCATAGGAGAGGGAGGACACAGGTCTGGGAGTCGGGCAGCCCAGGCATCCAGGGCTGGCTTTGCCCTGGCTTTGTGAAGCGGGCTGTGGTTCCCACACCGCCAGGCATCTTTTCTCCCCAGATGACCTTGGAAGCTCCTGCAGAAGCTCACATCCCACAGTTCCTCTGCGTGGCACTCAGAGACCACAGCAAATGATCTGATTCTTTCCTGACCTCATCTCCAAAGTATCTTGTAATAGCAAAGTGGAGCATTTCGATTGTCTGACTTGGGGATCTGGTAATGAAATTGTAGGGGACAGTATTACTGTTTTTCAACCCTCTTACATGGATATGTGGCTTTTTATGGCCCCTTCCCTTCTCTTCTTGTGCCTGTTCTGGCTGTCTCGTAATCTGGGGACATACATATGCATATATATGGGGTCATAAGGATGAGCAATGCAACAGAAGCAAAACAGGTCCTCTATGCCTCAGCAGGTATTTGTTTTGATTGTTTCATGAGGGTTTGTAAGGACTGCAGATTTTGCTCCAGTCAGCCCATGCTGAAGAACACCTACTATGTGCAGACTCTGCTTTAGTCTCTGGGGACGGAAAGAAATCTGGACGCAGAAAGCCATTTGTACCTACATATCAAGATTACTGTAAGTGGAAGTATCTCAAGGTTTGCTCATATAACCCGTTTCCTTTGGGGACTGAACAAATTGATACAAAGCAGTGTTATGAATGAACTTGATTACCTTTTGGGAGATAATGTCTCACTTTTTGTGTTTTTGCTACAAATTTTAAGAATGAATGGCTGTTTTCAGAACTAAAAGTTTGGCAGCCCACTTACAAGATGGAAAGGGAAGAAAAACTAAAGATACCTCTCTTAGTTTAAAGTACGTGGAGCTATTTTTCCAAAGTTGGCTTTGCTGGCAGAACAAGTCTGTTAATAACCCTCCGGTACTCCCTGTGTTGAAATAACACAAATTAGCATTTAACCCGGGAGGAAGAACACATGAAGTTATTTAACATTTACATAAAATTATGGAGTAAACTCCAAAACAGGTCGCCTCTGAAATGTATAATTACACTCAGCAGTCCCGTCAGCATACATAGAAACAATTTTATTTCCAATCATCTTCTGCTTTTATTCACACAGGAATGTATCATTAAAATTTCCACAGAACAATGAACCTTAATAGGTGCTAATGCAATTGTGAATTATGGTAATTGTTACCTAAATTAATCTCTGTACTTTCTATTCTGTATTGCCCTATGCATAAGAAGTGTGAAAAAGATAATGTTGAAACTGACATTTGTATAAATGGTGTAAAAGATTTATCTTATTTGATAAAAAAAAATTCATGAGAACTTGCTACTTTTTAAAGTTATGTGGTTGGGAAAAAATGTTAAATTTGCTCTCAGGTATAGTTTATGTAATCTTTACTGGGTGAAATTTGTGGGGGAGTAAGGCTGTTGACCATTAGGTCACCTTTGATTGCTACACACTCACGAAGGTGTCCAGAAGGCACATGTATGTACCCCTGTGCAGATCTTGCCCTATTTCTGCATGGGGTTACTTTCTATGTGTTTACCTTCACTCGTTTATATAATCAGCATCCACCATGCTTGGTGTAATGATAGCTACCATTAGGGCCTGAACCATGGGCTCCCTGTGTCCTTCCCTCCTCTAAGTTTGTTGAAGTCCTCACCCTCACTACCCCAGAATGTGACTATATTCAAAGATGGGAGCTTTAAATAGATAACCCAATTAAAGTGAAGTTACTACAGTGGGCCCTCATTCAAATGGTATCCTGGTAAGAAGATTAGGATTCAGACAGAGGGAGAGAGGAGACCCTGTGAGGACAAATGAGGGAAGACAGCCATCTATAAGCCAGGGAGAATGGCCTTAGAAGAAACCGGCCTTATCAACCTAGGTCTTAGCTTAAGACTTTCAGCTTCCAGAACTATGAGGAAATAAATATCTGTCGTTTCAGCTACCCAATCTGTGGTTCTTTGTTCAGGCAGCCCAGGTAAATGAATATATCTAGCCAGATTGGAAATAATGAAATATAGGCTTTTGTATTGTTACTCTTGACTTACATTTGACCCTGGGCATATTTCTTAATTTTTCCATTTGTAATTATAGTTGTTGTATGTTTATATATTTTAAACTGCCCAGCATCATATTCCTTTCTTTTTCTAACAGCACTTTGAATTTCCTCTGTGAGATTACTAACTCCTCAACCTCAGTCCCCACAAGTTCAGATGAGGCTCGTCTAATGGACGTATTACTCAGGTCTGGCCAATCAGTTCTATGTCTTCTTCCCACAATGTTCATCCATAAATGTGGACATATGACAGCGACCTAGACAATGAGGTTCAATTTCAGGACTTAATTTTGAAGTCCTGAGCAATTAAACTCTGTATTTGCTGGAGCTGCTGAGGTATGAGAGGTGTGCCTGAGACTCCGCATAGCTTCCTGACAGCCACAGTGAAGGGGCCAGACAGGGAATGAAATCAACACAGAGAGAACAGGGCTGCAGATAGAGATCTAGTACCAAGGACCGTGTGTGAGTCCCTGATCCAGCCTTACTTGAAGCCAGTGATCCCCAAACCTTGTCAATTAGGGAGCCAGTAAATTCCTCCACTCTATCTTCCACTTTAAGGCAGTTTGGCTTGTCATTGCTATTGAGTCCTTAGTAATATAATGGCTTAATGCTTTGTCTCCTCCTCTGTGAAATGAGTATACTCTTGTAACTATATTTCCCCCAAATTAAATATTATACAGAACACTGATATCTTTGGTGTATATGTGGGAAGAGGTAAAGAAAGTTAAAGAAAAGAATACCAGAGGTCACACGCAGATAGGTTTCCTCCTGGGGCTGGTAAAGTTGCCAAATTGCCAGAGACAAGGGCTGCTGTTGGGATACTTGATATGCTTTTTCTATCCGTCTCTGGCAGCACTCAAACAAGCTGAGTAACTGACGTTAGAACACTCATGGACAGAGGTATACTTGGGCCTGATAATAATAACAGAATTTAAAGAGCAATACCTTTGGCTCTACTTAAAACAAAAACAAAAACAAAAACAAAACATAGGGCACCTGAGTGGCTCAGTCATTAAGCATCTGTCTTCAGCTCAGGTCATGATCCCAGGGTCCTGGGATCAAGCCCGGCATCAGGCTCCCTGCTCAGCTGAAAGCCTGCTTCTCCCTCTCCCCTCCCCCTGCTAGTGTTTCCTCTCTCACTGTTTCTCTGTCAAATAAATAAATAAATAAATAAAATCTTTAAAAAATAAAACAAACCTCCAAAATCCAAGTTCAAATGGAATGCATCGTAATTAGTGGGGTTTTTTAATAGGAAAAGTTTTACTGGGCCAAGTCCATGATTAAGCTTTGCCATTTATAACCATCTTTGGAATACTGATTATTAACCAGCTCTGAAGAAGACTTTAAAAATGCATGAGAACTCTACCTCTCAATACCAAATCTGCTTATACAGTTTGCTATCAATTGAAGGACTCTGTTTTTTCAAAATCCACTTCCCTACTGGGCCCATGGCCAAGAGCTTTAGGGAGATGTGTCAAACGCATGTTTGCTGATTTATTTTCTAAGCTTTTTAGATTTTCTTTTTTAAAAAATTTTTATTTATTTGAGACAGAGAGAGAGAGAGAGAGAGGGAGCAGTCATGTGTGTGCATGAGCGGAGGGGAGAGGGAAAAGCCCAACATAGGACTGGATCCCAGGACCCTGAGATCATGACCGGAGCCCAAGGCAGACACTTAATGGACTGAGCCACCAGGTGCCCAAAGCTTTTTAGATTTTATGAATCACATTCTTTAAATTGCAATTTAAGCAACACTGCTAATTCATTTTTTCAACTGATGTTAACTTTTTCTTTCATTTTGGAGGTTGCTTTGTCTCTGATTATATTTACTTCTGCCTATAATCAAAGGTGGAGTTCCTTGTTTATTTAACAAGTGTTTATGGGTGCATGCTGTATACCAGGAATGGTGGGAGATATGATGAGATTAGAGAGAGAGGGGTCCAGTTCCTCTAGAATGTGTGGGCTGTTAGGAGAACACAGGACTCAGATGATTTAAATCAGCAGAATCTAGTATTGGACGTTCTGTCTCTGGAGTGAGGGCACTACATCTGTGGGGCCCAGAGCAGGCAGGGACTGAAGTGTGGAGGGGACTCTGCTACTGTAGGATGTATAAAGGCTGCCCCTTCAGTTGGTCCAGCTTTGCAGAAAGGCTAGAGGACATCACAGGGCAAGAGACTAAGGTGGACTAAGGATGGCCTACCCTTTTATCAATGACTCCCCACTAGGGCCAGAAGTAGATGAGGCAAGTGAGTGAGAGACTTCCTTCCCAGGTAGAAAATTAATGAAAATTGCAAAAAGCCTTCTTAATCAGTATCCAGCAGGACCATGAGGGAGTGAGTCAAGCCTTGCAAGGTCAAGGTGGGTTCCTATCATTACTTAAAATTTTGATATTTTGTTTATCATGGACATTTTGATATTTTGTTCATCACAGATAAATTCATTTTGACAGTTTAAAAATATTGCATTAAAATGTGATTTTTCTTGATTGCTAAGATTTTCAGTGCTCCCTTAAATTTTGTGCCCAAAGTCAAGGCCTTACTTTTCCTACCCTTGTCCTAGCCCAGCCTCATGATGTAGGGATAAGTCATGGCACTCTGTTAAGAAATGTTTGCAAAAGGGGCACCTGGGTGCCTCAGTCATTAAGCATCTGACTTTGGCTCAGGTCATGATCCTAGGGTCTTGGGATTGCATCCTATGTTGGGCTCCCCACTCAGCTGGAGGCGTGCTTCTCCCTCTCCCACTCCCCCTGCTTGTGTTCTCTATCTCTCTCTGTCAAAGAAAAAAAAAAAAGAAACATTTGCAATGTATCATTCTTATAATTGAATTTATATAGGATAAGTTTTAATTATTATTTATTTAATAACTAATAATACCATTATTCATTTATTTAATAATAGTATCACTTAACTATTATTAATAAATATTTTGCATAATATGTGATATCAGTTTTTATATACGTAATTTTGGGGACATATATACTTATAATTAATTTGAATTAATGGAATCCTTCAAAATGTAAAGTAGATGTAATTTAGAGCCAGCAGATTGAGACATATAGAGCATATAGGTGCATCATTTTTTGCATTAACGTCTTTTAATTTATCTGGGAACTCCTGCTACATAGCATCATGTCTGGTTCCTAGGCTTAGTCATTGTCTGTATCTGTACTGGCTGGCCACAAAGGGCTGGTGACAAAGGTTCATTGTACAAGCTATGGCCTTGGCCGTCACACCATGCCTGGAGACCACTGCCCTTCTCCCCATGTCTTTGTCTCTGTGCAGCTCTCATCCCTGACCTCTGGCTTCATGTTGGCCTTGTCTTCTAAGACTCCATGTCCCATATCCCTGTTGCCTTCTCTCCCCAATCTCCTACTTGCTCCTGGATCTCCCCAACACCAGACTCAGCTTGTGTTTCATCCCTGACTCCTCTTGCTGGTATCTGTCTCGTGCTTGATTTCTCCACCATCTGGAATAAGTTCTAGAAGTCTAATTAACTTGTAAAGTGTCTTCAGTTTGGATGGCAAAAACCATCTTTCTTCCCCGTGACTCAAACCTCCTGACCTTTCCTCATAAAACACTCATGTCCTATTTGCTACCCTGTGCTCAGTTGTCATTACTTTGTGCTGACAGTTTTATTGTTTCCTGTTGACCTCTGTCCATCCACAATTACTGTGGTATGTGGCAACCTACTTATTTAAAAGTTAAATGTGTGGGGTAAAAATAAAACCAAGAGGTTCCACCTTCTAAGGAAAAAATTCCACATTTTTAAGATAGAACCTATATTCATTCATATATATAAAAATTCTAATGTAATTTATTTTGGTAAGTGAGTGAATAGGTCTCTTAAAAATGTCCAGATATCAGTTAGTAATGCTTGGCTATTGAGATTTCCCCACCTCTTAAAACTGTGCATGTGAATAAGCAAACATCTAATGAAAATTTTTCAAAGAAGCCGAGATCGACTACAAAAGGATACATTGCAGCAAGAAACAAACAAAAAAAAATGGCCTTAAAGTATTGACAATAAATGAAGATGATTCAGTCTTTCAAAATATCCTGAATTTTTACATCAAGTAAATGTATATTTAGGACCCTTGTGTGACCAAATCATTATTTGGGACTGAAAACAATGAAGAAAAAATAGTTTGGTTATATAGTAGTATAGGGTGAGGGCAAGGAGACCAAAGTCCCTTCATCACTGCTACTCGTTACCCAATAACCTTGGGCAGAATGTGTATGGTGTGAATGCCTCATGTTGGTAAATAGAAGATGGGGGCTCAAAAGAATGGCTTCCACCCAATAATCACTAAAACAGATCTAAATTAGTGTCACATAGCATAGCTGCAGACTTAGATTTAAGGAAATCATTTATCTCTGGTTGCATTCCTGTTATGAATTTAAATAGAAAGGGGCTGTCATTGACTTTTAAAAGTTGAAAGTCCAAAACAAAGAAATGGAAAGAAAAAAAGGTATGTTCCATAGGAGGCCAAGAAATTTTTCAGATACAAGTAGTTCTTCTATGTACCTACATCCTCTTTATTTAATTTTTGTTAATTTCTATATTCCTCTTTTGGTCTGTGGGATTCATGTCTTGTGGGAGAATGAATAAGGAAGAAGAACATGTCTATTTGAGGAAGCAGGCCCTCTACAGTTTATCTTTGGATTAACTGATAATTTTTGTGAGTCAAATTGTCCAGAACTTTATCCTGAGTTTCTTTAGAGAAGTGAAGGAAGGAAAAAGTAACACTTCTCCAGTGCTTTGGGATCCTTGGGGAGAAGCTATGTGAGAAGCACAAAGTATTGCTCTCATTTGGCAATCGTGATTCTAAGGCATATTGAAGCAGACACTTGAATGCTCCAAATGACAAGATAATCCAGATAAACTTTACGCGTCTTGCAGCTTTTGAAGTTCTTAAAGCCAAATAGAGTGGAAGGATAAAAGACAAACTAAGTTCCTAAGTTAGTTCGTTTCATACACTTAGTGTCTCTGCTTCGTATGAATCCCAGCTGCCAGTAGCAAATACCAAAGCCAAACACCTAAAGTCAACTTATCTGTGTGCGGACAGCTCTATCACACATATGTGCTATGGATTGCAAGAATGAGGCTATCTTCCTATGTAACTTGCTTTCATTGAATTACACAATACTGAGTAATTAAATATGTTTCTCTATAATATCAATTGTAAAAGCAAAATAGTTCTCCATTATATAGATGAATCAGAATGTATTTAACCAATCCCTGTAATTGGATATTCACATTATATATTAAAAGAGTCCACCAACATATCAACATGGAAAAACATTAGATCTGACCTTTGAAATTTCCTAAAGCCATTGGTAAACAGGAAGCCTGTGGAAACCCCATGTGGATGGGGTCAGAAGCCTTCTGAATATTACACAGTAGGTCAGAAGGGCATGGGTCCTATAGATCTTGAAGCAGAACTGGATGCTTAAGAAATAATCCATGTGAAGTCATTGTGTAGACTGTATCAGGTGTACTAAATATGACCTCTTTAGGCTTTTTAAAAATGACTCTCTTCCATTATAGATCTCTTTATCATTCTTTCCACCCTAAGATATGAGCCTATACTGAATCATTAGTGAAGGTTAATATAGTTTTATTTTATTTTGGGTATATCTTTCTTAGAAGACCCTTCTAAAAAATTTATTCATTTATTTAAGAGAGGAAGAGATATAATGAGTAGGAGCAAAGAAAAAAATACACAGACTCTGTTCTGGGTCTGAAGTGGGGCTCGATCCCATGACCCTGAGATCATGATCTGAGTTGAAATCAAGAATCAGACACTTAACTGACTGAGCCACCAAGGTGGCCCTCAGAAGAGCCTTAATATGGACTTATATATAGTTGAAAAAATGCTCACAGTTTTATAATTAAATGAGTACATTTAGATCTACTGAGGCTGGCGTCTTGTATTGTGCCAGTGTATCCGAGCAGAAAGGGTGAAAAATTCACCCTTGGAGGGCCAAAATAAAGTCAAAGCCATTTTGTTATTTTTGGCAGGTTGGTTCAGCGTGCCAGACATGGTGGCTCTCACACTCATTGTTGCTGGTCTGCCCTCTCGCCTTGCTGCTGTGGGGCAGCTCCATACCCACCCTGCTCCCAGCTCCTACCAGCTTCTTTGAATGTTGGGCCAGGTAGGCATGTAGCTCTCTGTGGTCAGAATACAGTTTTTCCTGCAGATCATTCCGGGCACCAGTACCTCAGAATGTGACTGTATTTGGAGATAAGGTCATTAAGGGGGTAATTCAGGTAAAATGATGTATATAGATGGGTCCTAATCCAAGATGACTGGTGCCCTTGTAAAAAGAGGAGATTAGGACCCAGACACACACAGAAGGAAGGCCATGTGAAGACCCAGGGAGAAGATAGCCATCTGCAAGCCAAGGAGAGAGTCCTCAGAAGAAACCAACCCTGCTGACACCTTAATCTTGGACTTCTAGCCTCCAGGACTGTGAGAAAATAAATTTCTGTTCTTCATGTTACCTAGTCTGTGGTACTTTGTCATGATGATCCTAAAAGACTAAAATAGCATTGTTAGTTCTTATTAAGTGACTTATTTCTGTAAAAGGATATCAAAACAGTCTTATGTTCTGCGTAGATATACGTCTCTATTCAATAAATGACATAAGCTTGTCCCACAATAAGCATACTCTTGACCTTGGGACCCACCTAGAATTTAGCAAAAATTGAGCTGAAATAATATTTATGAAGGGAAGTTTGCTCAAAGGCCATTCATTTCATGAATTCCACCAGATATTCTATAGCTTACCTCTGGAGCGAACTTCATCCTTTGTTGTAATGTCACTTCAACATTAGATTGTGTTTAATAAATTACTTTTTGTTGAGGTGTCATTAGCATAGGGCAAAGAAAATTCTAGAAAGTGTTTCAAGAAATGTATTTGTGTGTCTACTGAAAGGTTGCTACTGAAAACGTTGCATGAGATTATTGTTAAAGGCTCCTAGGGAGAAATTCTGACTAACCTAAGTACCAAGAATATCTGCTCTTCTCATGATCAATTAATGCAAAGATTAACTTAGTTTTTATTTTTGTAAGGATGGCTAGAAAGCTGGATAATGGTTCTTAAGTTTAACGTGCCAAAGAATCACCTGAGGAGCTACTTCTGAAACTGAGTGAATAAGCAAATGTGACAAAATATTCAATTTAGAATAAAGCTTAGTCTGATCAAAGAAAATTTAAACTGTCTCTTCAACTCCTATTAGATAAGATTGCTTTTGGTTCAGTCTCCCCTTATTTTCCTTCCTAGGATAGCATATGGATATATGCAGGGCCATAGGTGTCTGTGTTGTGGGTGGCGGGGCCTCTGTGCTTTTCTCGTTCTTGAGTGTCCACTGGTTCCAGACCTTTGTTCTCTACCAGTCCTTCCACCCAGCCCTGTGACCAGGCCACCCAATTCTACCTTCTATGGTGATATCATAGTCCCAACACAGCAGCTGTCACATCAGTCTGGCTGGCTCTCAACTCTCTCACCTTGTGGTGTACTTTCTATTTAATTAGGCTGAGTGGTTGTATGTTGTTGTGGGCTCCTTTGCACAGTCACCTCCTCCTTGACTCCCAGATGGAGAAAAAGAGGCTCGAGTCCCTTCTCTTCAAGGTTTCTTTCCTTATATAGGACAAATCAACGTTTGTTGTAAAAGTCTAAGAGGGGAACATCAAGAGACGCAGGACTGAACACTTGACTCTCATTTCTTTCTTCCTCTTCTGAACCTATAAATGCCCAAGCTGGAAATATTTTTAAATTTTTCTTTACCAGGTGCCTCGTTAGCGCAGTAGGTAGCGCGTCAGTCTCATAAATTTTTCTTTACCTACATTTTTATTTCTTTCTACAACTGAGCAAGAGATTTCCTGCCATTTCCTTTGTGGGGGTGGGGAGGATGGAATTTTCTCAACACTAAGAAAAACTCAATGGGATGGGTCCTCCTGGTTGGGTTGCAGATATACTAAAGGAGGAAATAAAAGCATTTGGGAAATACTTTCTCTCTAAAAAATGCATGGCTTTTAAGCTTATTGACTTCCTGTAAATCCTATTTTGTATGTCAGATGCTGAATATTACATTAGTATTTATTTTCACTTTTCTCTCCCTAACACATCTCCCCAAACAGATGGGTGTTCTAAGTCACATACTTGGAAATGCAAAACAAATAAAGCATGGTAGTCATTTAAAAATTGTCTCTAATAAATACTGCTTTATTATATAAGATAATAAAAAGATAGATACCAGAAAAGAAAAGAAAAAGAAAATGGTCTTGAAGGAGGGGAAGAAAACTAAGTAATAAGTTTTAAGTCCTAAAAACTGGTTTCTTCAGCCCTGGATGCAAGGGGCAGTCTTAAAGGCACAGACAGATACTGAGAAAGAATAGTTTGGATCGGTGCCATTTTTGGTGCATCCATTGGTAGATATTAACTACTTTGGAAAATTCAATGTGGATTATGCTATGAACCTGTTGTCTTTGACCTTGTGAGGGATTCAAGAGTTGAGTTCAAGTATTTCTAGGAGTATTAGGATGCTGGCAAGTAATCCAGATTTTCTTTGCTTCCATTTCTTTTCTTCACTTTCACAAAGTTTGATAAAATCATTCTCTTATCTTTCTTGCTAACCTTAAATGAATGTGGTAGAGAAAAAAAAAGTGAAGAATAGAGATCCTTTTAGAAAAAGGTCAAGATACTACATTTATTACATCATTTATTGTTACACATCTGCAATGGGCAGCTTTCTTATTCTGTATCCTTCATAAAGGAACCCTTGCAAACCAGTGGGCAGTTAAAAACTTTGAAAAGAAGCAAGTCTTCTTATTTCATTTCACATTGCCTCACTTCTCGTTTTGATCAGGATGGAGATAAAAGGAGGACTTAGAAATATACCGTCACTGGTTGTGTAGACAGGCCGCAGGAGAGTGCTGGCCTGTGACATTAGGTGGCTGATGGTTCCAAATGGTGGCCAAACCTCAGCAAGGAAAATAGGGCACTCTACAGTTGAAGAGTCACAAAAGGTTTCAGAGCATGATGAGTTTCCTTTGGGGGATTTATTATTTAGGCTTGTTCGGCAAGCCCACGTAGCTACAAAATCTTTGAAGATTTTGGAAACTGTGACAATTGGTTTAGTTATGGGCTCCCTCATTCTCGGTTCTTCCAAAAAGAATCCTAGTTTTGACTAAAGGTTGTTACCAGCTTTAAATTCCATCTTCACCGTGAGTGGAAGATATGGGCTTTGTTCCTTGTGCAGCCTGCACATTGATGTAGACCTCAACCCTGGTCTTCATTATCCCTCTCCAAAATCCTGTCCTTGTCCTCTTTAGATCCCAAGTCCTTTCTTCCCCCTGTTTTTATAGCAATAGGAACATGCCATCACTTTTTTTTTTTTTGGTTGAAAAATACTGTAATAAAGCTAGTTCATGAATATATTCTGGTGGCATGGTTTGTAAACGAGAAGTTTTCTGAAAGATGCCTTTCTTGATGAATTCATTAGTGTTGTCTTGATTTAAAAAAAAATGATGTTAGGGTGGAGTCTCCTTTTCTCCCAAGCACCTCTGATCCCAGTATACAAATAATGTTTATATTCCAGTTCACAGAAAAAAAAAGGAACGTGAAAATATTTCATTGAAAGCTGACAGCTTTAACGAACTTTAAAGGTTAACCCTGGTGCTAGTTAACATATCTATTCATGTCTCCATCAGTCTATTGAATTACTCAGCTGAACACGCACACAAAAGCAAAACTTGAAAAAAAAATACCCAGAAAGCCAGCATTAATAATTCATAAATACTGGAGGCTGGTGACTGACAATTTTCCCCCTACTGTGTTGAAGTCTGTTAAGAATTGAATCCTGATAGCTCCTAAGTTACTTTAGAAACTCAGTGAGCAACCCTGTCCAAGAATGTCAATGTTTCTGTAAGTGGTTAGCTACCGAAACAGTGGATTTTTATCCCCTCAAGCACTTGTTCATGTCCCTTTGGATTAGTATAAGGTACAGCTTTTCATGAGATGTTTAACTGACACTTTTTATATTTGAATTTCTCAAGCATCTGCAGACCATAAAGAACTCCAAATTCAGCCATAATCCTCTGTTACAAAGTAAATTGGCATTTTTGAACAGATTCCAGATACCAATTATAGCATTAATGAGGATATACAATCGTGTTGTCTGCCTGGGCAGGGTTAGAAGCGATGTTGCTCCTGACAGAGCTGGCCTGCCTCAGAATTCACCATCCTCCTTCCTCCATGTGCACAGAATCGTGCTTATCAAACCTCCCCATTAAAAATTGGAGTTATCCGCATCTTTAAGGATTAACCATTTTCCTGGGGACACAAGGGACAAATACTGCTACTGTTTGTTGCCTGACAGTGAATTGATTTCAAGCTCTTGTATAGGAAGAATAAACATTCAAGCTTCATGTTATTAGAAAGATTTAGCAAAGAGCTCCCACGGAGGACTGAGATGGGGACTCTGTGGGTTCTTCTGCTGGTGCCAATGGCCTTTCTCACCTGGGTTTGCTTCAAAAGGGCGCTGCGGCTGTTGTCCACCTCATGGTTGTTATTTCTACCACTTGCCAATGATTAAACTCTCTTTTATGCTCCCCACTCAGAGTTTATAATTGTCTGTCACATCTGCACTTTGGAAAAGCTAGGGGAGGATAAGGGATCTTCTCAGACTTGGGAATGGTTGCCAGGAGGCTTTCTGAGAGTTCTCACAAGCCAGCTTCTAAATAGGAAATGATGTTGATAGTCCAATGTTAAAACCTTTACGTGGCTTCTTAAACTGCAGGGTTTATGTTAGAGACGGTCAGAGAAATAACCCAATCTCTGCCCTAATTAGCAACAAGCTTGTTTCTGTTTCTCTTACATTGCCGTTATGGTAATGACCAGAAAGTATTACATTAACTGCAGTCCATCCTCATTAAAATCTTGGTCTCATGAACAGCCACTAAAGGATGTAAGTTTCAGGAAGATGTGTGTGTTGCAGAGTAGAAACTCAAAAATAATTGATTGACTTAAGGCATTGGCTTCTGTATTAAGCAATAAATAAGGCCCCAAACAATTACTGAGTACCTTTCCTCTAGGAAGGTCCTCACCAAGTATGATGAGTGTGTTAGTTGTTTGTAATGGAGGCAGTTTGAAATCCTACACTGCTGATTAATGAATGTTGGAGTGTGGACAAACTGCCTAAGCCTTCCGAGCCTCTATTTTCTGGTCTGCAAATTGGGGATAATAGTATTTACTTAACAGGGTTGCAGAGCAGTTTAAGTAAAATAATGTAGATGAAACATCTAGCAGAATTAATAGTAAGTGCTATTTTCCTTCACCCTACAGTATAATCGGAACAATCTTTTCAGCGTGTTTGTGTATATGTATGTGTATTACTTTACTGTCATCCTGTGAGGTAGAAAAAGCAGACTTTGATTAGTACTGTTTTTCAGATTAAAAAAAAATCCAGGCACAATCAAGTTACATGATTTGTTCAAGTTTGCGTCTAATTCTGAATTGGCAGTGGCCTACAGATTTTCTTCTTTATACTGTTTCCATATCTACCGACTCTTTGTACCACCTTATGAGGAAGTCCACATCAAATAATAAATACCTTACTCCCAAGTATTTCAGTCAAACTTTGTCGTTAGGCTAAAAGGGTATAGGTTAATTTAACAGGAGGAAGAAAAATGTTTCAGAGATCACTGATGTGATGTTTGATGATCTATACTTTTTTCATAGAAAAATATTTAATAGCTAATAGTGATTTTGGGGCTTGCTAAGTATCAGGATCTCTATTAAATGCTATACAAATATTAACTTTCTGACTTTTTGAATTTTATTTATTAGTGAGAGAGAGAGAGAGAGAGCTCATGCACCTGAACAGGGGAGGGGCAGAGGCAGAGGGAAAGGGAACGAATTTCCAGCAGACTCTCTACTGAGCTGGGAGCCCTATGCAGGGCTCAGTCTCACAACCCTGAGATCATGACCTGAGCCAAAACCAAGACTTGGATGCTTAACCGACTGAGCCACGTAGGTGCTCCTTAACTTTTTAATGTCTTGCAGCACTCCTAGGATATTGATACTGTCAGCATCTCCATTTTATAGCAGAAGAAACAGAGGCATGGAAAGGTTGAGTAAATAGCACCAAATTATCCATATAATGGGTGATAAACTGCCTTTCAAACCCAGGAGTCGTAATCAGGATTACAGTACTTAATGCACCGATTTTGTTTCCCAATTATTTATATGAAATATAAAATTAATTATGGTAAAAGAGACAATAATGTCTCAACGTGTTTGTGATTTTGACTTTCCTTGAGGTTCAATTTCAAAGTTCATTAAGAAGAAAGGGAAAATGTCAAGGAATTCAATTAATGCTCATTCTGTTCTATACAAATTTTTTATTCTTATAACCAGCTTTTTAATCTTTTATTTAATAAATAAAAATCTAATACAAAATTGAATGGCAGGTCAGACAAATGCAATAGTGCAGGTGATCTACCTTTTGTATGTGAGACTTTCACTTTATTATAAAAGAGGATGTCAATTATAATTTTGTTTCCAAACCCAAATTTAATTAGTATGGATTTAGTCATAGCATTTCTTCACCTATACAGAGTTCTCAACTATTGGAATTATATCTTTTATTAAAAACCTTATCAATATTTTTTTTCTTGAATTTTCCGGTCACTTGCTATAACCCAGAGACTCAGGACAAGTGGTTCAATTGTTATTTCTCATTTTGATAGTATTTTAGAAAATTTAACTTTGATACCTGGAATTCTCTTCTACCCAATGTACATTAAAAAAAATCTATTTGCTTTTTCTTTCCCTTTGAAGATTTGAGGCAGCTTGTAACACAGCAAACCCAAAAGAAATAAAATATCAGGATCAGATAAAAAGAAGAGCATACTTATACACATCATAAGGCTCAAACCTTGTTGCCATAGCTGGTGTGCGAATTTGGCTCTAAGCCATTATATAATTCCTCCAGGGCAGTGAATGATGTAATAAACACTGACCTCAATTACATTTTTATAACTTATAAAACACTAAATTTCATATGGCTTGACTATATGATGACATTCTATAAAAGCTGAAGGTAAACGGTCCTCTCTTAGGGATACCCTAATGTGTACCAGATATATCACTTTCTTGTAGCTCAGCTTACTTCAAGGATGCAAGTACCTAGAGAAGTTAGTGGACTATATAAATATTTTCAAAACCATTTTTTCTATATTACAGTTATTTAGCAAAAGTCTCATGAACTTTCTCTCTCAAATTTATAAAACATATATAAAAAATACAAAGCAACCTAAACACTTATTAATCTTTCTCTCTACTCTCCTTCTCTTCCCTTTCCTGTAACTGGTATCAGTAACTGGTGTGTATTGGTCCATTCCACAGTAGACAATGCAAAAATCGCTAGATCCAGTGCTTTAAAATACCCCTTTCCTTTTCTTTTTAAAAGAGATTTACTTATTGGGGCATCTGGGTGGCTCATGGGTTAAAGCCTCTGCCTTTGTCTCAGGTCATGATCCCAGGGTCCTGGGATTGAGCCTCGCATTGGGCTCTCTGCTCAGCAGGGAGCCTGCTACCTCTTCTCACTCTGCCTGCCTCTCTGCCTACTTGTGATCTTTGTCTGTCAAATAGATAAATAGAATCTTTGGGAAAAAAAGAAAAAAAGAGAGATTTACTTATTTATTTTAGAGTGAGAGCACTTCCACACACAAGTGGGAGGGACAGAGGGTGAGGGAGAAAGATTATCTAGCAGACTCTGTGCTGAGTGTGGAGCCCAATGAGGGGCTCAATCTCATAAGCCTGAGATCATGATCTGAGCGGAAATCAAGTCAGATGCTTAATCAACTGTACCACCCAGGTGCTCCAATTTTTCTTTCTTTCTTTCTTTTTTTTTTTAAAAATATCTGACTGATCTGGGTTTCCAGTATGTGAAACAATCAGGGTTCGGAGTCAGTAAGAAGGAAAAGAAGTAGGGGAGAACTGGAGCTGGTTTTTGCCCTGACGACATCTGCTGACCTCTGTAAGCTAGGTCCTAGGTTCTGAAGTTCCACATGTGAGGAATAGGAGATAAGGCCTGTAAGCCATGGAAAATCGGATGGCAGATAAACACCTTCCATATAAGGCTGAAGCCAACACCCTCCTTTGGTGGTGCCTTGGAAAAGTATATGTCCTTCAGAAGGAGACTTGCCTGTTTTGTCTTTGGTGAGAAAAATAAAGTCTTCTCAGAGAACTTGAAAAAAAAAAAAGGCGTAATTACCAATATAACTGGAAAAGCTGATCAGTTAGAGAAATTCCAGGTTTGTTAGTACTGCTAGGCCCATCTAGAAAACAAACAAACATGAATTCTATCTGGAGAGATGCTTAAAGCATAAATTCAAACAGAAGAGGCACAGAGCTTTTGACAGTTTCATTGTGCTCAGAAGACAAGAGTTGGAATTCGTTGCTTTTCAAAATGAGAAACTTTCAAAAATGCCCCAGGCTTTAAATTGAGTCTCCTGGGGGCTAAACCCTGGAGTAAAGATAAACTGAAAATAAACTAGATCTTCCAAAAACTGACACCAAATCCCAAATCATCTCAATCTCTGATTGGATAAAGATGATCAGCCCCTCTTCCAGCTGCTTGACTGAAAAATAGTAAATTATCTCTAAAGAAAGAAAACATTATTTAAAACTGTACATTTAAAAAATACGTTGTCTGGCATTCCAAAAAAATTATTGGATATGCCAAGAGGACTACTTACTGAAAACCAAGAGGAAAAACAGAAAAGATATAGAAACGTAGGTAATCCAGGTAGTGACATTAATATTTTTAGAAAGAGGTGGATGGAGAATTTCACCAGAGAATTACAACCTATAAAAAATAACACAGAGGGAATTCTATAACTGCAAAATTTATGAACTGAAATTAAGAACTCAATAGATTGATTTAATAGGAGATTAGATAAAGCAGGAGAGAAAATTAGGGTAATCATTAAAAGAATCATAAAAGGAGGCATAACTAAAAGCTAACAAAGGGGAAAAATTGAATAATAAAAGCTACTTGATAAATCCAAAAGAAAGCAAAGAGAAGACAAAATGAAGACTAGTTTGGACAAATAGGAAACAAGAGAGATTTAAGCAGAAATATTTCAATAATTACCTTTAATAGAGATGGAGCAAATACTCCAGTTAAAATGCTGTCATAGTCAGATTGGGTCAAAAACAAATCAAAATATGTTTTATATGATTTTAATATATGACACAGAAAGGGTGAAACTATAGAGGAAACACACTGGGCAAACACTGACCAAAAGACACTGGTGGGCGGTACAAGTATTAGCACATCTAATAACAGGTAAAGTGTACTTCAGTGAATAAGTACCATTAGAAAAAAAAAAAAAGAAAGAAAGAAAAGAGGAACATACAGTGATAAAAAATCCATCAGAGAGCTACAATAATTCCAATTTGGTATGCATCAAATAACAACACCTGAAAATGTATGAACCAAAATTGACAAAACTAGAATGAAAAATAGACAAGTCCACTATCATGTTAAAAGATGTTGGGGCTCCTGGGTGGCTCAGTGGGTTAAAGCCCCTGCCTTCGGTTCAGGTCATGATCTCAGGGCCCTAGGATCGAGCCCTGCATCGGGCTCTAAGTTCGGCAGGGAGCCTGCTTTCCCCTCTCGCTCTGCCTGCCTCTCTGCCAACTTGTGGTCTCTCTCTGTCAAATAAATAAGTAAAATCTTTATATATATAAAAAAAGATGTTAACTGACACAATATGGACAGAAAAAGTCAGTAAGAAGGGGTGCCTGGGTGGCACAGTCTGTTAAGCATCTGCCCTCAGCTCAGGGCATGAACCTAGGCTCCTGGGATAGAGCCCCATATCGGGCTCCCTGATCAGCAGGAAGCCTGCTTTTCCCTCTCCCTCTGCAACTCCCCCTGCTTGTGCTCTCTACCTCTCTCTATCAAATAAATAAATAAATAAATAAATAAATAAATAAATAAATATTTCTCAAAAAAAAAAAAGTAAGACTAGAGACAATATGAAGAACATGATTTTCTAATTTAGCCCAATTAGCAAATATAGAACACTACACTTCAGAATATACCTCTTTTCAGGTGCACATAGAACATTATCCAAGACTGACTACAATGAGCCATATGGTTAGAAAGCAAGTCTTAATAACAAATGACTAAAATTAGGTGTATGTTCTTTGGTCACAAGAGAATTATGATAAAAAGTAATATTAAAAATGTATCTTGAAAATCCTCAAATATTTGGAAATGAAGCAGTTTTCTTTTGAAATGAACCAAAGGTGAAAAAGTTATTACAGTGTAAATTAGAAAATATTTGAAACTGATTGTTAGCAAGAGCATCACATATTGAAACATGAGGGACACAGCTAAAGCCATGATTAGAAAGGAAATCAGAGTTTTGTATATATATATATATATATATATATATATATATATATATATTAGACAGGAAGAGAGGCTGGAAGGTCAATGATCTGAGCATCCATATGAAGGTGTTAGAATATAAACTGAATTAAAACCAAGGATAGTAGAAAGGAGAAAATTTTTAAAAGAGAGGAAATTAATAAAATAAACTACGTATGTATAATAGAAAATATCAACAAAATAAAATTTGTCTCTCTAAAAAGATTTAAAAAATTCATAATCCTATGACAAAACATAAAGAAAAAAGAAATACAAATCATCAAAATTAGGAGTAAAAAAAGGGACATTATTACAGATCATACAGTCATGAAAAACTCAAAACAGGGTATTATAAACAAGTTTATCCCAAGATATATTTAAAAATTCAGGTTAAAAAGTTAAATTTGTAGAAAACTACAGTTTATCAAACCAATTCAAGAAAGATAGAATATTTGAAAAGTTTTATCTCAATTAAGGAAATTGAATCCACAGATAAACATTTTTTACAAATAATTCTCCAGGCCTGGATGGCATCACTTCTAAATTCTTCAAAATATTTAAGGAAGAAGTAAATAAACAATGTTTAGAGAAACTTTTCCAAAAGTTGAAAAGGAGGGAACACCTCCCTGCACTTTACACCTCCCTGCACTTTTCATGTATTCAACATATTATGCAGATACCTAATTAGACAATGACAACAAAACATATAAAAATTATAAGTCGGTGTCTTGAACATAGGTGCAAAATACCTAAGCAAAAAATATTTAAATGGCAAGTACAGTGATGTATGGAAAAGCTAATACATCACAACCAAGTGTTTATTCAGAAAACAAAAGATTAATTTAACATTTGAAACGAATTCAAATTAAAAAGTAACCAAATGAAGAAGAAAATCACATAGTTATCTCAATACAAGTGGGAAAAGCAGGTGATAAAATAAAAAAAAAAATGGTTCATGATAGAAATGCTTAATAGCAACTAGCAAACTAGCAATAAAGGAAGAACATTCTCAGACTGATGAAGAGTATGGCTACGTTTTGAATGTGTGCACCCTATTTCATATTTTGAAATCTTAATGCCTAAGGTGATAGTATTAGGAAATAAGGTATTTTGGAAGTGATTAAAGTTCTTAATAGGAAAGGTCCAAGAGAGTTCTCTTAAACCTTCTGGCATGAGAGATCGCAGTGAGAAGTTAGCAGGCTGTAACCCACAAGAAGTCCTTCCTCAGAACCTGACCATGCTGACACCCTGAACTTCCAGCCCCCAGAAACGTAAGAAATAAATTTCTATTGTTTATAAGCTACCTGGTCTTTGGTATTTTGGTATAGCAGCCTGAATGGACTAAGATGGACATTCTACAAAAACCTATAGACAACCTCATACTTACTGGTGAGATGCTGAAGGCTTTCCCTCTTGTATCAGGAAGAGCACAGGGTCCTAGCTCCTGTGGGCAAGGAAAAGAAATAAAATATATAAGGATTGAAAATGATGAAATAAAATTTTATTGTTTACTGATGACATGTGAACAAAGAAAATCCAAAAGAATTTTACAAAGAGTTAAAAAATGAATTCAGTGAATAAAATGTCACTGAATAAAATGTCAATATACAAATATCAATTGTTTTTCTATATATTAGGAAAACAATTAGGAAATAAAATCTTAAAAACACATTGTTTACAGAAACATCAAATAATATCAATAATACATGCAATGGAAATAAAAGGGAAATGTGAGAACACTCTACATTGAAAATTAAATAACCCTATTCCAATCTATTGAAAGAAGACCAAAATGATGGACCAAAACCATGTTCACCTATTGGAAGGCTCAATATTAAAAAGACCTTAGCACTTCCCATATAGATTTATGGATACAATGCAATTCCAGGATGATTTGTTTATTTATTATCAGTCATCTTTCTTTCTTGCTCTCTCTCATCTATCTCTCCTGGAAAGTGGCATGCTGATTCTAGAATGTATTTGAAAATGCAAAGGGATAAAATTAGCTAAGATGATTTTGAAGGAGAGGAATAAACTTTCAGGGACTATACTACTAGGTGACAAGATTTATCACAAAGTTGTTATAATTAAAATAGTATGATATTGATATAAAGATAGCCTAATCAGTGAAACAATAGAGTCCAAAAGCCATCCACCCTTATAAGGTCACTTGATTTATGATAAAGACTATACTGGAGATCTGTGGAGGAAAGAATGGTCTTTTCAATGAATGCTGCTGAGTGAATCAGATATACATATTTAGAAAAAGTATTACTCCTACCCTACACCATATGGTAGACAAAAAAAAAAAAAAAAAAAAAGTAAAAGCAAAACAATTCTAGATTAAGTAAGTCTGAATAGAGGAGGTGAGACAATGAAAGTTCTAGAAAATAGTATGAGGATTGTAGAGACTAGAATTTCTTAGTGGTATCTAGAATTCACCATAGAATGCAACTATTCCAGAGTTTCTGTCCAATGTGGCAGGGTAGAGAGGAGGAAGAGGTGAAAAGAGAGGTGATAGGACAAGAGGAGAAAGGAAAGGAAGAGAGGGAAGGAGAACAGGAGAAGAGAAGAGGAGAGGAGGGAAGAGGAGTGGAGAGGGAAGAGGAAGGGAGAAAGAAATACTACGGGGCTTTAATCTTCCACTGGAGCCTAGCAGGCTGCACAAAGGTCAAAGTCAGTTGTCAAGGAAGGTTGGAAATACAGCAGAGCAAGGGATGCAAGAGAAATGAGTATGAGAGTAAACAAACAAAGAAAAAAAATGAAAGCAAATGAGACAAAAGCTGCCTGACACAATCAAGTTCAAAAGACAAGCATCATCAAGAAATAGGAGATGAAGCTTAAGTCAGGAGATGGGAAGATACAGAAATAAGACAGATGGTGCGCCTGGGTGGCTTAGTTGGTTAAGCAACTGCCTTCCGCTCAGGTGGTGATCCAGGAGTCCTGGGATCAGAGTCCCACATCTGGCTCCTTGCTCAGCAGGGAGTCTGCTTCTCCCTCTGACTTCTCCCCTCTCATGCTCTCTCTCTCTCTCTCTCTCTCAAATAAATAAATAAAATCTTAAGAAAAAATAAGAAATGAGACAGATGGAAGGGAACAGAAATCATTTTGAGGTGAGAGAGTCCACATTAATTATAGCAAATGAAGAAATGGTGTCAAATGGGCTATTTTTCTGAGGTCCAGCTTAGGTTTCCTACACAGACTATGTATACTACACAGACTAGGTACATAAATTCCATGTCATGGGGGCTTCTCCTCACAGAGTTCTCCTGTTTGTTTTGTTTCTTGAGTTAGACTGTCAGAGTGAACAAATACTAAAAGGAAATAGTAGTTAATGCTTTCTTAAAATGCCAGTCATCTTTATTATTATTTGGATGAATCTATTCCATATAAGATGAATCAAAAAAGCTCATGGATGGAATAGGGTAATTATTAAAAATAAGTTTATTTTATTTAACCCTCCTATTACTTATTATTTACTTTTATTCAAACTTTTAAAAAATCCATTTATTTTATTTTTAAAAGAGCCTCCTATTAGAAATTTTAAATCCATCTATATCTATATTATTTCTATATTCTGAATATGCTGTATGTATGTTCTGAAAGGTAATCAGTCAAGTAGTTAGTGTTGACAATGAATTGAATATAATCCTTAACTCTTATTCAGCCTTTAAATTGCTAGTATGAGCTGAGGGGAAGGGAAAAAACCAACAAAACTCCAAACTGGTTCCAGGAATGGCTTTCCTTTTTAGCCAGTGTTACATTTTTCACAGGATGGGGGAAAAAGCTTTAGTGGTTGCATGCTGTTCTCGGGTAATACTTTTTAGTAATGCAAGAGCTTAGTTGGCTGGGTAACTTGATTACTCTGGAGGGCATGCTATTAGCAGAATGGGAAGGAATCAAAAGAAAAAAAATTTACATTAAGGCCACAGACATGCCATACAATACAATTACTTCAGGTTTTATATCCAAAAAGCTATTATACTTTCCCCCCCATTCTTTTAGCACTGTGGTATTCTGGTAAGGGGCTTTATAAGAGGCAAGAAATGGATGCTAGCCCAGAAAAGCCCAAGAGATTGTTTTGTGAATGAAAAAGGCCTGAAGCTGGGAATAAGTCCATATGGATTTTTCTTTTTAGCTCTTTCCAATGAATTGTGGTTATCCACGGATAATCAATTCACTGCTTTTTGCCTTAGTTTTCACATGGAAATAATCATTCTAGTTTTTATCACAGAAATGCTATATGCATAAAAGAGACAATCTGTACAAAATACTTTTGTATACCTGACGGAAAAGCCCATTGTCCTTCCAAATCATTCCCTGGAATCTCACTGTTCTTTATTTCTCAGTAGAAATTGTTATGAGGGAAGAGCATTTTGGAGTTAGCTGTTAGGATAAGTTGGGTAGTGCTGTAGTAACAGATCAGTCCCCACATCTTAGTATGGTAACAGAAAAAGGATATAATTGTCATCCATTCAGTGTATCCCCCATGAGTGTCCCACATGGGTCTACAGTGAAAGGCTTTGCTCCAAGATGTTACTCAGATCCAGGCTGAAGGAACCCACAATCTTGTGGTGTTGCTGGCACCGCAAAAACATGGTTTCGTGGGTACCTGAGTGACTCAGTTGGTTAAGTGTCTGACTTTGGCTTGGGTCATGATCTTGAGGTCCTAGGATCAAACCCAGCGCTGAGCACCCCACTGAGCAGGGAGTCTACTGGTCCCTCTCTCTCTGCCCTTCTACCTGCTTGTCCTCTCTCTTTCTCAAGTAAATAATAAAAAAAACACAACTTAAAAACACACTTATACACACACACCAAAAAATCATGGTTTCCAGGGTCTCTGTGAGAGGGAGAGAGAGAGAGAGAGCATAGAACACTCACACCTGCTCTTCAGTGCCTTCAAAAGTGGCACAAATCCCTTTGGTTCGGAAGCTAATCATGTGACTCCATTTACCTGTGTGAGGCTGGAAAGTTCCTGTGTGCCTGGGAAGGAGCAGAAAACCACAGGGCGTACCGCTCTCTTAACCACAGTCCATTAGAAGTCAGTGATTGAAATACACAGAGGGGCTTATCAGAAGGGAGCCATTTACAAATGAGGTGGACCTTTGTCACTTAACTTGTGTACATCATCACAGTAGTGCTTTAGTATTTCTCTCTGGTTTTGGTGGATGTCCAGCCAAAAATTCCCGGGGTTTTAAGGTGAGGCATCAGCATAGATACAAATTCTCACACCGAGCTGATCTCTCAGCAAATTGTTATCCTCTCCTTCCATTGGGAAATTTTAATAGTCCATTTCTCCTTCCAGGAGCCTGCTATTGTGTTCTGGCTAAAGAGAACAGGACCAAGGCCAAGACAAGGTCTTGAAATTTAAGACAGAGACATATCTAGTCTGAGTTTGCTGAGCAGCTTATTGAACTCTACATTAATCTCAGTACATGTGCTGCAGAAACTATTTTGTAAGTAAATAAAAGAGGTGATTTGTGTAAAAGTGCCTAGCACAGTTCCTGGCGAATCTGTAGTAGGTGCTCAGTAAATGCACTTGTACTCCCTTTGCAAAGGAAGTAAAAATCATCCTGGTTTCTATTCTTTATATGAATATATTTATTGGGATTCTCAGGTAATGATAGCCTCCTTACTCTTGTACTCCTATCTTACCAGTTCTATAATTATGAAGCTATTAAAACTTCTATTCAAAGGTAGGACTTTATTATAACCCAAGCACTAGAGGTACAGAAGTGAACAAATGGCCAAAGTTCCCATTTGTGCCTGGTAGCATAAGGGTCAGGCAGCAATAGGGACAGAGAGCAAATAAATGAACAAGTAAAATATCAATGAGATGTGCTAGGGAGAGAATTAAGGGCAGGAGTGACATAGCAAATCATCGGGGGCTACTTCAGAGAGATGGCACATCATCTTGGTTTCCCCACGGGAAAAGAGAGGCAGTTCAAGCATTACAGGAATAGAAGTCAAGTGAGTGTGGGAAGAACTGGAGAGTGAAGGTCTGGAAAGCTTTAGACTGGGAGTCAGAGAAGCAGTTACTGATCCATTTGGGAAAGCCGGGGATCAAAGGAAAGTTCAAGAAGTAGCACAAGACTGCTCTTGAAGCTAGTCTTCTTGGGCTGTGAAGTGAGGCCGACTCTCCCAGCCTTCCAAGAATAATGACCTCTGTTTCTTAAATCTTGCTCAAATTCCTCTTCATGGAGAAGCCTAAAGCAGATGCATACAGATAAGGGCATCCTGGGAAATGTAGTTCTTAGCCTTAGAGGGGTGTGGTGGTTTGGTGCTGAGCAGACAGCAGACATTTTAGGACAATGGTAAGGATGACATTTAAGCTGGAATCTGATGACAGGAAGGAGTCAGCTTTTGGGACATTAGGGAAGAACATTCCAGGCAGAGGGAAGAGCAAGCACGAAGTTACTAAACCTGCAAAGAGGCTTCCCGTGTTTTCTAGAAACATCCAGGAGGCCAATGTGGATGGAGATGAGTGAGAGAAGAGTAGAAGGAGAGGTGTTGTAGAGGAAGTGAGGAAAGGAGTCATGTGGGGTCTATGTGCCTGGGTCCTGTGGATAAAGTGTTTGTGGTGGAAAGCTGAAGAAGTCGCTTAGAAAGGGAGACTCCGTGAGACCTAATGACCCAGGGTTTTCTGCTTTAGTGCAGGCAATGGAGAGAGTAGGGTGTTCATTGCAGAGTTGCCAGAACACAACAGGGTTTTGTAGCATAGAGTGTGCAGAGAATGTAATTCTGTGGGAAGCTGGAGAAAAGACATTTGGGAGCATCTGGAGGCAGTTACTTTGGAAGAGACATCAATGTTTTCACAGTTGAAAAGCGTCACCTTGTCAGAAGGGAGATGTTCTGTAGTAGGTCTGAGTTGTTAACTGACAGATTCAGATACAAACGTAAGAACTCTCATCCAGAAATAGGATGAAAAAATAGAACAAAACTTTGAAAGGGGAGATGGAGGCCCAATGAAATATGGGGTATTAAATATTAGAGTGGCCCCATGGTCCTCAAATCCTGCGCAAAAGTCATGGGCAACCTCAGATTATGTTCACTAAGCTGTTGCTTCAATGTGTTTAGAAAGTTAAAGGATATTCATTTCCCTTTGGGAATTTGGTGATATCCCTCTGACTAGATGTACATGCTTCACTGAAACAACTAAGTTGCTTGGAATTTTTATTCATCATAATTTCAAACCCCAAAGCTACAGTTTTAGATATTTCAATTCTCCTAATAAAAACGCTTGCCAGAGTTCATCAAAGACAAGTTGGTCTGTGCCCCATTGTAGCGACGGTTCTGGGATAACAAGATGGCTCCCATGTCCCCAAGTGTCTCTCCTTCCCATTGTCTGAAATGCCATGACAGAGAGGCACTTGGCCTGCTGTTACAATTGAATCACAGTTGCCCACCGTGATAACTGCTTATTAAGGCTCCCTGTTTCGGCTTTCTTACCTTTTCTATCTCATTTCTGCAGTCCCCTACCAGTGCTTGCTGAGATCACCTCCCAAATAAACCACTTGTATGCAAATCCTAATCTCAATGCCATTTTCTGGGAAAGCCTAGCTAAAGCCAGCAATCACAGCTGAATGTACTGAGGGTGTGCTAGGTGCCAGGTGCTACACAGCTCTCACTAATTGCTGAAACAACCCTAGAAGGTAAATCTTTTATCATTATTATCCCCATTTTACCCATGAGGAAAACGAGGCACCGAACAGTAATGTCATTTGCTCCTTGTCACCTCGCTAGAAAATGGCAGAGCCGGGAACACACGGTACCCCCATTTCACTGCCATCCCCCTTTCACCAATTTCTGATCAATTTTGTTCCTTTTGGCATCCCATAGGAAAATATTTAATCTTTTTCTCATCCTACTTTCTAAAAACTGCTCCCCCACACACATTTCCTTCCTCATTATAATATATAATAATACAGTGCTGTTTTTATAAAATTTCCCTAACCTGAGCACTTCTGTAGAAGCATATATTACTACTGATGGTAATAACAGGCCACCAGCCTCACCAACATCTTCATGTTCTTCACATTTACCAAAGAATGCCTTGATTGATGGATTTCCCCCTAAAGCTCTTAAAACTTGTCTGCCTCTATATGAGAGGCCGAGGCTTTGAGCCCAAGGCTTCTCTTCGGAGAGTGATGATTGTAAGGGGAGGAATCTGTGTGATGCATTTAGATTGCAATGCCCGTGGGTCTTTACTGAGGTTCCTATTTTTGCTTTTTTGGGTGCAGTCTCAAAATAGCCCACTTTCCTTCACCCAATTTGATTTCTTCTCTCATGGCCCCTCCGGCAACACTGATCTGTTTCTCTGTCGTGGCAAAGTGATACCAGTCTGTCCCAGCATGGAGGCTGGAGGACCAGAGTTTCCATCTGTGTTTATAGCGCTGTGGATTCCTCTCTTGCTCAGTCTTTCTCCCTGTGTGTGTGACTCAAACTTTGTTTCAATGTCTACCTTCAGATTTATTCAAAACTCTTAAAGAAGCATAATGTATATTCGTTATATAGATTCAGTTCATAGAGATGGGCTCCATGATTTCTCCCTCCTCTCTTTATGTATATCATTTATTTCTGCTTTGTCTCTGTTTTGATCTCCTCTCTTTGCTCCCGCTGCCTTTTCTTCTCATTCATCTGTTTATCCACTCTAGTGACCTTGGTCCCCATATTTTTATGACCTCTCTGCTCAGCTTCCTGCAACTAAATGAATTGGTTTCTGCACTCTATTTCTTAATTCCTGGGAGAAAGAATATGATTTGCTTTATGAATTCCCCAACGGGAGCCAAGAGACCATCCCTGCTACAACTCGGTGGGGATGATGCTGTTTTCTCAACAGGAGTTGCCGTTCCAAGAAGATTCTCTCCACCGCAGCAACACCGACCTTCGTGTTGGCTAAAATGTTTTTATTTTATATATGTATATATATATATATATATATAGTTTGTGTATATTAAATGCCAGCACATTTCCTAAATTACACTATTAAAATTATTTCATTTAATCCTCACAATTATTCAGAGATGTAGGTGTAATTATCACCAATTTAAAGACGGAGAGTCTGAGTGTCTGTAGCTTTCCCAAGGGGAGATGGCCAGTGTTGGATTTGTAATAGAGTTTAGGACTCCATCTCCACTTCCAATCCTGATGTCCTTTCTCCAGGGGTAAAGCTGATTGGAAGGACTAGTTCGAAAACCATTTTAAATGCAAGAAGCATACCTAGCAGATGTCACCGCTCTCCCATGAAGAGAGGAGTGAAGAGCACACGGAGCACATTTTTATTTTTTCCATCCATCAGGTCAGCTCCCCAGAGGTGAAGCCTGTCTACTGATGCATAGCAATGTTTCAAGATGATGAGCAAGAAAGCCCTGCTGTTCTGGAGCAGAGTTCCCTGGAGACAAGGCTCAAAGAGCAAGGAGAAGAGAATAAGTGAATCGAGAAGATGAGCATGAAGAAGATGAGCCCTAGATCCAGACATCTGGAGAGCAGCAGAGTGGTCTGGACAGGACTCAGGGGCCATTTGAGAAATGATTTCATGCAGCCTTAAATAAGACTGAAGAGCAAGAGCAGCCCTTCCCCCAAGGATCTGTAGAAGTTCCAGTTTTATTGAGATATAATTGAAATGTTTGATGTTTCCTTTGCTACTTTAAGTTTTGGGATGCACTGTCCCCTCCTCTTAGCCTTCCCCTCTTGCCCTCTGTCTTACTCAGGAGCTGCTTGTAATCACTCTAGGGTTTTTCAATATATTTATGACTTTATATTCTTGCAACTTTTTTTTAAAAAGGATTTTATTTATTAGAGAGAGGGAGGGGTGCCCACAAGCAGGTGTAGGGGCTGGGAGAGAGGGAGAAACAGACTCTTTACTGTATAGGGAGCCTGACTCGGGGCTTCATCTCAGGACCCTGGGATCATGACCTGCGCCAAAGGCAGATGCTCAACCAACTGAGCCACCCAGTTGCCTCTATTCTTGAAACTTCTTTGTCCCATTCCTAGGACACTAAGAAGAGACATTAGAGAAAAATCACTAGCGTAGGAAAAATACACTAATTCAAGCAAAGTATTATTTGCCAATAATGGCTTTATCTGCTGGCCAGCCAGGGGTTTCTACAAATTCCCAGGTTTTCTTGTGACTTCGTGTATTAACTGAAATGAATGATGCTTTTGTGGAGAACAGTGCTGGTTGTCATTACCAGAATTTGGGCATTCCCAATTTTCACACGAGTGAGGGTAACTTCTGGCTTATGTAGCTTCCAGCTTAGTAAGAACTAAATGAGTAAAGAGAAGGTTCTCTGAAAAGAATGTCAAACATCATGCAGGAGAATATTAATGGAGTTGGGGGATAATAATTTATTGAGATCCATAATGAGCGAGGTGCTCTATTGGTGACCTCCCTGTGCACATTCCCTATTATTATATTTTATATTGGGGTCTTTTTTCCCCTTTTTTAAAGATACATGTGCAAGGGAGAATATGGCAACATGCCTAGGCATTCCAGTAAAGGGAAGACTTCAAGATTTCTCTCCTGAGATGAGAAATAAACAGCTGAGGGAGATACGTAACAAAGCTTCCTTATAATGTTTGCAATTACATGTATTTTTTTTAATTGAACATAGCCCTTGGATTAAGATTAACAACAGTGACAACAGAGCCCATTCACACATAACTAACACAGTTCTAGGTCCTCTACTTATATAAGCTTATTTAACTCTGATAGTATCCCTGTGAGATACATATTCTACAAATGAGGACATTGATATAGAGAGGTTAAGCGATGGTCTCCAGTGTACATAACTCTAAGTGATAAAACCAGGATTCACACATAGTGAAGTCTTACAGAATCCACATTTTTTTTTAAAGATTTTTATTTATTTATTTGACAGACAGAGATCACAAGTAGGCAGAGAGGCAGGCAGAGAGAGAGAGGAGGAAGCAGGCTCCCCGCCGAGCAGAGAGCCCGATGCGGGGCTCGATCCCAGAACCCTGGGATCATGACCTGAGCCGAAGGCAGAGGCCTTAACCCACTGAGTCACCCAGGCGCCCCCAGAATCCACATTTTTAACCATGACACAGATGTCAAAACTCTGAAGCAAGTTAGAGGCACATTGTGACAAGAAAGTCGTGTATATGGACAGGGAAATTACCAAGAGGTCACATCAACAGATTAAAGTTATGGTTCAAGTTTTGTGAATCAGTAGCTGTGTGACCTTGGGTGCTTCCTGCTCTGAACCTCAATCTCCTCAGTTGTCAAATGAACAAAAATATAAGTCATTTCCCATATTCCTTCATATTTATAGTCTAATTATTCTTTTTTTAAAAAAGATTTCATTTATTTATTAGAGACAGAGAGTACAAGCAGGCAGAACAGCAGGCAGAAGGAGAGAGGGAAGCAGACTCCCTGCTAAGCAAGGAGCCTGATATGGGACTTGATTTCAGGACCCTGGGATCATGACCTGAGCAGAAGGCAGTCCTATAAACCACTGAGCCACCCAGGCACCCTGTAGTCTAATTATTCCTGTGTTTATTTTTTGTCTTGGACATATATTAGGGATTCTGAGTAGTATACCCTGTACTGCAGAATAAAATTTGGAAAAAATAGAAAGCACGATTTTTTTTTTTTTTTAAAGTAGGCTCCCTACCCAGTGCAGAGCCCAATGCTTAGGGGACTGAGCTTATGACTCTGAAATCAAGACCTGGGGTGCCTGGATGGCTCAGTGGGTTAAGCCTTTGCCTTCGGCTCAGGTCATGATCTCAGGGTCCTGGGATCAAGCCCCGCATCAGTCTCTGTGCAGCAGGGTGCCTGGTTCCCCCTCTCTCTCTGCCTGCCTCTCTGCCTACTTGTGATCTCTCTCTGTCAAATAAATAAATCTTAAAAAAAACAAAAACAAAAACAAAAAACTTTTTAATCCACTTTCCCTGAGTTTGGGGGGAATTTCTAATTGCTCTACTACTTTACAAATTAGAATTTCTTAAATAACTGACTTGCTGGCAGCCTCTATTAATTTCATTAAGGTTTTTTTTTTAATTTGTACATTTTATCCCCATGTTTGGTATGGCTTGATAGAAACAGGTTCTAGTGACTTCTATTGTAAACACATAGTATAGATGTTCTAAAGCCCTTCTATGTTCCGTGTAGTAAATTTATCACTTTATAAGAAGACCATTGTTCTGAATTCTCATGGTGATCCCTTTCTTTTAAACTATCATGTCTTTTTCATGTCTTGTACTTTTTTTCTTAGTTGTTCTCTTTCCCAGAAGAATAGTTAGACTTGTCAGGGATTGGGAAATGAGAAGTGCTCTATCAGACATGAGCATGAAGCATTGTTTGAAATTGTTATGCCCAGACAATGGGTAAAGAATGGTATTTGGTTTCATTTTGCCACTTCAAAGATCCTTCAGCCTGAGGCGAATGGGGATAGAGTAGAAGCCAGAGCCAGAGTTGGAGAAGAGAGTTGGAGCCAGTTAGCCTTGGGAATTTTGCCCAGAATTTCTATTTTGTGTTTGGCATGCAGTCAGGATTTTTCTGGGGCAGGGCCCCTGCTATTGTCTGGCAAAGCCACACTCTGTAAGATCTAATGGTATCATTGACCCTGCTCTTTACCAACTGTGGCCATTGGGGTCAAGGTCAATTTTAACCAGGGTGAATGCCACTGCTGGGGCCCTCGGTGGCCTGGCCTCCAGTAGGAGGGTGCTTTTGGCTTCCCTGATGAGATGTAGATTTCTGGTTCTTGCTCCCCTCCCCTCCCTGATTCCCTTATGCTATCACCTGGCCTTCTTTTTCTTTTCCACCCTCCTAGCCTTCACTCCTCTGAGTTAGGCTTCAGGTCAGCATCGCCTCACATAAAAGCAGAAGGAATGACTGCTGAAGAGAGGCAGCTGTAGTTACATGGAGAGTTTGCTTGACTGTTGAGTTGGTTTTATTTTAGGAATTTTCCTGGGTCTCCTCTTAGACTTTTGGTATTATAGTCTCCAGGGGAGGAGGCTGAAATCTGTATTTTTAAAGTTTCCCAGCCGATTGGAACGCAGCTGGCCCTTGGATCTCTGACAGTGATTTGCAAATCTCAAGCCTGAGAGCAAGGCCCGAAAAAAAATGCAACAATGTGCCTTTCTAACACTATCTGAGCACCTACTTTATGCAAATTGCTTGCTTTGACTGTGTGTAGGATAGAGAGAAGTACAAGGGAGGAATGTACAACCTAATGAGGCAGAAATAGTTCACATTTATCCCGTGCTTACCACACCCCAGGCACTTCCCTTAGCACTTTACACACATTAGCTGGGATCATCCTCCCAGTAACCTCAGGATCTGGAAACTACTATTTTCTTTCTTCCACTAATAGGGGAGCAGAGGCTTAAAGGGAGTTAAGGAGCTTGTCAGCGTCACACAGGTAGCAAGTGGCAGGTCTGGAATGTGAACATGCGAAGTGTGTCTCCAGGCTGCATTTTAACTATGCTCTATGGCCTGCCCCAGAAGGACATAACGGGACAGCATCATTTGTCTGTGGTTAGGCCAAGTGGGAGTTCAGGCTCTAAATAGTATGTGTGTTCAGAGGGGCGATGTGTCACAGAGAAGGCGATGGGGCTGGGGGCTTGGGTCCGAAGGCAGAGAGGCGGTGCACGAGTCTCCCAGAAGTCAGGCTCTCCGCACAGCTTGCTGCAAGCACGGGGATGCACACCTGCGTCCTGCCACGCATGCGCCCTAAATACCTGCCTCCCTCCTTCTCCCCAGTTTCCCATTTGCAGCCATCGCTGATGGAGGCCCTACCCACCTGTGTTTGTGAGAAGCCTGAATACTCCCTTGTCTGTTTTTAAGCTGTTTGCCTATGACAGAGTATGAATAACAAGATCGGAAACATCTCTATTATAACTTTAGAGGCCCTGTGTGCCATTTCAGCGTCATTTTGTTGCTTTTCCTTTTCTCCCTTGGATAGTAAAGATTGGCTACTGGCTCTGATCTTTTCAAAGAACCACTAAAGGGTCATTTACTAGCTTTTGGGATAATTTATCCAAGTGGATTTTCAAATATTTTGTACAAACCTAATATAAAGAGCTTGTAAAAAGGTAGCATAAATGCAACAGTTGCATTCAGGGGGACCTTAGAAGGAAAAGATGTTTTTGGCGTTGGTTTCTTTTCTGTGATGTCATTGGGATTGGGTATTATATTATGTCATTGTTATTACTAAGAATTTAGGAAGTGATTAACCAACTGTACCAGTTGTTTCGGTTGGCTTTACACAGAGTAAAGTAGAGAAACCATCTCTGCTCCTAAGAGATGCGCTGTTTAAGATGAATTTAGGACAACGACCAGTGATATGAATATTAAATAAAACCAGAAAGGATGAAGCCCCTGTGACAGAGGCAGCATATCATGACATTCAGTGGTTAGTGTATAGTATGCTATAGTGTAGTATTTAAGAATGCAGAGTTTGAAGCCAGCCCGCCCGATTTCAATGCGCCATACTCCATGCAGCCCTTTGACCTTATGTAGGTCACTTATACTTTTAGTTTTGGGATCTACGACATGGGGATGCTGAGCATAGCTCTCTCATAAAGCTGTTGTGCTTGTTAAGTATGCACATAGTGCATATTACAGTAAACTTTTCATGTTATATAGATCATTTATATATATAACATATATAGTATGTGAAAAGAAAAATTAGCTAAATTACAATAAGTTTATTGCCTAGATGCTAATTATAAAAGCCTTGTGCTTAATCAGAGATATTACCACAAGGGAGTGTTGTCTAAGTCTGTTTTCCCTGTGGTTAAAAGCAAAATAGGGAAATGGAAATATTTCCTATATATTTGTGGATTTTATTTAACCAAGGGTTTATGGCGTGCTTACCACGGGCCAGGCTGGCTAGAGGATTTTACAAATATTGGCATATTTAATTGTTTAATTAAATGGGTTCTTTTTATTCCCATTTTTCAGATGAGGAGGCTGAGATATTTAAGGACTCTAAATCACACAGCTTGTTAGTGGCAGACCTGAACTCAGATAGTCTATCTGGCTTCCTGGCCAGTGCTGGTAAGTGTTACGTATGCTCTCAGTAGGTTCAGGTTGGAGTCACAGAGCAGAATATTTTACAACCATACCTATATAGCCTTGAGCATAGAAGAGTAAAAGGAATGACTTAAACGGATTTCTTTACTTACTTATCCCAGCTGACTCAGCCACCACTGGATATTTAACCCTAAGGAAGATACCAGATCCGAGGTATGCAGGAAATCCTAGGGTTGAGCACCAGGAGAGCAGTGGAATATATTTTAACTTTCCTACAATGGCCAATGTCTGGCCTCCCATTCTCTGGCTTTCCTTACCAGCTCATGGATTCATACACTTATGAATCTGGAATGGGCCTTCGGGCAATGCTTCTCAAACCTGAAACTGCATATGATTTGTTCTGGGAACTTAGTAAAGATCCTGATTCTGTAGGTCTAGTTGGGATGAGAGTCACTACCAACAAGCTCCCAGGGGGTGCTTCAGGTTCCTGGATCACAAGGCCTGGGAGTTCTTTTTGTCAACACCTTTATTCCAAATGAAAACAATGATGGCTAGTTAGGTGCAAAAGCTTGCCTGTGGCCCCATGAGTAGAGTGAGATATGTCAGAGAACACATCAATGACAGAAATCTAATGTTTACATCACTCAAAAGGGGCCTTCCCATTAATCCTTACGATATCTTCCTGAGATTCTACTCTTCTACTTACAATAACGTAAGAGGAAGTCCAGGAAAGAAGAATGATGACTGAATATGAGTCTGTTCAGTAAGTTGGGCCACACCTGGAGTGTAAGAGAAGCTTCTTCTCACCACCTGCCCCCCCACCCCGCCCCCAGCATCAGAGTCACCCTGAAGAAGTGTCCTGTAGGTCAGACAACTAAGAAACTCCCATGCTGTCAGCTTGAACGTGTGTTCTGGACTCAGGCATCTCAGTGTAGACCCTGTTCAAATGGCCCTTCGTCTTGACAACTTCTTCTCTCCATTTTAGCAACTCAACTTACAAACCACTGAGTGGAGTTTCAACTCTGAAGGTCATATGATCTTTTTTGTTGAGGCTGTTTGCCACACTACTGACTCTCAGGTCTCATGACCTTTGGGGAGAGCACCCCTGATGTGATGCCATATGATGTTTTTGTGTTGTTCCATCTGATGCTTCTCCCAGGTAGGGTTCATTTCGCCTATTTACTTATTTCTGCCTCCTTTAATTCCATAGAGGATTTAAGTCCATTTAAAATTATCTTAGCAGAAGTCTTAGTTGCCCTAGAATTTGTCTTGTCAGAGTAATGAGGCTGTCAGAGTTGTTGAGGCTCTGCTCTGGGCCAGGATCTCAGTGTACTTCCTTGAGTCCATTCACTAATCTGATTCAGTTCGAAACACTGAAGGTGAGAAAAATAAAGCCCAGGAAGTTAAAGTGACATTCCTGGGGCCAAATGGTAAAGAAAAGGGCATTGCCAAGATTCAAACTCAGATCAGCCAGATTGCAAAGCATTGTACCCTGCTTAGCAGCTCTTGGATAAATGCAGCTGAGTCCTCTGGACACCTATGGAACAGATTTTTTCAGAGGGCGGTGTTGTTGTTGTTTCGTTGTTGGACTTAAGATTGGCCCTGGCAAAATTATAAAGTAGGCAACCTTCCCCCATCTCTTTCTTTTGTTCTGCCAGTCTTCCAGGAACCAGAATCCTTGTAATGTTTCTCCAAAGACCAGTAACAATCTTTTCCTTCATCGTCAGTACCTCATTTTCTCTCAGCTAGCCCTCACATTAAAAGCAATATTGGATTTATTCGCAGAGAGAATGTTAAGAAAAGCTTTTTGAAGATAATGGAGTGCAGCCCCCAAGATTCTCTAGCTGTGGGGTTTTTGGCATTCACTGAGGAAGATTGAGTTAAGGATCTTCCCATCCTTTTAAATCTACTTTGTAGTTGTCTGCCTACTTTCTCTACATTGGGGTTTCCCAACCATGGCGCTATTGATAATATTGGCCATTAATTCTGTGTATTGGGGAGTCTGTCTCTAGACATTGTCAAATGTCCCCTGGGCAGGGGGCAGTGGGCAAAATCAACTCCAATTGAAGACCGCTGGTCCTCACAAAAGTTATGTTCTGCTAAAAGCAACTTTTTGTCTCTTGGGAGCAAAACCCACTTCTAACAGACTTCAGACTCCGTGTCTATAGTTTGGTAAGCCTACAACTGCCTGAAACATAGATGTTGAAAAGTAAATAAAACTTTTCCTCAGTTGTTAAGAGGCATGACTTCTCATTCCTACTTCCCTGTAAACACTATTTCCGCTTTTAAAAATAAAACACACTGTAGTGGATAACAGCATAGTGCTGAAAACAGATCAGAGATTAAATTTCAACTCTACTGCCTTTATAAGCTTGGGCAAAATGAGCTTTTGTGTATCTCAGTTTTCTCATTTGTAACATGGACTTTTTTTGCTTTGTTTTCTAATAGGGCAATACCTTCTGTACTTGTCAGGCTTCTATAAAAGGGGTATGGTTTCCACTCCACTTCCCAGAGAGGAGAAATTGTCAGATTGCAGAGTACACTTTTCACTTCTCCCTGCCCCTCACTCCTACCTCCCCAGGATGAAGGGGCTGCTCGACAAATTGGGTGACGGAACTGAGCCTGTCCAGGTCAAGACCTTTTCTGTCCACATCTGCCTAGATGGCTGTCTCCATTCTCAGCGGCCCCTGTGGTTTTCCTGCTGGTGGCTAGGTATGACTCAGGGTCATTTAAGGAAAGCTGCTGAAGACTCCCATGGGAGTCCTGCTCCTCAATCCAGTTGAAAAGCTGACATTTTGGTGTGAATCTGCTCCCTTTGCTGGTTCCACGATCAGGTTCTAAGGAGAATGTTCTCAGCAGCACTACCTAGAACTCCTCCGAGGGAGTGGCATTGAGTGCACGAATGGATACATAAAAGTCCCCTAACCTGGTAAGGTAGATATCCCTTAGTTACTTCCCATTCTTAAAATTTTTATGATGTCTTGCTTTCTTTTGAACAAAGTAAATTCTTCTCATAGCTGAATACCCTCTTAGTTTTCTCTGGTTCACAGGGAGGCCCAAGGAGGAACAATGTCTATGGGAGGAAAGTACTCAGGTCTTCAGGGCAGTGTGGAAGTGAAGAACCTCATTATCTCATTTAGGAAGCAGTGGACTGAATGAACTTCCCAGGGTATCCTTACAGTGGTATTTGCTTGACTTTATCTTAAAACATAACTTCTATTTCTCAGAACGGCCATTTCTCAGAGAGAATTTTCTCAGGATTGTGTTTCTGTATTTCTTTCCTCCTGTCTTCCTCTTTTTTCTTATATAATCCTCACTCTTGTTCTTTCTCTTGCTCACTTTCCTCTTCTTCCCTCTTACTCTTATTTCCTTCCCTTCCTTCTTTGTGTTTTTGCTAGTTGAAAGGCAAGTGGCATCAGAGGGTCTTACTTCTGGTTCCCAAAAAGTTTGGGCAGGGAGTTAATAATTTCTTCATTTCGAGGCACGGTCTCCTCCATTATAGGAAGAGAGGGGTTCCTTCAAGATTTGCAGCCCCTTTCCCTGAATGTGGAGCTCCCTGCCTGTGTATCACGGGCAGGGTCCATCCAGTGACACATGGAAGGGTCCTGGTACTGGTGAGATAGTAGGAGGCTAGGTTTCCAGGCCTGAGGAGGCAGGCAGCAAAAGGCGGAGGGTAAAATGTGAATGCTAACAATTCTCCTCTCTCCTCCCCATCCCACTGTTTCTGGAGAATGAAGCCAGTGCAGCATGAAGTCAAGAAACCCATACTGAACCCCTAAAATGCTTGTCACCGATCAGCAAACACCTTCTCCCCCCTGGCTTGGAGCATGGATACTCCTGTGACTAATTCGCCACATCTTTTTGTAATAACAAGGGATTTTTTAAGGTGTTTATCCCATCTATGGCTTTTTAAAGCAGCATGTTCATTTAAATAATTACCTAGTCATTTAGTTAATGCGTTCTTTTTTAAACTTGACTAACTCCAGCGTATGTGGTTTTGATGGAAAAAAAAGCCCCCTTTATGTAATAGCACTGTTTTTCCCCCTGCAAAATAAATGCAACACAATTATTTTACTGCAGAGAAATTAGCTCATTTGCAAATGCCACCTCAGAACACAAGAAGAATGGCATTTATTGAAGCACTAATAAAGGCACCATGTTAGAATAATTTTATGCTGACGGGCCCACAATCACTCAATATTTTAAGAGCTGTCATCACACCAGCATGAGCTGCATGCAAAAGTACAAATTTATGCTGTGACATCATGGCACGAAGAGTATAATTGGAATAAAATTACCCGCTTCTCTCTGGCATTTGTCGGTGTTTCCGAGCCCTTCACTGCCCATCCAGAGTGGATTTCTGGTTTCGCACCAGCAGCCACACGTCCTGTGAATGTAGGGCGATGCACCAGGCTCACGCCAGTGAGTCCTTCAGGTTTTTCTGGAGGACACTTTTCAGTAAGTACTCAATGACCTGTGCTGTTGCTGAACAGAGAACTGCACAGACCTAGAAAGCTGAAAGAATCACAAATCAGCCAAAGCTGCTCTTTAGATATGGATAATTAAGCAAACATCCACCACACAATGGCTGAAAACCTCATAGCATCAGTTTTAGCGAGTTAATAAATTCCGGTCATGGCCTGTGGTTCAACGGAAGCTTGAACAAATGAGAACCTCTGCGTGAATATCGGGGCTTTGAGATTCAACCTTAGGACTTTATACCGCTGACTTTCTTCTTACTGGAGCTGGGGGAGGGGGTGGAGGGTAGGACCGGTGCTGGGTGCAGAGAAAGGACACAACACTCACCTTTCATGTTTAGACATGACATCCCACTTGAAATCTCACATCTCCTCACTGCCTCTTGGGCATAATCAGACATGTTCCACACTGCAGAAGGGAGTGTTACGGTGCCCCTGCAGATTGGGGGTGAGCTCCAGGCGTGGGTGTGTGTGTTTGGGCATACAGGTGGGCCTATCTGTCAGAGAATTTGGGAGGGAGGGGCGGTGGGAATCCCGCCCTCCCCTCGGTGGTGCTCTGTACACACAGCTGGGCCAGCTCAACTGCAGCCTCTAGCTAGGACTGCCGAATGAGGGTCTTTAGTGAGCTTGATGAGATAGTTAATTTGGATGTAAGAGAGGAAATGTTGTAATTAACGGCCCGATAATTGGTAAACATAACACATTCATGGGAGTGGATGACAGAATATAGTGGCTGTTTAATTGGAGAATACAGATGATGTGTGCACTTAGGCTATTGCTGTGTGATAGATTTTGTGGTGGGCACAGTAATGCCCACTGCCATCCCTGTCCCCCGCGAGGTGTCCACATTCTAACCTCCAGAATCTATGAATACACTACCTCATATTGCAAAAGGGATTTTCCATATGTGATTTATTTAAGGGTCTTGAGATGGGAAGAATATTCTGGATTATCCATGCAGACCCAATGTACTCACAAGAGTACTGGTTAGTGAAAGAGAGAAGTAGGGGGTTCAAGTGTCAGTGAAGGAGGTTGTTGGCAGGAGTAGGGTTGAAATGTTGAGATCACTGGCTTTGAAGATGCAGGGAGAGGCTTTGAGCCAAGGAATGGGCGCAGCCCCTAGGATCTGGGAAAAGCAAGGACACAGATACTCTCTGGAACTTCTAGAGGAAGTTCGGTCTGCTGACACCTTGATGTTAGCCCTGTGAGACCCACTGTGGACTCGGACCTCCAAAATCACAAGCTAATAAATCTGTGTGGTTTTAAACCACTAAATTTGTGATAATTTGTTACAGTAGCAATAGGAAATGAATACTCTTTAATTTATAAGTACCTTAAATGCAGTGATATTATTTAGTTTTCGGTGTTTGATAAGTTTTTGGTTGTCATACGAGTGAAAGCATGATGGCTAAAACACTATACTTTCCAGACAAATTAGTTTAAAAAAAGAAAAAAGAAAAGGACTCCTTCATTTAGAAAAGAATTTTTATTTAAAAAAGTAAGTAGGCATAGCATGATAACAATGAATAGTGAGAAAGTACCAGGCTTTGGAATCAAATGGATCAGGGTTTTGGTACAATGTTGCATGTTTTGGGTAAGTCTCCTAACCCCTAAGCTTTTGATGCCTCACTTCTCAACTGGGGAAGAAGTTCTCAGACTTCTTCATAGAGCTGTTGTACTTAAAATTCCTAGTAGTGTTGGTACATAATAGGCAATTTAATCAATATTAGTTTCTTCTCATGCCTTATCTGTATTTAAGAGTATATAGGTGTGTCCATTTTAAACACAGCTGCAAAGCCTTTGACAGATATCTTCAAGAAGGGGTGTCTGTGTCAACTTTTTTTAAGCCTAGGTAGGCTTGTGATGTTTTAGCCAATGCAGTATGGAAGAAATGACACCACATGACTTCCAAATCTGGATCAGGAGAGGCTTTGTTTGCTGAAACACTCACTCTTGGTGCCCTGGATACCAGGTACAAAGCAACCACTATGATGTTTCCATGCTATGAAGAAGGCCAAGGCTCTGAGACAGGCATGTGTACACCCTTTAGCTGACACTCCCATTTGAGCTCAGCTTTTGCGTCATTCCATCTCAGGCACCAGATGTTCAAGTGAAGATGCCTCCAAATGATTCCAGATCCAGCTGTTCCAGCCAGTAGAAGCCACGTGTCTTGCCAGATGAGACCCCGGCAATCACGGAGCAGAAGAACTATCCTACTGTGCCCAGTCCACATTGCTGATCCACAGAATCCATGAGCAGAATAAAATAGAGGTTGCTTCATGCCAAGTTGGGCTGATTGCTTAAGCTACAGTAGAATCCTGGAGCAACAAATTAGGAACCACTGTTAGTGACAACGGCGAGGCAAAACAGTGTGGTGTTAACCCAGTAGCCCACTGCAGATCAGCAAGTTGGAAATGAAACAGACAAATGTGCCTCTATAGTTATTGCAGTCTCTTTGTAAAAAGTAAAGATGACTGTAATGCTTTAATTTATGTTTCTTCTAATTGCCGTGTACTTAGGATACTCTCTTCCTTCTCATTCTTCTAAATAAGAAAGGAGCCACATCTTTAAAAACATCAGAGAGGATGCCCTCTGGATTCTCTGTGTCTGTCTCTGTCTCATCAGCAGATAATTGTTTGAAAATATGTTTCTGAACAGCAAAACTAGCTCAAATGTTAAGGAGACAACGTCCTGTTTGTCCAGATGATTAATTAACAAATCTTGGATTCCCTACTCCTCTCTGTAATGGCTTCTTTATTTGTGTATTGCTGTTATCTTCCTCCTGTTTCAGATTTGAAATACAGTATTAATCATATGCTAGACATACAAACAAAGGGATTGCAGCTAGATCATATCGACAGGATCACGGTATTTGTGTTACACAGAACCTAATCTCATCCTTCCACTTTTGGATGACTTGGCATTGTCTCACGAATCAGCTTCTTGCAGGATTTCCAGCGGGCACAGAAATGGGAAGCTCGCCCAGACTTCACAGTTTGGCAAATGTAACGAGATAGACCTTACAATGGCTGCATGTATTTTCATGGACTCCCCCCACATTCCGTTTTAATTTAAACACATATGTTCATTATTTTTGAAGTACATGCATATGCTTGAATATTTATTTGGAAATAAACAAAATCATTTTCATCACAATTATTTTTTAAATGTTAGGGCTAAAGTAACACAAAGAAATCAGTATCACAGATTATGCACACAGAATAAATGGCTAACTGAAAGTTTTGACAGGTTTACAATATCATGCAAAATGAATGGTTGCCTTTCTTGATTTAACATGTGTCTGAAATAATGAAGTGAAGGAGGAAAATGAGTTAAATTTCTCACCTTATTTGTTAGGTCTTCATTTTATCATGTTACCTTGCCTTGCCTCAGATTCATTTGGGAAATTAGAAATTGTAAAATGCCATTGACTTTCAGCATTATCATGATCTGAATGTGATGAGGAGTGAATCACAAATGGAGAACTATATTTCTTGGGAATATTTGGGTAATTTTGTGAACTAGCATGATAAAGCACATATTGCTCAAAGCATATTTAGGCTGCCCACAGGTGACATTATCTTCCTTTAAATATTTATTAATTTATTTTTAGAGGGGGTGGGGGGGAGGGAGAGAGAGGAGCAGCAGAGGGAAAGAATCTAAGCAGACTTCCCCTTGAGCACAGAGCGGACTTGGGTTTGATCTCGAGATGCTGAGATCATGACCTGAGCTAAAATCAGGAGTTGGATGCTCAACCAACTGAGCCATCCAGGCACCCCAGGGTTATAGTCCTTGAAACTAAGGTGTTCAACACACCTTAGCAATAAAATCTCATTCTCTTTTCATGGCCATTGCATTTGCCAGCTGCTTTTTCCTGGGCTCCTCGCGCTACCGGTGGCTTTAGTTAATGTTCCCCTTATTACCAGCACTGCTTTCTGAAAAGCTGAAGCCTTCTGAGTCATGTTTCTTTTGCTGTCAAATATGTTTTCTTTGTTGGATGATGATAGCATCTTTAAGTCATTACTTCTTGGCAGCAAAACTCTTCCCATGTTCATACAAGTAATTTGTAAGACCTAAATTTCTGGACCAGATTATATTTGGGAAACATGATCTGGCCAATCCCTGATCTGAAGTTTATTCAATTCGATGGGCTTTCTATAAGGAAAATAATACAAAATTCTAGATAAAAGTAGGCAAGAAAAGGAATGTGTATTTAGAGTGAGAAAAGAAATCATGACAAATTATTGGAGACTAAGAGATTCGGGTGCTTTTCTTTTGATGTCCTTTTAAGCAGTTGGCAAAAAATGACTTCATAGAAATGCTTCATCTTAACAACCTGCCTTCCCCTGCCACCTAGAACATTCTATAACTCTCAGGGGCTCGTGATATTCTCAGAGTTGAGTGTAAGAGATGCCCTAAAGCTTAAACTCATTGACCTCAAGATCAATTATCTTCCGGTCCAATGACTGAGTGAACTTTGCTGACAGAAAACAATGCTTTGGGGCACAAAGCTGGCATGGGGCATGGTTGCAACCATCTCGTATGAACCAACTCATTCTCTCAGCGATATGTTTTGATTGTTCGGACCCAGAAGGCACGGAAGGGGGGAAGGGGAGGTTTCCCTGTGTATAATTGTATTATTTCATTTATATAATTTGTAACATATAAATATAATATTATTTATAGACTTTTATACCTCACACTCGCAGAGGAGGGAAAATTCCATAAACCCTTGCAGGCAAAAATGTGTGGCAATGTTACAGACTTCATTAAAATACTCAGAGAAATATTAATATCCCAAGAATGGCATTCTTATCAAGTAATAAATTTTGACTCAAAAGTAAGTACGCTACTGAAAATTACTATTATTATTTTTTTAATTTAAGAATTCACAGTTCCATCCAAGTCGTCGCAAATGGCAAGATTTCATTTCTTTTGATGGCTGCATAGGATTGGGAGGGAGACAAACCATAAATGACTCTTAATCTCACAAAACAAACTGGGGGTTGCTGGGGGGAGGTGGGATTGGGAGAGGGGGAGGGGGCTATGGACATTGGGGAGGGGAGGCGAACCATAAGAGACTATGGACTCTGAAAAACAACCTGAGGGTTTTAAAGGGTCAGGGGTAGGAGGTTGGGGGAACAGGTGGTGGGTAATAGGGAGGGCACGTTTTGCATGGAGCACTGGGTGTTGTGTAAAAGCAATGAATACTGTTACGCTGAAAAAAAAATAAATAAAATGGAAAAAAAAAAGAATTCACAGTTAATTCTACCTTGTTGAAGAAAGGGTTTCTTGTTTGGGGATTTTGCTGTCTTGCTGAGTAACTTTAAATGTTACTCAATACTGTGACATCAATAGTATCAGAAGAGGAAAACATTTTCAAGAATATTTAGTTAATAATTTTTTAGAAGGGCCAGTAATGAATATTAAGTATTTTATTTATTTAATTAAGTTACATAATTTGTAAATATTTCTACTATCACACATAATAGGAAATGATCAGGGCATTTAATATATCCATGAAGCCTGGCATAACAGCATTTAGATTGGAAGACATCTTTTAGTTTAACATATATATTAAAACTTCTTTAAGTAATACTTTTCAATATTTTCTAAAGAGTCAATTAAATGAGGGACAAATGTAGATTTAACATGGCTAGATATCAGCCCACAGCGAATGTTCACAATTAAGCTCAAAATCATAATGAAAACACAGTTGGAACTGTGACATTCCAAGAGTGGAATGTCAGCTCTGAAATGGACCAGGTAGCAAGTGAGCCCACAAACAATACTCTGTTGTGACAGATGTTTGCTTAGTACTTTCTCACTGAGTCTGACTCATCGTGGTTGTTAATTCTTTTAACCATTCCTTTACATTTTATATTTGTTTAAACTTTTTAAAAGAAATTAATCCTATATGATGTATCAGTCAGAGTCCCAGCAGGAAAAGTCTCCACTCAGATGGCTTAAACAAGGGAACTTGAAAAAATGAGATTACTTACAGAGCTGGAGGAAGGGGTTGGCACACACACTGAATAATGGGTATGGAGGCACCCAGAGAGTAGCAGCAGCTAGAAGCCAAAGCGTTTACCTCTAAAGTTTGAAGGGCAAAGGTGCGAAGAATGTTACCAGAAGCCAATGACATATGACATCATGAAGAAGGGCCCACCCAGGAGTAGTCATAGTAAAACAATGCTGGTAGAGAATGGCCCAGAAGCAGGAAGGGCAGGGGAGAAACACCCCAGCCTCTCTCTTCTCTCTTTCTCCAGTTTCTTGCCAGTGCCTTCTATTGACCTAAAACAATCAGAAGGCAGCTGGAAAAACAGAACCACAGTGATGAAGAGCCTTGGAGCACACAGTAGAAAAGAGAAGGGCAGAGGAGGTGTGGGTAGGAAAAAATGGAGAAGAGAAACCATGACTTCAGTTGGTCCTCAGTTTGAAATGGTGAATTATCAGGGCAAATATCATTATTTCCATTTTATCAAGGAAAAAGTATCTTACATAGAGTGTGATCTATCAGGTATAAGAAGTGATTTTAAATAATGTTTTTATTGCCTGAGTCTAGTAGAATGCTCACATGTTGTGGGCACTTGATAAATATTTGTTGAATGAATTGTGTGTTGATTGATTACTGTATTTTATGCAAGCATTGAGATTGGATTTTATGCTCTTAGATGATTTATACTTAAGCTAGACCAGCTCCCGTAACCGATTTGGCCAATCTCTCCTTTAACAATTTTTATAACAAATAGGAAAAATTTTAAACTAGATAGCTTAAGAAATTGTTTTTCACATAAACCTTTAAATAAGAAATTTGTAGTACTCAACTAGTTACTTCTGTATCAGTTAAGCATAGACTCCTAGGTATGCTTGGCTATGTAATAAATGACATTGATACATTGGGACAAAATCAATGTATGTAAACTGAACCAAAGTTTAAACACTCTAATAGGAACCAGATATCCAAAGAATAATATTTTATATTGCTTTGTAAAGCAGATCATTTCTGAAAATTACTGTGTTTGTAAACCTGCATGTCCAATTATTGGTTTGGTCAATAATAGGTATGTCTTCAGCTTGGGGTCAGATCCAAGCTTTGAGGGACATGAGGTTTATAAATTGGGGGGGGGGGGAGGGGTTCCTTTAAAAAAAAATCACCTTACAACTCAAAATTGTTAGGTTTTCTTCTAGATCCTGGGTAAGAGCCCATGCAAGTGAGCAAATTGCTGTAACATTTCTAAAGTTTCATTCACTTTATAGCAAATATGTCTGTACTCTTATGGTGTACTTGGGGACTGCCGGCTATAGAGTAGATAGGCTCTATGTACCTAAGCTCATTTGTCATCAAGATTTCATGGTTCTTTTGATTAGATAAGAGTAGATAAGGTTAGATGAGGTTAAATAAGCCACCTGAAAAGTATGTGGTGCATGAATTTAGCTGTTCCCCCACAATACCACAATACCTGGTACAATGAAAGTGAATCTCAGACCATATTTAGTCACATACATAGATAGTTATTAAACAAACATTTACTAGCTAAGGAGGAACCAAAAAACAGGGTAGGATTAATATGACATGAGTGAGACCCATACCTAGGGCATACATCTTAAGAAGGTGCTCAGAACTCAGTAGTCAAGATGAATAATATTTAAATAGATTGTTTTTCAAGGCCCAAATTAATGCAACATAGTCGTGATGAAAAAAAGCAAATGTTTAAAATAAAGATGGAATCAATATTACTGGTTTTTCCTTTTGCATTTGGCTCTAATATGGTTCTGTGGAGCACTATAGAGGGTTTTATACAACCTTTTTGGTGAGCCTGGAGCTCAAGCTTCCCTTACCATAAACGGTCCTCTCTAGGCTGGCTCAGCATTCCAGAGGCAGTATTCTACCTTCTAGGTGGTGTCAAACCAACAGAAATTTCCTGGGTACCAGAGTAACCAGGTCTGAAGCTTGGATGTCATTCTCTAGGATTATGCAAGAAGTTAGGAAGTGTTTAGAATGTATTTTTTTTAGCTAATCCACATATCTTGAATACCTTGAGAACTTATTACCCATGTTCACTATGCTGATTTCACAATTAACACCTATACCTGAACTTCAGTCTGAATAAACAGCAAAGCCTTGGTTGGGGATGGTAAAAAGTTACAGCTGGCCTTGAGCTTGTGGTGATCCCTTTTGGAAGGTGGCTTTTTCTCATTATAGTGCTATCTGACCATGCCGTTGATTTTTTTTTTTAAGTTTGTATTTATTTATTTATTTGACAGAGAAAGAGACAGTGAGAGCAGGAACACAAGCAGGGAGAGTGGGAGAGGGAGAAACAGGCTTCCTGCAGAACAGGGAGCCCAATGCGGGGCTTGATCCCGGACCCTGGGATCATGACCTGAGCCAAAGGCAGACACTTAACGACTGAGCCACCTAGGTGCCCCATGGGTGGGTTCTTGATGGGTTACCCTTTCTGCTTTCCTGATTCACTCTTAGTCTTTGGCTTGCCCCATGACAAACCATGTCTGTATATGCTCAAGTATCTCAAAGTAACTTAGAGGCATGGGGGCCCTAGAAGAGAGGAGGCCCACAGCAAAGCCCCTGCCCTCACAGAGAGAGCTTTCAGTGGGAAAGGGAGACAGACAATAAATAAGCAATAATAATATATGTTATGATACCATCATATCAGGCATTGATAAATGCCATAAAGAAAAATGAAGCTGTAGGAAGGGCTAGAGCCTGATGAAAGGCATTATTTCATTTAGGGGTCAGGCGGTCTTCTAAGACAAATGACGTTTGAGCAGGGACCTGAGTGAAGCAAAGCAAAACAAGCAGGAACTGTGCAAATATCTGGAGTGGGAGACTGTTCCCTGCAAACGAAATGGCAAGCGCACGGGTAACACGTCAGAAAAATGACTACACTCGTGTTGTGAAAGATTGAAATAAGAAAATATAAAGCACGGAAGTAAAAGTCTTCCTACCCATATTCCTCAGGGATGGCCACTCATAGCAGTTTATTGTGCTTCCTTTCAGAAGTTTTTCCATGCACAGGAAATCCTGTATCATTCTTTGCTTTGTCCTTCCCTCCTTTCCTTGCTTCCTCTTTCCTCCATTTTTTTTCACCCATCTTTCTTTCTTTAAAAATTACTGTGCTGGGGTGTGTGTGTGTGTGTGCCTGGGTGTCTTAGTCACTGGAGCATCTGACTCTTGATTTTAGCTCAGGTCATGAACTCAGGGGTGTGAGATGGAGCCCTGCTTCTTCCTCTGTGCTGAGGTTAGAGCCTGCTTAGGCTTCTCTCTCTTCCTCTCCCTGGGCCCCTCCCCCCTCAAAAAAAAATAACCATATCATACTCACTACTTGGCAATGTTTTAAAAATTTCTCATTACTATTTCTTTAATGCCTTCCATTTTAGCACACTGGCAAGTGACCTCCTTCATTTTATGGTACCATATGTGTTTCATGGAATGGATATACCAAGAAGAATTCTACCAGTCTTTGGTAAATGAACTTTGTATGAGTTTCCTTTTTTTTTTTTTCTATTTCAATAATGCTGTGATGAAGATGCTTGTGTACGCTGTGTGTGTGTGTGTGTGTGTGTGTTTAAGTACACCAGTGCAAGTATTTCTTGCAAATCCTCAAGTCTGAGTTATAGGTCAAATGATATGCACTTTTCTGATTATAATATACGTTGCTGAAGTGCCCTATGAAAAGGTTATGCTAATTTATATTCCTGCTACTCTTTATAAGAGTTCCTGTTTTCTTATATTCTAACATTTAAGTATTAACAATCATTTATATCTTTACCAGTTAATAAATAAAAATTGCCTCTCCTTATTATGCTTTGGCTCACCCTGTGACACACCTTGTCTTTTCATTTCTTTTCTTTTTGGTGGAGATGAATATTTCTTTCAGCAATTATTGGCCATTGACTAAGGCAAGGGTACTAACAGTAATTGAGGATCGAAATCCTTACCTATTACCTATCTAATTTTAAGGGCTGCCGCTAGCACATACTGTGTCTTAACGAGAGGAGTATCCTTTCCTTATGACACTTAACTTCCATCTACTGGAAAATTGCCATTATAAATAAATAAATCCATGATGACTATTATGTGAATGGTTGATGACCTGTAGAACGGTACAGTGCTCAACCTGCACATCTGTATGGGACAACTCGGCTAATATTCTGGCTTAGCTTCTGAGTCTTAGCAAGATAACTGCATCTTGACCTCTAGGTTTCATTCATTGTAAGTTAACTCTCTGACTAAATCTAGGACATGGCCCCATTTTCTCTTTCTGAGAAAGAGTACATTCCTTGGGCTGTCATAGTCCTCTCTTTCTGGCTCATTTAATGTGTCTGCAAACTTGACTCTTTCAGTGATCTGGTTGGTGCCCTTTTGCCACCTTCTTGACAGAAAGAAGTAATTCACATTTTCCTATAGAAGCCCGTGATTTAGGGTCATAACCTCATCAGCTTTCCTAAATGCCAAGGAGACACTCTGTGATCATGTAGCCCATTTCTCTTTAAAAACACATACCATTTTCTTCCTTTTTAGAATATAGGTGTCCTTCTAGGCTTGTGGTACAATTCATAGAATAGTTAAGATTGATTGTTTCCTAAAGACTAGGCACCTTTCTCAGCTCTTTACACATGTGACTTTATTTTATCATTTTAACCACTAAGTAAATCAGCTATTAATTACCAGTAGTATCACTATTATCCCATTACTATCACAACTATTGCTACTATTTTCAGAGGCAGGTGGATATGGAAGAGATGGTAGAGAAAAGGAAGCAAAACCGAGCAAGTGTAAACTTAGGATTTAGGGCAAACATCCCATTCTCATCTTTTCAATAAGGGAGGGCACTGAGTTTACCTACTTAGAAATATAATAGAGGAGTTTAATGCCGGTGGGCAAACTCTACAACAACTCAACCCGCAAGAGGCTGGAGATCATTCAAGCCCTTTAGCTTTAGAATAAACTGATGAGGCTCACAGAAGGCTGTATCCTCGGGAAGTAGGTCCCTGTTGACCTCCCTTTAAAAGTGTACAAAGTTCATGGTTCCCCATGATCCTCTGAGCAAATGTCACATGCCTCTGATACAGCTCACAGTCCTACAAAAAAGCAAGCAGGGGACTCTATTTGAAAATACCCTGGTGAAAGTGTGTGTGTCTATGTGCGGCGGGGCCTGGAGAAAAGTGAAGGGACACAGTATACCTAGGAAGTTGTACTAGAATTGGGGGACTACAAGCAGCCTTGGAAATCATGGCTGAAGACTCCTGTTTTTAAGACTTGGAAACTGAAACACTAGGGGGTTCGTGACTTGGCCAAACTCACACCGCTTCGAGTGGCCCATCATGATGCCCAGAATTGTGCCCTTCCCCGAAGCACACTGCTCCACTGCATTTAGAAACAAGGGCCTTCAGTTTTAGTATCAGGCCTGTGGATGCTTGATTATGCAGCAGCGGGCAAATCACATTATCCGGTTGCATAGAGATTAGATTTCTAAAGGTTCTTTGCTCCTTAACATTCAATGACCCAGCTGTAAGTTTCCTTTCTCACCCTGGCTCTTTCCTTCCAGGGCCCACATCCACTGAGCGTCCTTGGGGGACTTAAGAATGGCCTCCCTTTGTGAGATGTCTCAGCCTGGGTAGGCAGCAGTCCTAGGGCCCACCCAAGAAGATTTATAGTGGGGAGCTTTCTCATAGCCGTGCTTTGACAAGGAAAATGGCAGGCAGCCAGCATCTCAAACCAAACAATTGTCAGATGGCTGGGGAAAGAAAAATAAATGTTGAACGGAGTCAAGAACTCAATAGCCATTTCAAGGCAGTAGAAGGCTTCCTTTATGGTCATTTCTACTGAAGCATCAGTGCATGCCTGAGCCAGAGGAACTGCCCCTTCCTGACCCCAAATGCCTGGGGTCCAAAGGCCTGAGTGCATTCGGTCAGCCATCTGCTTAGGCCTGGGAGACCACCACCAGTGAGGGCAGGATTCCAGCTGCTACCAAGGGATCTCTGCAGATCTCTCAGGCCAGCAGGGACGCTTTCAGAAACTCTTGCTATCCATACTGCCGGTGCACAGAGCTGCCCTCCTATTCATCTTGGCATGCAGGGATATGCTTCTCAAGCCACAGGGTCTTTTTGGTGACATATGTTTGTTTCCTTGACCAATTACTCTGTATCCATCTACCACACTGTGGGGTTGACATTTTTTTTTATTTTTCTTAGATTGAAAATCGGAGATAAATGACTTATTTTCACTCTGTTCTTTAATCTGGGAGACAGGATTGCTCTTCACCCCCACCTCACTCTTTATTTATGATTATACTTGCATCTATTTTTACATGTTTTATAGGGATCATGTGCTATAGATATTGTGTATTTGAGGCTCTCTGAGCTCCATGCATGCGGAGATTCTACCCTGGCAAGTACAATCCAGCCAATTTAGATTCTTCAGGACCGAACTTAATTTCAGACTTCTTCCTTCCTTTATTTGTCCATCTCTTTTTTTCCCTCTTCCCCATTTCTTCCGCCCACCTCTTTTTCTTTCTCTTCCACTGAAATGTTTTCCTCTGTATCGTACTCTGGGATAGGAGAGCACAGTAAATATATCAGTAAGAATAAATTTTACAGATGTGTATTTCTCGATTGGCATAATCTCATTTTTAGTAAGCTTTCTTTTGAAGAAGGCAGTGTGAATTTTTTAAAATCTGTGCCAGATGAAAAGAAAATATATTTCATTCCCAGGAAAAACTTGAAAATTTCCAGAGGATAAAATAGTAAATATCTGTTTTGAGGCGTTCTCTCAAACATGAATGCCTTCAAAGCTCATGAGGAAAATGTGTTTACCCATTCAAGGTGAGGCAGTTGGGAATGGTGGGGTCTGGGTTAGAGCTAGAATATCATGTCTAATAGCATTCAAATTTAGTTTTAATTTATTAATTTTTTTAAATCTATCACATCAGCTACTCAAGATATGTTTGTAGACCCAGGGCAATAAGTTAGCAACTATTTCATTGGTAATCACAACTTCTTCTTTATCTTACTTCTCTAGTAAAACTGATGCTTGTCCTAGAATGATACTCTTAAGATGGTGGTGTCCATTACCACAGAGCTAGTCATGCTACTCATCTTGTTGATAAAGTTGAAAATTCTTCTGGCATTGAATGTTCGTTCTCCTTGATCTGACCCAACCTGTTTTTATGCCCATTATCATTTTCTGTATTCTCCTTAGATTTTTGCCAATCCCACCTACTCATATTTTCTTTTTTTTTTTTAAGATTTTATTTATTTACTTGACAGAGAGGACACAGTGAAAGAGGGAACACAGCAGGGAGAGTGAAGAGGAGAAGCAGGCTTCCCGTTGAGCAGGAAGCCCAATGTGGGGCTTGATCCCAGGACCCCTGGGATCTTGATCTGAGCCAAAGACAGATGCTTAATGGCTGAGCCACCCAGGCACCCCTCATGTTTTCCTCTTTTTTTTCCTATGAAGAAAGCATCTTTCTTTTTTCCCTCTTTATTTAAGTTTAAATTCAATTAGCCAACATATAGTACATCATTATTTTCAGATGTAGTGTTCAATAATTTATCAGTTGTGACATAAATCAATGGAACAGAATAGAGAACCCAGAAACGGACCCTCAACTCTGTGGTCAACTAATCTTCGACAAAGCAGGAAGGAATATCTAATAGAAAAAAAAGACAGTTTCTTCAATAAATGGTGCTGGGAAAATTGGACAACCACATGGAGAAGAATGAAGCTGGATCATTCTTCTACACCGTACACAAAGATAATCTCACCCACTCATATTTTTGTAAATAGATCTTAGTTTTTCATTCTTTTCCACCCATGTGCTTTTGTTGATATCACATCTTTTCCCTGACTTTGAAGGCACTCCACTTGTTCAAAACCTTGATTTAAACTGTCTTTACTGAGTTCTAGCCCTTTGATTTGTGCTCTCCTAACCCTTTACTAAATGTCTTGCAGGTTAGGGTGACATATGTCTTGGTTTGTCCTGGACAGTCTCTTTATGCTTGTTGTCCCGGCATAATTATTACCTTACATTAGTCATGTTAATTATAACACTTATATTTCTGTCTTATGTTTAAGTATATTTATATCCTCATTAGACCAGCCAGGCTAAACTATTTCTGTTACATTCATAACTTCCAGTTAAGGCAATTGGTGAATTTTATCTCATTTACAATAGAAAGAAAGGATCAGAGATAGAGTGTGTTTTATAAGTAGCTTAGAGGTTAAGTGACTCTTATCTTTAGGTGCTGGCGTTCTTTTTTCTTGTTAGGAGAAATTAGACTTTGGTTCTTTCTTGCATTTAGATAGATAGTGGTGATGGAGTACAGATTATGGAACTATGTGTCTCAGAGCATGGAAGGATCTTACACAACTATCTAGCAAGTCTCCTACCTTCACTCATGTAAATAATCTCGGAGTGGACATCTGCTACATTTGACCTCTGCATCATTTTTTCCCTTCTATACATGGTAGCACACAGATTTTTCTTTAGGGAAACTACTCCCACCTAGTTTTCAGTAGCAAGGCTGCTAGAACTAGGGAGGGGTCAGCAAGGTACCTAAGGTGCAAAATTTAAGGTGGCACTCACTCTCAGGGTGATGCAAGAACAGGATCAGCAATGACAGAGTGCTTTCTTAAACAATGTGCCCTAGAGGCCTTGCTTTCCACGAGACCCTAGTTCTAGCCCTAGCTCTAGCCTGAATTCTGGCCCTCAGTCCAACTCTGGCCCTGATCCAACTCTGTCTCCAGGGATGGACATTTCATATGACCCAAGCCTGGTAAAAGAACTTTCTTCCCACTGGCCACGGTGATTGATTGAAAGAAAATCATGTGACACAGAACCAGTAAGATTCTATTCTGGGATTTTTATTGGAATTCTTAGGAAAGCATTTCTTGATTGGATTATTTGTTTTTTGGGTGTTGAGTTTGATAAGTTCTTTATAGATTTTTGATACTAGCCCTTTGTCTGGTATGTCATTTGCAAATATAAGAAGGGTTGTCTCCTAATGCATTGTTTGAGCACCTGATTTCTTCTGGAATGTTTAGGTACATAAATGTTTAGTCACACATGCACACACTCACTTTGGTTTTTCCTACATGCCAGCGCATAACTCAGATTTCTGTTTATTTGTCCCTGTCCATAAATGAGAAGTGTGAAGACCCACAGGAACTGACAGTTGCTCTTGGTCACATGACTTTAGTCAAGTGTAGAGAGTAAAGCTGGCTCTATCCTTGTCTGTGCAGCATTGCTTCATTCCTCTCCATGGCCTCTGATGTTCACCAGCACCACATAATAGTTCCAGCACTGAAGCACTCATTTCAAGTGCTTTGGACAGAAATCGCAAGTTAAAGGTATTTAGAAGCCAAGAGCCTATGCTTGATTTTTCAAAGAGAATTTTCATTTCTGATTAATTTACTGCCCAGGTTATTATGTTAAGTAAAGGAAAGGGCTAAAGCCAAAAGAAATAATGTTAAAATGAACCTAGGTCTCTGGATTTCTGTTCAGTGATACTTTCAGTTCCTCTCATGGCAGCTCAAAACTCAAAATTCCTCATTTTTGTCTTCAAGCTAGATTTTAATGCATGGTTGGGACCGGTTGGGTATCTAGATTATGGTTTATTATAATGCTTACTTGGCTTAAGACCAAGCAGTGTTGATTGATTTTTTTCCTCTCCCAGTGGGGCACACAACTTGGTTTGCTAATGGTGACAAATGACATTAAGAGACAAATCAGTTTAAATTAATGACCCTACACTTGCAAAATACCTCAGGGAGGGCAAGTTCACTCTGATATTGGAGAGAGAGTGGTACTCTTGCCACCTGCGATTAGTGAAGTTAATGAAAAATCCAAAGGCCATCACAACTTCACACACTTCAGCATGCATTTGAATCATCGAGAGGCCTCACTAAAACACAAATCGAGGGTCTCTGTCTCCAGAGTTCTGAGTTCAGCAGGTCTGGGATGAGGCCTAAGAATTTATATTTCTAGCACCTTCCAAGGTGATGCTGATCAAATTCCATCATTAATATAGAGTAGTATGTCAAGTTCTGGTGACCACACTTTGACAATTGCTACTCTATATTAATGATGGAATTTGATTGAAACAGGGAATCAGTTGGTGAGAGGTGTTTACAGAGCTGCCTACCCAAGAGATGAACTTTCTGAGGCTAGATAGAAAGGAGAAAGAAAGTAATTCCCAGTATACCTTCAATCTTGTTCACAGGTGTCCCATTTTCCCTTTTGAGCCCTTCAAACCCAGACATGCTAGTAGCATACATTTAAATATTTGAAAGAAGACGTATGACAGAGGGTGTATCATTCATGAGAAAGAAAACAAACAATCTTTATTTTTTTATTAACATGTAATGTATTATTTGCTTCAGAGGTACAGGTCTGTGAATCATCAGTCTTAAGGAATTCACAGCACTCACCATAGCACATACTCTCCACAATTTCCATAACCCCAGCCACCCTATCCTTCCACTCTACACCCAATTTGTTTCCTGAAATTAAGAGTCTCTTATGGTTTTTCTCCCTCCCCGATCCCATCTTGTTTCATTTTTTCCCTCTTTATCCCCCACAACCCCCCACACTGCCTCTCAAATTCCTCATATCAGAGAGATCATATGATAACTGTCTTTCTCTGATTGACTTATTTCACTTAGCGTAATACCTTCTAGTTCCATCCATGTTATTGCAAATGGCAAGATTTCAGGGGTTTTGATGGCTTCATAGTATTCCATTGTATATATACACCACATCTTCTTTATCCATTATCTGTTGATGCACCTTAGGTTCTTTCCATAGTTTGGCTATTGTGGACACTGCTGCTATAAACATTTGGGTGCACATGCCCCTTCAGATCACTATATTTGTATCTTTAGGATAAATACCCAGTAGTGCAATTATTGGGTTGTAAGGTACCTCTATTTTCAACTTTTTGAGGAACCTCCATATTGTTTTCCAGAGTGGCTGCACCAGCTTACATTCCCACCAACAGTATAGGAGTGCTGCCCTATCTGCATCCTTACCAACATCTGTCATTTCCTGACTTATTAATTTTAGCCATTCTGACTGGTGTGAGGTGGTATCTCATTGTGGTTTTGATTTGTATTTCCCTGATGCTGAGTGATGTGGAACACTTTTTTCATGTGTCTGTTGGCCATCTGGATGTCTTCTTTGTAGAAATGTCTGTTCATGTCTTCTGCCCATTTCTTGATTGGATTCTTTGTTCTTTGGGTATTGAGTTGGATAAGTTCTTTATAGATTTTGGATACTAGCCCTTTATCTGATATGCCATTTGCAAATATCTTCTCCTATTCTGTCGGTTGTCTTTTGGTTTTCTTAACTGATTTCTTTGCTGTGCAAAAGCTTTTGATCTTGATGAAGTCCCAATAGTTCATTTTTGCCCTTGCTTCCCTTGCCTTTGGTGATGTTTCTAGGAAGAAGTTGCTGCAGCTGAGGTTGAAGAGGTTGCTGCATGTGTTCTACTCAAGGATTTGGATGGATTCCTGTCTCACACTGAGGTCTTTCATCCATTCAGAGTTTATTTTTTGTGTGTGGTATGAAGAAATGGTCCAGTTTCATTCTTTTGCATGTGGCTATCCAACTTTCCCAACACCATTTGTTGAAGAGACTGCCTTTTTTCCACTGGACATTCTTTCCTGCTTTGTCAAAGATTAGTTGACCATAGAGTTGAGGGTCTATTTCTGGGCACTCTATTCTGTTCCATTGATCTATGTGTCTTTTTTGGTGCCAGGCCATAGTTTCCTGATGATGAAAGCTTTGTAATAGAGCTTGAAGTTTGGAATTGTGATGCCTCCAAGTTTGGATTTCTTTTTCAACATTCCTCTGGCTATTCGGGGACTTTTCTGGTTCCATATAAATTTTAGGATTATTTTGTTCCATTTCTTTGAAAAAAATTAATGGTATTTTGATGGGGATTACTTTAAATGTGTAGATTGCTTCAGGTTGTATAGACATTTTCACAGTATTTGTTCTTCCAATCCATGAGCATGGAATATTTTCCCATTTCTTTGTGTTTTCCTCCATTTCTTTCATGAGTAATTCATAGTTCTCTGAGTACAGATTCTTTGCCTCTTTGGTTAGGTTTATTCCTAGGTATCATATGGTTTGGGGTGCAATGGCAAATGGGATTGACTCCTTAATTTCTCTTTCTTCTGTCTTGCTGTTGGTGTATAGAAATGCGACTGATATCTGTGCATTGATTTTTATGTCCTGACACTTTACTGAATTCCTGTATTTGTTCTAGAAGTTTTGGAGTGGAGTCTTTTGGGTTTTCCACATAAAGTATCATACCATCTGCAAAGAGCGAGAGTTTGACTTCTTTGCTGATTTGGATGCCTTTTATTTCTTTTTGTTGTCTGATTGCTGAGGCTAGTACTTCTAATACTGTGTTGTATGGCAGTGGTGATAGTGGACAGCCCTGCTGTGTTCCTGACCTTAGGGGAAAAGCTGTTTTCCCCCATTGAGAATGCTATTCATTGTGGGCTTTTCATAGATGTTTTTGATGATATTGGGGTATCCAATACCCCACTATCCCTACACTGTGAAGAGTTTTGATCAAGAAAGGATGCTGTACTTTGTCAAATGCTTTTTCAGCATCTATTGAGAGTATCATATGTTTCTTGTTCTTTCTTTTACTAATTTATTACATTGATAGATTTGTGGATATTGAACCAATCTTGCAGTCCAGGAATAAATCCCACTTGGTCGTGATGAATAATACTTTTAATGTACTGTTGGATCCTATTGGCTAGTATTTTGGTGAGAGATTTTGCATTCATGTTCATCAAGGATAATGGTCTGTAGTTCTTTTTAATGGAGTCTTTGTCTGGTTTTGGGATCAATAATGCTGGCCTCATAAAATGAGTTTGGAAGTTTTCCTTTCATCTCTATTTTTTTGGTACAGTTTCAGGAGAATAGGTATTAATTCTTCTTTAAATGTTTAGTAGAATTCCCCTGGGAAGCCGTCTGGCCCTGGGCTCTTGTTTTTGGGAGATTTTTTGATGACTGCTTCAGTCTCCTTGCTGGTTATGGGTCTGTTCAGGTTTTCTGTTTCTTCCTGGTTCAGTTTTGGTAGTTTATATGTCTCTAGGAATGCACCCATTTCTTCCGGATTGTCAGATTTTCTGGTATATAGTTTCTCATAATATGTTCTTATAATTGTTTGTTTTGCTTTGGTGTTCATTGTGATCTCTCCTCTTTAATATGTGCTTTTATTAATTTGGGTCCTTTCTCTTTTCTTTTCAATAAGTCTGGCCAGGGGTTTATCAATCTTATTAATTCTTTCCAAGAACTAGCTCCTAGTTTCATTGATTTGTTCTACTGTTCTTCTGGTTTCTAGTTCATTCATTTCTGCTCTGATTTTTATTATTTCTCTTCCCCTGCTGGGTTTAGGCTTTCTTTGCTGTTCTTTTTCCAGATCCTTTAGGGGTGGGGTTAGGTTGTATACTTGAGACCTTTTTTGTTTCTTGAGAAAATCTTGTATTGCTATTCACTTTCCTCTCCTGACAGCCTTTGCTATGTCCCAAAGGTTTTGAACAGTTGTGTTTTTATATTCATTTGTTTCCATGATTTTTAAAAATTCTTCTTTAATTTCCTGGTTGATCCATTCATTCTTTAATAGGGTGCTCTTTAGCCTCCATGTTGAGTTCTTTCCAACTTTCCTCTTGTGGTTGAGTTCTGGTTTCAAAGCATTGTGGTCTGAAAATATTCATGGAATATTCCCAGTTTTGGTACTGATTGAGACCTAATGTGTGACTCAGAATGTGATCTCTTCTGGAGAATGTTGCATGTGCACTAGAGAAGAATGTGTATTCTGTTGCTTTGAGATGGAATGTTCTGAACATATCTGTGATGTCCATCTGTTCCAATGTGTCATTTAAAGCCATTATTTCCTGTTGATCTTTTGCTTAGATGATCTGTGCATTTCCATGAGGGGGGTGTTAGAGTACCCTACTATTAATGTATTATTATGGATGTGTTTCTTTGATTTTGTTATTAATTGGTTTATGTCGTTGGCTGCTGCCATGTTAGGAGCATAGATATTTAAAATTGCTAGATCTTGTTGGACAGACCCTTCAAGTATGATATAGTGTCCTTCCTTATCCCTTATTATAGTCTTTGGCTTAAAATCTAATTTATCTAATGTAAGGATTGCTACCCCAGCTTTCTTTAGATGACTATTACATGGTAACTTGTTTTCCACCCCCTCACTTTAAATTTGGAGGTGTCTTTGGCTCCAAAATGAGTTTCTTGCAGACAGCATATTGATGGATCTTGGTTTTTTATCCATTCTGATACCCTGTGTCTTTTGATTGGGGGCATTTAGCCCATTTACATTCAGGGTAACTATCAAAAGATATTAATTTAGTACCACTGTATTTCCTGTAAGGTAGCTATTACTGTATATTGTCTCTGTTCCTTTCTGGTCTGTTACGTTTAGGCTCTCTTTGCTTAGAGGCCCCCTTTCAATATTTCCTGTAGGGCTTGTTTGGTGTTTGCAAATTCTTTTAGTTTTGTTTGTCTTGGAGGCTTTGTATCTCTCCTTCTATTTTCAATGTCAGCCTAGCTGGATATAGTATTCTTGGCTGCATATTTTTCTATTGTAGTGCTCTGAATATATCATGCTAGGCCTTTCTGGCCTGCCAGGTCTCTCTGGATAGGTCTGCTGCCAATCTAATTTTTCTACCATTGTATGTTACAGACGTCTTCTCCCAAGATGCTTTTAGGATTTTCTCTTTGTCACTGGGACTTGTAAGTTTTAACTATTAGATGATGGGGTGTGGACCTATTTTTATTGATTTTGAGGGAGGTTCTCTGTGCCTCCTGGATTTTGATGCTTGTTCCCCGTCAGCAAATTAGGAAAATTTTCTGGTATAATTTGGTCCAATGTGCCTTCTGCCCCTCTCTTTCTTTTCTTCTGGGATCCTAATTATTCTAATATTGTTTTGTCTTTTAGTATCATTTATCTCTCAAATTCTTCCCTCTTGGTCCAGTAGTTGTTGATCTCACTTTTCTCAGCTTTTTTTTTTGTTCATCATTTGGTCTTCTATATCATTCTATATCATCTTCTATATCATTAATTCTCTTTTCTCGTTTATCCTAGCAGTAAGAACCTCCATTTTTTATTACACCTCATTAATAATTTTATTTTTTTATTTCAACTTTGTCAGATTTTAGTTCTTTTATTTCTTCAGAAAGGGATTTTATTTCTCCAGAATGGGATTCTCTAGTATCTTCCATGCTTTTTTCAAGTTCAGGTATCTTGATAATCATCATTCTGAACTCTAGTTCTGACATCTTACTAATGTCTGTATTGATTAGGTTCATAGCTGTCAGTACTGCCTCTTATTCTTTTTTTTGAGGTGAGTTTTTATGCCTTGTCATTTTATCCAAATAAGAATAGATGAATGAGAGAATGAAATACTAAAATGGTAACAATTGCCCCCACAAAATATATAGTAAGCAAATCCAAAGAGACCAAAATTCGGAGAGAAGGAAGGAGGGGGAAATTATATAGATATGTCTGTGTGTGTGTGTGTGTGCACTCACATGTGTGTGTGTGTTTGGTGACTAGAGCAGAGCACACACTTGATTTTTTGTGTATCTTCATCTTTAGAAGAGACTGCCTCCCAAAATTTTAAAGAAAGAAAAACTTATATATATACAAAAATAAGGGTAAACACAATGAAGGGATAGAATATGACTATAAGGATGAAAATTTAAAGAAATTTTATAAAAGGAATTGATAAGGTAATAAGTTGGTTGAAAAAAGAATTAAAAAAAGAGGAAAGAATGTGATCAGGCTGGAGACTAGAACAAAGCCATGCACTACATTTAAGGTATATTTTGATCTGTTAGAAGAAACTGTATCCCAAAATTTTAAAGAAAGAAAAACCTATATATATATATACAAAAAATAGGGTTAAATACAATGAAGGGATAGCATATGACTTTGGCAATGAAAATTTAAAAAGATTTTTTTTAAAGGCGTTGATAAAATAGTTTAAAAAGGTTAAAATCAGAAAGAGGTTTAATTTTTAAAAATAGAATAAGAAAAAAAATAAAATTAAAAAAATTTAACTTTGAAAGACTAAAGGATCATGGAGAAAAAGGAATGTATTCTATGTACTGCATTACCCTAGGTCTGAAGTTCCAAGTTTTTCTTTGATCGGTGAACTTGGTCTTGGCTGGATATTCTTGCTGATCTTCTGGGGGACGCGCCTGTTGCTGGGATTCTCAAATGTCTTTGCCTGTGGCGGAATTGCACCGCCCTTGCCAGGAGCCAGGTCTCAGTTTTGCTATGGGTAGCTTTTGTTCCCTGAACGCTTTCCTTTCCATACTGCTTTGGAGGATGGGAATGAAGATGGCCTCCCAATCCCCAGCCTGGGAGGAGCCCAGAACTCAGGGCCCCACTCCTCAGTGTGCCCTCAGAGAAAATCAGTCAATCCCTCCCCTCTCCCTGGTCTCCCGCTGCACTCCGTGCTCACCTGGCCTGTGACTGATTGTTTCTGTCTCTGGCACTACTCCACATTTGGACTCTCCAAACACAACCGATTCCTGCAGTGTACTCCTGAGCCACGTCCCCTGGGGAATGTAGGTGAGTCTCCCAGATCTGCCACTTGTGGGGTCCTTCCTTGAATAGCAGTGGCCCAACTGTGCCTGGGATCACAGTTTAAGGTCATCCCGAGCTGAGAGCCCACTGCTCAGTGCCGTTTCTGCAGCCAGTTTCCCCACTCCAATACTTGGGAGCTCTCCCACACTGAGACACCCCAATCTTTTTGTGACCCCACGGGACCTGAGACCACACTGTCCCTGTAAGGGTTCCAACCCCCCTGCTTATTCTCTGGAGTGACGTCCCTTACTGGAACAGACTTGTAAAAGTTCCAATTTTGTGCTCCGGTCTCTACTATTTGCCAGGAGCAGGCCCCTTCCTCCCCACAGTTTCTCTTCCTGTGTATCATGTATTGAGTCCTTCAGGCTTCTGATTGACTTCTCCACAGGGCCCGTCTTCCAGAAAGTGGTCGCTTTTCTGCTTCTAGAATTGCTGCTCTTCTTCTCTTCAATCTCCTGTTGAGTGTGTAGGTGTTCAGAGAAGTTTGATAACTATGTAGCTGAACTCTTAGGTCTCTTATTTCTCCTCCGTCTTGCTCCTTGCAAAAACAATCTTGATTGATTTAGCTGTGGCTCTTAGTTTTCCATGCCCAGAAACTTTGTAGTTTCATTGATTGGGGATCAGTCTTTCCGGGTTGGGTGTGCATTCACAGCTGACCATTAAATCAGTTTGAAAGTGAATGGATGAATGCACAATGAGAATTACAATATGTAAGAGAACCATTACTCTCATGTCAGGAGCTAATATTTTCTCTTACAGTAGGCAAAAATAATGAAGACCAAAACGCTGTCCAGTTGTATCTAAAGGCTGCTGAGAAAGTGTCACCCTGGAGCAAGAGGTATCCTTTGAATTTGAGGAATGTTGGTGACAGGCTCATGTGATGCACTCTTCTCTGATTGAGGAGAGCCTTTCTGAGGGACATGAGTGCTACCACCCTTTCCATCAGGGTCCACTTTGCTCTCTGAGTAGTGCTGGAAATAAGCTGCTAAAATATACTTGCCTTGCTTGCTTTTCTATGTGCCAAATTGGCCAGATGATTTTCAGAATATATTACGATGTTTGGACAAGTTGAAAGCAAGGGTTTCTCTGGACATTGAGTCATTCTGTTCCCTGATTCTGTACACGTAACTCTCCCAATCTATTTTAACATATCCCAGAAATGTCTGCCAAATTTCATAGTAAAATGAAGTGAACTTTCCTGTGGACATAAGAAGACCTAAAGGAATATGTGGGAAATTCAACATTTTTAAAATTTATTTTCTTATTCTTAGTTCTAAAACTTGGACCTTACTCCTTAAAATAATGCCATCAGTTCTTGTCCCTTGATCCTTTGAGATTGATATACAAATGAGTTAGTTTCCTTGGATCACACAGAAGTCTAAGGTCTCATCAAGAATTTCATGATTCTTGGAAACTTATTTATTTCTACTCTAGTAGTTGTTCTGATTTCTTATTCTCTTTTTCCAAGGGGTTCTTTCTGCTCCACATTGACCTGTGTATGGAACAAAGACACCTTTTAAAATTTCCAACAATATTGCTTCCCCAAAACATTTCTTATAATGGGTTTTTACTGAAATTGTAGAGTGATGGTAGGGTAGGAGTTGGGGGGGCATGTTGTGATGGCAGGTGGAATGAAGACTGACAGCATAGCATTACACAGGAAAGCATTCAGGATGAAATACTACACATCTATGTGGTAAAAATGCTTCCGGGTCTTAGCATGGTTTTTTGTTTCTTTGTTTTTTACTTTTGGTCAGCATATAGTACATCTTAGTTTCAGAGGTAGAGTTCAGTAATTCATCAGCTGCATGTAACACTCAGTGCTCATATATCATGTACCATCCTTAATGCCCATCAGGGTCCTATCATGTTGAATTGAATTCCTCACAGGACATTTTCCCCCCATGACTCTGATCTCCCACCACATCATGTTACTACTTATTGAACTTTTCTTAATGACTCAATTTTGAGTCAGTAGGAATGTTCTGGGTCTCAAAACAGTTTGGCCCTCTCCTCTTCCTCCTATCTGTCTCCATATCATTTCTTCAAAACCCTACTCTCAAATCAGAGTGGTCTAGTATGGTATTTTCTAAAACAAAAACAGCTCTCTACAGACCACTACGCTATCAATGTTTCAAAATAATGAGTAAAATTCATACTTCACAATGATTTTTCACATTTTCCTGCATAGTCTCTGGTGAGTTCTGTGATCTCCACTTTGAGAAAAATGGTACTGGTAGTCCCTTTTGTAGTTTCAATCTCAGACAGCAGCTGGCTTTCCATGACCTTGGACATGTGGTACCTGTCTTAGGTACCTGGATCCTTCCTCAAGGATGTGTTATGTACTGCTCTGTATTATCCTGTGTGACTAGACCAGTGTGAGGAGACCCCAATTACCAATACAATGAGTGAAACATTTACAACATCCAATCTGCTTACACAAATGATTTTTACATTTCTCAGGAAAATATAATATTTTTTTGACATTGAAATTTCAAGTCTCTACTCAAAGTTTTTCCAAAATAGTTTGTGTTTGTGTTTTATTCATATGTTGTTGTCAGTCTCTAGCCTGACAACAATTGAGCCATGTATACTTATACTTATCTTATTTTTAATTGCATTGTATTATATTTCATTGTGCTTATTAATCCTAAGAGTTATAGAGTGCTTTAGTGGGCTTTCTGAATAATAGATATATTTTCCCTTTTTTTTTTTAAAGATTTTATTTATTTATTTGACAGAGAGAGATCACAAGTAGATAGAGAGGCAGGCAGAGAGAGAGAGAGAGAGGGAAGCAGGCTCCCTGCCGAGCAGAGAGCCCGATGCGGGACTCGATCCCAGGACCCTGAGATCATGACCTGAGCCGCGGGCAGCGGCTTAACCCACTGTGCCACCCAGGCGCCCTATATTTTCCTTTTTGAAGGTTTTTAAAAAGATTCCACTGCAATAGTCATCTCTTTTTGTCTGCTTCTTATATTATTGTCTACCCAAGTTTATCATGTTGAAAAATATTCTTCTATTTTTAAATTAAAAAAAAAAAAGGAATGGATAGTGAATGCTGTTGAATGCTTTGGAAACATCTGAATGATTAAATGATATGTCTTTTTTTTCATATTAGGCTTAGTTTTTGAATAATTATATTATGAGATTTCTCAATACTCTGCCTGAATTTTCAGGATAAACCCTACTTAGTCATCGTGGCTAATTTCTTTGTACTAATGGATTCAGTTTATAGTATTTATATTAGTAAATAAGGTTTGTGTTTTTTTAAATTCCTTTCTGATACTTTTTGTATCTAGTTTCGGGTTTAGCTTCTAAAAAACTTGAGTAGTTTCTGTAGCACAAGATGATCATTTTTTGAAAATCTATATAATTTTTAGATAAACTATTTTAAAAAGTAGTTTTCAGATAAGCATTTAAGGAGCTCCAGTGGCGCAATCGGTTAGCGCGCGGTACTTATACAGATAAGCATTTAAATAACTTTCCTGTGATTGTCTTTTTGTATTTTTAAATCTTTAATTGAATCATTTTAGGTAATATACTACTTCCCATAACTCAAATATTCTATCAAGATGTTCTTATTTTTAGAATCACAGAGTATTTTCTATTTGCTTAATCTCTATATTAATATTTATTATACAAATATATACTTCATTATTTATTATATTCATTATTCATTAAGTTTCATTAGCATTTTAAAACATTTTTATGGTTTTTTTGTTTGTTTGTTCATAGAACCAGTGCTTGGATTCATTTAGCTATTTTATAGTAATACAATCTTTTAAAAAATTAGTCATGTTATCCTGATTTTTGTAATAAGATTTTAAAATTATTTAATACCTTCTTAAATCCTGTGCTTTTTCAAGTATATTCTTACCTATAATGAAGACATTAAGGGTTATGAATTTGCTTCTGGCTACAACTTTGATAGATTTTTGATAGAATTAAGTGAATAAATTTATATAAAGTTCTCCAAATTCCACTCTTCTAACAGTTTGTAGTTATACTTGTGATTTTCTTTTATGACCCATGAGTTTCTTCAATTCTGCAATTTAATTACTGTTCTAATTTTATAAACAAACATCTCATGAACAATAGGGAAAAATGTGTCTTTGTAACTCTAAGCTTTAAATATATGCAAATGTTGGGCACCTGGGTGGCTCAGTGGTTTAAGCCGCTGCCTTCGGCTCAGGTCATGATCTCAGGGTCCTGGGATCGAGTCCCGCATCGGGCTCTCAGCTCGGCTGGGAGCCTGCTTCCCTCTCACTCTCTCTGCCTGCTTCTCTGCCTACTTGTGATCTCTCTCTGTCCAATAAATAAATAAAAATCTTTTTTTTTATTTAATTTATTTATTGGACAGAGAGAGGTCACAAGTAGGCAGAGAGGCAGGCAGAGAGAGAGGGAGAAACAGGCTCCCCACTGAGCAGAGAGTCCGATGCGGGGCTCTATCCCAAGACGCTGAGATCATGACCTGAGCCAAAGGCAGAGGCCCAAACCACTGAGCCACCCAGGCGCCCCTAAATAAATAAAAATCTTAAAAAAAAAAAATCTGCAAATGTTGTGTATGCACATATGCATATTTATATATATATATACGAATACGTATACAAAATTTTCTCACAATTCTATTCCTGTCCCTTTCCTGGAATTTCTGGTTTGTTCACCAGAATATTTTGATGCTTTGTTAGTTAATTAGGTCTTTGGAGCTAACTACCTTATTTTCTCTTGATGCGTATAGGGTTTTATTTTTATCCTTTTAATTAAATAATTAAAATTTTGCCTGAATTTCTGCACATCCAGGGTGTGTTTCAATAATTTTTCCAGAAGCACAATCAACTGCTTTGATTGACTCTTTGATTATTTTTTAAAACATTTTACTTTGAAGTAATTTTAGATTTAAAGAAGAATTGCAAAGACAGTACACAGAATTCCCATATACTCTCAGATTTAGCTAATGTTAACATGTTATGCAAAATGGTATGTTTATCAAAGAAATTAACATTAGTGTATATTTTTAACTGAACTACAGACTTTATTTTGTTTTCCCTCGTTTTTCCAGTATTGTGCCTTTTCTCTGCCAGGATTCAATGCATTTAGTTGTCATGCCTCTTTAGAATGCTCCAATCTGTGACAGTGTTTTATAACCTTGACACTTTTGATAAGTGTATTCAATCATTTCTTAAAACTAGCAATGGAATACATTCTTCATCTGTGATTTCTGCCTCTATTCCAATCATTCTTCACATTTTGCCCCTGGGGAACATATATAATTAATAGGTTTGATCTCCATTGTCTTATTTCCTTATCTGTCATCTTCTTTCAAAGATTTTCTTCCCCCGCTTCCTGATAAATTTGGAGAGTATTTCTTACGTTTGTCTTCCACCATGATTATTTGATTATCTGCAATATCAATGTTGTCACCAACATTAAAAATATGGCTTGTCTCAATTTGATTTTCATGTAACACTTTCTTATAGAACATTTTATCTTAGCTTGTAATCTATGCCATGCATCTACTATAATTACTTATTATATTAATTATAAATAATCTTAGCCTATTGTCTCCCTTTCATGACATGTTCCTGTTTCACAAAATAGAAAGCCATAAGGAAAAAAAGAGAATTAAGTAGACATAGATGAGCAGAAAGAAGTCTATGCAGCTACAAAGGAGAGGCAGCAAGATCAACTGCTGTGGTTTTGAGAATTTCCAACTCAGATATCTTCTGAGAATGTCAAAAATCCTTGTAGGGTTTTTTTCAGTACTTTCAGTACTTTTTTATTTTCAGTCAGCATAATTTTGTCTTCGTCTCTCTACATATCCACAAGTGGGGACTGCTGCATTCCGTCTACCTGCCAGCGGGGCTGATGAGGGCCCTTGGGCTTCCTTCCCCACTCCATGGTGCACTGCTTAAGAGCCCTTCTTGTACAGACTGACATATGTGTTGAGTTCCAGCTTACTTTCCAAAGCTGACTAAGGTTCCATCTAGTGTCTTCCATCCACAGTAAGTTGCTTTGTGTGACTGTATTTCCCACAAAACAGCATGCTGTTATTCTCTCCATATTTCTGTTTTCTGAGACCAGTGGCCTCTCGGTGAATATAAAAAGATGAGGCAAAGGAGGAAAAGCAAAGTCCTAAAAGCACAGAGATGAATATCTCAATTCTTTTGATGGCTAGGAAAGACTTCCGGGCAATATGGGGGAGTGAAAATTGGCTCCCTATATTTTGGGGGAGCAGGGTGGGTAGAGCTGCTTATTCACGATACAAAGGGTGGATAGATCACAAGTGTTTTTTTATTAATTCATCGATTCACCAAATATATACATTGTATCATGGTTATGTATAAGGCACTATGCTTGGTTCTGATAATATACACCTAAATAAGGAAGACTTGGTCCCTGACTTCATTAATTTTTTTTCCCAGTTGCTGAGGATGAGTTAGCATTTTTGAATGTCAGCATTTACTGAATGTACCTCACTCCATGGAATTGTTATCAGAACTAAACATGATAATCTTAAAGAAAAAAAAAAGATTTTATTTATTTGACAGATGCAGAGAGAGAGGAGGGGCACAGGGAGAAGGAGAGAATCTCAAGCAGACACTACACTCAGGGGCTCATCTCGTGACCCTGAGATCATGACCTGAGCCAAAAGTAAAAGTTGGACATCCCTAACCATGATAACCTACATTTGGTGTCTGTTGCATGGTAAACAGTCAGCCAAGATTAGCTATTGCTACTTTTATTCTGATTATTATGACTACTGCTACTTTTTTTTTTTTACACTACTACTGGTCAGGAATTTAGGTGAACACCTTACACGGCTCAAAATGTTCAGCCTTCAAAATTTGGGGACATCAGTCTTCTTAGTTTTCCTTGTATTTTCACCTGTTGGGGGGGCACTTTGGTGACCAGAATGATTTCAAACTTAAAAATGGTTGCAAAAATAAAGAATTCCTTTACACTGTTTCCTACCTCTCCCAGCCTTTAACATCTTCGTAATCATGGTATAATTATCAAAACCAAGAGATTAACGTTCCCACGATACATTTAACTGATCTATATACCTTATTCAAGTTTCCTACCACGAGTTGTTTGACCAATGTCCTTTTTCTAGACCACGATCTGATACAGGATCCCTTAAACCATTGAGTCCTTAAGTCTCTTTAGTCTTTGTTAATTGGGACACTTCCTATGCCTTGTGGTCTTTCATGACCTTGACACTTTTTGAAGAGTACTGGCCAATATTCAATTTGGATTTGTTTCATGTTTCTTCATGATTAAATCCAAATTAAGGATTTGGGGCAAGGATATCAATGAAGTGATACTCTATCCTTAGCACATCACGATTAGGAAGCACATGCTGTTATGTGTAATCTTTGAGAACTTTGACTGCTTTTTTAACATGGTGTCTTCCAAGTTTCTCTACATTAGTGTGACTACTTTTTCCCTTGGTAATTAATGAGTGTCTTGAGGGGAGATACTTCAAGACTATGTAAATATCCTGTTTCTCTTCTTCTGCCCACTACTTTTAGCATTCATCGATGGTGATAGTGATGCCGATTTTATGGCTACTGATTATTCTTGCCCACAACAAGTATTACTGTGATGTTTGCTGATTTGGTGATCTTCTAATTCCATCATTCCATCTTTACTTCCTAACTGGAATTCTACTGTAGTGACAGCTTTACCTTCTTCTCCACTTATTTATTTATACAACTCTTTATTTATACAGTAAGCCCTCATGGATGTTCATTGCAATCATTATTTATTTTGTGACCCAGATCAAAATGAACCATATTTGACCACTGGGAGCTCCTTGCAGTTGTGTCCCATTTTGAGTAATATTTTATTTTATTTTTTTTAAAAGATTTATTTATTTATTTATTTGACAGACAGAGATCACAAGTAGGCAGAGAGGCAGGCAGGAAGCAGGCTCCCTGCCAAGCAGAGAGCCCAAAGTGGGTCTTGATCCCAGGACCCTGGGATCATGACCTGAGCCGAAGGCAGAGGCTTTAACCCACTGAGCCACCCAGGTGCCCCTTGAATAATATTTTATATTGGAAACCTCACGTATATTAACTCCCCCTTCCCAAATTTTATTATTAAAACTTTTAAACAGAAAGCTAACCAGTCAGTTATAAGTTAGGATAAATGGCATGGTCAGAAAATTTCCTATGAGCAGGTCTTTAATGGTGGCAAGGAGGAAAGAGTATTTAAATAGGGGGACCTTGAGGTTTTTATGTGAGTAAGGAGTGGATCCCCATGAAATAAAGAAAAGAAGGAATCTGGAAAAGAAATTAAACACAATGAACAAGTGTTATTATAACATCTAAATGGTGTGAGGACCAATTTTTGGGTGTAAACTTAAACTTACTTCACCCTTTTGTTTCGAATTGAAGCAGAGGAATGGGGTGATTGAATGCTGGGAATCAGGTATTGGACTCCCTTTTCCTTCTGGAAAGGCTTTATCTGACCTTTTCTGAAGTGGAAATTTAGCCAGACACAGTCAGCACTCAAATCAAGTGGTTGCCTGTGTTTCCATCATCCTGGGCCCCATTGGAAATGTGTCTATTTTTTGAGAAACCTGCAGTTGACTGTAACAGATAAAGGGCAATTGCTTATTTTTTAATCAATTCTTATTGATTTGGGACACACAGGATTCTTAATTGTATGTGTGCTTCATCTTTCCATTGGAAATTTCTACTTCATCTAATAGATAGATTCTGGTTTAAATTGCAGTGCAATATCCTGATGTGCGCTGGTTGGAAAGGGTTTAAGTCTTTTCAAATACTTGAGAGAAGAGTCTACAGAACAGGGGAACCTTTCTTTTGCTGATATTAGCGGTCTTGATGGAGAGAGAGGCTCTGAACCCAGACTGCTTGGGTTTGAATCACCCTTCAGTCACTACCTGTGTAACCTTGGGTGAGCTACTTCAACTCCTGATGTCTCAGTGTGTTCATCTGTGAAATGGGTATAATAGTAGTACCGTCTACACTATGAGGTTGTTGTAAAGATTAAGTGAGGATAACTCATGTAAAGCATTTAGCTTTAAGCCTTGCCTCTTTTTTTTTTTTTTCCTCTCCCCTTGGAAGAAAGTGCAAGTTATCACCACTTTGTGGCTAAGCAGCAAGTTTCATCTCATTTTCCTTGGAATCTCCCTTTTTCAATTTGCTGAAGTTTATTTTTATATGCCTGCCTATCAACATTTTTAATAATTCTATTGAAAAAATTGTGAGCTGTTTTTATTCACATATCGCTTATTCTTCTTTTCATTGTGACATACTTACAAGTGATTACAGGTAAATTTTTTATTTGCGCTATATATATTTCTCATGAATATGTTTATACATATATAATGTATGATTATAATTGATTCACAATAAGAGGAACACTGAGATCAAAGGCATATATTATTTTTAGGATTATGATACAGCTTTTAGTAGTTTGGTAGATGTTTATACAGTAATATGCTTTAATTCCTTCTTTTAAAAATCTGACCATGTTTTGGTACATCATGTGAATAGAGCATTAAAAATTTTTTTTGCCAAATATGTTTTTCTAAATTATTTCATTCATAAATACCTCATTATTTATCTCTAAAAGTTAAAGATATTTAGCATAACCAAAGCAACATTATCACATCTAAATTTTAAAAAATGCTAATTTAAGAGAAATGCAGAAATACATCTGTAATTGTAAAAAATATTATAAAGAAATTCTGTATATCCTTAACCCAGTTTTTTCCATTAGTAATATCTTGCATAATCATGATGCAATATGACAACCAGGAAATTTACATTGATGCAGTTCACCTCCACATCTAAAATTTTTCACAACAGTTCTTTAACATCATTCAATGTAAAGGTAGTGTTCAAATTTCTGCATTAACTCATAATATTTTCCCAGTTGGTTTCTTGTCATCAGTAGGATCTTTATGCTCTTGAGAACAAAACAAAATTCTGTCTTACCTTTGCTGCCTTCCCTAGCCCAGTGTGGATAAGGATATTGCAAGCCCATTCCGCACTAGGTGTGAGAACCGAACAGGACAGAGAGACAAAGAGAACTTTACCTAGTTATGATTACTATCCCTAATTTGAAAGTCACAAAACGGAAGTGCCCAAACGACAGGTGATTATGCAAGAACCCATGGCGCTAGAGCCACACCTGGAGGCTTCTCTCCTGTGACAGCATGAGAGATCCATGGATGCTCTAGGGAAAAATTCTTTTAAAAATTCTGGACAGTTGACAACCCGCGGGACGGGTGGGACTCCAGTATTGCTGACACAGCTTAATACGTTCCAGTACACTGACTTTGAGGGCTAGTTAGTTGGGCTCTGGATGAAAGGACACGGGACCTGGCTTTAAGGACACAGGTTCCATTCTGATCCCATCATGTACCAGCCATGAACTTTGGGCAGGTCATTTAATCTTTTTGAAATTCTATATTTCATCCATGCAGCAGAAATAGGAGTGCTTATTTTATAGTTTTATTGGCTGATGACACAAGATAATGTTTGTGAAGCTGCCAGCACATCCCAGTGTTCAATAAACGCTAGTTCAGCCGGGGTGCTTGGCAAACAACAAAAAACAAATGCTACAAAAACGTTTTTCGATGTTAGCGATGAGGCTGAAAATTTGAAAACTATTTTTTTTTCAACTCCCTGGGTAGTTTAGGTTTTCTCCAGACAAGCACAAGGTTGACACAGGGCACCGCTTTCATAGAGGGAGTCATGACTAGGATCTGGCATTCACCTCCTTCTCCCTTTCGGCCCCACTTCCTGTACAGATCAGGGCTGATGCATGCTCAAACTGCTTGTGACTTGAGCTAAACCTGATTCAACATCAGTGGCCCCTTTGTGGGCCATTTTGTTCTGTTTTTTCTTAGGAGCGAAATACAGCCTGGTCAAGATCTAGAAAGTTGCTGTTTCATTGTAATAGGATATGCATTTAAATCAGAGCTATGCAAGTTGAAGGATACTCCTGCTCACATCAGATTCAGCAAGCCAGGGGGAAAATCTCCTGTCTTCTGGAATCACTGAGCCTGAAGGCCTTTGAGGCTGGCTGGCGGCAGGGTTGCCTAGAGCGGCCCACTCTTAATGTAGATATTTTGTTTCTGCACCACCACTGGCAGTCAAACATTGCAAATAAATCCTATTATTTGTTCCTTTCCTTTCTAACATGTTATTTCCGAACTTATGATTTTAGAAAGATGTTATTTCCAAACTTTGGGTATAAAATGAAAATTTCTTCCACAACACCTGCCACGATGTTGTATTTTTTATTCCCTCATAAAGGAAATTGTTTTATTATGGAATTCACAACTTAAAAACGTCAATTTTGTAATTATGTAATTGAATTCCTAAATGCATCTTCTTTTCTTTTTGGCCTCTAATATCAGGATGTATAAAACGAGCAGAAAAAAAAAAAAACACAATATGGGGTTAAGCCTTGGGAACTGCATGAGGGTTTGGGAAAGGTTTTAGGATGCTTTTATTTAAAAATGTTAAAATCTTTTGGTAATATTAGGAAGAGTCTCTAAAGGTTTTTCTAATTTAACTATTTCAATAAGTACTGAAGATTTTCTGTGGAAAGAGCACAAAAACTCTTTAAACAAAGGCCCATTTCACATTTTAATGCAAATTAGTATAATTTGGAGAGGCCACCTATATTTCTAAATATAACGCTGCATAAAATTAGTGGCATATTTTATATTATCCATTCACTTAAACTAATCTCACTTCTGAAAAGCCCTATAGGGATGAATAGATTGCCTGTAGAAAGTAGGCTCATAAGCTTTCAAATATTTAAAGAAAAGATGAGACTATAAAGGCATGGAGGAAAGAGGATATAGAATTCTCGAGAAAACATTACTCAAGCTTCAATGGCGATAGTGTTGGAAGAATAAGGCTCATAAGTAGCTCCCACCTCCTGTGGTTCCCCAAGTTTGCACAGCCGGGAACAGTGGCTACCACAGTCATCAAGACCACAACAAGGGATGGTGCTGAGACCATTTCTGGAAACACTGCTAATAACCTCATTTACGATTAAATGCCCCATAATATATCATTCCCTTGTTTCATGTATATATTTGTACCTCATTTATGATGAATTGCCTGCCCTTGAGTGGATGAGTCGATGTAATTGCTGTTTAGGGTTTCTCTGCTCTGTTTGTGGGACTGGACTGTTCAAGAAGACTCCTGGGATTGCTTCCTTTTCCCCATTTGCCTCCCACAGTACTTGGGGTGGAGAGGGTGGAATGGCAGGGCAACTGTTTCTTCTCCAGGTCAGGAATTCTGCATGTGAATGATAACACAGGTAGTCATTAATTTAGATTCTTCAGAGACAGAGTCCTGGACAGAGGACCCCTCTCTCCTCTGCCCAGGCAGGGGGTAGGCTCCTTCCCTGCATTACTGAGCATGCAATCCACATTTCAAGAGCCTGGCAAGATCTCGGCAGGGATACCGAACCTCTGATAAAAGTAGGCATTTGCTAACAACCTGAGGAATGTAGGGTGAGGTATGACAATGAAGATATTTAGAAGAGACTCTGCTGTTTTTGATGTGGAGAAATAGATATCTGGGAGGGAAGAGAAAGGAGCTAGGGTTCGAAGGGGGCCTGCCAGTCACTAACCAGTATCCAGGACAGAAAGGTGACCAATGGCTGCTGGTCCAGGTGGGGCATCCCGGGCTGCTGTGATGGGATGCGTGCTCTGCCCAGTGCTTGAAGAAGGCAGGCCAGGAAAATAAAAGCAGGAGACAAAGACTGAGGCTGGTTCAGGAAGGTTGCAAAGGACACTTATAAACTCCAGATAAAATGCATTTCTGAGTGTTAAGAGGTCCTGAATTGGAGCAAGCAGGATATTTAGTGCTTACTTCTGGAGACCCTGGGATATAGAAGGGATTGTTCAAAAAATCTAGACTGTACATTTATGTGTCTTTTGAGTGAGTGCTGCATACAAGTCCAAGTAAGTCTGAAACAAGGAATAATAATGGGCCCATTTACCAACTATACATTGCAGTCTCCTGGGCATTCTTAGCCAGTCGAAAGTTTTAATATACTTGGGGTAATTTAGGGATGATAGTCTCCAAAAGCTAAGTGATAGAATGAGGGTGTAGACCTTCTGAATCCTGGGCACCTGTGTGTGTGTGTGTGTGTGTGTGTGTGTGTGTGTGTGTGTGTGTAAAGAGCAGACGTTTCCTCACAGTTTCCTGTGGAATGGTTTAGTCCTCAGGATTAAAGGGAGATTAATCTATGGAAGATGGGTTTTTAGTCATGGAGCTGCCTTTTCCCCAGTGGCCTGGGAAAAGTGAAGGACTCTCAGTTCTGCCTCATGAAATATTCCAGCTTCACACCTTGGGTTGGGCCACCTGGGACCTGGATTGGGGAGATTTAGAAAACCAGACAGAATAGAGAGTTTGAAGTGTCAGGATGCACAAGGACAGGGTTGGTGACCTCTCTCCATTTGAGGAGCTCCAGATCCCAAGCTCCTACTTCTTTGTTCTTCTTTTTATAAAAATAAATAAATAAGAAAAAACCTGAGGTATAATTAACATAACATTATAATAGTTTCAGGTGTACAATGTAACAACTCTGTATTGTATATGATCACCACAACAGGTCCAGTGAACATCCCTCATGATATGTGGGTATTTTTTTTCCAACTTCTAAAATGAGTGAGTAATGTGGGCATCATGGACTCTAAGCCAGAGGGAGTCGCCCATGTGGATGGTCTCTTGTGGGACCTGGTGCTGTTGGTGTGTATCCTATATGGGCCCTTGGCCCAGTATAGGGCACACCTGAAGTCCTCTATATGGGTTATCAGTGTGCTGCCCCACATCATATCCTCTCAAGAACCTACTGAAGAATCCTAAGGGTGGGTGGAAAGAATTCCTAGGATAGTTCTGTGGCTCCTAACTCCTGGTTCTCAAATTTCAGAAAATATGTTCTCTGTTGCAAGTGACATATTAAATTCGAATGTCAAGTGGAGATATTTTAAATATGGGAGATAAGATATCTCCCATATTTAGAATAGTAATAAACTTCCCAGAAGAACTGGTCCTCTTGAGCTTTTGTGAACAGAATTTTGGGTGCTCTTTGGGATCTGAAATGAGTCACTCTTGTATCCAATAAATCTTAGAACTGTTGGCCATCCTTGATTAAACAGAAGTCCTTATATTGCAGAAAAGGTAATGTCTTGCTCGGTGTCATGTGGAACATTTGACTAACTCTTTACCTGAGTGGGCAAGGCTATCAGACATGGAAGTTTATGGTCTTTAGCAATCTTGGACCATCTTAGACCCAAGAAAGCTTGGTAGATGGAGAGGTACTGCCTGCACTCTTGACTTCCTCCTTCCTACTAAGAACAGCTTATCCAGGGGATTCGAGAGTAGAACCACCCAATGGAAGCTCAGAACTAAAGATGAATCCTTCCTTGAGTAGTTCTGCTACTGATGATAACAGAGCATGCTAGGTTCAGAGTTCAGGTCACAACCCCGTTTTCTAGTTGTGTTGCTATGCACAGCCTATACTTTAAGACTGATAGAGGAAGTAGCATGAGGATGGTTTTGGAACTCTACAGCAGCCTCTGTGGACCATGAGATGCTTCTGCAGTGTTCTGAGTATAGCTGGGTACCTATCTCAGGCAGCTTTTAAACAAGAGTTCAAGGTGTCTCAGAAGATCAGAGCAAGGCTGAATAGTTATCTGAAAAGTCTGTGGGAGTAGGTAGAGAGTTAGTGAAAGATCCAAGAGTTTTAATAAGATGTAGGCAAGAATGAGAGAGAGAGTGAATAGGAACAAGCCATATAAACATCGCTAGAAGAGGAAGGGAGGGGGCATCTTCAATAGAAAACTTTTCAGCCAAGGCCATTTTAGTCTGCATAAACTCTAAAAAATAATTGTAATTTTGGAATTTCTACACCAAAGAACATCCAACATTTACATATGCCCAGATCCAAAATGAAATATAAATTTTGTTGTAAATAAAGCAACAAGATTTTTATAATTGACTTTCAAAATTATCTGCCATCAAATAACTCATTTACTTCATGATTGACAGTGATTTCATTGAAATCATTGTGCATTCAAAATCCTTGCTAAGTGAGAAAATAGATGCTCCTGATTATTTTCAAGTCATAGTAAAATTTTGCAAATGTTAAATTTAATGATTGGTAAATCTGAGGAGTATAATATTTTATAGGAATTAAATTAAACATTTATTAATTTTGAATTTCAGCCTTCCTTTTAGAGTAATACCGTTTTTATTCAGGTCTCTAGCATTTTCATGGGTCCCTGAATAGCTCACAGAATCTTGTCGCTGTGCCTAGAGTGACAGTTGAATAAGACAGCTGTTTCCAGCTGAGCCCACCACAAGGAAGACAGTTGCTAAGCCAGTTTAGACAGTTGGGTACAATTTGCAAGGAAAGTTCTCAGAAGATGTAGACAAATAACCTTTTTGTTATCTTACCTTCAGTTTTACAATGGTATGTTGTTTCCGTGGTTTACTTAATTGCATTCCCAACAGAAGGGAAAGGAATGGGTTGAATATCTTCTGATTATGGGACAAACAGATTTCTGTCCTAAAAGGCATGGGGAAATTCTGGACACTGACTTGTCAAGGCAAGAAGGTGTTTATTTATTTGCGTTGTATGTTGTTCCACAGAAATTTGAAGTTACATATCACAAATACACATGTAACACTGTGGAGAAAATGTTACTCTCTTATATGTCATTAGAAGAAGGGAAGGTCTTTGGAAAATTCTTTGGAAAGCCACTTGGAAATGTAGTGGAGACTTCAGGGCCTGAGTGACCAGTGTTGTAGGAAGTCCTCTTTTCCTACCAGAAGGGTGAGAAATTGGAAATTCTATGGGAACATCCAAGGAAGAAGAAACAGGTACCAGAAGAGCCAGACCTTGCAGGGTGGCCTCACATAGTGAAGAATTTGGAAGCATATGGGATTAAGTAGAATTGTCAATGGCTTGTGGTGTGTTCTTTCTGGTGACCTTGGAGAGGAAAACAAAGGGACATTGACATTTAAGTCACACACATAGCAGGTGTAATATAAATCAGAACAGATATTACAGAAAGGAGACACTTGGAATACAGAGGAATCTACCTAAAATTAAGCTATGAATTGTCCTGATACATGTTCCCTAAGATCCAGAAATGATTAATTATAAGCTCTATAGTAAAATGAATATTGTGAGTTGTTGGCATAGAGCAAGATTCAGGACATTAGTCTCCTTTCCTCCCCTTCTTTGGGACCTCAGTCATCCTCATGCTGAAAGGTGGAGGAGCGGTTCTCCAAGGTTCTGTTCTAAGCTCTCTTCTTTCTTTCCTCTTGCCTTTGGATCTTAATCTCTTCATCCTACTCTCCTCTGCCCAATTTTTCTTCTTGTTAATGGTTAGTTGCTTTTTTTTTTTTTTAATAAACATATAATGTATTTTTATCCCCAGGGGTACAGGTCTGTGAATCACCAGGTTTACACACTTCACAGCACTCACGATAGCACTTACCCTCCCCAATGTCCATAGCCCCCTCCCCCTCTCCTAATCCCACCTCCCCCCAGCAACCCCCAGTTTGTTTTGTGAGATTAAGAGTCATTTATGGTTTGTCTCCCTCCCAATCTCATCTTGTTTCATTTATTCTTCTCCTATCCCCCTAACCCCCCATGTTGCTTCTCCATGTCCTCATATCAGGGAGATCATATGATAGTTGTCTTTCTCCGATTGACTTATTTCACTAAGCATGATACGCTCTAGTTCCATCCACGTCGTCGCAAATGGCATGATTTCATTTCTTTTGATGGCTGCATAGTATTCCATTGTGTATATATACCACCTCTTCTTTATCCATTCATCTGTTGATGGACATCTAGGTTCTTTCCATAGTTTGGCTATTGTAGACATTGCTGCTATAAACATTCGGGTACACGTGCCCCTTCGGATCACTATGTTTGTATCTTTAGGGTAAATACCCAGTAGTGCAATTGCTGGGTCATAGGGTAGTTCTATTTTCAACATTTTGAGGAACCTCCATGCTGTTTTCCAGAGTGGTTGCACCAGCTTGCATTCCCACCAACAGTGGAGGAGGGTTCCCCTTTCTCCACATCCTCTCCAGCATCTGTCATTTCCTGACTTGTTAATTTTAGCCATTCTGACTGGTGTGAGGTGATATCTCATTGTGGTTTTGATTTGTATTTCCCTGATGCCGAGTGACGTGGAGCACTTTTTCATGTGTCTGTTGGCCATCTGGATGTCTTCTTTGCAGAAATGTCTGTTCATGTCCTCTGCCCATTTCTTGATTGGATTGTTTGTTCTTTGGGTGTTGAGTTTGCTAAGTTCCTTATAGATATTGGACACTAGCCCTTTATCTGATATGTCGTTTGCAAATATCTTCTCCCATTCTGTCAGTTGTCTTTTGGTTTTGTTAACTGTTTCCTTTGCTGTGCAAAAGCTTTTGATCTTGATGAAATCCCAATAGTTCATTTTTGCCCTTGCTTCCCTTGCCTTTGCCGTTGTTCCTAGGAAGATGTTGCTACGGCTGAGGTCGAAGAGGTTGCTGCCTGCATTCTCCTCAAGGATTTGGATGTATTCCTTTCTCACATTGAGGTCCTTCATCCATTTGGAGTCTATTTTCGTGTGTGGTGTAAGGAAGTGGTCCAATTTCATTTTTCTGCATGTGGCTGTCCAATTTTCCCAGCACCATTTATTGAAGAGGCTGTCTTTTTTCCATTGGACATTCTTTCCTGCTTTGTCGAAGATTAGTTGACCATAGAGTTGAGGGATGATTTCTGGGCTCTCTATTCTGTTCCACTGATCTATGTGTCTGTTTTTGTGCCAGTACCATGCTGTCTTGATGATGACAGCTTTGTAATAGAGCTTGAAGTCCGGAATTGTGATGCCACCAACTTTGGCTTTCTTTTTCAATATTCCTTTGGCTATTCGAGGTCTTTTCTGGTTCCATATAAATTTTAGGATTATTTGTTCCATTTCTTTGAAAAAAATGGATGGTATTTTGATAGGGATTGCATTAAATGTGTAGATTGCTTTAGGTAGCATAGACATTTTCACAATATTTATTCTTCCAATCCAGGAGCATGGAACATTTTTCCATTTTTTTGTGTCTTCCTCAATTTCTTTCATGAGTACTTTATAATTTTCTATGTATGGATTCTTAGTCTCTTTGGTTAGGTTTATTCCTAGGTATCTTATAGTTTTGGGTACAATTGTAAATGGGATTGACTCCTTAATTTCTCTTTCTTCAGTCTTGTTGTTGGTGTACAGAAATGCAACTGATTTCTGTGCATTGATTTTATATCCTGACACTTTACTGAATTCCTGTACAAGTTCTAGCAGTTTTGGAGTGGAGTCTTTTGGGTTTTCCACATATAGTATCATTTCATCTGTGAAGAGTGATAGTTTGACTTCTTCTTTACCAATTTGGATGCCTTTAATTTCTTTTTGTTGTCTGATTGCTGAGGCTAGGACTTCTAGTACTATGTTGAATAGCAGTGGTGATAATGGACATCCCTGCCGTGTTCCTGACCTTAGTGGAAAAGCTTTCAGTTTTCTCCATTGAGAATGATATTTGTGGTGGGCTTTTCATAGATGGCTTTGATAATACTGAGGTATGTGCCCTCTATCCCTACACTTTGAAGAGTTTTGATCAGGAAGGGATGCTGTACTTTGTCAAATGCTTTTTCAGCATCTATTGAGAGTATCATATGGTTCTTGTTCTTTCTTTTATTAATGTGTTCTATCACATTGATTGATTTGCGGATGTTGAACCAACCCTGCAGCCCTGGAATAAATCCCACTTGATCGTGGTGAATAATCCTTTTAATGTACTGTTGAATCCTATTGGCTAGTATTTTGGCGAGAATTTTTGCATCTGTGTTCATCAAGGATATTGGTCTGTAGTTCTCTTTTTTGGTGGGATCCTTGTCTGGTTTTGGGATCAAGGTGATTCTGGCCTCATAAAATGAGTTTGGAAGTTTTCCTTCCATTTCTATTTTTTGGAACAGTTTCAGGAGAATAGGAATTAGTTCTTCTTTAAATGTTTGGTAGAATTCCCCTGGGAAGCCGTCTGGCCCTGGGCTTTTGTTTGTTTGGAGATTTTTGATGACTGTTTCAATCTCCTTACTGGTTATGGGCCTGTTCAGGTTTTCTATTTCTTCCTGGTTCAGTTGTGGTAGTTTATATGTCTCTAGGAATGCATCCATTTCTTCCGGATTGTCAAATTTGTTGGCGTAGAGTTGCTCATAGTATGTTCTTATAATTGTCTGTATTTCTTTGGTGTTAGTTGTGATCTCGCCTCTTTCATTCATGATTTTATTGATTTGGGTCCTTTCTCTTTTCTTTTTGATGAGTCTGGCCAGGGGTTTTGTTTTTTGTTTTTTTTTTTTTTTTTTTTTTTTTTTTTTAAAGATTTTATTTATTTATTTGACAGAGAGAGATCACAAGTAGACAGAGAGGTAGGCAGAGAGAGAGAGAGGGAAGCAGGCTCCCTGCTGAGCAGAGAACCCGATGCGGGACTCGATCCCAGGACCCCGAGATCATGACCTGAGCCGAAGGCAGCGGCTTAACCCACTGAGCCACCCAGGCGCCCCTGGCCAGGGGTTTATCAATCTTATTGATTCTTTCAAAGAACCAGCTCCTAGTTTCATTGATTTTTTTCTATTGTTTTTTTGGTTTCTATTTCATTGATTTCTGCTCTGATCTTCATGATTTCTCTTCTCCTGCTGGGTTTAGGGTTTCTTTCTTGTTCTTTCTCCAGCTCCTTTACGTGTAGGGTTAGGTTGTGTACTTGAGACCTTTCTTGTTTCTTGAGAAAGGCTTGTACCGCTATATATTTTCCTCTCAGGACTGCCTTTGCTGTGTCCCACAGATTTTGAACTGTTGTGTTTTCATTATCATTTGTTTCCATGAATTTTTTCAGTTCTTCTTTAATTTCCTGGTTGACCCATTCATTCTTTAGAAGGATGCTGTTTAGTCTCCAAGTATTTGGGTTCTTTCCAACTTTCCTCTTGTGATTGAGTTCTAGCTTCAGAGCATTGTGGTCTGAAAATATGCAGGGAATGATCCCAATCTTTTGATACCGGTTGAGACCTGATTTGTGACCCAGGATGTGATCTATTCTGGAGAAGGTTCCATGCGCACTAGAGAAGAATGTGTATTCTGTTGCTTTGGGATGAAATGTTCTGAATATATCTGTGATGTCCATCTGGTCCAGTGTGTCATTTAAGGCCTTTATTTCCTTGTTGATCTTTTGCTTGGATGATCTGTCCATTTCAGTGAGGGGAGTGTTAAAGTCCCCTACTATTATTGTATTATTATTGATGTGTTTCTTTGATTTTGTTATGAATTGGTTGATATAGTTGGCTGCTCCCACGTTAGGGGCATAGATATTTAAAATTGTTAGATCTTCTTGTTGGACAGACCCTTTGAGTAGGATATAGTGTCCTTCCTCATCTCTTATTATAGTCTTTGGCTTAAAATCTAATTGATCTGATATAAGGATTGCCACCCTAGCTTTCTTCTGATGCCCATTAGCGTGGTAAATTGTTTTCCACCCCCTCACTTTAAATCTGGAGGTGTCTTCGCGTCTAAAATGAGTTTCTTGTAGGCAACATACTGATGGGTTTTGTTTTTTTATCCATTCTGATACCCTGTGTCTTTTGATTGGGGCATTTAGCCCATTAACATTCAGGGTAACTATTGAGAGATATGAATTTAGTGCCATTATTAGCCTGTAAGGTGACTGTTACTGTATATTGTCTCTGTACCTTTCTGATCTACTACTTTTAGGCTCTCTCTTTGCTTAGAGGACCCCTTTCAATATTTCCTGTAGAGCTGGTTTGGTGTTTGCAAATTCTTTCAGTTTTTGTTTGTCCTGGAAGCTTTTTATCTCTCCTTCTATTTTCAATGATAGCCTAGCTGGATAGAGTATTCTTGGCTGCATGCTTTTCTCGTTGAGTGCTCTGAATATATCATGCCAGCTCTTTCTGGCCTGCCAGGTCTCTGTGGATAAGTCTGCCGCCAATCTAATATTTTTACCATTGTATGTTACAGACTTCTTTTCTCGGGCTGCTTTCAGGATTTTCTCTTTGTCACTAAGACTTGTAAATTTTACTATGAGGTGACGGGGTGTGGACCTATTCTTGTTGACTTTGAGGGGGGTTCTCTGCATCTCCTGGATTTTGATGCTTGTTCCCTTTGCCATATTAGGGAAATTCTCTCCAATGATTCTCTCCAATAGACCTTCTGCTCCCCTCTCTGTTTCTTCTTCTTCTGGAATCCCAATTATTCTAATGTTGTTTCGTCTTATGGTGTCACTTATCTCTCGAATTCTCCCCTCATGGTCCAGTAGCTGTTTGTCCCTCTTTTCTCGGCTTCCTTATTCTCTGTCATTTGGTCTTCTATAGCACTAATTCTTTCTTCTGCCTCATTGATCCTAGCAGTGAGAGCCTCCATTTTTGATTGCACCTCATTAATAGCTTTTTTGATTTCAACTTGGTTAGATTTTAGTTCTTTAATTTCTCCAGAAAGGGCTTTAATATCTCCAGAGAGGGTTTCTCTAATATCTTCCATGCCTTTTTCGAGCCCAGCTAGAATGTTCAGAATCATCATTCTGAACTCTTGATCTGACATATTACCAATGTCTGGTTGATTAGGTCCCTAGCCTTCGGTACTGTCTCTTGTTCTTTTGTTTGTGGTGATTTTTTCCGCTTTGTCATTTTGTCCAGATAAGAGGATATGAAGGAGCAAATAAACTACTAAAAGGGTGGCAAAGACCCCAGAAAAATGCGCTGTAACCAAATCAGAAGAGACCCCTAATTGTGGGGGGGAGAAAGGGGATAAAAACAGGTTCTGAAAAAAAAAAAGAAAAAGAAAAAAATTTAAAAAATAAAACAAATAAAAAAAATAAAAAAGAAAGAAAAAATATATATATTTAGATGAACTAGTCAAAAAACGTTAAAAAAGAAAAGGGTAAAAGTTTTAAAAAATTTAGCAGAAGAAGAAAAAAGAAAAAAGAAAAAAAAATTGAAAAAAGAAAAAAAAAATTGAAGTAGCCGCAAGACTAAAGAATCATGGGGAGAAAGCCATGAGTTCCGTGCTTTGCTTTCTCCTCCTCTGGAATTGCTCTGCTGTCTTAGGAATTGAACCTGCTTTCTCCTTGATAGATGAACTTCTTCCTGGCTGGATATTTTGTTGATCTTCTGGGGGAGGGGCCTGTTGTAGTGACTCTCAAGTGTCTTTGCCCGAGGCGGGATTGCACCGCCCTTACCGGCGGCCGGACTAAGTAATCTGCTCGGGTTCGCTTTTGGGAGCTTCTGTTCCCTGAACGCTTTCCGTAGAGTTCCGGAGGACGGGAATGAAAATGGCAGCCACCTAGTCTCCGGCCGGGAGGAGCCGAGAGCCTGGGGCCCCACTCCTCAGTGCGCCCCCAGAGGACAGCACCCAATCACTCCCGTATCCCCAGCCTCTAGCCGCTCTCCGAGCTCACCCAGCCCGCGACCAGTTCAAGGTAACCCCGAGCTGAGAGTTCAGTCCTCGGCTCTGTCTCTGCAGCCGGCTCTGTGACACTCCGACACCCCCGATCCTTCTGTGACCCTGCGGGACCTGGGGCCATGCTGATCCTGCGTGGGCTTCACCCCGGTTTAGCCTTTGGAGCAATGTCCCTCAGTGGAACAGACTTTTTTAAAAGTCCTGATTTTGTGCTCCATTCCTCCGCCGCTTGCCGGGAGCCGGCCCCTCCCCCCGCGGTCTATCTTCCCGTCGTTTTAGATTCACTTCTCCGCCAGTCCTACCTTTCAGAAAGTGGTTGATTTTCTGTTTCTAGAGTTGCTGTTCTTCTTCTCTTCGCTCTCCCGTTGGATTTGTAGGTGTTTGCAATGTTTAGATAAGCTATCGAGCTGATCTCCTGCTACCTGATGTAGTCTCAGGCTGCTACTTCTCCGCCATCTTGACTCCTCCTGTGGTTAGTTGCTTTTATCAATGATTTTACTAAGTCACTTTCAGCTTTTTCTTTTTCTTACTTTCCGGATGCAATCAGTTGATAAATATTATCAATACTACCTGGGAAACCTGTCTCACCCTGTATCAACTTCCCATTGCCACCATAACAAATGACCACAAACTTTGTGGTTTAAAACAACACAGATTTATTATCATATAGTTCTAGAGGTCAGAAGTTCAGAGTAGTTTCTGGGGCTAAAATCAAGGCATCAGCAAGATTGCATTCCTTCTGGAGGTTCTAGGGGAGAATCTACCTCTTTGCATTTTCTAGCTTTTAGGGGACATCTGTGGTGTTTGGCTGTTGCCTTTTCCCTCTACCTGAGGATCTAATAGGATAGCATCTTCCCTCCTATCTCTGTATACATCCTTACATTTTCTCTCTCTGACTCTGATCCTTTTACCTCTTTCATATAAGGACTCTTGTGATTAGATTGGACCCATCCTTATAATTCAGGGTAATCTTCTAATCTGAGATCCTTAATCCCATCTGCAAAGTCCCCTTTGCCAGGTAAGGTCACATATACACAAATTCTAAGGATTTGGATGTGAATATCTTTGAAGGGCCACTCTATAGCCCAGTACACACATCTTTCACCAATTCTCTCTCTCGGTCTTGTTACTATCCTATCTGCCTTACCTCATGTCTAGAATTTATAATAACCTTAAAACCAGACTATCTCTAGCACCTCACTCCTCCAGTCCAAAATCTACACTGCTTCCCATTATCACCTTACAGCTGAGATCTGGTCACACCTTCCCCAAAGCCTTCCCCAAAGCCATTAGTGCCTCCTTACATAAGCATGCAGAAGAAAGCCCCAAATTCTCAGACTTGAAAGCTGGTCATTCGTGCCATCCCCATGTTCAACCCCTCCGCAGGACTCAACCGTGTGTTTGTGTATACTGGCTCTCTTCATGACTCCTTCTGTATGTCCTGAACTTTCTCAAATATTTCCATCTGCTTTTAGAATCCCTTCCATATATAATTTTCTTCTGTTCCTACCTTGTTGGCTGAAGTTCAAGTTGTCAGTCAGAGCTCAAATCAAATCTTCCTTAAACTAGGCGCCTGAGTGTCTTGGTTGGTTGAGTGTCTGACTCTTGGTTTTGCTTTGGGCCATGATCTCAGAGTCGTAAGACTGAGCCTTGTGTTGGGCTCCAGGCCCAGTGGAGAGTCTACTTGGCAGTTCTCTCCCTCTGCCTCTCCCTCAACTCAGGCACACACACTGTCTCTAAAATAAATAAATCTTAAAAAAAAAAAAAAATCTTCCCTTTCCCATTACAACTAGGTCTATCCAGTCTTCACATATTTTTATTATCTCTCTTCCTTCCACATCCCCTCTCTGCATTTTTATAATGGCATGGTTGTGGATCTCCTCAGACTATGAGGCTCTAATGGGAAGAGACCCTTACTTGTGTCACAGCTCTTAACAAAAATGTGTTGCTCATTGATTGAAGAATGTGAACAGATATTTGTCTTATCAACTACTGGAGAGTTTTCTTTAAGGAATAGCCAGGGGATTTATAGATTTGCACTTAAAATCACTTTTAAAGGAGTATTAAGGCACAACCACAGAAGTTTTGCATATTTTGGTTTGCTCCTTTTCTGGCCAGAGGAAAGTTTCTCCCTTCATTGGACTAGGGAGTCCAAGTCTCTTAGGGAGGGTTAGAATTATGGGAAAGGTCCCTCAGGTCTTTCCCAATTCATTTGCCCCCCCAGTAGCATTTCACATCTGCTTTATCGTTTGTGAGCCTCAGATATGGTGCCAAGGGGCCTTGTCTTCCAACAGATACTTCTTTTCAACTCTGTCTGCAGTGAATGATTCTTCTCAGTTCCTTATCCAGTCTATAATTCCCCATTTCTTAGCTGTATTGAAGGTGAGGAATGCCTATCTGATCTCCCAAGGGGCTCAGTGCCAATGGAGTAATTAGCTAGGCTTCATGCCAATTCAGAGCTTTGATCTGAAAACCCATAACCTTTAGTTTCAGTATGATGGCAGAAGAAGGTGCTGGGCTAAAGAAGAATGCTCTAGGCTCTTCTTTCAGAACTGTATAAACATTACCCAGACGACTTGAGAACTGGACTATATGAAGTGTTGTTGAAAAAAAGAGAGAGATTTATTGGTTCATTTTACTAATCAAACTCTGACAATGTGTCAGTGGCCTCACAGTAAATTTCAACTAAGGCAGCCTCTATTCCAAAGCAATAAGGCAAATATAGTTATTGAATTGTGAATGGCATTTCTCTGGGCACAGAAATCCTCAATTTGAACAGATCTGCTTCTGTTAGGATGTTTATGACCATAATGAACGTGGCATCAGGAAAAGCCAACTGCATTTTTTTCCATCTTAAAAAAAATCAGGGAGGAAAAGAAACGTGGTATGACATATAAAAGGCACATTTGACCAGAAGACACATTCCGGTTTTGTGGCCACCAGCTTAAGTACAAAAGATTTCTGTTGGAGTGAGGTTTGAATGGCTGACAAGAAATAAAGCAGCCTCAGAAAGCTGTCTGTCCATGTGAAGTACTTTGTTGGCACCACACACATGTGGCAGCTGCATTCGGTATCCAACTGGGAGCTATAGATTTTTACTAATACTCTTGGAGAAAGAGACTGGCAAATACACTTTGTGAGGTGTGCTCAGAAGGTCAACTCGGCTGCCAGGGAAGCCTGTGGAACTCCAGAGGATGTCTCCACACTTCCCTAATGCCTTTCTCTCATCAGTGGTTTGACTACAGCTTTTAAACTTGAGAGTGAATCATAATGGAATTGCAAAGTGGTCTCATTATGTTAGATGGATTGCAGCAAGGCATAATGGATGACAGTAGGGATGGGGGGAGTGTCAATGGTGGCTGGCAGCAGGTTTGGCCCACGTTCAGTTAATGAAGGCAGTGGTCTTTGTGGGTGACTGGCAGGGATCCTGGGACAGACACCCTGTCTTAAAAATACCTACCCTGCTGGCCTGCCATGATGCTTTTTATCTCAGCCTTTAAATACCTACTGGCTAAGGTTTAGAGGTCTTTAACAACCAACAAAATGCCAGGGCTGCTGGAATGAGTCATTCATTCAACCATATTAGCACTCAAGAGAATTCCCTTCAAACCTCTCTCTCTCTCTCTCTCTCTCTCTCCTGTGTTCCTATCTGCTCCTGCTGTGACTACTCTGACAATGTCCCTATTTATCCATAATTTCTCTGACTTCCTCACCACACACATCTAATGAGTGAGTGTTGTCACCTCTACATCTGGGTTGATTTCGTCCATCCCAGGACACCACGCTGGTCATCTCTTGACTGTCTCAATGCAGTATGCTTGGGTCTTCTGTCATGGCTCCTGGACAGTCATTCTCTTCATGGCCTCCACTTGCCTTTCTAAAACACAGGTCTGATCTTGTCACCATTCCCCTTAAAACCTCTCAATAACTCCTTAGTGGCCAAAGGCTTGTCCATATCTTATAGTTTGACTACAATGACCCTTCACAGATCCACCTCCCACCATCTTTCTCTCCTATTCCCTGGCTTCCCACCATGGGGGAAATATTCACCTTTCCCCTGATTGTAACAGGAGCACCTCTGCTGATTTTCCCTTATTACATACGCTCTTGCCCTTCTCCTTAACTGAACTTTCCATTCATCTCTGCTTCTAAAATTTCTTCTTATCTTCCCAAACCTAAAACATATGTTAATGCTGTTTCTGCAATTCTTCTAGGCAAGACTTAGCCAGTCCCTCCTCTGCTCAAAATAATTTGTACACAACTCCATCAAAGCATTTTCCAGACTGTTAGCAACTTTCTCCCCACTTCCTCAAAGGTATAAATAATGTAGCATTCATCTCTAGGTCTTCAGTCCCTAACACAATGGCTAGAATAATAAATCTCAATTAAAAAGCTGACTAACAAAATGAACCATTCTTGGGAATTTGTAGGTATGATCAATTACCCATATAAATAGTTATATTTATGTAGCTCTATGGCAAACTGTAAAGAAAGAGAAACAAATCTTCATTTGTATATCATTTTCTTCCCTTTTTTTTATACCATTCCCCTCATTTTCTCTCAGGAAAGGATTATGCAATGTGTTCCCTTAATCTTTAATGACAAAACAAGCATTAAAGGGCTGACTACTTTATCACAGATGTTTGGGGGGAAATGTTGGTGTCAGGAAATAAGACAGACCAGGTCCCTGCTTTCATGGGACTTGAAATCGAGGTTGTGTAAGATAAACATCAACTAGATAAATATGTAAATAAGATCTTTTTGAATAGTGATCATTGCTATTCAGAGAAATAAAAGAGGAGCCGAGGAGCGATTGATTGGAAGGCTCCTTCAGATCAATGTTATCACATGTTCCTAGGAAGGTGTCATTTAAGCAAAAGGTGAATGACAAGGAAAAAGATCCTAACCAGTTGGTGATATGATGTGGTGTAAATGGGGTGGGGTGGGGAGCAAAGGTAGCGGCAGCTCTTGCAAAATGTCAAAGGAGGGAAAAGTGGTCACATTGGGGAAGAAAAGAAAGACCCAGTGACTGAAGAAAGACATGTAGGGGGAAGGGTAGCCACGCTCTGATAGCGGGGCAAGGAAAGATGGCGTAGCACAGGCTGGCATGCTTTTCTGACCATCACAGGAAGCCTTCGGAGGGCTTTCAGTGGGAGACCAGTGTGAGGTTAAAGCTGAAGATCCAGGCCCTCTGGAACTGGGATCTGGCATAGCTCTTGAGGGTTCCATGATCTCATTCTTCTGGAATGTATGTGCACCTCCCTGCTTCCCAGCTCATCTCTCTCTCTCTCTGTCTTGATCTCCTCCTTTGTTCCCATTTGTCTTTCTCTTACTGTTTTCAAGGACTCTGGGGGATAATTTAAAGAAAGCAACCACAGGATGTCTCTTTTTCCCTTGTTATATTGAAAATTTTGATGTTGATTTTGTTTCACGCTCTGCTCTAACTCAGTTTATCTTCTAGTGGACTTATACCCTAGGAAGAGGCAGTGCATGTTCCCTGTTGGGTTTGCAAAGTTTTTGTGTACCACACACATATCTTAACTTGAGAAACATTGGGAGGTGAGATAGATTGACTTAATTTGAGTGAGATGGGTTAGGTCCAACATGGAATGGGCATGCTTGAAGGGGATCTTCAGGGAGCACCAGGCAGCTGTGGGGGATCCAGGTAGAGAGACGTTTTGCTAGTGAGCAGGATAACAGGAGCAACACAGGACAAAATAGTTGTTGAAAGGGGAAAGTGAGAGAGTCCCGGAGGCAAATTACTTATCCCTTTACTTACTTTATGATATATCCAGAAGGTCAGTTCCATAAGCAAGGGCCTTGCTAATCTGTTATTATATATATTATATATAATATATATGTATATATTATATACACTGCTGTATATTCAGCACCCAGAGCACTGTTTTATACATAGTAGATGCTCAGTAATTATTTACAGAGTGAGCCAATAAAGGAATAAATGAAATATTCAACAAACATGGAAACCAGCAAAGCCTGCAGCCACTGTACTGATCTGAGACTCTGCCAGAAGAAACTAGGAAAAATATACCATGAATGAAGAGGTCACTTAGAATTGATCCTGGAATATTATTGTTGACATTTGAAGAGGGAGTGGGAAGTGGGGGGAAGAAGAGGAACACCCATGATATTAAAGATGCATAGGCCAGGGACGCCTGGGTGGCTCAGTTGGTTAAGCGGCTGCCTTCGGCTCAGGTCATGTTCCTAGCGTCCTGGCATTGAGGCCCATATCGGGCTCCTTGCTCGGCAGGGAGCCTGCTTCTCCCTCTGCCTGCCTACCTCTCTGCCTACTTGTGATCTTTCTCTCTCTGTCTCTCTCTCTCTCTCTGAAAAATAAATAAAATCTTAAAAAAAAAGATGCATAGGCCAAAAAAAAGGAAAATTAGAAAAAGAGAAACAGTGGGCATAGTTTTAAAATAGTATGAAACTGAATAGAGATTGAACATATTTAATCAGACTATAAAAGTCTTTCATAATTACTAAGATGACAGAGAAACCCCTTGAAAGGAAGTTTATGAAGCACCGCTCCAATCAGATTCAGAGCCTTTTGGGACCATTTGAGTGATAACTGTGTGGGTGTTACTCCCTGTAGATTATCATTTTCTTTCTGAATTCATTTCCTCCAGCAGGAATGAGAGCCTGCGTCACTCACAGGGCGTTCTTGTGTGATGTGTGGGTTTCCCTGCCTGAGAGCTTATAGAATCACAGGGCTCATAGTGAATGGGTCACAAGAGGCTCCCTTGCCCCAGGTGGGAAGGCTCAGTCATCATCTAGAAAGACAGGTTTGAAGATGCCCAAGCCAGAGTGCCCAGAGCTCTCTTTTCAATCAGTTGTGTTGATGTTCTATCATTGTGTCCAAATGTCCTTCAAGGCTCTGCTCAAATGCCCCCTTCCCTCTCTGACTTCCGCAAGACTTCCTTCCCCTTTGCTCCCACTGGACTTACCACATATCTGTAGTATTATATTTAATCATAATATAGAGAGCTCAATTACCGACATGCATTATGTACCACATGGTTTATGCATATTCTCATTCATACCATTCATTCTTGAGTTTTTGAACACATTAAAACTTAAGACACTTAAGGGGCGCCTAGGTGGCTCAGTGGGTTAAAGCCTCTGCCTTCGGCTCAGGTCATGATCCCAAGGTCCTGGGATCAAGCCCCATGTTGGGCTCTCTGCTCAGCGGGGAGCCTGCTTCCTCCTCTCTCTCTCTCTGCCTGCCTCTCTGTCTACTTGTAATCTCTGTCTGTCCAATAAATAAGTAAAATCTTTAAAAAAAAAAGAAAAGAAAAACAAAAAACATAAGACACTTAAGACACACTATGCTGGGTATATTCTTGGGATTCCAAGTCATTCAAACATGGCAGCTGCCTTTAGGAAGCTTAGCGCATAGAATGGGGAAAAACATGTCAATATCATTTGCTGAAAGGCTACTATATACTTCTGTTCTTAGGCTGGATGCTTTACGTGTATTGTCTCTAAAATCATAATAATCCTATAAGAAAAGAACCAGAAAGCATGCACTTAGAGAGTAAACTGATTTGGTTGCTTCAAGGCCACATGGTTAGGAAATGATTACAATTCAGGTCTGTTTGGTTCCCAGCTACATTTATTCCCTAAATTACATTCTTATGGCTATTCTCTGCTAGTCAGTCTCCCCTGTAATGGCAGCTGTAGCTGTCTGCACCACCCATTTCCCCCTTATTTATTATACTATCATATCTATGGGTTAGGAAACGTACTTGTTTATTACTAGTTTCTACCAGAGGGTTTAGGATATTGTAGGTGCTCCATAAGGATTTGTTGAAAGGATGCCTTCATGCCTGAATGAGATAGGAGGCTCCCCACGTTGTTTCAGATCCCGCCCTTCAGGGTGGTCTGGCCTCAGTCAGTTCAGCTCTCTTCCCCAGCTCCGGGCATCTATATCACCTGATCAGTCAGAGTCTGGCTAGGTATTTGAAGCAGGAAATATTTTAATATAGGGAATTAGAGGCTTGCACACCCATGACAAATTCTGGGAGCCAAGGTTAAGAGGGAATTGCTGGTGCCCAAGAAATCTGAATGTGTAGGAAGCCATGACAGCCACACAGTGATTTTCAGTAGGATATGGGGACCTGCGAGTCACCAGCCCTCAGCTGCTACTGTAGAAAAGTGGCTCCTTCTCTCTGCTTTCCAAACCTTGAGTGAGAACCTTTCCTTGGAAGTATCTGACCCAGAATCCTGGTGGCAGGGGATTCTGGGAAGTATAGTTTCCAGGGGGAGAACAGAAGATG